>NC_134931.1:508764-5308764 GCF_051020765.1 Lasioglossum baleicum | reverse complement strand
GTGACCGTCGTGCAAACCGCCGAATCAAATTGAAAACAAAAAGAACGGACTGAATTTCCTTTATATGGTACAAATTATTTTTGAAAACAATTTTGTACACGCGGCAAGTGGATCGCGGATCGCACGAACGACACGACGGTCGGGAAATCAATTGAAAGCAACAGCAATTTCATCTTCCTCGATCCAATCCGGGTCATCGATAGCCCCCAGAATAGTTTGGCGGGACGAATTTGCCAACGGATGCTGACACGTTCCTTTCGAATCACGAATTTTCCGTGTCCGATGCGATTATTTCGCGTCGTTCCGCTTTAATTTGATGGGCCATGTATCCTCTTTCCCCGTCCCGGCGGGGGAAAACGCTTTTCGATTTCGCAGGAAAAATCAAACCGCAACCTACGCTGTTTCTCGAATAACGCAGTCAACGACGCCGGACGAAAATTTCGTCGCCACGAAAAGTAAATTTCTCGGCCCGAGGAAAATTATTCGTGGCGGGAGTGGCGAGAATCTTGAAACGAGATCCAAAGTGGATGAAGGAAAATTTCGATGACCACCGTTCCCTTCGAAGTTATTATTGGGTTAAGTAATTTCTAATTAAACCCATGCTGACACGATTAAAGTTTATACACGGTTCGTCGAGTTTGCCACTTTCCTCTTCCCACTTTGGACAAGTATTCCGGGAAATTCCAAGTTTTCCGTCTAGTTCGACGTTAAGGCCGTCATCGATCGTTATTTTATTGCCGGCAGAGACAATGCGCCTGAATACGAAGTGATATATTTTAAGACCGGGGCTAACACTGACATTGTAGATAATTCCAATTCTATCGGAGCCGTTGTTGCAAATTTTCGATGCAAATTGCGATTCAAGTACACGTAGTCCTAAAATAAATGTGTCAGGAGATATGGTATAATATATATAATACTAGCAAATATTATAATATTATTACACTTTACTAAAATATATTTATATATATATATCTATTTCCTATATACAGGGTGTCCCAAAATTCGTGAACTTCCCGAAAGGGGGTGGTTCCTGAGATCATTTCAAGCGACATTTTCCTTCGCAAAAATGTTATCCGCGGCTTTGTTTAGGAGTTATTAACGGAAAGCACGGACCAATCAGAGCGCGACTTAGACGCGAATTGGCACAGTCGTCCAATAGACAGTTGGCGCGCCGGGCGAAGGAAAATGTCGCTTGAAATGATCTCAGGAACCACCCCCTTTCGGGAAGTTCACGAATTTTGGGACACCCTGTATATATAGGAAATAGAATAATATGCGTATGTTTCACATGATTGGGAGGAGAAAACTCGAAGGAGAAGACAAAACACGCTCTTGTCGCCTGATAGTATTATCTTGCAAACTGATTCTCTTACAAACGGTTCTCATACAAAATGTTTCTTAGTGGATTCATCAAAATTTAATACGAATGCCTTTGTTTCTATAACTTCTGGTATATCGTATACTTTGTGGGCTGTATTTGGTGGTTAATGTGTCTGTATTGTCCGGAGGGGAAACTTTCGGTTTCGTCGGAGGCAGTGTTGAATTTCTTTCTATTTCGGAGGCGTCGAGCGAATCAGAGGTTCAGTTGCGTGATCCACTTTCGATCCTAAGACACCGTATCGGAATACCTTACCGTCGTGCTTCTCTACCTGATCCTCCGAAAGATCTACGGAACTCGATACACTCCTGCTGGACACGAAAGAGCAGCGAGAGAACGCCGAAGACGGATACTCGATAGAAAGAGGAAACACCCATATAAATCAAGTTACAGTTGCTTCCGTTCCCTTATTGCGACGAGCACTCTAACCACTGGGAACTATTTCGATTGTTTTCTTCTCTTACTTCGCGCGTTTCTTACCCCTTGAATAATATTGGATTTCGCCCGATCGAATCGACTGTCCGGCAAACAAAGACAGGACGAATAATGGAAACATTTCGGTGCCGACTCCTACCTGCACCTAACTCTCCTGAAATGGAGTTTCTATTCCCAGTGGTCCCGGCACTTTCATCATTAAAATGCTGGTCTTGATGTATTTATAGCCTCGTGACAAAATCCTAAGAAAACTGCTGTTACTTCATTTTTATTATGAAGATCTTCGTCAGTGTTTTAACACTGGAACTATCGGACATACATGTTCATAGTGGAACCTAATATTAAGGCTTGCAGTTATATTCAGTCGTATTTCAAAGATTGTAAATTATCTATTTAAGTCATAATTACATCTTGTAATATTGTAATACCAACTTGTTACATTGTAATACCACAGTGTAAAGTGAAATGGACCCATTTAAGGGTCTAAAGAGCTTCAATAAAAACAAAACTATTGGACACAGCACGCTACTGGTATACAGGGTGTGTCACCTAAGAAATAGGAAGAAATCTTTCAGACAAAAGTTTTGTTTATATTTATTTCAAGGACAATTTAGTTGTTTGAAATGGAACCATATAGAGGGTGTCCTCGACCATTTCAAGCGACATTTTCCTTTGCAAAAATGTTATCCGCGGATTTGTTTAGGAGTTATTAACGAAAAACACGGACCAATCAGAGCGCGACCTAGACGCGAGTTGCTACAGTCGGCCAATAGACAGTTGGCGCGTCGAGCCGACTGTGACAACTCGCGTCTAGGTCGCGCTCTGATTGGTCCGTGGTTTTTCGTTAATAACTCGTAAACAAATCCGCGGATAACATTTTTGCAAAGGAAAATGTCGCTTGAAATGGTCTCAGGAACCACCCCCTTTCGGGAAGTTCACGAATTTTGGGGCACCCTGTATATATTTTTAAATTCCTACGATTGTAGCCCCTCTCGAGACAATTTCATAAATATAGTCATTCATGGTCATTCGAAGGATTCAAAAATATGTGGTTCCGTAATGACGAGATTATATTCAATTAGGTTTCATTATCATAATAAGCGAATGAATAAAGAGGTTCATTTTAAGTATTGCGCATACTTATCTGTTAAAAATCAATGAAATCTTCCAACATACTTGTGCGGACAAATTTTGTCTTTACATTTTGCACCCGAAATGTATGGGGTGCAATCGCAACCCCTGTACACGGTTAACATTAGAATAGCAGTATACACTGAGGGAAAGTAAAACTTGCAGGTTCTGTTACAGCTATTTGGATGATTAAATTATCGAGATTACGAATATGATTGTCGACCAAAAAGTTAGTCGAACTGAATCATGTTACCGCACGGAAGTATTATCATCGAAAGTCGGGACTGCAACACTCTGGCCCCGGAAAACAGCGAGAGCGCCGGCGCTTGCATTATGTAAGCACGACGCAGGATAAACTGAATTGGCAGCGACTGCCAAAGACTGTGACTGTCTGCCGAGATTATACAGAGTGGAAAAAGTCAATGGAGCTATTTCCAAGCGACGTTGGTGCAGGGCGCGCGTCGTTTAACGATACCGCGCACCGGTTTTCATCGTACGTCGATCGATCGTTGTTAGCCTTTCCTCACTCCCCAGTACGAATACCGCTGGTCCTGTACCAGGATATTCAGATCGCAACTGTTCGCAAAACGGGAAACGACTTTAGTTTCGAAATCCATTAAACATTACACACCCCGAATGACTCCGTTTCGGAACTTTTGCCGAATATTTTCGTTAAAACCTGCCGGATAATAGACGGTAGATTTCGAATTCGTGTATCAATAAAAAGGGACCTGTTTTTCTACTTTTTCGAACCGCCTTGTACTCTTTCAATTGTTCATACACTCTTGACTAGGGATCGAATCGCATGGTGGAAACTTGCCAAATACGTAGATACTGGCCGCCTTAATCGTAGTGAATTAATTTAGCGACACTTCGCGAACTAAAATGAATATTGGATTGCTTCAGTGGATTGTTGCTCGAAAAAATATTATCATTAGGCTGCGATTTTTATGCAGTTACCACAGAAATGGACACATACAATTACAAGCGGTGGACATGTTGAAAATATTTAAGGACATCAATGCTTGATAGGATCATTAAAAGAAGAATATATAATTTTTATTTGGCTCTCCTGTGTCCTGCAATCAATGCGAACATCTAAGCGAGCAATCTAATCATCATATTTGAATAAAATTGTTATTTGTTCGATAGTCGGTTATCATTATCGGCTCATCATTCAGATTATTCCGTAAAAGATACAACCAAAAGTTCGGAAACAAAGCTGTATCACCGACATACTTGTAGTCAACAGACTGCAAATAATAATAATAATAATAATTTCACAATTATACGTTCTCGTAATTAGAGCTAATTAACGCTAGTCGTATTTACCACGCGAATGGCGCTAGAAGAGTAATTGCAATATTCAATTATCCCATATATTTAATTATCTCAGACACGATTATAGAGAGCGCGCCTATTAATAAAATGTGAAAACAACGCCAGCGTTCAGATTATAATTAATGCGTGGAGAGACGATTTTGTGTTTGATAGCGAGCTTCGAGTATACAAGCATTGTGGAACGTTTGCCTCGACGACTGTTTATTTATCTTGTTGCGTTAACAGCCTCACGTATCCCTGGCGGGAATCATTCGGGGCAGGAATCCGTGTGCTTCGTTGATTACGGACGACAATTCTCCCTTGCCCTCGCGCTTACACGATTCTCATTCGTTGTCCTCTTCTTCCTTACTTCTGAGTATGTCGCCACCCCTCTTCCAACCCCTGTTTGTGCCTTGTGTCTCTTGGCTCCCTTGGTATGTTGTCCTACACTCCCTGACAAAACGATAACACATTATACAAATATAGCTGGAGTTTTTTTTAACTCTATTTTATTGATTCTACCAATTGAGGAGATTCCGGCAAGGGGGCCACAGAGTATTAAAAAATGAGATTTTTGTTAATTTTGCTAGCTTGTAGTACATACCTGCTTATTGTGTGTGTGTGTCTCACAAGTGATACCCATATTAACTATTTATTTAACAATTCGTTGAGCAGACGCGACTAAAGAAGAAAGAAGTTTTAGAAACAGATATATTATTTATTTTTAATTACTAATTATATTAAATAATTACTAGTTGTATCGTTATAAATGAACTAAAATTTTCTACATTCTTTTGTAATACATTACATTTTGATTATTAAATATTGTATATTAAATAGTGTTATAATTATTCCCAACGAGTGCATCTTTATAACTTCACTAGAAGCAACTTAAAAACATTGAAACCGGCCATTTGGCTGGATTACATCTCAAGTTATACCAGAAAACAAGATTCTAAAAATTAGAATACAACACGAGAAGCAAATATCCATAAGCAGAGAAAATCAACAAGACTGTCCACCGACGGTATCGTTTTGTCACAGAGTATACTAGTATCATCACCACGGATGTTTCATTTCGATTCACGAAAGTTCTGAGCAAGGTGTCAAACGCGTTCGCAGATTGGACAGCATCCCGTTCCATCGTTCCATCCTTTTCCTTCGCGTGCAGTTTCGACCGGCGCGGCGCGGCGCGTTGTCTTTGGCCGGAAAAATTGACGAGAAACATCGTCCAACAACCGTTCGCCGTCTCGCCGCCCTAGGAAAGAGTTTGACCCCGTTCAGACACGGCGGAATCCGCGCGTTTTCGACCGCGCGGACCTTATTTACATTAGTGTATATGGATTCGTTCACACGCGGACGTACAATCAAAAACAAAAATCTGAACGGGGTCTTTGCTGGTAGCCGATCGATCGGAATCGCGCGAAAATAACAGGGTCGTACTTTTCATCGGGTATGCATATTTGCCTGTGAATTGCATTTTTAAAGCACGGGTAAATCCGTTCGCGGCTTGATCGACCGCTTCACGCAGAACCATCGTCCTCTCTCTTTCTATAAATTAAATATTCAACAGTTCGTCGAGTCGAGGCAAGTCTAGTCGAGAGCTGATGCCACTGTTTTTCGAAGCTACCGTACAATCGTTCCTTCCACGGAAGCACAAAGTGCCGCAGAGGTTAGATAGCGCATAGGGCGTGCACCGTGCATCCCGTTGCACCCGTGCATCCAAGCCCGTTCGTCCTTGATGTTTCTGGCTTCTGTTTACACAACAGAGCCAGACTGCTAAATGAACCCGTGAGATTTCCTCGATGCAAAGGATTCCCTTGGCAAACACCAGGCACGAACCGGCAAAGAGTCAGCATGCGACGGATAGAAAGTAACGGGACGGTTCTAATAAATGCGGGGGAGGGACGGGAAACTACAATAAGCGAACCGGGAGAACCTATCCTATGTATAGTATGTACAATATGGGTGCTCGGCTCCGGTGATTCAACGATTCGATATGCATATTTTAAATGTTCGGCTGGAGGATAGTTTGGGGAAGTTTGCTGGAATCCACACGGGAGACTTGGGGGTTCGCCGAGCAACAGCGTGTCGCAGTTGATTTAAAATCCTATTATTTCGTAAAGTTCCAGACTTTGTTCCTTTGAACGTCTCTGTGGGGATCGACGACTCGGGGATTTCGAGCACAGTGGCCACCGCGAGGCTATATCGTGTGACATAGGATCAGAAGAATTACTTGAACGTAATTCCCGCTACGGACCCGAATGAAATTGTAACAGTGCGATTAATGGTTTTGCTCTTTTCTCGTATTTGGATCGGCGGATAGGTTCAGAGATAGAATATAAAACCAGGTACAGAAATGCCTTTATAGACGTTTATCTTCGTGAAATCAATTAAATTGAAGATAACATCAGGATTATCAACAGCAAGCCTGGGCAACCATTGCTGCGAGAGTCGATGACGTAGAATCGGCTACCCCTACCCGACCGGCCAACGCGAGTCCTGTCCAGAAAGAAACAATCCCAACAAAAACATCCTGTAAACAGGAGCCAAGTTGCTATGGCCGTAAAAAGTTGAGATCAAAATAAATACGACCAAGTTCGTTAGCTTAGAAATACCTCTTGCAATACTGAAAAAAGCGTTTGTAAAAATTAGTTTAAAAGAAGGCTATTTAATTTTTAAAGAGTCACATGGAGGGCTAAATTATTCAAACCTGGCCGCTACCTAACATCTTATATGGCCATTGGTTTAAAAAGTAACGGCCAAGTTTGAATAATTTAGCCCTCCATGTGACTCTTTAAAAATTAAATAGCGTTCTTTTTAACTAATTTTTATTTTCATTTTTCTAAGCTAACGAACTTGGCCGTATTTTGTTTGATCTCACAACTTTTTACGGCCATAGGAACTTGGCTCCTGTTTACAGGATGTTTTTGTCATATTTGTTGCGACTTCGAAGCTAATAAAACGTATACTTATGTATGTCATGCTGCTATGTTCCATCCTACGTACCTATTTCGTAATGTTTTTCTTCAATACAACCCCTTTTAGGTGTAAAATTTCAAACTTTGATAATTATTCCTTTGAGTGTTTGTTATGGTGGACCTATGTACCAAATTTCAAGCTTGTAGGTCAATGGAAAATACCCAAAAGGTTTTGATGATCCCGCAGTCAGTCAGTCAGTGACAAATTTAGCGATTTTTGAGATCCCATATCTCGGAACCTACTAATGTTTTGTCAATATAGAGACATGATAGCATTTAACAAGTGTACGAAATTACATCTCTCCATCTGCCTCCAGTGCCGAGTTATAAGCCTCTAAAAAACGGCTAAGTTGTTTCGTGTAAAAGGAGGTAGTGCGAGAACTTGGCTGGTGCACTACAGTGCACCTAGAAAATATTCAAGTTGTGACTTTTAGATTAACTGATTAACTGATCAACGAAGTACACGAATTAATTTTCAATAAGATCAAACAATATTTGTAGAAAAAGTATTGGAAGAAAATCCACATTCCAGATGATACGAACAATAGTTTCCGACGAAGGAATTCGAAACTACGCTGGGCCAAGGAGTAGCAGTCAGTATTGTAGAAAATGTTCTATGTAGCAGGAAGCACGGAAGAAACTCGAAGAATTGCAAGAGAAGCGTTAACGAAGGGCAAAATCGAAATACTGCGCCCGAGCAAAATGGACGACGAGAGAGCTGGACGACGTCGAACGAAGAATGGTACACAACAGAGTTTTCCAATCTTCTAACTTCGAACGTAACGGAACTCACGGAGTCGGGACACGCAACAGACTGTGCCACACAACAGTCAGAGCCTATTCCATTTCCTATCTTATATCCCTCGGACATATTTCTCGCGATGACCACTATAGGCGGTATCGTCGATGCACCTTGTGCGAACTACAGTAATGTTCTCATTAACCGTATGCTTATCTATTCTCTTACTGTGTCGTGTTTCGTTGTAGTCTATTCCACGAAGACATACACTAGGGTAACTGTATCGATTAATGCGGCATCATGCTTCGATCGTACTTTATTTTAATATTATTCCGAATTTATCATGAAATAGTAATACGTGTAAGCATTTTATGGAAGAATGGTGTGTTCTGAATACAGAAAACAATTAGTGACCTTCAAAACCTAAAACAACACAAGAACCTATTAAAAAACAAAATCGATAACATCTTAGTGATTTTTGTGTCGCGGCAATGAGCTTCTCCTTCACTTTAATGTACGTGATGCTGAGGGTTTAATTTTGTTTTAATAAGAAGGCAAGAGAAGTTTCCTTTTATACTTTTTTTAATAATAAAATTTTTTTATCTATGCTATTTAAAGAAATATAAAAAATGTAGAACCATGTGAACTGCAGCCCTCTGGTGATCGAGATAGAAGAAAAATGGGCGAAGTTTCCGTTTACGTCCGCTGTCAGAATTGGATGAAATTTTGGAATAGGTTCTTTTTTGACTAAAATGATGATTGTCAGAAGGATTTTTTGGCGACTCGAAAAAAATTTTTTACCATTTCAATCTAACTCCCTACCTTACCCACACCACTCCTGTATTTTCGTATGTATGTATCTCCGTCCCCCACCACCTAATCCTAACTAATTCTGATCGCATAATCTTCCCATTGTAGATATTCAATTAATTTGTTTAACAATTGGAATTTCCAGAATATACATATTTAATATCTTCAATTAATTGCAAAAATGGATCATCACCAGATTTGTTGACCTCATAGTGCCATAAAAATTCACACATGTGATCTATGATTGAATCATTCTTAATGCCACCTCTACTTAGACTCTATATTGACATTAAAATAGTAAAAAATTTGTCGGTAAGGGGTAGGGACTGACATTGAAATGATAAAAAATTTTTTTCGAGTCGCCAAAGATCCTTCTGACAATCATCATTTTAGTCAAAAAAGAACCTATTCCCCAAAATTTCATCTAATTCTGACAACGGACGTAAACGGAAACACAGCCGAAAAATGGTCTTATTTTTACTTTTTATGAAGAATGTTTTTTCAAATCCTAAGAGTACAAAAATATGAGAATGATTGGCAGTTTTGTTTGCCTCGCCAACGAGAATATACATTCTGATTAAATTGTACAAATTTATTCACGGAAAAATATTTATTTCTCCGTGTTCCAAAAATATTTAATTCTCCGCTCAAAAATTTTAGTTTCGAATCCCAAACATTGCAAATGCAAGTGAAAACTCCTGCATCACGTTTCGCCCCCGCACATTTTTTGAATCGTTTGGATAGGTATCGCTTATCAGAATAGCCCGCACGTAACGATTACTGCTATCGCCGTGTCTCGTCATTTGGGTTGCCCCTATTTTCGCGAACACCCGCCGCGCCGCGAAGCGTTTTCATGGAAACAACCTTCTTTATCTCGCCGAGATGTATATATCTGTCTATTTTAGTTGGCGCGGGCTAAAAACGCGACCCCACGTCATGGGTTATTAAACGCAATACGAATTATTCGTCTCACGTCAAATTCGACTCTCTCCGTTCCATTCTCGCCGCGCGATTCCATTAATTATCAGCGCCCCGGAGGATAAGACGGATAGCAAAATAATTAATTGGGCAGGAGCTTGAAACTTCGCCCCGGATTCTTCGAAACCGCTTTCAACTCTGTTTAACATCCTTTTTCCCCGGCTAATCCCGAGAACTTCGTTACTATTGCATCCTCCTATAGAACAACGATTCCTCGTGATCCCTCGGACAGCACACGCTGTAAGACCATAAGTTTTCTCAGGAACGAGAGTGCTTGAAATCCACCATCGAAAAGTTTCAGGGAAAACTTGACCGTTTTTTAGCGGGATCTTGGTCGTCCGTCCTGAGATTGTGTTAACTTCAGTGTGCCCCTTTTATCTTCTTGAATTATCTCGCTTTCCAAACGCGTTAACGTCGTTCTCTTTAATTTAGGTATAAAGGGGATTTCACCTAACTTGACCACCTTAAATATCTTTGTTGTTTTTAAAGATACGTCAAATGTCTAAAGGTCAAAGTTGAATGGTAAAATGGGGCTCATACGATACCAAAAAAATTTTGGTTTTTATGTAATTTTTTTTTAGAGATACGAAGGTCGCCTCATTTTTTTAAATGGAATGAGGTATTTTTTAATATATCAATCGATGCAGCTGGACATTCGTTATAGGAAAGTATGTTGTTGTGCTGTAATTGAAATGAATACAGACCATTCTTATTTTGCATTATAATCCGCAGTTTAATTATGATGTCAATTTGTAACACTCAAATCACAATTGTTTAATAATAGAATATTGTTCGATTTACTATTAGATACGCCAGATTGATTCTGCTGGAATTAATGGCTGTTCACATTGCGTATCAGCGTTCAATAGATATGTTACTATCAATAGAATATATTCATGCATCAAATTGTTTCAATTTGTCTTGAAATAATACATAACAATAATCAATCTTATATAATCATATGAGATGGATATAATCCAACGTAAATCTTCATTGACACTATCGAATAAATTGCAAATTGCAGCAAAAATAGAACATGATATAATTTTGTTTAAAACGGGATATTTTCATACTACAAGATAATAAGAGTATGACGTCTAAATTCTGATTAAAACGATAACGATTAAGAATTAAGGTATAAATTACATAAATAAATTTGGCAATTGAATAACGCAGATCTACTAAAAAATAATAAAAGATGCAATTGTATAATAGGATATTTGACGCAAATGGAAATATTATATTTTAATCACTATATTATATGCGCAAACATTCCAAAAACCTGCGAACGTTCCCCGAGTTTACGATAATATGTACATTCTGCACGTAATTAATTATAATTGGATAAGTTAGATTATCCAATCGTCCTGTACATACATAATTCATTTCGAAAATCAAGGTTCTACTGTATTGTGTTTCCCAAACAATTTGTTTCACAAACATAGAGTCATAAGTAATCGAAGTGGTAAAGCATGAGCGATTGAACTCAGTCTTGAAGAGGCGATCGAGATGAAAAGATCAGTAACAAGCACAAATACCTTGATTGTTAAAAATAAAAAATCATACGTGAAATGCTTATTCGCTCTCGATATCGAATATTCCATGAATTTCAGAATGTCAACGTAGCCCCAGAAACAATTTATAGTCCGCAGAAAGTGGCATGGTCCCTTTCGGACGGTAAAGTTTAATACGGAAAACTAGCTACGTTCTAAACGTCCATCTCTCGTAGATGATGACAAAATTTATGATTTAGTGGCGGAAGTAACGGGTTTATCCGTGCAGAAAATGTCACGAATCTCTTGAATAATTCAAAATCAACTATTGGTATTTAAGGAAACATGAAATGGCACTGAAACTGGAAGGACTCGCAGAACAGTTTGAAATTTTATCCTACCCGTCGCATTCGCCAGACGTGGTCTTATCCAGACCACCATGTATTATACATCAGAATATTTTTCATTCAGCATAAAGAAAATATTGATTTCACAAAAAGTGACATTGTGAACAATATTTTAAAGGTAACCTGAAAATATTGAATATAAGTAGATTGCGGATTTTATGCATTTATGGCAAAAAAGGGTACGTACAATTTGAAACAGTGGACGTATAAGAAATATTTAAGGACATCAATGTGTTAGCTTCAGCTAAATAGGATCATTAAAGGAAGGATACAATTTCTATTTGGCTCCTGTCTCCTGCAATCAATGCAAACATTTTTTATTTTGCATAAAGATCCGCAGTCTAAATATAAGGGGGAATCAGATAAACAGAGAAACGATGTCGTTCAGTTTTGTGCTAAAACAAGATTATCTGCGTGGTTTATAACTACACTGCGGATTTTTGTGCAAAATAAAATTTGTCTGCATCAGTTACAAGAAAATGGAGTTACACGTAATGGATTTATTCTCTTAATAATGTTAATAGATTAAAAACATGAATGAATAAGTGAATGCATAAAATCCACAGTCAATTTATAACTAATAAAACAAAGTGTAGCACTGTTGGTTCGATTTCAAAGCAAGTCGAGTTGACACGAAGCACAGAGGAATATTTGTCCCGAAAAGTTGGCCAAGACTATTTTGAACAAGGAAAACAATAAGGAAATAAAAATTGCTGAAAACTATAATGTATGCTTGTCTACAAACTGCCCGTAAAAAGAAAGGTTAACACAACATCTTCGTCACATATAAACGATCCTAATAGCCCAGATACATATATGTCAGAAACAGGCGAAGAGAAAAACGAGAACATACTACAAAAATCTTTACTTTCAATGCATAACAACACTACACGAGTAAATAAATAATAGTAAATAAAATTGTTGTTTACACATTCAGACAACCAAAATTTTTCATCTTATGCAAGATTTGAAAAATCATATTTTGGTCAAATTTTAGAGGCGAATATTCCACTGTGCGAGAGACGGGTTAATTTCGCTAGCACGAACTGGAGTTTAATTTGATAAATCACGGTCGATCATTCTCTAAATTGATGGAATCTGTGCGATGACTTGGAAGGGCCGTTGCCGACGTAGGAAAGGTTCGTCGGTTGAATCGGAGCTGTCGTGGTCCGTCCCAACGCGATCCCTTTAATCAGGTGGGTGAATTTTTCTTCCGGTAAGTGGCGATTCCCTTATCTGGCCTCTCTCCACCAATTCTGTCCTCCTCATCCTCCCAGGGCAGGGCCGGTCTTTGCAGCTCTGGTGCCAAGGAACGTAACTGCTGCTGCAACTCGCCGCGATTGTTCCGTCGTAGTTGGGCGCTTTTCGTGGGCGAAACGGAGAAAAGCAGCGCCGGCCAAGAGCGAGATGAAGAGATAGAGGATAGAAGCCATCCCGGAACAACGGTAAAAGAGAGAACTGCAGTTCCGAAGAGGTAAAAGAAAAGGGGAAACGGGAGAGACCCACGGATAGCGACTTTATTTAGCCAGCCATGTAAACTTTCCTCTCGTCGGGGAAAAAAATGTTACAAGCATTTAGCGTTTGCACGTACATCAGCAACGGGTACGAACGTGTAAGCGGCTCCGCGAGAATTAAAAAAGAAATCGCTGGCAAACCCCTCGGCGAACAGGGTATTGCAAGGAATTTTGCATTTTAACGAACGTGCCAGATATACTGTAATAGCTTTCTTATTCATCACCGGCAGAAGTCCATTCTGAAACACTTAGCGTTAAGGATTCTACGGACCATCGCGAAGTAAACGGCGAAATTCGTGCGTATTCTCACCAATCTGCAAATTATTCGCTGCGAATTCGCGTTAATATCTGAAATTCCTTTTCTTTTGCAATAGTGGTATATACAAAGTAAAAAAGCACAAGATTGTAGAATCAACCATCACCATAGCGAAAAACTGGTCATGTACTGTCCAGTGAAAGAGTTTAAACTAGCGGGACTGGAACCGGGCTAGAGGGACGCAAAGAACACCTGAGTGGTCAGACTAGAACATAGATACCTATTCTCACGCGCATTCTTGACTCTAACGCGCTATTGGCGGAGACGGAGACACACTAATCGGACCCGTAACGCGGAGAGCGAGTCAAATGTATACAAACAAACGAGACAGAGCGAGCGATGCGGTCAACGGCAATTCATTGGCGTAGTCGACGTAGTCTGCGTAATCGACGTAGTCCAAGAGTTAGCTAACTGTCAAGTTGATTTCATTTTTTAATTACTTCTATGAAATGTACAAGGTTTATCAGTGCTTAATAGACTTACAGAATAAATAAAACGTAAAAATTGTATTAGTTCTTCGCGGAAAAGACGTAGAAGAAATCGGTTTTTATTTTTTTTTAATTACGGCGCACCAAACCATAAAATCTGAAAAAATTCATGAACAATAACTATAACAATATATCGGTACTGGCAAAATATAAATGTTGTCACTGTAGAACTTCCATGTGAAATCTGCATTTGTTCGATCTGTTTGAGGTTTCTGATTTCTTACAAGCAGGATTTTCAATTTAATAATCTGAAACCAATTGCAGAACATGTATTTGGATCCTTGACATGTGTCAGATTTTTCTCAGAATTTGTAAACACCATAAACTAGGAAAAATAGGCCCAAAACTGGTTTTTCTACTTTACCCCATAACTACCCCCCCCCCCCGATCGAGATACAGGGTTGAAATTTTACTCAGTACATTTTTTCTTAATGCGCTATCGAATTACCCATCGTCGATACAATTCGACTCAAGGGCACTTTTGGCCATCTTATCCGGCTTTTATCCGAGTTCTTTCGAATAAGGTTGTAACAGGTGTGTTTCGTCGTCGTTCGGCTTCCTCGCGTTCGGGCTCCTTGGTGTTGAACAGCTCGCCGACCCAGGGTTCTAAACGACAAGTGGAGTGTCGACGCGAGGAACGGAGTCGATGCGGGTGAAATAACTGAGACGATTCGGTTGCGGTTAAACAAATTATACTCGCTGCCTTTCGGTCGCGTATGTTACGGTGCCTCAGGATACAGTGCGCGGTGGAAATACTACGGTGCCCGTGACTTTAGAATGTGTGACCGTGCGAGAGCTACCTGAACCTGTATGTGGCGTAGGACGCGGGCAGGATGGACAGGAGTAGAGTTAGATCATGACTGTCGTCGTGATCTCCCTACCTAGGCCGGGTTGTCGTGGTCCTTCGATGGCCGTGACGCACGGGTCATCGAAGTCCCTCCGGACAGTCGTTCAGGGAGTTCGATCAAGGTGACGCACCTTGTCTGGCTCGACTGGCCTCGTGGGCGACTCGCCTCACGAGGGTGACTTTCTAGGCGGTTCTTAGGCGACGTCGAAGGGTGACGCACCGCTTCTAGTTCGGCCGATTTCGTGGACGACGCGTATCACGAAATCTACCGGTGACGCACCGGGTATGTTCGAGGTGGAGTACAACTCGCACCAGCGGAGCGACGGGATAACTGGACAGGAGGTTCTCCGACGAAGTCAAAGGGTGACGCACCGCTTCTTGTTCGTCGGCTCTCGGAGGCGACGCGCCTAGCGAAAGTGACCGGTGACGCACCGGGTGTTCGAGGTGGAGCACGGCTCGCACCAGCGGACTGGCAGGACGACAGGGTTTCGACGAGGTCGAAGGGTGACACACCGCTTCTTAATCGTCGACTCTCGGAGGCGACGCGCCTAGCGAAAGAGACCGGTGACACACCGAGTGTTCGAGGTAGAGCACGGCTCGTACCAGCGGAACCAGGATGCCGATAACGGCGGAGACGTGGACAACGGTTACAGGTAGAATCCTCACAGCACTGGAATATCGCACGTGGTTGTTCCTGGATAACTGCTGGCAGACTCAGGTGATTCTAGTCTGTTCGTGCCGGCTTTTATAGGGATGGTTTGGAGGTAAGGGATGGTGGTGCGGTGCGGTATTTTGCTGGTGACGTATACCGTCTTTCGAACAGTATTTTGGAAATTTGATTTGGATTCCCGTTGGAATACGGGCCTGGGCGCGGGGTACGTGCGGTACAGGCGGTGTTGTTGTTGTGACAGGAGGCCGGTGGTACGTTACTAGATCGCGTCGTCGTGTCTAACCGGTGGAGGTTTGCTAGGGGTTTGTTCGTAACAGGCCTACGTTCTGTAGGTCTGTTACACCCCCCTCCTTCTTCGGGAAAGCGAGCGAAAGGCGGTGAGACTGGTTTTATTCAAAAGAAACTGTGTAAATGTGGAAATGTAGTACATAATGGTACAAGTATCGCAGAAGAAAATCACCGGTATACAATTATGTGCTTCGCCCCTCACGTTGTCGGCAGCGTATCAGTCGCCCACTTCGGTCGAAGTGGAGGGCCCACCTCTCGTCCCCTATGGATGCTAGGAACCGCTTGGAGGTGACCAGTCGTAGCGGTACTTCTACCCGTCGTCCGTTGGGTAACAAGTACCAAGTTGAGGGGCACGCTCCTTCCTTTCCCGAGTACGGGATCGGCGTTTTGACGTCGCGGTGTCCTGGGGGAGTGGGAAGGCCTTCATTTCCCGGTTGCTCATTTGCTGGTACTTTGGCCGTATGTGTCTCCGGCTGCTGTTCTTCAGCGCGTTTCTCGCAGCTGGCTGGTGTCGCTGTTCTGGACCGGGTGGGTGGTGCTGGGTTGGCCGGCTGTGTCGGCGGGTGTGTTAGTGCCAGCTTTGGCGTCCCATGTGCCCTTTCGGTGGCCATGTACCGCGTTGTTCGGCTCCTGTGTTTTGGAGACGAGGACGCCTTCTTGCTGACCGTCAGGATTGTTGGGCCCGTTGCTTGTGTTCGTGAGGAGCCTGGCAGCGTGTTCCCGGACGGTGGGGCCTCTTGTGGCAGCTGGGCCCCTTCTTTTCGGGGTGGCGGTGCTTTTGCCTGGTTTGGCCTCGCTGGTCGTTGTGCGGTGGTGACGGGTTTTGCCGGTCGAGCCTCCCCGCGGTGGTACGACTCTCGAGGGGTTGGTTGTTTGCCTTTCACCCGCGAGATTCGCTTTTTGACCGGGGGTCGCAGGGCCTCCGTGTCCTCCTCCTTCCACCAGTTGGGTGGTTCGGGGAGCCCTGCGGGGAGCCCAATGGACGGCCCGTGTCCCGCCATTCTCCGGTGCTCCTCGATGGTTGTGGGCGGGATCGTGGATGAGCTGGACCGGGAGCTGGAGGTCGATTCGGACCGTGGCCGGTTGCCCTCATATGCTGGCCCTGGTCGCCATGTTACGGCCCGGATCACCGTCTTCTGTTTCTTCTGCGGTGGGGTGGGGGTGTCATCCCTTTCCCTATCGGGGCCACCTAGTGCCCGTCGCGATGTAGCGACTGGTCGCGGGCGGGTGGCTTTCCGCGTCGTGATCTCTGTCCCTGAGGGGCCCTTTGTGTTGCCCGCTATGGTCAGGGTTGTTGCTGGTGGCGCTGTCCCTCCTCGCGCTCCCGCGAGTTTTGGGATGCGGTACCGCGAGACGGTGGTGTTGACTGGCGTGGCTGGTTGCGGGGTTATCGCTTCTTGCCGGGGTAGCTCCGTCGCCTGGTCCCCTCCCCGTATTAGGTGAGCGGGGGTGGTTGGCGTCCGTGGTCTCTCGTCGAAGTCTGATAGGTCGCCGAACAGATCGTTCAGCTCCCCGTAAAAATCGTCCATTGGCATGATTCTGGAAATTGAATAAAGGCTACTGATTATTTTCCGGGGTCGGCCTCGGCCGCGTGGGGCCGGGGTAGTCGTCGGGTCAGGGGCGGTTGCGGGCATCCTGGTTCGCTCCGCGGGGGCGTCTGGTTCGATGCTTTCCGGGCACGCGTCGTTTTCGGGGAAGTGTTCCGGTTTGAGATCCTGGATATGGATGTGTCGAATCCATTTTCTCCTTCCGTCCTGGAGGTCAACGATAACTGGCGATATTATGCGTTGCACCGTGTAGGGACCGCTATATTTTGGGGCTAGCTTAGCAGCTATGCCCGCTCCCTTGTCGGACAGCGTGTGTTCCTTTTTCCAAACGCGATCCCCTATGGCCGGTCTCCACTCGCGGCGTCGTAGGTTGTAATATTTCTCTTGTCTGCCGAAGGCTTGCGCTAAGTGGAGTTTGGCCAGTTCCTGGGCTTCTCGTAGATTTTTCCAGCGTTGGTGCGGGGTGGCGGTTGGCTCGTCTGCTGCTTGCTGTCCTGGTACTCTTAACTCTCGGCCTTGATTCAGGTATGCCGGCGTGTATCCGGTCGCCTCATGCCATGCGGTGTTGATGGCAAACCTTGCCTCGTCTAACTTTTCGTCCCAGCGGTCGTGGTTTTTCCCGACGTACTGAGCTAGCATTGTTTTCACGACTTTGTTTGCTCTCTCGACCGGGTTGCACTGTGGTGCATACGGAGGTGTACGGCGGTGCGTGATGCCGGCTGCCTGTAGTAGACTGGTAAACGCCTCCCCAATGAATTGGCGTCCGTTGTCAGATATAATGATCTGTGGCGCTCCGTGCCGTAGGATAATATCCTTCTGGATCGCCGCGGCGACAGCAGTGCTGGTGGCTTTTCGAAGGGGTGTAAGTTCGACCCACTTCGAAAAGCGATCGAGTGCGACGAGTAGCCAGATGTGTCCGCGGCGTGATCGCGGCAGTGGCCCAACCAGATCTACGGACACGGTGTGCCACGGTTGCGTCCCGGGATTAGCGTGGAGGCGTCCTGGTGGCGGTACGGGCGGTGACTTGTATTGTTGGCAGCTGACGCAGCTGCGCACGTATCGCGCGATGTCTCGGAACATCCCTGGCCAGTGGTATCTCTGGGCAATGCGGACGCTCGTTTTGGCGATACCTAGATGTCCCGCGGTGGGGTCGTCGTGAAATTGCCGTAGCACTGCCTCTCGGTCGGTCGCCGGTATGCATATTTTCCATGCGTTTCCGGAATCTGGCTCGTTATAATCGAGCTGATGCGGTATTCGTCGTTGCAGTTTTCCCTCGTAAATCCGGAAATCGGGAACTGAGGCGGGATCGTGTTGCACGGCCTCCATCTTCTTTTCGTACCAGGAGTCGATACGCGGTTTGGTGCGGAGGAGACTGACGCCTGGTACAGGTTCGATGCGGGATAATGCGTCGGCTACATGGTTCAGCTTTCCTGGCCGATACTGGATGCCGAAATCGTACTGTTGTAGTTCGAGGGCCCATCTCGCCAGTCGTCCGGTTGGACTGTCGATTTGTTGCAACCAACGGAGTGCCTGGTGGTCTGTGAGAACCGTGAAATGGTAACCCTCTAGGTAAGGTTTCATTTTCCGAATTCCCCAGACGACGGCCAGACACTCCTTCTCCGTTGCGCTGTAGTTTCGCTCTGTGGTGCTCAGCGTGTGGCTGGCATATGCGATAACTCTTTCTTCGTTGGCGGGGCCCTGTGTGAGCACGACTCCCAGGCCGTGGTCACTGGCGTCGGTCTGGAGGGTGAACGGCTGTTCGAAGTCCGGGCAGGCGAGCACTGGTGCGGTGACCAGTTTCTCCTTCAGTGTCTGGAATGCATTCTCCTCGGCTTCGGTCCATTTCCACTTTGCGTTTTTCCGTGTAAGCTGCGTGAGCGGCTCTACTATTTCCGCAAAGTTTGGTACGAACCGCCGGTACCATGAGGCCATGCCGTGAAAACGTCGAACTTCCCGTATGTTTTTCGGTGCAGCTATCTTTGCGATCGCGCTCGTTTTCTCTGGGTCGGTTCGAATCCCCTGCTGGTCGACAATGTGTCCGAGGTAGCGGAGGCTGCTAACGCAGAATCGACATTTATCGGGATTCAGGCGGAGTCCGGCTGCGCGGAGGCGTCGAAAGACTTCTCGCAAATGTCGCTGGTGTTCCTCGAGGGTCTTACTGGCGATGATTATGTCATCCAGGTACGCGAACGCGTATGGTTCGAGTTCAGGACCGATTATTCGGTCGAGCAGCCGTTGAAATGTGGCGGGTGCCGAATGTAGACCGAACGGCATGACTCGAAACTGGAATAAACCCTTTCCCGGTACCGTGAAGGCGGTGAGCGGTCGGCTGGCATTTTCGAGTGGGACCTGCCAATACCCATTTTTTAAATCGAGGGTAGTCAGATACTTCGCCCCTCGTAATTTGTCGAGAGTTGCCTGGATATGTGGCAATGGGTACGCGTCCTTCTCGGATCGGTCGTTTAGTCGACGGAAGTCGACGCAGAACCTGGGCTTTCCGTCTTTTTTCTTCACAACTACCACCGGCGAGCTCCACGGGCTGCTGGACGGCTCTATTATTCGGTCATTGAGCATTTTCTCAATTTCGTCGTTTATTATTGCTTGCATTGCCGGATTTCTGGGTTGGTAGCGCTGTTTGAGCGGTGTTTCATCGAGCAATTTGATACGGTGCTCGATGAGATTTGTTCGTCCCGGGACCGTTTCAAACAGTTCCATTTCCGTTTGTAGGAAGTCGTCGAACTGTCGGCGGGCACCTTCATCTGGTACGCGGAGGCCCATTTGCTGGCATGGTTCGGACAGGCAGGCGGTGGGCCAGGTTGCTATGTCGTATGGCGGCTTCAGGTTCATTCGGAGTGCCGCGATAGCTTGAATGCCCAGTAGTACTGGCGGACCCATATTCGGCAGTATGGTAAAGTCCTGCTGGTTTTCGGTGCCTAGTGCGGTGAATGACAGTCGTATGCGGCCGGCGGGTTGCACGCTCGTGCCGTCGGCTAGGCTGATTAGCGTGCTCGGTTCGGATGCTTGCATGCCTTGTTCGAGCGCCCATTCGTACGCTTCGGCGTTGATACAAGACAATTGGGCACCGGTGTCGAGCAAGGCGTCGATTTCCCTTCCTAATATTCGAATCGGTAGGAAGGGGCGGGGCGTATACTTTATGTCTGGGGCTGGCGTTCGCCCGTTCGCGTCGAGCCCCGTGCGTCGTTTCCCGAGCGATCGGGTGCGACGAGTCCCGGTGGATGACACTCCTTCGTGAGTATTCCGTCTCGACCACATCGCGAACAGAATTTCCGGTAGGCGTTTCTGCACTCGAAACGGGTGTGGCCCCTTTGTTTACACCGCCAGCAGTGTGTCATTCGACTGTAGCTGTTGGTGTTGTCACCTTGAATCGCACTGGCTTCCCCTTCCCCACGGGGTGTGTTGCTCAGTCTGGCGAGTCGTGCCTCGATTGGATCGGCGCGTGTCTGGCTTGGCGTGTGGTCCTGGTTCTCGTTGATGGCGGCGGCGAGAGGCCGGCTGGCGGTCCGTTGCATTTGGGTTTTCCGCTCTATGGCTCTCTCGATGCGTTGCGCGTGTCGGAGCAGGTCTCGGATGCTGGAAATCGATTCTGGATCGATGATGGCCGTGTAATCTGGTAGCATGTTTTCATAGATGGTTTCCAGATATTCGTCCGTCGGGATGAGCGCTCGTCTCATGAGGGTGGTGAGCGCGTTCATATACTCATGGAACGGTTCTCCGGGTTTCTGTACGCGTGCTCGTGCTTCGCGGGCCCGTTGCACCGGGGTCTTGTGTCCGGAGTAGACCATCAGGAAGTCTGCGGTGAATTCCTCCCATGTGTTGATCTGGTAGCGGTTATCCCGGTACCAGTCTTGGGCGTCTCCTCGCAAAAGTTCCGGTACCCCCTCTAATAATTCTGCGTCGGAGATGTGATATGAATGGGCTAGTTCCCCTATCCGTTCGAGAAACCGGAAAGGGTCCTTGCCGTCCGTCGTGCATCCCCACTTGCGCATCCGGTCCATTCTCTTTCCGGTGTCGTCTTGCTCGTTTGCGGCCGCTCTATTGGCGCCGGCCATTGTGTCGGCTTGGTGGGACGTGCCTGGTTGCATGGTGTTTACAAATTGCGGGGTCTTTGGTTCGGTCATGTTGAAGAGGTTGGTGATCTCTAGTTTAATTAGATCGGCCCACTGTTGTCGGCGTTCGTCCGTAGTCCTGGTGGTTGGCCGATTTCGTCGGCCGGGGTTTGCGACGGCGTGTTTGAAATTTCGACTCTCAGGGCGGGTAATACCGGTGCGCATCCAGAGATGGCGTCTGGGGTACGAAACGCGTGTGTGTGCCGGCGCGGTCACGGTTCAACGCGGCTCAGGAATGTTACGCGGCGTACTGGTCCTCTGGTTACGCGCGCGTTACCGTGTTGAACCGGTGATTGTTTATTTTGAAAAGCTATTCGCGACGCGGATGCCTTTCCGTCAGTCCCTGTTCGGGCGCCATGTAACAGGTGTGTTTCGTCGTCGTTCGGCTTCCTCGCGTTCGGGCTCCTTGGTGTTGAACAGCTCGCCGACCCAGGGTTCTAAACGACAAGTGGAGTGTCGACGCGAGGAACGGAGTCGATGCGGGTGAAATAACTGAGACGATTCGGTTGCGGTTAAACAAATTATACTCGCTGCCTTTCGGTCGCGTATGTTACGGTGCCTCAGGATACAGTGCGCGGTGGAAATACTACGGTGCCCGTGACTTTAGAATGTGTGACCGTGCGAGAGCTACCTGAACCTGTATGTGGCGTAGGACGCGGGCAGGATGGACAGGAGTAGAGTTAGATCATGACTGTCGTCGTGATCTCCCTACCTAGGCCGGGTTGTCGTGGTCCTTCGATGGCCGTGACGCACGGGTCATCGAAGTCCCTCCGGACAGTCGTTCAGGGAGTTCGATCAAGGTGACGCACCTTGTCTGGCTCGACTGGCCTCGTGGGCGACTCGCCTCACGAGGGTGACTTTCTAGGCGGTTCTTAGGCGACGTCGAAGGGTGACGCACCGCTTCTAGTTCGGCCGATTTCGTGGACGACGCGTATCACGAAATCTACCGGTGACGCACCGGGTATGTTCGAGGTGGAGTACAACTCGCACCAGCGGAGCGACGGGATAACTGGACAGGAGGTTCTCCGACGAAGTCAAAGGGTGACGCACCGCTTCTTGTTCGTCGGCTCTCGGAGGCGACGCGCCTAGCGAAAGTGACCGGTGACGCACCGGGTGTTCGAGGTGGAGCACGGCTCGCACCAGCGGACTGGCAGGACGACAGGGTTTCGACGAGGTCGAAGGGTGACACACCGCTTCTTAATCGTCGACTCTCGGAGGCGACGCGCCTAGCGAAAGAGACCGGTGACACACCGAGTGTTCGAGGTAGAGCACGGCTCGTACCAGCGGAACCAGGATGCCGATAACGGCGGAGACGTGGACAACGGTTACAGGTAGAATCCTCACAGCACTGGAATATCGCACGTGGTTGTTCCTGGATAACTGCTGGCAGACTCAGGTGATTCTAGTCTGTTCGTGCCGGCTTTTATAGGGATGGTTTGGAGGTAAGGGATGGTGGTGCGGTGCGGTATTTTGCTGGTGACGTATACCGTCTTTCGAACAGTATTTTGGAAATTTGATTTGGATTCCCGTTGGAATACGGGCCTGGGCGCGGGGTACGTGCGGTACAGGCGGTGTTGTTGTTGTGACAGGAGGCCGGTGGTACGTTACTAGATCGCGTCGTCGTGTCTAACCGGTGGAGGTTTGCTAGGGGTTTGTTCGTAACAGGCCTACGTTCTGTAGGTCTGTTACAAGGTATAATGAGTAAATAAGTATTTATTTGTGACCGATGAATAACTGGCCACGGAATAAAATCGCGTGACCGTTATTAGTTATTTACAAGTTATCATAGTAGAAATGCATAGTAGCAATATCTGTTCCTACGGGTATTATGAACGGCGCGGCGGGAGCTACGCGTGAGTCAAAAAGTGGGGATCGGGCGGAGCGCCCGCAATGCCTTTTATGCCCCGTTCCCGTCCCGCTAGTTTACACTCTTTCACTGGACAATACAGGGTATAACAATGTCATGATTATCCGCCTTAGGGGTGAATCAACACCTCTGGATCGATGAACATTCGTAAGAGACGATCTTATATATATATCCATTGTTATACATAAGAATACTCTAATCCTACATTATAAAATACTAAAACGTGAAGTATACTTACAAATTCTTCGGGGTCTTCAGGAAAAATGTTCTCAAAGGCAAAGATTTTTAAAAAGTAAGGAACAACTTGGTTTTTGTAAACAGGATTATCTACTACGATCAAAATTTTTATTCTGCGAATATTTACATCGCCGGCGACGGTATAAAATTTATGTAAATGTTTTGTCGATATCTTTTGTAGTTTTCAAGTTACGAGGGTATGAAGATCGGAGAGACTGGTATAAAAATGGTGGCTTCCATCTGAAAGTGGAATGGTATTATGTATCACCAAATATGGCAAAATTCCTACGTTAGTGTCGCTTATGAAACATAAATGTAAATTTAAGATTATAATGTTAAAGTATAAGAAATTTAATAATAAAATTACTCAGGCATTTTATATGTATGTTTTTTTCGGAATCGGAACTTCTAGCCCCGGGCGTCCTATTGAGAACGAAGGTTCCCGAAAGCCGTGCGATTCGTAGAAAATCGCTCGCGTAGTTGATAGTTGATACGAACTGGACTTTCCGCACTCTCTAACTCAGCGGCCGCGGGTCCCGAACCCGTCGTAAAACTGACGATGTTGGAAAACACGTTAACCAGCCGTGAATCTCGCATCTGTATGTTTACAAAGCGCTCGGAACGCGAGCCATAGCCCGCGCGGAAGCTCGACCGGAATGCTTCGGACAGGGCGGGCCGATTTATTGCAAGAACTATGAACTTTGACAGGCGTTTCTGTTTCGTCGTCCGGAGTGAATGTTTGCGCGTGTCCTTCGCTCTCGCAATGGTAATCCACGAGCGAGCTTTGCTACGATGGACAGCGAGAATCGCGGGAAATAAACGAGGAACGAGGCGTAATTGCCGAACCGAGCCAAAGCAGTGAAACGCGAGAGACGAAGTCGAACGGGCGAAGCCTCGAGCGAAGCTTCTATGGGATGAGTCGCATGCTCGTTTCGCTCGAATAGGCAAGCGAGAAAGCTGCGCGATGCGTTCGAAAGTTCGTCAAAGAGGCCCGTGCTACACTCTCACAAAAAGGTAGCGTACATGCACCATCGAATTCAGGGGAATACAGTTACCCTCTCCCTGCCAGTACCGGATTAGTCGCGGACGTTATGCCACGTGCACGACAGAGACGAACCGCGTCACGTGATTAGGCCGTGGCGGAGGCGTGGGGAAATAGCATCGTGGAAGGGGAAGGTAGAGTGGGGAGACAAGTCTTAACCTGGCGACTTTGGGATCACAGTATCTTGGGGTTTTGTGTAGAAGGAAGAAGCACTTTTGTATTTTAGAGCGAAATAATAGCAATATCTTATGAATAGGAACAAACTGGAGTGACAAACACGTTGAAAATAATATAACAGTATTTTAAAATTTAATGTTGTGTTGCCGTTTTAAATTACATTTTCCCATTTTGTGTCATAAATGCATTAAATCCGCTGTCTACTTATAAATTAATACAGAAACCATGGTATGAGTATACAGCAGTTTGAACGTGAAATGTGCCACAGTTTATTTTGTGATTTTTAAAGGAACAAGAAAGGTAATTTATATTATAATATTTCAATATCCTTGGAAGCTGGAATGAACGTATGCAACACAGTATTCTCGCTCGTTAGAGGTAATTAAATAGCGAAAACGCGCGTTTATTTCAGCTAGCGGTACGATATACAATGACTCGATCTAATGCCGGGCGACAAAAAGCGTTTGAAACTAGTTAAACTCGTTCTCCGTGAGCTGACCGAGTAAATTTATGCTGGCCACGTGCTTGATTCATCCCTAAAGTTACTTGCCCCGCGTCAGTTAATTCCACTCAACGGCGAAAGAGGAACGTGGACCGAAGAAGAGACACAAGAATGAGAATGTGCGGGAAAGCGAATCAGAGGCTGGCGGAACATACCCTATTTCAGGAACTCGACGAATATTCTGGTGTTGACTGTATCGATAAAAGAAACTCGTGACTAGTTGGAATGATCCGAGTTCGCGGATCTCTTTATACTATCTATCCTATTACTCGGTTATATCCTTCGTCACCGTTCCGCGGAGACCTTTCGTTCGAGACAAGAAAAGAGAATCATTAAAAGAGACAAGCACGAAGATTATACGAAACACTGAACGGAGAGATTGCTATGATATCGGACTGCCTGAATGATCATCTCTCTGTATCAATTGTAATCGCAGAACACTTGGCAGAACTGTACGTGTAAGAAACTTTACAACCAAGATCAGGGGTAGATAAACGTGTGCGGTGAAATCTCGCAGTGAGTCGTAAAAGGTAAAATTATTGAAGAGTTCTGGGGAAATTGTTAGCCAAAATGCGATATAATTTGATCACCTAGATACAAATCTGCACGGAATTCGATGACAGCATAATTGAAGGGGTGGATGGATAAAGGTGTCAAGTTTGTTTTCTGTAAAAGAGTTTTTAACAAAATATGTTGTCCTTTTTTTGTATTAGAGATTAACCATAACAATATATACATTTGTAATTGATTTGTGTTATAATCTTCATTCATCAAAAAAGGACAACATACCTCGCTAAAAACACTTTTCCAGAAAACAAACAATTTGTTACTTGACACCTTTATCCATCCACCCCTTCAATTAATTCAAGACATTTGTAGCTTGGCTGGTTGATAGCGATTGTCTGTAACACTAACCGTATCGACCATCAAAATTTATATTTTGTGCGATTTTTATTATAATGATGTACATACCGGAATAAAAAAGAGAAGTATGGAAGGAAATCTAAAACCGGTCATCTGATCGGCAGTGGTAGGTTTAGGTGTTAACAGTAAAATTTAACCAAAATAAAATCTAATATTTCTTGAATCGAATGAATATTTTCGAAATCCGGAAATATTGTTGTAGCATAATGATCTTGTCATAAACATGCAAAACGGTGGAATAATGTTTGAAACATTCATCTAAATATTTGTACGAGTTAAGTGTTAGAGAGATTCGATTCGGACGAAACAGAATTAGATTAGAAATTCCAATATACACCTGTCACTTTGTCGCTCGTGTACCAAAGGAATGTGTCGCACTGAAAGAAGATAATTAGCGGAAAGCGTGGCCGAGGCTCCAGCGTCTATAATCCGGTTGTAACTACCATGATCTTTGTAGCTAACAGATCCTTTCTTTGTGATCAGAAAAGAAACGTCGAGAATCGGTGATTGGGCTACGAATCCAATCGGACCGGAACTGTAGTTTCCATGTTTCGAGCGAGAGAGGCTGAGTAATTACAGCATCTATAGAATTATGTTAAAAAAGATCGAGGAATCATGCGCCGCGACTCGATAGAAAGCATTCCGCGGCATCCTCGGGTAAGCAACGAGCAGAGTTTCCGAAGGGAAACAAATAATTTTTCCGATTATTGCCGAATAAAAGGGGAATCGTGGCGGATACGGTGGTCCGGCCACCGAAGTTTTGAAACAAATAACGAGAAGTTCAGGAACGATTTAGAGGCTGTTTGGGAATTTATGAAGCTCGTAAGGTACTGATGAATTTCATGAAGGAGTGGGGAACGTTCCTGGCCACCCCGGTACTGAAGTTCCTCTCGCAAAGCATACTCAATCTCCAATTCATTTCGGCGTAAGTTCATTCAGCTGGCACAATTTCAGATCTGCAGATCAAATACGGTCCGCTTTCTCGTGCTCCATATTTTCGCGAGGCAGCAACGAGACATTGTGACGCAATCGTTGCCACGATTTCATGGTTATTTAAACATTCCGTTCTCGGATGGAACAGTAATCATCCGGTGATCGAAATCCCGTTAATTTTCAAAGTTTCCTTCGGCTTGACCATCGACGGGAATACAGATAACTTTTTTAAAAATGTTCGTCGAACTAGTTAGCTCTCGTGGAGTGGAAAATTGATGTTCAATCAGCCCGAGAAATTCAGTCATAGTACCCAATTTGGAAATTCAGAACTCCCCTCGACGGCCGATTAAAGTACCACCACTAGAAATAGTTTCATTACAATCGCATCAGTACATTCACCGTGCAATAATGTCGGAACACCGAGAGAAAACTTTTACGAAGGTATGCTTACCGAACGTGTGCTATTCCAGCCTGGTATGCGTGGTCGCTTGAAAACGTTCCGATTGATTATTACAATTATTCCGAACCGTGTAATTGCTTCAGACGATGGAATTCGTTTTTCGCTATTCGGAAATGATCGTTCAATTTAGCCACCAATTGATTAAGAACTTCGCCGCGCCGCGCCGCGCCGCACAGTGTCCCGAACCATGGACAAAAATCACTGCTTCATATCGATTTAAAACTATGTTCATACTGTCAAAATGTCCAAATAAATCATTTATTGAAAAAAAAATTAAAAAAATTCTGTAGGAAATTAGTTACAAGCGAATCTGTAAGCGAATATTAGGAAGATCAAATAGTACGTCAGTTCATAGCGTAACTTGTTTACGTTGTCTTATGAACAAAAGACGTTTGTAAGGAATAATCTTTTTAGAAAATGATGGCTAAGGGTTGGCTAATTGTAATTCATCTTCAAAAAATTTTTAATACTTATATGCAATATAATAATTAACCTTAAATGAAACCATTCAGCTTTATTGGTTTCCCTAATCTTTAGAATGATTGTGTCGTATTAGTAAGATAGTATATTTTGATATGATATAAGTTTTAATTGCTACTACTTGCAATGATCAGAGTTATTTAACAAAATATGTAGCAAGAACCGGTCAGCAAGCGAGTACGCGGATATCCAATATCCACTTGTAGAAATATGAGATTTGACTACGGTTATTGAATAAATAAAAAAATTTTGATATTACATAAATTACAGATACGATTAAATAAATAAAAATTAATGTCCTAGCAATCATTGACAATTATCGACAAGAAGGTAATAAACCCTCCGATCTCGCTGATTTTTTAATATGTTGTCCAGGTGATCACGCCGAATAATGTTGTACATGTTTTACTCGGCGGTAGTTGTTTATAAAAGAAATTATTAACAAAAAAAGAGTAATCTACTTTGTATATATTTTAAGAACACGTTTCACATTTTTTTCTAAGCAGTTACTCGTAAGCTTTGATTAAGTATGATTACACATTTGTTTATAAAAGCGAAGTATGATTGAAGTATGTTTAGTTCAGAGCGAACAGTCCTATCTTTAGTTAGTTGCGGCAAGCATAGCAGAAGAAGAGTGTTTGTGTGTCGAGGAGGCGAATTTTATAAGAGTTTAAAACAAAGTTTCAGTTTCGGAAGAATTGAACTGAGAATTATCTACTGAAAACCAGCAATAAAACAAAATTCTGTTTATTATAAATATCGTTTATCAATGTTTAAATAAATGGCTATATTTATAATAATATCATATTGAGATTGCTTGCAATATAAATAAAAAAACCCACTTTGTTTAATGTCTCTATCATAAACGGAACAAAAGTTATTGAATTTTGTCCAAAAAACAGGCATTTCGGGATTCCCGAATCGGGACACTGTGCGCCGGTTCAAAAAATTAAATCTGAATTATTAAAACTTTAAAATACATGAAGCTAACGTTAACGTTAAGAAGATGCCAACTATATGTACTATATTATATATTAGTTGCTATACTAATACTAATTTTCGAAAATTAAAGTTTTACCTTCAGATCAAGGTCAAGGTCATGTTATTATACATATCTGAATGTATTTTTCGATCAGTTACCCGATGCAATAAAATAAAAATGTAGTTATGTATCAAAAAACATCGATGACCTTGGTAACTCCGAAAAAATGACCTTCGGAAAAAAATATTCTTGCCAGATATTTGGTCCATTGTCACCATGCACATTACATACAAATAACATAACAAATATTTTTTGCATCACAATAACCTGAAGAGATATATAGGCGTCCTTATTTAAACGGATCTCCCTGTAAAGAGTGTTTCATAAGTTTTCAACCTTCTCCAGTGCATTCTGAAGTGAATCATCAAAAGAATTATACATTGTACAGTGTGCAGTTTGCAGGAGACAACATAAATATTATGCTGAACTAATTCCAAGGGAGAGAACGAATACGTCGTTCATATCTTTATATTCGTTTCAAGTTTTTCTTCTGCATTGGTGTCGTTTGCAGAAACACTTGTGGAACATTTTGCGTATTAATATGTACAATGTAAAAATTAATCTCCTGACCAAACTAGACGGTGGGTTACGTGAAAACTTCCGTCGTCTGTTCGGCGCACTATTTTGTGACAAATGTGCAACGGCGCAGCGCTCCGCCGAGACCGCGAGCGCGCTCGCAGCAGATCGCGCACGCGAAAACAATCTGAATAATGCAACAGTTACGTTTCTTCGGAAGCAATTTCGAAGTAACGGCCCTTAACAATCTCGAAATAATGGCCGGGGCCGAAATAAATGTCCGAACCGGTGCGGCGCGGCGGCTCGGGGTTAGAGCACGCGATCGAGGGAAGGATATGATTGCGATATAGTTCGATACGGCGAAACGGATGGAACGGAATGCTGAAATAAGAAAAATCTTTTGATTCCTTGGGCGGTGAATAGCGCCGGCGCAATTGAATTTATTTCGGTGCTGGAATTTCGCCGCGGCGACGACGGCGACGACGCGACGCTGCGAATTAAAGCTGGATAAGTCGTTTGGTAGCCTCGTCGAAAGTTCAATTTTTCCGAGTGGAAAGTTTGGTGACTTTTTCTCGGAATTCATTTTTTTTTTTGTAGAGAAGTAGTGCTGCGTTTATCGAACGAGTATGGGACTGTCGTAAAGGTTGGGACACGTTTCGTTTTGTAGCTATAAAATTTCATTGGATGAGAATTACGCAGAAAATATATACCGTTAAAAAGGTATAGTTGTCAGCTACATTTTCGCTGCAAAAAGTACGATAACACCGTTAACGGATAAAATGATATGGCCAATTTTCTGAAGGCAATGTGTTCTCGGCAAAAGAAAATTAAATATATTTAAGCAAACAGGGTTGAAAAATTTTCAGTTGAAAACGAATCAACAAGAAACACAGTAAAACTTTTTACAGCTTGTTGCAGCTACACTAACACGACTTGTTGCTTCTAATGCTCATGAAAAGTTTGTTTATAAACAGAAATTATGTTGACAAAAAGCACTGTCCCAGCTTCTACGGTGTCCTAATCTTTACGACCTTCTGTTAATCGTGCAGAAAAATTTTGTCATTACATTTTGCACCAAGAATGTACCTTTACAATAGTTCCTTACGGATAATAAATTTTTAAATGTTTCCGGCGCAACGGTTCGATCGGTTCCTTACGGAGATACAAACAAATTCGAGTTGTACTGGTAAAATGAAAATAGTAAGTATACCCTACATGCATGGACGATTATACGCGTGGTTTCTGTGTTTTTGGGACACAATGTACAGCGCCGAGTGTGTGCGTGTTCTAAACGCGTTCGCGTCGCAATAAGTACGACGATTGTGCCGATGCGATGCGATGCGGCGAGGAGAGGCGCGAATCGCTCGAGGAAATTAAAACTTGTGCAATTCGGCGGGATCCCTGGGCAGGTCTGTCGAGGTTTATCAGCCGCGGGCTCAATGCATCCGGGCAGCGAGATAAAACAAAGTCTGGACAGTGAATAAAGGGGTGGGAACGGAGGATACGGGGCTGTAAAGGAAAGAGACCGCTTGCAACGGTATAAACACGTAGCCGGGCGTGTGTACGCGCGGAAAAAAGACGCGATAACGTGTTGATAGAGAGACTGAGCAGGTAGGTATGTATGTAAATGCGCGAATGCACAGAGGAAAGTGGTTTACTCTCAGCCCCGGCAAATAATAGTGGTGGGAACGAGGAGGCCTAGTTAAGCCGCAGTGTGAGCATTCTCCAGGGTAATTTTAATTCCCGACCAGGTTATTACCGTCGGCGCATTCATATTGCCGGCATTACTCCCGGCGAACCCCGGAGTTTTGATCATCCTTCGTCGTCGATAAGAGAAAAATGTACCGTGCACCGACCCGGTCTCGAAGGGATGCTTCATTAACGCGCCTGTTTACAAGACACGGCTGATGCGCGTGGGCTATGCTCGATTTATCAATTTAACGACCTGATTTTTCACTCGCTCTTTCATCTGAAAGCTCCCGCAACTTTGGAATCATCGTTCACTGCATTCATGCAGCGGGAGGAAGATGATCTCCTTGTCGTTAAATGTTCTACGCGTGATCGTTAGATTTCGAATACCAACTCCAATGAAAAAATTGAAGGTGACCTACAATTATAAAACAAAAATTACAGAAACAGTACCACTTTTTTGTAAGGTTCACTATTTGCAAGAAAAACGCCTAGTATTAGCACGATCATCCTGTATGTCATGTACCATGTTCATCATTTTCATTTTTGCGATGTATCGCACTGATTGTAATTACGCACGCACGCACGCACGCACACAATAAAAATTCTATATATATATATTCGGAAGAAAAAAATTCCGGAGTGAAATTTCGCTCTGGACATACGTACCAGATCGCCTAGGTTAATTCTTCGCTTTAGTATTTGATTTGCAAATGGTCCACTGGAATCGCAGTAGTTCGAGCAAATTTTCATCGTACGATCCCCCACACATCTGCAAAGCTCCAAGAAACTACAATACTTCTTCCAGGAGCATAAAGCCCTTTCGAACCATAGCGGGAACAACTTGCCGTTCCGAGGAGCTATTTCCAAGCGAAAGAAAAGAACTCAACAAACTCGGATACTTGATTCCTACGGAATCGACATCGACGGACCGAGCTCGTCCTAATTTTTCCTGAAAAGACGGGCGGGCTGTGAATAGGCGCAAGTATCTGGTGCGTGAAGGAACCGTCGAGACGCGGAATCGGGGGAGAAAGGAACTGGGGATGAGGCTAGAGACAATGAATCGTCACGGTTGTCTCTGAGAAAGAGCGAAGGGGTTGAGAAACGCCGGCGCGTTTTACACGGCGAAAAAAAAAGAACAGAAAAAAGAAGTGTTCCTGAATCGAGTCCGGCGGGCCTGTAATCCGTGAAAACCGCAAGACGACGATGTGGTAAAACGAGAAATTTTGCGTTGTCCTGCCGGCTGGACGTAACCGTACTTACGCGGATATGAATTAGGATAGGGCAGAGTCCGCACACAAAAGCCGTGGCGCTTGCGCTGAAAGCGTCTGAAACGGGGAAGGGGTTGGACGAGGATGGTGTAGCGGTCGTCGAAAGAGGGGTAGAAGCTGAGCAAGGCCAACCGGCGTGGGAGGACCGGGGAGGAGGGGGTTTTACGAAGCTTCTGCGGGAAACGGAGAATCTGCGGGAGTCAGTGCAATCCGCGTCGCGACGCCCTTCGTTCTCACGATCCGCACTTACCGCTGCGCGCGGGATCGAGGGCGCACGAGTGACGGGACGATCAGGACTCGATCCGTGTGTTGTCACTCTCGTTCGCGTGCCAGGCTTACATCTGCTTCACCTCTCCAGTGCGTAAAACCTACCCTAAAAAAGACAAAGCATCACCGAATTAAATAATTCTTTTTAAATCTCATCCGGAGACTCTCTAAGTGTAAAGAGTGTTAATCCGGTGATAATCGCGATTTTGCGACCTCGTGTGTTTCAACGGAGAAACAGCGTTCGTGAATTACTCGAAAAATATTATTGCCAGATTTTGAACGTTTCTGCTGTAAGAATTTTGAGCGTCTTTTACAGATACCGTTTCACCAATACACGTACAAAACGACGCGTCGGCTCGTTCAATCGTCAGTTTCTCCCTAACATCTCATTAATAATATTACATTAGTACCAACGTTTGCACGTCTTATACTTTTTCCCCTCTGTTCACAAAGCTGTGCCGATTACGAGTGCGCTATAGTAACGTGTCGTCACGTTCACTTTTGCCTTGGAACTTCATTGATCGTTCCAAATACGAGGTCATTACAGTTTTTTTTTTCTCGCAACCACCTGCATTTTCGGCGCGCCCGACACACCCTAGGGTACTTGCAGAATTGAATATTATGCATACGTGATTTTTATGATGGCGCCAGGTCGCTACCACGCTCTGACACGATCGCACCGGTCCTTCGTGGGCTGTTTCGCGAAGGTCATTGCCATTGTGAGAGACTCGGCAAACTATCCTCGAATATTTCGGGTTATTTCGAACACGATTTTCTTTATTTCTGTGCGGCAATTTTCGGTGATATTTTTTCATTGTGGATTGTTTGGAAAGTGTCATTGTGCCATTGGAAAGATATCGGTGCACAAATCTAGTAACTCGTAAAATCATTTTGTTTGTACGTGAGTTGTAAAAGTTGAGCTGTTGTTATTATCCTGTTCGCTTTTATGGGGAACTGTTTTATAGTTGCCAGACCTATGAAGGAAATGTTCGTAGCGAATTCTGACACACAGTTTCCTTGAATATTCAACATTTATTGATGGATGTTCAACTTATTCTTAATAAATTCTCTAACAAAATTACTCTAACGCAGAATTGTTTCTGTGGGAATTACACGTTTTCGTTTCGACACGGCGAGTTCGGGATATTTGTTGCGAAAAGGAAGCGTACCCGGTCAGTACTCGTTTTTGCCGTTCCGTTCTTTTATTTGCCGTGTTCGTTGTTCGTCCATATTCTATCAGTTTTGTTGATTTTCCCGCAAGTTTCACCGCGAGTTCATCCTTTCAGCTCCCTCCGATCACGTCGAAGTTTCAAGCTGAAATGCTGATCGCAGGTTGATCCAGACAATAGTAACGATCGAGAGGTTCTGCACCGATCGTTGCTTATCGAAAGTTCAGGGTTGAAAGTTAGTTTCCGGCTCGCGTCCCACGCAAAATTTCGACCTTTTTCCCGAAGCGGTTGGTAGATACTGGAACGCGCGAATTGCGGAGCGAAATGCGAACCAATTACGGAGCGGCCCGCGCTGTTTCGGCATAATATTTATTCCGTCGGGATCCGCGCGTCGGCCGGCGGTTTATTCGGCGGTTCGATGGGCGGAGAGGGATGGCAGACACATAATTACGGCGTTGAAAATCTGCCTCGTTAAATGATTTTTAATCGCGCCACATTAAATGGAGTGCATCAAAATTACATGAATATTTACACCCGGTTCGGCCCTGCCCGAACCCGGCGCGGCGAAATTGCGTTTTAAGTGATTCGTCGACACCCGCCGAATGAAAATTGCATATTAAATATCCGTATAGTACTAGCTAATTTGCGTAAGTAAACCGTGTAACGATCAATTAATTAACAATAACTATCCGAAGCTAACGGCTCTATGCGAGGACCTCCGAAGTCGGTGCGCACTCGTTAAAAGCGCTCGGACGCGGACAAAATTAAAAAAATCGTTTCACGGAACTCTGTAAGACCGGAAGGCGATGGTTCAGTCGCCGAAACAGCCTGTGTCCTGCGAAAACACACTGCCAGGACGGTGATACAACGTTGGGGGAATGTGTGCTTCCGGAACATCCTCAGCGTGATTAGATAATGTGTGGAAACTCTCGTTAACGTCACGTGTCGGCTATCTCAATGGTTACACCAACGGACAGTGTCTCGGTGAGTACTTGGAACAATCTGTCAATTGATCTGCAACGTTGTTATAGTAATGATCCATAAGTTTCCTCAGATTTCCGTCAACTTGTGTTCAGCCGCGAGATTTTCGTCGCGATGTTTATTCGTAGCGATTATGAATGCATACATTAAATAATTGGATGATGTGGTATCAAGTTGGGCAAAAATTTAATCGACGATTGACGAATAAATTTTTACTTCAATCGTTAATCGCAATTAACAATGAAACTCCTACTTCAGTCGTTAAATGCGGCTAACTATTACATTCTCTTCAATTGTAATTGTCAATCGGATAATTGATTAATGATCAACTGCTGAAATTTTGAAATGTAATACGGAATCAAAACTGTATGCATACTGGAAAAAATGTAAATTGAGTTTTTGTTGAGATATATTTCTGTCAATTCTCCTTATTACAATTTATGGATAGACCGTGTGGCGATAACTTCAACAATTGATTAAATCAGTCTCCGATTTTTCGATGATTTCTATTTTTAATCAACGATTGACGATTAACTTCATCTAATCGATTGAATCAATCGTCGATTTTTCAATGATTACCTTTCTTAATCGTACACATCAAATCAGTCTTGATTACAATTTTAATTGATTAATGCCCAACTGTGTGTGGTATACTGAAGATTGGCGAGCATGATTTAATATGTTTTACTCTGTTCGTTTATCATTGTATTAGACACTTTGTATAGTAGCTCTACATAGTATTTATTCACGCCCTTGTTGACTCGTCTCTAGTTTTGATTACGGCACATGTTCTCCAACCATGTAGATACGCACGTCCGAGTTGTAACATGTGCAATTGCCAAACAACTGCGAAACATTCCCACTAAATATCGAACGCACCATTCCGAATTAGTGAAACTCCGAATTAACAAAATTCTGAATTGAAGCTTTGATAATGTACAACCAGTAACAAGGAATTTCTTGTTTCTAAATGATTTGTGGCTTTTTAGTGTACATACATAGTAGTTTCTCATAGGATTCATCGCACAAGATTACTGCTATTATACATGTATGTAATACCTAGACTGTGGATCTTTATGCAAAATAAAAATCTTTTCCATCGATTGCAAGAAATAGAAACCAAATTGAACTTTCTGAATAATTTCAAAAGAGGAGAAATCATATATCGACATCTTCAATTTTTAAAATTTTCCAACTGCTTTGTATTTCATCTACTCAATTTTCCTATAAATGCATAAAGAATTAAAAATCCGCAGTCTAAGAATAACTAGACAACGGATCTTTATGCAAGCTAACAATTATTTACCTGAATTGCAACAAACTGGAGTGAAATGGAAATTTATTTTCTTTCTTAATATGTTTAACAAGTTGAAAATAATATAACAATATTTTTAAATTCTTCTAATATTTTTACCGTTTCAAATTGCACCTACTCACTTTTGCCATAAATGCATAAAATCCATAGTCTAGGAATACAGACTTAATTTATTTCTGTTTTTTCAAGAGGTAACTAATATTCTCCAAATATCTTCCTGCATTCGTATAAATTCTTCGTTGGAAACATTTAAAAAATTAGAAATAGCTGAAATGGTACACATTTATTTGTTACGAATATTTAGCTTTTATTTGAAAGTTAAATGGGACGGACAATATCGAATTCATATATTTTTTGTTTTTTTTTTTTTATATCGGAGTCGCAGATACAATGCATAATGTAAAAATTGCGGGTTATATTGAAAATACAAGGATTTTTATTTGTTTATGAAACAAGCGTTATCTGCATTTCTGAGGAATATATTAAAATATTGTTCCAACGAGACCGTGTGTGTCGATGGACATTCACGCGAAATAAAAACTGAAAATAACATTTCTTGTGTCAACATATAATAGAATTTCGTGGCTATATTTCGTTACGGAGACCGGACACTTCTGTTGCGAACTGTATCCGGTTATACTTACATATTGTGACAACGTGTCCACAGCCGAAACTGTAAATTACTATGCCTTTACTTACTGAGGACACCTTGCGGTAGTATTACAGGCTTGTAGGCAGATTCCCGCCAAACTGTCATAGAACTTGCTGAATAACTTAGCTCAGTATTGTGACAGTTTGCGGGCTTTTGAGGGTGTTTCAAAACGCCGAAATACTTGAAAAGTATGCTCTCCGAGAACTTACCGGGAACAAGAAAGTTCGACGACATTAAAAATCTTTGTTACAGATTTAGGACGCCAAGTGGGCCATAAATTGAGCCACATCGTGATTATATAATTCTCTTCGACTTTCCACTAGTATTCAACATTTAAAGTATCTTCATGATACGTAAGTAGACAGCGGATCTTTATGCAAAATAAAAATTTTCGGTAATTATACAGAAAAGTACTGCCCACTCCGATTTTGATGAAATTTAAATATGTTATGCAGCAACACATTCTGAACAGCTTTTTCCTTTTCCAATATAGGGGGGTCGCTTTTAGTTTTCGAGATATTTGCAAAAAACTATCGCGAATACTGTACTGAATTTTTCGTATTCCTGCACGCTGCGCTGCAACGTAAGTCTGTTTCGGTGCGACGTTTGTATACATTTTGACGCTGTAGAGATAAGAGAGAAAACAGGGGGGGGCGGAAAAGGCCAGCCTGACACCACACTGTTTCTAAATTATACTCTAGATTCTTACGTATTTTCACGTGCTGATTACGAATATGATATTGAAAATATGCGCAAATGTTAATTTCTTAACGGAAACCTTCTTTTTAGAAACACTGGGTGCGTGTTAAGCACTGGGTGGGTGTGTGTGGTGTCAGGCCGGCTCTTTCCACCCTCCCGTTTTCTACCTCATCTCTACAGAGTCAAAATGTAAACAAACGCCGCACCGAAACAGGTTTACGTTGCAGCGGAGCGTGCAGGAATACGAAAAATTCAATACAGTATTCGCGATAGTTTTTTGGAAATATCTCGAAAACTAAAAGCGACCCCCTATATTGGAAAAAGAAAAAGTTGTTCAAAATGTCAATATCTATAACATATTTAAATTTTATCAGAATCGGAGTGGGCAGTATTTTTCTGTATAATTACCAAATTGTCTACCTGAATTGCAACAAACTAAAGTGAAACAGAAATTAATTTTCTTTCTTGATATGTTAAATAGATTGAAAATATTGTGTGTGTGTGTGTAACAGTACTTTCGAACTCTTCTTAAAATTTACAATACCGCAGGAGAACGTCGGAACACATTGCTGTCTTATATTTAACTGCTAACAGAAACAAGAACTAGTTTTATCGGGTTTCATGCGCATGAAAGAGAACAAACAATTTTCTTTATGAAAAATTCGAACGGCCAAAAAACTGGAGCAAATTCCATTAAACATGAAATTTCGCTGCGGTTTGAACATTGTCAGGTGCATAAACGTTGGCAGTGTATACGTGGAGCGTATAAAATAATATAAATTCGTCGTGAGGTGATTTCTCATGCGTACTGTGTACCCTTTTCTCGAAAGAAGAAATACGATGGAAAAACCCGAAAAAAATTTCGTTTATGACTGAACATTTCATGAATGGGACACGAGGATTACGGGAACAGGATCGTCATGCGTCACAGGATTTAAAGTCGGATTCACATGGCATAGAAAGGGTACGTTGAAGAGCCAGTCCCGATTAACGCGAAATACATAGTCCGGGGTGTGTCGCGCGCGGCGGGCTTTAATTTTCCTTCGTCGCCTTAATTCACCGCGGTAATTCGCGTTCATACTTTATCCAGTTAAAGGAGCGCATCCGCGAGTGCGCGGGCAAATTGTCCGTAAGATTTCAACGGTATTCCAACGGGCGATCTCTCCCGGGGATTCTTAACGGAATTTTCCGCGGGTAATCACGCGTCGTAAGTTCTCATCTTCGAGCGACAAGTTTAAAAGTTTCACGGGAGCAACAGGGGACCCAGTCGATTTCCGGGCGCCGTGCGGGAAAGTAAAAATTAATAAAACGGGCCAAGCAGCTGGGAGAACGATGTAACGAGCTGATACGGAGAAGGGAGAAACGGTGGGAAGGGTTGGACAATTCCCGCTCGCCGTTCATTTCGAACGATAATAATCTCGCGTATTGATCCGATTAGTTTGATCAATGCAACCTGAAGCGCCTGGAACGGCGTGGCGCGAAGGTTCGCTCGTTAATTACTTGCGGTCACCTCATTCGCCAGTGGGTTACGAATCATTTTACTATATTATACCGCGTTGTGCTGGTATTACTCAATCTTTATCGTCACCATCTTGATTTTTCATTCGTGGACAGCCTGTGAGTAATTTAATTTTGAAGCTGTTTGGTATAAAAGAAATTAAATCTGCGTTCTTTCAACATCACATTCAATATATGTATTGAAAGAAATGTATTGTATTCTTCAAAACATTGGCTTCTGAACAAACAATAACCGCAACAAACGCTTTTCACCAGCTTTTTCGGCACTGATACCGACGTTTCGTGCGGCGTTTGTGTTAACCATTACGAGGCTGGTTAGTGCGTGGACAGTTAGTTAGTATCCGCACGGTACTGGAAATTCTCGAAAAATAGAATGTAAACGTCATCAATGGAAATAATTCCCGGCGTTTTATAAATCCGTAGAATTCCGCAATCTACTCGTGTAGATTGAACGGTCCACAGGATTAAAGTTTTTGCTTCTCTGTAAATCCAACTGTTATGCACACAGTACACGCTACATTATCACCTGGAAATGTCGAGTCACTTTTCCGAGTGAATGAGGCAAAGATACGTCTATTGAGCGACCAAAAAATTTTGTTCGGATCTACGAACTAGAATAATCTGTAGATTTGTCAATTGTAGTAACGCGTTGCATATTTCATTGTAATAAATAGATCCGGCGAATGAACTTTGCGAAGGATTAAAGTTTTACGGTTATTGATGGAAAACAGTTGCAACCAGCCGTAAAAAGTTCGCGCCCGTTTACACGTGGGATTACACGCGTTTAAGAGGATTCCAAGAGCCAATAAAATCCGTTCCGCCCTATAAATCGTTGTCATATAGCCTTCTATTTGCAGAAGTTCTACAAATTCTTTCTGCGAACGATCTCTTGCATTACGCGCGTATATGCTGTCATTGTCTTCGGTGAAGAACGGTTTGCGTTTCTGCTTAGTCTACGCCGAGGAGATGTTTAAATTCACGCGAGATAACTTAAAACAGAGAAAGAACAACAGTTGAATAACCGTACTACGGATTCTTGTGCAAATTCTGGTTTATATAAATTATTTTACAAAGCAACATTGTCCAACACTGTTTCTTCCTGATCAACTATGCAGAATTTTAAGGAGTTGCGGATGAAAGGGACGACGCAGGGACACCGGACGACAATAGTCAGACATCATGTAGAATGTCACACTGTTACAATGTATAATTTAAAGAGACGAATATCAATGTTTATGTACAATTTCTAGACATATTGCAACGAAATTAAATACAGTGGTCGAAATTTCTATAAAGTCATCTTCTTTTTCATAGATATTTTAAAAATATCACCATTTTTGTTGATTTATCGTATCTGGTCTTGTGCCTTGTAGACACTCGGATAGAGGGACTGCGTACTCTAGACCGCTATGTTTACTATTTAAGTTTTTTAAAATTTTTTTCTGTGTGGGGGGTGCAGAACACAAGTGCGAAGTTTCTATAAAGTCACTTAGTGTTTCTCTGTATTCTGAGCAGAGAACTACGGAAAACTGCGAATATTCTAAAAGTATTAGTTTTAGAACTCACAGAAATCCTGTTTGTTATAATTTGATTCGCGTGTATGAGAATGCCGAGAGGAAAAGTACTAACAAGTGAAGAAAAAGCATCAATCGATGCTTATAAAGATATGGGCTGCTCTAATCGCGCAGTTGCTAAGAAAACTAATCGGTCATATACTGTGATTAAGAATTATATCAATTTAAAAATCATCTTAAAGGTAGTAATAAAAAATAGTCAAAGGGACAACATTCAATATTAATGAGGTCTGCAGCTAAGGAGAGGAAAAATGCAGCACAATTTCGAGCTGAATTGGAGCTCCCAGTAACAACAAGCCGTATGCAACAACTTTTAAATTCATCTGGACAAAAATACAACGTAAACCAGGCCTTAAAGAAGTACATAAACCGGTCCGTATTGATTTCGCACGGGCACAAAACACAGTGACTTTATAGAAATTTCGGCCATTGTACAATGAACTTCGAAGTTATACGAATGAGTGAGACTCGTGACTAAGATTTCATGCAGAGTCTACTAAATATGAATAGTATCCATTTCTTGAAAATTTTATTTCTCGAGTGTCAATGTTGAAACAGTAAAGTAATTGTTCAAAAAAGAACGTCTAACTTATTGTAGTTATGTAGAAAATACGGACAACTCTAGAATGATCTCAGACCCCATAATTTAATCATCAGGTGTCACATAAAATTCAGTGCACATTACAAAAAGGTTATATTTCCGGCTAAATCCAGTTTCGAATGAAAATCATGAATTTTCGATTGATTTTGATCGTCGAAAGCGCGAGAAAGCGCGAAATATTTCAACTTCCACAAAGACCGGCAGTCTATTTATAATTTCGGTTACATTCTTCCCCGACGCCGCCGCGCCGCGCCGTTGCAATTCAATAGAGTGGTTATGTCACGCCTGTCACGTCTGCCCTCGCATAAATCGCAAAACATTCCGTTCACCGTGAATCCGTATAAAACGCCGGTAAAACATTCTGCGCGAGCTTTGTGGACTTGGCCCGACGCGACGCGACGGGTTGTAGAGAAGCTGGAACAATGAACGAAAACAGTGTACCGTGTGCGAACGGGGTTAACGAACCGCTGCGAGAACGTCGATCATAAGTTCTTAATCTCCGCGGGCTATAACGACGCAAATAAATGCAGTTTATTTAGTCGCGCACCGGTTAATACTCCTATCCGAGCAATTCCGTGCGTTAATCGGGCCCGACGAGCCCCGGCCGCTTTTATCAGGCACGATAACGAGAAATTAGCTGCGAAACACAGCAGCGCACCGTGTGTAATTGGGTGCATCGATTAAAAACTGTCGGAAAAACGAGGGTCCGTCCGCATCCACCCTCCTTGGCTCCTCTGCTCTGTTGCTACGCCCACGCTGATTCTCACCCCTTTGTTGCCAGAGCGTGATGAACGCGGATAGATGAGACATCGATTCGAGGCATCCGCGTAAACTCCCGGGGCGCATTAGCGAACCGGCTGTACCGTTCGGGACCAATCGCGAATCAATAGCCGATCGCAGCAATAGTTTAAAGATACCCGTTCACGAGCCGGAATAAAATATTGCCCCATCCTCGCTCGTACCGCACGCTGCACAGTGGGGCATTTCACCCGAAAAGTCGGAAAAAAGTATTTTAACGTTATTTATGGGCTCAAGGTCATATTATAGTTGGTTGTTGAATTTGCCTTAATGTCAGCTATAATATTGTGAAATCAAAAGTGCACTTTAACATTTAAGAAATCGAAATGATCTTTACTTTCCGTAGAATCTATTAACTATTAGTAATTTTCTTTAAGGAGTTATCCTGGTTCATACGAGGCCGTTTCGCACGAATATTTTGGAATTCTTCTCAGAAAAAGTGTTGAACCTTTTGCATTGCGATTTTGCGTAATCTGTTTAGTGGTATTCGAAGTACATGTGTGATTTTCTCAAAGTAAATTTACTTACTTTCCTCCACACTGCGTTAATGCAGCAAGTTTACTGAAGTATTAACCGTATCCATTCAGAATCATTCCACTTGGATCCACTTGAAATAATATATGTAACACTCGTCTTGTGTCGCGCGCGCGACCGGAAGCAGAAGAACTTCAAAGCTTCTCAAGCAGTTTGACATGAAACGAAATGATTAAAAGGTTCGTTAGCGGCGGTCGGAGAAATAGACGGTCTCATTTTTATTTCTTTGACCTATTTCCCCGGGCTCTCTCGGGGCTTTAACAAATTCTTTTTTTCCCAATTTCGCGTCCCGGCACCGTTTCATTTATTCGTCGTGTGTTTCGACGGGCGAGCCTTCTATAAACCGGCAACAGTTTCCACCAACTCGAAATTCAAGCAACTTTTGGATTTCAAACGCGAAACGACTTTCGCGATTATGATCGACAAATCGAATCGGACCAGAAGTTCTTCAGTTTAAGGGTAGTCCCGACTGGTAACGTGAACTCCGCGTCGAAATTCTGACGGGCTCGCGTGATCTTGGAATTAACGAACTTTTCGCCGAACTAATTTTGTAAAGGCTTTCGCGGCAGCCATTGGCAAGTAACGGAGAACCAATTTGTGCAGCCATGTGACCGGTTTTACAGAACATATTGCGTTGAATTCATCGAAACTTCGCCAATAATTCACCGGGAACTGTAATTTTATCAAGCAGTCGTTGTTTTATGTCAATTTGATTATTGGACAATTAGCGAAGCGGTCAAATTTCATTTTTCTTCCTTCATTACAGTCCTCGGTAAATAAAATTTTATCAACGCTGATAATCTTATGAATCTACCACCAACGCAGCGGTCAAATAATTTTTCAGATTTTTTATTCTACAATTATTCAAATTATAACGACTCTTTCATTGGAAACGATTTAATATATCTATTTAAAGTACATAAAATCCAAAAGAATTCATTCTTCTTATAAGTGAAAACGTACTAATCGCTAGACTCCGCGAATGTTTATGCAATTTTCAATTTTTGTAGACAAATTTTAAGAAAGCAGTACCAAATCAAATCCTACTTTCATTGGTAATAACTAGACTGCGGATGTTTATGCAATTTACAATTTTTGTAGACGAATTTTAAGAAAGTGGAATAAAAAGGAATCTTATTTTCCGTGGTAGTAGTCTTTTTACCACGCTTATATTAGCTTGCCAAGTTATCGTTGTTATATGCGTCAAATCTTGTAATCGAATTTTAAACTACTTCCTTAAAGACTTGAAACTTTAAACATAGCTCAGAACTGGATGACAATGCAATATTAAAAAGAAATTTTAAAAAAAAACTGTGCGTCTAGGAGAAAAAATAATTTTAATATTAATCGTCACACACCTCGCCGCGCGACGCTCGGTAATACGTCATCACGTTCAGCAATCCCCACTCCGCACGCCAGCGCTCCCTACTCCACTACGCGTTCCCACTCCGACTCATCCCCACTCCACTGACGTGGTGGTGTTCCGTTCATTCGGTTCCATTTCGGACAATTTCGGACTCCAGCAAGAGACGGCGTCTCTCGGACTCATCCCCTCATTCTTTCTCGCGTATTTCCATTTCTTGCCTTTCGATATCTTACTATTTCATACCAGTATTACTATATCTTGCGTACCATTTAGAAAAGACTAAAAAGTAGAAGATAAAAAAATATATAAAAAAGAACTTTTTAAAAACCACGCTTATATATTAACATGCACTGAAAAGGAGATAATAATTTGTTTAGGCATTAGTGACTATAAATAAAAGCGTGGAGCGCCCAGGAAGATCACGTCAATATAGTTTAGCGCTCCACGCTTTTATTTATAGTCACTAATGCCTAAAAAAATGGTTTTTAATGCATTTTTAATATAACTAATGCATTTTAATATAAGCGTGGTTTTTTAAGTTCATTTTTATATATTTTTTTGTAGATTTGAAATGAATGAGAGAATGGTACTAAATTCTGTCATATTTTATATCCTAGCATTTATTGAAAATTTTCAAAAGCCATAATTTTATGAAGATCCGTAGACTAGTAATAACACATGTGGGTGCAAAATAAATAAAAATCGTACTGAATTCTGTCGAATTTGATACTCCAGCATCTTCAGAAAATTTTTATATACCATAAATGCATAAAGATCATCAATCTACCAATTGCATTTAGTGTCATCAATGTTAATCTAGTGGTATTAAATGTTATTTATACAACAATACCTGTGATCAGTGCCGCCACATCATGGGAATTGAGGAGAATACAGTTATCCCCTGTCTGTCATTAACGGATTAGACGCGTGACATTGTGACACATGCACGGCAGAGACGAAACGCGTCACTTGCCCGGGCTATAGCGAAAGCGTGGTAGAGTAGCATCGTAGAAGGGGAAGGGTAGAGTGGAGGACAAATCTTAATCTGGCGACAACTGCCTGTGATTAAGAAGAAAATTCTATTTCCAGGCGAAATTGAGTTGAACCTGACACACAAGGGTTAAAGGTAACTAAACTTTTTTCATAAGACTGCAGTCGATGCAACTTCGCGTGCATAGCTTCATCTGCGGGCTAGATGCAAGAACAAGCACACCTGCACGCGATATCGAATATCGTAATTTTCTGTGTTCGTCTGTGTACACCATAACTGTGGTCAATTCTCTGCGGGTAAGCAGCAACAGAGTTTCGGAACATTCTACAACTTCCTCTATCCATGACACTTTCGGGAACAGCCACGCGTGTAACAAAGTTTGCGCTGGGTCGCCTGTTATTCAAAACTTCCGCGATTTTCTGGTAATCGTTATTATTCCGATCGCTTTGAAGCGCGCTCGTTTGAATTTCGTCTGAAACATTGATTACTAGAGTATGGATCATTATGCAGAATAAAGAATGTTCGCATTGATTGCAGGACACAGGAGCCAAATAAAAATTGTATTCTTCTTCTAATTATCCAATTTTGCTGAAACTAATACATTGATGTCCTTAAATATTTTTAACATGTCCACTGCTTGAAATTGTACGTACCCATTCTTCTCATAAATCCATAAAATCCGCAGTCTATTGATTACATTGGAGAAAATAATTGAACTAACTTTATGTCCATAATTATGTTCTGTCATATTAGTCTTTTAATATTTTATACGACTATCTAGTCATAATCGGTAATTAAACATTAATTAGTGATAACCGGATTTTTCTGGAGTACTCTGGCAAAAACGAAGTGTACTCGTTCACGAAAGAGAAACCCGATTTCGCGTAATTTTCTATCGACGGTCATCGCTTTGTAACGAATCGATTTAAACCGTTCGCATAAAACCAACGAGGTTCCTCTTTGATTTTTATTATATATCGCCTTTGGCCGGGTAAATGAAAAATCAACTTCCTCAGACAGGAATGTTAATTTCATTTTTCTAGACGATTTAACCCAATCGATAAGATGGTTTCTCTCGCTGGATTCCATTGTGCGAGCCATGAATGTCATTTAACTTTACCGAGTGCCTGTACTTTTTTCTTCATTGGATATGCTCAAACACTCTTTTTATTCTGCCTTTGAATATTAAGAATCGTGAATCGTGAAACGCTAAACCTATACACCTCCTGATTCTCATTGCTCATTGCTTACTGAACGCAATAACAAATAAATTCTATTCACCTCCGGCGTAATAATATGACTTTCATTTTAATTTGATTTAATATTAATTTTAATTTTAGTTCTCTCTCTCGATATTATAGCTCGATAATCAGATCCTCCGATACCGTTTAATATATTCATAATTATGTTCATATTTCCATAATAATAATAATTTAATTCCTATACTGTGGCAAATATAATATGTATAATTAACCAGACAAGAATAATCTGTAGATGCTTTAAGAAATTATTATTGAGGAGATTCAATTAACGTTATAACAAATATTGAAAAAAATCTTGACTGAACATACTAAAGATCGCTTTTTTATCTGAGCCTGTACTGAAAATCGAAAAGATGTACATTTTGTAGATACATTTCTTTCGGCTGTATGCATTCTGAAAATTTCGTCGTTTGGTTAAATTTTTAAAGAAAGCTATTATTCTTCGAAGATCGACCTAAAGGTTTGTTCGGTCGTCATATTTTGCGCACTTCTAAAAAAGTTGCCCATTTCAAAGAATGTACAGTGACTGTTGCAAGCCCCGACTTGATTTTGCGTTAGTCTGGAGACATTTTGTGCATGTTGAACATTGAAGACTGCAAAAATCGCGGGTCTAAGAGCTTGAAGGATTAATCGTTCATGCGGATGCGGTTTATCATCGATATTTCGATCACGTAGAAGTTTGATACGCTGGTACTTGACGTGCAGTAAACGTTTATCCGTAAAGCGAAGCAGCACTTTATAACAGCTGTCAATGGGGCAACGGTCACAAAGACCGCTACGCGGATATCAGCGGCTTTGTATGCGTGACAGAACACTCGATCGCAGTCTTTGCGATGGAAATCGATGGTAAAACTCAAAGGGCCCTCGATAATTTCGCAAGCGACCCCCGGAAAGGGCGACGCACCGCACGATAGAAACCAATAGTGTCCAATAGATGTTCGACACGATGCACGAAACGTCGTTATAAACACGCTCAGCGATTTAACAGAAAAATATTCTCTTAACAGAAAAAATTTTCACAGAAAAATATCTTTATGCAAAATACAATAATTATCACCCGCAAGCGGCAAAAAATCGTGACGATACGCTTCCATTGTGGCCAGGGCCTAAGAAAATATCCGCTCCCTCGAGAAACTGATTAAATTAAATAACCTCGAGAAATAAATATCTTACGGGCAATTCTATGTATACCCTTTCTTGTATCTCTAACTTTTTCTATATTTACAGTCGCCTTAACGTTCCCGAGATACCATAGAAACTTGACTAAAAAGTTGGAACGGAAGTGGCGGATACTGTAGTTCGCTATCAAACTTTGCTCGTTTAAGTTTAGCGGACTATTCGTGTTTCACGCTTCATTCACTAACGTGCGTGCAGGATTTAATTGTTGGGTAATTCCGCGGTTTGACGAATTAACAAGAATTCACCGTGAGAAGCAAGAGCAGCTGTATGACCTCTATGCTAGCAATTACCTTTCGTTGTTTAACGTATGCTCGCGTGGTGTATTCTATGGTGTATCCTGTCGCACTGTGGTCTAAAAGTCAGTTCTAGTGCGAATAAATTAAAAAGACCAACTAACGTAAATCTGTTAAAATTTATACTTGTATGATAGTCTGATATGTATACTACAATAACAAAAGCAAAATTAGTAAATCACATCACCGTATTATTGTTGACACGACTGTCAACATTCCAGTAACCACATTTTGTTTTTCTGCGTTAGTCAATTGCTACAGATTATAACCTCAAAATATCGAGTTCTTTCTTGAAGTGTGAATAAATTGTGTTAGTATCTTATAATTTGAAAGCATACTTCATCTCCATAAACGTCAAAGAGAAAACGCGATCCCCCGCAATCCCATTATCATTTTATTTTAATATTTTAGTAAACGTATCTACGCTCACCCGCTTAGAGTTGTTCGAAGAATGCTTCAAATTGAAGCATTTGAAACGAAAGGATTGCGTTAGTGGATTACCAGAGGCTATTTTTACCGGGAGGAATGTGGGCGGACACAATATTGAAGGAATTTTAGAGAACTTTATCAAAAATATTGAGAAACGTTGGAAAATAGGCAATAATTATAAAGATAGATTTCTGTCAAAAAATAAGACTTTGTTAGAATCGACCATAGTATTCTCCTTTAATGAGATTGACATTCACGAATTTGAATCCGCGCAAGAGCTGGAAGGCCATTAAAAAATTTTAATGAATGTAGTATTAGATTAATAATTATTATATTAATAAACAAGTACTCAGCGGGGTCAAAAGTAATTTTTACACAAAATGTCAATTTTTTCCTCGCACAATAATTAATTCGCACTAAAACTGGCTTCTAGACCACTGTGTGTCGGTTATAAGTCACAGGATAATTGGAAAATTTAGATAAATCACGTATTGTTTTTCTGACAATGCAATTATGAATTTTTGTGGAAAACTTGTTTTTAGACTTGCTCGCAAGCAAATATAAATAAATATGAATAAACATTAGCGATATATTAATGTATGTGAAATTTGTTACTAGGTAAGAGAAAAATTAATGACTCTAATTTGACTGGTCAAAATGAATACTAAATGCTTACCGGAACACGCATTCACAGTTGATTATAAGTATAACTGACTAATAATGAAAACAATAATTTCAGTTTAACCGGACAATGAAATTGATGATTTTGTATCTCTGACTCATTCAGGTAGAGAAATGTAAGAAATATTATTGTCGCATTTGTCACACGATGGACAGGGATGTGTTAATCCGTCAGCGCTGCGTGATCTGATGATTCGGTTGGGTTGATGACAAACGATCGTTTAAGCTGACCAGATTCACGTCGATAATATCATGTGAATGAATCTCGTTATTGATGATGTGAAAATATTCTGTGAAGACTTCAAAACCATATTTCCAGAATTTCCAAAGCTTTGATCAATGTACATATATGAACACGGGGAGAATATTTCCGAATGTTTGTACACGAAGTTACAGGAGTTCTCAAAGATCGACATATTTTCGCAATTCAACGTTCGTTTAATTTTGTGGAGTTGGTGGTTTACTTTGATTTTGTATTACAAATACTCTTTTTATTTGCTTATTTAACGTTGCTTTACCGGCAGTGGTTATTGGCAACGAGGTACAGTTTAGGCTTGGTTGGTGCTTGTGTAAAAGAAAGTATAAATCACAATTGGACACATTTAGAACAGAAACGAATGAAAAAGTTATATAAAACTATCCGAAAGCGATTACTAGACGTAATTCAATTCAAGGAAGGTATCGCAAAGTATTAATTTTGTATTATTATTTGCTTATAATCAAACATATTTCTGTTAGTGTCTTATACTTTTGTCGAATTAATGTCAGACCGTGTTTGCATACCTTGCTCTAATTTTGCTATGGTACGCGACACAATCCAAAGATTTTACATGTTTACTTTGGAAATAGTATGTAATATACAGGATACACAACGGAGTGTACATTTTCTACCTTTAAAGATAAGAAATTTAAAAATATGCTAGGTGTCTCATAATTTTGTCGAGGACTGTATATCGCAAATATTATTTTGATACACAGCTGGTTGATTGGCGAGCGTGAGAAATATCGCAGGTCGATTAGAGGCGATGCATTTACCGCGTGAAGGATTCGAAGGGTGTCCGAGGGACAGGCGTGAAGCCGGCGCTAAGCTTGAACAACGTCCACTTTGTGAATATCAATGCGACCAAGAGTATACAGTAGATGGGCCACTTTTGCGGAAGTACAGCCGGCCAGGTAACCGCCTATTGGATCCTAGTTCGTGTCACCGAGGCTGTAACTAGGCGAGGTGGTCTTTGTGATTGACGCCCTGCGGTTTAATACTCACACGCGTCCGCGTCAATTAAAGTTTAGAGGGATCGGACCGGCGGCGGCAGCCAATAACACGACGTGGAGTACGCCCGGCGAAGGCTGCGGAATAAAGGCAGCCCCTTTTGCCGCCGCGCCGGTCACATAGAAAATTAATTGAACATGAGCCCGCGATAATCACAGAGGAACATTATAACCGGGAACTCGTATGAATATCATCTTGCAAGCCGAACACGTAGACTAGTTATTGCGCTGAGAGTTCGCGTTCGAATTAAACCTGTCTGTCTGGATACCCGCCACGCTATTGCGATTTTTGGTAATTGTCGACTACCACGCACAGCTTATTCATTGATCCCCTGCAATGTTATAGAATTAACCTCTAGGTTTTGGTGCAGAGTGTCCAACAGGTATAAACTTCGTCACTTAATTTGTTATTCAAAGCTATATTTTATTGGACATACAAACGGTTCTGTTTTAAGGTAGTATTCCCATTTAGGTTGTTCATTCCAGACAAAATATGTATGAGATAAGAAATGGTTAGGTCTGTGTTTTACTTTGTTTCGAGATAATACGGTGAAAGTCGTACTCATTTCAGTCATGAATGCAGAATATGCCTGTGGTCTAATAAGGTATTGCATAGATCATCTTGTGCATGGCACAAAGCGACTTGATCTTACGAACACTCCAGAAGCGAAACAACTGTAGCATAATTGCGGAAACATTGTCTTGCATCATTGAATCTTGTATGTACCTGTGTGTACTGTGTACACAGCATATCGCAACGCGATTCCGAATTAAACGCAATGTCGAAGGATCTGGCGCTAATGTAGTCGCGAGTAAATAAATTACGTCTTCCAATAAATTTCGGGGGCTGGCGCAATTAATTACGGCACTGGCGACGTTGCTCGCGCAATTTACGATCACGGCTGAACATATTGTAATTGCGCGTCGCCTAAATGCGCGGAGGCTTGCCAAAATTTTCCCGAAACGAGTGCAAGTCGAACCGGCTCTCCGAGCCGTCGAAAATTTTACGAACGCACGATGCGAGCGAGCCTTAATGAAAGAGTAACGATTCCAAATGGACGGACGTAAGTCTTAATCATCGCGAGCCGCGAGTAAATCGTGAAAACAGGATGACGGTGCTCCAAGAAATACGAGTTTCATTAGAGACCGTGGACTCCGATGGGTTTCTTTCATTCGTCCGGCAATTTTTGTTTCATTTCCGTTTCACGTTTGATTGTAACGTTGAAGATTCTTCATCCGGAGGTTTCATACTTCGCCATACATCAACGGAGTTTTCATCGGCGGCCGGTTGACCGGTGGCTTCGTTTCGAGAATGTATTGAGTCTAGGATCCCATAAATGCTAGATTTATGTGGCTTTTAGGTTTTAAAGCTTGGACAAGCCCGGTGTCACTAACTCTTCCAACTTTTTATTTATCGACTCGCAGGAAGCTTCGCCATAAGTATAACAAGTCCTAGACTGCTTGGCTCCCTAGGTTTTCATGATCATTCAACATAGATACTTCGCTGTTTTCGTCACTTGATATTTAGATTTTGTAGCTTGAAATCACTCAGTATCATCACCTTCCCCCTTTTCATTGACTGACTAGGGTGGAAACTTTCCCGGGGAAACCTTCACCCTGGAACACCATCGTTGTGTATACATATACTCTTCTTGCTAAATGGACAGAACAGAGGTTTGTCATTTACTGAAGTATACAGTCTGGAACAGCTAAGCTGATTGTAAGTTGTATTCTTTTTGTCTCTCCGTGTTTACAAACTGTTTACATCTAAAGGCATCCTACCATGATACGACGAAAATAAATTCAATCCTAACCCAGACCTAACGCAAACTAAACGAAAGAGCACGAAAATTATTTTTATAAATAGCAGGTCGTTAAGTATGAAACGTGACAAATAAGACACTTTTAAACACATTTCATACTTAGGGTAAGGTTGCTCAAGTCGTATCCCTTAAGAAACAGACCGTATAAAACTTAGGATTTATCAAATAAATAGAAATTAAATTTATTATTCAAAACTTTTGTTAATATTGTTGTTATTTATTATAACGAAATTTTAGAAAATCTATATGCTTTCACGTAAAATAAACTAAATCTTTACCACCTATAGCCCAAGTAGTAACTAAGAATTCATTTCAGCGACAATAATAATTAAAAAGTATTTTTCATTAATCTGTTTACATGACACATAGGTATTCAGTTAGTACAAACATCACATACAAATTTTTTTGTTCTTTTGTCAAATCCAGCGCATACATCGTGCACCCATGATTTGCATTTCAAGCATTGAATCATTTTTTCCTCTCGATCTTTCCCACAAATAAAACAAAACCAATCGTTTTTCTTCTTTTTAATTCTTAATGCCAACTCCTCTTTATTAATTACTGCGTTTCTTTTATTTTACGCATTTTTTTATGTTTTCTTTATTCTGCGTTGACGTTATTTCGACTGAGGAGATAGTACGACTTAGGAATCTCATATGGATACGACTTAAGACACGGCACAAGTTAAATTTAAAAAGTAAACATAACCTAACTGAATACAATTAATACGATTTCGTTTTGACTAAACGATTATGTAAATTCTGCTGAATTTATATTTAATAAGGAACATAATTTTATCAATAATTTACTTGCAAGATTAACTACCAAACATATGCAGAAAATTATAAGAAAATTGAAATAAACTTACTTGATGACAGGATTTATAATGAGGCTGGTTTATGGCAGACAATAATACGTCAAGCAACTTGGTTGATTCACATGTATATTTAGTTGCCGTTGTATGTGCTGTTGTCGCCTTAGTTCGTTCAAAATTCAAGTGGTACGACTTAAGCACTGGTACAACTTGAGCAACCTTACCCTAACGACCTGATATCTTGGAAACAAAGACCGAGCGGCGGTAACAAGTACAGGAAAAAGTTGCTTAGAATTATAAATTCTACAATGTATTTGAGTTTCATCAAAATCGGCATGAGTACCCTTTTCTTTATAATTACCGTTACATTGAACTCCGATCTTCTGCAACTAATGTAGACAATTCCTCAAAAACTCCTCAGTCAATTCTCAACCCCGTAACCAAGACGACACTTCTTAGGTCAAATAGTTGGCAGGAAACGAAATGTTTTAGAACGAGCTAATATCAGACCCGAAGAGCAAAATCATATTCTCCGAGAATGATACTTGCGTTTATAAGAGAATACTCGGCTTTATGTAATGATTTCTCGTCGTTTATATTCACTTTTCTTTCATCTTACGCAGTCGGAGACTTTCTTAAGGATACTGCCTTCGTACTCTCTTATCAATCTTTAGATCTGATAAATGAAAAACTAGCAGGATCCGGCGAGGTAACTTACAAGAGCAGGTTTCTTGTTATGATTTCATTAGCGTGTCTCGTTGCGAGCCACAATTCGCTGCTATTATGTCGCATTCGTTATTCTTTGTGTCCCTCTCGACTCGTTTCCAGGTATCTCATACAGCTCTATCAGGATTTCTTTCTTATAACCGCGGGCAGGCGGCTCAAAGAACGCCGCCCGACCTCTCGTAACGTTGTAAGAGGGTAATTGTAATGAAAATGAACTTGCAGTGTCCCTGGGAAAGCGTCGCATGGATTACGAGAAAGTCGAGTCATTCCGCGGAAAAATGAAATTGCGCCGCGAGGAATATTTCTTACTCCGTCAGGGTTGATAACCAGCGTCCAAACTCTTTCACTCTCTTTCTGCGACGGATATTGTAAAAATACAGTTGAATATTCTCGAGAGGATACGCGTTCCTAACGCCGTTTCCGCGAGCGTCGAGAGGAGCGGTCGCGCACACGTCGCTCGCGATTCGAAACGTCGCGTCGCGTCGTGGCGGGAAGTGACGGGGGAGCAGGCGCAAAATGAAGACGCAAAAAATGCAAGAGATGAGGAGACATCCGCCCCATGCAAATTCGCGACAATACGGCGCCTCTGCGGGGCGTCTTATACATTGGTACCGGAACTATTCCGCGTAGCCTAGTTACAACTTAAGCGGCCATGCCGAGTTAAGTAGGTGTTCTGATGTAACGGGACCAAGACATCAAAAGTTTAAAATTTCATTCTATTGAGAAGTTTAAATATTGCAAATGTGTACATTTGCGTGAAATTACCAGTATGTTAAAAATCGATTTCTTTAAAAGAACCTCTAGTAAAGAGGCAGTTAGTTAAGAATTTTTCGAGATTTTGTTGACAATTGATATTGTCGTGTCTTGTCAGTGCTGAACTGCGAATGAAAGAACTAAGGAAATAGTCGAATTTTTCGGATAACAATAACTTTAATAAAAGGAGTGTACAACGGTATACAAAAGATAGAGAGAGAGATGTGTTAAAATTGACTTGATTGACTGAGAGTCTAAGTTGTGCGACTCACCTTCTTCCGAAGGTCCGGAAACCTCGTGGGGATGAAAATTCTCTCCACCAAATATCGAAAAGTAGGTCCTTAAGCAATAGCAGCGTGGGAGGTTTTTAATTAGGGCAATGCCCATTGGCGAAATTACAGAAACGCGAGATATAAACATTTTAGTTACTCTTTGGAACCCGTAAATTAGTTTAGAGACACAGGACAAATATACCACTAGGGTTGTCAGATCTTCTATATTTGAACTTGATCTCCTATATCATATTTGAATTTTTAAAAATCTTTGTTTGAATAAAAAAGTTTAAAATGTGCTGTGTACCTCTTTTACTTGAACTCCTATATTTTGAGCCTATCTCATATAATACATAATTGCAGTTTTCACTACTTCTTCTATATTTGGATAAAACCTTTCTGGCAACCCTAAGTACCACTGAGTGAAAGCGGTACGTCCTGGTCGACTTTCTCAAGGGTGTCAACTCAAATCTTCCGCCGTACTCGATCCATAAACTAATAAACTCACCAAAGAGATACTGAAAGGACTCTCAAGAACGACAACATTTAAAATCGAACACAGTCGGCCACACGCTAAGCACGTCTCGACAAATGTGATTGTTTCAAGAAATGGTCAATTCATCTTTCCCGAAAGAATTCTGAAAAATCAAGTCTTTTTCAGACGATTAACTACGCATGACACCTTTAATGTAATTTCACCGGTGCAGAATTTCCATCTGTCCCTGGAACGGGTGGTCGCAAACTCGGTTTATGGTCGCGTTCACAATGCCGTCAGCCTTGTCGATCAGACGCCATGGCAGCCTGGATCCCGTGTTCCGCCGCATTAGAAAGGTCTAACAAGTGTAGCAAGTCCGGTCGATGAAAACATTACGAGTTCACGGACAAAAGCCTCGTTGTTCAAGAGCGCCCAGCATTCGCGGGTTTGCCCTCGAAATGGCGCGACGGGGCGATGGTACGTGTGTAAGCTGCATAATAATCACGAAAGTAGCGTTTGTCATCGAGGCGAGGCGCGATTCGAGGAATACGCGTGCAGTCGCTTCATCATCCAGCGAAATAGAATTACGAGCCGCGATAAATTGGAAACTGGAGGGAAGTTAAACGAGCTGAAAGAACTTTTTAAATTGCTTCGCCCGTTTCTTTCGAGTATTTCATTCGAGCGCGCGGTTATGTTTTTTTATTTTTTCGTCCGGCGGCGTTGGGCGCCACGTTTTCGAAGTGTTCGAGCGGTTGAAGGAGATCTACGCTCGCGGGGAGGAGTCATTGATGTACGCGATAACTCGTCCCTTGCCGGTGGAAAAATTGAAAAACTGTCTGAAACTTTCAGCTTCCATGAATCCGCAATTCGCTGCCCGGTATATCGGGTTTCAACCAATTGTTTGAATATTGCGTTCCAGCTCCGGTGATTTTCGCTTCCCTGCAATCCGATCTCGTTGTTTTAACATTTATTGGTGCATAGTAATCTGCACACGATCTCTCGATTCTTGTTCCTTGTAACATTGAATTCGATTCGAATGGCATGAAAATGTCAACTGACAACACCAATATTTGAAAGTAAGCTCGCTTTTTTGTTCGTAATCGTGGGACGACGACGTTGTAAGACACGCGTTGAAAATGATCGCTGAAGAAGACATATCTCGGAACTTAGCAATTTTCTCCAAGGAAGCCACGAGGATTTAGATTTCGATATCTTGTCCACACAGAGGAAGATGTATGTTGAACTTTCCGCGAATGCCTATTTCATGTGACACACGCGAAATACGCCGGGCGCTCTCGCGTATGCGCGGGCTCATGAAAGATTTATGGCCTAGAAAACGCGGCGAGGCAAACCGAGGCAAAGCGAGGCGAGCTGTTCGAAATGTTCGTCTTCGGCAATCAATTTTGAAGGGCTTCTGGACGTGCACCCTTCGAGCCTTTTTCACTACACGTATTAACCCGTCAAGGATCCCGGCAACCGCCCATGAATGTCCCGATAGCATCGTTTTCCTTCCAATAGGCTGCACACCGAATAATATACAACGTGACACTGTTGCCACCGGTATCGGGGTAATAATTCCCGACCAAGTATTTGCATAATGTAGTGACGTTACCGGCTACAGGTCCATTTCAATTCGACACTCGTGTTTCGAATATATTTGTCGGCTGATGCTTCCAAGAGAGAGATATGTTCGACGGTCATTTCAGCGCGAGGGAACGCTCGTAAAATTTCGAACGTCCAGCCAAATATTTATGAAATGCCGCTCGGTAACCTTTGCAAAGCTCCATTCTATTCTCTTCTCTATTTTTTCCGCCTCTGAAGGATGCATTTCCGCCAGCGATCGCGCATGAAACGCTTTTAAATAGGTTATAACTAGACTGCAGATTTTATGCATTTCGAACAGAAATTAATAGATCGAATAGACAATTGAAAAAACATTAAAACAATTTACTTTAATTTCTTACATGGAATTGGACAATTTTTCTGAAGCAGTTAATTTATGTATGTTAAGTTATCAGCAACTTGTAACAATTTCTGGACGTATCAGTGGCAACAGAGTTATTAATTACATCTACCAAATGTTCATGATTTGAAGGATCAACTAGCATATTTCTCGCACAGATTTTGATTTTTGAAAAAACCTCTTCAATGGGGTATATCATTCGAGAATATGGTGGTAGAAAAAGTAGAGAAAATGCTTGAAAAGTGTCATTAATTTTAAATATTCTTAATGGATGAAATTAATTTGCAAAAGGGTGAACTGGATTTGCATAAGGATGAATTTGACATGTAAAAGGGTGAATTTGGAGTGCAAAACCAATAAAAATCCGCAGTCTAGTTATAACAGTAGAATATCTCAGTCAGTTCACTATCCACAAATGAATGTGGACATTTACGTAATTCTTCAGAGAATTAACTATCCGCTTGATACACATACCCTTAACCTCGCCACCCTTCTCCTACACTCCATAGGAGTTTGGTGGGGAGGACCCTAGAGTAGGGATAGGAATCGTCTGCGGCTCGCGAGCCGCAAGTTGCCCAGACTCGTTTCAGAGTCACGTTTGCTTTAAGAAAATATGATAAAAAGATTGTTCGAAAGTTCTAGAGCAGAATACACGTTTTGCATAGTAACAGGCTCGCGTGTATTTAAAACTGTGGTGCCCAAGGTGGTTCGGAACCCACCTTAAACTGTAGGTCCCGTCGCTTAATAACCATAGCAGTTGAAGAAGCGACGTAAAACAATCAAACAAAAAAAAGGCTCGCGTGTATTTGCCGTCATAATAAGTTCGGAGGGCAGAGACTAATCGTTAATACACTACGTAATTCGGGCGATAGAGCACGCAGGACTCTCCTGGTGAGATAATGCGAAAGTTTTCTTCCGGCTCTACGAGACGGAACGAAGATATTTAGTGCTCATAAATCTCCTAGATCGTTTCATTCTATCCCTCGCTGGCACGTGCCTGCTGACTTTTATCGGTGGACGGGGAATGGTTTACGGGGACGAAGTATGCGGGATTTTTAATCGTCCTCTCTAACTCAGATTTGTATCCCCATTAAACCATCGCGATTAAATCGCCCACCCTGAAGAAGGATTCGCGCGGGCATCTATCTCTATTCCGCGTGCACGCTGTATTTTCAAGAGGGAACGTTGTCTTGAATTCGAGTGGAAAACAGAATTATTCAATGCGTTTCAAGCGTGCTGCTTCAAGATTCTGTTCGTTGCCCGTGAGCGAACGCTCAATTTCGAAAGACGATCTTCGTTGCTGTTGTGAACTGTGATTGTTGAACACCTTTACTGCAAACAATTTACATCTGTTGACATTTATTTCATACATTAAAAACAAAATAAATCTACTGTGCTTGAATTTTTCTGGCTCGAGCGATCCTCACTTGACGAGCTTCTTTGAAATTGTAAAGACGTGTTTTGTTTCAAATCGTGTTGTGCTTTCTTGCTTCTGAATAAACTTCGTTGGTACATACAGTCAGGGACGAAAGTATTCGTACACCCTTTAAAATAGAATAACTTTTTTATAATTGTACCAAACGACCTGATTTTTTTTTATAATCAATTAGAAGCATTGGTTTACGAAATGATGTGCAAAAGAGATTTTCCAAAAATTATAATTTACAAGGTTACATGCAAAAATAAAAAGTCATTTTTTTTAAACTTTTTATTTGGGCCCGGTGTTGTTACACAGGGACTGGCACTCATCATCGATTTACCAATCGTTACGAACCGCCGAATGCACCCTAACGCGGGAAGGGACACGAACGACAAAGGGGCGCGGAAACTCCTCGAGGCGATTCGTCAGTCTCTTATAAGGCTTGGTAGGTGTAATCGGCTCGAAGCTTGAACAAAGTAAAGCGACGGAGGACCAGGAGTTAACGTTTTGCGAAACGGGAAGGCACGAGCAAAATTGGCGGTGATTAGATTTAATAAGCCCAGCGGGAGTCCCGCGACGCCGCGCTGCGCCGCCGAACAATTTGCTGCAGCGCTGTGCCGCGTCGTGGCGTCTTGGAATCACCTATCACCAAACTGAGAAGTGAGTTTCATTCGCTTAACTCGCGATGATTCCTATTTCCCGTGTAAATGCTGAAAACGCCATCCGAAATAGAGTTGGAGAGAATATCTTCCGTACACTAGGTACAGTTAGTCGCACAGTGGAGGATTTGCCCGAGAAGTTGGCCAAAACTATTTTAGCATTATTTTAACACTAAACCTGCCGAGCCTTACAAGGAACTGGTACATGTACCCTTATAAAAATGACAAGATTAATTTTATTTATACATTGTGCGGCCCCTATTGTAATACTACTAAACTATACTACTAAAAATACTACTAAAAATATCTATGCAACCATTCCATATGAAATCATTTTCATTAATTCAATAATTGTAAAATAAAAAATCTGGAATCTGGTGGTAGGTTTAGTGTTAAGACTTGCATTCATAATGTAGCGAGTCATTGGTTTCGTCTTGACGTCAGCTACAACAATGTGCAATAAAAAATACACAGTGGCACTTAAAAAATTAAGTTCATCATGATTTTTTATTGAAAAAAACAATGTTTTGTCCGAAATATTTTTTGCCAGGTTATCCTCTGTGCTTGAAAAATCGTGGTAACTATTGCGTCTGCTCCATAGATCGTAGTACAAACAATAAAGTAAAAGCCGTATCGGCACATCTTGACAGCCAATTCTTTTTGCATTGTCAACAGAAACCTTTACAGTTTCCAATGGCGCAAAAAAGAACATCGGGACTCACTTGAAAGCGTAAAAATGTCTTTCTTGAAAATTCTGCAAATGCGAAATATCGCAGTAAGTAATAGGTCTTCTTCAAACTTGAATAATTTTAACCAAGCAAACAATAAGGAAGTGAAAATTGGTGAAAACTATAATGTATATTATAGAACATTATAGTTCATTATGGTACATTAATTATATAAAAGAAAATTGAAGTAATAACTTGATCAACTCGCCTATAATATTGCGATTCTTCTGAACTTCCCATTTTCAGCACCGTATTATTTTGTTCTCGGTTCACGCGAATTACATTTACAGGAAGTCACGATTCACCAATTCCCTGATAATCATCTTAAAACTCCGGCAGTTCGGCGAACGGCGTAGAAACTCGTGAAGTTAGAGATAATTAAATTTAATAAGTCCAGAGAGAAGTTTCGGGTGAGATGTAACGCACACGGTACGATCTTCAAGTGAAATTTCGGCGGAGCCTTCTTATAGTAATTGTGACAGTTATAATCTTTACGTACTACATTTTACAGATTAGAGATCTGTATACGTAGAAATCAGCGAGTTACATTCATTTATAATCGAGACTTATAAATTCCTCGTAGAATATTACTTTGAAACACTATTACTATTAATAAATTGCGAATAATATAATCGAATTTTCTTAGAAGTTCCGGAAATTTTCATTATTTTGTCGTTTACTTACTTGTTTAACAACTTCGTTGAGCATTTCTTTCGTAAATTCTGTGGTTGCCAGGAAAAACGCCGCATGTCACAATTTCAAAAAATTTCACTTTATGCATTAATTGAGATTTTTTAGTATAGGATTGACGTCTTTATTAGAAAAAAGGTCATGAAAATATATTCGAAAGGCTTAAGAACATAATGCAAATGAACCGATATCCTATGGCAAAGCATTAGTGACCAAAACTTTAAACGGGAATATCTCGAAAGTGAAAGTGTGTGACATGCGGCGTTCTTCCTGACAATCGCAGAATTATACCTAATACAACAATAAAACACGTATACCTTCGCGTACTGTATAACACAACAAGCTAAATCGAATACACATAGATATCCGAACATTTATTTTCGGTTATAGCTCCCGCTGTTTCCCCATAACTTACAACATTTTTTATTTTGTTGCCTCTCGCATGAATGTTTTTCATGGACGTTGTTTTCCTTTTACTCTCCTTGCGCATCACTCGTTCATATTGAGCCCAGTTTCGCTTTTCTCGTTTCCGCCGTTTACGACCGCATCTATTTTTGCATAGGAACACAGGCAAATTGTGCACCGTAAGATACAGTCATTTGCGAAACTATTTTTTGCATATCCTTGTGTCAATGTAGAACAAAATATTCGCGGCCTGAATATTTTCGACGGATAAAACATCTTGAAAAATTTTTTGAATCGGCTAAGATCAATCACGATTGCTGCAACGTTCTATCGTTTCCGGTAGTGATTTTATTGAAACCGCGAAAGTTCGTTTCCACGCAATTATCATTTTAAAACCGAATCGCGGTATCGATTTCTGGCTGTGTTGTAGTTGTGGTTCAATCACGAGCTCATTGATATCCAGACTGATAGCTCGTTAACATGAAATCGGAGCATCGAACAGGTGCATCGTGGTCTCTGCTCGCAAATGAGTTCATCAGATCGAAACGGCATGTTGGACTAACAGTCATCTGAACCATCTCGACTTCCACCGCTAATAACTGACGGCAGCTGACACTGGGCGGTTTTCCGAGATACTCCTGCCAATTTGCATGTTTCCGATTATAAACTATTATTATAGTCGCTGTAATTGCTTCTTTGATTCCTCGTTTTATCGGTTATTTCGTGGTCAGTTTCGCTAAAGTTGCTTTGCTGATCACAGAGCTGAAACATTATTTCAAACAGTACATAGATATACGTATACATTTGATGTATATCTGCATTCATCTTATGTGGCAGTAAACGTATCTTTTAAATAATTTTTTTATCACGTTATACAGAACGTCCCGAAAATGTTGTATTTCGTTGAAAGGGTGATGCCTAAGGTGGTTTGAGACAACTTTTTCCTTTACGGAAATGTTCTCCGCGGCTTCGTTAAGGAGTAATTAACAAAAAACACGAACCAATCAGAGCGCGGCTACAGTAGAACGCGACGCTGGCGTTGGTCGAGCCGGAATCCACCCGCTAGTAGCCACGCTCTGATTGGTCCGTGTTTTTCGCTAATAACTCCTTAAGGAAGCCTCGGAGAACATTTTCGTAAAGGAAAAAGTTGTTTCTAATCACCTTAGGAATCACTCTTCTCAACGAAATATAAAATTTTTGGAACACCCTATATTTACTGCCTTATAAAACATACATAAAATATACCTAAATATTTCATTACCGCTTGAGTTACATTTTTTTTCTGTTGTAAATGGTAGAAAACTGGATTTTTCGAAATTTTTTGTGTCTCTGTTCGCGCGTTGCGAAAGTTCGCTCGGTTATTGTAGTCGATCAGTTTCAACTTTCAACCGACTTAAGTCGTTAATAAGTTCGGACTTTTTAATTGACTACAGAGCCAGGAATCGTAGCGAGATAAAAATTGCACGGTGCGGAGAGGGGTGGGGTGTGTGTCACGTCACAAGGAAAACACGAGGCTCTCACGTTGGCCTCCGAGAATAAGGGGCGCGAAGAAAAGTTTATCCTCGCGTCGAGGATAGAATAAAGAAAACGTCTGTAGCTTTGACGCGCCTCTACAGCCTTGCCCGCTACTCGGATAATTGGCCCACCAATTAAAAGTTTCATCCTGCACAGAGAGCACCGGATTTACCTTCCGTTTCTGCCAAGATATTTCTTTATCGCCAAACGTATTTCGCCCTTCTTCACGCTCTGACGCCCTGGAGTTTTCTTTCGAAAATTATACTTCAGGCTTTCTCTGTTTTGTCTTTCGTTAACTTCCGGTCAGGCTTGCTTTGATCGAATCGACAATTACCGAAGCTCGAGCGAAAGTTCTCTCATTAACCGGCGCGAGACGTTTTACAGTCTGTAGCTATTCTGGAATTGTCACGGTGACTCGCGGATTTTATTTTTATCGCGCCATTTGGATACTTGTGCGATTTTGAAATTTTATTTCTTCCACGTTACTTGCATATTCTTTGTATTGTTTTAGAATTACAAAATGTAGAGTTGTATATGTATTATTATCGAACCACGCGTCCAGCGAAACCTCGTAATCATGTAAAACTCTACATTTTGTAATTTTAAAACATTAGAAAAAAGTGCTTATAAACTGAAGATGTTGCGTAACATTGCTTATAAAAATCTTGCTCTTTTACGGTAGCTAGCCTACCGTTTTATGTTTAGAAAAAAAACACATAAAGCTTTCAGAGTTGCATACGCTCTTAAGGATGTTCTGGAGGTACAATGGGAGACAAAAGTACAAGAAATTCGAAATCCATCAATACATGGCAATGAAAGCCATTCATGAGTATATTTTGCATTAAACTTTTGCGAATACTGTACCCTCTGTAGCTATATTCAGTGGTCTACACTTGTCGCGTTTCCATGCTAGTGAGAGACAACACGATAAATTTGACGTTTTGTAACAGTTTATAATTTTTTTGCTCTGTAACTGTTTAGTGAAACCTAATAAATTTTGAATATAATTAATTACATAATTTTTACTACATATAAAAAAACTGGAGTTTCTAGTTGCGTTTTTTCAAGATTTAAATAAGGTTTGAAGTGGAATTTTATGAATTCTCCATAAGAAGACGTGTTAAATGTGCAAACTTTAAGTTGCTATAATTCTTAAACGGTGCAGTTAATCGAACCCAAACTTTGGTAATTGCATTAATTTAGTACGAATTATATCTTGTCAAATTTTCAAAAATTTTGTTGCGTTTTTATATACCTCCAGAACATCCTTAACGAACTTCGTGGAGTCTCGAAGATTTCAATATTTGAGGGTAAATGATTATTCGCAGAATTGGTGCTTAATTAGGAGGACAGTTTTAAACGAAAGCGACTTCCACAGATGTTCGAGCGAGGTAAAGTATTTCTCTCGTGGCCGCCGTTGAAATTAAGCAAATTTGCAGGAAACGCAGCCTCTCTTCCTAGACAAAGGATGCTTTTCAAACAGAAATCATGATTTCGCTAACCCTACTTGGAGTGGCACGCAGAGAGGGTTGACAGTGGAAGCGTACGCGTAGGGTGTGTACAAAGGAGAACAGGTGGGGTCGGCTAATGGAAGCCAAGAAAGTTCGGGGTTCAAACTCGTTTCGTCCCACCCTCGGCCGGACATGCAGACAACAAAGCGCCCTCGGCGTTCTCTCGCCACGTTTTTTCTCCTCCACTGTCGAATTTCCAATCCCTTCAGGGAAGGGGGGGGGGGGTAGAACGAGTGGAAACTTGAGAATAGAAGTTACCCGGGGATGCAGACTCAGTTAGAACTTTCGCGAGAGAGACCACTGGAAATGACGTTTCAGCAAAGGTGACGACCGAGCAAAGTTCATCGTTGCACCTGCTAGGTTGTATACTTCCGCGCCGTGGCTAGCTGATTAAATTGTTTGTTCATTCGTTTGCGCCGTTACTCTGACACTCGAAAAAATTCCGCCCTTGACCAATCATCAAACTTTCATTCTTACAATTCTAGCTCAAATTTATAATTTTAAATTTATTATTTATTTGTTTAAATGTATAATGTTCCATTGAAGAAATATCCTTTATTGAACAGTAATTAATAGATTTGCGGATTTTATGCATTTATGTCAAAAAATAGTAGGTACAATTTAAAACAGCAAAAACATTAGACGAATTTAATTCTACTGTTATAATATTTTCAATCTATTAAACATAGTAAGAGAGAAATTAAATTTTCATTTCAGCCCAGTTTGTTGCAATTCAGACAGAAAGTTTTTATTTTGCACAAAGATCAGCAGTCTAGTAATTAACACATTTCAGAATAAAATTTTGTTTATTAGTACTTTATGTACAGTCTGTAGACTCTGCGTGGTTACCAATTAATTTTTGTTGTTTTTAAAAGAAAGTTATTAAAAATATAATGAGGTAAAATCGTTCTAAAACTTTTCTAGAATATTCTCGGTTTTGAGGAACGTGGACATTGCAGGGGTATTCTAGTGACATAATTCCGGAACGTAATTCACGATATCGTTGGCTAACAGACTATCGCCAGTAGCGTTTATTCGAATATCTCCGGCGTGACGCGAAAACATATTGGAAAACATACGATCCTCCGAAAATTGAATCCCTCCGCGCGGATCGGTCTTCGTCAAATTCTTTTAATCGGACCGATGCGACGGTATTAATCGTTAATTCCATTTGCGGCATCGGCCCGACACGGGACCGATAAATCTATCGGAGCGTTACTTTTTCGAATTTATTAATTTATCATCCCACCGTTCACGTCGAGTTCTCGCGGCGCGGCGCACGGCCTTGTTATATTGGTCGCGTGTATGGATGATCTCCGCGGATTAAAAACTGCCACGGCAATGTCAACAATTCATCGCACCGTGATATTAATCCTTAAAATAACACGGAATGCGTAATAATTCCAGTTCGAAAGTTCATATATCCGGACGGAAGAGGTTCTCTACTTGACGAATACCTCGTTGCTCGTTTGCAATTGTCGGTCAATGACGGTGACACACGTCAGCTGAAAAAAGTTTACGCTGCATTTCTGCTGCGCTCGTTCGTGCTAAACACACTGCGAATCTTCATAATGGTCCGGCGGCGATTGTTCATTGATTCGTCGTGTTTAGTGTTGCGAAATTCATACAAAATACATATTCGTCGAGATATTTTCGACGTGAAGTTGCATAATTGGTATAAAATTACATCGAAAGAGAGTGAAATTCTATCTTCATAAGCCCCGTCTAGACTGACTGAGGCGGAGAGTGTCTGTAGGTTTCAGAGAACTCGTCAAATAACTTTGAAGCGTTTCACGCAATCTGCCATGTTTTTAATTGTAAATTACCTGTGACGGAAGTTGAAAACCATTCTACGAACGCACAACAGGATTTTCCTCGATGTTTTCTGTTCAGAAGGTAACAAAAACTCCGTTGTTCAATTCGCCAATAAACACAGAGGTTTTATTGTATTTTTACGCGGGTCGGTACATTTCGCTTGTTTTAAGCTCACATGCATAATTACACTCCTGATGGAGTATTACTTGCATGCGGGCAATGCGAATGCATTAAAGTTAAATGGCGTCGAAAAAACCAGTTGATTGCAAATTCACGTATTATGGTATTATAATGTAAAACATATTGCATCGCGTTGAGTAGATTTTAAATCCACAGAATAAGAGGCGAGGCTAATATTGTTAAATGAATAATGTCGTAACGATCATTCCATCGATGTTACCACGAGAAAGAGTTGCTAAATCTAAACTTTTCTTACTGAAAATTTGTTAAAATACAGTAAACAATTTACTATAATTATTTTAATGAAGCTCTCTCTCTCTGTAAACCATATTAAACCAGATAATTCTGTCAAATTTAAATATATCCGATCTTTCCATTTTTTTTTTTAAAGGAACAGACTGTATCCACGTCTGGGACTAGATAGGTTTAGTGTTAGATGTTTCACATTGAATCCAAATACATTTCCGCGACAAAAGCATAAATTGCGTAGTCTATTCATCACACGGTATATCGCCGAAAGCGTGAACGTCTATGTCTATGGTGTGACGATGACGAACGCGTTATCAAAACTGTTCGGGGGCATTATTTAACACTATCCCGTGTCAGGGCACAAAGCGGCACAGGGGTTTAACCGAAGGGAACGCGAACGGGCAATTAAGAGTCACTCGAACCGGATCGAGCAGCTCAATGATGAAAAGGCTGGTGAAAGAGTTACGTGTAGTAGATCGATGATTGACGTCCGATATGACACGTATGCATGGCCGATGCTATTGATGGCCGGTCAACCGTTGACGAGGCCAGGAATCAGGAAGCACAAAGGGGTGACCGGACGAAGAAGCGGTGCCGACCGAGAAGGGTGCAGGGCTGGGTGCAGGGGACGAGAGAACCTCGGAGGATCAGGCCGACTACTCGGTCGTTTATCTCGGCTCATAAACGCACGATTTCACGGGCAATTTCGCAAATTGGAAACCCGACCGCGATCACGCGATTCCAAAATTCTCCGACTCTGCCACCCCCTCATTCACCCAATGCTGCCCTAATCCCCTCGATTCGACACCCATCTGACCCTTTCTAACCCATCCGCAGCCCCAAATCGCGGAAACCTCGAAAATAAATTCTTCATTCTGGGTATCTAACCTTCGAATCTTAAATCATAAGTTTCAACTATTTAATCTTCAAATCTTCTAATAACCATTGGGTCATCCCCTAAGTCGTAATGCGAATTTTTCTTCATATATCGATAGGAATAAAATAACTAGTAAATTTAGATTTCTTACGTTCAGATTAACCCAGCGGTTTCCAACCTGGAACGGACTTGCCCCGTAGACGGACTTACCCCACTCCACCTTAATTGTTAATTACGATTAACGATTGAAGTAGAAATTTAGTCGTCAATCGTTGATTAAGTTATTGCCAAACTCTGATAAATAGGGAGGAGCAGAAAAATTTTTTTTTAAAGCGGGTAGTAGCATAAAGATTGGAAACCGCTGGATTAACCCTTAGATCGATTTGGGAAAATGGTTTCGTCGGTTCAATGTTGCTGCAGTATTTTCAATAATTTGCGTGATTTTCAGTCCTTCGAGACCACTGTCCGTCGCTCGTATCCATGTTTCTCGTGTCCCCGTTCCGCACGGTGCAGCTTTTTGCAGCAGTGCATCGACGACACCCGGTGCACACGCGGCGCCGCGCCGCGCCGGGACAAAGTCCGACGCCGACGCTGACGCTGCCTCATCGGGACGCCGGTACCGTCGCGACCGAGTTTACAAACGAGACGAGTCGAAAAAGAGGATTGTCTTAAAAGGTGCGACCCGGAGAAAACTTCAACCGACATCGTGCCCCCGACATTTAATCTTCGCGCGGCACTGTATTAGATGCACGCGCGAATTTAATTTTTCATTCAGCCGAGCGGTTCGGCGTCGCTGCATCTCTGAAGGAATACATTCGATGTTAATGGCCGTATTAATATTAACGGGAAGTTTGCGTACACTACACGCGAAACGTAATCCGACTGTCCTTTCCTCTGTTCTTGTTTCCTCCCTCTCTCTCTCTATTTCTTCCTCTCTGTGAATTAAAATGATGCTACCTCGTTTGAACAAAGACCTTTCTTTGAAATTGCGCTTGTCTTTGGACGCAGTTGCTTTGCAGGATATTACTGGCTCGTAAATTGCTTACGGAACAATTGGAAGGCTAAACAGAGTCCATTTAGAACGCGCCCGATTGGTGCGAGAGCGCCAATGCTGAATTTTCCATTTCTGAATTTATACAGCTGTATTAACGCATGCAGAAGGTGGACTCTTTGACGATGGCACAGATGGCTGTGTTTAACTCCATTTAAACAGTTGTTCGCCATTTCCTAAACATATTGACCTGAACCTTCTTTTGAACCAATTTACAAAATTGTATTCTCAGATTTTTTTAAACAATACCTTTGTCCATTTAAAATTTCAATTCTCATTCTCATTTTGCTTAAAATTGATGCTGCCAATAAAGCTGTGGCCATTATTGGAACATCGTAATTACCGACAGAAACAATCGCTTCATTAAACAATTGCAGTGTTATAATAAAACTGGAAGTTTCGCGAACATCCGTAGTCTAGCGAGAAGTATATTGTTCTTTCTGTTTGGATAAAAACGTTTGAACTATTTCATTATCGCGGAGATAGCTTCTTAGGGAACCGTATGAATTGTCGTTTTCGTCGATTCAATAGCACGCGGGAGGAATCTCTGCGATGCCGACGGTTTTAATTACGCTCTAACTTGCAGCGAACTTGTACATTAAAAAGGTATTAGCGGGACGCGATACATTAACGAGATATTAGCCGCGGGTAAAGAGCACAGAGTCTGGATAAAGTACCGGGGCGAGTCTACTCGGCAAGTTTTACTCATTATATATTCTCCCGGTGAGACGAGAGGGCTGGGCAAAAATCTCTTGTCGAAAAAACTTGATTATGGGGATTTCCTAGTATTTAACGGCGTTGGAATATTCCATCCAGTAAAATTCTCCGGGCGCTGCTCGTTTCGACTGGTATTCGCCGATCGATTCGCAGTTATAATTGTAAAACGCGCGTTGAATCGCCCGAAAGAAATACTCGGTTGATGCAAAGATAATTGCCGTTTTAGAGCATCACCGATATTTGTGTTTCAGCTGGAGATACAGTCGATGTGTTTAGATAAGAAGCACTTGCATTCACGCAATATTTCTAGCAAAAAAACGAGCGAAATGTTTTCGAAAGAACATTATTGTTTCTAGCATAGTTTCCTCATTATACATACAGTGACTTCCACTAATATTCGGACACTCTTAAACACACCATAACTTTTTTAAATATTGGACTATGCGATTTGAACTTTGTTGGGAAGCTACAGCAATTATAATTTACTAAAGAATGTGAAAAGAAATTTTTTCAAAAATTGAATATGGCCAGAATTGTAGAAAAAATACTAAAAGCTGCATTTCCTAACTTTTTATGCGGGCGTATATCGAATTTGTTTTATTTTTCCACAAATAAGGTATTCGCCAATCCTTTAACAGCTACTTTCCTCTGAAGGCCTATATTGAAATTTTAAAAAATACGTTTTGTAGATCAATTATATGCACTGTGAAAGTTTCATAGAAATCGGTTGATGCAGGAAAAAACGACAGGCATCGAAAGATTCAAAGATCCTTGGAATTACTGCTGTTAGGTGACGAAAATCGTGAAAAACTGCAATTTTGATGAAATTTTCAGAATATGTTTAATTGATACAGATCCACAAAACGTGTTTTCTACATTTTCGTTGTAGCAAACCAATTGTTTTAACTTCTCCTAAAATTTCAGGTCGTATATTCCAATATTAAAAAAGTTATGGTGCTTTTAAGAGTGTCCGAATATTAGTAGGAGTCACTGTATATGTATGTGAGTACCATAATGTATAAAGTGCGCTATTTTTTAATATTTTATTGTATGAAATGTTCTGTCTATTGTCGTCATCTGTAGTCTATACTACTTCCTCCCTCTTTACCACTTTGCATGACGTTCCATTTGTATAAAATGTAACGTTTATGAAAAGTGTGACAGTTAAACTACTCTTTGGCATCGTGAACATCAGTTGTGCTTCTAGACACTCTTGCGATCTTTCATTTCTTTTCATTTCATTGTTATTCGTAACGAGTTCAAGTGAAGACGTTGAAGAAATGCAGTGAGGAACATGTGCAAAAATAAATTGTGACTAACTAGCACGCAAGATGGACATTAAAATAAAATATAATCACAGGTCGATGAATACATATAATCACTAGACTGCAGATTTTATGCATTTATGACATCAATGTATTACTTTCAGCTTAATAGGATAATCGAAAGAAATATACAATTTTTATTTTGCATAAAGATCCGCAGTCTAATAATCACAAATGCAATTATTCTGGCAGTGAGAAAAATAGTAAAAGGGGTAACATCAACAGAAAAAATTTATAATGATACAGGAACGCGCGCGCACGGGTTTTGTCAAATCATATCAATTTCTTAAAATTTTGCGGGGCGCTCAAGGTACCTCATTTTATCAAGAAGCTGACGTTACTGAGGCTGAAATCGCCGCCATCGCGCGAGAAAAGTTGGGCTCAATAACAGCACTCTGTCTCCGCTCGTCGCGCTTCGTTTATGTTTTTTCGTGTGTTCTACGAAAGTTTCGCTCGTCGTTGCTAATCTTACTTAAAGCTACATCTACGCCTGCGTGTGACATTCTTCATAGATTAAAAATTTCCAGAAGCCGTTCTGCAAAAAAATATCAAGAGCGTAACCAGCGCATGATGTAGTTAAGTAGTCCCTCAACGTTTGCGTACACTCGTGTAATGCTCGTGAAATAAATTCAAATGCCAGCCTGCCATTTCATTTCCATCTCTACATCTAAAAATTGTATAGGGATGTCTCTTTCAGAGGTAGATGGCGTGGAACGGGAACCCGTAACTCACGTCATCGCGTTTAATCCTCATCGATTCAGAGTAAGGGGTCGTAGTTTATTGAAATATTCATTGTCATTTTTTTTTACATCTCCGTCGGTGGCGTCGCGACCATAACTCGACGATGCTCGCCCCTCTGAAACGAAGACGAGAGACCTTTGATTCACGATAAGTACAGGCACCGTCCAAGTCTACGGATTCCAGCCACCAACGCCCCTCGTTACGTGCCGAGTGTTCGGTCATGGCGTAACGCTCGTTTTGATGTCGCCGGTTACCCGACGGGATTTTCGAAACTCATTTAAAATTAGAAACTCCGTCGTTCATATTAAAGCTTTCATCTACTACAGTAAATGTACATTTACAATTTTGCATGACCACATTTGATCAGAAAGACCAGCTTCACGAAAGAAAATAAGAGGAATTCGGTGTAGCTAGATTTTCACTTAAAAATTGATTCTTCTAGCATGAACTCGCCAATTGATGTGAAAGACTAATAATTTGATCCTTCGTTGCATTTTATTTTTGAATGAAAATTGTATTTTCATCAGCGAAATTATATCCTGTGCATACAGTGGGTGTACAAAGTATTCGTATACCTTTCAAAAACTAATAACTGTTTTATAATTGTACCAGAAGCATTGGTTTACGAAATGATATGCAAAAAAGATTTTCCAAAAATTATAATATACAAGGTTACAGGCAAAAATATCAAAGACGTTTTGTATAACTTTTTTATTTGGGTCCTTAATGAAAATGTAAAATATGTGTGTTGTAGATCTATGTTATTTATACACGTGTCGAAAATTTCATCGAAATCGATTAACGCAGGAAAAAGCTACACGCATCGAAAGATGTACGATTCTGTGGATTTTAAGCAGAAACTGATCAAAAGTCGTGTAAAACTACGATTTTGACTATTTTTAACCGATTGTAGCTCGTGTGTACGTTAATCGATTCCGATGAAATTTCCAGCATGTGTGTAACTACAATACTATAAATCTACAAAAAAAGTTTTGAAAAATGCCTTTTTTATTTTTGCATGTAACCTTATAAATTATAATCTTTGCAAAAGCTTTTTTGCATATCATTTCGTAAACCAATGCTTCTAATTGATTACAAAAAAATCAGGTCGTTTGGTACAATCATAAGAAGGTTATTTAGTTTTTAAAAGATGTACGAATACTTTGAACACCCACTCTATACATATATCACGAAACAAGTGTTACGATGTGGATAATTAAATTTTCTATGAATTCAATGTACAATTTGGTTGTATGAAACGAAGTACGTTTTCTTCTTTGTAAAATCGTGCTCGGACGGGAAAATAAATTCGAGGCACATATCGGGCAAAATGGGCACGACAACTGGAAGTATAGTTTTTTAAAAATGGACGTACATTTTTCTTCTACCACTCTGTTTCGCATCGATGGTGAAAGGGGTGTAGCATCCCCGGCTTCGCATCCCCTAGCCCTAGAAAGTTATACTTTCGGCGTTCTCCATCCCGTTCGTGGCCGACACCGTTCGCGGCGAGTTCTCCATAATTTATCGGCGTTATTCGCGTCGTTTCGAGTATACTTTGCCGTCGTTTCGGGGCCGACTATCGATCGGTACCGACGGCGCATACAAGCGCAAGAAATTAATTTCGTATGCACCCTCCCGGACGCGGGGCCGGGATAACAAGTGAATCGCCGGAACGCACGGGACTTGACATTGTAATCCAGCTTGTATGTCTGATTGAGAACTTTGGCTCGTCCGAGATCGATTGCGGCTGCAGATTCTATCTACGCGAATAAGCGAGAACAGCGAACGCAAAGCCGGGAAAATATTCTAAGCGGATGAAATCGCGTTCGACTTAAAGAGCTGATCTCGCGTGACGTTCCAGGCTCTTCTGTGAATTTGTTTCAGAAAATTTCGGTGAGAGTTAGTATGATACATGAGCTTCGTTTTGTATACAGTCGGCGAAATTACCTTTAGATCTAAACAATATACTTTCTCTTTTATGTGATTAATTAAAAAAATATGTATTTCTGATGAAGACATGTGCGAAATTTCTATAGTTCCATTCAATAAATAATAGAGTTTACTTACTCCATAAAATCAAAATGTTAATCGTTAGACTGCGGATTTTATGCATTTATAAGAAAAAAGAGTAGGTACAATCTAAAACAGCAAGACCATTAGAAGAATTTAAAAGTTCTGTTGTATTCTGTTGTATTAAAAATATCACAAAAGAAAATTTTCATTTTGCATAAATGTCCACAGTCTAATCATTATATGCATTTTTCAACGAACACAATCAAAAAAACTGCACTAGTCGGTAACAATTAAAAGTTCAGTCGATATCAATGAAATATATGTCATTTTTAGTGGAATTTATTTTGTCATCGAGTATGAGAACAGAATGTATGATTTTATGGGTTGCTATGATTCCAGTCATGATTTTGCTTATATGAAATGTAAAGATCCAATTAATTCGCGTGTAGTTTGCCTCTGGCTATGAGAATTGATATTTGGGAACAATGAAGGAACAATTTTCCGTCGGGTCAGAAATGTATTTAACATTTATGAAAGTGCCAGGTTTCATAGTGGCAATTACATTGCCATAATGGGGTACATTTTACGGCGAAGCCAAACAGAATTTTTCGATCGATCAAATATTACTTTCGAACCGAGCGCAATATCGGCCGGAAGACCCAAGCGATTTTATTCGCGATATTGATCCGTAATTTAATGGTGAAATTCTTAGTCCATTGGGGTTCGAGTACAGAGTAACTCGGCGTTAGCAGGAAAGACTCGGCGAGGCCAATAATTTCCCGAAGTTACCGCGTGGCCCGGCACCACTGTGTACACTGAAATTTCCGGAGGTGGGCACAATTTCTGCAAATACGAACTTTCCGCGTGAATTTAGCGCGGATTAAGAGGAAATTTCATCTATCGGAATCCTTTTAAAATGTCCTCTCTCGCCGGGATTATGGCCGATCGAAGCTAATCGAAACGTGAAATTCGATACATCGCCGTGTCGAACAAATAACTTTTCAGATTCCGAGAAAAGATCGGCTCACGTGAGCCGAACCGCTAGTGCAACGGTCCGAGAGGGCTCCGATGGACCGTAAATTTTTCGAGTTTCCCGAAACTCATCAAACTTTTACATTTTTAAGAAATTGAGTTGCAAGGTAAACTACTTTCCAAGAGACATAGCAAATACTTATTAGATAAATCGAACGGATAGAAACGTATTCACTGTCTTTTTCATATATGTTTGAATTCTTGAGGAAGCCGAATTATTATTTACTTACTTATTTATATACAGTTTATTTTAACGTGGTCGCATTAACAATTAGGATGAGAAACAATAACATAGAGCTATAACAGTTCATATTCTAGATCGATTTATTTAAAGAAGAGGACGTTTCGACGCCGCGGAAGAATAAAGCAGGGAAAGCTGTGATTTTGTATTCGATCGACTCTCTGAAAAGCCCCGAGATCACAGATAAACAAATTGTTTCGGGATCGGAGGTTTCGGTTTCTGGGATCTCGAATGTCTTGTAAATCCGATCGCTGGTTTTCTTAGCTCCGTCGAAGAATAGAGCGAGGAATCGTGAGGACTGTTAGGTCGTAGAATCCATTACGGCGTTCTGTAAACATCCATTCCGGTGCGGGCCGATAATGTCACTTTTCAGGATACAATGGTTGGATCTGCTCTGTTTGGGATCAAAGCGTAACCTGGACGGCTCTCCTTCCTGTTGTTTGCTGGCCCGGCATTCTGGCATGCTCCGTCCAGGAATTACGCGTTCTCTGACTAAACTTGTCCTGCTCAGCACGGTTAATTGCGCAAATACCTTTCGTACAATCCGTCTAGTAAGAAGCATTAAATCGTTCCATTAACGATGGCTCGGACGCCATTGCTTCAAACATACTAGGTGTTTAGTAACTAGTAGCTACTCTACGTGAAAAGGTAAGAAAAGTAGGAGGAATACAATTGTCCTGGGCAGTGAATGAGTCTGATCCATCACGCTCCGAGGTGAAACGCTATATTTACGTAAACTCGGGAGAGCCGAGTTTAGCCGAGCGACTGAAGTACAGACAGGTGTGCAATCGCCACATGAGTTTCCACTTAGGTCATGCGGTCTCATGATCCGCTTTTTTGAGGAAATCAAAGGCACATTTTAGTTTATTTTACATAACTAATTTACTCGTCTTATCTTTTCTGTCTTGAAATGTGAATATTGTAAAGGATCAATTACGTGCCGGGGTTAGTTAATTATTTTGCTTGAACGCTCGAAATTCTGCTTTCGCTTTCAAAGATAGATTAATCTGTAATTAACGTGTATTCTCTTTTCGTAACAAGTAGAACAAAGAAGAATAGACATTGTTTTACGTAGCTCGAGCTTAATACATTGTTGGGGCTGTATGGAGGTTGACTCCGAAAGCATCGCCAGCTCCTTAGCAAAATGGATCGGGTTTACTAGACGATGATGGATGAACACGCGGAATAGAAAATCTTGGCTACGAACAAAGCGTACGGCAGCAGGGTATTACACGAAGGCATGGAATAAGCAGACTGAAATAAAAATGACTGCCGGCATGAATTATAGTCGCTCGACGTTTGTGGCTACTTATCTAGTTAAGTATTTTCGCATCGCGGTCGCAGTTCAGGTACCGTCAATGAAATTTTAAAAATTGTATTCATGGACCTCTCTGTTTCGAGAGAATTTTTCGAATGATTCTCTACAATCATAATGTTCGTACCAACGGACTGAACATTTTTCTTTATCAGTTCAGTTATTACGAGTTATTTGAGGTTAACCCCCTGATGACGGAAGTTGGATCCATTTTGATCCAGAGTTATGAACCTTTCGTCTAAAGCCTAAGTTTCAAACAGCCAATTTAACTCTTCGCGGTCGATGTCGGAACTATAAGTTGCAACGCTATGTTTACTGTCAAATAATAGCGTAAAATTACAGAAATATAGAAAGCGATAGATTTAAGTAGAGATTTTTTAGGTGATGATTAATTGAACGCACGTCACCCATTGAGTGAGAACAAAATAGTAATTATAATAAACGAATCCATACGTTCTCAAATGGTTCAATCTCTAAACCATTTGCGATTTCTATTAACCTCTCGCCGTATTTTGACGAGCCAGACTCGTGATGAAGGTTTTTAACAAAGTCTAACAAATATGAATGTTACGCGTTTCATTTTAGATGAGATAAAATTTGATTCGTTTGTAATCAATATTTAAGCATGAAAATAAATGTAGTAATACAAGAAATATAAATTTTCACTTGACTTCTACGACATGCTTCGGAATATAGATGTTCTGATCACTGTAACTGTAGAATAAAAGGTACGGCAAGGGGTTAAATCCAATAAGTGCATCAGCGTTAATTTTAAACCACTGGATGACGTGAAAAAACATGTCAAAGAAAACTTGATGCGCAAGGATTTGAAAGGATCTAGCTAGGGCTGTCACGAAACTGTCAAAAGCGCTCGCTGCCCAAGGATGAATTACTCATCAGGTCATTTACAATTAGTCACCAGGTTTCCAGTGACACGAATAGCATTGGAGTAAAGTTAAAAAATTGTTCGCCAACGGAGGTTCGGTTCGGATGGGATAGGAACTGGCGGACGCGATATCGTGGTCCCGTTCGCGATTTATCCTGTCACAGATTTCGGCGTGCACGCGTGTGCGGGAGCGTGTGTGCCAATATAGCATGACCGCGCCGCAGCTAGGCTAGGCGGTTTGCCCGTGCGACCTGCGATTAAAGTATTAAATATTTAATAGCGGCTCGCGCATCCTCATAAACAATCGAGTCGTTTATCGGGGATACGTCTACACACGAGCCGCCCTACGACGTATGGCGCGACCGATAAATATCCCGTTTTGAGAGCTTTAATTTCGCCGGGACATCGATTTTCCAATTTTCATGGATACTTTTCGCTGGATGCAAAATTTTATATTAGTCGCGACAAGAACCTCGATTGAATGTTGATACGGAAAAATTACAGGAATGCTGAATTGTAATCTAAAATTGTCAGTCTTGTGACTTCATGCAAACAAATCTTAACCCTTAGCACTTACAATGGGTGTAAAAAGAAATTCATACGCCCTTTAAAATAGCATAATTTTTGTTTTATAATTGTACCAAACGACCTGATTTTTTATAATCAATTAGAAGCATTGGTTTACAAAATGATATGCAAAAAAGATTTTCTAAAAGTTATAATTTACAAGGTTGCATGCAAAAATAAAAAAGGCATTTTCCAAAACTTTTTTATTTGGGCCCTTAAAGAAAATTTTAAAAATATACTTTGTAGATTTATAGTAGTTACACACATGCTGGAAATTTCATCGGAATCGATTAACGTACACACGAGCTACAATCGGTTAAAAATGGTAAAAATCGTAGTTTTACACGACTTTTGATCAGTTTCTGCTTAAAATTCACAGAATCATCTTTCGATGCGTGTCGTTTTTTCCTGCGTCAACCAATTTCGATGAAATTTTCAGAGTATATGTATAACTAATATAAATCTACAAAACATATATTTTACATTTTCATTAAGGGCCCAAATAAAAAAGTTTTAAAAAATGCCTTTTTTACTTTTGCATGTATCCTTGTAAATTATAATTTTTAGAAAATCTTTTTTGCACATCATTTCGTAAACCAATACTTCTAATTGATTATAAAAAATCAGGTAGTTTGATACAATTATAAAAAATGTATGTTGTTTTAAAGGGCGTACTGTATTCTAGATCGGAAGGAATATTTAATTGTCGAATTAGAATAGCTCCGAGTGCAAAGGCTTAAAATATGTAAATCATACTTTTTAAAGTCTATTTTTTGTTATAGAGCAAAGTGTCAGAAACTGAAGTTGCTTGTTTGATAATAGCGAAACTTGATTTCCAAGATCGGTGAAAAAATTGTGTCAATCATATATGATTAACATCGCATCTAAAGTGTTAACCTTTTGTATAATATTGCTCTTGGACGGAAAAGCAGGACGTCGTGTGTTGGTACACAGCAGCAGCTAAAACAGGACGGTATCCGATCGGCTGAAAAAGTGTCTGGAATCTCGGCGGAGAGGATCTCGTCAGGCTGGGCGATGACAAATTAATCTGGCCGAAACGATTAATTAAAATGTATTATAAGTCTGGGTCACAGTGGCGCGAGATCGCGTGACGCGCCAAGGGACGGCGCGCACTCGATTCATCATGTTTTGTGTCGCTGCCACGTCGATGATAATAAATCCCTGTCAGGGCGGACGGTTCGGTGAAACCGAAATGACGAAGGCGGCCACTACCAAAGGACAGCCAGCAGAGAAAAAAAAGGCGAGCATCTCTGTTTCATCTACATTTCCCGTAGCAGTCCAGCGACCAGTCACCTGTCGCGCCGCATGTTGCTCTCTCGCGACCTGCATTTTCCAACCCCCTTCGTCGACCGTCGAGGAACCTATGCTAAATAATGATCTATGATACCCTCGTGGGCTGCAAATATACGCCCGTGTTGCCTGCACACATATACAGCGCATCTACGTCGATGTAAACGAAAGGTGCAAGAGAACACCACCCTTCATCCCCCAACCCCCGGTGACCTCTCGTCGTTGCTGGCCAAAGTGCAGGTGAACGCGAACACGTGATGCAAGAAGATATATTGTTTTTCACTTAAAATGGCCGCCCTGGTATCTACCCGTACCTTCATTTTTTTTTTAGAATACATGGCTCAGCACAGATTCTATTAACTATTTGCAGTCCAAAGGTTTCCTTCGTTTTATCTAAAAATTATCTGCAACGTCGTATAATTCAGTTAGATATTACATTTTTAGGCATATAATTATGGCATTATCGATGAATGTAACAATCATTCTACAAACCACGAAGATATGACGCACAAAATGGTTCAATAAATAAATAAATGAATTCAAATGGTACGAAAAATGGCGAAAGTCGATAATAGAAGTTTTACATTTCTGAACGAATGCAGAAAGAGTAGTGAAATAATTCGGTACCTTTCCCCTCTGGAAAATGATTAGTCTGCTAATAATCTGTCGAAGAGCCAATTGTATAAAGTGGGCAGTTACCATTATCGATAAATTGAAAGGGGAGTATCAAGTTTGAAGTCCAACGGAGAACACAGTCGAGGTGTTTGGTTTTGACCTCAGGCTTCAGAACAAAGCTTTGACTTACAGCTTACAAAGCAACCGCGCTGCTGGTGCGTCGTGTCTTGTCCGGATAACAGTGTTGCACGTCGCGTACATGATAACAGGAATGGAAATGTCTTCTATGGAACACAACTGATAATATCTGACTTCGTCTACGCGACACAATGTATCATAAAATATTCTGTCGATATTTTTTTCCACCGTCACTTTTTTTCCGTACATGAAAGCAATTTCCAAGATAGGGGATGAAAAACACGTTCAAGTAACGTCAAAGAAACCTTAACAGTTCAACAACAAAATCACAAAAATTATGCATTAAACGCATTGATTCTGGCACGAATGAACAAAACAACAAAACAAGCCGATTGCTTCCTTAAAAATATGTAGTAGCGGGCAAGTACATGTAAATCCCACTTGCAACAATGAGCTTTCGAAAGTATGGATTTTCATAAATGCCTACGGTCTAGTACCTAATTAGTCAATGATACCGATGAATGAATGTATTCTCTCAATTATCCAATTTGCTTTACAAATACAAAAATATACATACATATTCATGTTGTCGAAGTGTCGATGGGCGATCTTATGCATTTATACAGAATATTAATGCCATTAATTAAATAACATGTTAATATTCGAAGCGCTGAGACCGTACAATATTTTTTATTTCCGTTTGAACCATTAACTTCCCTCACGAAGTATTATTAAAATTAGGCAGTTTATCAGTTCCAAATTTTTTCGTTTACGATTGATATTGTAAAAGAACATTTACCAAAAATTATTCGATTTCATTTTTTGGACATATATCTATTATGTCCTTAATACATATACATATATTATGATGGAAATCGCTAAAATCTGAATAGACCGTTTTTACCACGCTGATTTATATTCATAAGGCAATGTGAGTCAGTGATTTTAGTATCCGTAGATCTAAAGTTAATTGGAAAAGTGGACATTAGGTATCGTCAGGATATTCGCACTTTTTGTTTAACGGAACGTTCACGCGCGAAATCTGTGATTTCGAAATTGTGATTTCGCGCAAGTTAGGAACCGTGTGTGCCGTTCGATTATTGTGCCCCGGTGTTTTGCTAACATGCTCGGATGCATTATGAATTTTCTATTTCTGTATTCCAACGGGGACCAGATGGGAGCGATGCGTGCGGCTGCAATGCCATCACGCGGGAGGGAAGAAATCCCGAGCACGAAGAAATATATTATTTTCAATTTAGCGTTTCACGCAGCTGCTCGTTATCGATTCCGTGTGTCGTTTGCTCCGTAGAAAATATTAATTCATTCGCGGAATCGTTTAAATACATTTCACGGCAAACGACCATTTTAATATGGCCCCCGGTCGGCCCTCCCGTTATCTTCCACCGAGGGCACCCGCATCAGAATCGCATTAGACATTTCGGTTTTCCGGTAGCTGAACGAATAAAATCCACTCCGAACCGTTTTTCTGTCAACCGCTATGTTTTCTTTAACTTTCTTGCCTCGCCAGCAGAAGCCAAACTTATGTAACCCATTCGATTTCTTCCCCTCGTGGGAGTTTATTGATACGGAGAACGTTATTCTACGTTCTGTTCTCCAGTAGCTTCGATTATTTCAATCGCACTTTTTACTTTCTCCATTTATGCATTAAGCAAGCGCTTATAAATACTTTGTCAATTATTGTTTATTTTAAGTACGTAGTACAGTAAACCCTTGATCTAAGAAAACGTAAACTGCGGAATTAGCGTGATCGACGAGGCCACAAAAAAATAGTAGAAATAGACGATCTAAGAAACAGCATGGTCCCGAGGATTTTTGTTGGATCAAGGCATTACTGTACCATGATATAATTCAGTGAATGTGGTTAAATGGGTTAAAAAATGGGTAGGTGGAACATAAAATAGTAAAAAGGTGAAGGGAATTTAAAAATAAAAATTTATAAAGGAAGAAGCATGTGCTTCCAGCGCTTTCCAGTCCACTGTTCAGGATATACTCGAATGTACTGTACTTAACGCGCTAAAGTTAAGCTGCCCATCGCACAATCGAATTAGGTTCCCGCGCGTGGCTTTTAAAATCAGACTCGCAATGATTGAATCGAAGCCGTCGATTTTCTGAGCCATTCAAGACGTCAGAAGTTCATGCGCCATAACGCCGGTGAATTTAATTTCCACATCGATCGGTTAACGATACGGGTGTCGATCGATAAAAGTTGCCCGCGAACGGTATTATTCACGAACGGACGTGGAGAGTGTATTTTGCGGTGAGAGAGCAACCGGTTTATTCGCAGTGAAATTCTTTTATCCGCCGACCGAGGGTCGATTGTAATATTTTTCACAGTGTTCGGACTGTTATGGGAGCCGGCAGAAAATTAATAACACCTAATCTAAACCGTTTTCGACCTAAGACCCCCATTACTTTGTTTTAAAGTATGTAAAATGCAATGTTGCTGAACAAATTAAAGTGACTATTCTTTTATTAAATAAATTCCTTGTTCCTAATTTTTCATCACAATTAGTTATCGTATAATTACTGACCAACTTCGGCTTCAAAATTCTTTTTCAATTTATGCGAAAAATTAGAGAGGTGCTTTTGTATATAAAAGCTCGAATCAGAGTTTCTGAAAATTTCACATGAAAAATTGGAGAAAATTGTTAATATCGATAAAAAAATGTTGGCGAGTTTCGAAAGCCCTTGTGGTACTAAACGTAACATGTAAAAATGATATTAATCGAATAAACATTCAGCAAGTACGTGTTTCCGAAAATACAACTGTATTACTAATGTTTTACGACAAACATTTTAGACTTTTTAGGATTGTCCCGAACACTGTGCGGTGGTCGTTCGATCGATTCGCTCTGTGAAAGAGAGACTATTAATTGCGCAATTTCCTATGGACAGGGTCGCGTAATTAGAAAAATATCGCGGGGTGCAACGGGTTGCGCGATGCACCGCTCGCTCGTGGGACAATGCGACCGAGCGGATCGATCGTTGAAATTAATTTAATAGACACGTTCCCGCATAGTCCATTAACTTTTATCTCGTACCGGCATTGGTGTCATTGTCGCAAGCGGATCGCGTTCGCGTCCGCTGCAATTGCGGCCGATTGACAGCGAGCTCGTTCAAGCTCGTTTGGTCGTCACGGTTAATATGATATGCTGACCGATCCAGATCCACTGCCTCTCTGCCGTTGCTGCTCCCTTGTTATCTAGAAAAACAAATTCCACTCGTCGCATCGTTTCCCATGGTTTTCCACCGTTGCCTCGACGAGCGACAGAACTACAGCGTTTCTCGCGCCGCTATTAGCACGCTCGAACTGTTCGTCGCTAATGCGGCTTGCTCACGTACGCTGCTACTCGTTGCCGACCCCGTCATCCCCTAGATCGAGACCAACGTCCACACGAGCAGAAATTTATGCGCAAGCCGTGCAACACCCACGAAAAGCACATTTGGCCGCGTTTCCGTCTCGTGACCGGCCGCTTCGTTTACGTACCATTACTGCGGCATCTGATTACCAAACGACCAATTTAATCACGATATCTCCTTAGACCTGGACCCTGCACTATACCGGGCATTTCACCTAACTTGACCACCTTAAATATCTTTGTTGCTTTTTAAAGATACGTCACATGTCTGAAGGATCAAAGCTGAATGGTAAAATGGGGCTTATACGATACAAAAAGAATTTTTGTTTTTATGTAATTTTTTTTAGAGATGTATGAAGGTCACCTTCATTTTTTAAAATGGAATGAGGTATTTGTTAATACATCAATCGATGCAGCTGGACATTCGTTATAAAAAAGTACTAACCTATGTATGTCGAAAAGTAGTTCAGGAGATATTTCAATTTAAATAACTCTAAAACACCATTACTGTCGTACTAACAATAAGACGTTAGCGTTTACTTACTAGTGTGAATTCGTCTCAATAAGGGCTATAATACTGTTAAGTGACCTTGATATCTCTAAAAAATCACATAAAAATATTTTTGGTATCGTATGAGCCCCATTTTACCATTCAACTTTGTCCTTCAGACATTTGACGTATCTTTAAAAGCAACGAAGATATTCAAGGTGGTCAAGTTAGGTGAAATACCCGGTATATGGCAAACGGGACGAAACGACTTCTTTAGCTAGGAGAAGTCTGTCCAGAAAGTAATCAGTAGACTGTAGATTTTTCAGGCAAAATAAAATTGTGCTAATTATACAGAAGAAGGTACACCTCACCGATTTTGTTGATCTTGAAATATGTTGACAAAGTCATCATTCTGAACAACTTTTTCCTATATATGTTCCCGCCGCTCGGCTTTAACTTCCGAGATATTCTCAAGAAACTGGTGCTGCCAGTAGAATAATCTGGGTATGGTCAGGGTTTAGGTTATTGCCATGAATTACTTTTCGATCAATTAGGAAATCGATTAGTTCGTTGTAATTATTACATATATTTAAAAATTCTTGTAATTTCATTGAGCAATATACAGGGTGTGGGCGGACGTGTGGTACAACCGAGCAGGGGCTGAAAAAGAGGAATAACATTTTTTTGTTTGACGCTACGTTTTCGAGAAAATCGAATTTGAAAATGCAACGAATACACGTGCTGTTGCATAGGAATCGTCTGACGCGTCTGACTATGATCAACGGATTCTACTTTGTGCATATACTAAAGCACGCGAACCTGGCGGAACTTTAAACTCGATTTTCTCGAAAACGAAGCGTCGAACGAAAAAAAATGTTATTCCTTTTTTTCCCACCCTGTATACTCTCTGACTAAATGGACAGAACAGAGATTTGTCATTTTCTGAAGTATACGGTCTGGAATAGCTAAGGTAATTGTAAATTGTATTTTCTTTATCTCTCCCTTATTTTCTATGTAGTTACTTAAAGAATAACATCGATCACTTAAGACTAGTTAAAACTACTTGATATCAGTCAAATTACACAGAAAAAATATTTGGACTTTGTAAAAATTAAAGAAATTCTTTGGGTCACACTTAACTGAGACACCTTGTATACCTGTCACGTGCTTTAAATTGTTATTTAAAATAACATATGAAGAACGTAACTTGCGAAGTTCTTCAAGAAAGGAGAAACACGAAACCTATTATTTCTGTAGCTTTTAGTTTATCAGAGGCGTTAATACAGGGTATGAAATTTTAATTTTTAATTTCATGGCGTTTGCTTGAACGAATATGAAAAAATTCAATGGTAAATACTATGAGATGCAAGTGAAGCTTCCGCTACGAAGGCTGTTTTAACGATATTGTTACGCCACCGCACCATTCATTTAATACCGCAAGTAATTTAACAGAATCTCTTGTATACCCGTTGCAGGGATCAAGTATCCCATATTTATAATCATGTCTTGCGGGAACGAGTTTTCGTATAATTTTACTGGCGGATCAAAATTTCAGTCGAGAGTAATTAGAAACGATGCAAAATTCACCGTGATTACCTTGCATCGAAGATGCCCCGTAAAATTCGCTATTGGCGGATGCAGTAATGAAGTTTCTGAAACAACGCGATGAGGCTTGGTGTCTTGTATCGAACAAAGCCTTAAAAAGTAACGGAGCTTCTAAATTGTTTATTTTCGAAGTTTCATGGACTCGAACTTTATCTTCATCTTCTCTCCCGCGAATTTATCACGAATTATCACCTCGTTGTTTCTGCAGGAAATAATTAAACCTTCCGCTAGGACAGTGTACATGTTCATGTAGAGTTGCATGCTACAACTGCACTAGACATTTTATGCAATTATTGGGAAGTATTATGGAGTTATTAATTAGTTTTATAGACAATGGTATCCGATTTTGGAAATATCGATTATCGATAGTAATGATTTTCCTATTATATTAATTAACATGTTGTATTGTCCAGTGAAAGAGTGTAAACTAGCGGGACGGGAACGGGGCATGAAGGGCATTGCGGACGCTCCGCCCGATAAGAATTGTATCGACGATGGGTCATTCGATAGGGCATCAAGAAAAAATGTACTGAGTAAAATTTCAACCCTGTATCTCGATCGGGAGGGTAGTTATGGAGTAAAATAGAAAAACCAGTTCTTGGCCTATTTTTCCTAGTTAATGATGTTTAGAAATTCTAGGACCCAAATACATATTCTGCAATTGGTTTCAGATTTTTTAATTGAAAATCCTGCTTGTAAAAAATCGAAAACCTCAACAAAAAAAAATGGAAAAATGCAGATTTCACATGGAAGTTCTACAATGACAACATTTATATTTTTACAGTAGCGATATATTGTTATAGTTATTGTTCATGAATTTTTTCAAATTTTATGGTTTGGTGCGTCGTGGTTAAAAAAAATACAAACCGATTTTTTCTACGTCTTTTCCGCGAAGAACTAAGTTAACCTTACAAATTTTTCGTTTTATTTAGTCTGTAAGTCTATTAGGCACTGATAAACCTTGCACATTTTACAGAAGTAATTAAAAAACGAAATCAACTTGACAGTTAGCTAACTCTTTGACTACGCCGATTACGCAGACTACGCCGATTACGCAGACTACGCCGTCTACGCCAATGGGTTGCCGTTGTCCGCATCGCTCGCTCTGTCTCGTTTGTTTGTATACATCCGACTCCCTATCCGCGCAACGCACCCGATTAGAGCCAAGAATGCGTGTGAGAATAGGCGTCTACGTTCTAGTCTGACCACTCAGGTGTTCTTTGCGTCCCTCTAGCCCCGTTCCCGTCCCGCTAGCTTACGTTCTTTTACTGGACAGTACTATTGTGGTTATAAAATAAAATAAATATTAATTGAAGTTATTAATTGGTTGTAGACAGCGATATGAGATATCGGAAATATCGATTACAAATTAGATCTTATTATATTAACATGTAGTAATATTGTGGTTATATAAAATAAATATTAATTAATTTAATAGGAACATGTTAAATACGAGACCTCTGCAGAATTTACTGTTGCACATTATATTGTATTTTTCTGCAACTTCATACCACTGTTTTTAATAACGCGATGTAACAGGAGTGGAAGTCTGGCAGAGTACGCACGGCGGCGAACGCGTTAATGGCAATGCCCATCGAACACCGATGCTTATTTTAATGCACACAATTTCTGTAGATCGGAGTGAATTTTCGACTCGGCGAGACTGCGCTTAATATTATATAACAAATACTACAATCCATGCCGATTAATTAACCGTACCCGCGGCAACCGTGGAGCTTAATGTCGGCGAGCGTGGATTTACAAAACCGGACTCCCGATAAAAATTCTATGCTAAATAATGATGAAAAATTCCGCGTGTAATAATACGGGGTGCGAGTTACTTCGTAAATTTCCATTAATATTTACAACTACACGTCAAATTGTCAATTGCGAATGCAAGTTTAATACTGCGTACACAAACTGTACGTGTGATTATCATTCAATTACAACTGCGAGGAACGCGAGCGCCAACGCGAAATGAAATTAGTTGTCCTGCTTCCATTGGCATAAACTATTACGCAACGTAGAATATTTCGCGTAACGTTCCCGCGATTTTCCATATAATGCTCTGCGGCGCGGCGTACTGTCTGTTAAATACTTAATTCTGCTTCGAAAACAACGATGTTTTCCGAAATTCGCGGTTCCGAAACTCCATTTTACCTTCCAAGTTGTCAGACACGGATTTTGTATCTGTTTAACCAATTGACATCTGATGTTTAAGCTTATTTGCAAAGGCAGCTTCAATTTGAGGAATAAATATTAACAGTCATTATTATATTACGGCTCCACGCTATTTTCCAATTTCGTAATTAATTTTATTCAAGCTAGAGTAGGGGAAACATTCACAGATATTTATGAAGAAATTGGTTGGGTGAAATATAAAACGGTAAATGATTAGAAATGTAAGAATATTGTGATGTTGTTTTTAGTGTAACAAAGTTATTAATCAAATCAATTTTTATTCAATTCATACTGCTCACAATCAATGAAGAACATTTTTATTTTGCATAAAAATCAACAGTCTACTTAGTATTAATCGAAGCAAATACAAAAATTGGCTTCATCTGTAGTTTTTCTTTCATTTCAAGTAAAGTTAAATTGTCACTTTTGATAGTCACTACTGTGCCTTTTACAATCAACCCTTCTTTTCCATAAAATAGGATGTACGATGAAAAGTGTATAAAAACAGGAACTCATTATCGCTGAAAATCTTCCAATTACTGGTATAGAGGTTACGAAACAGAGTGAATTACGGGAAAATAACAAGTGAACAAAGTTCGAGCTGGCTCTCGTAGAATTTATGAACGTCCCGAAATTTCATCCAGCGCGCGCCACACAAAATTCATATTCATTATTTGCGTAAGAACCGAGCCATTTTCCCGAACATGGATCACGATTATTCGTGCGTTACGATTGTACGGGAACCACTACAGTATAAATCCTCCGGCGGCACCGAGGGCGGCATAATCTCCTTGTGTTTCACGGTTCGGAAGAGTTGTATACATAATATCGGGGAGCGTGCAGCATACTTTATTTAATTCCTTTCAGCGACTTCTTCGGTAGCGGGCGCCATCGCATCGCTGCGCTGCTGCAGCCGCCGTCGGCCGAACACACGAGGATGTTGTTTACGGTAACCTACGCACAAACAGATGAAGATATACGACTAGATGTTTTTGCAATCGAATTAATACAGCCGGGTGCATTTTCCACCGGGACACTGTTATCGAGCGAGTCTGGCATTGCCGTCCGTTACATAAATAACAGAAATCCTTGACAGACGATGCTCGACCTGATCGATGCTTTGTAAACATTTCTTTATTTCAGATAAACATTTGTTTTCATGAATCTATTCCCAGTCGGATCTTCTTAGCTGATCCAAGAAAGGAGATTTTCAGGAATATCTTTCCTGAAAAATTACTGGACCTCTTTCTTTAAATAGTTCTTTGTTTAAAAGTATATAGGGTGAGTCACCTTATGTTGCCACCTCAAATATCTTTGTTGTTTAAAAATAAAAATTTCCGAACTTTATTTATTGCAATGTATAGCAATGTATGCAATGTAAAACTGATCGACTTTTGTTTAAAATATTTTTTGGCAGATTATCGCAAGTAATTAAAAACGCCACCTTCATTTTTATAATTGGTACTTTAAGGTCATCCGAAGGGCATGGTAGGGTCGTTGAATTCATCTTAATACGGGCTATAATACTGTCAAGTCCAAAATACCAAGTGCCATTTAAAAAAATAAAGATGACCTTGATATCTCTAAAAAAATCACATAATAATAAAAATATTTTTGGTATCGTGTGAGCCTCACTGAACCACTCAACTTTGTCCTTCAGACATTTGAGGTATCTTTAAAAACAACAAAGATATTTGAGGTGGCAACGTTAGGTGACTCACCCTGTATATGTTGTAAAATTTCTAGTAAAATTTTTTGGTGCCAGAATCATAAAAAATACCTGAATAAAAACATCCCTTCCAAAAGATGTTTTTCCAAGACTGGAAAGAAAATTGTTGGTCTTTTTTCTTCAAGAAGTATCTTATTTAGACGAGTATACATATATTGCGCAACTTGTAGTAACTTTTTGTTGTTGAAAAGTTTCCATCATCGTGTCACTGGAATTTACAACATTGCGTCGTTCTTTTCAGGAATGTCGTATCGTCGAAAAGAAATTTTGTTCTAACTCATGCAGCATGTTAGAATGGACACAGTAAAAGTTTACGATTCTGTATTTCACGGGTGTTCCTCCGCAATTCCATTTCAAGCGAAAAATCAATATCTTATGAAGGAAGAGCAGCAACAAGTAGAATACGTTTCTAAAATTTAGTCACATATATTTCAGTTGGTGCGAGTATGCGTGTTTCATATTCGCGCAGTGTCTTCCCCCAGAGACGCCAGTTCGTATCTTGGATTTTTACAGAAGGAACCACGAGTCACGAATAACAGGAGCGCCGTGTTGGATCGATAACATATCACGAGCGTAACGCGTACTCGGTCTCCTGATATGCGAGTCTAGGGGTGATTTGTATCATTGGTTCGCCTCGGGCTTCTTGGCTTATATTTGGATCCGAAAGCATTACCTTCGACTGTATTTCCCGGTTCACCTACGAGAAATGGATTTTCGGGTACATCGAGTGCTATTATTTTTGCGGAACTCTACCCGACTGTACCAATATTATCTTAATTAAACGTACGAGATAACGAGCACGAAACTGCACCAAGATTAGAGTACATTTATGGACTATTTTTCAAACAAATATTTCATTGAAATTACAGCAAAGCCTAAGAAAAACTCTCGGGCCGTTCTGTTTCTTGGATCGTGTAGTTCTACTACTTATTTCTATGATTTCTAAGCTTCTTTCTAAATCTTACTATATACCGTCTATTAAACCAGGCCTGTTATTAATTAATTAATATCATTCTAATCAGCAAAATGCCAAACTATATTATAATACCAAAGTTTTTAGCCATAACTTTAAAACATTATGACATAATTGCCGGTAGATAATGTGTTAATACACTTGACAACGCGATCAGAAAGAAATCAAACATTTCTAAATGCCTTGAAAGGGATAATGAATGAACTTCAACTCTGAGAAACGTACAGGTGTTTAATATGAATAACAATTGTTATCGTACGTCGTGCTCCTCTTTTAATACGTTGGAATAAAATTAGCTCCACAAGTCGTACAGAGTTTCTTCTCGTCCCGTAACGAGTAATTTCGCCAGTTAATTATTCAAAGTAATAAATTGCCGGGAAAGAAATATTATTAATGATGCAGGGGGTGGGGAGGGTGGGTGAGTGCAATGGAATCGGCGAACAATGCAGAAAATTTCTTGCCGGACGCGGCGGTAACAAAGAAAGGAAAGCAGGCCACGGGTGAACTTGCGACCGGTCGATCCCGGCCGGTCGTTTATCATCACAGGTCAGTTCCCTTTAGCCTGACATGCAAAAGTCGCGTCGGGGCCAGCGACTTCCGGTTGGTATCACGTGTGCGTCTGGCCCGTATTCCCGATTCCCCATGATTTACTCGATCCCCTCGGAAACTTTCTAGCCGCGAGTGCTTTCGCAATTGCGCTCGGCGCTGCGCGGCGGAGGTTCCTCCTCCTCTTCTTTTTTTTCTCTCCGACAACCGGAAAGAAATGTTTTCCAGGTGAATTTCCTCGTACGCCCATCGCGGACAAAGCGTGGTTCCGAGACGAAAGACGGCAGAAATATTTCTTGAGGAAGTTTCGATTTACCCGACAGGTCGGAAGAACGATCGCGCGAATTTCTGATTCGTCGAGCACGCCCGCGGAAAGTTGCTCGCTCTACACGCGCGCCACTAAATCAACACTGCCGCGATGGACCACCGCGAAACTCGAATCGGAATTTTCCACGATTATCGGTGCCGCCGCTGATTTAATGGCTGACCTTTTCGTGAACCGACGTACGATCGATGATTAAACGGTTCGTGCTACTTACAGTGGTTCCGAAAAGTATTGCCGCGCTGAATTTCCGATTTTCGGAACTTCGTAGATATCTGATCTTTTATCGCGTTATATGTAATTCCATGAGGCAGACCTCCTACGACAATAATATTCTACATTACTTTATAACAATAACAATCCATCCCGATATTCTTTGTGCATATAAGCGAAATTTATATAGGTTTGACCTTTATCTTTGAAGTTCAAGATCATGTGAAGACACGTTACAGTACATATTTGAGTGTACCTTTTCATGAGCTACGCGATTCGACACGAAAATAAATCTAGTTATTTCTAGTTATTTTAAAATCTATGACCTTGAAAACTACGAAAACATTTAAACAGACAATCCTGGCAGGATACTGACCACTATGTAGATACCAGTCCAATTACACCTAAAGAATTGTTGACTTTGTCAAAATGAAAACCATTTAACTGAGACACCCTGTATATGCATAATTTGATAGTTTACATAAATCATTGGTATCACACGCTAAATGGTATACAGGGTCTGTCCGGAAAACAATGCGACCAAATTTTTTTTGGCTCTCCTATTGACCGCTGGGCGCGCACGCTTCGGGGAATCGGTGGGTGGGGTCTCAAGTGTAAACATGAAAAAACTCGTGCATCTCCGAACTCTCGTTCGGTCAGGATCGTAAACAAACGGAGACATGTTTTCAGTACGCGGTACAAGCTTGACACGGAGAGTTCTATTGAGTAACGTTACGCGATCAAATTTTTTGTCTGCGACTTGGCAAATCTGGGACTGAAGCATTTTCCATGTTGCAACAGGCCTTTAGGGATCAGTTCCTCTCAAAATCTCAGGTTTTGCGATGGCACAAAATGTTTAAGGAGGGTCGGGAGGAAGTGGAAGATGAACATCGCTGTGGGCACCCGTCAACAAGCAGATCCGAGAGCAATGTGGAACGTGTGTGGAAAATTTTAAATTCGGACCGTCGATTAAGTGTTCGGATGATAGCTTTTTACTTGGAAGTGCTCAAAAGATTGAAACGAACGGTCCAACGCGTCAGAAAAGAGATCGCCGCTAACTGGGTGCTTCGCCACGACAACGCACCCAGCCACACCTGCCTACGAGTCCGCGCATATCTAACAAAAAGTAATATAACAACACTTCCTCAACCCACGTACAGTCCTGACTTGGCTCCCGCCGACTTCTTGTTCCCAAAAATAAAAACTGTGCTAAAAGGATGCCATTTTGAAAGCGTGGAACGCGTCAAAGAAGCTGTGACGAGAGTACTAAGGGAGATTCCAGAAAACGCCTTCCAAGAAGCATACAAAGCATGGAAATCGCGCTGGAAAAAATGTATCGACGCCCAAGGGTCCTATTTTGAAGAATTTTAATGGTTTGCACTCTCGTATGTTCAATAAATTTTTTTTTTCAATTCGGTCGCATTACTTTCCGGACAAACCTTGTATATCTATATAAATAAAAATCTAAATGCTGTTCGTTGGTAAGCGCATCACTTGAGAACGGCTGGACCGATTTGGCTAATTTCTTTTTTTCAATGTTCGTAATAGTCCGAATAAGGTTTCGGGGCAGGAAAAATTGGAAAAGTAGCCCGGAAAAATGGAAAATTCGAGAAAAACTAAAAGTGCTTTTTTGAATCATATTTCGATACAACAAAAAAACGAACGTCGCAGCTTTTAATCAATATTTCAATAGGAATTTCCATTATCGAAGTGACTGTTTGCATTATCGACATTATCAACATCCGCCAGTTAGTTTATTTGTATTCCAATTTATGAATTTACGATATCGACGAATTAAACTATGTGTGTACAATTTTTATTCATATTGTAAAAAGTTGTGATGTCATTAGTGCGCCTATTATGCGCTTCCCGCCAGGGCAACCTGCCCGGAGGGCCTGGATGCGAGAGCGTGCCGAGGGTACGCCATGAGCAGCTAATATCTCATAAAAGAGATAATATGTTCCGTTTTATAAAACATTTAAACAATCACAGCGAGATAATTCCTGTTAATGAGTTCGGTGTGATCCATTTACTGATGAAATGTGAAATACAAAAATGCCTTACGGCCGGAAGAGTTAAGCGAGCTTTCAAATACCTTAACTAATAAATGATATTACTAAAAATTATCGTTTATACTCGGTAATGGTTTCGTCTTACAATTATTTATTCCACTGTTAGAGTATGCGCTAATGGCATAGGTATAAGCCATGGACGATCTTACCACTCGAGGGAACATTGATTGAATATTTTACAGTAAACTTGTTCGAGAAAAGCGTACGTACACTCGGTGGCGAAAGAAATGTACACTTATGTAGGTCAACTATTTTTCTTCAATAATAATCTCTTCCTGGAGATTCAAGTTGCATTAATAAAAAAAATAAGTTTCCTTCAAGAACTAGGTCGTACACATCGAAGTCTTTAACACAAGCGTGTTCGTTGTAATTGTAATTTGTAAGGCAAGGGTAACTTATAAGAGGGATCTGGAGCGTTTCTTTCCGGCGGTGTGCATTAACATGTCGTAAATAATCCGGGTCGGTAATAAATAATTCTAATAACGTGTCGCGGATTAACATCGCGTCGGCCGGCACGAGTTTCCGCGGATCTTCGAGGTAACACGTAATTTCTCAAACCGAACGTTCTCTCGGCCTCCGTTTACACGTAGGTACGTGACCTGCGTTCGTTTGTATGCATTACAACGGCACATATTACGTTGCGCGACTTCGTCTCCAGCCTGGAGAACGAACCATCTTCCTGATGGATAGCGCGGTTAGTTTACGGAACCGAAAGCTCTCGGATTATATCCATGGGCCCGCGGCTTGCAGACGCATGCGCGAGCCCCCGAGACATGCTATAGAGTAGTATTGAAGAGTATAGCAAGAGAGTATAACCGAGTGTGTGAGGGTTAGGAGGGGGGAGGGGGAGGCGAGACGCGATTCGACAAGCCAGACGATAAAAGCCGTTCTGAAAGATGCAAATATTTGACGCGGTATCGGCCCGCCGCGCCACGACGCGACGCGGCGCCGCGGAAAAAGAGGAAACTAAGCGTTCGATAAACGCGCCGCGGGGCAAACGCGTGATCATTACTCTGACGTTTACCCCCTTGATCCATGAGTGGTGTCGATCCTGAATAGGGATCGCTTGTGAAAATGTTTTTCCGGGTAGACATGCTACTCCTCTTTTGCTCCCGTTGTGTGTGAAATGAAATTGTTGGATCTATGCATGTGTGTTTCGGTAGAAGGAAGTTCTACTCTTATTTATCGCCTAGTTGTGCAGAGTTATACAGGCTGTCCCAAAAATGTTGCATTTCATTGAAAAGGGTGATTCCTAAGATAACTTAACCATTTGCACTCGGTTGTCCCCTCTGAGGCACCACTAAATATTGTTGTACCATTATTCAAAATATTGTTTACATTATTAAATGTATCGGAACTGATCAATTACTAAACATTTAGGTATTGCATGAGGTATCATACCAATTTCATATCCATAAAATTTCAAAAATCGGAATAGATCGGAAGAAATGTTCTATTTTCCAGTTAAAATAGCTCCTGGTGCAAAGGGTTAAAGAAACTGTTTCCTTTCCGAAAATGTTCTACCAATTAGAGAGCGGCTACAGTAGAACGTGGCGCTGGCGTTGGCCGAGCCGGAATCCGCTCGCTAGTAGCCGCTCTCTGATTGGTCCGCGTTTTTCGATGATAACTCCTCGACAAAGTCGCCGAGAACAAAGGAGAAGATTTCTCTAAATGAGTCCAGGAATCACCCCTGGCTGAGTGGTATTGATTCAATTCGTCCTTCATAATCTCCGCAGCGCTAAGTAAGTGTGTACATGAGTGTTTCAAGAAATGGTTCAGTTGCCGCTACTCTCGAAAATATAATATTTGAGCTTCCCTGTTGAAATTTCTAAAAAGGATGGTAGAACAACTGCGAGGAACAGAAAAATGGCCACTGCATTTTTTAGAACACCACAAGCCGACTGAAACTGAAAAATGTTTCACTGCGAACTGCAAAACTTACTTTAAATTGCACAATTTGTTAACTTGCACAATTTGCAGAAAAATGTGGCAGTATTTCTTTAAAAAATGCACCTCGCCTTGTCTTCTTGTATTCCACGAGAGAAGCATGTGAAGCTGTTTATTCTGAACTTCCTCTTCAAACTCGACGAACTTGTTAAACTTAAACATTTCTTGAGTAACAAAATTTCTACCTTAACCGTTCACTTCTCATTTTCACTCGTCTATCAGCTACCCCGTTTATAATTCTACCTCGCCGATTCCGGAACGACGTATCGAAAGATCAGATCGATTCGGCTCGTCTCATCCAGGAAAACTTGTTTCTTTCGGAAACGTGCCGTTCCCAGAGGACGAACTTGACACATCGTCGCACTGGCGTCGCCCGGCGTTGTGTAAATATGTATAATCCGATTCCATCCGCTGATTGATGCATTTAACGACCGACCAAGAGATTTATGAAAAATTCATTTTCTAAGTAAGCGCGAAACGCGCGTGCACACGCGATCAAATGGGATTCACGTTCTGTGCCCGCCGGGAGCAGTTAAGTGTTTCCTGACGAACGAGTGTTTTATCGCTTACGGGCACGTAAAATAAAGTGGATATAAATGGAACAGCCGCCCGAGGACCATAAAGCAACGAACCGAAAAAAAAGAAAAAATAACTGGAGAGAAAAAAAAGGAGAAACAACATTTATGATTCAGCCGAACATATTGTAACTGCTGTTCTACATACCGGCGACCGCCTCCCCGCCCCCCGCGGTGGCGATGAAAGCGTACAAACTGCGATAAAAGCGCTGGTCGGCGCGCGGCGCCAACGTTCACAGAGTTTCGAGGAACGTTGATTATGCAGACGATCCGTGGCTGTATTATCGATAAACAATTGCCATCGGCACGGAACGTCGGAGCTTTTCAAAGTCATTGCACGTACGAAACTTCGCCTGCTATACGGCGTTATACCTTCGGCGCACGTGTGCGCGCCGCGCGCAGCGGGTTCACCGACACGTGTGCACAGAAACGGCCTGTAGAAGCGTGTTCTAGACACGACGGTGCGTCGCGTCGTCGTCGTCAAGAACCTTCGCGGAATTCATATTTGTCGCGATTAAATCGCTACACGAAACGCAACGGCCAGGAAACGCTGGCTTATTTCAATTAAAGTTCAAACGCCCGGCCTCGCGGAAACGGCATCCCGACTTAATTAAAATGTTCGAGGAATAACTATGATGACGCCCTGATCCGGCGGGAGAAAGACAATATTTCTACTTATTGATCATGCACTTGTACAGAATTGTATCAATCGGACGTTTTGGTCATGCTATGCCAAATTGATTACTTTTTGATGTCGCTATCACCGCGTTTGTGGAATTAGGTGAAACAAATTTGTTTAGAAATTACAGGTCTACGAAGTTTCCAAGTTTTGCCCATTTTGGCGAAAACGGGCCTCAGAAGGGATTGTACAATTCTAAAATGAATTTTTCAACCTCGATAATTAACTTTATAATGTAAAAAAATGTAAAATTCTGTTTTTGCGGTTTTCTCCGTGATGGACCAGAGTGATTTAAATTTTGAAAAAATACGGTGATATATATTCCTGGGAGTTTCCCCTTCAAAATGAGACGTAAAAAGTTCCCCTAAAAAGGACGCGGTGTATCTATTATGGTTATTTGTCTATACCGCAATTAATTTGGTTATGAGTAAAGAACCATTAATAATTGATCCCGTAAGCGAACAAATTATTCAGCGAGACATGCAACCGGAAATTTCGCTCGCTTAGTGCTCCACGTGTCTGATGAAAAATCAGAGGACCTTGAGCCGCTATTAACAATTGTTTCGAGATCGTCTTTGTGGTCGATTGTCGAACGGATCTAATACAATTGCGCGGGGAAGTCGTTGAATCGGTTGGTGGAAAGTGGTGCGCGAAGCGGAACGCGTACTCTCTGCATAATTTGAGCTTCGGTTGCCGCGGATCGGCGGAATGCTGCGCGAAACCTCGCTGAGCTGACCTCTCGAAATCCCCGGACGTTGGGGCCGTGTAAAGGATCACGGGCCGTCGGACTATATTAGAGAGATATTAACACACGCGAAGTCTACGAGCGAGTCGAAACGAGCCCGCGAGGGCGGTTCCGCATCGACGCATATGCGCAATCGTCCTCGGAATGGCCGGTCCCCGTGTGCCATGCGGAATTTAAGGGAGGAATCGACCGCGCAAGAAGCTAGCCTAATTAACAGATAACGGTCAACCGGGATGGAGTTTATCCGTCGGCGAAACGGCATCGCCGAATGCCTCGGCGATACATTAGCCCTGTCACGGGCTTAATGTACTCTCTCGACGTTGTTTAGGGTCGACGGAAGTTCTGCCAGAATCCAACCCACCGGAAAGATGCGACTGCAATTACCAAATGCGCAAATGTTTTTAATAATCAGTTCCTTTAACGTTTTAACTGGGCGATTATTATTATTGGATTCGATAATAAAAATTTTACTACAGTCGACGTAAATATAATATTTGTAGCTTCTACTAATATGGATGCTATGATACGATGAAGCGAAAGAGTTATTCACTCAACGAAGAAGACAATAAACAGTGATGGCGAACTTGAATAATAAATTTTATTTTAACTCGAAAATTAAACATTTCTCCGACCTAGAAAAATTCCATTCTAAATCATTTTTTTCATTATATGGATATGAATTTAATATAATACCTCGTACAATACTTAAATGTGTATAGTAATTGGTTAGACACCAATATATTTAATAATGTAAACAATATCAGAGTCACTACTCGAGTGCTAAGGGTTAACTTGTCATCCCGAATTAAGAACGTATATTAAAAGAGGGTAGGAGCCAAGTATGGAACACCATTATCCTCAAAATCAATTGTAGTACACTATGCAAAGGCAGTAAAAAGAATAAAATGTACACAGTTTGGGTTAATAGCACAAAGAAATTGATAAACCTATGATTTCATGGAAACTGATTTCCCAAGAAATTCGTATAGCAACATTCTCACGGCACAGTGGAGTGCTTACTAAATGGCACCGCCATAAGGGTTTATGCTGTTATGGTCATTGTACACCAATTTTTATTATGGGAATTATCGGCGCGCTTTATAATAGCGATCGATGGGTGCCAAAGCGATTCGAATTTGTCCCGGAAACGCGAATTAAACCAGATTTCAGGTAGAACGTGATGGAACATTTCAAGGATAGAAAGTTGAAGGCCCAGTTCCGGAAGTTTTGCTAATTTCGCGAAGACTCCAGTTCTTACTCGGACAAACCCGTGCACGTAGAAACTTCAAAGCCGTGGCCCGATCAAGAAGGCAATTCGTTTACTTAGAACTCCCTCTTCTCTCACCGCATCAACCCTACGGCTTTGTCGTCGTTATTCTGAGCGCGTCGTGGTATATATCGTCCCTTAACTTTTCCGCTTTAAAGTTGAACTTCGCTCGCGCCAACACCCATGGCTCCTTTCTCCTTAGTCCCTTTGCAAACTTCGTTACAGACGTACTGCGTGAATACCTTTATAGACTTAACGACCGCTTAGTCACGCATCAGACAACACCTTTGATGTTAGGGAAACTGACGAAGCTAAAATTGTATCGTAAAATCCTATTATGTGATCCTAAAACTACTTGCGCGGAACGTTACTTAACAGACGAAAACCACTGCTGTGAAACGAGCATTTTCGACGAAGCAACGTTAAACAAAAATAGACTGACATTTCTAGTTGTCGAGATACAGTTTTATTTTAGTAGCTGCCACTCACGGTAAGACTTATTGTCAGTTTCAATGAGCTATGACTGGTTCTTATAAATAGACTGTGAATTTTTATGCAAATTAAAACTTGCCTATATGGGTTGCAAGATTCTTCTTAGTTATTGTAAAACATTACAAGGAGGCTATATTACCACCTCTTCCTTTAACCCTTTGCAGTCGAAGGGTGTTTCAGAGTGACCACTAAAAATTGCTGTACCATTATTCCCAATATCTAATCAATTATTACACTTTTTTTGTTGTATCATTGTATCAGGTATTGTATCAATTTTATATTCATAAATTGAAAAGAATCATATATAATGGAATTACTATAGGTCGGAAAAAATGTATAATTTTCAAGTAAAATAGCTCCAACTGCAAAGTATTATTATTTGGTCGGTGAACGATCAGCCTTTGTACGGTGATGTTTAATTAACCTCGTTTATTCCGGAAAGAACACTAAACAAAGGAAACATATTTCAAGGGATCAGGAGACAGCGTTCTCCATTGTTAGCATTAGCACACGGAGAAAGTAGATTAGCCACAGTGGACGATCCATGCGTAACGAAAGGGAAGACGTAGAAACGAATTCAGAGGGATGATTAACGATCCGTTTAAAACCCTTTCTCGGTACGTAATTATTCTTCATGCGGTTCGGCTAGCACTGGATGTCGGAACTTCTGACCAGTATAAATCCGGCGATAAATATATTATAGCGATAATACAACGATGGCGGAACTTTCTAATAGATCGAGGCGGCACTTTATAGAAACTGCAGCCAACAAAGTTGCCAAGTTCCGAATATACATATAATATGCGGGGTAAGATCAACCGATGCTGTGGACGGGGTGGCGGACGTAACTCGATAATAGCTGAGTAACGAAATTAACGTCAGATTTACATAATTGCATGACCACCTATTGAAACGTTTGTCTTCTGGCTTCAGGAGATAGCCACGCTGACCGAGGTTTGATGTTCACCGTGGGAAGCGTACCGTTGTTACGTGCGCGCGTACTTGTTTACACTGTAACATCAATATCTTGGTATCATTCGGAACGTGTAGGAGCAAGACGTACAATACTGTCCCGCTGTAAAAATAGTTGTCGCTAGACTGCGGATTTATATGCGAAATAAACATTGTTTGCATCAATTGCTCCAGATAAAACTCCTGGTTTTTTCTTTAGTAATTGTTAAAATTGTTGAAATATTTCCATGACAAATTTTTTAATGAATTGACCTATTTATACTACGTATTACTTTATAAAATTGTGCGAAACCTGAATACATATGTACAATCTTGTCATTATTATAAAGTGATATACGTCAGTCATGAAATAAAAAAATACTCAGACTTGCATTTGATATACAGTAAAATCTTGATCCAAGAAAATGATTTCTGAAAACATATCCAGATTTCTAAATAATTTATTGTATATTAGGTTGGAACGAAAGTTCGTAGCGTTTTTAAATTAAATCTCAAAGATAAAATAAAGATATTTTTATTGAAAATATGTTATTGGATAAATCTGTGAATAAATATCTTAATTTTATTTTATCACTTTTCATTTAAAAATGCTGCGAACTTTCGTACCAACCCAACATTTTCCTTTGTAATCGAAACAGAAAATAATTGGACGTTTCGGTTCTCCGTAACAGCTACTCTGAACGGAGGATCTTTGTAACAGTTTCAAGACCCGCAATCGACGTCATAAGTTTTCTAGTCGAGTTTGTTGTTACATATTGTTGCAAGATAAGGATTGTTAACTACCCGCCGCGCCGGATTGCCAGGACGAAACGAAAAACAACATTTCCTTTTTCCCGACGTTTCCGGTCACGTGTACAGAGCCAAGTACTGTACTTTGATCTAAAGAGCCAGGTTCTTGTCTCCGCAGTGGAATTCGATTAAACTGCCTGCAACGTCGTTCGAGTTTCTTAGTCGAATTGGAAGATTCCACGAGCTTTCGACGACACTCCCTTTCCCGGAAAGCTCGTGAAAAGCGGCCCCCGTTGGTTCTTCCTTGGTAAGCCGTTGTCGCGTTCCCCTGGTCTCCCCTTGGTTCTTATCTGGCTTCTCTCTCCCTCTCTCATTCTCTCGCTCGCTCTCTTTCGCTAGGATCAATTAGAAAATACTTTGACCGGAAATTCTCGTCCTGGGATTACTCTTAACCGGAGCTCGCGAGACACGAACGGCGTTACGAGAACACCGCATAAGGATTATAAAGTTCGCGGGCGCGGACTTTGAAAGAACGCGACGCCCGCCGGCCGTTCTACCATGGAAAATGGAAAGGGATCTCGTGAGTGGTTTCGAACATGAAACAGCACTCCTGCCGGCCTGTTTTCTCATGACGGTCTTTTAATTAAAACCGACTCCGTGTACTCGCCGTTGTCGAACAAATTGAGAGCCTCAAGAATCGCGCGACAATAAAAATTCCTCTTCTGACAAGGCCGACATACATAACGATGGGTCTGGAACACTTGTTTGATAGCACCGTCAGATCTCCTCTCCATTAAAAAAATGTACCTGTACGAGCCCCGTTTTTTGGTTGCAAAGGTTTTTCATTGATGCGATTCGGTTTTTTTTAGAATTTCATTACTTGACGGATCTTTGTGCAAGATAAAAATGGTCAACATTGACAGATATCTGCTGTATCCGAAAGTGAATAAAATTCCACATATTTGAACAATTTGATCAACTCTGATAGTCATTTAATTTCACATGACGCCTGATAGGTCCATTAATGAAGGAAGGACATTACTTATTAATTTCAACTCCTCGAAATGTCACCACGTATTTGCGTACCTACAAATCGATGCTCCGGATTTATATCGAAGCCAGATGCTTCATTGAAAGCCGTTTTTAAACCCTACCGATAGCAGTTGATCATGAATAAACAATACTATCTGCACAATACCGCAATTAGAACAGCCTCCACCGGATTGAAAACAACCGTCCTTTCTAAATACGGAATCATTCATGATTTACGTGTATGACGAACGTCGAATTGCCTGATGACGTACCCGAATCAAGCATCGCTATTTAAGGCACGAGAAATTCGGCCGGATTCGTCTGCTATGATTTATTGAATCGCCAAAATGCTGGAATGAATACCGAGCTGATGCGAATATAAAACTGCACTGCTACGATAAAAGAGAGTTTACTGCCAGTAAAAATCCGGCGTACATCTATTCTTCCATCGTGCAGATAGAAGAACGGATGAAATGTACGTACCTAGTGCTCGGTCGTCGCGTTGGATTTTGCGACTCCTCTTTCTTCTTTTCGATCACGCTCTTTCCAACGATTCACACTGTTCCCTCAATTCGCTCGAAGAAACAAAAGCCATGTAATATCGCAGTTCTGTTGTTTTGTTTCCCGATCATGAAAACGGGGCACGCGAAAATGCACAAAATTTTCGTAAAATCTGCCGACCTTGTTCAGAAATTAGAAACTGGTCTGATGAATTCATTTGATTCTGTTTGATTTTGTTTAAATTGATCTTTGTGCTTTCTAAAATTTTCTGGAGCTCGAAATGCGGCAATTATAGAAGAGCAGGTCCCATCACGAATGATTTGAGTCAAATTTAATTGAAGAATCGCCCCCTAACGTGGTGCTGGCTGATTACCCGTGAATAATACGTGTAACCGGTGTTACAGCGGAAACGAGGGTGAACTAGGGATGGGTAATTAAAACGTCTGAACAGTTACGTGAATACTGAGAGGGACACGATTCCTCCGAACGAGGGGAGGGTATGAACCCTCCCATTCTTCGCGACGCGTTGACCGAACTGTCTTGAAATTAATCAACATCTTGGGATTTAATTAAACTAAGCCGTCAGCCGTGATGTAATCGAACCGGCTGCTTCCTTCACTTGCACGTTGACTCTGCTCGAATTTCTAAACCCGTCCTGTGTGATAGTGTTTACAAGGCGAATACGTTACGAAAGTTAATCGGTATTCAGTCATCTATAAATCCCAATTCGTTTTTATTTAACAAACAAATTATGTTCAGCTTGATTTTTAAAATGACACTATGTATTAGACAAATTTTAAGACCAGATTTGAAATCAGCGTGAAAAAATCTACGAGAAATGATGTGTCGCATGTTTAAAAAAAATTTCTTCCGCGCGTGGTTTTGGAAAAACCACAATTTTCTCGAAGTTGGGCTAGTTTCACGAATTCTTTCAAGGTTAAAAAACGTTCGTACCACAATCTCCATAATTATCCCATATTCGGCAAAGTTTCAGCATCATTTAAAAAAATTTCATCGCTCTATCTCATTTCTATCGAAAGTTCTTTGATTGTGACACAGATTTCGTCGGTTTGGTCCACTGTGCGGCGCCGACTGGCTGAGAGTTCAATCGAAAGCCGAACGTAGAGAAGGACAGCATGTAAGTACGGATCAAAGAGAACGCGCGAGCTTTTGAACTGTGCCGGCGACGGCGACTGTCCGCGTCTCTTTCTTTCCCATACGCTGTCCTTCCTTGGCCATCAGTGGAGTGGGTAGGCACCTGACAACTATCGCATACCCGGTCGTCGACAACTATTGCGACTTTACTGTACTCAGCTGTGGGCCGGTCGCGGAAGGTGAACGGTCCTAGAACCCAGCCGATTCGATGTTAGGAGCGGACTATGAAAACTGCCGCTTCTGAGCCGCGTTCGGAATAGTTGCGATGATAAATCGTGTCGGTATCGTATATCTCAGTGCCGTGTCTCCGACCATTCGTACGTGGTTAAAGCTCGAGACAGGCCGCGCTCTCGCGAGCACTTGACTGGATGCACCCGCAGGTACGTGTGCATTTTGTAGAATAGCGTGTTGCGCTTTTGTCATACACGCCCGGTGAGCAATGTTGTGAGTTTCGCGAGACACCTAGCGCAGAGTAACCCATTTTTATGCGGGCCGCGCCAGCATACCGCGGCATGACGGAACGTGATATAAAAGTAACGCCAGTCTCGACTACCATCGCTTTCCAGGACAGAACATCCTCTTCAGAAAATAGTTTCTTACGCGTCGACGCCGCCATATTTCCAACGAGTGCGTGCGGTCGACGCTTCCATGCTGTGCGGATTATACACTAGTCCACGAAATTAAGGGAACACTAATTATAACCGAAAAATTTCCGGTCGTTGAATTCTTGCAATTCCCTACAAAACAGTCTTAACAGATTAAAAAAAATTTTTTATTAAGTTTTAACACATATTAGGATAAATGTGCCTTGTCTCAACACTCTCAACCCCTATCCAATAGACAGTCTTCGAATAGAACAGTAAATGAATCAGTCTTCGAAGAAAATGAGTTCATGTATGTATATGATGGTAAAGAATTTACTCTTTAAACTAAGTAAGCCAGGCAGAAAGCCATGTAATCAATGACGAAAAGGAAAATATACAGGATGTCCCAAATTCCTTCAACAGCCGGAAATGGGAGGTTCCTCAGATCATTCGAAGTGACATTTTCCTTTGCAAAAATGTTATCCGCGGCTTTGTTTAGGAGTTATTAACGAAAAACACGGACCAATCAGAGCGCGACTTAGACGTGAGTTGGCACAGTCGGCCCGGTGCGCCAACTATCTATTGGCCGACTGTGCCAACTCACGTCTAAGTCGCGCTCTGATTGGTCCGTGTTTTTCGTTAATAACTCCTAAACAAAGCCGCGGATAACATTTTTGCAAAGGAAAATGTCGCTTCAAATGATCTCAGGAACCTCCCATTTCCGGCTGTTGAAGGAATTTGGGACACCCTGTATAAACAACTACAATTTTGATTTCATTTTTACTCTAAAGAATGTCTTTGTCTCTGATAGCATTAAAAACCTGCTGGACACGATGCACCGCATGCAATCTGTCCTTTTCTTTTTGTATTGTTCAATGACAATGACGCATCGTGGCTAGGCTGATTTTACACGATTAACGGTTAAGCTGTCGATCGTGCTCGACATTTGCTGATATACCTAAAGCGTAATAGCATTATAAAATTTTAATTCTAATACTGCTGGGGTATGTGTTTAAAATTTAATAACATTCTAACGGTGCAATTCGATCAATTCCGGTAAGATGAAACAAAAATTCAGTGAAAATATGTCATAGTGATAGAAGATATTATCATTATGATATTATCATGGAAAACATTGTATAACAGTTTCGTTTTGTGATGGGTGAGATTCATTAGATACCTGTTAAAAATTGATTACAGCATTTAATAATTAGTAAACTAGTATTTTTCCGACTGGCACTATCTCTCGACGCGCATGGGCGTCCGGTTGCCGAGTATTTCGCCGGTGTCGGTTTCGATAACGATAATGTCGCGTGCAAGTCTCTTCCCAGATGTAAATTAATTAAGCGACGATAAATCACAACGATAAATCTGCGCGGTATCATAGATCGTGACGTCGCGTCGCGTCGCGTCGTATCGGTGCGGTGGTCCGGTGTGCGTCTGATCGGTGCGTCATCTGCGTAGTCGAATTTCGCGAGGGCTCGCGTTGCATCCGGCCTGAAAAGCGTATATCGCTGCGGAGCCCGACGCGAAATATCTGAATGGCGAGCTTAACCTGTATTAAAGTGTTCAGTGAAAACGTTTGCAGCTGAATAGGCCGTCGAGGGCCCGCCGACAACCAGTATTCAGGTTACGATTCGATAAATAGCGGCCGCTTCAACTTAAACTGCAACCGCGGATGAAACGAGGTCTCATTAAAGGGGACAGAAAATAAAGTGCCTGGGATACTGTCGCGGGTTAGTCACAAGAAGATGCCACAGGGTCGTCGAATTTAATTAAATTTTTTCTGGTGAGTCTCTAGAGCAAAAATAAGTTGACTCATGTCCGAGTGTTTCAGACAATACTCGTTATTTATTAAGATACTTAACATTTAATTTTATGATATCCAGAAAATATCTTTGCATACATACTTCATTTCTTAATCATATCTTAATTTTTCCAGACTTTATCTGTGATTTCAGTATTCTTGGTACGCAACAATATGGATATCTGGACATATCTATTTTTTCCAACTTGAACCAAGTTTGCTTTCCGAATGACATCAGAACCAAAAAGGCTCTTCACACTGCCGAAAATATTTATATCTCAAATGTTTTTACGTAGCATACTACCCTATACGGTAAGATTAAAAAGAAAGAGGAAAGAAAACATTTTTGAAGAAAAGAGAAACAAAGAAAAATGGACTTAAACCTTCAAATTGAACATACAAAAGAACAAAAATTCAAAAACCCATAAAAGTAACAGAAAAAATTATTAATCGTAAGAGGGATTTGAACATGTAACCTCTATCACTCTCACTACCATAGCTGTTACGATGTCGTTAAGAAATTAAGTATATCAATAAATTCTGGATGTCATAAAATTAAATGTTCTTTATCTTGATAAATAATGAGTATTGTCGGAAATGCTCGGACATGGGTCAGCTTGTTTTTGTTCTGGACCGCCAGAAAAAGTTTAATTAAAATCGACGACCTCACCACTGTGACCTCTCCTTGTTGATTAAACTACGTCGTGGAACTTGTAAATAATACTGTTGAGCATACGATAGCCGTCCAGCCATGTGTTGGATACAAGCACAACTCTTGATTGGATTGTGCAGGGTGTTCAAAATTATATGTCGCGACCTCTATGTATGTATAGCGTGATTCTGCACCTCTGGATAGGTGGAGATCTGTCAGAAAAATGGATCGCAAAATTAGTCTGATTCTCAAGGTCAAACGTTATTTATTGCATCCTATAGTACCCATCGCAAAGAACAAAAATCTCGAAGGAACTGTAGGTCTGAAGTCAACCGTTCTCTAATTAAATAACTACTTTAAAATAAACTATTTTATTCCATACGTCTACTTGATAAATATTGCTATGAAAAATAATGCTTTAATTTGTTTCTATACCAACAACATGAATATTAATGTTTTAACAATTCTACGAATTAAATCAAGGGTGTACGAAATAAAATAAGCGCACTGGAAGTCTGGAATCATAAATTAACAATGGTGTTCTAAAAATAATTACTAAATACATTAACGAACCGTATTGAATATATGTATGCAAAATAAGGATCTCTAACGCTCGAGTGCCGAGTGGACATGAAAAACAACGATTCGACTCAGAGAAAACTGTCGCAGAAAATGGAATGAGAATCCCTCGAAACTAATTTAATTATAATTGGTTTCCAAGCATTCGCACGCCTAGGGACGCAAATCCTCGCGAAGGTGCCGGAGTGCGTTACGCGATTCGTCGACCTGTTAATTTCGCGGCGGTGGTCCTGAACGCTTCTGCAGATCCTGCAGTTGTATATTTAATAACGTCAGCGGTGAAAAATTGCGGTTTTGAGCGACAGGCACCGTTCCACGGGCAAGTCCGTCCGCGCATTGTTGAATTTGATAAATTGCGAACCGAGTTCCTCTCGCCGGGATTAGAGGAATCCGCCTAACGGCCGCGCACGTTTATTGTGATTCCGCGAAATAACTGTGGAACGCGGAAACCACCGTAAGGAACGAAAGAGAGAGAGAGAGAGCGTCGCGACAAGGTAGAGCGGCTTAATAAAATATACAAGTTCGTTAATCCGACCCATTAGCGTTCTTCTCGCGAGCGAGAACAATTGGGTCGCGAAGCCGGACGGCAAAAGGAGCGGGAAATTGTTAGCCCCGTTTTGCGTTGGCCCGTCAATCCTGCCGACTTTGCCTTTCGCTATGAGCTTCTTGCCATGATGTTCTTTCCCTCTTGTTATTTCATTCTGTAGGATTGCTTTTGACAGTTAGGCGAACTTTTTTAACCTCGAATGGGGAAGACCACCTGATTTTTTGTACGCGTAATTAATAAGAGAAAAATTTTGATTTTCACAGTGATATTAATTTTTAGCTTTGTTCGACATTTTTTTTTTCAAAATACAATAGGTATATCCATGGATGGTTCCCGCTGCTGATAACAATCGAAACGACTGAAGTGAAAACATTTCTGAATTCCCAAACTGGAAGGTATTTTTTCATATGTAGCTGGGAATTTTTAAAAAATTGCCATCAATTGTAGAAATGGCAGCAAGTTGAATAGAATAGAAGTTATACATGTACGGTTCGCGAATAATTTGTCGGTTGTTCTTTCAAAAATAAATAAGATATTTGCAGGTGTGCTAATATCTTCGAGAAAACGATGCATTTAAGGGTGAATTTAACAAGTACCTTCATGTTCAGTTTATCGTGTGCAATTCACGTCAAAGTTTGCAGCGCACCGTAATGTGCATTCTGGACATTCTTGCTTTTATCGTAATAAAGACTTTATTAAGTATTCACGAGGAGGAAACAAAGTTAACGCGAGCACGTAGTAGTTGGATAGTCCTCTTCGAAGCAGAAGAACAATTTTCAGCGGGCAACCTCGAAATTTATCTACATACTCGTCCAGGCGGGAAAGTATGAAACGATAGACGGATATTCGTGCGACGCCGTAATCCTTGTAAAATTTGAAATAAGAAACAAGTGCAACTTATTCCGCATCGAAGTGTTAGCAACAGATAGGAACACAATTATATATAGCACATGATGGACACATAGGTGCTGATGCATTGGGTCCAGTGTTCGCGTGTATCTGTTCTCCTGACAGCGCAGCTAATTCTTATTTGGACCAGCGTAATCCACGTAAAATTTCGAATAAAAAACAAGTGCAACTTATTCCGCATCAAAGTGCTAGCAAGAGATAGGAGCACAACTAGCATACTATGGTACATAGATGCATTGAGGCCAATAAACGCGTGTACCTCTTCTTCTGGCAGCGACAGCTAATTTTTATTTGAACCAGCACAGTGCGCCACGGCGCCTTAGGAAACGTCGAAACCGGTTCGGTTTCTCTCCGTCAACCGCATAATGTCTGTTTGATCGTGTTCGAACAATTTCCCGCACATACATCTTACCTCTTGTCAAAACATTTGAACCGGAACCGTTCCTATTTCGGTTGGAGCCGCTGCCTGCGACGATTTGAATTTATACATCCCGATACAGCGCCGCGATAGAGGTAAATGCGCCGCGAGTTAATATTCTCGACACGAATGGCTGAAATTCCAGATATCACGAAGTACAACCGTGTTCCGGAAACCTTACTGGCAGTCAGAGCGTAATACATAGCATTACGTGGAGTTTTTCGTCGCGTTTATAAGACCTCGTTAAATTCCTTCCGCTACGCACCGCGCATCAATTTACATTGCGATGACTCTATTTTCGCCATTGCAATTACAGACTGCGGTTATTTATGCATTTATAGTATTTACACGTTTTTAATTAAGAAAACCGGTCTTTCGATTATCCTCTTTATTGTTGATTATGTCGAAAAATATGTCGAATAAAATTTGTAGATCTACATACATACACCACATCTTTTATGTTATACCCTTTCATTCGCACGATGAATCACGATGAATGAAGGGAAAAAATTGAGGCTAAATTAAAATGTTTGTCTTTCGTCTTGACTTTAAGGAACTGTTTTTTTTTACCACGTTTTTATTAACTCGCTCTCTTGTCTGTCTGTTTGTCTGTTCGGTACAAATTTTGCAATTGCTTTTAAACTAACTTCCCGATGAGCTAGAGACTTGAAACTGTAAACATAGCTCAGAACTGGATGACAATGCAATATTAACTCGCTACCTTTAAAAGGCTATATCTTTTGAACCGTGAGGTTCAATCCGGATTAGGAATCTCGATTAGTCCGACTTAAAAACGTGGTATATTAAAAGTTTTTCTTATTTAAATAATTATTTAGAAATTAAAACACCTTCTTGAAAAGTAATGATATCAGCTTCTACACTTAAAAGAATAGTAAGAAAGAGACACTAAACAAAAATTGTGGATTTGCTCGGTAAAACAATACCGATCGACTAATGCTTTCCTCGCAATCGGTTTTCGAGTTAACTATTAATTAATTCAATTGTTTGTTGTGCCCTCTGCTCGCTGGCTTAGCACATTTCTATTTCGCGGAGCGATTCGAAACTTGTCGCCGCTGGTAGCTCGGACGACTTCTTCGGAAGTACGACTGAGATCTTAATGAGTATGCCATGAATTAAGCAAACGCGATTCCCCAGGTTGTTTCAGTTTCGAAAACTCCGTTCATAACGTTCTCGCCTTCCCATTTGTCTTTCGTTTCGCGGAAAGAGAGACACGTCCGCGTCGGTCCGCACGAATTTCCGGGCGCGTGCGTAATCAGAGAAATCCTCCTGCGCGACGGGTCAATGTTTGTACCCGAGAAGCAGCGGATTTCGTCTCTAATTTATTTCCCGGCGAGGGATAATGACACGTTCGTTTCACGTCGACGAGCCCAGGTCCTCTCCCGAACATAGCAAACGCTGGACCATTCACTGAGCCACCCGACAATATTTGTTTTTCACTCCACGGCGGCCAAGGCAAATATTCGACGGTGTGTCTGTCGGCGCGGAACTTCCGGGTTACCAGCAACCGGAAACAAGAAAACGGATCCGTCTTTTCTCCCGGTGATCCGTGACACACGAGACGTGGATCCCGGAACAACTGTTTCGCCCAGCCATCGAATCGCTGACTAGATTCGAGATTTAATCCGTTCATGGACTGCAAATATTTCCTCAGACTCGACAATCTCCGTGGTCATTGAAAATTGCGGTCGAGAATTTTCCGTGGAGCGTCCCCACTTTCGAGAACTTTCGGCGAATCTCCAAGCTCTCTGTGGCATCACCGCACACCGTAGTTATTCGATTTAGACTGCTATGAAAGAACGAGATTACTGCGATTTCGTTCCGAAAGTCTTCATAGTCGGTCGAGAAGCACTTCCTATGAAAATGTTAGCATCATTGTAAAGTTAATCGATACTAACAAGGGAACATATTCAGATGCGAAAATCCGATTTTGATGAAACTTGTGGGAGTTTATAGTTCTTTGAAAAATATTTTACATGTATTTTTTTAGCGGCAACCATCCACTTTGAAGGGGTGAAAACAGCCCTCAAAGTTGGGGGTCAAAACCATATTTTTTGAGATATCTCGGAAACCAGAAGTCGAAAAAATTCGGATTTTTTTTAAAATTGTGTGTTTTTCAATGGGAAATGTATTAGCGCAAGAAAATTTTAACAAGAGTTTAACAAAAGTTTAACAAAAAAAAATCAAATTTTTAATATATTGTTTAAACAAAAAACTTTTGTTAAAATTTTCTTGCGCGAATACATTTCCCATTGAAAAACGCACAATTAAAAAAGAAATTCAAAATTTTTCGACCTCTGGTTTCCGAGATATCTCAAAAAATATGGTTTTGACCCCCAACATTGAGGGCTGTTTTCACCCCTTCAAAGTGGATGGTTGCCGATAAAAAAAAATACGTGTCAAATATTTTTCAAAGAACTATGAGCTCCCATAAGTTTCATCAACATCAGATTTTCGCATCTGAATATGTTCCCTTGTAAGATCAGATGCATCTAAAATTATCATGAAATTTGTCACAGAAAAAAGTATTATAATTTTTTAAAATAATTTTTCTACGACTCAATATTAAGGTAGTAATACTTAAATATACGAATGAGTCTGAAGATTAACATAATTCTATGCCAATTGAATAATTCAACATAGGCGAACCATTCTGAAGATACAATGTGATGCAGTCGAAGTTGGATGGATTCCATCTGAAATGTCTTCTATTATAAATAAGAACATTGAAGGGAAAGGAACTCGTCCGAAGAACTCACGTCCTTTAGTAGAGGTCGGCTCGGTTTAGAAATCCCTTTTGTCAAACGTTTTATCTTGCGTGCAGATCCACGGTGGCACGTGATACGAATAAAACGAACGTGGAAGATGTTGAACGTCTGAAATTCAAAAATCCCGCTAAATTGGACCTTCATCTCTCGTATGTCCATATCAAATGTCTGCATTGGACATTTATCTTATTATTCGGAGACAGGCTTCCACGTAAAACATACGTCTTTCATCTGAAAAATTTAGTTCGCTCGAATTTTGTGATTTCTTTCGTAGTCCGGCGGAAAAGTGGAATATTTCACCTGTCATACATCTTCGGAGTATTTAACGTACTATGTACTGTTTTCAGTAGTAATACTATCGTTATCAGTAAACTGCAGGTTTTATGCATTTATGACAAAAATGATGATTGCAATTAAAAATAAAAATCACAATAAATACATTAAAAGAGTTGAAGTCGGTCGCGATACATTACTTCAGACCTTCTAAAATTATTGAAGAAAGAAAGAAGTGGCTCCTGATTCTTCCAATTGATGCAGACAATGTTTGTTTTTCTGTGAAACAATAATTCTATTGTGTAACAATTATTTTCTGTGAACAATTTCACATCACACCTGATAAATGCGAGACAGTTAATACAGTTTTGACGATATTGTTTAATGACGAACGCTTACTACAAGTAGAAATATCACGTAATAGTCAGACGCGAAGCATTGCTCGTACGTGCGCGGCTCTGAGGAACTTTAAAACTTGTTCCCATATAGGATTGAGCTCATTGTAAACCGAATGTAATATTACAAGCTTTAGCAATCAAGATATTGACGTACGATTAATCGAACGTTGAAATGTATCGTCATCGCCAGCGTCAGACGATCGAGACGGTGGCGGTGTATCTGCCAAGACATCTGCGATGTACAATTAATCGATATTCCGGCTAATTGATGTTTGACACGTTTAATAATTACAACGGTACGTCGCCCGTTTGATGGCCGAGAGTAATTTGCAGGACGGCTATGGCTGCTAATTGAATGGAATGTAACGTAGTTAGATCTTATCTATAGACCGGGTAAGACAGAGATACCATTCTGCATTAAGAAAATTATTAGTCTTAAAATACTATGGATATGAAAGTATGTATGTTTGTACAAAGATTTAGCACAGGTATCTTGTCAATTTTAACAATTTCAGAAATACGAGGATCGTATACAGTCCCTCGTAGTAATAATATTCGTACCTTTTTTTTAATATCGGACCATACGACCAGTGGCGGACCAACGCAAGTGGGGGCCCTAAGCGGTCAAAATTTCGGGCCCCCCCTCCCCAACAAAAAGTTTCAAGAAAACTCTCATTAAGTTATAAACAAAAAAGAAAAGTAATCAGAAATTCCATACCATAAGACATTAAATAAATTTATTAAAAAACATACATACATTTTACACATTTTTTATTTTATATGAATTTCCGTCTTGCTCTGTTTCTTGCAAATTCATGAATTATTTTGGCAGTATCAATTCGGCTTAAAATTTTCCGCTCCATATACAGAATAGCCATATTATTTAGCCTTTCTTCTCCCATAGTGCTCCTTAAATAATCTTTTAGACGCTTTAAAACAGAAAACGATCTTTCTCCTGACGCATTAGATAACGGAATTGTTAAGAAAAATTTCAATAATAATTCAACATTCGGAAATGTGCAAGACATTTCTCATTACGATAATGAGTATAAATATACGCCGCTGCAGCTTCCATACTTAATTGTTCGCAAGAAATTCTCGAAATTGCACAAATCCGTCCCGTTCGCCGTTGTGCGCGGTTCGTCGAAATGTTCAGGTCTGTACGAGGCATTACGTTTTGTTCACAAGAACATAAATATTGTGACAAAAATAATCGCACAATATGTATTTATTATTTATATTAGATTTTTTCGATTATTTTATGGAGGGTTTTTTTGAACCTTTTCGGTCATTTTCAAAATCTTTAAGTTAAGATATTTTAAGAGCTCGGGGCCCCTTGGTATCCGGGGCCCCCCGCGACCGCTTAGTCCGCGTACCGTTAGATCGGCCACTGCATACGCTTGGATTTTTTGAGAAGCTATAAATCGTTGGAATATTTGCGAACTGCGTCAGAAGAATTAGTTTCTTAGCAACGGTTTCCATTAACCAAGCGCAATATTCGTTTCGACAAATTCGCATCGATAAAAAGGAACGAACAGACCACTGAATCTCACCTCCTTATTCTCCGGCACCGAATAGCTAGCGAAAAGCAAACGGTGTATAAACAACGCGGATTGGTCTGCGCGTGGTAGCAGGAACGCAATCACGGGAACCGGGGAAAAACCGAGAACGCCAACGAAATTTAAACAGTTGAATGTGGAACCGAGTTAATTATCTTTCCTGCTGTAGAAATGTTGTTTACCACTTTCCGCTCATCCCGTGTTGTTCACACAAACTCTCGCGTAACTCCTCCGGACGGCGCGGCGCAAGCATCGAACTCTTTACGCTCCACCTTTTTTCTCCTCGAGATAAAGGAAAGACGTCCGACATCGTCGGAACGGATTTTCCTTTTATTTTCGTTGAGTGCACGACGATACCTTGTTTACTGTTACGCGGGAACCTGAAAGATTCGCTACCTTATCAGTAGACTGCGGATTTTATGCGTTAATGTGGACGTATTAAAATATTTAAGGACATCAGTGTCTGCTAGAGGTGTGCGGGTACCCGATCAGTCGAATTCGAGTCGGAAAAAATAAGGCGGGCTCGGCCGAGTAGCCGAGACATCTGAATATTCGGGTAGCTTGATCGTGTCGAGCAGCTCGTAAAGCAGAATTGCGGATCGTGTGTTCAATCTCGAGTATAAAATGATCGCGTCCGAGTTTGGCCAATGTAATCCGAATGTCTCCGGCTACCATTGACGATCAAGCACCCGACGTGATACAGCTATTTTTTCCGACCCGACCCGAACCCGAATATTCGCGTACCCGCACACTCCTAGCGCCTGCATAAGAGGCCCAACTTTTGTGCATAAGTCCCTGACACCTGTGTTCGGATCCTGGACCATCTTCTCAGCTATGAAGCTGCTGCATAACAGTACAATCTCGATCAGCGAGATAGAGGAGAACGAGAGACAGCGATAGGGGGAGAGAAGGGCGTGAGACAGGCAAGCGGGATACACCGAGCATGCGGAAAAGAAGACGTCAAGGGTTCACAGCGAGCGAGGAGTGTCGGAAGATTTTTATCCCGCGAATGAGAGGCTGGCAGAGGAGGGCCTTTGTGCAGGTGACGGTCTCATAACCACAGATTCCGTCGGCTTTATCGGAACTTTCTTTTTCTAACGGCGCATTACTCCTATCAAACGGAAGTGGCCATAATTGCGTGGCACAATTAAGGTCAGTCCGTAGTCCGGGGGGCAGCAGCCGGCGGCATCCCCTTTACTTTTCCCTCGCTTCCGTCCCGGTTGGCGCATTCCGTCGGTCTCGGTTAGCGTGTCCAATCAGCACCTGGATTAAGTTAACTGCATCGGCGCCTTTTCAATGGGCTCGTTCGCCGCGGCTGCCTTCGATGAACTCTCGTCCCTTCTGGCCCCCGCTCGTCGAGAAAAAGAGGGAGAGAGAGAGAGAGATAGGAAAGTTAAAGAAAGGAATCTTCTTCCTATAAAGAGACACTTGGCCGGGCCGTGGAAAACGGGTCCCGGGCTCCAATAGACGCGGCGACCTGTAATTGGACGATTGGATACGGAACGGGTACGGTCGACTGACCTATAGAATAACCCGGCAAGGGGTTAATGGAACCCGAGACGACGAAACGTATTGAACGGATCGAGATTGCTCGTGCATGGCATGCCCGGGGCTCGATCGCCGCACAGGCTGGAACGTCGTTAATAAACAAAATTCTCGAGCAACAATGAGATCTCGGTGAAGGTAGACACGTTCTTAGAGAGCAGTCGTATCAATCATCCGACGCTGACGGACGAAAGGATCACGGGATCCTTTAATAGGAAGCTCAAAGAGGCATCGTCGGGGATGATGCACGACTCGCGACGCGACACAGAGCTCGATCACGTCTAAGTAGATAGGGAAGCGAATGGCCAGACAGGACGATAAGTGGAGAAAGGGTGCCGGGCGCGAAGGAAGCGATCAGCGGAGAATGTTGTACGAGTTCCTCGTAGGAGCTGTCTCGAGCAGCGATGCCTTTCATAACAGCCGGCCGTATGGCAGCGGCTCGGCTCGAATGCAGAGAGATAACGAGTAAATAACAGGATGGGCTGGGGGTGGACTGCACTTCGGTTTGTCACATTATGAACCGCTAAGATACTACCTGCCTCTCTATCTCGTAATGACCGTCCCCTCGGCTCAGACAACATCGGGGTCACCATGTTGCTGCTGTCGAGGAAGAATCGCTGAAGCGATGCTTACGCGTCCCTGCTACCGATGGAGATATGCTAACGAGACATCGGCGACATTTTCCAAGGAACGAAAGCATGAACAACTCCCCGCGACGTGTTTCCTAGAAAAGAATGTTCTCTGCGGGCTCTCCGCACATGCTTTCTTATTATTCCACTACGACATTAACGCGGAATAGTGTGGTTCATTATGGAGAAATTAGTTCATCTTGTACAGTATGTTCTATTTCATTGCTAATGCTGGGACAGATCGTGAAACCACAGACGAGATATAAGAGTAGACCAATCACTCACAATGTATTTTTCTGTCTCACACTCGTTGGGCTCTAGAGCCCTCTTACCATTCCGTGTAACATCCTACCCGTATCGATCAAAACTAATATCGTGGAACTTATACTCTACAACGGCGCTGTTACTAGAATAGAATTTGATATCTCATGTCGGGGATTCTGTAAATGATGCAACAAAAGAATGTTGTGTCCTTTCTCGCCTGTTACGTGACGTTTCTACGTGGGAAAGCTTATATTCAAGTAAATCATATACATATATGTATAGCAAACATCAAGAAGTCAAATTCACACACATGAGGAATTCATACTGAAAACATTAATATGTACTTTCGCTATTATTTAAATCAGGGATCGGAATTATTTACTCGCGATGGCTACGGTCCACAGTGGTTTGGATTGGAAAATCGAGTGACATTTTGCCCGAAAATGAACTTCCTCATATTGACATGTACAAAGTTTGTGTTGTGTCCTAAATATCCATCTACCTCGAAAATAAAGAAATTAATAAAGTATAATAAAAATTGTAATCGTAGGATATTTTGAAAATAGTATGCTTCGCAGAAGAAAGATGCTTATCTTCATCTAGATGCCCTGGCTAACCTGTTTAACATTTTTTTTTGCTCTTCTTTTAAAGTGAAGAGAATTCCTTTACAAATATAATTTACAATTATCTGGAAAAGTACTGAATAAGTAACGAGCAAACAATTTCAAATATTATTTTAAACAGTGAATTATAAAATTGTTACAAAAAATAAATATATTATTTATTACGATAATTATTAACAGGTCTGGACGCGGTTGATTGTTATATAATTCTGTATCGTATCAATAAAAAAAAAACACCAAAGATAACGCAATACTTTCTATAATATGCTCCCATCGAGATCAAAATTTCAATTTGATTACTATTATGCCATAAATTAAGGAGCAGAAGTTGAAATTTTTATTATAAATGCATAAAATTCACAGTCTGCTTGCAAACAATTGAGGCTCATTCATTCGTCCCTCAATATCTATTTCAATTGTACCAAGTGTTTCTAAACAAGAAAGCTATTCTTTTGTCTTTTCTGTTCTATAGACAATGCATTGAGCGTCGAAATCAGACTATACTTTATCTCCGAGCAACCAAAGGATCTCACCTAACGTAACGCTTCGCTGTTTTGTTGCAGACGAATCCAGGAACACCTAGAAATAGTCTGTCGGATTCGCCGTGGGAGCAAAAGAAAGAGGCAGGGAGGCAGCGGAAGAGTTCTCGAAGGAAAGACGTGGCGAAAGGGTTGAACGAGGAGGGTGGACGAAAAATCTCGTCGGATCGCAGCGCGCTCGTCCCCGCCGATCTGTGAAAGGAGGACGAAAAATCGTTTCCCGTTGGGTTGTCGGATCTAGAGCGACGTTTTATCACTCACGTACCTCTGGGCGAAATTAAGGGAACGTAAGACACGAAACGAAGAAATCAAGTCTGGCGTGAGGACGAACAGGGGACGAAGAATAATGGATCGCCGTATCACCGCGATACAACATACCTATGAAAACAATATAGAGGCCCGAGTTAATTCGAAAGTTTCAAATTTGGTTCTTAATACTTTTAAAAGTTTCACTCCCGGGACTAGCCGATAATAATGTCGACGATTCAACTCCGTATGTTGAGACGAGCGAAATGAATAGAACCGGATGCTCGTTCACGGGTCATTAACCCTTTCGGTCTCTGTCGCGACCGCACGAAATTATCGCGCGGCGGTGTTGCCTCTTGCGGCGTTAATTACTTATAAACGATCCGTCTGCGTGTCGCGAACGAAAGGATTTGTTCCTCCGATCTTGCCCGCGAAACTTTAGTTAACCAGTTTCGGGGAGAAGTGGGACGCGAGTGGTTCAGTAGTTGATTGGATTGTCGAGGAAGGAAATTTATTGGCACGGTCGAGTAGAGTCTTGTACATTTTTCTTCGATCACGATAGGATATTGGCGGTAATTACGAATTCCTGGAAGGAAATACGAAGGAGCTGAAGGTCGGGGCAAACGGAAAGGGAGAGAGAGAGTGAGAGAAAGAGCGGGGGAAAGGACCACGGTGAAGATGATATTAAGGCAGAGGACTGATTGAAACGAGGGAAATGGCGGTTGTAGGGGTTGTTAGTGAAATGAGTGCGACAAGGTTCTGTGTGTGGTTCGGCGTTGTTCTGTTCGTGGCTGCGACATTTGTTCAATCGCAGGTCACATGGACACCGATCTACTTAGGCGAGCACAGTGAGTACATTTGATTAATTATTTACTTGTACAATAGTTATTTAACACGTGAAAGTCGTCGCGTTTCTTCGGAAGTAAGGCAACTTTTTCAGAAATAGTTCAAACGACTTGAATCTTTTCATAAACTTAAACGAATCAACAGTAATGGTTGTATCGATACAAGTTTGATACAGAATTGATACAAAAGTTATGCGTTTAAAATTATATATAAAAATAATTTTTGGTTTGCTGAGGTGAAGTTCAACCGGTTAGTTTGTGTCCCCGGTATTTCCAATATTTCGGAGAACGAATTTTGAATCGTTATGCAGTCAAACGAGAATAAAATGAAAAATGTATAAATAAAGATAAAGGAAAGAAATCGATAAACATGTTAAAGGACATTCGTTTTATTGCAGTATGTACATACAATAAACATAGCACTGACACTGCGAAAATGTAAATAATTGATGCTGTACGAAAGGACTTCACATTTTGACAAATGTTATACGGAGTTGAAAACATGAAGTATTCATATAAAATACTCATACGTATATTTTTCAGATATTAAATATTACCTAAAAAACGTTCACCGTGTAAAATAGCTGAAATTATTCGAGAAACTTGCGAATCAACAGATTTTAAAGCTTCCATCTCTCTAGGTTTCGGTTTGTGGCGTATAGTCTGTAAACCATGTTGTGGTTTATACTAACCTATTGTGTAAATCTGGTGGAGACGTAAAACCGGAGACCTCCAACAAATTCGAAATGCGTCGAGCTTAATTAAAGTGAAACATGTTTTGCATCCGAGCGTGAAACATTCCATGAAAGTTATTTTACTACCACGGCATTTTTAGTACCGTACTTCGAACGCATGAAATTAGGAGCAGCCTCCAGCGTTACTTTAAATTACAAGTTGCATAAATTTCTGTCACTTTGCTCGTACTTCGAAAAAATTCACGAAATCCCGGGAAACACGAGACATTTATTCGTAACTTGTATGTACGTTTCAATTTCACGTTTTCATCACATATCATTTGCAGTGCAATAAAATTGTTAGTGACTTAGGTGAACTATTCATGCATCAAGTATCAATTGCATGCGCCCCACGTTTTTCGCTTTAAATCTTACAATTTTTTTATAGCTATTCAAAATTCACAATCACAAATTTTCAGGACTATCTGTATGGGGCTAGGAAAAATTATTTTATACTTTTTAGTCCGTTTTTTAAACATGATATTTTTTTAAAAATTTATTTATATTTAAATTATTTTATACTCTTTAGTCCGATTTAAAAACGTGGCATTTTTTAAAAAATTAATTTTTTTATCGAATATCTCCGAAACTACATATTACGCGTAGACGAAAATGTCAAAAGCCAATTTGTGCGTCTTTGAATGAGGAATCTTTTAGTGTAAACCGATTAAAAAAATAATTTGTTGAAAAAATATCTTAAAGATTAACTGGTTTTGCGAAATTTTTGTATAAAACATAATTTTTCAGGAAAATTTGTATACACAGTCTACATACTTGCGGGCTGTTTTCATCCCCTTAACATGAATGTTAATAGCTACGATAAAATATATGTCAAATATTCTTTTTAGTTATATACATATATCATACCTTCGTTGAAAGTATGATCGGAGAAAAAAGGCATCCAAAATAAACGTCGCAACGTACCTTTTATGTTTTAATGTTCTCACCAGTAGTGCTGGGAAGTAAACATGTAAGGGCACGTGGATTCTTTAAATTTCTCGCTAAGTAATTAAAAACGTTTAACAGGAACTGTGCGGGCCAAGGACTATACCGACACTAGGAACGTCTTCCTCGCACCGTTCACAGCTCTGCCACCGCTTAGAAACTCCTTCGACCTCTTTCTCTTATGCGCGAAACGGAGATGCGTTTCTCCCGCGAATTATTAGAACGACTCTCCATTTCTCCGAGGTACTCTTGTTACCCACCGTTAATTAGAGTACAGTCTGCTACTGACGACAACCAACTGCAAAGGAGAGTCTTCAGCAGCACGCCCCCTTCCTACACACCAGCACTTCGTCGCCTGTCCTGACTTTCAACCCTCTGCCACCCCCCGCAACGAACGCCCTCGCCAGTGATCCGCACTCCGACGCTATGTTTGTGGCTTGAATTATTCCGGCGGATCTACACGCGACCCCCGTGAGTACCCTTCAAAGGGGCCTGCGCAGTTATATAGACGGCAGAACAATTTATGTTCCCCAATGGTCATCTTTGAAGCGTCACTCAGGATCGTTGCCAAGTTTTGAGGACCGGCGATCACGCTCCTATTGCGTTCGCCTAATTGTTCCATTCAGCTGACTCCCTTTTTTAGTGTTCAACCTCTACACGGTTTTTATACACAGTAGATACAAAAAGTATTTGAACACTAAATTGCCTCTGTGAAAAGAATAAACAATTTCGAAGTTCACGTAAAATTTCATTCCCCTTGCATGATAGTTTTGTGAGGAGGACGCTGCGCGCAAATCAAAGAAACCACGTTTTATCATAAAACCATGCACGTCAAGTTTGAAGAACAAGAAACTCTGGGTTTGAAGATCTCGGTGCGCGAATTGTTAGGCGATAGTTTGAAGCTAAAGTTCGCAACTCAATGTACGTTTCTGCGGCCATATCTACAAGTTGGTAGTGCGCGGCAGTAATCTTAGACGTATTCGATGGAAATTGAGTTACCTCGCGCACGTTTCGAATGGATTTCGAGGTGGCGAAGAGGTATATACCTTTTCCAGGTAGCAGGCTGATGATTGGCTATCGATCCGATCAACGTGGATCGAATGACCATCGATCGGCTCGACGCGTTTAAATAGCGAAATCTACGGTCCCTGGAGTGTGATAATTCGATCTGCGCGTGATCCATTGTTATTGACCGGAAACTGCCTCGCCTTTATAAGCCGTAATGGAAAAGAATCGCTGCCACCGTCTTCCGTCGCTAATAAATGCGTTGATTTAGGAGATTCCGAGACTTCTCACGTTCTCACACGGAGCACATTCTTCTACGTCGACGAGTAATCGAGCCAGACTCCAGTTCTCATATAGATCTTTGCCCCGGGTCTAATTTCACAGATCTCGTAATACGGTTAAATTAGATCGGCGCTGCCGGTGAAATGACCGAGGATACAATTATCCAATTGTGACGAAAGTGCTCGATAATCGACAGCGGGACGCATTATAAACGTCAAAACGATAAATCAGCCAAACAATTACTAGCTCGCGTGGTTTATTCGATGCTCCATTAAATGCGCCCAAGTGACACGATTAACAGACCTAAATGCGGAAACGTTCGATTTATCATTGCTCGTAGCGTTCATATCAAAACGATCGGTTATCTCGAAAATGTACACTGGCTACGTTAATCGCTGCCCACGCAGATTTGACCAATGCGACGCAGTGGATGCTAAATTTTACATTCTGCTTCTTCAACCTTCTCAGGAAGATTAGCACAGATCCTTCTTTTTATTTCCAATAATGAAAGCTTTGATGGATGATGTAATACTCTGAGGAAAATATTTTTAATGTCCCAGAAAATTCTCCTGCATAAAGACAATCAACACTAAATCTACCACTGCCGGTCCAATGACTGGTCTTACATTTTTAATTTGACAATTATTGGAATTATGACGTTGCTTCGATAAATTCTTTCATCCAAGCACGTATTGAAGTCTAAATAAATAGATCCCTATCATCATTTTTATCAGCTAAAACATTTTAGTCGCTTTCAGTGCTCGGTAGTTTTAGTGTTAATAATGTAACCAGTATCGCAATCCTCTGTGAAGAAATTGAATATTCACCAATATCTTTTTGCCCCAGACTCCAGACTGTATAAATGTGATTAAATAGAAGCAACTTATAGTCAACGATTTTTGTAATCGATTGAATGCAATTCCGTACTTCGTTACTCAATGCAAAATCAAGAAGGATATCGAAGATGACGTATTTGCATTGCGACCGCATATTTTTCCGATGAAGCCGGAATCCGGTGAAACTTCGCCAATCAGTTGTATTGTGGATACGCGTCAACCGGGAGCGTCGTCGAAGGGTCGGGATTGATCGCATCAATTAACGCGGCGTGTCGTGCTGGAAAGTTCACAAACGAGTAGAATTAATGCCGCATCGGGTTTGTACCGGGCACGGTCAAGTGAGTGGCTGCTAGATGGCAGGGGGTGATTTGCAGCGGCGCCGATGAATCTCGGATTTCCCGTCGACTTGCAACGGCGCCCGCTCCGCTAATAACTATCGAAGTTTCGTGAACGAACAGGAGAACGAACGAGCGAACGAAGCGCGAACAAATAGTCGCGGGCGACACGTGTCGTTGACAAATCGGAAAGCTGCGTCAGCATGTTTTAATCAGGCGCCGGTGATTCGGGTCGAATGTGACGACCGGATTCGTTTCCGGCGAGGGTCACGTCTTCGACGAACGATCACGTCATCTTCCCAGACGAAGCCCACCTCGCTAATGAAATTCCTGTCCACGTTTTTCATACTTGTTATCGACAGAAATCTGATTACACTCGCGAGCCCGCCGTTCCGCCTATAAATCTGTCTCCTTGACGCTATTAATCGCATGGGCGTTTATTATATTTTATTATTGGAAATGTACAGGGTGTATCTAATAACTCAGCGGAATTATAACCCGATTATAATGGAAGATACAAATCAATTGTATAGGGTGTGATCCCCCGAATATCTTCAATAATTTTGACACAAAGACATAGTTTATATCAGTAGAAATTTGTTTATGCTTTTAATGATTTTAACAAACTGAAACCGATACATTAATATTTGTAAATATTTTTAATCTGTCCATTGCTTTAAATTGCACCTACTTATTTTTGTTATAAATGCATACAATCCAGAGTCTAATAGTCTAATCATTCGTCAATAGTTCTCCAATGTTTTCACAGACGCTTGAATATTTGTTGCTTGAAGTTAACTCGTTTTTACACCAACAAAAATTGTATTTGTCACGTTGTCGCCCGCAAGCTTCAACTGACTCGCGTTGTAAATCAAGAAAGACACGAAATACGCGTCGGAAACTATCACCGAGATCGATTTGGGAATTCCCAGAACCCAGAGCCATAACATTATTGAGTGACTTTCCACTCGGCGAAGGGGAATAAAAAAATTTTTCAAATTGCGACCGGCAAATAAAATTCAGCCCTCAATCTCACCGATTGGAGTGGACCACCGAATCCACCGATTTCATTCGTTCTGAATCGGGCCAGTTAGTTTGCGGTAGGTTTCCAAGGAGCTTGACTGTTCGGTCGCAATTGCGTTCACTCCGTCGTTGCGGAAAGTTTCTCTTACCGAATGAAGGTCGGCCATAAAGAAAAAAAAAAAAGAAAGTTACTGGAGAGCCGCTCGTAAAGTCGCAACAAGAGTCAGCCGAGACGAATGAGAGCCGAATGTTGCGGCCATTTCGGGCTGCTCGTAAGTTCTTACGGACCTGAACGGCCCTCTTTCGTCACGCCTCTACCCATGCCCTTTGGGCTAAGTGGTCTTCGCCCACCTAACCTTCCCCATTTTTCGTCTTTTCCCACGAGAAGGCGATCCTTTCGATCCCCGAGGCGTTGAAAACGCACTTCGTGGTCCGAACTTCGATCCTCGTACGGGTCTTTACGATCCTTTACCAGCGAGATGGCTCGAGGGTGTGTCACCGGGCGAATTAATAACAAATTACTTCGTTGCATCCTCCGGAACCACTGTTTCATACATTTCAGGGTGTTTCATGTCGGGCGGTACAAGCGGGGTCTGAACTTTCACTCAGGGGACGAAAACTTTTCAACTTTTGGGAAACATGTGCGAAATAACCGATTCAAATCCAGAAGAGTTGCACATTCGATATTATATGCTATTTGCAAAAAAGACTCAAACAAAATCAAAGAGTTAGGTTTGTAAGTGTTACCACACCCACCTTATTCACCCGATGTCGCACCTTCTGATTATCATTCGTTTAGGTCAATGGAGCACTTTGTAAGTGGAAAAAAATTCCGAAATGTATAATAGAATATCTAAAAACCGAACTTTCTAAATTTCTTGATCAAAAACCATCTATATTCTACCGATCAGGAATTGAAAAGTTTCCTTACTAGGTGGCAGAAAGTCATTGATAAGGATGGTGACTATTTCACTGATTTACTACTTTAATTTCACGAAAAAAATACGACATTATTTTCCGGACGACCTAATAATATTATACAACTCGACGGAAAAATGATAAAATATTGGTTTCGAGACATAGCACAGGGTATGTAGTGAGCGGATCCGCTTGGTCTGAGTTAGGTCTTGAATTCCTCACACTAGAATTTGAAGTTTTATCATTTTTTTCGTCGAATTGTATATTACATTCACAACAGTTGAAAATTTTTGGTCCCCTGAGTTTAACCCCAGCGGGCATGCGGTGGTTCTATTTGACAAAATGAATAAAAACAACGAATCGCATTTTGTCGGTTGTTGTTTCGTTATAAAAAAAAAGTGGTTGAAAGTTCGGTAGATTCGCGTGTCCTAGCATCCACAGAAAGTAGAACTGGAGAGTCATGAACAGACGCGCGAAGCGATTCCTATTCAACAACACGCTTAATCATCGAGTTTTCCAACTTGATTTTCCCTAAAACGGAGCGTCAATCAATTACCAAATATTTTACTAATTCATGTTATCAATAATTATAAATAAATTACTGTGAAATGGACGTATTCGAATATATTCAATTAATTGATGTTGATGCAAATTCTGGGATCGAAACGAAACACTGTAAACTATGAACGTTTAATGATGCTAACACATTACCACCCAGTAGTTATTTAACAGTTTTGTAAAAATCTGCGAAATGATTATTTAAAAGACCTCCGGTAAATAAGGAATGAATAATCTACTACATAATTATAAATTTAACGAAAACTGATCAAATACTGTCAATATCGACAATTGAAGTCGCGAGAAAAGCTTCATACACAACTAAAAATAGTTCTTAATATTATAAATCATGTATCTCTCTCGAAATATTTATCTCAGTTATTTCTTTCATTTATAATGTAAGCATTCGAGTTTGTTCAAATATTCGAAAGAGGAAAATGTGAAGGCTTCAGTGTTCGAAGAATCGATACTCCAATTATATTGACGTTTTGATACGTGAATAGCTCTCACAGTTGAGGAGTCCTTCTGAAAACGTTACCACATCGTTTCTCTAACAATGCCGGCACCGTTTTTTGTCACAATTTGGCTGATCAATTAAAATCTTTGGTCGGCGACTATTGATTTGAAACGTGAACAGGGCACGATATAAAAGTGAGGTGCATACTACGCGACGTACAACAGTATCAATGTGTCAATCGATTGTATGGCGGAGGGTCGAGACTGTAACATCAGCGAAAAAGCAAAGTTGCAGCCCTCTCAAGATAAACACTGCATAAAATCACACCGCGAAAACTGTAAATCTCTCGTCTGGTTTAACACAACATTCACGATTTTCTATTTTATCATAACTCGACTGGCAATCTTTAGGCAAAATAATAATTTAACAGGATACAACAGGATTTATACAGGATAAGCAAATAAATAATTTCAAGAAATATGGGCTGGATAGTTCATTTCTTCTTTTAAATATTTTAATATTGGTACAAAAAATATTTTCTCAAGGTTATTTCATCTTTCTTGGTAATTACCTTGAGAAAAAGAAACAAGTATAAGCAATTAAAACATTTTGAATATGAAAATTGAATATTCTCGCTCAAGGCCACATGAGGAAATATAAAGCACAACCTTGGTACAAAGTAAAAAACGAACTTCAAATATCAAACGTTTCAGGAAATAGTGAATCCTGAAACCGTTCCCGCGTAGCCACAAATAACGGAGACTTAGGTGTTCCCGTTAAAGTGTACCATCCTGCATTTCATAATTAAAATTGTTAGACATTCATGCTCTCTTTCTTTTTTACTGGAGCAAAGTTATGAACTTCGTAACGACGTGACGGCAAACTGTCGCTCCCTGGTCGTTCGCCCACGAGTCCCTGCATCTGAATGTCGAGCAGCGAAACACTATTTACTCGGAAAATAATTTCAAACTGCAAACGGAATTTGTCGTAATTCCGCGATTCCCGAGGAGATGCGCGGCGCGGCGAGCTAGGCGCGAAACTACGTGCAGGAAGTTTACGAGTGTGAAAGCGCTTAGTTCGGACTGGCAAACACGTTGGGCTCTGTTTGCTTTTTCGAAGAAAGAGCACATAGCCTACGTGGAAACCGGGAAACGATGTCCCTCTGTGTCCCCCCCCCCCGTGGATGTCTGTACATGAAAGAATCCAATATTGATGATAACTTTGCCGCCATAAGCAATTCCAGCCCAGCCAGTCTTGCGTCAGTAATGAAACGTGCTCGCAAACTCGAAGGGAAGCCACATAGCACCTGTTTTCAGGGAAGTTTGCACGTAGAACACAAAGCGAGGAATAAGGAAATGTATTTCTCATCTCTGGCAGCTTTGTAAACTGCTCATCCTACATCGTTTGATATGCTAACCTGAGTTTATCCAAAAGTAATTCGATTATAAATATTCTTCTCAAAAGTTCGTTTCGTTTTCGATTAATAATTGTGCTCAATTGTTTTCTAAGCAAATGAATAACTTATCGCACTACTTCTCACTAGACTCCGGATCTTTATGCAAAATAAAGATATACAAATTTCGTTATATCTTTAACAATTGTATTAACTTGGAAATTACATATGGACCTTATTAAATCGTCTTAATGTCTTTTCTTTTTTAATTTACATGCACCCATTTTAGTCATTTTGTTACTTATCACTGTGTGCCTGTGATACGCAATATTTAAAACATTTACGATTCACAGCTAAGGATTTCGTAATGAATTTTTTAATAACAGTAGCAATATCAATTAAGAACTAATAAATTGATCCCAGTAATATAAATATAGTTATTCACTCTTCAAATTCATACTCTTCAAAAGCGTATTCATAAGCTTACGAAATTGTACGAAGTAATAGAACATTCGCAGAAAGATGATCGACCCGTTTATAAATTTTCACGTTGTGTAAGATCCAGCTCGATAGATTTATTGCTGTGCGTGACAATGCTTAGTCATTCGTACTTGCAGTAAACAAGTTAATTGTGTAGTATTATCTACATTCTATGAACCATATTATTCTCTATCAATCCATATCAAGTTAATCTGGAAAACAGATAATATTATCCTATTCATAACGCGGATTAGTGATAATGGACAGACACGCGCTCCGAATGTTGCTCGATTAACAGGCCATGAAACATAATTTCATTCATCGTTTAATAGAAATGCGAATCTAATAGAACTAAATTCTGTTCTGTATTACTTGAGCACTCTATGAACTGTAACATTATAATATGGCTGAATATTTCGAGAAAGGCTCTGTACAAGGTAGATTAATTAAGCGAAGATACCATAATGTCTGTCTTATGGAGGAGAAATATCATCTCATACTTGTGATAAATTGTTTATTTTTTACGTACTTTATACAGTTCAGTTCCTCGTGGAGTCTGAAAAAGATTAATTTTAAGATTAAATTTAATTGAGACCTAATTTTTAAGATTAATTTCATCAATTTTAACACTTTCTATCTTTAAACAAATTTAATATTTAGGTGATATCATTGTGAATAATGTACTATTACGATTTTATTCCTATAATATTGTATAACATTATGATCGTTTCATGCTACTGAGCTACGGTGTGCACCAATGACCTATAAAGACTAAAATTGCTATATGCAAACAAGCTCTCTAACCTGAATGCAAAAATTTGCATCGAAATTAAAATGTCTCCTAAACTACTCACTTTTGAACAGAAACAGCTAAACACTTTTTCCAGGTAATATCATTTAATGATACATATATATTTATGACCAAAATTTCTTAATTAAATGTATTGATTCTTGTACCACAACTTTTCAATTTTCCCTTATAACAATTACGATGTCTGGTTCGAATCAACTTTAAAAGAGTTCTTTTGCTTTAGAGGTTCAGTATTTTACGAAGCCTGACTTTCTACTGACAGAGTATTGGTATTCAGACGTCCAATGTTGGCAATTCGCACTGATTCCGGTCACCGCAGTCTGCATACTTGCCGGCAGTTCGGATCGACCGATTCGATTACGCGAATGAACTCGTACAGTTTCTTCGAGTGTTCGCGCAGCGTTCCCGCAAACAGAGGTCGACGCGCGGTACAAATTTCAAGCATAGTGAACCAGGAATCGGTTTGTTTGCTTCCATTTCGAAAATCCGCTTCCATCGCGGAAACTTTTTCCCCGGTCCGGCGGCATAATCCCCCGGAAAGTTCAGCCGGGGGAGTGAGTGTGTTCATGAAAGAAAAGGAAGAATGTTCGATGGGTCGTGCTGGAGCGGGAGCTTTGGCCCGCTGATTTCGCGCTGGGAAGTAATTTCGCGCGTCGAAACCACCGGCGAAAACAAAGCGGACAAACCTGAAAAGCCACCTGCGTTCGGCCCTGGTGTTCAGGTGCGCGGCAGTTTCATAGTCTCGGGCCAGGCTCGCCAGCCCAAGCCAGCACCGTGAAGCGAACTGTAATCCTGTTTTCTAAATGTAACACAACTTCGGTGAACATGTGTATGTCCAACCGCAAGCACTGTTCGACAATTTGTCTCCACAGCCAGCGGTTCGCTACATTCTCTCACCCACTATCTCCCTTCCTCTCTCTCTCTCTCTCCCTTTCTCTCTCTATCTCTGTCTCTGTCCCTTTGTCTATCTATCTTTGTACCCTCTCCTTTATTCTCCGTGGCAAAGCGACTGACTAGACGCCGCGCCGCGATTCCTTCGATCCGCTATCCTAATTCGTTCGAGTAATTCCAGATGAACTGGCCTTGCTGGCGAAATCACGGTCTGGTGTACGCTATAGACGAATTAACATTTCCTGTTTTTTATTGTAGCATACTGAACATTGCTTGCAAATCTGTTTGAGGAATTTGATTATTCTTTATGTTATGGCGTCGCATATGAAGCGTCCAATTTTTAACAGCAAGGGATAGTCGTTAAGGTTCGGACAGTGCTCTTTTCACATTACCACACTGGAACCACCAATTTCATGGTTGTCAATTTTATTTGTGTTAATAAACAAACTTTTCATGAGCATCAGAAGCAACAAGTCGGGTTCAATGCAGCTGTGCCAAGCAAAGGCTGAAAATATGTCTTAAAACCTGTTTTTTTTGTGCTTTTACTGATTCGTTTTCAAATGAAAAGTTTTCAACCCTGACCGCCTAAATACAATGTATCTAATTTATTGGAAATTTAATGTAGTTTATAAAATATAAGATCGTAGTATTTGTATGTGTGTGTGTGTGTGGAATATAAGGCGCTTTGACTTCATTTCATGTGTTTGCTACGAATGTCTTAATAAATATCTCTGTAATATTCACGAGCCAAGTATGCTGGTAGCCACGACGGTTTTTCTACATGCGCAAACGAAAAAATCAGCTGCACTTCTTTCTAAGTAACAACTCTAGAAATACCATAAATTTTCGACCGTGTAGGGGCTCCGACGTGTCAATTGCCGTCGAGGACAATATGACTTGGACATTTTCCAGACATTGTTCGTTGACAATTGCTAGCCGTGCCATAAATCTGAATAAAGGAGGCCAGACGTAAAATTTATGACTTCATCAAAAACGGCATTGTAGAATCTCGACCCGTAAGTCGTAAATCCGAGCATGTAGCCTCGACATTAATCTTCTGCGAGCAACAATTAATTATCTGCTCAACAAAAGGAAAACAATCAATCTAGGAGTTTATGGACTTGAAAAATGAGACCAGTTGCGTAAGAACTTTATATTCTTGACTTGAACGAAGCCGACCGGAAAGTCTTCAGAAATTTTCTATGTTTCATTCGTGAATGTTGAATTGTAAACTTATGTAATATATTTATTATATATTTTTGTTGAAATATTAGAACAAGAAGTCCCTCTCTATCGCTTGATCTACGTGCTTAAAAAGAAATCACATCAAATTTTGGGTGGAGTTTTGAAATTTAAAAGAGAGGGCGGGAGGACAGAAAATTTTCTATGAGAAAGCAATACACACCTGTGGAAAAGCATCTGCATACTGCACGGGAATTAGGTTTGACGCACTTTCGGTATTCCGGAAGATGGAGAGGACGATTAGGTAAACGCGGAGAACGGATCGCGTAAATAGTTGATTGGCTAACACCGGGGGACGATTAAGGACGATTTATTATAAGGTGTAAAGCTCTTGGCACCGCAGGACAAGACAAATTATACTCCACGTATAATTGCTCGCGTTATCTGGAAGGTATTATCGCGGAATAGCAATTAACATCGGCGAACAAATTAGCGAAGTCGGCTGGAGCGGCCAAACGAATAAACTTAATTGAATATTGTAATTTCTTCGCGGGGCGATTTGTTAATTATAACGGGCCGGCAGCAACGACGCCGACGCCGACGCCGACACCACACCGTGGCGTAGTTATTGCTCCTGAGGCGTTTCAGAGGCCGGATATTATATTTCGGGGATAATTTCGCCGCTATTGGGGGTTGAATGATAACGAAATTACAATGATTACCATATGGTAATGTGATTCACTGAAGGACTGGCGCCAGTCACCTGGCAAATTACCGCGTTCTCTAATCCACATTCTATGCTCGAGCTATCCACCGAACAGCCTCTACATACATATGCATGTACATACGCATTATCGCCCTTTCTATAGGGCTGGCTTCTCAGGCGCTCACAAAATATTTCAGAAACCAGTGGTTCCATTTCCTGCACTTAACACTCGAGCTACCGATCAAATAATAAAAACGTGGTAAAATACGAAAATGTACGAAAAATAACAGGATTGGGAATATAGTACAACTTCGATTATCCGTGTTAATTAGTGGAACATGATTATTCGGATAATACAACAATTACATAGTTTCAGTGCTGAACTTAATCCTTATTGAAGTATACAGTGAATCCGTAAAATACGAAAATGTACGAAAAATAACAGGATTGGGAATATAGTACAACTTCGATTATCCGTGTTAATTAGTGGAACATGATTGTTCGGATAATACAACAATTACATAGTTTCAGTGCTGAACTTAATCCTTATTGAAGTATACAGTGAATCCGTAAAATACGAAAATGTACGAAAAATAACAGGATTGGGAATATAGTACAACTTCGATTATCCGTGCTAATTAGTGGAACATGATTGTTCGGATAATACAACAATTACATAGTTTCAGTGCTGAACATAATCCTTATTGAAGTATACAGTGAATCGCGTGTAGCCTATGGGTTGGTTTAACGCAAACTAATTCTTTGTAGAAAGTATTCAAACGATAAAGAATTCGAACATCAGAGACCCGGATAATCGAGGTTCTACTGTATACGAACACAACCAGTGAGTATATTTATAAAAATCGTTCACTTTATTCAAAGAAAGTTCCTTTGGCATCAATACAACGTTGGGCACGGTCAACCAACGTATGGATAGATTTCTGGAGGTCTGGTTTCGAAATCGCTTCGAGTATTCTTCTCGCAGTTGCTTGTACGGTTGGAATGTCACCATAGCGGGTCCCTTTAAATGTTTATTCGCATGAATTGATTACCGGACTTGGCTACTTGTGATTATTTCCTTTCCCAAAAATTAAAGTTTCAACTGATTGATTACTTGGACTGGTCCAGAAATATTGTACTAGTGTTAACACTAAACCTACCACCACCGGTAAATTCACCGGTTCCAGAATCTTATTATTATACGCCGCATGTCACATACTTTCACGTCAGTACTATTTAATATTTTAGATTTTATTTTGCTTAAAGGAAATAGTATTTTATTTGAACAATCTGAACCTCGAAATAAGATATTTCTATTTGAACAATCTGAACCTCGAAATAAAATATTTCTATTTTAAAAATTTCATCCACAAAATAAAATATTTCTATTTTAATAATCTGAAACACAAAGTCAAATATTTCTATTTTAATAATCTCAAACACAAAATAGGATATTTTATTTTTTGCGTCGTTATACTTAATACTTTCAGAAATCGCGCATTACTTATTTAATATTTCTTATTTTAGCAATAATTTAAAGAAGAAATGGTACTTAATATAAGAAACTATATCATTTGCCACATTTTCGTTTTATTCTTTTGTTCGACTACTGCTATTCGCATACAACAAGGTGCAGCGTTCCAAATTGGAATCTGTTAGGGTGCTCCTTCGAGGACATAGAATCAGTCCAGCAAAGCTAAAAAGTCTCTCAACTGGAGCAGAGGATGGAATAGCTGTGTTGTATTTTAAAAATAATGTTTTCATGTATTTGTACTTTGCAATACTTTCAATTCGTGTATCACTATCGCTCAAATATTGAAATAATTCGAATTCTGCATTGTTTGTATGACTGATATCATTTGTTCCTTTTTCCATAAAGCTAAAAAAGTCATCTACTTCTTTGATCGCATGACACTAACATGAATCGGGTTCATAAACATACAGTGTATCTTATCACCAGGAAACTATTTATACTCAGAAATCTATTGAATGCGAACCATTATTTTGAGCAATAATATCTAAAATTGAAATTGAAAATAAAGACAAAGTCCAAATATTTTCAATATTCTTAAAATAAAATACTATTTTCAAAAATGACTGCATCAAATAAATTATTTTATTTTCAAAAATTACTGTGATCAAACAAAATATTTTGTTTTCAAAAATTACTTCATCAAATAAAATATTATATTTTCAAAGTTGTACAGATACTGTAAAATAAATGGGATTATTTACTATTTACTATTTAAAATACTAGTATACCCAGCTCTGCATTTAATGTATAAACTCAAATTTTTTAAAATTGTTACATGTGGTAACAGTTACTTTTAAGGCTCGGTAGATTTAATGCTAAGAAGCCTGGTGGTGGGTAATGGACGGGTTTCCGTTCACGGCCAGCAATAATGTTTAATTATGGCGATTTTTCGGCTGGTTATTCGATTTCATTCGGCATCGGGGCGGAACTATTAGCCCCGATTGTTTCACTGGTAGTCCCTAATTGCTGTAGCGTTCATGAATCGGGGATGTTGCGGCGCATAAAGGGATACATGCACGTGGGAACGAAGAGGATTGAGAGCGGCACGCACATTCATGGCATCACCAAGTGGCAGGATGCAGTTCCGGAGATTTCGAACAATATCGCGCCGCTGGGTGTCGGACTAGAGCCGCTGCTCGCCGAAACTTGCTCGGGAGTGGTAACTTCGGTGCGCGCTTCGCTGCGAAGCGGAGAATCGCGGAAAGGGTCAACGAAGAGCCGAAGGGAAAAGCGGCGAATGGACTCACCCTCTCTCTGGATGACGAGGCTGGCCAGGTACAAGTCAATTGTATCGCCCTTGCCAATTCCACGAGCCGGTGACTAATTGTTCTTGCCGAGCCGGTGCCCGCTGACCGATGACGTCCGATGGCGAGTCGAAATTCTCCGCTTCGACTACGCCTGCTAACCCGCTTTGCCGTTTTTCCCTCCTCTTTCGTGGTGAAATTGCTTTTCCTTGCAAGGCCCTGCTACCAGTGCTGGGAATAATAATAAGACACCTTTTGTTCTTTTTTTGTTTCAATGTCAACCTATATTTTTGCTTATCATCCTCACCGTAAACATGTAATACAGTCAGTGTGAAAAGTGTTCGTACACCCTTTAAAAACGAATAATTTTTTTTCAATGTGAACCCCACAGATTAGTTTTTTATTAAAGTGTTACCAGTCAAAATTGTGAAGGAAAAAGTAAAGGTCACGATTTGGAAATTTTTTATCTGTGCCTGTAATGACGAAAAAATTATTGTCGCATTACATATTAAATTAATCTTTCTAACATCTAGCAAAAACTCAAGCTATTTGGTCACTTTTAAAAAAGTTGTTCATTTTTAAACAGTGTACAAATACTTTTTACACTGAGTGTACCTAATTCTTATTTATAATTATCATCTTCATAGTCTCATTGAAACAAGGCATTTCTCATTTAAGCAAACCAATGGAATTTACCGGCCAGGATAATTCAATAGAATTGTTGAAAATGTTTCATCTTTATTTTTGACAATTTTGACCATTCGATAATTTGCAAAAGTCTTTTTTACAGAATTTTTAAACTTGCTGTTCGGTTACTTTTATCATAATACAGAAACTTTGGAATTCCACACGAAACGTACTGCAGAATGCAAATTGGACCCAGGTGAATCTGATGCTTCAAGAATTCTGGCTTACGACACGTCTACCTTACACCGTAATATAATAAAGTAATTTCTTCGCCTCCGCTGCTGGTGAGTTCGTTAATCAACCATAACCGCGACGCATAACACACTAATAACAGAATATAACTTAATAAACGTGAGTCTGTAGGATGTGCGACGGGTTCTACTAAATAACACAGATTCATTTGGTTATGTTGTCGAATCAACGTGTTGAATTTGGGGTGCAATCAAATTACAACTTGACATCAAAGTGTTTCTTGCTGCTCTTGATATTCGAACTCTGCTGTATACGCGACTTCTTTGAAAAATCTGCAGACTCAAGATACAATTAACTGCACTTATAAAATAACGTACCAATGATTTTTTAGGAAAAATGCAATAGTTTGATTATTTTAAAATATAGCCCACCCATGTTAGGCTATTTCCATCTATAATTGCATAATGCATCACGAAGTTATTCGTTACGGCCGTCGGCCAATGTGAATAAGGATTACTTAAAGCGCGCGAATCTATCACTCGGGCGTTCCGGCAAAAAGAAAAAGAAAAAGAGAGGATAAAACAGAAAAATGAGAGAAAGTAAAAATGGGGACGAGGTCGGCGCAGATGCATCCTATGCAATAAAATTCCGTGAACGCAGTTGAACGAACTGATTTAAACGTTTTAATCAGCGTGACTGGAAGTGGGCGGAGGGTCGGAAGACTCTCGTTATCCTTTCAGTTTGATTTTTTTTTCTCCTCCCGACGACCCTACCTTCGCACTTTGAATATCATAGCCGGGGCCGGAGCAGAAATCTTGCGCGTTTTATGGCGGTTATTAAAATTCAAATTCAACGATGCAAATATGCACGGCAAATTAAATCGAGATGGCTTTGTTGCGTTGCGGTTGCTTTCGACGGGTATGACGAAAATAAAAAATAAAACCGGCAGCAAGGTAAGGGAAATAAAAAATAAGAACACGCCCGCGCATCCACGCTAATCCGCGACACGGCGCAATTTTTTATCGCGCTGAATTTTCGCGACGTCCACCGATTTCTATAATAATTTTATTAAAGAAGGTTTAACTTGTTTTTCGTTGTCGCGCGGCGCGGCGGCTATAATGCATTCGCTTTATCCGTGCCATATGCACAGGCCGGGTTTGAAATTGAAGCATAACCCACGTCGCTCCCTGCTCGCTCCTTATCTCAGCCCGCTGTTGCACAGTTCACTGCTTCGTTGCACATTCCACGATACCGCGGCGACGTCGGTTAATTTTCATTAAATAAGTATACTACGCGTCGCTATCGCTTGACACGCGGCTGAAATGTAATGTAAGCTTCCTACTTGATTGAATATTGAGAACGTCGGTACGGCTGAGACGGTCTATAATTCGCTGCAATTACACCTGCAATTGAATCCGGCAATTCGTCGAAAACGTATCACGCTCTCCCTTGTATCGACGCTCCATCATTTGTATTATATGAACAGTAAACCTACCGAGCCTTAAAAGTAGCTGGTACATGTTCCCTTATAAAAACGACAAGATTGATTTTATTTAGACTCTTTGCGGCTCCTATTAGGGGTGTACCCGGACTTTATAAATTTTTGGGATCCCGACCCAAATCCGAAATTTCGGGTACTTGCACACCCCAGCTCCTATTGTAATACGTGCTCTACTAAAGGTATCTATACAATCATTTCTTACGAAATCATTTTTATTATTTCAATAATTGTAAAATGAAAAATCTGGAACCGGTCATTTTGACAGGTTTAGTGTTTAGTGCCGATTTTGTGCATTTTTCAGACGAAATATCAAACTATAATAAATAACGACCTGTATTAACCTTCAATCTGGGTACATATATTCTCTAATGTTAACCCTTTACTGGTGTGCAATCATACCTTCTGAATGTTTGCAGTGCAAAATTCAAAGAATAAACTTTGACTGCGTAAGTATTTCTGAAATTTTTTTGATTTTCATGACGGTGGATATGGAAAGATTAAAGAATTTAATTGAATATATAAAAGTTCCCTATAAATACAAATGATAAATTTAATCATTTCAATTTTTTGTGAAGTAGTCTGAGGTTTGGTTACACCCCCATAGCAAAGTGAAGGTTAAAAAAAGCTGCTTCTTCTTAACCCTTCGTTGTTTAGGTGGGTGTGGGTGTGGTAAACCACCCTAGATACATATGCGCAGGGTGTAAATAAATTGTATGTCGCCTCTGTCATAGCGTGATTCTACATCCTCGGTGCGGTGGAAAGTAATGTAAAAAAGCTGCCGTATATAATTAATTTCCAGGTCAAAAATCAATTCTGGATTTCGTTTTACGATTCTGGCCCACTGTGCGCCGCGTAGGCAATTCGATGGCCCGCAGTTACACAAAGATGAAGCCTTTCGGTTCGAACTGATGAAATCGCTGGGGCAAGTCTGATTTTTAATTCTGCTGGTGTGGGCTTCAACGGAGGGGGGGGGATGAGTATCGTTCCATTCCACGTGGAACGATGGTCCAATAAGAGAAGGAAGTGTGCGCTAACGGCAGCGAGATTACTTCTTTCCTAGGGGTTACCCTCTCGAATCCTCCGAGTTCGCGATATTCGAAAAGTTGGTAGTTTACTCAGCCGCAGCGAGAGGAGATTACTTACGCTTTTTATGGAACCAGCAAATATACTGAAGCCTCGTGTTTATTCTTACGGCAAACCGGCCGGGCTAAACGATTTTTACCGAACCGCCCTGCTCCATTTCGATGAACCGGGAAAATTCCGTGCGTAATCTTTACGGGACCCGATACGCGCTCAAGCGACGTCACGTAATATAAGTTACAACAGCGAAGCAAAAAATCGGGGCAAAATGAAATATATTTTTCAAAAACATGGACTTCGAACATTTTATGGAGCATTACTCTGACAGTTTTGATTTTTATATTATATCATTTGCTTTGTCTCTATTCGTATCTGTTTTATCTGTATACGTACATACAAATCATTCATTTAATCATCATAGCATTTAATGTTGGTTGGTAAATATGAAAATGAACGTAGTAAAACGGTAGGAACTCGCAATGCATCGGTAACCAGTTCGTTACATCAGGAAACTGTAATCGACGGTTTACGAGCGGTTGCAAGTGTGCGCCATCTTGACAGACATCGATATCGCCATCACGATGCAGCCAGTTAACTTGATTCTAAAACTTGGCCCCGCGAATGGTTAGAACACGTTCTGGCTACGGTCGTTTCATAAAATTCAACGATATAAATGAGGGAGGTCGTTGTCGACGAAATTTCACGACGAAGATTCTCGCGAGTTCGTAAAATTTTTCACGGGCTCTCAAATCAGAGAAAATGGGATCGAAAATCGATCAGAATTCCCAAGTATATAATAGGTGTCTCTCGTGGATCCCGTCGCTGCGTCTCTTTTCGTAATACCAGTTCATTTCTCTCTCTCTCTTTCTCTCTCTCTCTCTCTCGCAGTCGCATGATAGCTTCATAAATCCACGTTTCTGAATCTCATCTGGTCTCAAAGATATCGAAAGCATCGTTCCATCGAGTTTACTTATCGATATTGATAGTCGCTAGACGCGCGTGCGCGCGAGCAACGAAAAATTTTAAGTAATAATTAGACTGCAGATTTTCATGAAGTTTCTCTAGCTGTATTTCGAAACGGTAGAAAAATTAAAAGACTTGAATTTCACCTACTGAAATTATTAAAAAGGAGGAAAGAAATTTCTAACTGGCAGCAGGTACAGAACATTTTTAGTTAGTATAAAAAGCTGTTTAGATGCAAAAATGATTGGTTACAACGCAGACAAAATCATCGCGTCGAGATTCGAGTCGGAAACATTCAGGATCGAGAATCTAGAATAGGACCGACCCTCGATTAAAGGATTCGTGGTGCACCGACCCAAGATCGAGATAATTGACTCAGGTTCGGGGACTCGAATAGAAACAGTCTAGAACAGCAACACCGAAATCAGACATCTTCGAGAGTCAATCTAATTATGGGATGTTTTGGAGTTGATCTCCGAAGTAGGTTTTCCTCGGATCTATTGCTCCGGGATGGTGGCTCGAATCCATACGTTCTCCTTAGATGTAAAATATCGTAAAATACATCTTTTCCATGCGATACGCTGTGTCAGTCCGATTCGATTTTTGCTTGGCACAGGTGTTACGCTATGGATTGGTTTCATTGACGTTTACCTTCGACACGTATTCGCTTTGAGTATCTCTTCCACAGTCCTTTTTGTACCATTAAAGTTATTCCTCTGTATTTCTTGGATCGTTACGTTTTATCTTTTCCTCAGTATGAATACCTCGTGGAATATTATCGCGAACATTAACTACTGTAAATACCTTCAACAATGTCCGTAGTCCTTTCACCTGATCGTCTGAACTTTCCTCGTGTCGAGTTTCCAGATTCCTTAACGAACAAAAGCTGAATTAACGCTAGGAGAATCTCTCGAATGAATGCGATTTTATAGGAATTATCATTTCACGGTCGTCTCATGGTGGCTGAAGCGAGAAACACCGTAAACCGACATTAAAGTTGTTGACTACAGGCCACGGTTCCTCGCCATTGAAATGAATAGCGCTTATTGGACCATCCGTTAACGCATCTTGAACAACTTCTATTCGATGCAGAACACTCTTTGAGACACAGCTGTTGCAGATTTTTATTGTGGCTTCAAATGGCACGGGCCTTAAGACGCGACGCATAATTATGCAAATTTGTCGCGGCAGTGGTTTCCCGACGACAGTTGAATGCTTAAATATATAGTCGCTGTAAATGCTTATTACCATTTTCTCTCTCCACTTCCATTGTTGTCTCACATGCTAAAATTCAGAAAACCGCTCGTCCCATTTCTATTTGTGGCAAACGTGCTATTTCCGAAATTATGATAAACGAAACTCGCATTTTTTGCGTCTGATATTAAAGTGTATACATTTTTCGAATCAGCATTTATTTAAATAATAAATCTGTTACAACTTTATATAAATTGTTATAACTTCCTCTTGCCACCCCCTCCACATTTATAAAATAGTTTACGAAACTTCAAAGTCGTTTTATAAGAGAACGGTTGATCTGAGACCGATGGTTTCTTTGAGACTTCTTTTCGTCGCGATGAGTACTATACGATGCTGTTGGATTCCGTGTTCAGAAATCGGGTACAACACTTTTTATAAATCATAAAGAAGTTTTATTTAACAAAGGTCTACAGTAGCGTAATAAGGGGTTCAAACAGTGACATTCCTAGTCTCGAATTCGCAAGAGAACCAAAATCTAATATTGCTGTTTCGGCAGCTCTATATATGACCTATTTTGGAGAGGAGAATGTGTAAGGGAGTGGGAAGGATGCGTTGTCGAAAGTATGACGTGGAAAGGACAAGGTCTAAGGGTTGTGTAGTCCTATCTAGTTCTAATAACTTATAAGTTTAGGCTGACGTGTTCGTGGCTTGGTTATCGTGATGTATCGGCGTTTACATAGGTTATCGGGTATACAACGATGCAATAAAAAACTATTTTGACCTCGAAAAAATAGTCAAGGCCAATTTTGCGGGCCATTTTTTTAACAGATTTCCAAAGCTGTAGAATCACGCTGCACTGAAAGAACTTGCTCTAACTAATACTTGACATTCGTATGAAGTGGAAAAGATTGAACAACAGAGTCTCGGATTGCATCGAAAATGTTCCAAGTACCTTCGCGTTGTCGAGGAGCAGCGGCGCGGTCCTTTCACCGAAAGGTAATCAAAGGAATGCACCGAGAGATCCGTGTCGTACGGTTTATTTACATTATTGTGTTGCGGAAGCTCCCGTGAAGCGGGAACAACCGTCGGATAACCAATGGTCCTCGAGTGTTCCGGCAACAAGCTGGCTTTGATAGCTTTTCAAAGTGCTTGGCCGCCTTCGGACCATCGAAGCTGAAGTGTATCTCTCCTTCTCAAAGCTTTCGGCTTGTCCTTCTGCTCGACGTTCCCATCTGCTCTCCACTTCCCCTTTCATTCCGAAAAATACGGAAAAGGATTCGCCACTAGGTGGATGGCCACTCGCGTCAGGGTCTCGTCTCATCTCCACGACGCGACGGGAAAAGCGTACGAGAGACGGGACTCTGACGTCCGGAGAAAGCCACGCCGATGGAAGTGTGTATGATAGCAGACGGTTTCGCGTGGAACCATTTGCCGGAACCTGTTACCAAGCTGCGCGGACCTCTGAGTGCTCCTCTAGGCATTGGTTGTTCCCTGGAAAGCTTTTTTCGAAAAGACCCCGAGAAAGGGTCTCCGTGGCTCGCCTCGAAATTGATGGCGAATTCGTGGACTCCTTTGAAAGTAACGAAACCTTTGGCATAAGTAAAGGCACGTAGGTTCGAAACTGCAAGGTGTTTCGAGTTCACATTCAACCGGAAATCATCCTTTGGATCAGGCATCAAGATAGACAGTGACGAGCAAAATTGAAACCATTTTTTAGAAATATCGTTATCTGTGTATTTAGTATTATAGGGGTAAATGCCAAATCGATCACTTTTTGACGTCGCCATCGTCGATTTTTTGCTACATGAAATATACTGTAGTTCATGTGATATTAGTATGGGGGGGGGGGGGGGCTTAGTCACTACTTTGCCGGTTTAGAGTTTGTTTATAGATTACCGTCCTTCGATCCGTCCATTCTTGCCCATTTTCGCGAAAACGGGCCTCACTTACGAATTTTTATCTCGGGAACTGTCCGATCGAGCTACATTTTTTTTTGTTTTATTCAGAAAGGATGGGGCTATTACAACATGATTTTTTCAACCTCGATAGTTAACTTTGTAATGTCGAAAATGTAAACAAATTCTTTTTTTGCGTTATTTTTTCTCGACGATGACTGATTAAAATTTTTTTTAAATGTGGAGATATTCCCGAGAGTTTTCATCGTGTTTTTTCCCCTCAATTCGAGTCGATTTTCCAAATTCGGCGACTCTGGGACGGACCCGTCTAAAATATGTTTATAGAACCAGCAGCTTCGAATCCGGGAGCGTCTGATTAAGTTCGTAACTAATGCTATCCTATAGCAACGGCTCAGGATCGAATAAGTTTTATCTCGGCGATAAAAAAGAAATTGAGGGGGTCTTCCATCGAAGTTTACGATTAATTGCGAGCGTCGAATGTATCAGAGCGGCAGAAGGAGGTGGTAAAACCGAGCGAAGCGGGTTTATAGAGGTGGAGACATATGGTCGCGGGACTCGCTAATATCCATGCGGATGGTTCCTCGAATGGAATGAAAAAGGGTTCGCTGGGCTGGAAGGAGCCAAGTAGTCGACGTAGAACGGCCATCGCAAAGGTCGAATAGCTTTCCGATATTGCCGGGGCTCTAGTAATTAGGAGTTTCCTTCGAATAGGGCTGATTCGATCGAGCTCCCCTAACGCGTGACCTCGCTCAATCACCACCCACGATTTTTAATCAGTTGCCTTATGGTTCACTTCTATAGCGTTCACTAATCGTAGAGCAACTCACTGATAGATACCAAAATAAATAAATTCACAAAGATTTTTTAATTTTCTATCTTCCGAATACAATTTCTGATTCTCAAACGCTTTCATCGAAAACTGTTCGGAGTGCTAAAAAGGTGGTAATCGGACGGATTCCTCTGTGAATTAGTGCACAGTTCCCTTCGAATCGTGCTGGTTCCATCGAGTTTTTCGTTCGTTCAATCACCACCGATTTTTAATCGTCGCCGGAGAGATGAAGCTCACGTTCAAGGCACCTGAAGGTTCGCACATTTGCATAGATAATTCCCGGCTGCGAAATCGCAGAATTCTGTCAATAATTTATTATGCGACCGCGTCGGAACGTGCCTGCGCCTGTTGCATACAAATGCAGACGCCAATTGACGCGGAATGACCCCGTTCCAGAGAAAAATCCTGCGGGCAAGGTACGGCCGCGCTCAATGCCGGATAATAATCATCGTTAATTACAAACTTGCCTGGTACAATCAGCCGTAATATTCGAACAACACCGTTACTTCAGAATGAAAAGGGACAAGTTTCGTTTGGTTACAGCTGATATTGAAATTCCCGGCTCGGGGCTTCGGCGCTGCGAGGGGATTGAAATCCATTCTTGATTCGCTCGCATTATATTTTGGTTCATTTGGTTTTCACACGGGTAAACAAACGTGCCGCTCGTTCGTCGAATTAATTTTCGTTTTGAGCTCAGGGGAAGTTGGTAATTCAATATAGTTCGAGGTCGATAGAACAGATTTTAATCTTTATACGGCTGTAATTATTTCTGCATCTATTCTTCGGTGTAAAACTAACATTCAATCATCAACGTTAACATTTTTAATCGTGTATGATTAACTTTTCATGCAAAACAAAAAATGCAACAGAATATGATTAAAAAAAATTAAACCGACTTCGAAAAAACGCACTAAAATGTATAAAATAATTTCCATTTAATTTATGTGAATACACACGAACTTAAATACAATACAATATTTTCGGAGGCGGCGCAAAATTGAAAATTTTCGACACTGGAAATTACGAAATCAGCAACATCTGTCATTTGGAAAATTTTTAATTTTTGCGCCGCCTCCGAAAAGATTGTATTGTATTTAAGTTCGCGTGTATTCACATAAATTAAATGGAAATTATTTTATACTTTTTAGTGCGTTTTTTCGAAGTCGGTTTAATTTTTTTTTATAAAACTTTTTTTATTTCACACTTTTTTCACACTTTTTATCTCTGTCAGCCGTCACAATCCAAACCGTAATTTATATATATCTGAAAGCCGCAATCGATAACGGTAACGACGTCGCGTCGTTAATAAAAAAATGTAAAATTTTTTTTGCACGCGACCATCCCGGGAACATACTCTACAAGATGCAAAAGGTTTCGTTCCGATTGGTCCATCCATCTCTGCGTAATCGGTGAACATACATAGAAAAAAAAGCGAAAAAAAAAGGCACATACAAATCGAATTGAGTAACCTCCTCCTTTTTCGAAGTCGGTTAAAAATGACAAATGCATAGAATCTGCAGTGTAATGATTATATTGTTTGTCTAAATACGAAATGTTAAAATTACAAGTGTCCTCGCGGATCAGCAGTAATTGAACATAGTTATCAAACCATGATAGTACATAAAACGTTCACCGGAACCCTATCCTCTCGTTCTATCTCTCCAGGAATTAGTAATTAGCTACAGAGAAGATCTACTAACCAAAGACTATAAGATTTAACCTTGGCTTAAATAATTAATATGCATACTCGGGAGATTGCTATCTTCTTGAGTGTAACGATGTTGATCGACAAACAAATGTAGTTGTGCGTTTTGAAAGGGGCGCGACTGTACAGATGGTTCGATTATGTTGCTTTAGTGGCTCCCGCGGATACAATACCGTTTCATTGAAGCCAAAATGACTGGATCAGTGTTGATATATTTCGTGTAATGTTGTATATGCGTCTGCCAATGCGAGGCACGCTACGTAACAGTAGACACAAAGTATGAAGTATATCTGTTGCATTCGAATGGAAATGTAGATTCTGAATCGACCATTTCACTGCAGCTGATTGAAAATTGTCGCAACGCAATCGAGTATGAATATTTCAGAATGCTGCCATCCTATACCAAACTTGTGCAACGTGGTGAGAATAAGAGGCTACACTTTTTAACTGAATCTTTTGTACAACTTTAATTCAGGCCTGGGCAACTGGGGCTCCGAGAGTCGATGACGTAGAATCGGCTACCCCCATCCGGTCGGCTAGCGCAAGGTCACAAAAAATAGTAGAACTACACAATCTAAGAAATAGCACGGACCCAATGGTTTTTCGTAGATCTAGGCTTTACTGTAATGTGTTCAATGCAATGTGTTAACGTGAAATTAATTTATAAATCTCTATTTCAAAAAATCTGTTCATTTTTTCAGACTCGAATGTAAAACCTAGATTAAACTACGTGCAGTGAATCAGACACCAGATTTTGTTTTTGATTAGATTCAAGCTTCATATAATGATTGAAAAACTAATTTTCATTTGTACCGATGAGATTAAAGAAATAGATAACAGTGCGAGGAATAAATTTCCTTCACTTGCAAATAGAAAATGAAAAATAATGAGCAATCAATATAAAAGTAACGAACATGAAAGCACTTACCTACAACAATACAAAAAGCACAAATAACAGTTTGAAACAAGCCAAACAAATCGTTTCTAGTTTCTATGCATAGTCACGTTCAATACTATCGGAAATTGAACTTTTTTTTGAGGACACTCGTCACATTGTCGCTGTAGAATAAATAAATCACGAACCCGCGTCAAGTGTCAAACAGTCTAAAAGAGTTGTTAGTCAATCCGAAATAAATTCAGGAGTAATAATTTTTTGGACACTCTATTTGTTAAACTATAACGCGCGCACCGTTTTCAACGTTGAAAGCAATTTTCCGGTAACCGTAGAAACGTCGACCACGCGCCTGCTTGAGTTTGTGAACCTGCCAGAAGGTTAAAAGTCACTTTCTCTGGTCCAACGGGATCCTGTGGCGGATATCGCCCAACGATTTGTTTACTTTTCAGCGGACGAGCTTCGAACTGCAATTCTACGGCAACGCGTTTGCTCGGTATATTTAAATTTACCCGGTCGTGAATGCGTTCGCGTCCCGGTCACGGTATTTTATATTTTTCTCTGTCTATTTCCTTCTTTTTTAGACGCAGCTGACGAATTCGACGAAAGGTTTTGTTGCTGAACTTCGACCGAATCGATGCCGCGGGAATAGCGTGTCCCTATTTCCCGGCGAGCCTCCATTTTGGCTGGCCAGTTCGGTTTCTATCAGCCGCACGAAGACTTTGACGAGGGGAAAAATGTGTTTACCGCGGTGAAACGGGAACGAGATTCGGCACCACAACGTATCCCAGCATGGCCAGGATGGCCTTTCCGGTTGTCGGGATCCTTTTCGCTCACCGTGGCCCTGGCCATAGTAACAGCGACGCGACGTACTCTCGAACCCAGGCACGATGAAACCGCGAAATTGAGTCTCGGATCGTTTACTGTGTTTTCCCTTTTCGCGGTAAATAGATCCCGTCGCCACGGATGACCTCATCATTGCCGAATCTTCCCCTCGCTCGCCGATCAGCGTAATTGGACGTGACACTTTATTCGTTCAACCGATTCCGCCCACTGTTCGTTCACCGGTCGATCCTAATTGGCTAACTGCTGCGCTGAAGAGAGCTCACTGTGGCGCACCGATGGTGTTTATTCTGGAATAGTTATGGTGCCTCTGTGATATTGCTTTGATACGACGTGTTTACTTAATTGAGTGTCTTTTTAGTTGACACGGAAACAGTGGAGAGAGAGAGAGAGAGAGAGAGAGAGGGAGTCCGGATTTTTATGCAAGATAAAAATTGTGTTAATTGCATGATGCTGGTGATGGCCAAGAAAAATACGCGTCGAATATTTTTCCGAAGACTAGCTCTCGCTAAAATTGCATCAAAATCGATGTGTCCAGATTTGATATACATATACTCCCTTGTCAGAGTCTGCATCAGACATTGAATCTATCGGTAAAGGAAAATAGATTTTGCATGTTTTTTACAGTAACATGCAGGGTGCACGGGATAAGCAGGTCACCTAACTCGCTTGCTTTTGAAAATAAAGAAAATGCATCAGATCGAGCTTCATTGCTATCGAGGCGCGACATTTTTTCTATCTTCAAAAGCAAGCGAGTTATTAAAGTGATATGCCACCCTGTATATCTAAAACAACGAGATACAGTTGTGCTCGAAAGTGACATGAAATCATTAAAATTTGAAGACATTAATGCAAATGCGGCACCGGTTTCTGATGTTCGATTGCTTCCAAACTTTGCGCACATCATTTTCGCGTGAAGTCTCACAATTTAGGTAAGACCAGAAAAAAAATCAAAAGTCGGAAAATAAGGACCACTCTAATCCGCAGTCCAGCAATCAGACATCGGAAGAAATGATCTGCCAATTCGCTGTTCTATCGAATGCAAAGATGTTTTCTGGTCGATTTACTGGAACTCGAAAGGCGGAACGAGTTTTCCCCGCGAATGAAACTCGGCATTCGTTCGCACTGACGTGTCTTCCTCTGAAGCACGCGTGGCTTTCAGCCGGAAAGAGACTTGACTCGCTAAAACCTGCATTTCACCTTCGCGAATTTTATACCGCCCAGCTCGCTGTGAGCGAACGTGCCGCAATTTTCGGTAAATTTCGCCTCGCATAGATGTTTCGCGTGAGGCCCCTTACCCGAGGCAACCTTTCTCGAAGGAGGATTCCTATGAGAAACGCGAGGCACGGAAGTATTCTTCGCTGACGATAGGTTTTCGCGAGTAATACGTATCCAAACAGTGGCGCAATATGATTTCTTCGCGTGCAATCGGCCTTGCATCGAATGTCAAAAGTACTGATCGAATTCAAGCATATAAAATTCACACGGTGTAACTCGTTCGAGAAGGAAAGTGAAATCCTCTTTATTATTTAGAATCGAAATAAATCGTAAAGAACGATTACACGATTCATTGTGGAATTGTTTATTAAGTGTCAGGTATCAAGGTTTTTCAGTTGCTCGAACCGCTTCGAAAACACGTTTCAAATTTACTTTTCATTTCGGAAATAATAGCCATAATCGATTCACGTTCACGCGTGGAAAATTGCCTTCGGCAGACCAGGTTTTGCACAGTTCGATGTACTATACTCTAGTACGAACGGCATAATACATCACCGGATGGAAATTGTTTTTGCATTAAAGAATCTATTTTTCACGGTTTATGGAACAGAGCATAGAACAGATTAACGTAAAAAATATATAAAAATATTTCTGTTATGTTGGAAATACTGAAAAATATTTGTGTGAACGTTACGCTGAAAATACTCGGGAATGTTCGAATGAAAATTATGTGGAACACATAGGAAAGAATTGATGGTATCGTTGAAGAGAATCTTCGTACTTCCGTCTCTGTTCTTTCCACATTCTTTATACATCCTTTATACAGCTTGGTAAGAGTTCAGCCAATGCCCTTAAAACTTCCATAAAGAAGTTAGGCGCTCGTAAACTGTTCACCATAAATATGTAGGATACGAACGGTATTGCATTAAATTTTATACGATCATCTCCGCTACAATACAGTCGCATAAATTTACAATAAAACCTTCAAGCAATTTCCCCTACTCTCGCATAAAAATTATTTCCAATTTCGGAAGGAAGTCGATTAATTTTATATCCACACATGGTCTATTTCAATCTTAAAGATTCAAACTGAAACTCAAACCTATATTTATTTTTATTATGTAATTTAGCAAGCGAATGCTCTAATATGTCCAAAGTACTTTTAGAGGTATTCTCGTTTCACGACAGAGAATCAATTTTTAGTCTCCATTCAATTAACAAAGGAAAATGGTCATCATAGATCCCTCATCGTAAAAGCTATCATGCGTGTATGTAGACAACACTAAGAAAGTTTATTAGGTTTAACACAGTTCTTTGTTAATGTTAACTTCAGTGTGCCAGCTTAACCTGCTTTAATACAAACTAAATAGTTCGTGTAGTCGACACCTTTGTTCATGCTTGAAACACTAAATTTAAAGTTTTGAGATTATAAGTAGGGATGGGATCAAGTACCTCGCAAACAGGTTCGAACTTTGATTGATTGAATTCGAACTCTCTATAAGTACGTCGAAAAACAGAAATACTATCCTAAGTATACTCGAACCTATGCCAGACAGTTTCGAACCTTTAACAAGTACTTTGGTAAACGGAAATAATACTTGTAAGTATATTCGAATCTCTTGGTCGAACAGATTCGAAACTTGTATGAATATCGTATCGGAAATTCTCTGATTTTTTCTAATCATTATTTTTTTAACTTTAAAATCAATTATGTTGTCTCTGGATAAAAACAGAAATGGGATGAAACCAAGTATTGCAAATGAAATATTATTCTTCAATAGTTAAGAATTTAATAAAGAAAGTGCTTAAAACCTACTATGTAGTTCTGATTTTCAAGATTCGAGTACTACTTGTGAAAGATTCGATTCCTTTCAACATTGAAGTACTTATAAGTATTTTTCCGAAACTTGTAAGTACTCATTCCGAGGCTCGATATCAGTTTGTATACAACGAATACTTTTCAAGTATAAACATTGAAACTTTTATTGTTTTTAAGTAGTAATCGAAACCCATGAAATGAAACTTCGTTATTGAACTTGACTCGGATTCGTGAGTACATATTAAACTTGATCCCATCCCTAATTATAAGTATACTACGCGAGAAGAACGAGATAGAGGGGTTAGCAAACTTCTTATTTCGGAAGAAAAACTGTACCAACGAATATAATTGTGTAGTATGTCAGTGTGAATAAAGAGTTTGGTTACAGTGTTATCGGAATTCGCAACAGTATCATCGTGGAGTGTAGTTCGTTGGAAATGAAATTTCGTTGTGGAACAGCCGAAAACGCGGTAATGGCGGACCGGTGTTCGACGTTCAAACTACTTCCACGCGCAGATGGCACTCGTACGTCCTAGAGCGGCGCACAGTTATGTTAATGTTTCTCAAATCCGGCGTAATCCAGGCACAATTAACCAGAGAAATCGTGTAATTTATATGAAATGCAATCCAGATACCGAACGCAACACTTCCCCGTGCGCGTCACAGCCGTTTGTGCCACGAGCGAATTCGAATTATTCTGTTCATCTCGCATCGAAGGGAGAGAATTTCCAATCCAGTTTTGATGGCGGGGTACAAGGACGTTGAAATACCGGACGTTTCAGAATTGTCGATGGTAATCTGTAGTCCACAGATTAATAAATTCCAGTGATGATCGTTGCGATTCACCTGGATTTTGTGGACGGACCCGGTCGCTATGGCCGGCCGCTCCTCGAGGTTTAATAGACATTATATTGAGTTCCCAACTTGATCGACCGGATCCTACAACCTTGGTCGAGCGGCAACCAAACGCGGTCGATGTATCGCGCATATTGACCATTAGAAATTGCTACCGCTTTTCGAGTGTTCGGGCTCGCGGGGTTGCACGCTCTCCTCGTTCCTGACACGCGCGCACCGATATACTAACCGTGCAACTCGCGTAACGGAGATTACGATCCGTCGAATAAGGTTATTTTCATTACGGATTCTTCAATAGAAATACTTCAGATAAATCTCCGGGGGAAGAGCTATTTGTGAAAAGTTGAATCATTTCCATGAACGATACCATCGTTTTCTTCGCGAGCGCTCCATCCGATATAATTCAATATTTCATCGCGCAGCTGGGACAATGGTCCCTAGTCGGGCGCGCTTATTAAGAAAGAACGAAGGAAAGAAACCCACTTTTTCAATCCGATGAATACGCAAGGGCGCGCGCGCGCGCGTACGCGGCCGGCATCTGGAATCGCGGTCGTCGGAGGGCCGCAATTAGTGGGTTAATAACTCGGCCGCTTTGTAGGAATTAATTGGAAACCAATGAATGAGAATGAGCTCGCGACGATGTGGAAGTTTCACGCCGGTGGATCCCTCGCCCCCTCGCTTTCGCTCTCGTTCTCCCTCTCGCTCTCCCTATTGTCTGGTCGAGAGTCCCTCGGCTAAGCCAATTATTGGGCCCTGGGAGCGACGAGATTCGACGGAGCTAATTGATACTGGTTTTTCTGCGATTTCCTTCGAAGATCCATGCCGACTTTTGATTACCGAATCAGTCGATCCTGTTTCCTTCAACCGTTTGTTCCATCAAAATTTAAGGGATGATTTTCGACCCACAACTTTCCAGCACGATTTCAACAGGTACATTAACTCTCATATTCACTTCCATATTTTCATAGTTTAACCATTTGCAAACGGAGCTATTTTTACTCGAAAATTAAACATTTCTTCTTACCCAGAATAATTCCATTCTCTATCATATTTTTCATTCTATAAATATGAAATTGATATAACAATACTTAAATATGTAGTAATTGATTACATACCAACATATTTAATAATGTGAACGAGAGATTTCCTAATAAAAACGAGAGTATTGTGAATAATAATACAGCAATTTTTATTTTTAGTGGTGACTCAAAGTCACCACTCGAGTGCCAAGGATTATTTTCTAAAAATTGAACTGGGAGTAGTATCTGTTTTGCTGTTCGAAAGATTTATTGTAGAGGAACTAAACTAAAAATGTTACTATATTTTCATATGTATAATATTATTACATTTCAAAGTTACTTTATTTCGTATAATCATATAAACCGGAGTCCTTTTGTTGGTAGTACTACCAGATCGTAATCATCCTGGAAATATGTAAACTATCTTATTATTGCGTCCAGCGCTGAATGTTTCTCAGTCGTTTTTTGCTGGTTCGAGCCGTTTTCAAGGGTCTATTAGCAGAAGTCGCGCGTCGTTCCGTCGCCATTTCCGAAGAATAATGATCGTACTTCCGGTGGATCCGTGTGGGAGTCTGCTAATGCACCCAGCATTGCCTCTCTCTTCGCCAAGAGATCGGCACTTACGTGTATTTCGAAGTGGCGGCGCGACTTGCGCCGTTACAGATGCACAGGTACACAGAGAAAGACCCTGCAGATTCTGAATGTGCCGGTGGAAATGGGACATACCGGAAGCTTAGAAATCGTGTTCGATCTCTTCGACTTCAGACCCCGGAGAACAACTCCGGGACCGGATCTTCGTTTCCCTTCTCCATTTTCTCGCACAGTGGACAAGTTCAGCTTTTAATCCTGTTCGTTTTCAATCTTACTCCTTTAGCCGATCGATTTCTGGCTGATCCCTTCAGGTGCAAGTAGAGAGCTGCTGCTCGTAAATGTTAATATTTTCAGGATTTTCAGGAAATGTTAAACATTCAGGAGATTTCAGGAGAAATAGAAAAATTTAATACTAAATCTACGGAGCCTTAAAAGTAACTGGTACGTGTTATCATATAAAAATAACAAGATTGATTTTATTTAAACTTTGTGCAGCTCCTATTGTAACATGTGCTCCATTAAAGATACGTATACAATAATTTCTTATGAAACTATTTTTGTTATATCAATATAATCGTAAAATAAAAAATCTGGAACCGCTGATGGTAGGTTTAGTGTTAAGAATACTGTAATGTTGATTTTAACGTAACGAAGTCATTACGGGATGAAATAAATTTTTATTTTATTCCTGATTCCCACAATAAATGCAGAACATTTTTATTTCCACGAAAATCTCCGCAGTTTAATTATCACGTAGTTGAATAAATTTTTAAAAAATAGCTCTAAAGATAGTGGACTTCTGCTGCCCGTCCGGCGGCTTCCTTCTTTGAGATCCCCCTGAGACCGTCGCGTTAAGAGTTCATGAAGGTATCATCTCCGGATCCCATAAAACAAAGAAATCGTGCTTCATACCGGGCAGAAGTCGATTAATCCCGCTGCGAAACAGGTCGGCGTAACCCGACGATCGGCAGTCTATTAAAGCATGAAACTTCGACGGATCGTAAGGACGGATAAGAAATAGATTACCAGGGAGTATCGGCAGAAGAATGACAAGATAACTGGTTCGACCGTCTCGATCCGCGGATAGATAACGGGAAGAAGATCAAGATGGAAAGTAGCAGTTGGATCTCGTAAAGAATACGAATACGGTTCGACGATCATCTCTCGAGAAGATTAAAAGTTCCGACTCGCTAAACTACACTTTGACCTTCCTTCGTACCCTACCGAGTTCCCATACTTCGCTAACTAAGGACTCTATCTCCATCCTGGCTCTCCGTCCGGCCCTCTTCTTCTCCAAGTCTTCGCTCTTCTCGCCAAGCTCTTCCTCTCTTTCTCTCTTCGTTCCGCATATCTCGTCCCCATCTCCCTTGTCTTCGTCCTGCGTACGCTTTTCTTCTCCCTCGTCGTCATCCGATAAGGAGTTCAGTTTTAGCTTGTTAAAAGTGTCGCACGAAAACCTCGAGACGACGTTAGTGACTGTTATGGTGTGAATACTCGACGCTTTAGAACATTTTACGCCGTTTACGGCACTGGCCATTGAAACCTGCCATTTTGCCGGAAGAAGATGCCGAATATTTTGCCCAACTCGTATCTTGACATTAATTGTATTTACTAGAAATTAACTAAGACATTTTATAAGACTTTGATCGAATTCTAAGAAACTCAAAGTCCGTTCGGTTTTACCAGAATAGCGTAGAAATGAATTTTCAGTTCATTTTGAATACATTTCACTACAAAAATATGACACCATAAAATATATATTCTATAGAAAAACGAATAAACAATAGAGAATAGGAAATTAATGAAATCCGTACATTATTCCAGTTTGTTTCAGTTTACTTCGTTCCTCGCACCGTAATTATTCGATAAAATTTTCGTCGTACGTTAATCCATCGTTTATTATTCCCACAAAGTTTTCAGTGGTGTATTAAATTAGTGAATGCAAGAGTTCTCTGCATAATTAGTGCAGAGCGTTGTCGGAACTCAACAGCGTTGATTTACGTTGAACAATAGTGGTTACTCTATGCGCTGGATTACCGAATGTGGAATTCAGCCGATTAGGTGTGACAGAACGTTTTCTTCCGGGATGTACAGGCGTGAAGAACAAGCACGGAATATATTACTCGTGCGGCAAAGCAAGGAAATCCCTTTGACCCTTTTCTTCGTGGGTGTTTACCTTACTTTAATTTAATGCCGGCCGCGGCGAAGAAAAGCGAGCGTGAATGGGCAGTTTTTCGTCCAGCTTTTGTGGAACGATTAATTAGAAGCGTTAAAAATGGTACCGCTCCCTTCTCCCGGGGGCTCAGCGAAAACTGGAGGGGAAAAGAATGAGAGAAGAAAATGTAAACCCACCCTCGATCTTTCTCTTTCATGACCACAGTGATATACTACTTGTTTGGGAGAAATCTTCCACGAGAAATTCGTAGGGCGCGAGTACGATGTGCGTCTTGATCCTTTTAGCCAACTTTAGTTCTTTCCAAAGTATGTCATTCGAGAACGTGATATAAACGGAATAGCTTACACGAAAGAAACCGATTTTTACTATCCGCTAATTCTAAAAAGAAATTTAAAACATAAGTACCTAATCAGCTTGCGGAAGAAGTTTCCTGCTAATTATTTACTAACAGAATTTACTGTTACTGCGTGTAAAAAGACCTGCACACAATGGAATTCAATGTAAATGAATTTGCTACAGTCCTAATAAAGAATAACCTCAAGTGTTACGCGTAAACTGCGGAGCTTTTACAGAAACTACTAACTCGGGAAAAGAAATTCTCTTTTACTTGAGATTTATGATAGCACACTATAAAAATGTAAATTCGCCCTCGGTCTAGTTATAAAACTTCGCACAATTACGAACTTCGAGCTCTCTGACTCCTACATAATGGTCTGGACCGCAGAGCTCTTAAGGATAATTGAATATGTAATATGATGATTAAATAAATGGTAAACAGCAACTAAAACAAATTCAAAGTCGGCTAATACTTAGACACATGTTTAAACAATCATTAAAGACGGAGAGACACCACTTTTGCACCAATTTTTGAGGATATTTTTCAATTTACCTAAAAAAATAAGGATCTAGCGGACAATCGAACTATACCACGCGAAACCCCCCTTTGAAGTTTGCATGGTCGACGTTTTTTTCGAACCAGAAAGCAAAATATCTTCGCCGACATGAGTTGCCATCAGTGGCGCTCGCCATTAGAACGGGCGTTCTATTGAGCGTTCTGGTGAAAGTTCTGGTGAGCGCCACTGACAAAAGTGGTGTCTCTCCGTCTTTAATGATTGTTTAAACATGTTTAAACAATCATAATGTATTAATATTAGATATCACTGTATTCGGGAAAGTCTACAGAATCTTTTGCTGTAAAGAACAATTCAATATCTTTTATAATAACATCACAATATTTGTTTAAATTTGAAAAATATGTTTTTTTTCAAAGCCATGTTTCTCAAAAATTGTGCGTGTAGGAGAAAAATTAAGGACAGATTCGGAATCAGCCGGAAAAACTCTATGAGAACCACCCAACAGTAATTGTTGACTATATTTACATTATTCAATATTTTGAATAATGTTATAGTAATTTTTAGTGGTGAGTCTGAGTCACCACTCGAGTAATAAAGGTTAATGCAATGTTTTCGCAATCAGCTCAAAAGAACCAGAATCTCGTGAACCATTTGTCTGATGCAATTCGAAAATGGCGATTCCCTAGATACCCGTGGTCCCTAATAAATCGCAGTCGCCAGACTACCAATGATATAGTAGTTTTGTGGGCGGGGTAGCTATTCTGGGGTATGTTACCGAGTTCTCCGCGCCTAAACATGTAGTTAGCCCTGATATCGAGACTTTCGTGGATTGGAGGGGGGGGAGGGGTGGCGCGTTGCATCGTTCAGCTCGTAAACGTCGGACCGGCCGCAATTCCTACGGAATTGCAGTTTCCTGGTGGTAGTACAAGCTGCCGTTACAGACCGAACAAGTTGTCCGTCGGGCGGTTCGGCCGCGGAGCCGGCGCGGCGACGAGCGAATAATTTGCACGGGGCCGTGTGCACGCGCGTCCTCACGATTTCGCGCATCGTAAGGCCCTGTTCAGACGCAGCGTTACGACGAGACAAGCCGCTTTAATTGTTTCGCGATTCCCCGGGCAAGACCGTTATTTCTGGCCCGTGCACGCGTCTTCATCGCCGCGCGGCGCGTACGCTCCGTGAAACCCGTAACAGGAGTAATCCCGGAACGGGAAACCGTGTATCGGGGATTAGAGTGCGTTCCGCCCCGGCGAAATTAACGCCGCACCGCCGCGCCATGCCGCACCTCGTCGCGTCGTGTCTCTCGAATTATCCCAGCAAGCGTTTTCACGATGCACCGCAGCTTTTCGTAACGTCTGGATATTCAATTACCGCCGCCACTGCGGCGAATTGATCGCGCCATCTCGCCGGTATTAATACCAAACTACATTTGTACTGTCGGCGAGTCGTGCAGAAGCCACCCTGGGACCACGTATCGATAGAGTTTTATCGTTACTTCTCTAATTATTCGTTAATGCTGAACATGCCACGGTTAATCGATCGGATTTTCATATTGCAGTTGTTGGAACTATAAAAACCAGAGGATCGAAATAGCAGTTGTTTTTTTCATTATGAATAACTATTTATGTATGTACATTAGCTAGAATGTTACACTAATCGAAATACGTCGTTCCATTAAAAAAATACAACGACGACCTTGAAGTATTGGAAAATATGACCTGGAGAAAATAAACAATAATTCGTCACAATAATTGCCCCACTGAACCAAACATTTTCTTTCTGAAACATCTTTTCGCATTATTAAAAACAACTAGATATTTTCGGTGGGTGTCCTTAGGTGTCTCACCCTGTATACTGTACCACAAGTAAGCTTGGAATCGTAGAGAGTTAAGATGATTATATGTAGTAAACTCTCTCTCTCTCTTTTCATCAACTCGTTTGTTTTCGAAGCTCTTCAAGGATGTTCTGGAGGTACAATGGGAGACAAAAGTACAAGAAATTCGAAATCCATCAATATATTGGCAATGAAAGCCATTCATGAGTATATTTTTTTCTTGCAGTTTCTAGTTGCGTTTTTTCAAGGTTTAAATAGGATTTGAAGTGGAATTTTATGAATTCTCCATAAGAAGGCGTGTTAAAATGTACAAACTTGAAGTTGCTATAATTCTTAAACGGTGCAGTGAATCGAACCCAAACTTTGGCAATTGCATTAATTTAGTAAGAATCATATCTTGTCAAATTTTCAAAAATTTTGTTGGGTTTTTATATACCTCCAGAACATCCTTAAGCTCACGTCCAAGTTTCTCTCTGCCTTAAGAACTACGAAACAAATCGATAAAATACTGACCACAATCATTGTCACAGTCTAGTCACCTCAATTTTCAAAATCGTCAAACTACTACCAAATGCCGAATAACTAACTCATTCCAACTAATTCATTGCCAACTAATAAATAGACCTTGTGCTGTACCTCATTACTACCTGCTACACTTCCCACAACAAGTAGAATAAAGACCCAGAGCCAGTCAGACACACGAAGCGTTCATTCCGCCTAGTGCATCCTCAAACAAACTGCCAGCACAGTGAACCCGATTACAACAAACCGGGAAGAAAGTCTAGTTCCCTGGAAACAGAACGATCCGACGACTCGTACGTTCTTCCCTCGTTTAACGACGATCGCTATTCAGCGTAACCAGCGTAGCGAGCGTCGAAAAATGCAAACAGAATCGAAATTGTTCGGCCATCTCCCCGTGTCGGAGAACGGTGAACGGTATGTGCGCGGGGTACGGCAGTTATGCAAAAATCATCGGGTCGCGCAGCTCGACACGTCGAAAAACACGGGGAATTTCGCGTTTTCGCTTAGACGGCTGGTTCCTTCGCAATGCAATCGACCTGGAAACCGACCGGGGAAGAGACCACGGAGACCACGGTGCCGATCGGGCCGCTTCTGCCAGAGTAATCGGCCCCGGTCGCCGATGATCTTGGTTGTTTAGGTGGCGTCGTTACGGAAACGGGTAACGTTTGCATCGTTCATGCATAAGCCGCGGCATTGCATTGCCACGCGCGTTGCCTAGCGGATATTGCGACGGCTCGAAAGTGCGGCTATAGCGACAAAGAGCGACAGAGAGAGAGAGAGAGAGAAAGAGAGAAAGTGCAACACAGCCAGGGAGAGCAAGAGAGCAGGATCGCGAGGCTGCAGAGGATATAAGCTCGTTGGCCGGGAGACGTAATGGGTTCTGTTTCTGCCCTCTGGCTGAGATAATGAGGAGCGATACCAGGATTATTAAGGAGCCCATCAGCACGTGCCATCTACCGTTTGTCGACGTTAGGATCCGTCTCGAAAATTCAGCCGCCAGTTGCGCCGTTCGGAACGAGTTCGGAATGGTCGAGCCATCGTTGGCAACGATGGGCGTGCACGCGACCAAATTCCCTCGCCTGTAATTGAAGTCGAGTATAATAAGCTGGGACAATCGCGATCAAGATTTATCACAAGCCTGACCGGCCGACCGGTCTCGAACAGATTCTGCCACGGATAGCGGAACTGGAATCTTGTGGAACGACCGGCAGATTCATGCAAAACAGGAATGGTCCGACACTTATTCTTCCTGTCTTCTCTGAGGGTGTCTTGTAATCTTAGAGCGCGATGTCTTGCATTAAAGGGTCTTTCTACTAGGATTCTTTGATTGTAAGGCTCTTTAGAATTTTGTTAATAAAGCTGCTGTTCACGTGATTTTTAACGTACAAAAATGATCTCAGTGTGTTTTAAGGAAGAAATATTCCAATTATTTATAAATCTCAACGAAGATGAAAAGTGCTGTTGATACCCAGATCTAAAGAGACAAAGGACGCTAAACGTCCGCGCACCGCAGAGAAACCGGGATATTCATTCATGCGTTAAATATACGTCGTGTGAAATTTCGGAATAGTAAATTCAGTCGCTCGACTGAGAAGACGGCGCAACAAAGGGGGCGCAAGGCATTCCTCTTGTAAATTGTCTTTCTGTAGTTATCCTTGTCGGAATGTCTTGATTAAGACGCCCGTTTAATAATGACGAAATCCTTTAAAAAAAGGAGGAATTGAGCGTTCCTCTAGCTAAGTATAAATCATGGAGGATGCAAATAAGATGCACGCGCGTACTCAGATTATTAAAAGGATTGCACATGCGTCTTTTTTACATTATTATAATTACATTAAAAGCTTTTTCATTTAAAAATCTGTCCGAGTGATTGAGCAAGTATAATTACAAATTTTTAGTATTTATACCTCGCTCATCACAACTATAAATTTATTGTACTACTTTACGTTTGTCATTCCACTTCAAGTAATTATTCCATCTACAGTTTACAGGATGTCTACAGAGGTTTACAAGACCCTCAATTTCAGAATTGGTATTTATCTCAAGATGGTCTTGAGACTGTTGTAACCCTTCGATCATCCTGAAGACACTTCATTGTACAAGGGTAGAAAGCACACTATCCAATCACAACATTGTTTGCCTCCACAAATTCCACAATACGTCAACTAGGTGCGTTGTTGAAGGGTCACCGTCATTTTACTGCAATACCACGTACCGCGGTTATCAAAATAATAATTTCATCAGCAGCTTGCTCCCGCGACACCACAATGCGGTTTGCTCTGTCCACCGTTATGACTTTATATGCATTTATAATCAAGACACACTCCGTCAAATAAGTCTCCGTACACCCTTTAAAACAGAATAACTTTTTTACAATTATACCAAATGACCTGATGTTTTGTAAGCAATTAGAAGCATTGGTTTACTGAATGAAATATGAAAATAAAGGTTTACTTTATGAAAATAAAAAAGTTAAAAAAATTTTTTTTTAAAACTTTTTTTATTTTTTCATGTAACCTGATCAATTGTAATTTTTGGAAAATCTTAATTTCACATCATCTAGTAAACCAATGCTTCTAATTTCTTACAAATAATCAGATCGTTTGGTACAATTTAATGAAAGTTATTCTGTTTTAAAGGGTTTACGGAGACTTATTTTACTGAGTATACATAGTTGTGAACAACCTGACAACACGCTGTAATCTCTCCAACGCATTTACCTCAAATCTCATTTTTTAAATTGTATTTTACATCCGAGAAGCTGCATTTAGCTTTTCCACAAGGACACCAATAATTCTTAGAAATATGTATACATTTTATACATTAATCCTTATAAATTAGAACTTTAGAATCTTTATAAATAATCTTTATAATTTATAAATTAGATATATGTATAAATTTTTAAAATAAATCACTTAAAAAAATATTTTATTTTGAAACTACCCAGATACATTCGTAGTCAGTTAGTATAACGGAAATATATAATTACATCATATTTGTTTCTTAAAATTGAATTAAAATTACGAAGAAATTACACATGGAGCTATGGTACGGACTGTATGTATACTTGTGTACACACCATCAGTGTGTATAATTCGCTGTAATTACACATGCAATTGAATCCGGAAATTCATTGAAATCGTATCACGCGCTCTCCCTTCTATCGACGCTCCATCATTTATAATAATTAATTAATATAATATAATCAGAGTTGAGCAGAAATTTTATATAAATTAAAATGTTTGCCCAACTCTGTATATAATGATTAAATTTTAATATAATATTTCTAGGCTTCTTCTTCTGAACCTCTTCGTTGTTCAGGTGGGGCGTGGTAAACCACGCTAGATATGTAAGGGACTGTATTGTAATAATTATCTATTGGTTTTTGGGGTGTCCTTAGACTAAATGTCTTGAGAAAATTGGCTATAACTGTTTCTCCATTAACGCTATCATGAAATTTTCCGTAGCGAAAATGTAGTTGGTAACTATATCTTTTCAACGGTATAAATTTTTTTGCGTGATTCTCATCCTATGAAATTTTACAGCTATAAAACAAAACGTGTCGCAACTTTTACGACAGTTCCTTATAAAAATCATCAGTGTGCCAATACTGGCGGATGTACATTGCGCGTACATTGGTGAAAAAAATTATTTTGCACGGCGGAAGCGTTTGCCGTGAATGCGCGTTGACTCGTGCACCGTCGAAAAATAAATACTCCGAGCAGGGAGGGATAAAAGGACGAAAACGAAGGGCAACCGACCGAGGCCGGTGTGCCTTCTTTGGAAAAACGTGACGACTACGACGAGCGGGCGTCGTAAATAAACACCGGCACACGAGAAACTGGCGAACTTCCGTGCGCTCGCGGCCCCGAATACGGGATCGTGGATTTGAAGAGCGTTCAAATACCGTCGCAATTGAAGTTCGGCGCCGCGCCGCGTCGACGTATCAGAAAACTTCATCGTTGGTTCGAACCAGTCCCGTTTCGCCCGCATGAATTATTAAAAGGCTGTTCGTTTGTGACAGTCTGCCCGCCAGACCGGAATCGCGGGCTCGCCGCACGTTTTTGCTTAAGAATACTCGGCAGAATGGAGAACCAATAGATAATTAATGATGTTGAATTACATTTTGCGCTCGGCTCGTTAAATTAATAATGAAATCGTACCGCGTGCATTTCACAATTCCACGAAGCCGCGTAATGATGTTGTGATTTAATAAACGCACGTTGATACGCGATACCGTGATGAAATGGAAAATGCATGGTGTAGTTGCAGTTGCAGTTGCAAGAAAATGAAAAGGAAATATTGCTTCAATACTGTTTGTTCGTTGTTCTGTTACGTCGTACGCCGCGCCGCGCCGCTCTTCCACCAGGAGCTGGGATTTTAACGTATAGTAGCAAGTTGTTTCAGATACTAATGGATTGCTCGAAACAAAAAATATCGAGCGGGTTTTCCGGGAGGAATGAATGGCTTTCAGGACATCGTGTCATATTTGCTCGGCACGGGTACGTAGAACGTATTTCTATGAGAGCAACGCGGAACCCCCGTCGTCTTAAAACCATATATTCAATGGCGTTGTTAGTCACTTCGATGGCTCATAAACCTGACAAATCGTTTCCCCTTACAGTTACTTAGCTCAGTATGCAAGGAGGGTAAGAGACTCCTGGGAGAGACCTCGCTGACCATTTCTTCTGAACAGCTACTACTCCTTTCATGAATCTCATGAAAGTCGAATTTCTCTTCGATGCATTCGATTGCAATTTTGTTTCCCGATCTCTTTAAAACCTGATCGGACCTCTCGATTATATTGCAAACTATCCATTTCATACTTTCAACAATTCTTCACATTTAATATTAGATCAGTTCAATCATCTAATGTACAAAAACAGGGCAATAAAGCAATTTTGAAAAGCTGCAGTTACCCGGTTTTCGTGAAGACAATTTGTTTAAATTGGTTATTGGTTTAATTAAATATTTATCTACATAGACAAATTTTATTGAATTCAAGTCTAACGCATAATTGGGTTAGACTGTGATTAGATTGTATACCTATGTCTGTGCAGCTTATAAAGATAACTTGAGGGTTAAGGAAGATTAATAAGTCACTTGCAAATTTTATAATTAAATGTGTGATATGTCGCGCTTATGGCGTGGTTTGGATATTTTAATAGAATAAGTGAGGGGAAGATAATCGACGTCATGAAACTGTCTAATGTGATTGGAATCAATCTCGTTGGCAAACACGAGGCCTCTGGCTGGATACACATGTGATTAACATTTATCTGTTTGGACTTTATTAACTGTTCATACACACACACACATGTTGAATTTATGGCTGATATTATGCTCTTATGTTTTAATATACCATTTATGACATATTGTAGCGTTTAATCGCAGCACTTGCACTGTTAGCTTTTAGAAAGTAATTTGTCTTTTATATGTGACCTATCGAATCAATTTGCCTAATATATTTCCACCAATTTATTATCAGAATTTCTCCAGTGGATAAGAAAATAATTGCCACAATAGGCATCTTACATAAATTTACATAACAAGCATACCAGATAATTTGGTTGGACAGAAAATAATAGACATGTGTTTCTACCTCTAAACGACTTTATATTTTGATATATGGAGAATATAGTATATCACAGATAAATTAATTTCGTTTAAAATGAATTATTTCGAGAGAGTTCAGAGAAAGCTTTCAACAGGTTAATAAAACCGTCAGAGAAGGTTCGCTCGGTATCTTCAGAAGCCAAAAATTCCAAACAGCCATGCAAATATGGGTATACACGCCATATAAATGCAAAATCCAAAACTAGTAGAGGTTTAATCAACAAACGTGATTCAGCCGGCAATACTTGAATCGTTCGGATTTAATCCCCGGGCACCGTGTCCGTGCTATATGGTTCAGGTTAGTCGGATTCACGGGCACGCCTCGATATTTCAATGCATTCATGTTTCAAGAGGACATAAATAAGCTGAAGAAGAAAAATTTATCGGCTTATCTCCGGCGAACCGCGGCCAGTTGTTTATCTTCCAGCTTTATGGCAGCCCCGCCGGTGGTTGCTTGATTCTATTGCGTGTAATTTCATACAAGAAACTTCCGCCGTGAATTTACAGGGGTTCGCCGGGATTGCCGGCCGGCGTTTATAGACGGGAATCAAGTTACCCGGCCACTAGCTTGTCAAACGACAATAAATGCCTCCGTAAACCTGAACAAGATCAGACATAAACCGGCGATGCCTCCGTTTCCGTCGGTCGGATGAATAAAACCGAAGGAATCCTCTGTTCGTTAGACAGACTTCCGTCGTTTGTAATCCTGGAACGTGACCCTCCCGTTGTTCACTTTCCGGCCTTCACCTCCTGCTGCTGCTGCTTCGTTACGTCATCGTCGAAGGATCCAAACAAAAGAACCAAATTCACAGAATTTCATACCGCCGCGCCGCGCCGCCGTTCCACGTTATAAGCGGATCTCGTCGACGTGGACAACTTTTTCGTGGATCTAGGAAACCGTCTCGTGGCCGTTTCTTCATCCCGCTGGTCCGCGCAACTTTGCACACCTATATAACTTCCAAAGTATGTGTTGCACGAAAAAGTTTTGTATACAGAAGTTACATGGTCTGAAGGGGTACATTATGTATAGTGTATTTATTTTTTTTACAGGTGGAAGCATTTCGGAGATTTGAAGGTCGACTATGTTTTTTTAAATGGAATACTATATTTTTTATACCAAAATATGGAAGAATGTCGAATTCTGAGTAAAAAAGTATTGACCTTTATTAGCCCTAAACCTAAATTAACTATTTTACTCGTTAATTATTACGTTAATTATAAGTCTAATTACTCGTTAATTATATATAATATGTATAAAATATATATAATATAATAATATATATAATAATATAAAATATATATATATATAGTATATTACACAAGTGTACATATTATTTCGTGGCCATACCTTCAATTAGTTGTTTATTCATGAACAACGAAAACATGTTCTAGCCTTCGAAATAATCGCCATGAATTTCCACTAATTTTCGGAAAACGGATCCGGTAACAAAATCGAGTTTAAAACAAAATCACTATTGTCTAATTACCAGGATCGTGAATTAATTTGTACTCCTATTAAATGCTCGTGAAAAAGATACCGTATCGAAACTAAAAAATGAACAATATTCACAGTAGCGGAAATATCAAAAGTCACAAACAGGAAGTTGTAAAGTTATAATTAGATTGCGGATTTGCATTTATGACTTATGGAAATTTTCAAAAAATACTGGAATATAAAGTACGATAGAATGTGGTGCGATTTTTATTTGTATTGGATCGAACGCCGTCCCATTAGAAATAGGATTTTATTGCATTCCATTTGATAAAAATTTGTTTATATAAATTGAAAATTGCATAAACATCCGCAGTCTATTTGTAATTTGGATAGTTTTACTCCGTTGAATGAACGTTTTAATGTCATCTCTTTTATCATAAAGAGTTGAACAGTGACGTCTTCGAGTACCGGAATCAGCATGCAAACCCGATTTCGTTCTCGTGGGAAGTGCGATCGAATACATATTTTAACCCGGTTCGAGGATACCAACGCGACCGTCGCGTGTCGGCTATACGGATTGAGACCGATTATTATCAGCGACTGTAGGAGAAACTGCCACGCCGCGCCGCCGTTGCCATCGTTCCGTTCGCGCGTCGCCATTTCGAAATATCGGGTAATAATGAGCTTCCACATCCGATGATTGCCGCGTAACAGAAACTCGATACGCTGTTTTTGGGAAAATCGCGTTGCAGGTTCTCGGCTCGTTTAAAGTGCATCAATTATTCATTGACCGCTGCGCTTTGCGTATTTGCAAATCTGTTTTTGAGCGGAATAATGGCGCAAATAACAACCTACCTATCGCACATCGTATTACGGCTCACTCTTTTGACTGTAATTTAATCTTCTAATGTATACGCAATTAATTATAACGTTTCGGCTTAACTGTGATGTGGCTAAGATTCACTTAACTGTCAATAACGTGTGAAATAAAAAATAAAAAAATAAAAGTGTGTGCCTGTGCGCGTATGTGCTTATAGAATGGTTAAAAGAATCTAAGAATATTGATAATTATTTTCAATCTCACAATAACTTTAAAAGAATTAATAGAGGGACAAACAAACTGAAGACGAAGCTCCTGCTTCTGCAATTGATGAAGAGAATTTTTATTTTGCATAACATAGTATAATGATAAATATTATTTTAGTCCACAAGAATTTTGCATCAACTTATAAATGCAAGACAATGGGATTAATATAGCTTTGAGAATATCGATCTAAGGTCGTCGCACACTAGACCACCACCGACGCGGCGTCACGTTGACTCCGAATCAGCAGTTTTTGTGGCCAAAACTATTGTTACGTTATTTCAAGGTTTAATATTATATTATTATAAGTCGTTGAATTGGTCTTGATACCAGTTAGAATATTATGAAATAAAAAATATATGTTAATACTTACAGAATTGAGGTGACCTTCAGTTTTTATAAACGAAAAGTTTACTTTTAATTTTTCATTATCCGGATTTGTAGAAAAGTGAATACTGATCAACTTTTGTTGGAAACATTTGTTTGTCAGATCATCGGAAATATTCGAAAGATCGTGTTAACAATGCTCACTTGTGGCCAAAATTCAAAATTTCATCGAAAGTTTCTAAAAATTGATAATCGAGGGATCTTAAGGTCACTGATCATGTGAATGTGATATTACATGGTCTAGAAACCACGTTTTCGAACGCTCGAATATCTTGAGTTTTATAATAGATATTTTAGGCGATACGGAAGCGTGCCGATGCTGTGCTATTGCGGGTAGGTGTGCACGTTCACATTGAAACTACATAGTAGAAGAGTCTAGTGTGTAATGGCCTTAATGATGAACGTCTACTGCAAGTAGAAATAGAGGGCAATAGTCAGACACGGTTGGTGTGTACTCGAACGTGTAGGTCGCTCAGGAATGTTCAAACACGTTCCTATAAAGGACCGAGCAGCATTACTATTGTTACGTCCTAAGGTGCACGTTTTCAAGTTTGTATAGTTTAATTTAAAGATTGGAATTGAGATACAACACAGCTTCGAACCTACCTGCATTCACCGGCTTCGGTTCGGGTAATTGAGGATTTGGATAGTTGAAATCGAAGTTGGGTAACTTTTTAAAAATGATTTGAAGTTTCGATTTAATTAAAAATAATCAAGAGTATATTCTAAGTATCAAATTTCAGTTACATTGTGTTATTAGGATCTTATTGTAAAGTTCTAGTATTTACCGTTGTTCGTGGATCGGATGTAGGAATTCGGGAGATCGTCGTGGGTGAACGTTGAAGCAACTGTGGTCGTAACAACAACACTTTAATGCAATGAAATGTCACAAAACGTAAATGAACGAGTATGTCGCAATGAATGTGATGGCCCACGATTGCGTAGAACGCGAGGTGGGACCATAAGCGCGATGCGACGAAACGTGTGTCGTATAGACGACGTGTGTATAACGCGTGTATTGACTACTGCCAACGGTTATGTGTCGAACGCGGTGTCCGTTAACAAAGTGTAGAAGAGCTCTCGATCAGCCGGTGCCTGCCGAAAATCGCGCGTTCCGCGGCCGCAGGGTGGGGGGTGCCGCAACGACGTGACGTCACCCGATCGTGGTCACGCGAGATCGGTAAAGCCGATCGGATGCGCACCGGTTTGCCGGAACAACCGTAGTTTTCGCTTTTGGAGCTTATTCAATACAGTCGCTTCGCACGCCTTAGAATAATGTGGTGGTGTTGATTTTCCAGTGTTGAAGTTGTTGGTGATGATGATTCTCCAACGTTGATGTTGTTGGTGATGATGATTCTCCAACGTTAATGTTGTTGGTTCAACTTCACTTCACTTCACTTTTGACCACACACCCGATTGCTCCAGCGGGTGTACACGCTTTCGGGTCATTCCATGCCGAATCGATCACTTTTTGCAGGCACCATCGCCGATTTTGTCCTAACTGAAATATGTTGTAGTCCATGCGAAATTAGGGGGGGTTTAAGTCATCATTTTGCCGGTTTCGAATTTTTTTAGAAATGGCAGGCCTTCAAAGTTTTCAATTTTTGTCCATTTCGGCGGAAACGGGCCTCACTTACGAATTTTTATCTCAAGAACGGTTTGTCCGATTGAGCTAATTTTTGTTTTGTTTTATTCGGAACGGATTGGGCTATTACAAAATAATGTTTTCAACCTCGACAAACAACTCTATAATGTCGAAAAATTTAAACAAATTCTCCGTTTGCGTTTTTTTCGATGATGGGGCGCAGTGATTTAAATTTGGAAAAATATGGTTATATTCCTTGAAGTTTCCCCTTTAAAATGAGCCCTTGAGCAAGATGGTATCTTTAAAATTGGCGTCACAATGAGCTGGTAAAGGACGCCGTGTACCTCCGTTTCAGGTAGAGGCGAGTCGAGCGCATGGCTATTATGGTCTGTTGTCTATATCGCTGGTCTCAAGAAAATCCCTTTTATAGATCGATCAATCCTTTGTTCTAAGCTTAATCTTCATAGGTGAGTGCATCTTCACCAATTCCTGGTAATCGCTTTTCTTCATAATCGTTCGCACCCTAACCGGATGTTGGTTTTCGGTTTGTGGTTACCATCCTCTTGGCCAGATTATATTACTCTGCATATCTTCCTAGATCCTTTGTCCATTTCTTTTACGTAGTGTCTCTCCTAGTTTCCTCTGGACTATCTTCACATACTTCAGCGGTGAATAGGCTCCAACGCATGAATCTTTTAATTATTCGCTCGCATAATATTTTGAATGATTTCATTTATTTAATAAAATAGATTTCGCTGTATTCTTAATTCGTTTAATGAAGGTTCAAATTCAAGTTGAGTTTTAAGTTTGAAATAAATCACATGGGATAGCGATTCCATGTAGTCAACTGCGAAATATATCTTATGAGTTTTCCTTAGTTCTATCGCACGCAATGTGATATAATATACGACAGTTTAACATTAATTATCAATTATAATATTTGATATTTTATTTCCCGTACAACATTATTAGAGCAAGTATAAAAAGGAATTCATGAAATGTATGTTATACATTATTTCATCAATTATTATTACTGTTTCATCAATTATTATTACTGGCTGAACCATTGGACGTGACACTATTAAACATAATTTTCAAACTATATAACATCATTATTAAACTGTAACTTTTGTTCAAAACAAGTTCGCCCGGTGTTTAAATTAACGAAAATGTATCAGGCGGTGGACGCTGTATGTCATCATGAAACAACGGATATCAAGCATTTATGGTAAAGATGAGTAAAATGTAAAATATTCGGACGTTTAGAAGGATTTCAAAATTTCGCGATTACATTATTTCCAACTTAGAGGAATTATCATAGAAAGAAACAGATTTGAATCTGGGTCCCGCTGCTTATGGATGCGCGGACAATTTTTCCACAGTCTAGTCATTATTATTAAATATAATTGTATTAATTTCCCGAGAAAGATCGGGAAGGTACTTTCCGAGAGGTATTTCCAAGAGAACGGGCTGAAGGCACGGATTCGTTTTTAGAGTGAAGCGGGATCGATCGAACCGCGACCAATTGAAAGAAAGAGTGAAATCGGTGAATCATTAAAATTGAATTCCTCGGATTGGCCTCGGGGAAGCCGAGGGAGCATATTTAAGGGTTCGAAAGGGGATGACGACAGAACTCGTCGCGGCGGCGTTGCCCGGCAATTGCCGTCAACTTTGAAGTCTCAAGAATCCGGCTTCCTGCCGGAAGTCCGTGTTCGACTTATTGTCCCTCATAATTTTTGCCTATCCACCTTGCCTGCCTTATGAAAATCGTGCAGCTTATCGAACTATCGCGCTAATTTATTTTCAGAGTGAAATTTGATTTACAGAGCGGCGCGTTTGAAATAATCTTGCTTCCGCAAACCTACACAGCGCTCACGAAATTAACATTAAATCTACCGAGTCATAAAAGTAACTGGTACATGTTCCCTTATAGAAGTGACAAGATTGATTTTATTTAGACTTTCTGCAGCTCATATTGTAATATGTGCTCCCCTAAAGATATCTATACAATCATTTCTTATGAAATTATTTTTATTATAACAATAATCGTAAAATAAAAAACTGCAGAGATAATCAAATCTCTAATTGCTAAAACTATTAACGAACTAACATAATCATATCTATCGTTGCATAACAACATTTTCATACCATTTTACTGCCATGTAGATCATGTTATATGATTGACACTATTTTTTACCAAACTTAGAAATCAATTTATTGGGGAAAATTATTCTATATATTTATTATTAAAGTCATTTACTAAATTACTTTGACACAATCAACGTGTTAAGAATATCAATGTATTCTTCTGAACTTATTATAATGATTGGTGACAGAAAGAAATTATTTTTTCATTGTATAAGATGTCAGAAATTGAAAATAGACGTCGAAATACACTTATTTTATTTGTGACAAATATTTTGGCGTATACGAACATACAGGTATTTTTCATTGTAAAAACAGTGTGGATGACATTAGCACTGAATTTATTTGATATTATAACGAATTTATAACAAATGTTACGTTCGAGTTTGGGCCTCTCTTCCATGGATATAATCGTATCGAAAAACTTTTAAACCGAACACACAGGCCGTTTTCTATACAATTGGCAATTGAATGTTGATTCGATAAATGAATGTATTCTATGTTTGACGATGAAATCAATTGTTTCGAAAATATTTATCTGCCATCCAATGTTATTAAGTCCGTGATCGATTACCGAATACGCCATGCAATAATCGATTGATTCAAAACTGAAAATACTTTTATTTTAAACGTATATCCACAGTTTTTTTAACAGATGGAATTTATTTCAGTTATTCTATTATAGCATTTTCCTAATTCCTTGAAATACATACGAGTGTTTATTACAAAAACCCATTTGTTATATAAACATCTCACGTTGTCTTGTTGAACGAGTAACGTGAACAGTTCTAGATACTTTGAGAAGTTCTTGTTTCCCTAATCTTCACAAATGGTGGATCCTTTATGGATCGCTAGCCGCGCCTCGTCCTGCATCCATCAAAATCACGCGAGCCCGAATCCATTTCTCGATTCTCAGGGGAATACTCGCCGCCTCTGGCCCTTCCATCATTTCGCCATAGCTATATCAACAATGATTATTCATCACTGCTCACGTTACCACGGATCCACGATACTATTCCCATTGACATTCCCACGACAACGTTCCTGGAATCCCTTTCGATTGCGTGCCTTTGCCAAATTGTCGTCTTAACTGTTCAGCAAAGAAATAAGGTGAACTAATAGGATCTGTCTAATTTAAAAATGTTCACTACACGAATTGTCTAAAATGTACAAAATTTTTATGGCTTTTACGAAGAAAAATGTGTATACGTCTCGTTAACGTGACGCATGTTGGAACATGTCAATTTTAATGAACGTTGAAGAATAGTTGGTATCTCAATTCATGATTTCAAACATAATTAAAATTAAAAAACAGATTAAGTGAATCAGAAACTTGTCTTTTTAAATTCCAGAAGATATACCTAAGCACAAAGGAATCGTTTCTAAAAAAATTCGTTGCTGAAGAGGCTAATTCCTAAGTTCTAGAAGAACATTAAGCAACCACGGGGAGCGTAAGGTATTAGAATGGTGACCCATTTGTTCCGCCATGCGCTGTCCGAGTGCTATCACCGAAAGGAAAGAATCTCAGCCATCGGAGTACGCGGAAAGCGAAGATACGCCAATTTGAATTCCACGGAGGACGATTTCGCATGGCACATTTAATATTCGCTGGAGTAAAACGTCCCGTACGAGCGTACCCAGGCCCTAACGGACCTGGGCGACTCGCTTCATGGATTCCGTAACCGTCAGGACCTAATTCCGACCTCGCCCTAACGATTTCCAGCGTTCCAGGGTTCTCCTCCTCGGGAGGCTCGGTGCTTCGACAGTCGGCAAAGCGAAAAAGAGGAACGAGCCCACGGACGATTTGAATTCCGCGAGCGTCTGGGCCGCGCTGTAAGTTTGCCATTCGTTCGGCAGCAAATATGGCCGACCGAAGGACGATTCCAGGAGGCGTCAGCAACTGTACCTACAGCTCGTTTCAAGGATATCTGGTATGCACCGTGGCCGACGGACATAATGCAGGTTCGGTCCGCACATAATGGCAATAGTTGGCTTCGATCCCAAAGACCCATCCCACTTTCAACCGTGTTAGCTCTCCTTCACCCCCATCTTCTCCGTTCTGCCATCCCATTCTGCTCTGGGTAGATTCACTCCTCCTCCTTCTGTCTCTCACTCTCTCTTGTCTGTCTAGCTTTCTCTCTCGCTCCCTCTTTGTATGTGGATCCCGCAGTGACACGACATCGCGAGGACTTCGCTCGTCCTCTAACGAGCGGAATCCGAGACTATCGATCTAGTTACGTCGCGTGGAGGATTCTGGCCCGAGGTACTGACGCACGAGACACGAAACCAGCGAGAACGTAAATCTCCGGTTTCGCCCGATTTTACCCGGGCCCTCTTTTCGAACACCCGCCCACGGCCTCGATCATGATTCGGCACACTTCCAAACTCCCGAATTCCTGTCAACCGTTTTCTCGTTAGGAATGTTCCGTCACTAAGATTGCTGGAGAGATGGATCGGGAGCTCCTGTTGGAGAAATAAAATCATTTTTCTTGATGCTTGAAGGATATAGCAACGCTATTCTCTAGAATAGAGGAGTATACATATATGTTAAGTGCACAAATTAATTCGTAGCCTCTTTTTCGTGAACTTATTAATTATTTATTGCGTGATTGCAAGCTTCGCATGTGGGCCTCAGAAACTTTCAGATTTTCTTCAGGAAAAAGCCACACTGCTTTTATGAGATTTCTACTAGATTGTGGAACGTTGGGAGACAATTTTAGGAAGTCGTGGTGACTGTATAATTGATTAACTAGTAATTAGACTGTGAATTTGATGCATTCATGACAAAAAATAGGTAAGTACAATTTAAAATAGCGATAAGATTAAGAGGATTTAGAAACGTCAATGTATTATTTTCAACTTATCAAAATTATTAAAGAAAATGATTAAAGAACTATTTTACTTGGCTTTTGTTCCACACAATCGAGGCACAACATTCTTATTTTGCATAAAAATCCGCAGTCTACTAACAATTGACTAACTATGTAATTGATGAAAAATGACAAGTCGATGAAACCAATGGTTGCGAAACAGTTTCCAATGTTTTGGGAAACACGCTGAACGAGAAAGTTAACTTGGACTTGGCAGACTGAGTCGATTACAGGAAGAGATATCGTTGCCCGAGCGACGAAGCGGAATTACGCTGCCACGCCTCTGAAAAAAAGCAGCGTTGCGAATGAATAAAATAACCGGACACAAAAATTCTCCGGCAAATGTTGTTCAACTTTACTCAGATATTGTCTTTCCGCGCACTTTACTTTCACTGCTTCCCCCGGCGTTTCAACGAAAATAATATTTGTGTTTTCCTTAGAACCGTGGTGAGAGGAATATCGCAAAACAGTCTTGTAATTATTGTAAACCTGCTGTGAGCGACCTATGCTCCTCGATGCACAACAGAAAATGGGTAGACGATGCACAACAGAAAATGGAGATGTGCGAGCAAATAGAAGCATAATTTTATTCTATTTATTCACCTTGTTCCAGCCGACATTGTTCATATAATATATGTCTTCCAACTGGAATATTCCACCGCGGGATATCCTTCACACGAGTTTTTTGCCCGAGTGCACACACGGTTTATCATGTAACAATCCATATTTAATATTGCGCGAGAGCACACAAAGAGCGAGGCTGAACTGCGACACGTTCATTCCCCGGTGGAACGAAACCGAGGCAAAAAGCTGCTAGTAACGGGCGAAGGAAACTGATTTTCCAGAGAAAAGAAGCCGGAAAATTCCCGAGCAAAGATTATTCTTCCTACCAATCTGCAGCTGAAAAAATTCCCGAAGAAAACTTCGTTCGCAAGCTCGGATAGCCAAGTTTCGCAATCAGTCGACTTAACGAGCGAACGAGGCAACATTTCTGCACTAGCCGTATATTAAACTGTAAAAATACGTGTTATCTATAGTTTCTCGAGCAACTAAACAATTGTTCTACTTGAACTTTCACAATATTTTTAATAATAAGATTTTGATGACCTAGACATGCACACACACACACATAGGGTGAGTCACCAAACGTTATCGCCTTAAAGTATCTTTGTTGTTTTCAAAGATACATTAAATGAGGACAAAGTTGAATGGTAAAATGAGGCTCATACGATACAAAAAAAAATTTGTTTTTATGTAATCTTTTTTAGAGATATCAAGGTCACTTTCATTTTCTTAAATGGAACCACCCTTTTTTAAACATCTACAATGATAGTCCCTTTCATTAAGAATTCAGTGACTATAATTACTCAAGGCCATTCAAGGTCACGGACAGAAAGAACGTATAAAACTAAAATATTGAAGCAGAATACGTTTATCACCACTGAGACTTCTAGTAAACATGCTAAGGTCCTTCAATACTATGAAACGGTTTCAAACATCCTCTAGCCGATCACGCTGCGATTTATTTATAACAGTATGTTTCCAAACGCGATTCCGCTATGTTTTACTCACTACGTCGTCGTATGAGCCCCATTTTACCATTCAACTTTGTCCTCGAGACATTTAATGTATCTTTGAAGACAACCAACATATTTGAGGTGATAACGTTAGGTGACTCAGCCTGTACGTTGTCAACCTGAACAACTTTTCTCTATACATGTTTGTTAGTGATAAATATGAAAAACTGTTAGGTCCACTACAGCGAATTCCGCCGTTTTGAACGAATTTAGGTTAGGCCTGGATTCGTATGTTACATATGTTTAGACGGTCTTATAATTACTGGTGTATAAATCAATATCGATCGAAGTTCTCGAAATCAGGACTTCCAGCCCGATCCTCTAACTGTCCGTCAAGATGCAGCAAGCACGGGCGGGTTGCATTCGGAATGAAGTCGGGCCAGATTTAAACGGTTCCGAATGCCGATCGACACTTCGATCCGTGGGATCTCCTCGGGCCTGTAAGTCGTTCCAGTTGATTTAGTTAGTTAGCGATTCATAGCCCGGGTACAGCTTACACCGGGCTGATATATGGTGAGCATTGTTGCGCGAACGAGCTCCGCTTTCCCTCCGTACGGGCTCGCAGAGGGTTGCTCTGGATCCCCGAGGGCACAGGGCCGTCCAGTTTTTGCCCGAGTGCATTAGGAACGCGATATTTCAAGTCTGGACCCGGCATTGCTCGCTACAGACCAGCGTCTCGCTTCCTCATCCCGCAGGCATTCCTATCCGCCTCTCGTCTCTCCTCTTCTCTCTTTCTCTCCTCTCTTCTGTTCCCTGGTTCTATAAAACCGCTAGCGGCGAATCCGTTTGGGTTGGTCTAAAAACAATCGCTATAGCCGCCGCGATTCCCCGGCGGTTTCACGCTGAACACGCTGACCCGGAGCAACTTTCCGGTGACTTCGGGGCTGCGTCTGAACCTCCTTCGGGAGAACGGATCGTACCCTTAATGGCATCTCGCCGGAGAACTTTCGACCGTTTCGTGGTTATTATACGCGCGAGCACACACGCAGACAGTCGAACCAAGTTTCGTTTTCGTTGCTCGGGACCGTGGCATAGCTTGGCGTGCCGTTGGGTATTTTCGAGATTTCTGGCCGAGAGAATTGCTCGGGATGCGTTCCGCGCCGCAAACTACCAAGCTTACCGCGAACTGTCCTTTCTTTGGAAACGATTGTGGCTTGTTCTCCTACCCTGATGACTAGTCTGCGGATCTTTATACGCTTACAACGTATGCAAATTCACGGTGTACGAAGACCGTTTACAGTCAGTTAACGGGTAGGAATGGCCACAGTTGCGGGCCTTAAATACATCAATAAATCAAATCGGTGAGGTGTACTCTTTTCTGTATAATTACCACGACTTTTTCAGCATAAAAAAATAATTTAATACATGTAAAATCGAATTGACGCACTGTTTGCAAGATACCTACTGGTACCGAACGAACTTTTTTCTGTATTTTTTTAATCCAAAAACCGGTACGGTACTTGTCTAGGTATTTTTATGTGGATTCGAAAGAAATTCTTCTCTTGTTCTGGAAGTGTAGAAATGTTAATTTCTCTCGATAAAATTATTTTTAAAAATCAGATAAATGTCTAGAAAACCCCTGTACCACGCAATTAATGCAGACAGTTTTTATTCTGCATAAAAATCGGCAGTCTAATCACCCAGAATAGCGTTTCTATTTGAAGGGAACAGTTCAGTCACTCTGAATAAAGCTGGAAAAAGGAAAATCCATGAATTTGGCGCCAGAGAGGTTCCATTGCATTGGTAGAAGCAGATTCACGATTCTGACGGTACAGGGGCGGATACGCGAGAAATCCTTAACGTTTAATACCGGAAGATAAACGAAAGAAATTCCATAAGTGGCTCCGATTCTCCTTTACCGAGGGACTTTTTCTTGCTTCCGTTTTCTCGCCGGGCGATCTTCCGCGCTCGACGCTCGTGAACGCTTTTCCCGGAGAGCCACGATATACGCTCTTGGTAGATTATTGCCGTACGCGGTGCCCATTCGATCGTATAACCTGTTCCAGCGTGGTTTTTTCCCCGATGCGACGGTTGGATCGTGTATGATTCAAAACAACAGTTATTCTACCCTTTCTTTAAACAACAAAGCTTTTAAAGAACCTTCCACCTGGAATATTTCGTTAGTCCGGTTTGTCCGATTGGTTGAATGACAGGAATTTCGCGTTCCACGCGGATTCCGGGAACTTGTTTGGTTTTCCCGTGTTTTCATTTCAAAGTAAACGAAACGTGTAGCTATTCCGCTCGGAAATTTCTATTGTGTACGTATCTGAACAATGATATTAACATCGCAAACAGCGTCGCCACGAACGCGCGAGATCGAATGTGTTCTCCCGTGCAAAAATTAAATCGTACGGAATTTGCACAGCCGAGACCAGTCGGTTTTTCCAGACGAATCGTAATCTACGTCTTCCCGCATTTAGATCTAATCTCCGTTTCGAGGAGCGCTCGGTAAAGCTGATTATGATAACCCGTCCACCATCTATTCGATCGTTCTAAGGAGCGTCACCACGGCAATGCTTGCTCTTCAGAAGCACCTAAGCGATGCTCGCCTCGTACCGTTGAGGACGATTAATCAAAAGCTCCCTAACTTCGATAGTGGATGCTCGTTTGTAATGAACGGATCGGGGACGCGAGTTTTGTTATGTCGGAACCGTTGCGGAACTCGGAAATAAACTGCCAGATGAAAAGTGTCATACCCGTGGTGAATATTTAATATTTAAATTTAAAAAGTTCCACTATCTTTAATTTCCTATTAATAACATGCAACATAGAATTACATAACTGACAGCTACAGTTACGAAAAAAAAATCACAAAATTCGACTTTTATATTAATGAATTATTGTAATTAACAAACTCTGTGTAAGTACACTATTTACTCGTACGACAAATTTTCCGACATTGAAAGTAGAAACGAAATTTAATGTTATTTCTTCCCTTAACGATTTTAATAGAGGAGAAATCAAATATTGACATCTTCAATTTTTTTTAATTTTCCAACAATCTTGAATTTCATCTACTCAATTTTACTATAAATGCACAAAGATCCGCAGTCTACTAATAACATTTCTACTTTACGTACAGCGTCACCAATTTAATTCTGAAAACCAGTTATATAGTAGTCCTGTTCACAATTGTTGCAATCCGATAGGAAATTTCTCGAACAAGTCGATCGGATGTAGCTCTGAATTAATTGCCCGACTAAATATGGCGCAGTGTGCGAATGCTTCAACGGATTCGCTAATGTTCCACTAATCGCCTTGATAAGGGAGCTAATAGGGACAGAGAACGGGCGAAGATTATATGTATGCGAACAGAGGGAAAATTTGTAGAGGCGACCAATGTTTCGTCCGCCAAGATATTCGTGAATTAATGGCGACGACTCGGATTCTGTATGCCGCCGTATTCTGTCAGACGACAATAGATCGTTCGAATCGTATGTCGGCCTTATCTTCCCGCATTCTATGTCTCGTTATCTCCGAGACAGTGATCAATGACTCAAGTCGGAAGACACACCTTTATAAGACTGCATTCGGCTAGATTTACTTATAGCGCTTCACTTCGCCTTCTGAAGAGCAATTTATGAAATCCTCTGGCTTCAAAGCGAGCACAGTTCCGCATGATCAAAAGCGAAGTCCGTTTAGCCCTTTTCGACTTCTTTGGAGGAAAATTTCTTTGATGTTCCATCAGTGTCTACTTCTGATTTATATAATGTATCGTTACCAGTATCCACGAAAACTATCTTTTAGGAAGATAAAAAACAAATTTCTTTTACTGCAGTATATACAGGGTGTCCCAGCTAACTTGACCACCTTGAATATCTTTGTTGTTTTTAAAGATACGTCAAATGTCTGAAGGACAAAGTTGAATGGTAAAATGGGGCTCATAAGATACCAACAAAATTTTTTTTTCATGTAATTTTTTACGAGATTTCAAGGTCACCTTCATTTTTTTAAATGGAATGAGGTATTTTGTAATACATCAATCGATGCAGCTGGACATTCGTTATAAAAATATTTATATAATTTATGTATGTCGAAAAGTTAGTAGTTCAGGAGATATTTCAATTTAAAAAACTCTAAAATACCATTACTGTCGTACTAAGACGTTACATAAGTAAGTAAACACTAACTAAATATCTCCAATGATGAATCTTGATGGTTTTTCCTTTGTTTAGTTTAAAATAAGTAGGGGCATCTTTTTTATTACATAAACTTTTTTGCATGACCTTCAGATCATGGTTTTTTTGGCGTGGGGCACACCGTGGAGCCTTAAAGAAATAAGTTGGAAAGTGGCGGTGTGCCCCACGCCAAAAAACCATGATCCGAAGGCCATACAAAAAAATGTATTCAATAAAAAAGATGCCCCTACTTATTTTAAACTAAATATCTTTGTTGCTTCCAAAGATACATTAAATATCTTGAGGACAAAGTTGGTTGGTAAAATGGGGTCCACACACGATACTAACAAATTTTTTGTTTTATGTCATTATTTTCAGAGATATCAAAGTCACCTTCATTATTTAAAATGGCTCCACCTGTCTTTAAACACCTACAGTGCTAGTCAACGAATTCATTACGAATTCGGTGACAATGATTATTCGAGGTCGTTCAAGGTCACAGACAGAGAAATTTCACAGATGGCAACCGGAAAATCGTCACAAAACGAAGAATCAATCAAAAGCATGAATCGTGGGCTAGGTTAGTGCATCGCGGACCAGCTCGTCGAGGATCGGAGTGGATTCGCGAGCGCTCGGTGTAACACCGGGCCGATAATTCTAACACTTGAGCGGATCCACTATATCATTACGAACAAAGCGATACGGTCGCCGGCATGGGTTTTGCGCGGGCGCGCACTGATTCACTTTGGCAGCGCATTTATCACTCAACGTCCGTGCTGGATCGCGCGCCGCGCCGGGTTTTCGAAATGTTGCGCGTTTCATGACTGCCTAACGAGGAAAATGGTGTTGGCTGTGGAACCGCTGGACGTTGGTGCTGGTTTCACAAGTTTCACGGGTTTCACGGGCCTTATTGTCGCGTGTGTGCGCCCAGTTGTCTGCACCCTGGCTACTCCCGCCGACCATATTATACATATTTATGGCGAGGAAAGAGATATAGGGCGGATAGGACGCGGATTGGCGGAGGCACTGCGAAGCCAATTAAAGTGCAAATGTATGGAGATGTGGATGGAATCCCAAGTAGCACAGTGACCGGGAAACCGTCATAAAACCAAAACCCGGGGCCGAACTAATCGACACTGGGGCGAGCCGCGCCAACATACCGCAGCGGGAAGATGGGCGAATAGGGATGAAGGAAAAAAGCGGACTCGAAGAGAGGCGAGGGGATCCGGTTGATAGATTCGAGTCGGTCCGGGTGTGGATCCTATGCAACTCGCGAGATGAGAATTCTCTGTCGGTCTAGGAAACGGAATACCCAGGCCGGGGGTGTATTTAGGTCTACTAGGAACCAGCGGGCCGAGAGAATTGCCGACTGATTTTGCAGGGGATCTGGAACGATCTGGTGAAGCGAACACCGGCCTAGAAAAACAAATTCTACTGGCGCGGCGGCTCAGGGAAATTGTTACCCGCCTGACTACGGATTAACATACGGTGATACGGTGGCTAAGCTGCTCGTCGGAGTTTTTTCCTTCCACGAATTCCTTCCCGCTTGTAATTGTATTCTCTCTATGTTATTCACACGCTTGTTCGAAGCTAATGAAGCAGAAATATTCATGAAAGTAGAAATACAAATTCGATAAAGAATTGTAAATGAAATGTTTACGTCTTGACTGTCGAAAGAGTAATTGCGTGAATTTCATTTGCGTTTGTATGTAATGTAGTCTGCCACGCGTGTTGCGCACACGAAATTTGGAAAGATTCCACCTGACAATGGAGGTATTGGTACTATTATACAGGGTGAGTCACCGAACGTTGCCACCTGAAATATCTTTGTTGTTTTTAAAGCCTAAGTAGGAAGTCTACAAATAAGGGGCTTCGAAAGTTAGTGAGTGATTAACGAGTAGACTGCGAATTTTTAATGGTTAATGCAAAATAACAATGTTCTACTTAGAAAGTTTATACGCGCATGGCTAATTATAGTCACTGAATTCCTAATGAGAGGAACTATCATTGTAGGCGTTTGAAAAAGAGTGCTTCCATTTTAAAAAATGAAGGTGACCTTGATATCTTTAAAAAAAAATCACATAAAAACAAAAATATAGTTTTGGTATCATGTGTATCTTTAAAAACAACAAAGATATTTGAGGTGGCAACGTTCGGTGACTCACCCTGTATGTATATATGTATTTCAGGTACCCTTTACACCGATAGACTACATCTAAAAAATTGGAATTTTATTTTCCCTGTATGTACCCCAGTAATAGTCACCTAACCATTTTACATTAATCCATCGGATAATTTACTCGGACCCGATAGTTGCTCCTAACATCGGGAAACACTTCTACGAGGGTTTTACCAACATGGAAGTTCATTTTTTGGTTTTTACCCACTGCCGACGCACTGTGCGGAGGTTTCACAAACGAGGAGGATTTCCAATTACGGGACAAAACCCGAACGACGCAAATTTGCGGCGAGTCGGTTAGAGCTGTTTCCTGAATGGCCCAAGAGCCCGGATGGAAAGAGCAAACCTCGCGATGAAATCGCGACAAATTGAATCATCATCGATATCACAGAACCGCGTAAACAGTGTGATCAAAGCTGCGCGGATTCCACTGGCGTTGATGAATGGTAGGGTATTCGTAGGCGCACCAGGGGGGGGGGGGGAATGGTCCAGCTCTGCGGACAAAAAAGCAGCAGAGTCGACGTGGAAAAAGCGTGAACCGGTCCGCGTGTGTATCAGCGGTGTGCCGTCCAATAAATTCCGACGGGTCGCCGAAGTTTGTATTTTGTACAAATTTCACGGAAACGTGGTGCTACTTCCGCGCCGAAATTCACCGATTGGACCGAGCTGGCGAGCGCGAGAGCTGTTGGCGAGAGAACGTTCCTCTGTCGCGTGAAATATCGTCGCGAGGACATACACAGCCGACCGAAGACCGTCGGAAAGCGGGACTGTGATTTTTCCGGCGAAATAGCGGACGCCTCGTCGCCCGGCGAAATTTATGGTAGACCTAAAGTTCCGTTCCCGGGACAGCCGTCGTAGAAATGAGATTACTCGACCGATCAGCCCGGCGAACGCATCCGAGTGCTTGTTAGAAATTTTTTCCTCGGCTAATGAGTACCTTGTCCTTCTATTGTTCTGGGGTAAGTGTTCAGCACACAGTCCCTTCACCAGAAGACAACCTCGACTTCTTACAGGAAGAAGGCCCACTTGTTTTCCCAATGGCAGGCTGTTATATTCCTTACGTAGCCAGAAATTTCTGCCATTTTTCTACGTAATCTCGTAGATTTTGGCGAGAAAATGACAAAAATCCAAGTTTTGATCCTAGGGCATCAGTGGTTCAAAAGTTATGAGTGTTTAAACTTGAGCGATTTCCAGCATTTTGACAGGTAGGGGCAGGTAAGGAAATTAGAAAGCCCGAGGGTGTGTTTTTTGAAGGTGGTGGAAGTGAAAAGTAGTGGTGGTTACCATCACGAAATGTCAGCTGCGTTTCCGTCAGGTTCGTCGAATATTCTAAATATGGTAGATCACTATTTTTTGGCCGTGCCTTTCGTCCTTTATTGCGTTTACGGCCGTTATGCCGCCAGTTAACAGTTTAGCTGATCTTCACAGTCGCACGCTTGTCCCTTCGCAGAGGGTTTTACGACGGAACAGTTTGGGTTACACAACTCCAACTGAGGTCGCAGACATTGAACATGTTTACGCACGCCACGAGAGTCGTTCACGTAAGAAATGTCGCAAGTTACTTGCTACTGTATCTGCACCTTCTAGTCTCAAGCATCTCCATTCAAGACTTCACGTAAGACCCAGTCGTAGATCACCATGAACACTCGATTTGACTTGGATCACGTTGCGCCAACATGCCCGTCCATTGAAAGGGGATCGACAGGCCATTCGGTGGACAGAGCTCGGCCAATAGGACGACAGCTCGCGCCGATACCTGTCGGTTTCCATCTAATATCAGCGATAATGAACGGTCTGCGAAAATCGGGCTCCCTTATAACGACGTCCGCCATTCCGTCTATTACCATGGTAATGCGCGTGGCTTTCGTCGACGGAGAGCAGCTGCGCGAAAGAGCCGACTGGCCGGCCCGCGTTTAAACGAAAATTATTAGACACTTCCGTAGGGTTGACCACACGGGCCGAACTGTATCGGCTGCCATTACGTACCGGCCGCACCGTCGCGTCGGATCGGAATATCACGATCTACCGGAAGGCAGCTAACTGAAATTGACCGGCGTCCGGTTCATTAGAATTTAACGTCGGCCAAAGTGAACGCTAAGTGGATCTTTTCGTTCCTCTGTCCTCCTTCGTCCTCATCTAAACCCCGTCCATTTTCCAGCTAATTTCGCGATGGAAGTTTTATCCTGTCTCCGCGCTTTCGTAGACAGCGTGCCCTCGTTTCAGGATGTTCTCCTTTTCCCGACAAATTTCGATTTCTTTTGCGCTGCTTTTACAAACCGAGTGGTGGAACTAAGTATAACAGTGTCTCAGTATATGTGATCGACACTGTCTTACGGAAACTGGCAGATTTTATGCATTTATCACGACATTGCTACAAGATTGATCATTTCAATACAGATCCACAGTCATACTATAATAAAAAGATGCCATGAATAATATCATGAATCAATCGATTTCTCGTAGTAGTTAGAGTCGAGTTTGGTACATACGACGTTTCGGAGACGTGGTTTTGGTGCGAGAGACTTTAAAATAACCACGAGAGCAAGCAATGAAACATTTCTGAATGCTAAAAAACCGAAGTTTAATGAAAAGCGAGTCTGAATTGGAAACCACGTGTAAACGAACACAGCATCCGCACAACAAATGACGACGGCAACAAATCCCCGTTACGGGTATGAAAGAAACTACCACGGAAAAATGGCACTCCCATAAGCTTCGGCACATAAAAGCACGCGTTTCCATTGCATGATCCATGAGTCTCGCCGCACGGATTACGGTAAGCGCGCCGCAGGGGTGCGAACACAGCTTAATGGTCCTGAGTCGAGCAGAAATGCCAGATAGGGTGGACATTTCAACAAAAATAGACTTCGACGTCGAAACCACCGCGAGCCTCTTCGAGGTTGGTCAGTTAGAATTCGTATTAAATTCTTCTCGCCCCTAATCTTGTATTCGTCATCACACCGATCGACTTTTTAAATTCGATATCTAAAGTCATCAGTTCCTTTTTTACGATTATCCTATCCCCTTGTTTTATTTCATAAAAACGTTCAGCAGTTTCGACTGCGGCGGACCGTGGCAGCCGAGACCCTTATCCTCTCGCTACGGACGTTAAACAAACCCCAGTAATCGAGCCCAAATCGATGGATTAAGAATCCAATTGGAAATGTCCGCCCTCTCCCTAATTCACCATCTATCCGTCCTCGCTACCCACCTCCGTGAAATCCCTTGAATCCGAGCTTCACCAACAGCATTCCTCTTTAACCACCTTCCCAGCACATTCACGATCCTAAAGCGTTCGCCTACATGAACGTTTTTCTGAAATACATTTCCAGAGGCAGCCTCGATGGTGTCGGTGTTAGTGGCGGTGGTGGCGGTGACGGCGGTGGTGGTAGTGGTGTGGCGGCACCAGCAATAAAGTTTGCTTTATTTTTACTACCCCTCTGGCCAAGTACCGCCCCGTATTTCCTCGGGATATTGACATATCGGGGGTGCCGGGGCTTCTCCTCTTAACGCCCTTTTTACACTGGCACGGAATTTATGTCTTCTTCCTCCGCGTCCTTTTCTCTGGCGATCCACCCCCATCCGCGCGCGCTCTTCTTTTCCTTCTTCTGGCCCGATCTACATTTTCTTCGGTTCTACCTCCACCTCGCCCCGTTTAACCAGCGCGTTTGCCACTCACCCTCTCCCGCCACCTTTATCTCGCATCACCCAAGACCTACTCTTCCTCCGCCTCCTCCTCCCCCTCCTCCTTTTCTCAGACTCCTTCGTCCTGTTGGTCCTCCTCCTCGACGATCCCACCGGCGAAGAAGAAGACAATCAATCACGCGCACGTATCTCCACGTTTGCAGAATCAATCGGAAATCTCTATTAGGCGTGGACTCGGCGCTGGACCTATCGGCGCTGGAGCGATCGATCGATCCATGATCACGATAACGCGCACACCGTTGTTGGTGTTGCAATTTGTTCGAGGCGGTTCGTCGTCCGATTCTAGGCAAGATGTGGGATTGTTTAGATTGCTGCTGATCCTTGGCGTTTTGTTTCTTGTGTTGGAATCATTCGTGTTCCAATTTGATCGAGGTGGTTTGCCGACCAACTCGGGGCGAGATGTTGATTCGTCTATATCAGGCCTGGACACGGTTGGGGTCCCTCCCCAAATGTTTGCTTCCCCCACCAACCTGTCTTTCACGCAGCGCGCATCTTCTCGTGATAGAGGAAACGCGTCCGGAATAGGGTTGCCATCTGCGAGTCTCCCAGTTCCTCATCCTTCCGCCCCTCGCCCAGTTGTGCTGAGGAGCCCGCCTTTGCTTCCCCCACTCTACCGCCTGTGGGAGCGGAACCTCCTAACTTCACCCAAGCTAAACCGTCCGTGGCGTCGCGTGGAACAAAAGAACACCCGTTATTTTCCCTACCCGCTCCCACAGGCGGAAGAGTGGGGGAAGCAAAGGCGGGCTCCGCAGCACGCTGTGCGTGGGGCGGAAGGGTAAGGGATCTGGTGGGACTCGCAGATGGCAACCGTGGTCCGGAACGCTAGAAGGGGACAGTGGATGCTACGATGGGGATAGTTTCGTTTGAATTGACACAAACTTGTCCAAGCCGGTTATAGAGAGTATTCGCGGATCTTATAATGTAAATCGGAGAGTTCCAACATGTAGCTTGCGAGCCACACGCGACACCTTCCCCACTTAGGTACTTCTCCCACTCTTAAGCTTAATCTTTTATGTTTTAGACGTAAAACTTCGTTCCTGTTCCCGTGCCGTTACTACTGCCTACTAACTCTATGGCTGCACATACGTAGTAGTGGCGAAATGTGTGACTAATGGCGGGGACCTTGAAATTCTCAGAGAGGAACAAGTTGGAACTCCCTGATGTAAATGATCGTCACATTGAACCTCTCATATCTCTTAAATAAATGATTTTTTCACATAATTCGGTGAACACATTCTTGTAAAGGATATCGAGATGCATTAAGTGGTGCAATGAAAAATACGTTTCCATTTGTCCCACCCCGCATATTTAGAAGATTATGTTTGTTTAACGTTACCGTTAGAAATCGGACATTCCATAAGCAACAACCTAATATAAAATGCACGGTGAGGAGGGTTCGTCGGGCCTGTGGATAAAACGACAGTTTATTAATTGACGGATTAATAGCGGCTTTCAAGCAGCAAAGTCGGCAGAGGCAATGAAGGGTCTGCGCCGCGTTTGAAAGAAAAACGGACGCGTTTGCCCGGCTGAACGAGCAAAAACAATGAGCAATCGGTCGTCCGGGGGTTATATTCCGCCTCCGGTTCCGTTTTTCAGTGCATTTCTATTTATCGGTATCCTGGGACACGTCGGTGTAAGAGGGAAGAGAGGAGAAAATAAAAAAGCTGACAGCCGGGGAGAGTGGCGTGAACAGCGACGCGGAGGTGCAAAGGGAAAACGCGTTCGGGGTGGGGAGACAGAAAAAAAAGTATTACTACAGTCGAAATGTTAAGCGAACGTGAAGTCGGGGTGGGGGGGAGGGTAGGACACTGGCAGGGTGGAAAAGCCATACACGACAAAGGATTGCGAATAGACGGGTTCGATTGAACGGCAATTTCAATCAGGCCCAAATGTGCGGAAAACACGATACACCGCGTACTCCGTTACTTCTGTGCTGCCCCGGTGTACGAAGAATTGCGTTTTCTAACCGGCTTAGTATCGTCCGCACATATCCGCATCGCGGAGTCGAACACACTACTGTAAACTAAATAGGCTTGCTTGTCATTGGATTCCCTCATGTGTGTCCGCGCGTTTTACAATGAATCGACAAAGAATTTAATCCGATCCGTCCGCCTAAAGCCACTCCCGAAGCTCTTGTTTGAGCCGGCGCGGCGCGGCGCACAGCGTAATGTTCGTCAGTGCCACGGATGATAGAAGAAGGAAAACAGCGACCGTTTCATTGTCGAACTAATTATTTTTTATTATACTCGCCCGGTCTGATACTTAACATCCTCTCCGAGACACTTTCGTGATCGTCTGATCATTTCCAGAGGGTAGAACACTCTGAATAGATGCACAGCACAAAAAATTAAACAGTACTCAGCTCGTAAGACCGCACGACCGAAATGAAAACTTCTATGGCGATTGCACATCTGTCTGTTTCTTGCTCGCTCGGCTAAACTCGGCTCCTCCGTGTTTACCCGAATAGCGTTTCACCCCGAAGCGTGACGGATCAGACTCATTCGCTGCCCAGCAATTGTCTACGCGATGCGCCTAATGAAGTTTTCACTTCAAAAATGTTTTTGGCGATTCTCTCCTCCACCATATCACAGGGATGGGAAACGTTCCTACTTGACGAAACAGCACCATACATACTTATTGACTAATACTAATGGATGGCACACACTTTAAATCAGAATAACTCCTTTATAAATGGACCGAACTATTTCAGCTAAACTAGAGAGATTAGTTGACTAGTAAAACAAATAGTAAAAGTTGCTTTTTACAACTTTTTTATTCGGGCTTTTAACGAAAATTTTAAATGATTATTTTTAGTATTTCAGTTTTGCTTTGATGATGGTTGCAATACGCCTTGAAAATAACTTGAAAATATTTTACTGTTTTTTTTAGACATCCGTATATTCAGTGTTGAAAGTAAACTGTCCAATAGCTCGGCGTGTCATTAACCCGAAGAAACGTTGCGGTTGACTACAAGGATTTCCCTCGGTAACGTAGTTTCTAACGATCAATTTCGTAATCCTTCGCTCCCATGTACGACATGGTCGGTGATAGTTGTAACCTTGCAAGATGACATTCCACGAAACGAGCCATGAAAGATTATTCGCCAGCCATGCGGCTGCTCTTCTCGACTACATCAATATTTATGTAAGAACTTAGGGACATATTGAATACGAGATTTCACATTCAACTGAATGCATATCAACGTGAACGTACACATTCGATGGGATACGGTAACATTAAATATTTTATTCGGTGATACAGTACTGATTCGGTGACATTTCAACGTATTCTCAATATGCACAGGTATCGTTCATTCTTCAGAAAAATGTAGTTAATATCACAATTTGGTGAAAAATTGAAACGACATCCATGCTCTACCTCTATGTATGCATCAAAATTTATAGATTATTTAAAACCTTTTGTATATAACGTATTTGCACAAATTCTCATTTTAAGACTATAAATTAATATATCAGCGAGCAAAGAATGGCCATCCAGAGAAATTTTGGAATATTTTTAGAGGAACATTAACAAATTGTTGAAAGAAATGCAGTAAATGGGAACCCAGCTGACTACACAAGGGCACAGTGTTGGACAATAAATAAATTTATTTAAATAAATAGTATTTAAATAGAAATTTAAATAACGAGTTACTTCTTATTTGGATATTCAAATAAAAAGCAAAAATAATTATTTATTATTTGAGCAAGTCTCTAAATGAATTATTTAAAATAATAAAATTAATTGTTATTTACAAATACAATTTCAATTATTATTTGTATTGACAAATAATAAATTTAATTGTATTTTTCTATAGGCAGCTAGGCCCTCTGGACGGGCCCGACCACCGCACCGGCGATATACCTGAAAAGGTTGCTATAACAGACAAAAAATGCGCACGTGTTCATTGTATACAATGCACAACACAAGAAATAAGAGAAGAGCAAAAACTATTTATTTAATTCCACCTCAATCCAAATAATAAATAATCTTTTATTTGAAAATAAGAAATAATAAATAGATCACTATTGGAATTATTTAAATTACTTTTATTTAAATAAAAAGTTAAATCTTTTTTGCAATTAAAATCACACGTTTATTTATTATTTGAAATAAAATTTTCCCAGCACTGCACAAGGGTTAACCGAACACGTGGAATTAGTCCACAATAGCTCAAACACGAATACTAGTTATTTCTCTGCAGAGTGGAGGCAACCACGTATCAGACAGAGGGGAGCATGAACGTAATTGAATAAATTTAGTGAACCGGTGTCTTCTACGTGCAGATCTGATTTGTTCTTTATTAGGGGGGAATAAAGTCGTTTATCACACACAGCAGACAAGGAGAACGACTGTGTCCCTTGTCGGACAAAAGAAGCCGGGCTTGATTCGAGTGCAGAGAATGTTCCACATTTCTCGCTGCACCGTACCACGGTTTCCTTATGAAACACTTGCATCGAGTATTTCGTCTCTTAATGACCCGCTTTAGACACGACTGTTTAAACTCATTTTCTAACCGTTCCGCGTTTCTTTCCAGGTCAAGTGGATCTTTGGACAAAAACGACGAGCGGCTGCGCTTGCAGTTTTAATTCGTCCAGCAACGAATGCGCGTGCTGCGTTCCATCCGGAGGATGCAGCTGCGGTGCAGCATCGCCGGACAGATGCGCTCAGTGCGGACTGGAGGAACACTGCGCCAACAGTAAGCATTATTCTTCCATCCATATTAATCTTCCATCACCATTCATGTTAATATTTATTCGGACAAACTAATAGTGGTCGCACATTTTCGCGTAGACGGTGATGGCCAAGCTCGTTAGCGGAAAAGAATTTTTGAAAACATTTGGTTCTCAACTCATTTCGCATTAAAAACATTGGCTATGTTAATAACTGGACTGATGTTTCAGTAGAGCCCTTAGAAGATTGTACTTGCCGTCTATAATCGAAGGACCACCGCTGATGTACCGTGTGTACGATTTCTTGAGTTAACTAACTGCTCCCTCACTTAGGTCTACCGACCGCCCTTTTGGGTCCTTCCTAAGTGTAGGGTGGGGGTGACTGGGCTGCCTGTGTTTTTATCACATGCTTACTTACTACCTGGACCTTCGGCAATGAAACTTTAGGATATAGCTTCTTACACCTGGGAGGCTAAATTGAATGCACAAGTTAAGAAACCTTATTCTAATTGAGCTTGTCACTATGTGCCACATGTTGGCTGCAGACCAGTCTACATACTAAAGAAATGGTAATGGCTTGATGCTAACAATCTCCCAAAAATCTAAGAAAGTCAATATAATTTACACAAAATTTCCTCGATAACCCAAAAAATCCTTTCCCCTAAGAAGACTCGTGGATGCTTCCTCATGAAAAGTATTTGTATAAAAATTATTCGCCAAAATTAATCCCGATTGAGTAACAAAGTTTACGTTAGCAGAATTTCGAAAAGAACCATTGACGGTCCGAGTAGTTTAAAGGTGAAAGAAGTCCACTGGCAAGCGGAAAATCTTCGGATTCGATTCGCGGTGCGATTCTTTTCGGCTTGCACCATCCGGGAGCTCTTGGTATCACCTCGAACTACAACTTCTAGTTAGACCTTTCACTGTTAAACTCGTTAGCAATCCAACTAGCAGTTAGAGTATCATTCCCGCCTCCCTCCGACGCGACGCTCACCCGGGCTTGGCCAATCGTCCAATTCGAGTATTTACTTCCATCCTACGCGCAACGCAATTACGTCACTTCGAAAAGGCAACCGCGATCCCTTTGAATCCGTATCGTCATTAGAAACAAGATTTACGCCATTAAGCCGCTATATCCCATCCCTTCAGCGCTGGCTGCGCCGTATCTCAGCCTCTGTTAGTCGTGTCGCGTGAATAAGTGGAAATTAGAGCTTCTTTGGAGGCGAACGGCCGAGCAACTCCTAAAGAGAAGCTGCTCAGGTAACCCAGAAACAGATCGAGTAAACGAGACTAGAGCGGTAAGAAGAGAACAGACAGTCTTATTGTATAGAAAGGAGTGGATTCACAAAGCCGCTTCGGCGATAATCGCAAAATCAATCAACAGGCGATTCTTTCGGATGTTTACGGATGACCCTACCAGCTTCCAGGATAATGTATAAATCCTGTCACCGAAATTGCTACCCTCTTCTGCCCTTCTCTTTCTCATAACTGATTACGTGTTCTTTCGACCCGCCATTCGTCTACTCCTTCGTTAATTACTCCTGACATTATTGCCCCTTCGTTCCATCAATCAAACTTTTCTTTTCTTTCCTCCTAGTCCTTCTTCCACGCGTACCTAAAACCCACAGTTGACACTTAATCACTCTAACGGCGAAATGTTTGTATTTTCATCGTGTATCGGTTGCTATCGTCCACTGATGGACACCAGGGAATTCGCGGGTTTCATAATTGCTCCAATTAATCGTGAATTAAATTTGTTCTGGCTACGTTCCGTGAATTTTCGTTCGTAATTTTGTATATATGTAGGAATTTGTCAGGGACCGCGCGCGGGATATATTCAACAAAATGTTTCAATTATAATTGAAGAATTATTTGGAACGACATATCTGCTGAATCGTATTTCGAAATATATTCAAAGTTAAATGATTTTTTTTCATTTTTAAACTTGCGATACACATACGAGAAACCTGTGAAATTGATAATACGGAAATTTCATTTTCAATGTTTTTAATAATCTGGTACGAAAAAAGCCGGCTATTTTAATTCCGGTAAAAAGTGACGGGGCTTTGGAAACTGATTTTGAACACTCTTTTTCCGCGTATCGGGTTTCCTCGTTACATTGCAGCATTGAAAGTAATTGCACGCGTTCAGTATTTAATTAAATTGCATATTCAAGTAATTCAAAAACTTTTGAAAAATATTTATCGAATGGAAAACAGCTGAACGATACAAATAATGGTACACACATTCAAATGTAATTTTCAATCATTTATATGAAAACCCGCTTACACAGCGGATTGGAAAACAACGTTGTAAATAAATACATGTTAAAAATCGGTAAAGACTAGCTCGCTTCGAAGGTTCTGGGGTAAGTGCCGTGGGGTCTAACACTCATGAGCAGGGTCGAGTGCTCCGGCTCCCAAATCGTCCACCTGTGCATGCCTGCTTTAAAACATGCCTAATGTACTACAATCTTTTTCCTTCAATCACACACGTGTGTAAAGCCTGAAGTTCAAGGTTCGCTGAAGTTCGTTATTCGTCGGGCAAGCAATCAAATAGTTTTTAGCGACTTTCGCAACTTCTTAATTACTCCGGAACTGCTAAACTAAACTTCTAACCTTATCTTTCCTGGATCTGCCGTGCAGACCATCCGCTAATATATTTCCCGGTGCTACATCGTAATCACAGAAGTTTCCGATAGGAAGTCCTTCGGAGGGCAATTAGGAATCGATTCCGGGTTCATATAAGACAGACGCACAAGGTTCTGTGTCGCGACAGCTCGTCGCCTCGTTCAGAGAGACGAAGGTCTGTCTTATCAGGACGACTAACCACTGTAAGCAGGAAAAATCGTTAGAAGCGGCGCAATGCTTTCGTTCCGTAGTGTTGCGCTTCCAAGTGACCTGGATTTTACGTGAATAATGATGACATATTAGATCGAAGTAAGCTCCAAACTTCAGCAGCTACAATTTTTCCAACAATGTAAAAATTCCGATGAAACACGTATACAACACTTTTGCTAAGAATATCAGAAATTGAATTCAAAATTAGAATCCGAGTTTTTCAAAAACTACGTAATTCTAATGAACAGGGTGAGGTACCTAAGACACACCCATCGAAAATATCTCTGTTGTTTTGAGTAATACAAGTTGAGTGGGGCAATTATTGTGATAGAGGAGTTTTACAAAGCCGTAGTTTAATGAAGTCGCCTTATTAGGTTATTGGGAGTCAATTAACCAAGAAACCCGATGCTACACATATTAATTTGGTCAGAGTGTCGACTCTTGAAGATGGAACGACCAGAAACTATGTATTCACTGGTTCTATGTTCTTTGTTTCAGTGTGCAATATAACGCTGGACAGCAAGCAGTTATTCAGAAAATCGGATCGCGGCTTCGGGCAAATAAAGTCGCCGTCTCTTGAAGGGCCCTCGAGGTGTACATACAGATTCGTGCCGGACACTGGCCAGCGAGTGGAACTACAAATCTATCGATTGATCTCCATTGGACGGCATAACGGCACCGCGTAAGTAGCTTTTGCGTTCTACTCTGCGTTCTCCACTACTAATCCCTCCTCGAAGTCACTGATGCGCGAAGGAGTTCGAGAGAGCTAATCTTTTAAGGTATACGTCTGTGCATACGTGGTATAATTTATTGAACAAGCTGATTGCTCGATGCTGCCGAGCATCGGACATCAGTAACCAGACTGAATGTATATGAAATACTTTTAACAAGTTTTTACATATTCATAATTTCCATGCCAAGAGCTTCTATAAATCGGTCTCCATTCAATAGGAAATGTTATTTTGTTTTCTTGGATGCTGTCAATTTATTAATATAATTTCTACAGCATCAGAGTACAGCCAAACCTGTTTTTGTGCGATTTTCTTTTTATTATCTCGGAAGACGTTGTCGTTATCAAAAAAGTGTTCCTACAAAAGTTGTTTGGTATGACGGGCTACATTACGTAATATTAATTGTTTTCTTGTGGGTGGAGTGGTGGAGGACATTTCAAGGTCATCTTGATTTTTTAAACGGAATGTCCTATTTTTCATACGATAGATCGATAGAGTATCAAATTCCAAGTATAAAAGTGTTGACCTTCATATGTCCTAAACCTAATATAGTTAACGAGATATTATCGGAACAATTTTCTTCCTTCTTTGGATTCATGTTTATGTTTCAAGATTCTGCCCCTTTTAATTGTGGTCGAAGCATCGATGGCCATAAACAACCATACACGAAACGTTCGTATAATGTTTGTACTCGATCGCGAAACGTTTCCACGATGAAAGAATAGAATGCTGTCGCATTTCAGTTAATTGGCTGCAACAATTGAAACGTGTTACAGTGAAACAATATTATAAAAATGTCGCTGACGTGGGCACACTGATAATTGTTTCGTTAATGTAATACCGTAGCGAGTTTGTGACAGTTCTCGTGCATCACTGCCGAAACAGATTCTCATTGATTGGCCGTCAGCCCTGGTACTAATCAAAAGAGTTTTTAATCACTTCGGGCGGACACACTGCTATTTTGTTCCATACTTTTTAATTGAATTAGTTCTCACGTACACGGAGGGCTGTTCCCGCCGGAACGCGTTCCGTCGGCCTGAAAATTGTTATTACAATAAATCTGCCGCGATATTTGTTCCGTGGTGTATTTTTCATACGCGGCACGATACATTTTGCGTGTCACTTCAAACGGAAATCGCGGAGTGAAAACAACAGCCCTGCGGTCGAACTGTTGAAACATCATTATTTGGAGGGGTTTGATTTTATTTAACGAGCGAGCGAGAGAGCGAAATCAATTACTAAATTCAGAGAGCACGAATTATCAGTACTTTAATGAACCGATGCTATTGATAAATAATATCGTGTAATAATATGTAACGGCACGTATTTGTCGACTAGGAATATGTAATCAATGAACTAAAAATTCCGATATCATTGCTAGGCTACGAATTCTCATGGGATGCGGAATGCGAAAGGGCGGATGTACTCGGAAAAGATTTTCAATATTTTCAACCTACATTTTTACGATGTACATAATTATTAGACTGCGGACCTTAATGCAAAATAAAAATTTTCTTCGTCGGTTACAAGACACAGAAACCATAGAAAAATTTCGTTTCATTTTCAACAATGTGAATAAATTGAAAATAACAAATGGACGTTCTTAAATTTTCTTAATGTTTTTACTGTTTTAAATTACATTCACCCATTTTGGGTCGATTCCTACATTTTGGGCCCAGTATTCGAACACATTAGAAAATTTTTATCACTGAACTGCAGAGCGTTATGCATTTATATCATATGCAAATATGTAAGATACAAAGAACGTGTACAACGTTAACGATGACTCAACAACATAAATTTCACTCTTAATCTTTGTTAAATTATCTATGCAAATTGGAGCTTGTATAAATATCTGGAGTTTCTTATCATAGCCTGACACAGAACATTCCATAGTTTAAAAGCTAGTTCCAAAAGCTAACACAAAGGTCAAGTTACAACAATATCGGAACAAAATATCGTAGGTCAAATTTGGCGAGGTCGTTCTAATGGCGAGTCTTCTCTTCGAAAGGTCACGTTGAAATGGACGCGGAAAAAAATTGTATAAACTCTGTAGAGATGTTTGAATTCGTAAAAATAACAGCTTCAGTCTCTGGCTCCATGTTGTAGAAAAAGGTACCCGCTTTACAAAAAGAAAGGAATTTCAGACGAATGAGTTCAAACATTTTAGACGAACTTCCAAGAGGGTTCGGAGATCGACAATTATTACAGTTTTACGACAAATGTTAAGTTTAACCTTCATTCTCAGGAGTCAAGGTCATTTGAGAGACGTATTGCAGAAAATATTTCAATGAAATATAACATTTGAAAGAAACAATATCAGGTAATACCATTCAAATTACATAGACAATAATTTTCGCGTTCTCACAACTGAAAAAAATATTCGGGGGCGGGGAGTGACACTTAAACGAGACAGTCTGTGTCACGCCCTTTATGTCCGCCCATAGACAAGATCGCAGCACGTGTCCCCGGGTTTTCGCACTCGAAGGAGAAGTTAAGCGGCGGCTTATGTCTGTGGATATGATTGGAGATCGCTTGTGTCGATGGCCGTTTCAATTTGTCATACTTCCGCTGTTACGGGGCTACCGCCGCGCCGCCATCGGGCCACTTAAGTCCCAGCTCTTCAACCTGTGTAGAGCCAGATTGGTGGTATGGGATCCGGGCTAGGAAAGGTCTCGAAAGAAAAATTACTGTTTCTGGAATCGTCTCCCCCAGTCCACCGTTCTTTCCTCTGCTCGGCTAGGATGCCGAAGGAAGTTCATAGTTGCCGGGGGAAGGCCTTCGACAAGCCTTACGAAAGTTCTTACAATTTTTCGACAAGACCCAACCTCCATCTCGGACCTTTTCTCCTCGGGCAACCTAAGTAGAGCTTAGAACGTGAATGCACGGAGCGTCCCGGGCGCAGTTACTTCGGCTCTTTCCCTTCATCATATTGGACAGGGTGTGCATAGTAATGCGCTTGAAATGCATTTACAGTGTTCGATTACTCTTCTCGGGCTTTCAGTCCACAAAATATGGTCGAGAGAGAACGGTTTGTTGAATTTTGAATTTATGACTTCTTTATCGGGGAAAAAGTACACGCTTGGTCGATGTATACAGACAGCTGAAGACGACATAACTTTTATAATCAATTACGCAATTAACACTTTCGCTACCGTGGACGAGATATGTATCTCGTTTCCACGATGTCGCATGTACGACGCTATGCACGAGATATCTCATCACTAGACAGCGGATCTTTATGCATAATAAAAATTTTCTACGAGTGAATAGAAATTTATTTTCTTTCCTAAGATGTTTAATAGGTTGAAAGTAACATAACAGTATTTCTAAATTCTTCTAATGTTTTTACTGTTTTGAATTACAAATTTTTATCATGAATGCATAAAATCCGCTGTTTACTTATCAAGTGTTTTTTCTTTTTAATTTGACACGAATAAACGATTTTTAAGACATATCATCGTTGGTGGACGTTGATTAAAGATGATAGATATAAAATACTCCATATTTGATACAACTAATGTTTTAAATGTTAGTTCTTTAAGAAGCAGAATAAATGCCACAAAGAATGAAAGTTCAGTGGAACCATAACAGCGAGGCAATTATGAAATTGTATTATTAAAACAAACTGTATTTCGATGTACAATATATCATAAGCAAATAAATTGAAAATTGAAATGAACAATGCGAATGATCAAAGGAGTGTAATCACACTCGCGGAACAAGAAGTGCAAGGTACTATTTGCTAGAGAAGTCTGCGGGGCTGGATGATATTAATTTCATTTTCATATAATTATACGAGAGGGTTTGTTTCATTCGTTCAATTCAATACTTTCTTCCCCATTCAATCTTTTCACGGTGCTCCGCTTCGCTAATTATACGGGTGGAAATGTGTTCTGAAAGTGGCACACTATTGCGATTAAAATTTTCAGAACTACATTAACGATAATTGAACATAAAACTTCTTCTAGTATTTGTAGGGAACAGAATTTTCGAATAAAAATTAGGAACATCGCTTGAAATTAGAAGCTCCCATATACAGAGTGTCCTACTGTTCGTAATTCGAATCATGGAATTTGCCGGCTGTAATGTCAATCGTCGAGCGACGTAGCGATCACACGTTACCGTTGCGCGAGACCGCGAAGCCTTTGTCTGCGCCTGTTACAAGCTAAATCATAAAAACATTCGTCTCCCAGGATCAGGCGATCAATTCTGATCCAATCACGTACGACCACGCCTTCTGTTCGACGAATATTTAAGGGCTCCCCATGTCGGAGCGAGGCCCCCTCCTTTTTCTCCAGTTTTCTTCTAATCGTTTCTGGAGTACACTTTAGTCAATCGTATTTTTCAATTTTGTGTCCGCGATTTTGTTCAGTCGAACTCTTCAATAGTCTCGCCTAATGTGTCTATAAAAGAACAAGTGTCGTCTAATGCGTCCAAAAGAGAGCTCAACGCGGAATCAACCGCGCCTGTACAATATTTGTGTTTGCAAAGTAGTGAAGAAACTTACAACTTCTTCACTAAAATAAATGAACTGTTTAAACCGCGCCGAGAGACTTACAAATTCTTCGCGCAGGCACCCACCTAACTCTGCCACTCTTAATAACTGTGTTATTTATGCAGATGCAAAAATATGTTCTGGTTTAGAATATGAAAATACGTCTCTTCAGACAAAAATTCATCGCGTCTCTTTCACTTCATGATATGTTCCGTTAGTCAAAGTTTTCCTACACCGCTGTTTATATTCCATCTAGCCGCCTGCACATCGCGAAATAGTTCGCACGGCAAAACGTTTTCCACCCGAAGGCGCATGTAGACACTCTCATTTCTCTTCGCACTTGCAAAATTTCAGCATGCGCGCGTTCGAAAACGCGATACGGCCGAGTCCGCAGAGACAAATTGCGAGAAAGGATACGCCCGACGGAGGTCAAAATAATGTACGAGCGACAATAATTTCGGACGAGGCTGTACGTAGAATGGAATACGCATTATGGCTTTCCAATACCTTCTTTCGCGATATCCTCGTAGATAACTTAAATCCGACGTTCATCGACGTAACCCCTGAATGCATCGTGCCGAGGAGAGCAGCACTTAGCCTGTCCGTTTCCCTGTTTCGCAGTATCGATAACTTTGCAAATTCCCCAACCAGAGTACCGTTCTTTGTACTGTCTCCTCATCGGGAATAGGAAAGAGATAAAAAAAAAAGAAGAACGAGAACCTGGCCGAGCTCGAACGCAAAGTTTCGCCGTTCTGCGAAACTTTCTTCTCCCGAAAGCAACAAACATTCAGCATTCAGGAGCTCGTTCATTACCGCCATCCTTCTTTCGCTTCTCGCCACTGTATTTTTCAAAGTTGAACGATTTATCACCGCCTCACCCCCCTCCCCGAATCCCCCGGTCGCTCTTGCTCTAACTAAAAGCGCCACGAATAGACTTCTAAAAAATAGAAAAGCTCGCCTGAAGTTTGCCCGTTAACTAAAGCAGGTCGGCCAGACGACGGTCATGAAGCGAAAAATATTGTTACACGAGCTTACACGGGCTACGCTTGCTGTAACTCCCCGCCCCTGTTCTCTTGAATGCCGCCGTTTGAGAAACTGCACGGCCACGGAAAAATTGCAGAACGCCGTGTTTCGCCCAGGGGGCCGACGCTCTCCTTGCGCCGCTATCGCCCGCTGCCTGCTGAAACCTTAATGTCCTGTTGACTCTATCGTGCAGATTGCAAAATGTCTGACAACTACGTATGGCATGGCCGAATGAATCTTGCAAACGTGGCGGAACCACGGTTTCACTCATACGTAATTACTCGAATGCCAAATATGTTTATGTTTCGCAACGCTGTCATAACCAGCGGGAGTGTAATCTGATTCTATCTTTCGGAATTATTTTTTAAAAGAAGACTTAAGTTCCTTTCCGATATACAGGGTGAGTCACCTAAGACGAGCCACCTGAACAACTTCTACATTTTTTGGGATACGACGAAATGAAGGTAGACGTAAAAAAAGGATGAAAAATATAAATTCACTCAATTCACTTTATTTACTTAACGATTTATTAATGAAATCATTCAAAGCTTGCAACCTCCATCTCTAAAAAAATATATTGTTTTCTATCCTTAATAATTTGTTCACAATTGTGAAAAAAATATATGAAATGTAGGAGGTAAGTTCGAAGATTTTCTCGATTGACAACCGAGAAAAAAAAATGATAATATTAAGGGTTTTTGCCCGCGTTGCCCTCAGGGGTTAGCGAAAGAAAATTTTTGGTGATTATTTTTCAAGCTAAAACATTGTTTTGTACTAGATACCAATGAAAATTGTCGTGGGAGCCGTTGAACCATGCTTTTACTCTTAAACTTGTCGGCGATGTTTGTTTACGTTTACATTCACCTAGTGGCACAGTGTGAGAGGTAAACACAGTTTGATTTCATGAATAAAATTTATATTTTTTATCCTTTTTTTACACTTATGACCTTTAACGACCTTGAATAACCCCTTGAATGAGAAACATTTCTTCCTATTTCAAAAAATGTACGAGTTATTCAGGTGGCTTGTCTTAGGTGACTCACTCTGTAGAAGTAGGCTTACGGCAAGTATTGCGTTCAAAAAGGTCATTATGAAATTACGTTACTTTAGGTGACCTGAGTCAGTAGTGCACCTAGTTTACGGTAATTTACCCACCATTTGAAAGTAAGAGGGGTATCGACGATACTGGAAGTAACTGATGTATTGCGCGGTTTCAAAGTGGTAGTAAAAGTTCCCCGCATCGGCTTCCCCCAATTGGCGGTGATTGCAGGTGTAAAACTGAAAGTAGGAGCTACTTACTGGCTTTCTGTCTAGACTTGCCCGGATGAGCGCTACTTACCTGTCTCATTTCTCGCATTTCTGGTTAAGCATGCAGTACTACAACTTACATAATCCTGTTAACACTGTACTGTAGTACGCAGTACTGCAACACTGATACCAATGACTAACACACTAGTTCAAACGGATTCAAACCAGCTACTGGCGAGGTCTATTCTTGACAGAAGATGAGCAGTCAGCGTGTAGATTATGGTTATTTATTTGAAGTAGTCCAAAATATAACAATTTTTATTCTACTTGTACATTTTACTTTAGAAAGCACAATACACTCCAACGAGTACATTAAAATGATACAACCCATACGTGGATGACGTACCTGCATTTAAATTTAAAACATTGAAGACATTATACGAATTTAAAAATACGTTTATTATTATTTCCAACCTATTGAACATATTAAGAGGGAAAATAAATTAACAATGTCACTTTGTTGCAGTTCAGGTGGAAAATTTTACGCATTTAAATGAATTATTTATGTAGTTACTTCATTCCAGCGCTTTCTACGTAAATTGAAACACCGCGTAAGTCGAATAGTGCCTCAGCGCCATCGCTGAAAGATTATTAATACGATCCGATTTGATTAATACATACTATATAACTCAATATCAAGCTAGACGCTCTAAATTTTTCGAAATCAGTGATGGAACTCGATAACAAGCCTGTTACAAGCTAGGGCCGCGAGCAGCACGAGTGGCCGCGAAGGGTTGTTTCCCTAGAGTTTAATGAATTTGCGTTCATTATCAAAGAACAAAAATATATTCTTATTATAAGAATTCGAATTACAATTGTGTAATTGTCGCGAATGGATTGAATTTAGAATAGAAAGAATTGAAAGAAGATATCACCTAAACTAGGATGCACGGTGTTGAAGCACTGGCAATGCGGGAATCCCCTGGCAATCAATAAACGAATTTTACGAATCCGCGTAGAATGAATCTACATAAGCTCGCTGTAATCGGTTATTCATGGAGCTTAACAATATAGAATACATCTTACTTACTTTTCTAATTGAATTGAATGTATTTGAATATTTAAAGTAATTGTCCAGTAGTAGAAACATATAATATCTGGCTACGCGAGCCATAACACATTCATTCCGCTATTAACAAACGCAATGTAGAATCTTGCGTAAAGTATAGTATCTTCTGTCGAGAGAATACGAGCGTCCAAACAATTTCGTCGACCCTCGAGTCTTCTTTAAAATTCTTCCGCGGACTGTCTGACCACGTACCGACTTCATCCGCTTGCTTATATTCGTGTACATTACTTTTTCCTCGTAGAATGCTTCTGCTTGTGAAATGGAAAAACGAGCGAACTTATTAAAAGTTTATTCGAAGTGTCTGGTTAAACGGATAATTACATCAGCTGGCCACTATTTGAATAACTGTCTATTTGCAGGCAGCAGTCGCCGCGGCTCGCTTAAATATTTACCGGGCAGGTGTCGCTGCACTAAAATTCATCCGAGAGACATCTTCCACGATCTTTCTTCATCCGTCTGCCGGCTACGGCACGCCTTACATACACGCGGACAGATGAGAGGCGCGCGGAGTGAAATTACGTCGCTCGGCAGAATACTATTAAGTGAGGTAGCGGAATAGAATAGATCCTACGGGTGATGGATGACCTTAATTTTGCTATGATTACCGGTAGCTCGGGAATTTCTATGAAAATCGCTCAGGGCTGGTTCTTTTATGATCCTGTACCGCCGCCATCCTGCTCCCGTCCGTCAGTCCTTCCCCATTTCTTCGGATCCGTTGGTCCCATCGTATTTTTTAATCGTTCCGTTTCCTCGTTAATTCAAGATCGCCATCTCGGAAAGTCCGCGACAGTGATGGACGCTCGTGAAAGTCACGAGATATCACTGATAATGCGAATCTACCCGGATAGCAGGAATCTTTCATCTTCAAGTAATATCCAGTTAAAAAGCTAGAATCAAAATCGAACAGAAATTTGCTAGGAGATGATCGGTCGCAACATTCACGGGTTTGAGAAGCCGAATCGTACCTCTGGAATTTGTTTGTTATTACTAGACTGCAGATTTTGTACGTTTATGATAAAAATGGGTAAGCACAATTTAAAGCAGTGGACATATTAAAAAGATTTGAAGACATCAGAGCGCAGCGTATTGATTTCAACTTAATCAGATAATTCAAAGGAGAAAGAAATTTTTATCTCATTCCTATGTCTTGCAATCATTGTAAACATTTGTTATTTTGCATGTAGATCCGCAGTCTAGTTATTACAATGATGCGTAAAATTATAATCCATTTTTAATCCGTGAAACAGTAAATGATAATCGGAAGTGAATTTTTAAAGAGTCGTTGTAAAGGGGAGACTTCAATCTTCAAATCTAGAGAAGGTTCATTTAAGAACAATTTTTTAAATGTTTTTACAGAGGTTTCAGTTTACAACATTTTTTAAGAAAAAATAGATCTTCAGTTTCCCACTTGTTGCATCACGCAAAAATTTCACAGAAGAAACAGAATAATGACGTGTGAAGGTAAATAAAATTGACAGGATGTAGTGCAGCATAATCTTACACGGAGAAAGTACTTTAATACGCTTAATCTGCTGGGACGACAAATGACTGTAGTTGCGGGCATTGGATCGCGAGAAAACAATGTGGGGAATAAAAAGCTCTGTGTGAACGGGGGATGTAAGAGGATGTTTAATCCTACATAAAAGGAAATATTCGAAACAAGTAGTACTTTCTTCCACACTCGCGAACATTGCAGAACCATCTGGGGAAGGATATTTCGTAGGTTACAACGCAATATAAAGAAACGCCGAGACGCGCTGAAACGGAACGGTTTCGCAATATTCGGAACAGAATACGAACGGACGGGGCGCAAAATAGCGAATTTAAGAATAACACGCGGGCGCAGTTTGCGCGGACCGTTAAAGCCAAACGAACATTCTGCACGGTCTCCGCGTTTTATCGTTCCAGAATGTCTACATCCTCGGAACTACGCGTTATACTGGATCGCGGAGCGCTGGCGCCGCGTGCTTCTCGAGATTACCATCATAATGCAGCGTAGAAAGAACCGCGAACCATTAAACGCCAATTTATGCGCGTCTGTTACGTGTAGCCGACTAGTTTCTACGTCTCACCTTGTGCCCCGGAAGCCCAAGAAAAGAAAGTACAAGAAAAGGTCAAACTGACGCAACACAAGGCATCCTTTAGCTCCAAATGATCTGTACCACTTTCCATGAAAATCCGTTGTTTTTTACAACTTTTTTATATAGACCTGTGGACCTATATAGTGGAGAGTTTAAGTTTCATTGAAATTGGTCGATGCGGAAGAAAACGACAGGTATTGATTTTGACCATGTTTAAACCTTTGTAGCTCAGTGCAACGTTCACCGAATTTGATGAGATATTTAGCATACGTATAATTGATACAGATCTACAAAACGTACTTTTAAAATTTTCAATACACGCCCACATTAAAAAATTGCAAAATACACTTTTATTATTTTCTCCGCAATTCCAACCCGTTGCAATTTTTTCCGAATGTTTTTTACACGTCATATAGTAATCAGGCATTAATCTTTTAGAAATGTCAAACACAACGAAACAGCTATCCCCATTTTTCATTGTATATGCATGTTAAAGCAAAAACATTTGTATTTCGCGTTCCAAACCAGCACTCCTGGGATCCAGTCAGTAAAACAGTCCACTGCGAATAAAAGTTGCAAAACAAGAGTAAGATAATGTCAATGTGACGCATACAAATGTCTTGAGTGTCTATACGCAGTTGTTGCAGACCAGCGCGGCTAGCATTAAATTACTTTCCAACCCTTATAAACTGACGTTCTGCCATTTTAATTATACCGCAATTTTTCCACCGCGGAATGTTGCAAAGTACATTCATTAAAATGTATATTTTTGTCCCAGCGAGCATTCGTCTATTTGTCTCTCTGATGCATACGCGTCGCCCAGGGTTCGCGGTAAAGTTGTATCATTTAGTATAACTAACGCTTTCGGCGATCAAAAACTGCGATTACCAAAGTTGTATGCCGGAAAAAAATTGCTGGAACAATTGCTTATTATTAATCACGAGCCTGTGACGAAAGTATAGCGCGTATATTATACTACTGTATTCGAGTTATTTTAATAACATGCTGCTTGGAAGAATATCATCACTGCATAGCTAGGCACCATTTTTAATTTAATCCTAAGTATATATAATGTATATAAATATATAATTGTCCTACTGAGTCAGTAATGTTCTACGATGAATTTTTCAAATATATATTGAATCCCTTTAACATCTACTTCTTCTCACATACATTAAGAACTGTATGTAATTAAGTCAAAAGTAAAATTTGAACGTCAACTAAATATTACTATAACATCCATGGTATATGAGCAGTTAAAAGTGGTTGTAGAGACATCTTACGGTCTTTTATCGCCAAACATTGATTGGATGTGCTCGCGCGCTGCGACTCTTCGCGTCTCTTTCTGTCCCATACGCTGGCCTTTGCGTCCAAAATTATCATCGTTCATTACACAAGTAAATACATTTGGAATTATATCATATTTGGTATTATTTTCATTAGAAAAATTACACTAAAATATAAAATGAAGTTTATTACGTGAATTTAAGTTATGAATCAGATTTTGGAAAGAAATGTACAACTGGGGGCCACATTAGCTTCCTCTAGTAAAAACTTGAGTGAAATATAAATAAGTTGATATTTAACTTTTAACAGACTTTTGTGTGACCATCGGTGGATAAAGCGTTTCTCGTATTTCGCTTCTTACAGCGAAATCAATTACGCTCGGTGAGCGGATAAGCTGCTCGCCTCGGAGCTCGGTCTCTTTAAGGTTAACCTTTTAACAGAAAAAATCCCGGTATTCGGGAAATATGAGCAGCTTGCCGGGTCATTTGTTTCACATGCGCCGTGGCGAAGGATAAAAAAAAAGGTGAACTTGGCCCCGGCGCGGTGGCGCGACGTAACGATAATTCTCGTTCGAAGAGTTCATCTCGTCTCAGGACGGCGGAAAAGCGCACCAGCTCGTTGCGGGGTAGTATTATACCCGGGGCCAGGATTTAAGTAGCTTCATAAATTACGTCACTTTTACGGCGAGATTACCTAATCCGCTGCGCAGAGACGGCTTTGGGCTCCCTTGGAAGGCGGGTTTCATCGTGCTGCGCCCAGTGCATCGCCTGACAAAGTGCGCGCCGTTCTCGGATCAAACAATTTCCAACAGCGAAATCATTTTTGCCGGTTCGGCCCGAATAACTTGCAATCAAGGGACCGGACGCTTAACGACTCCCAGAGCGTTCGAGTGGCATGCCCCGTGAAATGTTTCGCGTGTTTTCGTCCTCGCAAATTTCTAATCGCGGCGAGAACGCGCGCCATTCGATTATGCACGTTTCGATAGTTATTTTCTCGTAAAACATTTTCCGTGGCGGAAACAAGCCGAGACTGCGTGAAAAATTTTGTAAATTTTAAAATGGTTAAATTTTAAAGATTGGTTAAAGATTTGGTTAAAGATTGGTTTAATTGAAATTAAAAAATGGTTAAATATTCTACAATTAAAAAAGAATGGTGACTATATGTATAATTGATTAATAAAGTTGTATTCTTAAAAATTTAACCATTGCATTTTATTTTCAAATCAGGAACGAACTTATACAATCATCTAATAGTACGTTATCACGAATATTTTCCCAGTCATTAGTTACAATATTCTTTGTGTAGATGTTTGTAGTTATACCTTAAAAAGTCTTTCTATACCTAAATTTATTGCATGTTCGGCTACTTATTTTACTAACGTAGATTCAATGGTCTTAATGCAGCATTACAATGATTGCGTGTTTGCACGCCCTGAAGACATGTTCACACGATGATTTCGTACTCCCTGGACGGCGAACATCCAAGGAAATAATTTTGTACTTTTTGCAGGACTGTGGAATGTTCCGCGGGGATTTATTGATTCCATTATACTCGCTCGAGGGAGAATTTTCCATATCCAAGAATTTCTCGTAATGGCGGCACGTTAATATTCGGCTCGGAAGAACCTCTCGACATCGACACGGTAGCAATTACGCGCGCGCCTGAGGATTCTCAAGTCCCTATTCCGCAGATGGTACTAAGGCACTGGTTGCCACAAAAATTCTAATTCTTTTGATCTCCTATTGGTTATGAAAACCGCTACCAATTATATTCGATCATCATGATAATTTTTATTACCGATCGGAGTATTCGAAGATGCAACATTTACATACCATTCGCTGCGAATAGGATATCTTGCAATCAGTCGAATATGAAAATTTACACTGAACTGTGCTTCAGACCTCAATAAGATGTAATATTGCGATCCAGAGAAAGTATAAAATGTTCCATCCAATTGTAAAAACTGTAAAATCTATTTTGGAAATCTCAGATTTAAATAGCAGGTAAGAGTAGTTGATATTTAAAGTGAACTCATCAGTACATGTAAGAGGCTCTAATAATTTGATCGCCCGCTGTATTTTCAAATTAAATTATTCTAAGAAACCAGACGATTAACAGGCGTATAAATATATTAGGTGTGCAAATAAGTTCCTTCCCCTTTTTTCCTACGATCATTACTTCTGACTAAGTCCGAATGACTTCCCGATTTTTATACCATCTGAAAGAGCGTTCTGGTTTTAAGAAGAATCGTGATAAGCGCTCCAGTCCTATGCAACAATTTCAAGCAATATGGCGTGCGAGAAGCATCATTTGCGTCACTGCTTACTCTTCGCATTCCAGCTTAATAAATCAGCTGTTAAACCTACGGAAATGGTTTGTGCGGCACTGAGTGAGAACGCTGTATCTTACAGAACATGCAAAAAGTGGTACCAAAGCCGGAAATTTTAATTCGGAAGACGACGATCGTTCAGGTGCACCGAGAAAGTTCGATGACTGTCAGTTAGAGGAATTGCTCACCGAAAATCCGACCCGGACGCAAGAAGAATTGGCAGAAAGATTGGGAGTCACCAGACAAGATTTTATTAGATTTTATGTGAGAAAATCTTGAATTTGGAAAAAAAGGGGAAAGAATTTATTTGCACACCTAATATGAATTACACGACGTAATAAAACAGTGGAAAATAATAACGCGAAAGAGGGAAAGATTTTCATGTAATAGAACCGAGAATAATATCATTCACCAAAATGCACCTAAATCAAAACAGAATTTCTTTGTTCGTATAAAAATGAGCGCAACGCTCTCGACTAAGCCAATACAACGGTGTCGCGTAAATTCCCGAATAAACGGTTCTCGCTGGTCGAGTTTCTCAAAGTTTTCCGAACGGAAGACGGCAAAAAGCAAAATAGCACCTCGCCGCGCCGCGCCGGTCTAACGAGCACCGAAAAGCCGTGCCGGCACGTTTAATAATTAGCTAGGTGGCGATACGATCGAGGAAATACGATCGGACTGCCCCGTGTGAAAACGGGCGAGAGGCAAAACACAGGGATTAGACCCGGAATTCTAAACGACGGATAAATCGGCCGGCGATCGGACTAGTCCACGAACCGGACAAAATCGTCGCGCGTAATGCCATGGAGATTCTAGGTAATAAATAATGGGGGCCATTGTTTCGTCCGTTTCAGCCGCGATCGTGAGATCGCACGGGCCCGGCTGCATTATTTCCTCGGACAGATGGACAGATGGTCGTCGACGAGCATTTCACTGGAGCTCTTTTGACGTAATCAATTGGCTTGCTGTCCATTGCTCACCTACTTTGCGATTGTCTTCCCATTATTTGTGCACGATCTTCGTTGCAGTTCTGAAACCTCGTAATATTTTTACAAGGATAGAAATAGCAAGACGATTCAACAGAGCTCGTACAGTCAGGGAATAGAAACTAGGACACCCTTAATTTTTATTCAGTAAACAAATGAAATTTCTTCTGCCTACGCACACATACGACAGTTCCGTGTCTGTGTACGTTACCGTTCTTAAGACGGCGAGTCACCAGTGACCAATGTTTCAACTTACAAGGAGAAAGCACGGTCATGGGTCTCAGATTTTCTCGAAACTTTACATACTGGTAGATTTCGTTCTCCTGTTTATGAAAATATAGCATTATAGGGTCAGATATTCAATTACTTTTGAGATATTTACAATTGAAATTTCATTACAGTTTCGTACAGTTTCGGTTGAAGATATTATCAATTTGCCAAACCGCATGGTGGTAACGTACTAGGTTGGTACTACCACTACTACTAGTACTTTTTAACAAAAATCATTCTACGGTCCGAATAATTCAGTTTTCGGAGTTCCGTAAATTAGATCATTTGTAGAATCCAACTGGTCCGGTAATCGAAGACATCCCCGGGACTGCCACAACTTTTTGTCCGTGGAAAACAGTAAATGGTGGAACTATGTAGTTCGAAACGGCGGAGTACCTACGAGAAGCGACCAAACGATCCATTAACTAATTTATTTCTGCCGAGACAAATTTCGCTCAGTCGTGGAGCGTGTAATCAGCGGTAGAGCCGCGGCACCGACGTCTCTGCCCTCTTTTCTAGCTGACCAGCCGCCTCGCTCTATGCCCATCCGCCTCCTCCTCGGATCCTCTTTCATTTGCTCCGGTGTGAGCGGCGGCGCCGCTGTCCGATGGATCCTCGAACCCGGACGGCGAGTGCGGCTGTCGTAATGCGGAAAGTTGGGGAATTGGATCTGAAGTTTTCTGAAAACAGTCGCATCCGCTCCCGCTCGCTTCCGCCCGACTATACAGAGAAGTATATCGCTACCTGCGAGGGGATCGGACCCGTGAATCAGAAACACCAGTTCACTCGATGTAACTCGTGAATCGTTCTCTCGTGGTTCCGCGAACGTCCAGCTCTGACAGGCGTTAGAACCATTTGGTCATCAAAAGTTGCCTTAACGAACCTTCTTCAAATTCGAATGTGTTATAGTCTTTATTGACATATGAATACATATATAGGGTGGGATGTCTCTAGCTATAAAAAAATTAGTAAGGTCGAGTGGGGTAAGTAGTTTTTGCAAAGTTGGACTTTAAACTGATGTATTTTCAGTCTGGTATGTAGAAACTTAACGTTCTTGGTATCAAACTCTTGCCACAGTTATTACTGATGAATTAGTACTATGTTGGATTCTAATTTTTGTTGAAAATTAACATTTTGATAGGATATTGTACAAAGTGTCAACTAGGACGCACTTGCCCCGAAAATGGGGCTAGTCCGTCTCTGAGGGTTAAAGTGCTGCGGGGCAAGAAAAGAATGATTAACAAGCCTGCTACAAAATGCTTTTCTTATTGCATTAAACATATTGTTTAGTTTTGTAGTTACCCATACAGTACGGACTTACCCCACCGTGATAGTACGGACTTGCCCCGTATAGTAATATTTACGGGGCGAGATCATCTTACAGTGTTTTTCTCGATAAATTTTAAAAGATACAATAAAAACGGTGTATTTAATGTAAACCTACATCAATATTTGTTGTACTTACCTAAAATAACAACACAGAATATATTAATAACTTGTAAACTATTGCACGTTCAGGGTAACCTGAAAGTTGTGCGTGTACCTCGCACGTGACTGTTTGGCATTGGTTGATTTCAGCGAGGAAAACACCTTTATTCTTGCACGACATCTATGTAGAATAGTTCATACTAACTTATACTACATTAATAAATGCAAGCTAGAGAAATTTCGTTCATATTATAATAAAAACTCCACTCCACCTTAACATCATATTATGAGCGCCTCGATACTAATTAAGTAAGTATGGTCTGATGCAATTTCTTCCATCTTCAAAAGCAAGCGAAATATTCAGGTGACCTGTTTATGACGCTCCACCCTCTATATAGACGTTTATATATGTATACAAAATAAAGCGTTAAACTTTTTCCACGAAATTATAACAGTTAAACCAACAAACCGATGAAAAGAATATGTTTTTGGGTGCACATAGCGGAAGCATAAGCATATCTGATAAAAATGATTCCAATTGAAAATAAAATTGTTGCTCTCAACTTTTTATGCTGTCGTTTTACACAAATACAATTTTATAATAGCAGGTGCATGCGAACGGTTACGTACACAGCAAAGAATGATCGGCATTCAGTAGATAAATGGAAGTGGATCGCGATATCGGGGGGATTAACAGTTATGCTAATTAACAGCGTGGTTCCCAGAAAAACTGTGCCGCGCGAGTATCATTCGATAACGATATTCCGTATCGAGATCGCAGTGTCGACGACTAGAAAATTACATAACTTCTCGCTTATCGATTTCGGCTTCGGCTCGCGATTTACACCAGGAATATAAATTTATCAATTCCGCAAACCGGGGCGAACGCATTCCAGGCAATCCGAAATTTTATCGATGAAACGCACATTCGCGGCACCGGTTATCGCCGAAATCCACGAATACATCCGCCGCGAACCGGCCATGACAGGTGTTAATCAAGTGTTAATATTGTAGAGAATGGAAACGCAGCGAGAGAATTTAATTTTCAGCACGAATGTTCTGTAGTAAGCGTGAAGGCAACATCGCACGGCGATTGCGGGATTTATGGTTGATTCGTAATTGACGGCGTGTCTCGGAAAAATAAAATCCGACCGGGCGAGTGCGACCATTGTCGTGGTTTCGCTGCAAAAACTCGTTTCTGCACGGCTGAATATACTGAGAGGCTGAAACGATGGATTTCTTCCCTGCCCGGGAGAACCGTTTCGCGCACTTTTCATTCCGCGGTAAGACCACGCGTGTGAAACGAATGAAAACGGACAGCCATTCCTCGCTTTCCTTTTTTCGTCAGTCCCATAAGTTTCCCCATGTTCATTTTTTTAAAAAGAATTTAACATTACTGTCTTGTAATGAAATTCTCCGGCATTTTTTAATCGTTCATCCCTTGTGGATGCGTTTAACGATTTTGTGGCGGCCTGGCACGCTTCGTCCAAATGGTTAGACATTTTTTTACATAAGTATATTTGAAAGGATTTGTTCGAAATTAACATTTATTGAAATAGCTAAGTGCAAGATCGACTTATTTTTTTGAAGCAAGACTATGCAAGACAATTCTCCTCTATGGTAGTGTTCTCTATCACGAGTTCATTATATCTCCAATATTTGTAAATCTCATTGAACCTCAAAATCAATATTAAGGAAATAATGTATAAACTTATATGAACTTTATGCAAAATAAATATTTTCTGAGGCTGTTGCATGAAAAAGAGGTTAAATGCAAATGTTCTTTAAATAATTTCAACACTACGAAAATATTATAACATTTTACTGAAATCCTTCTAAGGTTTCTACAAAACATTAAAACACCAATACCATCGCAGGATATAAGCTCAATTTATTAACGAACATCTGAAAAATTAACGCGTAAAGAATTTGCTGAAACGATTACCACCGGATGGAACCAAATGGCCAATTCAGTAACAGTCAGCCAGCAATTACAAGAATTACTTTAAAATTCGTAATTCCACGCCGAGGAAAGGCCGGCGGCGGGAAGTAAGGAGAAGAAGACGTCCACCGAGCCCGGAGGCCGGCTCGGTGACAATTAAAAGTGTATTAAGGCGGGTGCGTGCTCGAGGGAGGTGTAAATTACCTCGAAAAACGGCCCGCGGCTGGCAAACGAGTCATTCGACGGCGTGGATCTCGTGGGAGGATCAATTTGCCGGTAGCCGGCTCAGGGAAAGTTAATCCAACGAGAAAACGGGCCAATCCCGAAAAAAATAATCAAATTCGTCAAGCCGAATCCAATCGGGCTCGTGGAAAAATGTACGTCGGTGAAACACCCGGAGGTGTAACTGCCGGGCCGAGAAACAGGAAACTTTCCCGGTCGGTTCGCGTAATGTTTGCGCCGCACAGTGTTATATATTGCCGATCTAACAAGAACGATAAGATCCAAACAAAGCGAAGTCGAACACGTGCGAATGAACTTGAAAATAATTAGCAAAGTTAATTATTTGTCGTTCCATTTCATTCGATGTTTCACCATTTCGTCAATTTGACTCCTGAGATGGACATACAAAGTTGCGACAATATTAATTGGGGTAAAATAGAATAGTCTACTTGAACTACTTGGTCTTATCTAGATAAGAGCAACTATACTGATATACAGGCTGTCCCAAAAATGTTGCACTTCCTTGGAAGGGATGGTTCCTCAAATCATTTGAAGTCACTTTTTTGAAGGAGATGTCGTTGTTGTTGTTGTATGCGTCAAATCTTGTAATCGAATTTTAAACCACTTTCCGATGAGCTATAGACTTGAAACATTAAACATAGCTCAGAACTGGATGATAGTGCAATATTAAAAAACAAATATTTAAAAAAAAAACGGTGCATCTAGGAGAAAAAAATGTTTACGTTAACCATCACACCTCGCCGCGCGACACTCGATAGTACGTCATCGCGTTCAGCGATCCCCACTCCGCGCGCCAGCGCTCCCTACTCCACTACGCGTCCCCACTCCGACTCATCCCCATTCCACTGGCCCACTTCGCACCGAAAGAGCTCAGTGGTTGTGGTGTTCCGTTCATTCAGTTCCGTGTCGGACAATTTCGGACTCCATCAAAAGACGGAGTGCCTCGGAGTCATCCCCTCATTCTATCTATCTTATTATTTCATACCAGTATTGCTATATCTTGCGTTCCATTTAAAAAAGACTAAAAAGTAGAAAATAAAAAATATATAAAAAAACTTTTTAAAAGCGTGGTTTTTAAAAAGTTTTTATACATATTTTTTTATTCTTTGCGCCAATTTTCAAACGAACGGTTCGTTTTTAACCCATGGTTCCTTCCAGACTTTTGTTCCCCCATACGACGCAATGTTAAAAATTTGACCTTGACGTTCAAAGTCAAGGTCAACTTTGCAGCAAGTTCTTTTAACAAATCTCCACCGATCCTGAGAGATGGAGAATCACGATAGGGTAGTCACGACATATAATTTTGAAACAGCCTGTACAGTACAAAATATTAATATATTTCACAGGTCCTCGGTACTTCTTGAATCATAGTGTGCTTATAGACATTTCGTCGTCACTGTACTGACGCGAGTGTAGATCCGAATCGATGTCAGGTTAGGCATGTTCTTCGAAGGGTTATCGAGGGACGACGAGGATGCAGAGAGCGTGGAGAACATGCGCGCTTTGGTCCAGTGCAGCGAGCCGGGCCGCTGCACCCGGAATCGTTCCGATCGTTAGAAATTTGATTTCACGCTCGTCGCATCCATAACATCCTCTCTATCTCCCTCTGCGGGTGTGCACACAACAGCGTACCGCTAACAGGGCCGAGAATGGAAAATCTGCTGCGCGCCGCGCCAAGCCGAGCCGAGTCGAGCTGAGTCGAAGCCGCGGCACCGGCCGTAGTTATACGAGAGCACGGAAAATGATCACCGGAGCTCGCTCGTAAGTTGATCGAAGTTAGTAGGCTGTAACGGTGATATACACGGCTTCATAGAAATTGGATTGTACGTTCGCGGCCGCGGAAATGATTCGTCGCGCGGCTAATGCCGACTTTGCGTCGCGTTACGTCGCGTCACCGGCGCGCGAGATGAGATAGCGGTGAGGGATACGGAAATGGAATCGGGGAGCCACTGTCTGCTTGTCTGCCTATCTGCCTGCCTCTGCAAATCCCCTAAATCCCGTTGCCCGGAGAGTGTTTCCTGATATATTGATCAACTTTTATTATCGTTTGAGATATGCGGCTCTCGCAGAATCTCTGATCAACTTGTGCGCGCCCTAAAGTGGACTCTTACAAGGGAACAACCCCGAGTGTCCGACTTCGATTTTGATAATTTTTTGTGAGATGATGGTATATGGATCCCTAATTATGTATGCAAAACATTAGGTGTAGTTACTCAATAGTTCTAAAGATATAAACAATTGAAGTTTCATACCGTGTTGATATACCATGATTTGAGCTGTAGTTCTCGAAGTTCCATTAGCCGTGTAAGTAGGTTGCGTGATTCACACAGGTTCGATCCCCAGCGATGAAACGTGTTTCCTTTCACTTCCCTTTAATTCTTCATCTTCTTTTATGTTTGTCACAATTTTATTTGGCTACTAATGTACAGGATGCCGGGATGATACGCATCGTACATGCAATCAAAACATAAAAAATGTCGACACCATGAACACATTATAAATGCTTGTTTATTGTATTTACACTTTTTATCTTGTATATCTTCGGGGAAGGCAACTTGATTCACGTTTAAAAATATTTCTATATTTTATTATGTATGAAACTTTAATTGTTTATATCTTTAAAACTATTGAGTAACTACACCTAATATTTTGCATACATAATTAGGGATTCATATACCATCATCTCACAAAAAATTATCAAAATCGAAGTCGGACACTTGGTGTACTTGCTTGTTAGAGTGGCTCTTGTTTACTCTTGTCAAAAATTTTTGTCAACATTTCTTTTACGACAACCCCCAGGGTTGTTCCAAATGATTAAAAAAAGTCTGTGCAAAATTTGAGAACGATCGAATAGCAGAAAAACGTGCCCCAAGCCCCTTAAACATTGAAATACTTAATTTAATGCTCATAAAATCGTTTTTATCACAAAACCTGTAGATCTGTATAGGCTGCTCCTTTTATGTCCTACTACTTTTTTCGTAAAACAAATGGTTGTCGAGAAAATTGAGGAAAATGTCTGTGTTGTCTAATATATTTTTCAGCGCGGTAAATATAATAGTTCAGAAGATATTCGAGAAAATCGATTTTATGAGCATTAAATTAATTATTGTAATGTTTTACGGTCTTGGGGCACGTTTTCCCGTTGTCCTAGAGTGCGGGAACTTTACACAGATTCTTTTATAATTATTTAGAAAAACCCTGGGGGGTGCTGTAGAAGAAATTCAAATGTCGAGAATAAAAGCCACCCTAGTGGACAGGATTCCACACCTTTTCGAAGGAAACATCAGATGTGAACACCTTTGTGGGTTTAATTGATACATATTTAGATTTCTACCTAATTCAAGTACAAGTTCACAGAATTTTCGTTATTAATGTGAATGATAATTAGTGCATGATTCTTCAGTGATTTTTCGAAAGTCAAATGTCCAGCATTAATTTTATAGTAAAATAACCTCTTGCGTGAGAGCGGCAAGCACCCGTTAAAGCGTTTTCCATAAGGTTTTTCCAGGGTGACATTTATACTGACTTAAGAGATAGTGAGAATCCCACTTAAGCCATGGGAGTTTATGGCTCTCGCTCATGCTCATAATAACTGCACGAGATGGCTCACATAAGATGGCAGTTGTTTACATTTAATCTTATAAAGCAGCACGTCTCCGCGAAATATAGGGTGGATGAACGTAGATGAAGCTTTTCTTGTTCATATGTAGGTATATAAATACGATAAAATGATATCAACTATTTACTCCTATTATTTGTTGACTACGAATCTTTATGCGAAATAAAAATATTCAGGATCAGTTACAAGAAATTAGTTCATTAAAGAGACATAAATATATATTTATTTTCTTAATGTCGCTGTAGAGTAAAGTAAAAATAATATAAGATTATTCTTAAATTCTTCTAAAAGGTTTGTCATAAATGCATTCAACTCGCAGTCTAATCATTAGAGTTCCTTTTTTCGAAATTATTCTACATATGCGAGCATTTACGCATGACGTTCAACACTAATTTTAAACGCAATGAAAAATGGACACAGATTTCGAAAAAAAGGAACCAAAAACTGTAACACGCGTAATGGATATGAGCAGCTGCTCATTCTAGCTAGAATGTAATGTGAAGCTCTGCACTAGAATTAATTACAATGAGAGTCAAAATTAATTTGGGCGCATAATATACCTGAAATAGAATATTGTTCGTCGAGCACATTTCAGCCACAAAAATAGACGGAAATAGAATCCATGCAATGATCATCCGTACTCTTAAGTATACTCGATTAATAGCTTCCGCAGTAACGTGACCCGCGCTGCTTAAATTATACCCCACTCCGCAATTTGAATTTAATTTCGCTCCCCGACCTCAGAAGTGAGATTTAAATTTAAATTCCACGGACAGTCCAGAAGCAGGGTTTAAAATTAAAAATCTACCGGTATAATGGTCGCAGGCCATTGAACCACTTGTTTAAATTGATTTCGAACACTCGCGGCTATTTTACCACGTTTTTCTGTAGACCGTTTGATCGGCTAGAATGCCCTAGAGCACGACAGACGAGAACGTGGACAGTTGGAACAACTGACATAACGGAGACATTTGTTTCCTCTGCCGGAATTCCTACTGCTGTTTAAAATTTTGTATAGTAAGATAATCTTTCCAACATAATATTCAAGGTCCGTGTTATTTCGAAATTCAAATGTTGGAATTTAAATTCAGACTTGGCCGAGACAACTTTTGAAATCGTTTAAGAAAACAAAGGTAAGCAATGACTATTGTTGCACCATTTACTGGGAAATATTTTCCTCGTTTCTTTCAAATGTGTCAACACGTCCCCGCTATTAAAACTCTGCATTTGTTTCAAACGATTGCAAAATAGATAGTGAAAAAAAATATTTTTCGGACCGAGATAATTTTTATTAGAGATACTCTAATACTCTAATGTTTTCGCTATAAGCACGTATAGTAATTGTTTCCATCGGTTTGTTAGTTCAGCCATTACAACACACTTTACTTTACAGTCCTGTAAAAGCAACACACACACACACACAATTTTGAAGATATAAAGAAATTATTTCAGATACGTTCATGTATTACTATAAAAACTGCACGATATTCGAATTTGAACAAAATCCGAAAATGCAAAATGCGAAAATGACCCCTGCATAACTGAGACAGTGATCAAATCAAATGCTACAATTAAATTGCATAAAAGTTAGTTATTTTTCGGCTTTAATAAATATCGTTTAATTAATATTTCTGATAGTTTGATATTCTGTATACCAGTGAAAAGTGAAAACGTCGAAGATAACAGTAAAACGCTGGATAACGGAAGAACGGTAGATCCCAAACTAGATAGACAGACCAATCAACAAACAGCGAATTTACCAAATTGAACACAATCGAAAAATGGCTCGCGTTTCGCATCCGTATCGATCCCAGATAATTGTCAATTAATTGCAGCGTAGTTGGCCCGAGGTTTCCACGGGGCTGAGAATGCCACGGTGCCGGCTAGAAACTTTTGTTTGCGGGGGTGGATGATGTTCTTCAGTTTTCTCTTTCTCTCTTTTTCTAATTCTCTCTATCTCTATCTCTCTGCGCGAGATATAAAAGAGTTCGCGGCTGCTGGTGCTGCAGAAAATTCAGACGGGCGTCGCTGAGTTGAATAATTGGGCCTCGTCGGATTTTATTAAAACATTGCCAGCTCGACGGCCGGAATCGTGTGAAATGTGTGTATGCAGCCATCGGTGATTTATACGAGTTATTTCGTGCTGGCAGGGTGCTCGTTACGCGAGGTAGATACGAAAGCTTGTAACAGAAAATGAAAGGGTGGAGGGATGTCTGTGCGTCCGCGCTCAGAATGCTTTGCAGAAAGTAATCACAATTTTCCTTTGATTTACACTAAACAGACAGTCTGCCCCCTTCGTGCCTGACGCATTTTTCTTAGCCGTGTCTAATTGTGATATAGCTTTTCAAATGTAGAAAATGTTTAAATAAATTATCAGTATTCTTCTTGGAAAATTCATATTGACGAACTAGAAATTCTTACGGCGAAAAGTGCAGACGTATTTTATTATATGTAGAAATATTGAAATCCAAAGAACTTTAGATAATCATTAAAAATTGGTAAAATTACAAATTTCTTGTTTTGGGGAAATACGCTGCAAAATTAATCTCCTCTTTGTGTGTGTGTGTGTGGGGGGGGGGGGGGGGGGGTAATTGAACCTCATACATTTTTGGAGGAAAATGAAAGAAAAATTTGTTTGCATAAGCATTTATGAAATTTTCTTGAATTTTAAAATATAAGTGTACAATACTTAATCAAATTTGAAACATATCACAAATAAAATTCCTAGAAAATTTTTGGAAGTCTTCCATTCGTCAACTTTTCATTTTCGTTTTTGAAGGGCTGAAGAACGTCGGTCTATATCACTGAATTATAAAAATTCTCAACCTTCGAACTCGTATAACTTCATTCGTATAAAAAAATCATAAAATATGCCGTTTATGCTCGGTTTAAAGGGAAAGGCTGCTTTTACCCCTTCAATATTGATGATCAACGATAATAAAAGTATATCAAGTATTCTTTCACGAAGTATCTCTCACATAAGTTTCAACAAAATCGGCCTTGCTCAACTTGAACAAATTCCCAGCTACGCCGAAATAGAACCTGAAGCGAACCAAAATCCAAAATCGAAGACGATCCATCCGGGCGAGAAGTGTGTCCACAGGCGACGTGAAACTTCAAAAAAGTTCGGGCAAAGTAATATAGAAAAGTGTTTCTGGAAAAAGCAATATACGTAGAACTTCGGTGGTCGTGGCAGGGGGGGTGGGAGAGGTGTGAGACGGCGTATAAAGTGAAATTGAAAATTATTATTCGGAAGATCGATGTGCGTAGGACAAAGTTAAGGGAAGTTTAGATAAAGCAATATCGAAAATTGCCGTATGGGAAAGCGATCTGCGTAGGCTAGAAAACTCGGAAACAACTTTCCGCGGGGATAAATCGAAAATACTTTGTCGTTCGATGCTAGGATACAGAGAGGAAGCTGCGTCAGGCGCTTCCTTTTTTCAGCTCTCGCTGAAACGGGAATGAGACGATTGAAACGCAGCGACTTTTTGCGTCTTTTCGCGCCAGCAGCGCAGCGCAGCGTCGCGCGTCATCGTTACCAAAATGCCGAATCGCGCGAAACCAGGTCGACAGGTCTAAGGATTAGACACGATTTTGCCAGAGCTGTCATTCCCCGGTGACTACCTTTTCGAGAACTGGCCTAGCCGCGAAGCAAATGTCAGATGTCACAAGCATGCGAAGAAAGTTTGACACCGCTCGCGAAACGCTACGAAAGCTACTCGGCGCGGCGCGGGGAGAGGTGCGATGAGAGCGCGCGCCGAGATTTCAGATCTTCAGGACGAGTGCTCTGTCATTATGAATTCCGAGAAAGAAAGTCAGTCAGACGAACGGGAACGGCCGCGAAAAAGAACAAGTTTTGCAACAACCATTCTCTTTCTCTTCGCCTCTCTAGCTCTCTCCCTCTCTCTCTTTGTCGGCCATTCTGTTCCTGACTTCCACTCAACTTTTCTCTTTCCTGTCCCTTATCGCTACGCCAACTTTCTGTTGGCTACCGGCTTCCGGAGTTCTTCCTTTCAACCGGCGCGCGGCGTACGAACAAAAAGCTGTCCTGTTGTTTTGTACGGGAAACGACGTTTCATTTATTAGCGACAATCTTGCAACCCGGTTAATTGGTACGACGGTGATCGGACTCCTGTTTCATACGGGAAAATGGACGGAGCACAGTGAGCTAATTCCAAGATCTAGCTAGACAAAATTCAATTTTGATGATGATCCAGATGTATGAAATCACAATAGAATTCGATAATAGAATGTCCATTTAGCCAGGAAATATAAAAATTATTGCAAAATATAATCTACAATGCAGTTCATTTTTCGAGATTATCGAAATTTATTAAATGATTTACTTTATTATAAGAGAAATATTTATCAACGATTATAAAGGTTTCACGTTTTAGGAGCTTCTACTTTCAAGTACAAACCTTTCTATTCTTTTCGAATTTTAGAAGCTTTTTCATTTTAATATATAAAATGCAACTTCCACATTCGTCACGGTTTGAAACGAGACTTGGAAGTAAGATATTGTGCTACAATATTTTTTGTTCTCTTACTCATATTTTAATATCAAAGCCCTGTGGCATCTAGCTATGGTCCTCACGTCAGAACCGCCGCCTGCGGAAGAGTTAGAGAGAGATATGACAACTTCAAATTCACTTGGAAAACGGATAAGTTCCCGCAACTGGAGCATTGGAAATTCCACTATGGAGTAGAGAACTGTTGGACAGAAAATAACTATTCGTCACGTTGCGTAAATTGGTATAAAAGATCATTTAAATATCGTGTTGGAAAAGTAGTGATATCGTTACATTATAAACATTTTTCTAAATCAACAAAATCAATACAATTCGATTGTTAATTAAAATGTTTCAAGTGAATTAAAACAAAAAAGTTCAAACTATATTGAATAGCAAAAATTTTGGAACATATCTACTCGTTGTCTGCAAATGAACACTTAAAATCGAACGTATATAATATTGTTTGCAAAAAGAGCGCAGAATAAAAATCAGGTGGTTTGGAAATTTTTCTGGCACTTATACATATTCTAACATTGCAGTTAAGAAATCTGTTGCATATCGTTACAACGTTCCACTACGTATAGGTCGTTGTTTTATTTATATTTTGCGAACGGTCACGATGCATTTACTCGCGGAACAAGCTCGTGAAAATTTTCAATGCATCGCAAACTAGTCTCGACGAAGACGTTCGCAAAAACATGGGATAGCAGTTCCCTAAGTTCACCGCAAAGTTGACTGCTTTCGCAAAACAGTTAAAGACCCGCACTTTTATTGTCTTATTATACAGCGGCAACAATTCTTATTCAACTTTCAGCGACCGGCCCGACTAATTTTCTCTTGCACTACTTCCAACCGTATATCTAGAGCATTTGAAAGAGCAAATAATTCAGAAAGTTTCAGAAACTATAAAACATTAAATATGTAGCTAGATTGATTATACGAAAATATGTGGAGAGAACTTATTAATACACGTAATAGAGTGAACGAAACACGAAGATTCATACAGTTCTTAATACCACTGAAACTTAAGAGTTTCAGAATGAGAAAGAAACAAGAAAGAACGAAGTAAAGATAAAGAAATGAGTGTGCATGAGGGAGCGTTTAAATACATAACCCAATATCTAAAAGCTACTTCTAACATTCGAAACAGCAGCGTCTGCACAGGCTCAAGACGTTCCAGAACCGCTCGAAACCCCTAAACCGTGAAATAACGCACTTCCTAATTTTCAAACACCGTTTCAGCATCACAGGGGCGCACAAGTAGTTAAAAGCAATGCCGGTAAACACAGTCGAGAACAGGAAGCGTCGATCCCGCCCAGAAAATGGTGGCCATTAAAACAATCCCAAGAAATCGGTAACCGGCAATTACTCAGCTCGGGTAACCTTGCTACGAGAGTCGAGGGGTTCCACCCCTCACAGCCAGCAGACAGGCTGAAGGCGTGTAGAAGCGGTCGGAAGAAGCGAAAAGAGAAATCCGAGGCGGAGACAGAGTCTCCACAGGGACACGCCGGTTTACATTTAAATTTATAATCCGCGCCCTACACGATTTCGTTCGAATGCCCTCTGGCAAATTGATTCGCAGTATATCTAACGCTCGGTCCTGCGCGCGATGAGGCCGAGCGAAAGGGAAGAGGCGAGAGGGCGTTGGTTCCTCGGGAAGAACGATGAGGATCGGGAGAAGCGAAGGTGCAAGCTGCTCCGGGAGAGGAAATGTAAAATACTCGAAGCTCGGAGCGTGACAGACAACCTAGACAGGGACGAAGAGATGGCGGTAAGCGATTTCCAGTTGACTGACTGACATCGGTTGCTTACCCTCGCCTTGACTCAAACTATCCACCTCTCTATCTCTACCGACGCTGTTTCGAACGCGGATTCACGTACGGACGCTTCCACGACGGTGTCTTCGACGCCGCGTGCACCAAGATCGCTGGATACACAACTATACCTGCCCAAGCTGCGACTACGTTTTCCGCTCGGAGTCCGGACCGCGATTAAGCTACTCTCCGACAAGACGCGGCAAATTGCGCCGTATTCCGAAGAGGCGGTTCCGCCGCATTCGGCTCGAATCGTCTCCCCGCCCGGCACTGATCCCGTCAAACAATACCTCCACGAACAGTATCCAACAGCCCCGGCTCCAACAACCCGGGGAATAATCGCTTTACACCAAGACTCCCTAATTATCCTGTCCGTCGGGGTCTTTAATCCCAAACTTAATTCTCGCTCAACGATTTTTGGTGAGTTTGGTGTAGGAGCTTCGGTAAAAGCGCATCTACAAAGGGGCTAGCTGACTAATTTTTTATGCGATTGTTATTCGTCCTCGTGAGCGGATACTTTCGATGACTTCCTGCGGGAACTTGTTGGGTCTGCAATCTGTCCAATGAATAAACACCTGAGCTGCATGTCTGTTGAAATTAGTATTCGCTCCCATTAAACTAGTTGAGTGAATTGATAAAACTGATATGTTCTCTAGCAGTACGACCAAACACGATTGGCGATTCGTTACATCGTCACATTAGTCTCGTGCGCGCCACTGCAACCCTCGTCGCGACCTAATCTCAAACTGTGTATGTATTATGTATACAATGTTTGTTTGTGCGTGGCGTCCTTCATAGACGCTGTCAACAGTTTAGAAGTTAGCACAAGAAAAGCGAAAGGGAGAGAGGAAACAAAGAGAAACGGTGGAAAGAAAGTTCTTCAAGGATCGCGGCGAGGTGTCCCTGGGAAATTCGATGCTTTTATTTCACACGGGTCTTCTAGATGCATCGGAATGCACTTTCATCTCGGCTATTCTGTCCTTCGTTCCTCTTTCGACGCACACAGTCATCAAACAAGGTTAGCCCGTGACCGAAAAATCCATTCGGTTTCCCATGTACGCGGCCCAGTATTTGCACTCACGGTCCCTGTGCATCGCAAAGAACGCAATTTTTCAGGCTCGCATCACGTCCGGGAAAATTAAATGAACCCGTTTGATGTCGGCGAAATTGCCAAGCGACGAAGTTGTTTTCCCGTTAAGCGTCCGTACACGTGTGTCGGTTCAGAAGCCCAAGTGCCTGTGTCGTGTAGATTTGGAGAAATCGGGAACTGACATTGCAGGACGGTGACTTTTGTTTGACCACCCGAAGATAGCTGCGCAAAGGATTCTCGATTAATATTTGTTTACTTTCGTTTCATACTTTAAATGCATTCAATTATAAGAAACACATTTCATGGTATTTAAAGGTAAATTCATAATTTCAAGTTGGCCTCGGTTTGTAAAGATCTGTAATTGTCGAGCCACGCAACAGTCTTGCACACAATGCATGTTCGCTGATACGACTTTGCCAGTGGCCGCAATAACGCAGTTTTCGGATAAGTATTGTCCGATAACGAGTTTAGTTTGCACGCTAAATAAGTTTGATCCGTGCAGTTCGAACAATGCACACCTAATATCCGTGAAAAGCGCAACGCTTATGCACGGTATTAATCATACCGATCTCATAGCACGTTCATCGTGCACGCTTGTCTCGTAAACCATTAAACCCTGTACCTACTTGTATGGCATGCATCAGAATACACCGCAGCACACGTTCGGAAACAATTCCACGAATATTCAAATCATGTCATGTATCAAGACGGACGGGAAATGTAAGCAGTTTACCTACGAATTGATCTGGTCGCGGTGATATCCATAAAATCGTACCACCACATTAGAAATAATATTTTCAAGCCAGTACGCCGCCGAATATTTCGAAAATTCATCGCGACCTATTCATAGCTTTCGGTGCTCCCCGTCGAGCTTACGAGCAGGGATATAAAAGCAGCGATTTCAAGTATGTAACAGGCTTAATATTTTGATGATTATACATATAGCGGCACGAAGAAACTCCGCCGAGGCGTAGAGAAAACTGGCACGTTTTTTAATAATACACGCAGCGCAGAGATTCTTCGCAGCACGATGCAACGCGGACAGGGTCCCTTGAGAATATCACGATCACGGTAGTTTCTGCGAGTGGAGTTGCGAAACACTCCGCCGCAATTTGGCTGGTCTTGTCTCAGCGAGTCCCTAATAATCACGCTGCTCACTCTCTCCCCGTTCACTGTCTTTGTCTCTCGAGTACCAGATAGAGACTCGAAGACAGCGTTCCTCGGCCGCAAGAGACAAATCCAGACAACAGCGTACTGTTGAAAATTACCGGGACGATGGCTCGGATTAATTACAATCGAAACTGTCCCGGGGAATCTTCAGAATTCGTGGTATCGAGAGCTTCAACGATAACGAACTGACAGAAAATCCAATGAGAAACGCTCGGCCGGCGCATACCGACCACCGAAATTCGTCGGATAATTTATGAATTTCTCCTTGAACTAATGCGGACGAAGAGTTAGTTAGTGGAGGCACGGTACCATCGAAATCTTGAACAGATTATTCAGATTATGAACCAACTTGCCCGGTATTACGAGAATCAAATTTCTGATAATTAATCTGCCTTCGGTCCAATGTATCACAGCCGAAGAAGCTGGATTGCCATCGGATTCATCGGATACTGTTGCGCTGTTGCAGTTTGTGAATTAACACTAGGCAATTCTCTCTCTTGTTATTAGACTGTCGATTGTGTGCATTTACTGATTTACAGGAAAATACTTGTAAGATTTAAAACGAAAAACGTGGGGCGCATGCAATAGACAATTTTTTAAAAATATTGTATTGTCATCCAGTTCTGAGCTATGTTGAAAATTTCAAGTTAGTTTAAAATTAATTGCAAAATTTGTACCGAACAAACAGACAGACAGACAAGAAAGCGAGCTAATGAGAAAACGTGGTAAAATGATAAAACTTTAAATTCTAATCGGAATGTATTGCCTGTTAATTGTTTAAAAAATTTCCGAATGGATTGTCGGGAAACAGACAAGCTTTGTGAGCCGAAGAGCAACGGAGGGCAAAATGCGGGAGGTGAAAGTGCATCTCGATGCATGTGGAAGAATAATAAAAGCATCCAATTTTCTAGGGATACCTCGCCGCTCTTTGTCGGACTTCTTTTCCAGCTTTTCTCTTTCTTTCGGTGTTCCCGTTGCCTCGTCCAGTCTGACGGTTACAAAAGGAGAAGGCAGGAGGCAGGAGAAGTCGGTTTACGCTTTTACAGCTAGACACGCGATGCCAAATCCAACCGGTAAAGTGAAACGTTGCGAGGCACGCAGGCGATGCGACGGTGGCGCGGTGGTCCATGCCATCTCGGATAAGAACGAGACTCGACAGCTTCCGGTTTTCAGATATCGGGACGATGCGGCGAGCATTTCAATTATTTATGTCATACCTCTGGCAACGGTTACATTCCACTGATACGCCCTCGTCGTTTCACACCTTTTTTTCCACGAGCCTGACATCCATTACCGTCTGCATCGCCTTTTCCGGCTCGCCGGATTCTCTTATGTTGGATTTCGTTTTACTGGCCGCAATCTTGGCCGTCTAAACGGTACGTGACTCCAACGGATTCGCTGATGCTGACTATTTTCGGGATTCGCGGGTATCATCGCGATGCGAACACCTCATCTAATGGAATGGGTGGAGCTTTTGTAATAGTGGATACTTAAGGCAGTATACAATCCTGGAAGCTTAACGCGCTTAGCACTTGAGTAGTGACTCGGAATCACCACTAAAAGTTGCTATAACATTATTCAAAATATCGTTGAGATTATTAAATATGTTGGTATCTCTAATCAATTGCTAAACATTTAAGTATTGTATGAGGTATTATATCAATTTCATATCCATAAAATGAAAAAATGATGTAGAATGGAATTATTAATTAATTAATTTTTTAGTTAAAATAGCTCCGACGGCAAAGGGTTAATAAAATTAAGTGAATTCAATATTTTGTTTCTCTAACAAAGGAAGTTTCGGATAAAAAAATATTATACCAAATTTTTTATATTTAAAATTACTGCATCAAACAAAATATTTTATTTTAAAAAATTACTGCATCAAATAAAATATTTTATTCTCAAAGTTGTACAGATACTGTAAAATAAATGGGATTATTTACTATTTACTATTTAAAATACTATTTTCCCCAGCTCTCTGTATCAACCTGTATAGGTATACTTACTCTTTAGAAAAAATCTTTATAGTGGAAAAATAAGATAGCAAGAAATCACAGTAAAATGTCACATCAGCGTACAAAAATAACCACAACAATATTCTAATCTGTCCGTTGAAAATTCTGAATAATAAAATATTCTAGAAGCACTATCAAGTTGACAAAAATACACGTGTCACATTCGGACGAATCAGTGTCGCCGCGCTGGTTGGCTCAACAAATAAGAAAAAAGGAAAGGTATTTTTCCTCGGCTTCATAGTTTCTACAATCTTGCAAAACGAGAACAATGACAGGGCTGATGATAAATTGACGCTTCACTTGTCCGCGATATTTCTGTGTACGGTTCGGCTGAATGGCTTCTCGTCTATTAGAACGTCCACTCTTTTGTTTCGTAGCATAACGCGTTTGTGTATTGATTATACCGTTCCATGGAACACTCCTGAAGTAATATCGGTTCAATGACAATGAAAAATGGAGAACGGGAACGACGACGAAACGATAAAAGAACGGACGTAATTGTTTCTGTTTTAAATATCGTACTCAGGAAATCTAATAGATGTCTGATAACAATAACGGACAACACGGCACGGCTACCGATAAAATTTCCGCGTATGGGAAACAGGTATATTATAGCAGTGCTCCCCAACCTTTTTATCGTCGCGGACCGGTCAACGTTTGATAATTTTACCGTGGCCCGCTGAAGGGGGGGGGGGGAGGGACGTTGATTGTTTATATTTCAGATTGTTCTGATTTAATAATTTTAATTTAATTGTATTTAATATTCCTTGGGCGGACCGGTACCATTTGATCCACGGACCAGTACCGGTCCGCGGACCGGGGGTTGGGGACCACTGTATTATATCATTATACATCAAAGAGCTTTAACCCTTTTAATACCATCTACGGGCGACAAAAATGCGCGACATTTATTAAAACGTCCTGCAATCGATACGAACATTTTTTATTTTGCATAAAGATCCGCAGTCTACTTACTAGTAATATTGAAATTAAAATATTTCTTAAACTGATTATTAGACTGCGGATTTTATGGATTTATGACAAAAATGAGTAGGTGTAATTCAAAACAGGAAAAAACATTAAAAGAGTTTAACAATTCCGATATACTATTTTTAACATATAAAAATCATTAATGAAGAAAATCAATTTTTACTTGGCTCGTATATCTTACAATTGATGTATAAAAAGTTTATTTTACATAAAGATCCGCAATCTACTGATTATTTTTCGGCATGCGTATGTACCAAGATAAAATAAATAAATAAAAAAGATAAAGAAAAAACAAATAAAAATGCGTTTATTATGGAGACTAAAAAGCTGCGTGGATCGATGCATAAGAAAGTATACATCAAAGTTGACTTTCATAAGTCCTTGACACGTCCATCTTTGCATGGAGCCTGAAAGTGTAAACTACTAATATTAAGGCTTGCAGTTATATTCAGTCGTATTTCAAAGATTGTAAATTATCTATTTAAATAATAATTACATCTTGTAACATTGTACATAATACCAACCTGTAAAATTGTAATACCACATTGTAAAGTGAAATGGACCCATTTAATGGTCTAAAGAGCTTCAATAAAAAAGAAAAGTCTAGACTGTATCTGCATTTATCATTCAATCATTCAATCAAGAAATGAAGTGAAGTAATAAACAATGAGTACACTGCCAAAAACGCTCGGATATGGGCCTGCTTGTTTTTGCTCTAGATTCGTCACAAAAAGTTCCATTAAAATTGACGACCCCGCCACTGTGAACTTTCCTAAGGAGAGGGTTAAATATCGTGCTCAGGAAATTCAATGGATGACAAATAACAACAACGGATAACGGTAATGGCGTGTATGCCAGTGCTCTGCGACATGCGCGATTAAGAAAAAAATTTGCAACGGGGGTATATTATTACATTTTACATCAAAGGGCTTTAATGCTTGTCCATTCACACTTTTCCCTGTTTGCCGCGCGTGCGGAATTAATGCAAATCGATATGAGAGCGCGGCTGGAATTTGCGTAAAATGGATCGTGAATAAAATATAAATAAAGCGTGTTAAGCAAACAAACAGCGAGAGACCGTCGGTCATTTTTATCGTTCGTTTTCGTTATGTTTGTACCCCCGTTTTTGCAAAGGCTTCCCGATAACCCATAAACGATTCGCATGAGATTCGAGAATTAATCATTTCGCGTATACGTTTTTATCGAGCGAATGGCAGCGCAAGGCAGGACTCGCGACGAATATTTACGAACTACTCGCGTTCCAGCACAACAACCAGTTTTACTTGCGATATCGAGTTTACGTTTCTAGTACATGCACGTACGCCACACACGATCGGCCGTGTCCATATTTAGACTGTCGTTTCTATTGAATATTATTCCAGAATAATTTAGATCCCTGTTAAGGCGCACTCCAATTGTGTAAGAATTCATACGATTTTAATTACAATGTTAATTAATTTGGTCGCGTTCCCCATCAACGATTGACGCATCTGTTGCAATAATGCATTTCCATATTCTGTGTTTTCGTGTAATTGGCGTGGCGAGGAAGCCTGATAGAAATTCACGCCGCTGAATCATATTGAATTGTCATGATTTCATCATTAAAAATAATACTGATATATAATACGTTATTAAAAATAATACGTTAACTGTGTTAGTCTAAAATTTTAATGAAGTCTATGTTTAAAAGTAAAATATTCGAACTTTGGAAGATACGGCATTTTTTAAAAGTATTTTTGTTAACTTTTTTAATTCCATATGTTATTCATAACTTGCTATTTAAACTTGTTCCGTGGGAGCACCGCGCTACACGCTAATCAGAATTTCGTATTTTGCATAAAGGAGGTCAAATGAATTTTACGGACGGTGTTATTCAAAATTATAAAGCACACTGCGATATTCTGGGAATCTGTTGCCTTTGTTTGATAAAGTTTGCGATGCACAAAGGGGATATAATACACTTTAGTGTGTAACATTATAACAATGCAGATTGTCACTGAAAAAATAATGCTGGACAGCAAACAAGCTGATGTACAGTTCTACTGAAACTACAATTTTCAACACACGAAATATTATATTATATATTATATATTATATTCATCGAAATAATTTGCTGAATTAACGACAGTTCATTAGGAAATTCGGAACTGTGCAACATCGATTTGAAAAGGCTTTTATTAAAAAGAACACTAATAAAGATCGGAGTTTATTAGGGGGAGCAAATGGTTCAACTCAATTCTCGATTCGCAATTGATCTAATTGACTTTACACCGCGAGCAATATTCTGTTATTGTATCTCGAGCGAAAGCTCGTCCGTGAACAAATTGTTGCCGATGCCGGCTAGAAAATGTCGCGAGGGAGGCGACCCGCAGTCCGGCTAGATGAAACTAAAAAGCAATTTTTTCGCAGCGACCGATAAAAGCCACGTATCTGGGGCTATCCGCGGCTATGCTGCTGGAGCCGTAACTCCCATCAAAACTTTTATCTGACCGGATTAAGCGCCGGGAAATACGTCTGCCATTGGGAATTCGACGGAGCCGTCGATACGACGCGACTCGACGTCGCACCAGGACCAGAGTTGGTATCGAATGCGCGAGCCACCGTTGTTGCCACGTGGCAATTAATTTAAAACCGTACATTCGATACAATCGGCGACTCCGCGGTATCGTATTCGAGCCTTGACGCGACAACGGCGTACCGATGTCTGTACACAGATTCCGTAGTTCCGTGCTCCATCAAGATTTGAATGAGCCAGCTCAGGTACACGGGAAACGGTCCCAGAACGATTAAAGGCATTGCCGTTGGGAGCCGCGTATCCAGGATTGTCACGTTGATATGTTAATCAAGGTTATCGATGCTCCGGTGTCTCGTGCTCGAATCAACTTGGGAGCCACTATTAAATTCAGTTCGTGCTCCTCGGCCACGTGGGGAGCAGGATCAGAACTCTTTGTATTAGCTTGAAAGGTTAGAGTAGCACTTATTTACTCATGTTAAAAATTTTTGTCAAAATTTCTTTTACGGAACCCCCCAGAGTTGTCCCAAATAATTTAAAAATATCTGTGTAAAGTTTTGGAGTGCTCACACAGATAACGGGAAAACATGCCTCAAAGCCCATAAACATGAAAATAATTAATTTAATTCGCTCCAACTTTACACAGATTTTTTTAAATTCACTTAGAACAACTCTCGGCGGTGCCGTAAAAGAAATTCAAAAGTCGATGATAAGAACTACCCTATTGTAATTAACGCACCTGCGAGGTGTGATCAAAATTGCGAAGGATGTATAAAAATGATGTGTCACGAATACCATGGTAGGTAGAAACCTCTGAATCGATGGAGATCTGTTAAAACAAAGGATCGGAAAAATTGACTTTGAACACTTTTTTCAAGGTTTAACATTTTTTACACCATCGTGTAGTTAACTGTCGGTCAACCGTTCTCCTAGAAAACTACTTCGTATACTATTTCACCAGTTTCGTATACCATTTCATTTCATATATGCCTACAAGGATTTATCACATAGAAAATGTTTGCAAAAAGAATCGATTTTCTCCAAACGTTCATATCAGAATACCTCGTTAAACGACTGTAACTGTAGTGTTATCACAGCTCTGCCATAAACGCGACGAAGATATTTTTGAGCAGCTTTTATAGCCGCTCTTATAGCTCTTACCGCAGCTCTAACGTAAACGGTACCGTAACGCTATCATGGCTAAGCGGCGCGCGTTTCAGACCGGTAAATTGAGGGGGAGACTTTTCGAGAAATCTTGACGTATGGTAATCAGCAAGGCGTGTTATGGAACATTTCATCGTTTCGTTCTCTTACGGGGAAAGGCCGAAGGCGAGAAACTTGCGAGCTCGAATTCAATCAGCATGATTTTCTGAATACGTATTGCCGGTTGCGTAACCATTCAGACCTTCCCACTATTTGCGGATACACAAGCACATCGCGCAGACAAATCCTTTGAAGTTGATCACCAACGAAGAAGCAATTCCGACGCCGCAGACTCGTCTCATCGTGTACGGTGTCCTACCACTGTTAATACGATTCGACGAAAAGTCCTCTGGGGACGAGAACCGTGCAAAATATCTGCTGAAGATGGTGAATTCAAAATCAGTCTTGAAAGGGCGCGAGGCACGGTCGTCGTCGGTTCTTCTAAAAATAGGAAAAAATATAAAAAAACACATATCTTTAAATTGAAATGTTTTGAGTAATCTGGCTTATTAAAAAATATGAATCATGGAAATTTCATGAAATCCTGATATTTTTACTTTCTACACAAGTTAATTGTGCAAATTACTAAAATATCGATATACATATATTGTTCATTCTTTCATTATTTAACGCTTTGACACATAATGTAGTGTGTCGAAATAAATTTCTCTCATCGATAACTGTCATAAGTGATCGAAATGAATTTCTCTCAAAGATAACATTTACAAGAGATAAAATTTTCGGTTACTTATAATCCTCATTTGTGACCAATACGATTTTAGTCGATGAAATACTTGTTATTCTATGACTTTTGTTCTTTTTGGTTATAACAGTTATGGTCCCTGATTCTTAGTATTTCGAAAAATCCGCGTCCGCAAAATTGGAATTGATCCAATTGGCAGATCGTCTGATATCGTTATTTAGTATCTGTCAATCATCTGTATCATGCAACTTGAACACTTTCTGCGGTGAGGGTAGATCGAAAAATGGGAGAACTAATTAGCAACGAAGGCGGAGGCTTTTGCGCAGGCAGGAATAACGATTGCTGAGGTCTGTCCTCTTTTTGTTGCAGGTGCGAGGGGGGCTGGCTTCAGTTGGAAGGCGGTGCTCGAGTTTGCGGCCGCAACAAACGTTTTGCTCAGCCGGTCGTCCTGTTTTCCGACAAACCGGTCCCGATCCTCCACATGCAGTAAGTATATGCATACGCTCTATCGATCCTTTTTATTCGATCGCGAGCAGCCCTCGCTTCGCCAATCCTATAGGGAGAAGGGCAGCGATAAAGAAAGAAAAAGAAACTTGGTCTGGCATCGAGTGAAATAAATTCATTTGACTTTCTTTATTTTCTATCGGCCGAACGCTGCGTTGCCGATATATTAAATAGAAGGGAACTGTATTCCGATGAAGTTCTCGTTCTTTCAATAACTAATGTATTGGGCCGGGGATGGGCGGCCGGATTACCTTTTTAATTAACGGATCACAGGATCCTTTCTTTTATATTTTAATATCAAACGCACTCGCTGCACGTGCAGCTCTCAAAGAATTACTTGGAACGATAAATCATGGAACTTCGAAAACATTCCTGCGTAACGAGCTAACGAACTTTCATGTTTCGCGACAAATATGCATGGTTTTCTGTCCGCGGATCGTATAAAACCGTGAGGTACAAATATTTGAACCATTTGGTAAGCGCTCGTCCACGATTTCTGATCAAACGTGTTCAATGCCGTTGTGTTTGCAGTACTTGATCGACAACACCTTTACAGATCAATTGGTTAAGGACAGAGCAACGCGAGACTGATTCTTAACAAACAACTGACAAAGGATTTCGTTCGGTTAAATAAGGAATTTCGTTACATTAAATAGATCCGATCATGTTTCTCGCATTACCAAGAAACTCTCGAACTTTAATGGAACCTACAAATGGGATGAATCGCAGGCTTACGAAACCGATTTAACTTCGTTTCGCGAATTACCACGGACGCGCGGCGAAACCTTTGTTAAAGGAGATCTGTAAGCAACCCGGAAAAGCAATAGAAATTTTAGCTCCGTTGTGGACCGGGATCACGTCTTGGGTTAAATGCTTCTTATTACTGTGGGCGATCGCTATTTCAGTTAGACGAACCAGTATAGGAAAGGTGCCAAATGCATAATGATCACTGTACAAAAACGAGTCGAGTCGAGGACTGCGGGCACGTCAGGTTGTCCGCGACAAACATACAGGGTTTGTTCAATAAGTATCGGGACTGAAGTCATACAAAAGAATTTATTCAAAATATCTGTACATGGATTTAATGATCTTCAAAATATGACCCTTCTGAATCGATACACCGTTGCCAGCGCTTTACCCATTGTTTATACGCCTCCTGGAAATCGGTAACTGCAAGGCTGTGTAGGCATTCGGTCCAAGCCGCTCCGACGTCTTCCCGGCCATCTTTGAATTTTGTATGCCACTCAAAAAGCAGATTTGTTAAGTCTAACGCAAAATTTGATGGCACAACGCTGCTCGATTGTTCGCTGCATCTTGAATCTCGACGCGTGCATCAAACACGCTTCCAATTCTGTCGCGATCTTGCGCTCAAAGGCTCGGAAACAAATGGACTTGTCATCCTAGCATACCTGACATCACCCCCCATCAATTTAGCCCCTTGAAACCGCCTTCCACCCTTTGCCGCTGGATAGAAAAAATCAGTCCCAGTCCCGATACTTATTGGACAAACCCTGTACACCGGGCAAACGGTCCCCCGCCCCGCCCGTCTTCTACACGCGGTGCGTGCCGGTCACGCTGGTTATCCATTTTAAATATTATGTCGCCGAGGACACGGCAAAGAACGCGAACTAATTCCAGAATACTCAACGGCAAGAAAAACTCACATCGGTTTCTTTAGCGCCAGCGCTAGTCGCCGTCTATTATACATCCGCGTAGATCAAATAAATGTGCGTAGATTTGGAACAAGTCTTCCTTCGTATCCCGACTTCCTGTGTTCCCTCGAACACGATCGGCGAAACGCGAAAGTCTCGTCGTGTACAATCACCGAGAAATCTGACTCCACAAATTAATTTCTTATTATTTGTTATATATTGTCTCTATGATACGCTTTCCAAATTGAATTAAATAAATCAGATATGCCTAATGTGATTTTTTTTTTGAAACCAAAGGGAAAAACTTTTTGGATTAGGTATACAAACGAAAGTTCTTCCCGCCTCGGTTACTTGAAAATCTTTCAATTCCGAGACGCGTGTATCATCTCTGAAACAACTGTGAAATGTATTCACGCGGAAGGAATTACGTAAAAGAAGGAAATAACTTCGCTAAGAGGCATTCACGGAATTTACTTCTCTGTTGGAAGGAGGCCGTCGTAATTAATTGGCTCTTTTTCCCTTTGTCCACCATTCACGGAGCGTTATCCGGCGTTTTTGCGTGCCTTCATTTAAATGCAAATTAATTTACCTTCGCGGAACGAAACGGCTTCCTCGCTACCGACTGTTTCCAGACCACGGTTATTTTTCGTCGGTAAGATCTTGTCGGGCGTTCATCTTCCTCCTTGATTGTTCGCGAGCTATGCTCATAATTCATTCTCGAAGTTATAAAACGATTATGTTTTCATTTATTATGCCGTTTCGAATATGTGCTACGGACCGAACGCGAAAATAGGAAGGAATAATCATTCGATAGCTATAATAAATGTCACTGAATGTATAATCTTAATAATGAATTTATAAACTACAGTACAATTTCTACTGTCATCTAGAATTAGATAACAAAGTATCTCGTTGAAAATAATAATGAATGTTAATCGTAATTATAATTTAAAAAAAATAATAACAGAGAACTGAGAAGCTCTAAACAGATTATAGCTGAGTACAGTGCATGGAAGCTCGACATGTTTAATCCAATTATGCTTCATGAGCTACAGGGACTCACAATCAGAATGAGGAAGAATAATTTCGAGCAGCTCCTGCCCGGCCGAATGGCGAACTTCAGCGAATTTAGTGATTCCTGTTTTCAATTTCGAATCGACAGGAACCCAGGATTAATCTCGGTCGCTGATTCGAACCTCTGCGGTTATTCCGTGAACGGGGCTCGACGGCGTCGCAGCCAGTAGTTCATCTCCATTCTAATCGCGGCGATTGGCAATTTTACGGGCAGCCCGACAATTTGCAGGGAGAACTTCGGCGAAGCGTGAATTGTCGCATCTTCAAAGTAAATAAATCGAGTTGATTGCACGCGCGTACTCCGGCCCTCGGTTTTGCGGTCCTGTGGCGTACGCCACTGATTCAGCTGATACTAGACAGTTTATCAATTTCATAAATAGCTGGTACACTGTCATCGAGCTTGTCAAGGCCGGATTGTATTTGCGCTATTCATGTCGCGGTGGGGCTGACCGACAAGGAGTTTCTGCGATCATAAACTTCCCGGCGCCGTGCAACAGTAGAGGTGTTACTATCGATTATTTATCGACATCTTATCGATAATATCATTAAAATATCGATAAGGCAAATTAAAAGACTAACTCAACTTTTTCTTTTATCGCTGTTTATCGTTCTAGCTGGAATCTACAGTATGTTGAAATTTTTGACATTTGAAGCATTCATAGCCGACATCATATTCAAGCAACTCTGCCGACATTAAATGAGTTGAAATATACTTTAGCTCCTTCTGTTCGTGCATGTCAAGCGAAAATACAAAATAATGTAACACGGTGCAAATGCAAAACATTAATTTATACATGAATCAAAACGTATCACTTTACCACGCTGCAGAAACGAGGCCTCGGATTAATTCAATGCATGTTACTGTAATAAAAACTGTGTATATTAATGAATATGCAACGTTGGGAATTCATATAATGTATTCTTTTTCTTTCAAAATTTCTTCATAGTTAACAAACTCGGACATATAAACGAACTAAAATTGGAGGCACAGTATCGAGTTTGCTTCGGGAAATATATTAAAGGTAATGGTTGCTGGTCACGCGTATACTTCCCAACATACTTTAATCCAAAGACAGGGATCGTTAAAGTTAAAAGCGGAAGTTAAATGCCATAAATCACGTTCGCGACACATTTATGCTAGTCGCGCGCCCTCGGTTTGCCGCATTACGCTCGACTTCGCAACTTATAGAAATTTCATCATTCAACCCCGGCCCAAACTACTTCGTCGAAATCACTTCCGAGATAGTGCGCCGTAATAACGCGGCGGACATTTTCAGGTCGGGAAGTGTTGCACGGTTTTTTTTTCTTGTTCTCAACGATTCGTTCATTGAATCTTAAAAGGCCGCCGTAGATTCTGGCGACACGACGTCCCTGCACTGTGCAGCATTTCATTTCGACAACAGCTGCCTCTGATTACCAGCACCTAACTGTTACGGGCAACACCAAAAATGAATACAACGAAATTTGTAGGTTTTAAGGACACAGTCGTGATTAATGTCCTTTAAGCTTATGATGTCTGCCATCGAAATTTCCAAACGCGGAACAATCCATACAATCTATGACGGGGTCGAGTATATCGGCGTGAACCGCTGCTAATTCAATTACAAAACTTCATTATTTTCTCTTGTTTTTTATAAGACTTTCACCAAATTATGTAGTGCATTTTTCGTATTAAAATGACACTAATCACTATTTAGTGGTACAATGCATGCCTGGGAAACTGGTACTCCGATAGTCGATGACGTAGATCGGCTACCCTCCGACGCGCGGTCGGCGAGGTTACAAAAAATTTTTTGAATAGTAGAACTACAGAATCTAAGAAACAGCACTGACCCGACGGTTTTTCTTAGATCAAGGCTAAAGCCTAAAGTAATGCAATAAATTGTATTACATACGTATTTTACGCAGGTTTACAAATTCATTTAATTATCATTTTATTTATCATAGTTTGAACCACAATATAGAACAGCTTCTTCGAGAACACTGAGAGAAGGCGCAACCAACCCACAGTGATTTAGTGAGAAATAATCTAATACATACTATACTGCTCTCTCTTGACATCTTTCAATGATTTCATTGTTTTGTGTTTCGTCCACTGATCTTTACGGAAAGATGCATCAGTTCTGAAGTTTAGTTGTAATACATTGGAACGAATCATTCAGTCGTTAACGATCGAAGAGAATTACGCAGTTAAGTTTTAACGCATTGCATAATTCAGCTGCAGCTGTGGCGATAGTCGACATCGGATATGAACTATAACAAGACCGTCGTGCCATCGGACTTCCTGAAATGGAGAAACTTTGAAGACGCCAAAAACAATATCGTTTTGCGACTCTGCCAATGGCAACTACTATGTGTCTTACATTTAAAGTTTGTCTCCAGTCCAGTATACGTATTTTATGCGGAGGAGGTCACCCTCGGAATTCGAATTGTCATCGCCGATTCTTGTCTTCGCCTAATAACGCCTGTAACGTAGAAACTTGCCCTATAAAGAAACGTTGTTCATACACTTTAGCAAATAAATACTATTATGACGCTTCATTGTGAAACTCACTGATAGACAGATAAATTAAATGAATGAACTAGGATGAACTCGAAAGGGGCTTAAAAACGGACGAGTCTAGAACTGATAAGGGAAGGACCCCAAGTGTCCGACTTCGATTTTTATAATTTTTTGTGAGATGATGGTATATGGATCCCTAATTATGTATGCAAAATATTAGGTATAGTTACTCAATAGTTTTAAAGATATAAATAATGAAAGTTGCATACCTGTGAATCACGCAACCTGCTTTCACGGCTAATGGAACTTCGAAAACTGCAGCAAGGTATGAACTTTAATTGTTTGTATCTTTAAAAGTATTGAGTAACTACACCTAATATTTTGCATACATAATCGCATCGTACATGCAATCAAAACATAAAAAATGTCGACACCATGAACACATTATAAATGCTTGTTTATTGGATTTACACTTTTTATCTTGTATATCTTCGGGGAAGGCAACTTGATTCACGTTTAAAAATATTTCTATATTTTATTATGTATGAAACTTTAATTGTTTATATCTTTAAAACTATTGAGTAACTACACCTAATATTTTGCATACATAATTGGGGATCAATATACCATCATCTCACAAAAAATTATCAGAATCGAAGTCGAACACTTGGGGTCTTTCCCTTTTGAGGGGTCTCTTGGGAGAATTGGCCAGAAAACCCATTCCTACATCTCGCACGTTTCATGAAGCAAAGCAAGTGAAGCCTCGAACTCAATAACTCAAGCCCAAAAAATCACTGATTAAAAGCTAGAGACTTCGGACACTTCAAAGGGCTCAGGATCTAGGACTCGGCTACAAAATTGACCGAAACCAAGGATCCAATCCATCTGGAACCCAATAGTTTCTATTCAAGAATCTTCAGAGCCAAGGACACAAACTTGAAACCACAAGCCTAGTCTTGAGACTCTCAGACTTGCGGACTAAAACTAACGGTGCAATTGCGTCCAAGAATTCCCTAATATCCGACCAAACTATTGGGTGAACTTTCTCCGTCAATTTGTTATTTATTTATAAATAATGACGGTGAAAGGGAAAATATTCACGATCCTGTAATTAAAAGAAGCTATCTTCTTTTTATCTTTATACTAATGAGGACCCGACGCGCACGGCACAATAACGTACAGAAATAATGACTTACTTGCTTATATCCAATTTATTAGGTATTGTGTATTCGGAAATAATGGAAGTAAAAAGTGAAGAAAATCTACCACCCTGAAAATTCAAACAAGCTGTCCTCTCTTTATTTTTATACGAACCCTCATTGTTCTGCATTTATTAAATGCGACAGCGAGAAATTAATATCTAAAATTATTTGTTCATTATTATTATTTGATATTAATATATCCAAAAATTGTATTATTACTTCTATTGCATTTACTTTTTTGAAGGAATCGTGTAAACGTGCGAGTTGAAAGTTTTTAGCACGTTACCGAACGAAAATAGAATTCAGAGAGCCTTAACCAAAAACTATGAAACACAGGCGAATGAGAAACGAACTCCGGCCTCATTCTTCGAGAACGCTTTACGCTTTATAAGAAAAAAGTTAAGTGGATTTCAAAGGAGGATGGCAGTGTTGGCACAAAAGCAAGATTCCATAGCCGCGTAACGAATTCGCTACAGGAAAGCTTATATACCGCTAAACTAAGGGGCAAACGGGAAATAAATTAAGAACGTCCGACACAAGTTTCCTCGCGAAATGTCGAATATCTCTAGCCTGTTTCATAATCTCGTGCAGTCGTCTTGTGTTTCACTTGGCAAATGAAATATTCAGCACAGCTTTCCGAAAATTGCTCTTCTCTCGTCAACAATATAATCAATCTGTACTATACGATACCGATCCCTTACCATTCGATTATCAAAAAGTCTTATAATCTCTCTCGTAATTATTGAATTTAAATTGTCAAATGTTTCTTTCTATTCTCTTATCTATAATTAGAGAGAAATCATTGGAATGATTCAAGCGATTATTTTTCGAGTTTCTCCACGATGTTGTAGCTAAATTCCCTCGAAAGTTTCCAAATAATTCGACAAATAAGCGCGTCTTTACCGTTGCTCGCACAAAAGCCAGCAATCTCAATAGACTGGCAAATTATGCGGTGTCTCTTTCGTCGGTAATTCTCTGTTGAATGTTTACAATATTGTTTACATTATTAAATACGTTGTTATTTAGTCAATTACTATGAGGTATTATGTCAATTTCATACCCACAAAATGAACAATATCATATACAGTGAGGGACGAAAGTATTCGTACACCCTTTTTAAAACAGAATCACTGTTTCACAATTGTACCAAACGACCTGATTTTTTCTAATCAATTAGAAGCATTGGTTTACGAAATGATATGCAAAAAAGATTTTCCAAAGATTATAATTTACAAAGGTTACATGCAAAAATAAAAAAGGCATTTGTTAAAACTTTTTATTTGGGCCCTTAATGAAAATATAAAATATATGTTTTGTAGATCTATGTTAGTTATACTCGTGCTGAAAATTTCATCGAAATCGATTAACATACACACGACCTACAAACGGTTAAAAATTGTGAAAATCGTAGTTTTATACGACTTTTGATCAGTTTCTGCTTAAAATCTACAGAATCGTACATCTTTCGATGCGTGTTGTTTTTTCCTGCGTCAACCGATTTCGATGAAAATTTCAACACGAGTAAACTAACATAGATCTACAATTATAAAAAAGTTATTCTGTTTTAAAGGGTGTACGAATACTTTCGTCCCTCACTGTTCATAGAATGTAATTATTCTAGGTCGGTAGAAATGTTTAGTTTCCAAGTTAAAATAGCTCCGACTACAAAGAGTAAAAGGGTCCTGGCGAGTCAAAGGGTCGTTCCTTCGTTCAGCGTTTCACAGTCGAGATGTGTGTATCGCTTCTCGTTAAACACGCGAGAAGAGAGAGAGGCCCAGCAAGATTGCGCGGTAAAGTTGAAAAAATTCGACCGGTCCGAGTGTGATGAAAAACGAGAAATGGAAGGAGACAGAGAAGAGGAGGAAAGGCGTTATTGAAAATCCAAAAGAAGGAGAGTCACGTTTCCGGGGGAGGAAATGTGAAACGCTCGAAGCAACGGAACCGTAACGCGCATCCCACGAAATGAAGCCGCGGCAAGCGTCATCCTCGACGACGACGTTGTGCGGGCGAAACGAGAAAGACTCTCGAAGGAAACACACATATCCACCGAATCCGTCGAATTGTGATCTTGGTTTTGCCCACTTTCCGTCGCCCTTGGACCCACCCTTTTGGCAACAAGCGTTGATTGGATGGATGCGGGCCGCGCAACGTCTGCATCTTTCGATTGGCGAATTTGTCCGTGAGAAACCGTGCGAAGCAAGCCAGTCAATGCGGAAAACGTTCTAAACGCAATTTCTAGGACCTGTGGTCGCTAATGATTAGACTACAGATCTTTCTGCAATATAAACATTTTCTGTATTAATCGTAAGAAATAAGGGCCAGATATACATTTAATTCTTCCTTTAATAATTTTAACATGTTGGACATATATTAATACATGATTCTTCGATCATTTTAATTTTTCACCTGCATTAAATTGCAAAATAAATAAATATGATTTTATTAAAAATACACCGGTGTGCTGACTCTCATGCGACCCTCAGGTTGAAAATTCACCCATTTACTTTGTCTTTGGTACTGCGAAACGATTGGAATGTCACGTAATAAATGAAACAGAATTTTATGATTTGAAATATCGAGCAAAGTGGACGAATTATTATCCTAGTTTCTTTTGTGCAATTATTTTTGTAAATCAGTCGAAAATAGTGTAAATCATTCTTGAATTCTGATCAAACACACAGTCGAGTACTGAGTAACTGACAAAAATGTGAATTTCGTCCACGTTTTTGGACAAATCGATCGGGTTTGTCTCGATCCATTTTAATTGTCCGGCGAAATTAGATTCGCTAGTCTTTGCTTGCCGGGCAGGGTCAGACTTATCGATATCAAAGATTCGGACTAAATAGGATGAACGAACTTGTAGGGGATCGATGAGGAACCAGATCCGAGCAATCCGTCTCGCGACCTGGTCCTACATTCACGGGCACGGGAATACATTTTTCGAGATAATTTCCCGTCAGAATTCTCCGGGGACAGCCGTGCTCATCGGACGGTTGAAGATGGAGTCGAGATAAGCCGAGCAATATCGAGTTCAAATCCTATACTAGGTCCCGCGAGGCTCCGCCATCGCGTACCATGCGCTCGCCCCGATTTATTCGACGCTAGCTGACGAATATTTTATTAACCAATTAGAGGAATTTATGGGCGACGGATTCCACGGCGATAAGAGTCTGCCGAATTCCAGTGGGAGGATTTACTGGTGAGCTGAGAAACGTGCACCCACGAGACCTTTGCCAGCCGATCCGCATAGAATTTCATAATTTCCTAATAATCGTGAAATATTCTTTTCCTCCGCGGTCTAATGCCGTGCCATTCATTACGTTGACAGGATCCGAGGCATAACTAGTCGCCCTCCCACATACAGTTCCTTACAAGCTTTTCAAGAAAAGAGCATTCTTGCATACATACAGCTAACAAGCAGAAGTCACAGTGGTGGGTTCGTCGATTTTCATTAAACTTTTTCTGGTGATTTTGGAACAAAAATAAAAGCTGATCCATGTCCGAGGTATTTTTGACAATACTCATTATTTATCGAGATAATTAAAATTTAATTTTATGATGTTCACAGAAATTTCATTGATATAGTTCATTTCTGTAAGTTCTGTAAATCCTCTCCTTGTAAGATAATAAAAGATCAAGGTTTTTTTATACAGGTAAATTTTATTTCCAATATTTCGTCACGTTGATAAACGAGCTCCGTGATATTCACAGCAAAAAGATTAACTCGTCTCTTGTGTTAATAAATAATGGTAGAGTGAATCATTACTATTTAGGAATCACAAATAATTCCAACTGAGGTTGTAATCTTAAAGATGTATGAAGTCAAATGTGCAATATAAAGACTGATTTTGTTACTCCTCCATAGAGGAGAATGCGCTTTTACTATTAATTATTAGTACCCGGAACACAGTGCTGCACTGAACCAGCCAATCGTTGCTATTTCAGCTGCAAGATCCGCGAAATTCTACCGATCTTCCTTTGAGTTTGAACTATTTAACGTTACATGTACTGGCTGGCTTGAATTTTCGCAACTGAGTTTCGGACTCCGTTAAATACACAGAGATCTTTAATCGCACCGTGAATAACCGTGTTAGAACAACGGAATTTCTTGTGAACTGTATTCGGATGTGTTTTAAGGTTCGTTCTCACTTAACTGGAGAACTGCACTGTTGAGTTGCTGATATACTACAATGCCTGTTAACGTTAGCATACACGAACGACTTTTGGAAAAATGATCTGAACATTTCGATGACGTTGCATCTAGCTAGAGAATATCGGATTTCCGGTGTATCGCGTTCCTAGGCATTCAAGAAGCCAAACTGGCCGTAGATCAACGCTGTCCCGTGCTAGTCGAAACTCCAAGATAAACACTCCTGAAGAAACTTTTAATGAGTACGTAACAAAGTTACATAAAAGGAATAAAGAGCGAATGGAAAACTGTGTAAAGTTCGCGATTAAGACATCGCTCTGTTTGACTAAACTTTTATTTCTTCCGGCACGGATATCGCCGGCTGCTCATGAACGAATTGGAAACGGCAGTTACTTATCTTCGCTAGGATTTGTGAATTCCTTTAATGGCACGTTATCGAAATTTTAACCTAGATGAATGAACAATTATTAAGGACCCATTATGATTAATCGGGAAACTGCGGATGTGTATGCAATTTTTAATTTTTCTAAGCGAATGTTAGAAGTCGGAAACAAATATAATCTTATTTTTAGTGGTAGTAACCTTAATAGATCTAAAATAAATATAAATCGTATTAAATTCGGTGGAATTTTATATTCTAACATTTTTTGAAAATTTTCAGTGTCGGTGAAATAACTTCTTCTCTGAAATGTGAAGAAATTCGTGTGTATTATAGGCGTGTGGGAACCCGGGAATTCCCGAATCCCGGAGGCGGTCGGGTTTCTCGTGAATTTTTTCGGGATTTCTGATACTGTACAGAATTTATTAATATTGTTTTTGAATCTTTATCTATGCTACAAGAGTCTTGTATATAATTTCGTTCCTCGAAATATCGTATAAATCAGTTCAAATTCCTCTACAGACAACGTAAATTTCTGTCCACGTCCCATAACTTACCTACTTACCTACTCAACCTTAACTTACCTACTTTCGATAAAAATATGCATAAACATCCGCTGTCTAGTTATAAATTATCAAGTTAAATAAAACTTGATGTTTTATTTAGATAAATCTAACACTATGGTCATATTCAAGAAAACAAGACACGTTTTTAAATCCCAGCATTTTAAGAAATCCCGAACATTTTTTGAGAACCCGAACATTATCGGGAATACCCGAAACGCTCAAAATCCCGTCCCGATCCCGAAGATCGTTCCCGTTCCCGTCCCGCCCCGGTCCCGCACACCTCTAGTGTGCGTACCTAACAATAAATAAGACTTGACGAGTCACTTTATGATCATTAGACATCAGATCTTATGCATTTGTGGCAAAAATAAATAGTAATTTAAAATGCTAAAAACATTGGAAGAATTTGAAAATACTGTTATATAATTTTCAGCATATTAAACATATTAAAAAAGAAAATAAATTGCTATCCCATACCAGTTTGTTGCAATTCTGGTAGAGAATTTCTATTTTGCACAAAGATCAGTTGTCTAATATAATCAGATAAATGTTCACTGGATTATAATCAAATGCAACACGATGTTTTCGCGAAAATCTTTTTCGGACGAAGATAACAAAAACGAACAGGTTCCACTCTAGATAGTATCTTTCCGCTACACATTCGTCTGACGATTTTTGCGGATTTTCGCGAATTATCACGGTGATTATGCTGTTCATAATAAAAATAAGCTATACGAAATTCAAGAGACGCGAAGTGGGAATTCTCAAACGGATGGCGAAAAACCAAACACGATTTATTCGCGATAACGCCTCCTCTCTTTTATTTCTGTCCCCATCCGTTTATCGGAATTACTGTGCATATGGTTTTCGCAGATTTCGACGAGGATTAAGGTGTCCATCAACACCGTTGCGTTGCCTCGATCTATAAAAGCGAATGTGCGCATACACTCTGTCCAGTGAGTAATAATGGACGACGTGAAACACTTCGCTTATACAGCTCTCAGTTTGTATAGATAGGACTGGTATCGCGTCGACTGTATTTTAAAGCGAATAAACAACGCTGTGTAGACTGTCGTTCTGTATGCAATTTCCTTTTTCTGTAGATTATTCTATCAAAATAGGAATGGCAGCAAACGTTTGTTCCGCTAAACAAATGCTTCTCCGTGCTGCAAATAAAATCAAAATACTATTCAATTCTATGAATATATTCGTTATTTTATGTTTTATCTAAATAATTATCTAAATATTACTTGGAAATATTTTTGAATAAGCCGAAAATCGTTTTAAGCTGTAACTTTCATAAAATTTTATTCATATTTACATTAAATTTTTGGGAGGACCAGGAAAAATTATTTTCTCCTTTTTAGTGCATTTTAATACAAAGCGTGGTTTTCAAAAAGTTTTTTTAATATATCTTTTTATTCGTTAGTTTATATTTTTCCTTGAGGCCCATGACTCTCAATAGAGAAATTTGATCTTGAAAGAAAGGCTCAAGGTAGATATTCCTATTTCACGTGTATTTAAATACACGTGTACAATTTCACGTATCCGCATTTTAAGAAATGATGTATCAATTTACTGTTGTACCAACAACACCGTGGAATTTACGAAACCATAGTCTCGATACATAAATTAATATCGATGGTCTAAAAATTATACAAAATGTATAGATATGAGGATGCATTGATGCACGTTCAAAACCACTAGCTAAGCTCAAAGTCAATTTTGCCGTCCAATTTTTAAACAGATCTCCACCGATTCAGAGGTATTGCTCTGTGGTAGTTATGTGACATAGAATTTTTATACACCCTGCACATAGAGAATTGATGTTTGCAACCATACCCTAGTAATCCACTTTTCAGAAAAGTCGCATTATTTATGGAATGACCTATTATTTCCGAAAGCGGAGGGGTAGAGCCTTACGGCTCGACGGTAGAAATTAATTCAGCTGCCGGAATCCCGGGGGCAGCGAGGCTTCCATAATCCGGGGGGTTTGCCTTAAACGACTGTTGGGTCGGTGTATAAATAACGGTGGCGGCCAATTTCTCAGGACACAATCCTTTTGCAGCGGTCGGTTTCGCCGCGCAGCCGGAAGTGGTTGCATTAGGAAAGCGAGAAACGATGTAGTATAACACTTCATTGCGAAAATTACGCAACGCTATCCCGTAACAGCGTCGACGGTCCCTCTAGCAGGACACACACACACACACATAGTTTCCCGTGTAGGTGTGTAGCGCTTTTGCGCGGCAGAAGAAGGACAGTGGAATGAGTAAGAGGGTGGCGTGGGTGGTCGCGCAGATGGAGGATGAGCGAAAGAGAAGGCAGAAGTGGATCCAGAGTGTGCAAATTACGGGACTATGGTGCTAATGTTAACTACACGCTTTAGTAGCCTCGTTACGAGACCATCCCGATGCAGTCGCTTTCGTCGGGAGAACAGGAAGTCGTTAATCGTGCTACTTTTAGGTAGCATTGTGTCGGGGCTCACGTTCCTTTCGAGGCCTCGCGCGCGTTGCCTTTGAACAACGTTAGCGTTCTTATGCTAGCGGATTCAGGAAAAAAAATACGTCCGCAGAGAGTTACACAGGTGGAATAGCAAACGTGTACATCTGGCACGGTATCACGTATCGTACCCCAGAAGTGGAGGAATTAATTCCATCGGAATTTCTTTAGCCACCGCGCGCGCGAGAAGTAGTCTCGAGGGAGTGACGCTAATTGCATTGATGATACCGTTCCCTTTAATTTATTTAACAGTTATATCGCTTATTCCAGTATCATTCTGCTCGGTCGACTACGACGACGACGCGCGATATTTCACAGCTAAATTGAATCGATCGTCTCACCGAGACTCGGTGCGATGCGTCACGACACGACGCGACGGGACAACCGGTTGGAAGTAGATCCGGGATTAATGCGCGAGGCGCAAATTACGCGACTCTGTCACTAATGCTAACGACAGACGTTAGCGGCGTCATTACACGGTCACTTCGATGCAACGTCGTCTTTCGTCGCCGGGATGAACGAGAGCCCGGGTATCGTTAATTGCTCCGTGCTCCTTTCTCCGGGTGCGGCTGTGTTGCACTCTGTCCCACTCGGTTTCACTCGGTTCCACTCTATCCCCGGGATCTGTCCTGCTCTGTTCTACCTCGTCCCAGCAGCTTTATTTCCCCCTTTGCCACGTCTCTTTTTACCCCCGTCGCGTCGCTTGAAATCCACCGGCAGACTCTCGAAAATAGCTCCCTCTTAGCGCCATCACACGGGTCTTTAAGTATCGCGGGCTCCCGTGCTGCATGATATTTCACGTTCCAGTTATTTTTGTAATTAAAAATATTTCGCCTGTATCTTTGGCGACGGAATAAGCGTCGCGCCGGCCTCACTCGCCTGCTCACCGTTTCAGAAGAACCGTCAAGACTGAACAGCGACTTTGAACCCGTCGCGAATTCCTTAACTGCGACGGAACCCCGCCTGAACTCCGCGAAACGAAACCCCGGAGAGGTGCGAATATTGCACTAATACACTAGGTATGCATATACATTATATGTACATATAGTACACTGTTATACTGGGTGTCCCATTTGAAGTTTCGCACGCAATTATTTCCCAAACTATGTTTCGGGGGTGCCATCTTGCGTTGGTCACAAATCTTCTCTAGGTGGACGTGCTTCCGTCTGACTAACATGGAGATCGCACATACCGGAAATCGCTTTTCGGACGAGAACCAATAGACCTTGTAGTGTGTACCGAATATTGAGAACGCTCTTTGACAAAATGAGTGTCAAATTGGGCTCTATCGTTAAAAACTGTAGAGAAAGAAGCATTATTTCCGCATATAACAAATTTTGAAAATGCTGTAAATGCACATAACGCTTAAAATGGCGGACTACTGGTCTTAACACCTTGAGTGTTTACGTCGAGTACACTAGTCATGAAAAAAACAGAATTGTGTCTAATGACGAGTATAATCTACTAAATAAAATTTAAGAGAGTGCGCGATGCAGTATAAAAAGAAAGCGGAAAAATATATATGTATATAATGCTAGCTTAAAAATAATTAAGCACACAAATGCATTTTCTTACATGTAAAACAGTTAAATGGCTGACTGCTAGAATAATTACCGTACAACTAGATCTGCGCCACCAGGGAGGGGCGGTGATTGTGGTTTCCGAAAAATTGGTCGAGGTAATTTTCTGTCGAATCGAGTGTGCCGATTCGCGCGAACCGAGGCGTACGTGAAAGAGGTCAGACAGCGAGCGTATTTAGAACTGTGCGGCGCGGCGGACGTGTCAAAGGAAAATTAGTTTTGGATAAGAGGATCAAAAGAGGGTCGGCATGGCGACGAGAACTTAATATCGGTCGCGCGCCGCCGGAATTTCGACCGGACCCCAGCCGAATTTCGAACGTTTTTCCTCGGCGCTTCTTTCGTTCCACGGTCGTCGCGTCGTTTCAATTCCTGCCCGTTGACTTCGTTGACGCTTTCACCCCGGAAATTCCAACTTTGTCGTCGCAGTTTCGGCCAACCGTTCCCGAGCAACTCCCCCCGAGCAATTTACCTCGCCCCTGCCAACGTTCACGGCTCGTCAGTTACGATCCTTGAAATTTCTCCCAGTATCTGGGAACAGGAACCTTACGATCGAACGTTTTAACACTTCCACCGTGCGGCACGACGACCGCCAGTCACGATCGTTAGCCACGCGGCCACTTCATCCCTTATCTCCAAGCCGGAATTTCGAACCGATTTGCATTCTGCCACGGGGAAACGATCCGGTTGATTCATCTTCGATTACGCGGACTGGATTACCGTCCGTGACAAATCCTCTCGACGGGAACGCCGAAGAATAACTCTTGAAAAATCAAGATGATCGCGCCGATTCCACCTGATAGATAGGGGATGATCTATTTTTAACACTTTCCGAGCCAAATAATAGATCCGCGATCATAAGTCTACGGAGAATCAACGCGGAAGCGAAATTCTGGATGCATGCTTCGGGAAAGCTAGATTTATCAATCTGCATGCTCATGCAGTTCTCAGTTTTCGCTCTTTCGTTCGATGGTCTGCACGTAAGGGACTATCGTAAAGGTTGGAATACGTTTTGTTTTTTCACCACGCTTATATTAGCTTGCCGAGTTGTCGATGTTGTCGATGTTGTTGTTGTATGCGTCAAATCTTGTAATCGAATTTTAAACCACTTCCCGATGAGCTACAGACTTGAAACTTTAAACATAACTCACAACTGGATGACAATACAATATTAAAAAACAAATTTAAAAAGAAGACTGTGCGTCTAGGAGAAAAAAATTTTAATATTAACCGTCACACCCCGCTGCGCGACGCTCGGTAGTACGTCATCGCGTTCAGCGATCCCCACTCCGCGCGCCAGCGCTCCCTACTCAACTGCGCGTTCCCACTCCGACTCATCCCCACTCCACTGATTCACTTGGCACCGATGGAGCTCAGTATGGTGTTCTGTTCATTCAGTTCCATTTCGGACAATTTCGGACTCCATCAAGAGACGTCGTCTCTCATTCTATCTCGCGTATTTCCATATCTTGCGTTCCATTTAAAAAAGACTAAAAAGTAGAAAATAGTAGAAAGTTGAAAATAAAAAAATATATAAAAAAGAACTTTTTAAAAACCACGCTTATATTAAAATGCAATAAAAAGGAGAAAATAATTTTTTTAGGCATTAGTAACTTTTTTAGGAATTAGTAAAAGCGTGGAGCGCCCACGAAGATTACGTCAATATAGTTAGGCTGAAAAATGATTTTCTCCTTTTCAGTGCATTTTAATATAAGCGTGGTTTTTAAAAAGTTCTTTTTTATATATTTTTTTTAGCTATAAAATTTCATGGGATAAGAATTACGCAGTTAAGTGTATACCGTTGGAAAGGTATAGTTGCCAGCTACATTTTCGCTACAGAAGATATCATGATAGCGTTAACGGCTAAAAAGTTATAGATAATTTTCTGAAGACAATGATTTCGCGAAAAAAATTTTGCAAAAATAAAAAATTGTATTGTTTGAAAAAATAGAAAACGCACTTTCTAAACCTTTTTTATGTTAAAGTATGCATTTTGTAGATCTATGTTGCTGCAAATTTCGTCGAAATCGATTCACATACGCACGAGCTACAAGCGGTTAAAAGTGGATAAAAATAGTTTTCCACCACTTTTGGTCGGTTTCTGCTTAAAATCCACAGATTCTAACATCTTCCGAAGCGTTTGGTTTTTTTAAAAATCGACGCAACAGAAAGAGTGAATTGAAAAAATTGCCGCCGCCGACTCGCTGCGATCTTCCAACCGTTTGCACGCGAAATTCGATCATTTGGTCGACGTTGATTTAAGAATTTTTTGTCTGCGGGTGAGAGTTAATTGCTTGGTTTCTGGAAGATGGGTCGAAGGTTCGGTGGAGAATCAGAGTCGACGATAAAAATTTAATAAGCGAACGAAAGCTTCCTGTGTTTGAGCAGAACTGATGTTTCCGGTTAAAAAACTGATATTACCTCTCATCTGGGAATATGTCGACTATCGAACTTCGATACTCTTTGGGCTATAATTGATGCATCAATTATAAAGGGAGACAACGATAACGGTAATAAGAAAGATTGATGCACGAATGGATACTATACATAAATCATTTCTTCCATGCTTGCAGGAAGAAACATTATTGCAGCATATCAATTATTCAATTCTTTAATTTGCCATTCATTTCCACATATATGAAACCATGCTTCACAGTTTTAAACGGTCATTTTTAATTAAAATTATACATAAGGCTTCACAATCGGCAAAAATTACGATCTTTCTGCAGATTGCAGAATTAAAAGTTCCACGAACCACATACACGATGTAAAATAAAAAAATTGTACATTTCTGCAACGTTTGATAATTGCGAGCTGAAAGTCTCAAAACAAATATTCTAATTTTGTGTATTCAACTTTGTCGTATTAATTCTCATTTATTCTACTCTACATACATAGATAAGTGCCGCGCTGGTTCGGATTAATTATTGTATTGGACAACAAATGTTTTTGCACTTTAAGAATCGATATCTATATTAGATTCACATTAATCGAAAATGAAACGAACTTTTCGGACGCCATAATATTTGGCATGATATGTCCTCGCAAACATCGTTTCAGAACACTTCAACAATCATATTCCATTTCGGACATCAAAGCAAAGCAACCGCCAAAGAACGTAGAGTTCAATTAACTTAGACCGTGAAATTAACAATTACCGCGAATCAACTGGAATCAACGGCAGCACGCGGGTCAAACACAGGGAAGACGGGCGTCACACGTGTTTACGCAATAACAAATCAGATTGAAACCCGCGATTCTAGGGTCGCGGCAAGGTAATCAGGGAAATACAATCACTGCAGCTAATTATGCCGTCTCTTTGAGCATATGTGCACGGTAATACATCCCTCCTAATACCGGTTAATTCGCAACCGGTGACATAATTACGCCGATGTGACAAGCGGCGACGCGTCGCGACGCCGCTACTGGTACTTGTTAAACTGGTTTTCGTGACGACGATCCAGCCCGAATTAATGAGGACCCCGCGCAAACTTCATCAGCCGCGACCTGGTATTCATGACGATTCCGGGCCAAGGTTTGCTCGGCAGATATTTGATCTCGACTACTGGTCGATGCCTCTCGTGTCCGCGACGAGACGCGACCGATGCGTCCTCGATATCGGACGAACTAATAAACGCGACGCCGATATATCTGACTGGTTGTGTACATTCCGTGCGGACCTGCTAGCTGAGCTCAGGTATACCCAGGACCACATAAGCGAACCCACAAATTTCCCCGTTTCGAAACGACGCCGATGTTCTACCCCGCTCTGCTTTGCCATCTCCTACTCGCTCACGCCTCCGACGGTTAAGCACCGCACCGGTTAAATTGCCGTCGCTAATGAATCGTATGTCCCAGGCGACACATCCGACCGTCTCAGCTAGTGATAATGATTCCTGATCGTTTCTGGCTGGGGGAACACAAAACGACGAACCAGCTATCAGAAACTTCTGTGTTCCGTAGCCATTGCGGTCGATTTCCAAAAAACTCATTGTTGAGACGCGCTTAGTGTGTGGCCGACTCGAGTGTCAATGTGGCTCTAAGCTCTGTTCAATTTTAAATGATGCCATTCTTGAGAGTCCTTTCAGTACCTATTTGATAGATACAATGGTTCGCGGAGTCACTTTCTCGTTTTACGCCCCTGGCGCAATTTATTAATTAAACCACCGAAAGAGATGACTCGACGTGGACCTATCAAAGCAATTTGTTGCGCTGTTGCAACATTTCTTTTGCATTTCTTTCGATTAATCTATGTCATTCGTGTTGCAGTTATAAAATATAATTTCTCATTGCTACCCTAGGATATTTAGACATTTACAGAAATTGAAAATTGATATTCCTTTCAGTACCTCTTTGATGAGTTTATTTATTTCGTTACCGCTGCATGAGATGTGTTCCCCAGCGGCTGGCTAATCGTAGTTGACCACTGACAAGACACAACACTGACATGTAATACTTGTAATACAACGTAAAAATTGTCTGGCGTAATTACGAGGAGGAAATTCAGATGAGATCGCATCAGGGCCGGACCCCGCGAAACGGAAACGAAGGAGTTAAGCCGGGTGTAGAAATTAGAACGAAAGTTCCGATCGTGTCCCCGGAAAACCGTACGTGATTGGCGTGACAACGGTCACGCACGTACATACTCACGGTCAGCTGGTTGTGGTGTAACTCGTTTACGTCGTTTCGATCGTTCGTAAAGTGGAAGTCGTTAGTTTACAATCCACCGGCCAGCAATTGCCGTCCATTCTGACGATTCGCGTGCGGTAAAAGGATAGAATTTGCAATTACCGCGCTTGGGACAATCCATGGAGGAAGAGTGTATCGGGATCTGGCATTAATGAATAAACGTGCAGTGGTGAAACTTTTTGCCAAGCGTGATACGCGTCCATCGACCCGCGAGACAACATCGGTGTTGTTCTACTGATGTTATCTCTAGAAAAGTTTATACGGGATGTTCGCGGTAGACTGGACCAGCGTTTTCTTCGTAAACAGTATTTGAAAAAATAGAAAAGAAATCACTTTTATTTTTTGAAAGTATTCTTCGAGAAACAAAGATGACATTCAATTTTTTAAATGGATATATTTTGGAAGGTCGTATGAAAGCGTGGATCAAGACGAATTCACTCGTGATGATGATTCACTTCAAGATGATGCATTTCGTGATCAACCGACTACACCAGAGAACGTGCAAGAAAGAATGATTAGATCTTGTGGATCAATTTCGACAGAAATTGATTGCCCTGCAAGACGATTAAATGTTCGTATTACTGCTCAAGGTCAAAATTTCGAACATTTAATTCAATTCAAATAAAATGATTGCACATTTTTAAATTATCAAAATCGTGTGAACCACATCATTGAACTCGTCTTGACATCAGTCACAACACTATGAAGATAAAAATGTATGGTGTCATTTAAAAATCATCGACGACCTTCAAAAGACTTCGCACAATCATTTCCAAGGTCATATACAAGGTCAGAATCTTCTAACGAAATCTAACAATCTTCTAACGAAATCTTTTAGATAAAACTTCCACGATGTTTGTGTATGTTATGAACATTTATAATCTATGTTTCATGGAAATATCGGTCCTTATAAATTTTGGAAATCCTTATTTAAATTCGTTATTAAAAATTGGAGAAACCTAAAAACTGTTTGTGAATTCACCAGAATGGTCTGAAAGACCGATCTGGCATCTGTGACATCTGAAAATCTGCTTGCGAGCTCCGCTGAAAAATTTGCAACGATTCGAGCTAAAATCGAGCGACACAAAAGTGGCGAAGAAACCGCTCATTTTTGGGTGACTGTTCCAATAACGGAAGGACGTACCTGGGGGAATCTGCAGCAATTTCCAGGTTGGAACATCTCGAGGATGAAACCAAAATTCAGCGGAAAAGAGAATAGCTGGTGTCGGAGGCGCTGTTTCGCGGACGCGAACGCCGGAACACGGGAACTTTGCATAAAGATAATCGTGGTTTCAAAACGCGCTACAGCATGGCAGAGAGCGAGGGAAAGAGATACGCGGCGAGAGGAAAGACTACTATTTATACGAAAGTGCAAGCTCTCGCACCGCATTCATTCAGGGGACTGGTGTTTACAAGATGCAGTCGCAAGTTGTGTTACCCCGACGATCACCAGACCAAAACGTTATCCAGAGTAGCCGGTAGCCGCCGCCACCGAGTCCCGCTACGCCGCGCCGTCTTAGGAGAATAGCGCGGTTTCGCTCTCCGGAGAATGGAAAACGGATTTCCGCGGTTTTGGGACGTCCAAGTTGCTGGGAAGATTCTCACTTGCCCGTTAACGAGAACAACAGCGCGGTACAACGACGCCGATTAATGCTCGGAGCTGTTCCTACACCTCCTGTTCTCCGGGCTCCCGCTTAATTGGATGTCTAACCTTGACAAGCGCGCGAATTTTATGGACTGTTGCCATACTCTTACCCTAGATACTAGTTTCGAGAGCCCCGGGTCGAACTTCCGACGAAAGCTCATGCGAAACTCTTCCTAATGGAGTTTAAAGGGCCTCCGTGATTTGACGGTTTATACGGATCTTTGGTTCATGGCGGATCTTTATGCAAAATAAGAATTGTCCCTATCGATTGTATGAAACACAAGTGAAATTATGACCGCTCTTCCTTTAATAATTTCAACAAGGTAAAAATAATACATAAACATTCTTATATTCATTTAATCCTTCTACTGGTTTAAATTGTGGCTCCACCTATTTTTGTAATAACTGCATAAAATCCGCAATCTACTTATAACTATGCTGTTTTGTCTATCAATTTTTGCAACCACCGTCTGGCATCTGTAGGAAAGAAATTGTTTATTAGTAGTTATTATTAGTTATATATTGCTTTAAACCATATAAGGTTTATATAACATATACATTACAAACTATACAATATATGGTTACGTTACAATATGACTTAGTGTATAGCTTACAATTAGGTTACATTAATTTTGTTAGGTTACAACGCCATCATTGAATTTAAATTTTAATTGGGCATATCTTGATGAAATCAAAAATAATTTTCAGGCCATCGATGTCTGGGCCGCATAGGAAAGAATGGATAGAAATGGATAGATTGGCACCTGCTGAAAATTTCATCGAAATCGATTGACATACACACGAGCTACAAGCGGTTAAAATAGGTGAAAATCGTAGTTTTACACGACTTTTGATCAGTTTCTGCTTAAAATCAACAGAATCGTACATCTTTCGATGCGTGTCGTTTTTTCCTGCGTCAACCGATTTCGATGAAATTTTCAGCATGTGTATAACTAACATAGATCCACAAAACATATACTTTAAATTTTTATTAAGGGACCAAATAAAAAAGTTTTAAAAAGTGCTTTTTTTTTATTTTTGCATGCAACCTTGTAAATTGTAATTTTTAGAAAATATTTTTTGCACATCATTCGGTAAATTTATGCTTCTAATTGCTTATAGAACATCAGGTCATTTGGTAGAATTATAAAAAAGTTACTCTGTTTTAAAGGGTGTACGGAGATTTATTTTACTTATTTTACTGAATGTATATTAATTGATATGAAGTGCAAGAACATTCTAGTCTCCGTAACGTGATCACAACCCTCGAAGAGACAGACAAAGCATAAAGGAAGAAAGGGTTAAAGAGTCGCACAAGAGCTGCATAGCATGGCAGATCCTGAAGGATGCTTGTCCCGCTAGCACGGTCATTCTCCAAGTATCTTTCGAGAGGATCCGGTTTTAGTCAAAGCCGCGGGAATATATTCAGGAAAAAATCGTTCCAAGTAAAGTGGAATGTCGCAGGGATCGAAATTAAACTTAAATCCATTAAAATTGTACAGTCATAAAAATCACTTACAATGAGAAATTATAATGTTATTAAAATTAAATATGTTATTTACCTTTATGAATAATGAGTATTGTCGAAAACGCTCGGACAAGAGTCTGCCTATTTTTGCCATAAATTCACCAGAAAAAGTTTAATTAAAATCGACGATCCCACCACTGTGACCTGCCCTTGTTAGAGTAATGTACAAAAGGATAAAAATAATGGAACACTCGCGGAACTTGTTCGATAAAATAAGAAAAATTCAACGTGTCAAAGTGAAAGGATAGTAAAAGAAGAGAATGCTCTAGAAACTCTCTAGAAATTTCCAAATTGATTAGATAAACAAAATTGAAAAGGGGGTTCACTTTTCTGTGGTGTCCGACATCTGAACTGAAAACGAAGCGATTCAGAATCCTCGGCAGTAGGTCGTTCCAGTTCACGTTCCTCGTCGCTAAATCTGTTCGCCACCTCAGGAATAAAGGATGACCATTGCTGCCTCAGCTTGTACCAAATGGAAGCTACACCAGTTTTAGACACTGCCTACGTGACCCAGCGACGATAACACGGACAGGTATCACCCCGTCATCAACGTCATTACCAAGTATAGCCGACAGTGGATGTTTTTGCAGAGCCACTATCATATTATTTTCATTTGAAATCTCTAATGGCCGTTTCCCGACCGTAACAACGTCCCGTCAGTTAACCAAGATAATGGACAGATCCAGGCAAATGATATCGTACATACTTTTATATCCATCCCACGACCAACTTGGATCATGTTTAAATTAAATTAAATGGAACCAGAACACTTCCCACTGTTACTTTAATGTGCTCCAATTCGAAGTGGAGGATGCATTAACACGTTACGAGTCGTCGCGTCGGTGCTTCCAGAAATAACTTCTATCGAGACGAAGTTACATTTATAAATCGATATGATCAATTTCGATTAAGAGTTTTGATGTTGTAATAAGGAAGTGAACTTTCTATTGTGCCATTCAAAAATATTTTCGCGATTTTTATTTTACCGCATCATTAATACAGCTACAAGTATAAAATGTATGTATTGATATAAAATAAGCCTACAGATGTTCGAACACTTGTGAATAGTAATAAATATAGACTAAATGTCCATCTAGTATTAAAATTTCCGAACTAATTTGGGCGTGTAGAATTTTCAAATTGCGGGGTCTCGACAGCATTGTAATGCGTTTATTTATCAGACTCCTGTAGCTCAGATACAACCAGAAAAGATAGCTCGCATATTTTCCATGAACGATGGGTCGACGAAGCCAGGCGCGAAACGAGGACATCGTCTATTATTTCAAGATTCCCTTCGGCGTTCGGGGAAACAGCACAGTATTAACCGTCGACTTTCAAGCCTCCCATGAGGATCCAAAAATATTGAACATACCCTGAAGAGACAGAAATGTTAGATTAGACGTCGACGATCTCCGCGCGACAGGAAGACAAAGCACTTGTCCAAATATATATCCAAATATATTATTGGTAAGTTATGTGTTGTAATTGTATCTCTTAGAACTTTAGAAAGTACCTCACAGTCGCCACTAAAAATTGCTCTACCATTATTCGCAATATTATTTAATTATTTACCTTATTAAATATTTCGGTATCTAATCAATTACTACACATTTAAGTATTGTATGAGGTATTATATCAATTTCATATGCATGAAACGAAAAAAAATCCTATACAATGGACTTAGGTCGGAAAGATATGTTTAATTTTCAAGTTAAAATAGCTCCGACTGCAAAGCGTTAATACATAGTTTGATATTTATTCGGTAATTAAGTACCTAATCGCTAAGCAGCAGACCTTTACGAGTTTCCTTAAAAAATTCAGAAAAAATTAAAAATACAGTAGTTGTATTTGATTTGTACGTACCAATGCGTTGACGAGTAGTAGAAATGTTCATTATATCCGTGTTTCTTTTTCGCTGCAAGTGTAGAACACAGTACTACGGTCTAGTAACCACACACTCAATTATACCATGTTCCAAGACCGAGTTCCGAGAAAAATTTCCGTTCCCCGGTAAAGTTTGCTTTTTAATCAAGCGACTCGTGAGTCTTTTAATATGCAAATATCCTTGAACGGCAGAGGACGTTTCTCCACCGTGGGATTCCGTGGTTGTAACGCCGCGGTCCGGTAAACACACACCGAAAAACATATCAACTTTTATGGGATTCGTATCTGTCCACTGAGGACAGAGCAAATCACATTTAACCTTAGGCGGACCGTCTGCGAGTGCAACGCGAAAGTGAGTCCCCTTTGGGATTATAATCCGACATCCTCTCAAGTATCCTGTTTACGACGACCGCCGAGGTAATTTTGCTTGAACCTACAGAGGCGGGGCTCGAGAGCTGCGTATCAAAAGCCTTACTTGAAAGAAAGACCACGAAGTGCTTTGGGAGCCACTTAACTTGCCGGATTTTCCATCGTTCCTTCACGTTTCGATCATTCATAATGCGCGCCGGTGCATTGCTGCTTAAAACGATGCAAAAAATGACCTGGCCATCGTTGCAAGGAAATCAAGGAATTAGACAACCTTGACGATTACAAAAGACGAATTAATTTTTCTTGGAATTTTAAATACAGTCGGGGACCAAATTAAGTGGACACCCTTCAAAAACTGATAATCCTTAAAAGGACTACAATTTCTTAAAATAAAACAGTTTTTTTAAATCCTTAAAAAAAGTTAAATCCTTTTTAAAAAATTGGACATAACTTGAGTTTTTTTTAGACGTTAGAAAGATTAATTTCGAAGAAGAGAGGAAGTTTATACACAATATACTATGAAAAAATTAGTATTAAATCAAATAATTGTGAAGAACAATTTTTAACATTTCCTCTGCAATTCCGACCAATTACAATTTTTCCAACATTCTCTCTTCTCGCGTCAAGTAATCAACTAATTGTTCAGACTTTCCAGAAAAAATTGTACGATCCAATATTAAAAAAGTGATCGTCTTCTGAAGAGTGTCGAATTATTATTTCATCTTCATCACGGGTCTGAATCAATGTTAAGGTGGAGTGGGGTAAGTCCGTCTACGGGGCAAGTCCGTTAATTGGTTATTTTTATTATAATATGAACGAAATTTCTCTAGCTTGTATTTATTAATGTAGTATAAGTTAGTATGAACTATTCGACATAGATGTCTTTCCTCGCTTAAATCAACCAATGCCAGACAGTCACGTGCGAGGTATACGTACAACTTTGAGGTTACCCTGAACGTGTAATAGTTTACAAGTTATTAATATATTCTGTGCTGTTATCTTAGGTAAGTACAACAAATATTGATGTAGATTTACATTAAATAAACCGTTTTTATTGTATTTTTTAAAATTTATTGAGAAAAACACTAAGATGCACTTGCCCCGTAAATATTACTACACGGGGCAAGTCCATACTATCACGGCGGGGTAAGTCCGTACTGTATGGGTAACTATAAAACTAAACAATATATTTAATGCAATAAAAAGCATTTTATAACAGGCTTGTTAATTATTCTTTTCTTGTCCCGTAGCACTTCAAACAAGGTTCGAAAGCAATTTTAATCCTCACAGATGGACTTGCCCCATTTTCGGGGCACACTTTGTACAATATCCTATCAAAATGATAATTTTCAAGCAAAATTAGAATCCTACATAGTACTAATTCATCAGTAATAACTGTGGCAAGAGTTTGATACCAAGAACGTTAAGTTTTTACATACCAGACTGAAAATACATCAGTTTGAAGTCCAACTTTGCAAAAACTAGGGCGGACTTACCCCACTCCACCTTATAGTACAAGGGGTTAATGTCCGGAATTTGATAGCCATTCGTAAGGCTTTGTTAGTGGCTGCGTTCGCTCGGTACAGAACGAACGGACGAGATATCGTTAAATTTGAGAATTAAATGACTATATCTCAGTATTAACATGTCAGTCACTCGCATGTGGATGAAATATTTCCGGTCCGTGGCTACATTTCGAAACTTTGATGAAGTTTCGACCGCTGATACAAGTAACTATCTGGATAGCATTACCAGCGCAGCAGATGGTAACATGTCGAATCAATTTTGGCCGATCGCGTATTTGACGCAATTTGCGGCTTTGCGCGCACCTTCGCCAGGCGTATACAATTAATCATCCCTCAAAATGATAATCGCCTAGATACAATATGGGGATTCTGGTCTACTACGAGGCTGTCGGCCACTGTTATCGTTCTTTCGATGCGGGCTGGCAAACCGATATAAACGACTTCTCTATTTCCGGGCCAAATAGGTTACACTCTCCGCTCCAATCGCATATCGAACCCTTTGAATGATCGAACATCATAATCAATACCGCTAATACAGTTACAGGTAGCTATGGGAGGCAGATTCACCAAGGTAGCGACATGCTCCTATATTACTGTGTATCACTAACGTACAAATATAGTTGAGTTCCATCGATACCCCAATTAGTGAATGGGAAACTCGTTTCGAAATTGCATTAGATGCACTACTAATTTCCGGCAAACCGACCTCTTGTTTAATTACTAATAGACTATACCTAACCCAATAAAAGACGTGTTAACAAACGTTTTAAAAAGAATGGCCGCAATAATATAACTATAGTATTGCTCTTCACTTTTCACAGTATACAGGGTGTCCCAAAATTCGTGAAAATCCCGAAAGGGGGTGGTTCCTGAGACCATTTCAAGCGATATTTTCCTTTGCAAAAATGTTATCCCCGGCTTTGTTTAGGAGTTATTAACGAAAAACACGGACCAATCAGAGCGCGATCCAGACGCGAGTTGCCATAGTCGACCCGGCGCGCCAACTGTCTATTGGCCGACTGTGGCAACTCGCGTCTAGATCGCGCTCTGATTGGTCCGTGTTTTTCGTTAATAACTCCTAAACAAAGCCGCGGATAACATTTTTGTAAAGGAAAATATCGCTTGAAATGGTCTCAGGAACCACCCCCTTTCGGGATTTTCACGAATTTTGGGACACCCTGTATACAGACGCACAATAGACATCACTTTTCTTTATCTTATGTATGAGACATTATTAACAATACGAAGCCTGCAAAATAACTCACAAGTTAAGCGATTAAATATAGTATATCCAACGCCTTCGCAGCATTCATATCCGCTCGCCCACTTCCACACTAATGAGAACTCCCGAATCACCCAGGAACCCTGAAACCGCGGGTTATTCAAAATATCGACGAAGCAATATAAGCTCATCGCGGTTGCGGCGTTATGCGAGACTTAATGAATTCGCCCTCTCCCTCCGAAAAAGTCGAAAAGCTTCGCCAGGTTCGGGGAGGCAGAGGGAGACAGGATGATAACTCTGACGGGGGGTGGAACCGGTTGGGGAGCTTCGTCGATTAAAATCCCTAGTTTCTCGAAATTCGAGGAGCAACCAGGACTCGGTTGGAGTTTTAATATTGAGTTTCGCGTGACGGTTTTGAGAATCGAAGCGAACGGCAGAGCGCGACGGGGTGCTGTGGGGCCACGGTTGAAGGAGGGGTCGTGGGCGGAAGGGGTAGATGTACGTGGACTGGTTATGACGGGGAAGATCGTGGGATGCATCGAACTTCAGCCACCTCTCTCCTCGTTCGGCAATCCCGGCAAAAGGGAGATATTATCGGTATTCTACGAGTTGGATTGCCGTCGCCCGCCACCGCGCCGCCCCCCCTCTCTCCACCCCCCCGTCCGTCGCTGCCCTCCCCCTTTCTATTTCCTCTGGCCGGAGGGTTATCGACACCCTGTCAACGGTTTCGCACCTTCGTTGTCGGGGATGGCCCACTTACCGAATCGATTCCTATCGAACAATAAACAAGACCTTCGATGGAAACGGCGGAAAAGCCGACGCTGCGGTCACGGCCTGCACCGAAACGTTCCGGCTGCGCTCCGGTGCCGACGGTAATTATGCTTCCAAAGGCGAACGTTACCGTTCCGGACACCTCGGCCGAGATACCCAAACCCCGAAACGCGTTTCATTAAGAACCAAGCTTTCCGTGTGACTCCCACGCCGACCGACCTCCCCCGCTCCCTGTGTGTCGGTTCGTAATCGATTTCCGTCTTTCACGTTCTACCCGCGAACCACTTTTCTCGTCTCGGCCTCTCTCTCTCTCTCTCTCTCTCTCCCCTCCATCTTTCGCTTTCTCCATTGAGCCCGCATCTCCCTAATAATTATTCACGTTGATTGATGTTGCAACGCCGCGCGCGAGCGTCGACGGTTTTTCCGTCTCCCGAGTCTCCGGCGCAGCGTTTTTGTTCTTCCCGCGGTCTGATATAGGTCAATGCATTTTCTATTGGGGGAAGGAGAAGAAAAAAAGACCCCGCGCGGAAGACCGCGATCGATCAAATCGGAATGACACCGTTCGACGGGGAAAAAGTTTGGTCAATGGGAACGCGCCTCGCGGAGAACGTTCGCCGACATTTCTCTATTTGACTCGCGCCCCGTCTCTCTCCCCGTTGTGCGTGTTACTGCCTCTCATCGTACGCCAAACGTTTCCCCTCGAGAAATGCATTTCGTCGGTTTACTCGTTAAAATTCCTCGCTTTGATTTGTCGGGAAATTTTTATTTTCCGGCGGCGCGGTTCGCTGAGACGAGTGGGCGTTCTTGGTGGACAAAGTTTATAGGGTCGTTTTACGTTGGTAATTATATTACAGGTTGCGGCAAAAGTTTGGAAATTTTCTACATAATTACTGTGCAACCAAATTTTTATTTATTAAATCGAACACGACAATAATAACATTGGAAATCCATAAAATTTATGTTATACAAAGTCTTTTTCGAAATTACCTCCATTTGCCTTTATGCAGGCCTCGAGACGCTTCGGAAATTCATCCATCACGGCACGCAGCGTATTTTCGTCAATTTCGTTCCACGTTTTCTTCAAATCATGCTTCAAAGAGCTCTGCATTCAAAGCTCCACTGAGTTGTGAGGTTTAGCACAAGCTTTTGCCTCAAGAACCCCCTAGATGGAATAATCCAACGGATTCAAATCGGTTGAATATGGCGGTCATTCATTGTCCGAGATGAACTCCGGAAAATGGGCCTTGCACGATGATCAGGTGCAGAATCCTGCTGAAAAATCCAGGGTAGTCCGTGGTAGTGGTTTTGTGCCCACAGGACTACGACGGCTTCCGAAATAGTGCTAATTGATTGTTGGCATTAATCTTGACTCCATTTTCCAGGAAAATCAGGTCGGTTTTGCCTGCACAGGTAACCCCTGCCCAAACCATAACTCCTGCAGGTTTCTGAGTGCGTGAAACGAAGCGACTTTTTTTATTCGCTTCAGAAGACCCATGAGCGAGCACTCTATCAATATGGACGTTATAGGCCTGCTCGATGCTAAAATATATTTCGTCGGAAAACAATATTCGTTTGTGAAACTGAGCACTGTGTCTCCGTTTCAACGCGAGACAACGCTCCTTCCGTTCGTTGTTTTTTTTATCATTTAAATGTTCTCCTTTTTAAATCAAATGAATAGGCCACTTATACCATGAACTAGCAAATTGAATGACGGACGCTCTGATTATAAAAATATATAGAGAAGATACACATGTCTTTCGCAAATATTTCACGACAAAAAAAGTTTCCGAACTTTTGCCGCACCCTGTAGATATTTCTTTGAAACATGATTTTTACAATGACCGTTTTTTAAAAATTCTCTACTGTTCTAATGTAGCCTTCCTAGGATGAATTGCCCAATCAACGAACGAGATGTTTCTTCTATTTCAGTTTTTAGAGAAGGAATTATAAAAATGGAAAATTGCTCAGAGATCGGCATTCTAGTTTTTGATGGAAAAACAAGGTAAATTATTTTTGCAGCCAGCTTAATTTATCCAGCGGAGTGAAAGAATCATTGCATGCACTTTCAAATTTTAATTTCCGTGCAGCTAGAAAGATCGTGTGGACTATGGTGCGTCGAATTCAGCGTCGACTTGAATACGCTCGGTGACACTGCACGCACTTTAAACAACTTGTCCGTGTCGCTGGATAATTTTCTGTATTCACCGACACGCGAGCCCCGGAATTACGAGACCGTTCCGTGACTCCGTTAAGAGTAAAAACTTTGTTAGCCAGCCATTCGTCTCTCTTTGTCCCACGTCCCGGGACAGCCACCGCCGCTGCAAGGAATTGGATCCGGACTTTAAAACGACTCCGGTCGACGGACGCTTTTCAGAAGTGTCTTCTGGATTCTCCGTGATCGAATTTTCATCTGGACAGATAGCGGCTCTTGGATCGGGCTGCGACCTACAGCGATTTCTTTTCCTGATACCGCGAATAATGCCTGTCCCATCCATATTCGTGTGAAGTCCTCGTCACCGTCGAACGGTTATTTTCCATGTTCGACGCGACTCAAGTGTTGGATTCCATCCTGTTTCCCGACCCTCGTTCTTCAATTCGACGTCGCGAACCCCTGTCATTACAAATCCGATCCGGATTGAAGAGTGGAACGCCGTTAAATCCACCGACGTTTCCAGCCACTCTGAAATGACGTCGCTGCCGTCTTGAGATCAGTTTTCGCTTTACAGTGACGAGGAACGATGGAGGAGCGTCATGGTTTTTCCTTTTCCTAGTCTGCTTGCCCTGGTCCCGAGGGACTTATTCCATTTGTCTCGGCAGGTACCGTTGTTTAATCTATTGGAGTTAGTATCGCTGGGTCGGGTAAGAGAATTGTCTGTTCGTTCTCCGACGCCGGGGCACGGGTCTATCTTGACCCCAAGCAGCAATATCGTTAATACTAAACGTACCACTACCGGTCAAATGACCAGTTTTATATTTTTCATTTCACGATTATTGAAATTATGAAGTTGCTTACCTCGAAGTTGATTCGATAAATTTCATTATCCAAGCACATATTCATTTATCCATATTTTTTTATATTTATCCATATTGTTATAAAAATTGCAAAGAATCTAAATAAATAGAGTCCCGTCATTTTTGTAAGCAAAAACATTTTTATCGCTTTTAACGCTCGGTAGGTTCAGTGTTGATTAAGTTTGAACATTAGAGAATATAAATCATGAAAGACGCATGACATCACATGAAGGAAGCATTTTTAAAAATATGTTTGCATTAGGTTGTAAAGGAATAAATGCAGGATTTTTGTTCCATTGTTTTAATTGCAATTTTATACGAATAAATATTTACCTTAATTTAATGTGTTATATGTCATTTTAAAGCTTGTTTTACGCCCTATTTAATTATGCTTTTGATATTTGATTTATTCAAATTTTTATTAAATTACTTGGCTTTTATTTCTATATGTCAAAACGCGATTTTCGCATTAGTTTTTTCTATGAGTTCAAACTAGGTGGAGGTGTCGCTCAAACAGCTCGGAATATCAACGAAATATGGGGCGAAGGAAGTGTCAACGAATGCACAGTGCAGCGCTAGTATCAGAAGTTTCGCTCTGGCAACGACAGCGAAATAATTTAATAAAAATTTGAACAAAATCAAATATCAAAATTATAATTAAATAGAGCGTATTACAAGCTTTAAGATGACATATAACTGATTAGATTAAGGTAAGTATTTAATGTTATAAAATTGCAGTTAAAACAAAGGAAGAAAAATCCTGCATTTCTTCCTTTACGACCTAATAATAATCAACTTTGTTAATAATTTCATTGAGATGCGAATATGCGAGCAACATATTGTGTAAATAATTATTAATTTATCGCAATAAAATGATTAGCAAAGGCAAGTATTTATCGGTTGATTTAATTTGAGGTTTTACCACTGCGTCGATTTGTCACAGTAGGGACACATTAATTTGCGAAAATAACAGATGGATGACTGTCGACGTCGACGACATCTCAAAAATTGTGAATTGATCGTGCAAATACTTTTGGCAGCAGTTGTCTGTTCCGAGCCACAAAGCGTAGAATAGCGGGGCCGTTTGAATACCACTCGACCGCCATTTTCCGAGAGAAATCGAAATCCTGTGTTTCCCTTTGACAGTATCTTCGGCGGGTTTCTGGAATCTGGGGCAGGTCTGGATGGATAACGTCCGCCTTATCTACACGTCTGTGTCTCGCTCGAGAGCCGGCTGGAAATTTTATTTGCCCTTGTTCGACACGATCGGGGATGGAAAATCCACGGCGACGGCGGCGGTGGCGGCTGCGACACCGCCACTTCCGGCGTTGCTTCCGGTTCGCTGGCGTGGTTGCGCGCGGTCTCATACGCGACATATGAATTCAAAGTTACGCCGAGGCATATTCTGAGCGGAGCTCTTTTCATAATTTTTCCATTTCCCTTTCCTTCGTCTCGCGTTCCTTTTCCTCGGTTTTTTCCCTCGGACCTTTACCGCGCTGCCCCTTTTGCGTCACGATTCGCGTACTTGCGAATCTCGCCGCTTCGAAATCCGAAGTCCGGCCACCGCTGTGGAACGGATACGGTTTTGCGAATCGAGGGAGAAAAAAGGGGGTGAAAAAAAATACACGAACGAACGAAACGTGATTTTATTCACGGCCGGGCTGGTCGGGCACGCGATTCGATAACCGGTGACCTCGATGACTCGGCAGTACGTTCCGGGACGATGTCAATAAAAATGCAATTTCTACGGACGTATTGCCGTCGCGATTCCGAGCGTAACGCTGCGCGAAAGATTTGTTTACTTACATGTCTACGATATATTGGACCGGAGAAATATGGATTCCACGGCTGAATAGAGAACGTCGAAACATTCAGAGCGCGAAGAAATTGACAGAGCTTCTTCGCGGCCTCCGCAACGCCACCGACATCGTCACCCTCTTGCCACCCCCGCACCACCACCACCACCACCACCGTTTCGACATCCAACCTTATTCACCCTTGTGGAATTTCTTGTATGTTTCGCTCGCGCGCCATAGCTCCTTTTATTTCCTTTAGATCCGAACTGCCTTTCGATCAGAGGCTTTTACTCTTCTGTGCCAGCCGGCTGTCGAAGTATTTTGTAATCTCGGAAAATGGTGTATTCCGAAAGGAAACAGATTTCACCCCTGAACGCGCCCTTTATGCACGTCTGAGCCCGATATTCTTGTTTCTGCCTGTGTGTACGCATAGATTCCCCACCGCTGATTTGTCGGCGTCTCGAGACGCAGGAAAGTTTCAAGAGCGTCACGGAGGGGCCGTGAATGCGATTAGGGCTCCTCCGCTTTTCTTGCTCGAAAGCTTGTTTTTCTTACTGGCGAATCTTCGATATTGACGCATTGGTTTTTCGGGAAATACTTGACGACGAGGGCTTATCCGAGTGGCACAGGTTGGGTTTCACGAGCTTTTAGTGCGACGTATGATTTCAGTAAATGGTTGCACTTGTCTTAAGTCATTTACGGGGTGACAAGAAATAACGGAGTTAATCATTTCTTATTATAATTCTGTCAAATTGACGAATTTTGAGAAACCAAATAATAACAACCATAACATGGACCTTTAGTATTCATGCATTTAAGAAGTTTCGAAATGGCCACCCTTTGCGACGCGACGATACAGAGGCTCAAACGTATCTTGAAATTTTCGGCAATGGGCCGCAGCTCTTCTGGCGTCATTCGGTTCCACTCCTGGTACAGAGATTTTTTCAATGACTCCAAACTTTTATGGGGCCGAGCACGGGCCCTGGCCTCCAAAATCGACCACACGCTATAGTCCATCGGGTTGAGATTCGGTGAGTACGGCGACCATTACACAGCTGTGATGAAACCTGGAAAATGGGCTTTGCACCACTCCCGAGTCGTTTTCGCCCTGTGGGCCGGCGCGGAATCCTGCTGTAACGTCCATTCCGGATCGCCGAGGTGCTGTTGGGCCCACAGAAGTACAACGGCTTCGAGAATGTCCCGTCGATACACTTCTTGGTTGAGTTTGACCCCTTGATCCACGAAAACCGTAGCAAATCCCATTTTCCAGGTTTCATCACATCTGCGGAATGGCCGCGGTACTCACCGGATCTCAACTCTATGAACTCCAGCGTTTGGTCGATTTTGGAGGCCAGGGCCTGTGCTCAGCCCCATAAAAGTTTCGAGTCGCTGAAAAAATCTCTGCGCCGGGTGTGGGACCGAATTACGTCAGAAGTGCTGCGGCCCATAGCCGAAAATTTCAAAACACGTTTGAGCCTCTGAATCGGCTCAAAGGGTGGCCATATGAATACTAAAGGTTTATGTTATGGTTGTTATCATTTGGTTTTTCAAAATTCGTCGATTTGACAGCATTATAATAAGAAATGTTTAACTCCGTTATTTCTTGTCACCCTGTATTTTGTCAACGTTCGAGTTCAGCGTTTATTTTATCAAACATCTCGGAGACTATTGTGTGTAGATAAAAATCACGATGTTCCAATTATGTGTTTTTAAATGACGAACTGTTCTGTCCGAGATGCTCGAAAACTGATCGAAATTTATTTTCGCAAATTTCTTGTAAGCTTTTCTCCGAGTATCATTCACAGTTCAGTGAAACTTGGCAACGAAAAATCCATAATACTAAATCTAGAATACAGAATTATTAAGATATGACTTTCCTGATCTTTTCAGATTCAGGAAAGAATATTTGTTATGATGCTAGCCGAATTCGTCTCAGTATCCCATAAAAGATGTATGTAAAAAATGGTGCGTTTATCTATAAAAGGGTGTCTCCTTCAATCATGTTATTTTAGCTAACAAAACTTCCGATCAAACCACTAACAGCATCGAAGCAAATCTCGCTTCGTGATCCATCCTGTATACTAGGGCGGGATTTATGTTGAAAATTGACAACATGACAACGCGAAGTCCAGGTGTGATCTATTAGCAAGAAAATGAACCGGGGCGATAAAATATACGCTGTCAGATACCGTGAAGGGTTGAAGGTTTACTATTAACAGTGATTTGAAATTTATAAAGTGGCTTTTGCCGCGGCTTAAGGGCGGTATAAATAATGCATGTTACCCGAGAGAAAAAAGAAAGGCAAGAAGACGCAGCTTACCGGAACCAGACAGCTTAACGTCCCCTGAGCTGAAATCTTTTTTCTCGGCCAATCGTTTAATCTCCCTCGCATAGTTTTGCCTGAAACTGGCCCGTTGATACCATGTGGCCTGCGTCCGCATACTTATAGCGTCAGGCATTGTCTCTATGCAAATAACGCAATAAAGGGACACGAAAACGGACAAGATAAGGTAATTTACAGTAACGGACAACGTTTTCTGCTGGTTTTCTTACACTCGCCCGTGTCCCGTTACACATTTCACACAGAAGCCATGTTCACGAGGCGAATTCGGCAACGCGAAACTTTGCATTAGCGTAGTTCATGCGATGCTAATAACTATAACATTTTTTCTTGGTGAGAAATGGTCCTCGGGGTGAAAACATGCTTTAACAAGTAATCCTAACTTTTCTCATTAGTGGGAATATTTTAGAACCTATACGAGATACAGAAATATAGAAACAGTCGGTGTACAAAGTATTCGTTCACATTAAAAAAACGAGTTGCTTTTTCAAAATTGGACTCAACAGCTTGAGTTTCTTTTCAGACGTTGGAAGTTTACTAGCTAATGTGTAAATAATTTCTTTTTAAATTGTTATTGGTCGCAATTGCGAAGGAAATAGTAAAAGTCACGATTTTAAAATTTTTATCGGTTCCCCTGTAATGAAAATTTAGAAGGCGCCGCTTTGGTACAGAGTTAGGCAAAAATTTAATCAACAATTGACGACTAAATTTCTACTTCAATCGTTAATCGCAATTAACAATTAATCTCCTCGTTTAGTCTATAAAATTCTGGTTAACGATTAAATACTTATTAATCGTTAATTGCGGTTAAAGATTAAATTTCTACTTCAATCGTTAATTGCGATTAACGATTATTAATCGTCCATCGGATAATTGATTAATGCTTAACTGCTGAAATTTCGGAATGAAATACGTAATCAGAACTGTATGAATACTGAAAAAAATTTAAACTGAGTCTATAATACAAACTCTGTTTACGTGCTTTTATGTTTGAAGTTATTATTCCTGCAAAATTACGACCATGTTTTTATTGAAATATATTATTGTTTCTGTCAATTCTCCACCCGCTCTCTGCTCCCTCTCTCCCCGTCTCTGTCTCCCTCCTTATTACAATTTATAGATAGACCGTGAGGCGATTAACTTCAACAATATTGATTGAATCATCCAATTTTTCGACGATTTCTTTTTTTAATCATATACATTAATCAATCAATCATGATTAAAATTTTAAAGTATAAATAATATAATAAAATAAATAAAATAATATAAAGTTGGGCACATTTTCATGCACCATAAATGAAAAAAGGCGAGAACAAAATACCGTGCAGAGAATATTTACTTTGTTGTACGAGATTCGAGACGGACAGGCACCGATTGAAATGTGAAAAGCGGAGGCAAAGCCGTAGAGGAGGGAGGGATAAGCCCTCCATGAGGGAGGAGCGAGGAGCTCTTAAAAAGGCAGCGCATTGTTCGCGAATTCGTTTGTCCAGCCCTCTTTCGTATCCTGGCTATCCCGTTGCAACCTATTAATCCATGATTAATAGGAAAAGGGCCGCGACACGTACATGAAATATTTATTACAACGAGTAGAGGCGAGGGAAGATTGGCGAATATTTTGCCGGGGCCTGCTATTCGAAGATATTGCTTTCACAGTGTCGCACAGCTAAACTCTTGAGATTTAAATTTGGTATTATGAGCGACGGGTTATTGCAAAAAATTCAATATGCCCTACAGACATTTATTTCCGCCATGATGATTAAAGAACGCGAATCAACACTCCGAACGATTACGATTACGAACATATGTAACAGTGTCTGCGAGTTTTTATTCATTTAGATATGTATAGTGAACGTATACATTTTGCTTGTATTAGTAACCACATTTTTAAAAATATTTGTCAAAAGATGACGTCCACACAATTATTGACAATTAAAAATACTCTGGCGCGTGAAAGAAACTACAAAATGGAGCACGTGAATGTACAGAAAATTCACTTTTTACCGTAATACAATCAATAAATCTATTTGGATAGAAGTTGCGTTTGTTCGTCATTAATGTTCAAAATCGGACATTTGATATGCAACTAGCTCATAACAATGTAAAAACCAAAGGCCCTCGACGTGCAGAAGTTGAAATGAGGTCTCAGTTAATAACAGCAACAATAATAATAATAATAGTTGTATTAGATCGAAAATATTTCTCTGCATGGTGGCGGAATTGTATTTGTGGATAGATGAACGGACCGATTCACAAATTCCTGGCAGCAGCGTCGAGTCGACCGCTATACCTACCGAAAGAAAATTAAGAACAACTCGTCCCCGGGGAAAGGTTTGCGGGGTTCGTTACTGTAACGAACTTCTTTCCACGGATTCGTTTCGGATTCCGATCACGTCCGATGCCGCTCTGAAAATCAGCTTCTCGCGAAACATACTCCTCCGCGCCCTCCGTCGCGACGACGACGGCGTCTCCCTCGATCTACCAGATATACAATTAAGACAGTTAATTCTCCGGCCCGAAGCATGTCACGTAGAATAACGTGATGCACCGGAACCGGTGACACGGCACAGGCGACAGAATTGTTCTCTCCCCTCCACGATTTTGTATTAACATACGTTAGTAGGGCAGACGAATGCTGAATAATAATTCCCGATAAGTTTAACTATCCGATGGAATCACTATCCGATGAGGTAACTCGAGCTACGTGGATTCGGGATGCACGGGCATACGAAACGAAATAGGATCATTCTCGGTCGGACAGGTAGAGGAAGGAGATGGAGATCATTCGTAGTCAGATAGCGGTGCCAGTGGAATAAGGTCACCCTTGGCCAGACGTGCTGGGTGAGTAGATTAGATCTGCTGTTGGTCAGACGCGAAGATAGAGTTCAAAAGGGGAAACGTGAAGTATTATAAATTCCCGGGAAATTATATACCTCGCTTAATTTCAAGCAAAGAACACGGCCAGGTGTAATTGTTTCATTTAAAAACTTCGAAAAAATTTCGCTTACTTTCGAGAGAAACAGGTCTAATAAGACTATACAACAAGTTTTTAAGGGAATTCAAACTACAGAAACTAAATTGTACAGAGTTAATTCATATAAGTTTTTAAACCTTTCTCTATTCGTGCACGTAATTTTCCAAAATAAAATAACAATGGCTCCAATTGCAGCAATAAAGAAACGAAAACAGAGTTGAACGTACAATTTGGTCCAGCATTACATTTTTGTAAGGCAAGTGTTAAAATTTCAGTTACCGTTAACGAAAATATCATTTTCACTCGGAATACGTGAATAACAATTACCAGAGCCGCTCGCTCCAATCGATAGAGTACTTTTCCCGGGGAGTAGTGGAGCCGTTATTCCTTTCTCCGTTGAGAAACGCGAGCGCTTGGTCCTCGTCGGAAGTAAATTGTTTAATTCCACGAGTGCACTCGATTGTACCATCAATTTTGCATTATTCCATGGAACCAGAGGTTCTTTCTTTCCATCCATTAGCCCCGCGATTCGCGAGCAACGGAAGAAAATGAAAACACAAAAACTGGAAAGGAAGAAAAGAGAGGAACAACAAGAGGAACGCTCGAACGGCAAGAATCGTTTCCCGACGTGGCGTTTCCTCCCCCCTTCTCTCTCTCTCTCTCGCTCCCTCTCCTTCTCTCCCCCTTCATCTTTGCGAAGAAAAGGTTATTCACCGTCTCGGAGCACGATGTTAAGAGCCCCGGCCCTTTGTCAGCCCTTTCGATGTTAACAAGAGGGGCCTCCTAGCCCCTTACAGTCGCGACAGCTTCGACAGATTTTTGCGCGCATAGGTGCCAATCGATTTCTACCACAAAACCAAGATTACCTCTTGCAACGCTCGTATAACCAGGCACGCGCATAAATGCGCACCGACGGCTCCAACTTCCTCGTTCGAAGGGATCGTGGTAACGAGTTTCAAGGTCCGCACAGGCATAACAATAGAGGAAACGCTTGAACTTGGCTCGACGGAACGACTTTCGAAGTGGTCCCCCGTAAATCACGCGATTCGGAAGCGTTCCGCGGAGAATCCCTCGGATTATCGTCCGGGACCGGCCGTTCTCTAAATCAGAACTGTCCGCGGACGCTCGTGAAACCGACCGAGAAACGTCGATAGTTCGGAGAAAGCGTCCCAAAGACACTGTCCTACAAATTTTCATTTTTATTTTATTTGTCGACAATAAGTATCCAAGTTTCCCTTCATCACCCTCGGTTTTTGGCTTTAAGAATTTTTTCTGCTTCGACCATGCACACCGTACAGAGTGTAACAAAATTTAGTGTTATGGTTTCGGCAGATGGTTGTATACTAATTATTTTAAGTTTTCAATTAAACGGTACAATATTCCTAACTTTCTGACACTGCATGATAACATTACTACATGTACGGTACTCTGTACCCAATAGCTAACTAGACGAACTTTTAAAACATGTCTTTATTGTTCCTCGGTAAATTTCAACGCCGCGAAATATAAATGTTTAAGTAATCATGTATGTACAATTGATTCTTACACTGATTCAATCTATCAGCGTCCTCGGACTTTTTTCTATTTATTTTGAAAATTAAGGGTTCGAGGAAAACCAATTCTGTAAGGGTAGTTTTTCAGCCTAGCAAATAAATCAGACCTGTATCCGATTCCACAAGCCCAGAAGTCGGTAAAGTTGTTCTATCAGTAATTATTGATAATAAGATTTTGTTAAGGTTTCTACAATATTCTGGGCCACTGTGCAGGTTGTCGCGCGCCGAATTGCCGCCTAATCAAATCTTACGGTTGACGAGGGGCCGAATGAAGAAGATTTATTGTAAGCAAATAGAATTAGGAGTTACTAGTGCCCTGAGTAACCTCTGGCCCCCGACCGACGCTAACCCAACAAGAGCTAACCTGACCTAACTAAATAATTGAATTAGAGCGAGCATCTACGCCGTTCTACCCCCGTCGTATACGGAATCCTGCGTCTATTCCTTGTCTCTTCTCTCGCCGTGGTTGCACTAGAGTTGCGTTCTCCTCAAGCAACTTCTTCCTATTGCCGTCTGAACGTTAGGTTGCGTGCAAGCCGCGAAGTTCTCGTCCTACCGAGGACACAGGGGAACGTAATTCGTGGAAATGTAGTAGGTAGATATAATATTATTCTCGGATCTTGAAGGGAACAATCTGTGTTGATCTTCGCGATATCCTGCAAGCTGTTCTTCAAAAATTGTTCCTCAACCCGTTGCTCTCAGGGTGAAGATTATTTATAGGATGACTTGATAAAAAGGAAAAGGTAAATCTCTTCGCCATGAGCAACGCGTTGAGGAACAATTTTCGAAGAACACCTGACAAACAGACCAAGCGCCAAGAGCTTGAAGGATACCTCGCAGAGATCGATAGAAATTGTTCCCTTCAAGATCCGAGATCTCTAAAAAGAGACTTTTCTGATGTTATAGGAAGGTAAAGTGCAATATCAATGTACCGGGTGTTCCATTAAGTCTGTCACGTGAGAATGTTATGATGGGAATAAATTTTTCCTGAAGCTCAGTTCTTTTGAGATACCAAGGTCATCGTTGTCTTTTTGGTATGCAACTACATATTTTTATTACCATTACGTACATAGTGTTACATATATTCAACTGCGATTGTATTTCAAATTAAAATTTTCTCCCACCGCTTTGGTGTTTTAAAGCATCAACCTCACCCTACTAAACGCACTACTTAAATGTACGCTAATTGGTACATAACCTCAAAAAACAATACTTCGCGCCATGGCGTTCAAGAAACAGTACATTCGACACTGTATTCTTCTTGTATTTGCGTCAAAGAAAAATGCTGCTGAGGCTACGAAAATGATTTGTTCCGCGTTAGGTGAAAATGCTGTAATCTATAAAACATGCAAGAAGTGGTTCCAAAGGTTTCGTAGGTGGAAATTTTGATCTCAGTGACGGAGAACGCAGTGGAATTCCGAGAAAAGTGCAGGACGAGGAATTAGTGCAATTACTGAATGAAAATCCTTGTCAAACACAACCGAAACTTGCTGAGGAACTTGGTGTAACTCAACAAGCAATTTCCGTTCGTTTGAAGAAGCTTGGGAGCTTCGAAACGTAACGTGTATTCCTTTTTTTTTATAAATAAACATCAAAAGTATGCTCAAAAGGCACCGAACTTATTTGTACACCTAATACACATATCTGACTGAATGAAATAGCCAGAAAAGTCATTGTTATTACGTGTGAAGTCAATATGGCTTCTTGGGATTCAAGGATATCGCGTTCACGATCTAAGATAACCAGTTTCCGGTGCTAAATCCCTGGAGTCGTCGGTGTCGAGTCTCAAGGCACGAATGTCGTGAGTGCCGCGACTCTCGTTGCCGTGTCGTCAATATCGGCTCGGAAATCTGCCCCCGCTTACCTCGTGTTTGGATTTCGAATGTTTCCGGTAGCTTATTACAAACGTATACGTATCAACGCGAAATCAACCCCCGAGGAATATCACGTTAATGCCACTCGTCCGCGTCAATGAAAATATGTGACGTGGCTGTCAAAAAATGTGGCCGTCGATCCGTATTTTCACTCCTTCACACATACTGACGGTGCCATTTCCAGTTTTATGCGCAATTCTTTCCCACAGTGTAGCTGCTTTTAGAAACTATTTCAAGTAGCACTTACCCTGTTTTAAAGCTCGCATTTGATGGCGGTCGTAAATATTCTTTAGATAAACGTGCTTCAGAATGTACAAAGTAGTCTTTCTTTTCATTTATGGGGAACTGTATATTCTTACTTACTGCCGCTGCAATAATCTTGGTCTTTAAAGGTCGTTCAGGGTCATTCATTACCGTTTTAAAACATTCGTTAAACGTTCTTGACATTGTTCAGTATTTGCAGGCACGACCTAAATAAACAAATGCAACTAAAACATATTTTCTTGTAATTTAAGGCTGGATCTATACATTCCAAGGGAGTTCATCCTCGTATCGTCAACAATATATTTCGGGAAGAAATTCGTAAATATCACTATTACGGTTACACGAGAGTTCCGTCTTCATTAAAAGAGAAGCCCCGTGAATGTCGGATCGCGGAACACCGTTTCCCCTTTTTATTTAGTACGTACTTCGCGAATGGCCGAGTTCCCTACCCCGGGGATGTTCGGATATCGATTCCTGTCCATTCGACGAAAGACTTCGACGTGCTTGCTTTTTAAACAGCTCGCCCCGTACACGCCGATCCCAGCTCGACGTCCGACCGATCTCACGAAAGCGGCACGCTCGACCCCGACACCTTTTTTTGACAAGGCGATTCCTCCAGAACTGGGAAAATACACGTCCGACTCCATGCATCTCCTCTTCGTGATCGTTGGCCGTTCGTGCAACAAACTTTTGCTACAAACCCGTTCAAGCTTCCTTTCTCGTTTCTTTTCGTCATGCGACCCACTGTTTCTGCGTAATAACACGTCGATACACTCTATCTGTTTCGATGCGTACGTGCGCCTTTCATACCTTGTCCCTGACTGTCTCCACCCCATCGACGCTTTCTATCGAACAAGAATTTTATTTGCTGAAAAGAACGTCGATTGACGCTACCGTGTGACACGAATCCCTCTTTACGGTGCACAGTGGAGTATGGGCCAAGAAGTTGGCCTGTTTTAGCATTATTTTAAAACTTGCGTGCATAGTGTAGCGAGTCATTTGTGTCATCGTAACGTCAGTCGTTAAAAGTAAAAGTCATTCCTAACTAATAAACGCTTTTTCATTGAGTCTAAACGTCACCAGTAGTATACAGAGTGTCCTAAAAAATGTACTTCCTTGAAAGAGGTTATTCCTCAGTTTATTTGAAGTAACTTTTTCCTTTGCGAAAATGTACTCTGCGGCTTCGTTAAGGAGTTATTAACGAAAAACACGGACCAATCAAAGCGCGGCTACTAACGGACGGATTCCGGTTCGGCCAACGCCACCGCCGCGCTCTAATTGGTCCGTAATTTTCGTTAATAACTCCTTTAAAATGCCGCGGAAAACATTTTCGCAAGGGAAAGCGTCACTTCAAATGATCTCAGGATTTGAACATCCCTTTCAAAAATGTACATTTTTGGGACACATATCGTTAATAGTCAAACCGCGGATTTTATAAAGGGTAAACTGTACAATAATTGGCACCTTAAGCCAAAATCTTAGTAAAAATCTTTTTATCTTTTTTTGTAATGTTTAAACGAGTTTAACTTGCTATTATTATAAGCTAATAGACCTTTTTCTACAAAATCAAACAGTTTTTAGAGTTATAAATCTTTTGTTATAAAATATATTCATTGAATAACAATCGTAAGACAAATAGTACAGCCATTGGCACATTTGGTACAGTTATTGGCACAACATGTATCAGTTATTATATAAATAAAGATAAATAAGGGAAATAGTTTGTACTGCATGTAGGTTTAAATTCTGCATAATGTATAATTTACGTCTGAACTAATATCATCAGCTTAATATGTAGAAATAACTTAAGAGACGAAGATAATGCTGAAAGAAAAAACCACTTTTGTGGTGAATCTTCCTCTTGTGTAAATTTGGAATAATTTATTTTTGTTTATTTAAAAGAAGATCTTTATATGATGTACATGGTGGAACAATCATATCGAATACGATCTTTGGCTTCTTTCTTTCTACTGCAGCCTTTTCTAAATACACAAACAGATCAAACAAATTAGAAATGCTGACAGCTTCAAGTAATGACTACGAAATTCTCGTCGCATATAAGAATATGAGTGATTTGCACAAGTAGGTAAATAAATAGTACAACGATTGACTCTCTGATGTCCATTGCAATGATTGACACCTTATTATCCTATAGTGATTGGCCCCTTCAATGTACAATGATCGGCAGTGCCAAGAATTGATGATAAGACTTCTTTCAACGAATTAAAGTCATATTTCTAATTTGTTTTAATGATTCAAAGCATTAATCTTTCGAATATTAAAAAAAAAATCCAAAATTGTATATCTAGTAATTGGCATAGGTGCCAATTAATTAAACTTCCATACAAATAAATAAACCATTCGTTGGCACCTGAAAATTTGAGGTTATGTCTGATAAACAGTAAGAAGTAAACGTTAAATAGGTCATTTGATTTATAATTACTCATATACGCAGTTATTACATCTGTAGTACAGTCCGAAATTAAGTTATACAGCGATAAAGTATACTTACCCGTAACGAAAATTTTAAGGAAACGCTATTTACACTGCACTGTGCTCATCTGTCGGTCTTACTGATTGTCCTCCAGCGTTGCTAACAGACACATGTGGAACTCTGTTATGAAAACTTACAACGTTGCTTTGAAATATAAATAAGAAGCAATATAAAATGATTTTCTATACCAGGAATTCTTAATATTTGCCGTTTAAATTAAAAGTGCCAATAACTAGTGCAGTGCCAGCAATAGCTATTTGTGAAAGAAAAGAATATACATACATGTAATGCATAACTGTAAAGCCATTACAGGTGTTCATACGATTCTACAAGGAAATATTAAATATTACTTCAAAAGCTTAAACTCTTAACCTTAAAACTCTGAGGAAAGCTCTTAAATTACTATTTCACTAACAGACAAGTTATTGAAGAATTTAAAAATTCACGACCACACAGAGCCAGTGGCTACACCTAACAATCAGAAAAATATATTTAACGAACGCCTCTCGCAACGGAGGAACGAAGTTGCATTTTTATCCGAAAAAGAAAAGCATGCTTCAGAAGTCGAGCGCATGATTTGAAGATACTGGCTCTGTATCATGTTCAAGGTATCCATATATCTCCTTGCTCAGGCGCGCAAGATCCCAAGCCCGTAAATATCGCGCCCAGTGTGGGTCACGCAATAGCGTGGCTCGTAGTATTTATCACGGGCTCCTTTTATTGTTTTAACGTGTAAAACACTCGGATTTCGTGTACGTAAGCGGAGCTGAACACACGTAACTCTACTTGTTCCAGGATAAACGAGAACACCACGAGATCCCAGTTTTTGGCGTACTTCAGCTTCTCGTCCAAAGCGAGCGTGTCCGTTGGCTGGCCCGTAAGAGGCGGACATCCGGTGAACAATACTGGTAAGGCAACACTTTTACATTTAATTTAACGAGCCCTTAATTTAACGGGACTGTGCCGACTACCCAAAAATACGGGGCGGAAATTTTTCCGCCAACGATGCCATTTTTTCACGGTGCCATTTTACTCTCCAAGCAAAGGTAACGAAGAAAATATCGCATGAATTAAACATTTTTTCGGGTAAAATAGGAAATAATAATTTATTCTGTTCGCGTTTTCGACGTTACAAATTCTGAAATGATTTGCCTAAAAGGAATTGCACGTGAACGAGAAAATGATGAGGAATTTTCGAAAAATTGTATAAGGGTAATACTATGTTTGCAGAGTAATAGCAGACGGTGTTGAATAATTCATCGAGTATCTTCAACTTCACAAATATTGAAATGGTGCACTTAAAAGGTATTGCACGTGATCGCGAAAACGGTGAAGAATTTTCTAATAAATGTTAGAGAGGGTTTTTAATGGAAATTAATTTTTGAGGAAATGTTAGAAAAGCAAGATCCATAAGAGCTGAAAGAGCAAATACACGGTAAGAGGATCGGTAATAATATCGGTAAAAATATCTTCGATCAATCGGAATTCCATTTCCCCTCTCTCTTTCCGCGATCGTGATTGACTATATGCAGCTTCGGGAGGGTAGTTTCGATACCGCTAATTAAACATTGATCCGCTTAGTGATTATATAGCTCCGCCATACATATGTTTACCTGTTCGTATTACTTGACGAAATGATTGTCGAGGGATTTTCCGAGGGTTTCAGCTCTGAGTCTTGTTGACATCAAACGTTCACGGCTAGCATTAATATCTGTACGGAACCACGGTAGATACGAACGCAATATCATTAATATTGATCTAACGAATGCCTGCTGAATTAGATCCGGCTACAGGAAAACTCTTGTGAGCAAAAATGAAATATACACTCTCGTAGAATTTTTGTACGGTATAGAACTCAAAAAAATGTTAAGGGGCTGAAAATAGTCCTCAATGTTGGGGTTGAAAAATCGACTTTATTAAATATCTTTGAAACTACTAGGCCCAGACGGAAATTTCAAAATCCAATTTGTGCGACTTTCGAAGAAAAATCTGTTAGTACAATTTAATAATTCAAAAAATATGTCAAAAATAAATTTTTTTTGCAAAACTTTTTCATGAAAATTAGTTTACCTGGTCTACACAGCTTGAATAAAAACATATTGGCAATAGTTATATTATGTTCCATATTAAATTCACAGCCGCAGCATATCAATACAAAAATTCTTTTCATCTTTTTCAAATTTTTAAAAAATTAGTTTATTAATTTGGATTTTGAAATTTTCGTTGGGCATAATAGTTAAGGAGGTAATTCATAGAATAAATTTTTCAACCCTAACTTTGAGGGCTCTTTTCATCCCCTTCACAGAAATGTCTGCAGCTAGAAAACTTACTTGAGTTCTATATCATACAAAAATTCCATTAAAATCGGCGTGTTATGATTGAGAGGTTACTCCTTGGCTAGTATAATTCTAGCCTTTTTGAACCACATAATGTTCGTCCGTGACATTTGTTTATATCATCAGATCTAAGTGGGATATTCCAGGTGATCAATGTTGCCCACCCTCTATAATGTTTACACACTTCCATACCTCCCGAGAATAAGTGGTAGTACACCAAACTTTAACATCGGCTCGAGATGACCCGACATTCGTCCGTCTTGTCCTCACAGCAGTGTCCATAAGTTCGAGGGTTAAATCGTTGCTGTTCTGAAGAAGAACAAGCGAGAAGAACGAATGTCTCCCTCCTTTTCCAACACGAGAGCAGCGGGAACAAGTCATTCACTGGTGACACAGTTTTACAAAGTAACTCCGCCTTCTCCGTCTGGAAACTTCCGATCCATTTTGCCCTGCAATCCCTTCTGAAACGAAACATCCGAGGATTCGTCGAAAAAAAGAAACACGAAGAAGCGTAGGCAACAGCAGCAGCAGCAGTAGGGAAGACAGAGGCGAAGCTTATTCGACGCGTTCGAAAGAGGTGGCTGGGGGGCAGAGGAATGGAAGGAAAAGTTTTGCTAACGGACCGGGGCCACGATATAGGCGTTCCTTTATCCGTCGGAGCGAAATCCGGGAAGAAAATGTGCGAAAAGGCTCGGGTTTCGAGAACCCTCGTGCCCACGGAACGTTTGCACTCGACGTTAATTCCGGAACGGTTGGGAGAGCCCCGGTAGAGATGCTGGGGTAGAGGTGGAGTAGAAGGTCGCGAGGCGGCGCGGCGGGTTGGCTTGATACGGGGCGGTGGACGCGCGAATTTCCTTGCGCAAACAGAGCGGAGGCGTAATTTCTCCCTAGTTAGGGCGAAAATTATGCAAGCTTAAGTGCAGGACAGTCCAGGCTTAACCGAATAAGGGCAAACGCGGAGACATTCCGGGGGGACCCTCCCCTTCCTCCTCGGTGAATTTAGACGTCACCGGCTAAAGCGATAACAACCTGAACCTGCGACCCGCACTGGGACAAACACCGATTCTACATTCTAGCTTGCGAAAAATCGAAAATTTAACCCTTTCATATATATCGTTGTTGGCTGCAGTTACGGAAAGTTGCCACGACGACAAAATCGCGGATTTCATATTCTGTATTTTTCAATCATTCAGATTGCAGAGATGTTTTCGTGGATATTGAGTCGACATTTTGTAAAAATTGCATTTAGTCTGAATTTCGAAAAAAATAGTAAAAATTGCCTTTTACAACTTTCTTATTTAGACGGGTAACGACGATTTCCACAATTTTCAATCGTTTAAAACTCGTAAAGCAATCAACCAATTTCTATGAAACTTTCAAAACACATTTTTTAAACTTTCGTTACAAGCCCAAATAAAACAAAACTGTAAAATGCAACTTTGACCATTTTTCCCGTACTTCAGAATAAAAGTAATTTTTCCAAAATTTTCATCACATATCACTAGACTGCGGATCTTTGTGCAAAGTGGAAAATGTTCTCATTGATTGCAGGACACAGGAGCCAAATAAAAATTGTGTTCTTCTTTTAATTATCCTATTAAGCTGAAACTAATACATTGATGTCCTTAAATATTTTTAACGTGTCCGCTGCTTTAAATTGTGCGTGCCCATTTTTGTCATAAATGCGTAAAATCCACACTCTACATATCACCTAATAAACTAATCCATCCAGCTTGGCAGAAAAATTGAAGTTGTATGGTCCATTTATAAAAAAGCTATTGATTATGAAACTGACCGTAGAAGAAATATTCAACTTCCAAATGTTTATAAACGTGTTTGTAGAAATTGATTATTGCCCGCTGAGAGCGTTGTTGCGTCCAACAGTGCAATTGCTGTTTGGCTGGCAATGAGGCCTCTGATCTCATAGGAACTTCTGCGAATAGCCATTTTGAAAAGTGAGCGCGCGATATCGATATCCTTGGGGATCCGGCAACTATCCGCGAACCACCAGGTTGATGAAGGCTGACCCCCACCGGCAATTCAGTTACACTGCGGCCCCAGCCGGCCACGGATAATTACCACGATCGCCAAGTTTCGCGCCGGCGATCCATTCGGCGGCCGAAATGTCTGCGAGTTACCAGATAGTAACGATTATTTAAACGGGCCCGGTACACCTGGCGAACCAGGACACGTGGAATGGAAGAACTTCCGAAGCCAGATCGCACCCATCTGTTGGGACATCGCATTTGAATTGTATTAGATTCACCAGCTGGAGTTTACCAGGGAAATATCTCCCGCTTTTTAAATATTCGGTGGACCTACAAGTCGCATACCGTGACCAATCTAGCTGGCCCAGGAATAACATTTTTTGTTTATTACACCCTCTTTGGACAAGTGCACAAAGGATCGTACAAGATCTTCGGATATTCTTGTCGTGCTCCGGGCGGCCGATCCAGCAGTTCATTCGGGAAAAAATGACTTGTCTCATATCAGTATTTAATGCATCTACATTTCTTTCTGAATGTCTAGCAATGTCAAAACGGTTGATATTAATGAGATTTAATAAAAATTAGGACAAGCATTTAAAAATGAACATATCGTGAATATGATTTCCGATCGAAAAATTACTAATTTTCTTTTGTAAACCCTGCCAAACCTATTTAATATTTCTAAAAAAAATTTTTTGTATCGAAGATCATTCTACTACCTTCAAAATACATACCTCAAAAATTTAGATTTACAATTCGTAATTTATTAAATAAATAGTTCGTAATAGACTAATGAAAGTTGTCGAAGTTATTTCCCATTGACATGGAATATCTTTTGAGTTTCAGTTCCGCATCTTTTCAAATTGGGATATATTCAGTATACTTTCTCTTGTAAGATGCCGCAAGAATCATTTCCACAGTATCGCAGAAATCAATTCCTTTATTAACTAGTATTTTGCCATTCCCGGAGAAAATGTATGTCGAGGAATTTTTAAGATGTCTCGAAAATTATACGGGAGTTACAAAAGTTTGAAGCCGAGCTGGCGCGTCGCGTCGGTTGAAAACTGTGCTGGTGTCAAAGTTTAAAGAACACCACTTTCAGTTTTAAAAATTATGAAACTCGGTTACGGGAGAGCTTATAAACTCTGCTAAACATTTTCAAAATAATCAAGTCGGTGCTCCTTGTCTATCGAACAGAGTTTCAGCAGTAGCGATCGTTGTCTCATCTCTTCCTTAACCAAAACAATGTCAACGCTAGCTGGGATCAGCAATTTTGTATTCACCGATAAGGGTAGATGAATGGAATGAGACTTTATGATCGATATATGGAATTGATGTGGCATACGCGAATTGTAATGAGAACGAAAGTTTTACGCAGTGATGGAAGCAGTAGTTAGATATGGTAATTGAGACTTCCACGACCCGCGTTCCTGTTAACTGAGGGTTCTGTGGGTAAGCCGTGCCTGTTAGGAAAATGTCCCCCGTGTCACGTTTAGTTGCAGCTGGCGTCAGCCCTGGGCTGTTGACATGCTGACATTGAGTGACACTGTGAATGTTAACACTTAACACCCCATAATAAAGCAACAGCATTCTATCCGTACATAGCACCAACAATTTTCCAGTTTTTACCACGTTGTTATTAGCTCGCTTTCTCTTCTGTCTGTCTCTCTCTTTGTTCGGTACTTTTGCAATTGATTTTAAACTACCTTCCCGATGAACTAGAGGCTTGAAATTTTAAACATAGCTCAGAACTTGATGACAATGCAATATTTAAAAAAAATAATTTTAAAAAGCCGATGCGTTTAGGAGATATAAACTATTAAAAATGTAACCGTTACACCTCCCAGCGCGACGATCGGTAGTACCCACTCGGTTCCGACTCTGACTCGTCCCCACTCCACTGACCCGCTTCGCACCGAAGGAGCTCGGTGTTACTAAGTTACTACGATTTATTATACTATAATGTTTGTTTACCAAGAGAAAGAACAGTAACACCGAAATTCTCCGTCAAACCCTTATCTTTGACATTTTACCACGGCTGTGTTTTCGATACGACGCGTCGCAATACCGTCTGAAATTTACTATTTACATGTCTCTGTTATAATCTCATCGAAATGTTCAAAATCGATTGTAAAATTTCACACATACAAGACTAAAAAGCAGAAAATAATTATTTAAATACAAATAAATTTTTTTTAAATACCACGTTTTTAAAACGGACTAAAAGGTATAAAATAAATTTTTTAAAAACAAATTAAAAATTTGCTACTCTTTACTATGTATTATTTTGCGCCCCACGTTTTTTGTTTTAAATCTTACAAGTATTTTCATAGCTATTAAAAATTCACAATCACAAATTTTCAGGACTATCTGTACGGAGTTAGGAATCTGTATGAGGCTAGGAAAAATTATTTTATACTTTTTTGTCCGTTTTTTAAACGTGGTGTTTTTTAAAAATTTATTTTATATTTTTTAGTCCATTTTAATTTATACGTAATCAGATTGTATAACATTCTACAAATTTTCGCTTCCGTAGAGGAATTTAATGAAACAAACTTTAGATATAATTTTAGTTTCAGTTAAGTATGAATAAAATAAAACTGTATTATTATTGTAAATAAATCCGTAATCTCAATTAGTAACTACGGTGAAACATTTAATGACAGAGCTGCGAAAATTCATGCAAATTTACGCTTTTGTAATAGAATAAAACAAATGAGATTCAGGTGAAATAGATAATACACATTTTAAGGTAAGACAAGATACAACAAAGTATACTATTATTTAACAAAATTCCCTATTTAACCAAGTAATACTGGTGGAAGACCTCGAGAAGATTACGTAAGGTTTTTTTCGACACGACAATCCCTGGGGTTATTCTACTGGGCTGATTAAAGGCCATTCCTATTCTACTGATCTGTACGGGTCAGACAATTCTACTTTTACTGCCGAATCGAGGATGATTTTATTATACTTGAACCCGTTCCGTGCGTAATCACCAAAATCAATACTATTCTCTATGCTGATCAGACGAACCTTTTATTCATTTCGTAAATAACAATTGGAATTTCTCTTAAATTATTAATCTTTCATCAGTATTAACTGATCGAACGTCGAGCTCGCTTTCAACTGTAATTACATGTTACGGAAGAGAAATTACTTGAACATTTTGTAGATGAATTTTCGTGTTCTGCTCCATTAATTCTGACTGGATATTTCATGGCCCATCGATATTAACTAGAGACCGCGGTTTTGAACGTGTACTAAAATACACCCGTACTGTCCAGTGAAAGAGTGTAAACTAGCGGGACGGGAACGAGGCTAGAGGGACGCAAAGAATACCTGAGTGGACGTATACGCCTATTCTCACACGCATTCTTGGCTCTAACGCGCTATTGGCGGAGACGGACACACAAACTAATCGGCGCGTGACGCGGGGAACGAGTCAGATGTATACAAACAAACGAGACAGAGCGAGCGATGCGGTCAACGGCAATCCATTGGCGTAGTCCAAGAGTTAGCTAACTATCAAGTTGATTTCATTTTTTAATTACTTCTATAAAATGTGCAAGGTTTATCAGTGCCTAAATAGACTTACAGAATAAATAAAACGTAAAAATTGTAAGGTTAACTTAGTTCTTCGCGGAAAAGACGTAGAAAAAATCGGTTTTTATTTTTTTTAACTGCGGCGCACCAAACCATAAAATCTGAAAAAATTCATGAACCATAACTATAACAATATATATAATATATAATATTATTATTATATTAATATTATATATATATATGTAATATATATAATATATATGTAATATATATAATATATATGTAATATATATATATATAATATATAGTATAGGTACTAGAAAAATATAAATGTTGTCACTGTAGAACTTTCATGTGAAATCTGCATTTTTTCGATCTTCTTGAGGTTTTTGATTTTTTACACAAGCAGAATTTTCAATTTAAATATCTGAAATCAATTGCCGAATATGTATTTGGGTCCTCGACATGTATCAGATTTTTCTCAGAATTTCTAAACATCATTAACTAGGAAAGTATGTGCCAGTATTCTTGAAGAGATTGAACTGTTTTAATGTTTCTACTGTTTGAAATTACGTTTGCCCATCTTTATCGTAAATGCATGAAATCGGCAGTTTAGAAATTACTGAATATTATACGAACCAGTATAATTGAAAAAAATGTCTGGGACATGTCTTTTTGTACGGATGCATCTTGTTCAATTTCTTACAGCTTGACTTGCTGTAGAATCGTGTGTCAAATAGCGTATTCGTCGTAAAAATGGACCCGTATCCTTCTGTCCGTCCGCCGGAAATAGGTAGTCGTATAAAAAGATAGTGGCTGGGGCCGTAAAAATGCAGCCCGACGACGTAATAGGATGTCGAAATACTGGACGGTTCCTCATCGTGTCATCTTTTTCCAGGGAATAACTCGGGGTCCGGTCGTGGGAAAGCCTCGTGAAAAAAATTTTCCGATTCCCTCGTTTTTACTTCGTGGTCACAGATCAAGTTCTATTCGACGCGTTGTTAATAATCTGGCGTATCGATCGACAGCGGCCGCCGATGGCGTAAGGCTCAATTTCGGTCTCCATAAATTATTCATTGTTCCCGGTACACAGTGTGCGTGTAAGTAATATGTATGCGGAATACAATACAGAGAGGTAATTGGTACGCCATCGAGTGTGCATCCTTCGATGCATCGATTAAAATCGTAAATCTGCTACTCTGTATCGTGACGAACTTTCATTTCCCGTGATGACGTAAATTTCATCGATCGGAACGAAGAATGGTCTCTCCAATTACAGAAGTTTTGTAAATCGTCACATATAAATTGACCGGTGTCATAAAATGATAACTAGATTGCGGATTCTATGCATTTATAATACAAATGAGTGGAAGTAGTAAACAGTAAAAAATTATTCTGTTGTATAATAGTTTAGTATTCATAAACCAAATTGACCAATTTCGATAAAGTTTTCAGCATGTATATTATTTATATGAATCTACAGAACACATTTTTCAAACTTTCGTTACCCGTAAAATTCATTCATTGTGACTCAGATTGAACACAAGTTTTCAAACATTTTTATTAGCTGTCATCTAGTAAACTTGTTCACTTAGCTTGGCAGAAAACCTGAAGTGGTTTGGTCAATTTACAAAAAGGTTCTGGTGTGCCACCAATTATGAGACAGCCTGTACGTCGAATTTTTATATTGAATGATGTCGACATAGAACAAGACGATTGCAGTCTGAAGCAAGAAATAAATCCACGATTGCTCAACAAGTTTCCGCAGTCGTTCAGTCAAATCGAAGCCTAAATCGAATTTCACGGATGAAACTCCGTCAGTGAAAGAGTATAGGCAGCTCGGTGTCTTGGGAGCGGGACAAGGGCTGAGAAATGATGAACAATAACCCCTGTAGGCAGAGGGTGGAAAAAAGAAGAGAAGCGCAGTTTTAATATCCTGAAGTAGTAATAAGAATAAACGACGTGTCTAGCGGAAGCTGGCCGTAACCACGTATTATTCATCTGCATAGCGCACGGTACACGGGGTTAGGATGCATTGAGCTATTCCATGGGCAGCGCCATACGTTCCCGAGGAACGGATTTAAGGTTTCCTTCGCAAGGAAGATGGCGCTCTCGGATGCTTCTATCGATGAGAGAAGGCAACGGCGTGCCGGAATGAAGGGAACAAAGAAAGAGCACGCTCCTCGTTTCACCGGTCTGGAGTAGCAATAAGAAAGGTAGAAGCGGATGAGACCGCGGTGGTAAAAGCAGCCTGGTGAAAGCAGAGCCCCAGCAGAGCTCGTCCACGTATAACGAAACGACAACGGTTCTCGATTATCCCTGGGAGAAACGGCGGCCCCTTCCATATGCGCGAGACGTACGATTTTTCGGAGACGTGACCCCACCCATCCGGATGAGGCCTCTTTTTTTGGCAACGGAAGAGGCTGGCTGGCTTTATTGAGGTCGCGGGGAACGAAGTACCAGGCGGCCAGACAGGCCAAAAAGACACCGACCGGCGAAAATGAAAGGAAACGAACGGAAGTGTCGCACGCTCGACAAACAGATCAATCGACCGGCTCTCCTCCCAGCCGGCTAAATCTGCTTTTTTCCTTTGGACCCCTTGCAGCCTTTCTTCTTCTGTTTCTTCGCTTTCGTTTTGCGACGGCCTCCGCCGGGAAATGGCACCGATCGACTCAGCCCAAATCTATTAGGAATTTGCACCGGGCAAATCGATTCGTATTTGACCCGAAAAGTTGGAAGGAAGTCGATTTCAAAATTTTCCTTAAGTTGTACAATTCTTGCTGTTCGACATAGTTTTGTGTTTCGATAAAAAATAAACATCATTTTGATTCTTTAAACGTTGAAATGCATTTTTGATTTCATAATGTTATAGCTGACGTTAAGACGAATTCGACGACCTACTATATTATAATCTTGAGCTCGTAAATAACGCTGAAATAGTATTTTCACATCCCACATGGAATATTTGCAAAATTCTTTTTCTGTACATGTTGCACTGAAAACATACAGGGGTTATGATTGCACCCCAGTACACGCATACACAGGGTTAATGTAAGAATCATATGTACGCAGAGTGAAGCTTGAAGTAGGTTTTTCTACGTAGGTTGGAGCATTTAAATGGGAATCGTATGAGCTACAAAAAAATGTATTATAAAAAGACTTTTTAAAAACCACAGTTATATTAAAATGCACTAAAAAAGAGAAACTAATTTTTTTCCTGGTTCTCGAAAAAATTTAATATTTTAAATAAAATCATGACATTAGTGACTATAAAAATAAAAGCGTGGAGCGCCCATGAACATTACGTCAATATAGTTTAGCGCTCCACGCTTTTATTTTTCTAGTCACTAATGTCATGATTTTATTTAAATTTAGATAGCACAACGAACTGCTTTCATGAGTCGACGTCAAGTTGTTTCTGTCGGTCGTTTCCTAAATAAATGGAATTGTTGGGAATCATAGTGGTCGGTCCACACATGAATTCAATTCCGGCGCCAGGTCAGGAAAACGAGAAAAAGATTTCGCGGAAATCGTAGAAAGAGATTTTTCCGCAAGAGATTGGTTGGATTCGCCGATGCGACAAGTAATATTTCAGACGTTCCTGCAATAGCCGGCGCGCGAAAGTAGCATAAGTTGGTCATCGTCAGACCTCGGTTAAAGCGGGGGATCATTCGGTTGAATCGGACTGTTTTGGGAGGGAGCAGCTGGGCCCTAGCTGAAAGAAATAGTCGGTGGAAACGGAGGGGAACACGAGATTTAGAGAAAAACGAACCGTGGAGGGATTGACAAACAGATCAATCGCCTAAGGTTTTACGTATGCGATCCTCTTACCTAGCGATTTGTTCCGCTGGCTTCAGGAGGACGACGTCTACATTTGAATGCGATACTAAGCGATTGCACGTACCGTGGCATTTATCACCGGCGAAATCTGTCGTTCCTGCGAACGCCGTCATTTCGAGAGAAAGAGTGGATCAAACGGAAATACTATCATCGTGGTAGCCGATAAAAAATGTATTGTAATCATACGTTATCATCTATAAAATAATTTCGTTTTTCGTGTAGAGATGGCTTTGCTTCCATTTGTTCCTCGTTACACGAACTGAATCTCGTTGCCAAATCGACACAGTGGTAAAAGATCGATGAAATAACAAGTCAAACAATTATTTTTCAATGTTTTCTTTTATCACCGCAAAGGTGAAAATGCAGTGCCCGAAAGAAAACGTTGTGTTCTGTTTACGGAGAGAATATACCATCGGATTACCATTTCATTCGCTTTTTTCAACATTGTTTAAGCGGTGCAAATTTAATTTCAAATAAAGTCGTAAAAAGTCATATCACTTAATGTTTGCTAATAAAAAGCAGAAATTCTACGAGCATGGTATCCTCAAATTACTTGAAAAATCGTAAAAGATCATAGAACAAAATATTATAAAACTTATTCTAAATAGTAAAAAATTCGCTTTCATTTTCCGAATTTGTGTGTGTGTGATCTCATATGACATTTATCAAAGACAAGTCGTAAAGAATTTTTCTATGGGAAGACATTATTGAATTATAAAAATTCTGATGAGAGAGTTACGTTTCAATAATACATACCACTTCGCAGGAAGAAAGTTTTGTCGAACATTTTAAAGGCTCAATAATTTCAAAGACATTCTGGAGCTATCAGATTCACACAGCTTCTTCCCGAAGAAGCGGGAGATATATTCCTCTGGCAATAGGCAAGCTTTCGACAAGCTGCCGCATAAATGCCCCCACTCTAAAAGGCTGTCACATTGTGACATCTGTCAGATTTCATTTCCAGACTCCTCCTGTGAGCCTAAGAGCGAGAATCTCGACAAAGAAGTCGAGGACTGTAAAAAAACCGTTCGAGACATCCATGTGAAACATTTTAAGCGAAATACGTTTATTTACTGGCCTTATCTGTATCGATCTAGCGCCAATATTGCGAGTATATGTAGTTTGAAATTACGTAAGCTTGGTCAAATACGTATTACCGAGTCGGTTAATATTTACCGCAGCACAATATCAACGGCAAATAATCAATTACATGTATTTATCTCGGTTATTGGCGTAACACGAAATTTTTATAAAAATCGTGTTCCCGTTAAAGATATGACTATTGATGCTGTTATAAAAATAGAAATTATCTATATCAATTGCATGAAACTGGTGCCAAGCAGAAGTTTCTTTCCTTTTTTGAATTACTTCGAAAAGCAGAAAACAATACGATAATCACATCTCTAGTTCTCTTTCGAATTCGTTAATGGAAGTTACAATTTGGAGGATTTGCTTGAGTCTATAAATAACATTTAAATTATAAATGCGATTCCTCGTGTGAGCCAACAACAAACTTTCGAATTCCGATATTTGCAAATTTTTTGTATCGTTAAACGAACGGAAAAATTTGTTTACAAGGACACGGTACGCTTACCCTGAAAATGTTTTCCCCATTAATATGGGGAAGACCAGCACGGAGCGTAAAATTCGTGTATTTAAAATGAAACATAACGTTTTGCAACGTATCTGAGGCCAGAAATATTTTCATGCACGAACCATGACATCGAATCGCGTTCGAACGTGTCAAACGCAAAAAAAAAATTTTTTATCTGGAAACAGGATTGATAGTAAAAGTTGCCGGGGCCCACACACCGACACGGGTGCACATTAAAATTGATCTTTTTTTTTTTATTTCACATCTCTACCATCACTTCGTCGAACACGTCTCTTCGATAAATGTTCGTACAGCGTCGAAAAAAATGCAAATTACACCTGGCTCTCTTCCTGCCCAATATTTTTTTACACGATTTTTTCAACACGTTTTACTCAGAGTTACACAACTTTTTTTCAACACATCTCATTCCCGGTTTGGCGATTTTTTCACGCGGATAAAAGTGATTTCGCTCCAGCAGGAAGAAAATGAACACGCTGCACTATAATAAAAACACGACGGTGAATAAATTGTGTCGAGTTTTAGGAAATTGTTGCTTCTTTTCATTTAGTTTAACACATTAATGCTTACGTACTTTTGTATTTTATAATACCATGATGCAGAATTATGATTTAGTCCAAATTAATTTCAACTATTGCGAACCATTTTAGAAAATGAATGAAAGCTTTTTACCGAACTTATCAATATCTGAGAATTTATTTTGTATTTTGCACAGTAAATTTCCAAAATTTTTGTTGCCTAAATAAAAACATCGTTGATGCTCACACAGTATTCATTTCTATAACAATTCTGAAACGACCAAAATGATAACAGCCTCTGCTTTCATTTTCTCTCAGTTAATTTGTTTCGTTTTTAAACGTTCGGAATTAAATAAATGCGAATGTTTTTATCGAAGAACGAAATGGAGGTATTTCAGTAATCCGATTGATTTTATATGTTTATTCGTTCTAAAAGTCATGCAATACTGTGGTATTTTGTATTATGTTTTATATTTTGTATATATTTTGTATATGAATGACCCATCAACAAAATTATTTACATTAGAAGCATAGCCTCGTTGAATAACATCCATTTATAATAGTAACAATAAAATAGATTTTTCCCAATGAAAGTTCCAATTCGGCGCACAGTGGAACGACGATTTTGAAAAAAATGGAGTAAGCGAAAGCATAAAATCTATTTCCCCCGACCAGCATCCGGCGAGCGAAGGAGAAAGATTGAGGAGAGAGAGAGAGGGAAAGGAGCAATGTAATTAAGCGCTTTCGGACACGAACAATTAGGTGGAAAAAGAACGAGCACGATCCGGTGCGCGGAGGCGAAGGGATGGGTTCGGGCATAAAAAAGCACGCGAAAAGTCGACGGAAAAAAGACTTCCGGGGATGCAGAAGGCATTATATAAATTCAGAGCGACCGGGCGTCGTGGGATGGACGCGTCCCATCCCTAATGGGTCCAACCATTATGACAATTGCATCCGACGCGGATATATATATATAAAACTAAACAAAAAACACCGGAAGCAAGACACGGTCGCGGCAACGATATGCTTCCATTTTTTGGAGCGCGAAGGAACGGGTCGGTGCGAGGATAACAGCAGATATCCGGCCAACTAAAATGTCTCCGTCTAAAAGCTGCAATTGAACTCCGACGATCCGCGGTTGTATGCATTATCTCGTCGCAAGCATGCAATTAAAACGTAGACTTGCAGAGCCCGATCGAAAATACCGAAACCCGGCTGAGGTCGATATCGTATATCAATATTGCGATTTCCAAGTGTCACGAGAAATAGAAAAAACGCCCCGGGAACAAATAAATAAAAACAACGGAGAAACTACGAAAGGGTAGAAAGGGGAGAAAGGGTAAAGAGAAATAGAAAATTACTTTTTCATGTAGTATCGCGCGGTTCTTCCCTCTTTCAAATTGATTTATACATCGGGTCGTTGGCATTTGCATGCCCTTGGTAGGTTGGAGGTTCGGCAAAAAATACACAGAGAGATCCCGATTCGTAAATATCGCGTTGCCGACTGGAAAAATATTTGTTTTGCCGTTCCAGCGACGTACCCCTTCGACCGCGACGCGGCGCGGCGCGTCGTGTCGTTCCACCTTCCTCGAGGACTCCTCTTAAATTTGCTCACAGTTATGCCGGATCGTTCGCTGGCGAATGCAACAGTTCCAGGTACCAGCGATAAAGCTGTGATTCACGTTTCGTGCCTGGTCTCGCCCCATTCGCTCACCCCTTTTCTTGCTTCTCTCTCTCTCTCTCTTTCTTCATTTCTCTTTCCCTCTCTCCCTCTCTTTCCTCAATCATCGTAGCGCACTTTGCCTATCGATGGGCGTCGAACTACGCCCCCGCACTCGCTCCATAACTTTCCCGTAATGTCTGCACGCTCGCGCGAGGCACCCGCCCGATTAAATCGCATACTGATATCGGCAGACCAGGAAATTTACAGCGAATACGCTGCGACGTCGCTCCCCGTGTCCCGCGAATTTTAATTGGATGTCTCTGCCGCGACACGCCACCTACGGACGTCTCTGTCTGAGAATTACAATGCCTCGTTGCTGTTCCGTTCTAATTTCGTGCTGTTTTTCGAATAGAGGTTACGGCTTTTGGCATTACAGCGAGGTCTTGTCCATCCGAACGCATTGGTGAATAAACTAGTCAAGTAATGAATTCTGGCAATAATGATTCACGATAGCCGATATTGCTGAAAGTTCACCTGAGGGAACCAACAATTTTTAGCTTTGTTTTCATATAATCCTATAAATTTTGAAAATGCCGAAAATTCATGTTTTAACCTGAGGAATCCACTGGTTCAAAAGTTATGCGTCCTTAAAGTTCAGCGATTATTGAAATGTTACACTCCGACTACAACAGCAGATATGTATTGCAAAATGTGTAATCTGTATTTTGTGTAGACTGGCCTTTATGTATGGTAAAATTTTAAATTTATAGTTCGTGTGGACTTTAATTAATTTGGTTTCGTTTCTGTTTCATTTTATACCTCGTTCCTGTTTTTCCAAACATTGGCGGTTCGTATAAATTCTCGTTGGTACTAATACATGTGCTTTCCTCTATTTTCAGAGTGTGACTGGTTGTACGAAGACACCGAGTGCCACGACGGATGTGTGCTAGCCAGTCCCGGACATCCTGGCCTATATCCTCCCAACAGCCGATGTCTATACTTAATTACTTCCAGCCCGCGAATGTCCATCGCAATTAACTTCACCGGCGTGCTTCTCCCTGCCAAGTAAGTAATCCATGCGACAAATACATTTCCGAGTGGAAATTGTCCGATTAAATTCTTATTTCTCGGGCTATGAATTTCCATTATCCAATAGTTCAACTGTGTCCAACAGTGCTCGAATAATTTGCGAACACATGCTATCATAATGAATATATATATATATTAATATATATATAATAATATATATATATATTCCAGTTAGTTTTATAAAGTAATGTAAAATATAGTTTCAAGCATACAAAATGAATCGCACAAAGCTTGCCACTTTTAGCCATTTTTTTACAAACTTTCTCAAAGTTTAAAAAGCCTTTATTTGATGTTTTACATTGAACATTGACACAAATTTTAAAAACCTTTTACTTGATGTTTTGCAGTGAATATTAAGACAAATTAATTTTATCCTGAATTATAGCATTTTGTCTTCTAAAATGAATATCTTCGATTTTGAAGATTCGTAGTGTCGTTGTAGAAAAAGAATTTTTTCAGAATATTAAACTTGAAAAAATTACTTTTGATCGGTTTTTCGTGGTTTCTAGACCGCTGCACTACGCGGCGTGTACTATCGAGGCAGTCCTCGTACAGTACTCGTAACAGAAGTGTGAAAACGCCGGTGGGTGGCGCAGATAAAGATACGCGTCTCGTTCACGATAATTTCCATAAATAGCGTTTCCAGTCGGCGACAGAGATTTCTGGCGCCCGACACGTCCGCAAATATTTAAATAACGCTTCCGTCTCTCGGGGGATGAAAGTATCGTCGCGTCTTCGCTGAGCTCGTTCCGTGGTCGGTACGCGCGGCTAAGAGTCTGCCTTCCGCGACGGTAAATTGTACATTTTAATGTCACGACGCCGCGCGCTGCGCCGAGCGGGAAAACCAATTTCGCCGGATGCATCGCCGGTCTGCGGTAGAAGTTCTTCTCGCGGCGCCGAAAGTGTTTCTCGCGAGAATCCGGTACACACAGAAATGTCACGAGCCAATACGTTTTCGTTCGTTCCGAGCCACGGAACTCCTTTGTGCGAGTCTGGAGAATGCGTGATACTATGCAGCTCTGATAATGCGCATCCTCGATACTCGAATCGTGCTGCTCTACGAAGGAATATATGTATGCACTTCTCTTACATTAGACGAAATTTCTATTGATAAAAATGTGAATAAGTAATTTATTTTGGAATTTATTATACGGGATTATTTTGAAGGTTGGGACAGAGCTTTTTCCACATTAACGCACTGGAAACACCAATGTCATGGTTGTCAACTTTATTTCTGTTTATAAACTAACTTTTCATGAGCATTAGAACTATTAGAAGCAACAAGTCGTGTTCAGTGTAGCTGTGCCAAGCAAAGGCTAAAAATATGTCCCAAAGATTTATTGTGTTTCTTATTGATTCATTTTCAACCGAAAATTTTTCGACCCTGTTTGCTAAATATATCTAATAATCCAATTTAATAATTTAAAATTTAATGTAGTTTTTAAACGTGCAAAAAGAATTTTGTGCACTTATAGCGATGTGAATTTGTTTTTTTTTTGTGTTTTGAAATGGCGTTTTTTTGTAGAGGTTGGGACACTCGTGCCGTATATGTTGGGATACGAACTTTTCTCTCCTTTACCATGCATATACAGGGTGTCCTAAAATTCCTTCAACAGCCGGAAATGGGAGGTTTCTGAGATCATTTGAAGCAACATTTTCCTTTGCAAAAATGTTATCCGCGACTTTGTTTAGGAGTTATTAACGAAAAACAGTCGGCCAATGGACAGTTGGCGCGCCAAGCCGATTTTTCCAACTCGCGTCTAGGTCGCGCTCCGATTGGTCCGTGTTTTTCGTTAATAACTCCTAAACAAAGCCGCGGATAACATTTTTGCTAAGGAAAATATCGCTTCAAATGACGTCACGAATCTTTCATTTCCGGCTGTTGAAGGAATTTTGGGACAGCCTGTAGACGTCATTTTGATGGATGGGAACCATGTTTTAAGTGTTTTTATGTAAAATAATCAAATTGTTAAGACAAGGACTGTCTCGTACTTAATTGATGACACAACCAATAGGGCTTGGTGAAATGGATTAATATTTCTTCTTAAATCATTGCATTCTTATAGAAATCTCGTCGACTGTATTTTGCAGCAGCAACTTGTTTGCAACTCCTCGAGAGTTTTTCTCCTCTGGCCCGTCGTTAGGGGGAACTTCGAAACTCGGCCCCCGCTGATTTTACGCGCGAGTTCCGGAACTAATTTGAAAGTCGAAAGGCGCAACTGCTCTCGCAGATATATTGTTAATGCGATCCTGTTTCGATTGTCCGTGCCGTACTCACCGGCGGCGCGGCGCGGTGGGCACATATCGCGTAGAACTTGCCGCATAGCTCTCGCTTGATCTGTTCGACGAAACTAGGTAAACCAAATTCCAGTACTCTGAAAGTCAATTGACACGATTCAACGGATTCCCCGCAGTGTTTCCGGAAGGTATTCTAACTCGCCGAAATTTGACACCAAGAATCCAGTATACTTTGGTTTCGCGTCCCTACGGTGGAACTTATCAAACTCAATATTAGCAATGGAAACGTTCGGAGCCGACTGCCGAGCGGATTAATTTCAGAGACGTCGTTTAATCCCCTAGCATATACAGTGACTCCCACTAATATTCGGACACTCTTAAAAACACCATAACTATCTAAATATTGGACTATACGATTTGAACTTTTTTGGGAAGCTAGAGCAATTAGTTTACTACAGGACGTGAAAAGAAATTTTATCAAAAATTGCATTTGGTCGGAATTGTCGAGAAAATACTAAAAGTTGCATTCTTAAACTTTTTCATGCGGGCCTATATTGAAATTTTAAAAAATACGTTTTGTGGATCTGTGTCAATTATATGCACTGTAAAAGTTTCATAGAAATCGGTTGATGCGGGAAAAGACGACAGGCATTGAAAGATGTAAAAATCCTTACAACTACTGCAGTTGGAGGCCGAAAATCGTGAAAAACTGCCATTTTTGTAGCTCATAGCAACGTCGACCGATTTTGATAAAATTTTCAGAATATGTTTAATTGATGCAGATCTGCGAAACGTGTTCTCTAAATTTTCCATATAAGCCCACATAAAAAAGTTTAAAAATACAAATTTTAGTATTTTCTCAGTAATTCCGACAACTTGCAGTTTCTTTCAAAAATTTTTGTCACATTGTGTAGCAAACCAATTGTTCTGACTTCTCCAAAAATGTCAAGTCGTATGTTCCAATGTTAACAATGTTATGGTGTTTTCAAGAGTGTCCGAATATTAGTGGGGAATCACTGTAGTTGAAATCTGAGACTGTTACATAAAATACAGACGGTATTCAATGGAACGTTCAACCAACAATGAGCGAATAAAGATGAAAATACTGTAACGAGGATGAACGCCTTGCCTTCAAATAACCTGAGTAGACTCCTTCAAGTCTCCTGAGTAGACTGCAGATTTTATGCATTTATGGAACAAAAGAGCAGATGCAATTCAAAACAATGGTAAGGTTGAAATGATTTAAGAATGCCAATCTATTATTTCCAGCTTGTTAAAACGATTCAAGTAAGAATGAAATGTGGCTCCAGCCTTTTGCAATTGACCGAGACAATTTTTATTTTGCATAAAGATCCGCAGTCTACTCATGAGTTTCGAACAGCAAACTTGATTATTTTTAACAGTCCACCATAAACTCGTATTGTAATAGCAATCTAATCATTCTACATTGTGTTTCGAGCGTCAAATGCATTATCCTTTTATTATTATAAATTGTAAGACGAGAGGTTAAAGGTTCTTTGAATATTAATGGTAGTCAGAGAGCGTATCTCAAGACTTTTGCGAGTGGGTATACGGTTCGACAACGAGCACGGGAAGGCACGGCTATCAATTACAGTAGATAACAGTTTCTAGAACCAATCCCCATTAATTTCGGCGGATTCGCTGACGCTAGAACTATACATGATCCCGTGTATTGTCGATCTGGGTTAAGAAGCGGCGCTTACGTCGTTAATGAGCAGAGACTTGATACTCCAACACGACGGAGTAAGTAGGTCGTGATTTGATAGACTGCCGCTGACTTTTCACAGTCTGCGCGAAGATTTTGCGACTCCATCGAAATTCCCGTGCATACGCCCGGCTCGGCGCTAAAGGAGCTAAAGTTACTCGCCCAGTAAATTGTCGAAGTTCGAAAACAAGCGGTAACGAGAACCGAGAAACGACGACGCTTTATATCTATTCGGTGTGCTACGAAATACGAAACTAATTAGAGCACGCACCTTTCGAGAACAGGGGAACGGGGCGATGAAGGAAGACAGAGAGAGAGAGAGAGAGAGAGAGAGAGGGGGAGAGAATAAAGGAGTAAGGCCAAAGCACAGCGAATAAGGTGCACGGGTGCACACCGGATAGAACATATATGCATATTTCTGCGTTGCTATGCAAGTAACTGGCGCGTTAGTGGGCCGAACGAAGCAGCTGGCTCTCCGGTAGTTATAGACCGTTGTACTCCAAGTGGCTCGAATTCTCGTGCGAAGTTATATATTAATCGTTTTACACTTCGATGTCTCGGTAGTTCACTCGATGTACGATTAATTCCTGGGAATTGGTGTTTGCAAGACTCCCAGATTGTTTGAACACGCTTTGGGGGAAGAAAGCCGAATCGAGAAGTTTGTTTTCGATAGAAGTACTGCTATCTTCTTGCGGAAAAATTTCGATTTGATTAATGACGACAGTCTCAATTGATTAGCTCATATCGTGTTTTACTTCGTGTAAATAAATGGTGTCTCAAAATGACCTAACATTTTAAATAGCGCGCTATTGCTTTTTGTGGCGAATTTAGAGTATGTACTAATCGTTGACAACTGGCATCAGGAAGTATTGAGGTTTAGGCATTGAGAATTACACGATCAAGCAACGCATAGAAATTGTGAAAATTCACTACAAAAAATGGTGAAAATTTTGCAGAGACGGTCGTCACTGCAAATCAATATGGCGGCGCCCTTACCCGTCAAAAATGCTCAACTTTAAGCGACCGTAGCTCCTCAACTATTGATCCTAGAGGATCAAAACTTCGATCTGCATGCGCACCGGGTACAAATCTACTGGATTACATAGCATATACATAATTCGCAGGAGAATGGTACTAATTTTTAGTCCAGTAAAGTAGTTTCCCCTACAACTAAATTCGGGGGACCCGAAGGGGGCGAAGAGAAAGTTTTCGATTTATACGGGATCGAGTAATCGAGATTCTACAATGTCAGGGGTTTGAATGCTCTGTGACCAAGATTAGCGGTTCCACAGATGGCAGCGGTGACTGTGTAGAGGATATTCAGCTCCAACCCAGCTAAATGTGAACACGACAAAAAAGATACATTCGGTATTCGTCGGAGAAACCGCGTAATCCGTGCACAGTGAGCCGAAAGCGAGCAGAAGGTATAGAGTGGAAGGAATAATCACGATACAAGCGGGCGATGTAAGCGCAGCGGCCGCTTCACAGCGCGCAACGACTAGGTTTTTACGACACCGACTGCTCGAAAGCACTTCCATGCGAGAAGCAGACGTCAAAAGTACACGGCGAGCACTTCCCTTCCCCTTTGAAACGCGAATATACGCGTTCGTTCTCGTCCATTCCGCGCGCCCTTTTGCTTTCGTCGGCTCGCGCGACGCTCCATTCTTCGCCGCGACGGACAAAGCTATTGAAACCGACGCGCGGCGCGGTGGATCAACGCGCGGGCGCGCGCGGTGGCGGCTGCTGCTGCTGCTGTAATCTGTCGAAGACTTCTCACGGAAATTTTGAATCCGATGAAGTGGCACGCCACCGTACTTCCCAGCTCAAAAGGATCTCTCCTCTCGACCCTGTCGAATGGCCCGCCTACAGTCCCATTGATCCCTTAAGCTCGTTTGCCTCGCGATCTCCGTTGTGATCCTTAATTACAGAGGACGCCAACTCCACGGATAAAGAACCGGTGAAAAAGTGCCTCTGATGCGCGAGTCCTTACCCTCTACGGCTTGTCTCTTTTCTCTTTTATCTCTCTCCTTTTTCTTTCTTCTACCGCTTGACTCATTTTACTCCGATGAATCCCGCAGCTCGCGTTGCTCGCTTAACGAGGATAAGGAGATTAATAATAATGCGTTACTACACTATTATTCTAGCGAAATCCAATGACAGAAGAGAGTGGATAGAGAAAAATCACACTTTCACCGAGCCATGACTTCTTCGACGGACACTTTCCATTTTTCTACATTTCGAAAATGGTGGATTTTCGAGAAATAGAAATTCCATAAAAATGAATTCGGTAATTATGGAGAAGAGGGTACACCTCGTCGATTTTGATCAAACTCAAATATGTATCTTGTAGAACTTATAATACTAAGCAAGTTTTTCCTGTACGTGTTACCGCCGCTCGGTCTTTGTTTTCGAGATGTTTATAAAAATAGTTTTCGTGCATTTTCGTTTGGTCGAGTTACGTCCGGCTTAGGTTTGGGTTTATTTCCGTCGTATCATGGTAGAATCCTTTTGCACGCCTCACATTTTAGTTTGTAAACACGGAGAGGCAAAAAATACAACTTACAATTACGTTAGCTATTCCAGACCGTATACTTCAGTAAATGACACACCTTTGTTCAGTCCATTTAGCAAGGGGAGTATACATTACACAATGAAGGGTGCAATATAATTGTAAGTTGTATTTTTTTGTCTCTCAAAGTTTACAAACTGAAACGCGAAACATCTAAAGGCATTGTGCCATGTGATACGACAAAATAAACCCAGATCCAACTCAAACCAAACGAAAGAGCACGAAAACTATTTTCATAAATATCTCGAAAACAAAGACCGAACTGCGGCAACATGTATGTACAGTGAAATGTTGTTCAGAATGATGACTGTGACAATATACTTCAAGATTATCAAGATCGGTGAATTGTGCAATTTTCTGTATAATTACCAAATTGCGTAAGGGTGCTCTCAAATTTTTGTGTTTTACCTATTCATTTCTGCCATGATAAATTGTTACGTTAACCTTCACTCTGCGTACATATAATTGAATCATTTCAATTTCTTTAATCATGTGTGAAACATGTTATAGATAGATATAGATATTCCTAAGAGAACTTTTTACAAATTGTCCAACCGGCAACTTTTCATGTAACAGTGAGGGACGAAAGTATTCGTACACCCTTTTTTATAATTGTACCAAATAACCTGATTTTTTATAATCAATTAGAAGCATTGATTTATGAAATTATATGCAAAAAACACCCTTATACGCAGACTGAAAGCTCTAATAGCATCGCACAAACTACATTTGTATAAAGCTTCAACATTTTTTGAATTCTAATGCGAATCTTCCTTTGTTAGACTTATTAATAAGCATTTATCGCATACACTTTACAGGAGTAAAGTAACGATCTATCTTTTATTGGAAACTTTTGTTGGAACTTATTGGAAACTGTCTCGAAAACAACCTATTATAATTACGAGACCCGTGATGCAGTATCTAGTTGTCAGTAGTATCCATACATTTCCAAAAAAAAACGACAACAAAGTTTGCCAGACAGCGCGTCGTTGCCGAATATAATTTATTCTCATTTGAAACTGTTGTCGTTACGTCCGCCCTTTTTGCTCTGTCTCGTACTCGTTTTACGCGTTCCAAGCAATATTGGCCGCGAACGAGCTGCGGACCAACGGCATCCAACTTATTATAAAAAGTTTAAGACAATCGTTTCCGGGGACAAATTGAAACTTCCGTTCGGCGGTTCCGCGGTATTTTCGCCAACCCCGCAAACAATGAAACAATTACAATCGTTAACCCCTGTTGTTATTATTTTTATCCGGCGACGAGACCGCTCGATGGCTGTGCTTGCAAGTTGAAAATGTACGCGCCAGGTCGTTCGGAATTCCCGCCACGTCAGCCGGCGGAAAAATATATAAGACCCTTCGGGAGTTTCTTTTTGACACTTCACGCATCGTTATCCTCTGTGTTTCGAAATCAAACAGACTTGAATGTTCCGCGAATCCCCTTTAATTTATGGGTTTGTTTCTCGGTCAAATTAAATGAAATTTTCATGAAATAGAAAGGACGCAACCATAGTACATACTATTCATACGATTCAAATCAGCAATATTATTTTTCGTTATGAAAACTCTTCTACGGCATATATTTTAAATAATTGACAACCTTTGCATTACACCATAGTATATGTTTCAATTAGTGTCATTCGAATCACAAACTTTCAAAGTATAGCATACTCTCGCGAAACTGTTCTCTGGAACCCGAGTTTGTTTTCGGATACCCAATCTAGCGAAAGCTTTCCTCTTTGCACGACTCCATTTTCAAAATTTGCGGAGCTTCGCGGGAAAGTTAGGCGATATTGAGATACACCGACAATTGATTTTCTCAGAGGGATTTTCTGCTGACACCAGTTCCGCAAGACCATACTTTATCGTTTTCTTGTACTATATGACTAACTATATCACTTGTAAATGATTGATATCTGTCAGAACATTCGCGATTACACATTGTATCATCCTATCATTTTTATTAATCTATCTTTCTGCAAAATAAAAATTTTCTGCATCAAGCAATATTTAAATTAAAACAGTATATCCTAAACTAATCAGTTTTCGATTAATGCATTTTTATCGAGAATGAAAAGCAGTGCATTAAAAAAGTGTACGGTTCCATTAAAAAAATCAAGGTTGACCTTCAAAAGTCATTGACGCGTCCACCTAAAAAGAAACTAATATCGGGTGAGACACCCTAATTTGTGATTCATCTACTAAGTTTTATCATGAATGTTTCTAAACCTAATCACAGAATATCATCACTCTCAAAGGTTAATATATTTTTGCTTTGTTCTTCTAAAAAAGTAATTACGAGACTGTTTCTTGTGACGCAACACTAATGGAATGTGAAACACGGTTTACAAATGAAAACCAATCGACGACAGCCATTAACCTAGTTTTATCTTCAGATGCGTGTGTCGCTTAGCGTAGCTCTCTTAGTCGCAGACGCGGTACGTGTCGCTGGATAATTAACATTGTTGATTACAAATCGTTTTCAAGCAACTTGAAATTAACTGATAATCCGAGAACTCAAAATTTATCAGTTTTTAACCGACTTCGAAAAAGGAGGAGGTTACTCAATTCGATCTCTATGTGCCTTCTTTTCGCTTTTTCTTCTATGAACGTTCACCGATTACTCCGAGATGGATGGACCAATCAGAGTAGGGTATATCTCCCGATTGGTCCCTCGATAAAAATTGTATAAAAAAAATTAAACCAACTTCGAAAAAACGCACTAAAAAGTATAAAATAATTTTCATTTAATTTATGCGAATACACACGAACTTAAATTTGCTGCGCAAAATTGAAAATTTTCGACACTGGAAATTATACGAAAATCCTTAAATTCTTCTACATGCTTCCACATATTAATGTATCTTCTCTTCCCACCTACTGATTTCCAAGTCCACCATATTCCAATGAAATCATAATCAGCAACATCTGTCATCTGGAAAATTTTCAATTTTGCACCGCCTCCAAAAAGATCGTATTGTATTTAAGTTCGTGTGTATTCACATAAATTAAATGGAAATTATTTTATACTTTTGAGTGCGTTTTTTCGAAGTCTGTTTAATTTTTTTTTATAAAATTTTCTTATTTTCAACATTTTTTCAAAATGACGGTTACTGCTAGAAAATTTTTGGAGATTCATTCGTCAACTTTTCATTTCCGTTCTTGTCAAGCTGACGTGCATTTGCACCCCATACACAGAGAGATGGTTAAACGAGTGAACTCCGTACACTGAAACTTTGATTCCTCGCACTAGAATTTAAAGTTTAATCATTTCTCCGTCGAATTGTATATTATATTGAGAAAAGTAAAAAATTTTTGGTTCCCCCGAGTAAAAGCTGAGCCATCCACAATTTCAATAGCATTTTAGGATGCTAGGAACATATATAAATAATGAAAGGAAGGGACCAGTATTAGCGAAATCTATGGTAACATTGGGTCGAAACGATTCTCTATATTTCCTTTATTACGAGAGCTTAGATCAGGAGACCAAGGTGGTGGCCGAAGCTCTTTTGGATGGAGCACCCGGACGCCTCTGAACCGTGGTAGGACAATACGTTCCACGTGTTGTAGCCATTTGAATTCCCTTTTTCCCCCCTTGGGCGGAATGTAAACCGGCACCCAGGTAACGACCGAGTAACTTGCTCGAACATCTCGTAAGGATCAGCCTTAAAGGATTCAAGGTGGGCAAACGTACGAGGCATCCAAGCCCTGTTCCCTGTTCCCTGTTCCGATTCATTATTCAGACCTTACTTTCACCCTTCCGTTTGAAAGACGGTGATCGTCGGCACAGTGCAGTGCGCCGCGCCGCCCTGAATTCACGCGCTCGACCAGGGCTCGAAACGAACGGGTTGGCCGGGGTAAAACGAGCTACCACCCTCATCCATGCAAACGTCGAAATTATTCCAACTACATCGCGGGGAACTCTGAGGCAGCGATTTTTCCTTTTTCTTTCTCCTACGCCCTTTTTTGCATTCAATTCGCTCACTCTTTCTTGGTTTCACCGTTCGCATGCACAGCTCCCACGTATCCACGCCTTTTTCTACTCTTCAGCCAGTTAATCGGCTGATTTTTTAATTCTCTAGAACTCACGAGTTATTTCAAGTCGCCATGTCACTCACCTCGTACAGTCAACATCATTTTCTGCGATTGTTTCCCAACGTCCTGCATAATAGTGGATTTATGCGATGAACAGACTGCGGATTTAAATGCAAAATAAATTCTGCATTAATTTCAAGATACACAACCTACATAAACATGTATCTCTTTTTTCAATAATTTTATCGAGTTCCCATCGAGTTCTCCACTAAAAGTTGACGTACCATTGTTCAAAATATTGTTTACGTTATTAAATATATGTATATTGTATTGTATGAAGTATTATATCAGTTTCATATCCATAAAATGAAAACGATCATATAGAATGGAATTATTCTTGGTCGGAAGAAATGTTTAATTTTCGAGTTAAAATAGCTCCGACTGCAAAGGGTTAAATGTTTTTGCTGTGACTTGATCCATTAATTTCTGCGATGAATCCAAAATATCCGCCGTTTATATTTATCAATTTTTGTTCCGGCATTTTGAAACCTGAGAACGAATTAATGACAGGTAAACTCGTCTTTGGTTGTCATGTTGATAGTTCATCTGTAGGAATGATTTTTCGCGGCACGTACAATTGCCTACCCAGTGGCTTCCAAATTTTTATTTCGGTCGACAAGCGGCTGATACACGACCCACTATGAACGTCATTGATTTCAACCCGCGACATTCCATGTCGCCTGGTTTCATTAAATCTGCCGGCCACCAATAACGTATCGCGCTCACCGTCCTAAACTCTTGTTTTATTAACGGTCCATCGATCTGTCAGCGAGTTCCAGCAATTCCACTTCCGACGTTCGCTTCGACGTGTCTCTCGATGAGTTACAGCCGTATATTTTTATGCCTCTGACTTGATCCCCAGTGGAGGATCTGAGTTTACTGTTTCGTTTTATGTTTACGTTTGTATGATCTTCCAATGCGATGCGTTCAAGCAATCTCATCAAACTAACGTAACTTTTAAGGTACGTGTGGGACGTTTATTATTACTGTTGGTTACAGAGTAAAAACGAATTACAATTGGCAGACTACAAAATAGATTTGTAACTGGTAAAAACGCGTACGATTGTGTTTACCATGCTTTCAACTAAACAGCAAATTTCGATGGAATGTTTGTGCTCTGACTTGATTGCAATCACTAAAAAACATACTCGAAAAAATTTAATTTGTAGACCGGCGGTATTATTCGATATCGTGGTAATTGGATACTGAAATTTTATATCTCTATTATTTGTTCGTTTTCGTAAACTATATTCTGGGAATCGTAATTAAATGGATGCCGTAGAATTTATGGAGTAAATATCGAATATCCTGTTCGACTCTTTTTACTTTAATCCGCTTGATTAATTTCATCGCATACATATCTCCAAAACAGAAGATTAAATTACCAAACTGGTATGAAATATTCAATATTATTCCATCCCGGATTATTATACACTTTTGCGAGTAACAAAGACTTTTACAAAACATCCCAGAGGCTTTTATTCGAAAAAATATTGAGAAAAATCTTGCGAAAAACATAATGATACCGACAGTGCACTTTGTGTATGAGTTACAATAAATCCGTGACAAACGATCAAAGATTATCATTTCAGAGACCATTGTAAGGCGGAAACTTGACTTCATAAGCTTGTTTGGAGTTGTAGATTATCTTTATATAACAAACCGTTTAGTTCGCCCCTCGATTTTATGACAAAAGGGAGTTAAAGTAGAGAATTCACTGCGTAAAATGAACACAGGGGAAATATTTTAAGATTGTTGAACATGTAGTTGCAGCAGTTTAATCATCGAGTGTAACCGCGGAGGTTGAGTCCATTTTAACGCAGAGAATAGTTTTGAGGAGTACAATTGTGTAGTTATTAAGAGCACCGGATATTACTCAATAGTATAACAAAATTGTCAATGATGTTTTATAATCGTAAAAAAACTTGCAGAATAATTGATTGCGATCAAACATTAATAACTATATTAATTTATATGATAACACGAAATGAAATCTGTACGAAAGTGCTCTGTATACCTACTTGAAAAGCTTCTGCAATGTAAGAATCTACACAATCTCCTTGAACCACTTAAAAATCGCTAATGAATGACCACTGTTTCAGAGACTGTTTAAGAACGCAACGCGTGCTATAAAATCTCTTGACTTTCGATTTCTATATGAAGTAGAGTACTTCACAGGTGTACAATTAAAAAAATACGATACTGAAGCCTTATTCTTCAGATTTTTAACCAGGGCCAAAAATAACAGTTATTCTAAAATTTTCTACGATAAAAATCATTAATAAAAACTTGATTATTATTGAAATTTAAGATAATGTGCACAAAATATAAAGAAACAAATTCGAAGAATAAAATGATTAAAAATTATCGATTTTTATACTTCTTGGTTACAAATAACAGTTATTAGTGTCCAAAAAAATTGGATCCTCCTCGATAACTGTCATCGATGAAGAAAGACTGTTTCGATTGCTCAAAGTAATTATCGATGAGAGAAGTTCATTTCGATCGCTCATAAGAGTTATCGATGAGAGAAATTTATTTCGATCGCTCATAACAGTTATCACTTGTTCATAATAATTATTAATGAGAAAATTCAGTCTGGTTGGTTATTTAATTATTGAGTTGTCTTCTCTTTTTCGGATGGAACAAGCCTGTGAAATTCATTGAGAAGGTTTCGTACAACAAGACGAATCAACAGACCATAAGAACAACACAAAATCTGTTTGCTTGTCACATTAAATTTTGATTGTAGCAATTAATTTTACGAATAAAAAATTTATGAAATAATTGATTGTCTACCATTTGAAAGTTGTACTATTTAATAATAACTATTACAAATTTCCGTCATCAATATCTGTTATGAGCGATCGAAATGAAGTTCTCTCATTGATAACTGTTATGAGCGATCGAAATAAATTTCCTTCATTGATAACTGTTATAGGTGATCGAAATGAATTTCTCCCAACGATAACATTTACCAACAAGGGAAAAAATATTCGGTTACTTATAATCCTTATTTGTAACCAATACGATTTTAGTCGATTAAATACTTTTTATTCTATAACTTTCTTTCTTTTTGGTTATAACTAGACTGCGGATATTATGCATTCATAGCAAAAATGGGCGAGTCCAATTTAAAAAAGATTAGAGACTAAGAGAATTTAGAAACACCAATGTATTATTTTCAAGCCACTACTGTTATTAAACAAGGAAAGCACTGTTTCCTTGGCCTGTGATTTTTACAATTGACGCAGAAAATTTTTATTTTTCATAAACATCCGCATTCTAGTTATAACAATTATGGTCCCAGCTTTTAACTACGTCGGACAGCAAAAACTGTATGACCTACTCAGAATTTTGAAATTGACTTTTTTCCGACTTCTTGGTTTAAATAACCCCTGTGCGCCATCCGAGAGTTGAAGCATCTTTTTTCAACTGGGTAGTTCCGATAACCCATTTAGATCGTACCCTAAAAAAGTTGATGGGGGTGGTGCGCGGAAAACCCGGCGGCGCGGTGTGCTGAATAATAGCAGCGCTCAAGGGTGCGCTTTAAACTGGAAGCGCGTTACTATGGTCGAATGGTGGTAACAGGCGGTGTTCAGGAGGCCGAATCGAATCTTTGGGCTGAACGATGGTACAGGCGTAAAATAATGGTGCGCTTCGCGTCGTCCTTAGCGATCCTCGTCGGCTGGAATTTAATAAGAGCCGCATAAAGTTAGGGCGGATTCCCGTTTATTCGAGACTGGTTCCCGCGCGCAACTGTGAGTCCAGGGAATATGTGCTTGCTCCCCGTGCGCGCCGAGGGGGTGTGTGTTGGCGCGTATGTGATCTTGTGTGTACACAGGGAAGTTGAGCTACGTGCAGCTCCGTTTCAGCATGTAAAACGCCGGGAATGGAGAAAGGGTGGGGCTGAAAGCTTTTGTGCTCCCGTTCGGGGACACCTACCCCCTGGCACTTCTGGCTAGCTTGTACTCTCTATTGGTTGATAGTATAAGCCACCGAACCTAAATACGGCCTTTCTTGTCGTCGAAACTGCGCTACCGTTGTCTCGCGAACAACCACCGCACCGTCTCACTCGAGCCTCGAGCCGAATCGAATTGTCGGTTTCTTATTTTCGATAAGTCTGAGTTGTGATAACCTACTTATGTATACACATTTGCGAGCATATAAATAGGGAAATTGGCCCGTCAAAGCTAACTCTTGCACAAAGTTTTGATAATTAACTCAGCTTAATTGTTAGTAAAGTAAATACGAAACTTGAAATACGAAAATTTTTGGGGAGCATATAAATATATAATAGGAGCATATAAGTATAAATATATTATGTACTGAATGTATTTTATTTTACAATGTAATCAATATAAATAATATATTTAATAATACTATATTATATCATAACTAATACTTTGTTGGGCCACCTTTCTTTTTGATGATTTCAGCACAACGACGAGGCATAGAATCAATAAGTCGTGATGATCTCAAATAACTCGTAAGCTATTAATTGTACGATAAAATGGTTACAACGAAAGTTGCATGGTTTCCTGGGGGACATACAGTGCTCTAGCCTGTTTTTTAAAATGGAATGTCTAATATTGTTTCTCAAATTCGGATAAATTATGAAATCTGCGTAAAAAAGTATTATAGAAAGTGAGACTTAAAACGAATAATTACAATGAAAATGTTTTCATAATATAAATTTAAAAGTTAAGTAAAAGTTTCAGTGCGAATAGAACTTGCATATAAAATGTAAAAACAAAAAGATTGAACGATTTAATCTCATGTAGAAATTGTATGAAAGTTTACGAATACTGTTCAGCAGAAATCGTTATATAAATTTTAGCGATTTTAAACATGCAGTAGTTTGTTCTGAATCATTTATTTAAACGATTGAGTTGAATATAGTATGTGTATAATATACATTTTTAAAACCTGTTAGTATGAACCACAGATAACGTTAATAGGATTAAAGATTACACATTAATGAGTGCAGAATTTATACCTATCATTATTGTCCAGATATTGTCCAATATTAATTTTTAAGACTATGAAAGGCTCGAGGAGGATTGAGTGAAGCACGTTGTTGTATATTACAACAGTTTTTACGACTGAGAACGGAGAAAAAATTTACTGCTGAATATCTGTAGATTAAAAAAGGAGAATCAAAACGATCGAATTTCGATCAAATTTATTTTTTGATATGGAACAAATCATATCTTTCATGTAATAATAGTTATCGATCAAATTTATTTTTTTAATTGAACACATATAATAATTTCTTTCATATAATAATAAAATATAATTATTTAACGCAAACATTGTTCATCGAATTTATTAGAAATATATGTACAATGTACATACACAATTCACTAAAAATAAAATATCAAGGTTGTATTTAGTATTTTACATACATTAATGCTTTCAGTTATTAGGAGGTCCAAAAATATCAAAATAAATATTCGAATAATAATTTTATAATCCAATGTTCCTGAGTTTGATCTCCTTAAAGTTGTGTTTCCGCATATATTGAATTAGCTTTGTTCATTCTTGAGAGAAAGAAAGAGAGAGAAAGTACGTTTTCTCGTATGTTAAAAGCAAATATCCCATAGTGTGGCGTTTTCACGTTCAGCAATTCAATGCGAAATCGCACGAGCCTAAGCTAGGTCTTACAGAAAAAAGTTTCGCATGGGTAACGCGGGCTTTTTCCGCACCGCGCGACGCTGCGCTGCGCGTCGTGTCGTTGAAATTTCGCGACCGTGTACCCGCGGACGCCCATAAAAATGCTAAACCGTCGAATTTCCATACTATTAGCGATGCATTTTCATTCGGCAGCCGGCTCGACATCGGCGAACATTAATTAAATTAGCCGAACCGACGTGTTTCGTTAATTAATGAAGTGTCACGAAAATCGAACTGTATGCAGATATATTGACAGGCTTGGCACGCGCTATTTTCGCCCTTCCACTACCAGCACATCCGTCCCCATCCTACCGGAATAAAGTTACGCGGAGCCTCATCGGCGGAAAGTATTACAGAAATTGAAAATCAGTTTAACGACAACATTATCCTTTTATAGCAGGGTTTATTACGCGGCATCGGGGCTCATCCCAGATGAAACCAGTTTTCGGTGCCTATTGTTTCAACGGTATTCCAGTTATTTTGTTCGTATCGCCCGCGAACGGAATAATTCGTTACCGTCAAATGGTGAATTTCATTCAGGCATTAATGTTGTAATTAAAATATCGCGCGACGGCCGTTCTGTAAAATTCCATTCCTCCCGATGACATTTAAAGCGTGTGCTAATAGAATTGTAAATTATTACGCGCGACACCGTATGTGCAATGCGATCGGAGAAAGGAAAATTAAACATGGGTATTTAAGCCGAGGCGTACCTAATTCTACTTTGTGCCGCCTTCTTGTAATCGCATTACCGTCTCCATTTTACTGCGCGATTTTTTTAGAGTAGATGAGCTTCGTTTCAGTAGTATAGTGTAGTGAGTAATTGGAGTCGTCTTCAGCTACAACAATATGTAATAAAAAATACATAGTGGCATTTAAAAAATCAAGTTTACCATAATTTTTTATTCAAAAAAAAATGTTTTATAATTTTTTGTATTGGCATTTATGGATGCTGAATACCGATTAGCTTTTGTCGGAAACATTTTCTTGCCAGATTATCGGCTGTGCCCGAAAAATCGTGATAACTATTGGGCATCAGTGTGACCGCGACGCACACTTGGAAGCCTAAAAATTTCTTTCTTGAAAATTCTACACATGCGAAATATTGCAGTAAGTGAAAGGTCGACTACAAACTTGAATAATTTTAAGGTGAATAATAAGGAAGTGAAAATCGCCGAAAACTATAATGTATACCTGTCTAAAAAGTGTCTGTAAAGAAAAAATTAACACACCTTTGCCACATATAAACAATCCTAAATAGCCGAGCGATATTTCAGAAACGGTCTGAGAGAAAAATGAGCACTACAAAAGTCTTTACTTTCAATACATAACGTTCCTACATGAGTACATAAATAAACAAAATAAAACTGGTACACTATTGTTCATATACTCCAATTGGCCAGACAAACAAAATTTTTCATCTTACTTTTCGGGGCGAATACTTCACTGGTGCGACGATGATGAGAAAAAGTTTATTTAGTGGTTCCATTAATTGGTGCCGTTTTCTCACTTAGAATATTTGTTATTTTTTATAAGAATGATGTCCGCATTGTGCGGCCCCGTAGCAATGCTCGATTACGATACACGCGTCTTGCGAATATTCTGTCGCATTTGTAGTGCCGGCGACTTCGTCTTCCCATTACGCGAAAGCGTGAGGTCGTAACGAACGTCGTGTCGTAAGCCAGTAGACGAGATTATTACGGAACGACACGACGCACAATTTCGCTTGGACGCTCCAACGCCGTGGAACGTCGAACTTTTCCATCTCGACCGTTTGCCCTCGCGCGCATCCATCACACACATGCCATTTTCTACGACCCCCGGCGTATAGTAACGAGAACGAGCCACGTGCAAGATGTATTGACTGTAAAAACAAATTCTTTCAGAACTTCAACAAACAATAAGTATAGAAAATATTCACTGTGCTGAAGTATGAACTGTTTTCTTTCGACTACCGGAGAACTGAACAATTCAATCAGTAAATAGTTTTAAATAAATAGTTTTCAATTTCAAGAGACTGAATACCGACATCAATCAGATTCGTACAGGAAACAATCATTTGTGTAAGAGTAAAGGATGTTAAACTCTAAATATTTATTGAACGAAAAGTAGCACACAACTGAGAATAACAATATATGTATATGTAACTGAATAAACGTAAACTCTTTAATAGTAAATCGCGTAGCCGTAATTCGTCGTGCTCCGTTCCGTAATCGTATCGTATAAACTTTTACGTCAATATCTATTCGTGTTTTTCGAGAATCTCCGTAACTGCTTGAACGCGTCTTTTTATATGTTTCTCGCAGTGATGTTTTGTTCATGCGTTTCGTTTGTCTCTTTATTTACACCGTTGGTTACGTAGCCAATCGATATCGCATAGATTGCCTCACGCGCACACACATATAATACACTCTTACAAATATAATTACACGCATACAGAAAATCTTCAAAATCTCGCTCCTACATTTGTAACTTCCTCTTGCAAATATTTTTAGTCGATTTTATTACTTTCATATTTGTTGACCGAGCCTCAATACGTTTTAAAATTTAGTTGCTCCGTTTACAATTTGCTCGCTCGTCTATATATGGTAGATCAAGTTTCATAGAACTCCAGTGAACCATTTTTCCCCCTTGTGTTGGAACAAGCGGATCGTAAAAATTTCGTTATGGACTTAAAAAACTATGGGCAAGCAAACAACCGGACGATATTGCACTTTGATTCGTTTGGCGAAGCGATTGAACTACAATCATATCATTTTTCCTGTAGCGTCTATGAAGACTCAATAACGACCCTTAATTCGAATATAGAAACTACAAATTAACTACTAACAATTAGAGATCAGGGCCTAGGGCAGGGCGAAGAGAGAAGATCCTCCAGGAGCTTGCAAAGGTCCTTCTCGATCTATCAGGACACTGAACTCCTGTAAGTTCCTGAGGAGTCTGGCCAGTTCTGCAGCTTCAAGGGGACTGACAACTTTTGGCAGTACAGCTCTATTTATATAGTTAATTAAACGGTTGATCAAATTGATTGATAACGCTGTTTAGATAGATAACGATTGACAACTTAGGGTGTCTCGCCAGTTTGACGGGTAGTGAAAACAGATGTTTTGCAATTTTTAAAATCGATCAGCATTAAAAGATATTTTCAAAATCAATTTCAAACTCACGAGTCCAAAAAGATAACGTAATAAATAAAATCGATAGTAAAATGAAGTGAACGATTCCAGGCAGTTATCACCGAGGTAGACTTAAAATCTAACTCTTATCAGAACTACCATCCGGTTATAAAAAAGAAGGAGTATTGTTAATGGGGACCTAATAATATAATAAATTAGGGTATAATTAAATCTACTTAAGGACTGCTTTTACCCGATCTAGATCATGAAAGTAAGAAGCCCAAGAAAGAAAAGGGGTACAGAAGGTGGAGTCCTGCTGCAATTGGAAGCAAGCATTGAGTGGAACAAGATGCGCAGGTAGTTATCTAATTAGATTAGAAGATAGTATTAATTACAAGGTCTAGAATAACCTTTGGGTTAAAATGCAACATTCACGACGAGCGTTCCTACTTGTGAAACTCCCACTTTGAGAGTCCTAGAGTTGAAGTCTTATCAGAACAAAATCTTTAGCTACTTGTTAGCCATGAAAGGGAGAAGGTGGTAGTAGTAGAGGCCTAGTTTAGACTATAGAACTCAAGTGCCCAAGATAGAAAAGGGAGGAGTAGCGAAACTGGGGAAATGGGTCCGGACAGCTTAGCACTGGTGGGGATCTGGGTCAAAGTCTCCAGGGAACAATGACTCTAGCTATGTATGAGGTTGAAACAAAGTGGAGAACTATAATCACGTCGTAAATATGAAGATGCTGCTCTATCAACATTAAATCAGCAATCATCCAGTGCTTCTCACCATTGTAACATAATCTGGCATATTAACTGTTGAATCGATAGAACCATCTTGCCCATTTATACCATTCACTATTATTACCAATATTACATCTAATACCGATAGTGTATTACCAACGTTATACCATTTCGTCAAATAGTTAGATGAGACGATATATTCACAATATAGCTAACAATTATAAATCAAAGATAACTGCCAAATTATTTTATTTAAAAACATAGCTATTAAAAATTCACAATCACACAAATTTTCAGGACTGTCTGCATGAGATTATGAATCTGTACGCCGAGGCGCGGGGCTAGGAAAAATTATTTTAAAATATACTTTTCAGTCCGTTTTAAAAACGTGGTAAAACAAACGCGAGCGGATGCGAGAACGAACAGCGGGCATTCAGACCGTTTACCTCAACGTACGAAAATTAAAACGAACTAAATAGATCTAGAACGTTCGATCGAGGAACCGATAAATGATTACATTGTCATCCAATTCTGAGCTATGTTTAAATTTTCAAGTCTCTAGCCCATCGGGAAGTTACTTGAAAATCAATTGCAAAATTTGTACCGAACGGACAGACAAACAAACAAACAAACAAATAGACAGACAAGAAAGCGAGTTAATAATTAAAAACACAAATGTTTTGTCACTGACATAAGGCGATATTTCGGGCCCAGGTTTTCCAAGTTTATCGGGACATTAAAAATTATGACAATTAGCGATCTGAACATTTCCTGTAGGAACACACTAGTGGCATAACAGGAGTGTCTTGCTAAATGAGTCTGGCAGTCTGCAGTTCACAGCTCAACTCGCAGCGTTACAGAAAGTCCTTAAAGGTAACTCCATTCCCTGACAAAAGGGTTAAAACGCTTTGATACACGTCTCCGTATTGTTCGCAGCGTTACAATGTGTACTCAGAGCTGGTGTGCACACGCAAGGCTGAGGGAGATTCAGCATGTCCTGAAGGCGTGTTTCCTAAATGAAGATAATTGCCGTACGCGTTTGTCAGGATCGTACGTGCGCTATTTACGGATGTTGTTCTACGAATTTCGTGCTCCATTCTTTTCCCCGGCTCCTAGCCCCCACGGGGGAGATATCCTGGCTCTGTTGTCCGCGAGTTTTCGCCCGGGGAAACCCGTTTTAATTTGCGAAATGAATTCTTGATGGCACCGACTCGCAACATCGGCTCTTTCGCAAATCGGGCGCCGCTCGGAAAAACGATGTTTCAACGGCGGCGCACGTTTCCGCGTTTACGTCCGCGTTTACGTTCACGTTTACGTTCGCGTTTACGTTCACGGTTACGTGCACGTTTATGCCCGTGTTTATATACGTTCACGCTCGGCTCTCCCCATACCACCTCTCGTCTGTTAATCGTTTTTTGACGAATGCGTCCTCGCGTCGCAACGCGGACGATTTATCGCGTTTGTTTGTCTTCTGACAATCGCGACACGCGGGTCCTCGTTATTGACAATCCACCGAACGCGCCAGAAAGTCACGCGAAATGGTTTTTTCTTTTTCTATCGCGATGAAACCGGAGCGGTATCAGACACCGAGGCGTTCTATTGTTAATTAACGCGGAGTAATTGCCGGCGTAATGTAAACCGTCTAAACAGGATATTTGAGAGGCTGTTCTCGATGTTAGAATCTTACAATAAATTTAATGAATCGGACACTTCAAAATTTTTATTTCATTGAACTGATGACTTTGATTTCACAGAATTTTCGAAGCTGACAGTCTGACAGCGAAGACGCACAGTGGGAAAAGTGCCCAATCTAAGTGGACGAAAATCTCGTGGAAGAATTTATAGCATCTTTTCATCTCATACTTGAAATGTTATTGTTAAGATACATATTTCTTTATTATGAATGGATTTTTGGAATGAAAATTATAACACGACCAATTTTTTCTTACTTACAAAATTTATTTTCTTCTAGGAAATAATTAAATGTAAATTTAGTTTAATTATTGCTATCAGAAAATTCTGAATCATCAGCACTCGACCTGTTGTTAGTGTCACTAGCGTTAGAGTCACCAGGACACGTCAACGAAAAGTGCCCGGGGTAGTAACTTCGAAGTGGGGGGGGGAGGAAATTTTTCTCGCCTGCAACTATTTACAACAGGATCTGATGTAATAAGCAGCATATGAAATTCATTTTCCAACGTAGAGTTTTGTGAACATTTTCTGCTGCTCCCTTCTCTGAACAACTGCTTCCGAGAGATTGCATACGTGTCTGATATTTGTTAACTTTTCAGTCAGGTGCAAGTCGTTGCAGCTAATTTTTCTTTAGCATGATAGAGTAGTTCATGTAGATTACAAATAAAAACAAATTAACGCTTGAGCTCGTGTTGGAGTCAAAATATAAACATAATTTCATGGCCTGATGTCAGGAAAAAGAACGCTTATAAGAAGGGTTCATTCAATTTACACTCTGCCTGTAATTTTTATTAACGAAACATAAACGTACATACTGATTTTCAATTTACATGCCTTTCATTATACTATACACTCCACAAATAATCAAGTCAACGTTCCGTGCGACACTGAGGTTCGTATTTTTTCATTTCGTTAATTCTTACCAGGTATAAAAAGGGCAAGAAGCAAGTATTGTATATTCTTTAAACTAGTGTACTTGGGTATTTCCACTAATAAACTGTACCCTGAAAATCACGATTGTAATACCTGAGAAAAATGACTTGTCCAGCTAGATTGGGTATTTTTTCCACTATAAGATGTTAACAAATCAGTATTCGTTTCCAATGAAATATAATGAAATGGTTTACCCCTATTAATTAAAGCAAGTAGCAAACACGGATGCAATATCATCCGATAATGTTTCGTGCAGCTATTTCTGAAAAGCATATTGGCAATTTAATTGCCGCTATCGTGTTTTGAACACACAATGAAGATACTTCGCGGCTTATCTTCAGCAGTTCGTTCCATTAAAATATTGATTTTTCGATCATGAATTTCAAGCCTCGGGAGATAGCGAGCGTATAAACGAGCCCGCGGATTTTCAAGCTACTTAATTAACCGAATAATTTATTTACTTCCGGTGAAACATGCGCCGACCGCAGGAATAAAGCTCGTTAATTATTTCGATAGGCCACAACAGGCTGTTTAGTAAATTCTGGGGAACGGTGTGCACGTAAAAACAAAGAAAAATCTCTGGGTTGGCCGGTGGTTGGCACGCAAATTCCTGATATCGAATAGTCGAGCCCCGGACCCAGTGACCAGATTTTCCCGTGAGCCTCCACGATATTTATGCGTTTATTTACCCGGCCGATGGGACAGAGAGGGACCAAAGAGAGAGAGAGAGAGCTTTTCGCTATCGCGTTGAACCTGCAATAACGTCCGGCAAACGAGCATCATCAAACTTTTCTGCCGATGTAATAACGGCCGACAATCTCTGCCCATGGATTTTGCAATAACTTCGCCAGGCCGGACAGTATTGCCGAATGTGTTTCAAAGTGCGCGTAATTCGGAATTTTGTTGGTTGTTCGGGTGAAACGTATGCAACGAATGTTAATATCCTTTGTGCGATTCCTTGCGAACGCGTTGCCCGCCGCCGCACTCGCATGCTGATTTGTTGCATCGTTAATATTAGTATACAGTCTTGAACCATTCTTCTCTCGTCACTGTGGTGGCATATTTTTCTACTAAAAACTGGAGAACTGTCGCACGAATACGGACGCGTCCTTCAAACAGCTGTTCTCCACGCCTTTTTTCCGTTATCATCGAATTAACATCTCATTCATGCCAGCTGGGAAAATCTTTCTATAAATTACTCAAATAACTGTTTTATCTCATCGTTAGACGTTCTGCCATGCGAGAATTAAAACAGGTTCAGCGACGATTCTATGTCACTGCGCATGAAGCAGTGAGTGCATTTTTAATGGCGGTCACAGTGCATATACTGTAACCGAAGAGCGAGAGAATGCGAGTGTTTTACAGCGTGGGTTGCGAAAGAGGATAGTAAGAGTTTGCATCCGAGTGCAAGAATGAGTGTAAAACCAACAATTCCTTTACTTAAAATTGTTTCTGTCCCGGCGTGAGAAAATGAATCTACTGGATGGCTGCACAAATAAGAACAAAAGCTACAGGATAAATCCATTGCACAAATAACTGTTGTGTCCGATGGATTTATTAACCCATCTTATCAATTAGTCGATACACTTCGTAATTTGTTGCACTAATGGATCGGAGTTTTTTTAACCTTTTTTTTATTACGCCTGTCAGATTTGTTAGGATCACTGTTTATGCTGCAATCTCTACCGTTCCAAGAATGACTGCCGAAATCCTGTATCGAAACGGACGCATAAAAACCACTCTAGCGCGTAATACGCTCGAATTCATAGTAGCTATAACAATCGCAAAGCTGTGACATGATGTCCGGGCAATCTATGGCCGTAGCAATCGATGCATTGAAATCGTAGATCACGTTTGATACACGGCCGAGTAAAGTGACATCATTCGCACGGTTTTCCAACGCCATTTCTCTCGGTGTTTATTAAAAAGAGAAAAGAGAGCGGGAAGAGTGGGGGGGTGGGTGGAAGCCTGGAAAATATGTGTGCGCATATACGCACACGTTCGAAAAGCATTACGCTCGGCAGCGACGACGACTTTTCCCATTACGTATCCAGCCGCATTTTTCCGACCGCGATAAATCAAGGCGAAGCACGGTTAAACAAACTGCGGCAATTTTCACGCGGCACGGTGGAAAACTCTCGCTCAAAATTTCCAACCCCAGAGTGCTCGCGCGAGCGCGCATAGGGAGAAAAAGCGAACGACGGAGAAAGAAAAATGGGAGTGGGGAAAATATAGAAACGAATCACACGTTCGACGGTCGCAAACAAAAATACACACATAACTCTCGAGCCGTCCGACTGCGACATACTGACCAAAATCTCGCCCGAAGACCGTCGAAAATTTATGCATTTATTTACCTATTCGCGAAACTCGCCGTCCGACCGTGAATCTCGATCGTTTCCTTTCCGGGCGGACTTCCTTTTTCGATCTTACGGTATGAATCTACCACTGTTATTAACACTTTGACGGCCACGCCCGGTCACATATGAGCGACATGATTAAAAGTTATAAACAATTTTCTGAAGACAATGTTTTCGACAAAACAAAACTTTTGCTGTATTAGCCGAGACGCCCCAAAAACTCTGAGAAGTAAGTGTTGAAGTGAAGCAACGCCTTATAGATCACGATATGACACAAAAAAGCATTGTTTACTCAATAATAACCGACTTAATCGTTTGATTCACTTTCACAATGTTTGCTGTGCAATAACCTACAGGCATATTCGTTAAACTACATTAAATTTCCAACAAATTAGATATCAGAAATCAGTAAGAAACACGATAAAACATTTTAGGACATATTTTTAGCCTTTGCTTGACAGCTACACTGATCACGACTTGTTGCCGGACGGGTGGTGCATCCGAGCAGGGGGGATACTACATGTAAAAATAAATCGAAAAGGAATATCATTTTTTTGTTTGACGCTTCGTTTTCGAGAAAATCGAGTTTGAAAATGCAGCGAATACACGTGCTATTGCATAGGAATCGTTTGACGCGTCTGGCCGTGATCAACCAATTCTACTTTCTGCATACAGAGTGAGTCAGTTAATAAAAACTTGAAAAATATATAAGGAAAACTAATTTCTTATAGCGTTTTGGAAAGCTCCCAAAACAAGCTACAAGAATATTCACGACCTTGGATGCTAACGACTATCCAAGGTCAAATCAATGACGCCATTTTATGTCCCCCTTGAAACCATACAACTTTTGTCTAAAACATTTTTCTCCGAAATGCTTCATTTCCGAAATATACGTCTGTTACGCTTTTAGTGACTCACCGTGTATACTAAAGCACGCGGACCTGGCGAAACATTAAACCCGATTTTCTCGAAAACGAAGCGTCAAACGAAAAAATGTTATTCCTTCTTTTCGACTTATTTTTACATGTAGTATCAGCCCCTGTTCGGTTGTACCACCCGTCCGGCCCTGTATAAACGGAAATAAAGTAGACAACCATGACATTGGTGTTTCCAGTGCGTTAATGTGGAAAAAGCGACAGTCCCTTAAATTTTTGCCTTACATTTTTGTGAGAGACAGAAATATATAAAGAATTCGGAGAGCAAATGGTTATCATTTCAGCAGAGTGCGTAGACAAAGAGGATTGTCAAATGGGTGGTTCGCAAGGATATAGACGTTTGATAGCACGTTTCACGAACGCAGATGGTAGAGGCCTGCTCCGAAACGATGTGGCAAGGGGTCACTCACTCAGTTAACATTCGATCGTCCAGGTGGTTCGAGCCAAACGGTCGCTTTACACTTTGGCCGAAGATACGGCACGACACCCGGGACACCTTACAAACTATCCTGCTCGCAATATTGCGCGGCTGGTGGTGCAGTGGGTGCAGAGGGCAAGGGGCAGCGCGCGAGCCACCCCCATCGTTTCCGGTGCAATAGCCACGCGACCCGTGCGACCGCAGCTTGCAACGACCGACCGGGCGTCGCGTCGTATAAACGTCGCAATATGACGACGACGTACGTCTGCACGTAAGGCGATAAATGGTGGGCCAGGGTTAACGATACGACGCTGCTGGCGTCCGACACTTTCGGTGCGGCTCGGTTACTGGAAAATTCTGATGAAAGGACGAATCGATTCCCGATCCCTAGACTGAGCATCTTATGCATTTATGACAAAAATGATTAGATGTAATTTAAAACAGCAAAAATATTCATGGGCCAACCTTGTATTATTTTTACAGTGAGTTTCATTCATCCACAATACTGCAGAATATGTATAATGATCATAATACACAGTAGACCACGAAGAAAGATCAGCTTGGAGTAATTTTTTTAGCTAACATGATCACGTAAAGCTTTAAAATGGTTACAACGATTGGTACACTTTTTTGGGGCAAGTACCAAATTTCTTGTCAACCCTTTCTTTCCGAGGTTATCAAGGTCACCTTCAGTTTTTCGTAAAGAAATTGTAGGTTCACCTATAAAGAGCTGAATGTGAGAAGCGGTCTCCTTCTGGAAGCGAAGGATGGCCAAAAAACTCTGTAAAATCAGTTTAATGCTGTCCTTGAACCATGTTATTTCAACTAAAAAAGTTTCCCATCGAACCACTAGCAGCAGAATAATCCAAGCTGATCGCGCTTCGTGGTCCACCCTGCATAACGATCATCCAAATTCGTGTAGAAATCTCTCTCTCTCCAGTGAAAATGAACGACAATCAACCGTGACTTATTTCAAGCACACGCGATCTTTTATCTACAATCGGAAGCAAATCTCGCTTTAATTAACTGTTATTACATCGTTTCTAGTTTTTTTCGGGGCACGGGCGAGCGTGCTTCAAAATAATTGCACGGAATGTGGTCGGCTGATAACATAATTCCTAAACTACAAAGGAAAACGTCCGATTGTTATTAAAAAAGCTCGTAAAACGCGAATCGCGTTTCAGCGAAGGGGTAATCACCACGCTAACGACATTCGCGTGCGATTGCATCTCGTGCGGTACTGTAGCGTGACGCGATGTAATTTGTATCTTTGCGTCGCGTCGTACAACGGCCGCAAAGATGCGATTCCGTTTCAATTTATATTCCTATGAAAAAAGCATCGCTCCTAGGTCTCTCGAAGCAAACAACTTTCTCTAATCGAAGAAAATCCAGCGTAAATTAACGCACGGCTCAACGTTACGTGTGTATGGCGATGTTCCCCGAGACATGTTCTGGAATTTCATGTATGAAATTACGGTTGAGGTCAGACCGGTCTGTAGCGTGCATTAAAAAATGCATAATGCATTGGTTGTAGAAAGAAAAATACTGCGCGGGGGATATTAAAACTCGAAGCGTTACAGGCAGAGTTTTATGAAACTCGCGCGGTCTCGTTCGACTCGAAGAGGTTTCCTTGGAAATCGCGTTTCGCCACGTGGTCGCGAGCAACGCGCACAAGGTCGCACAATTTGTTCCCAGACGCTTGTAATATAGCACCCGTACAGCCTGTAATCAACTCGCGTTACACTTCCCGGAACTTCCAGCAGTCTCGTAAGCCGAACAGCTTGGCGAATGTAATCGCGCTGGGTACGGATCGCGCGCCACGCTTCTAATAGCTCGCGAATTAATTCACGCGCGATCGGGGACCGGTGTAAACGATCGACACGACGCACCGGCCAATAAAGTGCATATTGCTGCAAATTAATTAATAAAAAGTGATCATTAATCCAGCACAGTCGCCGCACGACCCGTGGTTCACCGTTCATCACGAGGCTATCGGCTGTGAATATTAATCAAATCAATTTGCGAACCTGACGATATAGCTTGTCTGAAACACGCGACTGCATACAATCCAGGAATTAATTAACCTGTAAAGTTCTTCACCAGCGTGGTCGCATTGTAAAAAAAAATATAATCAGGAGCTGCAAACTTGATAATAAACTGGCAATTTCATATTCCGTACTCAAAAGGTATTTTAAAAATTTTAGTACAATATTTCTTTTTTTTTTGTTAGTGAAGCTCTTCAGACCGTTGAATGGGTCCATTTCGCTTTACAATTTGGTGTTACAATGCCACAATTTGGTGTTACAATATTACAAGATGAGATATGATTTAAATAGATAACTTACAATCTTTGAAATAGGAATGGATATAAATGCAAGCCTTAATGGCGAAGTTTCCGTTTACGTCCGTGCTCAAAATTGGATGAAATTTTTGGAATAGGTTCTTGTTTGACTAAAATGATGATTATCAGAAGGATTTTTGGCGAATCGAGAAAAATTTTGTTACCATTTCCATGTCACTCCCTACCTTACCAACACCACTGCTGTATTTTCGTATGCGACCTCTCCGTCCCCTCTACCACCTAATCCTAACTAATTCTGATCGCATAATCTTCCCATTGTAGATATTCGATTAATTGGTTTAACAATTGGAATTTTGAAAACATTTTATATTAATTTCCAGAATATACATATTCAATATCTTTAATTAATTGCAAAAATGAATCATTACCAGCTTTGTTGACCTCATAGCGCCATAAAAATTCACACATGTGATCTATGATTGAATCATCCTTAATGCCACCTTTACTTAGACTCTAGAGTCACATTAAAATAGTAAAAAAATTTGTCCGTAAGAGAGAGAGAGGCAGGGACTGACATTGAAATGATAAAACATTTTTTTCGAGTCGCCAAAAATCCTTCTGACAATCATCATTTCAGTCAAAAAAGAACCTATTCCCAAAATTTCATCCAATTCTGAGCACGGACGTAAACGGAAACACAGCCGCCTTATTAGGTTCCGCTATAAACATGTCGATATTCAGGAGTAATTGGTAGCCCATTTTACATAGAGATTCCAAAAATTTGTGCCTTTGTACGTCATACATTTCGCATTGCCAGATGACGTGGTTTAAGGTTTCGTCACTTTGATTACATCTACACTTGCCGTCAGAAATTATGCTTACGCGCGCCAGCGAGTATAATATTTCCCCTGTCTAATTGGAATTTTTCAAAAATTTCTTTCCGTATTGCTTAGTGAACCAATTCTTCTAACTTTTAATATTGGACCACATTGACCAGAATATTTTTTTAAAGTTCGCCACATTTCCCGGAAGCGTACAACAGTATACACGTATCCCAAGTGAGAAAAGAAAATGCAGAAACCGCGCTGGCGCTGCTCGGTATCGCGAATGCGTTGGCGTTTGGATTATCATATTGAGGAGGATCATTGGATCCAATTACATTCCCCGCTTGGCGCCGAAAAATATAAGAAGTTGCCGACAGACACAATCGAGCTGTTCAGCATTTTCGAGCCTCCATCTAGGAGGATAGACTAGACAGGACACGGGACGCGAAGAAGGGAAAGCAGCGTGTTGGGCGAAGAAGAGACAAACAGAAACAGCACTCCTCGTCCTTACCGAAGAGACAACTGGAAGAAGTTGGGTGATAAAGAGGACGCCGCAGAGAGATATAGCGGTGGTAGCTCGGTTATTTAAATCGTCTCGACGGCTGATTGGTCAAAGCAATGTAAATGCTCGTTTCGTCCCCTCTGATCCTCATTCCCACGCCTTCGAGGTAGATCCATTCCCTTACGAGTCTTCACCACCCACGGCGACAATTTCGCTAATGCGAATCTCACCTGAGGGCCTGACAGCGATTTCAAGGGTGACGGGTACGGATCTCTCAAGAAAGGGAATGGGTTCATCAGGTCCTTCCAGACCTAGGCTTTCATCCCGTTCGACCCTTCGCCTCCTCAGCCACCGTCGCGCTGCCATCGCCGCTATTCCGCTTCCCCCGTTCTCAAGACGTATTGATTTATATCCTGGCACCCCATGGAAAAGGGATAAGACCGTCGGGGAACGAGATAACACCGTGAATTCTTGCCGAGCCCTCACAATCTGTCCGACGATAACTTCTGGTTCGACGTGTCGCGTCACGGGACCGAGACGCTCGCGAAATCGGATACGCAAATTTCGCACGCCGCGCGAGCTTCGCTGTACGCTAATTCGCCGCTCAACAAACACGATTCTCCTCCTTTAACTCTCATCTCCTCTTTCTTCTGTGTTTCCTTCAACGCTGCGGAGTTGGTTCGCTAAACACTACCACTGTGATTTACTTGAATGTTGTTATTTGTAGCAGAAAATGTTTCATGCGGAGCTCAATGGTTTCAGGAGGAGAACATTCTGATGTTATTGCGAACTCCACAATGTATCGTGTAGGTAGTATAATTGGACCGTCTGTTTGGAAACTGGTGTAAGTCCATTTCTTTTTTAAAGTTCAGAAAACGGTAAAATTTATAACTTCAATTTACTCCACACAACAGGAGACTTAAAGTGATGTAAAGAATTTACTACAGCTCTCGCCTGTCACAAGTTGCTACGCAACCGTTTGTACAGTCTCTAACATTTTTCCAGGCGAGAAATCGAAAGTTTCAGTCCTTAAATTAGGTTTATTCTTTGTTCGGAGCCGTTATGCGCTAACTCAGTTCTTGCAATACATCGGCTGCACTGCGGGACACCCGGTATCCGCCATATATTCCACAAATTGCTTAATGACGTCGTAGTCTCGTTATAATACAGACGCGCAGGTGTACGCGTGCCCGGTAATGCGAAAATTCACGTGATACTATGTAACAGAGGAAACCGGGGATGTATTTTCTTGAATTCCCGGCGAAGCGGTAATCCAGCCCGTTGTGAAATATGCATCTTTCCCAGCCCCAGCCCCCGTCACGGTCATCGGTGCAGACAGGTTTAAACGGCGCGGAGTCCACCACTTCGTGGACCTGGTTACCCCCTCGCCACAGAATTAATTAACACGCAGCCTTGCGGGCGTACTTTAATGCCGGCAACCCAGCACAGAAAATCTCCTGAAAATAATCCGAAGACTGAGCCTCGAGGGCTTTAATAAGCTACCTGATATCGAAGAAAATGATGGAGGACTGTTATTAGCCGCCCTCTTCGAACCACCACGCCCTTTCCTCACCCCCGCTATCACCGCGATCGAGAAAATTTTCTCAAGACCCTAAGAGGTATGTCAACACTACTGTTAGTCCTGTTAGGTAATTCAAGATTGATCGCTCGACGATGGGATCAAACCGTAATTTATGGAGAACAAAAATGTATGTCCTCGTATACAGGATAGAGAAGACTAAAATAGGGCAAATTGTACTATTGCTGGCACTGCGCTAGTTATTGGCACTTTTGATTTAAACGGCAAATATTAAGAATTCCTGGTATAGAAAATCATTTTATATTGCTTCTTATTTATATTTCAAAGCAACGTTGTAAATTTTCATAACAGAGTTCCACATGTGTCTGTTAGCAACGCTAGAGGACAATCAGTAAGACCGACGGATGAGCACAGTGCAGTGTAAATAGTGTTTCGTTAAAATTTTCGTTACGAGTAAGTATACTTTATCGCTGTATAACTTAATTTCGGACTGTACTACAGATGTAGTAAGTGCGTATATATGATTAATTATAAATCAAATAACCTATTTAACGTTTACTTCTTACTGTTTTATGTCTCTAAAAACTGCTTGATTTTGTAGAAAAATGTCTATTAGCTTCTAATAATAGCAAGTTAAGCTCGTTTAAACATTACAAAAAAAGATAAAAAGATTTTTACTAAGATTTTGGCTTAAGGTGCCAATCATTGTACAGTTTGCCCTATTTCTAAACCTGGTCTAATATTAGTGTCATCTATATGCAACCAACGTGTTAACGTATTAAACATTTCTTCCGTCCTAGAATAAATCCATTGCATATGATTTTCTTCATTTTATGGACATGAAATTAATATAGCACCTCATACAATACTTAAAAGGCTAGTAGTTGATTAGATACCAACAGGGTTACGTGCGAGCAGGCATGCTGAACATATTTAATACGGGCTGAAGAAATGAGTTGACTAATTTCCAAATATTCTGAATAAATTGTTGGATGTCGAAGCTAACGGAATGATCGATACTTAACAAGTCGGTTTCCATTCATAATCATCAGACCAGGAGTTAAGGATAACTTAATTATCGGAGGTTGGTTTTAATTTACTCGGTTACGATATTCTTCGGAGACGATTAAGAAGCGATGCCGTCCCGCAATCTGTGACGGTTTAGTCTAATTCGATTCTATCGTGGCTGGAAAGCCTCGGGGTAATGAGTTCGTGTACAGCAGGATTGTGTTGTGGAAGAAGTTTCTGGGGGTAGAAGCTCGCCGCGTGGGACACGTTCGTGTACGAGAAAACGAAACCTGGAAGACTGTCTTTTAGTAATTCCGGCTAAAACCCCTTATGCGGCCGCGAATCGAGAATACGTTCGAAGCTGACTTTTAAATTGAACACATTACCCCGTGATATCCGTGCAAAAACGAGCTCGAGGCAATTTGTATCGAGCATCAAGGGAAGATCTCAAGATACACAGAAAGGGACCAAATGTGTCTCGAAGAAAAAGAATCAGCCGATGGTGATTAACGCAGGGGTTGATTCCCCAGCGAGATCATGATCAACACCGGGCCACGTAACCGCGAGTGGTTTATAGCCGTCACTATGGCGGCCGGCAAGAAGAGAGTTCGAGCAAAGCCATTAATTCGTACGTGTTGGTGTCAGCCAAGAACGGATAAGTGCGCCCAACGGAAGATATATATCTCCATTTAGGCGAAGATGGGACTTACTCGTTAAAACCAGACCTTACACCGGCGGCGCGTCGGCGCGGCGGCTCTCTTAATAAATTCTCGGGGCCGCGCGAGTGCTTTGAACTCTGCGGAGATGTCAAGCGCATTAGAATTATATTTCGTATCGATCAGATCCAGGAACTTCCTTTTCATCGGCTTCCAAAGAAGGAATTCATCGCTTCTGCCCCGTTCCACCCTTAATTTAAATATCCTGCCATTACTTATTCGACGCTTCCAGCGCTGAGAAAAGGGGAGTCTGATTGGCTGTGACGCGGTATCAGTGAAACTCACACCGACGTACATCGTTGTGCGAGTAGCATGATGTACGTACACTGTAAGAACTTCAGAAAAGATTTTCTGTTTAACTCTTGTGCCATCACCCGACATTCCTACGACGTTCGAGAATATTGTAGTCGTTAGACTTCTAGTACCGGCTCTTCTGAAATTAAAAATACTCGTCAGGTTTGTGTAATATACTATTGTATCTACTCCTTGAACGAGGGATTTATTTTGTCATCAACCGTTTCATGATTGAGGCTTCAGACATTTCACATGTTTTAAAGAATGACATTATTTCATAAGTTCTTCTGTTGAGCTAGAAAAATTGACGATTCCCTATGTTCTCGAATGAACACGATCTTTCTCCTCCAATATGGATCGACTCTTGCCAGTCGTCCCTAGATCAAAGGTTAAATATTGATAGCAGTAAAGCAGTGTTTAATTTCAGCTGAACTTAAAACAAAGGTGCGTTCGTGTTTATTATATTCAACGTGAAATTTCCAGCCCGGTTCAATATTGCGAAGCCAGCGGCTAATCTTCGAGAAGAAACCACACAATATCTACTAATTTCGAGGAACTACTTTGAGTGAAAATTAATTCTGCTTCGTCGTCGAGCGTTCAACTTCAGAGAAGCAGCACTATACGTAGCCGATACCGCAAATCTAATTACCGGGAAGAATGCGCCGTCGAAGCTCCGGACCCCGTCGAAAAAAATATTGAAGACGTTTCCCGTCGAATAATGGAGGAAGAAGTATACTCGCTGCAGCGTGGCCGTGCTCAAATATTGATTTCTCTTCGGAGCAGGAGAAATTCATACGTTCCTACGACCGAGGGAAAAGAATAAATTTCGAGAGCGGTCCGATACGGGGAAGATAAAGGGGATCGAGTAAATCCATTTACATCGACGATTTCTGCAAAAAAATCCAATTTAATGCGCAGCCGCTGCTTCAACGATCAATTCGTTCGAGGATCCGGATTGATACCTTTGCTGCTATCGGTTGAGCCCAGTTGTGGTTTAGAAAATTCTTTTCTAGTAAATTACAAAAATTACAAGAATTATTAAAATCACAGCGGTTTAACATGTTTAGAATCAGAGTATCTAAGATCGAATACAAAGACATCTGCTGATAACAAAGACAGCTCGCACACATTACCTTTGTCCTTACGCTATCCAAGGATCGAATATCGGTTGCAGAAGCGAAATCCGGTTGCTTCGGGCCAGTTACAGTTTCCGATACTCGAGTCATCCGTTAATACGTCCACAAATACATATACATATTCGGGTCGGTACACTGCTGAGACAGAGTCCACCGTTTATCCATCGTAATCCGATTTTGATTCTCACCGTCATAGCCGAATATAATCCTGTAATAACGACGTATAATATTATAACCGCCAGGAAGCAGCTAGTGGCTGGTAAACAAGCCTGTAAATCAGACATCTGGTTGTTGTCAGGTTTTAGCGGAAACGATCGAAATCAGGACTTCCGTTTAGGGCGGTAAATCGTGCGGCCGATCATCGCGCTCGATTAATTAATATTTCGTCGAACGGGATTCCTGCGGCCGTCTCGGCGCGATCAAACGTTCATTTCATCACCCCGATATATGTCACATACCTAGCCGTTCGTAGGATTTATTTATTAACGATCTCCTGTTACACATCGCGCTGAAACTTTGACAGTTACCTCGGCTGATCGGTCTCGCTTGTCACCTGTTAATCAACGAATCCTGTTAGGCCTATTTGTGGGTTCACATGGGAACTTCACGTGGTGATTAAAAAGTTCCGATCTCCTTGAACTTCGCAACATTTGTAAGGAACATCAAGAACCCATTTTTCATCAAGAACATCAATATCGATAAAATCGATTCCCTCATCGCGTGGACACGCCATGCGGACCACAGCTCAGAAGTTAGGTCCGTCTCGGGACAGGAAGCTAGCGAGTTCAAGTACGGATCAACGTGACCGTACCCAAAGCTTTAGCAGGCCGCTAGATTTTCGCCTCTCAGTCAGCTTCGCGAGACGGCACCTCATAATCCTTTATGATCCCGTGTAATGCTGAGAAACATTACATACAGATTAACGCGGCGTTTCGTGCGGAAAACGATAATGAAGTTGCACAGGTAACGTGATAAATTGTTTTCACATCGTCAACTTCAGCGGCCGTATTCCCTTTTGAAAGATGAACTGGTTTATCGTTTGTATTCTGACTTAATTGTCTGTGTTTCGAACTGCAGCTCATCTTGCAGTTGCTTTCCTCTGGGCAATTTCAGTCTATCTGCTTATAACAAGTACATACCGCCTTGAAAAATAATGTTGTACTAGTCCACTGACAAAACTGATTTGTTTTCGAGTGACAGCACACAGTGGGCCAGATCGATGCGCTAGCTGTTCATGGGCTAAATGTCCGTTACGTGTCTAAATCGCCAGTTTTCACTTATTATTCATTATTCACACGATTTTTCAGACATTTCATCACAAAAAGTAATCAGTACACGGTCTTCTACAAATCTTAATACAAAAAATTTCAAGAATTTTTTTTTAATAAAAAATTGTGGTCACCTTGATTATTTATTCATAACTATATATTTTGTATTCAATAATGTCATAGCTGACGCCAAGGCAAATCCAACGATCTATTTAATGTGGTCTTTATGTTTTGAAATAACAGTGAAATAGGCGTGAACAGCTAGCGTGTCGATCTGGCCCACTGTTCAGCAGCGGGAACTTTTATAACAGTCCAATTCAGAGGGATTCTTATATTATTATTATATTATTGGGAGTACAAATAAGTCTCCGCCGTGTGAAATCAGATAGCGCAACCAGTAAGTTATGGCGGCTAGTGTCAGATGTAAGACGTCATTTCGTAAGGTGGCACACATCTGTCAACAACATAATCTCGAAATATTAGAAATTGTATATCAGAATGTCGAGTTTTGAGCCGAATAAACGTCATTTGCGGGAAGTTCTGATTTACTTCTTTAATTTGAAGAAATCTGCAGCGCTGAGGCGCATCGATTGCTTGTAGAAGCATATGGTAAGGCTGCATTAAGTGAGAGAAGTTGTCGTGAGTGGTTTCAAAAGGTTAAGAACGGTGAATTTGATGTCGAAGACAAAGAACGTAGTGGAAGGCTGAAAGTGTACGGAGACGCGGAATTGGAAGAATTATTGAATGAAGATTCGTGCCAAACGCAAGAAGAACTTACGCTTGCATTATCAGTGACTCAAAAAGCGATTTCACATCGTTTAAAATCATTGGGAATGATTCAAAAGCATTCTTCTGCATGATAATGCTCGTCCTCATGTTGCGGCGCCGGTCAAAACTTACTTGGAAACACTTAATTTGGAAGTTTTACCCCACCCGCCGTATTCACCAGACATTGCTCCTGATTACTACTTGTTTCGATCGATGACGCATGGCCTGTCTGAGCAGCACTTCACATCATATGAAGATACCAAAAATTGGGTCGATTCATGGATAGCGTCAAAACGACGCAGTATCCGGATACTGCCAGAAAGATGGGAAAAAGTAGTGGCCAGCGATGGACAATACTTTGAATAAAACATAAGGTACCGTTCTTTAGCAATAACTGCCCAATTTAAGATGAAAAACGGCGGAGACTGATTTGTACTCCCAATATATCATTTAATTTTCAAATTAATTTCAGACGAACTTTTATAATTGTTGTCCGAAGAAGACTTCTAAGAAATGCATTATGATTTCCTCGCGACAGTTTCTAATTATTTCTAGCCGTGAAATCCTCCAGTTACTAAGCAGAGAAGCCCCGCTTTCCATTCCCACTGGCAGTACTGGAACGATTACGTTGATTCGAATCCCAGAAAAGACAGCAAAGGTCCTTTCACCTGCTGGTTCGCCAGCACGTGTCGACAAATCGCGATGACGACTGGCACATTAACGACGCGACCCAGGCGCAAGTGAAATAGCAACGGGTTTCGGCATCAGCGATTTATGAAACTGATTAGCCGTCGCATAATGCAAACTCGATTTCGATCCCTTTTACCGGCACCCGCTTTGAAGTCGCTAATTGAGAAGGCCGTGCTCGTCAAAGCTCGGTTGCTCGTTCTATCTGTACGGCAAATATCACCCACGACGACCAAATCGTCGAGCAATCTGACGTAACTCCGTTTAATGCACGGAAATTACATGGGCCGCACCGTTGCGCGTAAATTATTCATAGGCGGTGAAACAGGCCGCGCGCATAAAGTCGTGCTTCCAGCCCCTGGATCCGACCGGAATTTTTCCGGCGGTTTTATGCGAACCACGGCTAACAATCGGATTCGCCTGAAGTCTCGCGTGCGTCTTCCACCTGAAACACGAATGACAGATGAAGACGATTGACAGACGAAAATTGTCGCGAGTCCGGAGTTTAGAATCTTGACTCTAATAAATAGAAACGCCTGCGATAAACGTATAATTGGACTACGGATTTTTATGCAAAATACATATAATTTTTTAAGTCGTTTGTAAGAAATGGAAGCTAGATAACAATGTATTTCATCAACCAATAATCTTAACAAGTCGAATATAATGTACGAACAATCTTAACCCTAAACCTACCATCGCCGGTCAAATGACTGGTCTTACATTTTGAATTTTGTAATTATATTGAAACTATCACGTTGCTTGCACGGAAATTGAGTCGATAAATTTCTTTATCCAACCACATATTGCAATAAAAACTGCACGAAATCTAAATAAATAGAGCCTTGTCAATTTTATCAGCTAAAACATTCTAATCAACAACTCATCTAATGTGTTTACAATTTAATGTAAATAATTTAATGACCAATTTAATATTTTTCGAACCAACAAGCTTGCATAAAAATCGGTAGTATATTTATGGTAGTCGGAAATAAGGACGCCGATCAAAGAAGGGAAATGAGACTATCTTAAAGGGAAGTGTTCATTAACGGAAGATTATTCCCTGTGACCGTCGGCGGAGGAGACGAATAATAATTCATTACAAAGTTCCGTGATAAAATGAAAGATTCGAAATTTGCTTTTGATGCACAGCAGGAGCGAGCACTTTGAAAACGACTTTGATTAAGTTTTAGAGGAAATTCTGTTCTATGAATCGTTTATAATTTTATATATATAAAATATATATATATATATGCGCATACGTAATTTGGTAATGATTAATGCGCGTGGCTTAATTGCTATTAATATTGGCTACACACATAATAACAACTAATCGCCAAATTAATATTCCATACATACGCACACATGGATATATTTTCCGACCGGACGAGCTGTAATTCCATGATCGTTGCTATGCTTAGGGATTTTATGGTTAATATTGTCTCCCTGTAATTGCGTTCAACGTAATCGCTTTTTTTTCACATCGAGATGGAAAATATTGTAACAAGAAATGAGAAAATTCCAAGATAGGCGTTAAAAAACTTTCATAAAGATTTCGCCAAGAAGATAATGTATAGAGCAATATTTTTCTATTCTGCAGTTTATGTCGCTAAAGGTTTTACGAGCGCCTTTTATGACGTAGTAAACTTACTTTCCATAATGCCCGCGCGATTTAACGATAAACCATGGAGAGACACGCGGAATCATTATCAGATAATAGTTAACAGGGACAAAACATTGTTCACAACAGTTCGAGTTAAAAACTATCGGTTTCAGCCTTTTTACTATCAAAACAATCGTTCAATCATTAATTTTTAATTTTGAAACAAGTCTGTATACACATACTATATAGTATAATAAATATTTGCTTATATCACAGACTAAAGAAAATGAATATCAAAATTTTACATATTTTTCACCTATTTACAAGCACTAAAATCATTCATTGCTCAAAGCATCAACTTTCTATGAAACAAAGAAATAAATCAAAGTTATAGAATCAGCAGTTAGCTCGTGAATATCTATCGACGTTTACTTAATACGTTACAGGTCGGAGGAAGGCTAAAATGTACTGAACATAATTTTTTATGGGACTCTGAACCAAATCATACATAAAATTGTTCCTTTGCACTTACCGGAAGATTATCATACTTGATACGAATGTCTTGGTAGCATCAAGCGTCAACAACATGTTATATCAAGTTTTTGATTTATTTTTACATTGAGATTGATTGCTTGTTCAATTGAATTATAGATATATCTTGTATATCCCCTGTTAACACGTCGAATAAGCAGATGGAGCGTCATAGATCTGACAGAGCGTTTGACTGTGTCAATCGATTGGTTGGTTACCAGTAGAGGGCCCTTGGATCGTCTCATCCTAGACGCTCTCGTGAACAGCGCAGTCATGAGACGGTAATGGTTGAATTATTCGAAGATGGTAATTAACTAATAAGCACGTCTTAGGGCATCGCTTCCCCGGGGCACGAGTTTGAAGGGGACGATTGTTATAGAAGCTAGTGATCCCAAGCAATCGTGATTAATGACCCACAATGAGGTGGTAAGAGTTACTCGAGGCAATCATTCATTCCCCGAGGGCGCTATACTAAACTATTGAGGATATTGCGGAGTTACGTAGGATATTTCAACCCCTACGAGACCGAGATTTCGTGATTCGAATCTAATCACGTTTTATCTGAAAAGGAAGCGATTAAATAATCTGGAAATAAAATAATCTGAATGAATTTGTTTCTAAAAACACTACAACTGACAGCAACAAAGAGATTACAGAGGAATACAACGATTTCAAACAGTTGAGATTCCACTGTACTTAAAACTGGACTAAAATTTCAACAAGAAAATCCGTTTTACTACAGATTACTAAGTTTTTTTATTAAATCTTACTGAATTCCTTATTAAAAAATATTAGCTCCTCTTTTAGCTCTATAAAAACTACTTTAGATCGCTAGTAAAAACTATCAACCCTTCTTCTAAGATACTTAATCAGATACGCTTCCCACACCCAACTTCGAGAGTTATCAACTATCCTCTCTATGAATCATAAACGTATGCAAAGTTATATTCTCATCAAAATTTAATCAAAATTGATAGATGCAGCGTTTTAATTTTATAGCTCACATGCATTTTATACATTTACATAATAAATGAATCCGAAATTAAAAATAATAGACGACGAGAATGTAAGAAAATCGACATATCACTTTCAATTCAATGAATTTATTAGCCCCATATTTAGCACAAGGACAAAAATATTTAGTATACAATCTCCGCATGTTTTTTTAAGTATCGAGCATAGTTTTCGTTTGTACAAATTTGAAAATGTCATTTTCTGTTTCATCGGGACGAGCCTGAAATTGAGGCAGCTCACAAAAATGTTAAACACAGAGTTAAAAACGAAAGCAAGTTGTCTCTTTATGTGCGTCGTCTGTTTATAGGGCAACAAAAATAGCACGAGGTGGCCATTGCGGTAGTCAGGTTAATACAAATGATCAATACCCACGTGTCAGCTGAACCTGTTTGCAGCTTGCTCCGGTCCTTTGAAGTATTGACATGTGTGCATACGTACATTTATGAATGGCCACGTGTTTCCGTGGCAATTGGCATGCTTGCTCATACATCACCGCGTCCGAAACTACGTAATTGTAGATGCCAATACGTCGGCCGGGTTGCGAAAATCGAAGTTCCCGCCGATCGATCCCGGCCCGCGGTTACTTCGCGAAAGAAAACGAGCGTTTGATTGTTCCTCGACGATACGCCGCACAGTGGTCGGAAATCGCCAAAACGTGCCCAAAATAGGACAGAGTACTCCAATAAATCTTAGGTCAAAATTACAAAAAACAAAATGGCGGATTCAATATCCCAAAAAATTATTGGATTCTCTTGAAAATTAGTATTCCCATATTTCTCGTGCCGGCATATACCCGTGGAATAACCCCACTTCTCCCGGCCGCGCGTCTCGCTCCCCGTGGCGGCCATAGTGCTCGCAGCAACTACGACCGCCAAGAGGATTGAATACGGACATTTGTAATACGGACATGCACTCCGTATTACAAAAATAGTCATAATAACTAAAGTGGCACCTAGGGGTGTCCAATCTTTGTTGATTCTACTAGGCAATACTATAATCTAAAAGTGTGTACAAGTCCCATGCTCACAATCCCTCACAATCGTAACTATTTCCCTAGTTTTTTGAAATTTTTGTATGAAATTTTTATACATCCCGTATAATAGATTATCCTTAATTATTTGCACCATATACAATACATAAGTATGGTTATACTTACCTCCAGGGGTACCCTCCATATTGTAGAATGAAAGTTAGTACAATATACTGCAAATGTAGCGAGTTATGCACACTTTGCTGACGCGATAATTCGCAGTACGTAGCTACGCTCTCAAAGAATGTCACTTTCATACTGAATATCCCGGTCTGGTAGAAGGGCCAGGCACTTTTTTCAATAACCATAAAACAGCCCAAACATAAGTACAATCAACCCAAGGATCCAAAACTCTCGATTTGAAAGTTCATTTTTCCGATTTTTGGGCACGTTTTCGAGCAAATCGACCACTGTGCGCCGCGCCGGCCAAACGGAATTGTACAATGCGCTCGGGTCCTCGGTGAAACAATGGGGAAACCTCACGATTCTCAGCGACGTACGAGAACTCTCACGTGTTTAATCTACATCGGTTATCCCCGCGTTCATTTGCACTCCTGGAACTTATTTGTGTTTCGAAGGGCACGGTGACGAGCATTCGCCGCCGAATGTTTCATTAAATTAAGGAGTAATCGAATCGGGCTGCGATAAAGATAGGGGCCCGGTTGCCACGTAATACTGACCTGGGTGCTTTACTTGAAATTTCACGGCCATTTCTCTCAGCTTTGCGCAGTTAGGGATTCGATCTGGCTCCCTAGGAAAAGCCAGCCTTATCTCTCGACGAAAAATTGGAGACTCCTTGTAGAAAATATTCTGGTAAAAAATAGTCTAGTATATTTTAGTATTTTCTATTATCTTCCAACACATTATGCTATATTTTAACACTTTATTGTACATTCTAGTATATTACATTATGTTCATTATCAGAAAAATTTACAATATCTGTATGTATTTGTTATTTAATAGTACGTAGATTCTCCCACATTTCCGCAAATCCGAAGTTTATGAACATTCAATGCAAAGTCTCTAAAATTAATTTTAAATCAAGTCCACTAGGATATTTTATATACCATATTATAATAATTAGATAGCACTAATGGCGAAATAATGAATCGATCAGTATCCTCATCAAATTTCAGCATCCTAAGTGTTCGCATATTAAAATGGGGAAAAGATATTCTACCTTCACACTTTTTACTATCCATTTAGCGAGAAAATAATAGATTACACTTTGGATCGTTTAGTATACATAAATTACAGTTCGGAATAGTTCTTAATATTGTAAATTTTTTCAAAGAACTACTAATTATTTTGGCAGTCTCTTTAATGCGCAAGTTTAAACAATTATGAAAATTATGATTAATCAATTATTCCGTCTAAACGGCTCTCCCCTTTTTATTAGAACTTGAACGCACGCTTTATGTATGAGACAGGAGCGTTTTCCACGTTTATCGCGGAGAAAGTTTAAATTCCTATTTGCGAGCAATTTCCCGGGCGAAATTATGTCTCAGAGTTCGTCTGAATTAATTAATTTGGTAACACTTAAACATTGTGGACCTCTCTCCCACAATTTATCAACTATTAGGTCGGTGCACATGAATGAACTTCGTTGAAAATTTGATACTACCTTACCATTTGGAAAAGTGTTTAGTGAAATGAGATGTACAAATTATGAAAGTGTGAACGTTGATAATAGTAATAATTCTTTGGAATGTTTAGAAATACGGTAATAATTCTTTGGAATGTCTAGAGAGAAATATTATAATTATATTTCGATTTCGATGAAACGGCATAAAAATACTTTCTGTGTTTCCTGGTTTTCCTCTACGGCGAGAAGTTCGCAATTTCTTTTTCATTTGGCGAGTTACAAATCACTCGTGAATTGCATCACTCTAAAAGTGATTTTTACGAGTTTCTCCAGCAGCGTTCGATTATCTCGATGGAAAAACAGTTTCCGTTCGCCCGATATTGAATTTCTTACTCTGACTTCGGAAAATTATTAGTAATCTCATAAAAAATTACGTTGCGCTCGCTATATCTATTGGCCACGCCATGGAATCGTTTAGGTGTGCTGCTGAACATTTCATTGCTGGCAAGAGAGCATTATGAAAACATCTTTGTTTTCTTAAAGAATTAAATTAAATTTTCACTTCATTTCTGTTTCTTTCAATTCATTTGGACAATTCTTATTGTCCATAAAAATCTGCAGTCTACTCATCAGACATTGGCAGTACTTTAGTTATGGGAAATTTTTTATTGTGTGTTCACAACATTAATATACTACAGAGTTCTTATACAGGCTGTGGCCGGACGGGTGGTACAACCGAGCAGAGGGTGATACTACATGTAAAAATAAATCGAAAAAAAGGAATAACATTTCTTTGGTTGCCGCTTCGTTTTCGAGAAAATCGAGTTTGATAATGCAGCGAATACACGCGCTGTTCAGAGGTGGGCATTATTTAGCGAAAAAAATATTTGAAATACTATTTAATATTTTATTTTGCTTAAAGAAAATCGTATTTTATGACCTCGAAATAAAATATTTCTATTTGAACAATCCGAACCTCGAAATAAAATACTTCTATGTATTTGAACAATCTGAAGCTCAAAATAAAATATTTCTATTTTAATAATTTGAAATACAAAATCAAATATTTTATTTTCAAAAATTACTGCATCAAATAAAATATTTTATTTTCAAAGTTGTACAGACACTGTAAAATGAATGGGATTATTTACTATTTACTATTTGAAATACTATTTTCCCTAGCTCTGTGGTGCTATTGCATAGGATTCGTCTGACCCGTCTGACCATGATCAACCAATTCTACTTTCTGCATACATTATAGTAAAGCACGCGAACCTGACGAAACTTTAAACTCGATTTTCTCAAAAACAAAGCGTCAAACAAAAAAATGTTATTCCTTTTTTTCGACCTTATTTTTACATGTAGTATCACACCGTGCTCGGTTGTACCACCCGTCCGGCCACACCCTGTATATTTGCAAAATTTATTGGATACGCTTTTCCTACACATATTACATAATATTTATTATAACACCAGTCTATCCAGAGTGCAGTTTGTGGATTAAAATAATGTTTGCAAATTACACGGTATTTGGTATACCAGCAATCATAATTAAATATTTGCGAACTTGAAATTCATTGTGAAATGACGTTTCCGCGATTATATGATAATCGAATGTACAGTAAAACGGCGAAGTAATTTGGGAGTTCATGTGATCGCACATATTATATGTATATTAAATTGTCTAAGATGAAACCATAAAATGGTAATGGCACTCTAAACCGTGAAGTCCGGTTGTCCAATTAGGAGAATATATTCTTCAGCTCCATCTTACTTACCACCACTTGAAACGACCTGCCATAATAAGACTATATGTTCTGCCGCGAGTAGCAGTGAAAGGGTCAAGTATCCATCATGAATTGTCGGTTTTTCCAAGGAGAGAAGGGGTAACTTAATGTCCTCATTCCGAATGCAAGCCCCAGGCATCCATAGCAAGACGATCGATCTTCCTCGTCGCTTGGTTCGTTTCACTCACGATCCCAGAAATTCGGATCCGTCTGTTCATTTAGCCATTCTATCTCGTTTATTATTATGATTACTTCCTCGGAAATTCCCCATATTAATACTGCAAATTGGATACTGCAGGATATGGTAGATTAAACGTTTATATCATCATTGTAATGTCAGAAACTTGAGAAATGAGCAAAAATTACTTTATTCAATTTTATTCTTGGATAAAATATACTTTAGTTTATTCAGTAGTATTTAGACTGTTTAATGCTATCTAAAATTATTTCTAGTCTCTAGGCTATTGACACACGGGGAACAAGTTGCGAAAATGGGGGACGGATAAGTGTTAATAAATAAAAATGTCAACACAAAATAATGAACTAGATTAATCAGTGTAGTCGGGTACGGGAGCCATTAAGTCGTAGGTGGCCCGTTTTGTTCTAAAATCCCGTGCACGGTCATGTAGACATTGTAGACTCTGGTCGTCTATTTTGAGGTGGCTTTGCATGTCCACAACGGAGAGCAAACTCTTCAGCCGCAGTGAACTCACAACAATTGTAGGGACTCGTGTCACATCCATTCTAGAAGTCGAAGACCTTCGCGCGACGACTCCAAACATTTACTATTTACACTCGCCGCGCGCAAGAAGTTCATTCTGCCCTGGTCACCAGTGTCGCCAGTGTCGCCAGATCAAGACTTGTCTCCCCACTCTACCTTCCCCTTCTACAAACGCTATTCCCAGCACGTCCGTCGAGGCCCGGTCACGTGACGCGCCTCTTCTCTGTCGTGCATGTATCCGGTACTGGCAGAGAGAGGGTACCTTTTTCCCCTCGATTCCGACTCCCTCCCCTCATCAGGCGACACTGCTGGTAACACCGGCGCGGTAGTTATCTACTTACAACGTAGGTAACGACGCCATAAATTTAGAGTAATCGTACACATCAAATAATCGGCGGGGATCATAATCCAATTTTATTCGCCGTAAAGTCGTCGAGCTCCGCGAACCTCTGTATATTTTATTTCGCGAGTCGCGTCAAATTAAACGTCGCAATCAAATTAACAGTCGAAACGTCGAACAAGTTTCTGTATTGTCGTTGGCCATTGTTTGCGGGCGTTGATTCTAGTTGACGGTTTTACGACATCAGCGCACAGCCCCGATAAGGAGCAGCAACGTAATATTTTGTTCGCGAATAAAGTTGTGCTCCACGGACCCTCCCCTCGAGGAGGATTGATATCATATAGCCCTCTATTGGCTTCTCTACCCCTTCTGCAAGGCTTTTATATATTCAGGAATACGCTCGAATCCTCCTTCCACCTACTTCGTGCTTCATCTTCCCCCAGTTTAAACGGTTCAGACGATATAAACAGGATGGTTGCACGGTGAACGACGCGTCTGGGAGATTTATCTCGTCCGAAGAAAGTTCAAACTATCAGGTAGCAGCCATGGGAATTAACCCCGCCATCGTAAAATGCAATTTTTACGGGTGGAAAACAGGGGACGATTTGTGTTAATAAAGAACTCCCAACGAATGGACCTGCACACGGAAGTCTTTGCACGTCCACGACTTTACGGAGCTTCGCGGCTTACGAATTTCTCGGGAATTCGAACGACAGAACACGTAATTCTTTGATGTTTTAGTGGATTGTAAACCGAGAAATACGTATACCGTGACTCACATTAGTATTTCGATACTCTTTAAAAGGGTTTTCAAAACTTTCTTAAAACCAAACGATTGCCAAACTTATTACACGTTCGGAACATTTCATTTAAATCGGTTGACGCTGCTGTTAGCCATTAATATTTAACATGTTCTCAGAAGAAATACTCGGAAGAAGGAACAATTTTAGTAAACCAACACGGCTGCGCTTTACAATAACAATTTGCATTAGGTATGATACAATTTATAATATAGCTGAAAAAGTTTTGCTTTTGTTGTGCTCTGACAGTTTTCTATTCATTCGATAGATATGTATTCTATTTTTTAACAGCGTTTTTGGACCTGTTACAATAGAATACCGCTTTAACAAATAGTATTTAACCTCTGTATTTTATTTTTTAGCAACCTTTTCCTTGTCGCAATTTTTATAAAATTATTTTTCTAACGCTAACCTAATACGATACTAACGAATGGGATGTGTAGTTGTGCAATTATTGCAGGTCCAATTATAAATTTTGCAATTCTCAAGACTTCGGGAGCACACTGAGCTTTAATTTCATAGAATACTTTGTGAATGGTAATAACAAACACGATATTCGTCGGAATAGTTCCTAAGTTTCTATGTATACTGTATGTGTACGTACTGGGTGTATAAATAGTAATGGTCATCCATTCCAGAGGTGAATCTACACCTCCGGATCGGTGGACATTTGTAAGAGAAACTTACCGCAAAATTGTTTACAACAAAGAAAATTGTTGTTAAACACCTTCCAGTCATCCAGAAAAGAAGTTTGAAAGAAGCCACAAACAAATAGTTATTGACATATAAGCTGTTAAAGTTTTTGCAAAAATTTGATTGTGTGGAGTAAAGGTAGGCGCACACTAGACCGCACCGCGGCGGCACGCCGACCACCCGCTTCCGCTGTTTTGACTTTCTTCTATGTAGTTCATAGTTCGAATGTTTTACATCACGCATGGGCAAATTTTTGCTCGATCGGAGGCATTTTCAAGGGATACGGCACTACAGCCGCCACGGGGAGCGAGACGCGCGGCCGGGAGAAGTGGAGGTATCCCTTGAAAATGCCTCCGATCGTGCAAAAATTTGTCCATGCGTGATGTAAAACATAAAACTATGAACTCCATAGAAGAAAGTCAAAAGAGCGGAAGAGGCGTGACGCACAGTGGGACCTTTCGTCCAAATCGGAGACAAAATCAAAGAACTTTCGATAGAAATGAGGTAGAGCGATGAAATTTTTTTAACTTAAAGCTGAAACTTTGCAGAATATGGGAAAAATAGGGAGATTACGGTAAGAACGTTTTTTAACGTTGAGAAAATTCGTTATAAACAATTTTGCGGTAAGTTTCTTTTACAAATATCCACCGATCCAGATGTGTAGATTCACCCGTAGAACGGATGACCATTATTTCTTATACACCATGTACATATACAATAGTTCTTAGCTGACGGACGAACAAAACACAGCGGAAAATTCGTGTGGATCCTCATAAAAGTCGAATAAAAGACCTGTCTTCGAGGAAGCGTAGCTTATTGATGTTATTCCAGAGGCGATAGAAGCGATTTCGCTGCGTTTCACGCAGTCGGTGTGTTATTTATAACCATCCGGAGCACCGGCAACTCGCAGACCGAACAATCGATCGTTTCTGTCTCGAGGACGGGATAGCGAATTGTTCCTCAAACTGATCATATTTCCTTTCAGATTTTTTTGTGATTCCGTAAACATATACCTAACCACAGTTCCCACATTTCGATGAACTTAATCGAGAAAGAAACATTTCATTCGTAGCACCATTAATTTTCTTCCACTGCAAACACGAATGATAGCTACAATTTTTGACATAATTTACTTATAAAAAAAATCGAACAATCCGTAGAGAGAGGAAGTGCGCGGAATGAATTCCCCCAAAAAATTTGGAGCCAGACTATTTTGACGTCCCACAGCTAAATTTCTACTTCAATCGTAAATCGCAATTAACAATTAATCTCCTAGTTTAGTCGTTAATTGATGTTAACGATTAAATTTCTACTTTAGTCGTTAATTGCCGTAAACGATTAAATTTCTACTTTAGTCGTTAATTGCGATTAACGATTATATTCCTTTCAATTGTAATCGTCTATCGTGTAATTGATTAATGATTAACTGAAATGAAATACGGAATCAAAACTACATATGAATACTAAAAAAAATGTAAACTGAATTTAGGTGTATTGTCATTTGGTCTATAATATAAACTCTGTTTTACGTGCTTTTACGTTTTTTTCGATGATTTCTTTTTTTAATCGTGCACATTAATCAATCAGTCATGATTAACATTTTAATCGATTAATGCCCAACTCTGCCACAGTTCCACGGTATTATTAATACTCATCGCTAAAATGGGCACGTACAATTTAAAGCAGTGGACATGTTAAAAATATTTAAAGATATCAAGGAATTAGTTTCAGCTTAGCAGGATAATTAAAAGAGCAGCACAATATTTATTTGGCTCCGGTTTCCTGCAATCAATGTGAACATTTCTCATTTTGCATAAAGATCCGCAGTCTACTCATCGCAAACCCATAAATTTACAGGAGCACGTTAACAGGCAATACATTGCTGGCTAGATTACGAATAAAAGAGTCACACAAATGGTAGACGGGGTTTAAAATAAAATTCCAGTATAATTATTCTAGCGAGATTTACTTTCATTCGTCGGCGTCTGTTTGCGATGTCGGTGGCCCCTTGCCGGAAAAATATCGTTGAACTTCGCCGGTTTATCTCTTGCACCTGGAGAACATTTTCACGTTTATCTCGTTGTCTTGCGAGCGAACGGACGGGGATGACCGCGCAGAGAAATGGAACGACCCGTAGAGAACACCGGATGTCAGGAATTTATTCCCCGCCTTATTCCAGCTAGTCACACGAACGTCCATGTACTCGATTCCTTTTCCGAGAATCCTCGAAGAACGTGGGAACCGTCGCGGAATTTTTCCGAATTTCGTTCGATCGAAATGAACGAACAATGCCAGAGGGCTGGAGATGGATAAAGACGATAGCGGAACGAGATTACACTTGTACGATGTTGCAGGTTCACGCTTCCTCAATCACGCTATCCCCTAACCGCCCCCTATTTTCTATGGAACAACCGCGACGAAATTGATTCTGCGACAGGGACTTCGATTCTCGAACAAGAAATTTCACGTTCTCTAAAAAGTCAATTCGATAGGATCGTTTTGCAATTTAGTGCCAGTTCTTCTATTGAGAACTTTACAGAGGCTTGATAGGTACGGTATATGACGTTTATTAGAATTGCAGATAATCTTGTCACTAGATTGCAAATTTTATGTACGTATACATGTACAATAGAGTGTCCCTAGCTATAACAGTAAAAAATTTGTTGGAGATTTTTTGGTTTCATCACCTTCAATTATGGGATTCGATGAGGAAATTATGTGCGTTGTATTACTATTGAAATGTTTATGATGTCAAGTGATTTTCAAAAAGAACTGTATTTTGTTAATTTGGAAATATTGTTAAACGTTTTTGGATAAAAAATAATGTATAAATTTGTTTTACCATCAAATATACAGTGTATTGCGCAGAATCTGGCAAAAGGGAAATAAATGTTCCCTGTACAGGGTGTAAGAAAATTTAGTTTCATGGTTTTGGCAGATGGTTGTACACTTTCGGATCGATGGAGATTTGTTAAAAGAAATTGCCGCAAAATTGACTGACCTTGAAATTCAAGGTCAAGTTTTTTATGCTTGTATCACATTCTACTCGTCATGGGGACCAAACTCGTCAAAGGAACCATAGGTTGCAACTCAACCGTTCTTTTATAAAAGAATGTTAATTGTTTTAACGTCGTCTTCCGTTCCTCGAGTTAAGAACCATCATGGTTTATGACTGTTAACAATCGTCTTTGAACAGCGGCTTCGATATGGCCACCATTATTTTGCAAACGGAACGGAAAGTCTCCATCGATACGAAGGTGTACAACCATCTGCCAAAACCATGACACTAAATTTTGTTACACCCTGTACATACGAATTTCTGTGAGAGGTAATTTTGGAAAAATATTTGACATGTATTTTTTTCGGCCATCGCCCACGCGTTGAAAGGCTGAAAACAACCCTTACAATTGTTGATTTTCACTGATTTTGCACAACGTTAATAATTGTTTTCGCTCTGTCGACATGGACGATGACCAAAAAAAATACAGTGGGTAACGAGAGTATACGAACGCCCTTTAAAACAGAATAACTTTTTTATAATTATTTTTTATAATCAATTAGAAGTATTGGTTTATGAAATGATGTGCAAAAAGATTTTCCAGAAATTATAAGTTACAAGATTACAATTATATTACAAGATTGCAAAAATAAAAAAGGCATTTTTTTAAACTTTTTTATGTGGACCCTTAATGAAAATTTAAAATATAAGTTTTGTAGATCTATGTTAGTTATAATGCTGATAATTTCATCGAAATCGGTTGACGCAGGAAAAAACGACAGCATCGGAAGATGTACGATTCAGTGGATTTTAAGCAGAAACTGATCAAAAGTCGTGTAATACTACGATTTTACTATTTTTAACCGCTTGTAGCTCGTGTGTATGTTAATCTATTTCGATGAAATTTTCAGCATGTGTATAACTGACATAGATTTACAAAACATATATTTTAAATTTTCATTAAGGGCCCAAATAAAAAGTTTTAAAGAATGCCTTTTTTATTTTTGCATGTAACCTTGTAAATTACAATTTTTGTAAAATCTTCTTTGCATATCATTTCGTGAACCAATGCTTCCAATTGATTATAAAAAATCAGGTCGTTTGGTACAATTATAAAGCAGTTATTTTGTTTTAAAGGGCGTTCGAATACTTTCGTTACCCACTGTACGTGTCAATGATTTTTACGAAAACTACCTCTCACGGAAATTTCAACAGAATCGATGTGTCCAGATTTGATGTATTTCCCTTTTCCAGATTCCGCATTTAATGGTGCAGACACTGTATTTAATGGTAAATCAAATTCACAGATTTTTTGTTGGGTAGTGACACATAAATCATTATGCATCTGAGGCATTATCTTTTGAATAAAACTTTTTTTTTCAAAAACGTTTATTGATATTTTCCACAATAACAAAATACAGTTCTGTCTGAAAATCATTTGAAATGATAGAAAATGGAGTACGAGATCAATTTTTTTCTTCACGAGATCAACTTTTCTCAACAATTCTCACAATTTTTAGACGATCAATATCTCAAAAAAATGTTTGACCCCTTACGAACCAGCCTAGTGTACAAGAGTGCACACTTCACCAGTGAACACAATTCCACAACAAATTATTATTATCAGCATCGTGCTGATCAATAATTACCGAACAGTAGTATCAAAAGGAAACGGTGTGCCAACTCGGCCGTCAAATCGGGATAACTGACAGGTTAAACGTTCTCATAGGCATCCATATGACTAACAACACAAACCGTCCACCCAATCGACAGAAAGTCGATGCCGCGCTGCGTTCTGCGATTGTTCGATCCCAAGAATTCGAGTACGTTGTTCAATTTAATCTCGACCTGCGGCGTGCACCCAGAACTATTGCCAGCGCAACCGGCGCGTCACAATGGGACCCTGAATGTTTGCCCCGGGGCACGAAACTCTGGGAACTTTACCACGAATTTACACGAGACGCTGACCCTTCGCCGACGCGACGAGACGAGACGGTTTCGCCGAGATTCTTATTCCACGAAGTCAATGTTCCAGCCGCGCGTCGCGCCAGGGCGACCGTTTCCATCGTTCTGATCCTGGCGGAAAGTTTCCCCGTGAAATGTAGTGACAACGGTGCATAGTCGGTGCAGAAACTTCCGTCGAAAACCCGTAAGAAACTCGGACTGGGAGGACTCGAGTTTCTCCGGCGATCGTCGAATCGTTGAATTTAATTATCGAGCTACAACCGGTTCTCGCCTCCCACCGCTTAACATTCGCCCGTGGTTAAACTACGATTAGAGTTGGTACAAATCGTTGAATATGTTAGCCAACGGAGGCCGCAATTAAATCAGCAGACAACGGCCGCCGCACCGCGCTGTCGCGGAACAATGACGAAATAAGTCCCCAGCCGACGAAAGGGATTTCACGTCGCGAAACTTTCCCGGGCTAGGTTTCGCGGAAACTCGTGTCACCGCTGCGCTCCGGGAAAGTTGAAATCGCAGCTCGGTGTTTATGTTTTCCTGACCTCCCGGGAACGTGAGACGGTACCGGCTATGGGGAGACCGGCAATCGTGACGGAATCGCCGAATTCTTCTCGGAAATCGTACACTATTCCGGACACTACCACCCTCTTGCTTTCAGTTATATTATTGTCGAAGGAGTGCTGGATTCCTTTGGCTTCGCGGTCAGCCACGTGAGGCTTTCTTTTAGTAGGTGCGTGCAAAAGTTCTAACTTTTTTTTAGACATTCATTGCTTTTGAAATTTCATTGTTTATTGCGTTACATACACCTAGAAGGAATAAAACTGCGGTGTGAATTACAATTTTTATTTAGGGTGAGAACTAATCTTTTTCTAACTATCATTATTTTTTAACAATAAATTGTAACATTTTCATGGGAAAGTTCGAGACAGGAGAAATTTGCCGGCCTGTAATTTTTATCTGAAACCAAAATTTTTTAAAGTAGACATAAAGATTAATTTTTTTTCTAGTAAAAAATGCCGAAAAATAGAAATACCACTGGTTGTATCAAATTTTCTCTTTCGACAACAATCGTTTCAGTAAATCAATTGTTGTTGTAAAATGCTTGAAACATTGCCATATGATTAACTTTGAAAAGATTGCCGCAAGCATACGCGGTAGTCATCTATCGAGATCATATTGCAAAGCATGATCGAATGGATATGATAGTCCGTAATAGAGACTACGATTACACTTTAAGTTCAATCTCTACCGGTAGCGAGCTACGCGCCACGGAATAGCTTCCTGAATCACATTCCCGATCTATCAGTGGAGCCATAAGGCGTTCAAAACGTTCTGTAAGATGCGATCCGGGCTGATCTCATTTTTATTCTAACCACGGAACCTTGGACCGTGAAACTTTCTTCCACTGGCGCTTTTAATAAACGTAATAGAGTGTAAAGCTTAGAGATAAGGCGTGCCCCCCTGGCCGTGTGGTACCTTCTCGACCCGTCGGCGTCATCTATATCTATGCTCTCCTTTCCACCCCCTTGATCTGCTGTCCTGAAAATTCACCTTAAAGACCATGGTTACGGGCAATTTCGGCAGAAACGAGAATCGTTGGCGTCATCGCGCAAAATACGAACTTGTATTCGGTAGAAGAAACCAAGCTTCTGATATAAATTGCTTCAGCAATCGCGAGTATACATATAGTTTTTCGAACACTTTCTTGTTAATTAATTTTCTAGAAGCTTTGAATGTATGTAAATATATAGATAAAGGTTTACAGATTTTTCACATTATACTTCGAAGAACAGAGTGCACGAAATTTTGAATTCGACTTTATAAAGAGAAATATGCACACATTTTATTTTTACTATAAGAGATCGTTTAGTTAAGGAAATGAATTTTTCCATTGCTCTTGATTTCATAATAATAATGAGACCTGATTTGCAACCAACTGTGGTGAAGTAGAAATTTATTTTCTCTCTTAATATGTATGTTTAATAGGTCGAAAATAATATAACAGTGTTTCTAAATTCTTCTAATGTTTTCACTGTGTGGAATTACACCTAATTATAACAACTATTGATCCGTTGAACGGAAAGAATATTTTCACAGCAAAGACAAAATACAACGATAAGAATCTCTATGCATAAGTAAAATATTAATGCAAAAATATTTGTTTCTTTACGAAGCGTAAAATAAGAAAACGTAACATTGATTCGAGAGGATGCGTTCCATCATCCCCAGACGTTGAAGAAATTTTCCAATAACCCCTATCCTCATCTTCTTCGCACGTAGTAATAAAAGCGCTCCAATATTTTATGTTGTTATTTGATAAATTTCTTCTTATTTCTTTCTAATAATTTTACATAAATTATTTCAGCGGTCGGCAACTTAATTTTTATTGAATGCGTTCACGTCAATTAATTTTGTTAAAGCCCTGAAGATATATGAATATCGATAACCTTTCATTGTTATCGTTTGTTTGTAAATATTAACATGTTGAAGAGAATATTAAAGATTGCTACTCTCACAAATAATGAAATAGTGTTTCAATGATATTTGTCTGAAAATTTTTACTAAATAGTACCAGGCAAATAATACTCAGAGATTTAGACTTCGCTCGTGCAATGAGATCAAAGTACGAATCAAACTAAAGTAGAACCGACGAAATCAAGTGGTTATTTACGTAAAATATGTCTTATTCTTCTCGAAGAAGAGAAAACGGGAAATCAATATTCAACAGAATGTCGCATCGTCGGCGGCAGCAGTTAACTCGAGCAGGATGTGGGTGCGGGTGGCTCCAGCAAACGTTAAATAAAGTGGTCGGTGAAGTTAGTTACGCGAAACAAGCGGACGCGATGCAAATCCATTTTCACGCTTATCGAAAGCTTCGTTAATTTCCAAGCAACCGACGATGGCCGGCCGTTGATTAAATTTTCACTTCGTATATATATCTCCGTCTCTTCATCTTCTGTTCGAACTGTTCTCGTCCGTTTTGTCGCTTTTGTTTCGGGACGGTCCCTGTCTTGTTTAAATTTTTCTCCACGTGCGAGCTGCGCGCCCGGCTAAAATCAGCACGTGACACGGAAATGATACGCAGCCGAAACAACCTCGAATTAAACATGACACGGGGTGGGGCGGCAACATCCGTTTTTCTCTTTCACGCCGGAAAAATAATATCCGGCCCGAGTCCTGTGTTGGTCTTCTTCCACCGTCTGCCATAAATTGCGTGTTGCGCCTCGCGGCACGATAGCACGCCATCGCGGCGGGAACCAATTCAATTCGCCCGCTAATCCTGATTATACTTTAACATTGCCCTGCCACCGGCGTAACCAGATTTACGTTTCATTTCGTTTCAATCCGCGGAACCCGATAACGTACTTCGCCGAAACAGATTAAGTGATTGGCCGGATTAGTTCTAACGTGCCAGTTATTTCCAACCCGTAAACGGTTTACTGACATACAAACTATCAGACTATACGGCAGCTTCTCAAATTACTAGAGCACTTGAAATAATTATATCATTTCACATTCAATCAGTAAATATATAGCTACAATATCGCGTCAGACTCGTGATGAAGATTCCGAACAGAGTGTAATAAATATGTATGCTATCATTTTCCTTTAAACTGTAATGAAATTCTATTTTGGTTTTGTTAATGTACAGTTACTGTAGAACATGTAGGCGTACAACAGATATCAATTTTCTCCTTTTTTAGGAAATTACGAACTACAAATAAAGTTCTGATCACTGAAACCGTAAAATAAATCGTAGGACAAGGGGTTAAGGGGATCATTTGGTTTTAAACTTTTAAAGAATCCATTTTTTCGAATTATGGGAAAGGGTGGAATCAATCTTCGCTTGGTAGCTTTATGATTAGACTGTGATTTTTTATGCAAAATAAGAATTGTCCAAGTCAACACGTAAATAAACTTGAAACTATACGAAATTTTCATGTTCTAGTAGTTTTTTTGGAAGATTTAATTATCTCTATTTTCATGTTCAGAGACGAACATTGATAAATTTCTAAACCTCCGAAATATTGCGACGCGTTTTTAATTTAAGTACCATTGTGGGCCACGTTAAATCAGACACCCTATACAATTTTTCCAATGATGTCTACATTGTATGCAAAGAAGTTTCAATACTGGGAGCCCGCAACGAAAAAGTTTAATTCAGTCCACTCGGCTATCGAGTTTTTCCATCGGTATTCCGCTCCACTGCAGGAATATCTTCCAATGAGTGTCAATAGTGGTCCCCGCTAACAAAATCAACGTCGCGAACAAGCTTTCGCGGCCGAATTTTCAATTCGCTGGAATAATTAATTTATCGCTAAACCGATTTAATCGTATTTGCAGAGGGAATACCGTGTGTTTTGCGCCTACTTGAATTTCTCCTGGATAACCGGTACTCCGAAAAATTACGTGTAATCAATCGTTACGATGCACGGTGAAGTGAAAAACATATTTTATTCGATTGATATTTAACAAAATGTTTTGATCGCTAAATCTAGAATTCTTTAATCATTTGAAATCCAAAACCATATATTTGAAAATACATACATATGCTTGAGCTTATAATTATAATTAGAGAAATTACAATATTTTTACCACGTTTTTATTGGCTCGCTTTCTCGTCTGTCTGTTTGTCTGTCTATTCAAAATTCACAATCACAAATTTTCAGGACTATCTGTATCGGGTTAGGAACCTGTATGGGGCTACGAAAAATTATTTTATACTTTTTAGTCCGTTTTAAAAACGTGGTATTTATTAAAAATTTCTTCCTCTTAAAAAATCTCAGTATTTTATAGTTTACTAGTTTACTGTGGCTGAGTCTGGTTAAATGGAAAAGAAAGAAAAGAGAAAGTGCACGGTTCTAATATGTTTAATTTCACAATGCTTGTGGGTATACAATATTTTTTGTTGTTCCATTGTCTGTCACAGGCGTGGCATCTATGTATATAGGTATAGGTATAGAAACACGCGCGTATTCAAATGCAACGTTGTGTCAAAATTTCAAAGCAATCGGTGAAGAACTTTCGGAGATTTAAAATGTTGAACAAACGTACATTTACATTTTTATTTATATAGATTGTTGTAATGTACTGATGAAGAGAATTATAAAACGCGTTCCCTTTTTCCCCTTCTTTACAGAAAGTAATTGTGCCTCGAAACGAGTTGTAAATAATTAAATCTTATCACAGCAAGTACGCCTTCGTTCTGAATACCTCGCACAATGGTATTTTTTAATTTTGTGTGGAAAATTTCCCTTCTATGCGAAATGATGTCCCTTTGGGATGAGAGCACCGAAAACAAATTGTAATCTAGGACAGAAAAAGGTCACCATGCATGCGATGTAGACGAGTAGAAGTAACAATTGAAAATATGCTTGAATTCGTTGCTATTACTTCTACTTTCTGAAAATTCAGCTATTCGTCAAGTATTTTGCGAAACGACAGTTTCAAATAACAGGGAACTGAAGCCGAGTGAAGGGGATGCTCGCTGAAGGGCCATTTGCAATCGACTACAAGTTTCCTCGCGGGAGGATACCTGTTCGTTCCCATTCTACTTCATTCCCATGACAACAGCTGCACCAGCAACAAGATAACGAGGAGAGGATTAAGAGTTAAACTAGTCATAACCACGTATCGACGCTTAGAAGCTCTTAAAACTCGCGAGCAAGTTTCCGCCGGCATCCAAACCTGGACAATGAAATAATGATCGAGCCGCCTCGAGGTAAAATTCAGCAACGTCACGAACCGTCTACAGGCTACGAAGATGTCTGGCGGAAAACTTAGCCGTTTCATTCGGCTAACAAGAAACTTCCACAGTCTCCATTCAAAACTTACCCTCGTAAATCATTAAATTTGATTAATCTCTGCCAAATTTATTTTATTTTATGCGATTTAAGTAAGAAGGATCTTGTAGCTCCCAAACTGAAAATTACGTCATTCATTTCGGACATTACAGACTTTAGCATTTAACCCTTCAGTGGGAACTTGGATCCATTTAGACAATGAGATGAGAGATGTGTAGAAAACATATTTTCTTAAAGTGGACTTGCCAGTAAAGGTTGCTCGACTAGCTTTAATCATCTTGACGATTATGCTTCCTGAAGTTTTAGAATTTTATGATAAAGGTCGGCAGTATAGTTGTAACTAGACTGCGGGCTTTACGCATTTATAACAAAAATGAGCAAGGGTAATTTAAAATAGCAAAAATATTAGTGAATCTTTAACATAAGTGGGAAGAAAATAAATTTCTATTTCACTCCAGTTCGTTGGAATTCAGGTAAAACATTTTTATTTTGCATCAAATTCGCAGTCTAGTTATAACCAAACACATTTCTCGAATTGATTGCCAAACTGGATTCAATTTTGCGTAATTGTGTGTTAAAGTGGTAGTTTCTTTATCAATATACAATGCGGTGTGGCGAACCAATTTTTTAGTTCAACGCATGTTGGTCACATCGTCAAGCAAAATCTACTGCCGCTTCCAGTAGTAGATAAACATAAGTTCCCGAGGAAGCTTTTTGCCAGCGAGTTAGCGTTTGCCGGCGGAAGAGTGATCCACCTACTTCCTTATTCTATGCTAAGTTACGGTCGACTTCGGCGGAAGCTATTATTAAGGATAACCAATTCCTCCAGACCCCGTTCTATTGGAACTGGTGAAAATGAATCGAAAATGGAAAGCTGATAAAGCAGCGAACCATGTCGCTTCAGGGAGGATCTAGTCATAGGATTATCACGACGACCACTGAAACACACACTTTTCCATGAGCCCGTGCTCGAATATACTTCACAAACCCCCAAAAAGTTCCTCTATGAAATATGAGTTTAATATCTTAACCCTCCTCAAAAATGGTTGCATAAAAGATTCTCCCGAGGTTTTCACCCATTTTCGTTTTACACTCCAATTTGACCAATATTATGTCCATAATCCTATATTTTAAGCGAATACGTCAAATTGCAAGGAAATTTTCCATCTGAATTGCAACAAACAGCCATTAGATAGAAATCGACACCCCTTCACGGCGCACAGTGTGACGAATGGCCTTTGCAGCTGGACAAAATTCCAAAAAAATCGCCTATTTTTCTATATTTATCAATTAATATGTTTACAGTTGTATAAAATATGAATAATTATTAACTTTTTACAACATTTAGTTGGTTTGTGTTAATTAAACAATATATTTTAAGTGATTTATAATTAAATATAAAATACAGCAAAGTCAGTAATGGATCTATGTAACACAGAATGATTTAACAAGTAGTAGATATTATCAAAGAAGACGTCATTTTTAATTATGGACAAAAAAAATGTAAACATAATTTACTAATTTACTTTTTGGAAATTCAGACATATTCTAACGGGAAAGAATTATTCTTTGATTTAGTATAAGGTTTCAATTTATAAATAACAACTCTGCTTCATATTATTATTTATTATTTCAATAAAAAGTGTCCTTTCAGTTTTTTTCCTAACGTTGTTTATACCAATTTGTTTCGATTAATCTAAAAATTTGTATTTCCCATTTAAACTTTTCATAATTTTTATAAAAGGTTAAATGTTTTGATTCAATGTACCTGGATTATCTAAAGAAGATTTTGTTATAACGTTTTCACGTATAAAGTGATAACGTAACAAATAAAACACTAACAACAATCACAGTAATGATAACAATAACAATAAAAAACAACGACAATAATAAAAATAACGAAACTGAAAGATATAAGAAAAACGCAAGGGAGATGTAGACTGCACGCTGATCGCTCTGACTGAGACTGAAGAAACGATTTTTCATAGGAAGAAAGTTCAGAGGAAAACTTGTGCATAGTATCATTGTTTATTCCTTTAATATATAATGAACGATACCAATCTATAGGTTTCGAGTAGACTAAATAAACCGCTAAGTGGCGACGGCATTGGCTGCGTTCGGAAGCGCCCGGCCCGAGCAGTGATTGTCACGAGCGTGAACGTTAAACGACGTAACTTCATTGTAAAAATTAGTACAGTTTTACAACGTTTTGCAAGTCAATTTTGGTATTAAAATAAACTAGAGAGTCTCTACTTTATAATAATGTAAAAATCATCGCGTGGAGCGACATGGAGCATATACTAATTCATTAACGAAGAGGAGTGGAATGGGCGTTTCTGAGGAAAAATAAGTACCGTCTTTGACACTTAATTTACAAAAATAGAGGAATGTTATCGATAATTTGGAATTAATAAAGTGAAAATACATGTTTTGAGATGCTACATATCCGCATCATATATAGGAAATTTAAATACTCCTTACAATTAGTACATTTCAACATATTTCTAGCGCGTATGGAAATGTGTCTTTTAGGTGAAGTTTACACGCTCTGTAAACATACAACAGAAGAATTTTAAGTTTTAATATTCAAGGGTTTTAATACATGGTTATTTTAGATTATATTGGCACAGTTAGTTTTTGTTTATTTGAAATTTAATTTTGTCCAGCTAAAATGGCCATTCGTCACATTGTGCGGCGATTAGAATGTAAGAGTATTTTAAAATGCTTCGTTTTGATCATTTAATCTGCGATCTAGTTATGAATATTTACCCCTCTACAGGAAGCTTAAGCTCAAAAGGAGCCCACAAACCCAATATCCCAGCAGTAAATTACATTACAGAAGTGACCGCAATCTAATAATTACAGTATACCAAATGCGACGTCCATGCATCCCTATAGTGTGTATGGAATATTCCAATCATACATTTCTGTAATAGAGTACACTCATGTTTATAGTGCGAACGTATTGTTTGTGTTTACAGCGGCGCATCGAGTAGCGTAAACCTATTAGTGTCAGTTATTCCAACAACAGTGCACATACGTTCGCATTTAAATCGAAATCATTTATCCGACCGATTTCAGGATTTGTCATGACGCAAACCCCGAATCAATGAAAGCATAAGACGCAGTGAGGTTAACACGCGAAAAATATCGTAAAATATGCACATAGATGTTGTAAATAAATAATATGTTTAGATTGTAATATTCATTGAATAACATTCAACCAGAAGACTATCCAAAATAATATAATCTGCACCACTTTAGTCATGGGATGTTCGAGCACATTAATTATACATTGGTTTACACTAAAAGATTCGTTATTCAAAGACGCACAAATTGGGTTTTGAAATTTTCGTCTAGGCCTAATAGTTTCGGAGATATTCATTGAAATAGATTTTTCAACCCCACATTGAGGGCTATTTCCTCCCCCTTAACATAAATGTCGGCAGCTCAAAAAAATACGAGTCAAATATTTTTTTGAGTTCTATATCGTGCAAAAAGTACATTATAAAAACTTCCAATTCCATTAAACAACCTTGTTATTAGTTTTAACCTATGACATGAACATTTTTTAATTAATTCCAGCAATTTCATGGAAATGGCCCATTGTGCGGCGCCCGTTTCTTCAGGGAAGGGGTGCAACCTTGATTGTCAGAATATAAATTTCAATATCAGTAAGCCGCAAGTGTAATCCCCGTCGCGCCATCGCGTCGCGCCGCGTCGGAGACAACGATACACGCGAAAGCAAGTTCGTGAGAGCGTGTCGCATTAATCGCGCGCCCGGTATAGAAGCCGACGATGAATTAATTTAACGTAGCGCGTACGATTCTACATTAGTTACACGCAGTTACATGCGATATCTGTTGGCACGGTACTGATTACGTAATACGAATGCAATGCTGCCGCTGCGCTGGTGCGCCGCCGCATCTAATGTATCCGCGGTGCCCAGTTATTGCCATCCATGGGATTATTGCTGTAATTGCATTTGTTGCGATTCCCCGGTAGAATCGTACAACGCGAAGTTTAATATTCCGTGATCGTTTTGCACCGTGCCGGCTGGGAAATAAAAATTATTCCAAGTGTTTCCCTGTCCCCTTTCTTTCTCTCCCTTGGAAAACACGTTTCATCGCCTTGTTGATCGAATTAACCCTTTGCATCACGAATATTTTTTTCAATTCTGTTCCTAATTACACCCTATCGTTTTAAGTGTCTTTCATACCACAGTTCCTCGATTGGTACTAATTTCATACAACTTTTTTAGTAATTTTATTAGAAACAGCTGAATACGTGTATATCAGAACAGAGAAGTAAAACAAAAATTAATATTGTAACATGTAATGTATATATTGATGCAATTAAAAAATTAGTGCATATTCCTCGAATATAAGATAAATCATCCTAAAAGTTTTATGCAGATCGTTACATAGTTTCTTTAAGTTAAATTTTATTGAAACGAAAATTCTAATTTTTATTTTGAATTACTATAAAATTATTTTGAAATATGACAACTAGTGTTAGGTCCTATCAGAAGCAAAATGAGATTATTCCCATCTTTCACAGATATAAATAACATCTTCATCCCTGCCAGGCTCTGCGATACATACGGGAGCTCAATTTTGACATTCTAAACATCTAATCTAATGCACCTTCCTGAGGATTCAGAAGACAAACGACCACTGAAAATACATTCAACATTGTCAGCATTTTCTTTTCATGGATCCTAGCTCCCTTTTCTCATGGAAGACAATTTTCTTAGGTCTTATCTTGCTCTGCTCGAAGCCCAGTCTCTTTGTGCAAGAAGTTTTTCCGCTCGAGTTAGCGAATTGCTTCGTAGTGCCTCGAATGTAATATCAAGATTAAGTGGTAATCATTTTATTTGCTTGCTACTAAAGATTCCTAGCCTAGCGTTAAACTGCAATTTTTTCTTCAAATTTTCATGTCCTCTGTGCTGATCTTCGTAATAAAACAAAAATAAAATTGTGTAGACATCTCTAATACGAAAACGTTGAACATACACATTGTGCTAACCGATAGAAGAAATCTTCAAATGAAAACGTTCCATGGCTGATGAGCTTTGTATTTTTAAAAAATATAAGACAGGAGAAATATTGTTCGAAACGAATTGTTGTAACCGTTCTTTCACCGCGATGAATTTATACGATCGGGAACAGATATTACTGAAAAATCAAGTGGCTCGTTAGCGAATTACAGTAAGTGCTCTACATTGTTCGCGAGGCTATTGTGTTACGCGCTCACTTGAAACATCGAAATCCCCAGCGCCGCGCCATTGCGAACAGTATTATTGCGATGACGGTCCTCGCGAAATTATTCTGACGATCTAGCTTGAATGTGGCCGGCGAAGCGATGCCGTGACAATGTGATTTTTATTGTAGTTGCATACTAAACGACTGAACTAAAAAAATATTGCGCCACTGTCACTGCAAAGCTTGCTGAAACCAATGTTATGTAAATTCTGCCATCTTTCTATCGATCTCGAAGCCTTTCTTCCTTGCAACGATTCAGTAGATTCGCATAAAATCACACATCTGTGATAAGAAATAATGTTCTTTTGCAATGTTAACATACATTTTTATGTTGGGATTTGGTGTAAAAATAACACGATTGCTATAACGAATTTTATTATTAACTGCACGTGGTCGGTAGGGGCCCCTCAAACGCCTGTTTCCCGCACCAACCTCTCTTTCAGATGCAATTGAGACAAAAATGCTCATCCCTGATCGGGTTGGCGAGAAAGTAATTTCGGTATTTTAATGTGAAATGAAACCCAATTTTGGGAAAATATTGAAGTTTTATGAGCGCGGAATTATAAAGCTACCAGAAAGATGACAAAAGTTCGTCGAACAAGATGGAAAATGTTTTACTGGTTAAAGTTTATTGCTTGAATAGAAAAATTGGCATATTTATTTCACTTTAAAATACCGAAATTACTTTCTTGCCAACCCAATACATACATATGTGCATTGTGCATACGATTGCACACAGATGTGCGACTCGGTCGCGCGTCTTCACATTTTAAGAATCATTTAAAGAAGAAAAAACAGTTCGTAAGTGCAAACATTCTAAATGCTCGGAAGGTCTGTTAGAAGACCAGAGGCGAAATATATTTCCGCAATCGAATTACGCTCGTTTCGATAGCTCGCACAGCGTTCACTTTATTATGCGACGATTTAATTTTGAACATACGAAAATACGACAGCCAGCACGTGTGGAGTTACGCATTAATTTTTGGTCGTGAATGGTTGGGGAGGCGGTAGAAAGGGTATGGACTAGGAAACGAAACAATGGTTGTGGAGGGGGGCCGATTTAATCCGCTTTTTGTCCGATAGGAATTAAATGAAGAGGTGCATTGTTCGAAGGTGGACGCAATCGACAGGTTCGAGTGGGAAATTTTTAATTCACTCCGCCGGATTTACGGACTAGTAATTCCCGGACAATTTATACCGGCTTGAGTGCTCACACCGGCCAGCAACACACCGGCCATCGTATACCATTTTTTCTTCTCACTGTCGCCCGGTCTTCACGCTCGATTTTTATATCTCTGTTCTTTTTTGTCGTGCGCTTCTTGTTCCACGCTCAGCTATGCGGTGAGATTGTACGAAATGGAGCTAGAGAAATCAGATTTTCCGGCGATCGGGCCGCTCGGGCAGAAAATTACGTAGAAAACTGTGTCGGCGATCTGGGCCGACCTGTTACGCCGAAACTGAAAGCGCGCACGATCTCGATTTATCTGCGCCACACTCCTCTCCACCGGAGAGTGGAATAAACTTAATCAGAATTCCGACTGAATATTGAATCTTGTCGGGGAAGGGTCAGTCGAATATACCTGCAACAGACTTTTTCTCCAATTTTCTATTTCATTGGAATTTTTTTAAAATACCCGCGAGTAATTTTTCGGTGTATGTGTTTGTGTTACAATCTACACTCTACACATTTTTGCCACCGGATTGGTAACACACAAAAAAACTTCCAAAATCCGAGGTCTCAAAAAGGGCGAATTTTTAGATCACACCTTTAGCAGACTAATACAATTCGTAAAGTCGTTATACCTTACCTGGCACCATTGCAAAGAAGTTGATTAAATCCGGTTTCTTTTCAACAGCGCTACGCATTTACCTAGTTACCCCACACATTTATATTAGTGTTTAAAGTTGAGTGATTTACAGTGTTTTTGACAAGTTGGAGTGCCGCCGTATTGGTATGTATTCAGACATCGTTCAATGAGCGGAGCCGCGAGAAGGCTGGTCAGGGTTAGCTTACAAATCTACGTTACGTAAACGGCGTGCGACGGTCATTACATACCAACATGGCGGCACTCTTATCTGTCAAAAACACTGAAAATCGCTCTCAAGTTCCAACACTCGTAACTTTTGAACCAGTGATTTTCTAGGATTGAAACTTGGATTTTTGACATTTTCTCGCCAAAATCTACAGAATTACATAAGAAAAAGGTAAAAATCTCTGGTTACCGTTAAAAGTTAACGGTTACCGGTTAAAGGTAAAGTTTAACCTACCTTCTTATCGAATCTTTGCCGAAGAACTTATTAGCGGTTCGACCATGCTGTCTCCAGGTGGACTTTCAATGAACACGAGCCACGTGTCAAAGACCGATCGTGCATACTTATCGAAGTCTCTTAGAAGTCAAACAAAAAGGGATGTGGCAGCTGCGTGGCTTCAGGACGGTCAGACTGAACGGTTTAATAATTTGTATGTTTACACGGAGGAAAGTGAGACGCGATAGGAGAAAGGGCGCAGTCTCAATTATGAAGCGGACCGCGCCCTCCGCGACTTCCTGACAGTTAATTATTCAGAAATTGGCGACGAGCCACGCCACACGTCTCTCCACGGCGCGGCGCGGCGCATCAAGTAGTCGCGTGTCTCGGCGAACTGAAATGGCCGAAGTTCGTCGGCGGAATGCCGAAAAAGGAATTTTCCACGAAAATTCGCCGAATGAAATCGAAGCGGTGCACGAACTTTCCCTATTAATTACTTAACCCTGCCGCTCACAGCAATTAATTAAAATCCCCGGGGCAAAAGTTCGGGAACACCTGTTACGTGTTTAGAATTATTTCTTCGTGTCTCCGGCTCGACTAATGAAATTCTTCGGATGACTGATCGCTGAATGGTTCGACGTCGGCTAATAACCATATAGGAAACTTGCCGAATGCTTATTGGCCATCGAAATCGCTGTGCGTGAATTCTTCGTTATTTATTTTATATGCAACATCGGATGATTAATTAATTATTCATTTTTATGCATTTATGATACAATCGGGTCGATCTAATTTCAAACAATCGAAAGATTGAAAGAATTTAATAACACCGTTACATTAATTACAACGCAGTAAAACAATTGAACAAATGATTAACTTTCTATTTCGTCCCTGTATCGTGCAATTCAAGCAAATAATTTTTATTTTGTATAAAGATTTGTGCAGCCTAATAATAATTGACATAGATTACTAATTAGTTCCTTACCATGGGCTTGTATCGATTATAATTGAAAGCGCCGTGTGATAATATTAACGTGTTCCGACAAGAGAATTCCAATACTGCCGATTAAACGCATGCGAACGTACATACGCGTAATCAGATTTCCAGAAAACCTGCTGAAATGTCACTCTGAATTATATTCGGTTTATCCGTAAATATCGACGGTAGGAATATATACGCGGTTGCCATTATTTCGACATCGCTGATGCGCTCCAGCGCGCTGTTTCAAGCTTTTAATGAAACTTCTGACGAATTTTGTATCATTAAAACATAATGGAAAATTAATGAAACATTTTCGAAGTAGGAAATTTAAGACATCATTGAATTTCGCGTATAATTATGTAAAACACAACACCGTTCGTAATAATTTCGGCATTGAAAAGCTGAACCATTGTTTACGGATAATGAATTTATCATTAACATGCTGGTACGTAATAAAGATCTCTAGATAATTCGAGGTCCATTCACTCACAATATCGCGAAAATGCACTCTCTCAAACAAAGTGACGGTGTTGCAATAGAAACGGACATTCTTCTTATATTATATAGAGTAAAGTAAAGCCTTGATCTAAGAAAAATTATCTCCTAGTGACACCCCAATTGCATTGGGTTTGTTCACTCCGCTTGACTCCATTCCTAGAGATTTCCTGGCTACGCGTCAGGTTCGTTCTCACTGTCTATAATCGTAGCGGCTCCTTGATTACGTATCAGGTTCGTCCGCGTATCTTCTCTGACAAATTGCAACCATATTACTAGCGTAACAACCCTTTGCCGGCCATTCGTGCTGCTTGCGGCTCTGGCTCGTAACATTGCAATCACCAATAAAGTTTAAAAATAACAAGCACGAACAGGCTGAACGGATTTTCGCAAACAACAACGCCAGTTCTGTATTTATTTGCAAGGAAGACAAAAAACCGAAAACAAAAATGTCCGACGCTAAATAATAGTTGCAACACCAAATAATTTTACGATTTATAATGCTACCAACTGTACAGTACATTTTTCATGAATTTATGTTCTTGAAATTGTTCTGTTCCCACTTATACAAATAAATGGAAAAATGTGGCATTGGTACTCCAAATGTTGACTATTCCATTAATTTTAGAAATTTTTGTAACTTTTAAAAATTCGCATCTTCATTAACAAAAGTGCTATACATACTATAGTCTATACATTAATAACGAAATGTAAAACCTACACACTTATTTAAAAAAGTAAGAACAATCCTTAAGGTAAAAAACAAAAGATAATCCTTGCTAAGCAGGTCTAATACCCAAATATCCGAGTAAACCGTATTAAGAATTGTTGCTTTACAGTTACACGCTTTCACCACCGAACGAAATAATTGTCGCGTCCTGCACCGTGCCGAATAAATCTTCCCTTTGAAATGCAAAAGCTTTGTAACATATTTCCTGGTAACAATGATATATTTCGACACAAATCGTATTTATCATATTCCGTATAAATTCATTGAAAATTCCATTGTATTATACGCATGCATTAGTCCACTCTTTACACAATTGGCTTGTACGAAAACAACGTATCGAAAGACGGAAGCTTTAATTACAAATTTTCCGCGCAACATTTTGATCATTATAACTAAACTGCGGAAGTTTGTGCAGCTGTGTACCATGCAGTGAATATGCAGAATATATTCAGGATGTATGCAAAATTCATGCGGGATACATCCGATAGACACGTATTATATTTGTATAGGGGTTTAAAATCTATGCTATTGTATTCTTCACTCAATGCATTTAATATTGCATCACATACCATGTTCATATAACTTATTTATATCGTATGTGTTTTTATTTTTTTTAACTGACTTCGAAAAAGGAGGAGGTTACTCAATTCGATCTGTATGTGCCTTTTCTCGTTTTTTTTCAATGTAAGTTCACCGATTACGCCGAGATGGATGGACCAATCGGAACGAAACCTTTTGCATCTTGTAGAGTGTAGAGTATGTCCCCGGGGTGAACCCGTGAAAAAAATGTTGCATTTTTTTATTCCTTACGATTTCATTTGCGAAAAATGAATTATTTCTATTACTTCTGCATTTTGTAGGATATGTCTCCCGATTGGTCTCTCGAAAACAAATTTTGCATATTTTCATTCTTTGCGGTTTTTATTGCAAATAACCAATACGACCGAAAAACCATCCTACGGTGTTCTACAAATTCTGCTCGTTCCACTAAAAAGTGTGAAATAAAAAAATTTTATAAAAAAAAGTTAAGCCGACTTCGAAAAAATGCACTAAAAAGTATGGAATAATTTCCATTTAATTTATGTCAATATACACACGAACTTCTACATGCTTTCACATATTTATGTATCTTCTCTCACCTACTGATTTCCCAGTCCACCATATTCCAATGAAATCATAATCAGCAACATCTGTCACTTGGAAAATTTTCAATTGTGCGCCGCCTCCGAAAACATTGTATTGTATTTAACTTCGTGTGTATTCACATCAATTAAATGGAAATTATTTCATACTTTCTAGTGCATTTTTTTAGTGGGTTTTTTCGAAGTCGGTTTAATTATTTTTTATAAAATTTTGTTTAATAATATGCAAAATACTACATTTTTGGAATCCTGTAATAGCAAACATTTTTCTATCAATGTCATTTGTTTGACCCTTTTTTTCTTAAATACACATCAAATTCTGCAGCCTAATTGTAAGATTCTCTACAAAATGGGTATACAAATCATGTAAGTACCTAAGCAAACGCTCCGAGAACCATGCAGAATTCTCTACCAAGCCCATAAACAACATTGTCTGAAAGTTGCTGGCTAAATGAATCAACACGCGCGCACCAAACCCCTAGATGTCCCCTAATTCGAGCGGATTATTAAAAACGTATCCCCGTGATCCTCAAAATGAGGGATCGCCTCTGTAGGCAAGCAAGGACGGAACTTTTCTCGTAAAATAAATCAAGCCATCCCATCGTGGTAATTCAACGCAGCCGCCCCTGCCTCGGTCGGTAACATCGGATATTTTCTTAATAGTAAAACTTCCGTAGCAATCGACTACTGTTCGTACCCATGAACTCTCTGATAAATCAGTACACCGACCACCCCGTCACGCCATGTCGACGGATGTCTTTTTATTCGATTCAAGAACGTTTCGCGTTTCGCATCTCTTTTTTCTCTTACTCCCCCACTTGCCTTTTTTACCCTCGATTCTCGAGCAGTCCATGTTCAACGACCGCAATCCGTGTTGGAATATTTTTAAACTTTTACAGAAATTCTTTATGAGCCACCGGAGCACTCCAATCATCTTCTATTTTCAGAGAACTTTCCCGAACTCGTGATGTGACGTTAATTGACAGAGTTGTATAAATATTGGAAAAGAAACTTCGACCTCGAGTGATGTTTTATTCTGGATTTGTATCCATGTTAGCCACGCTAAATATTCTCCTGTCGAAATGGAACAGCGTAGTAGAGCTCATACATACTGAATTCAATTTCAGTGGTTCCGACAAACTAGTTGAACTTGTTCTCGAACGTTTAAAGTGGAACAAAATGTAATTAAAACATGTACCCAAATGTTTATACTTATTTTCACTATTTTACTGGTTTATTTTTTTTTATTTATTTATTTTCTCAGTTCATTCCGTTTAAACGATACAGTATTTTATCCATAAATGTCCCAAATGTCTGGCCGATAAATGTCCCAGAACTATCCCCACTGCTGCAGGGTGTACCCCCTTGAGGGGCGTAAATTCGAGATGCCCCTCGGTCGCCGAGAAGTATGACTCATACGGCTCGGGTGTACGGCGAGACCACACTAATCCGAATGTCACAACTTCTTTATTTTTAATTATTTTCTTATGGAACTTTCACCAACATATCCGTGGCATTTTCCTCATGCAAAATGATAGCAAATATGATATAATTCCGATGAAATTTACTTGTGTAATGGACGATGAAAGTTTCGAACGCAGAGAGGAACAGCGTATGGGAAGTTCTTTCCTCTGCGTCTCTTTCTTTCCCATACGCTGTCCTTCCTTGCGCTGCACCCGAAACTTTCATCGTCAATTAAACCACTAAATACAGTTGAAATTATATCGTGTTTGGTATCATTTTGCATTAGAAAAATGCCACGAATATGTTGGTGAAAGTTCCATAAAAAAATAATGAAAAATAAAGAAGACTAAATATTGGTGTTACATTGTGATGACGCACGGACGTTTGAACTGTGCCGGCGACTGCGACTCTCCGCGTCGCGTTAGTAGTGGTTCACACCGATATACCCGAGCCGAGATCAGATTACTAAAGTGGAGGGGATATTTTTTCTGTGTTTATCTGTTACAGCTTTGATGCGTTTATAGAGGATTTACTGTACTATTACCTGAAAATTAATAGATGTCCCATTTTGAGGAAAAAAATAAATGGTCACGTTAAGTATCACCCCTGCTCGGTTGTACCACCCGTCCGGCCACATATGTTAGGTCCAATCCCTAGAGAAATGTGTAATTATGCAGAAAGTAATGAAAAGTTCCATAAAAAAAGTAATGAAAAATAAAGAAGTTTGTCATCAGCTTAGTTATGTTTACAATTCTCGGCGACCGAGGCCTCTTGAGCTCGACTGTGCTTCTCTACGTTCGGCAAAACTCAAAGGATAGATAGTATAAATGACCCTGGGCAGACCCGTGTTGGGGACTTTTATCGATAAAATACTGTACTACGAGAGCATAACAAAAAAATTTCATTTCACTGTGCAATTTTCTTTAGAATATATGATTAAAAAGAAATATAAAATTGCGAACGTTTGTCTGTCTGTTACAGTCACTGCACCAGCGACTATATCGCCGTATATTCGGGTCCAACAACAGCGAGTCCTCTTCTGAAGATGCTCTGTGGCAAAGAGAAGATGTACTCAACATCGTTGATGTACACCGGGCAAAAGCTCTTGGTCGAGTTTAGGTAATGAATTTATATTTGCATTACATTGTAAACCGTGCTTTTAGACTTATTAATTGACGGAAGAAGATGGCAATGTGGCCCCCCCCCCCCAGTTTTATATTCTTTCTACAATCTAATTCTTACAATTAGTTCTTAGTCTAAATCTTAATTCGTGAACTAATAAGTGTACATTTGTACATGTGATAAAAAGTGGAAGTTCAAGATAGAAAACTACTGTCTAAAATCCGAACGGACAAGATGAATCGTTCTATAAAAATATTCTTCCTTTACAGGACCGGCCTTGAAGTACCGCCTTTCAATTACAGCGGCTTCATCGCGAACCTCAATTTCATAGAGATCACAACGGAAACTCCAACAACGACGACGACTACAGAAAACGTCAATAAAAATCGTAAGTACTAACAAAGTGAACACATTTATCGGTCGGTAATTAATTTTTCCTTTGTGTCTGCGGACACACGGTTCTATACACGTACTGGCTCAATTTGTCCCAGAGAAAAGGATGTAATTACTGTTTGAACTCATTGAAAGTTTTACACTGAAAAAGATACAGTATACCGTTATAATGTATGCAAATTATTTATCGGAAATCGTTATGCTCTTCCAGGTTTAGTATATCCTGCAAAATACGTGTGATACGACTTTCCTAAAAAATATAAGATGCAGCAAATATTTGGGACATATTGAAACACATGAAACGTTGTTGCTCGTTATTTTATACCTTCTTTAATCAAATTGATTTGAAGCGAGCCAAACCAATATTTTTATAAAAACTAGTGGACCAATCGAATTTTTGACAGAAATATGTACACAAAAGCAGAAGCAAAATACGCGATGGATTTTATATAACGAACACCTAAAACCAGTTAAAAAATACAACTGTTTGCAGTAAAAGCCGCGAGCTAAAAAATATTACGCAGCGATGCTGTTTGTTTATATTGAAAGTTGGCAGTTCGCTTTTAGCGCAAATGGTGCGTTTTCTGTGCCAACGTTTGCAACGCGAAATACAAAAATTAAACAGAATTATCATCGATCAGTTTTTATGAATGAACAGACGGTTTAAATAATTGCATTTGTAAAAACATTCTCTTCTCTTTAAAAAATTTATATCAAGAGGAAGGTTCGAAGGTTCGAAGAATATTTTCCCCAATTTTTTTTTTCTACATAATTAATTGAAAAGAAAAGTGCAAAAATGAAAAATTCAAAAATGTATATGAACTTTCCCCGGTTTCTCTTACTATCTACGCACGAATTCGTGGGAGGACCTAACAGAAGCATGTCAAAATCAGTCTGCAAGCTCATATTTTCGGGATCGTTTCTGCGAGAGCGAGTCGTCGGTCGAATCTTTACCTTGTTCGATTAATCCGGTAGAAAGACGTACGAAACGTTTCCAGGGGTAATTAATTCGGATCCTCAGAGCCGTGTATCCCAGTTTCAATCAGAGCGCGACATATCCGGTAACCGGGTCGGCCTTGTTTCAATAAAGCGGCGGTCTGAAGGGGTCGCGTGCCCGTGTGTTTTCAGTGGACACGATGAAGTCGATCGGTAACAACGTGCGCTACAACAATCGAGACCTCCACGACCAGCGAAAGGATCAGGGATTCGCTACGAACAGCTGCGACCTGGAGGTCAACGGCGAGGAGGAACGAACGGGTCACTACGACACCAGAGGGAAGCCCAAGTACCCGACGTGCCGGCTCGTGCTGTACGGACGTGCTTACGACACCGGGCACGTTTCCTTGACCAGTTACAATCTCAGGTAATGCCCACCACCTTCTTCTTCTTCTACGTTACGACCTTGCCTGCGCACGCTCCACACTTAACTCCCGCTTTTCCATCCCCTTTACCGCGCACACGACACACGTCGGCTTTCCGCGGCCAACTGTGATTCACTCTTCAACCATTTCACGAGGACATCGCTACAGATTTTTTACTCCAGATTCACCTTCTTGTAATCATTTTATTAAAGAAAATGCATTTTCGTACTGAGAACTTATCATTTCTCACAGATTGTAAAGATTCGGGAGAAATTATTTAACATGATTACGTCATGATAATGATACGTCAGATGTCTGAAGGACAAAGTTGAATGCTAAAATGGGGCTCATGCGATACCAAAAAATTTTTTGTTTCTATGTAATTTTTTTTAGAGATATGTGAAGGGCCTGTATATTTGTTTCCTTGTGGGACACGAAGAGATTCCGTGTTCCCTTTACAATTCTTTTCTTTATTTTCACCCTTTCGTCTCCCGTATCCTTCCATTCATTTTCTCCCTTTCTCATTCACACTTTCATCCTGCTTTCCTAACTTCGCCATTCACACATCTCCCTGTCTTCAGCTAACACAATCTTTTTTAGCTTCCTTCTAAATTCCTTCTTCCTCTCTGCATCTTTCCAACACGTACTCCTATGTTTCTGCTTCGTTTTCACATCTTCTGCACCGTCCGTCATCTTCTTCCTCCCGGTATCTCCCTCCGGAAATGATTCAATAAATTTATTTCCTCGGACAGATGTTCCTATAAAAATCGCTAGAAATCTGAATAAATATATCCGCTTCACAGAAAGTGAAATAAAAAAAGTCGCGGTTAGAGGTCCGCGAGAATAGGTAAAAATAGAAAACCGAGAACGATGCGAAACGATCATAGGACCATTTTGCAAATATTTATCTGTAACCGCGGATCGGAATTGGCTGGAATTTCCATCAACAAAATATCCCGTGTTTGCAGGGAATACGATTCGCCGATTTCGCTTTCCGTTTCACCAATATCTCGTACGTGACCGTTGCCGGAAAGGCGAGAACCAGCGATCGCTTAACATGCTTGTGAGAGAGCCCGGGGTACAGTTTTAAGGCGATTGCAGTCAACCGTAAGGGTAGAGTTAAAAGCCACCGGAAATGCAGTCACGTAGCGGGTCCGTGTGCCGTCGGTCCGTGGCTCGAATTGCATTTCAATTGTTTACCTTTTTCGTGGAGCCGCTTTTGAGGGCACTCGATACCCCGGTTTCCATCGAACTCGTGTCTCTCCTCGACTACGAATCCGATGGTCGTCGGATTCCGGTAAATCAAATTCGAACTTCCGGTCGGACCAAGTCCCCCGGACCCGTCGATTTAATTACTGGATCGACAACCAGGGGAAAAACTCGTCCAGTGCAGTGCCAACTATCGATGAAGTTAATAATCTGCACCACGTCGGGACTGTAATATCTGCAGACGAAGGAACAGACGCGGAATGTAATTTACATATACTAAGGGATGCCATGTAAATGAGATGTCTCGTCTATTTGAATATCCTTCAGAGTTTAGGCAGCTTCTTCTTCCTTCATCATCTTCTTCTTCGCGTTCGTTCGCCTTCCTCTTCCTCTTCCTCTCCCGATCCATCGCAAGGCGAGGAATGTTCGGTTCAGCAATGGAAAATATGCTTTTACTTAATGAGTAACTGGAATGTTACAAACTTCCCGGCGAAATACTTTAACCGGCCCGTTCTCGTCCCCAGTCGCTGTATTATAGACAACAAAACTTCCGGCGCCGTATGGGAAAGTTAGAAGGAACGATTAACCTTTTACACCGTCTGTTAGACTGCGGATTTTATGAATTGACATCATAGCAGAAATGAGTGGGCGAAATTGAAAACAGCAAGAAAATTAAAAGGACTTGGTAATATATTATTTAATGAAGTAATCAATTTTTCTAATTGTCTTCAGTTTCTTATACTCGACGCAGAAAATTATTGTCCTGCATAAGGATCTGCATATGATAGTTCTCCGAACGTTCATTGCTGGACTTAACAATTCAATTCGTGGAACAGCTTTTATTGATTTCTAGGATTGCATGTGGACTGATGATACCCAATCAAAATTACCTAATGAGGAATTCAATGTTCCCGACAAACCTAAACTACCACCACTTAAACAGGAAAGTTTCTCTAACTCGTATTCGAACTAACCACTCAAGTGCTACCCGCCAACTTTGGTTTACGAGGGATAATTATCTGAACTGCTAATTTTGCGATACCATCTTAACTATTGCACATGTGCCGTTAGAAGAATCTAAATTGTGTACAAAAGCGATCGGTCAAGAGGCCGAAGAAACGTCGCGTCGTTCCAATTGAAAATTTTTATCAATTACAATATTGTGGCAGAACTCCTAAATGTCCTGTCAAGAAAAACGATCACCATTTCTTAAACGAAAATAGTTTTAAGCATTTTTGAGAAAAGAAAACCTGAAATTCACTTGTGTCGGCTTGATGACCTTGTTATATAATGCATTAAAACAATTACTCAGAACATTTAGCTAAAAAATTTGTTCGTTCTCTTCATTACATTGCAACGACAACAGCTGACAAGAAGTAGAGTTTGCAAGAGCATTATACTGCGACGATGAAAATATGATATTCCACAAGTGCTGTTCTACTACCGAGCTGTTCTAATTGACAAACATTCGCAGAGAGCTGTTTTACGATCCCTGTTCCCAAATACTCCGAGAAGCTGACACAACCTGAGACCTCTTGAACTACGAGATGCAAATTTCTGACAGCAGTGTGAATTTTATAAATAACTTACAAATATTCGCAAAGAAGATGGTGGAGGAATGCAGAAAAGCTAAAAGTTGACGCATATAAGTTCGCGAACGACAAAAGTTTCGAATTTAAAGTAGTGGCACATATTTTTCCGAAACTCCTCACGCCCCTTCAGAAGTTTCGGATAGATGTTTACTCTTTTAAAAGGTAAACTTCCTAAACCGACGCGGTGTCTAAGTATTCAGCAGGCGGTCGGGGATGAAACGAATGTCTCCAGAGACGTTAAAACCGATTTAGGGAGGTCTGGGCTCAGAGGATCTAGCCTAGACCTAGCCCAAACTCTTAACGCACGACCACAGTGGCGTTATCGTAATGCCACGGTATCCCGTGTGCCGAAACTCGTTTGAAGTTCGAATTTTCGAGTCAGAATTTCTGTACACCGCTGTCCGCTGAAAGACAACTATTACATTCGCCTTTCGATGATAAGTACACCTAATATCGCTCATAATATTTTGGAAAGAAAAAACGTTGGCAGAAACCGAAGTTGAGATATTAGTAAAAATCCTTTTTTAAATACAACACTAATGGACATTATGTGATAAAAGCACGTAAATGTATAAATTAATGAACATTTCTCAGGTGGGCGATATTAGGGACACTTATCCTATCATTTGCATTGCTCCCTCGTTTTGTCTATTATTAGGAAGTTAATACCTGGCACTACAAATTGGAGATTATCCATATCAGCTGATGCAATTCGGCGGGGGATTCCATTATGAAACTCGTGAATTGCTCGATTCCACGAATCGGAAGTCATTAATATTAGTTTCGGCAACTCAGGGATCGGTTGTGCTCGGTCCCGCGAGTCACGACAGCTTCCTCAGACAGTGGATCCACTGTGTTGAATTCCTCGGGTCTCGGGGCATTTATATCAAATTCTCTGAATCTAGAATCATCTGTGTCTATCACTGAAACTTATCCCCATCGTGTGTCTAGTCCCGAGAAATATAGGATAGTTGTTAAGAGGGACCTTACTTGTCCGAAGTCCTGCGCTTTGAGGAATGCTAGCACATTTGAGACTTTGCACCGTACACGAATCGTCCGCGTTACCGATCCTGTTTGATACTCGGACACATTAATTATACACCTTCCCATGAATTTATGTTTCTTTATGTTTCGAAAAATGAAAAATCTTCATTCTAAGTTTTCGGCTTATCTTTTCCGGAATATCACCCCCTGCTCGGATGTTGTGCGATCATTCACGGGACACCCTGTAGATTAAAAATTCAGCGAGACAAAGACTTATTCGCAATCCCGTAAGACGCGTGTCTGAATTTGGCGTGGGCTGGCTGTTGCGGCACGCACCAGCCAAAAGAATCTTGGTTTCCATTGGTAGGTATCAATCAACATAACTCATCGGAATGCGGGAGCAGGGACATGCTAGCTCCTCCGTCCTTTCGGAAGTAATAGATACGAAGTAGCACTAAATCACACGGGAATGTGGCTGGCTCGTATCCCCGGGATTTTCAATTATCATGCACAATGGCTGAAACGCGCGGACCATGCATTCGTGGCTTTGCAGATATGTTCTCTGGTAAGAGATGGAACACACAGGGAGTGGGTTAGGTCTGGGTAGGTTCTTCCTCCTATGCGAAGCAGGAGCAGAAGCCGTAGCCAAGGAGAGAACGTAACCCCGTGGGTCTGCCGCGGCAGATATATAACCGGGAATAAACTAGGAGAAGACACGCACGCCGCCTCTTACAGCGGCGTAAGACAGAGCGGAGGGTTTATTGAAGGCGGCATCAATTTTCAATGAAATATTGCAAATTCAAGCGTCGCTGAACCGGAAAACCATCCTGGAACGACGAGACGGGTACGCTGGGTTTTGCCCTTTGCGGCTAAGTGCTCATTCCGAATCCATTTGTTTTCTTCGTGACTTCTGTTTCCCGCAACATACACTGCGATCAAAAATAACAATTGCATTTTTCACATCGCGTTTTAGAATTTACTGACATGGGGAAAATCGTATTGTAGAGCACATGTAAATAAAAAAAAAAAGGAAATATTTCTTCAGACCTGTGCCCCTGGAATATGTAAAATCTGGTGCAGAGATAAAAATTTGAAAGTATAATATGTATTCTGTTCGCCAATAATCTGTTACCTTTTAACTTTGACGTTCGATTATTTATTCGACTAAAACTACGTGTCCGGCAAACCAATTTTTAACACCACTTCCCTCTCGCCGGTCCACCTTGCATTATTTATCCGAATCGATATGCCGCGTAACTCCACCTACGGTTTTTGCTTTGCACCAAATATTTGCAGATGAATTTTTAGAAGGGACACTGCTAAATAATTCGCTCTTTTTTCACAAAATTGGGAGCTTGCTGTTAATAATACATGAAATTTTTAACTGGTGCGTAGCAGTATTTTCTATAAATATTCCACTGATATGAAACTGTATAAATTATTACATTTCCACAAAACAGTTAACGAGATAATATTGAAATCATTTTCAATACGCAGCCACTACTGCATAGGAAGTAGGTGCTCCAACTGAAGTCGCTCAACAAGACGGAGTTAAATGAAACATTCTGTATACAAACAACATGTCACTCAAAATTCCCAAGCTTGTCCTACCATAGCATGGCCAGTCCGGTCCTCTAAAGGTTAACCCTTTGCAGTTGGAGCTATTTTAACTCGACAGTTAAACATTTCTTCCGACCTAGAATAATTCCATTTTATATTTTTTTCATTTCATGGATATGAAATTGATATAACACATTGATATAATTGATTAGATACCAACATATTTAATAATCTGAACAATATTTTGAATAATGGTATAGCAATTTTTAGAGGCGACTCTGAGGCATCCCTCGGCTACTATGACTAACGCCTAAAAATTTCGATATCTTTAACAGCTTCTGCGAAAACAGGTTGCACCGATTCATTTGCTCCACCCTGTAGATCACGATGTATGACCATCCCTCGTTCTTCATTGATCTTACAGGGCGCAGTCGTGCCAATCGTCGATTGAAATATACGACGGCCACCACGAAGAAGGGATGCTTGGCACCGCGAAATCCCTCGAGAGGATCTGCAGTCCTGCGCAGAGGCTTCCTGGGGAATTCGTGCAACAAGATACGTAAGTGGATTCTCCAGTTATTAGACAAGAGATGCCGCGGCGTGGTCTACTATACACGGTTTATTACTCGGATACTGAAGCAAGAAGTCCTCGAGATTCCGCTCGATATATGAAGCGCCAATGCAAACCGCCCCCTGTTATCCGCGGATCTAACCCCGGCATAGCTCGACGAACTTCCGAAATTAATGCGAGGTAACCGATCGGCAGGATCCGTCGAACATTCTCAAAGAAACATACTACTGGGGATGATCGGCAACTTGGGAAATCTGTTTTGTGTCTCGCGTCGGGAGGCGCCGAGGGCCTCCGTGCGCAAGCCTAATTTGTTGCGCGTCTTGTTAGAGACTCGCAGCGCGAGTATGTACATACGTACAAGACTAACCGCCGTGGGGACCATAGTCTGCTCGAAATCACGAAGTCCCAAAGACTCGGACGACTACTGCTATCCTACTCCGCCGCATACAACGGCAAGTTCCCGGGTGAATGACCTTGAGAGGCTAATCAACCCTCCGGTTGCAGCAGAGACGTCTCGAGAATGATAAAACTTGCAAGCGTTTAACTTCGCTTCGACACAGAGATCGTGGCGAGTATTGCTTCCGTTCTCGTATACAGGGTGCCCCAAAATTCCTTCAACAGCCGGAAATGGGACGTTCCTGAGATCACTTGAAGCAACATTTTCCTTTGCAAAAATATTATCCGCGGATTTGTTTAGGAGTTATTAACGAAAAACACGGACCAATCAGAGCGCGACCTGGCGGGACGCGTCAACTGTCTATTGGCCGACTGTGCCAACTCGCGTCTAGGTCGCGCTCTGATTGGTCCGTGTTTTTCGATAATAACTCCTATACAAAGCCGCGGATAACATTTTTGCAAAGGAAAATGTCGCTTCAAATGACGTCAGGAACCTCCCATTTTCGGCTGTTGAAGGAATTTTTGGGCACCCTATATATCGTGCGTTTGTTGTACCAATGTATTATTTTTCTTATAAATGCATGAAATCTGCAGACTACTTATTGTAGTACCCAATTTACATTAGCCAGATTTTTTAACGTTTTTCTTACTTTGCTCGAGGAAGGTGGACTTTTGCAACAAAATTGAGTATGTTCAATTTTATTGCAGCATCATTACTTCAATTTAAGTTTATTTATATTTGTTGCAACTCTGTTTGTTTCTCGAACGAATTTGTTTTATATACAACATTGCGTTCACCATTTTTGCAGCAGAAATACCAAACAATGTGTCCAAAATAATGCTTCTCCCAGCTAAAATCGATAGCCTGTCAATTGCCGAGAGTAAAAGCAAACCGCGCACCTTCCCGCGACAGATTACTGGAACGCAGGCATTAGTTTTCAAACCTCCTATTCTTCTGCAAATGGAAATACGCTATTTTTCGAGATCGAAATTGAAGCGTGCTGCTTCTCGTGGTCGCGAAATTCAAAGCATTAGGAGGTGAAGTAATCGTTTGAAAGAGGATGGTTGTCTAAACAATTTCTAACCAAATGTAAATCTATTGTAATTTCATGTATATTTATTTCTTCAAATACTTTTCTTATTGTCAATATCGATTCAGAGAGCGCACGAACGTTTTAGAAAGAAGTGGGCCATCGCTCGCCGACTTATCTCTCAACGAAGATTGAATTCAAAACGGGCCGATAAAAAGACAATAGACAGATTAAGGTTCTTCCACAACCCGACAAGTAGCCAGCACGCTCTCCGATTTTATCGATTGACCAACTGACTGGGTGATTCAGTCCGGGGGGGGGGGTAAGCAGACGCTTATAAACAGGCGGAGGAAACTTGATTGTAGGAGGGAAACACGGCACTAAGAAAACAACGCGACGCTATACATTCGGTTCGTCGTTTTCGACAAACTCCATTGAGCTCATTCACTGAACTCGATGAAACCGCGTCGGGCGAAACGCGACTTCCGTTCTCGGCCATTTCCTTCGCTTCGGTTCGATCTAATAAAACGTGTTGCGCCGAGAAAAAGGCGGACGAGGGAGGTGGAGTCGACAGAAAAAAAAAGAAACGGGTGGTCTTCCTCGGACTGGAAAACACGGGATTTTATCGGGATGCTGGGTTAGGGGCATAGCCAGCCGTAATCAGGGAACAGCCTCTGATCTATCCGTCGTCGGTGCATCTGACTGCGTCTGCTCGAGAACGAGATAGCTCGCGATGCGTTTCGCTCATCTCATTCGAGTCCATCCTGAAAGATCACTGTACATCATTTAACATACACGGTGAGTCTCGAAATCGTAAAGGTTTGTACTCAGGGGACGAATGAAATTGTTGACTTTCATACACGATTTGTTCGTCGAACCTTCTGAAGATTGCAAAGGCGACTTGTGGATAGAGTACTATCACGCAACGTATGACCCCGTCACGAAAATGTATAGGTTATTTAAAACCTGTTGCATTTAACATACTTGCACAAATTCTCATTTTAAAATTTTGGAATATTTTTAGACGAACATTAACAAGTTGTGTGTTGAAATTCAGTAAATGGGTGTCTGGTTGGCTACACAAGAGTTAAGACTTGTCTCCCCCCTCTACCTTCTCCTTCTACGACGCTATTCCCCCACTTTTCGTCTCTGTGGTGCATATGTCACAACGTCACGTGACTAATCCGGTACTGGCAGAGAGAAGATAGGCTTTTTCCTCTCAATTCAAGTCGATTCCCCTATGAAGTGCAAGGGGTTAAAAAAATGTGTTTATAAATCTCAGGTGTAGTGTTGCACTCAGAACGGAAAAGGATGAAAGAGATAGATTTTTATTACGGGCTTGGACCAAGCTCTAGGGACGCAACCCATCGCGATTCCAAGGCTCACCCGGTATATCCGAGGTCGCATTTAGTAGGTACAGTCTCGAATGGGAAGATATCAGAAAACGGCGTGTATTCGAGGTCGTGGCACGCGTCGATGCACGCGTATGCAGCTACAGACCCGGTCTCCTGGCGATATCGTTTTCCATATTGAAACGCGTGCTTTATAGGCGCGGTTCTTCCGACGACATCGTAAACATTTAATGCCGATCGATTTGTTCATACGTGTAATAACACTGGGACGATACACGTCTCGGGACACGAGAGTATCGCGTCGCTATCTGAAACGGATTCGCGACTTGGAAGGATGACCCCAGGTAGATTAACGCAACATAATTTAAATTATATTTACCTATTTTATTGAAGATTTAATGGAACCTCTATTATTGGAACCGATGATATCTGGACATTCCATTATCCAAATGTAAATGGTAAAGATTTAATCTAGCCCTCTAGCTAGATCACTGCCGATAAGTTTACGTAAGATAGGTAATTGAGTTTCGAGACTACTCCGCCGAGTAGTTCGGATAATCGAGGTTCTGTTATATTGTGAATTAGACAGGTAAAGTTGATTGAAATCGTGTCGTGTTTGGTGACGTTTCAATCAGAAAAATGCCACGAATATGTTGGTAAAAGTTCGATCAGAAAATTATTGGAAACACAACAATTTTGCCATGGAATTGGATATATAAAAGAGGTTTAAAATTAATTCTGTTGATTTCAAGTAAAAAGTCCTATTATATCGCGAATTAAAATGGTTAGTTTGATTGAAATCGTGTCGTGTTCCGTGTAGTTTCAATCAGAAAAATGCCACAAATATGTTGGTAAAAGTTCGATCAAAAAATTATTGGAAACAAAACAATTTTGTCATGGAATTGGATATATAAAAGAGGTTTAAAATTAATTCTGTTGATTTCAAGTAAAAAGTCCTATTATATCGCGAATTGAACAGGTTAATTTGATTGAAATCGTGTCGTGTTTGGTGTCGTTTCAATCAGAAAAATGCCACGAATATGTTGGTAAAAGTTCGATCAAAAAATTATTGGAAACAAAACAATTTTGCCATGGAATTAGATATGTAAAACAGATTGGATAAATGAATTCTGTTGGTTTAAAGTGAAAATTCCTCAAACCAGGTTAAGTAACAGCCATATAGTTTTATTAGCTGCGAAACGTTTGACACTGCTCCGACAGTCATATATTTTGATTAGCCGTATTTGTGCCGGTACGAAGAGGCCCTCGACCCGCAAAGTAGAAATGAAATTTGCCGCATTAAAAAGTGACATCCCGGAAGGGTCGGCCGAAAGTGAGCGAACCGTTCGATTTTAATCAGATAAATGTCAAAGTGGCTCCGCAAGGAATCACGCCGGCTAGAATAGAAGTATCCCCGGCTGAAAAACGTGACAGGAAACCAACCACGAGAAAGACTTTTCCCCGCACATATTGATCAGCGTCGGAGGCCGCGATCTGAATGGGTTACATTCCAAATCCTTTCAACCACGATCGATATTCGCCTCGCTATCCGGAGAATCGTTCACCCGGGGACGAACATTCGCTCGGGATACGAACGAAGGATTTAATTGTAAGATACGAAGTGGCCCGTTGGATAATAGGAATTCCACTCCGAGCGCAAACGATCGTCCTCGAGCACGATTAAATACTGTTTGGCTTCCGAAATTGAAATGTAACGCACGATTTCCACGTGTTTATATTGATTTATCATATTTCTTCAACCGCGCGACACATATCCTTTTTATTGATAAAAATCTAGTTTCATTGAAAGATTCCATTCTTTTTCACTTTACTCGATAGCTGCACACAGAGGAATTATATAACAATAATTTTCTCATTGAAATTCGAGGAATGCCGAACATTTGAATGCGAAGTGTTACTAATAGTTAGAGTTAATAATTTTTCTCTGTCAATTGCGAGTCAAACTGCTTTATATTTGCAGTACTAATTTGGAAACACATTTTAATATTAAAATTTTAAAAACGTCTGATACTTTGTCCCTATATGTTATAGCGAGCGAAATAAAACCTTGCATGCGAAATAAAATTCTGTTTAATTTCGCTGCTGTCTGAAATTACGAATGTGCACAAACGTCCACAGTATAATGATGTCTGTGCATATTAAAATGAAACGAGAGAATGCGGGGAAGTCTTTTCATAGCTGGCTTACTTTTAATTAAAATTGATTTAAAATAGTAGAAGATTTAAATTTATTTCAACCATATTTTCGTTGAAAATAGAAATTAAACAAAGGTGGATTATTTCTTTCACAGGTTTTGTTACAGTTTTTCGCGATTGCCACGGTAATCAATATTATAGCACTATCAGAGAGCATCAGGTTCTTTAATATGGACTGCGTGCCATCCTAAACCAGGATTTGTAGACAGCTGCACATCACGCGCGACAGGATCCTAGCTTCCGGACATTATTTATTATTAAAGATACATTCACTAGGTTTTTTTTCAAAAAACTATAGCATCGTGAGTTTTAATAAAAGCACAGGCTGCTCATACAGTAGATCCAAAGCTTATTTTAACGTTTTTCTTATTCTCGAGAAATTATCGTCATTTAAATTCTGCCTCTACGTTATTCACCGTTCAATTTTTCCGAGAATATTTTTGCGTGACATAGTATAGGTGAAAACCCGAAGACACGTGTTTTTTCTAGAAAGTGCTACAAATTGGATCCTCTATAAAAGGATAAAAAGAATATTTTGTGAATAAATCTATTATAGACTTGAAGATTGAATTTTCCCGAGCTCTGGCGTCGGAAGGTCAAACGATCGCGTCCGCAAGCGTTTCTCGTCCAGCTTCGGAATCATCGAGTGTTTCTTCGAACACGAGTCTTTCATGATTCGCCAACAGATCACGACCTCGGGACGTGAGATCATTTCTGGTTGGTCAAGAAATCGCTTCCGGTAAATACGTTGATCCGTGGGGATTTACGTTGTTACATCAAGTCCGGTCGCTCTCGTGACACTATCGGTGGTGGGTCAGCTGTCGCGCTGGAACGCACGGACATCTCGCGTCCGTCTGTTTCCCTGCGGCTGCATAATGCATACAACGCGTCCGTGCACTCCGGCCAAGTCCCTTTTGCACTTACTTCAACTCTCCGGGCATGCCTCTGCATCGCGCACCAACGGTATCTCGTTCCCTCCGGAGAGAAGTTGCTATACTTTGTTTGTCGCGGCGCAGCGGCTCCGCCATGTCGAGCTCGTTCCACGGCCCGGTGGCCAATCCTGTCTCGCGAGATCACGTTGTTGCATCCACGAACCTCCTGAATCCTCGCAGAGATATCGGCCCGCTCCCCTAATCTTTCCGGCTTAATTACGACCGTCTGATCGAGCATTTACGGCGGCCGTTATCTTTCCATTTGCCCGGCGCAACGCACGGTGTTCTGGTCCGAAACCACTTTAAATATTACACATTATAAAACACACACTCAAAATCGCCTTCGTACCTCTATAAAAAAAAAAGACTAATTTTTAAAGATGAAAACTTCTTTATTTACTTGATGAATCTGATCCGTCACGCTCCGAAGTGAAACGCTATTCGAGTAAACTCGGGGACGCCGGGTTTAGCCGAGCGAGTGAGAAACAGACAGGTGCGTATCGCTGACCTTTTGCTGAGCGAATAAGTCTGATCCGTCATGTTCCGAGGTGAAACGTCATTCGGGTAAACTCGAGGAAGCCGGGTTTAGCCGAGCGAGCGAGAAACAGACACGTGTGCAATCGTTATAGAAGTTTTCACTTCGATCATGCACAGTGTTGGTGTGTTTTTTTTTTTTATTACGTATATCTCGGAAATATTCTAAGCCAGAAATGGATTGGCTAGCGTGCATAGACTTGTTCCGCTATTTGCTGACCATTTAGACAAGCAACGCGATCTACGAAATTAACTCACTCCCTCTGTGTGAAACAATAATCGCACGGGAAACGGAATTCCTGAAACTTTAACGATACTCTAGTCTCGTTTCCCGGTGTTCCGTGAGTTTTGATAAATTCTCCGGACGTGTTTTCCTTGCACACCAGACTACGAGCACTATCTCACACGCGAGCAAAGACAATACGGCACCGTACGTCTTTTAATACAGAGGCAGTCTCTTCGTAGTACTTTCTCGCTACATAGGAGATTATTTCTAATTTTCATGTTTACCTACGCTGAAGCAATAGATAATGTTTCCAATGCCAATACACACCACTATATTCATGTGCACCTCTTGAAGTTTCTATGATTCCAGAACAAACTCCATTTCATATAGAACATTTCATTTCAAAATTACATATATGTAGTTTTCTTGTCTAGTACTCTGTAAAAAATGATAAGAATCCAAAAAAAAACTTGAAGTAACAGCATTTTAAGAAGGAAGCGTGTCTCCTGTGGGATACATACGCTATAAGCCAATTTTCTGACAGACTCATTTCTGTTCGCCGACGAAGGGCTACCTCGTTCCTCAGCAGCTCTGCTAGTTTTTCATCTGCTTTAATTTGTAACATTGCTGGGACAGCCTGGCCAGAATTTATGCTTACAAGGGGACCTTGCAGCTGACCTCCATCGAATTTTAACTAAATCTCTGGCGGTGCTTGTACACCGCAAATAATAATGCTCTGCCGGAAGATTTTGCTACAGTTTACTTTCATGACGGATGAACATATACATATATACATATACATACATATGTTTGCAAAATAAGATAATGCAGTACACAAAATCGGTCTTTGCACACTGATACATTATTTTCTTGCTCGACTTCACTTCTCGTGGACTGAAATGCCATTTTCTTTATTTTTTTGGTTGTGAATGAAACATGAGTGATTGATTCCCGGAGCAGTAGCTTCGAGCTTGAAAATGATTCCAGATCAATGGTTGTATCACTCTTTTTTACAAACTCATAACAATGGATTTTTTAACAATTTTTAACAATAGTTTTGCGAGCTACTCTGTGTATTGAACAATGCTGTCTGTGACAAATGCGCATTGGCAACGGATGCTCTATGTAACATCATAATTTCGAGGTCCGAAACGTAGGGTCTTTCATCAAAATCCGAGTCGAGTCAGCTACAGGGTACCCTTGTTAGGAACAGCTACTGCGACACGTTGAACGCGCGCGCTTATGGGACAGTACAGTGTTTTATGTCGGCTAATCTCGTAAAAATGCATGGGAAATAACGCTCATTTTTCATCTCCAGCCTCGCCAGCCCACCCGTACTCCTTCTTCTAGCCTCGGGCACGTTTCCCATTGTTCGGCAACACCGGCAAATCTGCAATCTGACGATCACAATACATTTGAAACGGCTTTAGGTGTAATATCCATCCGACACGTCTCATGGTACGCAATTATGCGATCGGAATCTGCGCACAGTCGGGCATCCTTACAAATTTTTATTTTATTGAATGACTTTATAACACGTCTCCTGCTGAAAAGAAATATTTCGTGTAAAAGTTTCTTCGTTTTTCTCGGCGAATAAGAATCTATTACAAAAAAAATAGTTTTTTATTTGAAGAAGGAGAGTTGACCTTTGAGTAACCTTCAAGACGGCTAACAAATAAAAAACTAACAGGATAGTTGTATGTCTCTCTCGAAACCGTCAAACTTTTGTATTAAATACTCAGTAATTTATGTTAAGTCTTTGTTCTATTGTAAACATTTGTGTAAATGGACCTTGGTCCGTTCAAAATAAATAATAATAATAAAATATTATTTCCGCGCTATGATAATACCACCACTATCGCACAGTGGAGTATTTGCCCTAACTAATTATTTTAATTATTTTAAAACTTCCATACATAGTGTAGTGAGTCATTGGATTCTTTTTTAATATTGTATCATACGATTTGAACTTTTTTGGGAAGTTACACCAATTAGTTTACTACAGGATGTGAAATGAAATTTTTTCGATAAAACTTTCACAGTGCATGTAATTGACACAGACCTACAAAACATACTTTTTAAATTTTCAATATAGGCCTACATAAAAAAGTTGTACAATGCAATTTTTAATATTTTTTCTACAATTCCGATCAATTGCTATTTTTGAAAAAAATTTTGTTCAGATCCTGTAGTAAACTAATTGCTGTAGCTTCCGAAAAATGTTCATCTCGTATATAGTACAATACTTAAAAAGTTATCGTCTCTTTTAGATCGTCCGAATATTAATTCGAGTAACTGTATTCCCATAGCACAGACAACCAAACTTTTTCATCTTTCGCAAGATTTGAAAAATCGTATTTTGGCCAACTACTTCCACCGTGCGTCGGTGATTCATTGTTTCAGCGATAAGGTAAAAATGTCCTCGAGTTTCGCTGTTGACTACGCGAGTACTATGAAAGCATGCTCTGTTTAATCTCCGTCCATGCGTGGACGAAATATATCGAAGATCAATCCAGGCGGGTCGAGCATCGAGTAATTTAATCGCCGCGCATATCGCGTCCAACTAAAAGCCACTCCCGTACGTTGGAGAACGACTAATGAACCAGCACAGATCAACTCGGCCATCGATGAGACGAAATAAATCGTTGGCTCCGTAATGGAGCACGTTTTGTATACTATGGTTACGTTTGTTTAGAACGGAACCCATACGCCACGGCAAACAGTCCTCCGGGGAACCGGCATGGGGGAGCCCGACGTATAAATTTCCAGTTCATGAGGCGATAATAATTGATCGGGACAGCTGATCACCGTAGGCGCGATTGAAACAGCTTTATGCGCCAGATTACGCCATGATTTGCTCGAACTGTGTTTCCGGTCCGAATTAGGACAGTTTACCTTAGCGTCCATTCGTTCCTCATTTGCCGACAGAAAGTGACAGCCGCGAATGATCGACGAGGCCCAATGGCAAAAGTTTGTTTATTGCTCGAAGGCATCGCCACCTGTTTACTTAAATCGCTTATCGGTCAACGAACAGTTTTGTAATTCACATTTCCTCGTATGCTGCTGGTTAACCCATGGAATCAGACCATTTCCATTGCTGAGTGTTTCTGATCTGAACTTTAAACTCGCATAACTTTTAAACCAAAATGTGGATTCCTAACATTAAAACATGGATTTTCGGCATTTTCCTGTCAAAATCTACAGGATTGTATAAAAAAAGTTAAAAATTTCTGGTTTCCTCAGGTGAAGTTCAGCCGAAAGCAATAGTAGCACCGAATATCGGACTCTTTCTCATTTCGAACATGGGCACAGTTGTCGCAATAAAAGTGGAACTTTGGAATTGAAGAAAATAAAGGTGAATAGAAATAGTTGTGAGCATATGAAAAATGTAGGGGAAGTCGGGGTATTGTGAGCCACGGAGAATCGTGAGCCAGCGCCATCTGTTTTTTTACTGGTAAATAATGACAGCTGCGAACAACTGTTTTTGAGTTGTCTTATAATAAGGTAATATTTCCACGATCAGTTGAAGTACTCACCCGCATCATTACTTTGCTCTGTTAGCAGATACAAATTCGCTGCGCTCGAAGTATTATTTTCATTTCGTGTTTGGTCTATTATTGTTACATTTTTCTGTGGATCTGAGCAGGTAACTGTGTTTATAATACCCGTGTGACTTCAAGCTTTCGAAATAAATAAAGAAATTTGAATTAGGTGAGGTTTGTGTTATTTGTTTGTGGCCTTGAATTATGAGCCACTTTTCTCGGGGAATTGTGAGCCATTCGATTTTTGACATTTAACGAGCTGACCTCACGTGTTTGATGTTTCTCAAGGATTGAAAAATTGAGGAAAAAAAAATTGTTCATCTTTTCAAAGATGAACCGCCAAAACACCATTCATTGAGCTTTGCATTTCAGATTAATTGTGGTTATTTTTAACTTTTTTTCTTATTATTAAAAAATTATTTTGTCATTCAGATACATGAATAAACATTTCATAATAGAAATTGTAATTTTTATTTGATTTCGAAAGTGGCTCACGATTCCCCGAGATTTTCCAAATTCAAGAAAATGCAAATTTTTTGTAATAGTCTTAAAATCATCTAATTTGCAGATATTCGATTAAACTATTGTGTCTAAAAGAAAGGTAAATCTTCATGCTACAACATTTAGCATTGAAATTTGATGAAAAACTTAATTTAATAGCAGTTTTTTGGCAATAAAAAAAGTGGCTCACAGTACCCCGACTTCCCCTAGATATTTAAGAGTGTTGGACTTTAATATCAAGCAGAAATTAAATTTACAATAATTTGAAAGAAATAAGCGTCTTTTATAGTCTGTTTTGGTGTAGAATTGAGTTCTGGCAAATGGAAACAGAGTTTTAGCAATTGTAGTAACTACTTGTACGAGTTATTACTTCGTCGCATTTCGATTCGGGGTACAATTGTATGCTGGTACTATTTAGGTAGAGTGGCTCGAAACCAGTCTGACAACGGTTAGACCAAATTATAAAGTACTCCATCCACTCATGTTATTATGTATCTTACTTTTCGACACGAATTGCGACGCTTGAGGTTTTAAGACACCTAATTTCAACTGGTTTATTACTGTGAATACACCCCACAAATTTAACTAATTATAACAAACACAAATTTATTATATCTCGCTTTAGAACCTTCGTTATTTTGAATAACAGTCGGTATAAAATACAAATACGTTGTCTACCATAAAGTACAGTATGCAAAACGATGAAATACGAACTGTCACGATGGTTTGGAAAGGTTTTGCGTTTATTTTTGATTTGGTAAAATTGGAAGTTTCATTTTATTCCGCGGTGTTCATTTTTCTTCGGCAATGGATTCCACAAAATGAAAGTTGCCCGATGAAAAAAGTAATACACGCAACACATCTATACACTATATTTGAGGTATGAAAAACCAGTTAAAATTGTTCGTTCCATTTAATGTGTACAAAGAACTATAAAAATATAACCAAATAAAATATGCCCTATACAAAACAATAAACTAATTATAACCCGTATAAACTACAAGTTTTTATTTCATTTAGTATTTTTCTTCGGGAAACACGATCTCAAAAAAACATGAAACGACCTCCCAATTATTGTTGGACGAGTTCTGCCGCATAGAATAGTATAATAGAATCCGCTTGTGTGTACATTTGAATCCTTGATTAAAATTGAAATGGGACATTAGCCTGATTCATGGAGATTGGTTTTACTATTAAATACGCTTCTGCCCGACGTGATGTCAACCCAAACAGTTAATGGTGTTTAATGAAACGATGAATTCGTTTAGACGTGTACGAATTAATATTTAACATTGATTTCCTAAATTTGAAAATTGTTTGTGGAATTTGATCAATTTGACCAAACAAATTTTACCCCTTCGAGTCGGAGTCGAATTGTAGTCACGAAGAAAATTGTGTAGAAAAAGAAAATTATGATGAATGGAAAACAAAATCGTGCGGTAATGGGTTTAAATCGACGAACACTTGAAAAGCGACTCACAATGTTGCACGATTACAATATGCATCTGACAAAACCCAAGTAAGGCATCCGGAAGACCTGACTCACTATGGTCTTCCCAGAACGACCTGACCCGATTTGCACGAGAAAAGTACACACGGATTCGTGCTCACATGACGTTTGCATATCTGAAATCCTCGAATGAAAATTGAAGATGCGCCAACTGGGTCGCTTGATCTTCCGTCTCTGAGAGCCTCCTACCAAAACATAACCGTGACTCTCCTGGCCCTCTAATAGCGGTATTCGATTCGCAGAAAGAATTGAAATGATTCCAGCGCTCGATCAAATAAGTGGTTCATCGCTTCACCGGAACACTTCAACCGAGAATGAATTCTCCAATCTGAGATTTCAATAGCACCGGGAAACAAATTCCCAAGGATTAATGACTGCATCACTAGACTGCGAACAAGCAAATACTACCACAAATAAACTATTCCTCGTACAAATGTTGCAACCCCTTTTCATCCCCTTAGGGGTTGAATTTCGAAATATCCTTTCTTATTCCTTGTATAGATCACATAAATTTGGAAACCCAGGACTTTCTTTTTATATGTATACATAAAATATATGATATATATTATATAGGTTATTGCATAGTATATAGAATAGATAAATGAGTTATTCGAATTTTATCTTTTTATTAGAAATAAATTTTTACTATATTAGGGACTGTGTCGTATAAAGGTTGGGACACAAACTTTTTTCTTCGTTTTGGTATGTTTTGATTATTATTATATATTGTACAGGGTGTGGCCGGACGGGTGGTACAACCGAGCTGATACTACATGTAATAATAAGTCGAAAGAAAAGGAATAACATTTTTTCGTTTGAAGCTTCGTTTTCGAAGCAAGCTTCGCATGCTTTAGTATGCAGTGGGTAACGAAAGTATTCGAACGCCCTTTAAAACAGAATAACTTTTTTATAATTGTACCAAACGACCTGATTTTTTATAATCAATTAGAAGCACTGCTTTACGAAATGATATGTAAAAAAAGATTTTCCAAAAATTATAATTCACAAGGTTACAGGCATTAAATAAAAATGGCATTTTTTGAAACTTTTTTTATTAGGGCCCCTAAAGAAAATTTAAAATATATCTTTTGTAGATCTATGTTAGTTATACACATTCTGAAAATTTCATCGAAATCGATTAACATACACACGAACTACAAGCGATTAAAAATTGTGAAAATCGTAGTTTTGCACGACTTTTGATCAGTTTCGATGCGTATCGTTTTCTCCTGCGTCAACCATTTTCGATGAAATTTTCAGCACATGTATAACTAACATAGATCTACAAAACATATATTTTAGATTTTCATTAAGGGCCCAAATAAAAAAGTTTTAAAAAATCCCTTTCTCATTTATTGCATTTAACCGTGTAAATTGTAATTTTTGGAAAATCTTTTTTGCACATCATTTCATAAACCGATACTTGTAATTGATTATAAAAAATCAGGTCGTTTGGTATAATTATAAAAGAGTTATTCTGTTTTAAAGGGCGTTCGAATACTTTCGTTACCCACCATATATACAAAGTAGAATTGGTTGATCATGGTCAGACGCGTCAGATGATTCCTATGCAATAGCACGTGCATTCGCTGCATTTTCGAACTCCATTTTCTCGAAAACGAAGCGTCAAACAAAAAAATGATATTCCTTGTTTTCGACTTATTTTAGTATTGTTTTGGTATTGTGGACATACTCTTGCGTAATTCTCATCCTATGAAATGTTATAGCTAAAAAACAAAACGTGTCCCAAACTTTACGACAGCCCCTTACCTATGTAAATTGGTGATAACAGTGATAACTAAACCGAAAATACTTGAGTAAGAACACCACTACATTAAAAATGACAAATAGCTTCATAGTGACATCCTTAACTCCATAAAGTCAAACACGCTATAAATGCAAAAGCATCCACGGTCTGCTAATGACAACGTCAAATCACACCCGTGCAATCAGCGCGTCTGTTGGTTTCAAAATGAGACAGCGACTGTATGTAGGCTTCATAAAAATTCTGTTCAACTATGAAGTTTTAATAACGTAGAGCGGGATGCGTGGCGGACCGTCCTGATCCAAAATGCAAAATCCTAGGATGTGCATAGTATAAGTCTCCTCGAATATCGTGTTCTCCTAAAAACTGCGGAAGTTAACGGGCAAAGTATCGCGCAAATTACGGTGTTTCGCGACGAAACCGCGTTAACGATGTCATTCTCCGGAACTTTAGATCCACGAACACCTACCGCTAATAGCGTGGGAACACCTCGATACGAAAATCGAGTTTCGTTCACGGCATTATACATAGGAGCACGCCGCCAACATCAAACTGCACGAGTCATGAAAATATATTCAACTTTTCAACTTTTCAACTCCGTGCTCGTCTGTTCTAGCCGCGCGACCCAAGAAACTTTTCCCTTCTCGCATGAAACTCGATTCGCGATACTCGCTTGCACTTTTTTCGCAAACGTTCCTCCGCTCGTTTCGTCCATATTAAGCGACAACATAAATTAGGGGAGCACGCTCGAACCGATGGACACACACAACTGCGATCGTTAAAAATTCCATTTCAAATTTTTCTCATTATTTATGACGTTGCTTTTCAACGAACAACTCGCGATCGAAAAGTTTCCAAAAATGTTTAATCAAAGTGCCGCGCGCCGCCTTGATACGAGAACGGCTAACGCGTTATATATTGTTTAAACAAACAAATTAATTTCCCATTGAAAAATACACAACTTCAAAAAAGATTTAATTTTTTTCAACCTCTGGTTTCCGAGATGTATCGAAAAATATGGTTTAGAGGGCTGTTTTAATCCCTTCAATGTGCATTGGTGGTTAATGCCTTTCTCATGTGTAATCCAGTAGATTTGGACGAGAAAATGCCAAAAATCGAAGTTTTGATCCTACAAGATCAATAGTTCAAAAGTTAAGAGTGCTCAAAGTTGAGTGATTTTCAGTGCTTCAGTGCTACCTATCCTAACCACCAACCAACTTGGACTATACCTTTTCTTTGAAATCCTGTACATGATTCTGTATATTTTAATTACTATTCGATGACAGCTTGTCTCGGAACAAAGTGTACATCTCAAATAAAACCGCTCTACATTATCGTCATTATCGTGTGCCTGTGCTGCCACCCAGCGGTTCCGCTCGGTAAGCGGCGCGCGCACTCGCTACATAACGACATGGCGACAGTCTCACCTGTCAAAAGCACGGTGAATCGCTCAACTTTGAACACTCATAACTCTAGAACCACTAATCTTCTAGAATGGAAACATGGATTTTTTAGCATTTTCACGCCCAACTCTATCGAATTACATAAGAAAAAGGCAAAAATTGCTGATCACCCAAGCTACAGAACAGCCTGGATAATTGCCGATAAAACGAAACACGTCCGAAATATTTTTCGAAGAACCATGCCTCACATGCGTTACATAAAAATCGGCTTGTGCAACTTAAACGTGTTCCCTTAGTATAAAAATGTTCGCCCGTAGTCACTCAGCCCTCGTCGGCTCGTTCCGGGGTGAATAATAGAGGGCGCGTGTGGATCGTTTGTTCCGCTCGCTATTATGACTACATTATCGTCGATTTGTATCTCGAACACTCTGAATAGAATCCACAATGATTTAACAGGTAGGACAGCCGCAGAAGGCCTCCCATGACCCTGCCGCTCCTCCCCCCCCCCCCTCGCCGCCGCTTACCATCGCTCTTCTTTTCCTTTATCGGTAAGTCGAAGCGCCCGAAGGAAGTTTCCCGTAAATTATGAAGCCGGCGCCTTTATGTCAAAGAGCACACCGCACCATACTTGACAAGCTTACGTGTGCGCAGCAGGGCTCGAAGTTGGGCAAGTGGCGGTACAAAGCGCGACGTAAATTTTCCACGTCGTTCACTTCCATTTTGCTCGACAGCGAAGTTGTAAATGGACGCCCTGGGAACACTGTTTCGCGATAACCTGGGCCTGAATCGTCGATGAGACACTGCATAGCGACAAGTCAATGTTTGCCGACTAGTTTTGTCTACCGATAACCGACAGCAATGTTTGCCGACTGGTTTCGCGCCCCACGTCCGATGGTTATTAATGACCCGAACAAATTAAGGGGGTGCCCCCGCTGTAGCACACCTAACATGTCGTCTATGGAAGCTAATGAACGCGAGTGGATTTTGTCCTTGAAACAGCTTCATGAAAGTTCATAATTGTCTCTTGTCATTCAATTCTTTTAATACTATACAAATACAGTAACACCTCGGTAGTTGGCTAGTTACGGGGAACACGCGACACGCGATTGTAAGAGAAGCGAGGATTCGACTTACTTGTGCGGTCATGCATGCAATAAAATTGTAGAGTTTCACATGGGACATTTTTTTGACCACTTGGCGAAATCGAATCTAAAAGTTTATATCAACGTTATAACTTAAATTACTTTGAAGTAGAATGAATATAACTGTAATATGATTGACATAGAATCATTATTATGCATTACATGTTTAGGATTTTACCAGTAAACAGATGAAAGTTATTAAATACTTCGATCATCGATATATCCACCTCGCTGGGCAATGAAGGCGTTTACAATTCGAGGCAATCTAGCAACACGCTTTTTTAATGTTTCTTCCTGGATTTCGTTCCAAGCACTTTCGAAATAAGTCCACAATTGTTTCTCTGATTTTGAACACTTTATTTTCACCTTTCGATCCACTTCATCCCACAGTTTCTCAATCGGATTCAAATCCGGCGATTGCGGCGGCCACTGCATAACTTGAAGCTTTTTGCACTATGTTTAGGATCGTTATCTTGCATAAAAATGTCTTCGTCTATCAACTTCGGTTCTTGGAAACAGTTACATTTATTTTTAATATATTTTGTATATTTTCGATAAACTGAAGGTGGTCAGATACTTATGGACGGTAGTGTATATGTATGAGTAGCGAAATACGTATTCTGGCCAGACATAAATTTCATCCGTTTCATAACCTTGAATAGTTATAGTCCCTGAATTCGTAATGAAAGGGACTATTGTTGTAGACGTTTGAAAAAGGGTGGTTCCATTTTTAAAAATGAAGGTGGCCTTGATATCTCTAAAACAAATGACATAAAAACAAAAATTTTTAGGTGTCGTACACCAGCCCTATCACTTAACTTAGTCTTCAAGACATTTACTGTATCTTTGAAAACTGCAAAGATATTTGAGGTACAAACGTTAGGTGACTCGCCCTGTAAAATAATCTCGAAAAACGTGACCTCAAAACCTTATGTCTTGCGACTTGTGTTACCAAGAGCGAATCGAAGCTCCCGGCGCGACACTATCGAAAAACAGATGCACGTTACCGAAGAACATGTATGTATAATACTACAACGATCACGGTGGATCCGGCGAATGTTCTCCCTTAATATCCAGGGGGATGGTGTTCTTTACGACATTTCTGATAGGAGGTGTCTGATTTACACTCGGCCTCGGGGGAACGAGCTGTTTCCCTCGAGGAGATACCTCAGGGCTTGATGCGCGGCTCCCGAAATACCATAGTGTCGGCTGGTTAAGGCAGAGTCGCGTAAAACGAGATTCTATTTTCGTTTCCATTTCTCTTTTTTGCCGTAGGTACGTCGAGCCGAAAAGATACTCATCCAACGGCAGGAATATGACGGTCGTACTGAGACGAGCCCCGAATAGCCCCGCCGACGAGGAATATATGGACGTCTCCTATTACTTCCACAACGGTAAGCCGACTATTTTCATCATCTCTTGAACAGCTTACGTCGGTCATACAGCTTTCATCCTGTTACATTCGTGTTTCCAATAAGAGCCGGGACCGCTGGCGAACTTTGAAACATGCCGTCGCGAAAAATACTGCTCACGGAATCACGTGTTTACTCTTCATATCAAAATCCCCACCACTAATGAGCTCGATCTTTACATACATTCTCAAGGTCAGCTTATCCCGCCTCCGCACACAGCGATGATACGTTACAGTGACATTACTACCGAGGTGGTGGTCGATATTCGTCACGCCGACCCCTTCGCTTTTAATGCGCCGCGTATCCGTGTCTGAGGTGGGCATTATTTGGCGAAAAAAATATTTGAAATACGATTTAATATTTTAGATTTCATTTTGCTTAAAGAAAATAGTATTTTATTTGGACAATCTGAACCTCGAAATAAAATATTTCTATTTGAACAAGCTGAACCTCAAGATAAAATATTTCTATTTTAACAATTTCATCCACAAAATAAAATATTTCTATTTTAATAATCTGAAGCACAAAGTAAAATATTTCTATTTTAATAATCTGAAACACAAAATAGAATATTTCATTTTTTGCGTCGTTATACCTAATATTTTCAGAAATCGCATTACTTATTTAATATTTCTTATTTTAGCAATAATTTGAAGAAGGAATGGTACTTAATATAAGAAACTATATCATTTGCCACATTTTCGTTTTATTTTTTTGTTTGACTGCTGCTATTTGCATACAGCAAGGTGCAGCGTTCCAAATTGGAATCTGTTAGGGTGCTCCTTCGAGGACACAGAATCAGTCCAGCAAAGCTAAAAAGTCTCTCAACTGGGACAGAGGATGGAATAGCTGTGTTGTATTTTAAAAATAATGTTTTCATGTATTTGTACTTCGCAATACTTTTAATTCGTGTATCACTATCACTCAAATATTGAAATAATTCTAATTCTGCAATGTTTGTATGACAGATATCATTTGTTTCTTTTTCCATAAAGGAAAAAAAATCATCTTCTTCTTTGTTTTGTGAAAGTAATTGAGGTCGTGACTCTGAATCTGGATTTGCTATCTGTTTCAAAGCATTTAATACGGTTTCTTTTATAAAAGTACGTTTTTCTTCATTTAACGGATGGCTAACAGTAGCGATTATATGTATAGTCGTTTGCGTGTTCAGAAAAATCGAATAAATCACGAAATCGAGATTTTAAACTCATTACATTACTTTCCATTCACAATTCATCCCTCCATTCCCCCTTATGGGCACGGACCGTTTTCCTTAACTCTGTTACTGTTACTATACCTTTTGCTAATACTATTAATATTCTATGGTGTTTACACCTATGTCATGACTAGAGAAAATAAATTTAAAAAATGAGTAAACACATAAGTCAATCAATACGGCAACAAATAAGTCAATAAACACTGTCATAAATAAGGTCAGCTTGCGAAGCGCTTTCGTAGATGATAGGACAAATAATACATACGTAGAAAACTGGTTGGTATTATATTGACAAGTTGAGATAACAGACTTGAAAACGAATCGGGCAGACCGACGAAGATACAAAGAGTCGTGATACCCACGCGTTGAAATCTCTTGACAAGCCGTCCCCCTGCTCGATAAATATTTAATTACACAGCTATGCAAATTTCCGGACAGTGGCGCTTAATCAATAATACTGACCGCGAGAATAATAACAACATAACGAAGCTCATTTGTATACGATTCGCATTTTAATGCACACCGGCGGCATGGCGCAGCGCGGCGCTGCGTCAGAAGTGAATCCTCGGGTATCGTTGAGAATTATTCACGGCACAATGAATCCCACTTTTTTCCCCGCTTTTCACCCCGCCGCGCCGAGCGAAATACTAGGATGATTTTAATGAATTGTATTATATTATCGATCGCCGCTAACAAACGCCAGTCGCTTCGGCGCAACGGCGTTCCGTCTACAACGCGGTTAATCTGCATTTTCGGCGCAGCCCCTTGCTCGCTTGTTCCCGTCGATGGATTAATTATACCGCGAAAAAGAAGGATGTCAGGGTAAAAATTTAATTAAAGCTAGAATAAGAGCGAATTCATAATCGAGTGCGCGACTGCGATTAAAAAGAGTCGACATCGGAGAACGAATAGAATCACGAGCGGTCAGTGCAACGCGCCAATTATTTTGCCTCCGATTCTTCGTTTAAGCTTTCCGCGTCCGTGTGCTTGCTCGCTTGCTAATTACGCCCGACTAATTACTGGAACTGCATGCCGACATATCGATGCTAAAGCCCCGAGCCCTTAATCGGATGAATATAGATGCGTCCCCGCGGTAATCCGGGAACTCGGTTGGCCACCCGCCAAGAATGCAGAACTATCCATAAGGTGCATTTACAGTATGTCGCCGCGTTTTCGCCAAAAAAGAGCCGGACCGTGAATTTTCGCCGAACGACCCCGATGAATCTTTTATTGGCCCGGTCCTTCCAGCGCAACGCCCAGAAACGACCGTTCCGCATCTCCGGAAGAGTTATTGCTCGAATTGCCACCGGAAATTCAAAAACAATCTCGTCAAACTCTAGACAACATATACAGCCGTCAAGGACCGAAAGATTTTCCATTTGGTTCAATTAGCAAAACCAAACTGTTGCTCCGCATGAATTTCTCTAGAAAAATTGGAAACTTTCAAGCCAAGGTGGGACAAAATAAAATGGTGGCGCCCTAGCCTGTCAAAAATGCTTGAAATCGGCCAATATTTCTATAACCTTCGAACCAGTGAACTCCGGCCATTGAAACGCATATTTCTGGCATTTTCCAAAAAGTTGCTAAATTTCAGTCCCCCAAAGTGAGTTATCAACAAAATTATACGTTTCGGCAAAGATTCGTACAATGTTTTCTTCAGGTAATCTAAAGACCCACAACCATGAACATTTTTTTAGAGAAATGGCACTGTTTCAACCGGACAATTTGGTTTTACCCGAGAAATTGCCCGAACGTAATGTTGTTCCTGGCTCGGTAGTTCTAGTGTCGAGTATGTGAAACACGCAAAAGCGAAATGTCAGTGCAATCCGGTTTCCTCAAACTGGAGACTATTAACTTCTGAATGAACAAAGGAACTCGTATTCGCGCGCTAGCGGTTACCGGTAGCAACGAGATTTGTTAACTTTCTGGCTGATGTATTGAAAGATCAACAAAGTGTGGCGTGTAATTGAAAAAATCGCACGATCAAATTGGCTAGCATATTTTGCGCCACGGAACAATTCGTTGCGTACGAATGGTCAAACGGACCGTTCGCAATGGCCGCGTATTCAACCGATTGTGTATCGCTGTCCGTCAACTAACAGACAATATCATGGCATCATTTCGCGCGGCGAAGCGCGGCCTCGCTGGAACAATGACGCCGCCCGGAAAAAATCACTGCGCATTAAAAAGCGACAAATGACACGAAGCGAGAGAGTCGGTCCCCGACGACAAACTGCCGGCATCGATTTGACGTTGATTGACGAATGTCCGCGTCGTTCGTCAACGTAATAACGTTTACACGTGGCGTACGCGTGTCGGCCGCGATCGATAAGACCGGCGCGGCGCCCTGGTCCGGATTGGAAAATGCAATCAACAACCAAAAGGTCGGGAACTAGTGCACAGTCGACTTTTCGGATAATCTCTTCCCTGAAGATTTACTCGCTGTTAGACTACCTGTTCGCGATGTCTCGCAGCAACGAAACAACCTTCGTTACGCTTCGTTCTACGAACTATGCAATTAGGTTACAAGACATTCCACAAAATTAACCCTTTGCGGCCGGAGCTATCTTAACTTGAAAATTAAACATTTCTTCCGACATAGAATAATTTCATTGTATACGATTTTTTTCATTTTGTGGACATTAAATTGATATAATCCCTCATCCAATACTTAAATGTGTAGTAACTATTATTATTTGAATAAATGGTTAAGCATTAAATATATATATATATATATAAATAATTTATATAATATTAATCTCGAATATAAATGAGCTAATTAAATAGATTTTGTTTTGTTGCATAAGAATTATAAATATTTAATTTGATGTGAAATGTAATACGAATTTAGTAATTGATTGGACAACAATATATATAATAATGTGGACAATATTATGAATAATGGTACGGCAATTTTTTCGATCTAAGACCCCTAATACTTTATTAAAACGATACAATTTCGTAACCACAAACGCTTATGTGTAGTTTTTAATAACATGAGAGAAGGTGGTCGGCAATGTAAAAAACGAACATTTAATTAATTAATTTTTCAATATTCATACACGTGTCTGGCGTTAATATCAGAATTTTTAATGAAACTTGTGCTTTGTACCTCTTAACGGTTATCAAATAGTATAGAGATCTCCATTAATTCATACTTTACATATTAGATTTTTTTATGAACCCCATTCCTTACTAATTCTGGTCGTTATTATAATGAAAGTCTTTAACAAATAGATTATGTAGTGTAAAGTTCATTAGGGAATTAGAGAATTCATACGGTTGAATTCTTTCAAGCAAACAGTACAATTCTGCGTGCAACGAATTTGCGGGAAGATTGTCGCAATTTAATTTTCCCTGATTATTTCATAATATTTCGCGAGCTTTATTTCTCTCGGGTCCCATAATACTGTTTGAATTCTCTGTGTGCTCTGCGTGGAATTGTTAACCGCGGTATTGTACTTCCCATGCGATTCACTCTAACGCAAGACACGCGGAGGAAACATTCTATTAAATCTCTATGCAAGGTTCTTCATCGCTTACATCATTCACTTGGCCGTATCCTCATTTGAGAGCGATTCTGTCGCCGGTTACCTTTCATCCACCAGTTATAAATAGTAAATTGACCATATCAATTCCCATTTCACGATCGTTTTATAAAAACGAATAAAACTGCTCGATGGAGTAGCAGATATATTGTATACATATATGTACTGCTCTATCGGCATCATACTGGTTTACCGGATAACTTCATCCCAATATTCAATTTACTAGAACTCAATTTGCCGCACACCCCTCGGATTCTATTTCTCGCGAATATGGAAAAATTCGTTAATACAATTCAGTTTTCGTAAATTGGGTTGACGATTTCTCGTTATTATGATTTTTCAAAAATATTATTCATCGTTAATATTACATACAGCCACTAGGAAACTGAACACACCTTTCTGGTCGAGAATATTACAAATTGAAAAGTCCGTAAAAGAGATTGAGACATTTTTCTCGTGACTGAAACCACCGTAGATTTAAAAATTAAACGCGAGAGGTCACAAAAAAATAGTAGAATTATACAATTTAAGAAATAGCACGAACCCGAGGGTTTTTCTTAGATCACGGCTTTACTGTATTTAATGATCGCTTTAAACTGTACGTCAGCTACCACAATGGTTACAAAGGACTCCCCAAGATCCGAAGGAGGAGAGAGCAAATGATATCAGAGGCACGTTGCACCCGAAGAATGATGTAATACAATGTAACACGCGAGTAGATGCGAAAACAGTTCGAGTAGATGGATCTATCACGTCATACATTTATGCATTGGATGGACGTATTATACGAGCATCGGCTGTGCTCTTCCATAAATTGAATATTCCTTTGTGGAGAACCTTAAATTATCATCGAACGCAGGAACGTACCCGGATACCGTGGCCCTGGAATTTTTCCGGCCGGTTTTAGGACCTCCGTAGTGATATCCGCAGAGAATCTATCCGGCGCATAAAATTTTATGTCATCCAGAGAGACCGATTCCTCGCCGTGGAGAAGTCAAGGCCCGCGCCGAATAACCGGGCGAAATTTTCGCGCGCGCGGGAGACGTAAAAATTTCGCTTTCGTGGCACAGGCGTCTCGATGGAAAGCCGGCGGATGCCCGCGGAAGGGATGAGGATTATAAATTAGAATCGAAAACGTACCAAACGAAATTGGAAAACAGTAACTACACCGTCGGACGTATGTTGCACGTTGCCAATTCGGAAAGACGCTCGACGCGTGTGAAAAGTTTCGCTAATTCTCTAATGTTTCTGATTAGACTGCGGATCTCGATGCATGTATGGCTTCAAAAAAGTTTCAAAAAATGCTGGAAAATAAAATTCTACAGAATTTAGTACGATTTTTATTTATTTCAGATCTATACAAAAACTGTTACCACTGAATATCATATTTCACGTGATTCCACTTTCTTAAAATGTGCTTACAACAATTTAAAATTGCATAAACATCCGCAGTCTAGTTATAAATTCGGTATATATTTTACATAAATTCAATGAAATCCACATTCTTTGTTTTACAAGGGCATTAGATTTCTGATTTTTGCAGACGTTTGACTTTTCTGAAAATGCAGATCGAAAACACACAACTTAATTTGTCCCTTGTATAAATAAGATCAATGAGTAACTTTATAAATTTCTGAACAACTATCTGAAAATTGTGGTGACTCGAACGAAATAGTCAGGAAAGGTGGACTTTAGGATAACCGACAAAGATGTCCACACAGGTCTAGATTAGGGAATGGGGATGGTTGACGAGTGGCGCGATACATCCTTGCCCGGCGAAAAATAAAATTGCAAGAGACTCTAGCAGGATCGTGGCTATCCAGCATTATTCACTAGAAATTGGCTTGTGTTCTGCGCAAAGTAATGGCTCCCGAGCCGAGCGAGTGGTTCAACGTACACCAGTTTTAGCAACTTTCAGACCCCCATGTTCCTCGCGCACAGATTTCTACGAAACGCACGATTTTACCAGGTGCGTATTACAGTCAGGATATATTTCACCAAGCAATTAAAGAACTGCAAGTTCCGCGTGACAGCGTGCGCAGTCATGGAAGGTGTCCTGGCTGGCACAGAGTAATTGAATCGCACAATTTCGTGCATGCGAGGGCCGCGGGAAGGTTTAACGAAACACTAATCCTTTGCGAATAGATTCCAAAAAGCACCAAAAAGCATTTTTACGTAAAGTAAGATTTCTATTTGGAGACCAAAAAATTGGTTGCTTGCTGTTCCATTTTATCTCTCAGCATTTATTTTTACTTGAATATTATTTATTTTTTATTTATTTCGCAGTTTATATATCGTAACCTTCAGTTTATTATTTTTAGTCTAATTGTTACGCAACTGCCAGAATAATTCTTCAATACGAAATAATTGTTGATTAACCCTCGTTCAACAATTTTACATTCTGCAAAATGGTCGGTCACCAGAGGTGGGCATTATTTGGCGAAAAAAATATTTGAAATAATATTCAATATTTTAGATTTTATTTTGCTTAAAGAAAATAGTATGTTATTTGAACAATCTGAACCTCGAAGTAAAATATTTCTATTTTAACAATGTCATCCACAAAATAAAATATTTCTATTTTAATAATCTGAAACACAAAATGAAGTTTCAAAGGTTCGCAATATCCATTGAATGCGAACCATTATTTTTTGAGCAATAATATTTAAAATTGAAATTGAAAATAAAGATAAGGTCCAAATAGTTTCAATATTCTTAAAATAAAATACTATTTTCAAATACTATTTTCCAAAAATTACTGCATCAAATAAAATATTTTATTTTCAAAAATTACTGCATCAAACGAAATATTCTATTTTCAAAAATTAATGCATCAAATAAAATATTTTATTTTCAAAGTTCTACAGATACTGTAAAATAAATGGGATTATATATATCAATATATATTTACTATTTACTATTTAAAATACTATTTTCCCCAGCTCTGTCTCGATCACTTTCCGTTTAAAATATTATTCCAAGCTATTAGATTGAGTTTTTTTGTACTCTTTGTCGAACAGAAGATACAATGATCTTCTCTTGGCGACGTTCATTCGCTCGTGCATAAGAAGCAAAACACATGGCGCGAAAGTTTTACCTGAGAAGCGTTCCCTCCCGGCCCGTTCCATTAAAGCGCAAAATTATGTTGTAGTCCACCGCGGAACATTTTACCTTGTAATTAGAAACCCGTTTCGTTTCCTAACTACTGGGCAAACAGTTAAATTGTGCCGAGTCCTGTTGTGAAATGCGAAAGAAACCGCAGATAATATACGAAGTTGTTTGAAACATTTCCGGGAAACTCGTGAGTCGTTAAACGCCCGGAACCTCCGTGTAGAGTTGGACTAACACACCCGGAACAAAATGGAAAGAAGCAGGCGAAGCGAAATGTTTCGGAAAGAAGTATAACAGCGACGTGTAATCCTTGATAATAGTTTGCCCGCCAGAGACTCAAACATGAACGTGGCAGGTTAACTTTTCAAACGATAACGGGTAAAAGAAATTTCATCAACGAAATTAGCTTGTTCTTGTAAAAGTCTTTCGATTGTGTTTGTCGATTGAAATCGATTCGATCAATTTTCTTCATTGGATCTACTGTGTAACCATTTAGATTTCGATATTTCCCTGTCATTACCCTTTATTAAACACGCTTCTCCACGGTGAAACAGTTCTATGATTGACGCTCGCGTTTACTTGCTCTTTGCATCGCGCTCGGAATTTTGGTTGGCCGGTAACAACATAGATATGTCGTCGAGCTTTCAGCGTTACGAGCTTGCGTTTGATGTATCGTGCACGCAGCCGAAATTGCAGCGCCAGAGTTCCACAGACGTCTCGCTGACCAACAACTGTCATGGGAAAAATCTCTATTCGTCATAGGGAAGCATAAGGCCCTTATTCTTTACGGTCGTCTCGGGAATCACGCGTCCCCGCGATTTCTTTGCCTCCAGATCCTTTCTTATTCTCATGATTTCTATATTCACTGATTATTTTTTATTAATTGGTTGATTGCCAAATCACGAATCCCAGAAAATCCAACAAAATCAATGTAATTTAGTTAATGAAACCAAAACCGTAATTTCCTGATAAACATTAATGTTTTCTTATAGTGTTAAGTAATTTTAATTTCTATAAGGAAATTGTGTTCTGGTACAGTGCTCTTTATGTGAAACAAGCATTACAGTCAAAATTGAACTATTTGGTCATCCGCGTTCTTCATTTATAGAATTATCTTCATTCTGTAGTCCTCTTTGCCATCAACGAATAGTATGTTAATTCATCACAACAATTTATTTAGTAAAGTGGAATGGGGTAATTGCGCCCTAGTTTCTGCAAAGTTGGACTTGAAACTGATGTATTTTCAGTCTGGTATGTAAAAACTTAACGCTCTTGGTATCAAACTCTTGCCACAATTATTACTGATGAATTAGTATTATGTAGGATTCTAATTTTACTTGAAAATTATCATTGCCCCGAAAATGGGGCAAGTCCGTCTCTGAGAGTTAAAAATGCTTTCGAACCTTGTTTCAAGTGCTACGGGGCAAGAAAAGAATGATTAACAAGCCTGCTAGAAAATGCTCTTTTATCGCATTAAATATATTGTTTAGTTTTATAGTTACCCATACAGTACGCACTTACCCCACCGTGATAGTACGCACTTGCCCCGTGTAGTAATATTTACGGGGCAAGAGCATCTTAGTGTTTTCTTCAATAAATTAAAAAAAAATACAATAAAAACGGTTTATTTAATGTAAACCCACATCAATATTTGTTGTACTTAGCTAAAATAACAACACAGAATATATTAATAACTTGTAAACTATTGCACGTTCAGGGTAACCTAAAAGTTGTACGTGCACCTCGCACGTGACTGTTTGGCATTGGTTGATTTAAGCGAGGAAAACACCTTTATTCTTGGGCGACATCTATGTCGGATAGTTCATACTAACTTATACTACATTAATAAACACAAGCTAGAGAAATTTCGTTCATATTATAATAAAAATAACCAATTAACGGACTTGCCCCGTTGACGCACTTACCCCACTCTACCTTATGTTATTTTTCCACACATATGAAAGGAATACACGACAGTCGCGTTGATTGAGGTTGAAATGAAATTGATTCATTATCAAAGTTTCATATAATAAAACTACAAATATACACGATAAATAAACGTAATACAGAATAAAAATTATGATGTGTCCCAGTTTGACCTATGTATCCGATTTCGTACGGGTCTTTTTAGTAGATTAGTCGACTGCGATTGCGATCGACGGAAATAAGATATTTGAAGTCCGCCGGATTCGAGTTGCGCTCTGTTCCATTGGTTTTATATTATGCATCGTTTCGGCCAGATATCAGCTATCGAGGATAGTTCTAATCCTTCCGCCTACTGCGATTTCAATCGCACTGACTACGCCGTTGTCGATATTTCAGAACGCGAGGGCGGCACTCAACAACCGACCAGAGTGTGCGACGTCGAATATTACGGATTGTCGTCACCGGTGAACGGTTCCGTAGTGCATCCGGAGCCTCACCGATTATTCGCTATGAAGGGGCCGGTAAAATGCAGGCAGTACTTCATCCCGGAGCCTAATCAGTCGGTCATCATCCGAGTAAGTCCTCCGATCTATACTTATCCACCGTTGGCACCGGTCTGCGGAGCAAAAAATATTTGCCGGCGTCTATCAACTCTTTCTTGCCCTATATCCAGGCGAACTCAATTTTATTACTATTATCATCAGTAGACAGCGGATCTTTATGCAATTATAGCTTTTGAAAATTTTCAAAAAGTGCTAGGACATAAAAGTTGACAGCACACATTTAGTACAATTTTAATTTATTTCAGATCACAAAGGCTACTACCACGGAAAATAAGATTCTATTTTATTCCACTTTCTCTTAAAATTTGTCTACAAAAATTGAAAATTGCACACATCCGCCGTCTAATCATCAGACGGCGGAACTTTATGAAAAATAAAAATCGTTTGCATCAACTGCAACGAACAAGGTCCAAGTAATAATTACTTTCATTCTTTAATAATGTTTAATAATAAATTTTTTAAATCTGTTCACTGTTTTAAATTGCAAGTACCCATTTTTGTCATAATTGGATAAAATCCGCAGTCTAATTATCATTTATATTGCAGTTACGCGTAATTTCATTTTAGGTACAAAATTGTAGGTCGAAAATAATATAATAGCATGTGTTGCAAAGGGATTCTAGATAGTCGGTCTAATTCAGTGTGTACCGGGAATTGTTATTTATTATTTTTCACTTCCACATCAAAATTTATCTCCAACTTGACTGTTCTATAAAATATTGGGTTGGCGAGAAAGTAATTTCGGTATTGTATGGTGAAATGATGACGTGATCTCGCACTTGGATCAGTTTTTTGCCGGTAAGGACCAGAAGTTTTATAAGCGCGAATTGTGAAGCTACCAGAAAATGGCAAAAGATCATCGAACAAAATAGAAAATAGAAAATATATTGAAGTTCCGTGCTTGAATAAAAAAAAATGGGTTCTATTTCACCTTGAAATACCGAAATTACTTTCTTGCGAACCCAATAATATGCACATTGTACAATGTAAGTACACTTCGTGGGAAGTAATCGTTTTTCACAATCATAATGAAAAGGAAATCGTAACGAAAAGAATATTCGGAATCAAAGATTCTAGAATATCCTTTAGCGATCCTCTAAGCTAGATCGCTAAACGGTGGCTGGTTCGTTTAAAGGTGGAGAGCAGCTCGGAACGGAGACCAAACAACCCTTGCGAAACCAAGTGCGGGGACAGCGGCTGTCATTGCGTCAGCAACGAGTCGCTAGAGAACATGGACCACCTTCTGCTTGTGTCTGAAACCGGCCATATCGTCACCTGTTTCTGCGGAAATTATCAGGTAAGCGAAAACCAGGCATAATAGTTATCTTTTCAGACGCATGACTGTCTCGAAAGTTTAAATTGGAAATTGAAAACTCAATTAGAACACCAAACTGTGCACCTAACGTCCTAGAACAGGATGAGTTACGCGGACCGCGCACCGTTCTCGGGCATAGTGTGAAGAGTTTCTGCTGCAACAAATGGTGTAGGACTATAATTGGTCAGACGTGTGGAACTCTTGATCAGACAAGCCGGATAGTACCGAGCATTATCGGATAATGAAGTGCACGCCCAGTTTCATGTTAATGGAGGAAATAATTAGGACCACTTACGCTTCATTTCGATACATTTATAGACTGTTGTAAACAATACAAATTTTCGAATCGTCTGGATTTTCTTAATATTTCTAATTTCGGAGAAATTGTTCGCGCAAGAGTTTGGGTTTCCGGTTTTTTATTTTACAATTATTGAAATTATGCTGACGCTTTTACTGGAGATGATAATACACATTTTTGTGTGTGTATCCAAGCACATAGTATAATAAAAATCACAGAATATAAATATATAAATTCTGATGTAATTTTTATAAGGCAACACATGCCAGCCATTTTTAGAGCTCGATAGTGTTAAAACCGATTTGGTAATCTTATTTAAATTTTTAAATTTCAGTTTGTTGTATGCTGGATTAATATCTTGCGTGAAAAGACTGATCGATTTCAGAACTCTCCCGGAGCATTACGAAACTTGTATTTCCGAAAGATCAACGTTCAGTAGACACTAGTTTACTCTGCGAAGACTGCTCAGCGCAATCGATCTACATATAGACATTGCAAACAAATTAAATTACGGGAGAAACTGTTGATACCATAAAGTTTCGGTTCAAGAAAACGTTAAACACTCTCAAACGATCGAAACTTGATAGAGTTATTATGCCTAGGGCCATTAGAAGGGTTGCTGCCGTTTAGAAAAATGAAGATGACCTTGGCCTCTCCAGAAAAAAATAACATGAAAACAAACATTCAGTTTTGTCCTTAAGATATTTGACGTATGTATCTTCATTACGGATTGTATGCATTCATGGCAAAAATGGGTGGATGTAATTTAAAAGAGTAATAACATTGAGACAATTTATGGATATCCATATGTTATTTTCAATTGATTAAAATGATTAAAGTTAGGAAGAAATGTTTATATATCGTTTCTGTGTTCTGTGGGTAAGGAAGAAAATTTTTATTTTGCATGAAGATCCGCAGTCTGGACGTACACTACCGCTCAAACGTATGTGAACACTTATCGATGAAATTTGTGTACTATTTGATTGTTATTAGACGATATTTATTATTCACAGAGCTGAGTAAAATAGAATTGGAAATAGTAAACAGTTCAAGTATGCGTACCACTGAAAATGTTTGGAAACGTATTTTAAGGGAGGCTTGTGTAACTTCAGTGAAAAACTGATTTTTAAGAATTTTTTTAGAACAACTACAATTGGATATATAGAACTAGGCCTTTTCTAGTTGTAAACAGATAGTCTTGAAGTACAAGTGTTCTTGTTTTAGTGTTCAACAAAGATTAAATCCCAAAGATTCTTTTTCTTCCAGGAGAAGAATTGAACAAGTGTCCACATGCTTTTGAGCGGTAGTGAATATTTAAAAACAACAAAGATATTCGAGGTGCAAACTCTATGTGACTCGTCCTGTATAGTTACAAGAATGGTCCGCTGTCGGAGGGTTAATACTTAGCATTTAGAAGAAGAAGGTTAGCGGAGGGACGAATACCGCGTAGAAATAAATGGTGATTGCGTTGCGCTTGAAATCCGCGGGACCGTTTTCCGTATCTCGGAGTTATCGGCGTATGAATCCCGTGCCGTATAAAAGCAATGAAAATGCGAAACGTCGATACAAAGTGGCAGTTATATAAGCCGATTCTTCGGGACTCTTCCGAAGCTAATGCTCGGAACAAGGACGTTACAGAGCCCGTTGAATGACGGCGGCGCGGCGCGCGAGACGCACGGGGTTGTCGCATCATTGACCGGGATCGTTTAATTCGAAAAACGCTCGGCAAGCACCACCGCCCCCGACACCGTTCCCTTTTCCTCTTTTATTTCTGCCGCTCACGTCCGACTGCCACCGTTTCATTCAAGTTTCATTCACGGGCAAACGCGGCACTCGCCGATTGTATTGGCCGGACACTGAATACTCTCTCGTTCTATTCAACACCTATTCCATCAGCCCGCACTGGAATTACTTCGAACGATTTCACCGGCTCGTGAATAAAACAAATAATGCGCGTGTACAGTGAAAGTTCCGAACAAGAACTACAGCTGGAAAGCGGAGAAATTGTTTTTCCATTTCGATCCGAGACGAACTCATTTCAGTTCCTCTCGCGTTCGCCAATTTACAAAATGCTCGAGGAAAAGAAAAGGGGGACGAAATATGTTCCGGATCGGTTCGGACTAATGAATATTAACTTGCCTTGAATATCATACAGTCGGAACTTTCGCTTACATTCATTTTCTCTTCTAGAATATGTCGCTTCACAGGACGTCCGCGCATCATTGAAGAATCCTACACGGTTTTTTCTCCTCGCTTTGTTTCGACTCGTAGAATTCGCGATCAACTTGAAATTGCTTCTTCAACATTGGAGTTCGTAAACTTTCTTTATGGCTAACAAAGTGAAGTTTCCCGTCGGTGTTCGAAATACAGTGCGTAAAGATAACAATGGAGGCGCGTTCTGTTTTTATGACCAATGAAACTGTTTTCGATGAGAACGTTAGGGAAACATGGCGGGTATGTATTAGAAGCTGCGATTTCACCCCTCGGACCCGAAATCAAGTCCTGAAATCCATTCGATTTGCTTTACGTACACTGAGAAAAAAATCCTGTCGAAACAAAAAAAATATATGTTGATTCAATAAGATGTACTATTGAATAGTGCCAATATCATATGAACTTATTTTAATATTTAATACTATTGAATTTCAATAGCAAAACTCATTTCCGCCAATCGTATAAGCGAATAAATCAATACATTTCTCAAATTTTTTTAACAACATATCTGATTGAAGGAAAAAGAGAAATATTACGAATAATAATGTACGGTATTGAATCGAATAATATTTTCAATCATTTCATGATAGACAATTCAAATACATCACGATTTGCTTCTAAATGTCATACTATTGAAAAGAATACATTGATATTCATCGAAGTAAAAAAATTACAATAACACGCGTGTTATTGAAGTAACTACTTTTTTTTCTCAGTGTATGTGACGGCTGTTGGCGAACCTGTTAAAATCTTTGTAAATAAATGTAACTTCACAAAACGTTGTGGAGCTCGTTGCTTTAGAAACTTGGTTCGGTAACGAATAAAATCCCGGTGAAGACGTTCGGCTTGCTCTTTGTAGCAGGGACGAGCCTTAAAACTATTTGATACACGCGACAGATGTTTCTTTTATCTGGAATCTATTGCATAGGACTGGCTGCCTGTCGGCATTCGTAGCTGGATACCAGTGTACATCGAATGGTCGAGATTCTCGGAGGCAGGCCTCAATTTCCGTGCAGCTTACGAGTTTATCAACGACACTTACTGCGGCTACCACGAGACGAATAAGCCGGAAGGCGAGGTCGTGAACGGCGGCGATCTAGCCAGCACCGGATTAAAGCTCAATCAGTATTATCACCAGAGGTGCACGTGGATCTTGAACTCGTTGACGGATCGACAGCTCACTATCGAAGTGAAATCTGCGCAAAGCCGTGAGTATTCTGTTTTCTATACCTTCTATTCCTCTTTTTATAGAGCAATGCTCCCTAATACAGAACTCTATTTATATTTCATTAGGGGGACTTTCTGGTCAAAAACCTCGAATATTCAATTTTGTTGCATTTTCCCCAATACAGAGTTCTATTTTATTTCATTAGGGGGACTTTCTGGTCAGACACCTCGAATAAACAATTTTGTTTCATTTTCCCTAATGCAGAGCTCTATTTGTATTTGATTAAGGGGGGTTTCAGGTCAAGAACCTCAAATAAACAATGTTGTTACATTCCCCTAAAGTGCGTGTCTTTACGTATGATTAAAACTGACATTTACGACTCTGAAAGTTAAGATTTTCTTCTGCTGCGCTGATTCCTCGTTCGTCGGTCGTTCCACCGGCAAACGAGTACGAATCACAAGAAAGGAATGCACACCAAGAAGAAACGAGTGGTTCATACATATTTATAAAATCATCGGTGTTAAACTTTCTTTGAGGTCCGTCGCACGGTCCGCAATCCGGCCGGTCAACGGGAAAAAGAGAATCGCCAAACACGAAGGAATAGTAAACTTTTTCGCAACGCGAAGTCTCCGAAGCATCCCGCAGATAACCTTAATTCGTGAACTACCCGCAACGCTGAACGATATCTCGAATAATTCACGAGCCATTTCACACTGAAGTGACTCTGTAATTAAGCCAAAGTTCAAGCTAAATAAAAGAACCGCAAAATAATATTTAACGAGCCCAGGAAATCTCTCAATCCCGACCTCAAAGTGGAAACTTCCTCGTCCTTAATTCGGAAGAAGAAGCTAAGGTCGATGCGGAACGAAGAGGCTCTTTGTCTTGATCTTAGACCCGACCCGCTGAATTTCGTTCGATTACGCTCTTCCTCCGGAATTTCGACCGAGCCATTGAGTATGGTCGCGAAAAGCGGACTGACCAAAGAAAGGAGGAGGTAAACAGAATGGCCGGAGAAAGGAGAAACTGGCTTTCTCGGTGGAACCGTTGCCTCGAAAACGAAGCAAGTCTCGAGATTAAAGGGACCATCAGATTTGCCCGGACAACGCGAACTAGTCCCATCCAAGTCTTTAAAGCCTGCCTCCACCTTTCCTCTCGATTTCCTCTTCAACCCATCTCTCACTCGCTGTTTCTCTTCTGTCTGCGTCTTTCTTCACCTGTCCGGTTCGCGCGTCGCATTCTCGTCACGAATCAACAAGCGCTCAAAGACGTGAACCGAAGCCGACTGCGGTAGACCGACCCCCAGAAAATGGCTGTCACACACCACTCGATCTCCGTTTCCGCTTTGGCGGCATAATTTTCCTAGTCTTACTCTTTCTTATTCTTGTTAAAATGTTTGAGAATTAACATATAGAAAACCTAGAAACCCTTCACGTCGTCGCCAAAATAATTTATTTTATTTTTAAAATATTAACGAAGAGCTAGCAGTAATCTTGCCAATCTTGCAATTTTATTTCTGGAAACCTGCTTTTTCCCACTCGTATATGATCGGGGATATTCTGTTTCAGCCTGATCAACGGAGAAAGAACACTGCACGTGTAAATCGCGTTCATTAATCACGGTTTCAAATTACTTTCGAAAGAGGAGAAACATTGAATGCACAAAAATATCAGAGAAATTTATTCCAGCAATTCTCACGTGAAATCAGTTGTTTTGATATTCCTTTTCTCGTGAAATATTTAATGCAACAGAAGCTTTATAAACGACAGGAACAGAACAATAATGTCAAATTTCGGTCTACAACATTGCATTAAAACGGAAATATTGAAATGAATTCGGCGAATCGTTATCAATTGTCGAATATTCGCTCTTCCACAGATCGTTTCGGGTCAAGAATGAAACGTACCTGTATTCCCGAACAACCAATTAAGGGAGCTCGTTTCACAATTAATTGTCGCGGATGCAACATTTGACGCACGAAAAAGTTCGACTCGACTGTCAATATCTCCATAGTCATCGATGCCGGATAATTAATACCGGATGGATTGTTAGTGCGTCGGGTTCAAGTTACAAACCGCACTTCAATCCTTATTACAGATTATCGTTAATTGACAACAACTGTCATGAAAACCGGTAATTTCCATGCAGATTGCAAATGAAAAGAAAATTAGGAAATACGTATACCTGAGATAAAATTTTTTAGATTTTCACACTTGTGGCTACACATTTTCGAGTACTGTTACATATGTTATAATGTAAAACAATTCTTGCTCACTTGCAACATGAAAATTATTTGAAAGTGCATACAATTTCATCTAATTTTATATTTTTATAATATAAGAATAATCCCATCATGATCTCTGATGTTAAATAAAGTTTACTACAATTTTAGAGACTTTATTCACATATAAATGCAATTAGTGAATTAGTTATAAAAAAAACACTAACTTCATTTTCTTTATATCTAGCTGAAATTGTTCATTTTATGAACAGAATAAATACGATATTATAATATATACATTAGCTAGTTCCCAGCAATGCGACTCTACAGAAATCAAAATTCAAATTTTCATATTGGCGCAAGAATTACGATAAACATTTAAGTCGAATCAGTTTAACAGCTTCATTAGGTGAAAATTTCAAAGGAATCTTATTTTCTCGTAACTCAAGGAGGAATTACGTCTTGAGGCGTATGAAAACGTAATTAGTCGATATTTAGTACGACTTCTTCACTCTTGGGGATGAACATTAAATTATAGCATCAAGTTTTCCAAACACTTTTCCTCGCGCGAGAAATGCAAACCGTTCGCGGCGTTTACTGAATTTCTGTCTGCTTCTTTTCTGTTTCCCACAGGCCCTTGCACCGCCTGGAATCTGACGATACACGAACACAACAAAACTGGAGATCCAGCAGGACTCAGATTGTACACCTTCTGCTCGAGGGACACACACAAAACTTTCACCCTACCTTGGAAAACGAACACTGTGGTGCTTAGGTGAGTTTTAAGAAAAAGTGCGACAGACTAACCGGTAGTTCCATGAACATTCTTCGAGATCTGCGTTGACTAACAATTCTAACATGCAACTATTAGATGATTGCGTAAGCTCGTGCCCGATTTTCATAGACTTTCCTAATTGTAGGAAAGAATGGTGACTATACATATAATAGATTAAAAAAGCTGTATTCTTTAAAATCTAACCATTGAATTTTATTTTCAAATTGGGCACGAACTAATACAATCATCTGATACATTTAGAAAATACATTTTTGTTACGTATTTATAATCAGAGCTGGGGAAAATAGTATTTTAAATAGTAAATAATAAATAGTCCTATTTATTTTTTAAACCATGCGTACAACTTTGAAAATAAAATATTTTATTCGATGAAGTAATTTTTGAAAATAAAATAATTTATTTGAAAGAGGCACTAATTTTTGCAAATAGTATTTTATTTGAAGAATATATTGCAAATATTTGTATTTTGTCTTTATTTTTAATTTTAATTATAAATATTATTGCTGAAAATAATAGTTCGGATTCAGTGCATTTATGAGTGTAAATCGTTTCTTAACGATAAGATAGACATAAACCGCATATGTTTATGCGGTTTCTCAGAGTATTATAACAATGCAAAAAGTAAAATATTTTATTTTGTGTTTCAGATTGTGAAAATAGAAATATTTTATTTTCTGGATCAAATTGTTGAAATATAAATATTTTATTTTGTGTTTCAGATTGTTAAAATAGAAATATCTTATTTTTGAAATTGTATATCTTATTTAAAATACTATTTTCTTTAAGCAAAATATTAAATAGTATTTGAAATATTTGTTTCGCTTTTGTTTCGCCCACCTCTGTTTATAATCAGGGAGGTTTCTCTGCCTCAACTTTTTGTCAGTATAGACAGAGATAGATGCTAAAGTGAATAAAAATGATTCAAACAAAAATAGTTCGATTTAACAAGGGCTGATACAATAATTAACAATTAACACATCAATTCAATTTTTTTTTTAATCGTAGATTGTTCAACATTTCCGTTGAAAATTTGAAATCAATATCTGTGAAGGTTCCTGAGAAAACAGCTTGCAATACATTACGTGAGATACTCCACTGTTTCGCTTCGTTAGGTTACAGTTAAGCTGAATAATTAATTGTCAGGAAGTATGATTTATTTGGACCGGAACTGAAATTATTACGCAGGGATTACATTTTGCACGTTTCGTATTGCTACACCAGAATCTGTTTACGCGAACTACCGGGGGCGTTTACGAGATGTTTTTAATCAAATACAGTTCGGGAATGTAGTGACGAGAGTTATTTACATGAAAACTAGTTTGCTGTAATTATCTCAAAAGTTGTGTTTATGGTGTAGTCGTAATTAAATTGTAATACCACGTACGTTTAGAAAGTGTTTTTAATGGACATTGAGATGGGGAATTTTAAGGAAAGCGGAAAAGAAATCTTGGTGATTTTTTACTTTGTACTATTTGAGCATGTTTAAAGAAATTTTTGTCTTTTTCCTATGTTATCCAGTAGATTTGAACGAGATGTGAGAAATCCAAGTTTCGATCATGGAGGACCAATGGTTCAAAAGTTATAAATGTTTAAAGTTTAGCGATTTCAATTACTTGGCTTTGGTAGTTAGGTCGGGTGTTGGGAAGCGGAGAGGGCCGGCTTGGGAATCTACGTGATCAACATCTGCGCGTGCATGTGGTACCACCTAGTCACAACACACAACATGGCGGCGCTAATCTGTCAAAAACACTGAAAATCGCTCAACTTTAAACATTTATACCTTTTGAACCATTGATCCTCCAGGATCGAAACTTGGATTTCTCACATCTTCTCGTCCAAATCTACTGGATAACATAGGGGAAAAGTAAACATTTCTGGATACGCAAGGGAAAGTTTGCCCATATTTAGTATTATAAAAATAAGATACATGTGTATATCTTTGTATTCAGGAGAGTCTGTAGAATCGTTCTACGTAAGAATCATTCATACAGCTTTCATGGTTGAAGCAGCGAAAATTTTTGAAGTTGAAAATTTTCCCTTTGTCAAAGTTAGAGTGAAATGTTATCAAAACGTACAATTAGCGTAGAACAGTGTCACCAGAAACGATGTTAACGTGATTACCTTTTGTTTGCAGATTACAAGCATTGGGAAGAACTGCTCCTGCTTACACGATAAAATGGAGAAGCCAATCAGTGATCGCAAACACCCACAAAAGCGCACCGTCGCCTGCACCAAATCATGTGCTCAGTTCCTCAACCAAAAGTGGACCTCGAACACAGATTCTACTACTCACCACGACATTTCTGATCTACGTGGTCGGTTTTTGAGTGAACGAACTCCATACATTGTGCCCGTAAACGTTCCTGTTCTATGAGAAACTATATACGAACGAGCCTAAGGATTCTCTTGCACATGTACATACATACTACGTTTAGATGAAACGTTGATGCTCGTGTTTCTTTAACACTAAACCTACAGAACACTAAAGGTGACCTACGTTGCCTTACATGAAAATGACAGGATTGGACTTGCTTGTAATGAAGACAACTCGATCATTTCCCACGGAAGTATCTTTATAGTTTGAATAATTGGAAGATAAAAATCCGAGAACAACAGTGATAGGTTTAGTGTTGAAATTCTTCTTGGAAATGTGGAAAATGCTTAAACAATCAGATAACCGGAGTCTTGATAGTCATAGAATCAATTGCGAATCGTGCCTATAGCGCTGGCAACAAGTTGTCTCCGAATTGTTACATACGAATACCGATACAATCGTAATTTATCATTAGACAGCGGATGTTTATGCAACGTAAACAATTTCTAGCTGAATTGCAACAAACTGGAATGCAGTACATATTTAATTTTTCTTTTCCAATATGTTTAACATGTTGAAAATAATATAAGCGTACTTTCAAATTCTTCTAATGTTTTTACTGTTATAAATTGCACCTACTCATTTTTGTCATAAATGCATAAAATCCGCTGTCTATTTATCATATAATGCTTTCCGTTCATCAGAACAGTACGTGGACTCTTTTTACAGTATTAATTATTCATAGAGAAACAATTGATATTATTCATGAGGAATTTCGTTTCGCGAAGGAAGCTTTACGTTCAATATTCAATTGTTTCAAATATCTCCAGTCGATCCGTGCTCAATATAATAAATGTAAACACATCGTTCTTTGCATTCCTCTCGACATCGTTCAAACACGAGCATCGAACGCCGATGGGAAATAAGAATTCCAAAACAATTCGATCGATCTGAAGAATACCCACAGTAATATGAGAGAAATGTGTGCGACGTGAGACCAACCGCGATTTACTCGCGGTGATCGAAACAAGTGACGTCGTTAATGAAAATCGACCCTGGATTGGAATTCAGTACTTTAGTCGAACTATATATATAAATATATAAATATATGAATTACAGATAAAAATCGAGAAGAGATATTATATACTACGAATCGCTCGGTGTATACCACTCGTTTTAGTATTAAGTCTCTAATAGATCATGTACATATTATACATACGTAAGCATTATACATAAAAGATACACGCTGCGTGATACGTCTACAAGGAGAGGCGTAAATGTGTCTGTCATTTCGAAAATAGTGACAATCTTTCTAAAACACAAGGGCATACGATTCTACACAAAATATATATTACAAATTTCAACATTGTTTCTACTTCTTTTCTTCTTATACAATTTAAAAGAAAAAACAACAGTTTTTATACCATTTTAAGAAAAATATTTTAATGGAGTTTTTACCAAAAATTGTAAGTTCTCAAGAGATATTTCAATGAATCAAGAATGTGTTAATATTTATAGGAAAACGATATTGAATTTAATCATTTCGAATCTCTCGCTCGATGCACATTGGATCAAAAAAGTATTGGCTCATATTTTCGTAAGTATTGGATTAACTGAAACGGTGTACAGATTTCAGGTTTTGTATGGAGTGTATATTATTTTGTTACAGTTTTTAAACGCAATCAAATGTCGGTTCTCTGATAAATCCTGGTAAACTGTGTGTGTAGACGTTCTAACAAGTCTAATTCTAAATTGTATATCAGTACGGTTCCTTTTGATCTTGCATTATTCTAAAAAGATTGAATGCGCTAAAACTTTTTTAATCCACTGTAAACACAAAAAATCCGGGCGAAGTTTCCGTTTACGTCCGTTGTCAGAATCGGATGAAATTTTGGGAATAGGTTCCTTTTTGACTAAAATGATGATTGTCAGAAGGATTTTTGGCGATTCGAAAAAAAATTTGTTATCATTTCAATGTCACTCCCTACCTTACCGACACCACTCCTGTATTTTCGTATGCTTGGACGCCTATTGTATCCGCCACCCCCCCCCCTCCACCACCTATCCTAACTAATTCTGATCGCATAATCTTCCCATTGTAGATATTCAATTAATTGGTTTAACAATTGGAATTTTGAAAACATTTTATATTAATTTCCAGAATATACATATTTAATATCTTCAATTAATTGCAAAAATGGATCATCACCAGCTTTGTTGACCTCATAGCGCCATAAAAATTCACACATGTGATCTATAATTGAATCATCCGTAATGCCACCTCTACTTAGACTCTAGATTGACATTAAAATAGAAAAAAATTTGTTTTTTACCGAATCGGTAAAAAATTTTTTTTCGAGTCGCCAAAAACCTTTCTGACAATCATCATTTTAGTCAAAAAAGAACCTATTCCCAAAATTTCATCCAATTCTGACAACGGACGTAAACGGAAACACAGCCAAAATCCGTAATAAAATCTCTGTTATTTCTATCGTTTCGTGGTGACTAATTGTAAGGGGGAAAAAAGGTGTAAGCACGCACAAACCGAGGCAGACAGATTTCTTGCGATCCCTTCCGGACGTTTCGATCCGCGCACGCATATAAATATAAATATAGCGGGTAAAATCGAAGAGGAAATAAACGAAAGAACAATACGCGATGCACGGATTTGAAGTAGCCGAGAACCACACGTCACCTCTCTCATGCAAATGCCAAAGTAAACGTGTAAGAAAAATTATATAATGGTACATAGTTCTTGTACATACATACATATACATACACACATACATGGTAGGGCAAAGTAGGCTTTGTACAGAGTATCATATGAACTATACTGTTAAGAAGTTCATTGTAAATTATGCGATAATTTATTGTAAGGAGGGGGCGATCCCGTGGATGGAAACAGATTGTATTTTAACGAACGAGCTTCGAGTGCCGATCGAGTGCACTCCTCGACTAATTGTTACCGCGTTTTACCGGAAATCCAATGGTGTCTCCTCTTCCGCGAAAGAAAGATTTATCGCTAGGAAGTTATTATGTTAAAACAGAGAAAACGGAACGAAGATGAAAGATTGTTACAGAGAGCACGTCGAACGAGGTGGAAAGAAGAAAATCTTTCGCGATGGAGAAGGTGTACCGGGCGACTTCCGGTTCACGCGACTGATTGTTAGATTAAGCCGAAAGTAAGAGCTAGGACGTGAATGTTTGATGTACGTATCGACTTTGACAGCATTGAATTAAAGAACAAATGGACTAATGGAATTAATCTACTCGAAGAACCATCCATCGATGCGAGCGTTACCATCGATTCCTGTAATTTTGTAACACGATCGCCGTGATTATTTATAACGCCGTGTTAGAAGTAATATCCTCCGTTCCAACTGCTTCTCTTGGCCAAGTTGTTACACTTTACATGTCATTCGTTCGGTGTGTTCCTTTTATACTGTACAATAACACTACGAACGACGAATGAAGAGTAATCTCTCTATTGTCGTACGTTCGGTTTAAACAACGTTAATAGATGAATAGGAACAAATGATTTTCAAATGGAACGTTGCTCGTTCCTATTCGCAGCCAGAAAAGAGCTTCGGCACGTTTACAAAAGAGACTCTCAACTGAAATCTATAAACAATGAATTAGGTGATTCTTATTTCATTTATTAGACGATCTTGTTTAAACCGAAGGTGTCGAGGATCAAGGTGTTATACTTCCGATCTAAGGCTCTTTGCTGCAACGTAACGCAGTTCCGTTGAGAGACTTTAATACTTGTTAAGAGGGGCGCATATGTTATAATCTCGTGCAACACGGGATCAGCTGAATCATTACGAACCTTCGATGGAGTAAAGATATTCTTCTCAACCTTTCATACTTGGACGTAATCAATATCGATTCTTAACGAACGTTTTCTGTTTTTCTAATAAGGTAACTTTTGTTACAATGTCCATTGATTGATTACATCTTCCTCAGAATATGTAATTCTGAAAGATTCGTTTACGGTGTTCAACGAGAAGAGCTATCGATGCATATTTGTCATTTCGAATCGATTTTAGGCTTAATTCACATTAGCGAGTAGAAAGACTGAACTATCCCCCTACCCATCCCTCTCCCCCGATTGTAATTTGTATTCGTGAAGGCTGGTAATGATTGAATACGACGAAGCGCGACAGATTAAAGTCCGACCTCGTCGGAAGTTAAAGATATATTAAAGTTTGTATGATAATGATAATGATTTCTGCAACCTCGTCGAAACAGAGTTGAAAGTCACGATGTAATTAATTGCACCGTATCGAAAAGAGGCGGCACGCTGTCGAAAAGAAGGAAAACGGAAACCGGAAAGAGATTATCAATCGAGAGGTCGCACATCTTTTAACGCATTGTAACTATTATCGTGACCCCGGAGACACGTAATTTTCCAATGGCTTGTGTTCGAAATCGGTGAACTGTTTCCACGAAATGCTGTTGTTAGTTTCAAGAGGGAAAAAATGCCAATGTTAACCGCGCTAACGCAAAGCTAATTCTTTCTCACGTTACTCGACGGGGTATAATTCACAACGATTGTAACACGGTTTGTTCCTTAAACGAATGTACCGGTTTTGCACAAAGCATGTCTAACTAAGGAAAGAAGAAATACATGTTACATGTATGTACTAGCCGCGTATATCTAAGTCACAATAAATAGTCAATTGTTTCATATAAAGTACGAATAAAATGAAACGAAAACCAAATACATTCGTAGTTTTTCATATCACTGTCTCATGAATGCGAAAAGTGTTAGCACAGTTTCTCAGCTTCTTCAAATACTAATCTCGTTACTTCAGTCGCAGGGAGCTCGCAAGAAATATTGTCTTTATTAATATTGTATGAATCATTGTCTTTACAGGAGATACACCAGGTGTTTTACACTTCATGGTATAAATTAGGTCAAGTCGATTCTATGGCTGGAAATAAGACGAAAATCAAGAATAACGAAATAGCGTGGGAGGCTTCGTTTGCAAGAAAATTAAAATGACAGTCGAGTACTTACACGCGTCGTCCAAATTTACAAACACGGTCGCAATAGCATCTTGTAGTTTTCCTGGAATGAGATCGTGGAAGGAGAAAAGGCGAAGAGGAAAAATCGACCAGTTTTGGTCGATTCTGACAGCACTGCACGCCTTATGGGAAAAGTGGCATGAATGATTTGCTGCTATAATGAATATCCCATACCACAGAGTATATGAGAGTGCTCACGCCCGGGGATTAGCCGTGCCACTTTTGTCTGCTCATCATGTTTAGCCTGGAACAGCTCCTACATCATCTTTAGCATGGAACAGAACCCACTATACTGTTATTAAATCTGTGGCGACACAAACAAGATTAGTACAGACATTGTATCATTTCGGTGTACATTTTTTGTATGAATCTACAATGAATAAATGAAGACAATATAATAAAGAAAGCGTGTCTACGTAAATATTTATTGAACCACCCATTTTTCCCGAACGTCCGACTTGTTGTCGAGTTGTTCTACTGAATCTCGTGCCACCTCCTTCGCTATCATGTTCTCTTAATATAAAACTCCATTTTCGAAGTGTTCGAAAATTTTCGACAAATTTCGACCGTCTATCTTGTCGTTGAGATGTACTACTGAATTTCGTGTCACCTCCTTCGCTATAATGTTGACTTGTACTACTAAATTTCATGCCACCTCATTCGCTATCATGTTCTCCTAATATTTACAAAACTAAATTTTTGAAGAATTTCAACCGCCTGAACCGTCGTTGAGTTGTTCTACTAACATATTCTCAGAATACAAAACTCCATTTTTCGAGGTTTTCGAAAATTTTCGACAAATTTCGGCCGTCTGGCTTGTCGTTGAGTTGTGCTACTGAATTTCGTGACACCTCCTTCGCTATCATGTTCTATTACACAACTCAATTTTTGAGGTGTTCAAAAATCTCGAAAAATTTCGACCGTCTAGCTTGTCGTTGAGTTGTACTACTGAATTTCATGCCACCTTCTTCGCTATAATGTTCTCCTAATACAAAACTCCATCTTCGAGGATTTCAAAAATTTTCAGCCATCTGGCACGCCGTTGACTTGTACTACTGAATTTCATGCCATCTCATCCGCTGTCATGTTCTCCCAATATTTACAAATCTAAATTTTCGAAGAATTTCGACCGTCTAGCTCGTCGTTGAGTTGTACTACTGAATTTCGTGCCACCTCCTTCGCTATCATGTTCTCCTAATACTAAACTCCATTTTCTAGGAGTTCGAATATTTTCGGCCGTCTGGCATGCCGTTGACTTCTACTACTGAATTTCGTGCCCCTCTTTCGTTATCATGTTCTCCTAATATAAAGTTCCGTTCTTCGAAAAATTTTCGAAAACCCATAAAATTGAGTTTTGTATTCAGTAATGCAACGCAACAACGAGTCAGATGGTCGAAAATTGGCGAAAATTTTGGAAATTCTCGAAAATTGTGTTTTGTATTAAGACAACATGATATCGGAAGAGGTGGCACGAAATTAAGTAGTGCAACTCAACGACAAGTCAGACGGCCGAAAATTAGCGAAAATATTCGAAAATTGAGAAAGTATTAGGAGAACATGACATGAAAGGAGGTGGCACAAAATTCAGTAGTGCAACGCAACAAGTCAGACGGCCGAAAATTTGCGAAAATATTCGAAAATTGAGAAAGTATTAGGAGAACATGACATGGAAGGAGGTGGCACGAAATTCAGTAGCACAACTCAACGACAAGCTAGACGCTGGAATATTTTTGTTTTCAAAGTTTCACTATTTTTGCAATGCCAAATGAGTACAGTAACTCAATGACAAGCATTTACATTTTTGCGGATATCAGTAGTATAACTCTACAACAAGTGGGACGTTCGGGAAAAATTGGTGGTTCAATAAATATAATACGCAGATATCCTTTTTAATACATAGTCTTTATTTACTCAATTGTAAATTCATACATAAAGTGTTTGTATATTGTATAATACATGTACATAACTTATCGATATTACATTCTAAACACTTATAACACGAATTTTGACTAGCTCGGATAGACTCGGCACACCGTCAGACATTCTAGTGTAATACCGCAGTACAGGGAGGTACGGACAATTATATTAGATGATCATCAGTCCACTGCTATACTGCTATACGTCGCTTGTGCTGCGGCAGCCGATGGATAAACCCGCTAGTACCACTAGCCACAAATGCTCGAAACGCTGTATTCATAATCAGTAGATTGTGGATCTCTGTGCAAAATAAAAATTGTCTGAATAATATCAACAAATAGTAGTAATTGCCACTTAATTATTTTTTCTCTATTGTTCTCGATCTCATATTCTCTCTGGCACTGACGAGATGTACCTAGTCGGTGGTTCGGTGCAGAATTTATTATCTGAACAATTCATTTCGGAACTGACAGAGTAACTGTTCGTTTGCACAGACCAAAATCTGAAATTGTTTTAAAACAGCGCACTATAAAAAGAAATATGTAGTGGTTTTAAACAATTTTGAATTTTCCTGGATAATCGGGGAAGCCAGTTTATTAAAAAAGAACAATTTATTCACATACAAGTTTCAATACAATCTATAATAGATAATAGCTTTATACATTCTACATTCGGAATATGAAACATGTACATCTACAGGTAACTCGTTTGCGTTCGGGCGCACGTGATTACAGATCATTAAATAACATCTTGTTAAAATTTTATAAAGTTGGCACAAAATGTAAAATGACACTTCTGAGTTAAACAATTGTACTCCTAACTACGCGTACGAGTAGTAACAGGAAATGGATAACATCGAACAAAATATATGTACATTACACCTATAATAACTTTGCTATTTTTTAAAAAATTATCAACATACAAGATATCCGTATACATATACATACATATGTTGTATGTATATTATATAAAGTTTTTATAGACACAATCGCACGTGCGCGGATGTTGGATGTCATCCAGGCAAACTTTGAAGTCAATCAATGACGTAGTAGTTGCACTAACAATAAGTGCATAATAATGATTTGATCATTATTCTCGTTCATCGTGTTTCTGGTACAACTACACTTAATTTACATTTACGTGTTTATAACTACACAATGATAATCATTGGCATTAATCCGCTAGAAATATCTACGATTAACGATGCGTAAGATGATCTACTGTGTAATCAATTGAACGATCATTTCAATCATGGTTTAATTAGTCGATAATCGATTTACATACCTATTGGCACCAGGTTTCAAGAGAAACAGACAATTGTGGAACATAATAGTTTATCAACCTTGTATACTGTATCAATTGCTTCTCAGATGGACGAATTCAATATTTGTTTAATTATTAATTTGCTAAATTATTTCAAACAAATATTTAATGATGAATATACTGTATAATTTTGAGCTGATTTTGTTAAAACTAGTTAAAAAGATTATTTTCTCTCAATATTATGCAAATATTATCGATGTTAATCATACTTGTTTAGTTTATGATAGAATTTTTGCGCCCGTGTGCTCTAAAAATCTGGGTATACTTTGGCAATTAATATGGAGGATGTTCACGACAACATGAATATTATAAAGTGCGACATAATTCACGTTATCAAATGAATTTAAAAATGTATTTCACGGACTCGTTCTTACAAGAAAAAAAATAATTACACGATCAACAAGAAAATATATTAAAACGTATTTCTATTTTACAAATTTAAAAATCTAACACAACCACAAAAAAAGATCGCTAACATATGAAATAGAATACTCGACATTTATTTTACATATCCATTTCATGGAACAGTAACATTCTTAAAAATCTATCAAACACGTTGCAAAAACGTGAAAATCTCATTATGAATTGTAGATATGTTAATTTATAAATTCCTACTTCCATGCACGCTTCTGAATATTTACTCAAATTACAATAAAAATCTTTTAATCATCTATTTAAGATAATAAATTCTTCGCGCTCGTTAAAAGTTAAGTAACACATACATTCAACAATAGATTCAGTGCCGATACAAGTCCGTAATTCATTCGAATGGTGCTGCTTTACGCGAAAAATTTATCTTTAAAGGTAAGAACAAAGCTGTACAAATAGTCCTTCGTGTTGTCCCTAATATTACTGTCCTGTGTCTTTAAATGCTTCTCAAGAACACACAAAAATTTATACATCAAATATCGTCTCGGTGTATCAAATAGAGATTCATGTATAATTATTAAGTAAATGAAATATCGAGCACAACCTATGCTTACGCGGGAGAATTCTGTATATACGCGGGTGCATTCTGTATATACGCGGATGCAGAATTCAAAAGGCCTAGCCGCTGCTTCTGTTTTCGTTGCTCCGTCATCTGGTTAAAATGCAGATCATTATTACACATCAATGAACATAATTTTATTCTAAATTTTTAACGCAACGAAGAATGTTTCCCTATAAAACAGAGCTGGTTTACCTGATCGCGAAGCTCGGTGAGTTGCTGAGATAAACATTTCACTAAATGTTGGGTAGATTCTAATTGCGATTGTAAGCTTCTTAACTCTATTTGTTCACCTTCTCCCTCATCCGCTGCCAAAGACTTCGCCCTCAACCTCGGGAACCAATCCAAATTTCGATCCTGTAAAAAGTACACAGAGCTTAAAAGTTAAAGCACGGCTCAATGTTTTGAAGCTCTATGGACTATTACCTTCACCATGGCGTAGACATACGACTCAGGCCCTGTGAATTCCGTAGGATCTTTCACCTTCACCAGAACAATGAAATACAAGTAATGCCACATATTGTGCTCGTGCTTCACGTGTTCTTCGAACGACACTGTTTTATTATCGAAGGATGATCTGTTCAAACCTGTACAAAAGGGATAAATTCCATATCAGATTACATCCTTCATGCGAGATGTACCCAGTACCCAGTCAGCCAGGCCTGTCTCGAGCAGAAATCGAGCCCAGCCTGGCGAGCAGGTAACGCGCATTATATGTACTGGCAGAACATCGCTGGAAGCTGCTCGAAGCACAAGATGCTCGATTTTGGACAGGCAGCTGTGCGCGCATATGCCTGGCAGAAATACCGGGCATCTGCCCGGCCCGGCCCCAGCGGAAGCTGCCCGGGCACTATGCTGGCCGCTCGGTCCTGGACTTTGCTCGGCCCGGCCCCGGTAGAAGCTGCTCGGGCACAATGCTAGCCGCTAACCCCGTCTTTCTGCCGGCAGAATGCGCTACTTATACGTGCATAGATATCCGTCCAAAATCGAGCACATTTGCTTACTGGGCAGTAAGTATGCATATAAAAAGCAACACTTGCCGCATATGAAACATGTGTTCTTCAATATTAACTCCTTCTGTTGCTTCTCCGATCTGAGATCGGCGAAAGTATCAATGATCACACCAAAAATGAGATTCAGAACAATAATTATTACGATGAAGAAGAACAGTAAATCGTATACAACTCTGGCAACAAACAACGGTTCCTGCAACAGAATGAATCAGAAATAATGATATTTCAAATGTTATCATTTTTTGAGGTTTTCATATTTCTTTACTTACCGTGCTGGAAGGAGCTCGCAAAATATCACCGATGCCACCACCATTCCTTAAACCCTGATTTAGAGTTGTGACAATGCACATTACCAAAGAATCACACGATCGCTCTTTTAACTCCCCGCCGATATTAATTACATCTGCGTTTCTGTCCCTATCGGCCACTATGATTGCAGAAGTTTTTTTTCAATTAATTGAAAGTATAATTTTTAAGAAATAATATCTAAATGATCTATTATAAATAGCTGATATACCTTCTAAAATGTATTGAGAAACTGTGTCAGTTGCCTCACATTTTTCATTATTCAAAGCGTTGCATGTTCCCGTATTCGCTTCTGAATATGATGCTGAAATTATTCAAGAAATGCTATTTATACCTATGTATTTGGAATGTATTGTAATACTAGAATATACACTTACACACGATATCCTCATCAACGGACACTAAGAAATCGTCCTTGAAAAACATGAAACCGATGATGGAGAACATATAAACTAAAATTAATGCCAATACAGCGGTGAGTATAATAGATCGCCCATTTCTCGTAACAGATCTGATTACATTGAGCAAAGTTTCTTCACGATAGACTACATCAAAAAGCTGCAAAAAGACTCAATTGTAAATCTTGAATCGAATGATCACATATAAGTACTGAGAATACTTACTAAAACTGAGTAGAAAAATGGATGCATAAAAATCCCAAGAACACAAAATATAAGATACGATATATGATACAAAAGTTCAACGTTTGTCACTATTTGCTCTAAGCTCCTTGCTAAAGTGCCCTGATTGCCTATGATGCTTATAAGATGTACTACTTTTAATACAATCTGAAACAAAATTGACATGTCAGATCACATTATCAATTTCATGAAATTTATTTTATATTATCAATTATTTTATATTATCAACCCAGTCAGCCGCTCGAAGCTGCTCGAAGCTGCTCGAAGCATAGGATGCTCGGAATCTGCTCGATTCTGCCGGGCACACCTTGCCAGCATAATACAGACGCTGCCACCAGAATACCATGTAGCTGCTGGCGCAGATGCCCGGCCAAAACCGAGCATTTTGCTTACTGGGAATATACAGGGTGGTTCACGCAACTTGCACACCTATACATATAACTTCCAAAGTATGTGTTGCACGAAAAAGTTTTGTATACAGAAGTATTTATTTTTTTACAGGTGGAAGCGTTTCGGAGATTTGAAGGTCGACTTTGTTTTTTTAAATGAAATACTATATTTTTTATACCAAGATATGGAAGAATGTCGAATTCTTAGTAAAAAAGCATTGACCTTCATTAGCCCTAAACCTAATAATTAACGAGTAATTTCACTCTATTTCCTGAAAATTTTATATACTTTGGCAGTTATACATACATATAGGTGTGCAAGTTGCGTGAACCACCCTGTATATTATATTATCAATTTCATTAAATTTGATATTATTAATATTATATTACACGTACCGTAAGAAAACCAAGTAACCATAACGTCGGTTCTGGTCCTATAGAGAAAATCAATCGTAATATTGTTGACGCCACTAGCGTGCGTATACCAGACTCCCTGGGTAATGTGATAACAATGACAGCAGACGAGAACATTACCGTCCAAATGAGACCAGACAAGTGCGAACTTAAATCTAAAATAGAGAGACGTATAAAATATTCATACATGTAAAATATTCATTAACACACACATGTGAAGATAAAGACTTAAAATCTTACTGGGCACAGTATCCACGAATGGGTAAAAGAAAGCTACAATAAGATTTATGAGTACTGCACAGTTGAATAAAATATTACTCCATAATGACATGTAACTGCTCATCCAAAATAGTACTGGTTGACCTACAATAAAAAAATACATCATTAAATCTTTGATAAAAGTTGAAATGAGTAATGAGCTTACATTAAAAAATTAACAAGATATCATACCCCTAAGTTTCTTCTGCCATTTCATTTCATTGAACATATCTTCAGTTCTCTCGAAGAAGTCAGAAACTTTTGATCCCTGATCATCCCGTTCTGTGGTATGTAAAACTTTAATCTTCGTATCCAAAGTAATAAGCTCACAGATTTCTGGAATTGGGAATACGATCTGTTCCAAGGTTCTGTCGTTTCTAACAATCTGAAAGATTTATTCGAGAATATGTTATTATATTAGCAAATAATGCAATGTGTAGACATAATATACGCATATGTGTCATACTTCGATTTGAGCTGTATGAGTCGCATAATATTGAAGAGCTTTATTAATCTTCGGGTCCGCATTATTTTGTTCGGATGGCTTCAACATCGACGATAATTCTTTGTTATGTTGTGCTAATTGATGACATAAAATATAAATATTGTGGCCAACCTGAAAGACAATTAAATTCATGTTAAAATACTCTTTTTTATTTATACATACAATAACTATCTTTTAAAAATTATTACTTCTTTTGGTGACACTCCGTCTTCTCCATCGGTAGATGAATCATCGACATCGCCATCATCGTCCAACGATTCCTGATGAAATGCTCGACACGCAACATCTACTAACTGCTTGGGATTCATATTATATAGAATTCTTTCTGCGTTCTCGCTGTCACCTCTACTTTCCATTATAGCTAGCAACAATTTACTAGCATTATTTTTCAATTCTAACACTAAATCCATTCGGGTCTTTCCCAAAGGATTAATATCATTCAGAATCAACGCAGTTATTATGTCTAATCCATTAGATTCGTGAGTAGCAATACAGTTCTGGTTATCATGACATGGTCCCTGGCAATACTCAGTCAACGTCTCCAACGTTTGATTAATTAATGCAACGTTGTGCTCATTAATATATAATCCTAACAACCCCAATCCTCCAGTAGTTGAGCCACAAATGCAGTCTAAGAACATAAGTGTCTCAGATACTAGATTGAAATTCGTCTTGTTATTCTGATTGCGAAGGAAGTTCTACAACAGAAACAAATATCATTAAATAAACAATTAATATACAGCTAAAGTGTATATCAAAGCCGCCACACACGATCTGTCACGAACACAGTTGAACCCGCTCACTATAGTGAAGTTACGACTGCACAAGCAAAAGGGACGACAAGACGGATAGTGTGTGCGATGGCCTTTATAGATGGGTTACCCTCGGTTAGTCGACAACTCATTTCGCCGACACAGCTTTCATCGACGATTTGACCGTGTTAGTGTCGGTCAAACCGTGTCGATGAAGACATTTGTCGACGATTTGACCGTGTAGATAAAAACATAGTGTCGAAGAAAGTTTCTGTCGGTCAAATCGTCGATGAAAACACAGTGTCGGCGAAATGAACCCTTATAGATTCCAGCATTACCTGTAAATCGCGATTATGATTCTCGCACAGCAATTGCAGAAACCGTAAAATTGGTTGCATTACTAGTACTTTTGTGCTTAATTGACCTTCGTCTCTTTCTGCACCCGCTCCAGTACGGTGCCTCTCCAATTTCTCGGCAATCATATCCTCCAATGCACTTCCCAGTGCTGCATTGGTGGTTGCATCCTCACCCGGAGCCAGATTGCGAACATTTGCGAAAGCTTGTACTGTAGACGATGCAGCCTGATTTAATTCTTCCCGCAACTCGTCTGTTATTACGATTCCGTTAGGTTTCGCTACATAGAAAGAAGATATCAATGTAAACAGATATTAATGCAAATAATTGAAATACCATTCTATTATACCTGATGTACGTTTCTTTGAGATTTTCTCGATTTCCTTACTCTGCTCCTTGTCCTCGTGAGCCTTAGCTGCTATGTCAGACGTGTTCACTGTTACAGTAGACTTAATCTCTTGTTGGGAGTCCTTCATTTTGTCATAAAACACCTAAAAAATTGTGGTGACAATATGGAGTGATTAATGAATGATTGCCAATGTGATTGTCAGTCCAAAACTTGCAATATATTTCTTACAATTAGATTCGTTCAATAGAGCATGATTTATTGTTAGTTGTTTTAAAGTTGCAAATTAATTTCGTACGCGACTTTCAACTTATAAATGAAGCTGCTGAGATCTTTTTAGAGACCCAAATTTACCTTGAAAAATGACTGGCTTAAATCATCGCCCATTAATTTATTAAACACACTCTTTTGTATGATAGGATTTCCACCTTCTAATAAGGCGATACCAAGTTCTATAGCTTCCACAAATATGCTTGGAGAATGGACACTTTTGATTACTAATTCGACCACCAAGTCTGATGCACCCTCTCGATCAAGATGACTTTGTATTTCATGTAATGTCCTCCCTGCGCGGCTCAAAAGTTTGGCTACAAAGAATTAAAAATTTCATAAATAAGTACGATGTAATTGCACATGAATAATTTGTTAGATTTCTGTTTATACCCCCTGGTCCATGTGTGACTGGAGCAGCGTGGGAGACTCCAATTTCTACATTCTCCGGCTTTTGTATGAACGTTTTCCCAAAGTAGCGAGCCAAAAGATTGTGTCTCAGTACATCTCCCTGAGGAAAAGGAAATAGAAGGTACATTAGTTTAGTGAAATATGGCTTGATTACCTGCGATGTACCAATACATCGTGCAGAATTGAATAAAAATCCAGTATGTTCCAAAGGGTATCGCCGTGCACCATTTGCAATATATCATAAAAACGTTTACCTAGCCTGTTGTCTAATAATAAAACTAGATAAATTGTGTATTTACATTATCTGTGCACTAAAGTATCAGAGATATTTGTGCGTTTCGTACTGTGTCTATAAAAAATCCTAATCGATTTTGTTTCGATAAAATGCAATACTAACACTAATTTCTCAGAGCAATCGGAATCGTATAAAAAATATTTTACTCGTTTTTTAAGAAATATGCACAACACTAAAGATTCAGGTATTTGAGAACTTTTGGGTAGAGTACAAATAGTTAAAATGTACATCATTACAAAATGAAAAGGATTAATTAGGTGCATGAGAGCAGCAAAATTACTAAAATATTTCGTAGAAAACGATCTACATATATTATATGTGTGGCAATATATACAGCTATTGGTAAAGTAAAAGTGAAGATATTATTCACAAAACGAATTGTGTGAATAATTTTGTTTAATATGTAATGATTTTATGTGAATAATCAGCACTGCTGCTCTCATTCTATTTAACATACTCCTAAAACGATGTAATTTCTAACAGTAAGGTATCTAATGACGTATTGGTACACCCTATCTGTAAAAGAAGTGTATAATACATATTTAAATATAATAAATTGTCTTATTTCTATTTCTAAACTCTATGCCCATACTGAGATGTACTTAGAAAGAGATATTTTACACTACATGAACTGGTATGCTATAAATCTATAAATTTTGATTCACGATAAGTTGAACATTTTTCAACTTATTCAAACATTCACTTAACCATCTATCCCAATCGTCCACATTCTAAAAAAAACTCAATACTGTTTCAACAAATGAGTCTCCTATCGTAAATCAGAATTACTTCAAGTATATAAAATCTAATATCTATTCTAAAAAGTAACAAGAGAAGATAAGTTAAAAAGCAGAGCACGAACTTAGTGAATGTAAGAAAATTGTTCAAGCACATGCAGACGGAACTTACACAACGTACATTATTTTTGTACTTATACAGATTTCATTGATTGTATCATATAATGTAATAAAGTCAGTTCTTTACAAGCAGTAGCAAATAATAAAAGTGTGTATTCAAATATGCATATTTCGTACAATAGAAAAATATAAATATGTACCGTGGTTTCAATAGTAAAACACACTGACAATCTTTTTATTTATTAGCCGGACATCCTATGCGTGTGCATACACACTTGTGACAATTAAAGATGTTCAATATTGAAGAGTTTATAAATATACAGTGCAAATTGTAAGGAACGACACATTCGGTATTCGTGATGAATTAAAAAATGTAAAAAATTTATATGAAGTTGCAATCTTGTAAAAAAATGGAAAACATTATTACTTTTCTTCATAATTTGTTATTACATAGACTGGCTTATTCAATGACATAAGAATATTCGGGATTCCCGAGAATATTTGAGAATCCCGAAATTTTCGAGAACCCGACGCGTCTCGACCCGTCCCTCCCACACCTCTAGCACTGTCTCGCCAGGGTTGATCTCAAAGTGCAAGGAATGAAATGTATTATATTTCCGTGTGTGTTTCTTGTAATTCGCACTGTATACGTACAATAAATAACGCTAGAGTGATGGTGAGACAAACTCTCAGAAATAGAAATCAAATTGGTATTGCCAATTTATATACGTTGTGCCCACAAATTACCGTTGTTATCTACTTTTAATTTTTACCCGCTCTTGCTGAGTCATATGACGAGTCTCAGACTCGTCGACACAGTCTGTTCCGACTTGTGGCTCGGTCTGCTGTTCTGTTTCTTCTTCTGCCGAGACACCTTCGCTCTTCGTTTGCAGCATGAAAACATCTTTACCTACATATCTATTCTACGAAACCTACTCACCCACTGTTTATTTAACTCTATGGCGTAATTCAGAAAAGCTTAATTGCGTCTTATCGCATTTGCAGTCTCTATATTGCCAACTAAAGAAACTTTTATATGTATGTAATATTGTGTACTGATCATCTAAAGTGCCGTGAAACATATGGGCATTTAGCTTTTCGGCAAACATGTAAAATACAAGTGGAAATGGAAACACAAATTTTCATAGACTTTTAGGTTCAACAAGAACTTGAAACGGTAACATGTTCAACCAATAATACATGGTGCGGTGCTAATTAACGGCGTCGAATCCTCATCGTATAGGACATGCTCTAGAAACTATGAATAGTGTAGAATTCATTAAAATGCAATTCATTTTTTGATACCAGTGATCTGTCTTCGACGTGACCCAACCACGTAGATCTTGACTCGTTTGCATAAATAAATATTGATATTATCGTAAAATATGCCTTAATTATAATTCTTCTTATCAGCGTGTTACAGCTATTACAAAGTCTACACAAGACTATAACAATTAGAATAATATAATTGTAATACATATAAAACTGTACATTGAATAGCAAAGATTACATTTACATTCATAATTGCGCGCATAATCTTTACCTTGGAAATGTTACTTCAATAAGCAACAAGCATTAAGCATGTCTGGAAGATTCGTCACCATTAATTAATAACTACAATATTTCTTGAGAAACAACTGAATGCCCTTTTCCACATTATCGTGTCTTTCTGTATGATAATGATTATTGTAGCTCATGCAAAACACAATTCTGTGAAACTCACTTTTTCCCCGTATTCAGGATCTATGGCCATCATTTCTCTGAGAGTCCTCAACACCTTGACACATAATTTCTCCTCTTTCTCTTCGAGTAATTTTTCTGTATGCTTGATTAATCTAAAACAGAAATCAAAATAACAAAAAAAGAATATATAAGTTGATCCATAGGAAAAGATTACCTTCGGATAAAGCCGCCATTTTCGCATCTTTTTCTAGCATCGGTTGCTGCTGGAAACAATAATTCTGGTCGATAGAGAATGTCCACTAATAAAGATAATTCTGACTGCACCAATGGCTTCAATTGCTCTTCCAGTAATGACACTATATCTTGTAAACCTTCTATAATACTTCGGTCCAAACGCATTAGCTAAATAAATATTAATTATCCTATGTTAATGTCATATATATATGTACATAATCGCTGCTTCTAATGTGCAAAAATCACTTTCTTCTAATACAGGTCGCTAACCCCTTAATTCGATACTCCGGATGTTTCATTTTGCAAAGTGCATAATTAAATATGCTACTTGAAACTTTACAGTGTCACAAAGCAGTACAAACTTAAAATACCTTTTAAGTGATCCTCATTTAATGATTCTAATAATTTAATAATATTGTACATACGTACATAATACTAATACGTTACCCTGTTTCAGTAATAACAAATATTGTGGTTTTAGGTAAATCTACACTACATATTATCCTTCACCAATTCCACTGTTCAATAAATGTTTAATTTATTTCGGATCTCTAATTTCTAATTTGCGCTTTTTAAGACAATCTATATTTTTCTTAGATAGAATTTTTTTTTAAAATTGTATTTGGCAGAAACAAACTTTACACATCCATATCCGGCACACAAAAATTTATAAAAAAAACATCTTTGAAAATTAGAAACCCATATTTGTATTGAACAGTGTTATTAGCTTTAAAGCACTAATATTGTTAAGCTGTACCAAACTAGCAAGATGCTAAATTCTAATGAGTGACTTTTACCTCATCCTTAGTATCCTCATCAATTAAGTCACTCTAAATATTTGAAGATTGAATCTATTACAAATTAATTAAATATTTTTCGCGAAAATAACAGTATTTGGAAGCTTAAATAATTTCTAAATAGTGTATATTATTACCTGGCTTTGAGTGCGTTCTATTTTCGGTTGTTTAGCAGCTTGAAGCCATTTGCTTGTTTGTCTACTGAGCATTGCTGCTTTATTAAACATAGAAGCAACCTGGCTTTCCAAATCAGTTGGTATGGCTATGCCTCTGCCTTTGGCTTTTAAAAAAAAAACAATAAATTTTAATGAAAGAAAAAGGAAAATTTGTTTAAGGTCGGAATAATATTCTACTAAGTTCTAATAAGGATTAATATAGTATTAAAATAATATTGACTCACCCACATCAGACAATGTCCTTATACAATTTTCCACATTGAATCTTTGTCCAGCATTTAACCATGCACATTGCGATACTTTAAAACCTGCATGTAGCAGCTGGACGAATATAGGTTGTCGCGTCTGTTATAAAAAAAACCCAAATTTCTGTTAATTTGTTACAGAACAATCAAACATCTAAAATATGAGAGCAATGTAGGAAAATGTATACATTATTATACTCCTATAATTTATATTATTTACATATGTTTGTATTTTCTTGTGTAAATCAAGCCTTTAAACGTAAAGCCCTATCTGTAGTAATCCAAAGTACATCAAATATATGCATTCATTTTAATGTATTAAAGAATTTAGTATTAGTTGTGTTATTTTTGTTTCTGCATTCACGATAACACACTCATTGCCAAGCAGTCTCACTAAGGAGACTTGTAAATATCGACTCATAGATTCATGCTGCGGAAAATATATAGAATAGAAAAGTTTTAAAAGCACGTAAATTAGACAACATTTTTAGTATATAGAACAAAAGAACACTTGTTAGTATTTTTAATAATTTAAATAATAGACTGACAATTTATTCAATAAGGACAGTGAATGTGTTAGTATAATTCTATAATAATACAGATTATATATTATTTGTACTTATAAACCATTAACCAGAACTATAAAAGTATATGCTTCTCCTTTAGAATTTTTCTTGCTTCATGCTACTGTACTTGACATATTCATGTTATTATTGTATTATACAGACATGTATGTACAAGAAACGTTTTATATTGACAAGTTACATATATTCTAACAGAAAATATACAGGGTGTTCGATTTGATGTTTCGCACGCAATTATTTCCCAAACTATAGCTCGTTGTAAAAAATATTTCAAGTAAAGCTTACTCTGTTTCGGAGGAGACATCTTATGGTGGTCATAAATCTTTTCTAGGTGGAATTTTACTTAGCTAAACGGAAGCACGTGCACCTAGATAAAATTTGTGACCACCATAAGATGTTTTCCCAGTAACAGAGTAAGTTTTATTTGGAATATTTTTTACAACGAGCTAGTTTAGAAAGTAACTGCGTGCGAAACTTCAAAAGGAACACTCTGTATACTAGGTAAGACGGAAATCAAAGTACGACCTGAATAGAAATGATTCTATTAGGTTGTCGCATATGAAATGTCCAATTTTTAGAATATCATATTCATTTCGAATTTTCTTCGATTTCCACCCTACTTTGTGTACAATGCCAAAAATCTATTCTCCAATCTGAAATTTCACGACTAATGTCATTCTCTAGCATCATGTCCCCATGTATCGTGTTAGTATAATTGTGTATTTACAAGTGCTCAATACCGGTTGAGCATTTTTAACTGGATACTCACATAGCCAGTAAGATTATTATCAGTAATCCGGTCACTCTCCTTGATGCTCCAATATAGTCTAGCCTCGTGCAGATGTTTCTATTAGTAAATCAACCCACCACCATATAGACCCAGCACCCAGACCCAGTAAACCAATGTTGATGAGTCAAAGAAGGCCAGGTGTAGCATGCCAAAAACACAGAACATGCCGCTGATGCAATCACCAATTACCAAGCACACATCAATAATTATATTACCGTGATAGTGGTAATCAATTTATCAATACACTCTGGCCTACCATATTATAATAGGCAAAATAAAGAAAAAAATAAATAAAAATAAAATATATCACTAAAACAAGAACAGAAGAAGTGAACGTACTTAAATAAAAGCTAATGGCTTTACGTGTTCGTGATATGTACTTGGTTTCAAAGAAAAATCAAATTAATGTGTTCATCATGCAAAGCAAGAAATCATCAGATTAAATAATCAGAATGTCTGCATAGATTTCGCGCGAAATTAAGTAATGTGTCAATTGTGTTGCGTATGCTTACAACATATCAATTTATTTAGTTGTACTCATATTTTTATAGAATAAGTGCCTGAAAGTACGTTTATATGGTACCATATTATAATTATACTTATGATCTACTATAGTACAGGTCACATGTCTTTACCTAAGCTTGTCTTTATACGAGTACGGAATTCAAGTTTCTTACATTAGGTAAAACTAGCAGTTTCAGATTTGTAATCTACTAATTACCTCCATTTCGATGAACTTCAGTTTTTTTTCAATGAAACACAATAATTATTTCAGTTCAAATTATTCGATTTCATATGAATAAAATTATAGGAACCACCACAAAGGGATAGAAGCACCTTTACTATAAGAATCTATAGTTATATTTCTCCAGAAGAGAAATCAATTTTTCTGAATTTAGTGTATGTATATTCTCGTGCAAAATTGAGAAATTATCGGAAGCTTAAAACATTAAGCCACAGTTTCTAATTGTATATACTAATTAAAGATACACGTTTTTTTCACAGAATGAACAGCAAAACATGATGTTATGTGAAAATACGAACAGTTGTGCTTTAATTAAGATCACATAAATACATTGAAGAAAATATGACTTTCTTTCAACTCCATAAATATTCACGTATGCATCAGTGTGCTCACATACTCAAAAAAGGTGCCATATATCCACCACACAAATATTAACGTTAATTTGAAAGTTTCTGTTAGAGGCTTGTACTGATTACACCGTAAACTTGGTAGAATGTATGTATTCACGAAAACAGTTTACAGAAACTAAAATTATAAATTTAACATAAAAGAACGTAACAAATAAATACGGTACCTGCACTGTAGTACTCTGATCTGAAAACGGACTGCTAAAGAATGTCGTAATGATATTCATTAGGCAACCTGTCACATAATTTTCCAGAGTGGTATCAGCATGTTCACGATCATGCGTGGCAGTTGCTATTATACCCATGTCTACAATGAAAGATTTTTCAAACAACGACCACATATGATTCGATGTGTAAATTTCTTTCATTTCCACTTCTGTGTCAATGTAGCAATGATTGAGGAAATTTATATATGCTTCTTTTACCTGAAAGATATACAAATTTGAAGAAACTTATTGTTGATAAAAATAGATTGTTGGTCAACGCAAGACTTACTTCTGGTATGCAATCTGGATGCGATACCATAGCAACAATATCATCTAATGGTAAAAGACTATGGCATTTAATTTCTGTGTTCACATTTTTTCCCATCGTACAACAAGCTAATAATTTTACTAATTCCACATGATACCTAAAAAAAAATAATCACATAAATTGTACATACAAGATAGGAGAAATGCTAAATGGATTGAGATGTATGTGTGTCAGTGATACATACTTTAGTAGACTACTTTCATCCATTCTGTGCCTTTCAGACCGCATCATTTCCACAAAATGGTTGAAAGAAGCTCTGTCATTATAAAAGACAAGAACATCTTCACCAGATTGAACCATCTACAATATCGTTATATTTTAAATATACATTGAAGCCTTTGCATACAATCATACGCTTCATTACTCACCTCTTGCATCACCATTTCTTGGCATTTTCTGATGAACTGATTCTCAGCTTTTACTATTGTTTGAAGAAACTTTAAATACTGTACATGTTTTCCATGAGTTTCTATGCAATGCACAAAATGTTGTATAACCTTAGCGCTCACTTCATTACACAAAGTAGAATTATCCTGAAAAATGCTGCACACTGTTTGCGCTTCGCGTATACCAGGATTCAAAAACAAGTCGAGATGCTTGTGCAATAAAACCTGATTCTGTTGATTGCCTAAACAAAAATTCTGTAGAAAATCATGTGCTAATCGCATCAACTCGTTCATTCGAACATCCTCTTTGGTATCGTATGGAACTTGTAGTAAATCTAAGACAACAGTGTGTACTCCGACGTTGCGTAAAAGTCTTTGCTCGTGTTTCCGTGGTTTAAATTGACCACCCACCGCTTGAATGCATAGCTTGTTCATGCGAATTAATATCTGTTGTATTTTTTTATATTCCTCAGCTTGGTCCGTGTGTAACGGAGGACCAATGTCTAAATCTATTGCAGATCCTATAATTGCAAATGTTATTTATTTTTAATGAAGAAATCATTTTTCAATTTCTACCTATGTATTCATTATATTCTTAAGTAAACTTGCCTTTCTTATCGGACGTGGATAGCTGAGGTGGTGTTTTGCGAGGTGTAGCTCCATCATCTTCTTCTTCCTTGCTTTTCTTCTTCTTCTTACCTCCATGTTCTTCTGCTGCTTTAGACTTGTACACCCAAAGTTCCGATTTTTCAACAGACTGTCGTAGAACATCTAAATCCGATTTGATTTGTTTGTAAGACTCAACATCGCTATCGGACACCAATAGTTGCACCTATTTAGAAAGAAAATATCCTCTAGAATATTTGTATTAATGTTAGAGCTGTGCAAGAACACGAATCTTCATTTCTGTTTTACTTGTAGTATCGAAGATGATATAACGTACTTGTTTAAATGCCTGCAAGACTTCTTGTCTTTGACTGAAATGCCTGAAAAGCAGATGTAATGCGCCAGAAACTAATGGAGGATAGTCGTGCATCGCCAAATGAAGCAAAACACGTAAAAATGTCCTGCCACCTTGACCATCCAAGTCTAGCGCTACACACTCCTCACTAAAATGCATCATTTATGAAAAATATTTGTCTAACATTTAAATAAAAACGTCGAATGATGTGTTACCTGCTTCCGAATATACCCTCTGCTTGGGTCCCAATTAGTTCCAAATCGATGGTTTTTTGACCAGGACTCGAATCGCTAGAAGCTTTTTCTGTTTCGTCGAATTCTTGCTTGAAAATGCTTAATAAACAGGAAATTCTGTAGTCCAATCGAACGTCAAGAATGAATTGTAAGATTTCAATTATCTTCAGCTTTGTGTCCATCACCAGTGGATATTCTTTCTGTGAAAGTGGTTTTGGTCTTGGAGATGTACTTCCCCCTAGTACTTGCCCAGCTGAACCCAATGTCAGACTTGTCATTACTGCTCCCATATCTCCAATACATCTCAGTACTCCACCCTCAGCTATTAAAAGCATATCTTTTACTAAGTTTTTAATATACAGTCGAGGACACAAAATTAAGTAGACACCATTTAAAAACTAATAGCTTCCTTCAAACGGGATCAAACGACTTGGGTTCTTTAAAACTTTCATTATGGGAACAGATACAAAAGTTAAAAATCTCGTGACCTTTATTTTTTTCTTAGCAATTTCGGACAATGTTAATTTTTGCTTAATCTTTTTCATACATTACCTAGTAAACTAATCCTTCTAACATCTTAAAAAAGTTCGTCGTTTGGTCCACCTTGAAAAAAGTTATTAGTTTTTAACGGTGTCCACTTAATTTTGTCCCAACTGTATCTTATAAGAATTATATTAGAAGTAATCTCATTATATAATATTATACATATCAAAGTACTTATAGATATGCATTTAAACAGGATCCAATTAAAGGTATGGACGTTAAATGGAATTTCGAAAAAATTATATTGAAAGTACCCAGTCAGCCAGGCCTGCCTCGAGTAGATATCGAGCACAGCCTGCAATTGTACGATGCCAGCAGATGACGAGCATTACGCTGTCAGAACGCGCTCGAAGCTGAGGATACTCGGAATCTGCTCGATTTTGGATAGCGCACCCTGCCAGCATAAAGCAATATTTATTTGGAGGCAGAAGTATGCTTTATGCTGGCAGGGTGTGCCGGCACAAGTTGCGGGCAGATGTTCTACCCTCAAAGAGGACAGCACGGTCCCACTAATGTGGCAAATGGCGTTATACAGGGCACTAATATTAGTGCGACGCAGAATCAGATTTGATGGCAGGCCTGCCCGAACATCTGCCCGCTCTTTCTGCCAGCAGAAAGCGATACTTCTGCGGACACATATGCCCGTCCAAAATCGAGCATTTTGCTTACTGGGTACACAAAAACTAGCAAAATATCTACATATATGTACTAACAAATGTGGAATGTAGAACACGTAAGGAGGAAGGTAACCATGCAGTTAATAAAATTCATATGATCCAATCGACGTTGTGTGAAAATGGTCTTTTTATCATTAATGAATTGTTCAACTTGGTTACAAATTTAAGACGATTACTTAAGGAACCTGAAATTGCTATTAATTTGTAGTTATGCATTACCTGTTTCCTGAGAATCCGTAGACTCAGCTTTAGAAGTTTGTAGAAGAAATCAGTTAATTACATTTATATGTGCATACTTTGGTACATGTATTTGTATCATTGGGTATACTATTCTACAAAGTTAATTGTGCGTAAATACTACATGGACTATATTAATAGCACCTTTGAATGGGTATATTTATGAACGAAATTATAATATGCTATCCGGTTGTATGTACAAAACACGGTGTGTTGAAAGAATTAGTGTATGTACAAGAAGATGTTATGATTGTAAATGACCAACTTACAGTCAATCTCACCGGTTGGAATTTTTCTGTCCGGAGTGTCATTTTCTGAAATGCAATCCAAAATGCTTAGCAACGTTTTAGTTAGTCTCAACAGGTCACTGAAGCTGTAGAATCCAAAGTAAATTAGATCGCGTGCCAGTTTGACTACCTGAAATTAATTTAGAAATTTGAGTAAATAAGTTTCTTGGTGAGCACTATATGCCTTAGATATTGAATTTAATCTTCTTACTTCAAACGTAAGTTTATTCTGTTCTTGGTCAGCAAACGACCACATTTTTGCAACTACATTGCATAAATAATCTTCCACGAACATTATAGTGGCACTAAATTTAGCACGAACGAGTCCTTTATTTTGATCCCGCATTCTGTTCGCGTCATAGCTGAAATTTTCATATACATTAAATAAATCTTTGTTAACACGTATAATTATTCCACGCGTTATATTTTTACATACTCGTTAATGCTCATTTTCGAAGGAATTTCAGACCACAGGCGTGCATACTTCACAGGAGTTACTTGTTCTTGAGGATCTCTATCGACGTGCAGATGTAACATGAGTCGACAGAACGATGCTCGCAGCTCGTATGGCACTGTTTCATCTTCCATGCATCTAAATATTTTAATTAGAAGTTTCGTTTGTGTTTCAGCACGAAAGCAGACAGTTCAGAGGTAAAACGTATTCAACTTACTTCAATATAAGACCAATATCTAAATGCGGTGATAAATTATTCAAAGCTAAATACTGTCTGTTCAGGCACATATTGCTAAAGAGATTTAACTGGTGTCTATAATAGTCTAATATTGCTATGTCTTGGACACTGCCTAATTTTGCTCCCCGTGATAACTCATTCAAAGACATTGACTTCTGTAAATTGCATCACCAACATTAAAAAATTCAAACAAATTTTACAAATGCACGCATTCTGGCATTTGAACGATACACATATAGATGCTAACCGTTGCGTTCTTCCATAAAAGAAATACTTCCAGTTCCTCTACAACAGTGATTCGTGGTTCACCGTTCTCTTGTTTCTCGTCAAGTTCCTCCACCTCAACCTGAGTTTTCATCATCCTAGAAAATTGATTATACATCAACATGTATCAACGAAACAAGCATCGTTCAGAAAATTGCTTCACCTTACCTAGTTTCTAGTAATATATCTTTATTCTTTTCACTTAACACGCTCTTGCAAATTAACTCCTGAGTCACGGCTATCGCCTTCTTATTAGAAATACATAAGTCTGACAAGTAATCTAAAAATCTTGATTCCCAATTATGCATATTCTTTCGAACAAGACCGACAAACGTTTCAATTTCTGCAGCCGTAATATGCTTCTCTAACAATTTTCTATTATTGTGTAAGAGTGCAGTGATGGTGTCCTCTGCTAGGATGTCGTATCCAATTTGTTTTTGCATGAAGGCAAAGTGTTTCGCAATATATTCCTATGTTGTAAGAGCTGCATTAATACGATGCAAATTGAAATATATATATGTATGTCTATCATTAAAACAAAATACCTGGTTCTTCCTGTAATCTTGTTGTGAGAGTCTTAAAATTCGGTAACACAAACGAAACATATACTTATATGGTGCATGCCTAGGATCATTCAGTTCCTCTATTCTAAGAAATGGTCCCTCGCCCTCTGCAGACTCTAGGAACGGAGCCTGTGAATAATAATTTTTACAATACACGAATTAAAGACTGAAAGTGTCAGTAAAGAGCATAGAGGTGTGCAAGAACCCGAAAATGTCGAGTACCCGATGGTCGGGAAGGGTCGGGCCGGCATCGGATCGTGAACTCGTCCGGGCCCTGAATAAAATTCTCTACCCGCCCCGAGTCCACATTTTTGGGTCTCTCACACCTCTAGTTAAAAAAGAACGCCTAATACCTGAAGTATTTTAAACAATTGACCGAGTATATATTGTTCTCTGAGTAACTTCTGTCGATCTCTTACTGCATTAGTAACAACTAACTCTAAAGCTTCAGACTTATTCTGCTCGTTCTCTAGTCCAGCTATGAAGTACACTATATCCTGCAGTAAACTAGTTACAGCTCGTCTTTCGTTGTGGGAAATCGTGCCTATTTCCAATTTACCACTTATTCCAGCTAAAACCTTACAGGCGTCGTTCGCGAAATCAAGATCTCGCACTTCGACAGGCGATACAGACCTCAGAGCAAATGCTTCCTTGTCCTCTTTGCTAATTGCACAACCCACCTGACAAAAAAAATTATATTTCAGATGTTTCAGTATTGTAATAATATCCAGTTGATCAAAAAGTTTCATGAAGAATACCTTTGACATAACAGGTTTTTCATCGTCTTTATCGATGGGTACACTTGTTGAATGGACCCAGGTATTTGTACATATATGGTGTAACCTGACGAAAGATGACTGAGGTACCAAACTATCGCCCCTCGTTAACGTTGTAGGGTCTAATTCAAATAAGGAGCTGATTTCATTACTGTGCGGGACTGACACCAGTCTGTACACTGATCCTGGGGGATCTATAAAAGCAAATAAAAGTACATTATACTTGATATATTAAATATACACGACTATAATTTAACGAAGCTTGTAGAGTCCCTAGAGGAATTCACTGCAGCAATAAAAACAATTCCACCCGTCTTACCACGTTTGCCTGTTGTGGTTTCGCGTGGTTCGTCAGTGTCTATCTCAGCAGCTAAGTATTGACCTGTTGCTAAATGCTTAAATCTAAAAAGAGAATTCCAGTGACCAGCACCTCCTCTGCACGGATCATGTTGCACTACCTGTAGAGAAAAATAATCATCAATCAAATACAAAACGAGAATATTCGGAATTCCCGAGCGTATTAGATTCCCAAAATTTTCCAGAACCTGTCTGGTCTTCTCCTTTTGGGAAATATGATTATAAAATTGTTCAGCTGTTCTCACCTCGACTTCCCACAAAGCTTTGCTGCTCGTAGCCGCAGTGGCACTAGTTCTACCAGTGGTCCTCAGGAACACGTGCTGCTTCTTCTTGTACTCGTCCATCGTAAGAAATTTCTCCTGTTCAGCATGGAACAACCGAACCACGTCTCCACCCTTCAGGATTTCCTCCTGATTCTCCCTGTGCTCCATGAACAGCGTCACCTTCCACGACGTCGCCGTATTCACGACGTTTACCTCCTTGCAACCTGGGTTGTCGCTCAGTTCATAATTGGCCGCAACGTGTATACCTTGCCTGCCAGCGTTCACGGGTTCCAGAATCACTTTATCGCCGACAACAACGTTATCGCCGTCACTACGCAGCTTGTAAAACGGCATGATGTACAGCCAGGAACCCTCGTTCCCGTTTGCATCCAGGTAGACCCTCATCGCGTTCTTCTCGAGGAGCGCCGGCAGCCTCTTATTGACCGTCAAGAACTTGTTGGACTTAAGGTGCAACAGCTGAAACAGGGTACATGAGATGAAGCACTTTAACACTGTTTTAACAAAGAATAACACGGATATCTACAAGAGGCAGCTCATTAGCCCTACTTAAGGTGTGAACCACAGTGTTAACGTAAACTTCAGGAGTTCTGGACTCTTTCGAGTAACGGCGATGCACGAGGTAGCAAAAATCAGATTAGAATAATAACGAAGTCGTCTGACGTCAACTGGCAGTGTGTTCGGAAAATGTATTAACTTTTAAATATACCATAATTCAGTGACAAAGTGGGATCTAACGAGGTAGCCTGATATTCAGGCGAAGTCGCCCCCGGTAGGCATGATTGGATCATGTTAATTAGACGACTAATGGCGTTCTCAGCCTCTTCCGTTTCAAGGGAGCTTCACCTTTCGCTTCTGCAGAACACATACAACCGAGTATCACTCGGCGGTAACGTCATTCCCCTCTTGTTGACAATAATGGCACCGCCGATCCGATTAATAATTCGATTATATACTTAAAACAATATGAAATTAAAGGGAACGGCCTCGCGAGGGATGAACATCTCTGTTTACAAGCGGAACCGAGCCGCGGCGACGCGACGCCTTCCGCGGCAGCTTAGCGACCTCGATATCAGAGAGGAAGTAGATTCTCATAATTGACGATCGCTTATCGTGGCGGTTCGCATTGCTTTTGCGATAGATGCTAGACCACGAGGAAATTAGACCCATCTGGCGAACCTAATTGTAATAATACACGCCGTTACGGAAACCGTTTTCCGTTCGACTAAAAAAAAAAACTGCAGCAAATAGTATGCACAACGTACGCTACGGTGTCTAAATGGAATCGTTGTTCGAGGTCTCATGGAAACCTAAATGCGACCTAACTAAAGGAGACTATATTTTAAGCTGAATTAAAAATAAATTATAATAGTCCATACTGTGTATGCTGGTTATACTGTCAGTGAACTACAGTTTACGATGTCCTTTCGTGTTTACAATGTGCCCTGTGTGTTCTTATTTCTCTTCGAAGCCAAAAATGTTTTTTACCTAGGTTTTCCCATCGCGCAAAAAAGGGTTAAACGTAGTTTGTGTAAAAGCCTGTATCCTTGATGTACAAAGCTTAAATGACCTTCTCGGGCGTGAAGCACAAGGTAAATTAATTTACTTCGCGTAACTGGGGCAATGTAAAAATATAGTAAAATGTTAGAAAAACAAGAGGATCTTACCTGAACGACGTTGCCGTAGGAGACCACGCTGCCCAGCAATTTCTTATTTTCAGTCTCATTTTGCTTCTTTTCTATTTCGGCGGCGTGCTGGAAAGTTTATAGCATTTTCAGGGACAAAGGAAGAAATTGAATATAAGAGAGAACCTTTTCTGCTGAATAGGTACGTTGTATTTAATTGGTCAAACTTGTAACGAGACTGCGGATATTATGCGTTTATGAGAAAATTGAAGCATATTGTTTTATTACGAATATGTTTGAAGGAAAAAATCAAATTCTACTTAACTCCTGTTCCTCCAAATGGATACAGAACATTTTTCTATTGCATAAAGCTCCGCGTCCCGGTATAATTAATTGTCAGTTGTAATTATAAGCAAAACTAGCTTACGTGAAGTCTTTTGAGAAGCACAGCATCTGTACCGCTCGCGCTTTGCTTTGCGGCCTTCCAAAACTGCTTTTGGGCAGAATAACGGTTCATGGGACATATTTTGAAGAGGCAATCTAAAAACGACAATAAAGGCCAATCTCCCATTAATAGTTGAAAACGCAAGCTAAATAAATTTCAAGAAAATGTCCAAGAAACAATTACTTTTACTTAGATATTTAAACATGAAGCACATCTAAAAACCGACGCTTATTGACTATAATTGATGTAGAAACTACCTCTGAACTTCTTTGGCGGATTTGATAAGTCTCCAGCTTCGGGACAAACCACGCATCTGTCGTCCACCAAACTACAAACAGAAACAGAAAATAGTTCAATTATTTGTACTTCTTATAGCTAACAGATATATTGTAGCTGTACAATCTCGTGAAATGTAAAATATCACACTCTTCTAAGTATTTTTAAAAAGTCCTCGTCCGCAATGGGTTAAGTGAAATTCAGCGTGACCAAAGCTTTTACACCATTGTCACAGGAAAATCGTCGATTTTTGCACGAACAATGGATAGAATATTCGGGGAAACAATCGTCGCATAAATCTGCAGGTCCAGGTGAAACGAAAGCGACGTGCAAATCGATATTGGGGCAGGCCGAGTCTTGCCCGGGGGCTGTAAAGCGACACAGCAGCGGGGGGAGCTTTCATCTTTCAAAAATATGAGAACTCTTTGGGGTTGATCCCCCGCGGGTTCGCAGTATACTTTGCGACCCGGTGTCTTATTCCCGATACCAGGGTCCGACTCCGAATATAATAAATTGCAGTGTAAATAAGGTACGGTAATGCAACTTCCTAAGTCAAAAAACTTTTCCGCCGTAAATGCTGATATACGGTGTCAAGAGGTAGTTAAAATTCGCTGCCAACGTGGAAATAGTAGACACGCTGGCAGAAAGGAACAGGGGGAGGCATGGTCTAATTAACCCGCGTTGCGTGAAATAACAGGCTACGTAAGAGTTCACGTTTCCGTAAGGCTCGATGAATTATATCACTGGGTAAATCAAGAAAACTCGATGAATGTTTATTCAGGAATTTTATCGTCGATCCTCTTGATTTTTCAGAGGTATAAGGGGGAAGAAACCCGACTCAAGTAACTATAGGGAATTGTGCTAAGAACTTCATCGAGTTTTCTTGATTTACCCAGTGATAATTCATCGAGCCTTACGAAAACGTGAACTTAGATTCTAGTTCTTTGCTAGTTTTGCCACGTGACTATCCTTCCCCCGTAAGTTCAACGTGAAAACCCGAAGAACTTGACTAACTCTTACCTCGACAATGTACATATGTCACAAGTTTCGACACTCCGAAGTCATAACTAGTGGAGCACACTTTGCCGGTGGAGATATTTCTTACATCTTGGTCGCGTATGTTTCCGAGGGGATATCCCTCGCGACGGAAGATTTTTTACGAATCTATTGTTATACATAGTAAGGTTTATAGTGCATTCCGCAAACTACAGTTTCCAAGTTCCAGTTCTCTTTGGTATCGAATATTGGAGAATTTGTACGAAGTTCTTCGGACTTCCAGACAGTAATTTATAATAGCTTTGGATCTTTGTCCAATATGGTCTACCAAATTGTTTGCATTAATAGCAAATGTTTCACAGTTTTCGAAAATGACAGAAGTTAGATGTTCGAGTTCCTAAATAAACATTTCATAAATTCGAATATTTTCGAAACGGCACTATTTTCTAGCGTGTATTTACCTTTATACGTCACGAGTCATCAAAGCATGTTTCCCAGCGAACAATTTCCTACAATAAATATGATCGAACGAATTTCGTGTTGATTCGCGAAATTTGAATCGTCTATCGTTTCACAAAGTCGTATTATCAAATCTAAATATAGGATGCAGCACACACGTGTTCTAATAGGTACAACGCGGGAAAAGGATCGATTTATTGGTGAAAGGATCTTCATCAAATAAAACGCCGATTTTCTATTAACGCTAACAATATGAACATACATTATCATTAACTCTACATACGTAGAAAGCGTGGCTTTCCGTGCCGTCAGTTGTGCTGAACGTTAATGTCTAGGAATCGGTTCGAGCACAGGCTGGACGCATAATCGAGCATTATTTTCCGCCGATAAAAGCCCGTTTCAAAGCTGAAGAGAAGCGATGGAACTCTATTGATCGCGGAATATCACGGTGTTAACGTCTACCAGAAACAGAGTGGTGTACAACTGTGATTGATCGGCAGGACGATAAGATAGCTACAGAATATATCATTCGATTAAAAAATAACGAAGCAAGTACCTGAACCCGAAAGCTTGTCGGTGAGCGATGAGTCTTTTTTTTAAATTAATTAATTTATCCACTAAAATTTATACAGACATATGTTTACAAAGTCGAATACTCATGAATAGACGTAGATATAAGTACATTATGGGGAAATCTGTTCGCAGTTGTTACTACCATAATTACAGAGTGTGGTAAATACGATGAAAGTTTTGTTCGGAGCAAATACACAAGCTTCATTATATTATTACGTTTTAATTACCATGAATCAAAAGGGTCTTACGCTTATATTCCGAAGAGAATTTAATTAAAATTTATTGACTATATATAAATTTGTTTGTGCTTTATTTAAGTGCCCGGGCCTACCCGCCTTTTCCCTGCAACTTTTCACCGCCACCAACTGTCCGTAAGTACCCACATCGTTTGTTGTCGGTCACTAATACAAAGTTCACTAACAAGATTACGTTTAGGCTTCTCGTCCGCGCGCGTAAGCTCGTTCAACTAGTTCGAGAGTCGGTGCGTGCACCGGCGCATGACCGTCAGCTTTTTCTTCGCGACAGGCAAAAATCTGCTAACTAAATTTTCCATTATTTGTCATCGAAATTTAATTCCGGTCGTATTTTGAAGAAGATGGAAGCTAAGCTTTTTTAAACGTCCTACTACATATACCGAAAATTTGAAAAGTCAACAATCCTAAAAATAAAATATGGTATTGTATATTGTAACTTGCGTTATTTTCGTAGATTATTCGATACCTAATTTTTGCATTTCCAAATAATCACTTATGAATAATTGAGTTATCTATCTTAAATTAGTTTATAATTAATTCTTATAATTCATGTTATATTTCATCGTTAACTTCTGTTAACAATTTTATGGCGGAAGGTGTTGTATACCAACGATAAGACTTTCTCTAATATTAGTAATCACTAGAGTGCGGATCTTTATGCACGTAAAATATGCACGAAAAATATGATCAGAATATCAGAACTAATATAAAAAAATATGAAACAGTTATTCTTTAATTAACAATTTATTCATATGGAAACACCATAATTTGCGTTACAATAAATTGCTAGTAATTTTTCCATGTTTGTGACACTTAGTTGTTGCCGGTTGTCAGTTAATAGTGATTTTTACGCTGACTTATACGCTGAAAAAGTACACCCCAACAAAAACATCCTATAAACAGGAGTTCCTACGGCCGTAAAAAGTTGTGAAATCAAACAAAATACGGCCAAGTTCGTTAGCTTAGAAATACCTCTTGCAATACTGAAAAAAGCGTTTGTAAAAATTAGTTTAAAAGAACGCTATTTAATTTTAAATAACGCTCTTAGAGAAAACGGAATGCAATATCTTGAACGCATTATTGGTTAATGGTCCCACATTCATCTTTGTTCCCTCTCTCTCAGACACTCAACTTACGAGTTCGTTTAGCTCTATTCACAGTCGCTGGTGACAAACGAAAAATAGTCTTTCACAAAACTATCAAGCAAAGACGAACCACCTGCGACAAAATTAAAAATAGGAGCTTCAGCTCCTGAAGCAGAACACTATTTTAAAACGAAATCGTGACTCGCTGGTGACAAGGAAATTTACAAGTATCTGCAGATTGCAAATTTTTCTATAGAACTTGCCACTACAGTCTCTTGATATTGCGTCATCGTGTTTTTATCTGTTTGGACAGCTACATCGAGGACGGCTGGGTACCGGCAAGTGAAATACACGAGCCATCCATAAATTGATACAATCGGAACATCAATCTCCCATCGAGGTAATGATATTGAAAGGTATATAACAGAGAATTGTAGTAGTGGCGATAAAACAACCACTGTCGATTATAAAGATTATTTTCACGGATTCCTGTTCAGCAAAATTAAATTTTTTTAAATCTGAGATGTCTTTAATACACCCCTTTCACTGTTCTAACATTTTATGGACAACGGACGGACGTGTAATGTTTCACTGCAAATTTTTAAACGAAGAATTATGGAAAATAAGAACATTTTTCTTTCAATAATGCATGTTCAACTGATACTCTTTTTTTTTGCTTCTGGGAAACTCATATACACAATTACCTTTAATGTTCGTTACTTTTCTATCAAAGTATTACGATGTCCCATATTACGCGATGTTCAGTATTACCGGCAGATACCCTATAGCGGCAAAAAACCTTGGAGTTCCGAAGTTTCAGCCATTACGCTTCATCGATTAAAAAAGTTCTGCGGTTTTTTCCATTTTTGCAAATTCTACTTTAACATTTTGAGGGCCTCCTTTGAACATCGCACGCGTTAGAGAAGGATTTAAAAAGTTTCGATTTTTTTTAATCGGCCACCGTCGTCGTTTCCTCTTTTAAATCCAATTACTGCTTTAAGAGAGAATGTTAACGTGACATGTGTGTCTTTTAGACTTCTTTGCAAATGTGATCTAAAAATTCAGTTTTAAAATTACGGTAGTACAAACAGCACTTTGAATATATACAGTCTCGTTTGTCTTGTGTTGTAAAATACATTCTGGCACGATTATGGTTCCGAGGATAGTAACACATATGCTGAAGACATGCGCGAAATTTCAATTCCGTTGGTAGAGTGGTTTCTAAAATATTGTAACAATAATATGCGAAAAACGCGTTCAAACTTTAAATTCCCTTATCGCCAGCCATTAAAACCCGCCACGCTAAACGATGTATAATTTCGTTATTATCATATGTTTTAAATGCTGCACTTACGGTACATGCGAAAAAATATCGATTTTCGGACCTATTACGCTAGAATACCCGCTTAAACAGAAATAGCGTATCGTTCTACGGTTCTGAAGCGGCAGGGGTTACAGACCGTTGCGTTCCAATTGCCAAACGTTCTGCAAAGCCTGATGACCACAGAAGTCATTTGGCCGATATTGAAAAGCCAATATTGTTGTTTCCAGTGTCAGAGCCTCGCGGATACACCCCTGGAACCATGATTTCACGGGACCGTGTGCTCTGTTCCTGTTGATCGATTAGGGCGGAAGCAGGTCAATTCCAGCTTCGTGACGACGCCATCCAAATTAGATGAGCCTGTGCCTCCGCGAAAATTGAACCGCTTAAATAATTCGATAAGTGTCAAGGTCGGTCAGTCGATCATGAAAGCGCGAAACGCGTCGAAGACAACGAATTGCCATCGATACGCGTGCACACCTTCGCCGAACACATACTCCTAGCTGCGACACGTATCGTCGTGCTTTCTATGCTGATCAATAAATCATCATCGTCACACGCCCTCGATAACTTTATTAATAACCCCGTGAAACGGTTAATTATAAGCGCAGCGTGTGTTCGAACACCGGTAGCGTTGTAAAAGAGAGAGAGAAAAAAAAAGAAAGATCCACATGCTCGAAGAGCAATTTCTCGGAAGAAAATCCATTGAAGGATTCTGTATTGACGTATTGACGACAATCTAATCTCGTTAATTAAGTACCAGCGACGTTGTGCAACGACCACGTGACTGACATGTTTCGGAAAACAAAAAGACGACGAGCACAGTCTGGCGCGATTGTCTATCGACCTGTCACTCGTGCTCGACAGATCACCTTTCGAGAACTTTTCATTCAATAATTCTTTCGTTTTACTGTTTTATATTTCGTCCATATTACATAGTACGAGTTCCATTGTGTTTAGTTAACGGTGTTGGTTTAATTGGTCACGACAAAACAATTGCACGTCAACTTTCCTTGTTTTGTATTACGTCTTCGTAGGCATTGAAATTAAAAAATCACCCGATTAAAGGAAATAACGTGTCAGCTGTGTAAGCAATGGAAAACTCGATTCAATAAACTGTTAATTGATGCTAGTACGGAACACATTGTTGCCTTTCCAGAATTGCGATGTTAGGATTTCCACATATGTATATGTACATAGAACATTCTACAGACACTCGACGATAAATCAGTTTTATTCTAGCTTCTTGATTTGATAGTGTTACTTTGAGAAACTATTCGTTTCGCGTAGATTGCAGAGCAAATAAACTTTCTTTATTAGAATTCATTATAATCTTTCATTATGTATCGTGTGATTATCTTTCAATATTAATTATGATCCATTTCAGAGACAATATTTGATTAATAGAATATTTCGAATATAAGCTTCAGTATTTCCAAAATCTCTGCTTACGAATACAATATTTGATTTACAAAATACGATCTAAAATAACATCGACTATTTACTATAAACTGTTTAAAATATTATTCTGCACAGCTCTGGGTGTTTTGAAAATTAACCTTTAGATATTATTGAATTCTCAAATTTCTATCCGCTGCAGAAAATGTCGTTCGTCACCGTTGTTGAAAACTTTTCAGCAGACCCTAAAATAGGGTACACACTCGATCAGAACTTTGCGGGAAAGTCAATATGTCACTTGGGGAAGCTGTGTATTAGACCTGAGAGTGGGCACAATTATTGGGGAACAAATATCAATTCTAAAATAGCAGCATGCTTGGTTAGACGAACTGTAAGCTCTACTCTTGAAAATTATTCTGAAGCGAACGCTATTAGCAACAGCGAGCAAGGACAAGGAAAAACAAATGAGTGAACAGAGTACATACTGTGACGTCAACGTTACAAACTTTCATTGCCTACAGTAACTAGTAACTATAAAGTGAGTATTAATTATGATCCGGTAAGTAACGTCGCGACAGTGATTTAGTTCCCATCGCTGCTGCATCGTGTTTGCATTTTGAGGCCTAATGGAAGTGGCCTAGTTTCGAAAAAAGCAATAGAGTGATCTAAACCGCTTCCCGACGCCTCGCGTCTCTTAAATACTTAAAATGGACTCTTGAAAGATATTTCGAGACCATCGTAGTTTTACACTTTCTTCAAATTACATGTTTACATTTCGAGAAAATACAGTGTGCACGGTATGGTTAGCACAATGCAGTATGGGTATTGTGTGCTTAATATTATTATGTATCGTTGAATTGTTATGGAATGAACTTACACTGTTTGTAAACACGTTGCAATACGCAAATGAGAAAGTGTGTTGACGAAGCGATAACATTGATTGAGTTCGTGTGCAGCTTTCTCTATTTATTACACATTTTAGTATTACCAAATTGAATCTATATTCTTTCTTACTCAAGTGTTCATTGAAGTCTAGTATAAGTCGGTGTACAAAATATTCGTACACATTTAAAAAACGAATAACTTTTTCAAAAGTAGACCCAATAGCTCCAGTTTTTTTCAGACGTTACAAGGATTAGTTTACTAGCTAATGTGTAAATAATTTTTTTTAAATTGTTATTGGTCGCAATTTCGGAGGAAAAAGAAAAGGTCACGATTTTTAAATTTTTATCTGTGTCTGTAATAAAAATTTAAAACATGTACATTGTAAATCTAAGTTAGTGCATTGAAATCGGTTGACGCATAAAAAAGCTATGGGCATTGTGAGACGTAAAGATCATTAAATTTAGGGTTTGCGATTCATTTAATTCGCAGATTCTTACAATTTTTGCTAGTTTTAATCAATTATATTTCACAAGAACCTTGATCGATTTCGATGAAACTTTGTACATGTATAGAACCGACTTAGATTCACAAAATACATGTCTTAAATTTTCATTACAGGCACAGATAAAAAATCTAAAAATTGTGACCTTTACTTTTTCCTCCACAATTGCGAACAATAACAATTTTTTAAAAAATTATTTACACACTAGCTAGCAAACTAATCCTTTTAACGTCTGAAACAAACTCAAGTTATTGGGTCCACTTTTGAAAAAGTTGTTCGTTTTTAAAATGTGTACGAATACTTTGTACACCGACTGTAGTTTATATGCTACTGGTAAAAAGTGTATAGGAGTACATACTTATATAAATATTCTGCTGTCTGAACAGCAGTATTTTTAACATTTACCAACGTATTCGTGACATTTTTCTGATTAACCCCTTGCCCTATTTTAACGAGCCAGACTCGTCATGAAGGTTTTTAACAAAGTCTAACAGATATGAATGTTACGCGTCTCAGTTTAGATAGAATAAAATTTGATTCGTTTGTAATCAATATTTAAGCATTAAAATAAATGTAGCAAATTATACATATGTCGCGGAAACCATAGCGCGATTCTAGACCACCGATTTAGTCGAAAATGACATAAGGAACCTGTTGGATTGCCGGTAACACTCCGGCAGTCCAAATGCAAAAACGAATTTAGTTTTGTATGAGAAGCACTGGCTTTAACAGTAACCAGATGTCAGCGGACCCATGGGCCTGCGACTTCTCTACATACCTATTGCCTGGGAAAAGGACAGAGCACAGGCCTGGTCCTTTATTTCAAGTGGACAAGGGACTTTTCCACGTTGCCTTTTCGCCTCTCTTCACTTCTAGTATAGCTTTCAGCGCGATACGACGTCCTTCCAAGCTCGGTTGAATAAAACAGTTTTAACAGTATACGCTGTTTCAGTTTAATTCATAACCCATTTCCAATAGGTTATGGGCCCAGTTAACGTTTTTCTTTAATATTAACTGTGTTTTAAAACTATAAGTGATAGACGATTAATATAGTTATCGTAGAATTATAGTGCGATAGTGTTTAAGAAAGTACTGTGACTAAGTATAGTGATTAGACATCTTGTTATTGAACTATATATATACATAACTCTATATCTAGTGTACGTTATTTAGTTTTAATCGGTAATTACGTGTTAGTTTATCAAAAGGACAAAAACTATGGAAAATTCAAAAGCGAAAAGAAACATTAAACCTTTCGACGGTGAACGTTACAGTGTCTGGAAACTAAGAGTGCGCGGTTTAATGAGTGAACTGGACGTAATAAATGTGATTGACGGAGAAATTCCAGAAACATTAACTGCCGAATGGATGAGAGCGGAAAGGATCGCGAAAAACACGATAGTCGAATATTTATCGGACTCCCTCCTTGGGTTCGCGAGTACAGCTAGCACGGCAAGAGAAATTTTCAAGAATCTGGATGCAATTTATCAAAGAAAGAGTATTGCTACTCAACTAGCTATACGTAGACAATTACTAACTCTTAAATTGCAAGGTGACAAACCTCTGGTGCGTCATTTCATGATATTCGACGATCTGATCACCGAATTATCGGCGGCGGGATCGAAATTGGAAGAGACTGACAAAGTGGCTCATCTACTATTGACTCTTCCAAATTCTTACGATGGTGTCATAACGGCAATCGAGACACTGTCAGATGACAATTTGACGCTAGCCTTCGTAAAGATTAGGCTTTTAGACCACGAAGTGAAATTGCGTGAAGAATGCAGAGATACAAGCTCAAAGGTACTGCATGCACATACCTCGCAGAACTTCAATAAAGGCATTATTGAAGGACAAAAGACATCAAGGAGCAACCACGGCAAATGGAAACCAAGGAAGCAATCTCGAAATAACAATAGTCAGCAAACTTCGAAATGCCATCAGTGTGGTAGAAGAGGACACAAGATTAAAGATTGCTATTATTATAAAAGAAATCGCCAATACAATGAAGATAGAAACAGAACTGTTCAAACGGTTCAAATGACAGAACAGATGCATAATAATACTTCGGGCTTTGCGTTTATGGCTGGTGACCGGGATTATCAGCCAGAGGCCGGGAAAAGAGTGACATTTTTATTGGACTCAGGTGCCTCTGATCACCTCGTCAACCAGGAAGATTTGTTTACCCAATTTATAACACTACAACCGCCGCTGAATATTTCTGTGGCGAAGAACGGTGCGTTTATTACAGCAACGAAGAGGGGGACGATTTACGTGACCAGCAACAAAGGAGTAGATGGTGTGCTGGAAAATGTACTCTACTGCCCTGAAGTTCCGTACAATCTGCTGTCCGTACGAAGAATGCAGGAGGCTGGTTTGGGTATCGTATTCGACAACGAGGGAGTACATATTTTCAAAGACGGTAACATCGTAATGTCTGGTAAGCCCTTAAATAATTTAACAGCTGTCGACTTCAAAGTCAATATAAAAAGGGCAGGTAATAACTCGCAGGTAAATAGTACGGTGAGTTGCAATTATGAACTATGGCATAGACGATTGGGTCACATGGGAAAATCGAAATTTTTAGAATTGAAAAATAAACAAATGGTCGAAGACATACAATATATTGAAAAAGTAATACCGGATGATAACCTATGTGAAGCTTGCATAAATGGTAAGCAAGCAAGGTTACCATTTGAAAAGGTTAAGGATAAAAGTCACATAAGGCGACCATTATTCATTATTCATTCGGACGTTTGTGGTCCTATCACTCCACCTACTATAAACAACAAAAATTATTTTGTTCTCTTTGTTGATCAATTCACTCACTATTGCGTCACATATTTGATTACATACAAGTCAGACGTATTTAACGTATTTAAAGATTATGTTGCAAAAAGTGAGGCTCATTTCAATTTAAAAATTGTTAACTTGTACTGCGATAATGGAGGAGAGTATTTATCGAAGGAAATGAAAGACTATTGTGTGCAAAAAGGTATCAGTTACCATTTAACGGTCCCACGAACCCCACAATTGAACGGCGTTTCGGAACGCATGGTAAGAACAATAACCGAAAAGGGTCGCACAATAGTAAGTTGTGCTAGTTTAGATAAGGTGTTTTGGGGGGAGGCAGTGCTTACTGCTACATTCCTGATTAATTTAACCCCAACCAAGGCTTTAAAAGAGTCAAAAACGCCGTACGAATTGTGGCATAGTAAGAAGCCCAAGTTGAGGTACTTGAAAGTTTTCGGTTCTACAGTTTATATCCATAATAAAACTAGGAAAGGTAAATTCGACGAAAAATCGTCGAAAGGTATACTAGTTGGGTATGAACCAAATGGTTATAGAGTGTGGGATGTAGAAAAAGAGAGTTTCATTGTAGTAAGGGACGTAATTGTTGATGAGACAAATTACTTAAAAACTCGACCGATACTGAGACTTGAAAAGGGTGAGAACATCTATTGTAATGATAAAACTGATGCATTAGACATACGGTCAAAATCAGTAGAAATAGATGGAGAGTCTAATAAATCTGATATTGATAAATCAGATGTATCGGTGTCAAGGGTAAAAATAAGTTCTGAAGAAAAATTAGGAAAGAAACCTAATAAATCTGTAATAGAAACAGATATGCACAATGAGTCTTCCACTTCTAAAAATGATAAAAGTGAAGTACAAGAGAAATCTGAGCTGAGAAGGAGTGAAAGGATTAAAAAAAAGGACCTTCTATATCGTATGAAGAATGCGATTTACAATATGATCTTCTTATGTGTGCACAATCGTTAATGTGCAAAGTTCCTAGTTCATTTGATGAAGTTAAAACTAGAATTGATAGAATTCAATGGGAACAAGCCATCCTTGATGAGATAAATTCCCTTTTGATGAATAAAACATGGACATTAGTAGAAAGACCGGTAAATATAAACATTGTAGATTGTAAGTGGGTCTTTAATATAAAGAGTGATGAATTCGGAAACCCATTAAAATATAAGGCGCGACTTGTTGCTCGCGGTTTTAGTCAAAAGTATTTAGTTGATTACAATGAAACATTTGCACCTGTTGCCAGAATAGCAAGTTTCAGATTTATAATAGCTTTTGCAAACCAGTTTGATTTAATGATACATCATATGGATGTAAAGACGGCATTTTTAAATGGTACGTTAAAGGAGCAAATTTATATGAAAGTTCCTGAAGGAGTCGTCAGTAAAAGTAATCAAGTTTGCAAATTAAATAAAGCTATATATGGTTTAAAACAGGCAGCAAGATGTTGGTTCGAAATGTTCGAAAAATGTCTTGTAGAAAAGGGTTTTCGAAGCTCTTCGGTTGATCGCTGTATTTATCTATTAGATAAAGGAAATATATATGAAAATATATATGTGGTATTATATGTTGACGATCTTGTGATTGCTACTGCGAATAAGGAAACAATGACAAACTTTAAAAGGTATTTGATGGATCAGTTTTGCATGACAGATTTAGGTGAGATTAGACTTTTCTTGGGGATAAAAGTTGAGAGGACTCACGGTAAAATCACGTTAGATCAAAATGCATACATAAAAACAGTGTTAGAGAAATTCAATATGACTGACTGTAAACCTGTTAGTACACCTCTTCCGAGCAAATTAAACTATTTAGCGTTAAATTCAGATGAAAAATACGAGGCCCCGTGTAGAAATTTAATTGGTAGTCTAATGTACATAATGGTATGTACACGACCTGACTTGAGTGTTGCAATAAACATTTTAAGCAGATATACCAATAAAGAGAATAGGGAGCTTTGGCAAAATCTGAAGCGGGTGCTGAGATACCTGAAAGGTTCAAGTGACCTCATGTTGACCTATGTAAAAGGTAATTACGTGAAAATAATAAGTGGTTTTGCTGATTCGGATTGGGGAGGTCAAGATGAAAATGATCCAAGAAGTACATCAGGGTACTTGTTTAAATTATTTGATCGATGCACAATATGCTGGTCGACTCGGCGACAAGCATCGGTAGCAACTTCATCTACCGAAGCAGAATATATGGCACTATTCGAGGCCGTAAGAGAAGCATTATGGTTGAAATCCTTAGCAATTAGTATAAATATAAATATTTCAGAGCCGATTATTATTTATGAGGACAATAATGGCTGCATAAGTATAGCGCAAAACCCAAGCAATCACAAGAGATCAAAACATATCAATATCAAGTATCACTTCTCTAGAGAACAGATAGAAAAGAATCAGATTAAACTTGAATTTGTCTGTACAGAGAACCAGGTTGCCGACGTACTTACGAAACCATTGCCTGCAGTAAAATTCTTGGAGTTCAGGACAAGGATGGGGCTACAATAAATCTTAAGCAATAAGATATTTTGATTAAGTTAGTCTAATCGTAAGGATACTTAACGGTCTGATTAGGTTTTACTGGGTTTCCCTAATCCACGCAACAAATGTTGGACCATATGTATTTCCCAGAGAAAGCAAGGAAGGACAGTCATTTATTATTTTTGTTTTAGTGGTAATAGATATTGTGATTATATTTGATGTTAAACGGGAAATAGAATTTAAATGTAACCGATTCATTTTTGAGGGGGCGTGTTGGATTGCCGGTAACACTCCGGCAGTCCAAATGCAAAAACGAATTTAGTTTTGTATGAGAAGCACTGGCTTTAACAGTAACCAGATGTCAGCGGACCCATGGGCCTGCGACTTCTCTACATACCTATTGCCTGGGAAAAGGACAGAGCACAGGCCTGGTCCTTTATTTCAAGTGGACAAGGGACTTTTCCACGTTGCCTTTTCGCCTCTCTTCACTTCTAGTATAGCTTTCAGCGCGATACGACGTCCTTCCAAGCTCGGTTGAATAAAACAGTTTTAACAGTATACGCTGTTTCAGTTTAATTCATAACCCATTTCCAATAGAACCCGCCGCAAAATTAACCTTGAACAAGAAAAACAAGGTAAAAAAACAAATTTTGTTTAAGATTAAAAATCTTAAAAGAAAACTGGTATAAAAATTTAAAAGATCTTAATTCTTAATCTGTGATCCTTAGGGGTAGGGTATTGATCAATCAGGGTTCCTTAAATTTTGTTTTTCACGTTCAAGGTCAATTTTTTGGAGGGTTTCTTACGTTATTTTCGAGTAAATCGGGGGTGTAGAATCGCGTTATGATGTCCACGACATATAATTTTGTGACACCCTGTACATATTCGCCGCTCAAGCAGTATTCGTTGACTTGGAAGGCATCGGACTGAAAGGATTCGAATTTCAGGAGGTTTACGAGCCGATCCGTTGTTGTTTCGAACATCAATTGCATCCCTTTCAGCTGCAGCTGCGTCGCCTGCGTCTCGTCGAGTCCGACGCTACGGAGAATAGAGCCTGTGTGCAATCGGGATGCTAACGGAGAACAGGAATTAGTAGATACTCCATTCAACGGTCCGGAGATTCACTTTGACGAGCTGGTACCGGCTCGCATTATATCTCGCGTTATCTCTGTACACACTACAGTCGATCTACCGACGCACAATCCACTTCCTGCGTCACGTATCTATGCCATTCAACATGCCGAAATTCGACGTCTCCATCAAACGGGCGTGATTCGATCAAGTTCCGGTCAATTTAGATGAACATCAAATATAATGCGCCGTGATACACAGAGTGGATTGGTTACTATGTATTCCCATACTCTCGGTCGTCTCTTTCCTTTATGCTGTATCGGAGCGTTTTCATTAGCCGGAAATATCCATTTTCTACACTGCCGCGCGAAATTATAGCAACGCTCGATTTACGCCGAAATAATTTAGATCTTCGTAACAAAAGAAAATCATACAATTCGGATCACTTCAATGCCCTTCTGCATCACGTGTGAGAATGAAAAGACATTTTTCAAAATTTTTCAAATTCAAATAATTCTGCAGGCCTCGAAAAATTTTTGCAAGGATTGTAACAACAACAGATGTAAATGTGGAAGTTCTTTGCTTCAATTTTAATATTAACCCAATGCAAAAAAACATTAAAAAAGTATTTCCTGACGTAATTAGCAGTCGCGTTTCTTTAATCAAATGTTCAGCTTTCTCGATGCAAAGGATTTCGATTGGAGCGTTTTCAAGGCTCCGAAAGTATTTTATGACGAATAATGGATCTCGTGTTGATAATATGCAATATTATGTAAACAAATTTAGATTATACGGAACCTAACATTCAAGAGAGGTATTAAGGTGTGACGCAACGTCGTGGCATCTTCATAAGTAATATGTACTTGCTTTGTGTTTGCAGCTCGGCTAGCGCCTTATCTTCTCAGTTATGAGGAAGATGATGCCGCGCGATCTTGCGACGACCAAACAGCCGCCAGGAAAACGCGATTCGATCACAGAGATCTTATTCGAGGGCCCATTCATGCTTGGTGAATGCCACTGAAGTTATCAAAGTGTGCCTGACCTATTTCCTTTCTCCTTTTCCGAGTGGAACTTTGCAATCAATCACGCGCCGCTCGCGGCGGAAGTCAAAGTCATTCGAAAATTGACCCAACCTTTGAAACGTTTAATTCTCGATTCAATTTTGCGAGTACATATTTAGTTCGCAAAAAGGGGGAAAAGAGCGAGCGAAAATCGAATTTTCTTCGTAGCGAAGTGTCCGCTGCGGATGAAAGAGAGTTTGATGAAAAAAAAAATGTGTACTCGAAAAAATCATGTCTCGCGCGTGTAGCACAACGGACTTCAAAAGAATCCACGTTATTTTAGGGACCACTGTGCTTTGCGCTCTATAAATAAACGACCGATACAATCGGACAGAGATCTGGGAAGGATCGAACGTTCAGTGTTTTTGAATCTGTTACACACTCGGTAGTTGGCCTCTTTTCAGAGTACAATGTGTATTGAAAGCGGTGGTGTAAAGAGAAGTCGCGAAGTGATTCATCGAATGAAAATAAACAACATTAGTGGAGTGAAACTCTTCTGTACCAGTGAACTTGCCGTTATAATTTATAAATAACTGAATCAGAAAATATTTGAAGCCTTAAAAAATGATCCTATGTTATTTAACCATGCAGAGTAAAAGCACTACAATTTTCCGATGATAATTACTTGTAGTTTTCGACTTATTTAAATGCGAGAGAATGGAAGAAAAAACGTTGGTTCCTATGAGAAATGAATTTTCTTTGCTTAAAGCGCATATGTAATGGGAATGAATATGCAGACTTTTTTGACTGACTGCAGTTCGTTACACGCTCGCACGAGGCCCGACGCGACCTGAGTTTGACGAAAGGCGACAGGACGCCTTCGGGAAACTTATTAATCGGCTTATGAATAAATCCTGACCTGCCTATGGCACCTGTTTCCGTTGAATATATTTGCCCCGTCGACTATCTAGCGTCGCATTTGCTATTCTTTGCGCGCGTGTATTATTCGCGCGCCGATGCTTTCAGGTAACGTAAAGATAGGACACCGATACGTGCAGGTAATAAGGCGATCTCTTTGTAATCGACCCCGTCGATCGTGTACTCAACTGCGGAGACTTTTCAAAGGGTATCTCTGCTACTGACGTAAACGTGTGTATCATTAAACCATTATCGGGGAAAGCATCATCGAGTAAAATATTCTACCGGCGGACACAAACGCTCCTCTCGGGACCACAGAAAACGTATTCCGATTGAAAGTACGGGAAAATTGCCAATACTATCGCTTAAAGAACGTTGGCTCCTTGCGGAAATTTGGTTTGGCTTCTTTAGAAGCCGATATAGATCATAATTGAATGGCATGTCTTGTCTTAATATTCCAAAAAGATAATCTATTTACAATTGACTTAGGTACTATTTATAGCAGGCCTGGACAACTTGCGGCTCACGAGCCACAAATTGTGTCCTGTTTGGTATCATTTTACTCACAAAAATATAATATTCTGGTAAAAGCTGCGTATCAAAAGAACAATTAAGAACAAAAAATTGGTATTGTCCCTAGTTTGACGCCAATGGGACGAGATCAACGAACAGCGTCTGTACACGACACAAGTGACGTTTCGGTCCCTAAGTTTATAAAAATTACAACTGAAACATTACTGTACTATATCCTCGAATAGTATACGACAAAGCAACGTGGAAGACGAATACATATATCGGTCACATTAATTCGTTGCATATTTTCCTTCGCCTGCGTGGCGCTCTTTAAGACCAGGATTACGTATGCAAACACCTGTCGCTGGTGCACGCCACCAACTGGGCCTTTTACACGAAAATTGGCCCCTGCGAGATAGAACGTCCATGTAAACACCATCAACATAGTCCGCCCCTTCTTTTTCTTTTCCAGCTCGTTATCCCGGTGAAAATTATGTACTTGACCTCGAATTTTATGTTTACCTTTTATTTGAGACTCTGGTGACCAGACTCGCGACGATGACGAATTCCAGGAATGCATCCAAGAATATTATTACAGCAATATTTTTCATTTTCTTTTCGGATTTTACAAGTGAGTCGAATAGTGGTTAAAATTTATAGGAAAAAAAATGAATCTGTTGTCTGGAGTTATTTTGGGGTGATTTTTAAATCATCAGTAATTCATGAAATGTAAAATACTTCAAAACGATTAAGACGGCGCGGCGCACAGTGGGCTCGATCGAAGAAGTACGCGACATTTTGCGAAAAAATCAACTTTCTAATTTTGATATTTTTTGCAATTGATATCGATTTCTAAATGTCCACCGACCACGAAAATGATAAAATTAATCAAATACAATACCAGTTCTAGTTGTGATACACGCATGAAGTTAGACAGTTTAGGAATATCGATTTTCCCTACATAATTTGGCTGTTCATTCTTAAAGTGTCCTGCTAACTGTGATCAACTTCTTGCCCAGAATTTTTTTCTACATCAAAGTGCACACTTTATTGATAAGAAATCATACTTTTCATTAACAATTATGATATATAACATATTTAAAAAAAATTCTGAGCAGAATGAAAATAATCGTTGAAAATTTGTATCTTTGACATACGCGATCTTTCAAGTCCCAGGAGATCCCAGTTTTTAACAAGTAAGGATCTTTTCAGTGAACCTTCCTCTATGTAATGTGACAAAAATGATTTCCTCCTTCGAGTCCTTTTTCAAGATATTATTGTCTGAAGACATGTACGCAGTACGCAGCCTCTGAAAGTCTGACAGACTGTATTGAATATTTATATTTATATTATATTTTTATTTAATATTAATTTATATTTTGCAGTAAATAAGTCAGTCTTTCATCTCTGATATTTTGACTGCGTTGAGTTTGACGAATTCTTTTCGACAGTGCATAAGTTACATTGTAATTGTTTACGCGCATCAATCTCCAAATCTTTTGAAATTTCTTTTCAAATGTTTTGTTTTGTCGACGCAAATTGTGGATTGAAACAGAATTATTGTCAGTCAGAGCAGAACTATCAGCCTGAGCAGTACCGTGATTCCGATATTATTTTCAGTTTTATACGTTTTCTGTTCATATTATTTGATATAATACATCAAGTAAGTTAATATATATCAATTATATTTTATTTTTAGAACTTCATATACAGAATAACTTTTACATGAATGGACCAAACGACTTCAATGTCTCTGTAAGGCTAGAAGAATTATTTTAGTAAATGATGTCTAATAAATAAATTGAAAAAATGCATTTGGTCGGAATTGTGGAAAGCAATACTAAAAATTGATTTTTACAACTTTTTTTAGCTGGGCCAATAACGAAAATTTAAAAAATGTGTGTTGTCAACTGTTATAAATTATATATGCTCTGAAAATTTCATTGATATTGGTTAATTGGTTTACGAATTATAATCAAATGCGGTAAAATTGCAATTTTTCAATATTTTCGGCCTTAACAAATTTTTCTCAAGAATGTAAAACATAAACATTGTATCTATTTGCATTAAATAACGAAAATATTAAATATATTATAGAATAAATAATTTATATAAATCTGTTTTAAATTAATAAAAACGATTAAACAAATGTGAAATATATTAAGTTAAAAATCATTGAAAAGGAATTATTTTTTTATATATTCAGTTCAAACATTGCAATATCTTCAGTGGTTGAAGAGTTATTCAAAAATGTCGCGTACTTCTTCAATCGAGCCCACTGTGCGGCGTTCCTCTTCGGGCCGAAAGATTTCAGAGCGGGAGATACCAGTGTTTACACTGAATATCTAATCGTTTCTTGCATATTCTAGAAAACGGTTCGACATGCTATGGGCACATCAGGATCAGTTGAACTCGCATTGCAACGAGGAAATTTTTTTCCTGTGACCCCGATGGGAAGATTGATAGTTGAGCGCGCACGATAAAGAGAATAGTATACATCCCTTGCATCGAGGAACGGTAACATAAAGGCGAGGAAAATCGGGTGCCCGAAGAATGCATTGAATTTTCAAGTAGCTGATAAAAGCTACTCGTGTATGTAGACAGTAACCTGAACAAGAGCAATAATTATTCGGAAGTCCGTTTTAAAACCACGAGTAAGTAACCAACTATTATCGCTATCTCATTTTTTTGTCAAAAAATAATTCGCCTAGAAATTATACGAGAATACTTGTAAGTGTGTGTGTGTATAATTATTATTGCAAATTGTAAATGTGTAAAATTGACATATATTTAGACTTTCCGAATCATTTCTGTTACGAACAGTAATATGCAGAAACTACGTGAACATTTAATACCGCCTTATATCAATACATGTCTATTACTGATTAGATCAAAATCTGTTCACGTACGTGAACAATACCGACGACATCTGATAATGATCTGACGCATATGAATATTGTTAAAAAATGTAACTGACGCAAGTAATACAACATTATCAGAATTCTTATTTTTAACAATTAATTTTATATCGATGCTATTTACTACGCTTTCTTAAGCTATTTTTAATGAGTGCCACTAAGTTGTTTTTAATTTTAACACCAATTGTATGATGTTCAATGTAATGATTATTCACGAGAAGAAATCAGATATTAATACTTCCAGTTAGAAGTCTATGTGAATCGTTAATAGTAATTGGTATGGTGGTTACTATGTACTGTTATGCCGTATCACCCTTCCCGATAAGATTCCAAATTAACATTATCTTCGCCCTTTTGCCCAAAGCTGACTCAAATGTTTGGCTGGACTAAGAACGGCAGAGTTACATGTCCCCGGTGACACATTTTAGTGTAGACCAAAGGTCCTCATAAAGAATCCATATAAGGAACCCTCTCATTGTTCGGGTTCTTTCTCTTTCGAGTCGTCAGTTATTTTGTAAGGACGTATACTTTCTGCAAGCGTGATTTCTTGTGAACAATCTGATTATTTCTCGAGGGAACCCCATCCTTTCCTTCTTCACGGCATAACAGTACACATATGTAGAATACAGCGTGTCCTGATACTTAAGGTTATTTGAAGTAACTTTTTCCTTTGCGAAAATGTTCTCCGCAGCTTTGTTAAGGTGTTATTAAGGAAAAACACGAGCCAATCAGAGCGCGGCTACTAGCGACTGATTCATGCTCGGCCAATGCCAACGCCGCGCTGAGCGAGACCTGTGCTCTGATTGGTCAGCGTTTTTCGTTGATAACTCCTGAAGAAAGCCGCGCAGTATATTTTCACAACGGAAAAAGTTACTTGACATGACTTCAGGAATCGCCCTTGCCAAGGAAGACCAACATTTTTGGGCCATCTTGCAAGTGTGCACGATAGTTCGCATTTTTTGGCACAATGATACATAGACATTTCGTTGCACTTCAAGGTGCAACGTTGAAGGAATATCCAAAAATAAAGAATTGAAATCGTGAAAAATAATTCCGATCAACAAATAAGTTGGCTACTACGAAGCGTCGAGTAAAATGAAAATTTGGCCTTAATTCCAGGTTCATTAATTATTTTCCCCGAGTTCTCGAGCGTCTCGGAGGCTCCCTTCCGGCGATGATAAAGTGGTCCAAAGAGCTCTACCTCGCGTCCGAAATCACAAATCACGGAACAATGGGGCGTTGCTGGCCTGTCTGTTGGGGTGGTGGGGGCTGACTAGTTAGAATGATTTAATGAATATTCAACTTACCCGAGAGTTGAAAGAAATCCCGAGACACTTCCCTCCGCGTAAAGGCTGACGATGTCGCCGAGGTGAAGGAAACTCGCTGAACCGAGGATCTCGCCCATCTTGACGCTGTTGTTTTCAAGTCTCTCTGTACCTCACAGTCGGAGAAATTTCATCCCTTAGCCGAGTGAATTATTCATGGCTACACCTACGGGGGAGAAACGGTCGTTAGCACACGAGGAACTGCACACAATCTCTCGACAATGTAGCTATGCAACTTCTACGTTCCTTCACGCTTCTTGTCCCACTCGAGGACACCTGAAAATCGTCGTTCAGATTTTCTAGGTCATTTCTTTGCACATTTCAAGCAAAGATAAAGGAATTTGTGCTTCAGAAAAATCAGATACAGAGGACAAGCCTTTCGATGGAGCTTCACTCAAACAGTCATTCCATAATATGTACAATCTTGTCAAGTTTGATTTATTGATCCGAAACGTGTGTTCGAAAGTCCCAGGTGTTTCTTGAATATATTCGCAGCTTTGTTAAACACACAGCGGCTTTACAGTAGTCTTTGAACGCTTTATACGAATATCGTCTACCTAAACTCCTTAAATGCAAAAGCAGCGGAAGATGATTCATACTCACGTGGAAAAATAAACAGAATTATAAGAACAGATCGAATTCAAAGATAACCTCGAAGATAATTTACATTAATTCCACAGCATGACTTTTGAAACAAACAGAAAACCTAGATCAATTTAAAATAACACGAGTCGAAAAGAGACGAGTTGGAAACATCACCGGCGGGCACATAACTTCTGCTAAGCCAGTAAGCACGACACGATCACGAGATAAGAAAGGTTAAAAAAATATAAATAGTTTTCCTTAATCGAATAAACGCGACAGATTGAGCTCGCTTGGATTACCTTAAATTGCAAAATGTGTCTTCAGGGGGTAATTACTCCTATCACGGCACTTTCGGAATTAACTTTTTCCTGTCTTCGATCGCCGACGGTTTCATCGCGCTGGATATCCTGTAAAATGGATCCCAGCGAACTCAATTTTACCATGAAAATTGCCATCTTTCGTCTGTCCGACCGAGTTCGCTGCGAAACCGAAGGATATTGATTCGAATCGCGTTTCCCGTCGATGAACCGAACCTGATCTTTCAGAACTACGAATGATCGAAAACGTTCTTGTGATTCCCGTCGTTCCTTAGCATACATGCATACACAATGCGAAGCATCTTATACGTTTCATAAAGGAATCTTAACAGAAGGTTTACCGATCGATATTCCCTCTTATCAGCTCTTTTCTACACTTTTCCTGGCACACCTGAGTGGAAATCGTGATTGTACATTTTTATTTACCAGCTCCCGCTCATGTCCGTGCAATACGAATCAAAATCGCATTAGTATGACTAGACCGCGGATGTTTGTTCGAAATAAAAGTTTTCTTAGTCGATCTTAACGGATAGATGAAATGGGCGTGATTGAGCACATTAAGAGTAGCACCACCAGCAACCACCGAACAGTAATATGTAACCGCAACTGATCAATGATGAATGCCAGTTAATATTATGGATCACTCACTCGTGACCACGATAATTGCTGTATGTACTGCAGCTATTGGTCTCTGATGACCATTATTGGTCACTAAAGACCACCAATGGCCGCAAGTATCGGCTGACAATTGCTATCATCTGCGTTAGCACTTCCTGATCGAATATTCGCAAACACTGCCAACCATTAAAAGATTAATAATCTCGAGCTGGGACCGAAGTGTAAGAAATTCGCCGACTACAAAACGGATAAGAAATTAGCGCCCGTTCCACCGTTCGCCTCGAGCAACGAACAATGGCCAATCATGGCTAACGATCTGACAGCGAGCCGCCACTTTTAATTTAGACACGGGTAAGAAAAACGCGTTCGCGTGATATTTTCAATCTGATCGTTGCTTATGCCTGTCTACGGCGAATGCGGCTCGTTAAGAGCATGCTCGAATGAGCTAGATTTAATTGGTCCGCAAGATAGGCCACAAATTGGCCCGTGAAGTTCTCCGCTAATAGAGACCGACCGGATAAACGGTGATCATTGTTTTCGATTAACACGTCCGTCGTGACTATGGAACGGTGTCGCGGGCGCACGCCGCAGAACGATAAAATACATAATAACAGTCGAACTGCGTTTTCTATTAAATAACAGACCGCCGCACAAAGTGAACGCGTAAGGTTTCCTCGGTGCCCGTAAGGAGCTTAATTTCAAGCCCCCGGCAAATCCATAATTCGTTATAAGAGGGATCAGAACCGGCGATCCATGCGAAAACAGTTCGTGATTGATTAGCTCGCTGATACCAAGGGAATTCTAACGACTGTTAAACCAACGCGTTAGAACGACCGGAATCATTCGTTGCGACTTCGATCAATGAACGATTCCTCCATCGTCACGGTAACCATCGATCGTTTATGTCACTGGAGAACGAAGTCCCTTGATCTCTCAATACAACTGTGCGATGTATAATAGATATCCAATCCAGGAAGTTTATTCAAGTTGAAGTGAAATTCAAGTGTTTTCATTTTGTAATTGTATTGAATTGATCAAACTTCGACTAAATGGTACGTGTTAACATGAACGATTGAAATGATTGTTTCGCTATTCTGTAATTGAATTTTGCGTGGTTGAATGCCATCACTATAAAGTTGTTAGGCTCTTGATTTCCGTTCATTGTATACACACATGCAGCAAGTTTGTACAACGACTATTGACAAACTACATATCATGGTTATAGGATTTCGCTTTCGCCTTGCAAGCCAGCTAGAAAGTGTGGAAAAGTTCGAAAGCTATTTGCCGTCGTGTTCTCACAGGTTTAAGTATGCAGATCTCTGTCCATAGAACAGACTCGATATGTATTACGTCCGAGCATAAACCAAACAAATTTTTTTTTCTACTTGTTTGCGACGCTCTCAGACACTATCATCGATTTGCTCGATAAAACCGAACCCGCCTCAATGCCGTTGTTTACCGACAAGCTTAAGGTTGAAGGTCAGTTTATTTAAAGACTTACTTCTCCCTTGGAGAGCGACCACCATCGATTGCCGCCCTTACACCGATCAATTATAAATCGAATCTATAATGGCTGTCGCACGGTTCCGCTAATTCTCCGATTCCTTTGATGTTTCCATTGAAGTGTTACGTTTCTTCTGGTTCGACGAAGCAGGGCGGTTTCTAATCTTTAAATTTCACGTTACCGGAGAGGTTCGAACTCGACGGGAGAGATCTAATTAGACTTGTCTCGAGCAAGCTTCGAACGAGAAGGCCGCTTTTGCCTTTAAAGTCATTGTGCCAGCGTCCAATTCCCTTCTATGTGAACGGACGGGTTGCCTCATTCGCGAACGCAACAATCTATTCCCGGTATTCATTAATAAAAAAATTCACGGAAACAGCAAAGTGAGTCATGGACCTATTCTTCTTTTATTCCGATCGTGCACATTAATCGTTCGAGAGCGACGGCAATTAGAATGTAATGTTGAAACATGAAATAAATATCGCAATACGAATATTACTTTAGCGGACTCCACTTTCGCCGAAAATATACGCATAAAAACGTGATTCTGCGTAAACATCCGGAGTCCAGCTATTATTGTTCACGTACGAGACTTTGCATCATCGCACGGTGAAGTCAGATTTCAATTTATTTTCCTTCTGAATCTTCTAGTGTTAAATTTAATCTGTTGGCCTTCGACAAAGGCAAAACTCTGGGTAGTGTTCCAGTTTACAGGGACACCGTCGCATCGTCATGCACCAATAATTTCATATTTGGTTGCTAGTTAATAAATACGTACGTAAAGAGCTAAATACGGCGATAAACGAAAAACGATCGTTATTGGTTTATGCAAGAAATGTTGCTGGCCACCAGCATGAATTCGGATCTCAAGAATTTAGCTCATATCTGTCGAACATGCACCTTTCTTATAAATAGAGTGTAGATAAATAATCAATTATACATTGCAAAGTTAGAACTGTCTACATCGATTTTGCATGCACCAATTTATAGCGTACCGACTACCGAAAAGCTTATTTTTACATTCAACTTTGTTTTCGTGTATGTTATGCTCTTCCTTTCTTCGTACAATTTAGTACTTGAGAGTATATACATTTGTTGGCGATGAACAAACATTAAAAATGTGTCGAAAATTTCTTTCAATGTACACAGTAAAGCCTTGATCTAAGAGAAAACCCGGGTCCGTGCTGATTCTTAAATCGTGTAGTTCTACATTTTTTGTTCGTGACCGCGATGAATGCAGAAGAGAACATCGTGTTTCTATGCTGAATTTAAAATGTGAATTTATCCTGGTTTAATGGTCATAACTTGGTACATGCGATCCAACAAGGAACTTATAACGAAATATCACAACGAACCATATAAGCCGATTAACGAGAATTACCGGGATTACATTCAAATTTTAGGAATCAATTACTGGAAGAATATTGCATTTGTTTCAAGAAGATTATTACTTCTACATCAAATACATATTAACAGAAGAACCAGAAAATTTTTTAGATCACAATTATTGAGATTGTAAGGATGTCGACCAGAAATGATTAGCAATGTAAGCAAAAGTAAGATAAGATTAGTGTATCTCGAGAAAATATAGAAACAATATTATAATTATCTTCGATACCAGAAACCTTTGTACATATTAATATCATAACTTTATTGTACATTAATTAAAAAGACTAAATGGTGTAGACAATCATTTTAATAATTAAATTTCCTACATTCAATATATCTCAGAATTGTCTGTGCGTGTAACAACATCCAAGTTTTAATATTTAATCTTTTTTCAATGTTTGTACTTTGTACACATCGGACCCTGCAGTTCGACGTCCACGAAAAGCACGTTGCTTGTTTAGGTAATACGTTCGCATAAGCTCGCGTCAAGTTAAATATAAATACAAATTTTAATGTCGATATCGTGATTAATAAATACATATGTATAGAAGCGATGTGTATCACGCAGGACGTATCGAGGTGAAAATCAACGAGAGACTGTATTTCATCAGCAGGGCACATGACGAAGACGCGTTAATAAACTGCCACCAGCCGATGCAGCAGTAATACACGGCCTTAATCGGACACGACGGATTTATTGCGACGGTTCCGTTTTGCGAATCTCATCGACGCAGAATCAAACCGGTACAATGCAGTGCGAACCTCTAATATTTCGTTAATCGAATCAAATGATAGACTTCAAAGCGGCACAAATGAGTCGTACGCGCCATGCAATATTCATGAACAAAACAGCAATTTTGTTTTCTCCTTTTTTCCAGACACCCGTGTCATGTCGCATTTACATCACGTTCTGTTCGCTGGAGATGAGCTCCGATTAATTGTCTGCCAGCGACAACACTAATTAAACATTTTCCAATAGAATTATGCTCCGAGCCATATTTCAATTGCATCGGAATTATCCGAATTATATTTGTTATTATTAACGTAATTTCGGTATCTTTGTAACCAACTGTATGTAACCGATAATGATAGAACGAAAATTAATAATATTCGAGGCAGTATTCGGACGTAGGATTTTAACAAAGCACGTGGATGTCCCGATACGGTTTCAGTAGATCGCATTGATAGCCAATTGGCGATTATTGTTCGACGAGCGAACTGAGCCATAGGATATAAGAAACATCTGCGCGGTGGCTTTTCCATAATTTTTTTCTCTATGGATTTGTCTTTCCTCTGCTTGTACTTGAGATTAAGAACGAAAAAGTTGATCAAAAAACATTACATTTTACTTTACAGAATTCGTATTTATTTTCAAATTGTTACAAATACATAGTACGTCTCGTACGAACCAATAAATTGATTTAACTTGTCTGTCTTTTCTTATCACATACATTTAATTTGTGCAGCAGTGAAATTCTTCTGTTCTTTCATCTTTCTCAAGTATTTCGTTTAATAAGCGGTTGCTAAATTTAATTTAGCCGTCGCACTAAATACGTTTTAAAGCCTTGATCTCCCTCCTTTCGCAGCAACTAAGCCGGTGGCACGCGCTTCGAATTAACGGCTGCACAATAATAAAAGGCTATATTCAGTTTCACACCAGGAACCGTATAATTTTCAGAAATTGCGAAATCGCGACTCGTATGAAGCAGCCGGGGTTCTCGTGTTCAACCGGCTACTCGAGTTACCAGTGTTCTCCCAGAGTTTCGTTTTTCCAAGTGGCTTTTTTTCCTTTAACGACAACATGACCTTTTTGCGTTTATTATGCTAAACCAGTCAGCGATCCGCGCAGGTTCATTCCAAACTGTGACGAATTATCGGGGCTGAAGAAACCTTGAAGATGTTAGAAATGAGATACTGAAAACTATAACATTTTCATACGCGAATATGTACTATAATCATGTAATGCAAAATAATATTTTATCAAATACTTAAATCTAACATTGCTGGAAAATACTATATTTCATCTAATGTTTCATTTTATAGAATACCTTTTCATAATTATACGTTGTGGACTCATTAATCTTTCTGTTGTTCCCAACATAACCACAACTCATTCAATTTAATCGCCAAAATTAAAGTAATTAAATGACAATTCGGATATCCAAGAAAAACGTTTTACCGTTTAAAAGGTTTATTGCGTTCAGGCTGATAGAAAAATTCTATTAACCTTGGTGAAATCTGTTCGTTTCGTACCGTTCTACACACTTGCATATCTCCCGCACAGCGTACTTAATCTACCGAAGTAATCGACTTATGAATGTACATATATGAATTCCAAGAGAATATGCTTGAAGCCTCTGAGTATACTTTAAAGGTGGAAAATCGACAGCGCACTACAGCTCTTTTAGTGATTTAATTCGCAAAAGCTAGAATTGAACAAAGATTTGTTTCTTCCATTACAAATCACTTATAGAAACTACCTTCAATTTTTCCAAACTTGTTTACGTAAATAAGTTTTATATTTTCATAATGCGTTAAGTGCTATTCTAATGAATATTTTTATTTAGATTTACAGCTAGAGCGCAAATCTCTTCATTTCACCAAAAATGTTTCGTTCTGGGTCAACCGTGTTGTCATTGGCAAGCATTACACAAGATGTTTCGTAACGTCTAGAAATTACTAAAACCAACGACTAAAGTTTAAAAAAAAACATTAAAAAAACGAATCATATTAACACGTGCCTCAACCTCAACTGAACCTGTTTCCTCATTATACATAGTCATACATATATGTATTCTAATACAAATATGCAATTTCTTGAGACAACGCAAGAATGGCAACAGTCCACGTGAATACCAATCGTCGTGATTTACAACTTTCCGATTTTCAAAATGTTTTTTGGGTTCTTGGTTAAAACTTTGGTAAAATAAAATTAAACACTTTCGAAATTATGTTTAGTGCATATTTAACAAACAATTCGATATTGTTTATATATTATAAAATACAGGTCGAAATAGATAAGAAGAAACATTACAAAGAATCCCAAGATTATTTTACTACACACAATTGACCTTGAATGACCTTGCGTCATAAATCATTGTGTGTGCTTATCTCAGAACTCACTACATATATCACTGAGTAGAATGGCAACCATAGTGTTCTGTTCAAAACAACGTTCGTAAAATGGAAATTACATTTTCCACTTATTTAATTTTCTCTACACTTATACTCGTATATCATACAGTAGTGGACAAAAGTTTAAATACCCTCTAAAAATGATGATAACTATTTTAATATTGTACTATACGATTTGAACTTTTTTAGGAAGCTAGAGCAATTAGTTCACTACAGGATGTGAAAAGAAATTTTTTTCAAAAATTGCAATTGAACGGAATTGTTGAAAAAAATACTAAAAGTTGCATTTTCGACTTTTTTATGTGGTCTATATTGAAAATTTTTAAAGTACGGTTTGTAGATCTGTGTGAATTAAACATATTGTCGTCAAAATCGGTCGACGTTGCAATGAGTTACAAACGTTTAAAGATGGTAAAAATTGCAGATTTTTACGATTTTGGGCCTATATCTAAGAATTCTTACATCTTTCAATGTCTGTCGTTTTTTACCGCGTCAACCGATTTCGATGAAACTTTCACAGTGCATATAATTGACACAGACCTACAAAACGTATTTTTTAAATTTTCAATATAGGCCCACATAAAAAAGTTGTAAAATGCAACTTTTAGTATTTTTTTTCTACAATTCCGATCAATTGCTATTTTTGAAAAAAAATTTCACATCCTGCAGTAAACTAATTGCCCTAGCTTCCCAAAAAGGTTCAAATCGTATAGTACGATATTAAAAAAGTTTTATCGATAATGGTATTTTAGAGTTATTTAAATTGAAATATGTCCTGAACTATTAACTTTTCGACATATGTACATAGGTTAGTACTTTTTTTATAACGAATGTCCAACTGCATCGATTGATGTATTAAAAAATACCTCATTCCATTTTTTAAAAAATGAAGGTGACCTTCATATCTCAAAAAAAATTTACATAGAAACAAAAATTTTTTGGTATCGTATGAGCCCCATTTTACCATTCAACTTTGTCGTTCAGACATTTCACGTATCTTTAAAAACAACAAAGATATTTAAGGTGGTCAAGTTGGGTGAAATATCCTGTATAACACTTAGTTAAAATTTATTTTGGTAATTGTGCATAAAGGGTCCCACCTCACCGATTTTGATACAATTTAAATATGTTGTAAAACTCAACATTCTGAACAACTTTTTCCTATACATGTAACCGCCGCTCAGCCTTAGTTTTTGAGAGATTTGCGAAAAACTGCAGCTACTACTACATTTAATTTTGCCTATACGTGCACGCCCGTGCTGTGCGTATGCTTCAGCATGATGCGACCTGATGCGACCGCTCGTCAACTGTTTCTACAGATATATCACTACGATCGGAAAGACATTGTGGAGATGAGAAGCGACAACACCACACACACCCACCCAGTGCTTAACACGCACCCAATGTTTCTAAAAATAAGGTTTCCGTTAAGAAATTAACATTTGTGCAAATTTTCAATATCATATTCGTAATCAGCACGTGACAATACGTAAGAATCTAGAGTTTAATTTAGAAACAGTGGGTGCGTGTTAAGCACTGGATGGGTGTGTGTGGTGTCGTTGTAATATAATATGTACTCATTCTTCATCATCGTATGATTTAAAAAGTTCACGCGGTATATCGGATCGTCCGACGATCGTAGTGATATATCTGTAGAAACAGTTGACGAGCGGTCGCATCAGGTCGCATCATGCTGAAGCATACGCACAGCACGGGCGTGCACGTATAGGCAAAATTAAATGTAGTAGTAGCTGCAGTTTTTCACAAATCTCTCAAAAACTAAGGCTGAGCGGCGGTTACATGTATAGGAAAAAGTTGTTCAGAATGTTGAGTTTTACAACATATTTAAATTTTATCAAAATCGGTGAGGTGGGACCTTTTATGCACAATTACGCTTTATTTTTTTACAAGATGACAATTTTTCAACATTTCAATTTCATCACGAATTAAAACAACGTTTTCATTGAACGAAAGAATTCGTCGAACATTTATATAGCAGATAAAATTTGCATTAATATATCTTCATGAATTTTTGATTTCTGTTGATCGAACTCCATGGAATCGTCCTTCTGAAGAGAGAGGCTTCTTACCCGTTCAGATTCAAGATTTTGTGCCAACGAAATTGCGCTGCGAATTCTACAATATCTATACTTCTCAATGAAATAATCGTTTAAGAACTTTTAAAAAACTAGTGATTTACTTAAAAACTAGTGATGATCCCGCAAGTTGCGCAAATATTTGACCAAACACAGCGCGAATCAAATGTAATTGACAAACCGTCCATTGTGTCTTTCATCCACCTGAAACCGCAGTTTCGCAGTTCACATCAAAGAACTGCAATAAATAAAGCATTGCCTGGGATTCTTGGAGCAGATATCGGATTGATCGGTGCTCGAGAAGATGTATTGAACTTGATCCGCTATTGACAGCGCACGCTAGCAATATCAGGTTTATCGGTTCGAACTTGACGAAAAGACGGAAGCAATTGAACGTCCGCAGGCTGTGTCGTTAACCTCCGGTAAGCGTGTTCGCGCCGACGCAGCTGTCGATTCGTGTAACGCGATGCAATTTGCACATGAAATAAATACCTGCTAGCAACAACCTCGCACACGACAACATAACCAGCCAAACCCGCGTTCCGCTCATTTTCAAGCTGCCGTAAGTGTGGAAAAATTACGTGTGAAAAACAAAAGGCGCGAAGCACCATACACCGTCTATGTACTGCTGTACAAAAGTTCTCGCACACTACCTCAATAAACATGTACAGTAGAACTTCGATTATCCGTGCTAATGAGTGGAAGATGATTGTTCGGATAATACAACAATTATAGTTATTAATCTTACTATATGATTTGAACTTTTTTGGGAAGCTAGAGCAATTACTTTACTACAGGATGTGAAAAGAAATTTTTTCAGAAATAGCAATTGATCGGAATTGTAGAAAAAAAATATTAAAAGTTGCATTTTACAACTTTTTTATGTGGGCATATATTGAAAATTTAAAAAGTACGTTTTGTAGGTGTGTGTCAATTATGTGCACTGTGAAAGTTTCATCGAAATCGGTTGATGCGGTAGAAAACGACAGACAAAAATCTGCAATTTTCACCATCTTTAAACGTTTGTAACTCATTGCAACGTCGGCCGATTTTGACGAGAATATGCTTAATTCATACAGATCTACAAAACGGATTTTTTAAATTGTCAATATAGGCTCACAGAAACAAGTTGTAAAATGCAACTTTTAGTATTTTTTCTGCAATTCCAATCAATTACTATTCTTGAAAAATAATTTTTCACCTCCTGTAGTAAACTAATTACTCTAGCTTCCCAAAAAAGTTCAAATGGTATAGTACAATGTTAAAAAAGTTATCGTCTTTTTTAGAGTGTCCGAATATTAATTCGAGTAACTGTACATATAGATTCAGCGCTGAACTTAATCGTTATTGAAGTGTATGGGTTGGTTTAACGCAAACTATGTAATTCTTTGTGGAATGTATTCAGACGATAACGAATTCAAACATTAGAGGGCCGGATAATCGAGGTTCTACTGTATGTATTATTTGAACGATTTTACCACTGAATGTGAACCCTAAAAACTCCCACGATATCAAAACAATCCAATCAACCCCTTGTCGTACCTTCTTTTGCGGCTAGCGTGATTAAAAGTTGTTTATCCTGCATAATTTCATAAGAGAGATAGGGAATTTATTCATAAAATTCGACTCTTAATAATAGATTATAATCTTCACATTCGAAGCGTAGAACTCTGATTATTATTGTCACAGTTCTTTCCGATTTCTTGTCAAATGTACAGGTTAAGATAAATGGCCATTCATAGCAATTTTCTATGTGTCTAGATACTTATATGCGTACGGCAGAGGAGAGGAGTTGCACGTGTGTGTGTGTACGTTCTGTGTGATAAGCGTATTGCAAATACATACTGCGCATGCTGCACGTAAATTGTTATCATCGTATTGTGTCAACCGGCTAAGGACAATCCGACAATTACAGCAATACTCGGTCTTACCTTAAAATATACATATGAAGCTGTCGCGTTTATCGCTTTCTTTGATGTTGAATCGTGCCGCGCGATAACGGAAGTCACACCTTGCTTGCTTAGTTTCCAACGCGAAAGGTAGTCGGAGTTAAATGACCTAAATAATTTCGGATATCGAGGATATTGCATCTGGCTACTGCATATTACATATACTCTCTTTGTTAAAACGCAAATTTGGAAAAATAAATAAATTTTATTACATATGACTTGCATATGACATATGACAAAATGCGTTAATCGGTGTTGTACCCGAAAATTTGAATATCTTCTACCATATTCAATGATGCACTTTATAATTTCAGCTCAATTTTTGTGCCTCAAATGCAAATTAATCTGTGATTGCCGCGAACATAAAAATTTTGCTATTTGGCAACGAGAACATTAAATTAATTTTAAAAAGAAATCGAAAGCGGGTACCCGGTTATTAACACAAGGGTTAAACAAATTTTTTTACTATATCAAGAATATATTACGTTGTGAAGTATCATAGAAACTATAAAATTTTGTTTATCTGCGACTTGTGTAACTATTTAAATATTTTTAGTACTTCTTCGGCACCCTGTGAATATAATCTGAGTTTTTCCCTTCATCCTGTGTCTCAAGGCCTCAACTATTTTTTGCCTTGACTTTTTCCGATCCGTGCAATTCCATAAGTATCAGAGTAAAGGAAAGAGGTTATGGCTTGAATATTCATAAATATACATATACATACATATATACATATGTATAGTCCGCTACAAAAAATGTTGCATCGTGGTGCAATTAATAGATTGCATCTTCACAACAATAAAACCGGATACGATAACGAAGTTAAAAATAAACCGAAAGTGTACATTTTGAATTAACGAAATATAAGTCCGGATGATGTCGCATGACAACGCCTAGGTCTCGCATAATAATGCTAATAACAGCAATTAATCATAGCCATGGAAAAATTCGAGATCATTGAAAAACTAGCTTTCATCAATTAATCACAAACAACTGTCACTACACGCGGTAATATTGGTAAAGAGTTATGAAGCCTGGAAGTTAGTTCGCGGATAAAAATGGCGATATGTATGTATTTCACATGCATCGGCGCGATATGTATTTATTTAGCGAGCTCTATTTCTATCGGTTCGCCGTTTATAGAGGCTCGTATGGTAATCAACGCGAAGAGCACTGGAGGGAGGATAAATAAAGCATACCGATCATTATGAAGCATAGGCGAAGTCCTTTTACGCCGACCCATGGCGTAGATCTTAACGATTTCTATTAATTGAATCACTCTCAAGGAACAATATTGTTTCGTTCTCACCATTCAAATGCAAAACGAATTGACTTAGCGGGCAACGTCAAGCAGAACCGTTTGTAAAAGTCGGTCAATCAGTCAGTCAGCTGATGGTTCTATGTATGTATAATAAAAACATATATGTACGAAGTGACTGGGTATTAGACACACAATTGAATCGCGTGTTTTTCAAGAGAAACAGTTTCGACGAACTATGAGAGAAACACACTTCTACCAAATTGGTTCGACGAATAGTACGAATCAATGGAGTTTCCAGAACACGAGAATCGGTAGCCACACGAAATCTAACCTATCGATATATTCGTAGAAAGCGATCGACAGTGAACGAGCGGAACCGAAAAAAGTCCCGAGAAAAACTTGACTAACATAAGCACTCGAAAGAACTGGGCAGAAGATCGAGGCGGGTGAAACGAGAGGAAACGTACTTTGCACTATCAGTATTCGTCGAGCGAAAAAAAAAGAACGTGTTTACTCACTTCCTCGCCGTGTCCGTGCCGATCGAATAGTTTCGGTGCACTCCGCGACTCCACGTCGGCGATAGAGACCGTTCCGTTCCGGCCCGAGGCGGTATCAAGCGCCGGGTCAACACCGCCGAAAAATGATTTCGATATACCGTCGATGATGTTTCCCCGACGACGAACGCACGTTACGTGCAAAGACGGCGGGCGTTCGTCGATCGTCTCTCTGTTTCGTTGATTCCCTGCGTAAGTACGTGTCACGTTTACCACCACCGATCTTCCCGGGCACAAAGAAAATTTCCTCGTACGTCTTTCGTCCTTTCGTTCGATCCGGGGAACGGATCAGCTAAAAATGCACTGGACGCTGGAATTTTCGCGGTGAACAGTACCCACGGCCTGCCACAAGTATCACCGATACGCACGTATTTACGTAGACACACGACAGAACGGCGGAACGACGCACGAGGAGATACGTTCACACCGGTCGGTGGTTCTGCTACGACTGGAGGCACTGGACTGGACGACGATTGCGAGACTTGCTTGTGAGAGCCCACACCGTGCAGCATATGGCTCTGAGCATCGTCCACTGATCAATCGAGTCACATCTGTTACTATCTGTCGACTTATTTCCTCTTACAGTCTCTTTACATCCGACGCATTATCATCTCGAATAAATATGAAACACACCGGAGGAAAATAGCTGTCCACACACACGCTTATTCTGGAAAAATAATTGACAAACAAACAACGAAGACAAATTTGATTTTGCAGACAATTCTTCAACGAAACGACCAATTGGATATTGGACATTTTCCAAATGTAAAGATCGCGTAGAACATTGCAGGAATTACAATATCAAATTTTTGTTGTTTTTCGAAACGCGTGACGAGCTGCCGTCGGTAATGTAGAAGTTTGTAGGTAAGCGCGTGTTTCGACCCGATTGATACAGATGGAACGCTGTTGGCGGTACATTTGAATTTCTATAGTTTTTCTTATGAGGGTGATAATATTTGACGAATATTATTGGAAAAGTGAAAAATTAAGTTTGCGTAATAATATGTCTCTTGCAATCGCACCAAGTTCACCTTTAGAAACTACAATCGTTTACAGTTAGAGTTAAATCAGAATCAGCAATGTGCTAGTTTTCGTAATACGAAGAAAACACATGCTGCTATTCATAACGCACGTCGATATATCTGGACGAGAAGGAAATTCCGGGATGCGAGATCTCGGGAGAAATGATTTCCAACGGCGTTGATCTTTTCATTTTATTGTACCAAAAAATTTCATCTCGTTCAATCATTATTAATTCAATATAATATATTTATCCTTTATATTTGTTATATCTTATTTATAATAAATATTTGTAATAGTGTAGTGTTCATTGTTATTTCTTATTGTGTCGCCATGAGCCATGAGAACGTGGAATTAGCGAGTTCTTAATTACCGTCACTCTACTAGCTAAAAAAACATTTTGTGATCCATAACAAATCCATGAAACATTGTCTTTTTTTTAACAGGAGCGTACCTCGTCGACGCTTCTGCGCGTACCGATTTGACCATTTTTCTATTTTTTCTCTTTGGTTTGTTATCCCTTATTTCCGAAGGAAATGAAATACGGAGACACACTCGTCTGTCCATTTCTGTTACAGACTTTTACGAAAAAGATCGTTCGGATTTCGTTTCTCTGTTCGTTTCAAAATGACGTGTGAGCACTCGAACATACAATAGACAATCCATACGTCGAAACAATAGGTACCTAAGGAAATTTTACAACTAGCTTAAGGCTCTAGTCCCCATCGATCAGTTTCAATTAGAATTTGTACGAGAAACGTACCATGTGTCAATTTGATCGTGTCGAATCGTCCACATGCGGAGCAATTCAAATCTTTTCATTTTTTCTTTTTTTGTTTCCCGTGATTCGTTGTCGTTATCGAGCCAACGCACACAGGCGAATTTTCAAGAACTCGAGTTCGTGAAACAGTGAAGCACACGCAAATAATTTGATTCGAAGTCCACTGCAATTAACCGATAATTAAGATTCGCGAATCAATAAAACCGGATGTAACGTTAGTTTCGCTTCGTTGCGGTAATTAAATCTCACATGTTTGCAACGCTTAGTTGCAACAGAAGTTTCTCGATAAGAATATGAAGACTGATTTATGAGATAGTTAATATATTTCAAATGAAACACTTCGGTTTCGTTTAAAATTTTGATGTCTGAAAAGGCCGGAGAAAAATTATAGGCAAATTAAGGCAAAATCATTAAAATTTTGATCGTCGTTCTCGTCTCTGTAGGACTCGAAGTGGTTTTAGCTGGGATAGTAAGAACTTTCATGATTTTTCGCCTGTGTGCAACGAATCGTTCGCTCTCGTTTACACAGCAGCGGTGCAACGTAACTGATTGCAATGTACTAAGGCCTTAACGTGTCAAAGCAGCGGAGCTAATTACCGTTATACAGTAAGAAAATATATATACCTCTACGGACACCAATAATTCGATCTTCGCGTTCGTGCGCAAAGACGTAGAAACGCGGTTCCCGAAAACATCGTTTAACTACTGATCACCCCGTCGCTCGAAACTCTGAACGGCTGAACTTTGCAATTGCCCCCTCTCCCCAACCTTTTGGTACCTATTATACATCATTCCATTCGTTTCCACATGCCGAATGCGAATATTACTTCCGTTTTCTGCGGAAATTACAAGTTCCCGAGATATTTGCAGAAAACCTTCTTCCTTGCACATCCAACCCTGCTCGTAAGTGTGCGTCAGTGACACAAACGGAAGCATAGCTGACAGGGGCAGCAGCTTCGCCACTTGTATTACTTATACAGACGATAAGACTCAGGTTTGTTTATGGGCCCGTTCAGACACGGCGGAATCTGCGCGTTTTCGACTGCGCGATTTGAACCGCGTCAAAATTGACAGTCGTTCAGGATGAGGCGGTAACCGCGCGGACATGCAGGAGAAGGGCAAAGTTTTAGCTCAGTACGAAGATGAAAATCGCGCGGAAACAGCGCGGATTTGATTTCCTGCGGTTCAGAGGCGGCAGCCGCGCGGATCTTTAGACCGCGCGGTCACGTGTGAACGCATCCATTTACGCCAATGTAAATAAGGTCCGCGCTGTTGATCCGTCATGTCTAAACGGGCTCTATACATATGTCGTTTTCAGCTACCGTGGGACGAGCAGCAACCATTACATAATGCCAACGTGGAGGAGCCATTTGGCTGTTTATAACGAATGCGGCCGGCTATGGGTGACACTGTGTCACAGGTGCACACTTACAAGCCGAATTTAATGTGCTGATAAGAAAGCTTTTACATATGTCTCGATAACTTGTAATTTCCGTCAAAAACGAAAGACATATTCGTATTAAATGCATGGAAACGAGTAAAATGATGTATAACAAGTGTGAAAAGCTTGGCGGGGCAATTCAAAAGTCTTACCCCCTGAACAAGTGCTCCGTATGCTTTTTCGCTATATAAGTTTCCGCCTCGGCTTCTCTTCGCATCTTTACTTCATATAAAGCTTAACTTTGACATTTCAACGAGAATCTCGATTCCTCGTAAACCCTGCAGTGCTCGTGCATTTACGCGATCTACGTTTCATCGATTCAGCAGACTCCGAATAGGCTTACATCGTGATCCATTTGGTCGCCCTAATCGACCGTTTCGGGCGAGAACTGAACTGAACACATTTGCGTAAGAGAATTTATTATATTTCTTGTCCGGTATTATTACGGATTAAAGTGACGCTTGTAGGCTGGCTTACTGCAGAGTTAATGACGATCGTTTTTCTGTGTTGTTTTTGCTCCGTTTTCTCGGATGCGTTTCGGAATCTTAATGGTTAGTCTAACGTTGCGCACTATATGTACCGAGAACACGTCTACTCGACGCGCACCTCTAAGCTTCGGATATCTCATTCTCCTTACGATCGAGACGATGATCAGAATTTCTTTGGACGATCGATCGCGACCAGTCGATCGAACCGTCTGTTTTCCTTCCGTGTAACTCGCCAATTTGAAACGTCTCAAATAAAGATATCGTCTTTTCCTTCTATTCCTGTTTCGGCGAGTTTGCTATTGTGCATCTTCTTTCTCTTGATCGGTCGTCACACGTGTATGCGATTAACCCTTTCACTGTTGACAACGCCTATTACAAGCGATTCTGTGTCCATGACGATTATCTATCGAACAAAACGAGGCTATTTGTATTGATAGAGTAATAAAGCGGTCGAACGACACCATTTTAAAGTACACAAACTACTGTTACACGGTTATAATAGTTGTACAGCGAGTAGAAGAGGTACACTGAAGTGCGAGAGACGTGTGGTCTATTTAATAAATAATCGACTACGAACGCTGAAAAATCAATAATCGCGGTTAGCGAATAATTGAAGCAATCAAAGCGAATGTAATCATCGAACATGACTAATTTATCAATTATTAATCACAGAACAGTTACATGTGTAATCACACTCGCTTCGATATGCATCTAGAGGTATCATTTACTTTTCAATTAATAATCGTTATTCCAGTGTAGACGCACAATTTGTTTTCTGAACGTTTTATCTTCATTTGCCAATGTTTATGATTACTGATTATTCACTGTAACGATTCAATCGAGATATAATATAACTTAACCACGGCGAACCGCTCTGGAGATATGTTGAAGGGGAGATCGTGGTTATTTTAAACTCAATAATTATATTTTCGATCAAGGTTTACGGTGTTACAAACTTTGATACTTTCACGTTTGATCGAATTTATGAATTCACTATACCTCTTCTGGCCATCTGTTTCCTATCCAAAGGATTTGCGTTCGTGCCCTCCACAGTGAAAGGGTTAATATTTCTGAATTACTATTTACGAACGACTCGCAAAGAATTGGGTAGGATGCTGTTCCTTGTCTTCATCGATCATGTTCTCCGTATTAGGGCACACCATGTCGCTTACAAATCTCGAAAAGTTATTTCAATATTGCAGGCGTGCACTGGAGAATATATTTTTGGACTCGCGTCTATACATCCAATTAATTATTTCAACGACCTCGATGAAAATAAAACAGCTTCCAAACGTAATCATTACCGATTAATTCACAGAAAAGAACTCGGATACATCAATTTTCTTATTCGACAGATTAGATAGATGTTCGAACAACTATTCAATAGGATTAATTATCTAAACATTAAACACCAGCTCGTTTTTTCTCTGTATGTTTTGAAATTGTGCTTTTGACAAAAATAAAGAATCATGCTTCCGTTTATTTCGAAACATTCAAAAGACAACTTTACATCGAACCAGCGTAAACATTTGTAAACAACGAGATGTCGATTTCACGTTTAGAGTAAATACAATATAATTATATTTTATTCTTTAGGTACAACAATTTCGACAGCCATCAGAAATTCGTGCACAGTTCCCTCTTACCTTTAACTTTGAGAAACACATTATCTTCTAAAAAAAAAACAAAAAAAAAAGAGAAGTGAAATGCATCGATGCAAGAATCGAATCAAATATATTCTCCGTAGAAGTAGCATTGACCGATCGGATCAGACAATAACGATAAAATTTGGTAAATATTGACAAAAGGGGACATATTGAAATATGTTGTCAAGGTCAACATTCTGAATAACTTTTTCTTATACATACACACGTCTCGCTCGGTCTTACAATTAGTTTCCGAGATATTCGTAAACAAACTTGAATCAATTGTTCATTTCAAAAAATTTGTTGAACTTTTCGAAAAGCTATGATCTCACTGATTTGGAACTGGTTGGGACTGTTGGGACTAGGTTCGTAAGGGCCGGAGAGGGCCTGACAACCGGCCCGCTCCGAAGCCCGACGATGCACGCAGAGATCCATGTAAAATACAACTGTCTCTGACCTCGCCGACTAGAAGTACGTTAGGATTAGGTCTGAGTTAGTTCTGGATTAAATCTGGGCCGTTAGATCGGCCTGACAGTACATACAGAAATCCATGTGAAATGCGGAACATTGTAAGCATCTGCGTTAGGTGAAACCGCCTCCCTCCAACCCAATCTGACTATGTACCAACCAACTTGGACTATGCCTTCTCTTTGAGATCCTGCATATGATTCTGTACATTTTAATTACCCTTTAGTGACAGCTTATAGGAGTATAAAGTGTACTTGCAATCTAATATTACGAAAGCTTTTTACAATTATCTCCGAAACTAAGACCGAGCGACGGGTGCATGTATAGGAAAAAAGTTGTTTGGAATGTTGACATTGACAATATATGTGAAGATGAAGGTCATCGGAGCTGGGACCTCTTTTGTCAATATGTACCTAAGATTTTTGTAGCTTTGAATCAACCATTATTGCGAGTGCATACGTTGGTATCGTCATTAACACATTAGATAACATCGATGATACAGTATTATGAACGAGTAGCAAAAATATTGCTATTTCCTTGTCTCGATGAAAGTCCTCTGAAGGTGGGAGATAAATCGCTCGAGCAAAAAGGAATCGAACTTCCTGCGTGACGCTGGAAAATATTGGAAAGCAATGTAACGTATGTCAAGGACGAAGCAAGAATAGTTATCGCCGCAACGCGGATTTCGTAAAAATGTTCTTCTTTGACATGTTAGAACAACGAAATGTTTATTAGAATGATACGTTTAGCCCGAATCTTTGAAAACGTTCCAGACGCGTTCGGATTCGAAAAACGCAACTACTCTTGCTTCGACAAAATGGCAGAATTTCGCGCGGTTAATGTATTTGAACAACGAGGTATACTCATTGAAAACTCATAGTACACACGATGAAGTTTTCACACGAGCCCAGCCGGACGAATCATCGTGGAACGATGCAAGACGGTCGTCCGCTCTGTCCGATCATAAAATTACCCAAAATAACGCTCGCATTCGCTATGAATGGCATCCCTCGTCACTGATTGCTTTTGGAGTTGTCCCACGATCGTATACTTACGTACTTCTCTTTCTTTCCTACGATCCAAGTGAAAATGATCGTTCGCTCGAGAATCGCCGCGCCGATCCGACTGTTCCATTATTCAAACACGTTTGCAATTCATCAACACGCCGTTTGCAATTCGATCGTATATAACGACTCCTTTATAATCTTTCTATGAAATGACGTACCACGGAAAATATAAAAGAAACCTTCACCTTTTAAAGCGTTGATATTTTGAAAATGACTACGTGCAGACTCTAGTTGAAATTTTGAATCGTTTTGTATGCGACCGTTCAGCCCGCGTAAAGATTCCTTTATGTTATCACTAGACTGCGGGCAAAATAGAAAATGTCGATTGCAAGAAACAGAAGTTAAATGCATTTAACTGAATAATATAAATCTCTAATAATAATGTCTTTACAGCTTTGCATTGGGTCAATTTTTTGCCATAAATGCATGAAAATCGCAGTCTAGCTATTACTTTCTGATGTTTCGCTGAGATTATAGAAAGAAAGCATGGAAATTAGTGTACCCCTTTGATACGATCAATGCCCATTGTGTGCGAAAGAAAAAGGTCGCGGATTAACAGCAGAATTGAAACTCTCGAGATGCTCCGAACACGTGTGATCAAAAGACACTCGGCTGTTTAATGTTCAATGTTCGTGGATGTCGTGATTGTTATCGGGTTTCTGTGTAATGATTCCTACCGCGTAACTGAAACGAGAGAAAACAAAATATGTGATACAAGTGAGAAACATAAGGAGAAACATAAACAACATTTGCAAAAAAATAAAAAATGATTATTAAAACTATTATCATTTTTTTTTGTTTGTTTGTTGGTTAAACAATTGGTTAGTAAAAACCATGTACATAATAAAAGTTGTGCGAATACGACCAATAATAACATATAATAATTAATCGATAAACCTATGTTACATGTATAAAAGTAAAGTAATAATGTGAGATCTGTGAATACGACTTTACCTCGATCACTGTAAAATCTACGGGAAGGAGAAACGCAAAAACTCTATTATCCTCTCTCCCTCCTGCTTTGCCCGGTACTTTCCTTTTTCATTTGGTTCCAGAAGAGGAAAAAAAGTATCTGTATGCCTGGAGTGCTAATGAAGTGTAATTAAAGCTACTATACCAGTTTACGTCGAAGTAAAGAGAATGTTTCGCGGAGAGATACAGAGCACAGATAATACACTAAGAGAAACTGCTACGAATTATACCTAAGAATTACAAATAGGCTTTCTAAACGAATCGCTCTTCTTCCTGCACTTGTGAATCGAGTCCGTTCTGAAAAATCAACGTAGACCGCGACACAATCGTTTCTTATTTGCCACACTATGATAGCCGGTATGTGCGTGCCGTGGTTTCCTTTTCGGACGGCGGGACAATACAAAACATGTGACAGAGTGAATGTCGTTAGGTCATCCCGCATGTAATCCGATTTTTTAACAGACTACTTCTTCTCGGCACACGTTGGGTGTCGAACGAATTATCCGTTATCAAGTATCGCTTTATTATCCAATGATTATAGTCGTGACAGCGAAGACAATATTAGAACGATAACAGCCAGCTTTGATCAGACGTTAATTATATCAAAATAGAATGTAGACTTCTTTCAATGTTCAATCGAATTGACATGATGATATGAAAATAATTTGCTGAGGTATTTCCGAACAGGCACGAATCAATTGTTCGAAATGAACAAACCCACGTTAGTTCTAAGAAAAATACACAAACAAAAAGAAATGATAACGAACATATTGCAATGGCAAGGTTCCGTGTATTGTAATATTCCGTGTATTTCTGTGTGTAGATTTCTAACGGTACTGATAACAATTTTCTACGCCTTAGCAATTTATCGAATACTTTAACCTTCCAGAGCTGACGTTCAATTTTTTCACACAACTACCGACGCTGGGTCTGTACTTCTCACGTACACTGGGTCTGTCAAGATCAGAGTTCACAACACACTCGGATAACGTTGTCAGCTGATGCTATATAACCAAATCAGTGGTAGTATACTGTCGGGAAGGGAATGGAGGGAGAGGTACTTTTCTTTTTTCTTTTGTTAAGGGGGAGGCTAAAACCGAGAGCGAACCCCCGTAAACACCCATCCCCGGGACGTTCATTGGACCGCCCCTCTACTAAGCAGTTGATGCCCGAGCTTATGAAGAACCAAGGGCCTCCACTTTTCGCATTGCTCCTTAGTTCTTCGTCCCTCGAGGCCCACTACCTGGTAATGACTACCACGCCTGTTCTTGTCTTTCGGTGGAGGGAGAGGTACTGGAAAGCGCTTTTTTTTCCAGCACTTGGATCTCTAGTGGTGACAGACGAAAAACAAAACATAGTGGGTCTAACAGGTCTGGCGTCAGCCGCGGAAGGTTAAAGACATTGAACGTTTTAAAATAAAACTGTACGTACTTAAACCATGATTCTCTAATCATTGATAACTTTCGTTACACGTTTATAATTAAAATATATATAAGTATAATTAAAAATGTAAAAATAAGTGTAACGTAAATGTAACGACCTCAAAATTCTTAATTTGAATAGAACTTGTTTCTAATTAACGTACGCATTAGAGAGAATCGCGTTACTTGTGGGATGACCTAACACATACTGTTACATATGCCCGAGAAACGTCGTGAAGCGCGCAAAGCGCCTAATAAGCCACAAAAACGCCGGTATTGGTTTCACTCCATTTTAATAATCATTTCTCTAATCAATAATACATTGCTATACACTTCATCAACGGATGGAGCCGCTGCGTATTCGTTTCATCAAAAATTATATCCACGAAAGTACGTCTTAAATAATTCGTAAACAACGTAAACGTCCAAGCGACATTTATCATTGACGGGAATATGTTGTGTTTAGCTTCCCTTGAATCAAAGGAAATAATGTAACGATTAAAATTCGGGGCGCGGCTATCGCAATTAAGGCCATCGATTATCGCGCGACTGATTAAAAGCGATTTTTTTTAAATAAATAAAAGAGATACAACTGAGCACGGTAATTCCGTTAAAAAAATAAGAAATCGATGCTAGGCGAGAAAATAGTGAACCACGCGAAATCCACATCGGAATACGTAGAAACAAACGGTGTACAAAAAGAGACCGTGCTTGCGAAATGTGCTGCGATAGGCGCGCCCATATATGAATAATAATAGAACGATAATATTAAATTCATTCGTTAAAAACTAAGGAGTGAACCTACTGCGGAATACAGACGAGAAATTTCAATGTGTACAGGATTTTTACGAGAATGTTTGTTTTCTGTTTTTTTCTTTTTTGCGTGCTTCGAGTAACGCGGAATCGTTACCGGATAAAATTGTGCTCGCTTCTGCTTAATTTTGTTACTGTATTCGAACGTTACATTATTCACGCGTAAAAATTAAAAAACGCACGCTGCATCATCGGGTGTTCGTATTCTTCCGAAGCAGTTCATTTAACATCGATGCTCGTCGATTTCACCCAAGGTTTACCAATAAAGACTCTTCCGTTTTTAAAAAATTTTTCTTTACTCCTTTTTTTTGTTCTTGCTTTTTATCACGGGGACCCATGATAGTAAGGCACAATTTTCTGCCCGAGAAGGCACTAAAAAACACCAAGCGTCTACGCTTGTACGTACGAAGAGAGATCAATTTCAAGCGAATATTACAACTAAACAAATGATCATTGTGCACCAAGCTACTTTTGTACAAGTCTCGTTATTTTTTGTTTCTTCGTCTAAACTCACGCATCATCGTCATTATACCTTCTATTATTATTCTTTCGTCAATAAGTCGTCACAATTGCTAGCGTCGTCCCTGGACATACTTTCCCCGTTTCTCTCCGATTCCGTCCCACATTTTTCCTATGGCGTTCTTCCGCGACCGAGTCTTATTGTCGCCAACAGTTTTTTAATCAAACAGGTTCGCTATAGTGATCGATTCCGGTACATGACCAAATACAGTGCTTCCTCGAACAACCACTGCCCGTCTAGTTCAACCTTCTGCAGACGACTATGTATTTTGAAAAATATTTCAACATATTTCCCTTAGAAAACCAGATCACAAACATGAAGCACTTGCTTAGTGGTGGAAAGAGCGGAAATGTGACATAAAAATAAAAAATTCGATCAAAATCTATTGAACGCAATGTTCTCATTTTCAAATACACAGTTTCTGAACGACTGATGACCACGTTCAACCAAACACGATTGGATCATCGTCAATTCGAACTCTCTCATTCACTGAAATATGCAAAATGGGAAAGAGTGATGAAATTCTTCGGGGACAAAATCGTCATTGAAGGAAGCACTATACATCGATCGTATCAAAAGAAAAGATTACCAAAAAATAATGAAATAAAAGATCATCTTACAATAGCTTTTGGCCCGACGCGAAATTTTGACGACCGCGCGACGCGAGAATCAGCGATTCTTACATATCGATTTTAAAAGAAACGGTACCAGCCGAAATTTTGCGTAACGACCGAACGGCAGGATTCGAATCGCTTTTATCACATCCGGCACGGGTTAAATTAAATCTACGTCCATCTCCGAAAGCTCGTTCGACTCCGATGAGAACGGAGCCCCGTCTTCTTGCCGCCGCTCCGCGAAAACTCGCAAATTCTCGAGACTGGAGGCCGAGGTCGAGGAAGAAGTTTGAAACCGACTCGAGTCCACGATCGTTTTTCTTCCGTCGAAACGTGCGGATTTCAACAGCGGCTGCGACGTCCGGTCGCTACTTAAACGTCGTTTAAACCGTGTGTTCGCCAGTGTCTTCAACACTGTCGGCTTTTCCCGTTGCTGCACCCTACGAGGGAAACGTTCAGGGATGGTGATGACTGAACAAAGGAAAATACGGACCTAGTACCCCTGCTCCGATTTTCGTTCGAACATGGAAAAGCCGCGAAACACAAAAGAAAAAAAAAGGTTCGCGTGAAAACAAAAAGGCGACTGTGGTTCTCGAAGGAACGAGCTTGACTCTCGATCGTGACACATCGTTGCCCCTGTGTGTGTATGCGTGTTCTCTCTAAAGGCTTCGTCGCAGTTCATGAAAGTTACAAAAGAGTCGTTACTCTCTGTTCAGAATTTTCGAAACACGGGGAGTAGAACGTCGAAAGATGGTGGCTCGAGATTACACGCACGGAAAGCTGCCCTGACGTGGCTCCGGCTATTGCAACGCCCGTAAGAAACACAAATCAGCTGGTAATCAGAATAGAATTTCGTATTCGGGCACCGTGATGGTGCCCTTGCGGCGTAGAGATGATGGAAAAAGTAAAGATCGTTAACGATTCCTCGATAGCCATTTGTCGAGGCTGTATCGATCGAAACAACGCTGCGCCCATCTCCGATATCGACCGGGCGACGACGTGTGGAAAGAAGAAGGGAAAGAAAGCGGAAAGTTTGAAAAACAAAATGCCGAAACAACCAAGCAATGCGACCGGAAACGTTTTCTCTCAACTTCGCCCCGGCGTTCTCCGATCGCGAATGTTCGGGATCGCGCAATCATGTTCCGACCGATCGAAACGGAAGCGAGAACGCGGGATGGGAGTTCGAAGTATAATCGACTGGGCGTCGATCGAACCGGAATGAGTTCCAGATTAAACTGATGTCTCGATCGGTAATTAGCATGGCGTGTTCCTCTCTCGTCGACGTCTTTTCCGATCTGATTAACGACGAAGACGACGAGGTCACAGTCGCGCGAAGAGAACTCCAAAAGCGATTCTCTTTTTCTCTCTCGTTTATATACACACACGATATAATCATCTCTATTTCTCTCTCTCTCTCTCTCTCTCTCTCTCTCTCTCTCTCTCTCTCTTTCTCTCTCCCTTTTTTGTTCTGCTTTCACATGTTTCTTCGTAAATGTTTCCCTTGTATGCGTTCGGTATTGCACCTTACAACCTCGCGACAATTAACAGCGTTATATCCCTGGACGTGGTTCGATGTTCCTATGAAACATAGTGACGAGAGTGCCACGTGGCTAAAACCGATAGTGAGGTCCGGAGGTTCGAATGTAAGCATCTATTTGGTAGGTCGAGCGATCGGAGTTTACAGGGAATCGAGATTAAGGATATGGGTACGGATGGTAAAATATTTGGTTACAACTCCATGTCCTGTGCCTCGTCCTCGCTGAAGTCGCTCATCGAAGACTCGCTATCGGACGACATTCCGTTTCCGGTGCCGCCGTTCTCCTGGTCCCTTAGCGCTTGCTCCGTCGCGTATTTCCTCACGTAATCTGCCGAGAAATCGAGAAGGAAATTGCATCCAAGGCTAATATCCAGTGATATTTTATGTGTTGAAATACTGGGCCGATGGTGATTCATTTCGTCGCGCGAGAAACGACGAAGCGATCGTCGAGACCACGGATCAGAGTCTCGATGGATTGCAACATATGAAATTCATTGTTAGACCGCGGGCCTTAACCTTTAGAGGACCCGAAAACTATTTTGTTAGCTTTAGGTACATAATACTGTCTTAACTATCCCTTCATTTTCTTTCCAATTTTCCGTGTTTTCTCCTTTGAGGACCAGAAGGCTCCGCTCGTTAGACAACGCGCGACGTTCACTATACAGGGTGAGTCTCGTAACTTGACGATCTCAAATATCTTTGTTGTTTTTAAAGATACGGCAAATGTCTAAAGGACAAAGTTTTTTAGAGATATGAAAGTTACCTTCATTTGTTTAAACGGAATGAGGTATTTTTTATACCATAGGTCGATGCAGCTGGACATTCGTTATAAAAAAGTAGTAACCTATGTATGTCGAAAAGTTAGTATAGCTCAGGAGATATTTCAATTTAAATAAGTCTAAAACACCATTACTGTCGTACTAAGACGTTACACAAGTAAGTAAACGCAAACGTCTTAGTACGACAGTAATGGTGTTTTAGAGTTATTTAAATTGAAATATCTCCTGTGATATACTAACTTTTCGACATACATAGGTTACTACTTTTTTATAACGAATGTCCAGCTGCATCGAATGATGTATTAAAAAATACCACATTCTATTTAAAAAAATGAAGGTGACTTTCATATCTCTAAAAAAAATTACATAAAAACAAAATTTTTTTGGTATTGTATGATCCCCATTTTACCATTCAACTTTGTCCTTCAGACATTTGACGTATATTTAAAAACAACAAACGTATTTGAGACCGTCACGTTACGAGACTCACCCTGTATATCAACATGGCGGCGGCTTTACCTGTTGAAAACGCTTAAAATTGTTCAAGTTTAAGCACACATAACTTCTGAACTACGGAATTCCTAATATTAAAACTTGGATTTTTGGTCATATTTTTTCGTCAAAATCTACAGGATTATATATATATAAAAAGTGCAAGAATTGTGGTCCCGTATGGCGAAGTTTAACCCATTCCCTACCAGCATTCATTTCAACAATAGCCTCTAAAGTTATAATACTGCATTAAGTGTAATGTACCCCCTTGTAAAATCTAAAAACAAATACTATCACAGTGAAAGTTATAAATTCTCCAAATATCGCGCTATGCGTTATAGTTTATAAGTAACAACACGTATGTATAAAGTTAATTTCATTTTCTTTAAGTAAAATACAAAATCCTCGTGGTCACACATATGTGAGGCTGGTAGCGAACATGTTAAGTTAACTTCTTTCGTTTATTTCTCATAAGAAGTGAACATTTCGTATGTTACAATCCGAAATGGAGGAAATGAATCGGTGTTTTCTACAGAGTTTAGTATAGTTTTTCAACCCACCTGCTACTTTCTTCTTGTACTCATCAGGTTTATGTAAATACAGGGCCGCAGCATCGCCATTTAAGGGATCAATTGGATTAGGATATGTTAACAGTTGGGGCAGGAAAGACTCGAATATATTCGATAAATCTGAAACAGAGAACAAAGTATTGAATCGAAAGCAATCCTCGCGTTTCTTGAAAGCTATTGAATACGTTTCAACCCTTAGCTAGTGAGACGTAGTGTCAGAGACACCATAGAATTTCTTAAATCGAAACTGTTAACAAAAAAATTAAAAATATGAGTTTCCGTTTCTGATTTCCTTGTAACCCACATTATTTTTCTTTAATACACATGAAATTTTGTTTAGATGCTTTTCGTACTCTAAAAAAGCTACAATATACACGTTTAAAGGGTGAATACATACAATACAAATATCGAACTTATATAAATTCGCTTGCTTTCTTCGGAGTATTATCTTGCGATAAAACGACGAGAAAGAGCAATATTTATGATTGAAAATGCAAGTGAAAGATCTATCACCTAGACATTTTGAGGAGTTCTATTTGCACGTGCACCGGTTGGTCAAATAGTCAGTAATATGTTAGTATGTATAAAAGTTTCATTGGCTCGAATATAGTCGGAAGAAACCACGAAAGCTGATGCAACAGAGTATGCTAGAGTACACATGCCAGTCTCTAGCAGGCAGCCGAGGGTTCAAGTGTCACGAAAAAATCGCGAGCCCGCTTATGACAACGCGGAAGGATCTATCTCTTAAGCGGCTAGAGAGAAAATGCATAAATACGTACCGTAAAGGGCAGTCCAGGCCTGGTTTATTACGTCTAGACACACTGTGCCCGAGACTTCGTCAATGTTAGGGTGGTACACCTTATTCATAAAGCCGATCGAAGGAGATTTGAAGGGGTAGTGGTCGGGCAAGTGAACCCTCACCTTCCATATTCCACCCTCGTAAGGCGCTGCAACGTGGTACAACTATATTTAGTGACGTTGACTGAGAGAGCGAGAAAGAGAGGTAGAGAGACGATTTCAAAAATAATGTTCCGCTTTTCCGTCCGGATAAAACCGCAATAATCTAACACCGCGAATCGAGAGAGCTGAAAAGTGGCTGACCTAGCCGCCGGGAACGGTTGAAGTAAATCGAATGGAATCGAGAGAGCCGATGATCGCCGTTCGATCGCCGGACGATTTGCATGACGCCTGTGGTTAACTTTATTTCCCCGAGGAAACGGTACCTACACACCGGGGCAGTGATTTCGTGTTCGATCATTGAAATTGCAGGTACAGTTATCGGTGATATTCCAGGCAGCTGGAAAGTCAGAGGCCACGGCATAACTCGCGATAGATCCGAGGGAAACTGGAACGTTGAACGGTAAAACTCCGGAGAATGCGTTCCTCTTTCGCGCAGGAAAAGGGACAGGAAATGGGAGGTTGGAGCGAAGGAACGCCGCGTCGCGACGTTCCCATTGTCCACGGTGGAATCCATCAAAAGTCTATAGAAAACAGGATGTTTTTACACCGAAGCTAGCTCCTTAAAGATCGATTTATACATGTCCGTCGGGCAACCGCAAGACACCGGACGGCAAGACGGGCCTGTTTTTCCAATTTGTACATATCCGGGCGTATTCCGGGACTACTCAAGTGGCATTCAAGATGCTCGCACAATAAGCCAAGCGTGGACCGCCGCACAATGGGCCAGAATCGTACAAAGCTGGACAAAATTCGTGTCTCTGGTAATTTTTTTATTTTTTCAATACGAAACTTCTACCATGGTATTCGTTTCGTTTCTATAAACACAACATATTTACGATCATAATTACTTGTGCAATAAGCGATTCAAGTTTCAGGTGTGTATGAGGACGGCGAACGGAAAGGAAAGAGAGAGTCGAAGCATCGAAAACCTCAGTTCTTCTTTCTTTTCCAATCGCTATCCTACCCTACGTTCGGCACACTACAAAGAATGTTGCACCTCTACCAAAACTATCACTCGGCACACGATACGACAGCTACGGAGAGACTACTCTTCGTAAGGGTCATCGGATCGTACGGACGAACATGTATAAATCCTAAATACAAAAACCGCGACCAAATTCTGCCCGGGTGCCGGAACGGACACTGCACGGTTGTGTATAAAATCGGCCTTTATGCTCGTGCTCTCGATTCGCGCGGGGACGTGTTTCGGGCTGTGGTACATCAAACAATGCGAATTCTTGGGACGATGATCCGCCTTTGTCCCGTACAAATTGCTTGCGACATCGAGCAACATTTATGCCTGGCCATCGCCAGCAAAACGAAAGTCAATACCATCGAAATTATGCTGTTCGAAGTCGTTCGAGCGACTGCGAGCCGTATTCACTGTTCTCCGGAGAAGTTCCAGGCACCGTGGAGTACAAGGTGATGAAGAAGAATCGGACAGCCAGAGTATACACGAGACGTGTACGAAAGCACTATTTATACTACATATGTATACTGTAAACTGTATAGCATAACTGGACCGAAAATCATAAATAATCGATTTCTTAAAATCTTCTAATATTTCCACTATTTTGTGACTCGTCTGCTCATTTTTGTTATAAATGCATAAAATCCGCAGTCTAATATATTTTTAAAATCATGAATTTTGCATTCTCTCATATTATCACTATGTTCTACAATAAATGCACGATGCTAATATTTTTCTTAGGCATGTATAAATAAATGACGGCTGTAGCGTCAAACTTTTACAGTTGAAGTCGTATTTAATGTAGGAAGTAACATAAGGTTGTTCTCTTTGGATAACGGAACACAAAATCGAGTCATAAGGTGTTATTAATATAACGCTATCATGGTCTCATGTTTTAGCAACAAGTATTCCATGTTTGTAAGCGCAAGTGTCGATAAAGCACATCTTTAGCCTGTGTTTAGGATATATTTACAACTGAATCGATGAAATATTCTGATAAGAAACGTCTTGTGGTCGTTCAGCCAAGGAATAATGTTCACAATCAAAGATTGATGACGAATGGCCTTGGCTGATAAACGTATCACAGGTCGGTGAATTCATCTCGTGATGGACGACGCGACGTGACTAGTTACGAAAATGGCACAGTTTCATGAGAAACACCTCTTTGAGATTGAAAAATGGTGGAAACTGTTGCGCGCGAATGGAAAAATTAAAAAATAAAAGAAATAATGGAATAAATAATAATGGAAAAGAAATAATGAAAGAAAGAAATAATGAAAAAATTATCTCAATTATTGCTTCTACACCGACAGGATGTTATATTTTTCATCTCTGGCATCCATCTCCCTCTTTGGAATTATCATCCATGAACGAAATCCTCTAGTTGTTCTCAGCAACGCATAAAGCCTCGCCAGTGAACGGTGCTCGACAAACAAGAGTGGCTCGAAGTGAAACGCGAAATAGAGAAGGAATGCAGCCGCGGATCGATCAAACGCTGCAACGGAAAAACGAACAAGATGAATCTACGGCCGAAATTCATTTTGCACAAAACTCGGAAATAAAACTTTCGCTGAAAAGTTTTTGATCAACAAATTCGCTGAAGCGAAACGTGTTTCGCACGTCCAAGAGCGGCGATCATCTATCTATTACACTGTTTCGCAAATTCCTTTTCGGATTCTTCAATTATGAATACCAATTTAAAAAATGCCAATTTCTGCGGATATGTTTCAATTTATGTAAGAAAATTTCATTATTCCGCGTGGAAGAGTACTCTCTTGACCTGCGAACAGGTGGAGATTGAAATTCACAAATTATTTTCAAAATACAATCGAAAAATGACGCACTCATACGCGTGTATTATGCAGGGAACAAGAAGTTCCACGGCATCGAGATAATTGTCTAAACGCAATTAAATGGTGGCTGATCGTGTCCCGGTGAAGAAAGTGCATGCGGAGCTTCTGACTCGTTTCGCCACGTGAAATATCAACGTTGTGTTGTGCAATAAACGATTTATGCACGTACCTCGAAATAATAGCCTGCGGATGAACTGTAAATCTTCTATCTCGCATACGGTACGAACATACTTCACAACGCTGTTATGTGCGGAAGGGGAATCAGAATTTTTAGACACAAGAAACACAAGTGATAAAATTCGGAAAGAGAGATTGTACTAATCTACCACTACTTTTCCAGGTACTTTTGTATGCAGTATGGTGTACCATTTAGAGGCACTCTGAGTAAATAAAAAATCACTTCTGTATTTACCTTATTCCATGAAACCTTCAAGATTATCAATATTTCTAAATCATAGAGACAATATGTCAACAAAACCAGTGATCGTTTTTGTTTACTTCAGAGTCGCCAGATGAGGGGAATTGATTCGAATTGAGGGGAAAAAGTTACCCTCCCTCTCTCTCTGAAAGTACGGGATTACTAATGAGACAATAAGGGTGGATTTATAGTGGAGCTGTGTGTGTGTGTGTGTGTGTGTGTGTGTGTGTGCGAGCATCGATGATAGCGGCGCGGTGAAAAGAAACCAACATTCGTGACAACATTTCGACACATACTAATGAAAAAATACATACGTATTTTCTTTGTTTTTCTTTTTTTGACCGCACAGCTCACCTCGCTGCTTCACTATAAATCCACCCTAATGCACGACAGAGACGGAGCGCGTCAAGTGATCGTGCCGTGGCGGATGCGTGGGGGGATGGCATCGTAGAAGGGGAATGTAGAGTTGGGACACAAGTCTTAATTTGGCGATCAACTATACCTACTAGGCTTGTACAGTAATGTCTCAATTGACGCAAAAAGGCTGTACGCGCCTGACGCTAAAGAAATATCCCCTCCACTTTAGTAATGTGATGAGGTCGGGTATATCGGTGTGAACCACTACTAATGCAACGCGGAGAGTCGCAGTCGTCGGCACAGTTCAAAGGCCCGTGTGTCCTCACAATGTAACACCAATATTTAATCTGTTTTATTATTACTTATCTTTTTATGAAACTCTCGTCAATATATTCGTGGCATTTTTCTGATTAAAAAAGGACCAAACACGATATAATTTCAATTGTATTTAGTGGTTTAATCGACGAAGGAAATTTCGAACGCAAAGAAGAGCAACGTATCGGAAAGAAAGAGAAGCGAACAGTCGCAGTCGCCGGCACAGTTCAAAGGCCCCCGCGTGGTCTCGCTTTACACACGCTGTCCTTCTCTACATTCGGCTCGACCTTTGGAGATAAGAAATAGCTAACCCATACGATAAATGCGACCAAATCCCCCGAGGCTTTTGCGACAATTGAGACATTACTGTATTTCGTGACGTTGTCGCACAGTGGCAGCTGTGACCATGAGGTAGCCTTGAACACTGAGCATATAAACAACACTGACATTACAACAGTGCGTTATCTCGGATAAGGAAACAGACGCGATCTTTACCGCGCGATCTAAACCGAGTTTCACGATTGTCTAGGAAAAACACTGCGTTCTCTTTCTCGCAATTGGATACGATGATGTCTAATGAAAACCAGCGAAGCTACTTCAAGTCGTAATCACCGGTGAGTCATTCTAGACGCATCGCTCGAATGATTCCTGCCGATCTGTCCATGGATCGGCCGACTAACTGGAGGCAAAAATCACTTGAGCTACGTACGTACGGTTTGAGTGGCCCTTTCGCGAATAGGATTGCAGATTCGCCGAGAATCGATGTTAAAGAGTGAATTTCTGATTCACGACGGAGGCCAACAGAGAAGAGACCACCTTGCTGCCTCTATCGAGACCTCGACTCTCCCTGTTTTTCAGGCCGTCACGGCGAACCGACTTTTGCCTTCGCGAACCGCGAATCGCGAACGTGCATGCACATGCGAGACCGCGCCGCACTTCCAGCCAAACACCAGCCAACTGTGACAGGCCGATTTTGATGAAACTTCACACGGACGTGGGCAAATTCTGACGGTATTCGACACATATTTTTTCTTTTTTTTTAGTGGTTCATATTCGTATGAAGAGGGCGAAACTACCCTGCGATACTCAGACTGCGGAAGCTATCTGACTACAGTGATGGTATCAGGAGAAAGTGTACATACATATTAGTAAATCAATTATATTGTGCACGTAGTTCGAAATATCTGTGCGGAAGATTATGCGTAGTATCTGTTATGAAGAAAGACGTAAACATTGCAGTCCTCGCGTGAGACAAAATGACTTATCGATACATAAATGGTATTCAACAGTATTCAACAGTGCCGTAACGCGGGCGTGGCGAAAAAGGCGTCCGCCACGGGCGCAACTGGGTTTGGGGCGCAAAACAAAGAATACCAACCCGGTTGAGGGTCGCTTGGACGCTTTTCAAATCTTGCAAAAAAATTACGAACTCTCATTACAAAACGCGTATCCAAATCTACACATAGAATTAAGGATTTTCATAACAATGCCTGTAACAACAGCTTCCTGCAAACGTTCGTTTAGCACAGGGGTCGGCAAACTTCTTTTGAAAAGGGCCAGAACGTAAAATTTTTAGGCTAGGGGGCCGGGTAGCAAGCTCGAAGATATTTAGGTAATTCTATTCATAGAGCAACAAAAAAAATACCGGTTCAAAATATTTTTTATTTTACGTAATTTTATTTATTTTTTTCGTGTTCATTAACCTCACGGGCCTGATTAAAAACAGGCGGCGGGCCGGATTTGGCCCGCGGGCCGTAGTTTGCCGACCCCTGGTTTAGCAAATTAAAAATTGTAAAATCGTACCTTTGTTCTTCTATTGGACAAGAGCGATTAACAAACATGTCTAGAATATCAATTGAAAAAGATGTTGCTAAAACATTAAATTATGACGATATTAATGTCTTTGCAAATGAAGGTGTTTGCAAATTAAAAAACGAGAAAAATTACTTTATAAAATATGCTGAACTGTTTTATGTTTTTATTATATTATTTTAACATATACCTATGTTTCGTATTTCTTTTATTTTGTCATCATTGAATATGAATAAAAATTTGTTCTTATTTAGGTTATAGATTATTTATTCATACAAATACCTTGACAAATACCTTATTGTATACACAGGCAACTCATTTTGATGAGGATAATAGTATTTAATATATTCCTTTTAGTAAAATTTAACTTGTTACATTAAAATTATTAATTTTTTTGTCATTATTGAGTTACGGGGAGTCGCAAGTTAGACACTTTTGCCACAGTCGCTTCATACCCTCGTTACGGCACTGATATTCAATATAGTCGTGGGACAACATTAAGTGTGTCTGGAATGGAAACCGCTCTAAAACTGTTTCGAGAAAAGTTGTCCATTATCAAAATTGCTAACCTTAAATTGAAGTAGAAACACCATCAGTAAATTTGTTAAAAATCCAGCTAATTATACCGAAAGAATTTCTAAGAACGATGAAGTCTTTTGTAGACACAAAAACAGAGTGACTGTATCATTATTCCCATGCACGAAAATATGCACATCTATTACGAACGAAGATTATGCGAAGATTAAGTATTCACAGCTTTTCTTTTATTAATATGCGTCTATACATATTTATTAACAGGCCGCAGCTTTTATGCGTCTATAACCAATTTGGTGGTGGAAAATATAAAATGCGCTGGAGAATTTCGAAATATTTAGTAAAATTAGATTGAGGCGGGAAAGAAAACAACGAAGAAAATCAATTTCCGCTGTAGTTCCGTCTACAAATATGTATTAATCAGCATACATTAGAATTTGCGCGAGCTTCCGCAGTCTACTTATTTCGTTTTTGCATTTTAAATGTCAGGTGCGTTACTTACGTGATATTGTAAAATGAGCGTGAATTACGAACGTAAAAAAAAGAAGTCCATCGAATATTGCAGACGCTACCGCTGCGCAAGGTTTCATACAAATCGACGTGTCACACTTCGGCGATGTTCCTTGTTAGACGTGCACGTGACGATGCAAGGCGTGCATTATGCAGCCGGCCGTAGCGACGTGTAGGCGAGAAACGTGACCCACCTGTGCGTACACGCACGTGGACACACAGATGCGCGTGGATTCATGGTGAAAGTATTGACATCCACACGAAATCGAAGCTACGGGAATGCAACTCAACGGTGTTAATTCCTAGTCAATGCTGCTAAATTCTACGTAACCTGATACACCATTTCTCGTTATTCTCCGATCTAGATTATCAATGTTGTTTTTAAATTCGCCGATAAGTTCACTACGGATTTGATGCACTTCAAAACAGTAGAAGAATTCGAAGCATTTAAAAATGTTGCATTACGTTCGACTCGTCATAATAATTTAGAAAAAGAAATCAATGCCAGTGTAACTCCTGTGGTGTCCTGGAAAAGATTCCGAAAAATATAATAGAAGAGAGAAATCAATTTGTACAACTCGGAAAACGAATCATGTTTTAATAAATATTTAACAACAATGTGCGAAATCATGTTCGGCAAAGAAAAGAACGTGAAAGACCGCGCACAAAGCCTGCCCGTACTATGACAAAATTCCGCAGAAGCTCCATGGATTTCAACTGGCGCGGAATCGCCGGTAATAAAGATAATTGCAAAGGCTCGATATAACCCAAAACGAAGGAGAAAACATTGCTCGAGACAGTTTATACATGGCGAATTGTTCTGTTTTATTTGCGTCGCGACTAATAGCTGGAATATTGAATTTTTCGCCGTAAAGCCTGGCCGCGTTTGTCGACGAATCGGCTTCCTCTAAAACTTCAATGAGCACCATTAATACCAGAAATCTGCTGGACCAATCAACACGTTTCTGATATTTTCCTTTCATGATTATTGAAATAATAAACATGTACATATTTCCGTGTTAAATTCTCGAACGAGTTAATTCGTTAAATTATTGGGATTGACTTTGAACAATAATCTCTTCATTATTGTTATAAATCCATAAAATCTGTAGTCTAACTACTAATTCTACTTTTAATTTCAAACGATGTCTCGTGTTGAAAGCATATTTTTAAAATCATGAATTTTGCATTCTTTCATATTATTTCTAAGTTTGGCGATATGGATAACAGTATCTATAAAACTAATATTTTCCTTAAGCATGTATAGATAAATGACCGATGTCATTTGGCCATATTCATTTATATCAGATAAAATTCGCTAAAATTTTTACCGTAATTAAGTACACTCCGCTCGGCTGCGTTTTAAAATACGGTTGATTTAGTCATTTTTCCGAATGACTGTGTTCATTTTGAATGAAACTTATCTCGATAATGTATTGAAGAATATCTCTCTGGAATTGATGGGAAGGATAACGCGAAAGAATCGATGAGCATAGTTATCAAACAAACAGGAGATAATACTACGGTTGATTAGGGTGCAACGAAACGGAAACAGGAAGTGGTTGGTTTCATTTACGGTGATCGATTCACGATCGGCATTATACGCTACCCTCGAGCCATGGAATCGTTTCGAAGCGTACGGTGAATTACTGCGAATCTCGAAAATTCGCGTGAATGCGGAACTCTGTGGCTTCCTTGTTGATAAATCACTGAGAATATTCATGACATACACCAATGACGCGTATAAAGATGACCTATAACAATGATCCAATTCATAAACATCGCGCTGTCATAATTTAGACTTGCGTAAAGCGTTTGTATATGCATATTCTGCCTTCTCACTATTGTTAGGTACATTCATGACTACTGTTGATTTTACTGTTGACTGAGCACGCTAAATGTCAATAAATATAATTCGTGTACAATCCACGTAACAATGGATCACCAACGAAGTTTCTCAGTTATAGCAGTTCAATGTTTTCCAGCGGACAATTCCGCCGAGTTACTACGATGGAAAAGAAAACTACAACACAGCACTAGCGTTATTATCAGATTTCCAACAGTATAACGTGCGATGATCGTTTCTCGAATTTCAATATAAAGAGAACATAAATATAGAGAGAAGAATACATATATAGAAACATAGCAGATACTTAATTCAATGAACACGAACAGGTTACTGCATGAATCCCACCGGAAGCTGTTACCTTTTAATTTTTTAACTATCCAATTTCAGAATCCCATCCGACCGATTCCTACCAAACACGAGCAATTTATACATGGAGAAATTTGTTATTGAGCAACAGCTCGACGTACACGGCTATCGATGTTCGTTCCAAAAAGATATTTTTGTTCATCGACAGCAATCCCGAGGGTATCGGTAACGCCACAGAATTTATTGAAAATGTACGAGAAACGAGAAGTAACGTGAACATTTCATAACTGGTCGAGAACCTCCTTTTAGTCTTTCTAGGGTTGATAATTGCCGGACCGGAAACATTGGAGCAACATTTTTCAAGGAACAACTGGAGGACTGCGTGCAGCACCCTTAAACTCCCAAAGAAAAGGGAAACACGAACAGAAGTCGGGATTAACAGCGCGAAATGGGCAGGATCAAGTCGCCGCCGCTATGCTCCCTCGGTTTCTTTTATTACGTTCCAGCTTTGCGAATTTCCACCCCGTCCTCAATTACAGTCTCTCGGAACCCCCAGCAGCGAGCACTCGTCGGTGCGACGTTATCGTCGACAACGGTGCCACGCTTCTTTCCTCTTTTTTCTCCTCCGGCATCCATGTGCTCAAGGTTTTTTACCCTCCGCGGGTCGCGATCCCGAAAGACGCCAAGGCTGTGCACCCTGCACGGATGCAGATGCTGTTCGATACGAAGCTTCTCCCCTAGCTTGGCCCAGTAACCCGGTTTTCCATCGTTCCCGCACCGCTTTCCACCACCCGACAACGCGAACTGGGCTACGCATTAATTTTCCATTTCTGGGATTCGGCGTGTACGCGTTAAACCGGGACCAACTCGGAACCCCAAATTGTTGGGACATCGACAGTAACTGCCTGGATCACGTTAGTCGACCAAACTATTACAGGAGCAAAATGGAACCTATGAAACCATTTTCCCAGAATATCATCATTTATGAGTTTATTGAAACAGGACAGTTGACTGAAGTCTTGCCTAAATTATGTTAACAGTTTAGGGGTGGAATATGTTGGAAAGGACACAAGTACTTTCATAAACGTGCCCTAATGATCGATTTTGTTAATCCTTCTTCAAGCAGTGCATATAAAGTGCTTAATAGATCAGGCAGGCCCGGCTAGATAGACTTAATCGCTGATTGGATGACGCTGGCATAGTGAAAGGATTTACCGATATTAGTATCACGGTAAGACACAATACATGCGCTCGCACGTAAAGATGTACCGTTAGAATCGGCTGTGCTTTGCGGAATATCCTCCTGCACCTCTGGGCCAATCCTGTCGTTGTCCTAAAACCTAGCTAAAGACAGTTCCCAGATGGTCCTGCCACTCCAGTATTCCCATGACGTAGGCCTTTCCACAGGTATAGCCCCTACAGGCGAAAGTTATGGATCGTCCTCCACGTCCATAATATTTGCACACAGTTACTCTGTGACTCTCTGAATAAAACTTATTCGCAAACAGAATGCTCGAGACTCGACATCACGATTGTTGGTCATCGGTAGACCGCGGATTTATACGGCAAATAAAAATTGTCCACAGCCGTTGCAAAATACTGGAGCTGCATACACATTTATTTATTTTCTTAATCATATTAAATCAAAAATGTCCTAGAAGGGAAAAGAAAATTGTATATTTTTTGTATGTCTACATTTATTTTAATACTTAAATATTGATTACAAACGAATCAAATTTTATTTAATCTAAAATGAAACGCGTGACATTCGTGTTTGTTAGACTTTGTTAAAAACCTTCGTGACGAGTCTGGCTCGTCAAAATACGGCAAGGGGTTAGTAAGTCGAAAATAATGCAACAATATCTTCGAATTCTTAGAATATCTTCACTGTTTTGAATTGTATCTACCTATCTTTGCCACAAGTGCATCAAATCCGCTGTCTAGTAATTATAAATAACGATGTGCGCAACAGTAATTTGATTTTCTTCACGTGAAACGGGAAGTCGTGGTCGTCACAGTAGCGAACGTGTTAAACTAGTTTAGGGTGAAAACGAGAAGGTGTTGCGCGAAATACAACGCGCAATCAGTCATGCTAAAATTTCAAGCGCACCTGCCGGGAAGTTAATAGAAAATCGCGGTGCAATAATCGCGGGAGATACACGTACTGCGAAAGTTGTTTGGCTTGACTCACCACCGCCCAAAACAAGTTTTCTTTCCATTAGCGTAGAGAACTTTCAAGGAGCCTAGCCGCCGTTGCAACAGCAGAAAGCCATTATTCGCAATGCCCGCAGGGAAACGCTGGTGCTTTTTCAATTAACAATTCTTTCGTTCATTGTGTACAGAAAATCGACATATTTAGTACACGGATTATTCTAGAAACGGCAAATTGTAGCATCGCACTATGGGGTATTTGGCCGATCTGGCTGGCCAAAAGTATATTTTGTCAAACTCATCCCAGGTAAAAATGAGGTGCTACCTGGAAAAGATGAAGAGTGGGGGCGTAATAAACCGTCGGTTTTTTCCCGATTTGGCATTTCCGTACAGAGGTACGATCACTTGAAGTTTACTCATTCCAGACAGCGTTTGTGTTCTTTGGCGTGTCCCCGCGTTAACAACGTTTGAAGTGCTATATTTTTTTTCATGAAAGCTATTTTAAAAGAAACAACGATGGATAGTATTGAAGCAGGTAAGTGTGTACATTTCACACAATTTTAATCAAATACGCGTTGATTTAAATAAAATAGAAATAACTGAAAAAAGTCAATTAGGAGGCAGTTTTAATCTGAATCTACATACAACCGGAAGGAATTAGTTGTACGCCCGGGTCCGTCCCGGTAATGTTTGTTTAGCCACTGTAAAGTGGAAAGTTTCAGCTTTATTTTAGTGTAAAAAACAGTTACGAATATTTACGAATTCATAAGTTATCGTTAAAATAAGATTTTGTAAACGTGAATGATATTTTTTAAAGTGATGTTTTACCCGATTTAAAAGCATTTATTATTATTTTAGGGCCATCTAATGTTCAAGTATTTACACGGAGGCAAATATGGTGCATTATTCAGCAACTTCAAAATGTCAATGTAAATGCAAAGTTGACATATGCCGAGAACTACTTGTGTAATCAAAAGAAGAAATTCGAATTTTCCTATATCAAGTCGGAAATGTTAATTTTTATTTTTTTATAATTATTTTTTTAAAGATAAAATACTATATATAAGTTAGTAGGTACATTTTAAACGCGTTAAGCAAAAAAAATAATTTTGGCCAGCTAGATTGATCAAATACTCCACTGTGAGTCGTGGTAAACACGTTGAGTGAATTTTAACATTAGAATCTCCGAACAAATCATTTTTCTAATACGTATTTGAACCTTTAGCATTCGGGTGTGTTTACACATCCACTTATTACGTCACAGGCCTATATAAAACTTAAGATTTAAAAATAATATTCTTCATCTTACATTCTCCGCCCGAGGAAGAAAGACAAACTAAGAATACGACGACGGAAAGTTCATTTGAAAAGGGGCAGAATGAAATGCTGATCGTTGATGCGACCGTTCTGCGTCCGTTTTCGCGAGAGAAAGGACTAATGCCTGGGGATGATTAGAGTTAAGAGGAAAACAAGATAAAAATGGATAACGAAAATCCGATAGACGCACGGTATAATCCGAGAGCAGGGTATAATCCGCCTCCGTTATGTGCTGGAAAACGTGCGAGCCATTTTTCTACGTTGCGCGCATCTTAATTGCTGCGTTTCTAAGTAAACCCGGCAGCTCTTCCGTTTCGAATCTGTCCGCGTCCCTTTCGCGAATGATGCTCTGCGTTTTCATAATCCCGTCGACAGGATCGCGAGAATCCGCGAGAGCGGCTCCACAAGATTCTCGAAGAATTAAATCCCATTTGAACACTATTTCACTTTATGCTTCCGTTCGACGACTTTTCGCGATGAATCGCGCCTGCAATTCCACACGCCTTCAGCTTCCGCTCTGTGAATGGAAATTCAGGCAATAGCATCAACCCTGTTCGTTCTCTCCGACGCGGTGCGGTTCGGCGCGACGCGATGAAAAGCGACCAAGACATTAAAATTGTATTACGTACGCGCGCGTGAAGCCGAACCGTTTTCGCAATTTCCCAGCCGCGCGATTCGCCGAACACTGGAAGAACACGATCCCGAGCGTTATCGTTTCGGAAATATTATCAGCAAGGCTACTTCGACATTCTGCTAACACCACCCTCGCAGGGATCGCGTTCGCCTCTGGCTCATAAATCTTGACCGTTTTCACTCCAAGCTAGAGGTCCTAGTTTTGAACATTTATTAGAGATACACGTGTAGTTAATATACCTGTGCTTCTATCTATGAACTTTTTAATAAGTGGGTCCACGCATTTATCCCATGGTGGTGGAAGTGAAAATTTTCCCTAGACGATGCTTTTATCCTTCCATTTTGTTAAAGACCATGCCGTTACGAAGACAGACGATGCGCCCCTCGATAGCAGTTAATAAGATCGTGGCAACATGATGAAAAGCTCCATCGTTCACCAAGAAAACATTTATGATCGTAATCCTCGGTTCAGAATTTTATGGTTGTTTCTGATGCATTCGTTGTGCTAACCACTCCTCGTAAATCATCTTGCGCTGTGGACACTGGCACACGTTGCGTGACAAGAACGCACCGTAAATCGTTACCGTTCGACGATGTAATTTAATTGCAACGTGAACGACCGAGCCTTTCGCTGTTTGTTTCCTTCTTCGTTGAAGAGAACCAGTCCTAGTTTTCGAAGACGTTTCAATTTGCAGCATTTTCGAGGAAAAATAACTCCTCTGGTTCCAACTTGCTACATCGTGTAAAAATATCTTAGAGAAATGTGAACACTGTCTTGCGAGGGTAGAGGCATCAAACTTATATTGTTGTACTATTTGTTTTCACGAAATCGGAAATGTAGTGTTTAAATACTTTTTAGATCCACTGTATATCTTCCCTTTTTCTGATAACGACATGCAGCCTCGCGTGATGCGATAAACATGTCCAGCGACGTTCATCTACCCCCGCGAAACACCTGTTCTCATCCAATGCAAATTATTCGCGAAAATCCGGCGCAATCTCGTCCTCGAACAATAAAAATTCGCGCGAGGGAAACCCGTACGGCAGACAGGCGGCGCCATTTTCATAGAGTCCCGCGGTTCTCGAGGCCTTAGCATATTCGCCGGAGCAGCTCTGGGCGTCACAAAAGAAGCAGAAAACAGAAACAAAGAATGAACGGTAGTTAAACGAAAGAAGGGAAAACGTCGGATGGGAGGTGGGAAAAACGCGTCGAGCCGGTACACTCGCGAAAACTCGCGTGACGGTCTCAAAAAAAAAAAGAATCTCGCGAAAGTGCACGTAGTTAGAATGCGGCGAGAATTATACGCGACGCGAAAGTCGACTTAAATTAAATCCACAGCGGGAACGACAAAATCGAAATTACACCGTTTCTGGACGAAGGTGAGGGCACGAGATCGTTGGGTAAACGTGAGTTTACCGTCCTGCTTTAAGGGATCTTCCTGATTTGACATGTAACAATATCCTTAAGTTGCTGTCTTATCTGCTATGTATTTGACCTACTCGTTTTCATCGTAAATGTAGAAATTGCAGGAAAAGATTTTTATTCCCTTGTTGTAGATACCCGCCTTTTAAGAAATGCCTAAAAATTGCCTCGTGATCGGATAGTCAAACTGGAGAGGCCTCTTAATATTTTGAAGTTTGTTGTGCCAGAACAAGCCGAATGATCGCGCGCCCCAGCTGGTCAATGATTTAATAGTAGTGCGTGTTGATAAGAGGCGAGCGACCTTTTTTATCTGCGACAGACGCGCACACGGAACGCGAAACACGCACTGCTCTCGTTCGCGAACGACCGATTAAAATTGCAGTTTGAACTTTGAAAGGTTAATCGAATCGCTCGTGACAACGTGTCGATTAACGCGATGCCTACTGCGAGATGAGTCTCCCACGGAGTTCACTAAATTTGGTATACGGTGATACAAGAAACTCGAATTCCTCCGGAATTCCAATCGGAATTCCATCGGAATTCCTTCCGGCGAACGCGATACTTCAAGCTCTGCGCGATTTTGTCACCGTGAAACTATAGAACCTTTCACTATCCGATTTTTGTTCTATTCGTTATACGAATGAAACATCAAAATTAATCTTATAAGAAATTAATCCTTCCACAGTTTAATCCGTAGGACGTACAGGCAGACCGGAGAAATGATTAACAATAATAAGTTTTAAAAAACAGATGAAAGATGTATTTGCCACACATGCAATTGAATGTAACCAGCAGAACAATATTACATATATTGAAGCGTCAACTACACTTGAAATGCATTCCAAGTCGATGAAGATTTCGAAAACTATTGGGCCAATGACTCCAACGGGAAATTGCATTTTCAATCACACAATTTTCTGTAAACCCTTCATTCTTGCAAATAATGATGTTGCCGTAACTGAAGATTATAAAGTTCGGTGACCCACATTGTTTGTCAACACAGCATCCCCTGCGTTCCGTTATGTCCGGGAAATGACAAATCCATAATTTGAATAAAAGCCATTGTTTGCGCGAACCAACGGTTTGTATCGGACAAAATTAAGGAAGTTTAGTTGCAGAGGGATACAATATTTTGCCTCCGAACGGGAAAATCCCGTACTCTTTTAATTTAGCACCATGTTTAAACATTTCAAAAGCTCGGATTATTGATTTCATTTACCGTGCACAGTGTTTGAATAAAACATGTCGTCTACGCTTAAAATCATTTTTCCCCGCCACGGTGTTTTATGCGAACATTTATCGATCGGTTGCTAGAAAAATTATAAATATTCTAGTGAATAGATCAGCGTCTATCGAACATAAACAGGTGACAGCTGTGAAAAATATGGTGGTAACATGTAGAACGCGATTCTTTATCAGAAAGCGAGATAAAGTCGACTACTTATCACTATTTAGAATTACAGAAATTCCCGTGTGTGCCGGTTCCCAACGGTCGAAGAACTTATTTTGCAAGTTTCACGTGTTCCAACTGAACCGGACCGGATCGCAGAAAAGGGAAGAGCACAAATCACATCTACAAGCCTTTGAACGAAGATCAAAGTAAAGATCGCTATAAAATCGCGGTATTCGATGCTCGACGAAAACGAATTTAACCGTCGATGCTCGGTATTCAATTAAACTACCATAGGTTCCTAACTTTTTATCAGAAACGAAGCTTCGAGTAATACAATAACGAAGGCCATCAGACTGGGGCCATGTGTCCGTCAAAGGTAATGAAGTTATAGCCGTAGTTCGTTGAAAATTGATCGATAAATAAGCAACAACGTCAGCGGTGGTTGTAATACTCTGTTATATTAGGCACTCGAATAACTTTCTCCAGTTCTTTTCCTACATAAAACTCCTTTGTTTCGATAGAAAAATAGAGAATATTTTGTACAAAGCATTTGCCATCGTTAGCCATAACTTTTCCTACATTTCACGTAATTAGTGGATTTCACGATAGAAAAGAAATCTTTATTTCTACATTTTTTTTCACTTTTCTACGTTCGGGGGGTCGGCGGGGTCACAAAGAAATAGTAGCCCCGACCCGAGGGTATTTCTTAGATCAAGGCTTTACTGTACTTCCAATTCGTCGTATTGGAACTTCTTTGGTGCTCCACAGCGATCCTTGTTGTTCTTTCACATCGAAATCGTCATTTTGAAATCGCCGGAACCAAGCTCTGCCACTTCTTTTGGATAACGCATTGTCACCATAAACTTCTACAAGCATATAATGGCTTCCGGCTGGGCTTTTCTTTCGCGAAAGAAAGGAAAGAAACTTATTTAAGTATCTACTTGATAATTTGGAATGGGGCACAAGGGACTTTCTGCAGGAGCGGAAGAGGGGAACCGTCTCGATTCTCGATGTGAGCGAACGTGACGACTGTATTTACATAGAAATTCTACGGTGAGGGTTTCTTGGCCGGCGAATCTTCCTCGGCAGTTACCTCGCAGTTCTTTTTGCGAATGTACTTTTGGCGTACAACTGAAACGACCAACACAAGCAGCTCTGACACAGGAATTCCGTCGGCGTGCCGGAAACGAGTCTCAGGAACTACCAACACCGCTTCGACGCTCATCACTGCAAGCTAATCAGCCTCCAGCTGTGCTAACTACACATCGGATTGCGCGAATCATCCCCGTAATTTGTCTGAATTTCAGTTAACGACTGAACACGAGGAAGTCGCTCGTGAAATTGTAAGACGAATGACCATTCTGCTGGTAGATCCGCTGTAGGGTGAATGTGCCTCATTCCAGCCCCCTATCCAATGGTCAACTCTCCTGATAATTAATTGCTTAATGGGGCTAGAAAAAAAACGAGGAGACAGACATCAAAAAATGCTACACGATTTTAACGATGCTGACAAACCTTCTACTTTCTGTGGGGCCTTTTTTTTTATTTGAGGGCGGTGGAGGAATGTCACTTACGCACACCCCCTCCTCAGATGACGTCTGGAGGGGGTAGTGTGGGACTCGGCACCCCCTAGATGGAATTTGGGGGAAATGGAACTAGAGGGACTATACTCCTACCCATACCCACTAAACCCCCACCGCTCAAAGCCTCTTGAGTCCGTCGCCTCAAAATTGTCTGCGGCTAACAGAGGATGCGCGACCAGCTCTTCGCAATACAACGCCCCACTCATGTACCACAGAGTTAATCACTCCTGTTCTTGGCTTTTACTTTCTGTGGGGCCAGAATAGAGTCGAAGAACGCAACGCGGTAAACGCGAAGTGAATTTGCGCAGCGAACAAACGCATAATAATTAATTAATTAATAAGATAAGAGGCTTACTTTCACTATCTGAGATCGGAAATGAAAAGCACGGCGTGCTGATGAATAACGTTTTGATAAACGAAACAACGGGAACGAAATTATCAGAGGTGCTGACTCATCGGCAAGCGAACCGCTGCTTGAAACTACCTTCCTTGAAAAGTGAACATTGATTACAGCGCAATTATGGTGCATTTGGCAGCGTGTGACGGAAAGGATCTGTCCACTGATAGAATGCGAAGTGCGGAGCAACGCGGCTGCGAACTATTAATGGAAACAGAAGACTAGCAGAGAGAACGCTTGTCCCTCGAACACTCTGACAAGCTGCGAGTGGGGCAGCGTAATTTCAGGGTCTGCGTTAAAATTAATCTTCTGGTTGAATGAAGCTGATATGCATTGTAAGAGGAAAGAAGAAACATCGAAAGATTCGTGTGCCTAGCACCGGCGAACAGGAAATCGTTTGAAATCGCTCTGTCCATTACCGTCGGCACCTCTTGCAAAAAGCTTAAACATAGAAATGTGGCTCTAATCAATATCCCTCTGTCTTCCTGCATGCATTTGGTCACGTTTGCCCCTTCCTCTTTCTCCATTCTTTCCACTAAATTGCTCCAGAACAAAATAATATAAATTTGTACATCATTCCATTTTCCTATATGTACACAATATACATTATATTCGCAAATGCCGTTTTTACGTGAACTGTCTGTAACTTATGTAATAAAGTAAGGTGAAATAGCCTAAGCCTGGACAGCATATTTTGCTACCTTTAATTTTATCAGTTTAGATTAACAAAAATAATTTTTTAAGAGTTTTAACATAAAATTCAGAGTTTGTAAAGTAATTTAAAATGGAAAAATCATTGTTTAGATTAATATTTTAATTGTATTAACAAGAATAATTCAAACCTATAATTGGACATATTAAATCCAATCTATGCTAGTACCTGGACAGAAGTAAACCGTACACCGGGACAAATTGTATTTACATATAATCTGCAACAGACACTATAGTGCGCCAAGCACTACGGCCGCTGCGGGGAGCGAGACGCGCAGCCGGGAGGAGTGGGGGTATTCCTTGAGAATGCCTCCGATCGAGCAAAAATTTGCCCATGCCTGATCTATGTATAACATCGAACTTTATTAAATCTTTAATATGATGCACATATGAATATATTATTATTGTATATTACACATTCTGCCCTGTTTAATATGCTCATCTTTTGCAAAGCAAGCATTTCATGGGACAATACTTCTTTATTCTCTAATTGAGTGCATAACTTTCTCTCCTATAATTTCATCTTTATTATCATTAGTTGCTTCAGACCTCATGTTTTTAGATTTATCATTGGTTTTTAACTTTATATCTTTAATTTGTTGTGTAATTATCTTTTTTCTTTCGTGTAAATTATTATTGATTTCTTGTTCTTTTTTAATTTTGTATTTCTCTTTTTCCTGCTTTTTTGACAAATGTTCTTCTTCTATCATTTTTTTCTTGCTCCTTTTTTCAAGATCTTCCTTCTGTCTTCGACAGTACAGTTGGTGATCCTTTGTTAGCATCCATCGAACTTAAATTTTTCATTCTAGAATGCGTACTTATATTTCACAACAGTCCTAAACTTGGACATCTAATATTTGAATTGATAATTATTATTTAAGTTAAGTTTGATTGCCAATTTATTTTAAAATATCAATATTATTATGCGTGATAATTACTTTTTGTCTAAGGGCTTAAATTATATCTTTTTTTCTAGTAAAAATTGTATACTGTTTTCAGATGAACTTTGAATTCATTTTTAAATTTCAATTGATGTCTTAATGAAATAATATTCATACCTACTTGTAGCTAAGGCCTCAGAATATATAGTATGATTAATTAATCTCTTAATTATTGATTTTACTATGAAAATTCAATTGTCCAGATTTAGGTATCACTTTTGGATTGCCCACACTTAGGGCATTTCACCTTATTGTTGATGAAATAGTTCCTTTCTACTTTCGGGGATAAATATTATATGAAAAGGAATAGTCACACACACATACATTCGCTGGACAAGTCAACCTACTATCTAGGCCCTCTGGACGCAGAGTAAGTTTTATTCGAAAAATTTTCTGAAGCTAGCTACAGTTTGGGAAACGGTCTCGAGCGAAACGTCGAGTGGGACACCCTGTATAAAATATAACACGGCTAAAACAGTCTACGATGTATTAACGTCCCTGGAACAACCGTCCATTACAGCTACGCGGGGTTCAGGCGTCACTGTCGAACAGAATCTTGGGGTGTATTAGAGCCCCGCTGTTAAAGTGGGTCACCGTGCGGGACACTGTTGTACCTGCGATGTGTATCGTCGACCGCTCGTTTACAGGCATTTCCAAACGACTGTGCTTTGTACGGTAAAGCGCAGCTTGCACCGGGAGAGTCCACTGCGCTTCCACGCTGTTGCCGATGCACGGTGGTGGTATTTACGTCCTCGATGTTAGGCCTCAAAGAAAAATCGCCCCGGGGCTAATGGAACGAGAATATATTAATCTGATCAAACGCCCCCGGCATGCTTTCCGTCGGGTTCTTGCTTCTGACCATTCTGCAAAGGAACTTTATATCCGCGGAACAGACGGTGCGCGGTCCTGTTAATCTTATCAGCTACTGCTGCTGCCGCTGCTTCTACGACCATGTGCTCTTGCGATTTTTCAGCCGACGTGAATTTATAATTGTCGTTCAGAGGAAAATTTTCGCCGAGCTTCGAATAATCGCCAATTTTCTCCCGTTGATACGCATCCTGTTTGCTTCTCGAGCTAAAGAAGTATTCCAGACCACTGTACCTTTCTTTTAGATTCTGATCATACAAGGAACCGGTGCTTCTTTTGGTTGAACCTTCCTCCACGTATCTTCTTTTGTATTTCTGCGGTTCTAACTTTTCTCCAATTAACTCGATAAATAGATCATACTTATTTAAATACTAAAGGAGCGTATGATTTTGATGTTGTAGGTTCCAACATGTTTCTCATTTCTCCTTCAATCGAGAAATAGTGAACCATCCAGAGCAGCATATTGTATCAAATTCTATTTTCATTTTTGAAGGGGAAATGGTAAGCTCCTTACTCGCAACTGTGAACGTAAAAAGCCTAGTCAGACTTCCGCGATGTATAGCATACTGTTTACAGGCAGCGAAGAAAGTTTTCCCTTCGACTTGATCAATAGGAACAGAAGTGTAAACGACTCGCTATGAACTGGCGCATCTCGTTATACGACACTTCAGCGGCAGACTTCCGTACAATAAGTAATGTAGAATTGAACGAGTAAAGGGCGAGTTCCGTCACGCTTCTCTCTTCTTATTCACAACATTCTCCAAGTTTCTTCCAAGTTTAAGTAGATTCGGAATGATGTTCCACTGGATAATTCGGATAATCGAGATTCTACTGTATCGTGGATTCAACAGGCAAATATGACCGGAAGTGTGTCGTGTTTGGAGTCGTTTCAGACAGAGAAGTGTCAAGAACATGTCGGTAAAAGTCCCATAAAAAATCATTCGAAACAAAAGAGTTTTGCCACTGTTTCCTCGCTATCCTTTGCTACGTTCGACTCTAGCGATAAGACTTTACGGAATAGTGTCTGTACATGATAGGAGTAACATGTCAGTCAGAAGTTTTCACATATATCTAGACATTGTATTTTAAAGCAAACAGGCCGTTCCAAGACACGTTGTCATAATCGAGTCCGCGTATTCCAGATCGAACGGACGTACTCAAATAAATCATAGCGTAACGAACGATGATAAGGTCTTGCAGGTTCGGATTGCCTCGTCGATGGTTGCCCGTTTTATTTCTACTCCGCCAATGAGTAAAATTGCGTAACACGAGGTTACGAAGCGCACAGCCGGTCGGTCCGTCCCTTGACACTCGTATTTATTTTCGTGATTGCCATCAGTCGGGCGAGGCGGAGAGCACTGTTCCTCCCGCGAAGTACTTTGCAAGTCCGAGATAGCAATCGTCCAAACGAAACAGCTGGTTCCGAGCCCTTTGTAATTAAACCATTGCTGGAGAAATTCAGGATACGCCAGCCAGCCAGCCTCGCCGCTCGTCGGTATCTCTCCGAGCTTCCTCGGACGAGACATACTCTTTTCGTCTGAGACAACAAAGTCTGCGTTCTGATAAGATTAATTCACTCTTCCCGTCGAGCATTGAGCTGCTCGGTTTGCTCGAGTTACGGATATTCAGTGTGTGGATGAAGCGTTGCAAACGACCGAAGCGAATGATTTCTTACGGGGAAAACCTGAGCCACAGCTAACATGAATACAGTCCGGGACAAAAAGATAGGCATTCTATTGACAAAATTTAATCTAAGACAAAAAGAGGCACTCTATCAGTTTGTTAATATTTATTTAGTAGGCAACACAAATGAGATCTCTTGTACATACATCGTTTTACATACACTGTTTTTGTACATTTTGGTTCACACACAGTTGGTAAAACTAAAACGTTGTTGCTCCGCATGAATTTATCTAGAAAAATGTAAATTTTCAAGACAAATTAGTCGAGGACAAAATGATAGAACATGCATTTGAACAATGAAGTGTGAAAACAGAAATGATCAATTTTGTTAAAAAGAAAAGTCTAGAACATGTGAAGTAAAAATGCCGGTTGATTCACCAGCAGAAATGTATTGTCTAAAATGTAGCGTTTTTCAAAATTTCCTATTAAGGTAATGGTTTTCATGAACCAACAATATACTAAGTATCTTCACTTACAAAGCGATAGGAGAGGGTCTTCGCCGTTGTAGTACAACGAGTCGCAACCCTTCGCAACAGCGAAAAGCTCACGGACCGGCATATAACTTGATTTTCGAACGACTATGACCAGTGCGTTCCTCCAAAGTAACAAGCTCGTTAGCCAATAGACTTTAGCAAATTGGAGCGTTCGATTCGATATCACGCACACATCCCGCGCGCAATTCTATCGAGGTTAGGGTCTGCCTGAAGTAAAGTTATAGAGACATTCCAGGCAGGCCCACCCGATACCGGAGGAGCCAGTAGAGGGGGAGTGTTTAGTGGGTAGTCCCGGTTTGCACTCGTCTAAATGACGAACACCGGGGAGTCCCACACTTTTCCGAGGTTGGAATGGCCCCAGAAACTACTGCGTAAAAGCACTTCAGCCCCCTCCACTTTAAGCAACAAAAAGAAATTCTATCGAGGTTGTTGGCCTTGTTGAAAAAAAGCCAAATATTAATCAGCAAACAGGAATAACTTCGGGCGCCACGGGTAAACTTTAAGTTCGACCCATGGAGTTTGCCGACAGTGAAGAACGGTGTTTATCGTAGCATGACGGGCTTTCGTTTCGCTGAAACGACCCCTTTTCACGTTCAATCTCAAAGGGTTAATGAAGTTACACGCGCACAGGAACGAAGGAAAACGCAGCTTGAAAGAGGCAACTGCCGACTCTTCGAAAACTTCGGGATAGATTGTCACGGCTGAGGATGAACCGCCGGAAATTGACATCGTTCAAATTCATCTAATTGTTAAGTAGAACCGATTATCGGGGGAAACGAAGAAGCGAGACCTGGCGGCTAATGGCGGGAGCAATTAGCAACATTGTGCAGCACGTAGGCAAACTCGTATCCGCGAATGCTGTCGGACAGGTTGAAGAGGCCGCGGACGCAATGGCTTGCTCGAATGCTGTTTGATTAGCGAATGAGACTTCGAGTATTACATCCTCTTCTGCGCATGTTTACTTTGTACGTCGGCTTGCTCCTTTAAAATCGCGTCGACGATCTCTCATCTTCTTACACGAATTTTTTAGTCTCATTTCAAGATCAAGATAATGAGCCATGTAGCTTGATCTTAGTAGAAGATACTGTCTGTATCGCGGTGGCAGGCTCAATTGATTCTTAATTTGGATCGTTTGCAAACCAGCACAAATTATCAATGCACCTATATTGATAATGTAATATAATAAAATACTTTGCTGTAGATTTAATTACGTAGAAGATATGATTTATATGTCGAGATGGCAGGCGCCATTGATCCCTGATTTTCAGAGTCGTTTGAGCAGTAGCTTTCACTAATTGTAAGTCCAATCGAAGCAGGTTTCCAGCATCTAAGGGGCAATTGGCAAGGAAAATCTGTTCGTTTGATGTAGGTGTGGTGTTTACCAATCGCAAATGAAGACCGACGGGTTACAGCAATCACCGTAACACATCAATGACCACGCGATAGAAGTAATCGATTGCCTCACCGAACCAATACCGCATAATGAAAATGGAGGTTTTTCGAAGGACGGTCCGAAACTAATCAAGCCGACATGAAACTATGAATGGAGTTCGCGGTGTAATCAAGATTTGATTTGATAAACGGGGAAAACATCCGTGCACATTTTATGCATGCTGTGTCCAAAATAGGGTAAACAGTAGCTGATTTTGCTTGATTCAACGAAGAGAAAAGCAAACCTGTTGTAAAATGATTAACCTTTCCAATCACGTAACAATCACGTACAGAAAATCAAATCAACTTTGTGAATATGGCTATTTAAGTCTTTTTTTCGTAAAAATATGTTTGTCGACATTTTGATAAGAGGCTCGTGGTTTCTTATTGATAGCGGAAGAAGTTAAGCAAGTTTCATTAATTTATAGGCTTTTTATGACCGATAGCTGAATTGACAAAAACAAAATCTACCTCCCCCAAAATGTTGTAAATCTTTCATTCGCGAATGCAACGACCGATGTGAAGAAACTTTCATCGCCTGGTGATTGACACTGTTTTTTTTCTGCGGGCGTGTCAAATAGCCCGTTCGAAGAAACGCGTAAACACACGCACATCGTTGCATAAGTATATCCGGTGTGGAGAGGAGACCGACCTTGGAATATTAAATGATGGAAACGCAGAATGAGGATCTACGTGTAAACGATGATTCGCGAAGCGTTTGTTCCCTCCCCGCTCGTCGCGTCGAACCGTCTGTAAATTATTTGCAATTTCGCGGGGCAATAGGTGGCCAGGACCAGGAAACGTGAAGCTAACGGTACAACCATAACCGAGGAAACTCAATAAAATCGAACCCGATGCGCGAGCATCAGCATTTCGTTCGCGACATTTTACCATGCGATGTAAGTACACTCTCCAGAGAAAGTGGAACGCTCAGCGAAGATGAGGTTCTTCATGTGAATATGAAAATATACACCCGACAATCGTCGCTCATTGATTATAATCTTAACGTGAAGCTTATCTCGCGACGATTTCACTTTATCTCAATGTAGGCGAATCAATGAATTAAAATCCTAAGAAAACTTTTTTGGAATCTTGAGTGACCCTCTTGCTGTCACTCGAAGATTAATATCTTTAGGTTCTACGAATTATCTATATGCTTAATAATTATTCGGTGAATTAAATTCGAAAAATAACTGTCTCGAAAGTGAAAGTACTTGTTTAACGTTTCAAATATAGTCGAAATTCTGAATGACATCGCGTTCTTGAGAGCTTCCGTTTTCCGAAGCAATTTGCAGCTCCGCATTTCGCTAACTATACATATACATACGAGCGCAAGGAGATAAAACATTGCAAAAACACGGTGTATTTATGGAACATTTTCCGAGTGGCCTACTTTTTTTGCGCCACAATGTGTACAGACGATGGTCCGATATTCTACACGGACTTTATTTTGTGACACACACGGCTACCGGAATATGAAATATTGGATAAACGCCAAAGATTTTCGGGTTTTTACGCGAGTGACGGGACTATGTTGTTTAATCCGTTTTTGTGCTTAAAAATTGTACATTTATGTAATTAAATACACAATTCTTCTCTGCTTTTTGTTAAGCTATAGAACGCCTCGAATAAAATACACATTCCATAGCGGACGAAAAACATTATCTTTTCTACTGTAAACACAATGTCGCTATTCAAAAAGTGCAGTACGATACTGTTTGTGCAAAAATGAACACACATAAATATGTATAAACTCCCAAGGCCTTTTCTATGCACGGTAAACATAGCAGAAGCAAGAAAATGCGGCTATTTTTGGAAATTTTATCGCGCTCGCTATATTTAATCAACACTGTTTTAGTGAATTTCTAACACTTTACCATACTAACAAGAAACAAACATTTAGCAACTATTTGCTTAAAAAGCAACAGCCTGATAAGATAATAAATGAAAAACATTTAAGCTCGTGATACAGTATCACTTGAAACTGATAAAATTTGCACATTGATGATTATCTGCGCAAATTTCAAGGGTTTTAGTAAATTGCCTTTTAATTAATCTGTTTGTGTAAGGTACGCAAGATACTTCAAGATTATCGGAATAAAATATTGGAAATGAAAGAATATTGTTGTCTACATATATTCTGCACGTCGCGCGTCGGGTCGTTGCAGGTATGTATGTATATGTATGTATGTATGTATACAGTAAAACCTTGATCTAAGAAAACGGAAACCGCAGGCAGAATAGGGCAATAATCAACTAATATTTAAAAATGACTAATAGACTTTTTGAATGTTAGTCAGCAAAATAGTCATTAGTCAAAACTTTTTGATTAGTTAGTGATACTCGGTAGAACTACTGGATTTCTCAGTAGAACAAATATAAATTTTATTGCCTCCAAGTAATTGCTAGGGAATGTATAATTGTGTAGCGAGATAAAGTCGAGATAAACTGCTTTCGTTTGTATCTCTTTGAACATTTGGACGGACAAACGAGAAAAGTATAAACCGAAGAGATCTTAAAACGACTTTGAAAAAGTAATTTTCTGTCCTTATTGTTGCATTGTTCTCTTTGCTGAAAGGAAGCGCTGTCTCGTTGTAGTTCCTATTGTTTAACCGTCTATATCACGCTGTACTTTCGCGAGTTCAAGGAGTTTATTATTTCTGGAAAAAGCCCCAGTTTCGTCTCGGATCTCAAACAATTTCAAATACAAATATTTAGTTTGCCTGCGCTTCCATATATGAAATGATAACAAAAATGACTTGACGCAACCTAAAAAGGTGCTTTTTTTTAAGAAGATTTGTTAACCAATGAAAGACTAAATATCATATCTTTTTGTATTGCTATATGTAAACAATGTAAACGAAGAACATCCGAGTTCTTAATTTAGCCTAGTTAGACCGACATAAAGTTCAATAATCATCTGTTACAAAGATTGCTACAATAATAAATAGAGTAATTATAATAACATAATTTTGCATTGTTTTGAAGGTGGGTTCAGAAACGTTGTTTTCTCAGAGTACAGATAACTTTGTGTACAAAGTACAACGAGGAGAATCGAAGGGACTATGTTATATAGAATTATCCTAATTACTCTACTGTTGCTACAGCAAACTTTGTAATTGCAGTACGGATAATTATTGAACCACCCTCGGAACATTTGCGGTATATCGATCCACTGGTTAACGAATACGTTCATGACGTAAATCTTAATACAAAATGTACAGGGTGTATAAAAAGTAATAGTCATCCAGGGTGAATCTACACCTCTGGATCGGTGGACATTTGTAAAGGAAACTTGCCGCAAAATTGTTTATAACAATGAAAATTGTTGTTAAAGTTTGTTTTTACATCAATACCTTCTACTCGTCGAGAAGAGAAAAAATTTGAAAGGAGTCACATGTCGCAAACAAATAGTTATTGAGACATAAGCTGTTAAAGTTCTTGCAAAATTTGATTGTGTAGAATTATACGTACGGACAAAAGCTTACTGCTACAGTCTACACGACCGTGTGAATGAGACAGAACATAATCGTGTGCGTGCCTCGAGACAAACGAAATTTAAAGGGACATTCGTCGCTAGGCCCGTACCAAGTGATCGTCTCCCTGTCCATTTAGATCATAAATTTAAAGTTTAAAGTAACAAAATGTGAAAGAATACCTTATATCCATTGTTACACATAAGAATATTAATCCTACATTATAAAATACTAATGCCAAGTATAGGTACATACTTACAAATTTTTCAGAATCTTTTGTTCCTCCGTCGGATCAACAGAACACTGCCATTTGCGTGAATACGTCTTATTAACGATGGAGCACAAAACACCACACTTCTACACAATCACTGGACACTACACAACACACTTTCCGAAATCGTGACAGCGAACGGGAAGAAGTTACTCCGACCACGGTCAAAAGAGTACTGCGGTTGTCACCTCGGTTTTTCTTGAATGGTTAAGGATGGATTTTGGTGGGGAGATGTTGCATTTGTTAATTGGTTGGGGGTGTGTCGGAAGGACTTTAGGTTGAGAAGTGGGGAAACTGTCAAAGAAATTCCTTTTGGCATTGTTTACGGTCATCAATGACGTGATTTATAAATCGATTTGATTTATAAGTCATCAATACGTGTTGTCCATCTGTCGGGGTTGAAGTTGTCGAAGAGCAGTGGTTGTAAAATAATTGGCCGGTTCGGAACCGATTCGCATGCGTTTTTTCCTTGCTATAACGTCCTTTACAGGTGACAACCGCAGACCTATTTTGATCGAGGTCAGAGTAACTTCTTCCCGTTCGCTGTCACGATATCGGGAAGTGTGTTGTGTTGTGTCCAGTGATTGTGTAGAGAAGTCTTATTATACAGGGTGTCCCAAAATTCGTGAAAATCCCGAAAGGGGGTGGTTCCTGAGACCATTCTAAGAGACATTTTCCTTTGCACCAATGTCAACTGCGGCTTTGTTTAGGAGTTATTAACGAAAAACACGGACCAATCAGAGCGCGCCCTGGCCCGGCGCGCCACGCCGCGCCGGCAAGCGAGTGTCGGTGGTACGCCGCGACATCGCAACGAACAAGAGTTTCTCGATAATGTGAACCCTCTCCGATTTTGATGAGCTTTGGATATGTTGTCAAGACCATGATTCTGAACAACATTTCTCCTTAGACTTTTTGGCGATCGGCTTTAGTTTACGAAATAAGTAACTTGTAATTGTAAATCGATCGATGTACTATCTGAACTATCTCCTCTCCGATTTCGATGAGCTTTGGATACGTTGTCCAGACCATGATTCTGAACAACATTTCTCTTTAGACTTTTTGGCGATCGGCTTTAGTTTACGAGATAATCGTAAAAAAAGAGAAGAAGCAGAAACTGATTGAATTAAAAACTCACGTATTCAGCCGTAAATCCATTTGCTGCTTCGAAATGTGTGTCACTGGGTCACTCGGTGACGAACTGCACAGATGTCTTCAGGTACACGGCAGTACCGAAAGCCAAGGGACGTACGGCCAGGTCGACGAGCTGCACAGCCGGTGGTAGAAGGCCTAAGGGATGCGCGGTCAAGTCGAGGATCCAGAATTTAACTTTCACTTTCGAATCGATAAATAATTCGTATGTTTATTTCACACTCACAATCACTGGTCACATTTGTCAACACATAGTTATGCACTAATAATAATTGCCATATCCCTTGTACTGCTGCACAAATCACAACAATCAGGTAATGCAATCACTAGACTGCGGATTTCATGCATTTGTAGCAAACACGAGTAGGTGCATTTTAATACAGTAGAGAGATTAAAACAATTTCAAAGCACCATAGTATTATTTTCAACTTCTTAAAATGATCACAGTGCGAATCAAATATCTGTCTGGCTCCTGTCCCTTGTAATAGCGGCAGCCAACATTAATTTTGCATAAAGATCCGCAGTCTAGTGATTAGTTTAAATATCAATATCAAAAACACAGCTAATAGCAACCGTTAGTTTTGAATTGACAAGTCTTTGGAGATGTTCTCTCTACCGCGGCTCGAACGACACTGATTTTCCTCAAGATTTTTCTAAAGAATTTAGGAAGGGCATTTAGAGTGTCGAAATTCGAAATGCACGCTGTAGCACGAGAACGACGGGACGGTTAGACGAAAAACAGAATGCGAGAAGGACCGCTGTAAGCTTTGTGGCAAACACATGTTTAGTTTTTCCTGCAGGTTGGTACGCAGAGTCGATGGGTAACTGTTCGAAAACGTCATCCGTCCTTTTACCCAGCAAGGGGTAAAAATGTCAGGTCAGCGTAGCATCCCTATTGTCCTATACCTTCCTTAAGAAACTTTCTAAAAGAAGGACAGACGACGTTTTCGAACGGTTACCCATCGACTCTGCGTACCAATCTACAGGAAAACCTAAACATGTGATTGCCATAAGTCTTAAAGCGGTCCTTTCCGTATCCTGTTTTTCGTCCAACCGTCCCGTCGTTCTCGTGCTACAGCGTGCATTTCGAATTTCGACACTCTAAATGCCCTTCCTAAATTCTTTAGAAAAATCTTGCGGAAAATCAGTGTCGTTCGAGCCGCGGTAGAGAGAACATCTCCAAAGACTTGTAAATTCAAAGCTAACGGTTGCTATGTATTAGCTGTTTTTTTGACTGTGATATTTAAACTAATCACTAGACTGCGAATCTTTATGCAAAATGAATGTTGGCTGCCGCTATTACAAGGGACAGGAGCCAGACAGATATTTGATTCTTACTGTGATCATTTTAAGAATTTGAAAATAATACATTGGTGTTTTGAAATTATTTTAATCTCTCTACTGTATTAAAATGCACCTACTCATGTTTGCTGCAAATGCATGAAATCCGCAGTCTAGTGATTGCATTACCTGATTGTTGTGATTTGTGCAGCAGTACAAGGGATATGGCAATTATTATTAGTGCATAACTATGTGTTGGCAAATGTGAACAGTGATTGTGAGTGTGGAAAAATTTCAAGGCATCTGTGTAAAATAAACATACGAATTATTTATCGATTCGAAAGTGAAAATTAAATTCTGGATCGTCGACTTGACCGCGCATCCCTTAGGCCTTCTACCACCGGCTGTGCAGTTCGTCGACCTGGCCGTACGTCCCTTGGCTTTCGGTACTGCCGTGTACCTGAAGACATCTGTGCAGTTCGTCACCGAGTGACCCAGTGACACACATTTCGAAGCAGCAAATGGATTTACGGCTGAATACGTGAGTTTTTAATTCAATCAGTTTCTGCTTCTTCTCTTTTTTTACGATTATCTCGTAAACTAAAGCCGATCGCCAAAAAGTCTAAAGAGAAATGTTGTTCAGAATCATGGTCTGGACAACGTATCCAAAGCTCATCGAAATCGGAGAGGATTCACATTATCGAGAAACTCTTGTTCGTTGCGATGTCGCGGCGTACCACCGACACTCGCTTGCCGGCGCGGCGTGGCGCGCCGGGCCAGGGCGCGCTCTGATTGGTCCGTGTTTTTCGTTAATACCTCCTAAACAAAGCCGCAGTTGACATTGGTGCAAAGGAAAATGTCTCTTAGAATGGTCTCAGGAACCACCCCCTTTCGGGATTTTCACGAATTTTGGGACACCCTGTATATTCATCATTATAAGACGTATTCGCGAAAATAGCAGTGTCCACTTGATCCGACGTAGGAACAAAAGATTCTAAAACATTTGTAAGTACCTATACATACTTGACATTCGTATTTAATAATGTAGGATTAATATTCTTACGTGTAAACAATAAATATAAGGTATTCTTTTACATTTTGCAACTTTAAATTTATTACTCGAATGGACAGGGAGATGTCACTTTTTTGGGGTACGGACCTATCTACAAAAATGTCCCTTTAAATTTCGTTTGTCCTTGAGGCACGCACACGATTATGTTCTGTCTCATCAATACGGTCGGGTGGACTGTAGCAGTAGGCTTTTGTCTATACGTATAACTCCACGCAATCAAATTTTGCAAAAAATTTAACAGCTTATGTTTCAATAACTATTTGTTTGCGACATGTGGCTTCTTTCAAACTTTTTCTTAAAAAACAATTTTAACAACAATTCTCGTCGTTATAAACAATTTTGTGGCAGGTTTCTCTTACAAATGTGCACCGATCCAGAGGTGTAGATTCACCCCTAGAACGGATGACCATTACTTTTTATACACCCTGTACAGTGACGGTACCGAATATAAAACGCCATTTATGCATGTTTGATTAAAAATATTTTACAACTGTAAAAAAGAAAAAAGGACGTTAAAAATTTTTGTGGCGATACTAATATCTCTAGAGAAGTAGCCAATGTTACATAAATCTTCTTTGTAAATGATTATAAAGCAAAAACAAATTTAATAGCATATTCCGAAACGATCGAATTCGTGCAGATAACAATTTCATGCTGACGACGTTATTGTTTGTTTTAATAATCGTAAACATTGCCGCAGCATTGCAGCACTTAAATATTGTAGGATCTCATATTTGGTACTCTGCTTATTATATTTAGCAGTAAACGGACTTACGATTATAATTCTAAAATATTGAGTAAACATGTGTAATACTTACTGCCTCGTGGACCGTAGAATTTGACGGAAAATTCATTTAATCCTCCTAGTATCGTCACCTCATGCTTGCTTTCTATTCTGTTTGAAGACGTGAGTTAAGGAAGATAACAAATTCGTAAAAAATCAGCTTATCACCGGGAACCATTCGAAACAACAATTTCTCATATTTTGTCGTAAACAAGCATAGCCAACTTTTGAAATTACACGGAGGTGGTGCGAGCGAAACATGACCGATTTTCTATGGGTAATTTCGTAATGGAGAATGTCAATCTCCCGTCACACGAGTTTTCTGCGAGCAGCTTTCGAGCGTTTTCAATAAAAGCGGGACGCGTTGCATGCGAGCAATTCTTTATGAATTAACGTTCCGTTTTAGACGATGGAAAGTCCATTGAAATTACTATTCGCTCTAGCGAACGCCACCCCGCGATTCCGTATAGGCGGTGTTTGCTCGTTTCCCCCGTTACTTCAGTCAAATTTCTCCGGGATTCCTGAACAGGTAGCAAAAGCAGGTGGACAGAACAGGGGGAGCGTACGCAATTTAAAAGGTCGCGGCGCGATATGTTCAAATGAGAAAGGAAAACGCCTAGTGCAAATATATTTAACGGTGACAAAGAAACGGTGCAATGAACTGAGGGAAACCGATGGAAGGAGAAGCGCGAAACCGCGAATCGTGTCAGAAATCTACTGTAACGTTATTTTCACCGATCAATGCGACCACGCAACAAGGCTCGCGTGACTAAACCCGATCGCAACGCTTTGCGTACCGCGATGACGCAACCCAGAATTCAAGATTCTTGGCTACGAGTTAATTACTGATCTGTCGACGCAGTCAGGTGGATTCTGAAGTACTACAGCCTTTCCTCTCTTCGTAAAATTTCCCGCAGGACCCACCATTCGTGCCGTTTTACCTCAAATATTAATCTTCCGACAACATAATGGACAAATTCCCAGTCCTCCGTAACTTCACTCTCGAATTGTTTATTCCATTACGAAAAAACTTAAACATTCGAATTCGGCATCACTTGTACGTTAAATCAGAAACTATGACGAGTATTTTTTTCAATATTTTTGGACCTCTTTTTTGTTAATGGGGAGGCTAAAACCGGGGGAAAACCCCCGTAAACAGCCACCCCCGGAAGTTTAATGGGCCACCCCTCTACCAAGCATTTGATGCCCGGGCCTATGTATGATGAACTAAGGGCCTCCACTTTTCGTATTTGCTTCTCAGTTCTTCGTCCCTCGAGGACCACTTTCACGCATGTTCTTGTTTTTCTCAAAATTTTTAAACCTCAGAACGGTTATGAAATCTAGCTAGGAAGTGGAGTACAAATTTTCCCAAACACTTTCGAAAGATCTAAACATTTTAGTTTCTAAATCTCAAAATTTCTAGTCTTTTTTTTTTAAATACGGTCGAAATCATGAACTTTTCTTTTACGTGACGTGACGTGACGTAACGTTTAAAATAAAAGTTTAAGCTGACTCTGTATAAAAACCTGGGAACGTTAAGTAATCTCTTTTCTCTGCATTTAAATGAGTTCTCCAGCTATGAAATAAACCAAGAAGATAAACACGAACCTTTTTAAGCCCGAGCGATGCTTTTAAAAGTTACGTTGCTACTAACAAATAGCAGAGAAAGAAATCATCAAAGGTTTATTTTGCATATTTAATAATTGCTCGCAGAAAGTAGTATTTCAAAATGATTTGGAGAGACTGTTAAATCAATTAATCAGAAAAATGTCACAAATGTGGTAATAAAGGTTTCATAAAGAAATATTGAAAAATAAACACAAGTTTGTTATTGGATTCATATTGTCTCTTCTACACTGTCCTTTTCTACGATCGACGCTAGACGCAAGTGATCATGGAATAATATTTGTACGTGATATAAGCAACATTTCAATCCCGAAGTTTTCACATATATCAAGAAATGACCGTGTTTCATATTAAACCGCTGATCCGGTGAAATTACATGCGATATGCGTTAGGTGTACGTGATTTTCTACTAAAATTGATCCGGCATTCACTGTCGGATAATTCGCGTGGACAAATCGAGCAAGGATCGCGTTCGTGCATGGTTGAATGGGGTCGAAAACCGAGTCCGAAAACAAGCAACGGAACCAGAACGAAGCGGAAGAACGGTGCGGACCGCCGAGCTTTGGAGAAAGTTCACTGAACAGTATTTCGCGAGGGCTTTCATTACATCGGAGTAAAAATAAAATACACGAGGGAGAAGAATCCGCGATTTTCTCGCATTCTTATGAATTCAACGCGGGGGGGGGGGGGACAACAGAAATACAGTAGCGGTTACACGGGCATTCTCATTTCAAATATCCCGTCAGCAACGATACGCTTTCACTCAAATATATGAACTAATTTTTCATCTTGCTTCGACTTTTTCCCTTTAATTATTTTTCTACTTAATGTCATGGAATATAATTCGATTTAAGTAATAAGTCGATTTCTTTATTCAAATATGCATTATGATCAAAATCGCAGAAAATCTAAATAAATTCACTTTTACTGGTTTTAAAAGGCAACACAAATGATCTGTATGAATTAGATACTACCAAGTTTTAGATCGTAAAAGATTACAAAACTTTCGGAGACTTTGTTAATAGAAAATGGCCGTCTATGGCACGACGAAAATTCCGAATTTTCTTCGCCGTGCATCGCTTCGTTTTCCCGTGAATCGTTGAAAAGTAAAATCGAATTACGCCGATGTGTGTCATGTTATTCAACGGTTCGGTAAACCACTTTCTTGTTTTGGTAAGCTATTACACGCGAGCCAAGCGTTACGGAGCTCTCACTCAGCTTGTCCCAGGTTCGAGCTTCGTTCAACCTAACTCCCACTAGCCTTTGGAAAACACCGACTGTCAATCAATGACTATCCGTAACGCAGGAAACAATAGTTCTTTACCAGCGGACAATGTATTCCGATTTATAGAAATTCTGAAAATTCCGAAAAAACAAAAATTCTAGTCAATTCTATTCAAGTACGCATGTTTCCTATTTTTGTTTAATTGTAATGGCTAAATTGTTATGTATAAAGTTTCGTGTTGGCACGTGTCTTATAATTGCAGCAATAAATATTTAATACTAATTGTATGTGAACAAGATGTTCCTTTCTCCTTCGTACTCACTTTCGCAACATGGACTCTAAAAAGCAGTATTTTTAATTCAACTTTATTCCTGTATCTTATGTTCTTATGATTTTTTTGGAAGGGCGTTTTCATCCTTAGAACCGTTCATCAACGGGAAAACAAAATTATTTCGTTGTTAGCACCGCATGAACAGCATTTGTGCAAAGTTTCAAATTTGTTTGAAACCTTCCTGGTTAGTTCTTCGGATATTTTGCGGTCAGGTTTGAGCGAATGCATGAATGCGTTCGGATAGAGACCTTTCTAAACTTATCCGGCCGGAAGTGATCCACGTGCATAATATTGACCAGGATCGTTAGCCGACCATCGACGACCCATGAGCCATGGCTGGTGGATATCGGGCTTTACACGAAAGACCACGTCTCGTGTGCGAATCCCATGGTAATGGTGTCGGGCTGCGTGCAGACAGGTGTACTGTCCGTGTCTCACGAGAAGTCTCGCGGGACAACATAGGAGCAAAGGGAGCCCTGGCTCGCTCTCTCTCACAGAATACATAGTGGGGCGAACCTATAGCGATGTTGTGTAACATTCGGACGAAATTTCGGAAGTACAAATTTGAGAATCTGAGTACATTTCCATGAAACGATGAACCACCATCAATTGTTCTATAGCATTTTTACATTTTTAAGGCATTCTATCAGGTCGTTAAGTATGAAACTTGGCAAATGCGTTTGCAATTAGTGTTTTATTTTTCAAGTTTCATACTTAACGACCTGATATATTAAATACTTTGATTTTACCGAGAGAATGTGCACGATACATAATATTACGGTTCTAATCAATCCAAAATGAACAGCAACAATTTCAAATGATCAACGGAATTTTGTTACACACCATGACAAATGTTACAAATATTTTATCCAATTACAAGAATCGCCTACTAAGCTCGCCGAGGAAAAACATTTCGCCATTTGTTTCAAACAATGTCTAGATTATAAACATTCAAGTACTGTTTCCATGTAGTTGCTCTTTCGCCAGAAATTGTAGGCACGATATCAGTGACGACATTTCAATCCCGAAGTTTTCGCATATACATATCAAGAATTACCGTACTTTGAAAAGCGCGGTTATTCGATACGGGGAATGTAAACTATTTTCTGGCCGCAATCACGGCCGCGCCTATCGGTGGAACGTATTACACTTGGCTACCGGAAGCGTTACGTTTCAGACGTATGCACGAGAAGTTCCGTCATCGACTGCTTTCACGAATAACTCGCGGAAGCCAAAACAAACATTTCCATCAGCATACAAATTAACGCGGAATTAATTGTCAGGAAAATTCGTTCTATGACCCGCGTGAGCAACGTAAACATTGTAAATTGCGTTACGGCTGATATCTATATTAACATTTAGAGGACCGGCGCGGCATTTTTCCGTACAATCGATGGATACAGTGGGTGATCAAGTTATTAGAGCCAGTCGCATAAATTGCGGAGCTTACATTAATACAATCAATTTTTAAACGGACTGCACGAATTTTTCAATTGCACATTCCAAGGTCATTCAAAACAATATTGTCACGGTCAGTAGTAAGCATTAGATTATGCATGTCTCGACAGTGGCACCAACGGAGAACAAATAATTAATATATTCATCAATTGGGATGTTCGGTAAATCATTAACGTACTAAAAAATAGAGTTGCAATTTAGAAATTCGATAGGAAGGGAGGACAGTTCATCGACTTCCAAATCCCTGATGAAAGCAAGCTTCTATTTGAGCAACGAAATAATTACTCGCCTAGATAGTACACGACCCGATTAAGCCTGAAGAAGATCAAATAATTTTAATGATCCCGATCCCCGCACAACATTCAACCATCGGTGAACGCGCATACGCATGGTGTACCGTGAACAGCAGAAAAGGACGGAAACGGTTGGTCAATCCCAGAGATCCGTTACGGAGCATTTACTTCTGGCACGATGTTGTTGTTTACAATGTCGAGCGAACCAGCAAGCGTTTCGTTAAAGCCAGCCCCTCACAGTTTATACCATCCCTTTTCCCTCCTGCTCGCCATTTGCTACCTCGACTATCCGTCCTCGTTTCCATGATACAGTGTCCGTTATTCTATCTTCTTTCCTTTCCACCTTTCACTGGCGCTACCATCGAACGGCAGGCCACTAAAACTTCAAACATTCGATAAGCAGCCACACTTGTAGTAGTGCGCCTTCGGCCGCGCGGTTCGTCTTTACACAAAAAATAGTAGAACTACACGATCTACGAAACAGCACTGACCCTAGGGTTTTTCTTACAATTAGACTAAGGCTCTACAGGAATTGGTATCCGAATTCATGAACTAAATTACGTTGATTCTGTGGAATTTTAAATCAAACCCTTTACCATTCAAATTCCCAATCATCGCTCTGGTACATTCTCTTGTAACCCTACTAACTATGGCTACGCCTGTGTCTAGCTGTGCATCTTGTCTCTCATCGACCTACGCTCAATGGATTAAATGTGGTTCGCATTCTCTGGTCTAAAAACATGTTAGCGTTGCGCTGCTATTCTACAAACAGATAAGTCCTCAGAATACACGGAGTTTCGTCTGGTTACCATGTGGAACTTGCAGGGGAAAAACGGAATTGCAAACGATTACACCTCGACAAGTGTAAGTTATGGTTACGGGCGGTTTGAACGCGTACATACATACATACAACATATATCCGTGAATGAAAATATCAGCACGTATTAAGATGCGCCCAATATGAGTAAGTACATCTGCGAGATGCTGGGTGGAAATCCGCACAGAACAACGATATTCTTTAAAGATCTATGGCCATGTCCTCGGGCATGTTTATTTTTGGAAGACCGCGCCTCGGATCTCTGTGCTTATCTGAGATTGTCGATAACTTCGTAACGAGAAACGTTAACCGCTGTTCTATCGAGTCACATTTGCTCGGAGTCGGAAGAAATGTTGGGCGCGCGAGACCACGAACGTGATCGTCAAACGTAATTGTACAGGGTGTTTCACAAATGGTGCCACGTAATAGGTCCGTACTAATCAATGGAACATAGGTGTCCAAATAATAGAACAGTTGGCTAGCAACTGCGTTAAATTAAAACCTTACTGATTTGTATAATAAACAGCGTGTTGAAATGGACCAAAATATACAGTAATACTATAATTTCTTTAATGCATGTCTGCAATAAATAGAAACTGTAAAATCAATTTGGCAAGAATTGTGTGGAATCATTTAAATTCTAGGGAATCATCTGTTTTTAAGTATGTTAGTATGTATGTATTATACGATTTCTGACACGTTCTGTATACAATCGAGTAACTCGACGGTTCACGTGTTATCTTTGATCGTCGTTTACCGATTAGATTTGGCCCCGTCCTCGCGTGATAAAAATGAGAATTCGAGCATTGTTGGGAAAGGACAGTGAGGCAGTCGGTGTTTAGAGAAGAAACAATCGAGCGTTCGCTACCAATGAATAGGCCTCGCGCGTTGTATGTATGTTCTCAGATTTTTATCGCGTGTTTTCCTAACCAGTACATATTAAATTTTCGGCGATAAGAACGAGTGACAACGTTACACGACTGGTTACATACAATGTATTCGAAAAGAGACGCAATTCGGGAGTCACGCTGATAGCGAAAGGCCTATGTAGTAATCCTGGCCGTAAACAAGGTCAAGTCTTCACCGAGATATGACCTCGGTAACTCCAATTCGCTTGTTCACATTTGGCAAGATTCCGAAATTCGATCGTCTTTAATGTACCTACTCGAAGCAGTATATAGACAAATTCCTGCTCGTCGATTTTGAAACTCATTGCATTTGTTTTACAAATACTGATACAGCGCATACAGCAATGTACCTTAACCGTTGATAACCTTTAACAATTTTTTAGATAATCTACTACTATGCCACTTCGCCTACTGTTACAACTTAGTTTAACAAATATTCCGAATTAAAACAAATATTGAGTAACTATCAACGCGGTGTTACAATCGGCTTCAATCTCCATATTTTTTTTATTAATAACTTGTACATTACTTCTCCTACAGCGAAACTTCTGTGACTCAGTAATGTGAGATAACTATACAAGATTTTGGTGTAAAAATTGTTGTTGTCAACGTAATAGGTTTTACGTAATCGTAGATAATGTTGCTTTGACCCCTTGCGAATAAAAGAGAAGGGTTCGAAGAAACACCGAGGTACTCTCTAGCTTATTGTTCAGCGCATAATTAATTGCATAGAGCAGAAAAGGCATATTCGTCACGAAAAGCTTTCAGCAAGACAATGACAAAATGTGTGCATGCTACACTATGGTCGGTGCACATCAACACGCGCAGAACTGCATTACGCGGATAACGCCCCGTAGATTTCTCACGTGTGCTCGCGTGCCTTCGAAGCCATTACGGTAAACCATTAACCGTCCATACCGAGAATCTTGTTAATTATCATGTAATTGATTAGGTTGATTTCGGCAGGCGTACGAGGAATCTTAGGAGAAGTCCATTGTGGACTGCCCATCCATAATTAAATTACTTCCGGAACCGCATTTGCGTGTATGCCACCTGTGCGGGCAAGTTAGCGAACACTTAATGGAAATTACAGGGATACATATAGACTGTCTGAATGTAATTTACCAGACAACTATGCAGTTACGCACTCATGCGAGTCAGTGGCACTGACCTGTCACGAAAATCCAGTTTGTTCGCAGTCCCTTTGAGAAAAAAACCTTCAATCCCACCGGTATTCTTATTGCTCTGTGTCTAAAAGGATTATTAGAGCCGGATTCCTGGGTTTATAGCAGTCGAAGCGAACAAGTGAAGCTTTTCTTTTTCAAAACATAAGATTCTAGCAGAAACGTTGCGCACAAAAATGATCACAGCAAGTATATGTCTGTACAGTGAACCACGAAAGTATTTGAACGCAATTTAAAACAGTATAACTTTTTTATAATTGTACCAAACGATCTGATGTTTGTGTAAACAATTAGAAGCATTGGTTTACTAAATTATCTGCAAAAAAGATTTTCCAAAAATTACAATTTACAAGGTTGCATGCAAAAATAAAAAAAGCATTTTTAAAAAAATTTTTTATTTGAGCCCTTAATGAAAATTTAAAATATATATTTTGTAGATCTATGTTAGTTATACACATGCTGAAAATTTCATCAAAATCGATTAACATACAAGCAACAAGTGATTAACATTAGAACTACCGAGCACTAAACGCAATTGGCATACATTGCCTTATATTAATGACAAAATTTCATTTATTTAGATTTCGTTTGAAAAAATTTTTCAAAAAACCTATTTATAATTTTAATATTTCCTAATGAACAAATCAGGAACCAGTCATTTTGATCCATCCGGTAGTTCTAGTGTTAAATGAGGTGAAAATCATAGTTTGTCGCGACTTTTGGTCGGTTTCTGCTTAAAATCCACAGATTTTTTCTGCGTCAACCGATTTTGATGAAATTTTCAGCATGTGCGTGTGTGTATAACTAACAGAAAAAAGTTATAAATGGTGCCTCTTTTCTCATGTAATTCTTAGCAATTGCAATTTTTTCAAAATAGTTTTGCATGCCATTTGGCAAATCAATTCTATAATTGTTCAAAAAAAGTCAGGTCGTTTGGTCCGATCATAAAAAAGTTATACTGTTTCAAAGTGGATTCAAATACTTTCGTGGTTCACTGTACATATACAGCTTTTTTTGAATGATTTTTTTATCGCGCTCTACCGAAGTCCATCGTATAAGACTTTTGAGTTTCGCGCAATATACAGGGTGTCCCAGCTGATGAAGGCCACCTAAATATCTCTTTTATTTTTAATGGCACAAAAAAAATATTTTTCCCTTAATTTAAATGGTATTGAAGGAGGAATATCATAGAAGGACCATTTTTTTTGTCCGGCTATTTTTTCATAGTTTTCTCAAGGTCATCGTTATTTTTTATCGGGAAAACTTTTTTATTCCATCTTATAGCGGCTGAAAAAATACATTTGAATATGCTTAAGTCATTAACAAGATGGAATAGAAAAAAAGTTTGCCTGATAAGTTTTCTTCTATGATATTCCTCCTTCGATACCATTTAAATTATGCCATAAATATTTTTTGTGTCATTAAAATAAAGGAGATATTCAGGTAACCTTCTTCAGCTGAGACACCCTGTATTTTGTCATTTTGATTCTATACATATACTGCAATACTATATTTTGTCAGTTTAAGTTTGTAATCTCAGTAATTAATTGTGAAAGCATTGTTCCCGTACGATATAGTGGTAACGTATAAAATACACTGGACAAAGCGTTAGCAGCAACGTTAATTAATGAAATTGCGAGATAATCACTGACTCGGCTACGTAAACACTCATTGTATAACTAGATGATAACGTATGAAAATATAGAAATACAATTTTCTTCACATTTAATGTATACTTTTGATTAAGTGGCGGTTTCATTCTTCGCCTCCGTGCACACATGTTCCAAGATCATCATACAATCTATCAAACAACAATAGCTCGGCTAATAAAAATAACACTAGAACGACCGAAGGTGTACGCATGTAAATATGCGGTTGCAATTCTAGAAGAGGAAGTAAACCTTGTCATTCGTGTCATGTGGGCGTTCAAGGTGAGCCTTCACGATAATACGATGAACGCTCTAATAGATACGTTTTGCAACACTTTGAAATGTGCTTTTAATGCGATCTGATTTCTGTCGGCAGTATTATAAGGTACCTAACACTTTCAACGCGGTTCCATGTGCACAGAAGCACGAATCGACCATGATAAGAAATAATGAATATAGTCGAAGGAAATAGTAGAAGAAACCGTTGGTGCACGTATTATTCTTTTACTTAATTGTTGAAAAATATCTTTATGTATGTACAAATGTATCAGGTTGGAAACAACAGAGAACTAGATGAGACATATCAAAGTGTTAAATACTATGAAAAAGAAAAATAAGTAGCCATCTTTTCCTAAGTGAACAATTAAATTATTCGTTTGCAACTTTAAGAATTAGATGTGACATTCATTGTACGTTGAAGGAAGTCGAAAGAAGGAAATCGAATTAGAGATCGGAAGAATTCTTTCTTGCAAGCTCATCGAGCTTTTGCTTATACATATCGAAAATCGTTCAATTTTTAAAGAAGGATGATCACACACACACACACAGGCAGAACAATATACGGAATCGATGAACTTTTTCCAGAAGGAAATAAAGTTTGAGTAACTTCGAGTGAATAAAGGAAGGAATCCAACAATGGATAATAAAAGTGTAGAAAGTTGCGTTGTTGATGGAGTATCTACGTAAAGACGAAGAGAATTTAGCACGGAAAACAAAGAACTGTTGGCAAAAGACCGAGTCAGAGGATTGTACGCAGACCCATCGTAGTTTCCCTCACATTCACGTTTACGAAATAACTCAGAACGTACACACAGCTTTCGACTAGCGTCAGTGCATCACGGAAGAAAATGAGAATATTCTTGACCGATGAAAGAAACGATAGAGCTGCTCTCATCGAATTAGTTACCGCGATTACCAGTGTGGATTATGCTAACGCGTAGAACTAACTTTCACTCCACGGTATCAACGTAAATCGCAAATACATAATACGATATAAATTTCATACCGCGCTTCGCATTTTCTTCTGTGAAATTTCTATTCAACCCTTCAATGATTCATTAGAACGCGATCAATATAATTCCTTTAAAGATTAAGACGATGATTTTTTTAACGGTAAAAATTGTTTCTAATTTCTATTTTCGTAGATTGGGAAACGTTCTACAAGTATGTGCAATTAAATTTTTAAAAAGACAGCTATTTATTCATCAGGTGCGCTAATTACGTCGCAGGTGCTTATGTAAGTTTACGGTTTTGCATAGATTGTTTGCAAGAAATGGAATTAAATTTGAAATTTACATTGATTGGGTTTTTATGCAGATGAGAACATAGAATAAAAGTATTATTAACTTTTATCTCGTGTTTTCTATTGCATTCGCAGTCTATTGATTGCAAGCACTAGATGCCGTGAAATAAGTATAATAAGGGTAATGATCATATTCCATTTTGAGTTTTCGCTATTAGGAAACAGCTAACCCTTTCATATTTCAAATTTACGTCCAACTAAAGCTGAAATATGTTACAGATTGTACTACATATAGTTCCATAAAAAAAATGAGAAGCTTGTCTTTCATAAATCAGATTTCCCTTTGAGAGATATAATCAGTTTCGATGAGACAACTTTACAGTAGTTGATGAAGTAGTTGTGGAATATTTGAAACATCGAGATTCGATTGAATTCATTTGAAGTGTGTAACTGTGACCGTTGGGGATTGTAAATTTATAGGAAGCAAACAAGCAATGATGGCTGCAGCCCGAAAATAGATTAACGGAAACTTTATACATATACATGGACTCACGTGCCGCGCCGTTAGAGCGAGCTCCCCCATCCCCCCCCAAAAAAAATTTATAAATTAACTAGACCCACTGTCAAGATGTACGCAAACGGTCGCGTCCGATTCACTTTTTCCATCGAACCGCGTGCAAATTTAATGCAAGCTCAACAAAGACTGGTCGATGTTACGAAGCACGAAAAGGCCCCATATGGAAAGCGTCATCACCCTGGAAAACCTGACGCACGCCTGCACGCGCGACTGTGCAAAATTGATAAGCGAAACGCGACGTCACGTTACACAAAAATCAATTTCTTGCAAATCGGGTCAGTGATACGCGTAGACACATAATATGTATCTCTTCAGTAATTCAGTTGTTTACGTCGGTGATGTTCTACAGTCGCTCATTATAATACTCCCCCCCCCCCCAAATTAACTTCACTACAATTCACCTTTTAAATGTATTCGCTCTAATGTTTCAACTAATCTGTACTATTTCATACAGTATTGCTTTCGTTAATGCAGCTATAAAATAGTTACTTACTGACAGTAATAACGATTAGACTGTTCCAATAACTTTTAGCTTGTGACACAGCTATTAATAAACTTATAAATTGGCGAAACTAAAGACATTTTTTTCGTAATTCTCAAATCTTCAGAAATATTTAAATACATAAAATCTGTGAACAGCGTGTAGATCTAAGAAGTTGTCGTATTGAACACATGAATAATAAATACGTTTGTATAATCATTGAATTTGACAAAGAAGAGTGGCTGAACGCCTTTCTCGTTCCCTTTTATGAAAGTTTTCCTTTGTTCTTTGCACTTGATGCGATTCGTCAACGTGTGTCAGGGGGACGGAAATACAATTAGACGCTAACGTTATCGCGCGGTTTATCAGCTTTAATAATGTCCTTTCCGAGAGAATGTAATTTCTACGTATCGAATGTGTCGAACAGCATCGGAAGTTTTGAACCATCGCTTTTACGTAGGCTCGCGAATGCATTTTAACACTTTGCGTCATTCTCGAAATGTTTGGCTGAAGTTGAGACATACCACTGACGTCACAATTAACGTTTGTCGCGCTTCAATTCGTTTCAAATTTGGTAGATACACGTAAGCCCTGGTGGTTTGTTTTTCGGAGCGATTCGAAATATTTACGTACGCCTGATCGATGGTACTTATGGTTACGAACATGGTATTCAGCGTCACGCGAGCCTTTTTCAAAATCGAAAAGACAAGTCTGCTAAAGAAACACGATACGAGACACAATACGACACAAACAGGGGAAAAAAATAAAGTCAGAAGGTAACGTAGAGAACCTGCGCGCTAGCGAACAAGATAAAGCTGCGCAGAAAACGGACGGATGTAGAGTCAGCTGGTTAAAAGCAGCTGCTGTGTCTCCCGTCATCGACGAAACGAGAAATTAAATATCCGTGGTTGTCACGAAACACCGTTGACATTGCACCGTGTTCTTTCCTGTCGGCCTACAAAATCAAACGTGCCTAATATAAACAACTGATTCTAACATCTAACGCTCCCATCCGTACTACGTAGTCTTGTTGCGTTCGCAACCATGTGCAGGCCTCTCTTGCACACGATTGCAAGCAAGCACGTGCGATAGAGTGAAAGAGAAAGAAAGAGCGAGAACCAGCGAGGCGTAGTGGGAGAACTGGTGGATGGAGGGGACAACAGTGGTGAAGTCAAGGGAAGGGATGTTGTGGAGGGTAGGGGAGGAGTTGAAGGAGGTGAAGGAGGAGGAGGAGGAGGAGGAGAAGGGGGAAGAAAAAAGAAGACAAGAAACACAAATAACGAGTAGGAGAAATAAAAGTGAATTTCAAGGATACAATTTGAGAACGTCCGTATCCATACGTCGTTTTCCAGCGCTGGGGGACGACATATTTATCGCCTATTAACGCAGCAGAGCCCTTCGCAGCAAGTCCTTCAATCAGCTGAGCTCGATTGTCGTTTTCGGAAGGGTCTCCGACTGCTGCGGATTGTTTACCACCGTAAGATTCACACGAGTAACTAGAAAGTCTTTCACTATTCTCGTACAACACACTATTCTTGTTTCTCCGTGCTGACCAGTTGTTCAGCACCGAGACAGTAAAGAGAGAGGAAAAAAACAAAGACACGCGCGCGCGACGCTCGCCAGTCAGTCGTTAGATCTTCGATGCTCTCTCGGCCACGAAGGAAAACGACACAAGAGTCTAAATCCGCGACGTCACCGTTCACCGATGTTTTCCACGGATGAACGAGCGCACGATACCTCGAACAGCGACGATATACAAACGGTCTTCTTCTCTGTCCGTACGGACCAGGCGAAAATCCTTTGGCTAGAGGATCATTTCATCATCACCAAACGACGATATCCCCGTCCGAACAGACTCGTTACTGCCCCGACACGTTTTCTCGCGCACACAAAAAACAATCCTTACCCCTGAACCTCCACCGCCTCCGCCACTTCGAAACGCCTGTTCTCGTGCACCCCACGACCTGTCAACTCACGGACTTCACCACATCTGATTCGTTCCTGCACTGTTCCACACTGTTCTCTTGCCCGTTGCTGTTACTACTACCTCTGTCTCACGTCGTGCCCGAAGATGCGCGCGCACCATACAAAATCCCTGCTGCCGACTCTTTACGCGCGACCAATGTCACTAGGATCCCACAGCCAATGTTACTCTTTTCCTTATCTCCCCCTTTTATTCGAATATGCATAGTAGACCTCCCGTATAAACGCGATCAACAAATTCTTTAAAAACACTGCATATATGTCTTCTGTGTACAATCTTCTTAAAGAATGTTTTGTACATTCACTTTTTCACATTTTCTGCCACACAAAATACACATGTACAGTCTTTTTAAACAGATTCTTGATCACGTTAGACGGAACTCGACTGTATCATCGACGAGACGCAAAACGCAAATTTTGTTAGATCATTGCTTTCATAGTCTACCTATGCAAACAAATTAATATTCTCTTTATTTCACGGAATCAATACCTTTCATGTAATCTTAAGATTATAGTTTTACGCGGATCGAAGGGACAGACCATGTAACCGTCTGTAAAGAACAACTTATGTATGTCGATGGATCACAATTTAAAATTCGAATGGTTAATAATTTGAATGTAAGAAATAACGATCATAAAATCAAGTGTATGTATATCTGTTGATAACCGAAACGAAATTCATGTCAAAAAAATCACTAGTCTTTAGTAACATCGTGAGATAATCCGTAGCGATGACATGTTTTCTGTCATGCTTGAATTTGAATTAGATTTTATGGTTTTTCTATGCGTATGTAATACTAGAAAATACTCATTAATAAAATATAAATACCTTTTTGAAACGACAATACGAAGTCCAGTAACTGTGGAGTTTAGAGATTCTAGACATTCGAAGCTAACCCTTCACCACATGTTAAAAGAAATTTGACAAACACGAGCACTGCATTTAATAAAGAATAGAATTTGATACACTGATTATCGTTTGAATGGATGAATTCTCGGGAACAGTTTAATGAAAATTGAAGTATTTGTCAAGATATGTATCGTACGGTTTTATGTTTCACATAGACGTTTAATATTATTGAAACAAAAGACGGAACTGTATAATAACTATAACTATAACGACACACACAGCATACCAGCATTACCAGATCGAGGGATCCGCGATCCGCGAGATGAATAGGTGGTAGTGGGGGAAATGCTATAGGGAGAAAAGGTGGAGAAAAGTATGACTAGGTTAGGTACGTGGCCCAGCGATAGTACTAGCTGGATCACCTAGCTTGCCCTAACCCACCCTAACCTTACTGTACGAGTCTTTCCTTCCCTACCTATAGTACGGATCGTGGTCAATCGTGGTGTAGCGAGTATATAGGTATCCCCACTATTGGTAAATACGTTGATCAGACAATTCTCGGAACGTGACGTAAACGATCCCTTTGAGGGACTTTTTGCAGCAACGCTGTAGCATACGCAAGATGACATCTTTTTAAACATGTAATAATGTAGTATAAATATATCACGTGTACGTTAAATATACACAGTAAACATCTATCTTGTAATTTTCAAGTGTTTCACACCAAATGTACATGCAAAAAAAGGACAAAAGTTATTTACGACTCAACACTGTTTAATACTAACTAATAACATAACAAAGCTGCTCTAACAAATTGATTTAATTAAAAAATGTATAAAAATGTTTAATACGTTAGAAAAATGTAAATACGTCGAATACTGCACTAAAATTTTGTAATATTAGTACGCATATTTTTTTATAGTATTAATACATTCGATCTGTCGCATTTATAAAAGTATTAAAAAAATAGAACAATCAATTATACAATACAAAATATTCTATTGAAATACTATTGATTGATATATTTTATTAAATAGATTAGTGGGCATAGAAAATACTAGTCTTGCTGTTTTAAGTATAAGTACTCTATGTAAGTAGATAATGTGCACTAGATTTCCCATTTAAAATGTTAGAGATTTATTGCACCTTTCTTTTTCGAATTCTACTTCGATGCATGCATATCCTAGACTTTATTAATAATGCATCAAAATTTATAAACTTGTGTATGTACTGCACGAGTTTTAAAAATATATTGATGGACTTAATACTGTGAAAAAATATTTTTTATACAATAATAACGCAAAATAAGCAAATATTGAATATACATTATTATTATGAAAATGGTAAAATGTGTGTTCGAGACTGCAAATAAATGCCCAATATTGATATGTATATAAAACGACGGAATAAGATCACACGTCCTTAAAGAAACTAGCGTCTATAAAGTTACTTACGATTGTAATATGGCTGTTTAATATCCGAGTGTGTGTAAAAGAATCTTATTCAATAGGTACCAATTAAATCTAAAATGGAATGTCCTACGAAATATGCGTATCACATGTTATTCCTTCATAATCATATATGTATGTATACAATAAATGAAGCTAGTATGATGAATCTAGAGAGCATTTTCGATCCATTTCATTATTAAAATACTAAACATTCAGTTAAATACTTTTGTAAAAATCGCACATTAGATGCTACGTTGTGTTTGAAAGTGAAGCTTAAAAAATATTGATTTTAATAAATAGTTGATTTTGGTATGAAAAAGGATTACCTATTAGAGTATTATCAGTCATTGTCTCCTATAAATATCGAGAAATCATAATTTAACCATACTTATAGTACGATGAATTTAAGTACAAAAGTTTTGGTTGGTCAATTGCCGTTTTTCTAATGTAATATGTGTTATTCACTCTACGGCTGTTTTTCGCGCAAATGCAGTCAAAGACAACATTTCATTGGGATCAGTTGACAAACGAGAAAATTCAATTTCCTCGCTAAGACTATTTTCTGTAAGAAATTAAACCTCGGTTAGATCAAAATTATAATAAGATACATCAATGAAGAAAAACATCTTTATTTACCAGATGGTTCAATGGGCCATTGCTTATGGGAAGGAGCATACAGGCATAGCAGTGCTATGATGTAAATATTCCACATTCCGTACACACCGGTAAAAAATGCTGATGTCATTTCTAAATGTAACTCTTCATCCCATTTCCACTGCCCTTCTGCAACCTACAATAACATTGAAATTAATTTTAATGATCGTAAAAATATGTAATTTGAATAGGAACAGATATAAGTACTTGGCCAAGGATAAATCCAATAACGGTCAAAGATGCACACAACAACGTTGCTATCATCAAGAACTTAAACCGATATATTACACCTTCATAATGCAGACGTCTTGCAGAACTCATGCTAGGTAATGCAGCCCTTTTCGCACTAATATTCATAAATACTTTCCATATCATATAAGATAAGAATATTAAATATACACCAGCAGACACACCGGCTAAAATTATAAACGATAACTGTTTCTTTAAGTCAAGGAAACTAGAAATCTTAAATAATAAGTTTGTATTAGTTTTTTATCATGAAAGGATACAGCAAATTTAGTTCCCAAGTCTGTAACCCAAATTGAATAGAATGGATTCCTTAATTGTACTCCACGTTCACACATATCAAATACAAATAATGACATGCACCCAGTGCCCACTGCAGAAAGATGACGCCAGTAACATTTCAAGGAGTTTCTTTGGTCACCTTCCTAAACAATTATGAAAATATGTTACAAATGATATCAAAACATAGTATATATTCATAAAAAAAAGTCAACTCACCTGTATCTGTTTGTGCGAGAAATAACATGTAAAAAAAGAATATATGCCATTAGTATAAAATACTAAATCAAGTTGCACTCTTTTACACATATTTTATATTCTTACCATGAGATGTTCTCCAGCAAAGACAAGCCAAAAGGACAAAAGAGTAGCATAGAACACTCCTTGTCTGATATCACCCAATAGAAGCATAAATGGCATATCATAAGCTAGTGTCAAGTACTCCAAAGGCACTAAGTGAAATGTAATGAACAAAATAATTAAACTCCTATACATAAAACTGAGCCAATGAGTACTTTAAATATACAACATACTATTTAAAAATGATAGTGCTGAGCCCAATCCTAAAAGTAAATATTCCAAAAGAGCTGGGGATCTTGAAAGCATGTTTACTCTCCTCCAATACCAGGCAAGGACGCATATGACAATTGGGAAATAAATGGTCTTCAAGCTTACCCACACCTTTGTAAATCCACCATTCTGGTTAATAGCCTAAATTATAAAGAACAACATGATGTTCATATTTCTCCATTCTTGTATTTATAAAAATTATATTTTAATATATTATATATTTACAGTAAGCCATAAGTCAGTTATATGTCCCAAACCCTGATTGATGTTTCTGTCAGTGTCCGCAGGAAGACGAATGTTTAAAAGATAATAGTCATGAAACAAAGATCCCAATTCAAATAATGGTACCATACTGCAGTTATAATAATATTGTTCCATTGGCTGAAACAAATGTTTACATAAATAATACAGTGTATACATTGATGACATCTAAAGCAAATATATTGATTAATTTATGTATTTACATTATCAATACTGCAATCTAAAATTCTTTCCACCACAGAAGCAGCATAAGGCTTCCAACTATCATCTGGATCTTCTTTGTTTCTGTATGCAAGTCTTGCATCCAACGTTATTTTGGTTCTCGGAGCTAACAAAATTTATATGTAACATTTTTATCATGACAATAATGTTATTAGCATAAATTAGATCTAATTAATTACCAATTTTTATTTGATTATGATGAACAATGTCCACTTGCAAAACACCTATTAAATTTTGTTGCCATCTGGAATAATCAAGTTGCATACCGCTTCGTGGGACAGGCATCTACAGGCAATTAAAAGTGAATATTTAAAAATTTAAATAGAATTCTATACTATGCACATATTTAAGATACAAAACTTCAAGACACCTACTTGGAATGTGTAAACAACTTGATACGCCTGATGATGGCTATCAAGACTAAAAGTGTCCATATCTACAGAAATACAAGATCCTTTTCCTCTTGAATAAAACCATTTCTTTCCTCCAGGTTCAGATCCATTCACACGAATATCCTTGCAAGGTGTACCAAGTATATTTTGACTACTAGCAGGTGTTGGAGCTGAATAAAGAAATATGTGTTATTAAAAGCTATTTGTTTGTATAAATACAGTTAACGGATGACTAAATAGTTGATGCCCTTGCACATTTCCAATTCTTTCAGATCTTGTATTAAACATTTTAAATATTTACAAATTTTCGAAACATATAGAATCTATAACCTATGAGTGTAACAACAAAATATAATATGATTCAATATTGCATGCCTTTTAATGAAAAATTTAACAAATTTTAAAGATTTGTTTAGTTAACAAACATGAATTATTATTTCGTTTAAATATAGGTAAATACGGAAATTATTATGTACTAAGAAAAGTTTTTTATAAATTTGTATATGATTCAAATTCAAAAATCGTTAACACTAACAATTGTTTGTTTGTCAGAGCAATTTCGAAATGGTTGACATTGTCGACTTACCAATGAGCCCGCCTATTAGAAAACAAACAATTTGCGCGACAATAAGCAAAATAACAAGCACTGAAAGCTTTCTACCACTCAAGTTTTCTATGATAGTTCCTTGCATTTTCCCTTTCGTTCAACGAAGTTGCACGCTATAATTGTTTACGAAATTGCACTTGAATTATGATGCCACTAAAATAGACGCACAACACGGCGCTTTCGTCCGAAGAGTATGTGAAGAGCAGTTTTCGAGTACCTTCGCTTTCAAAATGGAAGCTGTACCGTACCAATATTTATAAAACTTTACCGAAAGGATTCCGCCTGATTCCGCCGCAAACATTTCATAATCAGTGTTGCCAATGATCGTTTTAGAATGTTTTAGAAATTGTTTAGAAACATTTTAGAAATTTGCCATGATCTGCACAGAGAGGAATCAGAGAGGAATTTCCTCACTGATCTTTTAATATGCTTTTTTTAACATTTTCTTTATCTAAAACATTCTAAAAAGATGAAGTATCGCATATCTCTCCAACATGTATGTTGGTCTAAATTAAAAATTTCTTTTATTATTTATTTTATAATTATTTAGAAGAATTGACGATTTGAATGTAATAACAGGGTGTCTCAGAAAGAGTATAGAAAAATAGAAAAGGGTGCTTCCTGAAGTGTTTCTAAGGATCTTTTCCCTTTGTCAATTCGCGCCGAAACGCTTTGTTTTCGTGTTATTAACAAAAAACACGGACCAATCAGAACACGGCTTCAGCGGATGGATTCCGGCTCTGTCGGTGACAGGTTTGGATAGGTTGCGCATTCCGCAGTTCCGCCAAGTTCCGCTGTCTCGTTGAGCTATATATGTATCTCTAATTCGTGTTTGAAGCAAAAACAAACATTATGGAATAACAATTCTAAATAGTACTCACTGAAATTTGATTGCTATTATCTGAAAGATTTATCATTTGTGTCAATGTTGATAACGTACCTTTTTCCATAAAGTTCCTAGTGTCATTTTACAGTTTTCAAAAGTGTTATGTATTACATGTAACAGTTTAACACATTTACTTACAGGAATAGAAGATACCTATTTTATTCCGTTTATTATAAATTTTGTGAAATTGATGAAAAAAACCGTCGCACTTCCACTAATCTTGTTATCATGCGAGCACAATAAGTTCTCATAAGGTTATATTTACCTAATCTACATTCACAATTTATGAGAGTTTATTTGGAATGTAAACTTATACATTATGCCTGGTGGAAGACGCAATGGTGCTAGTCGAAATGGTCAGACTAAATCACATACTAGTTTCTCTGGCAGTACTAATACAACTGTAAGAAGTAATAGTGGTGAAAGAATAGCTGGCTATGGTGTAGACGATAAAAAGTCAGAGGACTTGTGTGGAATAAAAACATTAGTACCAAAACATGCACCTCTACCAATTATACCTGTCGATGGACACTTAACATTCGAAGCATTGTCTCTAGCTGTGTCGCTCATTGCAGCTTCGTTACAAATGCTTAATTTATATAGGACTGTGTGGTGGTTACCTCATTCGTACAACAATTATAGTATGGTATGCTCCATTATATATCTAATATTAATTTGTCACCGTATAAGATTATACTTCTGACTATTTTCTCTTTGTTTCAGAATTTTTATTTAATAGATCCTTATTTAATCATTTTCATTGTGACTATGATGGCACGACAATTTATTTATTCTTTATTACAACGACTTATTGATATGTCGTCACCAGTTCGTTGGCTGCCCACTGCTCAAAAAGTCATGAGGTATTATGAGGTATTCACTACACCAATTACATGTACATATGTTATTTAGAATATATTATTTACTATTTTATAGGATAATCCTTTTAATTATTGTAATGAGCATATTGTGCTGGTGTTTGTATCACATGGCTGAAAGACATAATTCTATGAAAATTTTTTACCTATGCTATCCGTATGTATATTACAGCATATCTGTTAATAATGTTACTAAATACAGTTAATATAAAAGGTTTGTTTAATTTATCTACTTTGTTTCAGAAGTTTAGCTGTGTATTTTGTAATGTTTGGCATGAGTGCAGCACCTTTCTTTAATATATCAGCAGCACCTATATGCAACAAAGATGATAAAAAAATAAGATATCCTCTAGGTTTGTAATAGCAATTTTTAAGACAAGTATTATATACTGTACATTCAATTTGAAATATCTGTCTTTTCTATAGATGAACCATTTCATAATTGCTCATTGAATGCATCTGCAATCAGAGCAGAAGTTTCAACACTCAGGTCTGATTTTAATCGTCGTTTGAAACGAGCTTTATTTACATCTTCCAGTAGTGCTTATATATGTGGTATTGCACCTATTATATTTGTACCTCAATATTTACATTTTAATGTTTCATGCGTTGTTCAACATGTCATTATGTTTTGGATTGGAAAAATAAGTGCTCACTTTTGTCAAGCTTATCCAGTTAGGTATGTACTCCATGCAATAATTTATGAATGTTGCTCTTTTTTTTCCTATTATTCTTATTGAATTGCATTTATACTTTATGATTTCAACGTGTGAATGTTGCATTAGAACCTTCATTTGCAGAAAACTGATGAATACCCTAATTATTTAGGTACTGCGATGTGTTACATTGTGCAGCATTGCACCTAGGTCGGTGGGTTAAAATTGAAAACCGCAGTAATCACACTTACGCACAAACATGGAATGATTCAGTTTTATGGCCTCATGGTTCAGTGGTGAAGCACAATAAAGAGACGTATCGCTCCGAAGGCACCTGTACAGTAGCGGAACCTGGCAACTCAAATCATTACCGATTCTATGTATGCTATATATATAAATACCAATTATATTTTTAAATTATTCTATTGCCATATATATTTATAATTTTCGTTATTTTATACAGGCGTTATTTAGTAATCCGACGATGCTACTTTTGTCACTGTTGGGACTACAGCTTTTACTCGTGGTCACACAACTGTTCATTCTTCTATATTCTACCGATTGGTATCAAGTATTATCAACAACACTGCTCCTCCTCATCAATTACTATCCATTATTCAAAATAGCTAGAGATTATCTTATTTGTTGGCATGCATATTACGTTGAGCAAATTATACAGGAAAAATCACAGATGTGTTCAAACCCTGTTCAATAAACAAACAAAAAGTATAAAACTATTAATATCATCAGTGTCATTCTATTTCTGCTGAAAATTACATTTTTAGTGTATAAATTTGTATTATATTGTAAAAACAAGGTTTCTTAAATTTTTATGAATTGGGACTCACCTTTGGAAACGGTAATTTTTTGAAACCCTATTGACTTGTGTGATCTCTTAATTGTATCAATCTTAAATTATTTATCCGACGATTTTCTATGAATAAAAATGTTCTAACGAACGTATGAGCTACTGTAATATTATAATATTTAACACGATTCACAGTTTGTGTATCACAAAAAATTATGAAAGAAAAAATATTATTCGGGCCATCAAGTTTTACACATAGATTTATGAATTTTGTTGTTAAATATCTCATTTAATCTCATTATTAACTGCAGACCATATACAGGGTGTCCCAAAATTCGTGAAAATCCCGAAAGGGGGTGGTTCCTGAGACCATTTCAAGCGACATTTTCCTTTGCAAAAATGTTATCCGCGGCTTTGTTTACGAGTTATTAACGAATAACACGGACTAATCAGAGCGCGACTTAGACGCGAGTTGCCACAGTCGGCCCGGCGCGCCAACTGTCTATTGGCAGACTGTGCCAACTCGCGTCTAAGTCGCGCTCTGATTGGTCCGTGTTATTCGTTAATAACTCGTAAACAAAGCCGCGGATAACATTTTTGCAAAGGAAAATGTCGCTTGAAATGGTCTCAGGAACCACCCCCTTCGGGATTTTCACGAATTTTGGGACACCTGTATAGTGATAAAATTTGTACAGAAACCTGTGGAACACCTTATAGCGGTGGTAAGTACGGAGGGTTCGGTTATCAAATGGAAGCACCACCTAGAAGTACATCGCAAGAATTTTTTGGTAATATCAATAATAATTATCACGACATTATCTTGTAATATTGGCATATTATAAATGAGACTTTTATACTACTGACATAAAAGCATGAAGGTCACACGAAATCTCATTGCAGTATTGCAATTAGCGTGTATAACGAACGATTACGAGATTATTATCACAAGAAAAGTTGTTTATCATTTTATAGTGTTATTTTTCGCATGTTGCATAAAGCGGTATTTTTCAATTGGAACAATTCCTTCGGGATAGTGGGATTTATTTCGTGGAAAGATTATCTTTTGTTTGAAGCAAAATGGAAATTGAAATAAATCCAGTCGTTCAATTATTCACTTAAACCGAATACATAATGTGTTTCATACATGTATATAAAAATAATAAATACATTATTTATTAATACAGAAGTTTTAGAATTAATTTTTTATTAACAATTAATTAAGTAATTAAATTAATTAATTAAATAATTGCAAGCAAAATAAATCTGTTACCGATTTTTGTCTGAGGCTGATATATGTTTTGTCCTCATATCGTATAATTGTCCTCACAATTTCACATTGCACAGTTTGATTTTCTTTACGAGAAATACAAAATCATGGTTTTTACACCTACCCAGTAAGCAAAATGCTCGATTTTGGACGGGTATCTACGCGCGCATATGTCGACTGAAAGACCAGGGATCTGCCCGGCCCGGCCCGGCCCCGGCAGAAGCTGCTCGGGCACAATGCTGGCCGCTCGGTCCTGAATTCTGCCCGGCAGATGGGCTCGATTTCTGCTCGAGGCAGGTCTGGCTGACTGGGTATATGTGCGTGATGTAAAATAAAACGAGATCTTTTTTATGCAAAGAAATGTAAGTAAGTTAATGTTGCCAGTGATATCACCATCCACGTTTTCGAAAATATGTTAGCTGCGCTATTCGTAGGATCAGAGAGGAAAATATGATCACCAGCCAATTGTTCACGTATCCATGGTATGTAAGAATACACTCTGGTATACACATCAGGAGATCCGCGAGCACATGGCATACCATACGAAACGATTCCAACTTGTACACCATTTACAACCAACGCTCCGCCAGAATCACCCTGAAATGAATTACGTACGTTCTTAAATGTAAGGCACAGTCTATTACAGAAAATAAAAAGTTGATTCGATGCTCAACAATCGTCAACAAATAAAGATAATAGGATCGCGGTAAGCGATTTCTCGTTGTATATTGAATGCACAAAAGACAAAATAATATTCATATTAGTTAAATATAGCTATACATATTCTTTTTACGAAAACACATGTATTGCTAGGCAAAATATTGTTGCAATATGAAAAGCGTTACATATACAGGGTGTCCAAGACCACCCGTCCAGGCGGGGTGTTAACTTCTCAGATAGGCATATTCGGTAAAAATGTTTGGAATAAAAGTTGCAGGAATTAATGGAGGTCATATATGTCTGTCCATGACCTTGTATTTGACCTTTGGATCCATTTTCAAGGTTATTTGGAGGTCGGTACGTATTTTTATGGCCTCTAGCAGTCATTTTAGTACATATATGTACTAAATATAAGTATATTATCCTCCATTAATCCCTGCAACTTTTATTCCAAACATTTTTACCGAATATGCTTATCTGAGAAGTTAACAACCCGCCTGGACGGGTGGTTTTGGACACCCTGTATACTTATACTTAATGCCTTTGCTTAACAGTAAATCAATAATCATTATACAGTTTTTTTATTGTCACGGTTATTATAATTAATGTAATACGCACATTGCAAACACCCTCGTCCACTCTTGTAAATGTACAAATATGAGATTCGGTTACGCCCACGCCCCATATAGCTGCGCATTGTTCTTGTGGTAATACCTTCAATTTAATTTCTTGTAAAGTAGAAGGAACTTCTCCATCTGTCTGTGGAAAGAATTTTTAGGATTAGAAAAGGGTCCTCCTTATCGATTTTGTGAACAACTTTTCCCTATACATATGTTGCTGCCGATCGGACCTGGTTTTTTACTATAGGTTTAACTACATTTCGATAATTTGGAAATATTAGGAAAAATTGTTTACGTTTCAATCAGATTGTAGATAAACTTACAGAAAGTCTTCCCCAGCCAGTAATAATAGCAATTTCATTCGATGTAATGTTGTAGACGGATGCAAGAGGGACTAGTTCAATACGTTTGTTAATAAATAAAATCCAATCATTCAACCTTATTAAACCGATATCATAGTGATATTGTTCTTTGTTGTATTTGGGATGCCAAATTAATTCCTTTGCAGGATATGAAATTCCGGGATTCGTTGACGAGGATAAATAATAGGTTCCAACAGTCACGGTGTAGTCGATTGCATTTTGTCTGCATAAATAGGTTGCATGGTTAATAGAAATAAAACAAAATGAAAAGATTTTGTACATTTTGAAAAATCGGTTGAGATGTTTTGCATATTTTGAACATGCGTATAGAGACCTGCACGAGATACAGAAACGGATAATGATATCACTGATATCAGCGGAAATGTCATTCAACATTTTAATTCCAACACATTGCGATACGGAAATTTGTATGAAAGTAAAAAGATAATTATATTCTCTTACATTCGCAAAAGAAACTCTATTAACAAATGAAATAGACATTTCATACGTTAATCATCTATTGCGTTTAATAGAGTCGATAAATTATTTATCATTAAATGTATTTACGGTATCCATAAGAAATATTTACTGTTTTACACGGGAAATAGTTTGTACCGTATTGTTAAAAAAAAATGTGATTGTCGGCTGTATGTATTAATAAATGTCGAGTATCCTATTAGGTAATATGTTGCACAATGTTTACTAAAATATTATTATTATTATAAAATATTTTGCAACATAATTTCGTATATTAATTGTTGCGCAACTTCTCCAATCATTTGACCCAAATCAATCGTATTTATTCAATTTGTATTCAAAATTATTAATCAGTTTTGCGAGGAAACTTTCCTTCATTAGTAGAAGTATGACTGAAATAAAATTTTGTACACCAAAATGCTAGAAAGTATTGAGAGATAAAACCGGTGAAAACAATATACTTTTTATCCGAAGCAATTGTACACTTGACGATATAAGGACATGCTTGATTTTATCCAATCTTGAGTCCAAGCTTATGGTTGTACTGTTTGTTTTTATGAAATTATTCGAATATAAATATCGATCATTTTGGAGTTTAGAGTTTAGAGAATCGGAAATGTAGTGTTTAAATACTTTTTGGATCCACTGTATTTGTGTCATTTTTAATAAATGTAGGTACATACTTTGTAGTAGAAACTTACTTATAAACGCAATGAGCAGCAGTGAGGATGAAGTGTTCCGAAATTATGGATCCTCCACATAAAAAGATATCCCGCTTTGCTATCATTGCTTGGTAAGGATACACTCCTCCTGGCGCATTGCCTCCTCCAACGATTCGAGGGGTTAACGATGTTCCTGGAAGTATGCACAACTGATTTTATGTTGCCTATAATAATTTGAGGTTGTTGGGATATTAAGAAACAACGCTCAAAACAAGCTATTATGCAAAAGTTACGAAGGAGAAGAAAACGCAAAAGTTACGAAAATTATTCTAACAGAATCCAATAAATAATTCCAATAGACGAAATAATAAATTCACTGGTTCCGCGTTACTAATTTTCGCTACATTGCAGAATACATATAAAAACTAATACCATGGACACCGATAGTCCAACCGAGGATTAAAAGAATAGCTCTCACGTGCATAGTGCTACTGACTGAGAAACAGTTACAGTTCCGGTCATTCCTTATTGAACATATATATACACCTGTATACCTGTTATCGAACCGTTATCTTATTTTTGCAATATATTGGTTTTCCAAGAAATCTCCTGTCTGTAGTGTACTTTCTTTGTAGGTATGAAATAATGAATTAGAAAATATGAATTTATACAGGGTGAATTCGATAAAGCGGGACACCTAAATATCTCCGTTACTTTTCGTTGTACAAAAAAACTTCGTAGGACAAAGTTACACTGTTTGAAGGGCCACATATAACGGTGTAAGGGAAAAAAAATGTCAAGGTCATTTTTATGAGATTTCAAGGTTATCGATGTTTTTTTAAATGGAATGATATATTTTCGTTAACGTAATGTTGTAGCTGACAAAATAACGAATTCATGCATGTAACACAATATGACCTTCAAATGACCTTCAACTCAGAAAAATGGTATAAATAAAATTCAACGTGTAAGATTCATTGGATGTATTTCTGTTCCGCCAAATGTTTAAAAATATTCCCTTGAGCTGCTATACATTCAAATGTATCGCAAATTTCCACAGTTTCTAAGATTTCTCGCATTGTGAAACGTTCATCGATAAACTGATCGAGAAATCTTAGAAACTGTGGAAATCTGATAGCAAGAAGGTCTTCTGAGTAATTAGTAGTGGATAAACACGATTCTGTACGAACGTATAGGTGAAGGTATACATATCATAATTGTCCTCCTGTCAACACCGAATCTGTTATTATGTTGTGTATTGCGATACATTTGAATGTATAGCAGCTCAAGGGAATATTTTTGAACATTTGGCGTAACAGAAATACATCCAATGAATCTTACACGTTGAATTTTATTTATACCATTTTTCTTGGTTGAAGGTCATTTGAAGGTCATATTGTGTTACATGCATGAATTCGTTATTTTGTCAGCTACAACATTACGTTAACGAAAATATATCATTCCATTTAAAAAAACATCGATAACCTTGAAATCTCATAAAAATGACCTTGAAATTTTTTTTTCCCTTACACCGTTATGTGTGGCCCTTCAAACAGTGTAACTTTGTCCTACGAAGTTTTTTTGTACAACGAAAAGTAACGGAGATATTTAGGTGTCCTGCTTTATCGAATTCACCCTGTATACATATATTGGGAAATATGAATTAAATGTGCGAAGAAGGGATAGTACTTGAATTAGACAAATTATTAATTTGTGTGAGAAGGAATTGTGTACCGAGGAAAACTATTAGAAAGTTTAAAGGCCTCAGGTCTCCTGAGACGCATTTATTAGAGACAGTTTATTATTATTAGACTGCGCGGATCTTTATGCAAAATAAAATTTTTACACATCAATTACGATCTATAGAAGCCAAGTAACAATTTATTTTCTTCATTAATATGTTTTATATGTTAAAAATAGTGTATCGACTCTGTTAAACTCATTTAATCTTGTTACTGTTTCAAATTACACCTATCCATTTTTGTCATAAATGTATAAAATCCGCATTCTAATTATTATTAATGAAGTAGACTGCGAACAGTTCTACTGAATATATTTGTTTACATTATAAAAAGCTTCCAAATTGTAAAAATGTCGAAAAAATATTTGTACTTATAATATCAAAGATTTTCGAAATAATCGTCGAATATTTTTTATCTAACAGGAAACAATTAAAAATTGGTTTTGATAAAAATGTAAGAAAGTATAGATTAGATTAGATACGCATTTAGATTACACAGCGTCCAACAAATTCCAAATTCTTTTTACCTTTCTATTCTCACTATGCGATTCATATATGTAGAGTTTCTCGCACTGATTCCGAATCTATCCTTAATTTTTCTCCTAGACGCACAGTTTTTATTATATTATTTATATTATATTATATTATTTAACTTTAAACAAATATTGTGATGTTATTATAGAAGATATTGAATTGTTCTTTGCAGCAAAAGATTCTGTAGACTTTTCACTGAATTCAGTGATATCCAATATTTATACATTGTGATTGTTTAAACAATCATTAAAGACGCAGAGACACCACTTTTGCACCAATTTTTGAGGATATTTTTGAATTTATCTCAAAAATAAGGGTCCAGCGGAAAATCGACGTTGCAAACTTGCAAGGGTGGTTTCTCAAGATAAAAGTCTGCTGTATCGCGTGGTATAGTTCGATTTTCCGCTGGACCCTTGCTTTTTGAGATAAATTCAAAAATATCTTCAAAAATTGGTGCAAAAGTGGTGTCTCTCCGTCTTTAATGATTATTTAAACAATCACAATGTATTAATATTGGATATCACTGTATTCGGGAAAGTCTATAGAATCTTTTTCTGTAAAGAACAATTCAATATCTTTTATAATAACATCACAATATTTATTTAAAGTCGAAAAATATGTCTTCCTTCCAAACTCAAATTCCTCTAAAACTGTGCGTCTAGGAGAAAGATTAAGGGCAGATTCAGAATCAGCGCAGAAAACTCTATAAGAATCGCATAGTGAGCATCGAAAGGTGTTTTGGCTGTTGCACAGTGTTATTGATCCATCTGTAACATTTTTATCTGCGAAATTAGACATTTTTATTACTCTCTCTCGATGTGTCGCATCTTGCAACAATACGATGGATTAAAGTGTCTGTATGAAAATGTAATTGCAGTCGCTGTTACTGCATCAGAATTATGAAATGATAAGAAAACATTGGAGAAGAAATGAAACGATAAGAAAATAACTACATCATAATAATTAGTCTTAAGTCAAAATCAAACATTCTGGTGGAAAACAACGGGTAATAATTGTTTCAAAAAGCTTATATAGGAAGAAATTGCATTCTTGCGGCACAAGCAAAATGAACATCTTCGGGGGTGCACTTATATGTACTGCGATCTTCGTTATAGGTATGAACATTTTTTTACTTTTATTCGAATGTTATTACAGAATGAAGTTAACGTATAAAATATAGACGAAAATTTTTTTTTACTTTAAGCATTTCAGATCTCAGGTGACAATGAGATCTATTTCTGCTGCACTGAAGTAAATTACAGTATACATATACATATTCATACATACATAGTTTACATTAAATCAAATTAAATTCGTAGTTTGATATTGTTTATTCGGTCTATTTATATAGACGTTTTACTTAACCAAAACCGATTTTTTATTATGGGCATGGTAAGAGGAATTACTGTAAATGTTTCAATAAAATTCGTTTGAAAAGCGAAAACATATATTTTATAATATCATATTAATTACAAAGTATTGTTGCCAAGTTGTACGACAGGTTGCGAATCACAAGACGTGGGCGCTAATAGCCCATTCAAGTGGCTCATGCAACCATAAATAATTAATTTATATAATATTATATTTTTTTATATATATTCATTTTCAATTCTAGGTGCAGGCGATGTATCGGGCTCGGACATAGTGGCTGGTTATGTATCTGGACTCTGTGGAATGACACCTATAAACGAGACAAACTGTATGAATGATGTATTGAATAGTAATCCTTCTTTATCAAACGCCCTCGAGTGTGCACGCACCTGCACGGGGGATAAACCGAAGACTTGTTACTACGAATTCGTGGTCGAACGGTTTCCTGTCTATGGCCAGTAAGCAACAAAATATGGATTTACATTTTTTTATATACGGTGGATCCAAAAAGTACTTGAACACTAAATTTCTGATTCCCGTGAAATTGTTCCGTTAAGGTTAATCTTTCAACGTTAATGAATGAACTAATTTGCAAATAATTTTGTAGGGCGTGCAAATATTGCACTCCAGATTCCAGTACCTATATTTGCTCCAATTGCCAGTGCGTGTTAGCCGACGGAGTGAATCGGAATATTTTGTCTGTGAACAGAATGATGCCAGGACCAAGTATACAAGTTTGCTTAGGGGATTTCGTCGTGGTTGATGTTGTAAATAAGGTTTTAGAGGAACATGTCACCGTTCATTGGCACGGATTGTTTCAGCAAGGCACTCAATATTACGATGGAGTACCATTCGTTACTCAGTGCCCGATTCCGTCTGGAGACACGTTTAGGTAATCATTGATTACACGCACAGTGCATGCCAGTTGTACAAAATCCAAAATTTAAGTTAACAAAATACTGCTAATCGTATTTCTTGACAAGTAAACGATCAGGAATAGCTTTCTCCATGCACTTGAGTTTTTTGAAGTTCGTCAGGTATAAGAAAGAAACTTATATTCACATTGAACAGAATATTCCAGAAAAATATAGCAGAAGGGCAGGGTTACTTGCTACTTCATAAAATGATACTGCATGCTGTGTTGCGCGACGATTTCTATTGCCATCCATTCTTTGAATATGTTCTAACAATAAGTGATTTCTTCCCGAGAAGTAAATTATTTCACGTTACAAGTTATTACAGTCAAACATTTATTTTATAACAAAACTTTTTATATATTTCTGACAGGTACCAATTTCATGCGAATAACAGCGGCACTCATTTTTGGCATTCGCATGTCGGGTTGCAGAAGATGAACGGTTTCGCTGGTAGCTTTATTGTTCGGGAACCAGCAGAAGAAGATCCTAATAGCGATCTTTACGATTACGACTTGGCTAACCATGTGGTCTTTATTAGCGATTGGATGATTGAAAACGCTGTTGAACGTTTTCCAGGTCGTACAGAGGGAATAACTCAACAGCTTCCTGATGATCTATTAATTAATGGAAGGGGAAGATATAAGGTAAGTTTAGTCTTTGTGTAAAATTATATGTGCCTTAACTTTTTACAAGAGGCCGAAATGAACACTCATCGTTTCGTTTTTATAAACGTTCTGTTCGACCTTACATATTTCGTTGAAAAAAAATGTCTCCTACTTACACATTTTATGATCTAGAGTGAGATTGGTACAAATGCTACCACAGATACCCCCCTAGAAGTTATCCAAGTGGAAGCTAATAAACGTTATCGTTTCCGTATGATTAACGCTTTCTGTGCTACGTGCTCTGGAGAACTTACAATTCAAGGCCACAATCTGACTGTCATAGCGACAGATGGTGAGTCCGTGAAACCTGTCACGGTGTCGTCTATCGTTTCATATGCAGGTATGATGATATAAATACTTAACACCAAGAAAATAATTTAAGGCAATTGAGGTGATTAAAATTCGGAATTTTACGTAATATGAAAAGCTGTACAAAAATATAAAGTTGTCCGAAATCCATGAAATTCAAATACATCTGAACAGTTGCAGACCTTAGCGCAACAACCGAGCAAGTTTATTTTTCAGTAACATTGCAGTTATTGAAGCTTTATACATAATAATGGAATAATTAAATATTAATTGTCGAAATCTGGACTTACTCTGTTTTCAATGACAGATACAACCTCAATTTTTTAAATAGTTACCGTCGTTATCATTGTGGAACTGATAACAATGCTCGTTTTTACTTTTCATATTTCGGTTTCCACAGGAGAACGATACGATTTTGTAATAAATACGGATCAAACGCCTGGAGCATACTGGATACAACTGCGAGGGTTGGAACAGTGTGATGAAGATAGCATTCAGCAGTTAGCCATACTGCAATACGTTAATGCGTCGACAACACCGTTTACCGAGGAGCCTACTTACGATGGTGGACTTGCCACCGGAATCGTAAGTCGTGGCTCATTTTTATCGTTGGACTGCGAATTTTCGAGCAGAATAAAAATTGTCTGCATGCTTAATGCAGTAGAATCTCGCTTGATGCACGAAACGGGAAAATCGAGGTTGTGCACCGACAGTGGTAGTAATTCGTAGCGTCGCTCTTCTTGCTACGTAGCCACCACAATAACCACCACGAGTTCCAAAATTTCGAAGCACTCGTGGTGGGGACCGCTACTATACAACGAACGAGGATTCTGCGCAATAAACAATATGGCAACGAGCGAGGTTCTACTATAATTCCAATCAGCTAAAAATATCACAGCGGTATGTTCGAATTTTTCAAATATTTTTACTATTTTACATTCTATCTACTTATTTGAATCACAAATGCACAATATCCACGGTCTAATTATCACGTTCGATATCTAAAATGAGAAATACACCGTGAACATTAACTAAGAGCGGAAATTCTTTCTGTGATAATTTATTTTGGAAGAAATAAGGTTAGCGCTATCGGTTAAACAGAAAGGTGTGAGTTTTCAGAATTTAATTACTTATTCTCTAAAATAATAAAATCCTTCCGACATCTGTAGGTACTGAATCCAACAACAGGCAATTGCGAGGCTGCGGTCGAAGATGCAATTTGCGTCAATCAACTTAAAAATGCTGAACCCACGGATGTAACTCTTTTGGAGGCGGAACCGGACCAAAGATTTTACTTACCTATAGCTGTCATCCATTTTGATCAAGAAACATTTTTTCAACCTAACACGTACAATAAATTTTTAGGTAAGTCTTTCGCGTGAGACTAACATCGGCGGTGTAATTCTAACGTTCTTTCTGGGTATGCAGTTCCAATACCGATACACCTCGCTGCCCAACTAATGAACGGGATCATTTACGACAATGCCCCTGCACCGATGTTATCTCAATTGGAGGACCTTCCGAAAGATCAACTTTGCGATGCTGATCATTTGCCCCAAGGCTGTAGCGCGAATTGCTCGTGCACGCATGTGATCGACGTTCAGTTAAACGCTACCGTAGAGATAATATTTGTCGATGAGTGTAAGTAATTGACTACGTTTTGCATTAACCTCTTGTCGTATAATGTCGAGTCAGACCCGTGGAGAAGACTTTGCGTTTTACACACGTTTCATCTATTTCATTCGTAGTAGCGATCGGCGTTACTAATAAAAAATTGTTAGGTACTTGATAGTGATGCGTTCACCTTACAGTAAGATCTAGTTAAATCGGTATGAGTACCTTAATCTAGGAAAATGGTAGCCGTACGATCTAAGAAAAACGAATATCCACTCCACTGCGGGGCATACCCCGCGTGGGCCACGAAGCTCGAGCTGCCTCGGTCGCCGAGTAGTGTAAAGTGTAAACCTGTCGCATAATCGGGGGTCGGATATATCGGTGTGAACCACTACTCATCCAATTACAAAACTTCTTGAATAATAGAAACAAAGTTCTATTTTTTTTAGTGCTTTTAGGAACAGTCTTCTAAAAAATCAACATTGGTTGAAAAATAATCACTATACACTACTGTAATTATAGTTCAAGCACCGGGGATAGAGCATCCTATCCATTTGCACGGATATGCGTTCTACGTCGTCAGTATGGGACAACCACTTGGTTCCTGTGACAATGCTACTGCAGATATAACTGTCGATTACGTGAAGCAGCTTGACGCAAACAATCAGATAGAAAGAAATCTGATTGATCCACCGAAGAAAGATACTATTGCCGTGCCGAATAATGGTTTTGCTATAGTTCGATTCCATGCTAATAACCCAGGTATATATTGACATTTGTGCCTATGATTATAAAAGCGGTCTAGGTCATATATTTCTTGTTTCGAGATATTTAAGGAGAAAGGATATTAAGGGGGCCGTCTCCTAGCAGATGACGGTCGCGCGTGAACACTCACACACCGCTAGAGTACACTCACACACCGCTAGACCACGTATACGTACGCGAGAATTGCTAGGATCAGGGAAATGGGTTCTGATTTCTCGATAATGCAAGGACGGGGGTTTTTATTAGTCAAAATCGCTAGATAAAAGCTCAATCTAGCGATTTTGACTAATAAAAACCCCCGTCCTTGCATTATCGAGAAATCAGAACCCATTTCCCTGATCCTAGCAATTCTCGCGTACGTATAGGTGGTCTAGCGGTGTGTGAGTGTACTCTAGCGGTGTGTGAGTGTTCACGCGCGACCGTCATCTGCTAGGAGACGGCCTCCTTAATACTAAATGAATTCCATATAATGTTGAAATACCAAGCACTATCTAACGGTTCATTTTTCACAATATCGTAATAATTATTATTAAAATTAATTTTGACTTGGACCATTTTCAATTAATTCGTTTATTTAAAATAATAGAGATTCTAAAAAATCTGAGCCTTCTTGAATGAGCAACGTGCTGAAAAGAATTGTGACAAAAGTTCGCAAGCGTTCTATTGTTATTAATGTCCATTTGTCGTAATCATGGTGTGACAATATCATAATCTGCCGATTCTATTGATATATCATGTGTATTAGAAAACTATGCAGGTTTGATTGGAATACGGTGTTCTTTATCTGAGATCTCGTTTTACTGACCTCCAATAATTGCACAATCATACTATTCGACCGTGTTGATAGCACGTGATAAGTTAATTATAGCTGTCGAAAGTTTCCCTTAGTCATTATTTCACCATGTTTTCGTAAAGACTGATCCTCGGGTTTTCTTGTTCAAGGATTTTGGATGTTACATTGTCATTTCGTTTATCATCAAGCAAGCGGTATGGAAATGGTTATGCGTGTTGGGAACCAATCAGATTTACCGCCCATGCCAGCGGGATTCCCGAAATGCGGAAATTTTATGCCAGAGATAATAGATATTAATTAAAAATACACGCTAACTCGATCGAACAGTCGACTATCGCTTATAGGTGAGATGCATTTCGCAGGATCAAGAACGTTTGAGAGTTAAACAGAAAATTACAAGTATACAATTGCAGATATATATTAATGTATTATTATCGATTACAGGCTGTTTTATACATGTATGAAGTCTCAGCTGGAAGGCGTATAGTTACAAGAAGACGGTGTCGAATTTTGGAAGAACATTGTATATAACTATTTAATTAAAAATAAAATCGATACATGCTGAAGGATCTATTTGAGTAATATAATTTTCACTGTACATATACAGTAAATCCTTGATCTAAGGAAACGGGAACTGTACGATCTAAGAAAAAAGGAACACCCCCTCCACTGCGGGGGCCTCGCGAGCTGCCGAGAAGCTCGGTCGCCGAACAGTGTAAAGCGTCGGATATATCTTTATTTTTCATTATTTTTGTATGGGACTTTCATCAACTTACTAGTAGCATGTTTCTAATTAAAGTGACTCTAAACACGATATAATTTGAACTGTATTTACCTGGTTTATGATGGCATACAGTACATTTTCAGCCGCGCGATCCGAGTGTTTACATGCGCTGTCGTTTGCTACGTTCGACGCGGCTTATTTTCACATTGTCCTTAAAATGCTCCTTCAAATTGTGTCAATGTATTGCACTATACAGGGTGAGTCCGAAGAAACAGAACACCTAAATATCTCCGTTACTTTTCGTTGTACAAAAAAACTTCTTAGGACAAAGTTACACTGTTTGAAGGGCCACATGTAACGGTGTAAGGGAAAAAATTTTCAAGGTCATTTATTTACAAGATTTCAAGGTCGTCGATATTCTTTTTAAAGGAATGAGGTATTTTTTAATACATCAATCGATGCAGCTGGACATTCGTTATAAAAAAGTACTAACCTATGTATGTCGAAAAGTTAGTAGTTCACTTAAATAACTCTAAAACACCACTACTGTCGTACTAAGACGTTAGCGTTTACTTACTTGTGTAACGTTTTAGTACGACAGTACTGGTGTTTTAGAGTTATTTAAATCGAAATACCTCGTGAACTACTAACTTTTCGACGTACATAGGTTAGTACTTTTTCATAACGAATGTCCAGCTGCACCGATCGATGTATTAAAAAATACCTCAGTCCATTTAAAAAATATCGATGACCTTGAAATCTTATAAATAAATGACCTTGAAAATTTTTTCCCTTACACCGTTACATGTGGCCCTACAAACAGTGTAACTTTGTCCTAAGAAGTTTTTTGTACAACGAAAAGTAACGGAGATATTTAGATGTTCTGTTTCTTCGGACTCACCCTGCATATACAGTATAAATTAGTGTAGAAACATCATTGTGTCTATGAGAGGTGGCCAAACGTTTTAGGAAGCCTGTACTCCTGGCAGATTACTTATCTTTTGTCTGCAAACAATACGATATCCGTTTCCAAGAACATGTAGTACAAATGCAAAACTACGATAAACATTGTAAAATTACTTCTTTACGTCTCTTGAGATTCCTAATAACTGATTGACGTCAATGTATGTAGGTATACTGAACAAAAAAACCCAAACTATTATTATACGCGCGGACATAGAACTTAAAATAACTTAAATAATAATATAAGAATTTATCTTACTATACATATAGCAGGCGTGGGCACGGGTGGAGCCCCTCAAACGCCTGTTTCCCCCACCAAGCTTCCTTTCGGTTGCGCTCCTCGCTCCTCCGATGCACGAGGCCTGCGCACTGCTTGCGACAAGCGAAACGCGTCCTTCCTACATAGTAACGACGGATGCTGGTGGGGGACAGTGGGCGCTACGGTGGGGACAGTTTTGCCTCAATTGAGGCAAAATTGCCCACGCCTGCTATATAGTATATCTCATGCACACTGCGATAGAGGAAAATAAAATAATTACTTATTATATGAAATAACTATCAACTATGATGATAATTATGATGAACAATCAACGTATGACGTTATGAATATGGTATTATATGATGAGACCAATCGTAGAACAGAGTATCTAGTTTGAAACTGTTTAGTTGAAAAGCTTCAGTATTATATCAGTGAATTGACTTTTTCCTACCACCTGAGTTTAAAGAATTTATTACGTTCAAGACTGAATGCTGCTCTTTACACAGTACTTTGGCGTTTTAGCTGATTTGTTATCGCAAGTTGAAGCGTAAATATTTGATATTTAGCGAATGGACCTTATTCAGAGAAAAAACCGGAAATTTGATTTTAAGGCCAAGCTACCTATGGGTATATGAGACTTGCGCAGATGTAGAAGATAGCGACGAGACCTATTTGTCATTTTTGTTTAATCCTTAAAGAATCTAATTAAAACTGGTGTCCAATATTACCTATATATTTTATCTATAAATTTTGATTTTCTGCGAGCTAAATAACTTTTTCAAAGAAGGATTCTTATATTCTCAGTCTGTAAGGACCAATTAATGTGACAACTGACTTTTTACTAGCAGGAAATATACAGTAGGCGAAGTTTTTATAGTTTTTTATAGTTTTTACAGTTATTCGAAATCTTCGATCTCACTGGTAGACAATTATAATAATTCTTGTGCTATGATAATTGCGTAGCCGGCATGTATGTGAAACATGTAAATCTTGTTTAATGATCAAATATTTATTTCGATGTCATAAATTTTATAACATTCGTCTATACACCTCTTGGATACAATCTGAATACTCACACGAAAATATTTGCGTTTCCGTTTTACCTGAAATTTCAAAAATACATGTACATATACTATTCTCGTTGATCTTTTACATTTCTTAAAGTTTTATATTAATTTTACATTTTATTTTAAAGTTATTAAAATCTTTAATGAAACGATTACACGTTACTTTTTATTGTAATTCATATTGTGAAAATCTGCGATATATGTAGGTTATAAGAGAGTAATATTACGTTTAAAATATTTCTATCTCAACTAATAATTTGAGGTTGTTAAGTAAAATGAATCATTTTTTGTAAAAACTAACGTCAGTTTAAATAATTAACTTAATAAAAGTATGTCTGATATTTGGTAAGTAACATGATTTATCCTATATATTAAATTAATTAAACAATGGGAAAAATTTTGAATCCTTTCGAGATTATCTATAAATATGGAAGGTGCAAAAGTTTCCGGCAATCTAATATTTGGCAGTGTGATTTACGTTATCGATAACACACGCAGAACGAGATTTGCTGCTTTATGGAAGGAAATGTTCGAAAACACTCCTACTATATATATAAGAGCAATGTTAAGATTTTGTCTGTTGAAATTATAGTCAGCATGCAGCACTCTTGGGTTCTATTTTCGTGCTTCGCTTTCATTATTTCCGGTATAAAAAAACCGATCTTCCAAAAAACTTTGCTATTGTTCCGTTGTTTGTTCTGTCACATTTTCCAAATAATTGCAGGATTACGATTATTTAAACTGATAAAAAAATCGATTTTTCCAATTCATCAATCAGTTCTATCCAGATTCAAGGTTCCTCGTTCGAATCAATATTTATTTTCCAAATGATTACTATTCGATTATTTCATTGCATTGCAAGGATTACGTGAATGAACGAAATGGTCAATAACGTGTAGATTTGTACAAAAATTATTTCATATGGTGTAATTAAGTAGAAATTAAAATAGTGGTAACGGTATAATGACTTCAGGAAGCTATCTAACATAATCCTTTATTACAGTTACTGCTAAGGATGGAAAAAAGCAATGCGAGATTATTAAAGCTGGTTATATAGCTGGGCAAAGTGGCATGCCCAAGCTAAATAAAACAAGCTGTTTGAATGATGAATTACTCGATGATTCCCATCTGTCGAGTGCTCTCGAGTGTAGCCGGACCTGCCGTCCTGGCCAAAAACCAAGGACCTGCTATTACAAATTCGTAATCGAACGTTACAATACCGCCGGCCCGTAAGCGAATAATTTGTTAAACTTATAGCTGCCTTTAGATTTATCGGCGTAACGGTCCTCGACTATAAGTAAAGGTACAGTTGTGTGCAATGATTTCCACTTAGGGCATGTCAGCTTTGTACACCCAACATTACCAATAACATTTGCCCGAACTGTCAATGCGTATCTGGTGACGGCAGGGAACGAGCAGCGCTGACAGTGAACAGAATGCTACCAGGACCAAGTATACAAGTTTGTTTAGGAGATTACATTGTGGTCGACGTTATAAATCATGTGAGTGAAAGTGCAGTGTCGATACATTGGCATGGAATTTTACAAGAAGGATCGCAATATTACGATGGTGTCCCTAACTTAACGCAATGTCCGATACCTTCCAGCACTACGTTCAGGTAAATATGAAGACATGATTCGATTAGAAGTAATGTAAATTTATTTCAAGTATTCCAAATCAACAATTTATTCGGAGATTTGTTGAACGATCGATCGAATACTATGTACATACTATGAAGTTATATGTATATGCATACTTTATTTTTCATTGTTTGTTAGAGTAAAATTTGCTTCACTAACAGGTACCAATATTACGCTCATGATCCTGGTACTCATTTCTGGCACGCACACACAGGACTCCACAAGATGGACGGCGTTTTTGGCTCTTTAATTGTCCGCGAACCAGCGAAGAATGAGCCGAATGCGAATCTGTACAATTTCGATTTAGCGAATCACGTTATTGTAGTCAGTGATTGGATGACTGAAGAAGCTACGGCACGATATCCTGGTCGAAATGATCCACAATTTGGTGTAGTTGGCCAAAACCCTGATTCAATTTTAATCAATGGGAAAGGAAGGTATACCGTAAGTTTAGTCTTTTCAACCAGTTCACTCTAATTATAATTGTTTCTAGCTGATAGTTTATTATCACATATATTTGGGGGTGTATCGAAATCTGATGAAATGTTATTAACTAATAGTAAATTACTAGATCGTGTCTCTAAATAATTCATAATAAAGATACATTACGCTTTATAAATATGTAAGTACATTGCTAAAATAAATAGCGAAAGCGAATGTATTAAATAGATAAGAATTATGTTGCCGTGCCATGAACAGATGATAATGTGTTTTGCAGAATCCGCTCACTAACGCTAGGACAAACACCTCGTTGGAGGTGATCACAGTTGATCCTAAACGGCGCTACCGTTTCCGTTTCGTGAACGCTTTCTGTACAACTTGTGCCGCAGAATTGTCAATCCAAGGTCATAATCTCACAGTCATTGCAACTGATGGTCGCCCTGCAAAACCCGTCGTAGTGAATTCGATTATTTCCCTTGCCGGTATGATGTAAATCAAAATTTGTTATCCACTTTATTGATATCCGCAGTTCTTGCAGCTGATTTCCAAAAATCTTTTTTGCAAAGAAGCTTTTGGTTCCGTATGTCGTGTTCCTCTCGCATGTAACGCGCTACGTGTCTACAGATTCTCTGGCACCGTATTATCGAGACTCAACCTCTTTATCTGCGGTAGATCTATAAATAGATAACGTTTATCATTTTTCGATTGTTTTTCAAGATCAGCATCGTTGACGTTTACCTTCCATTTTCTTTTAGCGACGCGCAAATACTTTTATTACTGTCGGCTTCTCTTGTTTGCGGATGACTTAAAACTGTTTCATGCTAATAATGATTAAGAAGGCAGGCTTGTACGGCGTGGCACTCTCGATGTGAAATCTTGATGAAATCACCAAATCATTTCGGTTTTATTTCGAAAAGTGCGCGTTCGATATAATTACATACTAAAATACACTTGTGACGTCTGGACATTTTATATTTGAAATAACATGTAACAGTATATAGGTCAATGTGTTTTTGGAAAATGTGCAAGAACTGGATACAGTCTAATTCAGGCATGCACAGCTCTTTGCTCTCAGACCAGCTCCCGTGCTCCCAAGTTGCTCCCCGTATGCTCTCAGAGCAGATCGGACGTATGGAAGGGGAACCCACTAAGCGTGACTTGTAAACAGAGCACGAGAGAAGACGAGTGGGAGGGGCGTGGGGAAGTGGAGAACGCGCCGGAGTGGTCAGACTACAATAACGTAGACGCCGCCCCCACTCTCATACGCTCTTCTTCTCGTCTTCTCTCGTGCTCCGTTTACAATTGGTGGGTTCCCCTTCCATACGTCCGAGCAAGGTCACTGCTCCCAAATCGTCCACCTGTGCATGCCTGGTCTAATTTATAAAAATTATTTCTAATGAATACGTATTATTTTTCGATTATATATAGGAGAACGATACGATTTTGTCCTAAACGCAAATCAACCGCCCGGTGCTTATTGGATACAACTTCGAGGTGTAGGAAGTTGTACAAATAACAAACTGCAAGCATTGGCTGTCTTGCAATATGTAAATGCATCCGCCACGTTAAGTACGCCTGAGCCTAAATATGACGAGGTCCTTCCTCAGCGTGTCGTAAGTACATATACAGTAGTAGTAGTATCTTCGTCACTGTCGTGTCGTCAAGTCTGCCGAACGACACTTCTAGTCAGTGTCGCCAGATTAACAATAAGACTTGTCTCCCACTCTACTGTTTCCCTTCTACGACGTTATTCCCCCACGCTCCTGCATATGCCACAATGTCACGTGACTAATCCGGTACTGGCAGAGAGAGGGTAACTGTATTCCCTCTCAATTCTCGAGTCAATTTCCCTGATCTGGCGACACTGGTTCTAGGAGAGGTGCTACAGTAAAGTCGCGATCTAGCTCCCTGAGGATCTTCACGATCACTGTTCCTTCGCCTTCGCTTACCCTTTCCACTGGGGGGGCATCCCGGCGAGGGGTCAAGAAGCTCGAGCTACCGCGCGGTCCGTGGTTGCATGCTGTCCTTTTCTACGTTCGGCATCCTTTGTATTTTCAGCGCGGTGGACGCAGTAATAAAAAAAATAGTTTTCCTAGATGATCTCTGTCCCTGCTCGGAACAGGCGATGGGAGCTAGATCACGACTCTATTGTACATCCTTTCTAGTGTGAAGAATGTAGTGAAGGATAGCGATTGAAAAAGAAAGAGGGATTGAGGTTCTACGCTTCGAGTCCCTCCCTCTCTTTCTTTTCCATTCGCCGCCCTCTTCCACGTCTGATACACTAATCGCTTATTACGTGAGTAATTATAATCGTAATTATATCGTGTTTGGTGTCATTTTAATTAGAAAAACGAGACGAATACGATGGTAAAAGTTTTATAAAAAACATAAAAAATTTGAAAAGTAGCAATCTTTTGCTTCGCTAGCATTAGTGTGAGTCTCACAGATACTCGACCCTCGCTGTCAAATGTTGACAGTTACGGTAGAGACCTATGCGACAGTTACGGAGATAATACTGTAATCGAAATGAAAAGATTCGTCGAATGATTTACATCAGAAAAGACTGCGTTCGAAATCGTAGGTTCTCAATCCGCTGGATGGAAATTGTTCTGAGACACGGCCGAACGCGATTTGCGTCAGTAATTTGAGGAGTGCGAGGAAAGTGGAACCGGATATTTTAACGGACGAACCGGACATGAAAATATTTGTCTCAATAGGCACGCAGGATATGAGTCCCGAAACCATTTTCGAACCTAACAGGTACCAAAGCTTTCTAGGTAAGATGAAAACTTGACCGCTTGCGTCAACCATCCTGTTTCTCTCTGGGATCCTAATTAGCATACTATTCTATGTATATTTTTCTTAATTTGCATAAACAGTTCCCCGGGCAGATTTGTTCGTGGCCGAAACGCTCAACAACATAAACTTCCAACCTGCGCCGTCGCCACCGCTGTCCCAGTTGGATGATATTCCTGACGATCAATTTTGCAACCCTGACAATTTACCAAAACATTGCAACTCGTCCTACTGTTCGTGCACACATGTGGTCGAGATTCCGCTGCACTCTGTCGTCGAGATTGGAATCGTCGATACATGTAATTGAAACAGGAATCATTCTGTTACACAACCACGCAAGTTTAAAATTATTAGTGAACATTTTTTTTCACTAATTGTTAAATAAAATAAAAATATCTTTTCAGGGCTATTTAGTAATACTCTTTGTAAAGTCAAGTTGAGGTGTTGCCATAATTTTTAATTTTACCAATAATTTTAAACCCGCATGATTACCCTCTTATGAGGGTACAGCCCACCACGAATTGTTAGAAGTTCTGGAACTAGTGGTAGCTACATAATGTCTAGGAAACCAGAATACCCCCTTGAACTTTTTAGTCGAAATCACAAGTTCGGGTCTTACATTATTATATCATTGCAGTTTTGGTGCCACGATTACAACATCCGTTTCATCTACACGGATATTCGTATCAGGTTGTAACTATGGATCAGCCTTTGGGCCCATTTAGAGGCTCGAATGCTATGACAGTTGATTATGTAAAACAGTTAGACAAAAACAATCAAATAAAAAGAAACTACGATTCACCCCCTGGCAAGGATACTATCAGCATACCGAATAATGGATTTGTCCTAATTAGATTCCGTGCAAGCAATCCAGGTACGCATTAATGACAAAATTACTAAATTGTAGCTCTTTATGCAAAATAAAAAGTGTTCACATCGATTGCAATTATCAGGCGACAAGTAAAGATTTTTCTGTTTCTTCAACAATTTCGATAATCTAAAACTAATACATCGAGGTTTTTTAATTCTTTTAATTTACTACTGTTTTAAATTGCGCCTACTAATTTCAATCAGAAATGCACATAAAATCCGCGATCTATTATAATTACACGAGTTAGTACAATCCAAGACGGGATGAATGTGCGCAAAGAAATAGATGTTCGAAGGAAAAATAAGAATCAGATTTATTTTCATGGTCGCTTTCTTTAGAAAGGAGACAGTACCATAACCAAAATTTTATTTTACGTCGAACTATTCTATCGCTTTCTTTAACACTCATACAGGCGTCGATGGGTCTTTTTACACCTCGAAATCACAATTTTGCTATCTACATCATATACCTTGAAGATTTTCCATTCTTTAGTCGGGACTGGAATGAAATATTTTCTTTCCTCGTTTAACAATTTTAATAAGATGGTATACATTTAAATTCCTTTTACCTATCCTATGTTTTATGTGCTACCTACGCATTCTTATTATAAATGCATTACATCCGCAGTCTACTGATAACATTAAAATCTTTGTATCACGTCTACCACGAATCCGGTATATCATACAGGGTGTCCCAAAATTCTTTCAACAGCCGGAAATGGGAGGTTCCTGAGATCATTTGAAGCAAAATTTTCCTTTACAAAAATGTTATCCGCGGCTTTGTTTAGGACTTATTAATGAAAAACACATTTTTGCTAAGGAAATTTGAAGGGTGAAGGAATTTTGGGACACCCTGTATATTTCCTCCTCTCTTAGAACCTACTTGAGATCTTGCTGTATTTGAAGTTTTCCTGATAGTGCCACGGAAGAGAAACTAATTATTATTTCCAAAAATGTGACAACTATAAACAGTTTAGATACGCAAAGTGTATACATACATATATTGTATAAATTGTGGCGAGGATTCATAAACAAAACTATATTTTATAAATGTTTTTAATGTAAACTTCTTAAAAATGGGGTACTCTAGTATATGTATGTTATAAAATGTGAATTCTCAGACCCTAAAAAGACCCACCGACGACGTAATATTTTTATAACTTTCCTCATGTTGTATCATCATTCGCATACTCCATGTTCGTGAATTATTCATTCTGACGGTGGAAATTAATTAATTCTTTCTCATTGTCAAGGTTTCTGGTTATTTCACTGCCATATAATCTATCATCAGCTGAATGGTATGGAAATGATTTTTAAAGTAGGAGAGGAATCAGATTTGCCGCCGAAGCCGAAGAACTTCCCGAGGTGTGGCAATTATATGCCAAAAATTCGTAATGAACAATGTTCTAACAAAAGGAAACGAAAGTGAGAACATACTGGGGAAATAAACTGTATGGGTACTGATCTTTAAATATTTAGATTTGGTGTTTTCGTTGTTTTTCTTGAAATAAAAGTCTGACGTTATGTGTCAATTAGCAACTGACAATTTTGGCTGTTCTATCCCATATGTCTAGAGGATTAATAGAATTTTACGTAAAGAACTTTTTACGTAATGTTCGGTATACAGTAAATGTTCTATAAACGCGAACGCATCGGGGGGATTTCTTCGCGTTTTTCGATCATGGTCCTACTTTTTTCGAGCTTCAAAGGCCGAGCCGAACGTAGAGAAGGACAGCGCGTGTAAAGCGAGACCACGCGCGGGCCTTTGAACTGTGCCGGCGACTGCGACTCTCCGCGTCTCTTTCTTTTCTATACGCGCTATCCTTCCTTGCGCCCGAAACGTCCATCATCATTTAAACCTCTACAGTTTAAATACCATCGAAGGAAACCTATCGAATTGGAGCGTTTGCATCCGTCAGGAAAAGGCACACTTTTTATAGTTTTTCAACTGTTTTAAGTAATGTACTTAAGATTTATTTAAGATTTATTTAATTTTGTTTCTTATCAAAAAATTGTAATGGAGCGAGCGACGCGCGTGACTTGACACGGTGTTCGGTTTTGCGACATGATCGGTCATAGTTCATCGCGTCTTTATATTTGCGAAACCGAACGTTAAATAATAAAAATATAAAACAGTTCAGCATATTTTATAAAGTAATTTTTCTCGTTTTTTAATCTTTGCCTAGCGTCGAGATCGCAATTTCTCTTTCTTTTTCACTCGCTATACATACTCATATGTTGTAAAGTCACTTCATATGTACATACCGTCAATAAAACCACTAAATTCTGTTCAAATTATATCGTGTTTGGTATCATTTTAATCAGAAAAATGCCAGAAAGAAGGTAGTGAAAATCCCATAACAGAATCATGGAAAATGAAGAAGTTTGACTGTGGTGTAACGTTATGATGACTCACGGGCGCGTTTGAACTGTGCCGACGACTGCGACTCTCCGCGTCGCGTTTGTAGTGGTTCACCCCGATATACCGAGCCGGGTCAGTGTATTAGTTTGGAGGGGATATTTTTTTCCTGCATTCAGCATTAACATCGGGTACTTTACTATATATATGTATATATAAATTAAATACGGACATAAGAAAGAATTTCAATTTCATTTTAAACAAAATTTCTCATTTTAAAACAATCATGACGTAATGTAAAGATATAATTAATTTTTTGGAACGATAATAAGGTTTAGTTGTACAATAATGATTTTCACGTAATTTCCTACAGACCAAGTGAATTCGTATTTAACGTAACAGAAGATGTGACTGACAACATGACCAAAGATATTTATACATCGATTGTATACAGTTCTTATGATATATTTGTACTAATAGTAATGTACAAACATTACTGTTCATGCCCTGCCATATTTGCGGTAATTAACGAACTAGTAACGCGATTACATTATTTAATGATTGTTCCTTAAGTAATACATGATTTTTTTATATGTATCACACGAAAACGATGTTCGAATAAGATGTAAAACCTACAATTCTACAATCCTAATACTCCTTGAATCATATATCAGATATAATATTAAATAATTAATAAATTCTTAATAACTATATGTCCTTACATATCGAAAGCGTTTAAAATATTAATTGCACAGTACACGTAACATGTAAGCTATAAGTCTGTAAGTTAATTAAAGTGGCGGTAGATTCATAATTAAATGACTAGATAAGTAAATAAATAAAATGTTGACTTTCAACATTGAAGCGTATATGTTATATTCATTAACTGATTTCAGAAATTCAAAAATGATGATAATATGCCAGTTTCATTTAAAATCACCTTCAGAACCCACTGAACATATATATAACTTTGATATTTCTCCGAACGGACCACCATGTACACTCAAGCAAACAATTTCTTTTATAATATGATTGCCTTTCATCAACTTGTAGTATCTTCATAACAGTCGTAGTGGTACCACGGAACGTGCTGACGGTGGTGCTAAATATCTCTGTAAGTGTGTATCAAAGTCTACCAAATATTTTCATTATTATATTATTTCTTATTAATCGTATGAAATATTTTATTATAAAAGTTTTATTCTTTTAAGTAAAACGCTTGTTCGATAACGTTATTTCCAAAAAATACTTTTACAAGAGATATACACGCAGGACGATTCACAAATGCTTTGTCAATACTTCAAGGTGTACATTTATATTAAATTTATATAATGTCCGATATTTCTTTTTTCTCGAGTTATGAAAGATTATGAAAATTTACTCCCTAAAGAATTGACATGCATTTATAAAACCGATTCTATAATGAAAAATCGAGCAAAGATTAAAATTTGATATTACATTAAATAGATTATTAATTTTAAAAGCTAATTGACTTTTTCGTGTACTCCGAGGATCGAGTTCAAGTAATTTACATTACAAGGTGTTTCTTCTCTCTCGAAGAATTGAAATGCTCGTAAAGGATTGGTCTTATCGAGAAAAGGTTTAAAAGTTCTCTGGCATAAAACGACACATGTATATGCTGCAAATTATTTTTCTACTGGTCGAGTGGTGGTGAAAATTTTAGAGGAAAATAAATTTTTTTAATACTTTATTTTTATAGTACGATAGCATTTAATAAGACGAATTCAGAGACCTTCGTACGAGGTCATTTGTTGTTGTAAAATGTTAGAAATTATGTTATAAAGTAGTAGATTACTACAGATGAGTCAAATGGGTAAGACCGAAAGCTGGTGAACGGCTGTTAGTCTGCATACTGTAGTAAACAAGGGTTGAATTCCCTGTCTCTCTTCTATTTTTCAAAACAATCGGTTCTACAGATTTGTGAATTGAATTCGATTCCATTACAATTCAAAATTTGTAAATGGTAATAAATTTAATGACATAAAACCTCATACGGTCTTCATTTAAAATAACGTTAATGGTATTCATGGTTACATTTGATCACCGGCCTACATTAAATAATAAAAAGAAATCACGCTTCATTCGGGTCAAAAATATATCGTGATAAAAATTCTATTCGCTCTATTAATAATAATTAATTCGTCTTTAAAATCACTTCCACTACTCGACTTGTAAGAACTTTGTTCTACCAAACAACTTTTATTTAAATTTTTTTTATGGAACCTAATCCCTTAATTAAGAGATATTACGATATTTCGAGATAAAAGAAATATCCCGTACAAATTAATTATAAATTTTATTTTCACCCCGTATACATATCACTAAGATATAAATTAATGACTCTATAATATAAAGACATGAATAATATTATATTTTTTAGAACGACCAGTTTCATTCTAATGACTGCAGAATCTTTTGCATTCTTTCATCGAATTTCATATCACTAAGATATAAATTAATGACTCTATAATATAAAGACATGAATAATATGATATTTTTTAGAACGACCAGTTCGATTCTAATGACTACAGAATCTTTTGCATCCTTTGATCGAATTTTGAAATTATACAAATTAATATCATCTAAATGAAAATCATTTGTTTAAAATATTAATTAATTGATTGGGTTTTGTACAGATTATGCATCGCAATTTGTTCATATTTTTCATCCTGAACATCATATATAATCCCATCGTCTCTGCAGGTAATTCAATTAATTCCGCTCAATCGTTACATTAAGCCAAATGACTTTCTAATTTCTTTATATTTTGGAATTTGAAGCTGTACATTGCAAGTCACCATGGTTCCTATGCGACAACGATAAATGTATATCACCCTCATTTATTTGCGATGGAGAACATGATTGTAATGACTTAACTGATGAAAAAGATTGCCACGCCTTTATAGTAAGTATACAAGAAAGCAATATGAAAAGCAAAATTAATTTTATTTTAAGAAACATGTTCAAGTGGTAACGTTCTTACATCACTTTCTTGTGTTTGTAAAATAAAGAATCATTACAATATCATCGATCATTTTAATCAATCCAGAATCTTAATTAAATATACGATTTTTTTTTATATTTATACGCTAAATATAAATGTATAAACTGTTTACATCCCTTGTGTATATATATATGTATATTAATATCTTATATTTTTACATTAGCCTATCCCCTACGGAATCCAGTGTGCTACTGATGAATTTCAATGTGAAGATCGATCTTGCATACCGAGTGCAAAATTTTGCGATGCTAAACCCGATTGTCCCGACAAAAGCGACGAATATACAAACTGCGTAAAAGATGTAAGACTATTTGCTTAAATCATAATTCCGCACTTTTTAGTAATATTTTTATTATACATTACATTTTTGGCTTAAAGAATCACTCAATACCATCTTCATTATACAGGGTGAGTCTCGTAACGTGACAATCTCAAATAACTCGTATGTTATTTGTTGTACAAAAAAAATGTTCAAACAAATGTTGCATGGTTCCTAGAGGGACATACAATTCTGCAATCTGATTTTTGTTACTTCCACTTTTTATCAAGATATGAAGGTCACCTTCAGTTTTTAAATAGAATGCCCAATATTTTTGCTCGAACTCGGATGAGCTTATTTACAGGAACCAAGGAGTTTATTACAATATAATCACATATAATCACACCATAATATAATCGGAGATTTTATACGACTTGCTCTGTCAAGCTCTGTGTCACTAAACTGTTATTATTCATTACTGACTAACAGCACGTCGTCAATTCGTACCGATCATCGTCGTTTCAAACCGTCAGGTGTTCCCGCCGTGTGGCCGAATGTAAAAGTACACTCACACCGTTGTTCCCCACAATATCTTGACAAGAAATGGAAGTAACAAAAATCAGATTGCAGAATTGTATGTCCCCCCAGGAATCATGCAACATTTGTTGGAACATTTTTTTTGTACAACAAATATTCTGTGAGTTATTTGAGATCGTCATGTTACGAGACTCACCTTGTATATATTTATACCTAATACTTCAATATATAATTCTTGAAGTTGCACATAAATAATTGCAGTACATTGACTACTACTGAATATTTTTATAAATTTTTCGAATTTGTCATATCATGTTATAATTTTAAGTAAGAACAAGTATAAAATTAATTTGCCACGCCAACATGGTGGTTGGTATTTACATATAATGTATATAATGAACGCGTATCATAACTTTGGGAATTCAAATACTGAAATATAATAAACAATAACCATCCAGTAAGTAATTCCCCCCCAATGCTCACAATTCTTTCCATTTATACATAAAAATAATAAATACCTTGTTCTTCGTAACAGTTGAAATGCGATACTTTTCGATGCAATGATGGATACTGTATAAAAAACGAATGGGTCTGCGATGGTTTCTCAGACTGCCCTGACAGTAGCGATGAAAAAAATTGTGGTAATTATTCTATATATATCACTACTAAATTTTAGTCATTTTAACTAATTATCACAGATATTAAATCGATTTCATGATCTGTTTTTTATTTTATTCTTCATAGCAGTTAGATCAGTACCAATCGATGAATGTAACCACGAATTCGATCGATACTTATGTAAAAATCAAAGATGTATCTCTTTAAATGTAACTTGTAACGAAAAAGATGATTGTGGCGACGGTTCCGATGAAAATATCCTAGAATGTAAAAAAGGTAAGCACATACCTAAAATAAACAGTAGAAAATAAAATTGTTGTATATCGTCAATCATTCACATTTTTATACAATTACTGAAATAATAACGGATAATAAATAATTACGGATTAATTAATAATGTAGCATTAATTCAGTTTTTACTATATCAATTTCTAGCTGATACATCGTGCAAACAAACAGCAAAATGTGAACATTTATGCAGAAAGACACCTCAAGGTGCTCAGTGCTCATGTCGATCGGGCTACAAATTATTGAACAATCAGACATGTACAGGTAAAAATCAAGACGCTTATATCTTAAATTTTTATATTTACATTTTATATTTGATAAAATTATATAGATAAGCATATATAATTATAAGTTTGCGTATGTATTATTTTGTAGATATAAATGAATGTGAACATTTTGGCATATGTGATCAACTATGCTTTAATACTCCTGGATCCCACGAGTGTTCTTGCCAGGATAGCTACACTTTGAATAGTGATATGAGAACCTGTAAAGCTCCAGGTACATATATTACCTTATACATATATTTAAACCATTCAAGTTAGAAAAGTTTGTTTTCAATCTAATTTGGAATAATTGTTCTACTTATCTCAATAATGACTGTTACACAGTATGTATATATTCTTACATAAAGTCTTCAAACAGTGTACAAATTAAAAAATATATAAGAAATATGTTGCAATTATTCATTACTACTTTATGCAAAATCAAACATTGACTGCATCGATTGCAAAGGATAGAAACTAAACTGAACGTTATTTTGTTCCTTAATGATTTTAATACAGGCGAAATCATATATTGACATTTTCAACTTTAAAAATTTTCCAACAATTTTAAACTTCATCTGCTCAATTTTGCTATAACTTCATAAAGATCCGCAGTCTATTCATTACTTATACAGAGTGTCCCTCTAACTCTATGTTACAAAGCGATATCTCAGCTACCTCAATTATTAATTGTACCAAATTATTTGGTTCGAGGGAATTTTTCCTCATGGTCATTTTTTTCAAAATGGTCATCGATATCTTTTTTGTCAATGATCTACAGTATGAGGAGTGGCATGAAAAAACATCGATGACCTTAAAATCTCGAAAAAAATTATGTGTCCCCTCAAACCAAATAATTTCTTTTTGACATTTTGCGTAGCATAAAAAATAGCAGGATATCGCCTTGTAACAGAGTTAGTGAGGCAACCTGTATAGTCGAAAATTGGTGACTAAAACAATTGTTTATTGTATGCAGGTGGTGAAGCTACGCTAGTGTTTTCATTGAAATTTGAAATCCGTGGTTTGTACCTTGATAGCCACATATATTATCCGGTAGTGAAAGATTTACAACATGCTGTAGCAGTTTCTTTAGATGCCAATTATGTATATTGGTCTGATATTGAAAATGGAAATGAAGCAATCATTAGAAGCTTAGATGATGGATCTGGAAAGGAGGTCATTGTAACATCTGGTAATTAATATAACTTTATCATGAAATTATTGTTATCCACTGATAAATGAAGTATGTATAAAATGAACGTGTTGGGCAAATATTGTTTAATACTTTTAAGGTCTAAACAGTCCTGATGATATTGCAGTCGATTGGGTTACGGACAACATATATTTCACTGACAGTGAGTTTATGCATATTGGAGCTTGTAATAGTAATGGTTCTTATTGTACCATTGTAATTAAAGAAAGAACTGGTAAACCACGAGGCTTAGCTCTATTACCAAGGAATGGGTGAGTGCATCAAGTACAATATTTCATCCTCTTACAATTATAAATTAACATAGATTGTACTATTTGTCACTAGTGTTATGTATTGGGCAGAATGGAGCTCAAATTCAAATATATTGAAGGCAAGCATGGATGGAAAAAATACTAGTACAGTAGTCGCCGAGAATTTAGAGTGGCCAAGCAGTTTGTCTATTGACTACGTAAATAACAGATTGTACTGGATAGATAGTAAATTGAAGTTAATTGAAACAGTTAGCCTGGATGGTTCTGACCGCAGGGTATGTATTCTGCTATATAATAATGGATAAAATAATCTTGGTAATTAAGTACTATGAATAACTCGCATCTTTTCAGACTGTATTGAAAGATATAGCAAAAATGCCTTTCTCATTAGCAGTCTTTGAAAATAAACTCTACTGGAGTGATAGGGCATCTAAAACTATACAATCGTGTGATAAATTTACTGGCAAAAATTGGAAAATTTTATTAACGCTGCAGAGCACTGTTTATGGAATGCATATATATCACCCTGTTTTAAAACCTAAGGTGAATATTCTATATTCTTCCTGTATTAGTACAACAACTTTATTATAAAAGTCACTTATTATTTTATGTCTTACATTTATGTAATAGATTCCAAATCCGTGCAATTTGAATCCTTGTTCACAATTGTGCCTACTAAATTCAAAGAATGGATATACATGTGCTTGTACATTAGACAAGGAACTCAATTCAGATCAGCGTACATGTCGTGGTAGGTATATACATATATATTCTTGTATCGCTGAATTGATTATAACAATTTTACAAATTTATAAAATAACGAAAATTTTAGCGGTTAAAAAACAGATGCATCTGATTGTCGCAGCAGGAAATAGGTTCGTAGATTATTACCATGAATTATTAGGAAAACCAAAAATGACATCAATTGTCAAATTGAGACATGTTACTGCAGTTACGTATAATCCCCTTACTGGTAAGAATGATTAATGAACAGTTATTGCATACAATTACGTTAATACGTTAAAATTGTTAAATAAAAAAATTTCTATAGATGGTCTGTTCGTGAACGATCAATTAACGGATGATGTTTATGATTTCAACATGAATACTGAAGAATTAAAAGCCGTAGTACGTACCAAGGATAAAGTATTAGGAGGAATAGATTTTGACTACATTGGAAATAATTTATACTTATCGGATATAAGTCACAAGATTATCGAAGTTCACAGTTTAGGTACCCATGAAAAAACAGTCTTCTATTTCCAAGAAGAACCTCATGCTATTGCTCTCGTACCAGAAAAAGGGTAATCAATTGATTAAAGTATTCAAAAAAATTAATTTCACGTTTTGTCATTATGATATTCAAATTATAGGGTAATGTTCGTTGTTTTCCATTCGAGTGGAAAATATCGCATAGATTTGATGAAAATGCACGGGATTGGCCCTAGAATTCCAGTTGAAGGAATCAAAACACCTTTACGCGGACCAACAATAGCATTGTGTTATGATAGAGATTTGGAAAGGCTATTTTGGAGTGATCAGGGTACAGGTCGTATCGGTAGTACGACAATTAAGGGTTAGTAATCATTCTCTGTTTAAAGCGTAATATGATGCAATTGTTGTTAGTGTTGGACCCTCTGTTTTAAGGTTTCAAGACACACATCTTTCGTACTGGATTATCAGAACCTGTGAGCCTTGCTGTTTTCGATGATTATGTATTCTGGACGCAGTATAAGTCAGATCAGTTACATTGGACTAGTAATAAAGGCAACACACAACAGTATCAAAAGAGCATCAGCTTGGGTAAATAGAACAAAATCAAGGAAGTTGGATGTAGAAAGAACGTAGTCATTTTCAGTTTTGTATTATATAATTTTGTACTAAATATTATTATTCTTTTTCGATAGAGGTGGCTAAAAATTTGGGAAGATTGCACTTAGTAAATTTGCGCAGGACATACGTAAACAAGCACGAATGTCGTGTAAACAATGGTAATTGTTCTCACGTGTGCCTGGTTAATAATCTTCATTCACATGTAAGTCTAATGTTCTTCAAATAATACAATGTTCTATATTGTATTATTTAACAATATTCATCTTTGTGGTTATTTTTAAATTTGCAGATTTGTGCGTGCCCGCCTGATATGATGCTGCATGAAAGTAATTACATTTGCATTCCACAAACAGCATGCAAATCAGGTGAAATGAAATGTGGAGAACATGATATGTGCATAAAACTGCATCAAAGGTATGAAACTTTCCGAATTGAAAATATAACTTTGAATATACGATTTCTTCTGTTAAACAATGACGAATTTACAAATTTCTCCGCCTGTTTCTATTTAAATGAGTGGCAAATTCTCTAGAATAGATATTATTCATAAACAACTAAAAAAGTAGTAATGATGCGATTTCGCAAATTTGTCATTGCAGAAAATTTTTCGCTGTAAGCTTCAGCCTGCTTAGCTCATTTGCGAATTTATCATTGTGTATACATCAAATTCTATAAACCTAAGTAATTTTATAAAAATCTAAGAAGACGCGTGTATGTAGGTCTGCTTATTTAGTGTAGAGTATCCTCTCTGTTATAATCAAGTACATTTTATAACAATCTTAGATGCGATGGCCGACAAGATTGTCCAAATGGCGAGGATGAATCAAGTGTATGCGATGAATTCCGATTATCAAAGTGTGAGAAAGGCGCACAGTTTCAATGCAAAAGCGGGGAATGTATAAATATAACATCGCGTTGTAATTTTCACTACGACTGTCCAGATGGAGATCAATCAGATGAAGAAGGCTGCGATGAAAAGAAATGCAACACGGGTAAATCTTTATCTAGTATTTTATATAATATAAACATTATTCACCGAAATGAGAGATTAACAGGGGACCAGTCATTGATATCAGTGAATGTTCATGTAGAACTAGTTGAGAAGTATGTAATAATGAAAAATTGAATTTTTAATAGTTGTATGATACAATTTATTTTTTACGGCAACAATTGTTATTACATAATTAGATGAAATCTTTTCATTGATTAGAAAGTCAACGATCATTTATCGCAGTATTTTAATCGTTTTTAGATGAGTTTCAATGTCGTGAAGGAACTTGTGTATCAAAGTATGCAGTATGTGACGGAAACTATGATTGCTCTGACTTTTCTGACGAAATAGATTGCAGCAAGCACGTATGCGATATAAATAGTTTCACCTGCGAAAGTAGCACGTGTATTCCTAAGACATGGAAATGCGATGGTGAAGTGAGTCTACGATTTTTTCTAACATTAGTTTTCCAACTACGATAGCCGACAGATAACTGATTTTCAAATGAATAGATCGACTGTCCAGATGGTTCCGACGAGGGCGAAACGTGCCAAAAAACTCTATGTCCATCCGAAATGTTTACGTGCGACAATGGTCGGTGCATCGATATGTCCTTGAAGTGCAATACAGTCAATGATTGCGAAGACGACAGTGATGAATATTATTGTACAGGAAAAAACAGTAATAACATCGCTAATTGTACTGCGGATGAGTACAAATGTTACAATTCAGACATATGTCTTCCCAAGGAAGCAAAGTGAGCGATTTGCAATAATAGCACATGATAACAATATCATATATATATAACTTTATACTATTATAATTTTTAATTATGTTATATATAATATTATATATATAACTTTCTAGAAAGAAAGTGCACATAATATTTGCTCTTATGTGTTATTATTTTGCTTCTAATTAACTACGATTAATAGATGTAACGGAGTACCAGAATGTCCACGCCACGATGATGAACATCATTGTGTTCGATGCCAAAAACGAGAATTTGCTTGCCATAATCAGCATTGTATCGATGAATCTTGGGTGTGTGATCAAACCGACGATTGTGGAGATGGATCCGATGAAATAAATTGCGACGGAAGCACCACGAGGAAAACCACTGCCAGTTCCAATTGCAAAGAATACCAATGTTCAAATGGGATATGCTTACCCTTTGAGTTAGTCTGTGATGGAAAAACAGATTGTTCGGATCAAAGTGACGAATTTGAACAATGCGGTAAATTACTATACAATGGAAAAATATACACAAATATTCATTTCCCCATAGACCAATTTCATATGAAAATTATTGCGTTCAATTAAAATATTAACCTAATAGAAAGGAATGGTAATATAATCAATGAATCATTTTTCCCATTACTTTCTGAAGAGTAACCTTTTTGATACTATTTTACAGTTCTGGTTCTAAAATGTAACAATAACATCAATCGCACCTGTTTCATGCATTGAAATTAATTTGTTTAGAAGTTAATATATGAAATATTTTTATAGCATCCTCATGTATGATGGACAATCCTTGTTCAAGTATATGTCATAAAACACCTCGAGGTCCGGCGTGCGATTGTCCAACCGGTTATCAATTGGATAACGACTTAAAAACGTGTATAGATGTCAACGAGTGCGAACACAATGTCTGCTCACAAATTTGTCGTAACAATGATGGATCTTTCACTTGTTCTTGTTACGAAGGATACGTTCTCCGGAACGATAAAACGACTTGTAAAGCAACTGGTAAATATTGTTTCTAAATTAGTTTGGTCGGTGTTTGTATTATTAACACGTTGACTGCCGTGACCGGAGCTTTTGACTTTCTAAAAAAGATTGTCATAATACTAGCGGCACTGAATATCAATTTATTCGTTCTGAAGTGAACTAAATTATAGTGTAAGGTGTAAATTTCATTATCATTCATTATCATTTCATTATAGAATGAAATAAGAAAAACTTGTATAAAACACTCGAAATTCACGCGCCGGTTAACATGTTATATAATTAATACTACAATTAATAACTTACTAAAAGTATGCATAACAATCTCAGTTTTCATGGCAAAAAAGGATCTTCATAAAATCAAAAATAGTTCGTCAACGTATAATTTCATAACAAAATAATATTACAGTTATTATTTAAGAAAAATCGGGCTTTCACAATTCTGTCTGTAACAACAATTGTGTCCAAGAAGAAGGAGAATATGCAATCAATGATTTGTTAAACCGTCTATTAAACTGTGAATTATAACAACAGGGTCACAAATGGAAATAATTTCTGCTGCTGGAAACACTATTAGGAAATTGTCAGCAAGCTTACGTTCGATTGAAATAGTCGATGAAGAATTAACTGAAATATCTGGCATCGACGTGAACGCAAACGAGGAGACCATTTACTGGAGTAGTGGTAAGAATTTTTCTACGTCCCTATGAATTGCAAGAGATTTTTGAATTTGAGATCGTTTAAAATAAAATGCTATAAAATCAAAAATATATTGTGCCGTTTAAATAAAAGGCAGAAAGATTTTGATTTTTTATCAGGAAAGCTAATCTTGGAAATTTTGAACACTACGATTTATAACTGATTCGAAATGCTACAAATATCTTTTACTTTTTGTTAGACATATCAGGCATGATTGGTAGAATACATATAAAGAGCAGAAACCGAAAACAGGTTACTGGAATTGGCAGACCAAGCGCTCTCGCTGTTGATTGGAGTACTGATAATATTTATTTGACTAATACCGAATACATAGGCAGCATTGAGGTATCATACATACTTATTGTTTATCTTCCACCATTTGTAATTTGTTAACAAATATAAAAAAATCTTTTTGTTACTTTTTTTAATCGAATTTCTAGGTATGCAATTTAGAAGCACAAAAATGTGCTAAACTGGTTACTATCGAACCACGAAATAAAGCTATGTCTATTGCTGTTCATCCACAACAGGGGTATTATATATAATTTGGTTGTAATAACATAACTGAAAGTTTGATTGCAAACACAAACTGTTCTAATTCTAAGAATGTATAGTTATGACTCTTTAAATAATACAACTCTATACGATTCTTTAAATTAACAAGAATTTAATTATTATTTAACACTTTTCATTAATAAAAAATTCACTTTTTAATCAAAGAAAAATATTGTATAGAACCGAACTTGTTTATGTTGCAACTCAAGAACTTCGTAATTCTAAATCCATACATGTAAAGTGTCGGAAACTGCTTTCTTTAAAATGGTAATAGATATTGACTGAATTATTTGTAAATTAAATGAAGTAAAAGTTTTTCTTTTTTTAAGTAAATGACACATTAATCTTCTTTTGTTTGAACAGCTCTAGTTAAACTTAATCACATTTAATTAAAGCATTTTTTGTGAAAGTAAATATGTAATTTATTTAATTTACAAAAAAATTAAGTTGATAGTAGCTATAATTCCAGAGAAGGCAGTGTATAACTCTTTACATGACTCACTTTGTGTATTTACTTATTTATAATTAAATGAAAATATTATACAGGTGGCTATTTTGGAGTCAAACTAATTGGATACTCTATGACAAACCAACTAGTAAAATATACCGATCTCATCTAGCAGGTTCTAACGTGAAAGTGATTGTTTATCACAACATTGGTGCTGTCTCTGCAATGGTAATTGATCACACAAGGTCTAGATTGTACTGGGCCGATACTTTCTTAAAAACCATCGAATCTTCAAACTTTGACGGCTCCGATCGTGCGGTATATTTAAAAACTGATGTAAGTATGTAAAGCAGTATTAACTACAATACTTAATGTTACTATTCAATGCTTCCATTAGTAATAATTTTTATTATGGATTGAGTTGATAAAGTAATCATACAATAGCGTAAAAGTATTCTGTAAAAGTAACTCTATTATCATAATTCTTTAGGTTTATCAAATTCTAAGCATGAACATATATGAAGATAATTTATACTGGCTAATGGGTACAACTGCTACATTAAAAAAATGCAAACTATATCATGATAAATCATGCACAACAATCTCACTTGATCACTTAAATGTTGATAAATATTTCACAATTTTACATACATCCAGACAACCCACTGGTAAGTATACCACTGTTTAAAATAATTATTTATCTTACTTCAACCACCTTTATGTCATGGACCCGTATGGATTAAATTGGATAAATAACTATTTTAATCTTTGATGTGAATATATATAAAGTTTTATCGTAATTAATCAGTTTCACATATTTTTGTTATATACAGTAAAAAATACTTGCAAGGATAACAAGTGTGATTACATGTGCGTTCTGGGTAAGAATACTTCCACATGTGTTTGTCCTAATGGTCTTTTGAAAAATCTGGAAAACACTTGTGAACAAGATGCAAATATAAAGCATAAATTTGAATCAAATGTTATTAATCGAAAAAGTGATCAAATTCACCACAACAACAGAATGTTAATTGGAGTTCTTGTAGCTTGTATTATCATCATCATCATACTTATGTTTGGATACTATTATTATCAAAAAATTAAACCCAATACTTTTAAAAAATCTAGTGTCAGGTAAATTAGTGAAATTTTTTTTCATTTATGTATGTAAAGTCGCATCAACTTGCTAACCATCAATAACAATTGTGCATGTATATATAGTAGTTTACTAATAGTAGTTTATTAATTTTATAATGCAATTATTTGTACTAGATGTAGAACTTTGTCTAATTTTCAATTTTGTTAGTAGCATTAACTAGCGTTTGGTATTAAATGGGTGAAATGTTTTGAAAATGTTTAAATTCAATATTTAGTTCTATTTTCCGTTGAAACATATTGCGCCCGTTTTTTTTTTGTAGTATTTATTTTCAAAATTCTACGTATGATGAACAAGGTAAGTTTGCAACATCGTTCAATAGTATATCTACCTTACCACCAGGAGAACACGAGTATGTAAATCCTGTTATCAGCATGACAAAGGTAACTGTTTAATATCATGACCTAATCATGTACAATTATAATAGAAAATCTGCTTTTTTCAATGTATGTTTTTTTTTTATTCAGAGGCAAGACAACAAATTAAATGAAAAAGATAAAAATCAGCTAGTTAACATTGGACATTCGGACCAATCAGATGCTGAATCTGAAGCTTCAACATATCAACAAAATTCTCGTTTGGTAAATTAGGAAGGTAAATTAGTGTAAAGTTATATATGCACTGGAACCTGTATAAAGAAATAGATGTTAAATTTTGTACATACATATATGTGCATGCATGTATATTTGTAAAAACAAGTATGATATGTTCACACATACAAATGTATATTCAAAAATGTATATTAAACAATGAAGAAGGCTGTGGACTTCCTAAAGACAATAAATGAAAGTAAGACATCAAACACTATTTCAATTAGATTGTAATAAAGGAAGTGTTGTAACAATATAGTTTGTAAATATTAAATACATTGTTGTTATATAAAATAGAATTGTGCCATATTTTTAAATTTCATCATTCGTCTAGGCTAAGGTACACATACTATATACACTGCCGGCCAAAAGTTTGGGACCACTTTCTATTTTATTACATTTTACAACATAAGTAGTGGAAAGTGGCTTTAGCGGTTCTGTAATGTTTCCCTGGGCTTAGAGAGAGAGGTAGTAGGAATTACTTTACGCGTATGCAAGTAATAGAATAAAGTAATTTTTTTATGAAAACCCCCTTCTCTTATGCTGACATCTCTTATGCGGTGGTCCTAAACTTTTGGCCAGCAGTTTATATCCACACCTAATCCAGACTATACATATTTTTTTTCCTATTTCACGTGTACGTAAATACACACGTGCACACGTGTATTAAACAAACCCGGATCTCAATCCGCATCAGTCGCCGGACTCGAACGTGTCGAACGGATTCTTAACACGAGGAATTTGACAAAAAAAGACGAGTAGTATTTCTACTAAATTGTTTAATAAAGTTAATGACCTACGAATATGTTCTACTTCATCATTCTTCTTTCTCAGGCAACACTGCGTAAGTCCAAAGAGAAAGGCTATTGTGAAAATACGTCTAAAGGTGAAGTGATACGAAAAGAACAAACAACAATAAGGCGGTCGTCAATAAAATTAATATTCTCCTACACCAAATATGTCCGTAATTGAGCTATATAGTACTTGATATATGTATAATTTGTAATAATATATATAATTTGTTAATTAATAAGATAAGGACCATCAATAGCACCAATTCCTGCTACAATACCACCTTCATCTTCGTTTGATGATTTACTTCTCAAAATATGACCTACTTGTTTATTGTACATAACGTTGTCGTGATCTCTGTAAAAGTAAATATTTGTTATCACGTGACATCTTTTAATACATAAAAATCAGGCAAAAATATACAAATAATCACCCTATAACAACGCCGTAAACGCCAAGTTCTGATACGATGTCCACTAAGGAAAGATCGTTATGTTCGAATGGCTCATTTTTTGCACATACAATATAATTCTTCTGCGTTGGAGGATAAAAACGATCCATGAGTATCCAACCAGTTCTTTCCTCTGAAGATTTCATAGACTCTAATTTTGATATTATGTCTTCATTGTAAATATTATTTCCACCGCCTTCTCTTTGTGGTTTGAGAACATATTTCTTTGGGTTTACCATAGCTTCTTCAATTATTTTATCTCCTTCATTGTTCTACTTTCCCCAAGAAATGTAGTCGAATATAAAAATCAAATGATCGTACAATATGAGATACATAAAAATATTAGTAATCTCTTATAATTAGAATTATAAGAAACATTATTTTTTTATTACAACACTTACAAATTCTAGAGAATAGAGACCAGCAAAGACTTCTTGTACTTGTTTTATAGAATCACTATCTTTTAAAAATAGATTTAGTGCGTTAGGATATGATAAAGATTGTTGTACCTGGAAAGTGGAGCTGTTTTTATTATTAAGTTGGAAATATTAATATCAATATTTGATAGATGTACCTTTTTAGTACCGGCTAGATGATACTGAATAGATGGACATTTTATAGCCTGAGAACGTTCTATTAACAATCTAATTGACCACTCTTGTTCTGTAGGATAAGCTTCAACTTGGTAACCAGATCGAAAATAAACTACAGAAACTATTTGATTTCCACTAAAATAAATTAAAATTAGTTTCCTATTTTATCTAATAATAAAGAGAAAATATATATTATGCTTCATATAATGTTTAATTATTTCTTCTAACTCTTGCAATCGAAAATTCTTCAATAATTGTTTTATTATGAATTCATTTCCTACATCGAACTTGTTTTGTATGTTTGCAAGAAATATATAAAAAGACTTAAAAATTCATAATATTTCAAAGCTATATCTTTTGTTAAAAAACCAAATGAGGAAAATATATGAAATACTTAAACATACACTAGTAATTCTTTGTCAGAACTGAGTGTGGCTTCATCCACTAAATTTTGTAAACTCCGTCGAATTACTTTAATTTCAGGATTGAGTTTACGAATTTCAAATTCGTGAAATCTCTGGTCGCATATATTATAAGTAACGTCTTCAACAACAAACAGTATCACTGCCCTAAAATAAAAAATATTTATCATACTATTATTATTAGGTTGTCTCAAAAGTTTTTTTCACAATGTATATATTTAGTATTGTTAAATGACAGAATATGCATATACGATGAGATCATCTGTTCGCTAACACTTTATTATGTACTTTCTAAGCTACCTTTTACGTAGCCATGAAATTTGCATTCTTTAAAAACTAGGTTCAAGTTGCATTATGTGCATTAACACGTTCCATGCCATGTGTACCACCGATAGTACACATTAATCTTCAGACCGCCTATGCCACTTGTGAGTACATAGTACACACTGCATATTTATTTAATACGCTAAAAAAATATATTTTTTAACAAGCTTAAGGCTGTAGAATATATTCCCATCAAAAGAATGAGGCATTATAAAAAATTCAGTATATAACAAAGGAAATGGCCTGAATGAAAAATCGAGCAAAAACGGCTCAGCACGGAACATGTTCATCGTGATGAACTATTGGAACAACCTCGTATTTCTCTCATTATTTACTAACAAATACTTGCTGTTTATTATTGTATAGTTTCCATGAATGTGTTAGCCCTTTGCAAAGACCTGTAATAGGATTATTTTCTGGAATCTGAAAACAAACAATCTCTTAGTAGTTCCATGTGGATACAATATGAACAGATAATAACAAACATATTTACATTTTCTATTTTGTCCGGGTGTCCTAATTCTGATAAGATGTACCTACGAAATGTTTGAATCATGAAAAAAATATTGAAATATATTTCTTAGCAACAATAAAACTTTGTTGAACAAGTTTACTTATGATATTGTGAAGTAACTGTAGCTATGCCACCAAAGCTGCTTGCAATCGTATTTAGTTCAACCTGTTTAATCTGATTCTCATGTAACATGTAATCTGATCGTAGTAGACCAACGCTTACAGTCTATGGAAGAAATATTATCTTGTATTTAAAGATTATAATAAATAACAGTATTATATGAATCGTACGCTATTTCACCTGAGTATATCCTTCTTCATGTACAGTTTCATAAATGTTAAATAATTTTGCTGTGAAAGGATCCGCATCGATCGTACTAAAAGAATCAACATCGTTATTTATGTATCATATAATAAATACGAATTTTTCTTTAATTTTAGATACCTTTTCAAGCTGTTGACAATAAAAGTATGATCGTGTGCAACTCTATGTATAAGTTCATTTAATAATATTTGTATATTTTTTGCTTTCTCAAAATTCTTTCTAGGAAAAGCAGAAGGTAATAACATAAATGGTAACACCTGTACTTGACTTTTATTAAACGATTCTTTGGATCTCATACTAATACCTATAAAAAAAAACATTAAAATTGTATCAATTGTATGAAATTGTCATCATATAATTTTACAAGTATAAGTTAATGAACAAATTCAATCTTATTTAATTTGTTTGTAGATTAATACCATGCATAAGTGCCCAATCTTTAGCCTTATCTATGACAGTTTGAAATTCCTCATTTGAAAGTTGCAATTGAATGCAAGGTTGTAAACATGGAACCTGAACCTCCATAACTGTACAAATTTTAACACATCAGATGCAATACCAGAGTTAACCAGAGAAGAAATGCAATATTAACACTAACTGTTAGTTAATGATGGAGTATCTGCTTGAAATGATTTTCCGACATTGTAAATAGTAACAAGTCATTACTTTGTCATGTGATAAGTATAAGTATCATATCTCTTATCTCTGTCATATGTCATATAAACACATATATAAACAAAGTTTGTATATGACAGTAACCCCACCACTACTAAATTCAGTCGATAGTTTAAAAAATCAGTCGACTGAAAATAGTAGTTGAATACTATCGATTTAGTCGATAGTTTTTAGTCGATGGTGCCCATCACTACATTACATGGATGGCCGATGGCGTGGGGACCAGGCTTGCCATATTCCGCGCGTGCCAGGCCCCTTACCGCTGCGCCCCTCGCCACGCTACTACGCTGAGCCCGCCCCACTCTTCCCACTAACACTGACGCGTACCGCTAACTTATATAGCTTGCTCCACGCGGTACGCGTGAGTGTAGTGGGAAGAGCGGGGCAGCTCAGCGTAGTAGCGTGGCGAGGGGCGCAGCGGTAAGAGGCTTGGCACGCGCGGAATATGGCAAGCCTGGTGGGGACGCCATTTCAGTCGGCGTGTACAAGAAAAATATAAGAAGGGAAATAGACTGAATATAACTGAAACGTATAGTTCGTTAACTGAGATACTAGTTGGCGCTGTAAAAGAGAGCCATAGCACTGTCGCCTCTATCTAATCCTCTTTGTATGTAATATCACAGTAATATGATTGTAATATGTAGTACTGCAGTACATATGAATGTATGTGTCGTGTACATATTATACATATGTGTATTGTGTATACACAAAGAGGATATTTAGAAGTAGAGACAGTAGACTAGGCTGTGACCGACTATATATAGCACTTTGCCCACATCCGTCATCTGGTATATAGACGATATAATCTTGAAACACGGCATTTTATCTGAAGTCGGGTCTAGAAGTTTTTATGGTCTAAGGTCTAAAGCTATATTCATAAGGGATTTATGTACTTGCGACTTGCAAACGCATGCGCACCGGAAATTGGTTACCGAAAAACGCTGCAGTTCACCCTTGTAGAAAAGATGGTGTTCTATGACCGACGCTTGCGCTGTGCTGTCCTTTCTGTGAAAGCACAGTTCTTTCACACGTAAACCTGTAATTTGGACTATTGTATACTTTCAAAGCAGCATATTGAAATATTTATATTTTGTATGAAATACGTTCAAAACGTTACGTATTAGAGTGCATTTACATAGCAACGGTTATTAATAGCTGTTTGCAGCAAGAAATATTGAAATAGTTTTTTGGTATCGCTGCTTCATGTTCCATTATGAGTGACTATTCAGCGGTTGCTCCGCCTCAAAATTTCAGCCAGAGCACCGCGTTCGCGGCAGCTTTGCAACGTGCAAAACAAGTAAGTTAATGTATAAAAGTATTCTAATAACCGTCTATGAGTAAAAATCGCTTAAGTAGTCTATATAGTATTTCTCGTCTAGATGAAGCCATACATTCGCTTAGATTGTTATAATTTTATGTTCATAGAATTGATCATTTCGAAGTAATTAGTTTATGCTTTAATATTCAGTTAATCCTGTTCAAAAAATTGTATAGCCAAATAAATTTTTAAAACATTTTCTTGTTGAGATACCTATTGTTGTTGATTCATTTATATTATTGGAAATAGAGTGTTTATATCATTGATGTTTATACAGCTTGTGTACACTTTCATTGTTAAAACGTTGCCTGGTATCTAATTATTTTACTTAAATATTTAATTTTAAGTAGAACTGAATAACAATTAGACAGTGAATTTTTATATAAATTCATAATGATATAGATTAGTTTGTAAAAACAAATATGTAAAGTAAGGTTTGCTAAATTGAAAATAATGTGAACACTCATATCGATTCACAATGAAATTTTAATTTTAACGGGAGTAGTAAATCTACATTGTAGGAATGAATTAGATGTTAGATGCATTGGTATTGATGCCGATCGATCGTCGGCGAACAGCTGAGTTGATTAGGTGATCGTCTGCTCATCTCGCTGGTCGTCGTTATGAGCAGACGATCGATTTGTTATTAACGACGACGTTCGTTTGAATTTGTATTTAGAATCAGTTTGGAATAAACTACGAAACCGTTAAAAGCTCCTATAACATATAACGCAAACTCACTATTATTTATAGCATGTGAATTATTCTATATAGTGACTAGGACCTTCTTGATACATACGTTTAAATTCTGTCTTTTTCTATTTTCAGATAGCTGCGAAGATTAATCCAGCTAGTGCTCAAAATAATCAGGATGCAAAATTGAAACGTCCTCTGGAAGATGGTTCAGGTAAAAAGAAAGTTAATTTGTTAATTTTATTCAAATGAACTTATATGTATTAACCAATTAACTATTATAAAGAATAATAATATTATACCAATACTATAATTGTTTTATAAAAGAGAATCTGCTTTACCTTTAACTAGGAATATATGATTTCTAATTATACCATAATTAGACAGCAGATATCTTTATGCAAAATAAAAATGTTTTGCATTGATTGTGGGAAGCAGGAATAACATAAAAATTCATTTAATCCCTTAACGACTTTGTTACATTAAAAGCAACATCGCAACATTCTTGAATTTTTAAAATCTTTTACTGTTTTATATTCCATCCAACCAATTTCTTTATAAATGCATAAACATCTGCAGTCTAATCATAATATATGTGTTGAACACATTATGATGAACCATTTTATACATTTTAGAACCAGAAGCTAAGAAAATGGCATCGTTAGTAGCAGACCCACTGATAGGACTTCGCGGTCCACCAGGAAGTAATTCGTTAGGAGATTCAAGCAATCAGAGTGGAAGAGCAGGGCAAGCAGGATCGTCAGGACCAATGGGAAATGTGGGAGGTATTTGTAATGAAGATATCAGAGTTCCTGATAAAATGGTTGGTCTAAGTAAGTAAAAAGAAAGTGGCAAATTTTTATTTTATATAGACTTCTATAATCGAACCTAAAGCTATATATATTAATGTTGTTCTATGAACAGAAGAATCATCTATATTTTGATATTATTGAGTTTGAATTATTAAATCAATATTATCCATAACATTGTGCATTAACAATTAACAATAATGTGTTTACAGTCATTGGAAGAGGTGGAGAACAAATAACAAGATTACAAAGTGAAACAGGATGTAAAATACAGATGGCACCTGAAAATGGTGGGCTACCTGAACGTGTTTGCACATTAACTGGCTCAAGAGAAGCTGTCAAGTAACTTGTTTTTTCCTTCTTATTTTATTAACATTAACTATTTTGTGTGCAATGCATTTTTAATTTGAAACTTTTACCTAGAAGACAGGATTATTTTCTGGCGCTACAGCCAGTAGCGTTTATTAAGTATATTAGATAAAGCAAAATACATATGCAATAATGTATATATATATTTATATATCTTACATTTGTACATATACTTATGTGCCATGTACATATGTGTGTATACATGTATTGAATATACAGTACACATACTGAATTATATGTGCACACATATAAATATGTATTTATATTTGTGTGTGTATGTACATATATTCCACTAAACACATATATAAAAATCTTCTCCTTATATTTGCTTAAATAACAAATGATTGATCTACTTCTACTGTGGTAAATTTCCTAGAAACACCTGAAAAAATCAACTATTTATTTTAAAACAATATGGTTTCTAAATCCCAATTTTTACATTAATATAAGATTACAGTGTTTCCTATACACAAAATGTATCTGTTGAAAAATGTGTTCCAAGTACAAATAGTTTCTGTATGTTTAGTATACCTCATATGCTATCACTTCATGTTAACATCCATTTCCCCAATGTAGGTTATATGCTTTTTGCATATTCAAATTGTCAAATGTTTTACAGAAATCTTTATTTAGCTCCTGGATGTGAATAGCGGGCTCATACTTGACTTTACATATGCTTCCGAACATTTTATCATTGAAAACTCATTGATAAGTTGTGGCTTTTAATTTCATAATTTTGTACTTACTAATAGTTTTTTGCTTTCAATAGGATGTGGAGAAAGAAGGAAGAAAGGAGGATAGGATATGCATGGGGACGAGTTATTCGCAACAGGAAGAAAATTGAATTTTTTATTTATTTAAATCTGCTTATAATTAAGCCTATGACATTTTAACATGAAATTTAATTTTATTATACACTTAAGGAAAAACTCCTTGTTGAAGAAAAAGATAATGTGACATTTATGAGTTATTAATGTTTTGGCACACTGTAGACATCTCATTATGTGTTGCAAACAAATTACATTACATTATATTACAATACATTAATAGAATTATACTTGTATTAAAAGAAATTGATCATAGTTATATTGCACAAGTAAACTGTATGTGTTTCAGTCGAGCTAAAGAATTGGTACTGTCGATTGTCAATCAAAGAAGTAGAACCGAGGGAATTGGTGACATGAATATGAGTGGAAGTAGCAGTGGAATGATGGGACATCCAGGATTCGTTGAAATAATGATACCTGGCCCTAAAGTTGGTTTAATTATTGGAAAAGGTGGAGAAACGATAAAACAGCTACAAGAGAAATCTGGAGCAAAAATGGTTGTTATACAAGAAGGTCCGTCTCAGGAACAAGAAAAGCCCTTAAGGTAATAACAATCAGAATGTCCATTTTGCAGCCCATTAATTCACATCTTGTATTATTCTTTAAATCTAAAAAATCTGGAGAAGAATGGAAGCTACCTGTACCTTTGTTTATGCAGGATAACTGGAGATCCACAAAAAGTGGAATACGCCAAACAGTTAGTATATGAATTAATAGCTGAAAAAGAAATGCAAATGTTTCACAGAGGCGCAAGAGGTAGCGAGAGAAGTGGAAATTATTCGAACGAAAGCAGTTTTAATCATGGTTCTGGAACTACCGATGGAGTCGAGGTATATATAGGAAAATATTTAACAAATTAAGAGCGTAGACTCGTTTCTACGATTGCAATTGTGCGGGATGCACGTTCTCATTTCTCAATAATGCAAAGGTGGGGGTTTTCAGTAGTCAAAAGCGCTAGATAAAAGATCAATCTAGGCCGCGATCGCCCTCAAAGGTCCTATTTTTATGTTTACGAGGTGTAATATGCATTATTTGGAAGCATGCAGCTGTCGCAGCTTTATGAAAATGGCTACACGTGTAACTGTATGCTTCCGAATAATGCAAATTGCTTTTGAGGGCGATCGCGGTCTAGATCTCTAGCGTTTTTAACTACTGAAAAACTCCATCTTTGTATTATCAGGAAATGAGAACGCGCATTCCGCACCCTTGCAATCCTGGAAAAACGAGTCTACCCCCGGAATACGACTTAATTCAAATTTTATCTGTTTATAGGTACTTGTTCCAAGAGCAGCAGTTGGCGTGGTTATTGGCAAAGGCGGAGACATGATTAAAAAAATACAAGCAGAAACTGGTGCAAGAGTTCAGTTTCAACAAGGCAGAGAAGATGGTCCTGGAGATAGAAAATGCATACTCTCTGGGAAACATCAAGCTGTAGAACAAGTTCGTCAACGCATTCAAGAATTAATTGATAGCGTAATGGTAAGTACTATATTTCACAATAATTAAGTTTCTTTTGTTTATGTTGTGCCGAAGATATACTATTTTACCTTTGAATATTATCACTAGAGAAGAGATGATGGCAGAGGTAACATGAGTGCAAGAAGTGGTCCACGAGGAAATGGATTTGGCGGTAACCGTAATCCAAACGAATACGGTGGATGGGATAGACGCCAAGGGGGACCTATGCAAGATAAAGTAGAAACAACATTTACCGTTCCACAATCAAAATGTGGGATTATTATTGGAAAAGGTGAGATTATATTCAATTATAAACGTTAAAATCAACTTAAATTCATGATACAACTGCATAATATGTTTATTTGGATTATTACAGGTGGCGAAACTATCAAACAAATAAACCAACAAACTGGAGCGCATTGTGAATTGGATAGAAGAAATCAAAGTAACGAAAATGATAAAATTTTCATAATTCGCGGCAACCCTGAACAAGTGGAGCATGCAAAAAGAATATTCAGTGAAAAACTGGGCATGGTAATTATGTGATCATTTAATTGCCAACCGTGTATGATAAAAGTATTATGTATATATTATATTTTTTCACTAATTATGCATAAATTAATATAAAGGCACCAGCTAACACATCGTTTACCGGTACACAAGGTGCAATCGGATATAATCCGACATGGAATGCCGGAACAGCGTATCAAGCGTGGCCAAATCAACCTCAAACCGCAGACACAAGTACACATCTATTTTTATTTGACATAAATAAGTCTCTCAGATGTATTCAAATTAAAACATATAATTCTTTTGTTATAGATTCTGCTAATCAAGCTCCTGTTCAAGTAAATCCTCAAACAGGACAACCGGATTACAGTGCACAATGGGCAGAATATTATAGATCATTAGGCATGCATAGAGAAGCAGATATGATAGAGCAACAAGCAAAACAAGGAAAACCAGAACATAATCAGCCATCAGGTGAAACACTGTGATCCTATTAATAGCAAATTATTTATAGAGCATATTATATATATATTATAGCAAAAGTGAGTAAATGAAATTCAAAATGTTAGAAAATTTTTTAAATTGTAGATGTCAATACATTATTTTTCCTCTATTCATTAGTTTCTACCCCTTGCAATCAATGCAAACAATTTTTATTTTGCACAAAGTTCCGCAGCCTATATATGACACTTGAACGCATTTTACAAGTAGTTTTTTTTATAGGAAATGCACCAAATCAAGCTAATGCTTCGGCAGCGGGTAATGCTGGTCCAACTCAACAACCACAGCAGGCACAACCACAACAGCCACAAGCGGGAGCCACTCAAAACGGAGGCCAAGCAGATTATAGTGCACAGTGGGCGGAATACTATAGAAGTATTGGTAAAATAAAAGAGGCTGAAGCTATAGAAGCTCAAATGAAAGCGGGGAAGGTATATTCAGAACTAAAAACAAGAAAAGAGTAAAGGTCATATTACAAAAAGATAAAGTAATACGTTTAATTTTTCAGTTGGGAATGCAAAACAATCAAATGGCCCAACAACAAATGCAACAAAACATGCAGGGACAATCTGGTCCGGCAGGCGCAGCACCTAATGCTTTTCCACAAGCTTATGGTAATTATCCGACAATAAATCCTGGCTCAACTCCGGCAAGTTACTATGCAGCGGCGGGGGCTGGATCTAACACACAACCGCAGGCTGGTCAGCAGAATCCGTCTTTTCCGACAGGCTATCAAAACTATCCGTATTCACAAACGAATTCAGAAAGTTAAATTTTCACCACGGAAAACATAAAGTGTAAGTATTCCTTTGTAGCCAGTACAGATATCACACGTAGTGAAGAAATTGTGTGGTACGAAAGTGTTTTTTTCTTTTTTTATATTATGGAAGTGTTGGCTATATGGATTCATCTGTAATGTCACTTCACGATTAACAGACATGATTACAGTAACATTAAATAAATCTTCTTGTATCATACAATTTCTTGTAACATTTGCTTTTATATTAAGTCAATGTAAAATTGAGTGCACTAAAACATGTAATTTTGGAAATACTTTGAAGTATCTTTTAAAGAACGTTTCTGACATTATAAATAAATGTTTTAAAATATTTGTTTCGTGTATGAAACACTTTACGAAATTCAAATGCAAAGTTTTCAAATCAAACTTGATACATGTAACATAATTTACAAATTTCTGATATATTCCGGGTTAATTGGTTTTATAGCTTAAAATCAACTTGTAAATCAACAAACTTTGTAGTTGAAGTTCTTGTTGATGTGATTGTTATACATAATCTACGTAAAACGGAAACATGTTTAGTTATATCTCGTGAAGACTATCCATATGCAATTATTATTATTATTATTACTATTGTTATTATTATTCTAACTATTATTATTGTTCTTATTATTGTCATCATCATCATTATCATCATCACTATTATTACCATTATTATAGTATTTCTTATACATAAACGTTGCAGTATTAACGTTTAAAACCAAACGAAATAAAATTTAACCGTAAATTTACGGTGATATTCATTCATACATATACAATATTTATTCATTGATACGTTCAACTTATAGCCTATTTACATCCCGTTGACATGCATAAAAATCTTCTTAAAATATGTCTGAAAGTTTTGCTCCATAAATGATTCAGATTGTATCTCAAAAATACAACTTATGATTATTATCCTTTACAGAGGATTGAACGTGTTAATTTTATAATTCGTCATATACATTATTATATCCAATCACTTATATTTATATTGGCTTGATATTTATCGTTCATTATGAAAATCAATGGTGTAAGAGGAAAGGTGTGTTATATGCGCGCTGACGACTGTTGATACTTTCAGGGAGTTGTATGTCCATAAATTGATAAATTCGTAATATATTGATATTTTGTCTGGTTATATGAAATAATATATTTTACACCTTTGAAAGTATATTCGTATTTACGTGTGACTCATGTGTTTTATTATAATTGTTTGTTTATTTCAGATAGTTTTCAGATAGTTTCCCAACGGGATGCGGTTAATGCCTGCTGTAACTTCATATAATATTTACAATAAATTACGATAGTTGATCGCTTCGCAAAGACCATAAACTTCAAAGAATGACACTAGAAACGACTATGTTCTATTTATACCATAATATTTTGTGTTTTTTTTATACACAAAGATATATACAGATTGTAGGATACTCATGGTTTAATTTTAAGTAATAAGAAATGCCAGAAGTTTAACATTAGTATCGGCATGGTGTCTACTTGTGTTTTACTTATATATACTATTGTATGTATTTTTGTTCCATAACACCTAATTGTAATATAAATTAAAACTGGCAGGTGAAGCGGCAGGTCAGAAACAGGAACGAGGATTCGACTACAATATCCATATTATTATGCTTCCCATTTATCATTAAAGATACTAAAAATTATCGTGAAAATATATTAATAAGAGAAACGTTTAGATACTTATTTCAATATGTCATTATTTATGTTTCACTGTCTCATTCATGAAACATTTCCCTTCAGTAAATTACAAAACATTGATAGCGTAAACGGCTGTAATAACAGCTACAATATCTTTCTATCGTCTATGAATTGTTTCACATATTATGTATGCAACAAAATATGATACACGTATGATGGTCTACGTACACTATATATACTATTATAACAATACTAAATACAATTTTACCTTGGTTCCTTTGCATTTTTTTATCAAGTACCACAACTATTTTTAGATTTTTGGAGCTGCCAGTTGTAGGAATGTGTATACCCGTGCTTCGATAAATTTCATCAAGGGGATCTGCTATTTAAAACATTTTATTCAGCAATCTGTCTGTTTATATTCAAAGGAATCAGGACCTGCAAAACTGGAGAGTGATGGATGGCATATCAAATCACTGTCTGTTTACATAATTTGTATAATCGTATATATTGTTTATTATTATTATTAAATGGTTATTCACGTGAATCTAATAATTATAATAGATAATTATCGACAAATAGTCATGTAAAACAGTGACTTCCAAATTATGTAATTCTAAAAACATTGAAATTCATATGTTTCTAACATTCAATTACATGTATATTAGTTAAAACTAAATGTCCAAAAAGGAACCATCTTAAACATAATTTCTAGTAATATAAAACATTTAACTTCGTGAATTTTTATCGTATGTATACATACAGTATTTATATATTGAATGCATATTTTTGCGTTATTTAATCTATTATTTTATTTACGCGTGATTAAAACAACAAACTCGATTATATACGCAATTGAGCTACAAAAGAACTATGAAAGTAAAAGTGAACATCTCTTTACTTTTCGTTATTTTTCCGAAACTATGAATATATATATATATATTGAATATATTTTAACAGATGAAATTGAAAAACTATTATTTATTACTCATGTTTCGTAGTAATCATTATTTTTTGTGTTTAAGCAATATATTATAATTTGTATTTTCATTTCAATAAATGGGTTCTCGCATTTCTTTTAAAGGTAAACAGCATTATATATGTACCAACGTACACACAATAAATAATATAACATTAGATATATGTAAATTTTGTATTCACAAAACAGTATAGATTTGTTCAAATTCTAATAACTTTAATTTACTTATATTCAAATACATTCAATTTTCAGGATAAAAACACGAATACAATTTACAGTATATATAATTGTTTTATTTACGTTGCATATTTATGTATGATTTATCAATAAAATACCTATAATGTACATATACATATATATATGTTATAACAATAAGTAGTGTACTTCTAACGATTTTGTACAAGTATTACTTTGTAAAAATATAATCTTCTTTGGTTGTATCTGATATACGTATATAATTAATAAAATTACAAAATTAATGTTATATTTTTTTTATAACATTACATATAAATGAAAACTGAAGATCTACAAATTTTGATTTTTTCTTTTTGTTTCAGTAGTCGGTTAAAACGGCACTGGTTTGGTGTATTTTTATTTCCACTTCGTCAACGCAATTTTTATCGTCATATTGAATTTATTTAATTATTAACATTTAAAATTTATATAAAGATTTATTATATGTATTATTGAATTATTTAACTATTAAAATAATATACCTGAATAGAGAGTATGTAATGCGAGTAATGTCTTCAACATGCTTCTCAATATTTGCTAAAAGTTGATTCGTTTCTTTTTAATACTAAATATAGTAAAACTTAAATCTACTTGTTTAAGCGGTGTGTTATACGTATTAATTGCAGTTCATTAAAGTAAGTAAATATATAATAAATATTACTCTGTTAAAGTATTTTTGTAAATAACGGTATCATTTTACGCTATAATTAAAAAAAACCATTTGATTAGAGTAAACGTGGACTGCATTTTACACGTGTTATTTATTTTATTATATTTAAAAATACTAACTATTATATTTTTTAATTTAAAATAGTGTGTAAAAAGTAATGAAAATGTTCCAGGCGTAAGAGTGACCCATACTGTCATGTGCTTTTACGAAGAGAAATCAATTAGAAGAACAAGAAACAAAGGAATTTATAACGAAAGGTTTGTAAACAGGTTTATTGTAAAAAGAAAACCTTAACTATATATTTAACGATTTATATTTGTCAATTTGATTATACATAAATAATGATAAAATAATTATTTTGGAATTTTAGCTTAGCTGACCTCACGTTCGGATGCTGATTAAAACAATATGTAGAAATACTTTGTACTACGATCGCGTATTATATGTATAATTAACTTGTTAAAATATAAACTTTATAGTTAAGCAAAATTATTTGCAGAAATGAAATTTTGAATGCTTTAATAAAATCAATAACTTCTGCTCTGGTATAGAATATACAATATTGTCATACAGATGTTAATATGTACAGTTAAGTGTACATTATCTATAGGAAAAATATAAATAGTATAACAAAATGTATATTTGTGCTTTAAGCATTCATTGCTTCTCTTGAATTCGCTGAATTCAACGTAGTTCAAAATTATTCTCGCAATATATGTACACTGATGTTAATTAAAGCCTCTAAAAATCTATATAAATATTATTTGCCAGCAAGTAATATATATTCAATAATTGGCCCAATACGTGAAGCGTTCGTCTTAAATCTTCAAATTTCTGGTGCTGGACCGTACATGGGATTTAACTGTTGCGTACAGCGTATAAATGTAGCTCGGCGAGGTAATTCACGTAACCGTGCTGCACCTGTATATGTACATGCAGAACGTAAACCACCCAGGATATCAAGGATAGTATTCTCTACTGAACCCTTATAAGGCACTTCTACAGTTTTTCCTTCTGAAGACCTACGCAAACGATAAATTTATTAACATTAACAACGTAAGATATTTCACAATTAGATTGCGGATCTTTATGCAAAATAAAAATGGTCTGTTTCTATTTTAAGAGAGAGAGACAGATAGATATTTTATTCTTACTTTAATCATTCGAACAAGTTGAAAATAAGTTCTTAAGAAATGATTTTAATCTCTTTACTGTTTTAAGATACACCTACTCAGTTTTGTTAGAAATGCATAAAATCTGCAGTCTATTAATAATTATTATACTGTTCAGATTATAAACCTGTATTCAGCAACGCCTCCAGCATGTTTTTTCATTGCAGTGCTTGAAGCCATACCATAAAATAATTTAAATTTTTTCCCATTTTTTTCTATAATCTCTCCTCCACATTCATCATGACCAGCAAACATACCACCTGCCATTACAAAATCTGCACCAGCTCCGAAAGCTTTTGCCAGATCTCCAGGACAAGTACAACCTCCATCCTAAAATAAAATATCATTGAAACGACACTATTAAACAGTCATAATAGTTCAGTCGCCAGGTACTTTTATCTGGAAAGTATTCCGAACTTAATGAAATTTTGACACGTCATTTGGGGGTACTCTGGGGAGTCGAATCTGAGTTTTCGACCTCAAGGACCCTGTGCTAACTTGGGGAGGGGGGAAAAAACCACGATTTTTGTTACCTGTTTTTAGTATTTCGTCTATAACTCAAAAACTATGGGTCCTACAAACTTTTTCTTTTCATTTTTGAAAAGAGCATTAAATTTCCTTCAAATTTCACTGTCCAACGTATTTTTTGACCCAACAGGTACCGAGAGACGGGCGTTCAAAATTTGGAAATGTTTCTCAAAATGACATTTTGAGCCACACATTGTGACATTTAGCAGGAAATCGCAAGTTTCTGGCTCATAATTTTAATTTTTCAACACATCTACATATAATCTACATACTATGTATACCCCTTACATTGTAAGGCTCAAAATGTCATATTGAGAAACATATCCTAATTTTGAACACCTGTCTCTCGGTACCTATTGCGTCAAAAAATACGTTGGAACAGTGATATTTGAAGAAAATTTAATGCTCTTTTCAAAAATGAAAAGAAAAAGTTCGTAGGACCCATAGTTTTTGACTTATAGACGAAATACCAAAAACAGGTAACAAAAATCGTGGTTTTTTCCCCCTTCCCAAGTTAGCACAGGGTCCTCGAGGTCGAAAACTCAGATTCGACTCCCCAGAGTACCCCCAAATGACGTACCAAAATTTCATTAAGTTCGGAATACATTCAAGGTAGACGCCCTTTTTTCGACCTGACAACTGGACTATAAATCTAAACGTGAATAATAAGATTTACAGATATTATGTGTCCCTTCAAGCCATGAGCTGCATCTGCACATTCAATAACTGCACTTAGTTGCGGATAACCAACACCAGTTTTCATTCGTGTGGTGCAAACAGATCCAGGACCAATTCCAACTTTGATCACATCAGCTCCGGAGAGTATCAACTCCTCAACCATTTCTCCAGTCACTACATTTCCTGCCTAAACACAATAATTATTTTATTCAACCCTTTGACTACTGTTGGCGCCTAAAGGCGCTTAAAAATCTTGCGCTTGTGATACTGTAGGCGCTTAAAAATATTGCGTTTGTGATACTGTAGACTGTAGGCGCTTAAAAGTATTGGGCTTCTGATACTGTAGGCGCCCGGGAAATTTTATCGATTATTATTCCGGCAAATCTTATTTTAGTCAGACGTAAATGAATGTTAATTCAGCAGTGATATATACCGTTAATCATTTATTATTTAAATACGTTTATTTATATTTTGCAGATATTTTTAAATAAATATAATATTGTTTTAATGTAGTGTGTGGAATTCAGTGTTTTGATTATTTGAATATACTTTCTCAGAAATGCACGCCTAGCGAAAAGTTTTACCGTTCTCGGTGTACATCGCGAATGAATTCCTATCGTATGGTACGGCTGGAGCGTCTTAAAGTCTGCCATAGTCAAAGGGTTAAGTAGAAAGTATATGTTTGTAAGCAGTTAGCAATGCATTTAAGGGAATGGACTCGTTTTTCCAGGACTGCAAGTGTGCGCGTTGCTCCATCTCTCATTACTCAATATTGCAAAGACGGGGTTTTTCAGTAATCAAAAGCGCTAGATAAAAGATCAATCTAGGCTGTGTATAATAGTTTGCATTATTCGGAAGCATACAGTTGCGCATGTAGCTATTTTCATAAAGCTGCGACAGCTACATGCTGCTGAATAATGCAAATTACGCCTCGCAAACGTAAAAATAAGACTTTTGAGGACGATCGCGGTCTAGGTTGATCTTTTATCTAGCAGTTTTGACTACTGAAAAGCCCCACCTTTGCATTATCGAAAAATAAGAAGGCGCATCCTGCACCCTTGCAATCCTGGAATCGAGTCTACCCCATAACACTAAACCTACCACGAGGGGTCAAATGAACCACTTAAAATTTTTTATTTGACAATTATTGAGATTGTAAAGGTGTTTTCATGGGAATTGATTGAATAGATTTTTCGACTCCAGCATATATTATAGTAAAAATCGCACAAAATATAAATAAATTTAATCTTGTTATTTTTATAATACCATACACATTACTCACTTTTGATGGTAGGTAGGTTTAGTATTCATATTATCTTTACGGAAGTTATTATTATATTATAAAAGTAAATAATTCTATGATTACTTACAATTATTGTGTGATTAGGGAATTCTTGTCTGACTTTTCTAACATATTCAACAAAATGTTGTGAATATCCATTAGCTACGTCTAAGCAAATAAAGGATAGCTCAGGTACAAATGCTAAAATGTTCGATAATCGCTCATAATCCTCCTTCCCTGTACCAGAGCTTGCAGCAACATTTTGAAGACAATCAGGATTTTCAAGAGCAAAAGTTTCCCATTCCTCTGGTGTATAGTATTTATGAATAGTAGTAAAAAGTCCGTACTAAAATATGTATTTTACTTATACTATCTTTTGTTCATTAATTGAACTGTTTTAAATATTGTATATTAATAAAAAATCGTGAACAATTGTGATATACCTTTGATAAAGCTTTTGCCATTTCAAATGTTCCTACGGTATCCATGTTTGAAGCCATCACAGGTACTCCTTTATAAGTTCGTTTAGAATTACGAAATGTAATTTCTCGAAGGAGATCAACCTAACAAAAAATTAAAATATATTTAGTCAAACATATTATTAATTTCGAATATATTAATTGTAGCAAATAAGCACATAAAAATGTAACAAATAGCTCGACAATATGTTTTACAATATAATGGTTGTAATAATAATATAATATATCATTGTTTGCTTTAAATAAACAAGTATAATCTTTGTACATATAGGTGTATGGATGTAAAGACATTCTTGTTATATGAATGTATAAAAGAGCACTTTTTTTGTCGCGAATCCTTGATAGAACTTGGGCGTGTACCGCTATTACAATTTTAAATTAGATTAAATATTCATAATGTTGTAGTTTCGTATAAAAAAATGAAATAACGAAAGCAAGAAATATAGATATTTGTACGTTTTTATAATTGTTAGCAGTTTCACTTACATCAGATCTACTTTTTAATATACTCCTCTTCGGACGTAATAAAACGTCTTTGAAATCTAGTTTGATGTCGTTTATAATATTAGGCATTTCAATGGATTTTTCAATCGTTCTTTCAAATTCACTGTTAACAGACTACTTCGAACGAGTTCTGACGTTCTGATGGGCAATAAAGACCATAAACCTATAAATATAAAATACATAGTTTTGCGACAGTTTCTTTAAAGGCGCACCGTTAACTGTAATCCACACTACCTTCATAAGAGATGCGAGAAACGTATGATTGGTTAACCGATCTCAAATAAGACAAGTTACCAATACGATCGTAAGATAATTTCGATACTCGCTGGACGATATGAACAAGCCATTGGTAAAAGACTAAAAGTAATCCTAACAAAATATGAAAAGCAATTATATACAAATAAACTGCTTTATGTTTATCGATATTTATTCTTACAATTTATTTTCTATTAATTCAATTCAAATTATAATCGTATTCATGTTCAATTTAACATTAATAATCGTTAACTACAAAATTTATGATTTGACAGTATTACATGGTATTTGATGGTATTACATGCGATTATGTGGTAATATTAAAATAAGAAAACACGATTATCAATAATACATAAATATTAAACAAAACGGACTATTTTTGCAAATACATATAATATTTACAAATACTACAGTTTGTATAGTGCTTACCTTATTTTCTTCTTATAACAACTTATCAGTAAATATTATAAACATACTTTAAACAATACTCGTTTTTAAGAGCTACATGTATGTATTATTTAATAAAATTTATGAATTTATTATGAAAATTTAATAAAATTTATGAATAGAAAATAATTTTAAACGGAGATTGAAATGAAGTTGCAATATATGCATAAAACTTATTATTATTCTCATGATAGATGGTTTTCTTATGTAAGAAGGAAGTGATGACACATTAAGTTTTATTCAATAAAAGTGATGTCGACCTACTACATATAAAATTTGATGACTAGGCTGTAACAAGGTGTCACAAAATATTTATGAATTTAATGAATACGCACTTTTGTGTTGTTCTGTTAAAATAGTGTATTATTTGGAAGGCATCAGAAAACAATAACTGACAAAACTTAAGACTCTCAGCAGTGAAAAATGAGGGCAGTGATAGGTGTGGAAAGGACATTTTACATATCCTGAAATTCTCCAGTACCATTAGCGTTGAGCATAAGTATGTTCGGATTTTCCTTTTCAAAGGCAGTTGCATCTCTACCACCAGGTCGTTCTTCTTGCCCCCATTCACCCAGTGTCACATTCATTACGTCCGATTGCTCTCGTAGTTTCTCCTCCTCCTTCTGAGACATTACTAACAATGTATAATGAAACATATTATACGAATACAAAGTAAAAATTTGTTGAAAATAATTGACCGTACAGACCTATAATCGATCTTATAAAAAAGTAATCAATAATACTATATAATTTAGTTACTCTAACTTACAGATAAACAAAATACTCAAAAGTAAAACAAATATGCAATATAAAATTGAACCATTTAATCATTTTCACAAACCTGTTTATCCTCTTGAGCAAACTTGTCAAACATATTTGCATATAATTTTCTTTCCTTTGCTAATTGCTTCTTAATTTGGGCATTACAAATTGCAATGTTTTTGGCAGCTGCTGAATTTTTTGGTTCTATTTCCAAAACCGCTTGAAAGTCTTTAATTGCACTTTCAGGCGATGCTAGTGCAAGATAAGCTTGTCCTCTTCTAAATAATGCCTTCTCATTTTTTGGACTTAAATCCAAAGCTTTATTACATTGAGCTTTTGCTTCAACATACTGATTTAACTTTAAGTAACAAAGAGCAAGGTTTAAGTCTGCAGATAAAGTGAGACTATCTCTTTCTGGTTTCAGATCTCCTTTAAAGTCATCTGTAAACTCCAAAAATGAAACGACCTTCTGATACATTTTAGTAGCTAAATTATACTCGTTTGCTTTAAAGTAACGCGTTCCTTTTTCTTTATAAATCTTAGCTTGCTCTATTTTTCCGTCACCCTTTAAAGACCATGTTTCCACACCCTGGAATGTATATAATTCATGAACTAATAAAAAATAACTTTAATTTTTCATATAATGTAATTTTTAGAAATTATATAATTACCTTCTCAAAGTTTTTCAATTCTACTATATATTCTACAGTTGCATTTGGAGGAATGCTAAATTCTGGTTTTCCTACATTTTTAAATGCATATTTGCTTTGAATTTTAAGTCTTGATTTCTCTCCCTTCCTAAATTTTTCCAAGGCTTTCTCTACACCTTCTATAACACCACAATCTTCTCCTTCACCAAGAGAAAACTGTACATCTCTATCTTCAAATACTTTGCCTTCGTACATTCCCGTTAAATGAACTAAAAAATGAAATTAAAATAATTATCTTATTACTAGACTGCGGATCTTTATGCAAAATAAAAATTGTCTGCATCAATTGCAAGCCATAGGAGCTAAATAGAAATTTCCTTTTTTCTTTAATAATATTATGAAATTTAAAATTGCATGTTGATATCCTCGAATTCTTCTAATCTTTCTATTGATTCAAATTTCTTCTACCCTTTGTTTCTCAAGAATGCATAAAATACGTAGTTTACTACACTTACTATCCACTAAAGCTCCATCCTGAGGAAATACCAAACGTGTTCCATGAACAATTTCATGCCTTTCAATACTACCATCTTTGTCAGGGCTCAAATCTTCTCCAATCCAATCAATCATTTCAATCTAAGGAACAAAAACATGTATATAATAATATACAGAGATTTGATAGGTTTATATTACTAATGCTCAGACAGTTTGTAAATGTAATACATATGTAATTATGTTTATGATAGGAATTGTGAATGCTTGTTTCAGTCACAAGAGAACAATGTTTAGAGAAAATTTTGAAAGAACACAAATTCTTAAATTTAGAAAAACATTATCAACAGTATAAGTGTTGTTGCCTTTAACATTTCTAGGACACAACTTACTTCAAATTTGAGAGTTGAATCTGGAGGAATATTTGGTGGACTACCCTTGGCTCCATATGCGTAATCAGGAGCACATGTCAGCATTGCAATTTCACCTTTTTTCATAGTAGCCACTCCAATATCCCAAGCTTTGATAACACTTCCTTTTTTAAGATCAAACTTAAATGGTTCGTTACGGTCCCTACTGGAATCTATCTTTGTTCCATCCAGTAGGGTACCAGTATAATGTACAGTTACATTACATCCAAGTGTTGGAGTTTCATCTCCAACACCTTCTTTAATAATTTCCTTCAACACACCTCCATCCTTTTTGGGAGATATGTCTATAGCAGTCATTCTAATTGAAATAAGGAATTAATTCTGTACTAAAATACCTGGAAAAGAAGAAAATTAAGGAGAAAAAAGGAAAAATTAACTAAATATACACAAAATAGTAAAATGATCCGTTACTGTATAGTTAATGAGTGATAATACAAAAAGCAAGTATTCTTCTGAATTTATATTATACGCTTTACAATAGAAATAAATATAATACGATCGGCAAGCATAATAATTAGACTGCGGATCTTAATCAATTACAAGATATGTACAAGAGCTAAGTAAACATCTTGAGATGTTCAAAATAATTTGTCAACGTTCTTGAATTCTTTGGATCTTTTCGAGTTAAAACAGTTTTTAAATTGCACTATTGCATCGACTCGTTTTTGTCGTAAATGGATAAAATCCACAGTCTATTTAATAATAATAGAAAGAATTATAAAGAATTCGCTTTATTTTCATAACTTCATAATATAATTATTTTAAAATACGTACGTTTTTGTGTTTGAATGTAAGTATGTCTTAGGTATTAAAATAATGCTTCGCACAAAATCTTTTGCCGCACGTTTGAACTCAGTCAGGCAGACGATTCCAGAACCTGAACCGGCCTCACTGCCTCACACTAAATACACTCGCACCTCTTTTTTGAAGTAATCAATTTCATAGAATTTACTAGAACATCTCAGGGTTGTCCAGTAGTCGGCAGTAGTCGGGCCAAGTCGGGCCATAGTCGAACCTGGTCGAACCTGATCGAATCCAATCGAATCCCTTACGGGGGAAAGGAGGTCACGTGACAAAACTAGCAAAGAACTAGAATGTACCTAGATTTTATAAATTTTGGGTCGCAACCAGTCGAAACATGCATAGGTTTGCGGGCTGACGTTTTTTGTTCTTATTTGAGTCAATTTTGCTCCAATTTTGGTTCATCATCAGACTTCAGACCCACCATGTATACATATATATATTCATACCCAGACGGCACACCGGCTCGATTTCAGCCGGGCACCTGTGCACAAAATGGCGCGAATTTCACCTGCCGGGGGCTCGAGCCCAGGGCCTGCCGACCGGGCTGGGATTCAGCCGATTTGCAAGATTGCAAGGGTGCGGGTTTCGCGTTCTCATTGCGTGATAATACAAACTTGGGTTTTTTCAGTAGTCAAAAACGCCAGATAAAGGTCAATCTAGGCAGCAATCGCCCTCAAAGGTCTTATTTATTAACTTATTATACTTTTGTCGGTAACAAGGGAGACTGCTACGCATTTGCAAAGTACTGCCACATTGATGCGACCCGCCCTGTGTCGCGCATGCGCGAGAAAAGTTGGGCTCAATCGAAGCACTGATTGGCCATACATTAGTGTGATACCATGCTGCCCTCAAAAAAACAGGCTGAATCCCAGCCCGGCTGGCAGGCCCTGGGCTCGAGCCCCCGGCAGGTGAAAATCGCGCCATTTTGTGCACAGGGGCCCGGCTAAATCGGCCTGTCTTGGTCTCAACGCTGCTCAAGCGTTGTGTTTGCCCCAGTTTGCCCGTAACCTGTATGCCTGTAGGTCAGGGGCTCTGCTAGCTGGGTCCGGCGGTAGGCTCGGTCAGACTGTGCTGCTGGGTATATATATATTATATGTATATCCATGAGACCCACTGACTGTGAGGTGCGAAATTCGGCGCAGAAATGCGTGTTACCACAGAATAAAACTTCATATAATTACAGAGAGTATATAATTAGAAGCAATTTTTTTTTGAGAGAGTTTAAGAAATTCTTGAAAGATTTTATTATATATTAAGAATATTACAAGCAGTGTTATTCCTTCTTTAACATAACAAAAGAGGATGAAGAGATTGCATAAAAAGAATTGGCTCCATTATTTCCAAAACGCGGCAATATCTAAAATGTAATATGACAGAGAACGATGCTTAACAAAAATATTACCAAAAAAATCATTTTTTTATAATAAAAAATCATTTTTTGTAATATGTGTGTGTTGTGTAATAATTAAGAGGTTTGAAGTGAATATTACGTAGTAATTTTTAACATTCTGATAATGCATTTATTGACGCTTCCCCTTCTTACGATTTCAAAGAAGTTTGAAATATTGAATTATTCATTATTCGTAAATATATATTGGGTAAAATAATTAATGCCAAGTTTTATGATATTGCGAAATGTACAATCTTGTCAAATCTAGCTGTGCGTCTGAATGTCCTCCGCAAGGGGAAATCTCGCCGCTGCGCAATGGTAGGTAGGAGGAATCTCGGAACTGATCATCACTTGTTAACGATGCACGTGGCGACAGGTCAGTTAAAAAGTAAAGTGACACAAGTATATTCACACAAACATATAAACAGTTGTTTTGTATGTTTACTGCTGTAAGAAATAATGGACAGTACGCACTTTTGACGAGGTGTGTACCTTAGCGTTCATATGTTGCATCCTTCTCTCGTCAAGTGTGGTCCAGTGTGGTCTTTGTTTTTGTCTGCGCATTCCTAAGTTTTGGTCTTTGGCACTCTTTGGTCATTCGTACAGCTAGATTTGACAAGCTGTACAGTACTGTACATTTATAATCACTTATAATTGCACAACATATGCTATTATATGAAGGTGTCATTTTTACGTAAAGGATTTTTCTTACAGAAATCGATACTATATATAATTTGAAATAAAATAATATGTACATATTATTTAATTTATTTTGACAAACGATAAGAAAAATATAGTTTTAAAATTTACATTTAGCGTATAAAAATTTATAAGAATTGTTTATTGGTTGTAGAAAAACATAATAAAACATATAATACATGTCAGGCGATACTTCCCCATAATATTAATATTACAATTGTCTTAATTGTAATTAAAAGTTATCGTAATGCTTTATGTTACTTCATTGTCATTGTTTTTTTTTAACTAAACACTATTATAATGACTATGAGTAAGCTTCAAGACAATGAAAGATGAAAAAAAGTTAGATAACACACTAAAAAATTGCAGGAAATAATACAATGGACATATGTTTCCCTGATATAAGATTAGCTTTGTAATTGTCTTCTGTAAGTATAAAAAGATGATCGTATATTTTAAACAGAACAGTTTTCTAGTGCAGCTCCCGCAAGATGAAGTTTTTTAACTATCGCTTCTTTGTTTTTCTGTTATTTTGTATCGTGGTATGACATTAACAATAAATCAACTATATTTTTTCATCGTTTCATTCTGCTTGTTACTAATACATATATTATTGTTACAATAATATTGTCATTTTACTTTATAGTATTTTTTTATTTTTTTTGTGTATACCAGGGTATCGCCACTCTAATAGGAGAACTGTTAGCACGAATTTAGTACTATAACACGAAATAAAGATGTCACTACTTGCAGGAGTAATTCTCAAACAGTCCGCCAGATGGAATTGATGCCAGTATTTTGGTGCACGTTGTAAACAGTTGTAAACAAAAATATACGGTTTCAATGTATTAGGTTGGAGAATCTTATTATTCCGGTCGAATAAAATTCTGGAGCCTGGAGGTGACAAACTCGTTGAATGCCGTTTCAGCATCTCTCTGGGATTTGAAGCATTTCTCACGCAAGAAGTTGTCGAGATGCTTAAAAAAGTGGTAATCGGTGGGCGAGAGATCTGGTGAGTATGGTGGATGAGATAGTTTCGTAGCCTAATTCGTTCAACTTTTGAAGGGTCGGCCGGGCGTTGTCGTGGAGAAGGATAGGACCATTTCTGCTGACCAGTGCTGGACACAAACCTTGAAGTTTCTTGTGCATTTCGTCGATTTGGTGGTGGTACTTTTCAGCTGTAATGGTTTCACCAGGATTCAGGAAGCTGTGGTGAATCAAACCGGCCACAGACCACCAAACTATCACCATGACCTTCTTTTGGTGGTCAGTCGTCGTCCTTCGTCGTAGTCTAGCCACTCAGCCGATCGTTGATTGCGCAAAGGAAGGACAGATGACCCTCGCTTTCTGCGATATGCGATGTGTGTTGTATGATCTCGATGTATGTTCTGCGATATGCGATGTATGTTATACAATGTTGATGTGTGTTACGAGATATAAGATGTGTGTTACGAGATGTACGATGTGTGTTACGAGATGTACGATGTGTGTTACGAGATATACGATGTGTGTGATGTGTGTTATACGATCTCGATGTGTGTTACGATATATACGATGTGTGTTACGCATCTACACACATCTTATATCTCGTAACACACATCACAGACATCGTATATGTCGTAACACACATCGTACATCTCGTAACACACATCTTATATCTCGTGTTATACGATCTCGATGTATGTTGTGCTAGTTGCGATGTGTGTTGTACGTCTCGATGTGTGTTACGAGATGTACGATGTGTGTTACGAGATATACGATGTGTGTGATGTGTGTTATACGATCTCGATGTGTGTTACGATATATACGATGTGTGTTACGCATCCACACACATCTTATATCTCGTAACACACATCGTATATATCGTAACACACATCACACACATCGTACATCTCGTAACACACATCTTATATCTCGTGTTATACGATCTCGATGTATGTTCTGCGAGTTGCGATGTGTGTTACGAGATGTACGATGTGTGTTACGAGATATAAGATGTGTGTTACGAGATGCACGATGTGTGTTACGAGATATACGATGTGGGTGATGTGTGTTACACGATCTCGATGTGTGTTACGATATATACGATGTGTGTTACGCATCCACACACATCTTATATCTCGTAACACACATCGTATATATCGTAACACACATCGTACATCTCGTAACACACATCTTATATCTCGTGTTATACGATCTCGATGTATGTTCTGCGAGTTGCGATGTGTGTTGTACGATCTCGATGTGTGTTACGAGATATACGATATGTGTGGATGTGTGTTATACATTATTTTGCTTTTTATTGAGCCAGTTCATTGTTAATTGCTGTGATATGCATTTGATGTATTCTCATCGTGAAAAAGTTTGTAAATAATGTTTAATTTGCAATATTTGTAATGAAACAGTGTTATCGCGCTTGATAATATGGTTTGAATTTATTAATAAGTAGAAAATTGTACATATACTTTTTGTAAGTGTTACAATATTGAATATACTGAATTTAAAATGTATTAAAATGTTTTAATTTGTTTTATTTTCAAATAAAAATTATAAATTAGCAAGGAATGGGTAGTATGGATTTAAAATTCCCGCGTTTACCCGTTAGTTATATAACACGAAATTCAGATGGCGTTCGATTTCCGTGCTAACAGAAAAATACATTGAGTGGCGATACCCTGATACCAATGTATACACAATGTATACCATTACTAAGTTGGTACGGTGTAAGTTTGTTGGGTCGTGGCATGGTCAATCGTGGTTGGTCGTGGTCGGAGGGAATGGAAGATTAATTACATTTTTAATTTCAATATGTTTGTGCCAATAATTTTGACATTTACTCTATGCATGTATTACATATACATATATTATCTCTAATATGGATGTGGGCATTGCTTTATCAATAATACCATAATTGCGATTATGTATTGGTACACTACTGACATTCACATTGATATTTTCAAGTATATGTATACAAGTATGTTTATGTATCTTCCATCAACAAATATATACTTGCACAGTATCACTCTGAACAAAATGTTTTCAACATTTTTAAAATTAATAGACACGAATAATGTTTGTGTAAATTGATAGGCATCTACACTGGCCATGAATTTAGAAGGGGCTACTGCTGCCGCTGCCCGACGTCATGGTGATGGAGTGGCATGTAGAGGTCGAGGAAGGCAAAATGGTGGAGACAATGGTGGAGGCGGTAATACAAATAGCACAGCCGGTACGTTATAAATTTTCATACTGTTATCACCCACTAGGTATAAGAGTATAAGACCTTATACCTCGTCAATGCTGTTATACAGTGTGTATAATTTTCTGCTGGAAGAACACTTTTAAATACATTTTATGCAGGGGTCGCAAACTGACGACCTTGATGTGATTTCTTTTCTAAAAATCAATTCTTTATAAAAAAAAGAAGTCTTTGTTAGAGCCTTTATGTTTTGATTCACCGAATAATATTAATTGGCTAATGATTAATCTAATTGATTGGCCCTTTGCTGCGTTTGAGTTTGAGGCCTTTGCTTATTAATAAATATGTACTAGATATATACATACTTTACATACCTTAAAAATATAATTTTATTTACACAGTGGAATGATATTTTCTCGACAATGCCCATTTTTTGAACTTTGAAGACTCCATTTAATTAAATAGAAAAATGTAGATTTTTTTTAATATGCTTGCATTTCAATAATTATATTTATTCATGCAGGAGGGACAAGTTAAGAAACCAGACAAGGATGGTTCAACAACACATGATCACGCAAGAAATAAAAAGTTAAATAAATGAAATTTATATATATATATATATATATACCCCGACGGCACACCGGCTCGGTTTCAGCCTGGCCCCTGTGCACAAAAGGGCGCGTTTTCCGCCTGCCGAGGGCTCGAGCCCAGGGCCTGCCGGCCGGGCTAGGATTCAGCCGATTAGCAAGATTGCAAGGGTGCGGGATTCGCGTTCTCATTGCGTGATAATACAAACACGGGTTTTTTCAGTAGTCAAAAACGCCAAATAAAGGTCAATCTAGGCAGCAATCGCCCTCAAAGGTCTTATTTATTAACTTATTATACTTTTGTCGGTAACAAGGGAGACTGCTACGCATTTGCAAAGTACTGCCACATTGATGCGACCCGCCCTGTGTCGCGCATGCGCGAGAAAAGTTGGGCCCAATCGAAGCACTGATTGGCCACATTAGTGTGATACCGTGCTGCCCTCTCAAAAACAGGCTGAATCCCAGCCCGGCCGTCAGGCTCTGGGCTCGAGCCCCCGGCAGGTGAAAATCGCGCCCTTTTGTGCACAGGGGCCAGGCTAAATCGTCCTGATTTGGTCTCAACGCTGAGCCAAGCATTGCGTTAGCCCGTAACGTGTCGGGCTGGGGCTCGGCTAGCTGGGTCCGACGGTGGGCTCGGGCAGACTGTGCTGTCGGGGTATATATATATATATATACACACTTGCAGTGCTATAGAGTATAATTAGTGTAACTCTGTTTATGTAGAAATATAATACAACAGATGCATATATACATGAGCATCAGGTGAACTTTGTAATTTTTTATATTTCACCTTTATAAATATTACACAAATATTGTAATTGATCTACAATTGTTTTACTAATTTCGCAGTCAAAGAATTACTAACGACGCATATTTTGACTAATTATATCATTAATCCCTATAGTTTTCAAACTTTTATAATACAAAACTAAAACAGATTTTTCACTTTTAGAAAATCAATTAAAATGAAAGCATTCAAACACAAAAGTTAATATTAGTAAAGGATATAACCTTTTGGGAAAAGTAAAGGATAAATGAGATATTTTGATACACATAGGTAGTTTTGTTTAAAACATCTATAAAATACAATACATGTATAAAGATTCCAATATCAACAATCTTAAGACCTAAATGATATTTTCTAATAACATATTTTTTTTTAATGTTTGGAATGATATTAACAATGGAATTATGAATCTTTATATAGTTACTAAACAATTTTATACAAATATTTTTCCATATGAAATTGTATCAAATACTGGACCTTTGCCAATGATAATGTATAAGCTTATTATTATGTAATTATTCATTTCAGTTTAATTAGTATATAAAATGAATTACAAAGATTAAAATTTATAAAAGTGTTTGTGGTTTTCTGTTTTGTGAAAAGTCTTTTCTAAATGGAAGTATTTAATTTGATAATTACATAATTTACATTATGATATTCTGTTAAAAGTAAACATATAATTAAAAATAAACAAGACAACTTTTTAAAAATTTCAATGTTCAATGACTTGGATGTTACAAACTTAAGTCTTAATGAAAATATGTGATGTTTACATATTTATTGTAATGATTTAAATAGGTACAGTATTGTGTATATTGTACATAATTCAGTATTTATGTATGTTGTATTTACTTTTAGTAAATAACAGTATTTACTTTACAGTATTTACTTTTTATGTTGAAATATATTGTACATAGCATAAAATATCTAATAATATTATGAAAATAAATTCCCTAGTACTGTCACAATCGAAGAAATTTTTAACTTGAGGCCTTGGTTTTGTAATTACATTTTTAATGAATTCAATTTTCTTTATACTAAAATACTCACTTAGTATCCTTGTTTGTGTTATTTTATTTTCTGAATATAAAAAACGAAGTATTTACACATGATTCATACAAGAGAGTTGAAGAAGAATTAATTTAATGGTTTGCATTTTTAAATCAGATCTTGTTTAGAATTAATCTTATCTCTTTATTATCATCAATAAAACTCGATAACAATATTAAATTCTAGATATTATCAAATTAATACTTAATAGAGTTTAATTGTTATCACAGCATCTCTTTCATTATTTTGGAGTTGATTACAAAAATGGCCTTACACATAAAATAACTGAAGCAATATAAAAATTGTTTCAAGTTTGCGGAAACGTTTTTAGATTTATGGAGGGTAAAATTGAAATGTTATTTCTTAATATATTGTTGAGTTATCATTTAAAAAGTTATATATGTACCATGTGCTACAGGTGCAACAAAAAAGAAATGACTAAGATGATGCATGATTTCTATTTCTCCATTTAATTTTAAATCTAATTCTTACTTACCATTACAGTTATATATGTTATAATTTCGGAACATTACATAGTACTGTATTTCAGCATGATGTAAAGCGAATGCGATGTATGAATAATACATATAATATTTTTACATTTAATTAAGTAATATCATTATTTTTTTCAGTACATCCATAAAAGTTTAAAACTTTAAAATGTACAAAAATTAACCTAATAAACATTTTTCTTACATATAATAAATATTGTACATTTTGCTTATTTTTTTAACAAGTGAGTAAGATCTTTATTTTGCTTCTGAAGCATTATATCCGTTTTCTCAGCTTTGTCGGTAATGTTATCGATTAAATCATTTTGTAAATCTATTTCTTCTGATAGTCCTACTGCTAAACCTTTTAATCTAGATAATGAACCGCTCATTTCATCTAAATTCTTTTCTATAATCTTGCTAACATTATTTGTCATAGAGTTACTATCATCATCATCGTACAAACCACGTAATTTTAATGCTGGACTTGTACTAGCTATATTAGTCTGAACTTGCTCCAAAGAATTTGATAGGGCTGGAGATGTCATTGACTCAGAACTAGAAGACTCTGATAATTTAGTCGATGGTATAGGTGCATCCAATGATTTACCGCTGAGATAATTCTTTAGACTTCCAAATACACTTTTGATTCCTTGAATATGTTTCTGACTAAATCTTAAAGTACTATTGATATCATCTAATCTTTTCTCTGTTCTTTCTAATTGTTCTCTTTGTCTAATGAGTTCCTAAAATAAAGATAATAATATTTATGTATACCACAGAATACACATAAGCATAAATACATTGTATTACTGTAATATAAAATAATCTTTTTTACTATTACAATATTCAGTATTTTATTTGAAATAAAATTAATTGCTCAATATGTACATTAATATCTTATGCAACATGTACTATACAAGTAATAGTATACATACGTAGAACAATGTAGTATCATAATAGACTGAAAATTAATTAATTATAACTGTCTAAATAACTTATACATACACTACTGTGCAAAAGAAAGAAGCACCCAGTATAATTATAAGATATAATGACAAACAATATCTTTATGTAGAAATTGTATTGTACAATGATTTATTTATTGTATTTAAAGTATTAGATAATCCACAATCACACATATATTCTCAGAACTATCCAATTAAACAGCGGAATCCTTTTTCAAAACTTACCGTGTTCTTATTTGATTTTTTACGCTTTTCTATTAAATATGGTCGGGTGCTTCTGTCTTTTGCACAGCAGTGTATATCCATTGTCAATTAGAAATCATAATTTTTAGAATAAAAATTTTCTAAATAAGACGTGGATTAATACAGCTATTAAAGCAGCATTGCAAATTTTGATATGATTTTGATGTAAACACGGACTTATCGGTCGTGTTTTCCAAGAAATATTATCCATGAACGCTTTGTATATATAGCCGTGTGTCAGTAAACGATAAGGTTTTTACATACGTGTTTAGTTATTATTTGAAAATTACCTCTGCAGTGGCAGCTCCAATTTGCTCAGAATCTCGTAATAATGAAATGGATCTCTCGGATGATTGAATTGTACGCTCTTCGATCTCCTTTTTTTGTTGTAATAATTGTCGATGGTTGTTTTCAAGCTCGTTGTCATAATTGGTATACTGATTGTAACTGGTATGTCCGATAGATCTCGATGGTGCCCTTTTCAAAAAGGTTTCATCGGTGATATCATCTTCAAGCGCGAATAATGGGTTCTTTGGATCACTCAAATAATTCTGACTTGCCATTTCGTTACTAATATCATGCACTCGAAGAATTTTACGCAAAAATTGTTTCAAGATCTGTCCGAGTCGTTCACAATCATACACCTCACTCTCTCAGTCTCAGTCTTCATAAGTATAGAGTATAGACAATCATAGACTAGTAACTCTCTTGTTTTGAACGGGCACATTGCAGCGCCACTCACGAGAGGATAAAAAATCAAATACAAGAGAAGAAATCTAAATTTTATTTGAATCATATCAGGTGATATCAGTAAGTATATGATATTGGTAAGTATATGAATATATAATATATAAAGTGGCATCAACTCAATTTTAAGTAAAAAATTACTTTCATTATGTATCATTATCTATATAATTAAATAGTCTATGAGACTTTTCTTTTCGTCTTCCCAACTGAATTTATATTTCACTGATCATAGCACTTATTATAATCAGTGTAATCAGTATACAGCCGATCTCTATGCAAAATAAAAATTTTCTACCCAAATTGCAACAAACTGGAGTGAAATAGAAAGTTGAAAATAATGTAACAGTATTTTTAAATTCTTCTATTACTGTTTTAAATTACACCTAAATATATACTCATTTTTGTCATAAATGCATAAAATCCGCTGTCTATATACAGCACTGATATATATAGCATATATATCAGTGAGTTGAGAGTGTTGAGACGTTGAGACTTGAGACTATATAATTAGTTGAGACGGCAAGACAGAGAACTTCGAAAAAGATGTGGAATTGTCGAATCACTCGGTTTTCCCGCCCTATGCAGATCTTTGTTTGATGGTATATTTTGTATTTATACATGTAAAATATTATTATTTTAGCCTATTGACGACAGTTTACAATTGTAAGAAGTGCAAAACTTTCTGCTCTGGCGTTTTAGTGCAATGAATATGGTATTATAAAATTATTAATTGCAGAAAATGATTAGATCGTTTGTATTTTATGGTTACAAGTCTCAATCCGCACACACTCTTTGGTAACTAAATACTGTACGACGACATCCTTCCCCACTTTTTCATATGTTTTGACAATGTTACATTCCTATGAATGTGTAAACACGGATTTGCGATAATTTGTCTTTATGCTGATTAATAGATAGTTCCCTATATGGAAGTGTTTATCCGAAAAAATTCTATCGTATGTAAATCTCCGTTCAAGTCACTTATTGCTTTGAAGACGGAATAATGTATAATGTATATATATTTAGTGCTTTTGATCGTTGTTATTGAATGCTGTTTTTTTTGCTTTTATTAAATGCAGAGTATTTTTAAAATATTGGTAATAGATATTCCCGTCCATATAGTTTTATAAATTGAAAGTGTAATTTTATGATAAACATGTATATAAACATAAATATAAAAATTTATTGTAATTATAGATAAAGAACAGAGGATAATCGATGTGTTTGATATAACTCAATACATTACATGATATACCTCATGTAATAAATGTAAGCGACATCGAGCTGTCTTGAGAGTTGATAATGACAGATTCATCAACTACAACCAGATTTGTACCATCTATCAGTATAAGAGGTTTTAATCTTAGTACTAGAACTATGGAACATTCTAGAATATTTGCAAATAATATATCTTCTACCATAGAAGATATTAGACCGTTGATAGAAAATGTACGTGTTGTAAGTGTTTTTCGATATATACTTTTGTCGTATGCATTGTTGTATTAATAATGTGCTTAATAGTAATCTGTTATTTTGTTTATAGCCACCTAGGATTACGTTAACTTCATTGTTAAACATTCAGAATATTCAGAGAATTCAAAGTTCATCGAATATACTACTCCCTTCAACGGATAATTACATAATTGATGTTGAGGGTGAACCAACAATCGATGCACAACCACATGATGGCTCTGATCATAACAATCATCATCACCAACAAACAACTGCTACAGATAATTTTCTAAATAATATTCGTGAAGCTGCAAATGAAGTTGTAGGTGAAAATCACAACAACAATACTAATATTGCCATTAATCACAATATTAATAACAATAACAACAACAATAATAACTTAGAGGAAAACTCTACGGAAACGCTACCAATGAGACCAGAAACACGTGCATTATTGAAAGGAATGCAAAAATATATTTTTTTCATTTCTCTTCTACTTGCCAAAGGTCTTTATGATCATAGAGTTAGTGTATTGAATTTTTTAGTATTATTTGTCACATTCACTCATGCCAATAATGTTGTGAAACGTGAGATTGCGAAACAACATAATAAAAGCTGGATTTCTCTTTTAGTTATCACATGTTATATTATTGCATGTATAGTTTTTATTCCTTTTGAGTGTGATACACATATATTTTTTCCTTACACCCAGCCTCTTACAATCTGGGAACTACTATGGTCGATTTTGATAACAGATTTTATTCTGAAACTTATTACTATTATTTCTAAAGTGTTTTTAACATGTCTACCTTCCAAACTTCTACCGCTTCGAAAAAGAGTAAGTTTCAATATATATAATTATCTCATAATATTAATAAATTGAAAACTAAAAAACAATGTTGTCTCAGGGAAAATATTATCTGATGTTTGAAGCAACATCTCAACTTTATCGATGTGTTGTACCTATGCGACCATGGTTATACTATTTTTTTGAAGCATACGAAGGCCCAGAAAAAATTTTGGGAATTATTATCTCTATATTATACATAATCAGCAAACGAACTGATTTAGTGTCTCGTTTAAAATTATTTCAAACTGCTGCTTGCAAATTATTTCAAAATGTGGTATGTACTGCTATCTGTCTGTAAGAAGTATGTATATAGATTTGTAAAAAGTTAAAAATTTGAAATTTTGTAGAATTTGGGATTGTCACCATCCAAAGAAGAGTTAACAGCATCTGGAGGTATTTGTGCAATTTGTCATGAAGAATATTCAATGCCAGTGAAACTACTCTGTAACCATATCTTTTGTGAATCGTGTGTTTTAACTTGGTTAGATAGAGAACGTTCATGTCCATTATGTCGTGCAGTAATAACTGATGACCCTATTTATCGAGATGGCCATACAACTCAGTATATTCAGATATATTGACCACAATGTAATGTACATTTAATTGCTAAACCTTTCTTTACTTCTTACATTAGCTAAAAAAGCTTCCATTCATTGGTTGCAACAAACAGTTATAATTTAAATCATTTACACTGTAAAATTTTCTTCAATAGTTTATAACACTTTAGATATTGTTTATTTATTTTTACACTTTTAATGTATGCAATGAGATGACTTTACATTTATAGGGTACTTACTAAGAAAATCAAAACTTAAGTTTTTTCATACAAGTTAAAAAAAAATTGAGAAACTGTATAAATGTTATAACTCTGTAAAATATTTTGTACATAAGACTTAAGTAATAAACATGCGCGCAATAAGATTTGTATCTGAGAGATAACTTATCAAACGTTAACTTTTTATTTATGAAAATAATGTGACCAATTTATGAAAATAATAAACAATCGCAAAATTTTTTCAATGCATTAGTCTATTACTTTCCATGTCAGTATATTTAAAAAAATTGTCAATTTCGTGTATGATAACAAATATTATTGTGAGATGAAATATGAAAGTAAAGTATTATATCTGTGTAAAACTGATTTAGAATCTAAATTGATCTCATTACCGATAATATCATAACATTTGGTTACCAACTATGGACTGCTATGTAATGTAAATGTAATCTAACTAACATTACATTGTCGATAAGATTTATTAATGTACAACGTAAGTATTTTCTTTAAGATATTATAAAACATATTGTTGTACTGGACTTCAACACTGACGATAAAGTAATTACTATGTACGGGTATTACTTTAGTATACATAGAAAAATAGTTCAGAAAACATTGGTTTTTAATCGTGCCTGAAAATATTCTCCATCTCCTTTAGTTGCTTGTTTGTTAATCTCTTTGTGACGTTCTCTACTCACAATTTCTTCTAAAATTTCTCCATCTCCTTTAATTAACCTATAACAATATTAAATGTCTTGTATGATGTTTATAACATATTAATGAAAATTATAGTTGTGTTTTGTGTTTGAATTACCTATATCTTCCAGTTTCCTCATCATATACTCTACGTATCATGTTTTGTTTCTTTTCCCATTCTTCTTTTGTCATTGGTGCCATTGTCTTTGACTTTTCCACTTCTTGTGAAGTGTCTTTAGTAACATTATCCTTACATTTGTCAGTATTGCGAGCCTTCTTTTTAGAAGATGACTTCTTTAGCTTTTTCTTCAACTTCTTCCTCATCCTTTTCTTCTTCTTACGTTTCTTCATAACTTTCTTTAATTTTTTAGCTTTTCTCTTTGCTTTCTTGCGTTTCCTTTCATCTTCAGATGTATTGGAACTGCTACTGCTGTCGCTACTACTGCTGCTGCTACTACTAGAACTACTGCTACTACTCTCGCTACTGGTACTGCTAACGCTTGTAGAACTTGAAGAAGATAAGGACCTTTTTCTTTTAGATTTCTTATGAGTAGAATGATCAGTCTTTTCTTCTACATCTTCTTCTTCCCTTTTTTTATCTTTTCCTTTTGAATAGGACTCGTCCGCATTACCTTTTCTTGATTCTACTTTATCGGTGTTCGAACGTTTTAAATTTCGTTCTTTCGAATTACTTTCTCTTGAATATTCGCTGGAATCTTTTATGTCTCTCTGATAATCATAGTTCTGACTGCTTCTACTTCTAGATCTATTATATGGTGGTCTTCTAATATTATGATTTGAAAATCGATTATTCCTCCTTTCGTTATTATACTTATGATATTGTGAATTATTATGCATTCTACTCCTATCATAAAACCCGGAGTGTTTGTAAGGTCGATAATTGAACATACGTTTCCGATTATCTAAATACCCACTGCGTCCTTTATAATACCCTCTACTTTCCCTTGTATTTGTTCGGTATAATCGCATTCCATTTTCATATCTTTTATCCCACTTGTTGCTCCTTTTGTCTTTATCGTTAGAGTGTTTAGCTTCACGACTAGAACCGCTAGAAGAGCTCGAGCTGCTTGAGCTGCTTCTATGTTTTGATTTCTTTCTTTTATCTTTACTGCATGCGTTACGCCTGGTTTTCTTAACATCAGAATTGTCACTGTGCGAAGATACTGATTGCCTTCTATCCCTTTCTTCCTTACTCTTAACACATTGATCTGATCGTGAATCACTTTTTTCTCTGTTACTCATTATAATTTTTTTTTATCTTTCTAGACTACATAAATCCAACTGCGATTCAGTTATTATGTCGTTTATCTTGTATTTACCGCTAAATTGCATCGATAGTTAACCTTCAATAAAGCGGAAGGTCTCGCCGTTGTAAATGTTCTCGCTCGGAATCAGGAATGGGAGATTATAGTCGTTCATAGATGGATATATAAACGATCAAATATCGCTAAATATTTCACAAATATTTGCGCACTATCGATGATCGGATACATACTACTGGAACATAACTATAACTAACCTTGATTTAACAAATTACAACATATATAAGTAACTTCTTCATCGATTTCCATTTCAAAAACTTGTCGAAAATTAAGGCAACCTCTCATGACGAGATTATATGTAAGGAAACATTAGGGCAGATTAGGGATGGTCGTAGGGTCTTTTATGATTATTTTTCAACTGTTGGCAATAGTTTACTAGAAACTGCGCCTTGTATTTTGAAACGGTACACTTTATTTTCGCGAAATATTTTAATAATTCTCTCAATTTTACTCCGTCCAGTATTCCATTAATACTAGTCTTTATATAGTTAACTGAAAAAAACTTCTCTTCAATTTCATTATTGCTTTATTTTCAGTTTTATAAGAACTGTCTTATTATTGTGTCGTTAATAAAAATTCAACTGTTTTGTAATGTGTCCAACCATAAACTTTTGTATTAAAATTTCTTATAAAAACATGTTTAAATCTTCAACAAATTTTTTAATCTATTAGTATCGCTTTTACGCGAAAAGAAAAGAAAATAATGAAGCGGATTGGCGACAAATGTTCTTGCAAAGACAAAGTATATAATTTATTAACTGTTTAAATTGATCGAACGTATAACTATTTTATTCTCAGAATATTATCAATTTATAAAGAGTATGTTATTTGATACTTTGCGCACATCACTATTATTGAATTGAAGTCACTATATATAAGTTCAGGATTCACAATTCAATAGGAATAAAAAAATAATATCATTTACTCGGAAATCGAATGATCCGGCTACTGAAAGATGACTATTCGAAATTAAAAATAACCCGACCGCATGCCAGTGGCGTTTGTTGGCCTCTGTCGCGCTCTATTCAGAATTTTTAAATTGGTATACATTCCACGTTTTATTGGCGTTACTTAAGTCGCATCAGTTTATTGCAGATATTCTTAAACAAATTTTACATATATGTTATATATATATATATATATATATATATTGTTTACATATATTTATATATATAAATCCAATTTTTGTTATATAAATAAAAAATAAACTATTATAGTTTGAAATCTCGTTATTTTGCGAGACAAAAATAATATATATTTTTAAATTGGTGCAAATTAAACTTGCGCGTAAGTTAGGATTGCTATGTTAAATGCGATAATAAAGTATCATTATTATTATAAAATAATGATACTAAATAATGATTATTATTATAAAATAATGATATGATGAATGTCTGAAATTAAAATACAACAGAAGGTCGAATGAAGTTTTTCTTTTCATTTGAATTTTTCTATTTACTTCTATTGAAGTGTATGTTTGTTATTATTCATTTACAACTTTACCGTTACAATAAATCACTAATATATTCTTTTTAAAATATTCTACAGTTACTGTCGCCGGTAACAAAATATACGGAATTGAATCCGGCTCTGTGTGCTGAGCTGCGAAAAATTGCAGATACAATGCTTGTTTCTGGGAAAGGGTTAATGGCTTGTGATGAATCCCCATCGAGTTTGAATGCGCGATTTGATGAGCTTGGTATCGAAAATACGGAGACACAACGACGAGATTATCGGCAGATGTTGTTTACCGCTGATGAGGTCATTGCACAATATAATGTCTTATAGATGTAGAAAGTTAATTAATTCGTAATTATTAAAAAATTCTTAATTATTTCTACTAATTTTTAGAAAATTATTTTGATAAATTGAAATTAATGTTTCTTTCGACTGCGCTAAAGGCTTCCACAGAAATAAGAGTTAAGAGTTGTACTGAATTAGAAAAATAATCGAATTTGCTTTATATTGGGCTAAACTATTTTAATCCTATTCACAAACATGCTCCTATAGGTACACATATGTACTTGGCAACGGGAACATTATTTCTTGGAATTTCATTTGGCGCACACTAATCCGAAAATTAACATATAATATGCATATATGAACATTAGTCGTTCCTTTCATTTTGCGAACAGAAGTGATAAATTGCAATAAAGTTGTTGAACATTGAAAACTTTACCTTTTTATGTACAGTGGGTTACAGAATTACACTTTGTAACACATATTTAGACTTTAAACTTTGAATAATTGAATAATTTTTCGTGTCTTTATTAATCTTTATGTCTTGTTTTCAATATGGAATCGAGATAGTTGGCAAACGGTGATCCTGTTGCGTGAAATGGCTGGGTAAACGACCGTTGTTGAAGTAAATGTTTATACTTCTAAATTTCGAAAGCAACATTACGACCATAAAATGTTCAATAAAAAATTGTGCCGGTACGAAAATCAAATCAGAAAGAGTGCAGACTCTATACAGAATTTATAGTTAGTTTTTCGTAACCTATAATAAATAAATGATAAGATAAAACACTTTCGTCTTTGAGTTTTACATAAAACTTACCTCAGTGTACGAATGTTTTTGTGACCCACTGTATCTAGAGAGATATATGTACCTATACATATGTACGCATTCAAGATTAGTGTATTGTGCAATGCAAAAGAAATCTGATTCGTAGATGTTTGGACTTTTTTATCACAGTCTCAACTAACAAAATACATAAGCGGTGTTATTCTGCATCCCGAGACAGTTTACCAGAAAACAACCGACGGCATTAGTTTCGTCGAACTGTTGCAACAGAAGAACATTCTACCCGGCGTGAAGGTTGATACTGGTTTAGTCGATCTCTTTGGCACTAATGGTGAGAAGACCACCGAAGGGTTAGACAATTTGCAAGAGAGATGTATTCAATTCAAGCGAGACGGTTGTCATTTCACAAAATGGAGATGCACGTATACGATCTCGGATAACACGCCAAGTCAGTTGGCAATGAATACCAATGCACACGTTCTTGCAAGGTCCGATTCACAATAATATATGTATAGAATCTTTTATAATTAATTATTTAAGATATGAATTTATACAACGTGTTTAATGGCGTGTGGGTCACATGTTCTTCTATAAAGTGGAATTAATTTTTTTTCGATCTATATGAATATTAATGTATTATGTAATGATATTTTTGGTCCCCTCAGGATTTCGAATCCATTTACCACTCTCCCCCTCTTCCACTCTCACTATCGCCTAATTTTGTATGAATATTAATAATTAATCCCATATTAAGCCTGCATGATCTCAATAATATTTTCTTGCTCGTATCTTATATCCATATTATATCAATTGTCACGCCCATTTTTTTAAAAAAGTAGATATTTTATCTGCCAAGTGTCGATTACATGTGTACATATGAACTTACTCTGGACATTAATCTTCATAATAAGTATTTCAAAATAATTGAAATCAACGATATAAAACCTGCCGTATACATATATCATTACCAGATTAATTTTATTCTTTTTTGGTCAATTTTTTAAGGGATGTGCAAGTTATTTTCTCGTTATTATTGAATAAAAAATAAACGTTTTTGTTACTATTTTATTTAAGTTACTATAATTAATTACAGAAATAAAATAACTTTTATATTTTTATTTTTGATATCATATTTACTTGTTAGCTAAATATTGACAGAGGGGACCCAGCTCAGTTGACCTTCATCTCCACAGCATGTTTGTCAAGGTCAATATTCAATAATCGAAAAACTTTTCCCTACACATGTACCCATTATCGCTCGGTCTTACAATTAGTGTCGGAGATAATTATAAAAAACTCTTCTCTTTTATAGACAACTGTCACTGAACGGTAATTAAAATGTACATATAGAATCATATACAATATACAAGATCTTAAAGAGAAGGTATAGGGTGTACCAAATTGCTGCACATCCCGGAAATGGGAGGTTCCTGAGATCATTTGAAGCGACATTTTCCTTCGCAATAATGTCCCCCGCGGCTTTGTTTAGGAGTTATTAACGAAAAACTCGGACCAATCAGAGCGCGACATAGCCTGCCACGCCGCGCCGTGACATGCTCTCCGATTTCGATGAGCTTTGGATATGTTGTCAAGGCCATTATTCTGAACAACATTTCTCTTTAGACTTTGTTGCGGTCGACTTTAGTTTACGAGATAATCGTAAAAAAGAGAAGAAGCAGAAACTGATTGAATTAAAAACTCACGTATTCAGCCGTAAATCCATTTGCTGCTTCGAAATGTGTGTCATTGGGTCACTCGGTGATGAACTGCACAGATATCTTCAGGTATACGACAGTACTGATAGCTAAGGGACGTACAGCCAGGTCGACGAGCTGCACAGCCGGTGGTAGATAGTTGGTACAATAAGGCCTAAGGGATACGCGGTTAAGTCAACGATCCAGAATTTCACTTTCACTTTCGAATCGATAAATAATTCGTATGTTTATTTTACACAGATGCCTTGAAATTTTTCCACACACACGATCACTGTTCACATTTGTCAACACATAGTTATGCACTAATAATATAACAGGTGTCGTATGTTGCGTATTGTAGTTGCTGCACAAATCACAGAAATCAGGTAATGCGATCATTAGACTGTGGATTTCATGTATTTGTAGCAACAATAAGTAGGTGCGTTTTAAAAGACAGTAAGGAGATTAAAATAATTTAAAAACGCACCAATGTATTATTTTCAAGTTGTTAAAATGATTACACAGTAAGAATCAAATATCCGTCTGGCTTCTGCCCCTTGTAATAGCAGCAGCCAACTTTCATTTTGCATAAAGATCCGCAGTCTAGTGATTAATTCAAATATCACTATCAAAAACACAGCTAATAGAAACCGTTAGTTTTGAATTGACAAGTCTTTGGAGGTGTTCTCTCTACCGCGGCTCGAACGACACTGATTTTCCGCAAGATTTTTCTGAAGAATTTAGGAAGGGCATTATGGGAGTGTCGAAATTCGAAATGCACGCTGTACATAACACGGTTACGAAAACGACGGTACGGTTAGACGAAAAACAGGATACGAGAAGGACCGCTGTAAGATTTATGGCAAACACGTGTTTAGTTTTTCCTGCAGATTGGTACGCAGAGTCGATGGGTAACCGTTCCAAAACGTCGCCTTCCTTCTTTTAGAAAGTTTCTTGAGGGAGGTATAGGACAATAGGGATGCTATGCAGACCTGACATTTTTACCTCTTGCTGAATAAGGGTCGGATGACGTTTCCGAACGGTCACCCATCAGCCATCGACTCTGCGTAGCAATCAGCAGGAAAAACTAAACATGTGATTGCCATAAATCTTACAGCGGTCCTTCTCGTATCCTGTTTTTCGTCTAACAGTCCCGTCGTTTTCGTAAACGTGCTACAGCGTGCATTTCAAATTTTCCCACGCCAAATGTCCTTCCTAAATTCTTTAGAAAAATCTTACGGAACATCAGCGTCGTTCGAGCCGCGGTAGAGAGAACATTTCCAAAGACTTGTAAATTCGAAGCTAACGGTTCTTCTATTAGCTGTGTTTTTGACGATAGTGATATTTGAACTAATCACTAGACTGCCGATCTTTATGCAAAATGAAAGTTGGCTGCTGCTATTACAAGGGACAGAAGCCAGACAGATATTTGATTCTTACTGTAACCATTTTAACAAGTTGAAAATAATACATTGGTGCGTTTTTAAATTATTTTAATCTCCCTACTGTCTTTAACGCACCTACTTATTTTCGCTACAAATGCATGAAATCCGCAGTCTAGTGATCGCATTACCTGATTTCTGTGATTTGTGCAGCAACTACAATACGCAACATACGACACCTGTTATATTATTAGTGCATAACTATGTGTTGACAAATGTGAACAGTGATCGTGTGTGTGGAAAAATTTCAAGGCATCTGTGTGAAATAAACATACGAATTATTTATCGATTCGAAAGTGAAAGTGAAATTCTGGATCGTTGACTTGACCGCGCATCCCTTAAGCCTTCTACCACCGGCTGTGCAGCTCGTCCACCTGGCTGTACGTCCCTTAGCTATTAGTACTGCCGTATACCTGAAGACATCTGTGCAGTTCATCACCGAGTGACCCAATGACACACATTTCGAAGCAGCAAATGGATTTACGGCTGAATACGTGAGTTTTTAATTCAATCAGTTTCTGCTTCTTCTCTATTTTTACGATTATCTCGTAAACTAAAGCCGACCGCAACAAAGTCTAAAGAGAAATGTTGTTCAGAATAATGGTCTTGTCAACATATCCAAAGTTCATCGAAATCGGAGGGTTCACATCATCGAGAAACTCTTGTTCGTTGCGATGTCACGGCGTAAATACCACTGACACTCGCCTGCTGGCGGGGCAGGCTATGTCGCGCTCTGATTGGCCCGTGGTTTTTCGTTAATAATTCCTAAACAAAGCCGCGGCGGACATTATCGCAAAGGAAAATGTCGCTTCAAGTGGTCTCACGAACCTTCCATTTCCGGGATGTGCAGGAATTTTGGGACACTCTTATAGTTCAAGTTGGTTGGGTGGGGCGCACAATATGTTCCGCACATGGATTTCTGTATGTATTGTTAGGCCGATCTAACGGCCCTGATCTAATCCATAACTAACCCAAATCTAATCCAGACCTAACGTCCACACGCAAAACATAAAAAGATTATGCAGAAAAGTGCGTGCCAGTCTTCCACGATTTGGTATTCGAGAATATCATTACAGTCATTATATTGCGGAATTTTTATTAAAAGGCTTTATACTTTCGATAAACGTATCGATGTATTTTTTGAAATAATGAGCACAATGTATCCAATAAACAATTGATTCAAGATATTAATATTTATTTATTTTTGAGTATCCTGCATATATTTGAATATCCAGCCTTGAATCTACAAAATGAACTGTACTCGTGTAATCTCGATTTATTTAAAGTTATTTTTGCAAACATCTCGGGAACTAAGACCGAGCGACAGGTATATGTATAGGGAAAAGTTGTTCAGAATGTTGACTTTGACAACATATTTCAAGGGCAACGCGATCGGAGCGGGGTCCCCTTTTGTTAATATTTACTTACTATACTTATGGTCAATGTCTGCAACTTTTCATTTATATTTATATCAAGTAACTATATATAATTATTGCGCAGCAACAATATCCACTTTATTTAAAAATAATTTGACATGTTATATCTACGTTCAAGGATTCATTATTCGTCGTAAGTTGTATCATTGTGAAGAGAAATGCAATCACACAGCTGATAAAAGCAACGGTTACAATTCGATTTCCAGTATCTACTGAAACGATTGATTAGACTATTATTATTAATTACACAGCGTTGGTTAAATTTTTTTCGTCATATAGTATTTGATGATTGTTAAATTTGTGTTAACAGCACCTTTGACAAATTTTTCAATGACAAATAACTGCTATATTAATGAATAATAAGAGTTCGATTTGAAATTTCTAAAACTGTTTATACTGTGAACGTTATACGAACGATACTAATTTTAGCAAACTGTAACCGACTGTACGAATATTTTCAGCCCGTTTTCTCCTGTACATTTGATACGATTGATTTTAGTATGTAACTCGTTTCACTAGACTTGTTGAGTAATGTATGTGAATCCCTTTTTTTCTTAAGATATGCCACTATATGTCAGAGTGCACGATTGGTACCTATTATAGAACCGGAAATATTAAATCCTGGTGACTACGGAATAAATAAAGCATTGGAGGTACATGAAGAGGTCATGTCTATCTTATTTCGTACTCTAAATGAGCATCATGTTTACCTGGAAGGTGCAATCCTAAAACCAGCGATGGTTCTGTCGGGAATCAAGAATACAACGAATTGCACATCACAAGTAAAATATCGTAAAAACCCACTTTAACATACATTTGTTTACAAAGTTCTATCACCAATTATACATACTGCGAAATTTAGTTTTCCAAAAATCTTATTTAAGCTTCCATAAATCACGCGATTCATAAATTCAATTACAAATCATAATTAATAGACTGTATTAACTACAAGATTTCATTATAGAAATGGAATTATCAAATAGTTTTTGCAAACTTAGAAAACGTCACGTCGTAGATACGACAAGAAAAAATGGAACACGCTATTACAGCTTTATAATTTATTGCAGCTTAACATCTTGTGTAATATGCTGATAAAATTCTTTCAACGTATTTACTTTACTAAGATTATGTTTTAGGGTTCATACTGATAGAAATTTTTTATTTTGCTATTTAATCGGATTACTATATAGATGATCTGTTTTTATAGAAGCTCGTTGTATTTGTGATTAAGATTTTTAAATAAAAATTTCCTTATATTTAAATATGTGCTAATAGATAATTGCCGAAAGCACAATAGTGGGTCTACAGAGAACAGTGCCACCAGCAGTTCCAGGGGTCGTATTTCTTAGCGGTGGACAATCAGATACAGAATCCGTGACGAATTTGAATGCTATTTGTTCATACGAAGGGAAAATTCCTTGGAGACTAACCTTTTGTTATGGGCGTGCAATACAAGTACGATTAATTATTCTACATTCGTTAAAAATGTAGTAGAACCATCAGTATTTAAAGTTTTAAAGTAATATGCAAATGGATCTACATAGAATTAAGTATATGATGAAATTTTTCTGATAATATTGGAGATTACATAATTCGCACAGAGATTGTGAATGCTGATAGTGTGTAACCCTTAAGCGTAGTACATAGCCATATGCAAGATTAAACTAACAATTCTTAAATGTGTATTGGGATAAGTAAAAATTTGATCAATGATAATCACTTGAGTAAGAATTAATCTATATAAATAAATTATTTGAACGTACAATGAAAAATCCGCTTAAGGGTTGCATTTATGTGAATCCAATAGTTTTGTTACAAAATTACATACATTTCTAAACACATCACCGCATAGAGTTCCGTAATAAATTATTGCGAGTTCATTTGATCGTGTAGTTACTGTAGTAAAATGCTTAAACATTGGGATATTCTGTTTTAGTTTCAATATTTTTATTTTTATGTTTTCATGAAGAACGCAGCCATGAAGGTTTGGCAGGGACAGCCAGGAAACGTGGAAGAAGCCCAAGCAGTCTTACTCGAGAGGACAAGACTCTGTTCTGAAGCAGCTTTGGGCAAATTACAAGCAGACGGAATGTGCACTAAAAAAGGCCAAAACTTGCAATAATGGACAAATATTTTTCACATGACTTTATTTGTTACACAAATTGTAATTGACGCAACGATTTTTCTATTCAGTTCAAGATATCACCTCAAATTGCGTCATGCGAATTTCATTTATACTTTTCTATTAATCTTTTTTGAAAGCCTTGGCTACACAGGATAATACAAAGCAACTTTTGCAAGTGCGTGTTATCAATGAATTTGCCTGATGAAGATAGGACCAGATTGATCAGTCAAAAAGGTACACGTGTTTCATCACATGAACGAGTGTGTCAACCTTTACAGTGAAAAGCTCCGTCAGTCGTTTCACCGAATGTCGTGCAAGGTGTCCTTGACTGACCTCTACCACAGTGGTTCTCATCGAGAGGCATCATCACCGGATGCTTCTTCATCACATGTGAATCGATGATGCGCACACGCTCAGAAATTTACTCCACTAGCGGTCGATATGTCGTCAGTAGATCCCCACCGACTGTGTTCTCTCGTCTTTCTCGATTTTATGGACCTGTCCGCTGTGCTCCTAGTGCAATAACTTCTATCTATCTATCTGTATATGCAATTCATTTCAGCAGTAATATAATGAAACGATGGAGGAACAAAAAATTACAAAATGAATACACACACATCCTCTACATCGCTTCTATAATTTTTGAAATGCTACTCACCTCCATTATTGAAGTCAATTTAACGACATAAAGACCGCTCGTTTCAATTATCCTTACTTTAATGTTCGCCGCTTTGAATAAATGGACTGCGGATTTTTATGCAAAACAATCTATCAATTTTTACCATAAATGCATAAAATCTGCAGTCTAATTATAAAGTTACTCCAAATAGACATCAATTCATAAAAATGGAATTGTGTACAATTCCAGTCTTTTTTATTTCCAGTCTTTTGTACTCTGTTCCAACATCTTGAAAAGTGAGTTTTCGGTTCTCGAATACTCCCGGTGCTCGACGCCTTTATGATCATGAACCTAATACATATCTGGATTGGTGTACGAGGATAAAGTTGAGCACCTTCTGAAGGTAGGGAGAGTGCGCTTGCGCGAGTCTCATTCTGGTTTAGACTTTGAAACCGACAAACAGCCGAGGCTTACCCATCAGTCCACTCAGTCGCTTTCCAACCAGCGAATAGTACGACGTGTTTTGATTCGAGTTTCGAGCCAGAGTTCATCGATATTAGGTAAGTTATGTTTGTGCATGGTTTTGACTGAACAGTTCGCTCAGAATCGAAAGGAAAAGTGCCATGTGTTTCGACACCCTCTATCGATCCATCTGTGCGACAAAATCAATGTGAAATATAATCAGAAATATTTGACCTACAATGAGATTCGACCTTGACTGACATTTGGACGACACCCATTCTATTTCCCGTGCTTTAAATTGTGTAACTTTAGCGGTAGCGTCGCTTCAAGAATATCTTCTTCAATATAATAATTCGCGGATACAACTGCACGATGAGGAATACATTTTTGTCTCGTACGTTTAGTTTCTTGTGTCTGTGCAGAGGTCAAAATCATGCGTATGTAAAGGTTTCGTTTTAATGCTAATTTTAATCGTTCCACGATGAACTTATTATTCACGACATTTAAATGAATTTTCGACTCTCTATAAATAATCTGTTGGATATTATTTACTGATAGCTATGCCAACATTTTTATCAATATATATCATATACTTACCAAAAATTGAGAAACAACGAATATGTTGAAAGCTTTTATACTCGTATCTGATACTAAATGAATTCATGTCTGCCTCTTAATTTTCATCATGTGATTCACTGATACCAATCTCTAAAGAAGCAGCATCTACCACGATTTTCTGGATTGTTAATGGCTGAATATAAGCATTTTTATTTTCGAAAAATCTTTTAGTCTGATAGTTATGAAAATGTAAGTTCTTTTTAATTAAGTTATCAGTATAACCTCTAACTGATAATGCTTATCTGTCACAACAATGGAAATATTTCATTATACCATTAAAAAGTGAAGTCTTTCGATACGTTTATAAATGGAGCCATCAAAAAGACAAAAATTGTGCGAGTCACTGAAAGATTATGTTCACACCGGGGTTGATTAAGAATTAATCGTGAGTCATTACCTTCGTTAAAAGTCTAAACCCACGTGTTACGGCTGCTACTGCGTCTAATTTTTCGACATCTATTTTGAATTGTTTCTTTCAATGACAGCGGTCTAATTTAGGCGGTGCAATAGCAACAATAGATAGTGCAATCGGTGGTAGCTTGTAAGGTAGATCGAATTAGATCAGTTGGTTGCAGGCATGGCTCAAACGTAGCAAGAGCTTACGCAATCGTCATAAGGACCATTATGCTACGACTACAGTGGTTGGGATCATTTTAACGAACATTATGAACGTGTCGTGTGTATGTGTGTACGTGTGCGCGCGAGAGAGAACGTGCGAAGTCACACGTATACCGGTGGATCGGGAATCGGGATTCATCTAAAATCTACGCACACAAAGTCAGCCAAGTGCACACATGACAAATTTTCCCCCAACGTTTCGTCACACATTCCACCGCCTCATAAATATGTGAATAAAGATTTGGCGTAGCATCAGCTCTCAACAGTTAATTTTAAATACGCGTGTTTCACTCTTTTCTTTTATTTCTTCGCCATCGTTTATGCGTCCTCCACTTTTGAAGATGTTTACATGAAATGTGTGCACGCGAGTCTCTTGTATATACTGATCCAACTGTAAATAATTATGCTACTGTTTTTCTTTATGTTTATTTGAGGTTAGTACTTAAAGAATGCAAGTCAGAATATCATGTATGGTTATGCTGCCAGTTACGTGGCAGTTAAGCAACTTTCTCTTACCAAATTGTTACTGTCTTTTGCAATGTATGATTATACAAGAGATTTATTCGTCGTGAAGCGTTTGTATAACTGTTTTAATATAAGTGTTACAAACCGCAAATGTTACCCTCGATATACTTTTTATTGTAATAAACAATTTCTGTAAAATAATCCTTTGAGCCTTGTATTATTAAATCGAAATATTTTTATAATGAACTGATGCATGAATTATGACTAAATAAATTTACACTAAACAATAGTAATTTGGAGTATCATAAACATCGATTTTTTTAAGGTTTACTATAATGTCAAAAGAAGGGTACAAAATTCGAATAATTAGTGATAGTTATGAATTTCGTGTACAGAAAACAATCCAATTGTATTTTGAGATTAAGAAATATATTTTTATTGTTTCATGTTGCAAACAGTAAAACATAGGGGTGTACAATCATAGGAAAGTTAAAACAAACACCAATTGTTCAAACTTGAAAGAAATATGGAAATGTGCTTAACAATTAATACCGAAGACAAAAGACGAAAATTCAAGGATAATGATTTTTTCCCATGAAAATCATTATCAATATCTTTCTAAAAAGATAATACAATACAATCGTAGCAAAATGTTATGCTAGTCGGAGCAATAAACGTCGGCAAGATACAAGTCATAAAAAGAAAATAGAAACAAAAACTATAAACAAATCCCCTATAATAAAATTTATTGCTTAATTACGTGGTTGTATAACATTCAAGATAACGACTATCTTGTATCACATCATTTCTTTAAAAAGAAAATGTACTCTGAACGATAAAAACAGTTACAGGATTTAGAGGATGAACATGTTATAAATATAAAGTTTTATTAGTTCTAAACAGTTTATATGGCACACGCCCTGTGCATTCATTAATTTCCTAATAAGGAAAAATAAAATGATTGTGAAAGAAAACGCTATCTAAAATTTTCCCTTCATACTCTGAATCCTTCGACCGTCCATTTTTAAAATGGTTTTTCGGAGTACAAACTTTAATTGTACACATTATAACTTCACTCGTGTATAACATTTCAGATAGAGTATTTATAATAATTGGAAAGTCTTCGAGGATCGTATTCGATAAACAATTCGCGTTGTTGTCAGATACGTTTCACGATAGTATCACGCACTTTGTCACTTTATTTACCATTGAACTTTGTCAGAGATTAGAATGTTTTCGCGAACCAATATCCAACAAACATTCAACAACTCCACACCATGGACTTAGGTCCATGCTCCACACCACAGGCACAGACTGCAGTGCGCACAACGCACAACGGTGAACGGAATTCGCCAAGCAGATTTCACCATTTGCCACCGCTAGGTGCGCTCTGCCATGCCATTCCCCTCTCGATACCATTGATCAAATATTGTAGCGCAGGCGTGTTTACGTTATTGACCGCCGGGCTGAGCCGGTTGTCAACTTAGGATTATTATATTTCTTCAGCTAGAGTAAAATAAAAGGAAATGGTTAAAATTATAGTAAAATTTTAGAGAGCTCTTCATGTTTCATAATCTGCATGATTGATACCGAAAATTTGTTAACTCTTGCAAGAGATGGAACAAAGCATAGTCCCATCTATAAAATGATGTTCTGTGCTACGAATGCAGCGCCACGGCATTTGTGCGTACCAGATACTAATTTGAATTTTTTAATTTTCAAATTTCTTTTCGCGAAAAGTTTCTGGATCTGTTCTATAAGAAATTGAGTATTGCAGATATAAATGAAAAGGAGATATGAAGGAAATTATGGTCTACAGAGTAGTTTCTATACTATACAAAGTGCCATTAAAAGTTAGTACGATGATTGGAGAACCCCCCTTGTTTAAATGGATCGGTACTATGATAATTTTACCTTTTCGATACACCAGCTAACTATAGGCGCTTGTTACGAGCGGATGTTGCAATTAGGGTATTATGGGTTAGTGTAGTATTTCGAATTATAGTGTACAAATTCTGTTTCAGTGTTCAAAACGGTTAATTACTTCCATATTTAGTGGTTTTTTAAAACCGTTCCTTTGTAGCCTTATTTTTATCGACGCCGTCTGTATAGGCCGTTTATGTTCAGGACTAATATTTTTTACTGTTCTAGCTTTTACAAAAATCTAAACAAACGTTGGAATACGTATTTGAAGTCACAAGATCGTTGGGCTGTCAAATGTTTTAAGTATTAATGGGAACAAGTAAATATTGGAAAGAAAGGAATTAAAACGATAATTGTTACAATTGCTTCTAAGAGGAATTGGAATTATCAGTATTATTTCGAACATGTTTGTAGATATGGAGTTTAGAAGTTATAAATATTATTTGTAGCTTGGTTGAAAAATTTGATATAATTTCGGAGTTGGGGGTACGCGTCTGCGCAAACACTTGATACGTTAAGGACCACTTTCATATATTGACCGACACGAGAAGGTGCTTACGGTCTACAGGACAGACATGCATGCGTGTGTAGCTAGGTAATATAGTTAACTGTAGGGATCGCTGGTCAAGAAAGGGTGTAATGGAATTTCCTCTCTCTCATGTTATGCAAAACATCCCTTTGAAACATTAGTAATAATTACACCAATTTTAAAAATCTTCAAAATTCTAGAAATGGTCCTATATTCGAAAATAGTGAAAAACTTAATCTTCTTTTTATTAGTATATTTATTCTAAATACTGAAGTGAAACTGATGCTTCATTTAGTATCCTCAAATATTTTTAGCACATAAAACTAATCGATGATTTGTTCAGATCACTTTTTCTTGAATAAGAAAAAACATCCACGTTTACATCGTTTATATTCTTCATGAAATATTCACGAAAATGTTTATAACATATTTGGATCAATACTAAAATAAATATCAGTGCAAGAAACCTTGGAATTTAAAGTTGATCAGAATAAATAGTACACGATCGTTTTTGAATTTAAGATCAATTAATTCTAATTGACAACGCGATAACAACTTACAGGGGGTACTCTTCACCGCGAATCGAGATTGCATGCTTTCGTCGTATTCGGCATTTTTCTCCTTGGTAAACAAGTTTATCGTGTCACGCGATAACATGAAAGATAATGTTTGCACATAGTTGTATAAATTAGGCTATCAATCATTTGTGATATATTGGAAAGTGTAACGCTTCATTTAAGGTCGGGTCTAGATTAAGTAATATTGTACCGTACCGATAAAATATTACGGCAATAAATCTGCTATAGTATACGTCTATTTTCCTTCAGAAGTGTACAGATAGTTTTCTGTCAATTACAAAAATATTGACTAACAGGAGTGGCAATTCTGTATTACTATATACATATATTTGTTACAAAGACGACTAAATTCTGTGGTCGAATTTTTAATTAAAATCTAAAAGATCAAGTAATACTATACACTACACACGATCATAATTGTATATTTCTTGTTTGGAAAATCAATTTAATTTTACATTCAGGGATACAGAAACAATATTGAAAGACGTGTTCACTTTATTTATTACGAGATATTGTACTTACTAAATCGACGAGTACTTATAGACTGAATGCTACATATAACAAAAGCGCATAGAGTGTGGCTGACGTTTCGTGAATGGTCGGATATTGTCTTCAGCGTTCATGCGACGAAAGCGTAAAATAAGATACTCCTCGTTTGATATGCATTCGTGAAACGACCATGCATGGGTATAGGATTTTGACTTGTTAGGTGACATGGAATTAATTTTAATATTCCACGTGTCTGAGCTGCAATGATATTCTAGACATCTACCTACCTGTACTATTTTTTAGTCTACTTTCTGCATACTATAATTAGACTAACTACGTAATATTTCTATTAAAAGTCACTATGTGTATCTACCTGAGCAAAAACGAATTTACGAATGCTCAAATTAATATTGCTACCTTTGAAGTGGCACATTTTTTTACGACTATGCATATATTCGACAAACACATTTTTGGAAGTACTAATGTAACTATTTATTTCATTTGTTCACCAGAAATTGAGTAATTAAATGGGATAGACACGTATCCCACTGTAAAATAGTTGAAAAGGTGTACATACGTGCACTTTAGGTTTGTAAATGACTGTCGGTCGCCTCAGTTATCAAAGTAAATGTCAAATAGTAGCTTTCCTTTTTCGAAGATAAGTGGGCAATACATATAGGAATAGAGAAGTGTCCTGGGAGGTTACCGTCTTAAGAAATTCCCAAGCCGGTCGGTTTCTTGCAAAGAACTTCTTTATCATTTACACAGCTAGAAAGCTTTTTGTCCGCACGTTCCAACAACGAATTTCTTCCGAAAGTGCAATTTCTCGTGTGTTTTCTTTTACGTGTTGTGTTAGCGATTCAACCGTATACAGGGGAGTCTCTTGACATTAGCCGGAGTCTTATCACTGTAGTAGTTCACAACCGTGGTCTTAAGATCATGAATTTAAATTAAACAATCTCCCATCCTTGATGGAATTTTTCTGTAAATTTTGCTTGTCAGTATCTGGTTCGTAAATGTTCAAACATTTGTGTGACGGAAGTACAAAGTCAGATGCGACTGTGAAACTTAGAAAATCTTCATCGAGACTGTCGGTTATAATTGCGGATCTTCGTGCAACATAAAAATTTCTTGTCTCAATTGCTAGAAGCGAGAATTAAGCAGAAGTTAATTTGCTTTCTGAATAATTTTAATAAATTGGAGAGAATAAATTTTAATAAAAATCGATGTTTGTACTCGTAACATCCGCAGTCGATTAAAAATGTACACACAGGCGAGATGTGTATAGAAGGAACATTTTTCAACGTTTCGTCAGCATTGCGGTTAAATTCGTCAGAAGTCTGCAAATACACTGATAGAAGAATTTCAAAACCTCCATAAACGATATCAACCCGAGTTGTGGAAACTTTAAGTCGTTAATATGAAGATCTTATTAAGAGAAAGATTAAAAAAGTCGTCTCTTTGAAATAGGTGTGAAATAGGTCCCATTCAAGCCATTTATTTACCATCGTAGGATATTCGTGATATGCCTTGCAGCCTCAACAATTTCCTGTTTCTCTTAATAGAGTCATGAAATTGCTCGAATCTTTGAGTACACGTTTCATCGTGCATGGTTTACCGACAGCGAACGAATCAAAACTGCATGAACTGCTCCCATGGTATTCGATTTGGCGGCAAACGATTGAGATTCGCTGCACCATACATTGCGGCATTGCCAGGTTGCTTAATGGAGTTCGCGTAGACTGCAGCAAGTATGTAGTTGTAACGCCATCCCCGTAATTTTATACGAATTGAAATTACCAACTTGGTACAACTTCTGTCACTACTTCCTGCGCCATGGCATAACTTCATTTCGCTAACGAGTTAGCTAAATGTTCTCTTAATTTTCCCACATCGCGTTCAAGTTTCCCGAGTTGTGTCTTCAGAGTTCATCGATCTCATAGTTACTCGGCGACTCCAATCATCACTGTCCTCATGATTCTAAAAGACTCGAAAGAACGAATCTATAAGAACTGAATTGAGAGAGAAGAAGTTCAGTTTGCATCATTTTACGCAACGGTCGTGATAAAATTTGCTTCTAAACGATAGACGGCAGGGGTCACGGCGATTGCGTCAGAATTTGCCGCACTTCGATTACTTATCGGCGATCGACCGGAAAAGTTTAGGCCGTTTCTGCTCGGTTGACATTCAGCGAAAACATTTGTCCTCACGCATCGAACGTACCGAAGGGATCACGATACCACGGGTTAGTAGTTAGTATGTATCTTTTTCGGCGGTGACCCGTAATCCCGCATCGTTCGTGGGATTCCTTCATGGCATATTCTAATAGTCAAGGATAGAGGTACGCCTACCCCGGGCCAGAAGGGTGCGAATACAAGTCCCACGGTACAATCTCGAATGGCGTTGCTGATGTCTCAGGTCATGGATTCAGGGTGCGCAGGGGGATAATACAGGCGTAGCCTCGAGAACGTCTGCGCGTGCTGCATTGCGGCGAGCCCACTCCCTTGTTCGGTGCTGTATGGGCGACAAGTCGGTGGATGAACAAGGACACGAACGTTTCAGGGGTGCATCGGAGAGAGATAAGGGTGGGCGCTGGTAGGGGGTAGAGAAAGAAGGGTGTCGTTGGGGTGAAGAGAGACCGAAAACTAGAAAGAGACCGCTAGAGAGGTAGAGGTGAAGAACATCGGAGCGAGAGAGGCGTGGATCGCAGAGGGAGGGTCAGTGGCCAGGGGACAGAGAAGGAGGATGAGAATGAAGGCGAGCGAAAGAGGGATACAGTGATATATGGAAAAAGAGGAGAGACGATGAAGGCAGGGCAGAAACTAGGAGAAGGGATGGAGAAAGAGAGAGAGAGAGAGAAAGCGAATACCTGTGTACGAGCGAATGTGTGTGCCTGTGTGTGCACCGACTACCCCCCTGTTTTGCAGTTACGACACTGCACTGCAGCCAGGTACCCCTGCCGCCTCTTGGACGGGGTAGCGGGTAGACTAGTCGGATAAAGCCAGTCGTCATCTCGTGCTCATACGAGACACGTTTCCTCTCCGACCCTCTCTTCTATACCGCCCGGGGCTACGATTTTTCTACAGCAAACCGCAAAAATGTAGTCAGAACGCAATCGGGGTCCTCTCGGCTGGGCCCGATCACCAACCATGCAGCCGAGAAAACACGTTCTGTCTCAACGATCGGTTTACTTTTCTCTTCAGTCTCTCTTTTTATCTCTCTATCTCTTGTATCGTCGGTGGTACACGGTGTAATTATCGCCGCAACGTGTTGTAAATGAAATTGGTTCTCATCACCGATATTTAGCGGACTGACTAACTCCGAGGAACGTATTATTGTCGTTAATTATTGTTATCATTTAAAAAATTACTATTATTATTGACGTACTTATATTTATTACCGTTGTACATACGTGTGTTGTAACGGGAGTCGCGAGATCGGAAGGCACGTTTACACGATCACCGGATGCATCTGGATCGTTCGTCGAAAAGGTAAGAACGTTGACCGCAAAGTAGATAATCTCTTTCCTCTTCCAAGCTTTCATTGCCAGCCTACTTTCCATATTATCACTTGCATGCGCTTGATCTCTAATAGCGCGCGTTAACAGCGTACTCTTCCTACTTTGCGCAACGGGTTTTCTTTCCCTCCTTAAAAGGGATGCGACGGACCGGTAGCATTAACCCCTTGACATACGGATCAATTAAAACCTAAGATGTTCAAAGGTACCGTTTATGGTCCATCATTTGTTATTTTTATCATCTGTATAAGCTAACAATAAATTTTCCTATAAATTCACAACAGATATGATCCTGAGGTGATAACAGATACATACATGCATATTTGATAATTGCTCGAAATATTTGCTGTTGACATTGGACAACATTTTGCTTTAATGCGTTAAAATGACGTAGGAAAAACATAACAGGCGTTTTCGTATGTTAAGGTGTTGCAAAGTCGTTTTCAGAATGCTCAATCAAAATTAGGGTTACTTTATTAGTTTACTGTCAAAAATCTGTTGTAACGCATCAGTTGTGATACATAGAATAAAAATCGATGCTCCAATACTGTATCAATTTAGCCCGCTATTATTTTTGCTACGATTGCCATCTACATATATGTATACGAACGCTGTCAATTGCCGTCGTCGTATTTCAAGAACGCGCATTGTCTGGTAACCGTTTTCGATGCGAGCTTTTCATTCGAAAATGTGTAATAGAGACAAGGTTGACCGAGTTGGTAGTTCCCTACCATTTTATCGATTTTAATCTCCCTAACATTCTCTCTCGCTCTCTCTCTCTCTCTCTCTCTCTCTCTCTCTCTCTCTCTCTCTCTCTCTCTCGCGCGCGCTCTTTCTCCCTTTCTCTGTTCATCTATCTTTTTCTGAATATTGAACGGAGGGTAGCAAACCTTCTCCCGAGAAAGGGAAGTCCTTTTCTTGGATTGTGGACCTTGAGAATGTCGTTGAAGGGTCACTCCCATGGTACCCGTTGGGGAGTGGAGGTCTTTATCCGCTTTCGATTTCTCCACTCCCTTCGCGTTCTAACGTTTTCACGGTACGTCCAACAATGAACTTGTATTTTTATCGATGTGTATTTCACCGCAGGCCCTGATAAAATAAGGAAAAATCAATTCACGGTGCTGGTAGTTGCTCTTTCTGTTGCAACGTTCTAACAACAATATCCTGCAAGCACTTGCAGATTGTTGAGGGATGTTCTATCTGCTCCATTCACTTCTATACCTTTCGTTGCTAACATTTACTTTATCATCGCGTATGTATTGGAAAACAAATTAAAAATGACATTTCATACTGCACTGGTTCTTTCTTAATCAATGAAGAAAATAAAAATATTGCTTTTAAAAAAAGTATCTCTTCTTGTGTTGATCGTGGACTAAATATTATTATATGTAATAATATCAAATCGTGTTTTATAAAAGATTTTTAGAAGGTACCATAAATTACCATTCAATTGATATGAACTAACAGATCGCTCGGAAGATGAATCATTTACATTATTACGTAAATAAAGCGATTTATTGCGCCAATAGGTTTTCATCAAAGTATTTCTATCAGTCGCGATATTGAATCTGCAAATACGAGTTTACGTGAATATATGCAATATGTGTAAATACTCGAGCGGAGCAGTGTTCGAACTCGGAAATTCTTGTTTGCGTCCCCTCGGTGAAGTTCGTTCGGTCGAAATACTTGACTGCAAGTTGAGAATCAAACGATTGGGTATTTCAAGACGATTTATCGTTCGCGGACGTCACAGATTCGAAAGCCAAGGTATACATTCACAAAAATACTCTCAGTCAATGAAATCGGGTTCGAGTTTTAATTTCTATCGGATTTTTATTTGTTCGTGACATTTGTATCGGTGTACAATGAGCAAGGCAAAAATTTCGATTTCCATTCACGCTCGACTATTGCCTCGTGATTATATTATTGTGACATGAATTTCGGCCATATTCAAGATTTGCAAGCGCTCAATCAGCAAGCCTTCACACGCTCAAATCGTAATCAGCGACCAAGTGTTTCAACCATTTCAAGTACTCGAATACATGAATTAAGCGTTCTATCTTCAGAAATGCCAGCCAACATTTCAGATGTATATTCATATGTAATATACTTTCAGTTCGGTAAACTTTCGTACTTGTTTTAGTAAGGTAATAATATGTAAGGCTCATTAAAATTAATTAGCTTTGTCATATTAAAAAATTAAAAGTGGTGCACTTATAACTTTCAGAGATATACTGACTATAATCAGAAGTGTTTCGTTGAAAGATTCTATATGTATTTATTATACATATACGTAGGTGATCCTACAATTAAACTTTAGGAGCCATCGGATACCTCGATTTCCAGTTACTCAATGATGCCGTTGCATATCATTAGTCGCCTTTGAACCACCCTGCGGCAGATTGATGGTTTTGTGGCTAGATGCATTAAATGATAATTTTCTTCATTACTTGGGTGAAAAAATACTATCGACATGATATAGTAAACATGAAAATAATCGTTGCTTGAATTTCTCGAAAGATACTAATCTGCATAATATTGTTTTGTCTCGTACAGTTATGTAAAATAAATTTCGTAGGTCTTTCTGAACAAGAAATACGTAATTTTTACGATATACATATCTTTTTTCAAATTCAAATTGTCAAGTGATTATGAGCAATTAACGATGTGAATTCGTTAATGTTAAAAGATGCAAGATAGTATAAGTAACACTAATGTTTTTAGAATATTTCATTACTTATTTGCAATAGTGTAATTGTATGTATAGTTGAACACTGTTTTCTGAAAATACGATGTGGAAAGTATACAACCTTTATTTTCCGAGAACCAATTTCATTACTGCGTTGCAAGTGCTATGTTTGAAGCTGACGGGCCGAGTTTTGCGAACAAACTTTCTCATCTACTACCTATCTACCTATGCAATTCGATAATTGCACTGCATCGTCAGGCATTATCTTAATTACCATCGTGTGCATACTGAAATTGCAGTTGTTCGACTTGACTTTCTACATTTCTGTATTTTTTGTTTTTCTACTTTTTGATGGAATAGCAAGTCGTGCACAGAATAGAATGATAGTTCCTAGAAAATTCCATCCTAACTAGTCGAGTTAGACAATCTAGCCGACGACGATAATTGCATGCTTATAAACTGGCTCCGTCGTCGGCTGGATTGTAGTGAATTTCGTAGGTTAATATATACATGTATAGTTATCGATGACGTATGACAAACTAGCGATTCCCCCCATTGTATTATACGCGTATATAATGGCTTATTAGTTTGATATCCAATTGATGAAATGTATGAAGGCAAGGAAATAGGTCAAACTAATATTTTCCTTTTATGAAATATTGACATCGCTGAGTGATTGGTTCTGAAAATCAATTATACTATGGACATGTTAATGAGTATTTGATAGTCCCTATGCACATTGACTTTAATTTTCCGCAAGACACGTGTTAAAATAACATTGTATACATATTTATAAATTTTAAGAATCTTTAAAAGTAGATTGTACTCTATAAAAAGCATTTAACTAAATATATATTTCGCTTCTTGATATCCGTGAAGCAAAGGATTATAAACGTTTGATTGATCTGATGGATCTAATACGCGGTTACGTGAATTTCAGTACTATATCCTTTGCATTTAAAAGTCTTCCATTTATTACTTTATAAATTATTTATCATCTCAAGCTAAAAGAAGACTTTATAAAGTAATTCCGAAAAGAATTGTGGGACGTGCTCATCGCGATTTATACTAGAATTATAATTAATCAATCAAATCCTTTTGTCGTTTAATAACTATTCTGGTTAAAATTATGATTCAATCTCTGGCACTTTCCGAGTAAAATTTACCGGCGTATTTTCTTCAATGTGTGCTACTTGGATAAACATGGTAATTTATACTTTTGATATTGTCAACAGAAAATGGTTGCCGAAAAGTACGATAAGGCCGAGCCTGAGCTGAAACAGGAGCTGAAGCAGATCGCTCAGCAGATTGTAGCACCTGGAAAGGGAATCCTTGCTGCTGATGAATCGACGACAACTATCGGCAAACGTCTGAAGGATATCAACGTTGAAAATAATGAAGAAAACCGCAAAGCGTACAGACAACTTCTCTTTACCACAGCCAAGGTATCATTCAAATTATTTCTTTCTTCAGCGTTCTACAATATATATGACAAAACGTTTGTGTTTTTGAATTATATTTTGATAATACTTCTACTAACAGATTTGTGATATTTTTCCAAAAAAGTAAAAAAAAATTACGTGAAGTAAAAATTTAATCTAACACTTCTACTGATTAGTTCGGATAATCGAGGCTCTACTGTATCATGAATTAAACGAGTAAATTTGATTCAAATTGTATCGCGTTTGGTGTCATTTCAACCAGGAAAGTGTCACGTATCTGTCAGTAAGATTCGTAAAGAAATCATTAGAAACAGAAACGTTTTATCATTGGAATAGTATTCCTTTATCGATTTGGCGCTAGCAGTGAAAGATTAAGGAATAGCATCTGTATCTGTTAATTATGAACTGTACAGAATATTCTACAAGATTTGGTTGACAACACATTAACTTGTCTTGTTCTTGACAGGATGTCATCAGTCAACACATCTCCGGCGTCATCCTGTTCCACGAAACTCTGTACCAGAAGGCTGATGATGGAACAGCATTCGTCGAACTCCTGAAACAACGTAACATTCTGCCCGGCATCAAAGTCGACAAGGGTGTCGTTCCCCTGTTCGGTACCAACGATGAGTGCACAACTCAGGGTCTCGACGACCTTCAGGCTCGTTGCATTCAATACAAGAAGGACGGTTGCCACTTTGCCAAGTGGAGGTGCGTACTGAAGATCACGAAGGACACCCCGAGCAAGTTGGCCATCTTGGAGAATGCCAATGTCCTGGCTCGTTATGCTTCCATCTGCCAGAGTGCCAGAATTGTACCCATTGTCGAACCAGAAATTTTGCCTGATGGTGATCACACTCTTGCCCGATGCCAACAGGTCACGGAGGAAGTTTTGTCCGCTGTCTACAAGGTGCGTAAGATTATTTATAACGTTTATACATAAATAGAATAGTCCCTCGGCATTCATCCTAGTTCTTCAAGTTCGTGTCTCCTTCAAATGCTTCTCCAAAAACCAAAAGATAATACAGTATTTCTGGCTCCGAAATTTTGTTGCGAACGCTCTAACTGCTACCATTGTAACTTTAAAGAAAATTAGAATTCTTGTTTAAAAAAATTTTAGTACAATCTTCAAGGATTAGTTGATAAGTGTACCAAGTTTGGAATTATGATACTGAATACTGTCCTGTTGAAAAATTCCTAAAACTTGCTTTGTAGACAAAGTGTGAGACCTGGAGGACTGTTTAATTTTATTAGATCATAATTTCCAGGCGCTGGCTGACCATCATGTCTATCTTGAGGGAACCCTCCTGAAGCCCAACATGGTAACACCAGGTCAAAGTTGCCCAACTAGGGCAACTCCTCAGGAGATTGCTGCTGCCACAGTAACTGCTTTGTTGCGCACTGTACCACCAGCAGTGCCCGGTATAACGTTCCTTAGCGGCGGACAATCTGAAGAAGAGGCGTCTGTGAACTTGGACGCTATCAACAAGTTCCCGCTCCCGAAACCATGGGCGTTGACCTTCAGTTACGGTCGTGCTCTCCAAGCATCTGTGCTCCGCGCATGGGCAGGTAAAAAGGATCAAATCGGCGCTGGTCAGGATGAGCTCATCAAGAGAGCCAAGGTAACTTCGTCAAGGCTGAGATGACATTTAAACTTCTGTTGTTTTTTTTCTATTTTCTCACTGACTTTATGCGTTATACTGCAACCCCTTCTGTGTGGCCTTTGATTTTCAGTAGACATTCTATGTTAAGCTTATTGCTTAATCTAAATTTTTATATGTATTCTAACACACGCGAGCCTCTTTCTTCGAACTGTTCTTTATGTTTATGTAAATAATTTCTGTTTATTGTGCATCTCATCTTTTTTTCTTACAGTATTCTCTTATTTTTTTTTTGCATGTGTAAATACTGTGTGCTTGTTTAGGCAAACGGAGCAGCTAGTCAAGGCAAATATGTTGCCGGCAATATTGTCAGCGTAGCTGCCAATGTTTCTCTCTATGTGAATTCTCATGCCTACTAAATTCTTATTTTTCTTTCTATGAGACATGTTTCCATAGTAAGTATTTCTTTCTTTTTTTCCTCTCCTTGTTTAAGTGTAAATAACAATTCTGTGCATGCGTGTTAATTTTTATTTTTGTGGACTATTATTATTGATACCAGGTGGTACATGATTTTAATGGAAATTTCATTGTTTATAGGCCAACAGCGAGTCGGCGCTTGGCAAATATGCCGGTGGTGTGACGGGAGCAGCCGGCGATGCTGCACTTTTCGTCGCGAACCACGCGTACTAAGATTAATCCGTAGAACATCGATAAGGATTTATCGTTAGACTATAGAACGTTCGCCGAACATCACCAACATCGATTATTGCTGTCGGCATGGAAGTATTTTCCATCTATAGAGAGAAGATTCAGATCGGACGAAGAAATCTTTAAATTGTTTTGAAAACCGAAACGCGCATTCTTTCCACGATTTTTATGTTTCACTCGATACAGAAATACGGAACGAAATCAATCGAATTTTAACCTGACGCAGTCATTTTAATTTTCACGTAATTTCAAATACGGATTTTAACGTTTTTAACGACTCGCACGAAAAACGAAAAACATGAGCTACACTTCGGAAATCATGTTACATCGATTGATGGTGTCGTTCACCACTTTCGCCCTTGTTCCTAATTCCGATTTGTTTTAGAAATCTAGCGAAGGGGTAGTTGTTTTATTCTGACGTCGTTTGATCGATCGTTTGTTCTAGAACATATGAGAAAAACTCTTCGCAAGGAATCTCTGAAAAATCTAAGCGGGAGAGCGTGGTCAACATGCTTGGCACTCGAGCTTATCGGGCGAAATTGATCGAACCGTTTTATTTTGAACGCGTGCAGTTTTCGCGACATACGAATTACACACGCGTTATTATATTCTGTAACACTACGATAAAAAGCAGATATATATTATATATATTGTCAATGTCGTTATGATATTCTACGTGTATAAAAAAGTAAGAAAAATTAAAAAACAAAGTAAAATCATATTAAATGTTGGTTGTTAGAGATTGAGTCAAATATTATAAAATCGTAATATTATGTCATCTACTTATACAATATGTGTATCTTATATAGGTATTTAAGTAACGTATTGAAAAGTATCTCGTACATCGATGTTATATCTAATATTTTCAATGCAATCTAGGTCCCAAATACACTGTGGAGGGTATTTAATATGTTTTTTATTCCCATTCCAACTATACCTATAGTATAAGTTCTTTCTTGTGCATCGCATTAATTGTAATTGATGCAGTAGTATAATTGTACATTCCGCATACAATGTTTAAATAATTCATGACTTAGTTTCCGAGAAAATTGCAAAAACTTTCGTTAAATTTAGGTTTCAAGTACACTTATATTATTCTCGTACAATATAAGCTGTCACTGAACACAGCGAACGGTAATTAAAATATACAAAATCATACGGGCACCCGACATCTCACGAGAAACCCGGGTACCCGAGTAATTTTCGTTTACCCGAGTATCTCATGGCTTACCCGACATAACAAATATGTGTCTATTTTTCCAATAATACATACCCAAAGAAATAAAGGTAAATAATTCCTCAGGGAAGCATAAAGAACCCGTCATTTTGACGGGTCCCGTAGTAAAATCTGCCGCTAGCAGCACATGAGACAGATCGACAGTTCTTTATCTGTGTCCCTTGCAAAATATGGAAGTGTATGTTTCACTGATACATACATACATATATACATATATAATACTATGGATTGGAGACAGTGTTCAGTGTTCCGATATGGTGCATCTTTTCTCGCGCATGCGCGGCGATTTCAGCCTCAGTAAAGTAAGATTCTCGATAAAATGGGGTACCTTGAGCCACCCCGCAGGATTTTAAAAAATTGGTATGATTTGATTCTGAAAAATGGATGTATAACATGTGTATTTCTGTACATTTTGTAACTCGTAGGACACGTTCTGGAGTCTTTTTGTGCGGAACAGATTGTTTCGGTACATTCCCGCAAATATAACTGCCTCAGGGCTCTGATACCTCATCATCCTAATATAGATACGTTACTGTTTCGCCCGCACATGCGCGAGAAAAGATGCTTTGAACTGAACTCAGTGATGCCCGAATCGTGGGACGTTTCTTTGAACACTTTTTTTTGTCATATAATTATTGTAATGACTAAACTGCGGATCTTTATGCATTTATAGCAAAATTGAGTAGATGAAATACAAAATTGTTTTTAAAAAAATGATTTCTCCTTGTTTTACACGTACCGGCTTCAAATTGAAGACCGCGGAAAAAAGGTCACTTGCCGAGCCCACGGTGGCCCAGCCGTATATTCGACGTCGAAACTTCGAAACTCCGAGCATAAGAATGCTCACGTGTTTGACGTTTTTCAATACTCAGCTGTACGGATTTGACGTCGAACAGAGGTGAATGTAACCCATAGGTAAACATCGCACAGTTGGACCTTCCGTCCAAATCGGAGACAAAATCGAAGAACTTTCGATAGAAATGAGGTAGAGCGATGAAATTTTTTAAAAATTAAAGCTGAAACTTTGCAGAATATGCGAAAAATAGGGAAATTATGGTACGAACATTTTTTAACCGAGAAAATTCGTTAAACATGTAGAATTTCAAGAAATCGATTTTGCAATATCCTGAGGTCGTAGACAAATTTTGAGACCAGATTTGAAATCAGCGTGAAAAAATCTACGGGAAATGATATATAGCAAAAATTAAAAAAAATTTTTTCCGCGCGTGGTATTGGAAAAACCACAATTTTCTCGAAATTGTGCAAGTTTAACGAATTTTCTCAACGTTAAAAAACATTCTTACTATAATCTCCCTATTTTTCCCATATTCTGTAATGTTTCAGCTTTAATTTTAAAAAAATTTCATCGCTCTACCTCATTTCTATCCAAAGTTCTTTGATTTTGTCTCCGATTTGGACGAAAGGTCCCACTGTGCGTCGCGCCGACCGCGTGTGTACGAAACACGCATCGGCCGTCGCGAGGGAGAGGCATCCTTCAAAATCACGCTCTGCCGTTCCCGGCTTTTTCCCCACAAGTTGTGGCCACAACAGCACCGTCCATTGGCGCCCTGGCAAGGCAATCGGTAATTACGAATTACCCACTCTGTTCTCGTTCCGAACAAACAGTCTAATAATGACATATTTTCTACTTTTCCATTGGTATTTTGCCGTTTCTCGAGTGTTGCAGCAGTTATAAATTGTTCGCGATCGTAGGGCATCAAACTTTGTAGGTTTATAACAGTTTATAATACTGGTTCTCAACAAATTATAATACTTTGCCCACATTCGTCATCTGATAGCATGTCATCTAAAGCCGGGTCCGGGTCTGGGTCAGTGTTGGGATATTGCACGGTTTTTTCGCGCATGCGCGACGATTTTAACCTCAGTAAAGTACGATTCTCGAGAAAATGTGGCACCTTGAGCGCCCCGCAGAATTTTAAGAAATTGATATGATTTGATTATGAAAAACGAATGTATGACAAGTGTACTTCTGTATATTTTGTAACTCGTAGGACGCGTCCTGGAGTCTTTTTGTCCGGAACAGATTGTTTCGGTACATTCCCGCCGATATAGCTGCCTCAGGGCTGCTCAGGGCTCTGCTACATCATTGCCTCATCATAGATACGTTACTGTTCTGGACGCGCATGCGCGAGAAAAGACCCGTCTGGCATTACTGGTTGCAGGTTTGGGTCTGAATCGTCTGAATATTGTTGACTGATGTCGACTCTGGTGACTTCTTTCTAGCAGCGGCCAATATAACAGTAGAAGTGGGGGTGAATACATGTAATTTGCATTTTGTCGGCATTTAGATACAATGTAATCTATAATATTTGAAATAAAGGCCGCGTATCTATATAGTATCTTCTTCATCTATATTTTAAACATAACCAACCTAGATATGAAAAATAGAAAGTGGGGATAGATCTGTTGTTCCTAATCAAATAAATATTGTGTGATTGTAAGAGAGAAATTAATAAAAACAATTTCAGGCCTCCACTAGCTAACAACTTGTCTCAAAATGGGGACTGTAGAATACGGTTTTCCGATGATAGGAGGTCTAATGCCAGTGAGTAGTAAATACGAATTATTCTCTATATAAAAGTGTTTTTAATGTATAATTGTAAAAAATGATCTTTTACTTTTTTGATACACGTATTTCTAGCAAATTCAAGCGCTTATAGCACCGCCTGTATCAGAGGATTCAAAGGCAGCAAAAAATAAGAAGGACAAAGAAGAGAAAAAACACCCATACTTTAAAAGACGTGGACGAGGCCATAATCGAGATATCTGCGATGCTTGCAGAGATGGAGGAGAGCTTATATGCTGTGATAAATGCCCTGCATCGTATCATTTACAATGCCAGTGAGTTTAAGGCTTTTCCAAGTAACAAACAGGTCATTTTAGTAGTGTTGTCATTTCCAGATCGTATTACCAAGAATAGCAATTATACATATATTATTCCAAAGTTCTTGGATATTTAAATATCCTATCTTACGAATGTACATGTATTTTATATGTATATTTCGAGACTTGATCAGCTTTTAGTCTCCGATACTTCAGGGCACAACAATTAAGGAACTAGTCTCGTTTCCAGGATTGCAAGGGTGTTGGATGTACCTTCTTATTTTTCAATAATGCAAAAATGGTATTTCAGTAGTCAAAAGCGCTAGATGAAAGATGAATCTAGGCAGCAGTTGCCCTCAAAAGTTCTATTTTTACGTTTACGAGGTTTAATTTGCATTATTTAGCAGTATGTAGCTGTCGCAGCTTTATGCAAATTACGTCGTGAACGTAAAAATAGGACTTTTGAGGGAGACAGCGGTCTAGATTGATCTTTTACCTAGCGCTTTTGATTACTGAAAAACCCCATCTTTGCATTACCAAGAAATGAGAAGGCACATCCCATACCCTTGCAATCCTGAAAATGAGTCTACCCCCTTAAAAGCCTTTAAAAGGTGTGCTGTCCTAATTATACTAGGATATCTTTTCACTTCTAAGGTGTAAATACTCTTATAAATTTTTCAATAAGATTTTCCATAATACATATAAGAATATAATTAAACGAAAGAAAAGAATTTATATAAATGAATAAAATTTATAGTTATCCAGCAGTTGATCCAGCAGACATTCCTAATGGAGAATGGTTATGTTATGCATGTCGGTGTGCATCAAAAAGAAACCTTTTGGACAACAAAGGCAATGACAAAAATAAAAAGAAATCTGCTTTGGAGGTGCTAGCATTGGCAGCGTCTCTAGTAAATCCGCGAGAGTTTGAATTACCTAAAGAATTGCAATTACCGATCATGTTTCCTGGTAGCAATAAAGTAGATTATGTTTCTGGTAGAAGAGGTAAACAACAATGTGGAAATACTAATGGTATGTATGTGTTATTTCTTTACCGGAAAGATTATTATGTATATAATTGAAGAAATAATACCTTTTTCATTACCTTTTTCATTAGCTGGAAGAAATCATTGCTTGGACAGTAATCTAATGGTACCTTTACCAGCACGTTTGTGCTTTGAATGTGGACGTAGTTGCAGAAAAGCACCATTAATCGCATGCGACTACTGTCCATTGTATTTTCATCAAGATTGTTTGGATCCTCCGCTTACAGCATTTCCTATTGGTAGATGGATGTGTCCTAACCACCCGAATCATTTCATAGACCAAAATTTATTGACATCTTGTAGAGTAACAGAACGTATTAAACTTTGGGATAAATATGCCAATCAACGTATAGATCAACATGCCGTAAAATTGGATTTTTTGCGTAAAGCACGCACAACAAATCCACTTTTTCGTACAAAAGTCAGGCTAGAAGGTCGTACGAGAGTAAAAGTTCCATGTTCTGTAAAATTCCAATACGAGCATCCGCCAGAATTAGATCCTATACGATTTTATCATGATACTGTTATGCGATCTGTAAACAGAAACACTAAAAAGCAAAGTGTAGAAAGTAACGATTGCAGAAGTCCTAAAGTAGAATACGCAGGAATTAAGAAATCAGACGAACAGATGGAGGTAGAAAATGACGTTGAACTGAATAATCAACTGAAGGAGGAAAATACTAAGGACGAAACAAGTAACAAATCAAATTGTAAAGAAAAAGTAGATGAAGAAAGTACAAATGAAAATAATTGTACAGACGATGGTAGCGTTGAGTATTGCGCAAAACATTTTGGTTACGACATTAAAGAAGGTGTACAGTTACTTGAAAGACCAGTATTGGAAGCGTTAGCGTTGCAACGATTAGAACAAATACTTGACACGGATGGTGAAAATTACCACTCGATCAATTGTCGTATGATGGCGAGGGCGGCTCTGTTTTCTTTAAATCATAAACCTAAACAGCCATTTTTTATGATCCATAAAACATTAACTATAGGAAGTGGCCCGAACTGTGATTTAGTTTTATCCAATTATGGTAATTGCAGCTTTATATCTTCGAAACATGCAATTATTTTCTTCGACGAGGTAATAATATTTAAAAAGTATTAAATGAATTTTATGCTGAAATTACACACAACAAATTTCAAATATAATTATAATCGTTTTCACGTTTTTACTTGCAGAGTACAAAACGTTATGAACTATTAAACTATAGCGAATACGGAACTTTAGTTGATAACGTACTTTATTCTTGTAATTATAGCGACGTAACTAAAGAACAAGTGAAAGAAGAAATTGACGAGAAAATACAACTGGTAACGAAAGAACAGAAAACAACAGACGCGGTGAAAGCTATAATAAAAGAAAAAGTATTACATTCTCAAGAGCAAATAGGAAGAAACAGAGTATTATGTAAATGTAATTTAACAAAATATGGAACAAGAAATACGGATCATTTAGAAGAAGGTTGGGAAGGAAGTGCTATTATCGCTCATGGTTCAACGTTAGCTTTTGGATGTCTATTGTTCGTATTTAATACGATGAATGCACATTTGGAGCGGTGAAACCCGCATTGTAAATGTTCCATCATTTTCATGTCCAGATATTTTCTTATGCTAAAAACAATTAAATTAATGAAACAAATTTGTTTAATTCGATCCTACTTTCCCATAGATACTAAGAAATGAGTTACAAACGGTGCATATTAGAAAAATAATTTATTAAATAGAATTACTTTACAGATTTTCATCTGCATCATCATTCTCAGGCTCATCGAAATCTCGAATTTTAACATCAGCATCTTCTCCGTATTGGATAATATTATCGATAGTTAATTTAATATCTGCCATGCTTTCCTCATCTTTTATGTTTAACGGATAAAAACGCACAAGACTGTAGTCTTCTATAAGTCTTCCTATAGCCTCTGTGAGATTTCTATATTTTTCATTCCAAGAATCTTTCTCCATATCTGTTAATAAACTGTGCGGGTCAGGTTCTAGGTATTTATCTAATTGTTTTCGCGCAGTTTTCGATAATAAATCCATTTTACTAAGGATATTAATATGTGGCAATTCTAAATTGATCATTACGCTAAGAGCAGCCATTGTACCAGATAAAAATTTCGATCCGTCGACCATAAACTGACTATCCACTAAAAAAATTCCACATATACGAAAATTGAGATTTTGTAATACTGTTATTAATTGACGAATAACTGTCATATGCGTATATAATTCTATTTGACCAGGACAATCGAAAATAATATAGTCGTCGTCCACGTCGCCTAATTTTTCTTCTAACCACGTTGAATTCTCCAATAAGTATCTACAAACAAAATTTTGAAATAAATACAAACACTATAATACCTATCACTGTGAAAGGTTTATTTATAAACTTACTCCATACAAAATACGAGACCACCGTTCGGTCCAAATCGTAATTCATCGTCCTCCATAGCATCATCCAGTTGAATTAATTCCCTTATATCAACTAAAGGTTCATAATCAAAATATTCAGCGGCAGGATCTAAATTAACTATTTCAATCACTTTTCCTTCGTTGGCTGTATGTTGTTGCATGGCAGTACAGTACGTAGACTATTGACAAATGTTTATTATTGTTATATATTGATATATTGTCAAATGTTTTTAAATGACAAGAGTATGTTTTATTATGATGTTACTACTATGAATTGATATAAATATCTTTTATTTCATTTTTATATTCAGCATTTATTTACGCACATGCAATCTTCAGTTATGTACTTCAATATAAAAAGAAAGAAAAATACCTTCCCACTGCCAGCTGGTCCCATTATAAGTTGTGCATATCTCATTTTTAACTGTTTGTTATTAAATAAAACTGAATAAAACGCACTTGCAAGCGTTATGTTATAGTTTCATTTTACCATGTGCAATTCGATGTTGTCAAACCTGTTAACTTTAGTTAGGTTAGGTTCATCACACTGTACCACTGCATGTAATGTACATATACACTCGATATAAATAAATATCAGACATAAACTGAAGAAAAAGAGCATTTGAACAATACCCATAATTGAAGGTAAAATGAAAGAGAAAATATATAGAAACTATATTATCTAATTGTAATCATTGGACAGCAGATTTGATGCACTTATGACAAAAAGGAGTAAGTGTAATTTAAAACAGTAAAAACATTAGAAGAACTTTAAAATATTGTTATGAAGACAGAAAATAATTTTCTGTTTCTCTCCAGTTCATTGCAATTCAGGAAGAAAATCTAAGAAGATTTCTATTTTGCGTAAAGATCCGCTGTCTATATAGCAATCGTGCATTGTTCATTGAAATTTATATTAATAGAACTGACCAAGCCAAAACCAGGGTTCATAGGAATAAAAATAATTTCTTCTTTTGGAATAAGCATGTAAAAAAATATATTTAATATTCTAGTAAATGTACAATGTGTATTTAAAATATTTTAAAATAAACAAAAAGAAGAATTGCATGAAAATACACATTGTTGCTTAACTTATTATTCGAACGTACATAAATATAGATACATGTAATCAATACATTTATCATAACTGTCCCTGATTACAAGAAAAAAAGATTTGCATCTTTTACAAAATTCTCCAGCTGCTTTTTTACAGAAATTGTTTTACATAGCTCAATGAATTCTGATACATATTGAAAGGAGAAATGTATAATCTTCGATAACAATCTCTACACTTAAGTTGTCTTAAAGTAATCGTCTGTACTTGTTGTATATATGTGACCCTCGGAAACTAAGAAATCTAATATATTATCCATCTGTAACAGAACTCGTTCCGGTACTTTGCTTTTAATTTCAGATCTTTCAATGCCAGATTCGGTGTTATTTTGTGCATGAATAATTTTATAAACTAAACTCTGATCTCTTGTCATTCCATAATAAGGTAAATTTTCGCTTGGTCCATTATCTACTCTACTATCGTTATGATCAACCTCTGTCTTGTTGCCATTTTTAGCCATTGCTTCCGCTTTTAATGTAGCGTAAGTTACCTCGAGAATATGATTTGTCAATTCATTCAAGTCTTGCAGCGGCCACATGCGCAAAATAAGAACATGTCGTTTCTCATTTTGCTCTCTAAGTAAACCGACAATGCGAATATACGTATTCATCGGCATAGTAACGTCTGATGTTTTTTTATCCGCCTCTAACCATTTGAGTGCTATTATTGTACCTGGATATATACATATATATGTATATATATACAAAAGACAATACATAACACATCAATAAAATAAACAAGAAAATATAAAGATTATCCAATCGAACCTGTTTCATCTTCAACATCGTAAGATATTTTTGTCGCAGTTTCTTCAACATTTCGTACTATTCCAAGAAACGTGACCATACGCGCAGGGATACCCCAAAATTGAATTTCGTCGGTAGAAGACGTAGCAAGTAAATGTCCTATCATAACAGGAACAATAGTTTGTATTCTTCGCGATTTCCCATCAGCCTGCGATTGCCCATCTTTTCGACTATTGTCTAAAAAGCCACCTTCAAACTTTGCACTAGTATCTAAATTTGATGACCACATGGTTACTTTTCGCCAAGTTAATTTGAATGTTCAAAAACGAAATAGATTGAGTACAGAAAATCAAACAGAATTTGCGCGCGAATTTATAATGACAAGTTCGTTTTGACATGGAATATACTTATGGAAGAGTAACTACATGCATACAGAATTTTAATGTTGCTGTTACGTGGCTCCCCATGGTGTGAATTTTGAAGATGAGGTACTTTCCGATCTTAGACCATATATATATATAGACCCGGCTTCAGATAACATGCCGTAATACAATAATATATAGTCTGTTGAGAAGTCTCGATTCTGAGCAATTCTGTGGAAATAAGAAAATTAGTATCAGAAAAGAACTGGAATTATAGTATTATAAAAGAAAATTTTTCTTGCGATTTAGTAATAAAAGTTGGAAATGTTTCATGAAATCGAATAAACAATGTAGTGATGGGCATTATCGACTAAATTCAACTATCGACTAATTACTATTTAGTTACTACATACTATCGAATATTTAGTCGATAGTTTTTAGTCGACTGAAATTTCGTTTTAGTGGTTATACGTCTAGATTGCGGGCTATAGTCTATGCCTACGTATAGATCTCATTTCTCACTCACTCTTACAGCATTGTACTGCAGTGCTCACTTAGTATTATAGGCACAGTAAGAGTAAATTGGGGTAAATATACCAGACAATAATTAAATAATTAATAATAATAAAAATAATTTTTTTATAATTTTTAATAATTCGATATCGCTAATGAGTGAATGTATTTGATAGTAAATCTTATAAAATTTATTCAAAACATCCGCCGTTAAAATTCAACGAATAGCTCGATAGTTTAAGCGACTGATTCAGTAACTGAATTTAGTCGATAGTTTTCAGTCGTTTACAGGTTATTCTCGTATTTACTCTTATTCTCGATGTTCGCTAGTTAAATGAATAGTAGGACAGTATGGGACAGTACAGAGATATTAAATTTCGTGATTGAATGATTTTGTCTTTATTTAATAATAAATTCATACACTACGTTATAAATATAAATGTACACAATTTATTTATATCACATATATAGTTTATATTGCATAAATAGCAATAAGATTTTAACATCCAATATGAATTAAAGTATTGAAATATCTATTACATATTTCATTACTTGCATATTTGCACGTCCTGTCATAATTATGTATTTCTAACCTTTTCGTTTCATCGTCTGACACTGACATTTGAAATTTCAAGATGGCGACGTGTAAACAGTCGACTGAAAATAGCATAGACATATAGAGATAGACTGCGCGGCCTGAACGAAGCGCTGCAGCCCACAATGGCGGCGTGCGAGACAGAGAGAGCATTAGCCGGGGTCCATAGCGCTCTCTTTCTAATTGATGTGTCGACACATCATATAGAAAGAGAGCGCTATGGACCCCGGCTAATGCTCTCTCTCTCACTCTTTGTACCGCGCGCCGCCATTGTGGGCTTCAACTCGCCCATAAGACGGCGCAGTCTATCTCTATATGTCTATGGAAAATAGTAACCCCACCACTACTAAATTCAGTCGATAGTTTAAAAAATCAGTCGACTGAAAATAGTAGTTGAATACTATCGATTTAGTCGATAGTTTTTAGTCGATGGTGCCCATCACTAAAACAATGTTCATTTAATTTATGAATTTATACAGAATATATCGAAAATATATTTTGTGTACATATATACGTACAATTGTACAACATTTTTGTCCAACGAAGATATTTGTAAGTTAGAATTTCAGGTTTCACGTATGACATGACGTATGATCGTAAAATTATGGTCACGTATCGTATCAAACTTCAAGCTCATTGTAAATCTGCCTTATGATATCACGATGCACTTGACGAAGGAATGTTTGCTCTTTCGGTTTGTTGATTTAAAATTACCATAAAAAGTATCATGGCGTCTAAAGCCGATGTGGAAAGTATTGTTAACGAACGTCGATTACGTCGAATATACGGCAAGTGTGCTATTTATACTTTTAACATTGATAAAACGTTTCGATTTTTCGAGCTCCGTAAATATGTACTGGAAATATTGGACCGGTGATGAGGTTATGTAACATCGTTGTATTATGCATTCCAGATTGGTTGGATAATGGAAACAATAAGAAAGCTCTGCAAGAGGCAGATAAGGTGCTCAAGAAGCAGCCAAGCAATCAATGCGCCGAAATGCTCAAAGCTTTGGCTCTGTTGCGATTGGGTAAAGAAAACGAGTGTCAAGTTATTATGGATAAAGTACGCTCAAAAATACCCTGTGAGGATTCTACTCTACAGGTTATGAGCATTTGTTACAGAGAAATACATCAACGTAAGCTTGATTAGTTCTCAGAGTATCGAGTTTATCAAAATCTATTATTAAAGTATAACTTTAGATGTGGTTGTTTGTAGCGAACAAAATTAGTGAAGTATACGAGGCTGCGACTAAAGCAGATCCGAATAACGAGGAATTATTAACGCATCTTTTTATGTCGTATGTACGTCTCGGAGATTACACGAAACAACGACAAACAGCGCTTGCCTTATACAAACTTAAACCAAAAAATCCTTATTATTTTTGGGCTGTGATGAGCATAGTTATGCAGGCCATACATGCGGAAGAGAAATTAGCGAAAACAGTTATTTTACCTTTAGCGGAGAGGATGGTTTGTAAACTACATTCAAATTAATAAATTCTTGCAACAAATCAGTTACTAATTAAAATTTAAATAACAAGGTGACCAAGATAATTAAGGATGGTAAAATGGAAGCGGAACAAGAAGTCCAACTATATTTAATGATACTGGAGCTTCAAGGTAAAAGCGAAGAGATGTTAAATGTTTTATCCGGGCCTTTAGCTGTGCATCTTTCGCCTATTTCTCAAGCGAAAGCAGCTCTTTTGTTGAAGTTGGAACGCTTTCCTGAAGCAGCGAACGCATATAAAGAACTTATCAATGAAAAGTGAGTGTATAATATATATTATTATATATTATTTCTAAACGTAATACTCCGGTATTATATTATTGTATTTGTATATTACGAGCAGTACAGACAATTGGGCGTATTATAAAGATTATCTTTCGGCGGCTTTGAAATTTCAAAAAACTGAAGAATGTTTAGAATTCTTTGATAAGATTATAACTACGTCGGAGAAAAAAGTCAGGTCTCCTTACTTGGCTAAATTCGAATTATTCAAACGCACTCAGAGTAAAGGAACTATTGAAAACATTGCCGAACCAATGAACATAATGCATCAGTATTTCTCACAATTCGGAGAGAAAGACTGTGTAGTTGAAGATTTACGACTGTACTTAAATTTGTTACCGCAAGCGGGCAAGTTAGAATTGCTTCAAAAAGTAAGTACTAATAAGATTTCGGGGTACGTTACTTGTTCACCATGACATTACTTAAGATACTTTCACTCTTTTAGATAGAGAAGGATGTAGGCGTTAAACCAGATGAATTTCCAGTAACCGTGCAGCAAATGCAAAGACATATTCATTTAGAACAGCTGCATCGTATCTGCGGTTTGCATCATTACCCTAACATAAGCGTAGACGAACAAAAGCAACTAGTAGAACGATTATGTAAATTATACGAAAAGGGTAACGAGTTGTGTCCGATTCAAGAAAGATTACCAACAGATTTTTGTCCTGCGGATTCCTACATACTTCTAGCTACACATTTATTGCACGAATTGTGGAGCAATACCGATGAAGCATCCCACCTCTACAGGTGATAATATCTCTAATGAAATTTCTTCAGACAAGTTACTATTTATATAATAAAACTAAAAAATACTTTTGTAGAGCCATGTCAATATTAGAGCGCGGTTTATTATCAAGTCCTGCGAACTTTCACATAAAAATTTTACTCGTGCGAATATATTTGGAGGCTGGATTAGTAGGCGCAGCAGACCATATTTTTACGTTATTAGATGTTAAACATATTCAATTAGACTCTTTGGGCCATTTACTTGCTCCGCTGCTAGCTCCGCTTGGCCATCTTTTCTTGGCTTCTGCAAATTTAGAGATTTCCAATAAGTTTTTCGTCGCAAACTGCAAAGATGTATGTATTAACGTAGCATACAATTTTGAAAACCAAGGAAAACTTTCCGAACCTAATTTATAATGGTATGTATTAATCCCAATATGTAAACCAGAGTGCAGATCACCTAACGTTCGCCTATAAATATGGAAGTTTTGTCAAAATCCAAGAGTTTGTAGAGCTGCGGGAGCGTTTAGAGAATTCCTTCCAGTTCGTTATGACTACAATGGATAAAATGCTTTTGGAATTAAGTTGGTGTGACAGCCCGGCATCGCTATTTTCGACTATAAATAGTATGCATATTCAGCCCGAGGAAGATTCAGTACGTTTGAATGCCTTGCGGGATAATCGCGATTTGAAGGTAATAATAGTGACTATAATACATTTATTATTTATATACACAGAGTGATTCTGGGAACTGGGACAAGTTACTGCTCTTTTTAAAGTAAAAATAGAAAAAAGTGAGAGTTATAATCATATGTCATAATTAGATATGGCATAATTATCTTTATGCATTTATATATGCTTTATAAAAATTTTCGAAAAATGCTGGAGTATCAAGTTTGACAGAACTTGGTACAATTTTTATTTATTATCGATCTACAAAAGCTATAACCAATGAAAATAGGATTTTATTTGGTCCCACTTTCTTAAAATTCGTCTACAAAATTTGAAAATTGCATAAACATCCGCAGTCTAGTCATAATACATCCTAACTTCCTATGACCTTATTTTTTATTACATACTATTATTCTATTTCTCCTTGAAAAAAAACAGCAACTTGTCCCAGTTCCCAGAATCACCCTGTATATATTTTGTAATGGAAACCTAAGATTCTAATGGGTTAATACGTTTTACATGATCAGGTTGTTTGCGGATGGGAACCATTGACAGAAAACGAAGTAGATCCGACGATGCAGAACGAAACACGCGAATGTATGTTAAGACTACTTGTGGCGAGGAATTTAATACTGAAAATTTTAGCAGCATGCGCATCATCAGATTCTTCTTCGCTATTAAGTCGACTATCTAGTGAATTGAAACAACTAGATAGCGAGCAGATACCTTCGACTCTGCAACCTTTCGAGTCAGAAGGAAAGAAGAATATGCCGTGTAAGATATTGGTTCCTATGGATGCGGTAGAAAGGTTGCGCGAAGCTCATTATTCCGGGCAGTTGAAAACGATTGCTCTGTTGGCGGAATCGCTATCTCAAACAGGTTGTCCTGACTTTGAATGCATTCAAATGCTGCGAGGTTCTCCATGCTTGCAGACAATGGATATCCCTGAAAAAGAAATTCCAGTATCCTTTAAACATTTTCTGTTGAGAGCATCCACGTGTAGCGAATCTCTTGCAATGATTAGTGCCATATGTACTATGTATGCAACTCGATTACAACCTCAAGCTTCGAAGAAGAAGAATAAAAAATTAATTAAGGAAATAGAATCGCTTTCGTTGAACGATAATGATAATGTAAGACTGTTCGCTGATGTTTATACTTTAATTGCTCGTATTGTTCTGAAATATTACTAATTGAATCTTTCATTATACGATTACAGAGTTGGAAGGACATTTCAGATTTACTTGCAGAAAGGATTCAGAATTTAGACTCGGTGCTTACTGAATTTGAAAAGTATCAACTGAATACGGGATTAGATGATAGTGAGGATGATGTGCGTGCAACGATAATAAGATACGGACAGGCTAGTCTTGGACAAAGCTGTGGACCTCCGAAATCTCGAACACAAATCACTCTGAAACTGTTGAATAGTTTGAAGAGCTGAAAATGTACGAAAATTCTTGTACAAAGAATATCCATCCAACTATTTACTGATTTTTAAAATTAATTCATTTATTTTGTGTACATTATTCTTGCTTAGTCCTAACCAATCATAGATACCAACAGAACCGTTTATTACAAATTCAAAAATCTTTCTATGAGTTCGATCGCAACAAATCTGTCGACTTTGTAAATTAGAGGCTTTTCTGTTAAGTAGTTATGGTCTTTTTATAGATAATCTCACCAACCACCGTTAATATTATGTTTCGAAATAGTTGAGGAAACGTCGTCTTTGTAAAGCGTAAGACGAACACCCATGTTTTATTACTTTGTAGCAAACTATGATGTTGAAAACACAATTTAAAGACAAAAATATTGCTCATTTGTTCTCTCAGATATTTTCGTCTGTATATATTTTGAAATTAGCGTATAATTTCTAACGTATCTTAAATGTTGTTACAGATCTATTTAAAACGCAACTTTTTATAATTTCACTTAGGCTCTTCATTTCTCGAAACAAATAGATATCTGTCTGGAAAATGTGTATAAATCATAGATAAAACCTATTGGAAATAGCAACACAGAGTTAATTTAAAGAAAACTATTATTTTTAGTTATTTTACGACAAAGCTACTGATTTGTACTTTGCCTTCTACATTGTACATTAATAATAAATTTATTACTTGTTAATCATGTAATTTAAATAATCAGTTGACTAAAATGTACGAAATTAATAAATTGAATAAATTTATATGAAACTCTAAATTTAATTTCTTTTTCATGCCACACATTCGTATAGTTCTCAAATATTTTTTATAATAAACGATATGGCATGTATATCAAGTTTTTATGTTTAACGAACAAAGTGATAACGTGTACTGACAATTAAAATTAAATGATTATAAAAATCAAATTATTCTTATAATTTCGGAACTATTGCGCAAATTTAGTTTGCTAAATATATTTAGTATATTTACACTGTAAATATCACGTAAATATGACAAGGATGATGCAAGCATATAGCTATAGCGCTATATATATATATATATATTTAGTTAGTATCAGAGAGGATATATATATATTTATTTAGTATATATCAGTATTATCAGAGAGGAATTTCCTACATACGTTCGATTTGTAGACACATGTTATCAGGTATTTGTTGTCTGCTGTTTTATAATACTAAATAGTCCAAGCATTCAAAATTTACGAGTCCGAAATATTTTTAATTGGTTGGACAGCTATTATGAATTATATATGTGTGACCGACTGTGACTGACAGTAAATATATATTTACATAAACATAAGAAGCAGACCATAATAATTAATGCTACGATGGTAAACGTTGCTTCTAGTAATCTACGTATTAAATTTATATGAAGTTTTATAAATTCCTAATGTTATAATCGATGTGTGAATTACAGTCAACAAACTGGAGTAACCTTAACGATAGCACCGACAATGTTCCGGGTGGATTTTTCAACGAAAGTCGCAATTCCGTTGGCGGCAGTAAAGGAACTACTCAAAGAGTACAAAACAATGTTCCCGTTATGATTAAACATATAAACAATTCTTACAGCGATTTAAAAATTTGGGGATCGTCTGTTAATATTATCACTTTCATTGGCGTTTTACGACATATCGAAGAAGCCACTACTAAGGAAACTTACGAAATTGAAGATGAAACAGGTGAGGACTGTTTATTCATTCTACTAGCATAATACCCGTTGAAAAATCAACGGCTGGCTCATTTCTGAAGGTACCACCACTATTTTAGATTTTCTCGTATTACCAACCGTTTTCTCTATTAGTTGTGCCAATTTGTTGTTGATTGTTATTGTTTGAAACTAAATACAATAAAATCCTGTTAATGTCGCGAATTTCCATACCATCTTTAATGGAAAAGTATTCTGATAGTATTCAGGAACAGCAACGTTTGCCCAAATAATAACTGTAAACATAAAATTTTGAAATGTCACTCGTACTTTTTCAATAACAAATTTTAGGAGAGCAGGGTCCAAGCATTTCGATATAATTCATTGTCAAGATAGATGATCGTTAGAAATTCAAAACAATATTCTAAGTTAGTCTGTGCGGTATTTTCAAGACTAAGAAAGTGTTAGAACAGTTCCGGATGCTTATATGCTCCTACTTTTTCGAAAAGGGGAGAGGGGGTTTAAAAGCTGTCTTAGTACTTGAAATTGTCAGAATATTGTTTTTGATTGACGAAACAGTGTCTGCGAGTCTGGCGCGCAGGATCTTATTATTTAATCTTAACACTTGATGCTGAAGGATTTCCAGGATAAAAACATATTCGTGCACCCATTTGGGCTAACAGCTGCCTGTATACCAAATTTTGGCTTTCCATGTCTTCTGTGTTTCGTGTGATTTTTTTACCGTTACAGAGGACAGAGGAACTGGCAATTAAAAATATAGATTTACAATTTAATTGAAACTGCAAATAATATAATGAACAAAATTTAATATAATTTTTTATTGTCATATGTAAAATATTTTTGTAACGAATAAGCTCTGAAAGAGTTTTCATGATTTAGTAGAGTGTGGGGTATGAATATATAAAGAAAGTAAAATATTCGTAATTTGTCATGTTACAGGTAGTATTACAGCTTTCCGTTGGTTGGAATCAGAAAAGACGAATGTAGCGCCGGTGCTTAAATTAAATACTTACGTACGAGTGTACGGACACTTACGCGAACAAAATAATAAGAAGCATGTATTAATACTGAAAATGTGGCCTCTAGCGGATTTAAACGAATTGACTAATCACTTACTAGAAGTAACATACGTGATGTTAAAGGCTGAGAAATTAAGCAATACCAATCATGAAGATTCGAATACAATGCAAACAGACAATGTCATGGCAAGCGATAGTCTTAGCGGTTTAACAAAGGAGCAGACATTAGTTTTTAAGATTATTCAGGCAGAAAATGACAGTGACAATGGAATTGAGAGACACATACTTAAAAGTCGAGTACCAAAGAATATTTTATCGACCATCGATGATATCATTGATTTTCTAACGAGCGAAGGACATATATATACAACGCTTACCGATGACCACTTCAAAACAACTTAATCAATGATAAATACGTCCTAAATGATTTCGATTTCTATATGACTTTATCTATACAAATTAGATATATACATATATATAAGACTTTATTATTTTACACATGAACGTTGTAAATAATTATGAACGGAGAAATATATCTTAGATATATATTATACAAATTACAACCCTTCTCTTTGTTCTTTTCTTTTCGAGCTACGTTTCGTTTTAGTTAAGAATCTTTAATCGTTTATTGAGAGCAAAACTGATCTTCATTTGCTAACACTTTCTCTCAGTTGCTATATATGTCTATTGAATATATTCGTTAAATATTAACTATGTTTTAATAATTAGTTAATTGATCCATTTTTACAAATACTTTATTAAACACTGTAAAGTGTAGTACATAGTATCACAACATCTGTAGTCTATATTTATTGTATAGATAGTAATTATTACACACACACACACATATATATATGTAAATATATATATGTGTATAGAAAAGAGCGTTTCAATTACTATGTGCTGAAATCCTGCTTATTATGTAATTCCCTAAGTTTACCAACATAATTCGCTTTATACAGGGTGATTCGCTTAAAACAGACAACTTAAGTTATCTCTATCCAAGTTTCTGACGTAATCTAAGTGGTTTTGAAAGATGAATCAGATGGAACAATCGTTTTTTATAAATTGTAATCTTTTTAATGGTTTTTGCAAGGTCATTCATGTTTTTTTACGTATATACACACATTTCTTGTTGTTCGTATTGAGGTATTTAGGTGGTCTGTTTTAAGCGAAAAACACCCTGTACAATTAATCTAATTTATTAGGTAGATATAGTGTAATTATAAAAAGAATAACGTACACATATTGTAGGTACAGTTTTTCAATATGCTGTATTTTGAATATTCATTTCTAGTATATGCGAACTAAGTATTCGAACAGTTTCGTTACATACTCACAGCCAACATCTAAAGTAAAAATTCATTATACATAATTTTTCTGTTCATACATTTGTATTCGATCGTTTCAATTTCTGCCGGTAATAATAAATCGTACAGTATATACATCGAACAGCGATACATACGAAATTATAAGTTGATGCTCCGTAGTTTTACAAATGTATTGTAGATTGTCGATAATGACAATATTATGTCTTCCAAAAATAATTACATTTGCAAGCAATATACATAGTTTCGTTTGCAGTTTTGTAATACATAGTTTTTCGTTTTAACCGAATCGTGCATTCGAAAGATATTACCATTTTCGCTTACAATAATTTTCATAAAAGAAATACATGACTTTCTTTATAGTTCGCATATGTATATTATATATCTACGCGAATTTTTGGCACCTGTTTTATTTGCCATGTACGGAAATTTTTCAAAGAAATCTTTTCATTTGAACCGGTATAACTTGCACATCAATTATACATTCTTCGTGTTTTAAAAATGCATATACATTTACAAATTATAATACAAAAGTATTTACCTGATTATCGTAATACGCTAAGTGTCCTGCACCTTTAAAGGAAAACTGTTCGCTTACGCCAGCAAAATCAATTCGCTGAATAAAAAATTAACTTTCTGCGTCTAACTAACCATTATACAAATGTCTATATCGATGAAATTAGCGTAAAATACATTTAAGTATAAGAATTGAAAATTACATTGTACGTATTACCCTTAATAACGTACAAAAGAATTAATATTTTTAACGGAACGGAGTTTCGCCACAAGGATATCAATTTATTGTCATACGTTATGAATGTAAAAATTTTATATAAATATAGTATTTTTGACAGAAGAAACGACTTTTGAAATCTTTTCTTATATCTTAGCGATTTTATCAATTAATATACTCAAATGCATAACGCGCACTTAGCAGATGTAAGTTGGTGTCACCGTATTGTACCTGATTCAATTTAACATAAATCTGTTTGTTAACGATTGTTTCGAGCCAGAGCCTCTGCTGAGTAGTAAATAACGAGCAACAATATATAAAAAGAAACAGCAAATTTACATCGATAAGTATTTCCTTTTCTCCTCTTTGATAATCTTCATGAAATTTAAATTTACAGAACTTAGTACAACCAATAAATGTACATATATTTGAACATGTTACACACATACACGCACACGCACGCACATACACGCCGATTATTTAAGAATTTCGATATTTATCTAATCTAGTATCGATGACAATCAAGCAGCAATAAATAAATGAAAAATAAAATCGAATATGTATCCATTATAAAGTGAAAATGTAACAGGAATTGTGTTCGTTCCTATGTAAATATATTTGAAACAAACAATATATGTCGATATAAGAATGTATTCTATAATTACTGAGAAATATTTATACTAATATAATAAAGGCAGCTGATACTGGAAACATCTTTATAAATCTATGACAGATAGTTTTGTATTAGGTATAATAATCTGCATAGACAATAAGCCTTTCAAATAAATACATTTATCAGTTGAACGTACAGTATAATATATTCAGCAATCAATGCAAGTTCGTTTACCCAATATAAATTAGTCTTTACAAATGTCTCCCGACCAAACCTGGCAAGGCGACGCGTGTGTGCAGTGGTAGTAGTGGTCCCGGAATAACTTCTCCCATCACAGTTCCCAGCTGCCCCACAAAGTATTAGACACATCAAGAATCCATCTCTCGATTCTTACATATTATTTAGTGACATACTAAATACAATTATTCAAGTATCAATATTGTGTATTTGGAAAATTCTGGTTAAAGTCATTCATGAAACATTACATACAACATATAAAGAGCTAGACAATTTCGACTAAATCTCTCACATAAGAATACTATGATTAGAAACAGTTTGTCAAACAAGGAAAAGGCTTCTCTGTAATCATAAGAATAATTGAAATTATATAAAATATATAATAATAGGATTACCATATTTTAGGAAAGACAATGCGGAATACTTCGAAAGAAGTTCATTTCGATATTGAAACTCGTTCTACCCCAATATACCCTCAATCCTAAACAAAATATTACTAAGACATCTACGTTTTTCATGAACATTACTGATTTATTTTTTCCTTCATTTATTATATCATTATTACACTGCGGATGTTTATGCATTTTTCAATTTTTCTAAGACAAATTTTAAGGAAGTGGAATGAAATAAAATTCTATTTTTAATGGGAACAGCCCCTTTGTAGATCTAAAACAAATAAAAATTGTACAAAATTCTATCGAATTTTATATTCGAGCCTTTTTTCAACATATTTTCAAATACAACCCCAAAATTAATTGTAAAATCAAGAACGGTTTGGATTAATCCTGGATTGTTGGTAACCCTAAGTACATAGTAATGTCGAAACAATTTTATAATGATACACATACAATTTCAATTCCCAAAAATCTATATATTGGAATTTTCAAATTGATGGAAGGCAATTATAACTTTGCCCTCTCCTTGTTGTTCACTTTCAGTATATATCGATACTTACATCAAAGCTTTTGTTGTTACTGTATCTTTATCTTGTCCAAAATACTGAACAATATTTTTCGAACAAAAGAAACACCAGAAAAATATAATCAACATTTACAGAAACTACATAATACAAAACAGTAATATTGTTGCGAAGACGTGAATAAGTTATGGCAGCTGCGAAGTTGCCTCCCCCTGCGATATTCAGAAGACATTGCGAAGGTTTAAATTAAAGCCATCCCTGTGATCGAGAGAAGTCAACTTCCGTATCGAGACTGTGGTTCCCGGACACCGAGGGTGGTTGTAACCAAAACGTCGAAGAAAAAAGACATCGAACGATAATAGAGATTCAGAATGAATCGTTTCTTTATAAACAAATAGCGATAAAGCTTTTGTTAAGAATTTGTATAATATATTTATAAATAAAGAATTTGTTTTCCGGCGAGAAGAAGCCAAAGCAGCCTCCGCAACAATATCGTATGACACCAAGATTGCATATGCACATACCTAGGTCATGATTCGCTCACTGTGTATCAATCGAGGTATTGCTTACAATGTACCAAAGAACATACACATACATCTTGTATCATTTTAAGAACTTGAAACTTATCTGGTAACAGGATTCCACGGATTAGAAATTAAATACATTCAGAATTCATGAAAGAAACAAGACAATGTTAAAAAATACAAATAATTATGGCATGTTGTAAAGTAAGAAGAACACTGTTTTAATATTAAAAACATAATTGCAGCCAAATCTTCGAAAATGTATACAACTCATTATCGGCAATAAAGTATACGTTAAATTCACTTTTACAAATGTGTTCTGTTTGGGGAGCTCCTTAGATGTGTATCTGGAGAAACCAAATAGAAATAAGCAATAAAAACAAATCGAATGAAAGAATCAAATTAATAGAAATAATAAAACAATGAAAAATTAAAAATCTACATGTACCACTAAAAACACTCTATTACAACTGTACAACAGTCATGAAAACATTGATATCTGTAAGAATAAACTGTTTGCCGATTGCACAGTAATTTACTTAATTCAGAGAAAAACTTGGATAGTTCTAATATGGCTCTTATACGGAAATTGAATTGAATTTAAATTTCATATTTACAAGGGAACATAGCAAACACCAGGCACACCGATTTTAATGAAATTCACGTAATCTCTCACGTAACTATACCTCTCAGTACTTGGAAAACTATTTGACATATGCTTTTTCACAGCCCTTAAAGTTCTCTTTAATACGGATCTCTTGAATACGGATAACTGCCAACAGAGCATACATTAAACATTTTTCCAAAAATGATGTCTCACGTAAATTTCATTAAAATTGGTGTTCCTGAATTCAATATGTTCTCTCTTGTTACTTATTTCTTATATTCTATTAGAAGAATACGATATGTAAAACTTAAGCATAAGGATGTGTGCATTAAGCTATTTGCAGCACTGTGTAAAGGGTACGTCAAGAACTCTACTTAAAAATTAGGGAGAGGTAGTAGTACAGTGAGAAATATTTTTAATAATGCGAAGGAGAAGCTGATGGAATAAAATTATTTTCTTCTCTAAGAATAACTTGGTTACTAGTAGTGTAAGTAGTGTGCAAGCGGCAAATTTGAAATAACATTCTTAATAGAGAACATAACGGCTGGAGAGTGATTTGGTTTCTCATGCAATAACATTCAATAAATAACAAATCTAAACTAAACTTTTTGTAAGTACAGCTATATCTAGATGAAATGTAGGAAGTGTGAGGAAATAATAAAATAGAACTGCAAGGGACAATGTCTACTCCCTCAACCTGTTAATAAGTTCTGATGTTACTAAAGTATGAAAGCTTACAGATTCATTGAATACTGAAAATTATGTTTAATGTTCGGTTACAATATTTGTAAGAAGTTTGGCAAATTTCGATAACATTTTGCTGTACATTTATGCCTGTGTCGAGCCGTTCGCTATGATCATTCTACTTTCAAAGAAATCCCAATATGTATGTACATATCCTAGGAATTTCTCGTTTACGTCTTATATATCATCTGGTTTTTATAAATTGCATTCATACTAAAATACACCACACTATCACGCCAACAAGCTCTGAGTACAGAGACAACGAATCAATATTCTTTTGCACCGATATTATCTTTTTACCTTATCGCTAATGTTAAAAAAAGGTACAGTTAACGCAACATATCGTAACAGCTCCCTAATCGTTTAAATAAATATGTTACAGATACATAAATTGTGACTTTAATATGATAAAATGAATAAATATTAAATTTCCTTTGAAATACACGAGTTTATATATACCATTTTTCTTTTTAATCTATACAAAAGTATGAAATTATTAGCTAATAATACAGTTCTTGTTTCCATGGCAATGAGAACAATTGAAGTGAAATTATTATTAAAAACATTTTATACAAAGGAATTACTTTTTAATTGTATCTCCTACCCCCAAAGTCTGTATTACAAAGTTCTTTTATTCAAAAAATCTTCTCAAAATACTATTTTCAATGGTTTCCGCCCCATTACAATGTTCGTAACGGAATAAATCCTTCCATTCCAATGATTCTTAGGTCTTCATCATCATCATCATCGTCATCATCATCAATCCTTTTTCTCTAAAAAAATCGGTAAGAACGCGATCAAATGTAGACTAGAGAAATTGCTTGAAATGGCTAAAGAAAAAATACAAGTTCTTTGGCGCTTAAGTTAAATCAACAGAAATACCTTTTCAACATTTAACGGTACAGCTATATCAGCAGACATTAAACATAATTTTCAAATTAAGAACATAACTCTCAAATGAAATTCTATGCAGAAATCAGAAAATAAAAAATGTGTCTCTTTATATTAAATTAGTCTATATATTACGTGAATGAGGAAGTGTTAAATTGTAGAGTGTCGCATACATGTATATATATTGATTCTTCAATAAATTCTAACTCGTTAATTCCTTCATGTGTTTATTAAAGATAACCAGTGACTAGAATAGTTGCATACATTTACTGCACTTGTAAAATAACTTTGGTAAGAACACTATATATATGTAAATTCATGCCTATACAGAGTAGGGTTTCAACTTCAGTATATTTTATAATTAATTGATATTTTTATCGGTGTATCGATATTGTTTAATTAACCCATAGAAACTAGTTATGTTAAATAGCAATACATAATATATCTTTTACTCTTGTAAACAAAGTTTACTCACAAAGGTACTTGGCAATAGATACGTATGCATAATGTACGCTATTTAGTATTTAGATCACTTGTATATCATCGCCTTCCTACAGTGAAGATAAATAAATATCTCATGCATATCAACACATTTTATATGAAAGAATTTAAGCGTAAGCAATTATTCGTCAAGTTAGGAAAGCGTATAGTCGAATTAGTTGAGTTTCCTATAAACTGCTAAGGACATTCATGGGAAGCTTGAAGACATCGAGTAGAAACGAAAGCGTTATTCTAAACATTGAATGAATACTTTCATATAAAATGGAAAGACTATGTTGTACATGTGTCTTCGAGAATTTAGATGTAAATACTATAACAAAGGGACATTTTTCAAGTGACGTGTAAAATATACATGTAAAATGTATAAATGATAAATTTATCATCTGTACTGATGTACCAAGTATTCTCGCGTATGGATCAGTATTTGTACAAAAATTTCAGTATCTCGATTGAAACGTTAACTTCTACCTTCTGTGTAAGTTAAGAATTACATAAGGTTCGTCTGGATTAGTGGCATCTGTGTTGTTAGGTTGATAGCACGGGTTAATAGTGTAATTGAGATTAGGTTGATGAAAACTCACCGGTTGAACACTAGTCCTTCGTCGTTCCATTTCACGATCTTCGAGACAAAAATCTGAATCTGAATCTATTTTTCTAATTGCGTCATCCTAATCACAATCGAAATCAAGAGTATTATATACCAGACTATAATTATCTGTTTACGCGATTTATTCGATATATACGTCTGTACCTCTGTCATTTGTTGCGTTGTTGTGAGAATCCTGGCCAGAGGACCACAACATACGGGTAGCGTCTCCAGTAACGTAGGTCTGGAGTGTGTAAGGAGTGGCTTCATATAGCGAGTATCAAAATCACCCCAGATCCTGGCGAGTAATGCTTTCTCATTAGGTTTCGCACTACTGCCTGGTAATGACCCATCCTGCATAGAATTATACTGTGAAAGGTGAAGGATACTTCGATTATCCATCCTGTATGATCATGATACTTTCTTCAAATGTAATCAACTAAACAATTGTTGTTGTTGTTGTTGTTATTATTAAAGATGCTTTGAGAGGCATTTATTTTGTTGAAATAATTTAAATTATATCGCAATAATGTAAAGATTAAAATATGTATAAGGCAATTTCATAAAACATCGATATTAATAAGATTTCTTGTATAAATAAAATATTTAGTGTTAGGTATTAATGAACATGCGTTATTGTTCGTCATTACATTCGTGTACCTTGTTAATTATGACTGTATATGTTTTGTTAATGAATATATAAAAATGTATAAATATATATGTATATATATATATATATATTGTATGCTACTAATCATCAACATACAGAATGGATAACAAAAACAATACGAAAAAATATTTAAGCACATGCTGCTTATCAAATGGAACTCGACGAAAATAAAATTCATGGTTTTAAGTATATACAATGTGTGGTTATTGAGTGCGTTAAATATATAAATGTAGCAAAAATTAACATAAACATTTGTAAAATTGTTAATACTGTAATTTTCCAAGTTTCGATTAAGCTGCTTTCAACGGGAAAATAACGAAACAATTGATATATTTGAAAAAATGAATGATCATTTCAATTATATTTTCATTCAATCATTCATTCATTCATTCAATCAATTATATGACATACGTGTTTTTTTATATGTATATGCACCAATACTGGTAATTCGTATAAACAAACACAAACTATTGTTAATAGTTATCGCAAATATTTTAATAAGATGAGATATCCTAGATTTTTCGATTAAATTTCTTCAACTTGAACGTCTATCAATGGCAGAAAGCAACTCTTATAATACCAGTCATAATGCACAAAACTAGTAATTTATATTTTATATTCTATACAATTCCATAAGAAACCATGAAACATATGCTACAAACACAAATGCCAAAATACCGATAATTTTGAATACATCGTTTTTTATACGAGAATTATTCCGAACCATGTACATAATAATACTCAATTCTTGAATTAATAAGAAAACATACCGAAGGACTTCGCTCCCTACGTATGTCCAGATCTCCAAAGCCACCTTCGCCTCCAGACTATTAAAATTAGCAAGTTAAAGTTCCTGTACTTACTAGATTAATTATCAAGCGTCATTATATAGAATTAATAAAGCATTCTTATAAATTTCATTGTAATGTAATTAGACATGCTGGATCTCTCAAAAAGTTAAGTTCTAGTGCAAGCTATAGTTTTAGTAGTTTTTGTGCATCAATAACCCAATATTATATAAGTGTGGCTATAAGAAACAAATGTTAGTGAATGTAATCTTTAGAAACAATCAATAAGTACAGAAATTATATTCCTAAAAATTCTGAACCAGATTCTATAAATGTTAAAAATGCATGTCTAGAGACATCGGGTTATAATGGATGACAAAATATTAACGATATTAGAATAATCTCGTTTAAAAGCATTCATGCATGAATACCTTTGCATATAAATTATTTTAAAGAACACACCATTATGCATTAAGTTCAAATCAATTTGAATAAACAAAATAATTATATGCAGATTACAAGTAGATATAATCCAAAATCTTTTATATTTACTTTAACTTAAGTTTATGTGAATTTATTAGCAATAAAATCATTGTTGGGATAAAAGTAAATTAAAATGAATATATCCTCGTACAGTGTTTACTAGCATCAGTTATTAAGCGCCTGTCTAAATACTAAATTATACTTTCATATCTACTGGGAGATGCTTTCTGTTATAAAATATAAATTTTCGTATAGAATATTCTAACGATGATCTTATTAAAATTTTGCTCTGAAAAATGATTTACATTTATGTACTTCGGGAGAATGAGTTGTATAAATTTTTATACTTCTCCTCCTTCTTTTATAATGCCTAGGGCTCTAATATGTTTACATAAAACATTGTAATAAAAGGAGGACGATAATTCATATCTTTGCGTAGCAAACAACATTGATAAAGATTATACGTATATAAGAAAGAACTGAAACTTAATTACTAAAGTCACCAACAAAATGCAGCTTGTTTAAAATATAGGTATTAGCAACACAGAAATATTATTATACATTCTCATCTTAGAAGGCTGTTTCTAAAAATTGCTATCAATTTGCTTACATTGACTTTTTATGAAAAACAAAAAAAGAATAAATACATACATCTAGGACACAAAGTATGTTAATGCAAATTCAATTTCATATTACTCTAGTGAATCAGTGCTAACAATTGGGATTTAATATTAAAAAATACCTAAAATACTTACACTACGCATTCCATTATGCGATAGTCCTTCTATTTCTTCGTCTACCCCGACCCTAAAATATGATTGGTTTGAATGTAATAATTATAAGCAACTATATATAATATATATCACATAATTATTTGAATATTTCTGTAAACTTACGGTATATTAAACCAACTCAAAAACTGAGTTGTTCCTCCACCTTGGAAAATCACTGTCAGAATCACAATTAAGCTTGTCGTTGTCAACATAGCTTGTCGGGCGTCTGACACAGTATTCCTGATGGCTAAGGCGAAACTCATAGCGCCTCTCAATCCAGCAAAGAATAACATATGTTGGTAATTCATTGAGATTTTTGGCTTTCGCGCCAAATTTAATATAAACGATAACGGATACACATTTGCTGCACGGCCTAACAGTGCGCATAACTATGAAAAATAAAGTCAAGGATTTACGTCTTAAAAATACGACCAATTAGTTAGTCGATAAATTGATATCACTCAAGGATACAAATCCTGCGAAAATAAATCCTGGATCGAAGTGATGTTTCGGGAAGGTAAACATCGAGACACCAATGTAACTGAATATAAAATTTTCTGCTAAAAAATTTAAAAGTTCGAACAACTGTTTTGTTCTTTGACGCGAGTCCGGGCTTAAATTGTTGTAAGTATAATGTGCCTGACATATACCACAGAATAGGACAGCAACCACGCCTGTACAAAACAATAATTTTTTATTAAGCGAAAAAAAATTCCCTTAAAGAATCGGTTGTCACACTCTCATTTTATGGTTTACCTGTAAGATCGGATGCCTCGGCAATTAAGAAGGTGCTATAAGACATTAAAACAAATAATGCTGATTCCAGCAAAGGAAAATCTCGGACTCTAGTAAATTTAGTTAACAAAGCTGTAATACAGCCCATTGTGGCACCAATAAATAATGATAAACTGAATATTCCAACAAAGTCGCCAAATGCTTGGAAAAAGGCTACAGTTTCAAATCCACCTGAACCTGATTGGTAACGTTCTCCGTAGTTCTGTATAGAACTGCAATAGAACATATATATACACATATATGTAAATACACAGTCAAACCTCGATAACTCGAACCTCTATAAGACAAAAATTTTGTTCATTCCCTTCCACTGCACTTTAAAAACCTCTATAAATCGAAATAAAACTTCCTTTAACTCGAATTACTTTCCACAGATGTGGAAGCTAAACAAGCCAAAACAGCAGTAAATGTTTTACAAAGTATTCTCTGCTTTGGCTACTGTTGAAATATCATTGATCAACAATTCATAAATGCAGGGTAAAATCACAGATTTCTTTAATATGTAATACTAATATGCAAGAGTGTAGTAGATTATTACTGATCTCCAAGAATTGAACTACTTTTCTTGAAAACTATTAGAATCAGCAAATTATTAACCCTTGTACAAATCCCCTGTAAGTCGAATTTTCGTAGGGTAAACCTCCCCCTTACTCCAAGACTTGGCTTAGTCGAAATCTTCCCTTCAGATTCGATTTATCGAGGTTTGGCTGTAGTAGTATTTAGAAATAACATTGTATATATAGGTACAACAACAAATATAAATTTCCTCGTACATACCCGCTGAGTACAATAGCAACTGCGTCGTTTAAAACACTTTCCCCGAATACCAATGCATATAAATTTACATCTACATGTAAATCATTAAAAATAGAAATTATAGTTAAAGGATCTGTGGGAGATATTAAAGCTCCAAAGTATAATGTATCCAAAAATGTGAACGATTCAGAAAGGTGTGGTATTAATTGTACAAAGGCATACATCAAAGCTCTGAAATACAAAGAAAAATACAATGTACACGTGAACACATTCTAAGAAGAAAAAAATAAGAGATAAATTTAATCCGATTGACCTACGGGTGGACAATTATCGAAAGATATTCTCATTACTAAAGCTTTTCTACATCGAGAATAATGTGTTTCTTAATTGGTATTTCTCACACATATATCATAAATACATACCCTATAACGAATGCTGAAATTGTTGTTCCAATTAAAGCATACATAAGAATCGCTCCTAAATTTCTAAAGAAATATTTCTGGAATAAAAAGTGTATCAAGCAAATTATATTGTATATTATTTATTATAACGTGGTACATAAATATACGATAAAGTTACTCACTCGTTTTAAGCTATAACCGGCGTGGAAAATAATCGGAGGTAAAATAATATTGAAGAATATTTCAGGATCGAAGGTGGCCTATAACGATCGAGTTATTTGTTAAAACATCGACGATAAACAAAAATGCATTTTATAATTCACTTTATTACGGTACCTTCAAATCGATCTCGTTATCCTGTTTGTAAATTTCTCCTCTAAACGAATAAGCAAATGTTTTATTCTTAATAGTGCCACCGCCTTTATCTTCCGGGAAGCGTAACCATAATGTATCTGGAGGAACTGATTGATTGTATTTACTACTGTTGTCTGGCACAACAGGCATATGAAGTATGGTGCTACTCGTTGTAAAGCCATAACGAATTATTGCTCCTATAATTAACCCTGAAATTTATATATTAAAAATTAATGAAAAGCATTGTTTAATATACATCATTCAAAGTATCAATTAATGTTTTTTAATTGTACAAGAATGTGCCCTCGAGGATTTACATAACTAGAATTATCATTATATAATTTTCTTATAGTCTATGCATTCGAGTTACTCGTTGCACTGTCCACCATAAAAATTACAACGATCAAAGATTAATAACCATGCAGAGTTTGCACAATATATCAAATCTTTCTAATGCTAAACACCATCGTAATCATTATTTCAGGATATCTAATGATAAAAATGAAATATTTACTTGTATCTCAAGCGTAAACTTTATCATCAACTAGAAACAAAAGATCCATTGTTGTTACATGCAACTATGAAATAAGACTTCTTATTGCAGCACGTATAGATTTTTACTTTACACCCATACATTTCGATATTATTCTTCTATTCTAAATAGAATTGGAAAAATGATTTACTACGTTTTTAACAATAAAAAGCAGGTGTTATCTTGAAACAGAAATTGCTTATCATATATGTATCTACACGTACAATATAACGATAGAACAGACGATTTAGCGTAGCTACAATTGAAAACCGATATAAAAACTTGCGTGACATGTTTCTATGATTGATTGTAACACGTACGAATAGTAATAGCAGACGACTTACCGTAAATGACAGCTAGACCAGTTTCATGGAGGAATCTAAGTCGACGATGCTTAAATGTCCATATTGTTAAAACAGTTAATATCAATAGAAACGTGTACAGTAGAAGATTCAAACTATCGAGCCTGTGTAACAGCTGTGCCTTAGCATCTAATTCAATGTCTGTCGCGGCTCCGTTACACGATTCTAACACGATAATACAGAAAATTATAAGGAGAAAAATTCGTGCACCACCTCTCACTGCCATCTTTACTTTACAAGCATTTCCCAACAAACTGAATCAAACTGTCAGTTCGGCAGTGTGGCCAACCAGACCGACTGATGCAATAATATAGATAATCAAAATATACGTCTTTCTTTCAGAACGAAAATATTTCAATTTTCTCCGTCGCGAAGAATCACATTTTATTGCCAAGCGAATTTTATGTTCAACGTGAATAGACTATGCGAATGCTGAGGGACGCGCGACGTGTCAATTTATGAATTTAAATATGCAAATGGTAAATTGAACGCTGAGTAACACGTGCTTCGCATCCGGAATTCTATTTTGTATAAATACACGCGTATATGTACTTATAGATGTACGTATACTAAATACGTCGTATATTCTATATGTCAAATATTTAAATACATTGTGTTCAAAGCGTCATGCATTTCTCGTGAAAATATTCGAGAACATTTTGTACATGTAATTCGTGTTTGTAATATGATCGTTAGGTCTTAATAGAAATCTTGGTTATAGCAGATCTCTGGTTATAGCATTTACTACAAACATGCGAAACGTTATAACATTATATCAAAGACTATTGGCGAAATATCCATTGAGAACTCAGGCTGTTCAAGCTGGTAAAATTATACGAGATATTCTATCGTTATACACTCGTGATTAGCACTGACATTTGTTCTGTTTAACGAATAGGTATATTGATGGGATTGGGAGATGAGATCGCACAAAACGTTATCGAACGAAGAAAATTCAAAGATTTAGATTTCAAGCGCACAGCTCAATTCGCATGTATAGGCCTCTGCATTGCTGTGAGTAATTTTCTAATGTTGTACTTTATACTGTATAATATGTTGTTTTATCAAATTTTCTTCGTCTGAAATTGCATACTAGGGCCCAGCGACACGAACTTGGTATGGAATATTAGATAGGTACATCGGCTCTAAAGGAGGAGTTGTAGTACTAAAGAAAGTATGCTGCGATCAGCTGCTATTTGCACCGACATTTATTTTTATTTTATTATCTGTGATCGGTATTTTACAAGGAAACGATATAGAACATCTAAAAATGAAAATAAAAAACGAATATCCAGAAATTTTAAAGAATAACTATAAGGTAACTATAAGGTCTACAATTTCATGTTTCATGTATCTAAAGAATCTGCAAGTACGATGTTTCTTTCAGGTATGGCCTATGGTACAATTATGCAACTTTTATTTTATACCACTGCAATATCAGGTCTTAGTAGTACAATCAGTAGCCCTGCTATGGAACACCTACATTTCCTATACAACTAGTATAGTAAGGCAAGAATAAGTACGTAGAATAATTCAGATTTTTCCAGATGCATAAGGCATAGTTTATTTTTTCATTTTTCTTTTAATATATATAATAAGTGTATTCTTCCTCACAAAACGTATACCTCAAATATGCCACGTAACACAGTGAAAAGAAACCATTCCTTTTTTTCACAATAAGTCAAACAACGACATTGACCATGAATGGTGTAGTAATAGTATTGTAAAAAAATAATGTACGACTATACATACAGACCTTATAACATAATTATTTCTTTTGTGATTTTAAGTACAAAGCGTGATGAAAAAGTTCCGGCACCATGATCATTCATATCCGTACGGAATAAAACTACAGAACTGTACAATTTGTTGACAATGTGGCGAAGAAAACGCTGATAATATACATCCACGCCCCATTACTTCCAACTAGACTGCAGATGTTTATGCAATTTTCCATTTTTATACAGAAATTTTAAGAAAGTGGCATGGAATAAAATCCTATTTTTGATGGGAACAGCCTTTGTAGATCAAAGACAAATAAAAATCTTACTAAATTCTATCGAATTTTATAAACCATAAATGCATAAAGATCCAGAGTCTACTTGGAACACATAATGTCAACTGTTCTGCAAAATTGCTTAAGATATTTGCTAGCTTTAAGTCCAGTCGTTTTCTTCCATTTCTTCGAATGAAAAGAAAGTTAAGTAGACGCCATTTCAGAATGTTAAAAAATAGTTATTGAGTAAACGGCATGGAGAAAGTTATAAAGAAAGATCTTCCCATGGGAATGTCGTTTAAAATTCTCCTAACACTACAGTTTTGGAACTTTTTAATCACACCCTATATAAGCATCTTCGCAAACGGTTACATTTGGAAATACTACAAAATAAAATTATTCCTTGGAATGTAATTATTTACAAACTTTTGAATTGTTGAATGTAAATAACGAACGTTAAGTATTTGTGTAAGAACATCGATTATTCACACGAAGTATGAAAAATATTCGCAGTGTAGTCAAATAAATGAAAATTTCATCTAAATTATATCGTAATCTACAGAAGCGTGTTACCATTAACGATTAATAGTCAATGGAACCTTCTCTGCTTTCGCAACTGCTGCAGGTATAGTTTCATTAGTTTTCGATGATATACACGTCCCGTGTAACTCTGGACACGATATCTCGTTTGACACGATCTTCTGTATTTTCTTTAGTAAATCATAGTTAATACGTTGCGTTATTACGGAGTCGTTTCTACAATTATATAATGTCATAATTAAAGAATAATCTAGAGAGCTTTGTGTTTCCTGTGTGTATCGCAAACTAATCAGAAAATACTTACTTGTACTCTGGATGTGAAACCACTTCCTTCCTCAACCATGCAGCAGTTGTTAATAATTCTCCAGAAGCTCTCTTTTGTATTAATTTCATGTATGCTTGTATAGAACAGTGCGTGTCAACATCTACATCCATACTAGTCAAATACGAATTAACTAGTGGCACTAAACCAGGAAACACGTCATCCTAAAAAGACAAAAATATATAAATATATTTTAGTCTTGTACGAAGCCGTATGATTTGGTTCATTCAACGAAGGAGGATAGCCACACCTTTCCATTAATAATTTCATCGATGGTATACTCTGTGTATTCTGGTTGACCATCTTCTTCTTTTCTCGTATCCGACGTGATATCTCGGCGGAACCAAAACTTTTCGGCCTTGATCGCATCTCTCCTTTGTGCTCTAGCCATATTTTTATCAACTTTACTAATTGGTATCAACAGGTTTAATTTGTAACTTAAGATAACTCTCGTAAGAAGGACAATGAAACAAACTATTGCAGCATTTTCAAAATCGGTAATTTGTGCCTCGCATGGTCGAAACTCGACGCGCCATCCTATAGAAGAATTTGGTGGAGGCGGCTTAAATCGCATTGTTTGCCAATTGGTCGATTGAATATTCTGAAATTTTATATTTCATATTTATCGAACGATCTAGTACCAGTTAGTAATAATGATATAATAATTACTTCAAAGTGATCGGTGTCTTCTTCATCGTTCTGATATACTTTCTCGGAAAACAAGGACACCGTGTCCCTAATAAATAAATGGGCTATATGTTGTGCTAATAATTTGTCGATTCCATTATCCACAAGTTGATTGTATATTTCGTCGTCGTACGTTAAAGGAACATCATTATACTTCTCCCCTTGGTCGCTTAGATACGAGTCGATGGAGTCGTATCTAGATTTACTAATTCTAAATTTGTTTTCCTGTAAAGGTTTCATACCGCGTTCTTCCTGTGTTCTGCAGTCGACAGAGCAAGATATTACATTCCACCGACAATCTACATCGCTTATATATCCTCGATAAAATGGGCTAGCAGCGGTTAGAGCCAACTGTCGAATATTAAACAAATGTTCTGTAACGTTTACGCGAAAGGATATGCTAGCTTCATGGTTATATATTTGGAAATACTGTAATAAAAATACTGTGTAGTACCTACCATTATCGGGCATAAAGGTGTTAATTGATCGTACAACGTTCTAGCTTCTTCTATATTACAAGCTTGAAAAGTAAGCTGCAAGCAACAGCATCCCATTCCGAATCCCATCGCGTCCATATAAATATGATCTTCTTTTGCTGCATTACTAGATTCATTTTCAGTTAAATTTCCAAAATCTTCTTTAAAAGGATTTGGAACATTTTTATCCTTATATACTGTGAATAAATATTTCGTTTTAATCGTCATACTATAAAACCTCATAAATCATAAGAACATTAGATGCAACCAATACATACTGGGAATATTTATTGCTACTTTTTCTCCACGTCGTTGTCTTATATTCCTTGTTAATGTTTTGAAGCGTGGGTGACCTGGGTATATAGCTTCGTCTGGAAAAAATAAACTTCTCGATACACCAGAACTCGGAGTTGCTTGTGTAGAAGGATCTGTGAAATCAGAGGCTCCTGTTCTGCAAGAGGAAATGTAAATAGTTAAATCGCTGCTTATTATTTATTGTATAAAGATATACAACAACAGCTCACATATAATCAGATATACAGCAAAATAAAAATTGTCTGCATCGATTGCAAGAAAGAGAAACTAAATTGAATGTTATTTCTTCCCTTAATGATTTGAAATTCTCCAACAATTTTGAATTTCATCTACTCAATTTCACTATAAATGCATAAAGATCCGTAGTCTACTAATAACATAGCTGTTCGACCCACCTCGGAAAGTTAGTCAAAGACATTAATACTTCGTTAGGTTGAAGTAATTTCGAAGCTTCTTGCCTTCTATACTTCATGTTAGCTTCAACGATATTAAAATGAAATAGTAATCCACCGTACGGCTTCCCTGGTGTTCCTTCTACCATATAAGCACCATATTCAGGTCTCCATAAAGATTTAATATTACTGTGAAAGAAATGTATATTGGAAGAATATGATGCTGTTGAGGCTAGATATTTGAAAATATCGTATAGTCATAACTGTTTTAAATAGAATTTTTTTATTACCGTAGTATCATTTTGTTAATATTTAAAGTTTTAATCTATTACTCGGAGGGGATAAGGGAAAACACTTACTCTGGATCGTTGTATTCTTTCTCATTTAACGTTTTCAATATTTCTTCTGCTCTTAAACTGAGTTTAGCAGTTTTCGCCTCATCATCAAACTTAACGAGCATATATTCCACCTATGTAAAAGCAATTCATAAGTACAATAAAAAAGAGCTTGTTTCAAGTGTTGTGGTTTAGATAAAAAGTAGCTTGGAGGATGTGCCGATAATCTTAAAAATTATAATTATCAACTGACATATCAAGGCTTAGATAGTAGCAAACTAAAAGTGTTGACTCATGTGTCAGAAAGCATAGCGTAATTGAAAAATCTGAAGGTCATAGCAATTGTAGTTCATAAACTACAATTGCTGACATCATTCATTGATTAATTCAATCAATACCATGGAACAATAGGTTGATACCACAAAGTATCAAAAAGAATGTTTCTATGGAAATAATCAATACAGAAATCAATAAGTGTTCACATAAAATATACATAAATGTAGCTATATAAAATTGCTGTTTCACTGTTATACTATACTAATGAAACTACGATATTTCGGTAACGGATGAAATTACGAATTCCATGTAAACACTCATTGTTTACTTTATAATTTTTTCAGCTACATTTCAAAAACGCACGTTAAGCGATATTGTACAACATTAATACATGCTAATAACTCGCGAGAAACATATTTTGCGATGAATTTCATACAAAAAGTGTAATGACATAGAAAAACAAGTTTCTAATAAAGCAAGCATGAGTCAGAAAAATCAGGAAATGGATATTACCTCATCGCCCCATTTCAATACATCACCCTGACGATCTCTGAGTCTCTTGTACAAATTAATGAATTGAATAATCCCATGCTTTCGCACATGATCGGCAAGATTTTTCGTTTCCTCCCAGCTTAAAGGATTTCCCTCGGAGAGTAAACCCATATTCGTACAGGTTAGCAGCCAGTATAAATAGTTATTCAAAGTTTATTACAATCGAAGCCGAATTTCACGGAGATTCGCCGAATCCGAGTTACGTTAAGCTACACCGTGAGACGTCACACAGAAATTTCACAGTGAAAGAAAACATAGCACTACCGACGCATTATATACCGACTAGGTACTCTTCTACGAACTATCCCGTCACTTTCAATGGTATATAAATACAAGGTAACCATACCTCCTACCACCACCACGTTGTGACGATTGACGATGCAGTCACTCCGTGATATCAGTTTGAAAGATTGATAAGTCATCTAATGTGACAACCTTAGGCAACCACTATGTAATCTAATTTGATTTGTTACAATGTGTCAGCGTGTATTTAAATTCCCGATCTTGTCCGAAACATTATGTTTCTGTTTACATAGATATAGATATCAACTCAATATCAAACGTTAAAAAATTCGCGGTCATTCTCGATATAAAAGAAATAAATCTCTACATACCATGGAAAAGTACAATTTGTGTATTTTCCGATTGCCTTATCAGTTTAATTTGTAGAAGCATCAATATAGCTTTATCAATTATCTTGCGAGAAGTAGCAATGCAATATTATATTAAGATAGAATCTGTAATTTGTCAAAGTGGGAAATGATGCAATAAAGGACAACATACTGGAGGAGGTAGTAATTCTCGATACCATTGATATCATAAAGATTCTTTTATTACAAGTGTCCACATTTTTAAGATTCAGTTTATAAAAACATCATGTCATCATATGATCATTTTACATGTGGTTTAATCGAACAAACCGAATCCCATATCTTCATCTTCGGATTCGGATTCTTCTTTCTTTTCTTCCTTCTTCTCGGCGGCAGGTGCTTCTGCGGCAGCAGCGGCCGGCGCAGCAGTTACTGCAGCTGCAGCGAATTTACTTGGATCCTAAAACATTGTTATTACTTGTTATTTCATACATGTAAAAATAACTTTCAAATGTTACGCGCTTCGCGCTTTCTATCAGACTGCTTTCTATGCGTTTATCAACATAAAATTCTAAAGTATCAGTGGGTTCTGCTATTTCTAGCGCTGATACTGTGCTTAGAATTTTCAGACGCGTAAAGTTATCATCACCTAATATATCCGTTCAAATTCTAATTTAGCACTCGAGTGGTGACTGAGAGAGAGGCGCCATTAAAAATTGCTGTACCATTATTAAAAATATTGTTCACTATTGTCCCAAAATTCGTGAAAATCCCGAAAGGGGGTGGTTCCTGAGACTATTTCAAGCGACATTTTCCTTTACAAAAATGTTATCCGCTGTCTTGTTTAGGAGTTATTAACGAAAAACACAGACCAATCAGAGAGCGACCTAGACGCGAGTTGGCACAGTCGGCCAATAGACAGTTGGCGCGCCGGGCCGACTGTGCCAACTCGCGTCTAGGTCGCTCTCTGATTGGTCTGTGTTTTTCGTTAATAACTCCTAAACAAGACAGCGGATAACATTTTTGTAAAGGAAAATGTCGCTTGAAATAGTCTCAGGAACCACCCCCTTTCGGGATTTTCACGAATTTTTGGACACCCTGTATATAATATTAAAATCATTTCTCAATAATGCAAAGATGGGGTTTTCCAGTAGTCGAAAGCGCTAGATAAAAGATCAATCTAAGCCGTAATCGCTCTCAAAAGTCTTATTTTTACGATTACGAGGCGTAATTTGTAGGGGTGTGCGAGAACCCGAAATGTAGGGATCTCGATAGTCGGATCGGGTCGGGTTCTCAAAAGTATCAGGATAAAAAAAAGAAGATTCAATGAATAAGTTTTATAATGTGGTTTTCGAAAACGGCTCAAATATCAGAAATCTCATAACCCGATACTTTCGGGAATCTCGACATAATCGAGAATTTCAAAATTTTCGAGAACTCGTCTCGATATCGAAAAAATTCTCGTCTCTACTAGACATTTTCGGGTTCTCACACACCTCTAGTAATTTGCATTGTTCAGCAACATGTACCTGTCGCAGCTTTACGAAAATAGCTACATACGCAGCTTATGCTTCCAAATAATGCAAATTACGCCTCGTAAACGTAAAATAGGACTTTTGAGGGCGACTACAGCCTAGATTGATCTTTTATCTAGCGCTTTTGACTATTGAAAAAGCCCATTGTTGCATTATCGACAAATGAGAAGGCGCATCCCGCACCCTTGCTATCTTAGAAATGAGTCTACCCCCGTAAGTTTTGTATGAGGTATTATATCAATTTCAAATCCACCAAATCTAAAAAATCGTAGAGAATGAAAATAGTTAGGAAGAAATGTTCAATTTTCGAGTTAAAATAGCTCCGAGTGCAAAGGATTAAGCAACAAATATCAACGTACTTTGATGTACTCCTTGATTGTAGCGGCTTCGGCAAATTCGACTTCGGTTACAGCAGCAATAGCCAACAAATTCTTGAATCCATTGACAATGCTATGAGGAACACTGGCCACTGTAGGATAGCCAATGGCTAAACATACTGAGGCCAAGTTCGCAACTCCAGTCATGAATTTCTCACGGAGATCCTCTGGTTTGATATCCAGAATTTCAGGTGCAAAAATGGTACCAGAATCATAGACTTGTTCCACGATTAAGCCGTACGAGAAAGGAGAAATGTTCAACATGTTCAGAAGAGTAGCTTCCGAGGCTCCTACTTTGTCGCCAGGTTTCAAAATGTGTACGTCGTTCTGAAAAATAATTAAATATTGATCGTACATAATATAAATACAATAGTAGAAGTACAGACTGGATTCACGTAAAATTACAATTGTAAAATCGAAGTGTATTATATACGTACCACAATTTCAATGGTACCCTTGGAAATCTTAGTGGGAATGCTTAAAGCTTGGAAGAACGATGTTTTCTCAGGTCCGAGTCCAGTATTTTGAGCAGGAATAATAACACTCAGCGGTGCGATAGCGCCTGCTCTGGCCGGGGCTCTGACCTTATTTTCCAGAAGCTTGTCTCTTACTTCGATCAAATCTCCACGCGTGAAAACAAAACCGACATTTCCACGAATATGTGGCAGCAGCTTTTCTAGTGCTGCATTACGTTCGATGTGACCACGGATTGCCTTTCTCATCATAGTGTTCTTTCCCATCAATACGACAGCATTCCCACGAAGGGACATACGAATTTGTTGCATTTGTTTGGAGCCAACATTATCGGCGCCAACAATAAAACATTTAGGGAAGTCGTCCAAAAGTTGCTACAAAAAAAAAACACATAAAATAACGATGTACTAATAAAAGGATATATTTCAATGCTGTAAGTATCATATTTGAAAATACTTACAACTAGTTTGGTGAAATAATTTGACTTCCATGTTGCCTTGTCCTCCCTACCCATCTTGATGTGTGTGTAGGGATACTGAAGTGTTTAAGGACTGAAAAGAACAATAAATTTGTTAAAACATGATAAATTATAATCAAGATGATTCCTATATGTACAGCTGTAATCAGACTGCACACATATGCGATTTATAATCTCTTAAACCGCACACAGATGGGTTCAGCTATTTCTAGCTTCTGTGTGGTTCTCGGTTTATCAGACGCGTTATTTTGTCATCATGTTATTTCTATTGGATGTACACACCCGTCCATAAATCACCGGACACTTATGCAAATTTGGATGCAGACGATTTTTTATTATTAAAGGACCTATATTATGAAATAAAAATGGTACTTCTAATTTTTCAAATTTACGTGGGGCAACTGTTTCTCAATTTCGCTTCTAGAGCTGTCCATAATCATCCCACAATTTCTTTCTTCCAATATTTATTTAAATAGTATATGTATATATATTTAATTTTAGATTCGAATATTATCGTATAATAGCGACATCTAGTCAAAATAAAACAATAAAATCAAGCTGAAGGGTTGTATTCTTTAATTACCATTTTGTTGAAGATAAGTATTTAAGTGTCCGATGATTTATGGACAGGAGTGTACTATTTACTTCTTTTTGTTACAATATATACTCGATACGATACGGAGTCTCGTAATTTTTATAACTTTTAACACGAAATAAACAATCTTTGAATAATTTTATACAATGTAAATTCGATATACATAAATAGATATGCGAAAACCACATGGCAAGCTAACCTTATGGGTAGTTTATTTCACGTTTTGTGAAAGAAATACACAAAAGATTTCACATTTTTCTTTTTATATTTATGTAACGTGGTACAGTTAATATTGTGAACTAATTATTGAATTCAAAAGGTGAATAACGTTCGAGTATTCGGGAAAGATGTTATAACAAATTTTACTTACCGTGGCAAGCTCTACGGGTACAGTGAAGAAGAAAAAGGAAGTCGTTCGCCATGACGATGCTATCCTATCCTGACGGCCATATTAGAGGAAGTACGTCATCGAACCGCGAAATTTCAAAAAATTATTTCTGCAATTTCGTTTTATTCGCATGTCCTATACGTATTATACATTTGTGTCATGAAATTCAGCTGTGATTAAATGAAAAATAAATTATAATTCTATGTGTTCATTCTGTTTTGTACTTTGTTTTTATTTGTTTCTTTCAAGTTACATGTAATATATACATAAACTGTTAGTACAGAAATATTATTACAGGAAAATGCAGAATACAGTGTAACTGTATTAAAACCGCATGATATGATATAACGAATAAAGTATTTGTAAAATAAAAAGATTCTTCTCTTGTAAAAGTGATGAGAGATCTTACGCATTTGTGCATCGAATGCATATTTGTACATAAGTGTTCATAAATTGTACGTGCATACAGAATTTGTGTTAATTTGAAAATATTTCTTCTAGTTTTTTCTTCAAAAATATTTTGATTGTCTTCCGGTTCATAGCGATAGAACTTCTTCTGCACACTTTTTTAATATATCTAGTGCAAAATCGATATCATTTTTGTTTAAAAGCGTAGAAATACAAAGCCTCAGACTAGGTCTGGGTAATTCTTTCTCTGTTTCCAAGTATGCAGGCGTTATAACAGCTAAATTATTTTCGATACATTTCTCGGAGATTTTAGAGAGTAAGTTCTCTTCTACGTTACGATCTAATCGTTCTTTCAAATAGACATGTTTTATAGGAGATCCTGAAAAACTTGAACAATCTAAACATTGAATCTCTTGAAGTCCACTATTCATGGCTATACAATTCTCTCTTAGAGACTCAAATATTTCTGGATTATTTTTCATAATGTCTAGAGAAGTAATAGCAGCAGATGTCAGAAGAGGTGGAAGGGACGCAGAAAAACAGTATCCAAGTCCAGACAAACGTTGATGTTCAATAACGAATGACGTACCCACGCAAAATCCACCAATGGATCCTAGTGCTGACTCTAAAGATCCTGTAATTTATATAAATGTTTTCGATAAGAATGAACGAGCATATGTACTTACAATACAAAGTATATCTAGGAATATTATCTACCCATGATCATGTCAATCTCATGTCTAGGAATATTGAAATATTCTGTGACACCTTTTCCATGTGCACCGAGAGTACCAAACGATACTGACTCATCAATGAATATTCTCAATTTGTATTTCTTACAAAGTGCCAGTAAATCGGGCAATGGGCACATTTGTCCTGTATTCGCGTAAACACCTTCAATGATTAAAAATCGTTTGACTTTGCTTGCTTTTTTAGGATTTCGCTGATCGAGTTCTGCTTGTTTCTTTAGTAACTCATGGAGATCGTTAACATCGTTGTGTTTAAAATATTTAACATTAGTTCTAGACGCGTCTAATCCTTTTTGTATGGCAAAATTGACTTTCTCATCTACAAATACAAGATCTCTGCGCTTACAATAAGCTGCTATCGCAGACGCTACAGTACTAAATCCGTACGAATATACTACAGCCTCTTCTGTGTTCGTGTAATCTGCTAAACGTTTTTCTAGTTCAAGGTGCACATCTACGGTTCCATAGAATCCACGTGGACCACAGGAACCAACTCCGTATTTTCTTACTGCTGCTATCGCTGCTTTTTCTATATCCTTGTTTTCTACAAAACCCAAATAATTATGTGTACCAAGATTCAAACAATCCTTTCCATCGATTACTATTCGTTTTCCAGCTCTTGACGTTACGCATCTTGGATTTAAAGACGGATGACTTGTTTGCGGATTGGTTATAAGCGGTTCAGGATTCCACTCTGCGAGTTTCTTCTGAACCTCCTCTTCCGTTGGCACTCTTTCGTGCCTGCTGTACCGTCTCTTAGCAATAAACCAAACAAACCAAAAGATCACGAATGCCACTATTAGCGTATGATATTGAGGTATTGTACTTAAAATGTCCATCGATTCAATAAATATAAATTTTGTGCTCATGTTTCCGTTTGTATGATATTCTTTGTACCCTGTTTCTAGTTTTTCGTTGATAATAAGATCAATCACCTTATATACTATGATATATCCTTAGTTCGACAATGTTACACTAAATGGTATTGTACAACTTGTGCGACGCGTTCACGTAAAATATATGATTTTCAAAAATCATTTTACGTATTTAAATTACTTTTAGAATACTAATTAGAGTTTAAAAGAAAATTAACATTGGAAAGTCACTACCTCATGGTAGCGAACATGTACTGATAAAGCAAATATTAGATAAAGTAATTTCTGACTCAGCCTATATATTAGTTACTGCAGTCACCTTTTTTGACTGCAAGACCAGATGGCAGCACCATGAGAAATATAGATCAGTGCGAAATTCTGCAAATGGAATTTTTCAAAAATTTTCTGATATTTGTCTAGAGTTTGCAAGAGTCATATATCGATTTTAATTTCAACATAATAATTGAATTTAAATTTTTCGAAATACACGAAAGAATAAATTCGAATGTACATGAAATGTAATCGAGTTTATTGATCTACCGCATGGAAGATCTGTTTTCTTTTCTAATCAGATTATTGTAAGTTTCAAAATGATATTATTCTAACGGAACATTTCATTTTTGAATGCGATGCGCTCGAACGCAGGCGCATGTGCAGTAAAGAATCCTAAGCTTTCATAATAGCAAGAGCAGTACTTCCGGTTTCCGGTATCCGGCAAACGCCCCAGTCTATGTAGTAATGTTGTCAGACTGAATTCGTATCACTTGTGTATCGTGTTTGTTGTGCTATTGTCAAATCGATTGTCATAAAGTGACAGCATACATGGTGCTGAACCTCAGCAAGACGTCATAATTGGTGAGTGAGTAGTCATATTTGCCATAATAGTGCGATAAAACATACCACAGCCGCTAGGTACATATCAACTGTTCTGAAAACATTTTACTATTCATGCATTCCCGCAATTTGTATTATTTATACAATTATATTGGATACGTATACATATATATATATATATACGCGAGCTGCGTGGTATATTTATTATGGGTTTGGAGATATTGAAAATCTAATTCATCAAAATGAAAGAGACAAGAGCGTTTCGTTTGGTTATGAACACGATTATACGTGTGCAGTCTGCAGTTTATGCCTCCTACAGCGTTTCAACTGTGAGTCATACTAAATATATTGTAGAGTGCACCGTGCACCTGACTCTTGACTCTTGACACCTGGTAATGTATCTCGATGTATACATATATTATAATACCGCATATATATGTACAGTAATCTGATTAAGAATAATAATTCAATTATCAAAACATCTCTTTGCACACTCGCACAAACATTTTTATTTTCATACTTCTGTGTAAGTACAGAAATCACATAAGTTTATTTATACGAAACGTTCTTCTTTTCACGAAAAAAACGAATCATTTCATTAAAGAATATTCAGCAATACAGAAAACTTTGAGAAGTTCTAGAATATATTCGATTCTCTTATACGTCGCTTAATTCTTTCACAAATAAAAAATTTGCGTGCGTTTAAAGAGTTGAGCGAAGTCAAAAATTGAGTAGATCAGATTTTTTACTATTATGTTGGTTATATGATACGGTCCTGCGATCCTGATGCGAGATTAAAATACCATTGTGAAAGCTGACGAAGTGAGTCCGTTATCATCATTCATCAGTTACACGTCGATCGCATCACCGTATTCATTTTGTGTAGTCTTTCTGTTACGTTAATCAGTCGGAAACGTATAGATATTAATGCAGAAAACTATTATTAAAATGTCTGAAATTCCGAAAGTTGTGGAGGATGATTCCCGAATGGTGCCAGGTGCTTATAAAAAAGTGTTGAACATGTGGAAAAATCGTGAGTATAAAACGATTCTTTTTTTCCAAGGAAATTTGCAATTGAACATCCATTAACAATAAAAGAACAGGTTTAACAAGATTTCACAAAACAATTCAAATAATACTAAACGTTATATACGGATCTGCCAGATACTGAAATTCCTTATCAGTGCACTAATTTCTATTATTGTAATGCGTATATTATCTGAAATTATTTTCAACAAATTAACCTCTCTCAAGCATACAAATCTTCTACCGTCATCGACAATGATTCAACTCTTTTTCTACAACGTTTTTTCCATAAATGTACAGTCTACGAATTTTTTGTATCTAGGTTATATTCTCGATAAACAATAGATAAATTATCTATTATCGGTGTGTTATTTATACATGTATGTGCATGGTCTGACGACTGATAAAGAACAATCGAATATCGCCATAAGCGGAGTTGAAACATGAGTCACAATATACGTGCATCATTGTAACAGTACAGTGTTTAACTCATACCATGCGTCATTATGATTTTCAACAATATTATATTGACAGTTATAACGTTAATTCCTTCTTTACGAGCCATAGAATACATTTCACAAATGTCAAAGAAGGTACATTCGAAGTCGAACAGTTCCGTTAACATCACTCTAACATAAATGAATTTTTACTTAATGAAATAACTACTTTAAAATGCAAAATAAATATTTGCTAATACAGTCGACACCTTTCTTTACGCTTGAAATCGGAGATTGTAAATACTATATGCGAGTAATTAAAAGTTAAAAGGGGATTTACTGAATACCGGAACCGAAATAAATACCGGTAGTCTTCGGTTTTCGTTTTGCCTCAAAATCGTAGCGGAGCTGCGACCGCAAGAACGATTGGTATTGCCCAGTCATCAAAATTGCCTCGAGCAAATTATGACAAAATGTTCGCAATCGTACTTTGCGAGCGAAAGGCGGTCGTTTTAGTGTGAAACTACACTTGGAGCAGGATTTGGTCCTAATGCGGAAACGGATGGTTCTTCGACATTTGCCTGCAAAGTTTCGAAGCAAAATTCCATGCGAAACCGTTTTCTAAGGGTTTCGCAGGTAGAACCGAAAAGTACCGGTATGTCATACACCCGTATTTTCGTAGAAGCCGAGATTTTGAGAGTCCTGCGGTGCACGTGGCTCCTGCCTAAGAAACTTGCAACAATTTCGGGTCTCGACCACCCTGCGGCAGCACCGCAGTGTGCCGGTCGAAACCAGAAGCGGCAGAGCATTGCGCCGGCTACTTCCAAAGCAGACTGTTTTTGAGGACACAAACTCCACCCTCGCGGGGTCGCACGTAATTCAATTAGAATGTTCCGTTTGTGTGTTTAACGAGGATTCGCGTCTCCGCCAAGTGTGAACGATAATCGACTAATATAACAAGTGGAAAACATTCGTTCGTCTCGAATCCTTGAGAATTCTTTCACGACCGTACGCATTTTTCGAATAATTCCACTGAAACTTGCGTTACACCAATACTGAAGTGTGCGTAACCTCAATGCGCGCTGGAGAATTTTTTCAAGTGATCTCGACGGTTGACCCCGTGCCCGAGTACAACAATAGTCCCGCAACGATGTTAATTTACGTGTCGATCGCGTTGTTTACAATTGCCAAAAGTGAGTCATAGAGTCCGTGCAGAAATTTCTCGGATGATAGGTGTTTATTCATTCACTGATATGCTCGTCGGCCGTCGTATCGGTATTATTCGTGTCTCCGCCGGAAACATTGTTTGCGCGTAATTACTGAATGGAATATGACGTGATATACATACATATTTCTACGCGAACGTTCGAATCGTCGGTTTCCTTCCCCGTGCGAGCATGATAAACGTGGACACCTTATATAGTCACAGAGATGTATCGTTCCGGTTAGAAAGGGCGTGTATGTGCTTTCCGACGCAAAATTTGTCTCGCCTGCGTTTCCCCATTGATCGTAATCGGAGGACCGTTCGAATCTAGAGAACGAGAAATATCGTCCGGGAGAAAATAACCTGTGAAAGTGTTCGAATCCATGATCATCCTTCTCGCACGCATTTTCGCCGGGCTAATCTCGAGAACGTAAACCTGGGCGTAGTTGAAATCGATCATCGCGCCATCAACAGAGAGAATTTCGCGGGGAAAACACGTTACGGATAGCCTTTACGAGGTCCATTGAAAGTGATGTGATTTTGTTACTACGCATAACGTTACGCTGTCAAATATTATTATAGTGTTACCAAACTTGTTGTTTCTACGGTTAAACGAACAGAATTGAATTGTTAAACAAACGAAAGTTCTGTAGATATTCTATCTCTGTTGTATTGAGCATGGTTTCGTCGATTAACAATACACGCTTGATGTTTATATCGAATAATGGAAATAATAGAGGTATCGATTGCTAATCTTAACGTTGTTTCGCGGTGTTAATTCGAAGTTTACGATGTTAGCGACTCGCCGACCGTAGATACACAAACCGGCTGTGACCGAGCGTAATTGAAATACGTTTGTACGAGTAATTTATAGTGCGTGATTCCCGTGGGAAATCCGGGTGGAATAGAGTACATATTCGATCGTCTAATTCCGGCCGCCCGGAAAGAGTTACCGGAACGTCTGCTCAAATTAAAATCTATGCTATAGTAGCAGTTACATCGGCTGTGAGGGGTTAATGCTGTACTTAGCTAAATATTAAAGCGTTGTTGCTCGTCGTTATTACTTCTGACGATTCGCTAGCTCAGAATCGTCGACGGTGTTTACAAGGAATCGTTGGAGGAAACCGTATTCTCTACCTGTTAAATAGCCTGCAACGATTTGAATTGATATTCGATATTGTTATTACCGTAATCGTTTACACAGTTCCGAGCTTATATACTGTTGAATCGGACATGACGTGTACGTTAGTTGATTTTTGAGAGACGTAGTAGATCAGTCGATATTGATCCGAACGGATCTAGACAAGTACGAAAAAAAGAGAGAGGCAGCGTGAAAGGGCCAAATTAAAAACGGCGAACGAAGCGTTTATTGCTGGTAGAACGGAAATCCATAATCGATATTGACGATGTTTAAATGCTGTGTGTGCAACAAGAGCTCGAAGAAGGAGAAGTCGGGTGGCGAGGTGACGAAGCAAAGTCAGAAAGCAACCGACTCGCAGATAGTTCCCGTCGATTCGACGACGCTGGTCGACGAGAACAGACACCTCGGAAAGGGTGAAAAATTGAACGGCGACGTGCAGAGATCGGAGAAAGTTTCGCCGTCGATGGAGAATTGTGCTGCGGAAGTGGTCGACGACTTGACTGTCAAGAGTCCGTTGCCTTCCGGTAAACGAGACGAAACGAACGATTCCCTTCGATCGCGGAACGAATCGATAGTGGAATCGAATGAGAAGAATCGCCATGACGAAAACGGGCACGATCAAACGAAAGAGGATAAGATAAGACGGGCGAGTGGGGGTAAGGATGAGATCGGAAATGGAGAAGTAGATGCAAGCGACAATATAAGCATGAGCGGCGGTGGTGGAGTAATGACGGCAATACTAAACGCCGGTATTACCAACACCGTTAAAACGAACATCTACGATTCCTCTGCCGCGTACATCGAGAGAACGATCGACGACGGCCCGGAAGAAGAAGGCGACGACTCCGTGTTCGAAGCTTGTCCGAGCGACAACAACGCGAATAAAAAACCGCCGCCAGGTATAGCTTCACTTACGCAATGTTTACATTCCGTTCTCCCCGAAAACGTTTCCGATCCTGCATCTCAACATTCAATGTCTATTCTACACCTTTAAAAGGTCCACCTAAATTTAGCCACCCAAATGTGTGATGATTAGACAGCGGATTTTATGCATTTATGACAACAACGAGTAGGCGTAATTCAAAACGGTGAAAACATTATAGAAGAATTGAAATGTGTGTCAATTTGACACCGTGGGACAGATTCAGTTCGTGAAATGAGTATACATATGTCTAAATCATTAAATATTATATGTCTAAATGTGTTTGAATGCCAACTAGAATACGCAAGGATAAAAAATATACATTTACGAAGAAAAAAATCGTTGATCTTGAAAACTCCGGAAACAATGACCTTGGAAGAAAATAACATTTGCAAAGCATTTACCTTGCGATACCATTTACATTGCATTAAAAACATTTGTTATGCCGTCAAAAATAAAGGAGATACATATTTAGGTGGCTACATTTAAACTGTACGATCGGAACGAAGATTTTTCGGCCAATTCTTTTACGATTTCTTGCAACGTAATATTATTTTTCATCATTATAATTTATTTGGCTGCACTGTACCTTCGGTAACTTTGTAACCTCAACTTTAGACACTCATAACTTTTGAACCACTGACCTCCTACGATTGAAACTTGGATTTTTGGTATTTTCTCGCAAATCTATCGCTTCCTCGTAAAAATCTATAGGATTGCATAAGAAAAAGGCAAAAATTTCTAGTTACACCCAAGGTACAGTTTAACCACTTATTTTAATTAGATCGATTTCTGTCTTCGTTGGATTCTCTTGTAGCGACAACCCTAGTCTGCCAAAATGATTTTGTTCCCTGCGTCGACTTTATTATATCTGATCGATTTTTTTGAAATAAGAAATGTAAAAATTATATTGAATCTGTTAACCGGGGAAATTCGTCTACCTCGAGTAGAATCTGCTACAGGGTTAGAGTTAACTCGTCGTGCAGAATACTGTATGTTGTATAAATAAACGAACTGTTCTCTAACTGGAGAATATTCTATCACCAGTGAGCGGCGGCAGTGACATGGTTTCATCAATTGGAGACAAAGGAGACTGAAGAATCGGCAGATATTGCCTTCACGCGGCGACAATAAAAAATAAATGTCGTATCGATTTTTAGCATACGAATGGCAACTTTACAATCCCGTTTCGAATCGACTCGACGCATCGTACAAAAGCGTTTCAAAAGTATTCTCGAACGACGTGTTATCTCGCTGAGAAAGTTGTATGTATGTAGAAGCATTTTCCGGCGACGAGTTGTCTCGTCCAGTTAGAATCTAATTGTTAGATCGTTGTCCCCGGTTAATAGAGTATGGAAGCTTCTATGTGATAAAATGTGAATGTTGTTGGGGGTGTATGGTACGCAGCTTCGTCGGTGCCGCGCTGGCTGTCCGAAGAGGATGACGGCGATCATGATTCGGAAGAATGCAGCGGAATGCAAGAACCACCCGCGACACCAGTCGCTCGCGATGAGCTAGCCTTAAGACGTCACAGATTCTTCTCTGACTTATTGCAAGCCGCGCAAAATGCGACCGAGCACAGAGTGAGGTTCGACCCCCTAGGACCCATGGTGCACTCTGGTCAGGGTTCACCCTAAATCCATTTCTTACTTTGTAATACAGTAGTAAGTCCTCGACATGCGTGGTTAATTCGAGCAGCACCGCTGGCAGATTATTAATACGATCTGCCCTGCAATACCACATGTATGTACTCATTTGAAAGGAAAATTCAAATAAACTATATTCATGAAAAATTGATCACCAGACTGCGGATGTTTATGCAATTTGCAATTTTTGTAGATGAATTTCGAGAAAGTGGAATCAAATGAAATCTCATTTTCAGTGGTAGTAGCCTTCGCACAGGTCTGGAATAAATAAAAATCGTATTAAATTCTGACAAATCATCAAACAGTTATCTTCGTCTTCATCTTCGAATTGGTTTTCTGATTCGCTTCTAAGAATCCGCGTAAGTCGAGGACTTACTGTATTCTGATCGATGCATTTTCCTTGGTAATTTCGAACACATTACAATCGAAATACATACCTTGCATTTATTCACCATGATCTAGTTTTCAAAAGAAGCTACCTGATAGTCCACTTCACTTCTATTTCACAAGTCCGAAGTAAAAGGAGTGGGGTGGGCAACTATTGGGGCGGAGCGCATTTCAGGTGTCTTCTTTCAAAAAATAGACCACAACATCGTGAATATAACATAATACACCGTGTATTGTCACCGCGCGACAATACCTCGACTTTTCCATCTTTTGTTGCGTTGTGCACTACGTCACCTAACCCAGCGCACAGTGGTCCGAGAGTCCGCTTTCTGTGGCCGAAACTATTGTAGCGTTATTTCAAGGTTTAATGTTATATCATTATAGGTCGTTGGATTCGTCTCGATATCCGTTGGAATATTATGGAGTAAAAAATACAGTGAGTGACAGAGTATTCGTACGCCCTTTAAAATAGAATAACTGTTTCATAATTGTACCAAACGATCTGACTTTTTATAATCAATTAGAAGCATTGGTTTATGAAATGATATGCAAACAAGATTTTGCAAACATTATAATTTACAAGGTTATATGCAAAAATAAAAAAGGGATTTTTTAAAACTTTTTTATTTGTGCCCTTAATGAAAATTTAAAATATATGTTTTGTAGATTTGTGTTAGTTGTACACATACTGAAAATTTCATCGAAATCGATTGACGCAGGAAAAAATGACACGCATCAAAAGATGTAATTAAGCAGAAACTGATGAAAAGTCGTGTAAAACTACGATTTTCACTATTTTTAACCGCTTGTAGCTCGTGTGTATGTTAATCGATTTCGATTAACAAACATATATTTTTAATTTTCTTTGAGAGCCTAAATAAAAAAGTATTAAAAAATGCCTTTTTTATTTTTGCATGTAACCTTGTAAATGATAATTATTTGGAAAATATTTTTTGCATATCATTTCGTAAACCAATGCTTCTAATTGATTATGAAAAATCAGGTCGTTTGGTACAATGATAAAAAAGTTATTCTCTTTTAAAGGGCGTGCGAATACTTTCTACACTCTGTGTATATGTTCTTAGGTCGTTCGGGAAGTCATTTCGTTTTCTCAAAGGAAAACGAAAGCCAATTGTTTACCATTTAGAATAAGGTTTATGACATTTTGTTCTATGATCTCATGATATACATAATACCCCATACAATACTTAAATCTTTAGTAATTGATTAGATACCAATATATTTGACAATGCTAACGATATTTTGAATAATCATACAGCAGCTTTTAGTGGTGACTCTGAGTCGCCACTCGAGTGCTAAAGAGTAAAGATCTAAAGAATTTCTGTTTTTCACTAGAAAAAATTGAGTTATACGACTTTTTACGGCTTCATTTAGAATGAAATTTGCTGGCTCCTGGACGACTGTGCGGTGTCTTGTATTATTATTTATATTCTTGAATTTCTCGTAGTTATTGTTTTTTTTGATAATGAAGTTTCTTACAATTCATATTAATCAATACAGCGAAAATGAAGTACCATAATTTGGATGAACATGAGCAAGTTTCAAATATGGCAGTACATACTCTGCAACCTGTACATAGTAACTTTGCTGAACGATATGAGCTGAAGGCACACGCGTTATGTCGTGAAACATTCTCCACCATGATTTGCTTCCAAGTTCTGACGGAAGCATTCGCGAGTATCACAAGTTTTCAGGCTTTACGCATTGTTTCGAACTTATTGTTAGTCACTCTATTTTTATCATTCGACCTATTTACCTTTCAATCCGTTGTAATATTTCATGAACTGCGTATAGTACTTCGAATGTAATTGCAAAAAGTAATCGTTCTAGAGATTTTTATTTCTGATATTTTTCTTTATGTTCATTATATTGTCACGGTAAAATGTACATTTTATAAATATTTCTTGACACGAACCGAACATTTTGAAACATTTGTTGTTTAGTTGCGTTAATGTGTTTCTTTGTTTTTACGTGTTGTCGAGTTACCGCGAGAGATTCGCTGGACGAAATAGTGTCTACCCACGCTGGGTTTATAACACTCACGGTCGCAATTCAGTTTTCGCAGATTTCCTAAGAATAGGTCGGCACATACACGCGTTGAATAATGTTAGAATGGCGCTTCAGTTCTTCGCCAGCTTCTGAAAAGTCGAGTTGCTGCGGAACGCAACGGCTTTCCTTATAAAAATCATTTTCGGTAAAATAGGGGAATAGTTAAACCGAGAGCGATTTTTGTTTTGTGTTCTGTCGGGTTCGGGTAGATGTGGGAACAACTATTTCACTAGGTTATTGTTTTAAATTCAATTGTTCAGCGTACAAGCTTATCGAATGAAAATACCAAAATTCAGATTAATCGCGAATTACTCCATTTTTATTCGAACAAACGTGTACTCGAATAGCTTTAGTATTTCAATGAAAACACCAATTTATTTTTATTACACATGCTTGCAACATAATGGTCTAACGGCTGTGGATGTTGATCCGGCTATTTATACACTCATTCTATATTTAATTTACATTTCATAAATGCGAACTTTCTGGAATATATTACTTTCAGTTTAGAAATCATTCTATATCATTAGACAGCGGATTCAAAATGAGTAGGTGCAATTTGCAACAGTAAAAACATTAGAAACATTTACAAATATATTTACAATGTTATATTATTTTCAATCCATTTAACATATTAAGAAAGAAAATCAATTTCTACTTCACTCCAGTTTGCGATTCACGTACCAAATTTTTATTTTGTATAAAGATCCGCTGTCTATATATTACGACAAAATACATAGTGTTCCGACCAAATGATTGTTTTGTTGTTCTTTCTTGAATGTGATGAGTACAGAAATGAAACTTTCTTTTCGTTTGCATGTAGACATTCTTTTTAAGTCTTGATTATTTTTGAAAATAATTTTTATTAACCTGTATACATATTAACTCATTGAAATTTGTATTGCATTAAAGGCTGCGACTCTAATGATAAGGAAGAGCATTTGGAAGAGCTAGTAAATCGATTAGAAGACGTTACCAAACGATTGGAGAACGTACGAACACGTACCATAGCTGAAACTCAAGATACTGCTGTTCAAACGAATACACCATCGCCAAGAAGGTCTAAGTCAGTCGAGAACGGTACATCAGAACAGACTGCCTCACTCGTTCGGTCACCCATTAAATCGGCATCAGGTCAAATTGTCAGCATGTCAGTCGCAGGCTATGAAGATCTTGTGGCTGGACCTGTAAGAGAATACTTGCAGTTAAGTTCTAAAATTGGCGGCGATGTGGCAACCCACAGTAAGCTTGTAGAAAAGGCTTTTCAGTAAGTATTTCTATGTTATGCGGCAACATTATTTTACACTTTAAATAGACTTATATAAATTCATCAACCGTTCCTGATTTTTCCTTGTAGAATTCAGCTTCAGTTTATTCGAACTGCAGCGAGTCGACCAGCTCCAACAAACCAGTCGGAACAGGTTGCTCTCCTTGGACCCACCTCGACACAAATTCAACAGATTCAAGAGTTCCGTGAGAAAAATAGAGGCTCTCCATTTTTCAATCATTTATCAGCGATTAGTGAAAGTATTCCGGCTCTAGGATGGGTTGCCGTGTCACCCACGCCAGCGCCATACGTAAAAGAGATGAACGACGCCGGACAGTTTTATTCCAATCGCGTTTTAAAAGACTGGAAAGAAAAGTAAGTCGGTTTTACGCATGGTAATCGAGAATCGAATGTTATCATTAGACTGCGGAAATTGCGCATTCATAACGAAAATGAATAGATTACTTACAAAACTGTGAAGATATTAGTTCATTTAGTCTTTTATATTTTCAGAGATAAAGTGCATGCAGAATGGTGCAAGGCTTGGGTACAAACGTTAAGCGATCTTCAGCAATACGTACGTCAACATCACACAACAGGATTGGTGTGGGCAAAAACTGGCTCTGTACCGGCTGGTATACCACCACCTCCACCGCCATGCATGCCTATCGGGGATGTGGCGCCCGTCAGTATTGGCGACGACAGGAGCGCCCTTTTCGCGGAAATCAATCAGGGAGAAAATATTACAAAGAGTAAATACAACACGATTGTCGGAATATTAATATTTTAGTTGTACAAATCGATAAAGTGACGTTTCATTGAACAGATTTGAAGAAAGTAACTTCTGAAATGCAAACGCATAAAAACCCCTCACTGAGGACTGGTCCAGCACCATTTAAGGCCCCGGTAGTCGATAATGCGGTACCATCGAAGACAATACCACCAGCAAATGCTCCGATTGACAAACCACCAGTATTCACTAGAGACGGGAAGAAATGGCTCATAGTAAGTACTACTGAACAATCTAATAAAATCGCTGTTTTAAGATTTTTACTCGGGGGCTTCTACCGAAATGTATACTATCGGTTTTAACCCTTTGGACTCGAAGCAATTTTAATTCGAAAATCTTTTCTTTCACAACCCAGATCATTTTTAGTCTATGTAATCTTTTTTACATTGTGCACATCAAATTGAATCTGTTTTCTCATACACAACAGTTGAGCTTTCTACAATTTATAGAATACAGACGAGTTTAATAACATTAAAACTGTCTTGAATAATGGTATGCCAATTTTTACTGTCGCCTCAGAGTCACCATTCGAATGCAAAGAGTTAAAGTCCCTGCTTTTACTGTGATTGGATCGTTACGTTACTTACAGTTTCATTTAGTTTGAATGTACATGCAATTTTCCATTGTAGGAATATCACAAAGGAAACAAAAATCTGCTCGTTGAAAATGTAGAGATGAACAACGTCATCTACATGTTCCGATGTCAAGATAGTACCTTAGTTGTTAAAGGTAAACTAAACTCTATCGTGATGGACTCATGTCGCAAATCATCCGTTGTCTTCGACTCTCTCGTGTCGAGCATCGAATTCGTCAACTGCCAAAGCGTTCAAATGCAGGTGAGTTTTTTTTTAAATGTCACCGTACACCCAAAAATAAATTCCTATATCTTTGTCAAAAATATAAAAAGTATATTCATTTCCAAATTTGATCATATATACACAACACAGTTACATGGAGTGTTCATCTTATATTAGAAAATAAAGGCACAATCTATAAAAGGTATGTCTGTGACCATTATTTATGAATTTCATGGATACAGATGTTAAATGATCTTTTTTTATCGACGGTCTGCTGGATTTTCAACACTCGGATACAAGCCTCTTGCAGACATTTTGCAATTCTTGTAGATGCGCCAAATTTGGTTCTTGATAGAGAATTTCAAGTAGTGCTACATATTCGTCGTTGTTCAATTCTTTGGGTGTGCCGCATATTTGAAATTTGTTTAACACGCTTTCCGATGTTCTCGTAACATTTCCTAAGTCCGTGATAGACGTGCTCGTATCGGTCACCGATGGTTTAGCGGTAACATCAATTTCTCTTTGCTCCACCGAAAGAAAGCATAAATTTCTTAATTTTTCGTTTGATAAATTATTTGTTAACAGTTCACTGTCCCCTTTCGAGGCAGTTAAATCAACAGATTGATTCTGATTCAACTCGTTACCATTTATGACTGAAGAAACGATAGTAACAATTTTATGCATTGCACTTTGTTTCTTTCCAACTGTGTCTGCTGCGAGATTTTCATCTTTCGTATTAGACTCTCTGTCTTTGATATATTCTAAGAATTTATTAGGATCTACTATTTTCGTTGCATTATGATCATATTTTGTGAATATGTTAACGTAGATTACCATTTGCTCTTGCGCAGCAATTTTACTATCGGTACTTTCGATTGTACTCTCTGGTATTCGCGATGACGCGGTGTCGTTTGCGTTTTCGACACGTCTGCTCTCTTCCTTTATACACTGATCATTGATTTCCGATGCGCCTTCCAATTTTAGACTTTCTTCCGTCGCATAATGACTCTTACTAGATAAATTGTCTCTCCAGAACATTGTCATTGTCAGTGGCCCTCTCACCGGACTTCTATGTCTCGACTCATTCTCCGTTTTCCGAGTTGCTTCCAGTCTGCTTTTTAAAATTGGTATGCACGATCGCGAAGGAGTTCTTGATACCGGTGTTGACGGCTTGGCTTGACTGTTTAACTTCAATCTAGTATCAAGTGACTGGGTACAATTTACAGAGTTCGCATTACTCGATGATGCGTTTGAGCGAAAACTTATTTGCGATTGAGATCTCTTTTTATCTAACTTACAACTATGGTCCGTATTACGTCTAGGTTCGGCAGATAGATCTCTGGTTTTTACCTGGATCGACGACGATCTATGCTCTGTTCTAGCGTGAGCAGCATTTACCGAATCAGATTTTAAATTTTTCGGATTTTGCGAAACTGCCGACTTCTTTAATACTTCAGACTTTGAAGTATAGTTCTCTTGACTTTTTGACTTTATTTTCGTAGTCACTCTTTTTAGCGTTAGATTCTCGTTTGCGTCCCTTGGAGAAACCTGATGCGGAGATACGTCTGATAAAACTGTAGTTTGATCCGCATTTAGGATCGTTCTTTTGTTTCCAGATGAATTAGATTGTTCTTCGTTATTGAGTTTTATACTTGTTTTTGGTAGCAAAGATTCGTTGCCCATATTATTATACGATGTTGAAATTTCTTCCTCTTTCGCTGTTTGTATATTGATATGTCTGTTCGTATCATTTTCAGAAGATACATTTTCTTTATTAGTTTTATCAACATCAATTTCGTTATTTGTCATTTTAAAATAGGACTTTGTTCCGATTTTATTGACAGCACTAGTATTATTTGACACGGAAATAAACAACAAATCAGCATTTTCAGTGTCTTTTAAATCTTTTTCTGCCTTCGAAGTTGAGTTCGTAGTGTTTAATTTTATAGCTGAACTCGAAGCTTCATCCGTAAAGTACATGCTGCTCTGAGGAGAAATGAGATTGGAATAAGATTGATATAGATCTGCCTCATTAATTATCTCCTTGTTCTCTATGTTTGCAAATGAATTTTGTACAACCGCATTATCTCTTCTGTTCTTGAATTTACTATCTTCATCGCAATGAACTTGCGAGCCTCTGTATTCTACCGCAGTTGTAGTTTTATTGCACGTTTCTTTGTTACGAGTTTCCACTTCTACGTAATCATGTTGCTGAGGAGTTACAGTGTTTGTTGAAACAGTTTGTACATTTTTCTCGTCGATATAGTCGTCCTTGAAAGTAGACCAATTTAGATTTAACTCGTCCTCGTCCATTGATTTATTAGTCAGTGCTATTGTAGACAGAGATTCTGGAATGTCACAATCCTTTGAATGATTTACACCGATCGAATTATGCAGGTTCACCTCGATGGAGTTTTCTTTGCTTTCCGAAACTGATAATTCGTACATTGTATTTGCAACGTTTATCACTGTGTGCACTTCCATTGTATCCTCATTTTTTGTTATCAATGTTTGTTCTATTAGCGAACAGGTGCCAGGGTGTCTTCTCAAACTCAAATTTGGACTAGACATCAAATTTTTGTTCTCTTCGCTGAATTTCTCATTCTGTGATGTATTCAATTTTGTGCTTAACAAGTTTCCTACATCTTTAGTAAACACAACGTTTGTACATTGGTCTGCGGTGTTTGAATTCAGAAAATTACATCCTTCCCTTTTGTTCAAATTCGGATTCGGTTCATCTATGAGCGAGTCATTCAGGTTTTGCGAAAATATCTCTGTGCTGATATCGTTGCGATTCGCAAGTTCGTTTACGTTGCTTATACGTATGAAGTTTGATTCAGGTTTCTCCTCGTTATTTCCATTCCTTGAGCAGCTTGTACATTTCATAGTTTCGTGCTTCTCGTCAGCCATACTTGTGGTGTAACCTTGATATTTTGCGTGTAAATTATCCGATGCCATCTCCGAAGCGTTAACAGATCTAGTTTCATGGCAACTCTTGTAGTCCGACAAAGATGCTTGATTAAGATTTGCTTCGTTGTTTTTCTGCATTATGTTACTGAAACTGAAATATTCAGAGCCCGAACCGAGATTTCTATTGGATTCAATACTCTCTTTATTTACGCTCTGATTGTTCTGTACGTTCCTTATATCGTTGCTAAACGTCGAAGAATGAGCTAATTGTTTGCCTTGTTTTATGTTGAGAAACATGTAAGTCCGACTACTTCTTTCAGTGGAGCTGCTAATCGATTGTTCCTCCGATATGATATCCAAAAGTTTCGATTGAAGATTATTGTTAATGTACGAACATTTGCTGAACTCTGACATACACTCTCTCTCGATGTTTTCTTTCTTCTCGTCCACATAGCATATTTTTTCCAGTTCTACGCGTGTCAGCAATGCTCTTTTGATTTGCAACGCCTCTTGAAGCAACACTGCTGTAGATTTATCATCCGATTCACTTTCTTTGGATATCTCTGTGTGGCTCGAGGTTGGCGACGTTATCAATAAATCTTCATCGGTATCCATTGGTACGGTCTGCCTGTTCAAGCAATCAAACGATCGTGCCCGAGTGTTTTCAACGTATACGTCTGGTAATGTAAAATTACTCGTTGCAGCTGTTCCTCTAGTGCTGTTCTCATTGTCGAAGAAGTCAGATGAGATAGTGTAACATATTCTCTCCGGAATGTTCTCATACCTCGTAGAAGAGTATTCCGTCGTGTCGACTGTGTATGACTTCTGATTATTCAAGGAGTGCATTTGATTTTCTGTTTGCTTCGGAAGCGAACAATAAAGATCGTTGACATTGTTCGAATAATAAGTGCTGAGCACCTGGGAATAGCTTCGAACAGACACATCGGAACTCCTGCCTGTTTCGTCGCTGTCATATTGTTCGGAACTGATGTAGACGGTTCTGTGTATGTCATCGAAGTGCTTTCTGCTGACAGTGTCGAAGCTAACTCTGTTCTTTTTCTTCTCGTTCCAACTGTTACTTTCCGTTTTAATCGAGACGGTCTTTTTCGTGAGATTGTTACTAGCGTTGTTCATTATACTTTCGCTGTTCTGTGGCGTTTCCGCTACTTTCGTTCCAGAATTTTGTATGTCGTACGTTCGCAGCACGTTGTGCAAACTCTCCAACTTCTTCCTCACTTGATACAACGTCTCCTGCGATGTTTCTACGAACTTCTGACGCTCACGCGGTTGCGGGATCATCATGTGCGAGGATTGTCGAGGAAACACTTCGCTGCAGAACGTTATGTTCATCTTTGAGGGCACCAGACGCTTGTCGTTCAGTTTCATGACTGGACGAACTACACTCGGCAGCTCCAAACAATTTTCCTTATTCTGCTGTGTGAATTCCTTTTCTTTCATAGCTGTTCGTTGCTTTGCTGATATCTTTTTCGCCGGGTTGTCTCTCGATTTTTCACTCACGCTAGGCGTGTCCTCTTGTTCAGCATATTTTTCTTGCTGCAATGTAAGCGAGCATATGTAAGTCGGGTTGTAATCACGGTTATACAAAGATTCGTAGTCTACGCATTATATTCGTTATACATATTTTTACCTGCACCTCCGACCAGTTATTTTTCATCGAGGACTCGTTGCTGCTTTCCAGTGAGCTGCAGACCAGTCCGAAATTTTTATTGCTCTCGTGTAACTCTTGCAGGAATCGTTTGCACTCGTCCATAGTTCTCGTGAATTTCTTGCAAGGCGTAGTCGCTTTCTCAGGTTTAGGTGGTCTCGGTTTGTTACTTAGTTTGCTCGTCGATTTGCTGTTTCTGTTCCGCCGGGAAATCGGGTTTGAGGTCACGTTTCTGTTATGTACTTCGAAATTTTCGCTTTTCGACACTTTGCGTCGTCTTTGACCGGCTTGCCTCTTAAAGACGGAGGAATTTATGCTGCAAGCATTAAAACACCCGTGATGCTTGTGGAAATCATGTCTCTGAGAAATGTGCCCATAATTATGAAAGTGGTCTAAATCAAAATTATTACACACATCATTTTACGATATCGTCAAAAATGAACCGTTGGATAGTGCTCGTTATTTCAACATTATATGGAAGTCATTTAGTGTTAATATCCTTCTCCTCGAAATATCTCGAAACAAGAAATATATCACTTAGCCACTTTCAGAATTATGGGCACAAATGTGGTTGCGCCTTCCTTACTGTACGCAGCTCTAAATCTCAATTAGTATCGAAGTTAGTATCAAAGTTTTTTTAAAAGTACAGTATTCTCTCCCTATAAAAATCGTGTCTACAGAGATGCAATATTATACTAAATGTTTACAAGTCTTGTAAACGATTCTGTACAAGTTCGAAGGACTTTCAAGCAGTTTCTAAGATCCAAGAACTGAGTGAGGATAACGAAAGCGAGCAGTATGGAAGTTTACGCTGTGATTCTATTTACTGTAGAGATCCATCGCTGTCGCTTTTTGAAGATCTACTGATGGGTTCTAGGGGTAAAGTGTTGCGTCTGAGGTAGGGATAAAAGGATTTATTTTTCGCGTCGTACAGTTCCGTCAAATGGTGCTCGGAGGGATAATAATTTCCTTTTGGATACGAAATGAACGACTCGTCTCGTCTGGGGCTGGAAACAATGATACGTATTACCCGAATGATAGCAACGGTACTATAGACAATAGATCACTGTATTAAATGTTCTTTTCATATTTGTAAACATATTTCTTTGAGATCAACGTTCATCTTCTCATCGGATCTAATACAGTAACTAATGGTTAGACAGCGGATTTGATGCATTTATAATAAAAATGAGTAGGTATAATTTAAAACATTAAAAACATTAAACGAATTTAAAAATACTTTTATATCATTTTCAAGCTATTGGAAAATTCAGGTGGATAATTTTTATTTTGCATAAAGATCCGCTGTCTACTAATGATGTACACTAGCTCCTAAAAAATTAGAATCTAGATAGAACGCTTCTGACTGTGGGTCGAAACAATTGGTATCTTAAATATTCAGGATACCTCAGTAACACGCGCTTTATCCAATCGGTGCGATCGTTGGTGTTCGACAGGGTCAAACGAAGATTTTGTAAATGTTTCTTGAAGCTTGGCTTCTGTATTTGGTGGGGCATAGGCCACGAGCCGTACTGCATTTTGTACGTTAGTATGCTCACTTTCAGCTCGAGGTCTTCAATCTTGTATCCGACCTTATTCAGGATCTTTTTATCATCCAGGACCTCGCCTAACCGTTTCGCTTTCGAGCGTATCACACGGAGTAACATGGTGCAAGCAAGGAACGTGCAGACGACCTTCGAACAACAATTATCTTTCATTTTCTAACTGTTTGGGACGATTTGTAAAAGAAATGGATTTAAAATTCGGTTCATTGCGAAGCAAGAAAGTTTTCAAACGGATACCTTCCTTATTACAAATGCTTACATCTCTCACGATGTATTAATTTGGTTTCATTAGATTCGCGAATAACTTAATACCCCGACAATAAAATTGTTCTCAATTTTTAACAATCGCGTAGAAGATGTCCGATTGGTTTCAACGAGATCCAAGGTTTTTAACAGGTTATTAAATGGAAAAAAGATGATGTGCCTTTAGAATGATCCCCTGGGTCAAGCATTCGGCGACATCGGTTACGATCTCGCTCCAAACGTAATTCACGATCGCTTTCGGGCATTCCTTCCAGTCGACTTCGCAGACCATTTGCACTGGCTCCAGATTTCCGCCTGGAAATCGTATTGGTTAATGGAATTTTCCTGACGCGGTTAGGCTATCTTGAAAAACGGTATTAGGATGCAAGTTATGGTGATAGGCGAGGACGCGTGAAATTTTACCGAACTGCCACTGCATTCTGTCTGGAAATGGCTAGGTCGGGACCATAGGTTTTGAAAAGTTTTAAAAAGTCATTCGTGGCTATTGTTATTATTCAGGAGCCTGTACCCCGTGAAACCGTGAGAAATCGAGAGAAACCGCGACCTGCAGTTGTTCGTCGATAGTGTTACGAGAATTGATCGATCTTGCTTACAGTTTACAGGATGGCTCAGAAATCTATCGTTGTTCTTGTTGTTTTAGGTATTAAAAGAGGTGTGCACCATCAGTTTGCAGGATGGCTCAGAAATCTATCGTTTCATTCTTAAAAAAGTCTTTACACTAAAACTAAATGAATGTTGTCTTTGTTTAATCGTAGGTATTAGGAGAGGTACGCACCATCTCCATCGATAAAACCGACGGTTGCCAGATGTACCTAAGCCCTGAGTCGGTGGACTGTGAATTGATCAGTAGCAAGTCAAGCGAGATGAATCTTATGGTGCCGAAATTGGGTGGAGATTACGTGAGTCCTGTATACGAGAAATTGCTCGACCGTGTCGAGAATAACCAGCAGAGATTTGTACTTTATTTTTCGATGATTGCAGGTTGAGTATCCCGTGCCGGAGCAGTTCAAGACCACGATCAGTCCATTAGGTCTCACCACGATCGCGATCAACTCGCTCGGCTAAAGTCGCCGGGGCGGTTCAACAGCATTCATAGCCTAAACTAACTATCCGATTAAGAGTACGGCTCATTAGAGATATCGTCTTCAGAGGATTCATCGATTTTTAATTTATTGCTTCTTGAAATTAATTTAAGGCGAACCAGGAGAGAAGGGACGACGAATTAGCAATGAAATAGACTCATCCGCGCGGCATAGAGTCCCCCGTGTCTGCTCGACGGACGTTCGATTAGGCACGGTGTGTTCGATTAGACAATTTCACTAAACGACGTGTCCACACAATACCTACTCGTTCGATGTAACGTTGTGCATTTCGTGGAGATCATCGACTCCGGTTCAGGCGAATAAAATCATGGCGAATAATTGAAAGGAAGAAAAACGTCACTCTTAAAGAGCTGTTCTACTTTTCTGGATAGCAAGGGTGCGGGATGCGCCTTCTCATTTCTCGATATGTAATGCAAAGATGGGGTTCTTCAAGTGCAAAGGGTTAAAATCATTAAAGGAAGAAATAGCATTCAATTTGGTTTCTATTTCTTGCAATCGACGCAGACAATTTTTACTTTGCATAAAGACTCCGTAGTCTAGTGATGAGCAACCCGCGGACTGCAGTGGGCCGAACGTGGAAACCTAATACTGCGCGCGGGCCGCAACGAACGCAATATTAAATACTTTGTTGCGTCGCCAGCTCCAATTTCAGTCTGTGTTTACGCTACGGTCTGCTAGTGCCTCTTTAACGAATTTATTGCTTTATTGCGACTGTATGTTGCGACAAGGTAATTTTGGAAATTATATCCTTTTGATTGCGCTTTTGACTACTGAAAAACCCCGTAATCGAGAATGCGCATGCCGCACTGTTGCGATCCTGGAAAGGAGAATAGCCCCTTAACAACAGCTAAAACGATTCATGCACGAATCCAAACGATTACGCGCTTACGGAATTTGAATGTGCGGGTACGACCGCCCCAGTACATCTACCACATGATATTTTGTAATATAGGATTAATTAGATCTCTAGTGGTTGTGATTCGTTGGTACATGTAGATGGACTCCGGTATCCTCCATGAAAACCGTTTTCGGTTTGCACGTTCGGTGCTGAGGCAGGGAGGCAGACTGTAGATCGGATTCACAGAGTACATAGGTATGGACAAAAGTTTTTGCTACCTTCGAACCGCACTTTTATACATTTACACCGTTTTTCTAACGTGATCAAACTTTTGCCCAAACCGGTCGTCAAGATGACTCGCCAAGGAATTGCCGCTCGACTCCATTTTTGTTTCTCTCGTTTCCGTTTTTTTCCTAAGCGGGTGATCAGAGCGAGTATCGCCCGAGAGAATCGAATTGGAAAGCATCTCGGGAGCGATTTCTGAAGCGTTTAGGGGACGTCATATCAATAGTTGGATATATCGCCTCTTGACTTTTGCAAACGAAGACTGTTCACCACGATCTAATTAACAGTTCCGTCGAAATTCGTCGTGTCGCTCTAAATTCTAGTGATTTCTATCTTTAAGGGTACGTTACTTCGGTTCAGGAGTCTTCCGAGTTTACGCGAGTATCCGTGGTCTGTAAATAGAGTAATCGAATTTTATTTCTTGATTGAAACGGACGTCAGTTGGTTGGCCAAGGTCGCTTTCTTTGGAAGAGACTCGCGAAATATGAAAGTTTCACCGGGATAGTAGAGAGATCGATTACCTGTTGAAATAGTCGCAAGAAAGTACGCGACGAATGATAGTTGTACACTACTGCTTGATCACCTTGGCCAGGTAACCGGAACGTAATCTGCTGAGAACGATCGATTAAGTCGAGAATGTTCGGGGTTCTTGACGTACACGTTGGATTATGTGTGTGAAATGATCAAAATGGTTGTGCAAAAGTCTTGACGGTCCACCGGTTGAGGAGATAAAAGGTATCGCGAACAATGATGGAGGCGAATGTTGTGAAACCTGAGGACTGAACATCAAAAAAAAGCGTGCTGTTTGAACGTGACGTAAATTACATTGTGATTTTTACCACTTGGTATATTGTGCTAATCGTAGGTATAATGTAATAACTAGCGCTCTACTTAAAAGCGGCACGATATAGAGTAACGAGATCGTTTTAGGATTAACATGGATTCAAACAGTTCGATCCTTTTTTTAACGTGTGGACGGTAAGGGGCAACTCGAACGGTCCGATTTCATTTATCTATCGTTGGTCTGGTACTAAAACCCGTTTCGCGGCGGAACGACAAATTCATTGACTGATGTTGTTTACACCCGAGGATCGTACTGTTCTTAACACAGTAGACTTCTAACAGCTTTCATTTTTAATATCGATAGAGTATTGTATCGAGAATAATCAATATTTATTTCGAAATATGATTTTCAGTGCTATTTCTAATTGTCCTAATAAAATGAAATGATATACCGTCTATGATACGCTTGTAATGTTATTACTCGTTCTTCTGAGAAATACATCAACGATTTAACGCCATTCTGAACCTTTTCAGGCTTCAAATTTCATTTCGATACTTCTCTTCGAATTCACACGTCGACAACGGTATTCGCTCAACATTAGCCTTCCATTTTGATAATTACGATGAATCATAAATGCTAGCAATTCGCTGTTAGTTACACTCTCGTCCACAAGTCAGCGGACACTTACTCAAATTTGGATGCAGACAATTTTATTGTTATTGAAGGACCTATACATTATTAAATAAAAATGGTACTTGCTAATTTTTTCGAATGTAGAGGAAATATCCTATATTTTCTAACTTTCAATTGTTATTTATATATTTTCTAATTTTTCAAATTCAAGTGGGGTAATTGTTTTTCAATTTGGCTTTTAGAGTTGTCCATAATCATCCTTCAATTTCTCAATCTCTTTTTTCCAACATTTATTCAAATAGTGTATACGCGTATATTTAATTTTCCATTCATATATTATCGTATAATAATAGCTACATCTAATCAAAATAAAAAAATAAAATTGAGCTGAAAGCTTCTATTCTTTAATTACCATTTTGTCGAAGATAATTGAGGGTCCGGTGATTTATGGACGGGAGAGTATGTCAGATAATGTATTGCAACGTCGAACACACGCGATAAAGTATTTTTCTAAAAATTCTTATTTATTAGCATCGGGTTCTTTTTACATAATACATTAGACACGATATATACATATTCCGTTTGTTAAACTTAGGAGAAACTTAAATTGGTAATAGCACGATATACGTGGCCTAGAGATTCGTTTTGCCGTGACAAAGAATCAAAATGCCAGGTTCGTCGGAAATGTTTCTACGTCAAGTATTTCTGAGTCATGCACGTGGCTCAGAAATACAAATTCTCCGCTACTATTTGCATCGTTGTCGAACAAGTAATGCTGCAAACTAGTCTTCTACGACATTAGTCGATACTCTCTCCGCTACTCGATCAAATGCAAAGGTAACCGCGTAGTGCCCGATACACTCTTCAACGTTTAGCTTCTGCTTTCGATTCGCAACTAGATATTGCACATACGTTCAATCAACGAACATTTAACACACTATACAGCACTGTTCGTTACTTGCAACATCCTACTGCGTTTTCGTTGCAACCGACACGTTCGCTACCACCAGTTTGCTTAGAAACAGTTCGTTGCCTTTTTCAGCAGGCTCTAAACAGAATAAACTGCAAATAGAAAATAATGTACTTTGCCAATCAACAGGCTAAATAACACGAAGTAACATTAAAAGATTGGTATGTTACGTTGGTGGCGAACGTGTAGAAATCGATTTTCTCTGTTCGTTGAGTCGCGCACATAAATTCGTAACGAGTCAACTACAAGTACGATCAGTCTTTGCTCATTAAAGATTAACCGGACAATTACGCTCGTCGCTGCCATCCGAGCATTCCAAGTAGCCATTGCACACCCGAGATTTCGGCAGACACTCGCCCAAAGGACATCTATGGCCTTTGCAAAATACCGACATAGATCGGATGTCTTCTCTGGATATCGTGTGCTGGATCCAGGGAAGATAGTGATGAACCTTCGTGTAGACTCCCGGCCTTCCCGGCCTTGCGCAACCATAACCGTTCGACGTGATACCTGATAAATTAAAACACGAGAGACGTTCAACGATGAAACATGCCACAACCAACATTAATCTACCAAATGTCCTTTCTTTTCAAACGATCCTTTTATCTTTGAGAGAGATACTCAATTATCATTTACTGTATTCTCAATATTTGATTGGTTAAAACGAGCTTGCTCGAACTTTGCAGATGTTTTTCAAATTTCGCAGAAGTATAGATTGAGTTCTAACCGTGAAGTGTGTATTTGTTATCAGATCCCGAGCAAACCAACGGGCCTCCGCTGTCTCCTAAGCATGCATCCCTTCCACCGTTCTGTATTCCAGCACAAAGCATGCCGACTGTAATTCTGTACAATGGAAGGAACAGAGTCTTCCTTCGACACTCCTCCGTCGAAATCACCGGAAGCTGGACTTCTTGCAAAGTGTCCGCTGCTCAACAAGTAAGAACTTTCAGTTGATTCCTTCTTAATTGATTAGTTGATTGTTTAACCTTTAGCACTCGAGTGGTGTTTCAGTCACCACAAAAATTGCTATACCATTATCCAAAATATTGTTCACATTATTAAATAAGATGGTGTCAAATCAATTTCTGAACATTTAAGTATTGTATGAGGTATCAATTTCATATGCATAAAATAAACAAAAATCATATAGAATGGAATTATTTTAGGTCGGAAGAAATGTTTCATTTTCGAGTTAAAATCAGGGACCAAAAATAACAGTTATTCTAAAATTTTCTACGATAAAAATCATGAATAAAAAGTTGATTATTATTTTAAGATAATGTACACGCAATATAAAGAAAAAAAATTCGAAGAACCAAATTATTAAAAAATATCGATTCTTATACTTTTTTGTTGCAAATAACAGTTATTAGTGTTGAAAAAATTGGATCCTCGATAACTGTTATCGATGAAGAAAAACTGTTTCGATTGCTCAAAGCAGTTATTGATGAGAGAAGTTCATTTCGATCGCTCATAACAGTTATCGATGAGAGAAATTTATTTCGATCTCTCATAACAGTTATCGATGATCGAATTTCTTTTCACTTGTTCATAATAATTATTGATGAGAAAATTCATTTTGGTTGCTTGTCAGATTAAATTTTGATTGTAGCTATTAATTTTAGGAATAAAAAATTTATGAAATAATTGATTGTCTGCCATTTGAAAGCTGTACTATTTAATAATAACTACATATTACAAATTTCCTTCATCAATAACTGTAATGAGCGATCGAAATAAATTTATCTCATCGACAACTGTTATGAGTGACCGAAATAAACTTCTCCCATTGATAACTGTAACGAGTGATCGAAATAAATTTATCTCATTGATAACTGTTAAAAGTGATCGAAATGAATTTATCTCACCGATAACGTTTACCAACAAGAGAAAAAATTATCGGTTACTTATAATCCGTATTTGTAACCAATACTAATTTTAGTCGATGAAATACTTGTTACTCTATGACTTTTTCTTTTTGGTTATAACAGTTATGGTCCCTGGTTAAAATAGCTCCGAGTGCTAAGGGTTAATATAGGTACCGATTAAGGAACATTATACTAACGAAATATTCGACCAATCTCGAATAGTTGGCCCCATCCTGTGACGGTGCACATAGTGCCACTTTTTGGTTCTGCGTCGGGAAGGCATATCGGTCGAACGTAGTCGCTGAAAATGACCGGTTTCTCGAGTCTCAGCATTGCTATATCGTTGATAAATCCGTTATCAATGTATTCAGGATGCAAAGATATGTAATCCAACCGCAGGACCTGCTCGTACGGGCTTGGGAAGCTTCCTCTGCGAGTCGCTCCGATCCTTGCCACCCAGTATTCATCCTGTGCACTGGAAACGATAGTTTCGCGTACTTTCCTCTGCTATTCTCATTGCTTACAATTTATTTAATAAGAATGACAATTACGTGTAAGACGACTGTACACTTACTACCACAGAAGATATGGATACACAGTAATTTTAAACAATCTTTCTTCTACTGTGTACGATAAACTTCACGTTCGATAAGAATGAAATGGCATTTCATTTGACTAGATTTTTATTCGTAAATTCTTGAAGAGTTTCATAGTAACGTAAGTTCGTTCACTTACTGGTAAAAGCAATGCGCAGCGGACAAAATCCACCTGTCATTAATAAGTGCACCCCCGCATTGATAGTCCCCTTCCTTATACAGAGCAACTTGCCACGGCCAACTTCCGGCTGAGGAGCTACCACCACCGACTATCCTAGAACGTCGAGAAACATTCGATCTATTTCAATCATTAATCACGATCAATGATGGATATTATACATGATACGTAGATGCGATCTTCTACGAATGTAGATATAGCTTCTCTCTACGATGGAATAACTTCTCCACCGAGCGGAGCATTTCGAAATTGATTTGTACAAGAGAAATCCCTTGCCGTATTTTAACGAATCAGACTTGTGATGAAGATCTTAACAAAGTCTAACAAATATGACTGCTTGTAATCAATATAATATATACAGGGTCTATCGGTTAAGTTATGTCACCATTTTCAGGCATTTCCGGTGGTGCAATTAAAAAATGTTTTAAACTAAAGTTTATCAGTACTTCTTTTTACTTTACTTTTTTACGTCGAAAGCATTTTTTCAGATTTAAGAATATGCGAACATGTAGCTCACCAAGTACTGACAAACTTTTGTCTAAAACATTTTTTAATTGCACTACCGGAAATGCCTAAAGAATGGTGACATAACTTAACGGATAGACCCTGTATAAAAAATATCAATTTTCTTTTCTCTTCTACGACATTTCTCGGGATAAAGACCGTTCAATCACTGTAACTGTAAAGAAAATGTTACGGCAAAGGGATAGAGTGGTACGACGATTACGAAGAAAAAGTAATACAAATGAATTTGAATTCTCCACGACTGTATAAATAAAAAGTTTGTAGTATACAGCATACATAGATTTTGTACGATTTTACACCGGGGCTGAAATAGTCATCTTATTCGCGTTCGTTATGGTTTTTATGCAGTGACTGTAGTGGTTGTCAGTGAATCGTGGGAGGGCATCGTCCCCGAGCGCAGTTTGTACACAAATAGTTTTACAAATGTTCCAGCCGGTATATAATTATGAGAAACTGGTTCAGTGAGTATACCTGGCCTGCGATGGAGCCTGCGTTCTTATTCCGCACTCAAGGTTCTTGCACTTGACCCTGAGAATCTCGCCGCTCGGGCACTCGGAAGGTTTGAAAGTCAGGATCGTCTTATCCAGGGGTTTATCGTTGTATGACAGAGTGTAATAGGGACGGTTCGACTCCTGATTTTCGTCCAGTACTTTCTCCACAGTCTCGAAATCCCTACGAAAACGCAACCTGTCAGCGCCGCTAGGAATCACGATTTTTTTAACGAATTTTCACAATCCATTTATACCGACTTCGAGATTCTTTTATCTTATTCTGAACGGATAGTTGAACAGCCAGTTCGATCTCATCCGAAGCGATATTTGAAATAACGCAACTACTTTCCAGTTTTCTATGTGCACAATTTTTGGTTTTGCATTGAGAGAATCGGGCAACATGTTAGAATTTCAAAATTTCATAACAGAACCGTTGGAAGAGCTTCCAGTATAAGTTCTGTTCCTTTCTAATTTTTTAAATTTCTGACAATCTTTCCTCCATACAAGTACATATGCGTGGATTTTATTTGGTCATCAAATGCGTTGAAGCTCTACGCGGAGAAATAGATTCAAGAACATGTTCAAACATGAAATATCTAGCATTGAACGCGCTTTTGCAGCAGAGAAAAATATTTCGTGAAACACGATAAGCGGAAAGAGCTGTTTACTATTCTGCGTGCCGAGTTGGATTATTGTGCAGGTTACTCACTGATACGTAATCGCCTTGCAGACCGCTCTGCCGAGATCCTCGATGCTCCAGCTGGCCTGTCTTTCTTGCAGAAGACCGTCCATTCCACTGAGACACAACTTGCCCCACTTGCCATTTTTCCGAATGTTTATGTACCCCTTTTCATTATAATTGTTGATCTCCTTTTTGAAGTTGACGACGGAGGTCGATCCGTTCTTCTTTGTGTTCAAGTGAATCGAGTTTCCGTGGCTCAGCAAGTCTTTCCCGTTCGAAGAGATCTCTCTACCAGACACGAGAATCGTGGCGTTATGATCGTGATTGTCGAAAGGAGCTTCTTGCTTGGTTGATTCGCTCGTTGAGTTTCTTATCTTCGCTGGTTGGCTGTTGTCTTTGAATAAACTCAGAGTGGTCGACTCCGAAATGGACGATTCGACAGCTTCCTGATCGAAAATCGTCTCCTTGCTGGCAACGGATTCTGTTTTCGGAAAATTTTCAGAATAATCATCTGTCGCCACAGATGAGTCCGAATCGTTCGCGTTTCTGTCGAACATGCTCTCTTCATCGTAATTCAGTATTGCGTCGTCTTCTATCAACGCAGCACATTTCTTTTCGTCCTCTCCTTCGGGACAATCCGTGAAACCATTGCACACCTTATCCTGGTCCACACAGGTTCGACTGTTACCGCAAACGAATTGACCCTCCACACACCAGTCTATCCGGAAGTTGAGAAATATTCATTAGTTTCAACAGTTACAGTAATGTCTCGATACATGTGAAAAAAATGTGCGCGGTACTTAATGATAGTACAGAGACGATACTAATCCAATGACAAAACCTTTGTTCTGAATAATCTTTTTATGAAACTTTTGACAATTCTGTTTTGCACAATTCACGATTAACTTGTTTTGCATAACGTTTCTTTTTAAATAAACAATACTCAGCAACGGTTCGAAAATTCATGAAAAGTGATTAATATAAATACCGCAGTCGATCTCGTCGGAGTAGTCCCAACAGTCCGCGATCCCGTCGCAAATTTTCTGATGTAGGAGTTGCGCTTTTAGAAAGTCGGCGCACGTACAGTTAGCTTCGTCTTCTGAATTCGGACATTCGCCTAATTTGTTGCATCTGCCGCTCGCGGGCAGACATTTTCCGTCTCTGCATAGAAAACCAAAGCAGTCATCTGCGAAAACGAATTGGACTTTCTAAAACTGTTTCCCATCACTGGAGACCATTTTTATGTAGCATGAAGATCCGCTGTTGTAAGAAATCTCGTTTTTTCTATTCTTTGTAACCTGATCAAGATTAAGCATAACGATAAAAATGAGTAGTTACCAGTTTCCTTGCTGTTTTCGGTGGTAGAGATCATCTTGTCCGTTCGATCCTCCATCTTGTTCAGGATCTTCGTGAATATCTCGACCCCGTCGCGAGTCAGCGTGAAGCCTGCGCTTGAGTTCATCAGGGTCTGGTTTCCGGTGGCGATGTCAGCGATTTGCTTCAGCTTGTCGAAATTCAACGGTTCAACGACGGGTTTCGAGTCCGATTTCGTATTCAGAGTATGAACCAGACTGACGAGGGGTCTCGAATTATTCTTGCTGCTCTTCACCGGTTTGTCGCCGGTTCCAATGTCGGCGAACTGCTTCAGCTTCTCTAAGAGATAACTGTTTTCCTCCATCGTGGAGATCTTTCTGTCGGATGTTTGCACATTCGAGGACGTCGACGAAGTCTTCATCCCCTTGCTCGACTCTTGACTCGCTTCCGGATCCTCCCTGAAGGATCGATTCTCTTCCAGACCGTCCGCAGAGAAGTCCTCGGGCATGGAAAACTGCAGCGTCGACGTCTCTTCTTCATGGTACTCGGACCTAATCACCGGGAGGGAGGTCGAGTTCGTAACCAGCAGCTTCAGCACGACAGGATCGTCGCTCAGGTTCGAGGACACCTTGGTGCTGATAGATGTGACGACCTCTACGATTTGCTCGATCCTCGCGTGTCCTCCGTGTCGATCATCATGAAACTGCTCTTGATTGCTCGACGAATGACGCTTCGTCGTGTTTCTATCGTAATTCTGCACACCGAACAGTTGCTCCAGAAGAATAGCATCCTCCGAGGAACTCCGGTTCGTAGTCTTCTCGATGATCTTCGACACCTCCAGCATCGGTCTAGGTCTCGCGGGTCTACCGGTGTTGCTCCTGGAAGGTGCCAGGGTAACTAAGTTTTCGACCACGTAGGCCTTCAGAGTGTCATTGTAGACCTTCTTCCGGGTGTCCATCGAACTGGAAGACTTGGTGAAAGTTCCATTGGAGAGCCACACTGATCCGTTGTCCCTGTCAGGGAATGGATTGTCTTTTGAGGCGCTGGATTCCACAGTCTCGCCAGGAGTGTGCTTCAAGGTGTCGATCTCGATGAACGTGGAGTTCCTCGATATACCGGCAGTCAGCCTGCCAGGAGGTGTTTGATCGTCTTCGGTCTTCAGGATCAGCTTGTCTACCTGATTATACGCTGGCTGGATCAGTTCCGAGTAGACCTCGGTTGTCCCCAGTCTCAGCAACTTGTCCTGGTCTATCACGCTTCGAGTGCTCGTCTCTTTTGGACCCTCGCCTTCGGATAACTCGAGCTTTGCGTTCATCTCGTGTCCATCGTCATTCATCGACGTTCCATCATCGCTCGCGTTCGACCGGACGTTCTCGTCACTCACTATACTGTCCGTGACAGCGTTCATCTCCTGCTTGTCGTCGCCGTTTCCACCGAAGCTAACCACAGACGTGATCTTGTCGACGGGTATCGTGTGCCTGAAGGGCTTCAAGGTCCCGGAGTTTTCGATCAGACTGGGTCTCAGACCGGCGCCATTCAAGTCCGGCGTTTTGTAGCTGGTGTACACAGGTTCCTGGCCGTTCTTGTCCACCTTCCTGTCCCGCAACGCGTCGTTCTGCTGCGCAATCGCTTGGAAGTCGGAGTGCCTGTTCCTCGGTTCTAGTTCGACCTCCGTGTCGGGCACTGGTTCCGCTATCCCTATCCTGGACACGGAAGTGGTCGATTGCCACTTTGGACTGCTGGTAGTAAACGCCGACAACACACTCGCGTGTTGATCTATCCTTCTTCTATCGTCCGTTGACGATCCAGCGTTCGTAGCTGCACCATCTGGATCACTCTCATCCTCGATCCTAGCTTCGCTCGGGGTATGCGAAACGGACGGTCCAGGGACTCTCCAATCGGTTTCGTTCTCGTTCGTGGATCGATACGGTTTCGTGAACGAGGATTCAATCTTCTCAGCGTGGGGGGACGTCCGGAGTTTCAGGTTGTAAGTCTCGGATGGCAGTTGTCCCGACACTTCGATTTCAGGCTTGTCTTCTGCGTCGATAACCGACGGCGCGGTGTACATCTGCCCACTTTCTATCTGGTCTAGGATCTTGTCCTTGAACTTCCCGTTCACGCGGAAATTCACCGTCTCCTGGGGCACGACCCTGTCGCGAGGGAAGTCGGTGTCCTCAGAGTCGAAGCCGCTCAGCCCGGGAATGTCCATGTAAGACTTTAGTGCTTCTGGTGTCGTTTTCATCGACGAAGACTCCGGTCTCTCGCTTTGGACCTTAATGGCCGCTTCCGGGATGACTTCTCCGGTGTTCGTGTAATTCACCTTGTAATTGGTCTTGATCATGGTGTCCGGTAACAGTTTCAACTCGGTGTTCACGTAGCCGGGAATAATCGGCTTCCACGGGGATGTCTCGAAATCTGGCTTTCGGAAGTCTTTGAAAATATCCTCGGCGCGTGTCGTGGACGTCGTGGACGTCGGCACGATCCTCTTAGCCGGTTCTTCGACCGTGTCCTTTAATTTGTCCGCGTGACCGGTGTGATTCAGCTTCTCTTTGATCCTCAACGGCGTTGTCTGTGCGTTCATGTGACTGACTTCTTCGGCGGTTACCGGCCTGGATGACTTCGTCGTTGTTTGATCCTGAGGTAACGATCCTTTGGTACCATTCCTGATGTTCAACTGCGTCCTCATAACTTCCTTTGCGGCGGCCCCTTTGTTCGGCGACGTGACGTTCACTTTCGTCGCTTTGTACGTCCCCTGAATCGTCGGTATGTTGCTGAAGTCGATTTCAGGCTCGTTGGACTCCGGCCTGTTCGGTTTTGCTTTCAGTTTGGGACTCGTGATCAGTGAACTGTTCCTGCTCGGACGTAGCAGACCGTGCTTCGTGATCATCGTGTTCCTTTGCTGCGCCTGCTTCTGATTCGCCGGCATGTCTGGATTCATTCCTGAAGTAGACGAAAGTCATCTTTGTCAAATCTCCCGTCTCGCGAATGCAAGTCTGACTAAACTCGACATATGCAGTATAATAATAATAATCATTGTATTTAACGTCTTCTACAGTCAATCCATCGGAGTATTACAATCGTCCTTCATTATTTGCATTAGTAAATTAATGAGTAAAATATGAAATAATCATTTTGCTTTTACACAGCTGGTACAGGTCCTAAGCGAAATAATAAATTTTTCTGAAGTCGAAGGAGGCAATTATTATAATTTTCGTGATGCTACAACTTTTTGCTAATGTCTATGGATTTCCTGTTCTTTCGAACGCGTCCGGGAGAACACGAATCTGTAAAAAATGGTACATACTTCTTTGCTTATTATCCCGTTTTATGAAAAAAACAGACGTATCAATTTGAGCAGGTTCGATGGAACGTCGCGACACGAAGTGTAAAATATGACACGAAGAGTAGCAATCTCGACGTGATTATCTCGTCAGAATGAGACGTAGCTTCTAACGGATACGTACTTTTTACCGATATGGTGGTGAGGTCCAGTTCCATGTCTTTGAACAAGGAGGACATCGAGTACGTCTCCTTCGCGATAATGTCCTCGATCGTATCCTCGACGTTCGTGATCGATCGCGGTATCTTCCTCTTGTCTAGGTAGATCCTGAAGAACACTTTCAGCGCGCCGTTCTCGAACTTGTCGATCATCGATCTCTGATAAGAGCTGCCTAGCACGCTTCTTCGGAACAACAAGTCGAGCTATAAAACGATTGAAGTTTACATTATTTTTCGTCTGTTCAATAACTTCGTACATGAAGAAGATCTTGTTCGCGCGCGACACTCACGATATTTTTATATTTTCGCTCTTTCTCCCGGAACACCATACTCGTGTTTAGCTTCAACATGGGGTTGTACTTTTCTCCCTTGGCCACCCTGAAGCTGCACGAGAACCCGACGATCGCTGAAATCATTTTTTTCTCGGTTTTGTTAACGCTCGAAAACTGTACGAGTACTAGGGTTTGCAATCCCGCGGGATAGATGTAGAATTTATATACAATTTAATAATATCTTTAACCATAGTCAAAATCTAAATCTACATTTTAAATGAAAATAAATCTTTTTTTGGAAAACAAACTATAATTGAAATGTATATTATATGTATACGTATCAAATGCGTATATGTGTAATAATATAAAATATTATATCGAGATATCGTTATACCGAATAATTATTAAACTAAGGTATTTTTAAGTAAAAAATCAAGGACCAAAAATAACAGTTATTCTAAAATTTTGTACGATAAAAATCATTAATAAAACGTTGATTATTATTGAACTTTAAGATAATGTATACAAAATATGAAGAAACATATTCGAAGAACAAAATGATTAAAATATATCGATTTTTATACCTTTTTGTTACAAATAACAGTTATTAGTAAGAATGGTAATTATTTTCACGGCGCTCAGGTTCGATCAATTTCTACACTAAATAAATATAGCTAAGAGAGGCATGAAACGTTATGGTTCGGGTTTGAACCAGATAACGCTTCCGATTCGGATTTGAATCTGCAAAGAGTAGTGTAGAAATTGATCGAACCTGAGCGCCGTGAAAATAATTACCATTCTTTCAAATAGTACGATCGTGAAAATACCTCCTTTAACAGTTATTAGTGTTGAAAAAATTGGATCCTCCTCGATAACTGTTATCGATGAAGAAAAACTGTTTCGATTGCTCAAAGCAATCAAGCTAGGTTGCTCCTAAAGTCATTACAAAGATATCCTGGAGAAAGCTCTCTACACTTTTAGGTCGAATAATTAGTATCGATGCAATATCGACATAGTTCATTTTGCATTTAAGAAATGAAGGACCAAAAAAAGACGCGATCCAGTGGGATAGCGGGATCCCACTTGGCGAGACTGCAAGCCCTAATGAGTACTAGATTGCGGATTAAATATTTAACTGTTCGATTAATCGATAAGAAGAGTCCGTTAATATTTTCCAATCGTGTTGGCGGAATGATTAAGATGGATTTAACGATCTCGGAGGACGTTTCGCTTACCATTTTTCGAGTCCGTCCGAAGGGCTGAAACAAAGGTTCGTTATGCATGAGAATTGTCTTTGTTATTTGCGGTCTGTTCGATAGTATTGAACGGCACACTGTTAATGGCCGATGCGACCAACCGAGTTATAAAGTAGGTACGAACCTCCCATCCATAACGCGAGACCGCCGATCGCGAATACAGCGATTAATACTAGCATAGCGGAGATAATTAACATTGCACTGCCCACTTTCCACGTGGTGCTGCTTCTTTGTTTCTTCGTCTGCTGCGGCGAGACCCTCGACCACGTTGACCGCGGCGGCAAGTAATAATCGTTCTGCAATCAGACGCAAAAAGATACGTATGAGATCAATTTATGAGAAGTCTTTGCCGGATAGTAAAGTCGGCGCCCGGTATACATATGTGTACATACTAACTGCACCAATTAGTACAATTTAGTAGCCCGGCGATGTTACTATCATCGATTTATCTTTCTTACTTTCGAACATGTTCAATCTGAGATCATCATTCTGAATCACTTTTAGAGAAATGAAAATAATGAAAACTATTACTTTAGAACGATTTAATGATACGGTTACATTATTTTCGAATTTGTGAGGCAATCAAAGCAGAAAATATAATTTTATTTAACATCGGTCTCTTACAATCAACTTGGACAAATTTTATTCTGCATAAAAATCCGCAATTATCTTTGCAATGAATAAAATTTTGAATTTCTTAACAATTAATTTACATTTGATTTGATTGTTTTACCAAAACTTACTTAAAAATACTTTGTTTGTGAAAGGGTGAATTTGGAGTGAAAAACCTGTACAAAACCTAGCATAATCTGCAAGCGTCCTCGAACTAATATGATTATTCGCGGCTAACAGTAAAATCACCTAATCAATCACATTAGGAATGCTTGTATTCTCGTGTCTCGTTTCAGTTCGTCCCTGCCTTGGATTCACTGACCAACATAACCGGCGTCGCTTGACGATTCAATAATCCGAGCGCGCAATAAATTTAGTCAGCCGTACGGTAATACTGATAACGGTACCCTGTGCTGGCACCGAATGCTCAAAACAGGGAACAAAAAAAAAAGAGAAACACAACGAAACAGAAACAGCAGAGGATTTTCGAAGCGAGACAGGTGGGACCGTAAAGAACACCCGTATCATTTCGATCAGCGGTACAAACGAGCACGGGCGATCGATATGGAAATAAAATCTGTTACGTTCCTAAGGCGGCCTGTCTAGCGGCAATCCAACGCTCTGCCATTACCATATTTGCCATGGTTCTCCATTGCGAATCGTATCGATTTGATGCATCGAGCGGCTAACATTCTGTTTCGTGTTTTTGAGGCCACTAGACAGCGGTTTCTTCAGGCACAACGGGCACACACATCGAATTTTCGTTACGGCACTGTCGCCTCGAGCTGTTTGATCGATGATCTTCGCCTTTTTCAGCGAAACCATATGGGAATTGAAATTTTCTACAGTTAGGGCAAAACTGACGTTGCCAGTTTCTTTGCCTCCGCAAACTGCACATCCGACAGACTACTTTAGCTTCAAATGATTTTTAAAGATCATTTTCTCGATTTTGTGGAACTTGTTAGTTTACAATTGTTGTCCGGCTACAATAATAATGCGCCGAATACTACAATGATATCGATACATAATTTAGGAGAAATATTATTGATCGTCTAGGGGCCACTTTATAATTCTACACGCCGAAAATAATGACTGAAGGATGAAAGAACGACCCGAAGGTCGCCGTGAGTTTGATGAGACTGATCTGCCATCTACAGTTCTGTGAACAAGTCGATATATCATTTGAAACGAAAGAAGCTCGGCGACCTTCGAACCCGAAAAAGGAACCGACTATTGTATGAAAAAATGGTCCGATGGTCAATACATCCTCCAAAGGTATAATCTTCCGTCTTTGTCGCCTGTAGATCTCCAGAAATAATGATCTATCACTCGCTGTTGAAAACAGAGTTGAAGGCTTTCAGATCTCGGAACAATGGTAACAAGGCGGAGTCATTAATTATATATCGGATTTTTCTTTTCGAGGTAGATTCGAGAGCATGCGAACACGGAAAGGAAATAGTTCATTCATTAGGCATACCGGTCAATTCTTGATATAATTAAACTGCGGACGTTTATGCAATTTTCAATTTTTGCAGACAAATTTTAAGAAAGTGGTACCAAATAAAATTCTATTTTCATTGGTAATAATATTTGTAGACCCAAAATAAATGAACATCGTACTAAATTCTGTTGAATTTAATACTCCAGCATTTTTAAAAAATTTGTATAAGCCATAAATGCATAAAGATCCGCATTCTACAGATAATAAATAGAACTTAATCGGATTGGGGATGGCTAGACAGAGGGAGGTTCGATAGTGAAGTGAATGAATTTTCCGCTGGCCACACGGCATGTTGAACTGTTGAACAGAATTTAATACACGTGCGTTGCGTAAGTGGCCGGTCGGAAGTGAACGACTTGATCAACGGTGAAAAATCATTTCATGCTGGAGCAATACGACCGATCGTGGCTTCATGGTCGTGTGATCGGAAGTCGGTGTGTACAAGGAGGTCGTTGCCATTGAAAAAGTGGGAACCGAATCGTCGAGGTGTTCGATGTGACGCAACCCGAATACCATTCACGTTGCGGGTACCATTTGGCAATAGCTTTACGACCGTCTTAAACCGCGCACGATTTACGACGTTCAGTCTGCGCGACACAAGTGCGATTCATCGGCTTTCAGCAGTTAAATATTTGCCCTTATAATTAAACTGCGGATTTTTATGCAAAATAAAAATGTTCTGCATCGATTGTGGGAAGCAGGAATAAAATGAAAATTGACTTCATCCCTTAATGGCTTTGTTTTATTAAAAACAACATTACAATATTCTGAAATGTTTCTAATCCTTTTTACTGTTTTATATTTCACCCGGCCAATTTCTTAACGAGTCAGACTCGTGATGAAGATCGTAACAAAGTCTAATAAATATGAATGTTACGCGTTTCTTTTCAGATGAAATAACATTTGATTTGATTGAATCAAATAAATGTAGCCATACAAAAAATATACATTTTCATTTCCCTTTTACGACATTTTTGGGGATTAAATTTAATCAATGTAAAGAAAATGATACGGCGAGGGGTTAAGAAAACCGTTTTCTTTTGTTTACAAGATATGGGGAAGATTAAAGTATTTTGAAATGTTGTTTTCTTGATCCGTGGAGAATTGTTTTAAAACTTTGATTCGCACAAAAGCTCCGAACGCTGTCTCTGGAGTCTGCGATGGCGCAGGCTTATTATTATTCCCATTCGCATAGGGCGCGCCTAAAGGAGCTCGAGTTTTACGACTGAATAATAAACGAACGCAGCCATCGTAGACGCCGGCAACGATCCCTCGTGAAACCAAACGGCAAAGGGAGCCGAAATTGCAAGTTTCAGTTACCCGTGGATAATTTACGGAGTATCGTCATATGATCTTCAACTATTTGTGCTTGCGATTCATTGAGAATGGATATCTTTTTGTGCTATACTCTTCGATTGAATTTTTGCTCCTTACTTAACTTGGAAAGTTCTTATTTTGCATTCACATTTGCGGATCTTCCATGTACAAGAACTTACAAAATGATGGGTTCCAATGGAAGATTATTAAAGAGGATGAAGAGGTTCGTGATTTGTTTCTATGCGATTGTCGTCGAGGATCGAATGAATTCAGCTTCGAGAAGAGATCGAGCCGTGGTTCAGCGATGCTGATTTATGCGATTCTCGTTGACAATGAGTCAGCCCGACTCGGTCAGCATGCTCCAGATGATAGTGATCTGCATTCGGGTCAGTCCCTTGATAACCGACACGACGATTCCCCGTCTCATCTGCATAGAACCGCGGAGGGAACGGTTTAGCCTAATCGTCCGATATGTTAATGATTCCTTAGAAGTTTTAGCAGTCACACGAAATTGCCATCTGACAACGTTCCCTCGCGCACCGCATTAACGTCCGCCGATAAAAGTTCTCGTCTCTTCGTTCCCAGAAGGGAATTTTTGTCGAAGGACGTGTCTCACCGTGTGTGCTTGCGCCTTCGTGGATGTTCATTTACAATTTACGTCGTTAGGAGACGTCACGGTACGTCAACTTCTCGGAATTATTTTATGAGACCCGCATTTCTGCAAACGTTTCGCGGTTTTCTCTTTCTATCGCTCTGCGGCCTTCACACGAAAATTGTTCAATTGTGAAATCGTATTTCAATCAATCTGCACAAAAATTAGATTCTTATAGATGAAGAAGGATTATCGAAACATCTCAGCAAAAGTCAGTTTTGATCGCCAACAGTTTTAATGAACGATACACAAAAATTAAATGCTGTGGACTCCCGTATAACTCGACCAAAAACTTGTTTTAAAAGACTGTATACAATACAGTGAGGAGCAAAAGTGAACACACAAACGATATTTTTACAAAAATGTATTTTTATTTAATGTTTGCATATATGTAGAATAAAAAAAAACAAAATACACAGTATTAAGTACAATATTTCAGCTTTCCAAAAAAATTTAAACAATGATGATATTATTATTATTTTGATAAATACAAATTGTTTTCGTGTAATCGGTTTCGCACCACAATTCATTTTCAAATAAACATTTCATATTTTTATGCATTTAATACTTTGTCCAGAAGCCTTTGGCTTTGGCAGTGGCTTAAATGCGTTTAGGCATACTTGAAATTATATTTTCGCAGTATTCTGGAGGAATAGAATACCATTGTTGCTGCACTCTTTACCAGAAATAATTTATTGTCGTTGGTGGATCATTGTAGTTATTCGCTAATTTCTTTTTTAAATATGCCCAGACATTCTCGATAGGATTTATGTCTGGTCTTTGAGCAGGCCACGACATCGGTTATAATTTTCAGACTCTAGCCAATTTTTGACGCCTTTTGCAGAATGCCCTGGGGCGTTATCGTGTTGGAAAACAACACCACATTCTTGTATCGGCATATTATCATCAACATCGAATAAATTCTGTTCGGAAATATTTTTGCAAGTGAACTGGTTCACCGTACTTTCAATTCGATGCAGTGGACCTACCCTATATGCCGTAAGGCAACTCCATACCATGATTGAACCACCGCCAAATAAATATGTTGCAGTAAATGTACAGCACAAATACAAAAGATTGCGTAAGACAACTGTACAATTACTGCCACAGAAATAATTGCCACAAGAGTAATTTTAAACAATTTTTTCATCGCGTTATACGAGAGACTAGTCATTAAATCAGTGTTTTAGAAATATTAAAAACTATAGATGTGATCAAAGGTGCATAAACATCCTCGATTTCTGTGCAAAGAGGATGAATTTTTCGAGGGAATCACAAAATAGTCGAAATGGCGGGAACAGTAAGAATCGCGTGAACGTATCTGTGTTCGAGCGGCGTGCAAAGTGCAAGCGTTAATTAGTTGCACAAGTATGATTTATTAGTCACCATTGAGAGAGAGAGAGGGTTGACATTTTCCATTAAATGGATCCCTTCCATTGGATCTAGCGGGCCGATCCGTAGATCGTTACAACGACAAAAGAGCCGTCCGACTATGCAATTTCCGTCGAAGGACGAGGGTTTGTCGGCGCGGCGGCTCGGCCAAGACGTAGAGCCCGCCGTTAGAATCCCCATTATCGTCGACAGTATCGACAGTCGTTTCGCGTAACCCTGAAAAGGCCTCTGCCAGGAGAAACCTGAATGTTTGCCTTATTATAAGACATACGGGGCCGTCTTCGGGAACTTTTGCACCTTCCGCGATGCCTTCCCCACGCTAGAATCCGGGGATTGGACGTCTCTTACATAGAACAGCTTGCTGGAATTCCTCTTTCAACATTCTCAACCATAGGAAAGCTGGATCTTATCCAAATTCTCATTGATGCCAGATTTACATCGAAAATGAACTTGCAATGGAGTCACGGACAAAACGAAGTGAATAGCATATGAAAAATTTCATTCAAACGTTACTGCTTCCTAGTGATCTCTAGAAAAAACAAGATTGTACACTTGACCTAATCAATGGATTGATAATTTCGATAATGGTGGAATCAAACAACTAAAATGAGCAATTTTCATTGAGCTGGGAATGCAATCGAAACTGCCCTTGAGCTTGCTTCTAACTGTTCTTATCATTATGTCTACATCTGTTCTAACTGTTTCAGTGCTCTAATAGCACTAAGTAACAACTCCGGCAGTGCTAAATCTAACGACTTTCTACTAGATATCTATAAGCTGATAAACTCCTATTTTACGGAATCCAAGAAACTGTTCCTCTTTTGGATCCCTTCGCATATTCGAATTACGTTCAATGAAAAAGTGGATGCACTAGCTAAAGAAGTGTCTCTACTGGCTGTTTCTTCTAACATCCTAGTTTCGTCCTCTGACTTTTCCCATAGTTTTAGAAAACAAGCTAGGACAGTCAATAATATTCTCGAAGAGGCAGAGTTCAAGGGTATGCATTAAATTTTTCAGATCTTTCTACCATTCTGGGTCTAAACCTTGGTTTGCTCATCTCAAGCTTCCTTAGAAAATTCACCTGTTGGATTAACAGACTTCGATCTGGACATTATCAGCTGAAGGCCTCCCTTTTTACAACGCTTATATTAGCTTGTCGAGTTGTTGTTGTTGTTGTTGTATGCGTCAAATCTTGTAATCGAATTTTAAACCACTTCTCGATGAGCTAGAGACTTGAAACTTTAAACATAGCTCAGAACTGGATGACAATGCAATATTAAAAAACAAATTTTAAAAGAAAACTGTGCGTTTAGGAGAAAAAAAAATTTTTATATTAACCGTCACATCTCGTCGCGCGACGCTCGGTAGTACGTCATCGCGTTCAGCGATCCCCACTCCACGCGCCAGCGCTCCCTACTCTACTACGCGTTCACACTCCGACTCATCCATCAAGAGACTTCGTCTCTCGGAGTCATCCCCTCATTCTATCTCGCGTATTTGCATATCTTGCGTTTCTATATCTTACTATCTCATACCAGTATTACTATATCTTGCGTTCCATTTAAAAAAGACTAAAAAGTAGAAAATAAAAAAATATATAAAAAACTTTTTAAAAACCACGCTTATATTAAAATGCACTAAAAAGGGGAAATATTTTTTTAAGACATTAGTGACCGTAAATAAGAGCGTGGAGCGCCCATGAAGATTACGTCAATATAGTTTAGCGCTCCACGCTTTTATTTATATGTAGTCACTAATGTCATGATTTTATTTAAATTCATATTAAATTTTTCATACCGACACTAATTTTATAACGGAAGAAATTTTGAACTAATTGCTGAAAATTTTGGGGAAAAATATTATTAATCATTTAACTGGATTCGGTATAAAAAATTATTTTCCCCTTTTTAGTGCATTTTATTATAAGCGTGGTTTTTAAAAAGCTTTTTTATATATTTTTTTTTAAGATTAAACATGCTGCTGACACAAGTTGTCTATGTGGTTGTCTAGTACAGGATCCTAAATAATCATGTGTTATGGCAATGCCCGATCTACGATAATAATAGAGATGCTCTGATTCACAAACTTTGCAACAAGGGTTACTTTCCACTCTATACAATAGATGTCTTTTTGTGCAGACGCTCTCTTTGCCCCCTACTTTATTTACATTTTCTTAAGGCTCACTGTTTATACCTTTAGAGTTGCATTCGAAAATGTTCTTCAATATCGGCAACCTTAGATTCTAAGATACTTTGTATTGTTAGCATGCACAGACATGTGCATGCTGCTAATAATCCCATGTGGGGTTTTATAGTTTAATAAAAAAAAAAGAGAGGTCTAAGCATCAGAAACTCGAGAGAATCGCATGAAACGAAGTGGCCATGGCAGTGTACCACGTGGTATGGAATTCCACGGGTTCCTGCGTTGCCGAAACAATAGTCAGAGCTGGCTGGTGAATAATATTTCGTCGAGAACGAGAGTTCCTAGTGATCGGTCTGTAACATGTTTGAAAAAAGTGAAGCTGTTGCTGGCTCGCGGATTCCTTTGCTCGGCGCGGCGATTCGCTGATGTTTAGCGTTTCAGATCAGCGCGCGCATTAATGGAAGCACCGGCGGTTTTTGTTCGGCGTGTTGTTACTCTTTTCGAAATATGCGGGGCGCGCGCGCCGCAAAAACAATTAGCTGCATGCACTTAAGCCGCGTTACCGAGCATATCCAACTATATGGATCAGAAACCGTGGTAACAGCTACGCGAGATCCTCGAGAAGGCCATTAGCTTCGTCATCGTCTTCGGTGCGAGGAAGAGAGAGAGAGAGAGAGAGAGAGAGAGAGAGAGAAAGAGAGCTGAGAGCATCGTTGCAACTAAATACTGTTGTATAGGTATAATAAATCCGGAAGCGAGTTACGACGCGCAATTTCTTTTCGGATTATCGGTAACGACGACGACGACGACGGTTTCGGAAGAAAAGAAGTGGGTTCTCGTTTAACGCGTCACTTGCGAGAGATCGCAACGGAGATCGACGGATCAGCGTTCTTTCACGCTTCACGTAACCCATGGGTTTCCGGAATTAATTTTAATGCTGGCTCCTCTTGCTCTCGCGCCAGCGCCGACCGATCGCGCGAGATGATTAATGACGCTCGAGGCACTCGGACTCGCTGGACCGAATCGGGAATCAGGTACAGGTTGCGATTCAGAAAATGTTGTGCTTCGGGTTCCGTTCGACGACGCTCGTTATCACGCTCTTCATCATTGGGCTGTTTAACCGCGTCTCGTATCTGGAAATTTTTTGAAACTGTGGATGATGGTGTTTCTTGTGACATTGCACGTCGAAGTGAAAATATTGTTTAATATTACCGACAGATAATAATAATCGTCGAGGACCAGGTTACTCCAAAGGAAGACCGTGCGCGGCACGGACAAAAGGTGTGTATCTGGTACATCAGAAAAAACAGAATAGAATGAATTGAAAAAAATAGAACATTATCGAAACGCCCGGGAGCGCAGCCCGTCTCTACTACGCACGCAAACAAACGCGTGAAGTATGTGTGAATCTACGTCACTCCAACAAATAATAATAATCGTTAGATCCCTTTCTTCTATTCCTAATTTCGAAGTGTGTTGTCTTCTACGTGACTGTATGTCAAGGTCCATCATCCTCGTAGCTGTGAAATAGATCATAAGGGATTGAACGTTGAATCGATCGATGTTCAAAGATCGAGGTCCGATCGGTAACCAGCGCAGCGTCAGGCCGGGAGAGTGTACGCTTGTGTATGTACACGCGGCTTCTAAGGAGTCTCATTAAGCGAGACAAGGACGAGAGGGTACAGTGGCGGCCTTGAGAGATCTTTGCACTCTGGTCTCGTGGACGCATCTTCGCCTCGCGTTTTCTTCGTGCCGCCCCTTCGAAGGCCGCGAAACGGCTCCGCCCAGGTCACGATCCACGCACCTGCGTGCGGATCGCACCTGTGTACCAGACGCAGCATACGCAGTTAGGCATACTCTGCCACCGCGCCGTTCAACCTTTCTTCCGTGACCATCGACGTCACGGCTTTGTGCACTCGTCCACAGAGAAGTTTCGCGGTTATTAATATTGTTACGTTAAATGGTCACTCGCGGTGGTTCCGGCCGCAACTTATCCGATGCTTTCATCGGCATCATAATTTATGGCGATCCCGCGACGTCCATTTAATCGCGCCGCCCGTGATTCGCCGATAAGCCGTATCAGATCGGGCTTGAGACGTCTTCCTGATTCTCTGTTTCGAGCATTGTCGTTCACCTTCTCCCTCTCTCTCTTTCTCTCTCTTTCTCGCGACTGCAGAGGTACTTTCACATTGATAAAGTAATTACGACTTAACGAGGAGACGAGGATCTGTTGCCGTGCGAATTTTTTGGAGATCGAACATATCTTACTGGTAATGTAATATGAATATCGCTGTTCAGATATTCGCAATTTTTGCTGGAATACGTGTCTGAATGACGTTCGAAACTTTAGTGTTTCACAACAGCTACATAATTCGTAGTAATAGGTGTATAATAATAACATATTCATTCGAGTGTTGAACCTTTTTGTTGGTACTCGATAACCACTTTAAAGACGCTTCAACGAGCTATAACAAGACGTCCTTGAGGATCGCTAAAGAACGAGCAAACAGTTCTGTCTAATTTTCGATGCCACCTCGAGACGACGATAGACAAAAATACCACGTACTATTTAATAAAATGTCGTTGAACTTCGTGTTTCATTGTTCCCTTTCAATAGATAGAAACCAGTGACCATGACTGTTATAATCCGAAAGGAAAAAAGTCATAGAATAACAAGTATTGCATAGAATAAAATCGTATATAGTTACAAATAAGGATTATGACTAACCTGAAATTCTTTCTCTTGTTGTTAAATGTTATCTTTGAGAGAAATTCATTTCGATCACTTATCAAAATAGTTATCAATGAGAGAAATTCGTTTCGATCGCTCATAACAGTTATTGATGGAGGCAATTTGTAGTAGTTATTATTAAATAGTACAACTTTCAAATGGCAGACAATCAATTATTTCATTAATTTTTTATTCCTAAAATTAATTGTTACAATAAAAATTTAATGTGACAAACATTTTGTGTCGTTCTCATGGTCTGTTGATTCGTCTTGTTGTACGAAACCTTCTCAATGAATTTCACAGACTTGCTCCATCCGAAAAAGAGTAGACAACTCAATAATTAAATAAGCAACCAAAATGAATTTTCTCATCAATAATTATTATGAAAAAGTGAAAAGAAATTCGATCATCGATAACTGTTATGAGCGATCGAAATAAATTTCTCTCATTGATAACTGTTATGAGTGATCGAAATGAACTTCTCTCATCGATAACTGCTTTGAGCAATCGAGACAGTGTTTCTTCATCGATAACAGTTATCGAGGAAGAGCCAATTTTTTGGACACTAATAACTGTTATTTGTAACCAAAAAGTATAAAAATCGATATTTTTTTATAATTTTATTTTTTGAATTGTTTCTTTATATTTTGTGTACATTATCTTGAATTTCAAGATAATGTACAATAATCAACCATCTATTAATGATTCTTATCGTAAAAAATTTTAGAATAACTGTTATTTTTGGTTCCTGATAGAAACTATTGCGATTATACATCCAGTATAATTCTATGCACGTACCATCGGAATCATTTTCACGGAAATCTCAATGCAATGAAGATATTTCAAGTACGCAACAAGAAAACATACATATTGTTTTAGATCATTTTTTTCCACATATGTATGTATATCAAGACATTATCGTAACAATATGAAATTTTTTGGAGTATCATTGAACGTGACGTTGCGTCGTCTAGATCTCAGACTTATTGTTAAACTCTAGGGCCTACGTTCGACGATCAGAGGCCCTCAGAAAAAGGCCCCGTTTGTGGGGAAGTATCCCATTTAATGGGGACCCTTTGCCATCCTGTTTTCTCGGAACAGGCCCGTCCCGATGCGAAATAAGCGATTCAGGATAAGCTCTGTTAAGATAGCCAACACTCGGAATCGTATCGGCAATTGCAGGCAGCCTCGGGTCTCGCTGCCATTAGCGTCACCGAAGCCGCTAATTATTTTGTGTAAACGAGTTTTTAGAGAGTTCAAATGATGCATCGCCCTGGGTTCCCTCGTGGATGCCGAGAATCAATGGATCGGCAAGCGAACATCAATTTTCGGATATGATTCGCCTGGGTCGGTTGGACCCAAAAATTTAAAAATAATTCACTGTCGTGTGGGCTAACAGGAAGACTGTTCATGAATTTTCTCGTAATATTTTTGTCGGGTAGAACAGAAGAAATAATTAATTGAACCGACTTGAAACTTCGTCACAGAGGATTTTCTTTGGGTGTCCTATCGAATGTTCCAACAAAAAATCAATTTGGTTCGGGCGTATTTTTCAACATCTTATCCGGGCTCGAGCACTTTCAATTTCAATCGATAATTGAGATGTAAAAGACCGCGAGAGCGAGAAAAATTTTGAATTTCTCGTACTATTCGTGGAAGCGAACGATAATGTCGCTAAGGGGATGCTAAAGAACCTCTGCGCACGGCTCTCGGATAGAACGACTTCAGATTCCTGTTTGAAGCCGCAAGGATTGGCCGGTTGCCTCCGATCGCAATGTATTAAGTGGCGCCTGCACCGGTAAACGTTTCGCAGTCTCTGGCTTTGCCTTTACCTGGCTGGCGGAGCTGATTCCCCGACAAAGAGGAAAAGCAAACGGAAAGGCAGCAAGAAGCAGACCGGCCGCGACTTCGTATTTTTCTGTCGGGATACTTGTTCGTACAACCATTACGAGAACCCGACGCGAATGTAGGCTGGAGACAGTGAATCGTAAACGCTCGTGGAAATGGCGCATTCATGTTCTCCGACGAACATAATAACCTGTGCACCGGGTGGATCGCTTCGACGAGATCTTGACAGTGTTTATTGTCAATCGATATTGAATCAAATTGGATTTGATCTAAAAAGAAACACCTAACATTCATGTTTGTTAGACTTTGTTAAAATCTTCACGACGAGTCTGACTCGTTAAAATACGGCAAGGGATTAAAACAATTGTCGCATGGTTTATTAAAAAGAATTCACCTCGGAACAGTTAGGCCGCGAATTCCGAGGTCCCAGAGCGTTTTCAGGATCGTGTTGGTCGCGACCGATTGCGATCTGCTGTGCTCGCGTGTAATTGCTGTAACCGTTGTTGTTGTTAGCCGTGTGTCCATCAGCACAGTTCCCTTGCCTGTAACCTCATCCCTTTCGTCGGGTCCGTGTAATCATCACCCACGGACCATGAAGAACTCGGAACAGTTGGCCAGATAATATCCACGCCCGGAGACTTCTCCCGAGGAGAAGACACCCTCTATCTCCAAGAGAGAAGGAGAGAGAAAATAGCTTCTGCATTTTTCTGGCATTCGATCTCTCAGGCCGGTCGGTTATTATGTCTCAGGCTCTCATAACTTCTAATGCCGGCGAACCTGCGTTTTTACGATAGCCTTATCCTATGAACTGTCTATCATTACAGTTTACTATTTCGTGATGTAATATATATGTATAGAGGACGCTCATCGCGTCAGGCTCTCTTTCTCTCTCCTCTCACGGTCCTCTTAAGCGTTTATTTAAATTTAAGGTTTGCAATCCCGCACTTTTTTCAATCCCGCGGGATATATGTGGGATTTATTTCAATAGCGCAGGACTAATTTATGTAGTTCTTCAAAGTAATATGCATACAGTGAGTGTAAAAAGTATTCGTACACCCTTTAAAACAGAATAACTTTTTTATAATTATACCAAACGCGACCTGATTTTTATAATCAATTAGAAGCATTGGTTTACGAAATGATATGCAAAAAAGATTTTCTAAAAGTTATAATTTTCAAGGTAACATGCAAAAATAAAAAAGGCATTTTTTAAAATTTCTTTATATGGGCCTTTAAAGAAAATTTAAAATATGTGTTGTGTAGATCTATGTATAGTAGTTATACACACATGCTGAAAATTTCATCGAAATGTATTAACATACACACGACCTACAAGCGGTTAAAAATTGTGAAAATCATAGTATCACGCGACTTTTGATCAGTTTCTGCTTAAAATCCACAAAATCGGAAAAGATTGCGTCAACCGATTTCGATGAAATTTTCAGTATGTGTATAACTAACATAGATCTACGAAACACATATTTTAAATTTTCGTTAAGGGCCCAAATAAAAAGGTATTAAAAAATGCCTTTTTTATTTTTGCATGTAATCTTGTAAAATATAATTTTTGGAAAATCTTTTTTGCATATCATTTCGTAAACCAATGCTTCTAATTGATTATACAAAATCACGTAGTTTGGTACAATTATAAAAAAGTTATTCTATATTAAAGGGTGTACGAATACTTTTCACACTCACTGTGTGTACGTTAGGTCGCTCAGAAAGTCATTTCGTTTTCTCAAGGGGAAAAGAAAGCCAATTTTTACCATGTAGAATGAGCTTTATGATATTTTGCGATTTTTCAGGCAACTTAAAGATCCTTTGCTCGAAGCATTTCTGTTTTTTATTAGCAAAAAATTGAGTTATACGACTTCTTACGATTTGTAAAGACGTCTTTTTAGGACGTAGGACACTTTCAGACCTAAAATGGACGTAGAAAAGACGTCTCTAAGACGTCGCGTGCTATCTGAGATGAATCGAAAGAATCTTTACCTTTACCAAAATGTTGGTTAAGGCTTCGTTTTTTTAATTATTAATGAAGTTAAGAAATCAAGTAAAAGTACAACATCGATATAGTTCATCTTGCGCGTCGTCATTCGCGCAATTTTCATTACACGCGTAGTGCCGCGAAATTTGGTGGATTTAGCATCGCCTATTTAAGAAATGCGGGAGCAAAAAGTAACAGGGGAACCTGCGGGATTGCGGGATTCCACTTAGAAGAATTGCAAGGTCTACGTTCGTTACAGAATGATAAGGAAAATATTTGACAGAATGCTTTATCGTGTTTACGGAGAGCTCGTTTGAAGGTACACAATAATTATAAACCGGAAGCCCCGTCGAACCGGATACGATTCCGCCGAAAGAGGAGACCGGAAGTGTGAGTCTCGAATGCTGGCTGCCATCTCCAATTTGCATTTACGTGACTCCGTATGGCGTCACGTTGCACGTCCCTCTGTGTATCGAGGATTTCAAAGAGACTCCTCGACGTATTATCTAGCGGTTATTTTTGTAATGGATAGACCGCGGATTTAATGCATTTGTAGCAAAATTGACTAGATGAAGTTTAAAATTGTTGGAAAATTTTGTTTGGAGATGTCAATGTATAATTTTTCCTCTATTGAAGTCATTAAGGGAAGAAATAACATCCAATTTGGTTTCTATTTCTTGCAGTCGATGCAGACGGTTTTTATTTTGCAAAAAGATCCACAGTCTAGTAATGGAGATCCTTTAACAGCAGAGCTTGAACCAACCAGTCAAATTAGTAAGATATAGAAACGCAAGATATGGAAATACGCGAGATAGAATGAGGGGATGATTCCGAGAGATGACGTCTCTTGATGGAGTCTAAAATGCAACCGAATGAACGGAACACCACACTGACTGAGCTCCTTCGGTGCGAAATGGGTCAGTGGAGTGGGAACGCGTAGTGGAGTAGGGAGCGCTGGCGCGCGGAGTGGGGATCGCTGAACGCGATCACGTACTACTAAGCGTCGCGCGGCAAGGTGTGACGGTTAATATAAACATTTCTTTTTCTCATAGACGCACAGTTCTGAGCTATGTTTAAAGTTTCAAGTCTCTAGCTCATCGGGAAGTGGTTTAAAATTCGATTACGAGATTTGACGCATACAACAACAACAACGACAACTCGGTAAGCTAATATAAGCGTGGTAATAAAAATACTAATAAACCTAGTATGAATTGATCGTTAAAAAGTGTATCTCTGTGGTTGATGTAGAATAGAACTGTGCGTATTCGTGTTGATAAATGTTTGATCTGACCGCAAAAAAGCAGGATCACATGAGATCGGCATACCTAGGATAATCAGTATCTGTCGGAAGCGAATGGTAACCGCGAAACAGTATGTCTCGATGATCCCAACAGGGGTATGCATTGTCTTCGAGGTTCTGTGTACACATGCTTCGTGTTTTTGCGCGCGTTTCGTTCGGTCTCACCTTTCAGAATGTCGTGAGTCTTGATTTCATTGAGGAAGAAAGTGAACTCTCTTGTACTCTGGTTATTTCTGTCGCGTGTGCTCCATTTGTTAACGGTCCCGTGCGTAATCATTAAAATCGTTGCGTAGCCGCGAACACGCGATATCATTGCTTTTTACAGTTCGGCGCGAGAGTTATTATATGCACAAGGCTTCCTCGACCAGAGTGACAGAATTTTTTCGATATAATTATTGTAACGGGAGATCGCGGGACTGGTTTAAGGCATGTCCGCGAATCGAAATTCATGTCCGGTAACCTGATTTTAGAGAAAAAAAAATGCAGAAATCTTCGATTGCCACGTTATAAAACATTCCTTGACACAGATACGTTAATCATCACGTGAACCGACCGATAAATGTTCTTTATCGATCGTTTGTGTCGTGTTTATCGATAGACAGCGGATCTTTATGCAAAACGAACATTTCCTATCCGATTTGCAACCAACTGGAGTCAAATAGAAATTTATTTTCTTTCTTAATATGTTTAATAGGTTGACAAATACAAATAGACTAAAAATATAACAGTATTTTGAAATTCTTCTAATGTTTTTAATGCTTTCAGTTACACCTACTCATTTTTGTCATAATTAGACTACGGATTTCATGCATTTATGACAGAAATGAGTAGGTGTAATTTAAAACAGTGAAATCATTGGAAGAATAGAGAAATGCCGTTGTATTATTTGCAGCCTAATAAATGTATTAAAGAAGAAAATAATGTTCTATTTCACCCCAGTTTGATGCAATTCAGATAGAAAATCTTGATTTTGCATAAAGAACCGCAGTCTAGTCATAATGCACAAAAACCGCAGTCTAGTCATAATGCACAAAAACCGCTGTCTATTTATAATATATGGCTGAACTGTAATAGTTCATAATCTATGGCTGTTGCCAAGACATGTTAACCCCTTGCCGTATTTTAAAGAGTCAGACTCGTCATGAAGATCTTAACAAAGTCTACCGAATATTATGTGTTCCTGTTTAAATGAAATAAAATTTGATTAATATCAATCAATATATAATCAATAATTTAAGCATCCAAATAAATGTAGCCATACAAAAAGTATACATATTCTTTTCCCATCTACGACATTTTCGGGGATAGACATTTTAATTGCTGTAACTGTAAAGAAAATGATACGGCAAGGAGTTAAACGTAATTGAAAATTCCTTCAGCAGAAATAGACTGGCGGGCAATAAGCAGGGGTTTCATTCGGAATTTTTCCGGATCCCTGGGGGGGCGATCGATCTCCTCCGATCGATCACCGTAACCGGGAAATTTTCCGAGGCGTGGGACCGTTATCCTAACCTCGGCGTAATCGTTACCTAACGAGAATTGCAGCCAGTATTAAGGCATCGGTTACGTAAATTTCTCTTGACCCCGGTTGTTTCGAGTCTAATGGAACGCGAAGGTACGGTGTACGCAGGAGAGCGTGGATTGTGTAAACCGGGTTCCACACGCGGCGACCCAGCATGGGCAAACATAAACGGGCACGGATAAACACGGACGATCGCATCCTTGGCAGGTCCTCCTCGCCGATGTGTGTTTACGTTTCACCCGAGAATTTTTTTGTTGCTCGTCGTTTAGCGAGCAAGTATAAAGGAAGTACAGAGACGGGCCGGGATTATTATTATTATTATTATGGCCCGTTTTATGTTTCCTTTGCGAAGTATGTACTGTGTCATCTGACCGCTCTATCTCCACCGCACCGTCAAGAGCTACCTTGACGAGTTTTATTAACCTTCGCACACTGCTCGGAAATTATTGTGTAAAAAGTCCTGGGATAATAATTCGCCCATTTTACACTTTATGAACGAGACGTCATACATACTAATGAAACGATGGGATTAACCCCTTGCCGTATTTTAACGAGCCACACTCGTCATGAAGATCTTGAACAAAGTCTAACAAATATGCATGTTACGCGTTTCTTTTTAAATGACATACCAAAAATAGAAATTTCCTTTTCTCTTTTACGACATTTTTGGGGATAAAAACATTCTAGTCACTGTAAATGTAAAGAGAATGCGGATCTTCATGCATTGCCGAAGAAATTGGGTGAGATATAAAACAGTACTTAATAGATTAAAAAAATTTAAGAATATTGTAATGTTGTTTTTAACACTAAACCCACCACTGCCGGTCGAATGACCGGTTTTATATTTTCCATTTCACAATTATTGAAATTATGAAGTTGCTTACATGGAAATTGATTCGATAAATTTCTTTATCCAAGCACATATTGTAATAAAAGTTGCACAAAATCTAAATAAACAGAGCCTTGTCATTATATTACAAGGTGAAACATTTTAATCGCCTTTACTGCTCGGTGTGTTTAGTGTTAACGTAACAAAGTCATCAGGGGATGAAATCAATATTTATTTTATCCCTGCATCCCACAATCAATGCAGGATATTCTTATACTGCATAAAAAGATCAGCAGTCTATTATAACATTATTACTAGACAGCGGATTTTAAAATGTGTAGGTGTAATTTAAAATATTAAAATAAAAATATTAGAAGAATTTACTAAAGCTGTTATATTATTTTGAACCTATCAAACATATTAAGAAAGTAGATGAATTTCTAATACACTGCAGATTGTTGCGATTCAGTTAAAAAATTTTTATTTTGCATCAAGAGCCGCTGTCTAATTATTACAATACTATACATATGTATGTATGTATAGACTATTATACATATATGTATAATAGCAGTACATATAATAGTAATTATAACCTTTATTAAACCTTGAAACCAACGAACCGATGGTGCTTGTCCACACGTTTGTAAATAACCGTTTTTTTCGTGCTCGCAATGGATCGCCGTGGTGCGGAGAACCGCAATTAAAAGAGGAATTCATTGGAGCTATTAAGGAATTCCGAGGATGCTTAGGAAACAAAGGGATAACAATTTTTCTAATGGATTCCACGGACCCAATACCCGATTCTATGTAAATGCGGCACTTAGTGGAAACTAGGAAATTAGCTCCGCGAGGACGTGCAGGACGCGCATCGCTGCTCGAACAATAAAGCATACGGCGAATGTAACTGTAACAAAGATGCCGACGACGACGCCGCTTATCCTGTGGTTTCTAGGCGGCCCGGGCTGGAAATGCTGGATCCGAAGGAGAGCCGTGAGGTCCTGAGAGACCGAGAAGGTCAATCCAGCATGGTACATCACGAGTCTCCGCAGTCTCGTTGCCTTCCGGTTCGTGGTAAATCATGAAGAGGCGGAGATCCCGCGTCGCGCCGCCTCTTTGCTTTACTTACAATAGAGACGCCACTAACTCAAGTCGAGGCGGTTAGGAGCCGGTCCGGGACGGTCTCGTGTCATGGTTACCGCGATCGTATTAAGTTGCGACTACACCTAACGATCCCGGCCGAGTCTTTCCGATGGGCTCGAATGGGAAGAACACCTTGCGATTTCAAGAACAGAGATCACGATGCACAGTGATCCGTTTTTTCGAAAAAATCGACATCAATTGATTAATCAACAAACGAACTTCCCTCCTGCTAACTAATTCCGCGGCTAAGAATAGCGTCTATGCAATTAAACAACGATTATGTTGCGTTGTCTTCGTGCGTTCGTGAATTATGCCTCTCCGTGATCCAAGCAATCTCGATCGTAATCGTTAGGAAGGGGAAAACGAGCCTAACAGGGAGGTAAATATTGTGATCGCGGTAATAATGACGATGGGTTCGAATAGGAAAAACACCTTGCGATTTCAAGAACAGAGATCACGACCCACAGTCCGTTTTTCGAAAACATAGACGTCAATTGATTAATTAACGAATGAACTTCCCTCCTGCTAACTAATTCCGGGAGTAAGAATAGCACCTGTGCAATTAAGCAACGATTATGTTGTGTTTTCGCCAGGTGCGCTGCTTTGTCTTTGCGCGTTCGTGCATTATGCCTCTCCGTGATCCAAGCAATCTCGATCGTAATCGTTCGGAAGGGACGAACGAGCCTAACGGGTAGGAAAATATTGTAATCGTGGTAATAACGACGTTGTTTGGAACACACCGTCGCCGTGCTGTTGAGAATGTTTCTATTAAACGCGCGAAACGATTATGTTCGAGTCACAGCTCTGTGCTCGAGCACGTACATTACAGCGGAGTCCTAGATACCGATGCCGAGCTTCGTTAGAAATGACTCATTCCCAGTAATCATTGTAATCTCGGATCGATCTCCCAGAAATATAATTGAGCTCCATCGATGCCGGGGACGAACCCGTTGATCGTGACTTTCGGAATAGTGAGCGAGCGCGAGCATACATGGCCACATACGAGTCACAGACAATCATAATCCGGGTCCGTTGAACCTAACTGTCCGCCATTATGGTGGCCGGGGCTAGACAAAAAGGAAAGCCATCCCCGTTTGCGTTCGCGTTTTTGCGTCGATAGGGATCGTTAACGCTATTTTATTTTCGCTGGTTAATCGTTCCGAGGTGGCAGCACTATGGCCGCGCGAGAATTTATCGATCGGGAACGAAGAAAAAATGCTGAAAAAGGAAAAGGGCGGCCGCATAAAGTGTGCCGACCCGAAGCTCGGTTCCGCGTTACACATCGCGCGCATTCTTTCGAGAATCCTTGCAGAGCCGATCCTGGCCGAGCAAAATAAAGGAAATCGCGCGGGCACTATGTACGATCGTATTCGACGGTATGCCAGAGTGTGTACAAGAGATGCTTGCCAATTTTCCACGCGATCCACCACGGGACCCGCGTAAGCGACCTCGAACACTGAAATCGGCATTGATCGTTACGCAGGTATGCGGTCACGATCTTGATCTTCGCGCACACGCGATCCACGATCGCCCATTCACGCTCGATCAACGGCGACCGCTCGGCTCGACGCCGACCTGCGCGACTGCGACTCTCGCGATCTCTCACGCAGAGTTGGGCAAAAATTTAATCAACGATTGACGACTAAATTTCTACTTCAATCGTTAATTGCAATTAACAATTAATCTCCTAGTTTAGTCGTTAATTGCGGTTAACGATTAAATTTCTACTTTAGTCGTTAGTTGCGATTAACAATTATTAATCGTCAATTGGATAATTGATTAATGATTAACTGCTGAAATTTCGAAATGAAATATGGAATCAAAACTGTATGAATACCGAAAAAATGTAAACTGAATTTAGGTGTATTGTCATTTGGTCTATAATGTACAATACAAACTCTGTTTATGTGCTTTTATGTCTTTTTTTCGATGATTTATTTTTTTAACCAACGATTGACGATTAACTTCATCAATCGATTGATCCAATCGTCGATTTTTCGATGATCTCTTTTTTTTGATCGTACACATTAATCAATCAATCATGATTGATCAATTAATCGATTAATGCCCAACTCTGCTCCCACGACGCACAGTGGGAAAAAGAGGCCGATGCAGTGGCCAAAAGTCAATTATTCGGTGTTTCCAGAAAAGAACAACTAGTTGACCAATACAAACGATTTTTTTCTAGGATCTTCTATTTTCAAGCTATATTACTCTGTATTATTGTTATATTACTTTATTATTTTAAAGTTAATATAACTTTGAACTAATCTAAGAAGGCTAGGCAGCTTAATATAGCGTTCACTTCAAATAATTTTAATTCGTCAATTTTGAAAATTTTTTAAAAGAGACACTTGTGGCTATATCCTAAGTAAAAAAGAAATATTACATTATTTTCATCTACATTTTACTTTACTCTGTACTTTTTTCGAATAGATAATTTTTATTTTACATGAAAATGAAACTCAACGCAGTCATAAGAATTACTTACAACATGTGACGAGAAAAGATATTTTGCATCGTCAAAATTCAAATTACTGCCTCGGTAGAGAACGATACGATCGGTAACAAGAAGATCACGGTCGCGTGACGGGGACCGGCAACCATGGACCAAGCGAAGTCACGCACACGCGACAACCGGGCCGTCCGTGTCGGTGATCTCGTGCGCAATTCTCGAATATCATGGAACGCTCCACGAGTTTTCCTCGGAGGAAGTCTGACTGTGTCCTTTCGCGACGCGTGCACGCGGGGAACGTTAACAAAGAGCCTGATTAAAGCCGTGATAACAATGCCGTCGTTCATCTCCCGGTTCCGTGGCCATTACGTCGACTACGTTTCAACGTCGCGTTGTTTACCCGCCCTCCAACCATTTTCACTTTGCTTCCTCGGGCGTCATCCTTCCGTTTACCCATTCTTTATCTCTTTCGTCCTATACCTGCACCATTCCTGGCCCCTCTTATTTTCCAACATTCCAAAATCTCATCCTCGATATCTTTTCTTGATGCGTCGTGCTCGAGCCTTATCTAAGCTACGTCATTCTCAAACATAAATCAAATACCTAGCTGAGTGACACTAAATCCGAGATGGCACTGACCTAGCTGGCAGCTAGGACCACCAGCGGTGGACCGTTCTACGGTTCTCCTTCGCTCGCCGCTCTGGCAGGTACTGTTATTTCACTGGCATACTTCGGCTGGAATACCAAATGAATCCAGCCGTAGTAAGATACGAGGGAAGCTGTGGAACCCACGGCGCATCGGGAATTCCAGCCAGTGAATCAGTCAGGCTCCACTGCTCCGGTTTATCAGCCGAACTTCCTGACGGAGGACATTTTCGAGCGTTCCGCGTTGTTGTTTCGACCAACAACGCTATCGTCGAGTGACGTTCGGGTTAGCAACTGGAGCAACACCTGCCCGTCTGACCGCGTTCTCGATGACGCTTAGACGTGTCGCGAATATCTTGACCACTGATTGACAGCGGACCTGCTGCGTCTCACAGCTGTCGTTCATTCTTTTTTTACTCATTTAATGGATTAAACATTACAGGGTACTCTAGAAATGGGTACAGTGACCGGCGCATCAGATGTTAGTGAAAGTGTTAATATCTTTTTGTAAGAGTACACCGACTCGCAACCGGTACTCCTCCATTAAGAAATAGGTTGTATTCCATACGTGCCAGATGCTGCGATGTAACAACACGATCATTAGCAAAACTCTCGAATAATGGTGTGTTCCGATTTTAATCCTTTGCACTCGAGAATGAAATATTTCTTCCGATCTAGAACATTTCCATTCAGAGTCACCAATCGAGTGCTAAGGGGTTAATTCCATCGGCAGTGTAGCAGTCGAACCACGTAGAACGTCCCTGGAGAGCAAACCGTTCGATCGTCCAAGGCTGACAAAGCATTCCACTAACACTGTCCGGTTATCACGTTGCGAAACGATCGACTTTTCTAAGGATCGCGAGGCGCAATCGTCGGCGGCCCGAGCAACCGATGCAAAACCGTGGGATCCTCTGGCTGGACTAGATCCTTGTTGATCTTGTGCACGCAGCGATCCTAGAACCTATCGACGTCTGATTCACCCGACAAGGTCAGGGACCTTGAGCGGACTGGCACGATTATACGTTACTATTTCAGGAACATTTACAATGAACTTCTATTTTTCATTCTTCTTTCCTTTACGACCGTGAATGGCTATGTTTATTCAAGGAGCCACACTGTCCCGTCTCATCTGGGAGGGATAGACTACACTATAGCTTTGTGACGTCACTCAGGTTCTAACTATAGCATTTTCCACACTGTGATTTTAGATGTTCTTTGATCTGGTAACGTTGCATGTACCTGACCTAACCACACCTTCTTTCCCCACCTGTGATCGTCTCTCATCTGGGTGCTTAAACTACGTTATAGCTTCGTGACGTCACTCTGGATATAACTATAGCATTTTTCCACTGTCATCTTACAAGGGAAGGACCCCAAGTGTCCAACTTCGATTTTGATAATTTTTTTGTGAGACGATGTTTTATGGATCCCTGATGATGTCTGCAAAATATTAGGTGCAGTTACTCAATAGTTTTAAAGACATAATGAGGCTGGTTTATGCCAGACAATAATACGTAAAGCAACTTGGTTGACTCAGATGTATATTTGATTGTCGTTGTATGTGCTGTTGTCGCCGTAGTCCGTTCAAAATTCAAGTGGTACGACTTCAGCAATCTTACCCTACCATCGTCTCACAAAAGATTATCAAAATCGAAGTCGGATCTACGAGTTGTTTACCTACGAGCTTACTAGAATCATTTTGATCCGGCTGACATCTAACGAAGCTCCCACGAAAGTGTCAGGAGGCGTAACGATATCTGATTCACGCGACAATGTCAGGGACCTTGATCGGGCTGGCATGATTGTCCTCAAGGTATCACACGGGCCGACAGCCGAAGTAATTACAGGCTGACACGAGCACGGGTTCTGCGAGCACGGGAGGGGATCTTCGCCAACGGGATCGACAATCGGACGGGGCAGAGGCTATGATTTATCGATACATCGATAAGCGTACCTCCGATAATCATTTAGAAACGAACGAGCCAGCCGGCGAGGAGCACAAAGCTCCGCTCTGCGCTGGCCACAGAAGGGACGGATCCTCGTCCTTTTGTCGATCCCGGGAGGCCGCAGGAATGCGCCTACCAGACAAATCGCCATCAGACCCGGGCATCGCGCGAGAGTAATGACCATAATCCCCCCGGCTGATTTTTCACCTTTGTCAAGCCGCGTCCCCATCGCGTCGCGACGCGCGACGCCGCACCATGCACCCGTGAAACTGTTCGAGGGGACACCGAGTTCCGCGTCTCTCTCCCAGCGTCGTTCGAGCAGGTAACCAGCAACGTCAGGTACACCATAAATTCCCTCTCCCCTGACGATCTTAGAGATTATAACATTAATCAGCCCTCGCTATCGGGATGCTTCTTCCCAACGAGGAAGAGGGACCATATAACCTCCCAGATAGCACACGTGACGTCCCCAAGACGTCCTTTCTATGTCCATTTTAGGTTTGAAAGTCTTACGTCCTCAAAAGCCGTTTTAACGTCTAAGATAAAATGTCTTTCGTTTGAAATGACGTTTTGAATGTCCAACAACTGACGTCCTTAAAACGTCTCTGTGCTATCTGGGCTGAGATCTCGACGGCGAACGCTGTATGATACTTTCATTACCCAGGCAAATCGGGCTTACATGCTCCTTAGGGTTTTGCCACCAAGAGTGCCACTGAGATCTCATGTTTATGCAACTCGGAATACGCGGAGATTATCTTTTCAAAGCTGGGAAAAATTTGGTTCGACTGGAAGGTTGCTTCTATTAGCAGTCAATTTGCTTCGTTTCGGGGTTTTATTGACTCGTTTGTATTTTCATTTCTTTAATCTTATCTCCTAACGTTACAACTAATACGATTATACTGCGGGTTTTTATGCAAAATGCTTTCAGTGTTCTCCATTTTATGTAAGTTTTATGTAAGTGTTAAGCGTATTAACAAAGAAAATAATATTTTATTTCACTTCAGTTCATTGCAATTCAGGTCGAAAATTGTTATTTTGCATGAAGACCAGCTGTCTGGTTATAGATGTATAAAATCCACATTTCTAGATATAATTATTAATTATGAAATATTACTTTATCTTTGCTGTACGTTAAAATCATTTTTATCGTCATTTCATACTATAGCGTTGCTGACAAGAGATGAGAGTAAAGAGCAGAGGAACGAAAATTACGACCAGCATAAAGTGTGATGAAATGACGAGTTAACAGATACAAAAAAAGAGCCACTATTATTTATCCTGAAATAAGATTATTGTTTGCGTTGGATGCGTTCGATATAGACAATTACACGTTTCCAGAATGTTTTCCACGTGAAACGGTTTTCTTAGAAAATAATCATGTTCGTGTTTCTGTGTTTATATCGCGGTCGGAACGCTATTCTTTCGTAAATGCTGGAATCACCGGCGAGGAATACGTTAAAGCATGGAACAATAGAGCATCTGTTCCTGTAGGGTCAATGGACATCGCAAGGTGAGGTGCTCGCATGTCTTTGACCGGGATGACACGCAGAAACAACGCGGCTCATCCTGATACCAGGTGGGGGAAAACGCTTAATTGCATTACAGATTTTAATTGCGCGTGGTTGCTCTACCCATTCGCAGCCAGCCTGTGATTTTAACGGAATATCGTGTCGGCGAACGTCCGCGCCGCGCGTGAGGGAACAAAGCACGGTTCAAAATTGAAGTACACATTGCGCGAAGTAAGTACGAACTACTATGAACACGGGACGGCCATTTTATGGTAACGACCGTTTCGCATTGCGCCGCGATCAGTCTTGTCTCGGGTTGCACAACGCGTTTTAAATTCGCGGATCTTTATCCGGCGTTCCGCGATTTGCCGCGGCAAAGCGTCCATCATTATCTCGACATCGATCCGTTCCTTCAATGATCTCGCTGCTTAATGAGTCGACTTGATCAAATAAAAATGATCCTCATTAGCTGGCTGCACGCAGCTGCCAAATAGAAGTGTTTTTCCGTTTTTAACACCAATAGGTACGACGTTCTTTAATTTTTATACATAACTGGACTCTTGATCGTTATGCAAAATTTTGGTATGATATGAAAAAATTCACGTTAAATCTTCTAATATGGATACAGCAGACTCTCTTATAACACGATAGAAAAATTGTTTGCACAAACTGTGTTCGTATACTTTCTGTGGCAGTAATTATACAATCCTTCTTTTTTCTTTACTTTCCGAAAGATCTAATAATTTCAAATTTTAACAGTACTAATCGAAATATCAACGTACACTTATGGACACTTACAGATTTATTTCATTCCACTTTCTAAAAAATTTGTCTGCAAAAATAATAACTAGACTGCGGATTTTATGCATTTATGACAAAACTGGCTAAATGTAATTTAAAGCAGTGGACATGTTAAAAACATTTAAGGACATCAATATATTAGTTTCAGCTTAATAGGATAATTAAAAGAAGAATACAATATTTTATTTGGCTTCTGTGTCCTGCAATCAATGCAAACATTTTCCATTTTGCATAAAGTTCCGCAGTCTAGTAATAACAAATAGAAGCAATGTCATCATTACACGAAAAACGAAATTACTGTGTCCGAACGACCTAACATAAATCAAGAGGAAGAGCCATCAGGTCTGAGATTCGCGTTACGCGGTGGCAGCAGCATAAAGTTCGTCCGGTTTTCTATCCATTATGAAATATATTTGACGAGTTCTGGCGCGCTGCATAATATGGAATAACATTTCCAACGGTGAGCGTCCGCATATCTTCTTCCTCTCCGGTTAGAATAGCCGTCTCGACCTTTTACGTCCTCCTAAGTCCGAGCGTATTCCTGTTTTAAGGTCCCATAGAATCACGACGGGGAAGACGTGGGTTAGCGGATAAGGGATCGAAGTAGCAAGGGAAGGAGCCGGGACAGTCGTAGGTAGAGAAAGGGAGATGGTAAAAAGGAAAGAAAGGAACAGAGAGGGGGGGGGGAGGGAGGAAGACAGAAGAAAGCCAAAGAATGGGGGATCGTCATCTTCACGCGATGCCGAGCGAGGCGAACTTATGTAACGCTTTCATGCAAGACAAGGCCAAGGTTTCCGTGATGCAGACACTCGGTATCCGTGTGGTCCCACCGTTTCATATTGTTTTATACCAAGGAGACGGCGACGCATTTAATTACGTATATCGAAAGAAATGATGTGGCCCTTGTACTACCTTGGACCACCGAGATGGCGGAATTCATGGTCGCCGCGGATCATGGGACACCGCTCGATTCTATAATTTAATATTATTATAAACAGAGATACATACGCACCGCGACTCCCGTCCGTTTCTGCGTTTTCTAACCGGAAATCAGATGGGAAATTGCTGAGTAGCTTCCATTTACAAATTCTCACTTCTACTGCAAAAAACTATTTTTATACGTATTTTGTGATACACGTTCTAGTTTTGTATTTTTCAAACTTCTCCGCTCCGCTTCTTTCTCAGCTCGTTTGGCATTACAATCGTCGTTAACGCTTATATTGTTCGTGGACTTTTTACCAGACCTCTGACACCGAAAGCATTCTCGCTTCTACCGGAAATCAGGTGGGAAATTGCTGAGTAGCTTCCATTTACAAATTCCCAATTGTACTGCGAAAAACCGGAAGTTATTTTTATACGTATTTTGAGACACGCGTTCTAGTTTTGTATTTTTTCAAACTTCTCCGCTCTGCTTTTTTCTCAGCTTGTTTCGCATTACAATCGCCGTTAACGCTTATATTGTTCGTGGACTTTTTACCAGACCTCTGACACTGAAAGCATTCTCGCCCGCGAGATCTGCTATCAATGTAAATCGCCGCTTATCTCGCGGGAACTTCTCCTCCTGTTTTCTCACTTTCGTTGTTCGCCGTCCACGGAATCTCCATTGTGCAGTCCGGCCGCTAATAACGGGAAACTCGAAGTGGAGTACGAATCGAGAAAACTTTAACGAGCTTTGTGGAAAAAGACGAGTGGGAACGAGCGCGATCCCGTTAACTCGTCACTCTCATTGTCGACGGGCATGTCGATCTTGTCGAACCACCGTCTTATCTTGCATGTATCGAAAAGTATTTACATTCGCATTATAATTTCACCCTTGCGGAAAATTTACCGCTATTTTACGAACATGTAGACGACCATGTCGAAGAACAATCATTTCATTATTCACACGCTTCAATCTCTTTCCTTATCGAACAATTAGATTGTGGATCTTCATACAAAATAATAACTTGTCTCATTCAATCGTACGAAACGAGAATAAAATCTATTTTTGTAGCAAAATCCAGAGACTTAATAACATTAAAGCGAGGATGTTATTGGTTAAATGTGACACTTGATGGAGTCATGCGCAGATTACTGTTATTTAAACCACGACGATCTACATACTCATCGTGAATTAATAAGACATAAATCATAGAGGATGGCAAGGATCGAACAGCTTCCGTTTTTAGTTAACTTCAGCTCATGGTCCGACGTTTACGACTTGTTTGCTATCTTCGCGCAATTTCCTCTGCCAACAGAAACCAGAAGTGATATCGTGACGCATCACGATTGCATAAATTGCAAAGTAATACAACACCATTTTATGCCAATACGTATTCGTTAGTAACGTAAAGATGTTCCGAGCTCGAAGTAATGGCTGCCATTACGCTGAAACACATACTTCGGCTACATGGATTCCAACAACCAATCAATTATATCAACTTGCATGATAACTGGTATTTACGACTTCCTATGTCTTCGACTAGTTTAGAAGTTTCGATTGCAAAAATCTCTTCAATTATGAACGCCCACGATTACCCTTCTGAAAGGTTTTATTATGTCAGGTTGGAAATAGAATGAAACTCTTCGCAAATTTTCATGTTTATACATGAACCGTGATACAACAACACTTTACAGCAGGGACCAAAAATAACAGTTATTATAAAATAAAAATCATTAATAAAAAGTTGATTATTATTGACATTTAAGACAATGTACACAAAATATAAAGAAAAAAATTCGAAGATCAAAATGATTAAAAAAATATCGATTTTTATACTTTTTGGTTGCAAATAACAGTTATTAGTGTCCAAAAAATTGGATCCTCCTCGGTAACTGTTGTCGATGAAGAAAAATTGTTTCGATTGCTCAACGCAGTTGTCGATGAGGGTTTATTTCGATCGCTCATAAGTTACCAATGAGAGAAGTTCATTTCGATCACTCATAACAGTTATCGATGATCGAATTTCTTTTCATTTGTTCATAATAATTATTGATGAGAAAATTCATTTCGGTTGCTTATTTAATTATTGAGTTGTCTATTCTTTTTTCGGATGGATCAAGCCTGTGAAACTCATTGAGTAGGTTTTGTACAACAAGACGAATCAACAGACCATAAGTACCACGCAAAATCTGTTTGTTTCAGACGAAAATATTATAGATTACTGGGAAAATCAGAAATATAGACTCATGTATTTATCAAAACTGACGTGCATAATTCACGTTGTGCCCGCAGCTCGGCTTTTCTGTTCTAAAATTAACGCTAGATGATTTGCGATGTAATTTGTCGGGAGAAAATTTGGGAAAGCTCATGTTTGTCACATTAAATTTTGATTGTAGCAATTAATTGTATGAATGAAAAATTTATGAAATAATTGATTGTCTACCATTTGAAAGTTGTACTATTTAATAATATCTATTACAAACCTTCATCAATAACTGTTATGAGCGAACGAAATGAACTTCTCTCATTGATAACTGTTATAAGTGATCGAAATGAATTTCTCTTAACGATAACATTTACCAACAAGAGAACAAATTTTCGGTTACTTATAATCCTTATTTGTAACCAATACGATTTTAGTCGATGAAATACTTGTTATTCCATGACTTTTTTTCTTTTTGGTTGTAACAGTTAGGGTCCCTGCTTTACTGTAGTTCATAATATGTATATCGATGGATCTAAAGAAGAGAGGAGGACGTTCCTGATTTTGTCCTCGCTTCGATTCAGGTGTTTCATACATTTCATACATTTATCAATTGATTGATTAAAGATATTAGAGGGAAGATATTTCTGATCAGTTCCTGTTTCCAGCAAATAATGCAGAGAACTTTGCATAATATCCGCAGCCTGGTCATTATGTAATTGCTTCTGGTAAGACCAGTTCAATAACCACGGTTAGATAAACATGGAATTCGTTTAATAAATAGAGGTAATACTTGTGCGATGTTATCTCGAGTGAATATTTGATGAACCTCGAAGCGCTGGAGAGGTGTTCGATTATGCGCCGTATTCATTGAAATTAGTATTCCAACGTTAGAATTTTCATCGGAAGAGGTTCCAAAGCGGCGGACTAGACAATTGATCCCTCCATTATTCATGTTATTTTACCCGTGTCGTGCGTGCCGGCCATAAAACGGGTTTTCCCTCAATATATTCACTGGTGTTCCTTGTTCGTAAGCTTAATGCGTTCGCCGTCGACCACGTCAGAATGATTTCCGGTTACAGATCATAACGGAGTCGAAGTGTAAGCATCCGAATATCCGGACTGGGAAGCTAACGAGTGCAATAATCTTTCCTGGACTCCCGACGTGCGATTCATTTAACCGGCCGATCGAACATTGTGTAACAGGTGAATTCTAATTCGAATTCCGGAATTTTAATGAATCGATCGAAAAGAAATTCGAAATAGAACAAGCAGAGTTATTAAGCTCACAATTACAGTGATTAATAATATTAATTCTCGAGATACATCTTCCTCCGCAATTTTTTTCGAAAATATTTGTCAAATTGTGCAGCTAACTGATTGTTCTAAAAAAGTTGTTGTCTTTTTAAGAGTGTTCGAATATTAGTGGGAGTCGCTGTATGGATTAGTTCAGACATACGACTTCCCATTTTAATCAACAGCGATGTATTAAACATCAAATAAATAATTAGGGTTATAATTACGACGCATTTAGATACTGTTACAACGATTTATCTTATCCAATATCATCTCAGCAGGAAACAATAAGATATGACATAATAAACTTTTCTGAGACTCTACTCTTATGATCGTCCCACGAATCTATTAACGAAGAGAATAATGATCTACTTAATTTAGGTTCTTCTGAATTTAATTCGTGCAAAATAACGTTGCATTATTTAATACAGAATTTTAGACACAACAATCAATTGGAACTTCGCGAGTGTAGACGACTGAAATATTCGTATTCCAATATAACTGTGGAAGAATCATGCACATAATTATCGCACCGACCTGATACGGGTAAGCACCTGGCCTGTAATAGCTGCCGGTGTTCAACGCCGGGTAACTTTTCGTACTGCCACACATAGAAGCCATCTTTCGTCGATGATTCTTCTTCTCTCACAATCTTCCTTCTCCGAGAAAAATCTTCTAAATGTCTTCGAGTCTCAGACAACTTGAGTCTCGATCATCGTGTAGCTTCACGATCAATTGTACAATCCCGACCAATCGACTGTCCAAGAACCAGCCTAAACCGAACGAAAGTCGAACCAATTCTTCCTGAACGTGTCTAAATGTTCCGAACTCACAAGGCTACACCAGTTCAAAGTCACCGAAAAGAGTCAATAAGTATTTTACACTCGATCTCCCAAAAACAACAGAAACAAGTTGAGAATCGAAATTCCACCAGCGGAATTGCGGATCCGCGATCGCGGCGCGCCTCCAACTATGTTTCCATGTCGCCGGTACTCAAGGTCACGGCTAGCAGCGCTAAATTTTTCAGTGGCCGGAACGGTCCCGTTAAGCGCAGCTCCCAATATATTCATACGCGACAGGCATTCCTTGTTTCGTAGCATTTAACGCGGTGACCCATAAAGAGAACCAGTCCGCTTCTTTCAGACCAGTTTTAAATGGTTCCGATTCGGACTCCTGTCCTCGATCATAGTCACTTTCCACGGGGTCGATTATTCTCCGCTGACAGTTCGCGTTCCCTCGGTGATCTTCTGGGTCCAGGTGTGAACGTCCTCTTGGCCAGGCTCACTGTCAACGTCCTCTTGGCCAGGCTCACTGTCAACGTCTCGACATCCCGAAGTCAACGTCAAACAGCTCAAGGTCGGGCTTTCCGCACCGTTTTCGCAAGTCGATGAGTGGAGGATGTTTGCCGGCGATGACAGAGAGGCTGACAACGAGTTTCCGTTCGGTTGGTTCGAAGAGGACGAGCACGGCTCGGCGAGAACACGAAGCGAGGCGAGGCAAGGCGATGCGAAGCAGAAAGCGGCAACCACGTCCTTCCACCGAGACGGTTGACCACCGACTGACAGCAGGAGATCTTCACGCACCGCCGTTCTTCATCTTCATCCTTTCCGTTCAGCCTAACCCGACGCTCTTTGCCGCTCATTCGGTTTCTTCTGCGGCCAGGCCGAGCTTTGTCGGCCGGCTTTGCTTCACGCCACTTTACTTTTTCGCCGCGTCTCTTCCTCGTGGGAATCGCCAAGCTGCGCCAAGTCAACTTCAACTTTTCTTCCACCGATTTTCAATCGGCGCAACGCAACGCTTCCACCAACATTTCCCCTTTATTTTTTTCCCCGCAATCCCCGATCCTCTGCTCCTCCATTACTCGTGACCATCGATCGTCCACCCGCCTCGGACCGCTTCGGGCTACCTTGTTGCGACACGGACAGCCTTACGCTCCGGGAACCAATTTGTTCCGATTCCTTTGCGAACGGCCCGCAGCGATGAGAAACGACTGATTACCGCCGAAAAAATCGCTTTCGATCGGTATCCGATCGCCTGGGTCGCGCACTTCGTTCACGGTTGTGCAGGGATCGAGGATCTTGCTCCGACAATGCTCTATTGTCAACGGAGTTTTCTTCGAATAGGCGAATTTGCGTAAAAGTAATATAATGTATCTGTAGATATTCGTTCGTTGCATTTCTTTCGGTCAATTTCTGTAATATTGCTCTTCAAACGAATTGAGCAGTTTAGAATTGTTAAACTTGCGCATTTATTACGTATTCGTCCACTGATTTGTTGATTAACGGAAGTTATAACTAGGGATGGGATCAAGTTCAATATGTACTCACGAATCCGAGTCAATTTCAATAACCAAGTTTCATTTCATGGGTTTCATGGGAAAAGTATTCATTTTATACAAACTGACATCGAACCTCGGAATGAGTACTTACAAGTTTCGAAAAGATATTTATAAGTACTTCGATGTTGAAAGGAATCGAATCTTTCACAAGTAGTACTCGAATCTTGGAAATCAGAACTGCATAGTAGGTTTTAAGCACTTTCTTTATTAAATTCGTAACTATTTAAGAATAATATTTCCGATAGATGTTGAATTAAATTATGCATTAGAGGACAACATAATTAATTTTAAAGGTAAAAAAATAATGACTAGAAAAATCACAGTATTTTCGGTACGATATTCATAAAAGTTTCGAATATACTTGCAAGTATTATTTTCGTTTACCAAAGTACTTGTAATACTTAGATACGTATACTAGTAATACTTAGGAGTACTATTTCTGTTTTTCGAAGTACTTATAGAGAGTTTGAATTAATTTATTCAATCAAAGTTTGAATCTGTTTGCTAGGTACTTGATCCCATCCCTAGTTATAACACCCTGAATTGTGCTTTAATTATTTATTATTGCAACAATTACAGTTCGACGATTATGCTGCAAATTTTATGAGCTCATTTAGTACGTGTCTTAATAATCACAAAATTTGCCGTATAATTTCTTAGATTTCCACTCCAGTACATCAAATGCATAGTTATAAAAGAAACGAAAACTGCATAGACATTTATTTCTCCTTTCCGTAATTTTAATAAATTATAAGTACATTTACTGTTTTCCCACTTATTTTCGTCGTAGCTGCGTAAAGCCCACAGTCTAGCCATTAATGTACTAATCTGTTCATTGAACAATGCACAGTCAAGGCCAATTTTCAACTAGCCAGCTGCCTGATATGAGAAAGAATTTTCGTACCCATTTAAAATGAATAAATATTCTTATCGCGTTACTTGCGCTCTAGCGTTCATTAATAATTCATCAACGCTTTGATTCGAAGGGAACATAAAAATCGTACAGTTAGCAGAAAGATAACTACGATACTTCTAGTATAATTTGGTTCGACCAATTAAGGCTCAAAGAAGAATCGGAGGTCGCAGCAGTGTCGTAGCAAAATGATAACGCCGCTCCCACCGGAGACTTCGACGCGTGAGTAAGACAAGAGCTCGGCGATTTCAAGGCGCGCGACTTGCACAAGCCCGATCCTGAGAGAGTTCGATCCGTTACGTTCCTGGATCAGAAATTCCAATAGGGGATCGCGCAAATACACCTGCACGCCGCTTATGCAACCATTGTTTACGTCGCTACAATTATGATTTTGGTATAGGAGTGTGTGTTGCCCGGTACATTTTCCCACATCGATTCCAAAGAAACGAGAACCGCAAGCGACCAAACGGAAAAACCACGAAAAAACTTCTCAATTCTTTGCAAATATGTATAAACATCAATTATACAAAGAAACTATATTATAAATAGACTGCGGATTTTATGCATTTATGACAAAAATGAGTACATACATGTAATTTAGAGCAGTGGACATGTGTTAAAAACATTTAAGGACACATCAATATATTAGTTTCAGCTGCATAGAATAATTAAAACAAAAATACAATTTTTGTTTGGCTCCTGTGTCCTGTAATCAATGCAAACATTTTTTATTTTGCATAAAGATCCGCAGTCTAATTATAAAGAAAATACATATATGTATACATGAAATATTTATACAGGTGGATATGACGTGCATTTCAAAGAAACGAGAGCTGAACGTGGCAAATATGTATAAATGTCAATTATAATAAAGAAAATAGATGTATACATTAAATATTTACGCAAGTTGACATTTCACAGAACTTGAAAATGAAAAATAATGTTTTTGCAAAACATGGACAGAGACCGTTCTAACAGTTGCAAAGTCTATTTTGTTGTAACACGAATTCAAGCACACACGGTTTCATTCCAAGAATATTATAATTACGACTTTACGACTCATTAAAAATGTGCACAACTGGGAATAGCAAGAAACCAATGGTACTCAGAGGTTACACAATTGATTGACTATAATTCTATGCTTTGTGGATGAACAGAAAAATATGTACAGTGAATCGGCAATTAATTTTACAATTTCTCACAAGAGCAAAGAACTACCGGTTTCCGGATCGGATGATTCGATCAAGTTCCGCGGTTCTCAAGATTTTCCATTTTCTCGAAAGCTCTCGTCCAATTCGCTAAATTAGCTCGGACTATACACGGTGCGCGCAAGAGGCTCGGCGGCGCGTTTCGTTAATGAAATGCAAGAAGTTAACTGTACCGACCGAGGGGACTGCGAGATACAGGATCGTCTTCATTGTATCGGCGTGTGATCAAAGTTGTAGGTTACTATGCTCGTTGGTACTCGTTAAAAGCTCGCGGAACCGCTCTAATCATTATCCGCCAAACCCGTTGCTCCGGTAATCCCGCCGTTTGCATTAATGCTACTTATTATTCGACCCTTAATGGAAACGGATCGCCATGTCCATTGTTATTTTCTGTAACGGTACGGGAAAATCTGCAGCCGCGAAATTTCCCATGATGGACACACTGGAACGTGGACGCGTTCTTGACGACCTGATTCCTACCTGGCGGCCGGGATCTGCGGGTAATTAACGTGAATCATATTCGTCAAGCTGCGGCCACCATCTTCTCTCGCGGATAAACGGTTTTCTGTAACGGGTCTCTGATAAATTACGCGCCTCTGCCCCTCCTCCCTCATCCACTGACGAATTTCTTCGCACAGAAGTCATTTCAGCCAGTGTCGCTGCCTACCTCGTTCTCGTAATCGCGTCGCCCTTTCATCAATTTTCCTGATCCACGTGTACAGGCTGTATAAAATGTAATGGTCTGGATCTGTGGACATTTGTAAGAGAAACTTGCCGCAAAATTGTTTATTTGTTTGCACACATATGGCTCCTTCCAAACTTCTTCTTTTCTGAACGAATAGAAGGTGTTGATATAAAAAAAAGCTTTAACAATTTCCTTTATATACACCGATCTAGAGGTGTAGATTCACCCCTGGAACGGATGACCATTACTTTTTATACACCCTGAACAGTGTACGGTTTATAATGCTCACAAGATGTAGACAGCGGATCTTTATGTAAAATAAAAATTTTCTACGTGAATTGCAACAAGCTGGAGCGAAATAGGAATTTGTATTCTTTTTGCCATTTGTTATTTGTTATCTATTTTTGTCATAATTGCATAAAATCCGCTGTCTAGTGATCAGAAGTCAGACAGCAAAAAAATATATATATAAAAAAACATTTTAAATCCACGCTTATATTAAAATGGACTAAAAAGGAGAAATAATTTTTTTAGACATTGGTGACCGTAAATAAAAGCGTGGAGCGCTAAACTACATTGACGTAATCTTCGTGGGCGCTCCACGCTTTTATTTATAGTCACCAATGTCTAAAAAAATTATTTCTTCTTTTTAGTGCATTTTAATATAAGCGTGGTTTTTAAAAAGTTTTTTTTAATATAATATATTTTTCTATTTTCTACGAGAGTCGCGCGGCGAGGTGTGACGGTTAATATAAAAAAAATTTTTTCTCCAAGACGCACAGTTTTTTTAAAATTCGTTTTTTAATATTGCATTGTCATCCAGTTCTGAGCTATGTTTAAAGTTTCAAGTCTCTAGCTCATCGGGAAATGGTTTAAAATTCGATTACAAGATTTGACGCATACAACAACAACTCGGCAAGCTAATATAAGCGTGGTGAAAAAGACTTTGTGACACCGCTGGAAATTTTAATCAAACCTTCGAACTGTTTTGTATAAAACTTATCTACTTCTTATTTCACTTCTTTTTACTTCTTATTTACTTCTTAACCCGTGTGTACGATAATAATGATAATTATTACACGGTAATAACCTATGTTTATAAATAAAGGTATCGCCGCTCGGGGCATGGCCCACATTGCCCCGCCGTCAATTACAATTTAATAGGCCCACGGGACTCCCCGTTCAATTAATTACAAGCTCGCTAAACTCGCCAGCCGCAACATTGTAGTTACGCCCGTATGGTTAATTGACATTTAAAAAAGTGATCAGCGATGCGCCGTTCCTCGCTCCGAAGGATCGGGTGGCGTTGCGCATGCAATCAGCGTAAATTGTTCTGGGGAACGATGACTTTTGGGCGAAATGGTAATTTCGACGCCATTGAAACGGTTTATTATTGCGATTTATCGGCGGCTGTCGTGTTATTGTTCGTCGGATTTACGAGGAGCCGCAACCGGTTCAATGTTTATCCGATCATTTTCCTTGTCCCGTATTAGTATCGAGAATTTTTTAATTACCAATCCATTTCCGGGACGGTTGACAACCCTAGCTCCGAGTTCGTAGCGTTTGCATGGTTCGAGGATAATCCAATCTAGTCTCGCGTAACAAGTTGAACAGTAGAGTCGACCATTGCGAGAAAAACAAAGCTGTCGCTTGAGAACCCGGCGGATAAGACTCGATTCGCAACCCGGCTTTCCCACAGAAAAGAACGCGACCGCGAAACGTTGTACACGCGTTCCATGAGCGCGCGTGTTAGATTTAGAACGTTTACGTATACACGCATACACACAGGCGCGTCTCCCGATTAAGATCGCTATTGGCAAGACTGTGAACCTTCCTTTTTTATTGTTCGTTTTATTTGCATAAACCTTGCTGCCCGTCGGGCGACGAACGAGCGATGCCGGTGACTCAACGATTCCTTGTACCCAAGGATCGAATGACGGTACGTTTTTTATTTTACGTTTATCCTCCGCGCTCTTTATCGGTTTTATATTTGCACTTGTATTTGTTCTTTAATGTTTGCTCGATCGACAGACATTTTTTTCAGTCTATTAATGTACATATGTATATGTATAATAATATGTAGACAGCGGGATTTTATGCATTTATAACAACGATGAGTAGGTGTAATATAAAACAGTAAAAACATTAGAAGAATTTAAAAAAATATTGTTATATTATTTCCAATTAATCAAACACATTCAGAAAGAAAGTAAATATCTATTTCACTCCAGTTTGTTGAGTGCAGAAATTGAACAGGGTGGTACACCAATACCCACCAAAATCACATAAAATCGAAACAACTTGTTTAATAGTACAAAGATAGAAAAGAAGTACAGTAAACTCGTGTATAACGCGATCAAAAAATTGTTTGAAACGACTGCATATTTACAAGTGTATACTTTTCATGTGACAGTAAATTTACATATGCAAAAACTGTTTAAAAAGACTGTACACTTACTGATACAAGAGATACATATATGTATACAGTACCTTTAAACAATTTTGTGATCGCGTTATACGGGAGCCGACTGTAGTTTATCATGTCAATGATTTTTGTAATTGCGATGTTTTCATTTATTTCCGGTAGAGTTTTCTGTGCTGTACGAACGATGTATTTTGTCATTTTGTATTTTGTATGTACTGCATGTATTTATCGTGACTCATTCGCGTCTTGTTCTGTTGATAATTCATTGTGGCAGAAAGTTAGCTGATTTGCATGATCCCGTATGCAAGAATGGTTACCCACTAACATTATTTTCTCTAATGAGGCTTTCGCCTGGCAACTTTTAACCTTCGATTTCGTAACACTAAATTTGTAGCGCGTATAACACACTGGCAAGAATAAAACCGTAACGAAAATATGGATTAATCAGTCACTCGTGCTTTCGGCTTTGAATAAAGAGACTCGTGTGATCACGCAATATCACGATCTAGAGTGTGATCAGATCGCGGTACGACGAGCCATTATATTAAGAAAAATTAAGCGTAGAAAGTATTTATACATATGATTTCACGATTTCCCACCTTGAATAAAAATGGTGTACTTCGACATTGTTATTTCACGAGGAAGTAACAAGAAATCGAACATTTAGTAATTGGTAAAGAATTCCAGCTGAGAGACACACTTCCCTTTCGCTCTTAACCCTTTGCACTTGATTTGATCGATATAAAACTGATATAATACCTCGTACAATACTTTCGGTAGTTTATTGAAATATTAATACGTTCAGTAATTTATTGAATACTTTAATAATGCAACAAATATTTTGAGTAATGTTGTAAGAGTTATTAGCGACGCCTCTCTCAGTCACCACTCGAGTGCGAAGGGTTGAACGTGCCCTCATAATTATAATAAGAAATGAGTTTATCAATTATTTCACATAACACTATTTTAAACTAAATTAATTCAATGTAATTTTTAGGATATTGTGAAAAATGAACCGTTAGATATTGCTTGTTATTTAGTGTTAGCATCCTTTTCCTGGAAGTATCTCGAAACAAGAACTACAATCACTTAGACCACTTTCATAATTATGAGCACAAATACAGGTTTTATCAACGAAAAGTGATTTTAGTGTAAATATAAAATTGTTCTCGCTAGCCCGGCATAATACTATGTTGAAGTGATTCGCACATGATTAACATCGGAGCCGAACCTGTTCTGGAAAAAGTATACGCTCGCGTTAACGAAGTCTAACCACACGATAAAGCCGTTCATAATTGCACCATTTCCAGTTAATTAGTAGTCCCTAGTAAATTACAAATTGCTACATATCCTTGGAATTTTAATCGTCCAGTCCATACAGAGTGAACTTTCGTCGCGAATGTCAGCCGATTATGTTGCCTGATAAAGTCGATTAAGACGTCATTGGCTGTTTAAGCGAAGCCTGTACCTCAATTTGCATTGCTACTTCAGTTCGCCATAATAGTTTCGAGCATGGCATCGTACAAATCATCATATTATCGCAGCATCGTTGACGCGCTAATTTGCCGTTCGTTTATTGTTTATTACACGTATACTACGATTTTATTTCTTCAGCGGGTCCCTGTCCACTTTTCAACTTTTTCCTGGAGAAATCAGGACAATTATTATTCGAAAACGATCGTGTACCGTGAAATACATTCTTCCTCGTTAACCTGTTCATTGATGATAGAAAACCATGCAGATACGCGATAACCAATTATAATCTTTCCGACCGTGAATTTTGAGAAAAATGTATTCATTAATATTAACACCTTCCGGAAGGACAGGCTGTTCATTTTCTAGATATTACAGTGCACAGGACATTCTTGTCTAATTTTCGCAATATCGACACGGTTTCGCAGAAGGAGTCTAGATCAGCGGTGGCCAACCTTTTACGTACCATCCGTAAATTTTTTTCACATAGTAGATCAGATGCGCCATACAACTTGAGCACTTTTTCTACCTTCTTACTTACTCTACCTTCTACCACCTTATTATTCAATTTTCTCAGTTATGCGGGAATAGCTTCGGAAATCTTGAACATATGGTATAGGAATGTAGGGAACTTGAAAGGGGCTTGTGCATAGAGGAAATAGTGAGTGAGAGGGGGCCAAAGAAAGCGATAGAATGGCTGAGGAAGTTAGGGGAAAAAAGGGAAGAAAAGAGTAGAGAGAAAGATAACAGAAAGATAGCTCAAAGCAAAATGTATGAGTGGGTCCAGGGATGTGTGGAATGATGAGAGAGTTTAGTTAGAGTTGTAAACCAAGTTCCTTTTTATGGCCGGAAGGCTAAAAATAAAGCATTTCTATTCTATTCTATTAAATTTTCTCGAGAACAACGAAGCCGCCCACGCAATTTTGTTAGTCTTGATTTTCATCTTATTTCCTGCCATAGAGTCCACTTGACCGAATTTGTACCATAATTATGAAACTCCCGGTATGAACTGAGAGCCCTCGAGTGTCGAAAATATGAAGATGGCTCAGTTATGGCGACTACTTCGAAAGAATACGTATAGGCGTAAGAATCCAGTGCGCCACTTGTAATCATCGAATGCGCTACAGGTTGGCCACCCTTGGTCTAGATCATGCCGTGCACAATGGATCGAGCAAGGGAGGGAGGGGCGGACGCACGGTTGGTTCCCTTTGATCGATATCGTCGTGGATGGCGCGAGCGCCTGTCGTCGTTAGGAATTAATTATCGGGCAGCTCCTAAAAGGATTCACGATAACGAGCGCAATACATCCCGACCCCTCTAATTACTTCGTTGAATCGTTGCAGGGAGGTGGAACGGAGGATGATCGTCGTGCCGGATCGGCGAACCGGCGAGAGGGATCGTTGATCGAGGATCGAGGGGAGTCGCGGGCAGCCGCGCAACGCTCCGCTGGATCCTCAGAAGTCGGGCAAAAAGCTTTTCTCCCCGGCTCCCGTGGTATTTCATTGCCCGTATAATCATATCCGACATATAACCATCGTTATGTGGCCACCGGTACGGGGACCGGAGCGTCCAACCGCCTGCTTCGGTAAGTGTCAGTTTCAATTTCTTCTTCCTTCTCCGTTTCTTTCTGCCAATCCCTCCCCCTACTTCACTTCTGCCTCCCTCAACCGTTAGTCTTCTTTGCCAACTAGCCGAGCCTCATCTCTCTTCCCTCTTGCAGTTTTCGCCGTCCTCCCAACCTCTCCGTGTCCCTTGGAAATATTAGGTAATCGTGTATTCTTTTTATACAAAATCCTCGGGACACGCGATAATTAGTCAAAGAACTTATACGGTGACTTCTATTAATATTGGACCATATACGATTTGAACTTTCTTGAGAAGCTAGAATGCTAGAACAATTCCTTTACTACATGATATGAAAAGAAATTTTTTCAAAAAATGCAATCAGTCGGAATTGTACAGAAAATACTAAAAGTAGAAACTTGCAACATCTTTCGTCTGTTTAGCCAGCCATTCGGAGGCCAAGCCATTCTAGAGCACGAGAAGCAAGTCTATTTTTCAGAGGTTTTTTACAGGAACGAAAAATCTATTTACAAAAAAATCTATCAAAAAAAGAACATTCTACAGTCGGAACAGTACTCCCACAATTTCGGGCAATTTCAGAACGAAGAACCAAAAATTTTGAAATCTGTAAGTCCAAAAGCTAGAGAAGCACAACACATACGGATTTTTTGTTATGAACAATTTTTCAGGTACTTTCAGACCGAGCCGACACCCACGCGATCCCAAGCATCGCGACCGTCGGTACATCATTTCCGAAACGTCCCCGGTAATTACCACCACTCCCGTCCCGTTCTGAGATGTTTTTTGCGTGTCCCTGCCATTTTTCCCGGTGTTTCGCGCGCCCCGCCGTTTTTCTGCGTCCCCTGTCCGCGGTATCCGCGCATTCATCTGCCGCGTTCTTACCCCGGGTCTCGTTGAACGTGTCCTTTCCCTCTTCCTTTCCAATTATATACAGCGTGTTCCTCGTTTATTTACTAAGTTCTAAGCGCGCGCCGACTTCCAGTACGTCGGAACGCGCCGCTCGGATTCCAGGTGGCATTCTGCCGTTTTTCCCGTCATAATGCCAGACCACTTTTGTTCCCTCGGACTGAGGGGCCGTGGTCCCCGGCATTTCGTAGCTATTTAGCTACCCCGTGTCCCCCTCGCCGTCCACCATTCTCGCTAAACCCGATCTTCTATCACTTGACCCCTCGAAATCCCGACGATCGGCTCACTCTCGCAATTCACGTCTGTTTATAGGTGCTAGCCTTTGTCTTTCGGCGCCTTTCTTCTCTCCATCCCCCATATCCCACCTCCCCTTCTTGCCAATTAAAGCCTCGAATACCGCGGTTCGATAATAAAGCTTGAACCTAGCTTTATTCTCCGGAGATTGGCATTTATGTGTGTTTCCACTATCTGTTTATTCGAGAGTTCTGCCTTTCTCAGAGATAATTACCATTCGTACGAGAGTTAATGAGTCGCACGTTGTCGAGAATAATAAACGCTCGGAGAATAATTAACCCCTTGCCTTGAGACGTTGAGTCCGACTCCCCGCCATAATAAACGCGAACGTTTTTCCAAGGAAAATCAGAATTTCGGACTCGTTTTCTTCAACTTTTCATGGCGAGTTCGCTTCCACGAATTCGTCATTCTTTCTTTGGTTTTGTTCTTCGAACATACAGGGAATAATTAACTCTGTAACAAATAGCTCTTTTCGACATCGATCGGCACGTCGCGTCGCGTCGGTGATCCACCATTTCTTACGTGGACGTTTGGCCAGCCAACAGTAAAGAAATCAATCGTAAATTCTGTATTACCATCAAGGATCGGCCACACAAATCACGGGGATCTTGCAGTCCGTTTGGATAGTGGCCAAAAAGTCGTTTGGGATATCGAATGCTCATTGAGAACGGATCGGAAGGGATCGATAAATCATACATCCCGTACAAACGAGGCCCGCCACATTCGCTTATTCAATAATATACAGGGTGTTTCAACATTCCTTCAACATCCGGAAATAGGAAGTCCCTGAAATCATTTGAAGCGACATTTTCCTTTGCAAAATTGGCGTCCGCGGTTTTGTGAAGGAGTTAAGAACGAAATACACGGACCAATCAGAACGCGATCTAGACGCGTGTTGGCACAATCGGCCAATTGACAGTTCGCGCGCCGGACCGACTGTGTCAACACGCGTCTAGATCGCGTTCTGATTGGTTCGTTTTTTTCGTTAATAACTCCTTAACGAAGCCGCGGACGCCATTTTTGCACAGGAAAATGTCGCTTGAAATAATCTCAGGAACCTCCCATTTCCGGATGTTCAAGGAATTTTGAGACACCCTGTATGTATGTCTCAATGCTTGTAGATTGACCATTTGCGAGAGATTCTATGTCTGTAAGCTAGGCTAGTTTGTCCATTTTAATAATTCCCGTTCACGTTCGTCAATGATGTCACATTTACATGGCACGTGGGAACACTTGTTTAACCTTTAATTAAAGCTGAGGCATTGCAGAATATGGAGAAAATACAGAGATTATGGTAGGAATATGGTAGGTTACAAGAAATTTGTGATTTATCCAATACCACGTTTCTCTCTCTCTCTCTCTCGGTTAGACTTTTTTCTGGACATGCTGATTTGAAAAAACTAATGAAATCTCAACTTTTTCGTTGAAATGATTGTAATCTCTCTATTTTTTCCATATTCTGCAATATTACAGCTTTAATTTAACACTCAATCTACCGAGCCTTGAAAGCAAGTGGTACATGTTCCCTTATAAAAATGACAAGATTGATTTTATTTAGACTTTGTGCAGCTTCTATTGTAATATTTGCTCCACTAAAGATATCTATACAATCATTTCTTATGAAATTATTTTTATTATACGAATAATCGTAAAATAAAAAATGTGAAACCGGTGATGGTAGGTTCAGCGTTAAATAAAAATCGCTTTATCTCATTTCTATCGAAAGTTCTTTGGTTTTTACAGAAAATTCATCGCGCTTTGCCCCACTGCGCGTGGTAAATAAATGTTCGATCGCCGATACTCTTGCCGTTAAACGTGTTCCGAGATAAAGTCCCTGATAGATATACCGCGCGTCATAATGAATTCTTTTTGCGGTGGCTGCACACTGCACCCTTTCGAACGACTTCTCGGTACGTCTCCGCCCCGTTCTTTTCGTCCCCCTTTCCCCTCGCCCCCCGCGGCGGCTCCTCTTGTTCTCGTCATTATTATTATTATCATTAACTATAAAAGAGGAGGGTAAATGGTAGCGGGGAGACTCGTCGGATAGAGAGAGAGAGAGAGAGAGAGAGAGAGAGAGAAAGAGAGCGACACAGAGAGAGAGAGAGAGTAACAGGGAGAGTATATGTCTGTAGTAGAAGGAAGCTGCTCGTAGGCCTCGTGTATTTGCAACGCGAGAATTATCGATCGCCGGCAAGCATTGCATCATAAATTACTGTTTTTATCCGAGGGGCCCGATTTTGGGGCCCGAGGCTCCTTTTATTCTCTTTTTCGCAGTCAGGAGATTTATCTGAAATATTAAAAGTCGCTTCCTGCCATGCGCACCGAGCGGGCACCGACTCGCCTCGGTCATTGTTCGCACGCCATTCTTCCGCCATTACCGTCCGACTGCGAGATCTCGCGATTTTATCGCGAATAAAAGTCCACCGAGTCGAGTTTTGTCGGAATTCTTCTTGAAATTATTACTTCAAACGCGTAGTCCAGTCATCATGCGTAAATGTCATTATCCTTAAATGTTTAGTAATTGATTTAGATACCAACGTATTTAGTAATCTAAATTCTATTTGGAATAATGGCATAGCAATGTTTAGTGACGACTATGAGTCACCACTCGAGTGCTAAGGGTTAAAGTACAGCGATAACTAGAGACTGCGGATCTTTATGCATTTATGAAGAAATTGATTGGGTGAAATATGAAACAGTAATATATTGTTTTTAATGTACCAAATACCTAATAACAAGTAACATTGTTCTTAATGTAACGAAGGGTTCGTCAAGGGACGAAATCAATTTTTATTTGCCTCCTACTTCCCACAATCAATGCAGAATATTTTTATTTCGCGTAAAGGTCCGCAGTCTAGTGACTGTGCTATTTAAATGGAGCTCTCGTTCGAGATTTTACTGGTTCGAATAAAAAAAGGAAATCTAGTTACTTTTGGTGCATAACCTCGTCTCTACTTTGCATTTGATCGTGTACTATCATTGCGTATAGCATTACAGACTGGCGCGGCTCGGCGAGAGGCTGGGTGCACGAAACACGCGAGAATTATCGATCAACGTTGATGCGCGGCCGCTGTAAATAACAGTTTTTATACCGTTTTTATCCTCTGCCGTTTCCCCTGGTCGTCGGAGATTTATTTGAAAAATTTTTTTAAAAAACCAAACTGCCCCTTTCTTTCTCCCGGGCTCGGCTGGCCCCTCTTGAGATGCACCCGGCCGCATGAGATCGTCGTACTTTTGCCGAAGGTACCCCTTGCAGCCGGCTACGTGGCGGAATGCGTTCGCAAACGCGCTGTGGGTGATTTTTGCAGGGCCGTACTGGACCTTTCGTCGGCTTTCCGTCGTTAAATTTTTGCCCGGTTACGAATTTCGATCGCCGACGGTACATTCGATGTTATCCTCGAATTTTCGGTTCGATCTTAAATACAAATACCTTATACGTGAATTTTAATTTTAATTATGTATATATGAATGAATTTTAATAAAGTTGAAATTTCAAATAGTTTGAAATCAGCTGTAAAATGTTCAATTAAAAAATGAAATCATTCAAGTTCAAACTTTAGAGAGAGAGAGTACCGCTCCAAAAATAAAAGATACAAATGAATCATTGTATACATGAATTTGAATCGCGTACTATTCATGTTGTATCCGACTGAAATTCTGAATTGCTTGAAATCGATGGCAATATCCAAGTTGTTTTCAATCGAGATCAAACTAAACGACTAACTTAAAATTGCAGGAAATGTTATTCAATTCAAGTTCAAACAGAACTCCTCAAATTAAATTACTCATATCATAAGTGTGGTAAATTATTCGGGCTCCATAGTGCATATTTAACATAGCTGCAGATGCAGACAGATTAGCACAGCGAGAGCCGTTTGTTTATACAATTTCAATAGACGTACAAGAGTCTCCACTTAGCCAGGTAGCTGAAGAAATAAACTCGTCTGGTCTCTCGAACAACTGATTTACCGCAGAAAGGGCAATTAAAACGCAATGATTTATTCTGCCGCGGCCATAAGACCGAGCGGTTCAAGCATTTAGTAGATGACGAATGCCGCCATGCATCAGTCAGGTTTTTTGGTCGCAAGATGGCACATCACAGTTCGCTTCTCTCAATCTACTCTTCGTTATCATTATGAACAGCTATAATACAATTAATTTCTGTGTGTGGCAGCGATAAAAAAGTTTCTTCGTTTTGAAAACGAAATTTAAAAGGACATTTTGTCGCTAGGCCCGTATCAAGCAGAGTTGTGCAGAATTACAAATGAATTACTCCAGGAATTATAATTACAAAGTAATTGAATTATATTCTAATTCAGTCATATTGTAATTTATTATTCAGATCTTTATTCAATTAAATTACAATGTAATTCGCAATTGCAATTGGAGTAGAATTATAAAATACTTTGTAATTCAATTACAATGCAATTCATAATTGTTATTGGAGTATAATTATAAAATAGCGTTCAGCGATTATGAACGAGGACGAGGAATAGAAACTACGCCGTATAGACAGCAAACAAGTATATGAAAGAAAAACATAAAAATATATCGCACTTCTTCAAAGTTCTGGGCCATAATTTGGAGAGCTGTATTTTAATTATATTGTATTTCAATTACACATCTGATTATAATACTTAGTAATTGAATTAATTGAAAGGTTTGAATTATGTAATTCATTTACGACGTAGTTGAAATACTAAACATATAATTGAAATACATACAATGTAATTCAATTGTGTAATTTTTACAATGTAATTGAATTAGCACAACTCTGGTATCAAGTTATCGTCTCCCTGCCTATTCAGATCATTAATTTGAAGTTGCAAAGTATGAGAGAAAACCTCTCTTATATTACATTATAAAATACTAATGTAAAGTATACTTACTTTTTCAGAATCTTCTGTTACTCACTTTCCGAAGTCGTGACGGCGAACGAGATGAAGTTACTCCGATCACGATCAAAATAGCTCTGCAATCTAAATGCGACTTCCGCGCGGAAACTCTCCCCTCCCATCATACAATGTATTCGATCACTGATCGATTGAATAAAAAATAATCGTTTATTAATTTTTCACATTCATATTATTGGTGCTGGCACAAAGACCAGACTACTGGCGATATAACTGAAAAGGATGTTATAGCAGACAAAAAACGCACACGGATCAGCTCGGAACTGGCCGAATATTTTACAACCACCGCGCTCCGACAACTTTAACCCCGAGAGATGGTCAACACGTGCGACAGACCCACCAACCAACGAACAGACAGACATACAATTATAAATTACGTCATTGTCGACCGAAAACAATACGAAAGGAATTTCCTTGATAGTTTCCCACTCCTCAATCTAAAGTCCTTCTGACACACCCTCGTCCGATTTTCGGTTACTTATAATCCTCATTTGTAACCAATACGATTTTAGTCGATGAAATACTTGTTATTCCATGACTTTTTTTCTTTTTGGGGAGTTATAACAGTTATGGTCCCTGCGTATAACCATACATCAAATTTTGCAAAAACTTTGACAGCTTATATCTTGATAATTATTTGTTTGCGACATATGGTTTCTTTCAAACTTATTCTATTATAGATAAGCGGAAGGTGTTGATGTGAAAACAAAAAAATCTTTGTTTTAAAAACTTTAACGAGAATTTTCTTTGGCATAAATAATTTTGCGGCTAGTTTCTTTTAGGAATGTCCACCGATTCAGAGTAGATTCGTCATTTATATAGGTTATATAGATTCATCACATAAAATTCATTTTATACACCCTGTACACCCACTGTAAATAAATAGCAATTTCGAAGGTGTTCATAATAATTCGATGACTCACTATGCAGTACGCACGGGTTTCTTGCTGACGGGAATAAATGAATTTATTGTAAAAATGAAGGATCCACCGTAGATACGGTCCTGCGATTGCCAAAAGGTGCTCGAGGACCCCCGTTACGTTGCGCTGTTCGACAAGAAAATTTGCCTCCGAGCTTGAACCGCGCATATCGCGCGCATACGTGTTCACATAGTATAAAACTCGTATAGACGTCGGTGCATATGTACGGGAGCGGGATGGCACGGCTGATTTATCGGTCGACATTTTTTCGGCAGATTTTTATTACGTTTTGATCCTCTCGCGCATACATTTTAGCGTTCGCTACCGCGTCCGGGCCCTAATATGGCGACCCTCCGATCGGCAAACGAAACTTTTCATGGTCTACACTTTTCCGAAATGTTTTACGACCCTGCCCCGCGCGCCTCGTTAACTCTGTAAATTATTCCCGGAGCCGTGCGACTGGAATTTATCATCTGTATCTCGATTACCGACGCGTAATCATGTTTTATGTTAATCGTACCGGCGCGGCGGCGCATTATTATCAGCGAACCGAGGATCTTTATGCGTTTATGCCGTATAAAAATCTTCGCGATTTCCTATCTACACTACAGAGTCGAATAAAAAATTAACGCATTTCTGGTTTACGTTTAATTTATTTGGAACAATACCGCGAGGAAAAGAACATTCTATCCGGTTCATGTTCCTTGGGATTTTTCTAGAAAAATGTACATTTGCATGAAACTCTGCTGTTTCGTTATCGGCCATTGAAATCATTGCAGGAATATTTATACATTTCGTAAACGATATTCTCGTAAAGATTATTCACTGAAGGTTATCTGTTTTTTTTATATTGATAGCCTTCTTTGTCTTCTTGATCGTGTTGATGCAGTTTCCGCCGTTTATATACTTATTAAACATTTCATTTTAAGGGACAAGTATCTATTATTTTATAGGAACGATTTTCACGATAAGGTTTATCGCTGTCTTCGTCGGTGTTTAACAGTTGTCGTATAATTTGGTTAATTTTTCTAATAGTTTATAATTAGACAGCGGATCTTTATGCAATTTTTATGCCAAATGAAAGTTTTGTACCTGAATTGCAACAAACTGGAGGGAAATACAAATTGACTTTCTTTTTTAATATGCTTAATACGTTAAAAGTAATTGTATATGGGTGAATCACGAATCGTGATGAGTAGAGATTATTAGCAGTTAGATCGTAAATGTTTTTATCGGGTAAAGCATAGTTTCAAAAGAACTTTCACGTGATTATAGCAAATTTTTCGTCAATTCTTTTTTCAATAATTTTTCAAGGTCACCTTCAATTTTTTGCAAATACCTATAATTTCTTTACGCTTATTTGTTACAAGATTTCAAGGCGAATTCGTAAACGTACCATAATGTTTAAAAAATTGCAAAAAAATTGCAGAAAAATGCAAAGAAGATTGCAATAAATTGCTTTCTTAATCAAAACATTTTCTTAATAACTGAGTAATTTCTACTGATCACGATTTGTGATTCACCCTGTGTATTGTTATATGAAGAAAAGTATTGTATATTATTATATTTTATATATTAAGATATTGTTATAGTTTATATTGTTATATTGTTAAGTCAGTAGAACAATATTTTAAAATATACTGTTTTAAATTACACATACTCTCTCATTTTTTTCATACAGTTTCTCGAATTAATATTCGTACGCTCTAAAAAAGGCGATAGCGTTTTTAATATTGTACTATACGACTTGAACTTTTTTGGGAAAGTAGAGCAATTAGTTTACTACAGGATGTGAAAAATTTTTTTTTTTCAAAAATAGTAATTGATCGGAATTATAGAAAAAATACTAAAAGTCACAAAGTGCACTGTGAAAGTTTCATCGAAATCGGTTGATGCGGGGAAAACGACAGGCATTGGAAAATGTAAGAATTTTCTTAGAGATATATGCAGAAAATCGTGAAAATCTGCAATTTTTACCATCTTTAAACGTTTGTAGCTGATTGCAACGTCGACCGATTTTGACGAAATTTTCAGAATACATATGTTTAATTGATACAGATCTACAAAATCTTTTTTTTTTTATTTTCAATATAGGCCCACATAAAAAAGTTGTAAAATGCAACTTTTAGTATTTTTTCTACAATTCCGATCAATCGCAATTTTTGAAAAATCCTTTTTTCACATCCTGTAGTAAACTAATTGCTCAGCTTCCCAAAAAAAGTTCAAATCATATAGTACAATATTAAAATTGTTATCATCATTTTTAGAGCGTCCGAATATTAATGCGAGTAACTGTAAATGCATCAAATCCGCTGTCTATTTATAATATATGGCCGAACTGTAATAGTTTATAATCTGTGGCTGTTGCCAAAACATTCAAGACAAGGCATGTTCAGAAACAGAAGACCTCGCTGACTGTAAACCGAGCAACACGCACATATAATAAACAAATAAACAGCTTTTATAAAAAGCCCTACATTTTTCAATTCTTTCGACCGTAACATAGCTTTGTGCTCGTTGTCCAAATTGTTTATTAACAATTCAAGTGCTGGTTTTTGACAATAGACACGCAACGGTGCTTCTTAATCATTTCTATAACAATCGTATATATCAAACTTGCCGCACAGAGTCATCCACCTCTCACAATGTTTCGAGAGAACAAGTCGTCTGTAATTCAATAACATTCGTTAAATTACACACAATATTATACATATATACATCTCCGCAACAGTTGCAGAGACCCGCAGTTGAGTTATAAATAATTGTCCGGGTAGTTGATAAAAAGAACACCCAGTTTCAACAAATCTCACGGTAGTTCTGGCCAAGAGCAGAGGGATTTGCAAATTTTTGGTCAGTGAAATTCTCTCGCGAGTGCGTCGATTATCCTTTGAAATGTGACGCTATCCAGACCACAATATGGCCTCTCCTGAGGTGGGACAGGTGTCGATCTTCTTCGCCGACGACGGAATATGTCGTCGAAGTCGTCAGCGGCGTTCGGAGGATTCACCTTGGCAAAGTAAAGCGCGGCGAAACCGCTGTAGATCAGGAGAGCCGCGGTGGCAAGCTGCAAATTCATCCATTCATTTATTCTGTTTTCTTTTTTTCATGAACACTATAATAATTTTGAAAAAGTTCAAAAGAAATTGATGTACTCATTCAAGAACAGAGACTCACTTGAAAAACGGCCCAGAACTTGTAACTACCCTCGTTGATGAGGAAATCATAATAGCCACCCCAATAGTCAACTTTTGAATCCACTATTGCCTTCTCTTTTTGTTCCTCTTCCTCCATGTGATGATCGTGATCATAATCATCCTCATCGTGACCGCGTCGATATGCCCTCGAATGTCTAACAACAGTAAACATTTGTTAATTGTCTTTGTTGAATATTTCTGTGATATTAACTTATCAACACAGTATTGTTAAATTCTTCTAATGTTTTTACTATTTTAAATCATACCTACTCATTTTTGTTATAAATGCATAAAATCCGCTGACCAGTCATAATAGACTTCCTATGACCTTATTTTTTATGTGGATGTATCGATGCACCCGCCAGGTGCAGTTACTTTTATTATCCTACATATAAAAGTATTGGGTTGGAAAGGGAGTTCGTAGTGTTTTCAAATTGAGAATCGAAGATTAAATTAAGGTATTTATTCATATGTTTAATCAATAAAAAAAACACGAGAAGTTACCTCGAAAATGGCAGAAAGTAATAGAACAGAATGGAAAATATGTTATTGAATACATCTGTATGAATAAATGTCTGAATTTTATAATAGCTTTCAATTTTAATTTACAAAAGCTACGAACTTTCGTTCTAACCAGTGGTGCATTACCCTATGGGCAACTTGGGCGAATGCACGGGGCCCCAAACAAAAGGGGTCCCCGAACACAAACCAAGATCCAAGATCTAAATTCTACGTTTTTCTCATAAAGTTCTTTAGTTGGGGTTAGGGGCTCAGAAATTCTACTTTTTCCCTAGGCCCCAACTAGTTATAACGCGCTACTGGTTCCAACACAATACTAACCCAAGGTCATCGAAATGTCAATACTTCACGAGATATTTGACATTTTGTGTCGGAAACATACTTCATACAAGAAGCATAGAAACTCTCGATATTAATTGTAGGAACTAATGTCATGTTTACTGTGACACAAAATGTGGGTATTGACATTTCGATGACCTTGGTTTAGTACTTTTACACGTAGGATAATAAAAGGGATCGATTGGTTTAACAAAAAGATGGGATTGCATTAAAGAATAAAGTGCAATTGCACCTGGCGGGTGCATCGGCGCATCTACAAAATAAGGTCATAGGAAGGTAGGACATATTATGGCATATGATTTTATCCTGTATCATTTTTTTCTATTTATACTTGAAAAAGAGCAGTAACTTTTGTCCCAGTTCCCAAAATCACCCTGTATATTCGAAGTTGATTTTACAACATCGTACGTAAGAAAGAAATGGTTCGAAACGATTTTTAAAGTACCTGTACGATTGCAGAGCTGTGACAGCGTCAGAATTTTCTGCAGATTCCTCCAATGGTATAGCGATCGCGGGATAATTGTCATCGGCTGAGACATGGGAGATGCAAACGAGTAACAGAAGGCAGTGGCAGACTAAATTTGTTCGTCTTCTGTCTGAAATATTGCACATATGTTCTTAAAAGATTCGGTTCAACATCATTTTAAATAGGCCGTTTAGATAATACAAATAAAAGAGTTCTACGTAACAAGTTGAAAAGTTGAGAAGTACAGTAAATCATCTATAAACGCAAAAGCCACGTGGAGGTTCGTTTGCATTTATCGTAGACGGACACTATTTTGTAAGCAACAGCGACTCTCCGCGTCTCTTTCTTTCCCATACGCTATCCTTCCTTGCGTCCGAAACGTTCATCGTCAATTAAACCACTAAATACAGTTGAAATTATATCGTGTTTGGTCTTATTTTAATCAGAAAAATGCCACAAGTATATTGGTGAAAGTTCCATAAAAAAATAAGTTATAACAAAAAAGATTTTATAATGGTATTACATTGTGAGTACGCACGGGCCTTTGAACTGTGCCGACGACTGCGACTCTCCGCGTCGCATTAGTAGTGGTTCACACCGATATACCCGAGCTGAGATCAGGTTGCTGTAGTGGAGGGGATATTTTTTTGCATTCATCGTATATGGCCTTTTTGCATTAATAGAAGATTTACTGTAGTTCGAGCGGTAAACAAATCGCTGAATAGTACCTCAGCTTATAAAACTTCTGGCAATTCTCTCTCTTTCTCTCCCTCACAAAAAGCATGAAATACAAACTTCTCTAGATTTTGACACAATTTTCGACATTCTGAATTTCCCAGAATATATTCAATCTCGATAATATCATTCTACTCGGCTTTCTGCGAAGTTCATCGAGAAAGCCGCGATCGCAGGAGATTATTGTTCAGCGCTTACCCATAATGCCTGTTCCGGTTGATTCTGTTCGATGAACCCTGAGAACTGGTCGGAAAACGCGTGTCCTGCGCGTCTCATTCACGAACACGTGTCTCGCGAACACTTTTCTCTTCCGTTTCACCGATTCACGCGAACCTGTGTTCACCATTAACCGGCTCGTTCATACTTCGTAGCCGATCGAACCGAATCCTCGCAGAACCGGGAACGAAAATCGCCGCTGCTATTGTTCGGATCTCGAATCGAATCTCGAAACGAATCTCGAAACACGCCGATGACGGGAATCCCGATCGGAAGAACCGTCGACGATCAAATGCAAGCAGCAACTGAGAACCGATTCGAAGACCCAGTTCAAACACGCTGTTACGTTTCACGCGTACCGGTAACTGTATCACCAGAAACGTTAAGCAAATCCAGCGTAAGGCGCTAACAGCCCTAATTGTTACAGATCTTACGTATCGTCGCGTCGTCTAGAAACACTTCAGTCAAGAATTCGCCACTAGGCGACGAAACGGACGAGCCCCATTTCCGCACATTCTGCCTCCTGTCTTCGCTCTTTTATTTCGAATGGTGTTTGCACTTCTTGTCTCCGCCTTTGTTTGCAGAATCTCAAACGATTTTTAGACGAACGCAATTGCCCGCGTATTTATTATACAGGTTTTGCACTCCAAACTCACCGTTTTGCAAATCAATTTCACTAATAAAGCATGGTTCTCCTTCCTGTTGATAAAGAAAATCGCATACACCTCCTATCAGATTGCGTAACCATTCGTGAACAGACGATTGAAAAAATTTATCCATGGAAACAATTTTACTTTATTATTCGACTGTGGATTTGACCTACATAGACATTTATTTTTCTTATCAGTCATTTTAATGAGTTCAAGATAGTACAACAGTATTTCCAAATTCTATAAACTTTTCTGATGTTTCGCATCTGATCTGCTTTTTGATAGATGCATCAAATCTGCAGTCTACTTATTGCACAGGTTTTGCACTCCAAATTCACCAGTTTGCAAATCAATTTCACCCTTTTGCAAATCAATAACAAACATGTAGTATCTTACGTCTTACTCTGCTGATTGATATTTTGCATAATTAACAAGAATTAATAAACTTTCAATTATTATCGTTGAATCAGCTTGATTTTATCGTTGAGACCAGAAGCTTCTGGAAAAAATGATTTCAGTAATGACACTGTTTAAGAGTGTCTAAATAAATAAATAAATAAATAAATAATTTTAAATATTCTTGATGGATAAAATTGAGTTTCAAAAGGATCTGGATGTTGGAGTGCGAAAACCTGTAATTCACATATTTCGTATATTCGCTTTGCCTTACGCGGACGATTTCGAAGAACTCCGAAAATTCACGAGTTTCCATCAAGTTTTCCTGTATGAGAATTCGAGCACCGGCTCGAATCAGGAGCTTTACAAAATCATAAGGCGGTGCACCCGACTTAATTCGTCCATGCTCGTTAATGGGCTAAAGACGCTCGTGTACGAGCGTAACGAAGTGGCCAGCCTCTAGGCCGTTTCTAACTGAACCTGCATCAAGCAGAAACATGTGTCGCAATTATCGCCGGTTTAGAGTATTGTTTCAACGGTACTTGCTTAAGAGCACGCTAATCGCCTATCCTAATACCGTAGGAGGATGTACATATATCGGTTAACCAGGCTGATGCTCGTTGTTGTACGTTTGGCTACTGTCTGTTTGCGGTACCAACAACAAAAGTTCCGCCGCCAGCACTGCGAAAAACTTTCCGTCATTTAGTTAGCCGGTTAAACTCTCGGCTTATAGATGCGGAACGGCTAAATGCTCAAATTGACCGAGATAAAGACAATCGAACAACGGACGACCAGTTCAAACAGCCCCAAGGTATAGTAACCAAGTCAGACAAGTGTCTAAAAACCAGGGAGAAAAATGGAATTTTACGGTGACCCTTGTCATTTCGCTAGTGAATACTTTAACTCAATCCAGAATCACTATTGCGAATTTTTTCTTTAAATAAACGACGTAAATAAATTAATCTATTGCTCGCTGTATTCAATGTGTACAGGGTGTAAAGAAATTATATGTCGCGTCTACCATAGGATGATTCTACACCCTCGATTTGGTTGAAATTGAACCAACGAAGGTGCCGCGAAATTGACCTTGACCTTGAATTTTAAGGCCAGAAGGTCAACCATTCTTTTTTAAATTGCATCGTATTTTACTCGTCGCGAAGGTTAAAAGTGCAATAGGAACCGTGGGTCGCAACTCAACCGCGACGAGTAAAATACGATGCAATTAAAAAAATTGTTGACCTTCTGACCTTAAGATTCAAGGTCAAGGTCAATTTTGCGGCACCTTCCTTAGTTCAATTTCAACCAAATCGAGGGTGTAGGATCATACTATGGTAGCCGCGAGATACAGTGGCCCACAAAAGTGTTCGTGTTTATACATCCTTTAAAACAGAATAACTTTTTTATAATTGTACCAAACGACCTGATGTTTTGTAAGCAATTAGAAGCATTGGTTTACTAAATTTTCCACAAATTATAATAATTTACAAGGTTACATGCAAAACTAAAAAAGGCATTTTTTAAAACTTTTTCATATGGGCCCTTAATGCAAATTTAAAATATATGTTTTGCAGATCTATGTTAGTTATGCACATACATACAATTTCATCGAAATCAGTTGACAAGAGAAAAAACGACACGAATCTACAATTAAACTACAACTAAACTACAATTTTCACAATTTTTAGCCGCTTGTAGCTCGTGTGTATGTTAATCGATTTCGATGAAATTTTCAGTATGTGCATAACTAACATAGATCTAAAAAACATATATTTTAAATTTTCATTAAGGGCCCTAATAAAAAAGTTTTAAAAAATGCCTTTTTTATGTTTGCATGTAACCTTGTAAGTTATAAGTTTTGGAAATTTTTTTTGCAGACCACTTAGTAAACCAATGGCTTCTAATGGTTTACAAAACATCAGATCGTTTGGTACAATTATAAAAAAGTTATTCTGTTTAAAATGGTGTACGAACATTTTTGTGGGCCACTGTATAATCTCTTTACACCCTGTACACGTCGAAGATTGTACAGGAAACTTTCAACCTGATTCGTCGAAACATGCATTCTCTCAAGAGCATTACCGATCAACTTTATAGTACCTTTGGATTATTATATTCACAACTAAAAATTGCTGTACCATTATTCAAAATATTGTTTACACTAGGTCGGAAGAAATGTTTAATTTTTGAGTTGAAATAGGTCCGCAAGATACAAATGTGTATGTGGTACTGCTGCATCTTGCAATTGACGCAAATCATTTTTATTTTACTCATTCAGTGGTATAGTGTTCACATTGCACCCCCATTTATTTATCGTGGTTATACAAAAATCTGTAAACTTCCAAGAAAGCATTGCATTTATAATTCGTGTCTTCCAACGTTGAATCTATTTCGAATCTAATCTATTTCCCGGTATAAATAAATAAAATGTGGTTAACTGGCTAGCTAAAACTGTAAAGGAAAGATAAATACATAGATATGTATAGTATAACGCTGCTGTATCTTGCAATTGATGGAAATCATTTTTATTTTACATAAAAATCCCCGCAGTCTATTTATGATACAGTGGTATAGTGGTCACACTGCATCCCCATTTAATTATCGTGGGTATTAAAAATTGTGTAAACTTTCAAGAAAGCATTGTATTTATAATGTCTGAATTGCGACGTTGAGAAGAATCTAATCTGTGTCTCGGTATAAATAAATAAAATGGGGTCCGCGAAACCCTAGGGCGCTAATAAATCAGAAAAAGTCGGTGGTGTGTGTCCAGAGGTAATCTGATCGCGGATCGATGGCGATTCTTATGCATGAAATGCATTATGCACGGTCGGGAACACGCGAAAGTGTAATATGATGAGACACTTTGTATTCTCGGTACGCGACGGAACTGAGGGGATCATACCCGAAAAGAAAACCGGGGATGAGAGCCGGATTGCGCCGGCGTAATTGGTCAATCGGAATGCTGGACCATCAGGGATTCTCGCCCCGTTTCCTGTAATTCTTTCGATTCTGCCGATACTGACAAATTCCACCTCGTTATCCGTCCAAAAAGTTGCGCCGTGACTCTCCGTTGTGACAGTAAGAAGCGGCCATAACCGAATACGCCGGTATTGCGAGGAATTTACGAACGCGACATTGTTCCGAAACGGCCGTCTTCATGAGCTTAATCGCGCCACATGATCGACGGAATATTCTGCTTCTTGATGTACGCAGTACCCGCAGTTACTTTTATCCCCCGTCAGTTTCTTTTGCCTTCCAGATATTATACAATCGCGATCGTGATATTTTATAACTCGTGTCGCAACGAAATCGAACTTGAGAAAAATTGACCATATCAAATGGGACAAGAACATAAATTGGTTAGAACGAACATCGTGAAAATGTTATGCAATTACGATCACAATATTTTACAATATTCACCATTAGACTGCGGATTTTATGCATTTATGAGAAAAATGGGCAAGTGCAGTTTAAAGCAGTGGACATGTTAAAAATATTTAAGAATATCAATATGTTAGTTCCAGCTTAATAGGACAATTAAAAGAAGAATACAATTTTTATTTGGCTCCTGTGTCCTGCAATCGATGCAAACATTGTTTATTTTGCATAAAGATCCGCAGTCTATTCATCATAATGTAAATAAAGCACGTATGTAGAAAATCAGAACGAAAATCGCTTAGGAATAATAATTTCAGTAACATATGATTCGGAAATGAAGTTTATTCAACTGTCGGACACACATTACATGTGTATGTTCTACAATGATTTAAACAATGATTGTCCGAATGTATATTCGAATTCACTCTGAAGGGGACACATTATCTTACATCTTACAATTAGACTAACAAGTTAGTACATCGTTTGACATAAATAATCTATTGTCGAGAGAATATGTACAAAAACAATAAATATGTTACAGTTAATATTTACATATGCAAAATACATTTAAATGATGCGCTGTGTGTATCAATAAATAATTGTTTATTTCGTATCCCAAAAAGAGAAAGCCCTTTTACTACACATGCTAGCAGAATGGCACGTTCATCATTCTTCATAGTGAATTATTAATCGATACACAATAATGCTTACGTTACACTCATACTATAATATCGAAATAGTAACTAATTGCATATTTATTACCAGACCCATCTCGCTGTACCGAACAATATTTACAAGCAATGTATTAAAATAGTTCAAATTCATCCTTTTGCAAATCAATTTCAACCTTTCACGAATAAAGCATTTTTAAGTAAGTGTTATCTAAAAAAGATCAAATCAAATGTAAATTAATTGTCAAGAAATCCAAAATTTTATCTATTGCAAAGATGTACGTCAAATACGTATTTAGAAGTAATTACGAGACTGCGAATCTTTATGCAATATAAAAATGATCTGCATTGATTGCAAGAAATAGAAACCAAATTGAATGTTAATTATTTCTTCCCTCAATGATTTTAATAGAGGAGAAATCATACATTGACATCTTCAATTTTAAAAATTTTTCAACAATTTCGAATTTCATCTACTAAATTTTACTATAAATGCATAAAGATCCGCAGTCTACTAATTACCAATTCATGTATTACAAAAAGGTGAAATTGATTTGCAAGAGGGTGAAATTGATTTGCAAAACCCATATGTAGATATAAAAATATGTTGAGTTCGAAAAAGTACAATTGTACTGAAACTAGCCGGGTTTTTGCAAGGTGTTCAATCAAAGAGAGTTAGCAGAGGCCAACATGGTGGAGAACGCGTTAACACCGCGCTGCGTCGTATAAAGAAGCGTTCAGTACTTCGAGTTCTTCGAGTTCTCGGAGGTTCTAAGAAGCCCTCCCATACTTCTCCGCAAAACTCTCGACCCCCTCCAGTATCCGTGCTGCGAGATCCCACCAGCTGAAGTTCGCGTACGCTCTCGAGTGCTCGACGGCTTCCGCAAGATGAGCCGGGAACGTAATCTTGTGCCTGGCTATGCTCTTCAGCACCAGAGCAGCGATGTAAATGATGAAGTAGATGCTGAAGTACAGCGGAACATACCAGAGCTTCTTCCCTATGAAATAGTACGAGTAGGGCCTCTTGTCCAGCCTCTGATCGTTCATTTCCGGCTTCTCGGTGTGCTCGTGGTACTCGGGTATGTGATCATAGATCAACTCGTGATGGAAATCGTGATCGTGATCGTGACCGTACGTGTGGCCATCGAACGGTGGATGATCTAGGGGAGCAGAATACTCGATCGGTTTCGGCGGGGGATCGCTGGGATAGGAATTGGATGGAAAATCGGAGTAATCTGAGTCATGCGAATCGAACGAGGCGTCTGGCTTGTAGGAATCTGGAGGCTGAAATAAGTTCAAAATCTCGATCCTTTAAAACTATTAAATCCTCTCTCCTTTGACATTTATGTACAAATTCTTCATACATAATAGTAATATTAATTATTAGACTACGGATTCGATGCATTTGTGACAAAAATGTGCTCATACAATTTAAAGCATTGGATACGTTAAAAATATTTGAGGACATTGATGTATTAGTTTCAGCTTCATACGATAAATTAACAGAAGAATACAATTTTTACTTGTCTTCTGTGTCGTGCAATCAATGCGAACATTTTTTATTTCGCATAAAGATCCGTAGTCTAGTAATTATTATATGGGAAACCATTCAATTTTTGTTCGGCTAAAGAAGCTACTTCGGTTTAGAACGGTGGTTCGACGGACGCGTCGAGTGAAAATACGTTCTCGCTAATGGACAGAGAATCTTTACCTTGTCGCTGATCTCGAAGTCCGAGTAGTCGTCCATGGACAGCGGCTTCGAGATGGGCTTGTCCGCGAGATAATCCGGCGGTTTCGGCATCGGTTTATCGCTGAGATACTCGGACGGCTTCGAGATTGGTTTGTCGTTTAGAAAATCGGGAGGTTTGTAGTCGTAACCGTCTACGAACGGCTGCTTCAAGTAGTCGAACCCGCTCGAGGACGGCGGTCCGCTGGGTGGTCCGCTCGGAGGACTATTCGGAGGACCAATTGGCCGTGTCGCTTGAACAGGTCTCGGACTGTCCTTCGGGTCCTTCGCAGGATCCTTGTTCTTGAAAGCGTAAATCGGTGACGGATGGTATCTGTCTTGGAGTTGCTTCCTACCGTTCAGCTTCGCCAACATATCGTAATCCAGCGTCGAGTACCTGCAATCAATTATCATTACACTAAGGATCTTTATGCACTCGTGGCTTACGAAAATGTTCAAAAAATACCGCAATATAAAAGTTAGTAAGATTTTCATTTGTTTCAGATCTACAAAGACTGTCCACATTAAAAATAGGATTTTATTTCACGCCACTTTCTCAAAGTTCGTCTATAAAAATTTAAAATTGCATAAATATCCGCAGTCTAATTAGATTTACAGGTATTTATTACAGAAATTAGTCTTTGTAAATCTGAAATAAATAAAAATCGTACTAAATTTCGTGAGATTTTATTTTCTAGCATTTTTTGAAAATTTTTATTTTATTTAATTATAGTACAGTACTACGCAATTTTAACATTAGTATCGCGTTCTAAGAAATCGTTGGATTTTACCTCGAACCGGTCGCATAATCGACAGCCTCGCCATTTTGCAGTTTCGGGCCTTTCGGCGCGACGTACACAGGAGAAGCCGTGATTGCTATGTTTTTCACGCTTCTGCCCTCGTTTTCCGTTCCATTGCTGCTCGTTATCATTCTTCAAAATCAAAAATAGTCAGTTTACTCTCCAAGGTACACTCCCGTCCATAAATCAACGGACTTACTTATCTTCAACAAAATGGTAATTAAAGAATACAAGGTTTCAGCTTGTTTTATTTTGTTTAGATGTGGCTATTATACGATCATATATGAATGCAAAATTAAATATATACATACATTTGAATAAATTTTGGAAACAAGAGATTGAGAAATTGTGGGAGGATTACTCAACAAAATGGTAATTAAAGAATACATAAGCTTCCAGCTTGATTTTATTGTTTATTTTGATTAGATTGATCTTTTTTTATCTAGCCCGTTTTACTATTAAAATCTTTGTGTTATCGAGAAATGAGAAGACGTATCCTGCACTCTTGCAATCCTGGAAACGAGACTATCCACTTAATAATAAAAAATCGTCTGCATCAAAATTTGAATAAGAACATTGAAAACATTATGCTAAATATTAATATCATCGAGCATCGCGAGTGCAGATCACGTGCATCGTACAGAAAGTGAGTGTTTGAATCAATGTCATCGTGTTGCAATCAATGCAGAGAATTTTAATCTTATTAACAATCAAACCTTGTGATCCACGACGTCTGGCCAGTTCCCAGGTCGGTATCTTGCTGGCCGTTCCTCGACACTTTCGCGTACGACATCACTTCCGGCAATACCGAAGTGGCTGACAGATTCGCTAAAAGAAACGAGATCAATATGCGTATCATCTTCTCCGGCAGGCAAAGATGAATGATCGAGGAACTTCGGTTTGCGTGGTCTATATAGACTCGTAACTGTATCTCACTAGTTAGAGCCTGGAAATTTACTGTCCGGCTCTAATTTCGTTGGTCGCGATCCTTAGCGCTATTAATTGCCACCGCTTCGTTCGCGTAAACGCTCGGGCAACTGTTTCAGATGAAAATGTCTCCGTTCTCCGTCACGAATCCCAATTAATTTGCTTAATCTCGGACAATTCTGCCACATCGAGTTCACACTCGAGCAGACAAAAGTTTTGCCGCGGAAACGCGGAGGCGTTAATTGCTCGAAACGACCGTTGACAAACTTGTTCTAATCCGTTTCGCAAACTATGTATGTATAACACACCGTTACGAGGAAGGAAACATAGTCAACGCGGCCTTGACCGGTTAATCATCGATCCGAATGGACAAGGGAAGTCTCGTTGAATATCAGACAACAAGGAAAAATCGGTCTTTCAATGATTTCCACCTCTCCGTTTATTCGTTTATCTAATTTCATTTGAGGATAGTCCGCGAATAAAGAACAAACTCTCGTTATAATCTTCACGGCTGTACAATTAGGGAAGTTGCAATTATGCACTATTTCCTGCATAGTTATATCACATTGTTCCTCCGCGGAACCGCCATTGCGTTTTCATTATTTAACAGCGTGTGTCCTATTAGCGGTTAATTCGTATAGGCTTAATATCCGTTTTCTGGGACGTTAGTCTTTTATCGTAGATAATTGAGTCCTTCGCGGTGTTTCAAGGCCGGTCGCACAGTTCCACTTTTACGTTGCCGGTGTAAGCGTCGTTGTCGACAATTGCAAATTATACACTCCCGTCCATAAGTCACCGGATACTTATTCGAATTTCGACGCAGACGATTTTTTGTTATTAAAGGACCTATATTATCTGAGAACTAAATAGCTAACTATATTAATCCCTTAGTATTTTAGTATCGTGAATATTTCCAGATATACGAAGAGAGATTTCCAACCGAAGCGATCGGTGATTTAAAGTGTCTGGAAATGTACTGAATAAGTAACAAGTAAACAATTTTAAATTTTATTTTAGAACAATAAAATTTAAGCGATTAATTAGAAAATGATTACAAACACTATATATTTGTTACGATCATTTGTCAGCGGATAGGCATAATTTTTTCATGAATTTTAGTGGAAATTTCATCCCGATATCTCTTGTGGTTCAAGAGTTATAGTAAAATGCCACGAAATTTCTCGATCCAGTCCACTGTGCGCCGGTGACTTGAATGCGCGGCGAAGGAACATCGCGCGAGTAACTTTAACGCGTGGAAACTTTAAAGGTCGTACACCTCCGTCCATAAGTCACTGAATACTTATGCCAATTTGGATGCAGACGATTTTTTGTTATTCAATGACCTATATTATGAAATAAAAATGGTACTTATTAATTTTCTCGAATGTAGAAACATGTAAATCGAATCTGATCAAAACATCCTATATTTTCTAAATTTTCATTACTATCCTTATATTTTCTAATTTTTAAGATTTAAGTGGGGTAATTGTTTCCCAATTTCGCTTCCAGTGCTGTCCATGATCATCCCACAATTTCTCAATCTCTTTTTTCCAACATTTATTCAAATAGCATATTATATTATTTAATTTCCATTCAAATGTTATCGTATAATAGCTACATCTAACCAAAATGAAACAATACAGTCAAGCTGGAAGCTTGTATTCTTTAATCAGCATTTTGTCGAAGATAAGTAAGTGTCCGGTGATTTATGGACGGGACTGTATCTCCGGGCTCAGTTTCGATTTTGTTGTTTTCTGCGATGAACAAAATTTACATCGCTTATCTTACAGCTAAACTATGGATTTTACGCGCTAGTTAACGTTTCAATGAATTTTAACGAGCCTTTCTCGAGAATTAGTCTCGAAATCCGGCTTTCGCGAAAATGTTCGATAAAAATCTGTACGCGTAGAGACGTCCACAGTTGACATATACAATATTATTTATATTCGTACTTTCACTATAATTTATATTAGTCTATCTCGCTGAGAAAATATATGACTTCCATAACAGTAACAAATGTATATATTTATCGAGCGATTCAACATGTACTTATATTAACATTCGCGCTTATTAAAATGATTTCTATCTCTAGTTGATTGGTGACGATTCTGCAGCATCTACGCTACACGTTATTCTAAAACGAGAAGAAAAAAATACAGTGTACAAAATAGAGATTCAGTAATACTCAACACTAGAAAAGACATGTGTGATAAAAGTGATTCGACACTCGATACTGCGAAGTACATGCACGATGTTTAATTATGGTATTCTGCGAATGATTTCCCGGGGGCGATTGAACGTTCGGCACTCGGATAAATAAGATTATCGAAGATCTTGTACGGTCGATTGTGCTCGAAAGTATTCGATCGATGTCGAATCTCGTTCGATGTTGACAAACATTACATTTCCATGTAATTATGACTGAAGTTCAATATTCGACGGTGAATTAGAACAATCGCTTATTTCGTTAGACACCACGGAACTTCTGATAAAATCTACATATGTAGTAAAGAGTGTGAATTGACAGAAAAATATGTTCGTCAACGTAGTATCACAATTTATCAACGCTCGAATACTTACGAGCGACATAGTATCTTCGCGACGACGCTACGATTCATTTCCCACGAGTATACAATTTGTACAAGATCGTAGATCAGTAAGAGTACCGTAACCGAGAGACGCATTTCATTTAGATTGCTGCAACCTTCGTCTTATTTATACTATATCGCAAAACACATCGCTTCATTTACCATTCGTCGTTGATCCGGCTTTCGCGAGCAGGAAGGTCTGAAATTTTCATCTTTTTAATACTTCATGCTGTAAAAATACTGATTCTCCCGCGAGGATTCCCTCGGAATTGATAAAATGAAAAACATAAATTGAAAGCGAGCAATTTTTGTATCTCGCCACGCCGCACAGTTCGCGGTGATCGGATGATCGATCGATCGATCGATCGGCGAAACAACGAAGAAAAGGAAGAGTATCGAGATCTGTGGAGGAACTTGTTCACTTCTTGTCGTCCGGTTGGCTCTCGATGGTGACATTACATCGATCCTGTTCGTCGTCGTAGCCCGGATTCGTCGTGCCGTTTTGCCGCGAACATTCTTTCGTTTTCATTCGTTCTTCGGTTTTCTTCGTCTTCTTCAGCTTCTTCCGGCTGTTATCCTCAGCTTTCTCGATTTGATCGAGGTTCTTCGCGTTGTTGATCGTCTCCATATTGTTCGCAGATCTATTGTCCTCGTCCCGGAGCTCGTTTCCGTTCTCCGATCCCTTCGAGAACGCCTGGTTATCGATACCGGACAAATTGTTCGACTCGTTCTCTTTCGACTCGTCGCTAGGCTTCTTCTCCTCCATCGCCATCTCGATAATCGCCGGCTCAACACCGCCGTTCTGATTCTCCATTTTCTTCGGTTTCTTCTTCACGATATCGTTGCCCTCCGTCTGCGGACGCTTCTTCAAGTACGCCACGTTGAAGATGTAATACATCACACCCGTGATCAATGTCAACGCAGCGAAGATTCGATACGTTGGACGTGTCCCGAACGCTTTCATTAGGTAGCCGCCGATCAGACTTCCGGAACCCTTGCCTAGAACAATTGTTCAAGATGTTGTAGCAGTCTCGTCAATCTATCGTGCTCACTTTTTAGATGACGTATCACGTTAACCTTACTAATAATGTACAGTGCTGTGAATAATTATAAACTCACACTATTCACAGCACTGTAAAGACGAATAGACAGCGGATTTTATGGATATATTTATATTAAAACATTAGAAAAATTTCAAAATACTGTTATAGCAGATGATTGCATAAGTTCGTGCCCACACACAATTTTCATAGATGTCGCAAACTGTACTGCACGACAGTACTTTTCTAATTGTAGAAAAGAATGGTGACTATACAATTGATTAATAAAGCTGTATTCTTTCAAATTTAACCATTGAATTTTATTTTCAAGTCGGGCACGAACTTGTGCAATCGTCTGATACTACTTTCAACCTATTAAATATATTAACGAAGAAAGTAAATGTTTACCTTACCTTAGTTTGTTGCAATTCAGGTGTAAAATTTTTATTTTGCATAAAGATCCGCTGTCTAACGATGAATAACGTTAATGTAAAATATTTGTGAAATAGTTACTAACCTACTCCATAGTAAACACCACCCAACAGTCCTTGTATCGAGGTGTCAGTGGTAGTAGTAGACAATTTAGCGGCGTAAGTAACAGCAGCGGTGAAACTGAGTGACAAAGTCACTGATTCGAGCGCCTCGAAAATGAGCGTGTGCCACGGATTGTAAATGATTGAGTAACCTGTGTAAAAGAACGTCAAGTTAAAAATACGATTGAAAATACATAACTATGTACATATGTATATTTTACATACAGTACAATGTAAATAGGAAGATATTGAGAGGTGCTCAAACTAATTGGGAGGGATTTTACGAGAGGGATCAAAAAGGCAACAGAACTACAGTAGTTAAATTAATTAGGAAAGCGATTTCTTCGTGCAGCGTAAAAAAGCGGTTCGGAGGACAGATTAATGTGACCGCGATGGCGACCAGAAAAATAGCAGGCCGTGGCTGTGCTATAATATCGAGGCCGGTGCAATTATCACGGAGTTACTGTAGACGTGCAGGAATTAAAATGGATGCTCACCGCAAAGTCTTATGGCGTAAAAAACGAAGCCTATGAACAGTACATTGGCATGGCCGATCTTTGATATGATTGGGCCAGATAGAACCAGTAATGGTATGCCGGCTATACCGCCTACGGTTATGGTGATACCCATGAGTGATCTTGATCCCCCTAAGTCCTGGATCAGCCAAAAGAGGAACGACTCGATGTAGCCCCAAGCTGTTCCTAAAAAGAAGAAAAATAGTCTCACTCGTTTTAAACGAGTTTTTTTTAATAACCTACCATTAGAATTTATGTGTTTGCGATACCGGTTCGGAAAACATATCAAATATGTATGCAATAAACGATCGCGAGTGAGATCGTTCTTACTTTTGTCAACAATTCGTCTTCGTCGAGACCCGAGAATTTCTTGTTCGCTTCGAATCCATTTTGAAACGTGGACGAAAACAATTAGAAGGACTATTATACATATGTATAATTCTTACAACCCTTTGCACTCGGAGCTATTTTAACTCGAGAATTAAACATTTCTCCCTAGCTAGAATAGTATATGACTTTTTTGATATTATACCTCGTACAATACTTAAATGTTTAGTAATTGATTAGATACCAACTTGTTTAATAATTTTTAGAGGGTTGCTGAGGGTTAATTACAAGCCTGTTGATCTTTATGCTAATTCTGATTTCACAAGAAGCAGGTCGAGCGAAAAAGTTTGTTTTTCTTTGCGACAAAGATACCGTAATTAGTGAAATATGTGTGCAAACTTTCCAATGTGAGAGGTTCAATAATTTTCTCCGAAGAGAATTCCTAAAAATTGCGAGCAAGCGGGTGTGCAATATGTATATGCAGATGTTCTTAAATGTTTAATCGCGTCGACTAATTGTAAGTAAGAGAAGAATAAAATTACGTTTGCTTTGGAAGCGCGCTCGCGCGAAAGATAAGGGTTGTCGTGGTGTGAATGGAAAAAGGGGCTGGTTGAATCGACGCCGAAAGGCGAGAGTTGCTTAATGGCACACGTGAACGTTGTGGCATCGATGTGGAATGTCAATGTCACTGTAATTTCGTTATTCGGCCATCACGCCAAAGATTAGCGGAAGCAGGCAATAACGAACATTGCGTAACTTATTTCAACGTTCATTTTCGCAATCTCATCGCGTCGTCGTATCGCGGAGAATTTAGGAAATCTATGGCGACTCGCGACCGAGACGTTTTAACTCGTTTACTGCCGCCGCCTAATTTCTGTTAGGTACTGTTTGTAATTTTCCCAATGTCTCGAATTTTTTACAATTCTTAAGAGACATCACTAACATTGTATAATAAGTTACAAAACGATATGCTAAAGTGTTGTCCTTAATGGTAATATTTAGACTGCGGATTTTATGCATTTATAACGAAAATGGACACGTACAATTTAAAGCAGTAGACGAATTAAGAAGATTTAAGGGCATCAGTGTATTAATTTCTGCTCGATAGGATAATTAAAAGAAGAATACAATTTTTATTTGGCTCCTGTGTCCTGCAGTGATTGCGAACATTTTTTATTTTGCATAAAGATCCGCAGTCTAGTAATATTGTTCAGTAGGTCCTTATGAGCGCATAAAATCGGCGGTCTAAAAGTATGCATAAATTACAATTTTATTTCAAAATGATTTCTACGTGCATATGTGTCCATAATTATGAAAGTGGTCCAAGTCAAAATTAAAAAAGAAATGAGTCAATCAGTTATTTCACATCAGATTATTTTAAACTAAATAAATGCAATGTGATTTTCACGATGTTGTGAAAAATGAACCGTCGGATCGTGCTTGTTATTTCAACATTATCCTTGGCTGCTCTTTACTTTACCGGACTCAAAATTTGTGCCTTTCTCCGATAAATTATGATGTATTTGGTATGTAATCCAGTAGATTTGTACCCGGGGCGGCTGCAGATCGAAGTTTCGATCCTGCAGGATCAGTGGTTCAAGAGTTATGCTTGCTTAAAGTAGTGCGTTTTTCAGTGTTTTTGACAGGTAAGGGCGCCGCCATATTGGTTTGTAGCGCCGTTTACCGAGCAGAGCCGCTAGGTGGTAGTTGGTTGGTGATTAGGTCCGGGGGCGGCAAGGTAAGCAGCTCGTGGTCGTCACTACAAATCAATATGGCGGCGCCTTTACCTGTCAAAAACACTGCAGATTGCTCAACTTTAAGCAAGCATAACTCCCGAACCATTGATCCTACAGGATCGAAACTTCGGTCTGCAGCAGCCCCGGATACAAATCTATTGGATTGCATACCAAATACATAATAATTTATAGGAGAAAGGCACAAATTTTGAGTCCGGTAAAGTAAAGTTTCCCCCATTCCTTTTCCTTGAAATATCTCGAAACAAGAAATATATCACTTAGACCACTTTCATAATTATGGGCACATGAAGGTTCGAGTGAGTATCGTTCAGCATTGTAACAATTGATTATGCGAGATCAAGAACCGTCTTACCGAGAATGAAGCATGCGATGAAGAGGGCGGCAGCCTCTATGTTCCTCAGCACAGTGAAAACGTCGCGAATCACGTTTGTCGCCGGTGATTTGAATTCTAAATTAATGGCGAGCATCAGTACTCCCGACATCAGCTTCAGCGCCGCGTACAGGTAGAACGCAGGCCTAAGAAATTCGGTTAACAAATAACAACGATAATAAACTGACAATTTCTACACAATCGAACATTGTAGACTGCGGATCTTTATGCATTAACAAATAGACTTTCAATTTAGTTTCTATTTCTCACAATCGATGCAAGCAATTTTTTATTTTGCTAAAAAGATCCGCAGTCTAATTATTAGGATAGTACCTGAAATCCGTGTAACTCTTGTCACGACTCGCGTAATCGATCAAGAGTCCAGAAAGCGGGGAGGAGATCATGCCTCCGATACTGCCGTAGATCCTCTGAAGCCCATAATCGGCTTTCTGCTCTCGTAATATGGCGATCACTGCACCCTCGAACATGGCGAACGTGGTACCGCCGATCACACCTGGAAAATAAAATAATTATACTTGTTAATTTTATTACATAACTATTAAAATAAAAATGGTGAGAAATCTTAAGTGACTCCAACAGATTTCAACAGAATTAAAGAAATTTTACTGAATTTGTCAAAATATTGATTTTTATTAAAGTATTATAGTATATATTATAGTATATATTATTATATTAATATTAAATATTAAATCAAAGTTTCTTGAAAGTTCTTCGAAAGAACTTACTAATGAAGACCCTGATGACAAAGTAGAGCCAGAAAGTCAATCTAATATTGAACTCGAGTTCCATGTCCTTGTTGGAGCAAACTTCCTTGCGCGGCGCGGTTACTATACACCGTTTATGACAATCGTCGCTGTTTAGGAGCTTGTACGGCGCTGCGCTCTGAGTGTAATTGATCAGGGGCAGATCCAAAACGATTTTCTCGGTTTCGAGATCAGGATTGCCGCAAGTGATCTTTTCGAATTGATCTCCGGTCCACGACATCTCCTCCGATAAATATCTTTGACGCATCAGCTGACGATCCTCTTCCGTCACTTCCACATTCTTCAGCTTCGATTTGAACGAATGGTAGTTTATCGTTTTGCTCGCGTTATCCTGTGTGCAGATTTTACATAGCCGCGTGAACAAACAATAAGTTATTTTATAAGATGATTATTTTTCAGGAAATCGACAACTCACCTTGAGCGTCAATATGGGATTGAAACTGCAAAGAGTTCGATTCTCGTAGATTCTGTTCGACATGGCAGTGTTGAAGGTCGATGTCTCGAAGTCCTCGATGAATCCCGACACCGTGCACGCGAATTCGTATAATTGATTCGTCGGGAAGAAATACTCGTTCTTCGAGATCTGACGGATCGACGTCTTGAAGTGCTCGTTATTTGATAGCCTCCGATACTCCCGGATGTCTTCGTCTTTCGGTTTCTACAAATCAATCATTCAATTGAATCGAACGTCATGTATCGGATCATACTATAGCAATACACTCCTCCGCATAGTTCTACTAAATTGACAATTCTACTACATGATAGTAATACACTCCTCTGTATACAGTTAGGAGCAAAACTGATCACACACTCTTGAAATCAGAACAACTTTTTTATGAATGGACCAAATGGTTTCAATTTCTCTGTAAGGTTAGAAGAATTAGTTTAGTAAATGACGTCTATAAAATATGTTGAAAAAATGCATTTGGTCGGAATTGTGAAAAAGAATAGTAAAAATTGGTTTTTACGACTTTTTTAGCTGGGCCAATAACGAAAATTTAAAACATTTGTTTGGTCAACTTGTTTAAATTACAGGGTGACAAGAAATAACGGAATTTCTTTTTATAATTCATAATACATTTCTCATTATAATTCTGTCAAATCGACGAATATTGAAACACCAAACAATAACAACGATAACATAGACCATTAGTATTCACATATTTAAGAGGTTTCGAAATGGCCACCCTTTGAGCCGATGCAGCGGCTCAAACGTGTTTTGAAATTTTCGGCAATGGGCCGCAGCTCTTCTGGCGTCATTCGGTCCCACACCCGGCGCAGAGATTTTTTCAATGACTCCAAATTTTTATGGGACCGAGCACAATCCCTGGCCCTGGCCTGGTGTAACCCTTTGCATCGGCTCAAAGGGTGGCCATTTCGAAACCTCTTAAATATATGAATACTAACGGTCTATGTTATCGTTGTTATTATTTGGTTTTTCAAAATTTGTCGATTTGACAGAATTATAATAAGAAATGTTTAACTCCGTTATTTCTTGTCACCCTGTATATACGCTCCGAAAATTTCATTGAAATTGGTTAATTGGTTAATTGGTTTACGAGTTATAAACGATCGAAAGTGATAAAAATGGCAATTTTCAAGATTTTCAGCCTTTTTACCACTTTTGATCGTTTATAACTCGTAAAACAAATTAACCAATTTCAATAAAATTTTCAGAGCGTATATAATTTATACGAGTTGACCAAACACATCTTTTGAATTTTCGTTATTGGCCCAGCTAAAAAAGTTATAAAAATAAATTTTTACTATTGTTTTTCACAATTCCGACCAAATGCATTTTTTCAAGATATTTTTTAGACGTATTTTTTAGATTTTCTAAACTAATTATTCTAGCCTTACACCCTTACAGGGAAATTGAAGTCGCGCGCGTTTGGTCCATTCATGAAAAACTTATTCTGATTCCAAGATCGGTCTTGTTCCTAACTGTACATTTGTACATAGTTCTACAAAACTGTAAATTTAATAGAAAATGATTTCTTTCGTTCGTAGAATCTCGCTGAGAATGAAGTATATGTAGATATACTAAATTGTCTGTAACGAACACTAATTAATAGACAGCAGATCTTTATGCGCAATAAAAATTTTCTACTTGATTTTCAATCAACTGGAGTGAAATAAAAATTCATTGTCTTTCTTAGTATATTCAATAGGGTCGGAAATAATATAACAGTATTTTTAAATTCTTGTGATTGTCACTGTTCCTAATTACACCTACTCATTTTTCTCGTACACGCATGAAATCCGCTGTCTACTGATTAAACAGTAGTAAAAGTAACATTAAAAATATATATAAACTTTCTTATTGTTTAGTTGTACGTACCACTGGCATGTCATCCTGAGCAATGGTATACTTAATCGTGGAGTTGCTACCCGTTTCCAAATTGTGTCGCATGATCGTGTACATCCTCGATGACAAAATGGACTCCACGTCGGTGTCATTGTAAACGTCCACTCGGCACATATAGCTTTAACAAGAAAATTTCGAAAACTCAGCGATGCTGTTTCGGAAAGAGGAAAATTCAAACCTGTATCTTCAAATCATCTTTACTACGTTTAAATGCATTTCACTTTCTATTCTGATAATCATTCGAAAATTACAGTAATACCTACAGTGGGTGTACGAAGTATTCGTATACCTTATAAAAACGAATAACTTCTTCGAAATTAAAGGATTAGTTTACTAGCTAATATGTAAATATTTTTTAAAATTGTTATTGGTCACAATTGCGAAGGAAAAAGTAAAGGTGACGATTTTTAAGTTTTTTATCTGTGCCTGTAATGAAAAAATTTCAAACATGTATTTTGTAAATCTAAGTAAGTTATACACATGTACAAAGTTTCATCGAAATCGATCAAGGTTGTTATGAAGTATAATTGATTGAAAATGGCAAAAATCGTAAGAATCAATTAATGCAAAGATTTTTACGATGTCCATAGCTTTTTTATGCGTCAACCGATTTCAATGAAACTTTGTACATGTGTATAACTTCATTGCAATTAGATTTACAAAATACAGGTTTGTGAAATTTTCATTACAGGCACAGATAAAAATTCCGCATCCTTACCTACCCGCAACTTTCTAGCCTGGTGGAGATCTTTTCTTGCAACTTTGTCTCGCAAGGATGACTCTGGCTCATCGTGTAAAGCAGCCCGTTATTCCCTGTGCAGCCAACGTCCATAACCACTCTGTTCGGAAATTCCACGGTTATCCTGCCAATCGGCACGAGCAACAGTAACAGAGCCGCGAATCCGCCAAATGAAGAGAACAGGGACAATAAAACCTATGCATATAAACATACCGTTCATATCTTCTTAACCCCCTTGCCGTATCTTCACGAGTCAGACTCGCGATAGAGATTTTAACAAAGTCGTCCGGTCTTGAAACGTTTCTTTTTAGATGAAATCTTTGATTCGTTTGTAATCAATAGACTGCGGATCTTTATGCAAAGTAAAAACGTTTTGCATTGATTGTGGGAAGCAGGAATAACATAAAAATTGATTTCATCCCTTAATGACTGTGTTACATTAAAACCAACATTGTAACATTCTTGAATTTTTTAAATCTCTTACTGTTTTATATTTTACCCAATCAATTTCTTCATAAATGCATAAAGATTCGCAGTCTGGTAATCAATATTTAAGCAATTAACCAGGCTGATGAGAACGGAAATAAAAAGTCAACGAATGGAAAATTTCGAAAAATTTTCTAGGAATGCTATCTGAGGTATGTTTCAAATTGTTTAATTATAAGTAATACATGTATGTATGTACAATGTACAGTGACTCCCACTAATATTCGGATACTTTTAAAAATATCATAACTTTTTTAATATTGGAATATACAACCTGAAATGTTTGGTGAAGTTAGAACAGTTGGTTTGCTACACAACGTGACAAAAATTTTTGAAAAAAAAACTGCAAGTTGTCGGAATTGCAGAGAAAATACTAAAAGTTGTGTTTTTCAACTTTTATATGTGGGCTTATATGGAAAATTTAGAAAACACGATTCGTAGATTTGTATCAATTAAACATATTCAGAAAATTTCATCAAAATCGGTCGCGATGTTGTAATGAGCTACAAACTAGTACAAACGTTTAAACATGGTAAAAATTGCAGTATTTCACGATTTTCGGCCTCCAATTGGAGTAATTGTAACGATTCTTACATCTTTCAATGTCTGTGAAATAGAAGTGTGAAAACAGTTTGAGGAGTAGCTGTTGCGATAGAAAAATAGAACTCATCGGAATTTTACTTTGAAATTTCCCACACGATCTGCAAACATTCCGGCTAAGGGTGGCATCACCATAGCGATCACTGGCGTAATGGCACTCATTATGGCTGTCTCCTCCACATTTATGCCAAGCTCCCTCATATGTATCGTCAAATATGGATAAAGTACATAGAGTGCTGGAAACGTGAAAAAATACCTCGTTGTACTCGACAACAATATCAGTACTTGAGAACTTCAGCAATTTGATCTACATGCCAATTAGCAGACAGCGGATCTTCATGCAAAATCAAAATTTTCTGCCTGGAACTGCAACAAACCGGAGTGACATAGAAATGGATTTTTTGTCTTAACCCATCACTGCACGATTTTTTAATTGGGATGAAAAAATTGAAAGAAGGTCAGTTTTTATGTTTTATTTAAGGGAGAAATATTTTTAAAAATTAAGACAACATTTTATCAAATGAGATAAAATGTCTAGAATAGTAAGAAACGCATTCTTAGTTCACTATACACCAGATTTGTTAACTGTATCAGATATGATACACTATGCAGCGAAGGGTTAATATGTTCAATAGGTCGAGAATAATGTAAAAGTATTTTTCAATTTTTGATGTTTTAAATTACATCTACTCCTTTTTGTCGCAAATGCATCAAATCCGCTGTCTAATAATAATCATTTTAAATATTGCAGCCTTAAATACAGAAGATCCAAATTTAAACTACTATACAATACTAATTTACAATGATACACGTTAACAAAATGTCTTTTTCTTTTGTCAAGAATTTTACTATGAATTCAATACTATTTTGTATTGCTTAATATACAGTAGCGGACAAAAGTTTAAGACCGCTCTAAAGGAGACGATAACTTTTTAAATATTGTACTATACGATTTGAACTTTTTTGGGAAGCTAGAGCGATTAGTTTACTAAAGGATGTGAAAAGAAATTTTTTCAAAAATTGCAATTGATCGGAATTGTTGAAACAATACTAAAAGTTGATTTTTTTAACTTTTTTATGTGGGCCTATATTGAAAATTTAAAAAGTACGTTTTGTAGGTCAGTGTCAATTATATGCACTGTGAAAGTTTCATCGTAATTGGTTGATGCGGGGAAAAACGACAGGCATTGAAAGATGTAAGAGTTCTTAGATATAGGCCGAAAATCGTGAAAATCTGCAATTTTTACCACATTTAAACGTTTGTAGCTCATTGGAACGTAGACCGATTTTGACGAAATTTTCAGAACATGTTTAATTGACACAGATCTACAAAACGTATTTTTTAAATTATCAATATAGACCCACATAAAAAAATTAGAAAATCAACTTTTAGTATTTTTTCAACAATTCCGATCAATTGCAATTTTTGAAAAAATTTCTTTTCACATCCTTTCGTGAACTAATTGCTCTAGCTTCCCAAAAAAGTTCAAATCGTATAGTACAATATTAAAAGAGTTATCGTCTTCTTTAGAGCGGTTTTAAACTTTTGTCCGCTACTGTATCTGTAAATTGACAAGTTTAATGGATTGTGTATTATAATAGCGTTTACTCACTGGATGCCTGAACGAAAAATATCATTTTCAGGGGTAGCAGCTCTTTATGCCGGAAGTCTTTAATGATCCTCCGGAAGAAGCTCTTGATCAACATCATCTTGCCGCCGTTGGAGATCACTTCCAGTCGTGTCGAACAGGTTCGTAAGTAGTGACAATGATAACGTACAGCCGAATATTAAGAATAACACCGATCGCCGGACATATTTTCAAAACTGTTGCGTCACCGGTGCATGGTTCTCCTTCCTGTTGATAAAGAAAATCGCATACACCTCGTATCAGACTACGTGACCATTCGTGAATCGATGATTGAAAATTTATCCATGGGAACAATTTTACTTTATTACTTTAAGATTACTTTATTTAAGACGTTACATAAGTAAGTGAACACTAACGCCTTAGTACACACACGACAGTAATGGTATTTTCGAGTTATTGAAATTGAAATATCTCCTGAACTACTAACTTTTCGACATACATAGGTTAGTACTTTTTTATAACGAGTGTCCAGCTGCATCGATTGATGTACTAAAAAATACCTCATTCCATTTAAAAAAATGAAAAAAAGGTGACCTTCATATCTCTAAAAAAAATTACATGAAAAAAAAAAGTTTTGTTGGTATCTTATGAGCCCCATTTTACCATTCAACTTTGTCCTTCAGACATTTGACGTATCTGTTACGTCCGAGGTGTATATAAGGAATACCTAAGTTTAAGGTCACAATGTATTTATTTGATAGTACACAGCTCGTGGTCTATACGCGACTGACTCAGCTCGGATACACAAATTCGGCACCGTAGCTAGACTCTCTTACATGTATGGGTGTGTGTGAGGTTTACTTTTCTATACATTTGTTCCCTTGGCGATCTCAGTTACCGCAGTATCTTTAAAAACAACAAAGATATTCAAGGTGGTCAAGTTAGCCGGGACACCCTGTATACAGGGTGTCCCAAGACCCCTTCGACTCCGGGAAATGGGAGGTTCCTTAGGTCATTTGAAGCAACATTTTCCTTTGCACCAATGTCAGCCGGGGCTTTGTTTAGGAGTTATTAACGAAAAACACGGACCAATCAGAGCGCGACCTAGACGCGCGATGGCACGTTCAGCCCGGCGCGCCGGGAGACGAGCGCGGTGTAACGCCGCGATGCCGCAACGAACAAGAGTTTCTCGAGATTATGTGAATCTTCCCCGATTTGGATGAGCTTTGGATATGTTGTCAAGACCATGATTCTGAACAACATTTCCCTTTACAGTTTTTGTCGGCCGGCTTTAGTTTACGCGATAAGTAACTTGTAATTGTAAATCGATCGATGTACTACCTGAACTATCTCCTCTCCGATTTCGATGAGCTTTGGATATGTTGTCAAGACCATGATTCTGAACAACATTTCCCTTTACAGTTTTTGTCGGCCGGCTTTAGTTTACGCGATAAGTAACTTGTAATTGTAAATCGATCGATGTACTATCTGAACTATCTCCTCTCCGATTTCGATGAGCTTTGGATATGTTGTCAAGACCATGATTCTGAACAACATTACCCTTTACAGTTTTTGTCGGTCGGAAGAACTTTACTTGTCAATTCATATGGGTGGATCTCTTTACCCGACTTACGGCAACTTTACCCGAACGAGGGAAAAAGCAGAAACTGATTGTATTAAAACCTCACTTATTCAGCCGTAAATCCATTTGCTGCTTCGAAATGTGTGTCACTGGGTCACTCGGTGACGAACTGCACAGATGTCTTCAGGTATACGACAGTACCGAAAGCTAAGGGACGTACGGCCAGGTCGACGAACTGCACAGCCGGTGGTAAAAGGCCTAAGGGATGCGCGGTCAAGTCGCCGATCCAGAATTTCACTTTCACTTTCGAATCGATAAATAATTCGTATGTTTATTTCACACAGATGCCTTGAAATTTTTCCACACTCACAATCACTGTTCACATTTGTCAACACATAGTTCTGCACTAATAATAATTGCTTCAACTAATTAAACGATTATTTAATCTAATCACTAGACTGCGGATCTTTATGTAAAATGAAAGTTGGCTGCCGCTATTACAAGGGACAGGAGCCAGACAGATATTTGATTCTTACTGTGATCATTTTAAGAAGTTGAAAATAATACATTGGTGTTCTGACATTACTTTAATCTCTCTAGTGTCTTAAAATGCACCTACTCATGTTTGCTACAAATGCATGAAATCCGCAGTCTAGTGATTGCATTACCTGATTGTTGTGATTTGTGCAGCAGGACAAGGGATATGGCAATTATTATTAGTGCAGAACTATGTGTTGACAAATGTGAACAGTGATTGTGAGTGTGGAAAAATTTCAAGGCATCTGTGTGAAATAAACATACGAATTATTTATCGATTCGAAAGTGAAAGTGAAATTCTGGATCGTCGACTTGACCGCGCATCCCTTAGGCCTTTTACCACCGGCTGTGCAGTTCGTCGACCTGGCCGTACGTCCCTTAGCTTTCGGTACTGTCGTATACCTGAAGACATCTGTGCAGTTCGTCACCGAGTGACCCAGTGACACACATTTCGAAGCAGCAAATGGATTTACGGCTGAATAAGTGAGGTTTTAATACAATCAGTTTCTGCTTTTTCCCTCGTTCGGGTAAAGTTGCCGTAAGTCGGGTAAAGAGATCCACCCATATGAATTGACAAGTAAAGTTCTTCCGACCGACAAAAACTGTAAAGGGTAATGTTGTTCAGAATCATGGTCTTGACAACATATCCAAAGCTCATCGAAATCGGAGAGGAGATAGTTCAGATAGTACATCGATCGATTTACAATTACAAGTTACTTATCGCGTAAACTAAAGCCGGCCGACAAAAACTGTAAAGGGAAATGTTGTTCAGAATCATGGTCTTGACAACATATCCAAAGCTCATCGAAATCGGAGAGGAGATAGTTCAGGTAGTACATCGATCGATTTACAATTACAAGTTACTTATCGCGTAAACTAAAGCCGGCCGACAAAAACTGTAAAGGGAAATGTTGTTCAGAATCATGGTCTTGACAACATATCCAAAGCTCATCCAAATCGGGGAAGATTCACATAATCTCGAGAAACTCTTGTTCGTTGCGGCATCGCGGCGTTACACCGCGCTCGTCTCCCGGCGCGCCGGGCTGAACGTGCCATCGCGCGTCTAGGTCGCGCTCTGATTGGTCCGTGTTTTTCGTTAATAACTCCTAAACAAAGCCCCGGCTGACATTGGTGCAAAGGAAAATGTTGCTTCAAATGACCTAAGGAACCTCCCATTTCCCGGAGTCGAAGGGGTCTTGGGACACCCTGTATACATATAGTACTTTAAATTTTTCTAATTTTGTAATCTTAATAGAAGTCAGTTTTAATCAAAACGAGTTGTTAATAAGAATAGAAAATGAAAATTTCCAAAGACATTCTAGGTATGCTATCTACGATATGCTTGAAAGTTTTAAAGTATTGTATACTTGTCTTCCAAAAATCAATAAAATTCCACAAATACTTATACAGACAAAATTTTTCTTTACATTTTTACAATGACATATTTTTTACATAGCAGTGCACAGAGTTAATGATTTACAAGATTACAAAGAATACAAAAAGTGTATTTAAATATTAGAAGCCTGAGATTTCGGAGGCCGCGAAACCGAGAATTAGACAGGATCGAGTAGGTTGAACAGCTTGTGTGTGTGGTGATTTTTGACATGACGTCGACGAGCGAATCGTGACACTTTTCGAGGCAATACCGTTGCTTGGTTGCGACCAACTTTGCTTGGTCAACTTCTGTGCATGTCAGCTGATTCTCCGTTTATGACCGTCGAATACCGTACATCCGGTTACTGGTACGAGTTTTCAGCAGGTTATAGGACGAATAGGAATACGCCAATTAACCCATAAATGTTTGGTACGCTTATCACGAAGCTCGCGGAATAACCGAGAACTGGTCTTTGATAAAAAAATGTTCAATTCAAAAATATAGAAAAATATAACGCGGAGTTTATGCATCTACCAATTATTGGGCTGGCGAGAAAGTAATTTCGGTATTTTAAGATGAAATAGAACCCAATTTCTTTATTCAAGCAATGAACTTTAACGAATAAGATATTTTCCTTTTTGTTTGATGATCTTTTGCCAAAAAGAATAAACAGGAAAATATTTTATTGATTAAAGTTCGTCGTTTGAAAAAAGATATTCGGTGTTATTTCACCTTAAAATACCGAAATTACTTTCTTACCAATCCAATAAATTGCTACGATTTTGCGAATGACTTAAGAAATATTTCATTTGACATGAACAAGATTAGGTAATTCCGCGTTGCAAAGACACCCTGCAACGATTGAAATTCTCGGAATTCGAATTCGCTCGGGTAAAGTTTGTGGTTTAAACGCGCTCGAACACACACACACACACACATGTAAACTAAAGTGTTTCAGTATCTGCATCGACATTCGAAGTGTTCCGACCGTGACAGTGGTCCGTTTGTCAATATAAATGTCATGACTTTTACATAATGGTTTTACGTATACCGCTCGTAACGAGTGTAATGTTGTTGCACGTCAGTTTCCGGTCCGGAGAATCAATCTATCCGCGAATGATTATCGTCCGCGTAAACTGGAGTTCGTGTTGTGAAAACTTCATTAAAATCTTATTTACAAAGTACACTGTACATTGAGGGGAATTTCGAGGATGAATGAATGCTTACAAATCAAGAAAATTCTTATAATGAACTTACTGCGAGTGTAAAAAGTATTCGTACACCTTTTAAAACAGAACAACTTTTTTTATAATTGTACCAAAGGACCTGATTTTTTATAATCAATTAGAAGCATTGGTTTACGAAATGATATGCAAAAAAGATTTTCCAAAAATTATAATTTACAAGGTTACATGCAAAAATAAAGAAGGCATTTCTTATATGGGCCCGTAAACAAAATTTTAAATACAGGGTCATCCGTTTTTAAACGGCCAAACGTTAACCAGCTGTAGAGGACCCCAAATGGAACAACTTTTACCCCTATCACTTTTTTTGTTTCGGCCTTGATTTCCAGATAATTGCAAAAAACCATCATTTTTTGAGTTTACATAAAATTAAATATCTCAGGACTCCAATGATGAATCTTGATGGTTTTTCCTTTGTTTAGTTTAAAATAAGTAGGGGCATCTTTTTTATTGAATAAACTTTTTTGTATGACTTTCGGATCATGGTTTTTTTGGCGTGGGGCACACCGCCACTTTTCAACTTATTTCTTTCAGGCTCCACGGTGCGCCCCACGCCAAAAAAACCATGATCCGAAGGTCATACAAAAAAGTTTATTTAATAAAAAAGATGCCCCTACTTATTTTAAACTAAACAAAGGAAAAACCATCAAGATTCATCATTGGAGTCCTGAGATATTTAAGTTTATGTAAACTCAAAAAATGATGGTTTTTTGCAATTATCTAGAAATCAAGGCCGAAACAAAAAAAGTGATAGGGGTAAAAGTTGCTCCATTTGGGGTCCTCTACAGCTGGTTAACGTTTAGCCGTTTAAAAACGGATGACCCTGTATAAGTAAGTTACACACATGCTGAAAATTTCATCGAAATCGATTGAGATATACACGAGCTACAAGCTGTTAAAAATGGTGAGAAATTTCATCGAAATTGATTGAGATATACACAAGCTCAAGCTGTTAAAAATGGTCCCCAAAATTCGCAGGATTTCGTATCGCCTGGGAGCAAAAAATGACGCGGGATCCTGCGGGATTGCAAGCCCTAATCCGCAATCTACAATAGTAATGAATAGACTGCGGATCTTTATGCATTTATAACAAAATTGAGTAAGTGAAATTCAAAATTGTTGGAAAAGTAAAAAAATTGAAAATACCAATATTCCTCCAATATTCCTCCAAAAAACCTCCTTTATTAAAATCATTAAGGGAGGAAATAACATTCGATTTGGTTTCTATTTCTTGTAATCGATGCAGACAATTTTTATTTTGCTTAGAGATCCGCAGTCTGGTAATGAAAGATTGAATGAATGAAAGGAAGGATTAGAAGATACCTAAAACTTAAAACAGAAGTTTTCGCGATCGTCTGCTGCTCGTTCATTCGTTATTATCTATTGTCAAGCCTTCGCATCACGGTCTTTTCGTTGTTCGAGCTCGTCCCTCGCCTCATCTTTAATTCATTCGCGAACAATCTTCCGTGGCGATTGTTCGCCGAGGAAACTGCACTTCGAATGCAATTCGCGTTTATCGAGCAAGAACCGAGAGCCGCGTTTAGTAGTTTGATCAGCAAGTGGATGTTTATCGGCAAACTGACGGTGGTACATTGCGATGCAATACACACGGTTCGGGTCCAGAAATGCCGCGGAAACCGCGAACACTCGCGGCAATAACTCTGGCAAGGTTATGCAATACGTTTGCACGATGAACGCGACTGATAAAGCCGAACATTGCACTTTTTCATTGTCTCCTGCGAGCCATTCATCAATTGTTACTTTTGCAAACGATCTTGCTAGCTTAGTTATCGTTCGCAGCGTTTAGACAACTTGCTGATTACAATGATGTCTCTTTTTATTTATAATTGAGCCGTTCACACGTGCTAAAGTGATGAAAGTGATTCGCTTCACACCTTTGAATTTTTCAAATTTTTCTCACCGAAGTATTCTATTGACGCTTTACTTTTTGTCAGTCAAATTCGAATCTTTCAGCAACCAGTTGAAATTATTAGCTATTTATTACATCGACGTTCAGTAAGTGGAGCTTCTCTGAAATCCTGAATCAACGCATTCCACGTGGCGTTAATGGTCAATACGTTTTTACTCAGAATTTGATAGTCTATCGATTCATGATACAGAAAGTAAGTGTTACCATTAAAAAAAATCCTATTGATCTCCATATGTCACAAATCTAATAGTTAACGAGATATTATCGAAACAATTTTCTTTCTTTTCTTTGGATAATATCTCTTTAACTATTAGGTTTAGGACATATGAAGGTCAACACTATTATACTCAGAATTTGATACTCTATCGATCTATGGTATAAAAAATAGGACATTCCATTTAAGAAACTTAATTTGACTTTAAAATCCCGCCTTCTTACCATTCCCGTCCTCAAAAAAATTAGACTATATGATTGTACCCTTCATACCGAACAATTTTTGTAAAAAAAATTTTTTCGTAACTTCAGTGCGTCACAAGATATTTCCGTTATTTCATTTTAGAGGATTTTACCACGTTTTTATTAGCTCGCTTTCTTGTCTGTCTGTTTGTTCTGTAAAGGATTACATTTGAATACATTAAAGAATATTTTTATATTACGCAGCATTCTCATGTCGAATTTGATTAGTCTTGATTGATGAAAATGTATTATGAATGTGAAATTTTGCGCGAATCTCATGCAAAAATGTTGTTTTTAACCCATACCCCATGGATTTTAAAGATTCAGTTGAATCACCTACAAATGACTTAGAGCGATAATAAACTACGAGTTTTATTAGAAACAAAAGTTTTAATGAAATGATTCATTTACGTTTATTAATTATTTCTAAAAAGTTATCACATTATCATTATGAGTTTTGAGATTTTTAATTTTTGATTTTTTACGCGTGACGATTAGAATGTGTTCGTTGTTAATTATACAAATAAACTGTTGATCATTGTTCATAATAACTGATGAACTAATTTTTTTATATCATTCACTTAGACCACTTTCATGATTATGGGCACAATTGCCTGAAGAAACATACAGTAAGTAAAAAGTCATTCCATACCACAGTGATCGTTCATAGTTGGTGATTGCTTTATCAAAGTACCTATTGTTTCAAAGCTACTGGTAATGGAGAACCGCGTACGAAGTTCAAGAAGTATCGGTCGACATTGTTTGGCAAACAGAACAACGGACCATGTTTTAATTGTTCAATGTAAATTGTTTTCTCAATCCTCAGTTTCAAAACCTTCAACATTGGCATTCTTTAGGAACGAATGGTCTTGGTCCATCCGAATGTTATGAATGCATGAAAACGATCACTAACTCGAAAGATATAATAAATAATTCGAAGTTCAATGCTTTAATACAGAAAAGTATTTATTTGTGGAAAAAAGCTTTTTAAAAACCACGCTAATATTGAAATGCATTATTAGGAGAAAATAATTTTTTTCCTGGTTCTCCATAAAATACCGAGTCCGGTTAAACGATTAATAATATTTTTCCCCAAAATTTTAAACAATTAGTTCAAAATTTCTTCTGCTATAAAATTAGTGTCGGAATAGATGGAAAAATTTAATATAGATTTAAATAAAATCATGACATTAGTGACTATAAAAATAAAAGCGTGGAGCGCTAAACTATACTGACGTAATCTTCGTGGGTGCCTCCACACTTTTATTTATAGTCACTAATGTCATGATTTTATTTAAATTTATATTAAATTTTTCCATCTATTCCGACACTAATTTTATTATAACAGAAGAAATTTTGGTATTTCATGGAGAACAAGGAAAAAAATTATTTTCTCCTTTTTAGTGCATTTTAATATAACGTGGTTTTTAAAAAGTTTTTTTTATATATTCTATTTTCTACTTTTATTGTCATCGGAAGCAAGTGTGTATACAAAATTTCAGCAAGATTGGACTATGGGGAAGAGGACAACAACAACACGGAGGTTAATATAAGCGTGGTAATAAAAAATGGTTCGAATGTAAATTATGATAGCTGCCAGACAGAAATCTCTTACAAGAATTTATTATTTATTAAATAGATGGTCGTTCAACAATAACGCGGTAGGCCGACATGCTGGGCCACTTGTGACCCAAAAATTCTTGTAATATTTTCAAGGGAGTTCGATAAGTGAGAATGTCTACAATTCCGTTCCGCCAGAAAATGGCGGACATCAGCATCACCTGTCGATGAAATTACAAGATAGAAAGAGCGGAAAGTGCGAAAGAAAGACGCAGAGAGAGATTTACACTTGAATTCCTGATTGACAGGATCATCAACATTCCCTTCGAGATTATAGTGCACGTCGATACGACGACGGAAACGTAATTGGACCCTATCAATCATTTATCCACACTTCCTTGGGGAAAAGGAATTTCTTTCTTTCTCGGATCAATCAAAGAAATTCTACTTCTTCTTCTTCTTTCAACTCTTCTTATTTTTACGTTCCTCGAGATTCTCTACTATACATATATCATTACATCCAACAACAGATTTTGTGCAGTTACTACCAAAATCAGAGGCGAGATACAGAATAAGAAAAACTGACAGTATTTAGAGATAAAGTTATGACTACGTGGTAGTTAACGTGATTAAAGAAGAAAATAATATTCTACTTGATATTTACCGGTTTGTTGCAATTCAGATATAGATTATACTGCAAATTCTTCCATTTACAAGTGAAATTCTAACTTGCGCAAATCAATTTCACCATTTCACCCATTAAGAATATTTAGAATTAATTATTTATTTATTTCGATGAAATTATGTATTTATTTAGACACACGTGAACGGTATCATTACTGCGAGGGAAACATTAAACATATGTACTTTCATTTAAAAAATTTATCAATCAGAAAATGTGTCGTTATGATGAATATACATGTCTACACACAGTTTCCATACATTACAAAGTTAATGAATTGGTAATTTTTTTCAAATAGATATTTGATGTACATGTTGGCAATAAATAAAATTTTGAATTTCTTAACAATTAATTTACATTTTATTTGATTATTTTTTCACAAAAACTTGCGTAAAAATACTTCATTTCTAAAGGGTTGAAATTGATTTGCAAAAGGGTGAATTTGGAGTGAAAAACCTGTAGAAGATTTTGATTTCGCACGAAATCTGTTGTTGAATTGAAGGGATCGGTGTAAGTTACGTTTCAGTGAAATTATTTTACAAAATTCTCAGGTGTACAGATGTTTATCGAAATGTTACGCAACGAGCAAAGCCAGCCGGTAAACACTATGCTTTCTCATAAGACTACTGTGCCCATGACTCCTCCTACCCTGTCACGAATTACAGTAATTCATAGCACATGCGGCGATTTCACTGTCCGTCGATAGGGCTCCCTTCGAGATCTACGGACGGAGATAATAAGCCGACGATATACAGGCTTCCCCATAAATTCTTCCACATTGCTGCTAACAATGCAGGAGAACAGTGTGATATAATGAATTGAAGGCCCCAGGAATATTTATGCGCGACATACCGTTTCCGCAGGCTCGAGTAACGCACTCAAAATGCCGTGGACTCGGTCAAATTTTTTTGTTCACTGGAGATTTTTCAAACATATTAAAATCATCAATCTCTTGCCGTATTCTAACGAATCAGACTCGTGATGAAGTTTTTAACAAAGTCTAACAAACATAAATGTTATGCCATTCTTTTATGGATGAAACACAATTTGATTGGTTTGTAATCAATATTTGAGCTTTCAAATAAACATAGCCATACAAACTAGTGAGCAAAACTGATCACACACGCTTTAAATCAGAATAACTTTAATTTATGAATGGACCAAACGACTTGAATTTCTCTGTAAGGCTAGAAGAATTAGTTTAGTAAATGACGTCTAAAAAATATCTTGAAATATGCATTTGGTCGGAATTGCGAAAAACAAGTAGTAAAAATTGATTCTTACCACTTTTTTAGCTGGGCCAATAACGAAAATTTAAAAGATGTGTTTGGTCAACTCGTATAAATTATATATACGCTCCGAAAATTTAAAATGGCAATTTTTCAAGATTTTCGGCATTTTTACCACTTTTTAATATTTTAAATTTTCAACATGGGGGCCCCCATAAAAAAGTTGTAAACAGCGACTTCAACAACAATGGCAATTTTAACAAAAATTTTGGTCGCGTTGTATCGTAAACCAATTGTTCTAACTTCCCAAAAGGTTCAAATCGTATGGTCCAATATTAAAAAGGTTATCGTCTTTTCAAGAGTGTCCGAATATTAGTGGAAGTCACTGCAAATTTTCCATTCTCTTGTGCGACATTTTTGAGGATAAAGATTAACCACTTTGTAACTGTAAAGAAAATGTTACGGCAAGGGGTTAAAAGAAGAAGAAGAATTTTCTACTTGGTCCTTGTTGTTCGTAATCAAACGCAAACAATTTTTACGTTGCTTCAAGATCCGCGGTCTGGTTACAAGTTTTCGAAGATAAGAATTTTCTTGGATCTCTGATATACATGTGCCTCCATTTCCACTTCTTTCTATCGTGAGACGATGTCTTAGCAGACGACGTGACCCGCAACGGATTACAAGACGCGGGCACGCAGTAATTACCGCGAATTGCCGGAGCGTTGTCGGAGCTGAATGTTGGCCCATTACAAATGTAATTGCATAACTCGTGCATCGTCGGACTTTGTGGACGAGCCGAGTGCTAAGTATTCTCTTCCTGAAAGATTCCCTGTTTCGTTCCGCCCTCTGCGTTGCTAATACCTTTTCCTTTTTGTTTTTCTCGAAAGATGAACAATTCATTCGTACAGCGAGAAAAAAACCGAGGAAAAACGGAGAACGGAGACGTTCAATTCTCGCAGCCTTCGATCGCTCGTCGTCCTTCCGCGGAAATCTAACCTTCGTCTGCCGCGACACTAACTCGTCTCAAGGAGTTGGAATCAGTATGGGGACTCCATACTCGTCTCGCAAACCCGCCATATGTAACCCGCGGCGAACCTTGAATTGGAAACGTGTCCCGGATCATTGAGTTCCGACAGTTCTGCGACATTTCACTATTGACCTAATTTACAGGTTTACGGGACCCGTCGGGACTGTAAAATAAAAACTGTCTAAATGAATTGTGAAAACCCGAAGCTAATGCGGAACTAGACGTATACAGTTAGGAGCACAACTGATCACTAGACTGCGGATTTTATGCATTTATGACAAATATGGGTAAGCACAATTTACAGCAGTGAACATATTAAAAAGATTTAAAGACATCAGCCTATTGCTTTCAGCATAATCAGATAATTAAAAGAAGAAAGAAATTTTTATTTCACTCCTGTGTCTTGCAATCGATGGAAACATTTTTTATTTTGCATAAAGATCCGCAGTCTACTGATCACACTCACTTGAAATCAGAACAACTTTTTCATGAATAGACCAAACGACTTGAATTTCTCTGTAAGGCTAGAAAAGTTAGTTTAATAAATGACGTCTAAAAGATATGTTGAAAAAATGCATTTGGTCGGAATTGTGAAAAATAATAGTAAAAATTGATTTTTACGATTTTTTTTTAGCTGGGCCAATAACGAAAATTTAAAAGATGTGTTTGGTCAACTTGTATAAATTATATACGCTCCGAAAATTTCATTGCAATTGGTTAATTGGTTTACGAGTTATAAACGATCGAAAGTGGTAAGAATGCCGAAAATCTTGAAATATTTCCATTTTTACCACTTTTGATCGATTATAACTCGTAAACCAATTAACCAATTTCAATAAAATTTTCAGAGCGTATATAATTTATAAAAGTTGACCAAACACATCTTTTAAACTTGTAAAAATCAATTTTTACTGTTGTTTTTCGCAATTCCGACCAAATGCATATTTTCAACATATTTTTTAGACGTCATTTACTAAACTAATTCTTCTAACCTTACAGGGAAATTCAAGTCGTTTGGTCCATTCATAAAAATGTTATTCCGATGTAAAGTGTGTGTGATCTGTTTTGCTCCTAACTGTATATTCACAGTTCTGTATTTCTACTATAAAATGTACAGTGGGTGTATGTATAAAGTATTCGTACATCTTTTAAAAACGAATAACTTTTTCGAACTTAGAGCCAACAGCTTAAGTTTTTTTGAGACGTTAGAAAGATTAGTTTAATAGCTCTTGTGTAAAAAATTCTTTTTTTAATTGTTATTGGTCGTAATAGCGAAGGGAAAAGTGAAGGTGACGATTTTTAAATGTTGTGTTTTGTGGTCAATAAAGTGTTAGGGTGATAATATGTATACATATATTAATATGTACATATACATATATAAGATAATATACAGTTTGATTAAAAGTGAGTGAGACAATAAGCCAATAAGAGAACAGAACGTAGGTGAAAATATGATAAAAAATGGGAATAGGTCGTCGTACGCGAGAACGAGCCTTGAAGAGTGCCATTACAATATTATCTATTAATGCGCGAAAATGAGCTGACGTAAGCGAGTCGAAAAGACATTCGAGTTGCGCGTGCATGAATAATAACAAACTCTGCTATTGATAATTATCGGTTTCATGGAATGGAATGGAACAATCGAGAAATCGAGATTGTTTCTTTTTCTTGTTTCTGGAATCATCTGGAATTCAATCGTGATCCCTTCTTCACAGTCGAACAATTTTTATTCGAATTCCATTCCGGAGAATCTTCACGTTGGAATCGACAATGTGCGTTTAAATTTCGATTTAAATCGAGGCTCGGAATCATCGATCATTCAAGAATTCAAAGCATGCGATAAACTTGCTCAAAGAGGATCTACCTATAAATATCACTCGATTAGAAAAATATTTTTTAATCTTCTGTAATTGGAAGATATTTTCCACTCATTTTATTTTTTAGTACTAACTTATTATTATTGTTACGGGTATCAGGGTATGATATAGAAGATTGCAAAGATATATACAGGGTCTGTCCGGAAAGTAATGCAACCACATTTTTTAAAAAAACATCTATTAAACATATGGGTGCAAACCTTTAAATTTCTTCAAAGTAGGATCCTTGGGCGTCGACACATTTTTTCAAGCGCGATTTCCATGCTTCGTATGCTCCCTGGAAGGCGTTTTTTGGAACCTCTCGTAGCACCCTCGTCACAGCCTCTTTGACGCGTTCCACGCTTTCAAAATGGCATCCTTTTAGCACATTTTTAATTTTTGGAAACAAGAAGAAGTCGGCGGGAGACAAGTTAGGACTGTACGGGGGTTGAGGAAGTGTTGTGATCCAACTAAGTAAGAAGTACCGTTTACTGTTTTCCCCGTAATCTATGGAAAGTTTTGGTTGGAAGTGCTCGACGAGGCTGCGATGAGTGTACTACGAGAGGCTACAGATAACGCCTTCCAGGGAGCATACGAAGCATGGAAATCGCGCTGGAAAAAATGTGTCGACGCCCAAGGGTCCTACTTTGAAAAATTTTAAAGGTTTGTACTCACATATGTTCAATAGATGTAAAAAGAAAAATGTCGCATTACTTTCCGGACAGACGCTGTATACATACATCAACTGTTAGACAACGAGCTCACCCCTCAATTAAAAGATGGCTACAAAATTATTTGCTGGTTGCGTCGAGGTTTCTAACGAACGTACAATGAATCGCAGTAATATTCGGACATTTTTGAGAAATTCTGTTATTGAAAAGTTATCGTCCTTTTAAAAGTGTTCGAATATTTCTGTGGTTCACTGTATAAAATCGAACAGAACATTATGTTATCGAAGTCTCCGCTGCCAAAGACGGAACAATTTCGCGAGATCAGGATTTCTTAAGCTTTTCCACGTAGATCCGACAACCGGTCGTAAAATGACACCCGCGCTTGCATAATACTGCTCCCATTTAGTATCAGCTTTTTTGTGTGTATGTATCGTTGTTCGATTGGATTACATCCATGTCGCGGTCCGGTACACCGTAACTAGTCGTTACATTCGATTTTAGTGATTAAGTATACAAACCAATAATTTAATTTGATTGAAAGCATTCGTACAAAGTTGACGAAACAGATACATATTTGACTAATAGGAAGACAACTTTTCCTAGAATCTGTACGTGTGAAAGGATAGAGACATTTTACAGAACAATTCTAACAATAGACACGAACCAACATCAATTTGATTGAAAGCATTCGTACAAAGTTGACGAAACAGATAAATATTTGACTAATAGGAAGACAACTTTTCCTAGAATCTGTACGTGTGAAAGGATACAGACATTTCGCAGTACAATTCTAGCATTCACTTAAGCCACACTTTTACCTTTCGGTGGTCACAGCAATGACTCGGGACTATTCACCGATGTTTACTGGATATAACGGTTTAGCATCGACCATATCTCACCTTACAGTGGGTCATTTCTTTGAAACGATATTGACACTGCTGCTCTATGCGAAGAGATAATGTAAATCTTGATATGTAACTTTCATCTGCTCTATAAGTAATTCTACAAACAATAACTGTGCTAGAACCAAGTGAAAATTTCTGTTATTTCGACTATTCTTTCGAACTGGCGCAGTAGTATTTTAATATTTTTCTTAAGCATACGTACAGTGACTCCCACTAATATTGGGACACTTTTGAATCGACTTTTTTTTTAGAAGTTAGAACAATTGATCAACAACAACGAATGGGAGTCACTCTAGATTTCCGTTTACGAAAAGTAAAATGATTCGCATCGCACACTGAACTTTATTGATGGAAAAATGGTACATGTTACAATTGTTGCTCGACAAATTTCTGTTGTCTGGATAGTTTCTTTTGGATGATAGAATAGTGCCTACACAACAATATGATATGATAAAATATACGATAAAAATTAACTAAAAAATATATAAAAAAACTTTTTATAAACCACGCTTATATTAAAATGCACTAAAAAGGAGAAAATAATTTTTTTACTTGTTCTCCGTAAAATACCGAATCCAGTGAAATGATTAATAATATTTTTCCCCATAATTTTAAGCAATTAGTTCAGCATTTCTTCTGTTATAAATTTAGTGTCGGGATAGATAGAAAAATCTCATATAAATTTAAATACAATCATAACATTAGTGACTGTAAATAAAAGCGTGGAGCGCCCACGAAGATACGTCAATATAGTTTAGCGCTTCACGCTTTTATTTTTATAGTCACTAATGTCATGATTTTATTTAAATAAATTTATATTAAATATTTCCATCTATTCCGAAACTAATTACAAGATTTGACGCATGCATACAACAACACTGCAAATTAATATAAGCGTAGTTATAAAATAATTAGGAATATTAATACACTACTCTGGACTTGATAAAATCTGCCCATAATTCACGTCACATTATTTCAAACTAAATTAATTCAATGTAACTTTTAGGATACTGTGAAAAATGAACCGTTAGATAGTGCTTGTTATTTCAACATTATATGGAATTCGTTTAGTGTTAATATCCTTTTCCTTGAAATATCTCGAAACAAGAATTATATCACTCAAACCACTTTCATAATTACGGGCACGAATGATCAATCGACTTGTTGAGTTTTTACTTTGCATAAAAATCCGCAGTGAAGTCAGCTGTATTAGCAAGAAACGAGCTGAAAAATCTGCAGAATGCATAACGAGCTGTACAGTGATCGGATGTTATTACAGCTATTGAACCCCTAATTCAGTGACTCACACCCCATTTGCATGATCGTCGCGATCATGTTTCTGTGACCCGGCTTGACACGGTTCGTTCCCATTCGCGATTACTTTCCCTCGCCCTCGGTATCGGTCCGCTGATCTTCGTGACACAGATTTCTAACAATAAGTAAAATCCGTCATTACGTAAACACAGCGGCTGTCGTTACCGAACGGCAGTCGGAATTACGAGTTTCTCCCGCGCGCGAAAAGAAACATCGCGTTCACCTTTATCCGTCGCGTGGAGTCGCGTGCTGCTTGAAAATCTCCGGTCGCAAATCACGTAAAATCGGTTCCCCGTTTTGATAGTGTTTCTGATCCGATCTATCGTGCAATCGGGATCGATTGATAAATGACAGAGCATGAAACGTCGATTTTACGATCGATCGTGTTAAGGTTCGTAGCCCTCGTCGCACAACTACGCTCACAAAGGAAGGACCCCAAGTGTCCGACTTCGATTTTGATAATTTTTTGTGAGATGATGGAATATGGTTCCCTAATACTGTGGTTGTCAGGAAGAACGCCGCATGTCACATAATTTCCATTTCGAGATATTGCCGTTTAAAGTTTTGGTCACTTTGCCATAGGATATCGGTTCAATTGCATTATGTTTTTAAGCCTTTCGAATTTATTTTTATGACTTTTTTTCTGATAAAGACGTAAATCCTATACTATAAATCTCAATTAATGCATAAACTGACATTTTTTGAAATTGTGACATGCGGCGTTTTTCCTGGCAACCACAGAGTTATGTATGCAAAATACATATTAGGTGTAGTTACTCAATAGTTTTAAAAATATAAACAATTAAAGTTTTGATTTGAGCTGTAGTTTTCGAAGTTCCATTAGCCGTGTAAGCAGGTTGCGTGATTCACAGGTATGAAAGTTTAATTGTTTATATCTTTAAAACTATTAAGTAACTACACCTAATATTTTGCATACATAATTAGGGATCCATATACCGTCATCTCACAAAAAATTATCAAAATCGAAGTCGGACACTTGGAGTCCTTCCCTTGTCAGTAAATTAAGTCTCCGTACACCCTTTAAAACAGAATAACTTTTTTATAATTATACCGAATGACCTGACATATTATAATTAATTAGAAGCATTGGTTTACGAAATGATATTGCAAAAACGACTTCCCAAAAATTATAATTTACACGGTTCCATGCAAAAATAAAAAATGCATTTTTTAAAACTTTTTTATTTGGACCCTTGGTAAAAATTAAAAATATGTCTTTTGTATAGTAGTTACACACCTGCTGAAAATTTCATCGAAATCGATTGACATACACACGAGCTACAAGCGATTAATATAGGTGAAACTCGTAGTTTTCCACGACTTTTGATCAGTTTCTGCTTAAAATCCACAGAATCGTACATCTTTCGACGCGTGTCGTTTTTTCCTGCGTCAACCGATTTCGATGAAATTTTCAGTATGTGTATAACTAACATACATCTACAAAACACATATTTGAAATTTGCATTAAGGTCCCAAATAAAAAAGTATAAAGGAATGCCTTTTTTATTTTTTATGTAACCTTGTAAATGATAATTTTTGGAAAATCTTTCTTGCATATCATTTCATAAACCAATGCTTTTAATTGCTTACAAAACATCGGGTCACATTTGGTATAATTATAAAAAAGTTATTCCGTTTAAATGGTGTACGGAGACTTATTTTACTGAGTGTACGCATGTACATATGTATACTGCCGCTCAAAAGTATGTGGACACTTCCTTAATTCTTATAACTACCTGATGAAAGTTATGATATCTTTGGTAAATTTGATTATCTTGTATGTATTTCAGTTCGTACAGTATTGGAGAACATATTTTAATAATAATTTATTAAATATCTCACCGAGATAATGATAAAAAATAATTATATTTTCTTTTCTACATATCCACCGCGTGCTTTTATTTTATTTTTTATTTTATGCTTTATTTCATTACTTCATTTTCAATAAGGTTCCACTCAGATTCTAAGATGTCCCACAAATGTTTCTCAGATTTGGGACATCGTTTTCAAACTTGTCCATCTACACGATCCCATAGTTTTTCTTTTATTTATTTAAGAAAATTGAATAACTAAATCGTTTATTTTGGAATACATTACATACATATTCATATAGACTTTAGCAATAAATATTGTTTGATAATAATAATACATTATATATCACAAATTTCACGAACACGGTAAGTGGTGTCCACATACTTTTGAGCGGCAGTGTATACATATATGTACTCGCTCTCGCAACGTTTCGCGAAAAGCCTGCGGATGTTTGTGTAACGATTGTGCAATGATTTTTATGCAATTTGGAAAAATTGTAAATTAAGTACGTACCTACATGTCCATTCTGCTATTAACGTAATCATACTGCATCGTATTTGGTCTCATTCTAATCCGAAAAATCTCACAAATATATTCGTAAACGTTTCATAAAATAATGATGAGAAACAAAGAAGTTTTGTCATTTATTGCTTTGGATTTATCGACACCGCTATCCTTTCGAGCATTCTAGCGGCAAGAGATCAAGGTGTTCACAGTATGTGTACTATGTACACGATACAAGTGACATTTCGGTCTTGAAGTTTCCACAGAGATCGAGACACAGTGCTGCGCTGGCGTGGAGCGAGTAAATCATTCAAAAGAGATCGTGATCGAGCAGCTAATCAGAAAGTTCTATGGCGAGACGGAAGTGAAAAATAAATCGGAGGGGTTCCTGGATGTTCGATTTCGATTTTGCTTTCACTGATTGTGAGGAGACTGCGACGCCGTCGAACCGGGTCAAGTGCATTCAGCCAAGAGAATCTATTCTGTTCGTTCCTATGGCGACTCCGGAGATCCTCCGAGGCGCATTCAAAGGAACTCGCAAATTACTCGTCGTTAGTAGTCAGCGAGACACGCTCGCCGCCGTGTGCGTATGCCAATTCGTATGATCTGCGTTATTGATCAATGCCGGTGAATGATGCACTTGCTCGAAAACAATCAAGGGATTACGTTCCCGGAGAATGCGATCGCCGGGGACGAAACTGCGCGAAAATAATAATATTAATAATAAACTTCACCGATTTCTCTGAAGCTACGTTTTATCTCATTACTAGACAGCGGATCTCTATGCAAAATAAAAATGTTACGCATTGATTGTGCGAAGCAGGAATAACATAAAAGATGATTTTATCCTTTAACGACTTTGCTACATTAAAAGCAACATTACGATATTCTTGAATTTTTCCAATCTTTTACTGTTTTTTATTCCACCCAACCAATTTCTTCAGAAATGCATCTTTATGCAAAATAAAAATGTTTTGCATCGATTGTGGGAAGCAGGAACAACATAAAAACTGATTTCAACCCTTAACGACTTTGCTATATTAAAAGCAACATTACGATATTCTTGAATGTTTTCAATCTTTTACTGTTTTTTATTCCACCCAACCATTGTCTTCATAAATGCATAAAGATCCGGGGTCTACTCATTACATCCGTACATATAAAAGGTGATTCTGGAAACTGGGACAAGTCACTGCTGTTTTTTCAATGAAAATAGAAAAAAGTGATAGGAATGAACTGCTAGAAGTTTTAATAGCTGAAGTACTATTCAGCAATTTGTTTACCGCTCTCGAACTGTTTCTCAATTTTTCAACTTGTTATCTAAAACTCTTCTCATTTGTATTATCTAAACGCCTTCTTTAAAATGATGTTGGACTGATTCTTTTAAGAATTAGTTAGAAGAAGACTAGTAACAAGTAGTAAGAAGATTAGAGTTCCGTGAAGTGCTGAATTAAAAAGTGATCAATTGCCACAGACATTTTTTTCACTTTTAAAAGTGAGAAACAGTGGAAACCTCGGTATACGTTTGCTTCGGAATACGTCCTGTTTGGACGTGACTAATTTTGCTCGGTATACGACATAGATTTTTTGTAAGAATTTTGCGTCATTTTTAAATAATTATCTCGGAGGAGAAATTAATTAAATTAATAATCGATTATATTCGGAGTTGATGTATTATTAACTGACTGATCATCCAAGTAAGGATCAGTAATGGAATTACTGATGAGGGGTCAGCGTATGATCGTGAAGCCCGCGAAGACGCAACACAGAGAGATGAAAGAAAATGATCAGTCGATGGAGTGTTCCTTTTTGTATTTTAGCATTAAGCAGAGTTTAAATTTGAAAATATATAGTAAAATCTCATTTCTTATTTATGTGTTTAAACAGTGTTTAATTTATTTTACAACCCCATTAATGTAGGTATTAATATCAATAGGAATTTTTTTTTTAAAGTTGGTTTGGTATACGTCCTATTCGATATAAGTCCAAACATCAGGAACGGGTTAAGGTTGTATACCGAGGTTCCACTGTATTTAGAATCTCAAAGCTTTACATTTAGTGTTTCAAGCACAAACAAAGGTGTCGATCGCACCGACATATATTTATTTTGCATTTCAAAGTAGTTATTTCATTGAATAAAAATTTATTTATGTCGGAGTGATGTAAAGCTCCTTGTATCCGGTTATGTAAAAAGTGAAGTGCGAGTGATTAAAGATTAATTAATATTCTTTCTATGTTCAGAGGTCGAAGGCAAAATTTCATTACCGTAGAAAAAGTTGCAACACAGACTTCATTTACGACCGACAAAATAAAATAGTTTCGCAAGAGACATTTATAAAGACATTATAAGATGACTCATTCATTTACGAGCGCGGTCGCTGTCATTATTGTACGTAGATCATTAAAAATCCGGAATTATTTTCCGTTGATTTATGAAGGACTATCAATCGACGGCGCAATTATTAAAATGTCAAGCGTGCATATTAGGTCTAATAAGGGGATTCACCTGGCTCGGGGGAGAATATCTGAAGAATTGATAAGCAATGATTCGACCTAGACACCGGCGCGTGTGAAGTCATCGAAAATTCGCCCGCCTTGTCAGAGCTAAACGAGCAAATTGGGCCTATATTCAATTATATCATTGAAGTGCCGAGGCGTTAGCTGATTCCTCCAGATGTTGGGGTGTCTCATCGCACCGTCGTCGTCGAGGGTATTGAAATACATCGACTCTCGCAGAACGGGGTATCGAGGAAAGGAGACATGCCTCTTCGAGAATTTCTCTGTTGCACAATTCTTAACTGATCTGTAAATGGTTGCGGTCTGTGTCTTCCACAGATGGGCAAACCTATGGCTGTGCATTGGACAGTTCAATAACTAGACTGCGGATCTTTAAGCAAAATAAAAACTATCTACCTGAATTGCAACAAGCTAGGGTGAAATAAATATTTACTTTCTTGTTGAATATGTTTGATAGGTTGAAAATAATATAGTATATTTAAATTCTTCAAATTGTTTTTACTGTCAGATATTGGAACTGGCCATTTTTATCATAAATGCATAAAATCCGCAGTCTATTAATAACGTACGTAACTTAGGGTTGTATATAACATTCCGAGAAAATGCAAGCTATCTCCAGCAGACGGTGAGCAAAATTAATTATATCGCTGTTTTACAGTTTCTTCGTTTGACCGAGGTGGTGGAAAATGAAAAATTAAAATTGGACGGACTTGCAGAGTTTCTGTCAGATTGTCCGCTGAATTTTTTAAACAATGCATTGTACCAGGGTCGGCAAACTACGGCCCGTGTAATTCATCCACTGAAACCCCGCAATAACACAAAATTTCGTTCTTCAATGTTTAAATAAATGACTATATTTATAATATCATATTGAGTTCATCATATTGAATTCAATATAAATAAAAAACCCACTTTGTTTAACCCACTGAGATTAATGAACACGAAAACGTAAATGAAATTACGTAAAATAAAAAAATTAATGAAATATAAAACATGTAAAAATATCACTTCCTAATAAACAAATGTTGATCCTGTTTTTGTTGTTGCTATATGAGTAGAATATTACCCATGTAAATATCTTCGAGTTTGCCACCCGGCCCGCCGAGAGCCTAAAAGTTTTACGACCTGGCCCTTTCCAAACACAGTTTGCCGACTCTTGCATTATACGATTCGAAATTGTTTTCTCTTATGTTTATTCATTTATTATTATTACATACAGTGACTCCTATTAATATTCGGACGCTCTAAAAAAAGCGATAACTTTTTTAAATGTTGCACTATACGATTCAAATTTTTGGGAAGCTAGAGCAATTAGTTTACTACAGGATGTGAAAAGACATTTTTTTCGAAAATTTCAATTGGTCGGAATTGTAGAGAAAATACTAAAAGTTGTATTTTACAAGTTTTTCATGTGGGCCTATATTGAAAATTTAAAAATACGTTTTGTAGATCTGTGTCAATTAAACATATCCTGAAAATTTCGTAAAAATCGGTCGACATTGCAATGAGCTACGAACGTTTAAAGATGGTAAAAATTACAGATACTACATCTTTCAATGTTTGTCGTTTTTTTCTGCATCAACCGACTTCAATAAAAATGTCACAACGCATATAATTAACACAGGTCTACAAAACGTGTATTTTTTAAATTTTCAATATATAGGCCCACATAAAAAAGTTGTAGAATGCAACTTCTAGTATTTCCTCTGCAATTCCGATCAATTGCAATTTTTAAAAAAATTTCTTTTCACATCCTGTAGTAAACTAATTCCTCTAGCTTCTCAAAAAAGTTCAAATCGTATAAGTCTAATATTCAAAAAGGTTTGAGAGCGTTCGAATATTAGTGGGAGTCACCGTATACGTAAGTATGTATAGTGTAATGTGAAAGGCTTAATTTTCCTACTTATCAGACAATGTTCGGTATTTTACCATGTTTTTATTAGCTCGCTTTCTTGTCTATATATAGAGACTTGAAATTTTAAGCATAACTCAGAACTGGATAACAATACAATATTAGAAAAAGATTTTTAATAAGCCTATGTTTTCGCTTAGACGACTAGGTAAGTTGAAGGTTGATCAATGTGGTTGAAAAGTTGAACATTCAAGTAATACATGTTCATACATGTAACACATGTTCAACACATGTTCAAGTAATACATGGATAATGAACATTGCAAGATTGATTCGAAAAGTTTAAGGTCGATCGATATGGTTGAAAAGTTGGACATTCAAGTAATATATGTTCGATGGATAATGAACATTACAAGATTGATTCGAAAAGTTGAAGGTTGATCGATATGGTTGAAACGTTGGACATTCAAGTAATATTATATAATGTTCGATGAATAAAAGCAGAGTATTAGAATGACTAGCACACAGTTGAAAAATTTAATAGATACATGAAGATTCAGTGAATCTCGCAGACATTGATCTCCGTCAGAAGTATCGCTTTATTAAAAATTCTTGCCCATGCCTCCGGTACAGCTACGAAGACGGCCGGGAGTATTGAAAGGAACTCACAAATTACATTATTAGTACCGGCAGACACGCGTCACTGTCTTCGGTATGGAGAAGCTTCGGTGATATAATACGTCATCGATGAGTACCGTTTTCGTACCTTTTAATCGATAAACCGCGTCGATAAATTCAGACGAGAATACGGGAATAAATAGATAATGAACAGCCATATTCGTAATTGCAATACCGGCGTGGGAACTCCATCTCTCGCGTACGGTAAATGACTATAACAATCCAATATCCCAGGTTTAGTATACGATTACGTATTTAAATGTAGTTGTCGCGAAACTTTCAAGTCGGAGTCCCAATTACTTGAATGTTCGTGGCGAGCATATTAAAATGTGCAATCGTCGCTCTTGAATAATAACGTTATTTTCAAAATGACTATAACTTCCTGTCTTACTTCTAGCGCGACAAAGCCGCGGTTTTAATTTAATTTATGCAATTAAGTCTCATTTTCAACGCCGCGGCAAATTGCAGTTAATGTACACGATATCTCGGATTTGCAGCAATGTTTCCCATTAAAGATCGCAATCAACTATGATAATCGTTGCGTGCTAGCTTTTGTTCATAGTCATCCGTGCGTTATTAATTTGACAGACACAACAGTGTGCTTCCGGTACACAATAATCGACAAATTCAATTAAGAGAATGAATATGAAATAAAAACGACAGACTGTGTGTGTGTGTGTGTTTACTGTAAAAACCAAACGTAAATTCGAACTAAACTGTCGATCTCCCCTAATACACAGTGGTTCGTGTACATAACAATCGAAAAATGCTGAATTCAATTAAGACAACGAATATTGAATAAAAACAACGGCAGTTTCCGAATCTGGCGATGTTCACCAATGTCGTTCCTACAAATTAGGTGATTGCGAAAACGAAACGTAAACTCGAACTAAACTGTTACTCGCTTACGAAAGGTATAACTTTCGAATTTCTTAACACGCGCAATATGGGTGCAGTGTCGCCGAAAAATTTGTAGCTTTCAAAACCCGAATCTCTGATCCTCCTGTTTTTATTTTCAGACAGCAGACAAACCGGTTTGTCTGAGAATAGGACGAACAATGCTTCGACTGTCAACATTGGTATTTCCCATAGAACAAGGTAGATTAAAGCACACGATACTTATTATCATTTCACCTAAGTCGGAGACAGGAACGGGACAACTTACTGTGATCGAAACTCCGGAAGCGACACGTGCCTGGGGCGCGAATTCCTCTGATCAAGAATTCTCGCCGACACGGAGGACCTACTTGTAAATGAAGAAAATGTTCCCGAGATCACCACTGCACCAACAAAAAAAAAGAACGAAGACGCTACCGTGCCCACAGGGTTAAAACTTCGATATGGAAGGCGGAATTTTTAAATCGTAAACAAAAAGGATTTCGATCGATCCCGACCCGTTTTGTTGTCTCGGATCGAAGGTTTCGATCAAAATCGATTTTTCGAGAACTCTGAAGAGTGCCGTTGGGTCCGTTCCGCGCGCCGTCGAGCGCACTACTGATCCGAGCCGATCGTCGCGGCAAGACCGGCACGAAAATAAGCGCAAGAGTATTCTAATACCGCCAATCGTGTGGAAGAGCGTGACCGCGAACCATCGCGCCGATTCGCGCCTCTTCCATTGACAGAAGCGTGACCGATAACAGAAACCGGTTCGGCCATTTTTCTGGGGTTGTTGCGCGCGGGAAAGCATGGTAGTGCTCGCTTTTAATTTTCGATTCTTTCTAAATTCGTAAAATTAACATAGCTGCAGGCGTTTTACGAACGCCACTCGCGTTCGAACGTAAGTATACAGTGGCAAAAGGTGAATTTGAGTGCAAAACCTATATGATTTTGTTTTTGTAAATCTTTGAAAATACATTTTAATTTTAACACATACATATACTACTCTAAATTTTTGTAATTTTGGAGCGATGACACTCGCAGTAATGACACCGTTCACGTGTGTCTAAATAAATATATACTATAATTTAAAAATAGATATTTAATTAATTTCAAATATTCTGAATGGGTGAAATTGATTTCCAAAAGGTTGAATTGGACTTGCAAAATCTATATCCTGGCTCCCCTATCATTGCGCGCATTGACGCTGTTGGTGGGAGAGCCAGGATAGACCGAGCATGTAAACCATTCTTAATTTTGTTATTTACATCGAGTCTATAAAACTGTGCCTTGTCCAACGAGACGAGTCGATGTTAACTTTCTCAGGTAGGCAGCAAACGACGCACGCTGGTACTTTACTGCCTCGATCGTCGCGTTGGAGAAAGTACAGTCCGTTTCTATCGATTTTGAATGTTGATAACCGAATATATACCCAGCGTTTCGCGGTTCAGGGTATTCCCAGTATCGTAAATAATTCTGCATTAATGGTCCTGATCTTCAGCTGTCTGATTTCTCAAGCGCCGCGGGACATTAAAGCGGATTTAATTAGCAGTTTCAACGGTGTTAGTTCGAGGAATTGCGACAACCGCCAAGAAATAAAAGGATCTTTTCGCCTAATCGTCCGCAGCAGTCGCATCTTTGCGACTTTTCATCAGAAAAGGGGCCGCGTCGCAGATCCTTGACATACATCATTACGCCGTTATTGAGTACCAGTTTCTTCAACATTTACGACTAGGATGCGGATTTTTATGAACAAAAATCGTCCGTGTGAGAAATAAGAAATTCGAATCGAATACAAGCTTTTTTCTTAACCCATGTTTTATTATTTTATATTGAAAAGTGGCACTTTCAAATTCCGAGTTGTTATAAATAATTAGGTCAAAAATTAGTACGATCGATGTTCCTTATTTAAGGCAACTGGTGGCATTTTTTTGTATCATTCGTTTTGTGTTTAACTGTTATTAAGAATTTTGAAGAAGTACTCCACCTGTGTGTGTAAACAATTCATTAGCAGTTTTAACCAATGCTTCATTTTGCTGTATGTGCAAATATATGCTTCATTACTTCTAAACTTCCATCTTCGGGCAAATCGGAACAATGTATAGCATTTTGTACTTTTGTCTTCCCGTATTTGGCTCGAAGGGTGTTCGGTCTAACTTGTCGCGCTATGTCCTGCAAGCAACAAGACCATGAATACTATGAATTAAATGAAAAGACACGTATACTTACTGGGTCCATAGGACCGCACCATTTCCTGAATTCCCCTTGTACATCAAATGTTGGATCTTTGTGCTTTAATTCCATTACAATGCATGGTCCAGATTGTAGTTCTCCCACCATGGCCTGAAACCAGATTCGTTAACCTTCGATTACTCGCGCTCCACTTTCTACATGATTGGTTACATGGAACTTTACATTGCTCTAATATAAATAAATTTTGATTCAATGAAGTAACTACTTGAATGCAAAATAAATATTTGCTACCGTGGTCGACACCTTTGTTTATGCTTGAAACACTAAATTTAAAGTTTTCAAACTGTAAATACTGTATGATACGTCAGCGATGTTTTTACACACCCCGTAATCCGATAGCACGCCCTTGTATACTTCTAAAAATTCTTCTGCGTCAAACGGGTTAACGTTAAATTGCTGTATGGCAGAGATCGTGTAACCAGCTTTTTGAATGTCATCAATAATATCCCCTGTGTGACAGAAACGAAAATAAACAGTGATAAAATGCTTAAGATATACATTAGTTAGAAATATATTGTTGTGTACCTGTTAGCTTAGCTTGAACAGCATGTGGCTTAATAATACAGCAAGTGCAGTCTTTTAAAGTGACCGTGTTTGCCGGGCCCTTCTTTTTGCTTTTCGTGTCAGGAAAGAAGAATTGTAATTCCTAAAAAATAAGGACGCGTAATATGTACGTATACTGAAAACAATACTAAAAAGTAATACCAACTTTCTCTGCGCTTTCTTCTTTCAGAGAACCATGCAAAGCATTGTGAACAATGTCTTTACCATAACAAGCTCTGAGAGAATTTGGAGCTTTCGAACGAGCTTGCTCGCTATCCTCTGGTCCAATTACTTCTAGCCAACGTGTAATCGCATGATCACCCAATAATTCTAAAGCTACAATAGGTCCGGAGATAAGATAATTTGTAACGTACCTAATTGAAAAATATAAAAGATAGAATTTGCATTTAAACATTGGAAGCATATAGGAGAATGAATTCATGTATTACGCTGTATCTGTACTCTCTCTGTCTTGATAAAATATTGTTGCCTCGTCCTGCGTCAGTTTGACCATTTTTATGTTGGCAATGTGGAAGTCGCAGGAGGCTATGCGCTTTAATATCTCTCCTAAGTGGTCGAGAGCATCTGGCTTTACCATTGCAAATGTTCTAAAACAAATTATATTTTACCAATTATAACAACTGATAACATATTTTAAACACGATTTAATAATCAAGGCAATAGAAATACTTCTGCATTTTCGTTTGTAATTTCTTTCGTGTAGCACAATCCGCGTAATCCGTTATTTTGATATTTCGTGAGAAAATGGTCACAATTGCACCCACATAAAAATCGTCTGCCTTTATGCCCTCGCATTTTGTTCTCCTTAGAAACGTTTTCTTTGCTTTTATATCAAACTGCAAAGTAAAATCAGATTGCAATCTGATTATTAAGTAGTTCGAATAATATAATCGGTAGATGGCGGATTTTATGCATTTATGACGAAAATGGGTAAATGTAATTTAAAACAGTAGTAGTATTAGAAGAATTTCAAAATATTGTTATAATGTTTTCAACTTATTAAACATATTAAAGGGGTAGTCACGAAGTAGATAGTAAAAATAAATTTCTGTTTCACTTTAGTTTGTTGTGATTCAGGTAGAAAATTAGAATTTTGAATTGAGATCCGCTTTTAATAATCAGGAAACACGTACCAATTCAACGGTGTTATCGTACGGATAATAATACAAATAAAAGTTCTTCAGGATACTAGCTATTTTATCATACCACTCAGCCTCGAAAATATATTTTTCGTTATGCTCCACCGACATCATTTCAATGAAAATTTATTTTATAGGTAAGGTTACGTTCAACGTCCATTTAATTATTGTTTTTGTGTCCTATCTAGTCATACTTCGATGAAGTATACTGTATATATTTCAATAGCATGGTGACTGTAGACATTGTAGCACTTAATGAACAACAAATGTATGTAGCTATGACAACGGCTCGATAGTATAAATAGTAATCAATGAACAGCTGACTGAACACTGAACCAGAGAGTATATGAGAGTGCTCACTGGTGCTCACGCCCGGGTTTTGGCCGTGCCCATTATAGTGCTGCCCCCTACTCTAGTGCTTAGCCTGGATCAGCTCCTGTCATTCACATTTTCGGTGAGAATGCGAATTATCACGAAACCATATCGATTATTATTAAATGTTACATCACAGACGAGATATAGGAATAGACCTGACACCCAATGCATTTTGGTGTGGGAGTTGGCACCGACGAGATACTATTAAAGACTGCCAGCCTTATGGGAGTTGGCGGGACTCGAATTTTTCGGTATTTCTTACGCCCTCTAGGATATATTCTGGCTCCATCCAGAGAAACAGAAGGCCAACGACGGCATTTTGTCGGTGAAGAAGACCACTGAGGAGATTCTCGTCGCGATGCATTGGTGAGAATGCGAATTATCACGCAACTATATCGATTATTATTAAATGTTACATTCCCCGCCATATTTCAGACGATGTTTTGGCATTATTGTGGCACTATTTAGAACCTTTAGCGAAGTGGTATATCAGATCACTGTAACTTTCACGTTATCCCCGCGCCCGTCGCGCCCGGTTACCCGGCTCGCTGAATAACACAGGGGCTATCGGTGGCACAGGGGCTGGCAGTCTCGTGGGTAGCTCCGTCACCGACCTCGTCGGTGACAAAACTTCAGCCTTACAGAGTACAGAGGTGCTTAGTCGTAACACCTCTATAATACACTGTCCATGATAATACACCGTGGTCTACTCTTATACCTCGTCTGTGGTCGCGCACCTCTATGACCGCAATGTACACCTCTGTTGGTCGGGTTGCAGCATTTTTGGCGGATTTTTAATTGTTCATAACTAAAAACTGAAGCTGAAATCGCAGTTTATTTATTCTTCATTTTCGTTTTGCATTGCCATGGAGAACCACCTGTTGAATTTTCTCCCATCTGTAGTCGACCATCCGCGATATAACATATATGTATATAATATTGGATTGGAACTTTGGAACGAAAGTTCGTAGCGTTTGTAAATTAAAATTGAAAGCTAAAAATCAGATATTTATTCATAGATTTATTCAATAACATATTTTCGATTCTGTTCTATTACTTTTTGCCACTTTCGAGGTCACTTATCGTGTATATACAGTATTCATTTGTGCCCATAATTATGAAAGTTCGAGATATTTAAAGGATTACGTTTCAATAAATTAAAAAATATTTTTATATTATGTGGTATTTTAACACTAGAACTACCGGATGAGTCAAAATGACTTGCTCCCGATTTCTTCTGTTAGAAATATTAAAATTATAAATATGTTTTCCTGAGAAATTTTTTTAGTCAACTTCTCTCTCTCTCTCTCTCTCTCTCTCTCTCTCTCTCTCTCTCTACTGAAGTACATATTTAAACAAAACTAAACAAATTCAATTTTGTCATTATTATAAGGCAATGTATGCCAATTGCGTTTAGTGCTCGGTAGTTCTAGTGTTAATTTAGAATGTGATTAGTAGTAGTGTAATCTCATACGAAAAGTGGTAATTTTAAAGTTTGCATTGACTTAGGCCATTTTTTAAATTAACTGGATGACCTACATATAAATGACTTAAAGCGATAAAAAACTACGAGTTTTATTGGAAACAAAACTATTAATGAAATTATTAATTATTTTTAAAAAGTTTTTATCAGTTTAAGCTTTTATCATTATGAGTTTTGAGATTTTTAATGATTTTTACTTTTTCATTTTTTACGCGTTACGAGTAGACTGTGTTCGTTTTTGATTATACAAATAAACTGTTTTTCATTGTTCGCTATTAACAAAGGAAGTTATTGGTGAAGCTCCATAAATCCTTCAGTAATAACCGACAAACTCATTTTTTTATACATATTGTTCACTTAGACCACTTTCATAATTACGGGCACATATAATACACGAAATTGTTGAGGCCGTCGGTGGTCACAGTGAAACCGTTAAAAACAATGTTCTCGGAAATGTTCCCCGATAGTTTGAACAGTGGGTATCGGCGGGCGTTGTATCACTGCGTGAACCATTAGCGTATCTCCGTCAATTTCCGAGTGTAGGATCGTTCCTCGGCAGCTTCGGGTTTAGCTTCGCCAGATGGCACGAGCACGGTCACCTGTTTACCTGGATTCCTACCTGAGGGGATGCAACATCAGGGACCGTCAGAGTCGACCAATAGCTGCGCCGACCCTGGGCCCCACTCGTCCCCTTCTTCTGCGCGTCACTTGCCGCCTGACTCGAGTAAGTAGAACAGGCTCTACGTAGTTCAGAAATTCATCGGCTGCCTGCCGAAACCGATTTCCAGCAGTTATTCCTCGCTGCTTTCACCGTAATTGTCGCGCGTCGACGTATAGTGCGCCGTAGTGTACCGATTCCTCGTGGAGTGCTTCATTGCCGGTCGGGAGAGCGTGATCAGGTGAGAAATCATCAAACTCATCGATCGTCGAATCGGATCGGATCGGCCAAGAGGAAGTTTCCCAGCGGCCAACTAAGGACATTCCGATCGATGCTCGATCCGATCCGGGTTCTCGAGGACATTCGGTATTTCGTAGGCGTGTTTCCTCGATCCCCTGCTCGCCTCTAGCCACCCATTCCATCGACCTGCCTGCATTTTTTCCACTAAGGTCGCGCGACTGCTCGTCGCCATCTAAAAGGAAATCCGTCGACTTCCATCCTTCTCGCGTCTCCTGCGGCGATCACCCCCAATTTTCTGGAACTCTTCTCGATGACTCTTCCTTCGAAAAACCGTTCAAATCCTCCAAAGCTGCCCAGCAGGTATGGGTATGTTGAAATTTTGACGCATCTCCGCCAGCCTGTTCCACGCACGAACCTGATCGCATTGCGCCTGCTCGACGTTTATTTCGATTCCAAGTTCCGGAATCTACCCGTGGAATCCAACGAACGTCGCAGTCACAACATGGCGAGGCAGGCGGTTCATCGGAGTAGTTGTTTAGGTCCCCTTCAGCATATCTATATCGTTCCATTGTCCTCGAAACTTTGGTGGGATTTGCATATATGCAACTTTGGAGAGGACCAATCTTCCTTCCGAACGTCTACTTCCATCCTTCGACTGCGGCGTCAGGATCTATTTTGTCCCAGAGAGTATCGAAATCTTCTTTTAATTTCTTAATTTGAAAAGAATCCACAAGAAACGCCCTATAAAAGTGTGTGATAGAAGTTTAACGAAGGAATACAGATGTATTGTCGGCATCAGGGTTGTTCATTGTTTTTTTCTGGTTCTAACATTAAACCTACCGAGCACTAAAAGCTATCAAGATGTCCTATCTTCGAAAAATTTGTGCGATTTTTATAAGAACACGTGCGTGGATAGAGAAATTTATCTAATCGATTTCAACGTACAGTTGGCTCCCGCCGATCGCGTTATAACGCGATCATAGAATTGTTTGAAAGTACTGCATGTAGTAGTCAGACTGCGGATGTTTATGGAGTTTTTCATTTTTCCAGGCAAATTTTGAGAAAGTGGAATCAAATACACTCTTATTTTCAGTGGTACATAGTAGCCTGTGTAGATCTGAGATAAACGAAGACAGTACTCAATTTTATTGAATATTATATTCTATATATGATATGTATAGCATTTTTTGAAAATTTTCAAATGCCATAAATGCATAAAGATCTCCAGTCTGCAATACTTTATAATTAGACAGCGGATTTTATGCATTTACGGCAAAAATGAGTAGATGTAATTTAAAGCACCGAAAACATTAGATGAATTCAAAACTACAGTTATACGGTTTTCAACCTATTAAACATATTTGAAAGGAAAATAAACTTCTATTTCACTCCACTTCGTTACAATGCAGGTGGAATATCTTTATTTTGCATAAAGATCCGCTGCCCATTTATAATCTACTACTATATGGCCGTTGCCAAAGCATTCAAGACAAGGCATGTTAACAAACAGAAGACAGTACCTCGGTGACTGTAAACCGAGCAACACGCGCATATAATAAACAACTTTTATAAAAAGCCCTGCATGAATACATACATATACATATGTATCTCGTGTGTCCAGTAAGTGTGCAATCTTTTTGAACAGTCTTCGTATATGTGAATGTACTGTCGCATAAAGAATATAGAAATATGTAGTCCTTTTAAACAGTTTTTTGACCACGTTATACGGGAAAATTTACTGTAAACGACTTCACAATTGCGATAATTGAAGGGGTGGATGGATGAAGATGTCAAGTACCAAATTGTTTGTTTTCTGTAAAAGAGTTTTTAGCGAGGTATGTTGTCATTTTTTGATGAATGAAGATAATAAAACACAAATCAATTATATACATATATTGTTATGGTAAATCTCTAATACAAAGAAAGATAATAATTATCTTCAATCATCAAAAAAGCATAACATGTTTTGTTAAAAAACTCTTTCACAGAAAACAAACTTGACACCTTTATCCATCCACCCCTTCAATTGTGAAATGAAAAATATGAAACCGGTCGTTTGACCGGAAACGGTAGAGAAGTCTATGTGTTTCATGGTTCCAGTCGATTAATGCAGATTAATCATGTGTATTCCGCAACCGGCGCGCGGCGTTCGTATTAAAAGGTCGCACCATGGGCATGGTTCATTGCGGTACTGCATACAAATATTCGAGTAATGATACAAAAGCGACCATGAAATGTTTGAAGCGCCGGGAACAGTTAAGCCGTTATATTATAGACCCAGACACAGGGTATGCAGACTACTCTCTCTCTCTCTCTCTCTCTCTCTCTCTCTCTCTCTCTCTCTCTCTCTCTCTCTGTCTCTGTCTCTTTCTCTCTTTCTACCGTATACCTTTGAACGCTTATCAACAGTCTCAGATTAGCCTGCATTTTTGCGTCCTCATTGGCGCTGGCTGACTGCGAAACAATGACGACGATAAGCAACGCGGATAGGAAGACAGCAATGCTTTTATTATGTTCCTTCACTCGTCGAAGTGAACGTAAAAATATCGTGCGTGATCGGACTTCGAAATTGAATTTTTCAGGATGCACCCTTTGCACACACTCGGAGCTATTTTAACTAGCAAATTAAACATTTCTTCCAACCTAGTATAATTCCATTCTATTGTGTTGGCAAGAAAGTAATTTCGGTATTTTAAGGTGAAATAAAACCGAATCTCTTTATTCAAGCGATCAACTTTAATTAATAGAATATTTTCTTATTTATTCTTTTTGGCAAAAGATCATCGAACAGAAGGAAAGTTTCATATTCATTAATGTTCATTGCTTGAATACAAAAATTCGGCTCTATTTCTTCTTAAAATACCGAAATTACTTTCGTGCCAATCCGATATATGATTTATTTCATTTTATGAATCTGAAATTGATGTAATACCTCATACAATACTTGAATGTTTAGTAATTGATTAGTAGACTGCGGATTTTTATGCATTTATTGCAAAATTGGGTAGATGAAATTGAAAATTGTTGGAAAATTTTGAAAATTGAAGATATCAATATATAATTTCTCCTAGAGGAGATTAATTAATGATTTTAATCTATTAGGGAAGAAATAACACCCAATTCCGTTTCTATTTTTTGCAATCGATGCAGACAATCTTTATTTAATAAGGTAAACAATATTGTGAATAATGGTACAGCAATTTTTAGTGGTAACTCTGAGTTGCCACTCGAGTGCTAGGCAAAGTCAATCTTGTCGACATTTTTATAAGGGAACATGTACCGGTTTCACTTTTAAGGCTCGATATAGGTGTAGTGTTAAACAAGACTGAAAGATTGTAAAAGTGGAATGAAATTGACAGCGACGTGGTTCCCATTGTCTTATCTGTAGAAGATTATTTTCGGAGCAATCACTTGAATCGCAGGTTACAGCAGTATCGCTTGATCATCGATGTTAACTTTAATTTCATTGTGCAATACGTCTCATGTTGGTAACTTAACGCGATTCCTATTCAATTACAATAATATGGAGACAACAATAGACGTTTCGCATTGCATAAATATGCTTATAGTCACAGTGTCGATAATTTTTCGATTTATGTAATCGTTCAAGCTCTTGGTGCCCAGCTTATTTTCATCAGTATTTTTATGAGCAATTAACAATTAATACAAAATTCGTAGTCATATGTGTACTATATTTGTGGTATCAAAAATTTAACTCGAAACAAATAATCAAATATTTCCGAGCGACATTGTATGCAAGCAATTAACAATTAACCCCCTGCCGTATTTTGACGAGCCAGACTCGTGATGAAGGTTTTTAACAAAGTCTAACAAATATAAATGTTAAGAGTTCTTTTTTAGATGAAATAAAATTTGATTCGTTTGTAATCAATATTTAAGTAAGCACTTAAATAAATGTAAAATACAAATTCTACGACATTTTTCGGGATTAAGTCGTTCTAATCACTGTAAAAGAAAATGTAAGGCAAGGGGTTACTAATACAAAGTTCGTAGTAATACGTGTGCTACATTTACGATGTCAAAAATTTAATAACTTTTCGTGCCATTGGAAAGCTGAATTACCCATGTGCGCAATTTTCAACTGGAAACAAATGATCAAACATTTCCGAGTGACATTGCATGCAAGCAATTGACAATTAATACAAACTATGTGTACGGCATTGTGTATTTCGTTTAAATAGTATATCAGCGGTGGTCTTGCCTCGTGTGGTCACGATACACGAGCATTAATATTAATACAAATGCCAGAAGTATATGCGTAAGCTATACACACATTCTGTCGTCACCACTATAATTTCACAATATACTGGGTGTTCAGAAAGTAGCGACTCGCACGTCGAATAGGAATACATACTTGTTCGTTTTAGTCAGATGTGAAGAGCTTGGATGATTAGGTAATTAAACAATGAAACGTATACTGTTCGTTTGATATGCAACATAATGTGTGCATGAAAAACTTCTAATGGAAAAAGGTTGACGTGCTTGATTATTATTATTGTTTACAACGGTATCTTCTTTGCTTTTGATGAACGCAATAAAAATGTGATATCTAAAGTGCATCGTAAACATTCCTTTATTCTCTAAGTCGTAATCACTATTGCGATATATTACGTTTTATCTTAATGTCTACATATAGTCTATGCGATAGTGTATCAACTATAATGTCACTGCACAATTAAAGTCGTTGGAGACTGTCATGGAAATTAATTAATTCATCACAATTTCAATTGTTCGTTAATACATATTTTAGTTGTCGCTGATAATGCGACATTACTATGACAAATTACAGAACAGGACATTTTCGTTTTGTTGAAGATTTATAAACTTGAACTCGTTTTATATAATGCAGCTAAGCAATAAATATCTTGTTTTATTGCAGCAATCGTATTTTTTAAATTATATATATACGGTACACCTGTAGCTAATATAGTGCTGGAGTTGTTGGTGTACTATACGAGTCACTAGGCTGGAGTACAAAGGGTTAACACTAAACCTACCAAGCATTAAATGTGGTAGGTTTAATGTTGACTATGCCTTTGCGTTATTAACACTAGAACTACCGAGATTAAGACGAAGCTAGTTCTACCAAAACCAGTCAAAATGACTGGTCTTTAAAAAATATGTAATAATGGAGTATTTTCATATTTATTGATTTATTACCATCTTACAAAAGGAATATGGGGCCGAATATGTTTTTGAAAATATTATGCAGTGGTAATCTTCCAGCTTTAGACCCTCCTTTTACTCTGTGCAACTGGATCTTGCATACTTCCATTTTTGTCTTCAGAACTCGAAGGCAGACAAACACGTCTTCTTTTACGTAAATTCAAAATATTTTTTAATTCACTCTCCGTGGACTCCTGAACATTTTCTTTTCCCCTATAATTTCATTACTATTTATCCTATTATTACTATTATGGCCTCCCCTAAACGTAACATTTACCCTATTTATTACTATTATCACTGTAAAGTTCAATTTCATTTTCTTCTGATTTACTTTCTTCATGCTCATATAATTCCTCAACCTCGATATCAGAGCATTTCATTGGTATATTGTTCACTTTTTGCAACAACTCGGAGATTTTAAATCGTTTTGCCATTTTTAGGGTTAGTCAAATATTGTTATACATATAAAAAAGAATTAGGTCCTATTCCAACGGCTATGGTATACGTGGCCGAAATTTCTATAAAGTCACTGTGTTTTGTGCCCGTGCGAAATCAATACGGGCCGGTTTATGTACTTCTTTAAGGCCTGGTTTACGTTGTATTTTTGTCCAGAAGAATTTAAAAGTTGTTGCACACGCGTCTTGTTGTTACTGGGAGCTCCAATTCAGCTCGAAATTGTGCTGCATTTTTCCTTTCCTTAGCTGCAGACCTCATTAATATTGAATGTTGTCTCTTCGACTATTTTTTATTACTACCTTTAAGATGACTTTTTTCGTAATTTTCACGTAGATTGATATAATTATTAATCACAGTATATGACCGAATAGTTTTCTTAGCAATTGCGCGATTAGAGCAGCCCATATCTTTATAAGCATCGATTGATGCTTTTTCTTCATGTATTAGTACTTTTCCTCTTGGCATTCTCATACACGTGAATCAAATTATAACAAACAGGGGATTTCTGTGAGTTCTAAAACTAATACTTTTAGAATATTCGCAGTTTTCCGTAGTTCTCTGCTCAGAATACAGAGAAACACTAAGTGACTTTATAGAAACTTCGCACTTGTGTTCTGCACCACACAGAAAAAAATTTAAAAAAACGTAAATAGTAAACATAGCGGTCTATAGAGTACGCAGTCCCTCTATCCGAGTGTCTACAAGGCACAAGACCAGATACGATAAATCTACAAAAATGGTGATATTTTTAAAATATCTATGAAAAAGAAGATGACTTTATAGAAATTTCGACCACTGTACAGTATACAAAATGACCGCGTGGAACAACATCAATAACTATGTTACGTTACATCGCAGCTATGTTTATGTTAATGTTATGGCGCCAAAATAAGACGTTGCGCAAAACACCAATAAATCTATTTAAATATCTAATAAACGATATCGGGTTCGGTAAACAAATTGTTGAATACTTTTCCACTTAGAGAAGTACCAGTCAAAATGACTGGTATTGGTATAAGCAGCCATGATACAAAATTATATTGATTCTGAATAAATTAAACAAAAATGAAATTCATTATATCACTCCAAATTTAGTTATCGCTGTACAAGTCATTACATCATTGCGGGAAAAAAATGTAACATGAAGTGGGAATTTTAAATGAAATTGTAAAAACAGTCATTTCGACAGGGTCTGGTGGTTCTAGTGCTAAAAAACTACAAACGTAAAAGACTGTATGTCAAATGAAGAATGTAGATGTAGATCATTGGTATTCCTAGATCCACGTGCACCTATATTAATGAAATCTGCTACCTGCAGACACCACAACAATCGAGTCGGACGGTTTAGCTAGTACGTTCTTGCGTCTTGAAGAATATTTTGGATTCTTGCGCAGGTTCGATTCGTTGCGCAATAGCGAGGTCAGTGTCCAATCGAATAATAGTCTATTTTTGCCTGGTTCAAGCTTCCACATCGGCGAAAACGATTATGAAAGCGGCCGCAACAGCGCGAAATAACAGTTGAACTCGCAGAACCGTCGAACTGCTTCTACTAGCAACACGTGACAGTGATATCTGAAATTGTTTTTGGTTAGTCCTCTGAAATTTCGAACTTCAACACTAAACCTACCTTTACATCTTTCATTTTACAATTATTAACCCTTTGTAGTCGGAGCTATTTTAACTCGAAAAGTAAACATTTCTTCCGACCTAGAATAATGTCATTCTATATCATTTCTTTCATTTTATATAACAATATCCAATACTGAAATGTTTAGTAATTGATTATTAGACTGCGGATCTTTATGCATTTATGGCTTATGAAAATGTTCAAAAAACGCTAGGATATAAGATTCGATAGAATTTTGTACAATTTTTATTTGTCTTAGATCTACAAAGGCTGTTCCAATTAAAACTAGGATTTTATATCATTCCAATTTCTTAAAATTTTACTACAAAAATTGGAAAATGTATAAACATCCGCAGTCTATTGATTATAGATACCAACATAATTAATAATCTAAACAATATTTTGAATAATGGTATAGCAATCTTTAGTGGTGAAAATGATGGAGTTGCTTACATACGTGGAAATTGATTCGATTAATTTCTTTATCCAAGCACATATTGTAATAAAAATTGCACAAAATATAAATAAATAGAGCCCTGTCATTTTTATAAGCTAAGACATTTTAATCGCTTCTAGTACTCGGTAGGTTTAGTGCTAATCAAATATATCAAAAGTATGCTCTAGCCTCTTTCAGTTTCATTAGGATTTACTAAATTCCAGTTTTCTAAAATATGTGTGCAAAAGGATTGATTTGAACTCGTAAACATTACGAAGTTGCACATGTTGAAGTGAGTACACACACACAGTAAATAATTAATAATTATTCTTTCGCAATAGAAAATTGCGAAGAACAACTTAAAGGTTACACCGTTAATTGTTTTAACCTTCCACGAGGTTGAACGAGGATTTAAGAAAGACGAAGCATGCGAGCTGTACATTTGATGAACAACCTGACTTTGTTGATCAAGCAAGTCTTCTATCAGATCCTGCGCAATTTGTTTCGTTAGTTATCTGGTAAAAATAAAATTATCTGTCTTCGTATAAGCCAATCAGTTAATCAAACGGTAAAAATATTGACAAGAGCATTCTCTTTTTATTTTTATCGAACGTGACGAATAAAACGTATCACAGAAATTGTTCGACTGACAGATATGTCTTATAATCAAGAATATGAAATGTACAAAAGTACATCGTTGAAGAATATGAAAGAATATTCGCGATTGAATAAAAGTATCCTTCCAAACAAACCGTAAAAATGCGAATATTTCAAAGAAAACAAACGTCGTGTCTGTATCTATATAGATAATAATGATACGAACAACAAGCTCTCTTTAAAAAACGAAAATAATCGTTTAGACGTAAAGATTTATTGATACTAACGGCGGGATTACTGGCGCCGGTCGACCATTTTCCTCGTGATTCTGTTTTCTCGCAGTCTTTCTTCGTGTTTATCTCTAACGTTTCCGTTTATGCGATGACAAAGGAAGTCACATTGTTTAGTGAAATATTAGGTTCGCAACGTAGTAAATAAGTTCGTTCGGTTGCACGTACCAACGTGTTCTAATTATCAGAATTTCATTGCGACAAACAATGAATTCGTCGAGAGACCGTTCGTAAATAATAATGAAGATGTACGACTCAATTGCTAAGCAAATGTTCAAACAATGAGCAGGAAATCGATCGATAATTTCTCAACTAAAAATAGACGCAGGAAACTTATTGTTAGTTAAAAATTCTATACAAATTTTTCCTCTCAGAACTGGTTGTTAGTTCAATAAGTGAACTAAACATGCATTCACATATATTTGTTGTAAATAAAGTTGGAGCTTCGAGAACGCAATTAGAGCCACGACAAGGAAATTATAAATTGCTTGGGAAACAGGGGCGTATCAAGACAACTGGGGGCCCTAAGCGGTCAAAAATTTCGGCCCCCACCCCCCGCAAAAAGTTTCAAGAAAAGTCTCATTAAGTCATAAACAAGAAAGGAAACTTATCAAAAATTCCATACAGTGCAACTTAGAGGCCATACACTTAACATTTTGAATTCAGATTTGTTCGATTATTTTACCAGGAGGTCCTACAATTAATTACTTTTTTTTTAGCAAAAATATCCGTTAGCGGTAACCAGCGTTGTAACACAATTTGACAAGCGCAACATTTTCTGCTCCAAGCGCGCTTAGTCCGCTTACCGCTTAATTCGCCCCTGTTGGGAAACTATAAACCAGCACATACACATAGAGATAGATCTGACTAAAAGTGGGAGGAAACGCGGCAGCCTTGACAGACTGCAGTTTGTGACAAGGAAAAATACATTTTACGTGGAACGTTGAGCGAACAAATTCTATTATGCAAAGTGGGAAACACTTGACGTAGATGTTAAATCCCCGTTTACCGCGTTCGAACGCGGATAATTTTATTTATAAAGTCACGGCAATTTCGGATATTCAATGGACGTGAATTACGGAGGATTAGAAAACGATCTCGAAACGTGACGGACACGCTTCGCCCCGAGAGATCGGTCAAAATATCGGCCTATTCTGTACACCATAATTTCATTCTCGACCTGATATTCCCACTCGAGATCGGAGACGATCGCTCCCGGCCCCTGAATGAATAAATACCGAGTGGAAGAGCCGGTTCGCCAGATGCTTCGATTATCTTCTTTTTTTCCGTTCCCTCTACTTTTTCTCCGAGCTACGAACACGATACACGTCGATCGTGGAAAGCTGAATTTTTCGTGCAACGCACAACGCCGAACCGTATAAACAGGGGAAATCGTTGAATCGTTGCGCAGCAAATCTATTCCTGCCGGTTAGAGAGTTCTCCAGTGTTTCTGTGTCTCGAGAAAATTCGGTTTTGTCGAATTCCAGTAGCGACGACGTTCGATAATAATAACATTGAACGATTCGGAATTGCATTGTTTTAGCTGTGAGTTTCGTGAAACATTTGATAACGCGGTGACCAATCAATGACACGTACTCCCTGCTTCTATTGTTCTTCTTTTTTCATTGAAAAATGTTCACGACTATTCGAATTGGTTCGAAGTACGCCTGAAACGTGCTTATCAAACAACTGGACACAGAACATGTGTCATTAGTAGACAGCGGGTTTTACGCATTTATGACAACAACGAGTAGGCGAGTAGGTGTTTTGCTAGCAATTAACACTAGAACTACGAAGCACTAAACGCAATTGGCATACATTGCCTTATAATAATGACAAAATTGCCTTTACTTAGATTTCGTACCAGTTTTATTTAAATATGTACTTCAACAGAGAAGTTCACCAAAAAAATTTCTCAGGAAAACATATTTATAATGTTAATATTACTAAAGAAAAAGTCAGGAGCAAGTCATTTTGACTCATCCGGTAGTGTTAGTATTAAATTCATTAAAAAGAAAAATCAGGGCCGAATTAATCGCCGTAGCAGAAGTAGCAAATGACACGGGTCCCGCGCTTCTGGGGGCCCCGCGCCATACAAACAGGGACCCCGTACACGGGCGCTTCTTGCTAAAAAAAAAAGAAAATCATTCATTGTGTTTGTTTAAAAAAGTGCGATACATTTGCACACAAGCGGCCCTAAAGCCTAGGGCCTCGTGATAACATTTGCTGCGGGCCCCCGCGCTGGCTTAATCCGGCACTGGAAGAGTTCAATAAAGGAGACGTACTCAACAGAAGTGACATTGTTGTATCGAATCCTCGACTTCATGACACCATCTGCCTCTGGAAAGACGGGTGCTTTTTTGCGATACTCTCCAGGCATGCCACTGAGAGCTCTTTGCTAAAAACAGGAGCTTCTTGGAAATCACTGCAAGATATTAACCTCATGCAGTTGTTGTTACAAGTGCGATCCATAACTTCGCACAGTTTACTACAAATAAACTGTAACTTGTTTTCATTTTAAATGTGTATTCGATCTGTCTCGCTGAAACATGCAAGTCTCTTCATCCAACTTATTTTATGGCAAAATGTTCGTTTGAGAAATCTTTATATCGCTGCTCCGGAAGTATAATGACACAACTGCAAAAATTGAAGATTCGGTTTAATTCTTCTATGAGAGTAGTTTATAGACATTGTGGATTATTATTACAACCTTCAAGTTATTTCAATTTATAAAATAATAAATACCAGCCTCGATTTACATTATGTCGATTTACAAACATCTAGTAAATGCATTTTTGAGCCCGCCAACACAATAAAGTCAATTTTAATTTTAATTTAATTTAATTTAATTTTAAATTTTTCACAAAATTTTACAGTTGCGTCATTATACTTCCGGAGCAGCGATGTGTACTAGCTCGTTAGATATTTTTATTCTCGAAACAGTAAACTTTGTTCAAGTGTGTTATTCGTGAGTGTAGTTTGCGGAACTATGGACGAAGAATTGTTGTGAAATGGAATTACCAATTTTCCTATCTTTATGTCTGTTATATAACCATTTTACTATGTCGTTGATGCGTATAGAAGATAAAAATAATATTCTATACTACACAGACCTTTAAACGACTAGGAATAAGCAGTAATTGATTTATCATCTAATACATTGTAATCATTATTATTTAATCAATCAGATATTAGATTGTTTATCCAACATATAAGGTGATTCTGGGAACTGGGACAAGTTACTGCTCTTTTTTAAGTAAAAATAGAAAAAGAAAACGATAGAGGAAAAAACTAACTTCCTATGACATTATTGCTCCCGCCAGGTGCATTTGCACTGTATTCTTCTATGCAACCGAATTTTTTTTTGTTAAACCCATCGATCCCTTTTATTATCCTACGTATAAAAGTACTATGTCAATGCTTCACAAGATATTTGCTTCAGAAACGTATACTTTACTGCAAGAAGTATTGGAACTCTCGATGAACTGTAGAAACTAATGCCGTATTTACTCTGACACAAAATTGTTTTATTCGTAGGTTAATGAAAGTGATAAGAATGAAGTGCAATTGCACCTAGCGGGTGCATCGGTGCATCCATATAAAAAATAAGTTCATATTTTTTCTATCTTTACTGAAAAAAGAGCAGTAACTTTAAGCGACTCCCGATTGTTGTTCAACTGAAAAATCTCGACTCAGAGATAATCGTAAATATATCTGAATTAAAAACCTAATTGAAATTATATCCTCGATTCAATCGCACACGTAGTCGCTGGTCATTGAAACCTATCGATCGCTTATATCGCTCGGACGTGTAATCTGACGATATCTCATTCTCCTCGATCGTGTTATAAAATGTTGAAAGGTCAACAATGTGACGCAAATTTTGTTGATGGCGAACAACTTTCGAGTCTCGAGGATGCTCTGCGCGAAATCAGCGATATATTCACGAATCAGGAACGCCGAACACGTTATGGAATAAATTAATCAGAAATTACAATTAATTCGCACTTTGATGTCTGACTTCTTAACATATTCACGATTACGAGGATATGATTGTTAAAACTTCACCAAAGAAAGAATTCTGAATTCGCGATTTACGCTAGCAATCGATGTTTTTATAGAGTCCAATTCAAACGAACGGATCTCTTACATGATATCCATACGGTAAACAGTGCTGACTAACAAAACTTAACAACCGCCGAGGATGGAAAGCCCGCCAATGAATTGGTGTTAAAAATGCCTCGTACGTTTCATCACCGATGCGTACGGCGTTATCCGCGAGCATATTTACACGAGGAATTTTTTCCAAAACGGGAAATCGAGATGTTCGATTCCTTATCTCGGTGAGATGAAATATTTTAAAATATTTTGTGCTGGTTCGCAATCGTGACAAGCTCACGAATGATAACGCGTCTCTTTCCTCGATAAAGAAATGCAATTCAAATAGAATGAAGAACTTTTTAGTGGAAGATCGATTACAATCGAAATCCATTTTATACACGGATGACGCAATCGAAGATTTTTCAGAAGAAGTTACCTACACTGTACTCGACGTTACCACGTCGCTAAAAATCTATGTTCGCTCGAACTCAGCATCCGGGGTGCTTCGAAAATCCTGATACTCTATGCGAAAAGGTAGTGCGCGTGTTAGAGCTCCGAACACGGGATACAAAGGCGCGAGCAGAGCATAGTCTCAGACAAAGCAAATATGTTATCACCGTACATACAAGATAAACGGCTTGATAAGAAAAGATAATAACGGAACCTATGTACGTTCCCTGATAAAATAGAGGTAATGGTGCGCCGGCGAAAGGGTTACTCCAAGTCTAAAACACTACATTCACGTGGAAAATCAATGACTCAAAACGCTGCGGAGTCTCCGGTGGATTAATCGAAAATTCCAACTTTCATTTTATCACCGAAAATTTACGTTCCCTTTCTTAGGAAGCTTATTCGGAAATGAATTTTCTGGATATTATAAGATTAAATGTTAATTATCTTGCTTCTTCTTGCTCTAGATTCGCCAGAAAAAGTGGAATTAAAATCGACACCTTGTTAGTATTAGTCGCCAGGCTTGCATCACAAATGCAGATCATTCATATTGTTATCCATATGGTTCTTAATCTATTATACATTCCATCGCATCCAGACTTAAAAATTCTTTTGTGTTTACTGCATTTTTCAAATTGACGTCTGCCTTGTTATTTTCAATGCGCATACCTCAAATCGTGCATGCAGATTATTACAATCTATGTATATGTATAGTATGCTGAATGTGATATGCACTTTATCGTATAAAGGCTTAAGAATTGCTTTTTATTCTCAAAAATTAACACCAAGCTTGCTGTTACTAATGGCCATATGTTTACATCGTAAATGCGGATTGTTTATTATTAGTAGACTGCGGATCTTTATGCAAAATAAAATTTTTACATGTCAATTACAAGCTATAGGAGCTAAGTAAAAATTTATTTTCCTCATTAATGATTTTTATATGTTAAAAATAGTATATCGGCATTGTTAAACTCTTTTAATCTTTTTCCTGTTTTAAATTACACTTGCTCATTTTTGTCGCAAATGCATAAAATCCGCAGTCTAATTATTGCGGATCATTACGCATTTATAGAGTCTGAAAATTTGCAAAACAGGATAGAATTTTTATTTATTCCAGATCTACAAAGGCTACTACCACTGGAAATAAGATTCTGATTTATTGCACTTTCTTAAAGTTTGTCTACAAAAATTGAAAATTGCATGATATTTATTGCAGTCTATTTATTATAATGTGCTTGATGTATACTTTATTGTATTCAGACTTCAAAATTATTTGTTACAACAAAGAATAGTGCGTCACGCTTGCTCCGAAATCTTCCTAATTTTATTATCACGATCCCGATAAACTATTATACTTCGCATGACACGGTAGGATGGGTTCAAGAGATCCGAGTGGAGAATACTTGTTGCATCTGTCGCCATTAATTCTATGGACACGGTGCGGTGGTGCGTTGCGTAAGCGACAATTACGATACAAAAACATTTATGCGACGAAACGGGAACGCTGCGTTCAAAAGGTAGCGACAGTCCGTTTCGAGAACTGTCTAGAATATCGACTTCTCCAAGCAAGATAAAATAGCACATTGATCTTCGCTGTAGCTTTCACTATGTTGCTATTTTGTCAAACAACAATGAGCGAAGTATTGCAAGACCTACCTAAGGTGCGATTGCAGTTTTATTAATATTTTTCAGATTTACCTTGGTACCTGTATGATGCAATTTTCCATTTTTAACATATACTCGAATCATTCTTTGAATAATCGCATCGTCGATTGTGATCGAACATTTTAGTTCGTCAAATGAGTGTCTCGCGAAAGGATTTTAATTGCACATTTTCGAGGTTCTTTTCCTGTAGGATCATTCCCCTTTCCGGCTTTTATCGGTCACCGGTCCCCTTGCACCAGAGCCGCCAGATTAAGACTCGTGTCCCCACTCTACCGTCCTCTTCTACGTATGGTTCGTAGTCACGTGACGCATTCCGCCTCTGTCGTGCATGTGTCCGGTACTGGCAGAGAGAGGATAACTTTCTCCCTCGCATTCGTGCTCTCTCATCTGGCGACTCTGCTTTGCACGCGGTGTCGCCAGAATCGACCTGAAACTGGCCGATTTTTCCTCTCCTCCTTTTCCCCTTCCACTATCCCATTCATCCCCTTCCACAACATCCCACAGACTGTAAACTGGTGACGTATTCAGCTGATCTTCAGAGAGGGGGTATGTAAAACTGTTCCCCTCAGTGCAGCCAGATGGCATCCAAACGGATGCCATTCACTTTCCTCCTTTTCCCCGTCCACTATTCCATTCCAGCACCATGAGCACACTCCAACGTCCCCCACTAAGACCGTAGACCACGGTGCCCGTGCCGTAGACTGGTCTGGTTATCAGAGAGGGGGTGAAACTGTACTCCCTCGATTTCCCCGTTCTGGCTGCACTGGTTCCCTTCGATTTCCCCGATCTGGCGGCACTGTTTGCACGCCTTTCGTGGCGACGATCGCCGATTTACGAAATCCTCACTTTTACTGTTATTGACACTAGGACTGCGGCCGATTATGTTGTATCAGTGTTGACGGTGACCAATAATGGTTCCCGGTAGAGATTGATATTCGAGCTGGTTGATTTCACAAGAAATCAGCTAACCATCGTGCGACGAATCGGTCATGCAGGTCGTACAGGGAATCGATCAGATCGATATATGTAATTCCGACTATGGAGAACGCCTACTGTGATACTGTTTTTCGAAGGACATTGCTTTATAATAGACATCCAACGCACGCCAACGGAATCTCTTCTAGGAGATGGTATAAGTTGATGTTGATATCGCATAAGGAGAACTCACACAAGCACATCGACATTCTTGTTATCCATCCGACGCTTCTATTTCCTTCAAAGATTATCGATAGTAACGCCAGTCTAATTAAAATCGTTTCAGATTTCCTGTTTTATGATCACTGAAATCGTAAAGGCGTCTTTCCAATAACATTTCTTTTCATTGAATATATTCTTACCATTTTTATTCGACATTAATTCTGGCCACTTTGTCGAACAGTAAATTGCGTGTTGAGTAACGAAGGTCTACAATTCTATTTACAGTTATCTGGAATTGAAATATGTAAAAATTAATTAACCCCTTGCCCTTACGTTGTCGTGTCTGACTCGTGATGAAGATTCTGAACAAATTCTAATAAAAATGTATGTTAACAATTTCCTTCAAACCGAAATAAAATTCTATTTTGGTTTTGTTGATGTACGGTTATTGAGGAACGTATAGGGATATAATTTAGGCCTCGTACAGACTAGAACGTTTCGACGAATGGCGATCGGAACGAATTTGTGCTATTTCCAGATTTTCTTGCGAACAACTATGGGAGCTGCAGCGGCGTATACTACACAAAGAAATACAGAAAATGTTGGCAGTTTATTGAGTTGTAATGTTCAGGTCTGTACGAAGCATTTTAAGGACATCAGATTCGAGATTAAATGACTTGAATTTTTGAAGATGTTATGACATTTCGACGAACGGTGCCACGAACGCCGCCGCGCGCATTTCGGCGCGAAAATTAAATTGTTCTGCTATGATATTCCTCCTTTGATATCATTTAAATTATGCCAAAAATATTTTTTTTGTGCCATTAAAAATAAAGGAGATATTTAGGTGGCCTCCTTCAGCTGAGACACCCTGTATGTATTTTAGATGGCAATCAATGTACTGACTACAGTAAATGAACAAATGATTATTTAAAAAGATTGTAGACTTACTGCCAAAGCGGATATGCTTAAATACTCTTTTTAAACAATTTTTGATCAAGTTGTCAAGCTGTCCGCTGTAATAAAGATTAAGTAAATTCTAAATAGTTTATTGGAGAGAGAGAGAAAAGAGCACTGGTTTAGTGTTTAAAATAGAGAATGACGCAGGTAATTCGATAGCACTAGATTTGACCGAATCACTTACAGTGAACGATACGCGCTTTTTATTATACATATAGAGATCGCCTATAGTAATATTACTCGTATATAGTAATAAACATCGCTTAGGAAACCAGTAAGAAAGAAATACGATTGCTTATCGCTGAAGGATCGAATTTCTTAACGTTTTCGTATTGAATAGCTGACTTCGGTGGTCGCGTTACATAATTGTAGTCAGGCTTTTACACGTTCACTGGAAAATTATGTTATCCGTTTAGGTTTAGAATAACTGCAAAAATGATCATGGACAGTTCTGTATACAGCGAGAATTATTTGGAGAACTTTTCAATCGATACAAATCATTCTTGTCGGAGATGGTTCTAAACATTGTTATACAAGAAATTAAATTGTAAACACTTGATTTCATTAATGGGTATTAGTAGACTGCGGATTTTTATGCATTTATGGGTTCTAAAAATTTTCAAAAAATGCTGGAACTTAAAATTCCACAAAATTTAATACGATTTTCAGTTATCTAGGTAAAAATATTTAGGTAAAAGTGTAGTGTCCCATCGTGAAGCATCGTTTCCAAGTCAGTTAATCTATTTGGACACGAGTCCCTTTGAATAGGTGGCCGATCGCCTAGGTGGGCCAAAGGATGCTCGAAAACGCCACTCCAACAGATTTCCTACCCTATAGATTCCCTTTTCGGTCGGAGTGGTCCCTTTCGTACGGGTTGCTCCGTGCCAACCGAATCGGAATGGAACAGAAGAAGGAAGGGACCACCTGTGCTATGCTCGGGGACAGGTAACTCTACCTGGTCCCTGAACCGGCGAGATTTTTCGAGGATTGAACAAAGAGCCCCAGCTGGTAGTCGTGCGCTCCCCGACCTAAGCCCACCTTTCATCCTCTAAAGCGGCATTCACATGCCGTATCTGACGACTCCACCGAGTTGGCTTCTTTAAACCGCATTCCATTTAGCCTCGTGCTCTTCTCTATTTGCACGGGGCATTCCTGGCTCCCTCGATCGACGAAAATAATCGATTTTCCACGGTTTTCGATGGTCCCACGAACCTGTGCTATCAAAATGGCTACTCAGTCTCTCCGACGCTTCCGTTCCCAGAAAGTATTATCGATAGAGTACCTGCTCTTCGATCCGTACTTTATTTTAATATTATCCTGAATTTATCATTAGGAACTTTATGCAAAATAAAAATGCTGAATTGCAACGAACTGAAGTGAATATGTTCAATAGGTTGAAAATAATATCAGATTATTTTCTAATTCTTCCAATGACATTTACCTTGATATTCATTTTTGCCATAAATGCATCGAATCTGCAGTCGACTTATCATGAAATTTAATGTTTTACATTAGGATTTGTACTTCAGAATTATTGAAAAATTTGCACTTCAAGCTGGAAAGTGCAACATAGTGTGCAAAAAATGTACTGCACGAATAACTAGAGAATTCTAGTCTAACTTCAATTACTTCGTACACGAAATTTATTGATTATTCATAAACAGCCGTAAAACTGGAATGAACACTCGAAGATAAAGACTCTAGAGTAATTTTGCAGTCCGAATTATTTTCAATTTTGCTTCCAACAACTTTCAAGTGTTCTAGTTAAAATATGTTACTTCGGAAGAGCATCACTTGATCGGTGGCCAATCGTGACGATGATCGACATTATAGAGATGCTTTGTCCACGTAAATGGACGTTGAATTTTGCACCGTGGTTGCTCGTGCCCACTTCTAACAAAAGGACTGGAGTCATCGATATATTATCATGACGAATAAAATGCAGCAGACTTCTGCACGCGTGTCGCGATAATGACAACTGCAATGTTGGCACATCGTCCGGCTGGTCCGTGTTTTCAGGGCTACTGTTTCGTTGATACGATCGATGCTTATCTGGAAACGCATCTGCAGCCACGTAGTCCTCGATAAATGAACTAATTAAATTTCTCAAATGATTTTACTCAATCTCATTTTTATCGATTTCAAACGTTCGTCGTATCAGCGTCGCGAAGATACAATTTCAATGAACATATACATATATGTTGGTTATTAAATTCGCCATTTTCTTTCTTAATGCAACGTTTGATGGATTTAAATAGAAAATAAAATTTCGAAACGGAGATGGAAAGTTAATTTTGTATAATCAGTAGACAGCGGATCTCTATGCAAAATAACAATTTTCCACATGAATTGCAACAAATTGGAGTTCACCGAAAAATGCCTTTTCTTAACATGTTTAACACTAAACCTACCATGAGGGGTGAAATGACCCATTTTAGATTTTTTATTTGCGACAATTATTGAAATTGTAATGGTGTCTTCATGGGAGTTCATTGAATATATTTTTCGACTCCAGTATATACTATAGTAAAAATCGCACGGTATATTGGGTTGGGGAACAAGTTTCTTCGTATTCTGCCGATAGATGGTCTTACCATGTCATAACTCTGTTAATATTAATCGGAACTGGCATTACTTGAGTGCGTCTGAAACGTGATATATCATAGAGTAATTGTAAACAAGGAATTGTGATATTTTTTTATTTAGTCAAAAGTTATTATGCCTTGGAAATAAGTGAAAACAAAGAAGAAATTCTGCTCTTGTTCTTAAAACACGTTCAGATACGTAGAAATTGATTTGCCTCAGTAGTGTGGGACAATCTACATTATTATTTATCAAATTAAAAATAAAGCTCTGGTCGGATACTATTCTTCGATCAGATAATGTTTCCAGGTTGACTATATTTAATATTTTAGAGTGATCATGATCTAAGATTGACACTGGACGACTTTGGATGACTTTTGTCATAAATGCATAAAATCCGCTGTCAAGTAATCAGCTTTCCGATTGCTTCCCAGTACTTATGCTTTGTCATACTCTTCGACTGCAAATCATGTCGGATATCTATCGTTTCGTACTGTCTGAGCGCATTCGGCGCCAATCCAAACACGCTCAAACGTTACATTCTGCAATTCTTTCGTCTGTTATCAGTAATCTGACTAGCGCAAGACAGGCACAATCTGCGATATCATTGGCAGCTCGCAGTTTCTCGAAAATCTTGATTGCGGCGGTGTCTTTTTTATACCGCAGAATCACAAAAGCAGTGACGTCTTTCCAGACGATGATTTTTATGTAACATCGATTACACCTGTTACTATATGTATGTATTGTTGTTCTATAACACATTGGACGTCGGAGTGAAGTGTTCTATGTTCCATTGCGTTTATCTTCAATTATTAAAGCTGTACTTCAAGGTGCATCTGTCATTTCGATCGTAATTGTTCGAATTGAGTGAACGCTATAACAATTGTTGACCAATTAATATATTTCTCGACGATGTTTGTCTTCAAATCGAGTTAGAAAGGTATATTTTCTCTGAAAGGTGCGTGCATTGAACAACATTTAATTAGCAATATTGTGGTTCATACGTCTTTCTAGTTAGGTGAACACCTGGTGATTTCCGTAGTCTATCAACAGTTCGTTAGTAGACTGAAGATTTGATCAGGTGAAATTTTCGAATGTGGGAAGATCAAGAAAATTCAAAGATGTCTATATATTATTTTTCATCTATTAAAATGATTAAGAGAAGACATAACATTCTACATATGTGATTTCTATTTCTATTGATAAAATACGGGAAATTTTGAAGAATTATTTGGTACAGAGGTTTAAGTTCGTCGACAAAGGCGATCGAAAATCGAGACGGCATCGGATCGGAAAGATCGTAAAGATAAAGGCTTCCTCGGATTGATTACTTAAAGGTGCTTCCCTTTCTTGTAAAGATGCTGCACTTCCGCTTCGAAAACCGGTCGGGATATGGTCGAGCCTAACTCTGAAACCACGCACGATGAATCTAGGATCTTGCGTGCTGGTTCGCAGAGAAGGTTTACGTAATTCACTCTGCGGTACACATATAGGATCATTTCAAATTATCAAAGAGACTGTTAATCGTTGCCAGTGTTGGGTAAATTTTATTTTAAATAATAAATACACGTGTGATTTTAATTGCAAATAACAACTAAACTTTTTATTTAAATAAAAGTAATTTAAATAATTCCAAAAGTGATCTATTTATTAATTCTAATTTGCAAATAAAAGATTATTTATTATTTGGATTGAAGTGGAAATCAAATAAATAGTTTTTGGTCTTCTCTTATTTCTTGTATTTTGTATATACAATGAACACGTGCGCGTTTTTTGTCTGCTATAGCAATCTTTTATTTGTCAATACAAATAATAATTGAAATTGTATTTGTAAATAACAATTAACATTATTATTTTAAATAATTCTATTTAGACTTGTTCAAATAACAAATAACTATTTCTGCTTTTTATTTGAATATCCTGTTACGTACGAAGGCTTTGCCCACGTGACTTTTACTTCCTTCTTGCAACCACGTGTTCGTCCAGGAGGTCCAGCTCGCATGCCCAAATAAACAGTTTTCCCCTTATGGGAAAGTGCGTACGTCTGGGAAACTTATACAATCCTCCAGATTTTCGGTTATCCCCACTACCATTTTTAGAGCAATTTGACTAGTATAAAAAGGGCTCGAGCTTGGCCACCACGGGCTTAGTTGAAGACTGATCACGTAACTGCACGCGTCTAGTGAGATTGGGTCTGATTCCCTTTCGATCATATTAACTCGAGAGAAGTTTAAAACGCGTTTGCAAAGGCAAGTCAATTCATTTACCCCCGCATTTCTCAGTGCGTGAAAATCGAGAGTTCGGGAATTAGCTTCCGCGAAACATACGACACAGTACAAGTGTATTTCCATTTATCTGAAAGAATATATTGTAGTCTTTATCTTATATAATTGAGAGTCTCCAATATCTTATTCTACCTCTTATAAATTCCAGTAGCTAGTATTTCACTCATAACGATAAACCTTTACCGCTCGAGGTTTATCACAATTCTATATAAAGTTACGAGAGCTGATCTTCCTATACCTTACCTCTTTCCGAAATCCTAGTGACACCCGGTGATGAAACAGGCATCGGCTAGTTCACGAATTCCTATCTAGTGGCGACCTGGTGGTGAAACAGACATCGGCTAGTCCACGACAACCCTTTCCTTATCTAGTGGCGACCCGGTGGTGAAACAGACATCGGCTAGTCCACGAAAACCTATCCTGTGACACCCGATGATGAAACAGGCATCGGCTAGTTCACAACCTTCCATCTAGTGGCGACCCGGTGGTGAAACAGACATCGGCTAGTCCACGACACCCTCTGTTTTTCCTCACCTAGTGGCGACCCGGTGATGAAACAGGCATCGGCTAGTCCACGAAAACCTATCCTGTGTCATCCGGTGATGAAACAGGCACCGGCTAGTTTACGACGATCCTGTTCATACGAACAAACCTCGGCCACGTCTATCCGCCAGCCCTCGGCTCGTAACAATCCAAATAACAAATAACTTGTTATTTAAATTTTTATTTAAATGATTATTTATTTAAGTAAATTTATTTATTGCCCAACACTGATCGTCGCACACGAAACATTTCCAAACTATCACATTATTGATTAAGATAAAGTGTCATATTATCTGGCAATGTCCAGAATATGCTATATAAACCAAACATGGTTTACGGCATCAATAAATAATAAATAAATAAGAATTTTTGTCTGGTTTACAGGAGGCAAAATGAAGATCCTAGCAGCAGTGCTGCTGGTCGGTCTCTCAGTCGGATTCGTCGCGTCGAGTACGCACACATTACGAAGCACCACCGAGGCGTCATCCTCATCAGAACCGCAGCATGATTCGACGGGAACCAGCACGACGTCGTGGAAATCCGTTTCCGCTACGAACAAGGCCATTCTGAGGAATAAATCGACGCCTCCTAGTCAAACAACGGAGGTGAAAACTACGGCTGATCCTGATGAGGATCCTTTGCTCCTGAAAGATCCGAAGATCTTCCTCAGTCCAAAGGACATACTTATGCAGGAAATCCAGACTTTGGACGAGGATGTTTCGAACGTGAAGGTGATCATTGCGACATTGCATTCTAACATTTTCGTTAGAAGATTCTTTAAATGAACCCCTCTAATCTTTTATCATGATGATTCCAGACTGAAGATTTGAAGAAGAAGATTGGACTGATTCCTGCGAAGAAGGACGGCCTTACCTACGCTACTGCTATCAAAAAGCTGCTGGACGCCGAGAATGGGACTTACGATGACATGACCGAGGAAGAAGAGAACGAGAGCCTGGATGACTACGATGACGACGACGACGAGCTCGATGATGATGAGCAAGTGTTGACAGGGTGTCCGGATTACTGTAAATGCGCTGGCGAATACGCAGCTGCAACAACTGCAACGTACGTTCAAAGAAATTCAATGAAGATCGGTAATGACTAGACTGCGGATCTTTATGCGTTTATAGAAAAATTGAGTAGATGAAATACAAAATTGTTGAAAGATTTTCAACATTTTCCTCTACTCAAATCATTGACCCCTTGCTCTATGATTTATTTTACGGTTGATTAGAACTTTCTTCGTAGTTCGTAATTTCCTAAAAAAAAAAGGGGAAATTGATACCTATTGTGTGTCTACATGTTCTTCAATAACCATACATTAACAAAACCAAAATAGAATTTCATCCCGGTTTGAAGGAGATTAATAACATAACATATTTATTAGACGTGCTAAAAATCTTCAACACGAGTCTGACATGATATTGTAGGGCAAGGGGTTAAGGGAAGAAACAACGTTCAATTTAATTTCTATTTCTTGCGATCGATGCAGACAATTTTTATTTTGCATAAAGATCCGCAGTCTAGCAATGATTTATCCTGAGGCGATGATTGATTCGAATATTTTTATATATGTGCAGATGCAACAAGTTCGTCGACGAGCAAACGTTCGGCACAGGTATCGCGCACCTGCGCATCGAAAACGCCGGTCCGATCGCACTCGGTCCGCACGCGTTCCGATCCCGAGGTCTCCAGCACTTGGAATCGATCACGATCACCGACACCGTCATCACCGAGCTGAATCAAACGGCGTTCGACGGTGTGACGTACTTATTCGCCGTGAATTTGACCGGCAACGGTCTGCAAGAGATCCCGCCGAACCTGTTCCAAAACAACACGCAGCTCACGTTGTTGTCGATCTCGCGAAACCCGCTGAAGCATCCGCACGATCCGAAATCGTCGAAACACGGAATGTTGTTCGACACTCCTTCTGTCACCGAGTTCGACTACTCTCACAATGGTCTGACAAGGCTGAAGCGCAACGCTTTCGCGAAGATGCCGGGCCTGCTCTACATCAATCTGAGAAACAACAAGCTGAAGGAGATGGACAGCGCGGTCTTCAACTCGCTCGAATCACTCGTCGAAGTGGATCTCTCGAAAAATTTGCTGAACGAGATCCCTGATGACTTGTTCTACGACAAAGGAATCGAGACGTTGAACGTTGCCGGTAAGATTAAGCTTTCCTGGCTTCTTCTATTAACACCGAACCTACCGCTTAGTACAATCAGAAGGCTCTTTTTATTTGTATATGTATATCTGCTCGGACAAATTTATCCTTTAATCCTGCCAATTTTTGTTTTTGTGCCTCTTCCTTGAATAAGTTCTCGCTGTTTCTTTTACAAAATAAAAGCTTTATTTAAATTATAAGGAACAAAAACATTTCATTCAAAGTATTGCCCATCACTAGCGACTACTTTCTCCCATCTTTCTGGTAGTATATGAATTCCGCGTCGGAAAAACGACATGTCTTTTGAGGCTATCCAAGAATCGATCCATGTTTTAGCTTCTTCATAAGAATGAAAGCGCTGGTCAGCTAGGCCATGTGCCATCGAACGGAATAGGTGAAAATCAGAAAGGGCTATGTCAGGTGAATACGGCGGGTGGGGTAGAACTTCCCATTGAAGCGTTTCCAGGTAGATTTTCACTGGTTTTGCAACATGAGGCCGAGCGTTGTCATGTAGCAAAATCACTTTGTCGTGTCTCTGCTCGTATAGCGGCTGTTTTTCTTCTAAGGCTCGACTTAAACGCATCAATTGAAGTCGATAGCGCTCCCCCGTGATAGTCTCATTCGGTTTGAGCAGCTCATTATAAATTACACCCTGCTGATCCCACCAAATACAGAGAAGAAGCTTCGAACCATGAATATTTGGTTTTGCAGACGATGTTGATGCATGGCCGGGCTTACCCCACGAATTTCTACGCTTTGGATTATCGTAGTGTATCCACTTTTCATCGCCAGTCACGATGCGGTGCAAAAAACCTTTTCTTTTCTGCCGTTGAAGCAGTAGTTCACACGTGAGAAAACGCCGTTCGACGTCTCTCGGCTTCAATTCATACGGTACCCAATGTCCTTGCTTCTGGATCATTCCTAAAACTTTTAAACGTTTTGAAACAGTTGACTCATCTACTTGTAATGTTTTTCCAAGTTCTGCTAGCGTCTGATATCGGTCTTGATCGAGTAATTCCTCCAACTTTTCGTCTTCAAATTTTTTCGGTGCGCCAGAACGTTCTTTATCCTCAAGTTCAAAATCATTATTTTTGAAGCGTCGAAACCAGTCTCTGCATGTCGTATCCGACAAAGCATTGTCACCATAAGTCTCAACAAGAATTCTATGTGCTTCAGCTGCAGATTTCTTTTGAATAAAGTAGTGCAATAAAATTTCCCGCAAATACACTTTATTTGGCACAAAAGTAGACATTTTCAGAACTAAGAAAAAATTACTTTGTTCACACTAAAGTGAACTACCATACACTGAAATTTAAGGTTAGATACACTACTGCCTTGCATGTGTGTTACCATTCGAAATTTCCCGAACGGGGTACTGCTACTGCCATCTTTGAAGAAACAGCGAGAACTTATTCAAGGTCCTAATAAAACCCTCTGCGAAGGGACAAGCGCACGACCAGCGAAAGTTAACTTACCTCTACTACCGATATAACGACCGGGACCGTCATAAAGGACGAATAGCGCACCCAAAAAATAACCGTTTTTAGCATTAGCCTACCGAGGTCATAATTTTATAACCATAACCGTCGGTAACCGAAGTACCCCTACTCCTACTCTTCCTAATTCCGTTATTTCCACCACCGTCAAAAACACACCCTCCAGCCAATCATCCCAAGACCACCCCTACCTCCGAGCCTTTCCTAATCTTCTACACGAACAGAACAAGCACAACTGTTTCGACTACCGATCGATCGACAATCCAAGTGTAGCCGAGCCCAGTGGCGCACCCAGGATGTAATCTTGGGGGGGGGGGGGCGAGTTGAACCCAGCCCTAGGTTTTGCGTGATGACCTTTTTTTTAAGCCAAAATATCTATCAACGGTATCCAGGGCTATTCCGCGATTTTAATTTTGGAAGCTGAACATTTTTTTCTTGGTGGGGGACTTGGCCCCCTGGCTCCCCCCCTGGGTGCGCCACTGGCCGAGCCTGACTTGGAGACAGCAGACAGCAAGCCAAGTCTTGCAAGTTATTTAATAAAGAAACATTTCTCCGGAGTTTGACCCTACATTCATTCACCGATAACCTAGTCGTGATACGACCTCCAATTCCGGGATCGACACGACACCACACTGCCATTATCTTTCTTTTCTGTTTCATCGTCGCTACTTCTACAACTAATCACTCTCCCTTTCCTATTCCCTTCTTACCCCTCCTCCTGACTTCTTCAACTTCGTTCTCTCCCTTCACTCCTAGCAACTTCTGTGCTTCTTCTTTTTTCCCATCTCCTCCATCTTTCTCATCTCCATACCCTTCATTATTATATTCCTTCTCCTTATCTCTCTTTCCTTTCCCACCCACTTCATTTCCATCTCCTTCAGTCTTTCTTCTTCTCTAGCTCTTCTATCCTTTTCTCCATTTTCGATTCTGATTTCCCTTTCAACTTCTTGCCCTTCATCATTCCTTTCATCTCTTTTCCCATCATTCTCTCCACGTCTCCCTTGTTCCCTTCTTTACCTCCCCCCTTACCATCTCTCTGATTTCCTCCGCCCAATTTCTTTCGTAAAATAAATGATACAAAACCGCTGGTACGATCGACAGTGGTAGGTTTAATGTTAATTATAATTAGTTTTTCTGAATCGCGTAGGATAACAGACTTGTTGTTACTTTGCAGGGAACAATTTGACGATACTGTCATCAATACGCGCGCCTGAACTGCGCCAGCTGGACGCGTCCCACAACAAAATCAGGATAATAGCGAAAGATGGGCTCCTTGCTGTGCCAGTGTTGGAGCAACTGATGCTCCGATCAAACAAGATCATGTGGATCCACCCGACCGCTCTCACTAACCTCGAAATGCTCACCTACGTCGATCTTAGCGACAACAAGTTGAAGTTCTTGTTGGATACCCACTTTATGGGAAACGCGAGACTGCAAATTCTGCTGTTAAACGATAATCCTGGCTTGGAAACCTTGCCTGTCTTCAAGACTCGCAGAGAGGACGATGATTTCAAGTAAACACTATCTTCCTACTTTAACATCTCGAAATTTGATCCGAAATCAAGTTAAATGGTTTAACGTTTTCAATGAGTTCCTTCGAATTATCGAAACGATTTCCGATGAAAATGTTTGAAATGTGTGTAATTCATTAATAGACTGCGGATCTTTATGCAAAATAAAAAATGTTTACATTGATTGCAGGACACAGGAGTCAAATAAGAATTGTATTTTTGTTTTAATTATTCTATGAAGCTGAAACTAATATATTGATGTCCTTAAATGTTTTAAAATTTACCCATTTTTGTCATAAATTCATAAAATCCGCAGTCTATTCATTAATAATGACGGTCCACCACAAATGAAGGAGATATTTCGGTGGCTACATTTAGGTGGACCACCCCGTCGAGCCGCATAGCTAGCTCGAAAGACTAATTTGATTGATCCTCATTCGAATCTATGTCACATCCTCGTTAAAACATTGCCACGTATTTTTGCAGTATCTACCGTTTCGAATGCACAAACTGTGGCTTGCATATACTCCACGAAGACACGTTGAAGCACATGCCAGCGCTGCAGAAACTGAATCTTTCGAAGAATCGTCTGACCGGTCTGCCGAACGGACTTCTGCGCAATCAAGTCACTTTGAGAGTCCTCGATCTTTCGGACAACATAATCAGCACCTTGCAGAGCAACATGTTCGACGGTGCCAGCGGTCTGATAAAGCTCAGTCTCGCGGGGAATCCTTTGGCAACGTTACAGGTGTCGCCATTCTTGTCGACCCCCTACCTTACCAAGCTTGATGCAAGCAGATGCGCCTTGGAGAGGGTTTGGAGCGAAGCTAGAGTCCCTCTAGAGAGCTTGAAGTAAGAATCCTTGTATACCTATCAGATACACAACTCGCAACAACAATGAAACATACTGAATGATACGATTTGATCGATTGCTTGAAATTTTTCGACATTTTACTATAATTCCGCGTTCGATCTTGTATTTTCAGGTACCTGTCAGTTCGCGAGAATCTCCTGGGACGAATCACGATAGAGGAACTGAAGGCAACGCCGAAAATCGTTGGCTTAAATTTGGCGCACAATCCTCTGGACTGCGATGATGAATTTAGGGAGGCTGTTCAATGGCTGACGGATCGCGGAATTTCGCCGATGGAACCCTTCAGGTGACTTCGAAAATCAGCCACGTCAAATTAGTCCACCTAGAACGACATAGGACATTGTTTCTCTGAAATGAAGGATATATATATATATATATACAGTCTCCCGTCTTAAGGATGTGTGCAATACGACGTCTTAAAGACGTCTATTAGATTGTTCAACTTCGAGATTGTTACGAATCCGAAACAAGGATGGACTAGTTGAATTGTTTTCAATAAATTCTGATGAAAGTGAATCTTCACAATATAGCCCGACGACCAAGCACTTGCGTATCTTCGTGTAATTCGATGGAACTGTTTTACAGGTATCTTAACGATTATGTCAACGACGATAATTATCAAGATAACGAAGGTATCAGTCAGTGGACCGACCTAGCCGCGGTAGTCTGCGACGATTTGAACGATGGACCGCCAAACAGAGAAATCCCATTCTGGAAGAAGAAAATGAAGAATATGCTCGACGAACTCGACTCGTCGAAGGACTCCGACACGATTTTGAGCAAACAAAACGATGAGGTAAGTTGTCACAGAACGATCATCGCAGAAACTACCCAGTAAGCAAACGTGCTCGATTTTGGACGGGCACCTACCCAGTAAGCATTTGAGGCAAAATTGCCCACGCCTGCAGTAGAGTGATACGCTGGTGAGTGTAGCGCGCGGGCGCGTTGGAAAACAACGTAGGGGCAATAGTAGGCTATGGTGGGGGTATGGTTTAGTACCACAGTACCACAGCCTTGGCATCAGTGCGCGTCATTAGTCCAGTCAACGAAAAGTCGTAGAGGGAAATGGAAGGAACACAATTTTTTATTTTGGGACTTTGTTTGGACTAGTTAGGAGGTAAACATACTAAAAGTCCCCACTCCTAGGATGTGAGCGGGGTGCAGGGGGCACATAGTTTCCGAAATATAAGCGGAAAACCGAAAAAAGGATCTTCTACGTGCCCCCTGCACCCGCTCACCTCCTAGGAGTGGGGACTTTTAGTATGTTTACCTCCTAACTAGTCCAAACAAAGTCCCAAAGTTGAAAATTGTGTTCCTTCCATTTCCCTCTACGATTTTTCGTTGACTGGACTAATGACGCGGGATCCCGCATCGCGGGATTGCAATCCCTATTCTCCACACCTAGCATCACTGATCCAGGACCGAGCGGCCCCAGCATTGTACCCGGGCAGCTTCTGCCAGGGCCGGGCTGGGCAAATGCCCGGTCTTTCTGCCCGGCATATACCCGTCGAAAATCGAGCATCCTATGCTTCGAGCAGCTTCGAGCGACGTTCGGCCAGTATAATGGGCTCGATTTCTGCTTGAGGCAGGCCTGGCTAACTAAGTATACATATCAAAAGTCTATATCGGTAGCATTAAAGACATTCTCGTAATACAGGAGCTGCTGAAACTGTTGGACGACCGAGGTATGCGAACCGACGTGAGCCTGGAGAAAGCGTGGACCACTCAGGATCAGGAATACGAGGACTTCGTAGCAGAGGGAAGCTCCGAGTATCATCCTTGGTACACCAGTGCTCTTTGGCCCGTGGCCACGATCGTGATCATAACGGTGATGCTCGTGTTCCTCGCGATACACGTCGCTTTTTATTTGGCAAAACGACGTGGCGGTGGTCCTGTCATCAGGCCACCAATGATCCTTCGTGGTGGACTGATCGACAACAAGAATTGCGGGCTGGTTTACAAGCCTCTTCAGGAGGAAATCGCCACGCCCCACATGCCGAAACGCGGCAGCTTCTATTCAAGCAGCACATTCCACTACGACAAGATCGTGCCGGAGAGCGTTTAATAGGTAACGCGGCTGCATACAATAATTACCAGTCAGTCGACGCGGTTCAAGTTGATTTCTATCACGCATAGATTCGAGTTAGTCGATGAACGAAGCATAATTTGTACAAATACCATTGGCTGGCTAAACTGTCGTTCCAACGTTCCGGGTCCCGTCGCTTGATCCACTTTTCTCGATCCATTCGATTTTTATCTCACTGACTTCTCAACCCAAGAGAAATAGCGCATCGCGCGAGTTCGCTTCTAGAAAATTAGAATCGAAATCGATCCAAATAACGTCGTTCAGCGATTGATCTTCGATGTTCTCTGATTTTAATATATTATTAGACCGCAGATTTTATGAGTTATGATAGAAATGGGCACGTACAATTTCTATAGCAGTGGTCATGTTAAAAATATTTAAGGTCATTAGTGTATTAGTTTTAGCTTGATAGGATAATTAAAAGAAGAATACAATTTTTATTTGACTCCTGTGTCCTGCAATCGATGCGAACATGTTTTCATTTTGCATTATGATACGCAGTTTAGTTATGGAATAATTTTGTTCGAGAGGACACAGCGACTCCGAACGTTTGAGCGACACGATATGTTGATGCACATGCAATGCATGAAGATGTTACGCGATCTTTTAGGAACTTTTTAATGAAACTGTCGAATCAGGTTTTTCAACGAAACAGGAAACTGAAGAATATACCGCTGCCATGTTTTTAGGGGAAAGATCGTTAATTAAATGAATTTACTACTTGTAATTTACGACTTGTAAGACTCGATGTTAGTGTATCTCCAATGTTTCGATGATGAATAAATCTTATGTGAAATCCGTTTTAGAAGGATCAGTATTTCGTATCTATATATCGAAATCGTTGATTTTTATAAATAGGAAGACCAGCATGGAGTCGCATTAATTTAATTCCAATTGTATATTTAAATGTAATGCGTAATTGCATATCTATAACGTTTACTATTAACCATTGAGGGAACGCAGCTTTGGGCGGTAGGTGAATTAGCATTCCGAGATGAATAGGAACGAAAGTAATCGGGAGAACAAAATGAAAATGGTCGGTCGTAGTAGTATATGTATTATTGGATATAATATGTAAGGCTAGCGATTTTCAAATGCAGTGACCACAACGTCTCGTTCAAGCCATGGACACACAAGTATTTACTAAACACCGCATACAATACTAAGAAAACTAACGTGGCATAGTATAAGTAGTGCGATCATTATGTATTATGTATTATACCACATACTGTAAATAATGTATAACGTTTTAATAAAATTTTCATTACAGTCTACAATAATGCATTCATGCGTTCCCTGAAACTTGCGTCGGACAAACGAAAATAAAAATTCAGAGATTAAGCAAATCAAAGGTTAACACGTTAAAACATTCAAAATTCGCTTCTTTACAACGACAGTTGTAATATGTATATATTGTTGCACTTACAAACGTAATCCACAATGATTATTGTAAATTGATTTTTCTAACATTTTCTTGTCCAGTGTCCCCTTTGCACCACTGTGTTTTTTAAACAGATTCGAAAAGTAATTTATCTTATCGATTGTTCTCCTTTGCTTACGATATTGATCATCGATCAACATTTCTGCCCCGAATGGAAGGTTTGCAAAACTAGAAAGCGCGCAACATTTTTAACTCTAATCTTCGCGATCGAATCGTCACATAATATGATTGATGACGCACATTCCGAACTCGATTGCTACCGGCCTGTCTGCAGGCTGCTGCGACACGTCGAACTACATTTTGCGAGTACAGTACGCGCCGCGGTAAATAACAAACGAAACGGATAAAACGTTGCTGGAAGCATCGAACTTTTCTCGTACTTCGTCACCGTACATATAATATAATTAACGATACTAATGATTAAACAGCGGATGCTAATGTAAAACAAAAACTTTGGATTTCAATTATCGATGTATTTGTTACCAACTGAATATGTCTTGTTAAAACATAAAAATGTTTGCAACTATAGTGTAATTCATTATTAGACTGCGGATCTTATTTATGCAAAATAAAAAATGTTCGCATCGATTGTAGAACACGCAGGAGCCAAATAAAAATTCTACTCTTCTTTTAATTGTCCTATCAAACTGAAACTACTACATTGATGTCTATTCATAGTCTATTCGCAGTCTATTCATTGTAATCTTTCGGAACGAATTTATTTAATTTATACGGACGCGCTTTAAATGTATTATAATAACAAACGCTGTACATTTTAGTCAGTCGAATGAGTATAGACAGCGGATGTTTATGCGAAATAAAAATTTTGTAACCGAATTGCAAGAAACTGGAGTGAAATAGAAATTTGTATTCTTTCTTAATATGTTTAACACTAAACCTACCGAGCACTGAAAGCGATTAAAATGTTTCATCTGATAAAAATGACAAGGCTCAATACGTGCTTGGATAAAGAAAATTGAATCAATTTCCATGTAGGCAACGTCATCATTTAAATAATTATAAAATTAAAAATCTATGACCGGTTATTTGATTAATAGGTTGACAATAATATAGTGAAACTTTAAAAGTTTACCACCTACTCATTGTTGCCATAAATGCATAAAATCCGCTGTCTACTAACGAGTAAATGTTATTTCCACATATTTAACGATGTAGAAATATTTTTGTGATGAACAGAGAAAGTTTGGCACCACACCGTATGTGCAGGCTATTATGGAAATTGATACGGCACTGTTTGCCTCGTACACATATGTGGAACTCTATCTCATCAACATGCGTGGATAACAAGAGTTACAAGACGGACTGTACGACCAGTCGTAGCTGGACGGAGCACGAGATATCAACGACTAAATCGTATACATTCCGATCATCAATTTTTCACTAAACCACTGATTTTTTTGTCACTGTTACATTTCCTATTATCGCACAATGTACTCTCGGAAGCGTGTCGTGGAACTGTTGCAAGTTATCTCCTCCCAATCGTAAGTAAACATTATATATTTAATTAGATATTTGTACAGAGCTGTGACGTTTACAAGCTGAACACATTCTCGAGAATGCATACTGTATTGATAACCATATAAAACTGCAAGTATATATTAACAAATATTTCGGATGTGTCTATTTTTAGTAATTATTACAAAGTTTATACGTTGTTATTTTATTATTCTAAATATTTCCTGTGCATTCACAGAACTAAATAAAAAAATATATATGTATCTATGTAACAATTAAAATAAAACTGTACTTTGTTATTACTAGACAGCGGATTTTATGCATTTATGAGAAAAATGAGTAGGTGTAATTTAAAACAGTAAAAACATTAGAAGAATTTAAAAATACTGTTATGTCATTTTCAACTTATTAAACATACTAAGACAGAAAATAAATTTCTATTTCACTCCAGTTTGTTACAATCCAGGAAGAAAGTTTGTATTTTGCATATAGATCCTCTGTCTAGTGGTTACATTAGAATAATGTTTGTAGCTAAGGTATATAACACCATTACAATCATTCCTGCAAAGATTGGTAGTATATTATTCATTAATTCTTAACTATTCATTAATTATTCTAACATGTTTCAGTGAGGGACAACATGAAGCATCGGAAATGCTAATTGGTCGTCTATATAAATATTTATAAATTTTTTAACGTTACCATATTTGGAGTACTCCAAAAAACATCTTTTATGGGCACCATTCTTCTCATTTGAATTTGTCTGGAACACAACGTATATTTATAATGTAACATAGGTCTCTTGGAAAATTTTAATAATAATAATAATTATTATAAATCTCTTGTTAAAACATGTTCCCTACAGTGAAACATTCATCTGCTTGTTGTTACAATTGCGAATCATAAACACGTTGCAAAATTCATTCTGAGATATTGCTTAATCTATCATTCTGATAATGGCGTGCAACGCTAGCTGATAATATTTCATAACGATTTATTCAAAAATATTTTTTACAGATGCAAGTGTCCGGCACACGCACACGTAGAGGGCACAACCAGACATGATCTGGCTAAAGCTCGTAGTACAGCTGCGAACGCTGTGCCACAGAAAGAATATGCGTTTGAGGTATGCATTGATCTTTGTCACATAAATTGCAAACACGAAATAATAATGATTAGTCGTAAAGAGATTGCCATTATCTCAGCCATACTTAGATAAAGATGTTTTCAAAGTCTAACTAGGGTATCCACTTGCAAATAATTCTTACCAACTGGGTTTTTGGAGCATGTTTGATGTATACAGTGGGTGTACAAAGTATATTCGTACACCTTTTAAAAACGAATAACTTTTTCAAAATTGGACCCAACAACTTCAGCTTTTTTAAGTCGTTCGAAGAATTAGTTTACTAGCTGATGTGTAAATATTTTTCTTTTTAACTGTTATTGGTCGGAATTGCGAAGGAAAAAGTAAAGGTGACTATTTTTAAATTGAAAACATTAATGAAAATTGAAAACATGTATTTTGAAAATCTAAATAATAAAGTTATACAGGGTGTCTCAGCTGAAGGAGGCCACCTAAATATCTCCTTTATTTTTAATGGCATAAAAACAATATTTATGGCATAATTTAAATGGTATCGAAGGAGGAATATCATAAAAGAACAATTTTTTTTCCGGTTGTTTTTTAATAGTTTTTTCAAGGTCATCATTATTTTTTATCGGGAAAACTTATTTTTTTTTATTCCATCTTGTTAATGATTTAAGCACATACAAATGTATTTTTCAGCCGCTATAAGATGGAATAAAAAAAGTTTTCCCGATAAAAAAATAACGATGACCTTGAAAAAACTGAAAAATAACCGGACAAAAGAAATTGTTCTTCTATGATATTCCTCCTTCGATACCATTTAAACTATGCCATAAATATTTTTTGTGCCATTAAAAATAAACGAGATATTTAGGTGGCCTCCTTCAGCTGAGACACCCTGTATACACAGACATACTTTTATCAGCTAAGTTGGTTTTTCTGTGGGCAATGTTACTTTTTTAATACTGTCGTCTAAAATTTATTTAAAAGCTTTGATGGCTTTTAGGCAGAGCAAAATATGTATAGGAGCTCCAGAAAATATCAAATTTTCGAAAATATTTTCACAGCAACAAATGTAATATTTACTGATTTCGTTGTGACACTATATTGAGTGAAAGTTTGTATTACATTAAATTCTTTATTAAATTAATATTACAACGTTAAAGGTGATTACAGATGGCCTGTTCGACGATACGTTATGGCGTCGGTGTCACCAGAGAGTTGGGTATGGATATGCAAAACATGGGCACGAAAAAGGCATGCTTAATGACGGATCCGAATCTGGTGAACCTGTCGCCAGTTAAAACTGCCATGGATAGTCTTGTAAAAGCTGGCATCGAATTCGAGGTTTTCGATAGGGTACGCGTTGAACCAACCGAACAAAGTCTTCAGGATGCCATCGATTGTGCTAAGCATGGGAACTTTGACGCTTTTATAGCGGTGAGATACTTTAAACAATAATATCGTATACGAAAGTATACTGACAATTTTGAGAAATTAATTCCGCAGCGAACGGTGTTAGCTAGAACCATTGAATTTTCGGAGAGACAGTGGGTGTACATACAAACTATTAGTACACCTTTTAAAAACGAATAACTTTCAAAATTGGACCGAACAACTCGAGTTTTTTTTTGAGACTTGGGATCTCGTAGTTCCAATGTTGATATTAATTTTTAATTAGTTAACAGCCAACCTATGGGGTCCACCAAAATGATGAATTCATATTTCATTTTGTAATAGGTCGGCGGTGGTTCAGTGATGGACACTTGTAAAGCGGCGAATCTTTACAGCTGCGATCCGAACGCAGATTTCTTGGACTACGTGAATGCGCCGATCGGCAAAGGTAAACCGGTTCGGGTGACCTTGAAACCACTGGTTGCTGTACCGACAACATCCGGTACCGGCTCGGAAACCACAGGTGTCTCCATCTTTGATTATCGACCGCTGAAAGCTAAGACTGGTATCGCCAATAGGTAAAACATTATTTGCCACGACGAAGCACATACGAGGTATAGATAGTGATGGGCATTCAGTACTCTGTCTCGCAAGTTTTCAAACAAATCAATCAATACAAGATTTCGATTCAATTCGATATTTATTCGAAGTCAGAAATTCTTGAGACTCTTGAAATTTTTGATCAAGACACCAAATTTTCAAGATTTTCAAGACTTCCAAGACTTGCAAGACTTTTAAGACTTTCGAATTTGTCGATGTGATACCTCCTCTCCGACTTGAATCACAAAAAAGAACAACATTTCCCTTGAAAGTTTTAGTTTGCGAGATAATTGCAAAAAACTTTACGTGTAAATGCATGAATCAGGTCTGGATTAGATTTGGATTTCAAGACTTTTAAGATCTTCAAGAGTTCTAAGGTTCGAATTATGTTGAAAGTGATTCGAATTTTTTGTCATAAACATTGAATCGAGGCTATTCGAAGTGTTTCAGATCCCATCACTAGATATAGGAGTAGACCAATCACCGATAGTGATTCATGATATGTGCATTATCACGATGTGCCACAATTATGAAAGTGGTCTAAGCGAAAATTGAAAACAAAAAATGAGTTTATCAGTTACTTCACATCACATTATTTTAAACTTAATTAATTCAATGTAAGTTTTACGATATTGTCAAAAGTGAACCGTTAGATAGTGCTTGTTATTTCAACATTAATATCCTTTTCCTTGAAATATCTCGAAGCAAGAAATACGTCACTTAAACCACTTCCTTAACTATAGGTAAAAATTGTCCCTCAATTTTAAATTTTATATAAATAACAATACTAATTTATATTTTAATTAAAAATTTTTAATTTACTATCAATATTTAATTTTATAGAAATTACAATAAATTTACTAATTACATATGAGGTTTCTCAGGTCGGAGTAGTCTTATTCGCGTTAATACAAAAATCAAATAAATCAGCTCAATATGCAAAATGCGTGACATTGCAAAATGTGTGAAACGTAACGATTTTTATAATGTGCATTTTTCTCTTTGAGTGTAGAGCTTTGAAACCTACTTTGGGGTTGATCGATCCGGAGCACACGCTGACTATGCCAGAGAGGGTCTGCGCTTATTCCGGTTTCGATGTACTTTGTCACGCCCTTGAATCTTTTACTGCGATACCATACTCTGAGAGAACGCCATGCCCTACGAATCCTATTCTCAGGCCTGCTTATCAGGGCAGTAATCCTGTCAGCGATGTATGGTCGAAATATGCTCTTCAAACCATGCGCAAGTAAGCATCATTTCGTATAACTGCAAGCCGAAACACACACGCAACATTAAACGGAATGACACTGCTTCTCTTCATCGTAAACTTCCTCGAGACTAGAAATTACTCGATAATCATTTCGCGTCGAATTTACTTAACCCTCATACGATCCTCAAAAATATAGTTGCATATAAAATTCTAGAATAATATTTCACCTATTTTTATTTTACACTTTAAAACAATAAGTTATGTTCCGTTCATAGTTTATAGCGTCGCACTTTAAAGAAGTACATCTCACAACACAAACAGAACAAGATGAATTATTTTACAGTATGCCAGAATAGTAAATTGATGAATTTTCACCCTGAGGAACGTATGGGGGTTAATAAGTTTTCACTAACTAAGTAAGACACATCTTACAATTAATCGATTTATAACAATAGAAAAAGTCAAATAGGCTTATAAAATACACACGAGAAGAAAAAATACAAATATTTCTCTCTTCAGTTTTGAAAGGCTATGGATATTTATTGTATAAATTATACAAACAGTAGTAGAGACGTTTTGCAAATAAAAAATTCGACATTGTTTGAAGGAGAAGTTGAAAATTCTCTGGAATATCTTATGAAAACTATGCTTACCTCTATTTTCTTGTTTTCAGATACTTCGAAAGAGCAGTTTACAACCAAGACGACCTCGAAGCAAGAAGCAACATGCATCTTGCGAGTACTATGGCGGGAGTTGGGTTTGGTAATGCTGGCGTACACCTGTGCCACGGGCTCTCTTACCCTATTAGCGGAAACGTGCGAAGTTTCCAACCGGAGGTAATTCCTTTCAAAGTTCTCGCAGTTTTAAGTAGAAACTGTATATCGATTTTTAAATCGAAACTCTGAAACGGCCGTGTACACTACCTTTAACCTTTTCTCTGTGTACTGCTGTGTCTACATAGGATTTTGTGAAATTTTATTGATTTTTAAAAGCCGACTATACAATACTTACAAATTTTAAAACATGTCCAGGATAGGGATGGGATCAAGTTCAATATGTACTCACGAATCCGAGCCAATTTCAATGAACAAGTTTCATTTCATGGGTTTCGATTGCTACTTAAAAGCAATAATGTTTCAATGATTATATTTAAAAAGTATTCATTTTATACAAACTAATATCGAACCTCGGAACGAGTACTTAAAAGTTTTGAAAAGATACTTATAAGTACTTCGATGTTGAAAGGAATCGAATCTTTCACAAGTAGTACTCGAATCTTGGAGATCAGATAAGCACTTTCTTTATTAAATTCGTAACTATTTAAGAATAATATTTCCGATAGATTACAAAATTATAGTTATATGTACATGTTGAATTAAATTATGCATTAGAGGACAACATAATTGATTTTAAAGGTAAAAAATGATTAGAAAAATCAGAGAATCTCCGGTGCGATATTCATAAAAGTTTCGAATATACTTGCAAGTATTATTTCCGTTTACCAAAGTACTTGTAAAAGGTACGAAACTGTCTGGCATAGGTTCGAGTATACTTAGGAGTACTATTTCTGTTTTTCGAAGTACTTATAGAGAGTTTGAATTTAATCAAAGTTCGAACCTGTTTGCGAGGTACTTGAACCCATCCTATCTATGGAAATATTCCATTCGACAACTTTTTATTTCCGTTTTTATCAGCCTGGACTGCAATTGCAGCCCGTGCGCAGAGAGAAGGTTAAATAAACAACTAAGAAATCTATCAGAGAGGGAACAGAAGCACTTTGTGCACGTTTACTAAAAAATTCGAATGGACATTTGATACATTTGAAAATAGTATATTATTTTACTAAAATGTTGCCTTCTAGCAGTTAATATTCAATTGAAAAGACGCAACAAGTGTGTCAATTAACCCCTTGCCTTACAATATCGAGTCATACTCGCGATGAATGTATGCTATTAATATTCCCTTTAAACCCAAATAAAATTCTATTTTGGTTTCGTTAATGTACAGCTATTGGCGAACATATAGGCGTACAATAGGTGTAAAGTTTCTCCTTTTTTAGGGAATTAAGAATTACAAGAAAAGTTTTAATCACTGAAATCGTAAAATAAATCGTAAGGCAAGGAGTTAAGTATTAAACAATTGTTCGATTATTATAGTAAAGCTCGAATGTTAATAAACCGTGGATTTTATGGATTTTGTTTAGATTGATAAAATCAAAGATAATAAATAGACCGTGGACATAATGAAATTGCAGGGCTACGCGAAAGACCATCCCATAGTGCCACACGGTCTTTCAGTCGTTATATCAGCACCCGCTGTGTTTTCGTTCACCGGAAGTGCATGCCCGGAAAGGCATTTGGAAGCTGCAGAGCTGCTCGGCGCCGACGTCAACAGAGCAAAGAGGGAAGACGCTGGCAAAATATTGGCTGACACTGTTAAACAGTACATGCACGTAATGAAGGTCGAGAACGGTCTGACGAAATTGGGATTCAAGAAGGAAGACATTCCTACACTGGTTCAGGGCACATTGCCACAGGTGAGCTTCAACACATACATATATTCTCTTATTCTTCAACTTTTAACTAAATTAACCCTTAACATGCAATTCATTTATATTTAATTTAACCCTTTGCCCTACGATTTATTTTACGGTTTCAATGATTAGAACTTCCTTCGTAGTTCGTAATTTCCTAAAAAAGGAGAATATTAATTGATTTCTATTGTACGCCCCTACATGTTCTTCAAATAACTATACATTAACAAAACCAAAATAGAATTTCATCTCGGTGTTAAAGAAGATTAATAACATACATATTTATTAGACAGTGTTCAAAATCTTCAATACGAGTCTGACACGATATTGTAGGGCAACGGATTAATATAAATATATTTATATTTAATATTTTGCATAGATTGATAGGTCGATATAATTGCCGCAGTACTATATACCTTGTCTTTAATACTATTTTCATTTACTCGAATTATATTTTCCTCCTCCATTCTAACAGCAATAATTAGACTGCGGATCTTTATACAAAATAGAAAATGTTTGCATTGATTGCAGAACACAGGAGCCAAATAAAAATTTCTCTCTTCTTTTAATTATTTCATTAAAATGAAACTAATATACCGGTGGCGTTAAATCTTTTAAATATGCCCATTGTTTTAAATTGTACGTGGCCCTTTTTGTCATAAATGCATAAATCCACAGTCTAGTAATAATACAAGTATTTGCTTTTATAGTAATATTTCTCACTAAAAATATTTTTTGAGTTAGGGAGATATAATTTGTCGGGATAGGGAAATAAACCGAAACCCGAATATAGAATGGTGATTTATTGATCGCCATTAGCTATTCATCACAATTGAATCAATTCGACATACCACTAACAGATTACACTTGTACATATGACGAATTCATAATTGTAGTCTTAAAAGTACGTACTTTTCAAAACATTTTTCATTATACCGGATTTGCGCAATTATACGTTCATACATATTATACATACATATACATCTTACGATTACACATGCCTCCGTACTTATATTTAACAGTTAATTCACTTTGTTTCGTTTGCAGCATCGTATCACGAAATTGGCGCCACGAGAACAATCCGAAGAAGATCTCGCTCAGTTGTTCGAAAATTCGTTTACAATTTATTAAGAATTGATTATCAACGTTGTGAACAAATAAAGAGTTATTTTCTATTTTTCTATCTCGTCTTCTATTTATCCTCGAACACTTTCGAACTACATAGTATACATTCGTTCTCTCCTCTTGTAAAAATCATTGAAAGTGAATGTTGCAAAACTGTTAAATACATATAATTAATTCAAACTAATTTAAAAGTATTTTGTGCGATAAATACGAACGCGTAGTTCACGAATTAAATAGCGAAGTCATCCCCTCATCAATGATCCTTAACAAAGCAGAAATCGCCGAAGCGAAAAAGGGCCCCTGATGATCGATGATTTTCTACTATATCGGTGAAAAGCTTACGTCCATTTCGACAGTACATACAATAAGTGGTAAGTAGCAATTAGCAGTTAGTAAAAGCAATGGATAACTCTTTCAGTAACAAATTTCAATTAATATCTGAAGCAGTCATTAATTCTTACGCGAATCTAACACAATTTCTTAGATTTCCGGAAACGTCTTCGTTAGTTCTGTTTACGACACACACACACGCGCGCGCATCATCGGAAAATATTGATAAATATTGATTTCTACTAATCCGAGATCGCAAATCATTGCCCTGTTTCAATGTCGATGTCGGAAACGTGAAATCGTTTACTTGGAGAAATATTTAATGACTTTCGATTCTGATTTTCGTTTCTCTTGTATATACAGAAATATGAATATAAATGCGACATCTTAACAAATTCTACTTCATTGAAACACAGAAATATCCTTTAATTAAAGAATCGTTGAATGAAATTCAACACACTCTTTTCACGGTCCATTTTCATATAAAACAATATTTTGTTTTCTAACGAAGCGGATCTATACAACGGTGTCGCACATATTGTTAATTTCCGTTTATGTAAGAGAAAGTAATGTCCAATATTATTTTATAACAGAATTATTAATATCTCTCGAAGTAATGTTAAGTTAGATGACACGCGTGCTAGCGACCCTAACGATAATACGCCATTTTGTTCACCTCCATTCGTCCTCTGTTATGTTAAATTCCAATCCCATTTAGAGTATGACAAAAATGTGGATAATTGTTCCCCGACGCTCTCATGCACGCAACATTTTTAAAACAATTTTCAAGTGCTCGTCCGTCCTATTTAATGCTCCCGATGAATGACAGTATTTTTGTTTGTTTAAAACAGTCCAGTCCCGGGCCGACATATTAATAATATTCTGAAAATCAGAACAGTTTGTAACGAATGATTTTAATATACATGTAAACTGATCAATCTTTATATGTATTTATCTTTAAACATACTTGCGTTTTTTCTTCACTCTCGCCTCGCGCAGTCGTTGTTTCATGTTTAAGACAGGTTCCAGATCCATTTTATATTTAATTGTTACTGTTTCTCGTTTGTCTCAATCAAATTCCTTCGAGTATCGTGAAAATTTTCATGTTGTTGCTGCAAATTTATATTTTTGCTAAATTCATCTCGATCTTTCAGATACATTACAATAAAACTTAATTACATGGAATCAAATATGATTAGATTGAATTTAATTCAACTGAACTTGCATTACATTAAATTTAATTCTCGACTGCACTAATATATTATATTTAATTTAATTCAATTGAATTTATGTTAAATTACATTTGATTCAATTGATCTTGTATCAAATCAATTTTAATTAAATTGGACTTGTATTAAATGAAATGTAACTCAATTGAATTTGTATAAGTACTAAATTATATTTGATTCGATTAATCTCGTATCAAATCAAATTTAATTAAATTGGACTTGTATTAAATAAAATGTAATTCAACTGAATTTGTATTAAACTAAAACTAATTAAATTGGACTTGTATTAAATGAAATATAACTTAATTGAATTTGTATTAAATTAAAGCTAAGAGATTGAACTTGTATTAAATTAGAACTAATTAAATTGGACTTGTATTAAATGTAATGTAACTCATTTGAATTTGTACTAAATTAGAGATTTGATTCAATTAATCTTGTATCAAATATAATTTAATTAAATTGGACTTGTATTGAATGAAATGTAATTCAATTGAACTTGTATTAAATTAAATCTAATTCAATTGTTCTTGTATTAAATTAGATTTAATTAAATTGGACTTTTATTAAATAAAATGTAATTGAATTGAACTTGTATTAAATTAAAACTAATTAAATTGGACTTGTATTAAATGAAATATAACTTTATTGCATTTGTATTAAATTAAAGCTAAGAGATTGAACTTGTATTCAATTAAAACTAATTAAATTAGACTTGTATTAAAGGAAATGTAACTCAATTGAATTTATACTAAATTAGAGATTTGATTCAATTAATCTTGTATGAAATATAATTTAATTAAATTGGACTTGTATTAAATAAAATGTAATTCAATTGAACTTGTATTAAATTAAATCTAATTCAATTGTTCTTGTATTAAATTAGATTTAATTAAATTGGACTTATATTAAATGAAATGTAATTCAATTGAACTTGTATAAAATTAAATTAGAAATTCAATAGAGCTGTCCAATTAAAGTCAGTTCGTTTAAATTTACATAAAATTTGCACTGCTTCTATCACATTGAAAAATTCGATTAAATATGTGAAATTACTCACCGTTGAAATTCTCGAAGGAATAATTTTAACTTTTCAGCGAACGTTTAACCCGGCATCTCTCTGTTCATGTTGAACCGGCTTCCTCGACTGTAAATATGAGACTGGCGATCATTTAATGGTCTCACATTCTATCCTCTAGAATCTCTAGATTCTAGATTGTTGATCTTCGGTTCTCATTACCAATGACACTATACACTACAATGACCGTGCGTAAGAACTTCTATTTACACAGAAAAACAACGTGGAATTTACGACTCTCATTCAGTGCGAGGTAACGTTAAATCCGAAATATTCCGAGAGACACGCATGAACTATTTATTCTATGCGAATTATGTACATATATTCGATAAATTAGAAAATTAATTCAATTAATTAAATTGATTTTATGGTTACAATTACCATATTCGTACAATATTAATTGTTCATGTATTGTAGCGATGAGAATTCATGGTACAATATTGTTCTCACTTCATAAACAATTTCGCAAGCAAATTCGTGTTATTGATTGCGCAATGTTTGTGGCAACTGAAGTAAACCAGATACGTATCAGCTGTGTATGTAATTTAACAATTAACAATTTAATATTAACGTTATGGCGACTGTAGGAATTAATGGGTTTGGTAGAATAGGAAGAATGTGTCTGCGTGCCTGCATAGAAAAGAATATCGAAGTAATACCAACTATTTAAGTATACATACGTTTTCTATACCGAGCAAATACAAATGACATGTTTCAATAGGTTAAACTAATCAATGATCCTTATATTACAACCGATTATATGATATATTTATTTAAATACGATTCGTCTCATGGATCGTTTCCATTAAGATTGGAGTGCGAAGACGGAAATATTATTATTGAAGGTATGTCCACGTCTGCAAAAATTTTCAATCACTGTCTCACTTTTAATTATACATAATCGTAATTCGTCTTAATTCTTTCCTTTAATACAATCCAAATGCGAAAGCTTAAATGCTCAATTTTACACTAGATATAGATAATACAATTATATTAGATTGTCCCAAAAGTTTCTTTCGGAATGTGTTCCTTTAACGTTGTTAAATAAATAGAAACAATGCGATAATCTTTATGTTAATCGTTTAGTACTTCCTAACATGAATTTGCATTGCGTGCATGAATCGAAAACCAACTTGTGGGACAACCGAATATTTATTTAGCAATATTAAAACACATTCCGAAACAAACTTTTAGGACAACCTAATATCTGTGGTTGCCAGATATTATTTCAAGAATAGATAGAATTTCAAAAAATTTCAGTTTATGCATTAATTGAGATTTATAATATAGGATTAAATTCGAAATGTTGGAAAACATAATGCAATTGAACCGATATGCTATGGCAAAGCATTAGTGACCAAAACTTTATACGGCAATATCTCGAAAGTGAGATTATGTGACATGCGGCGTTCTTCCTGACAACCACAGATAAATATGATGATTTTAGACTGCGGATCTTATAATAAATATATAAATATAAATATAATATATAAAATCGTTTTGCATTGATTGTGGAAAGCAGGAATAATATAAAAATTGACTCGATCGCTTAACGACTTTGTTACATTAAAAGCAACATTACAGCATTCTTGAACGTTTTAAATCATTTCCCGTTTTTATAAAGATAATAAAGTGGATATAAAGATCCTCATTCTAATCATGATATTCATTATCTCGTATTTCACAGTACAATTTCTAATTTTGGGCACAGCTGACGATACAATGAACGATAAATAATTGTTTATAATGGTTGTTTTGATTAAAGACAAGAAAATCGCCACATCACAAGAAAAAAATCCAAACAAAATAAAATGGAAAGACGCCGGGGTTGTTTATGTAATCGAGGCCACCGGAGTGTTTAATACCTTGGACAAAGCAGGAGTAAGAAGTTTAAATTTTTACCTCTTGTTATATTAAAATTCTTGTTGAAAATCCTATTAAAATTATTTCCCATTATCTTGATTTCTCTATTTTTTGAATAATGTATATGCGTGTATGTATCTGTGCACCTTTATAAGTAGACCGCGGATGTTTATGCGCAGTTTGAAATTTTCTAGGCAAATTTTCGGAAAGTGAAATCATGTAAAATGTTATTTTCAGTGGTAGTAATCCATATAGAAATCTGTAGAAATATTATATTCTAGCATTTTTCGAACATCAGCATAATTTTTGAACGTCTGCCTAATATTCATGACTTTTTTATCAGTTACACATGGACGGTGGAGCAAAAAGAGTCGTTATTACTGCCCCTTCTGTCGACGCGCCGATGATTGTTTTCGGTGTGAATGAGGCTTGTTACGACCCAGCAAAAAGTAAAATAGTATCATCCGCTTCTTGTACAACGAATTGTGCAGCGCCACTTATTAAAGTAATGCACGAAAATTTCGACGTGATCGAGGTGATGATCAGTAGTATTCATGCGTTGACACCGTCGCAGAGAATTTTGGATGGCCCTATAGAGAGAGGAAAAGTACTGTATCATTATCATTAGACTGTGGATATAGACTGTGGAAAAATCCAAGGAGCTATTCTCGACTCACTGAAAATACTAAACAAACAATGAAAACTGCACCTTGGAATTTTTTCAGCGTTTCTATCCTCCATAAATTGATCTGCAGTCTAATTAAAATTTTACAGTGCTAGAATGCATTTTTATGATCTAGTTGTGGAGGGATGGCAGAGGAGGTGTCCAAAACATTATTCCAACATCCTCGGGAGCAGCGAAATCGTTGGACAAAATCATTCCCGACCTGAAAGGCAAGATTTCTGCAATAGCCTTCAGAGTACCGGTTCCAAATGTATCTTTATGCGACATGACTTTCAGGTAACATACGCTCTGTCACTCTATAAATCAATGAAATCTCTAAATGTGCCCATAATTATGAAAGTGGAACATATTGTGAACATTAGATAAGTGAACATAATTGTCAAAGTTATATACTACTTCGTGTTTCGAGATATTGGGAGGATAAGGATATTAAAATTAAATGAAAAAACATTTTTCACAATATCGTAAAAATTACATTGAATTCATTTAGTTTAAAATAACGTGATGTGAAATAACTGATAAGCTCATTTCTTTTCAATTTTTATTTGGACCACTTTCATAATTATGGACAGAAATATGTAATAATTTGATTAAAAATTAACATTTCAGAGTGAATACACCGACGACATACGAGGAAGTAAAAGATGCAATGAGAACAGCTTCAGAGGGTTCTTACAAGAACATCATTGGTTACACAGATGAAGACTGTGTATCGTCTGATTTCTTGAACACCATTTATTCCTGTATATTTGACTCGAAAGCTGGCATTCCTCAGACGAGTACATTCATCAAAGTGGTCGCCTGGTAATTTCGAAAAATTTTCTAACGCACTGTACAGGGTGTGTAAAAAGTCATCCGTCGTAGGGGTGCATTACTTTTTATACACCCTGTCCAAATTTTGTACACATTTCTCTCAAAGTAATTTAATTTCTTGATATTTTATAACATAGAACATGTAGGTTTCAATATTCTCTTATTCTTCCACTTCTAGCTGAATTAACCCTTAATATGCAATTAATTTGACAATACATCAATTTATTGAATATTTTCTATAGATCGATTGATAGAGAGTTTATTTGTCAGCCCCCTATCCATAAAAATGGAACTCCGTTTTCAATCGTTTATTGCTCCATTATCTTACACTCTCACTGATTACAGCACTCATTGTAGTATCATTCATTCATCCTTGATCAAATGACAAGAGATATAAAGGATTAATGCGCTTTATTTTGTGAACAATTAAAATTCGTACTACTGAAAACGAGTTACTTGATTCAGATGAAATTGAAAATCCTCTAATTTCGAAATGTTTGCAGGTATGACAATGAATATGGTTATGCACACCGTGTTGTAGATCTGGTGGAGTACATGCAGAAAGTTGATTCTGGTACGATAACTGCACAGAGTCCGGACGAAGGTGCAACAAGCAGTGCCTTAGATGCTGTAGAGTCTGTATAATGTACAGTACAATACCATTTCGAGTTCAAATAAAATGTCAAATAACTTGAAAACGTATTTTACCTATAACTATTTACATATTAGAAGATAGATTTAATTGTTTAAAAATTCTGCCTGCAGTTTCGTGTAATGTACAATATGATAAAGTTTTCATATCTGTCAAGCTTTCACAACGAGAATTGTATCCATCATAGAAAATGTCTGGTACAAGTTTTTCATCAGTTTACTAACATTAATTTAATGTAGAACATATATTACAACAATTTCATTCCTAAATTTTCTTTAACAGCTATTTGTTATCGCTAGGGCGCCATTTGCGAACATGAACCATCGGTCTCCTCATTGGCTGTTGCGTTGGATGCGACGTAATTTCTAATACTACCGGCCCGCCATTTTGCACTGGTCGTCCTCTGTTCGGTTTAACGTCAATTTCCAATTTTGGCTGCGTTGGGGGTCTGCGACCTGCAATGTTCATCATTCATTAGTTTCATTAACTAAAATAATATTACAAGATTCACCAGAAGTTCACCAGAAAGTCTGCATCTTTCTTCTGAGTATGTTCACGATATTATTTACACATGATCACTTACCATTATTGTTATTTGGACGAATATTGGTCCACACGGGGTACCTATTATTTTGTCCCGGGAACCTAATCTTCGTTCCTTGAGCGCGTCCAGTGTTTCCTGCATTCGACGAGACTGACGATTGCAGAGAGCTAACAGAAGAAGCTGCAGACGTAGCTATTTGTCCATTTTGTACTGAAGCTGACGAAGAAGCAGCCGCGTTGACGCTAAGCGATTGACTGTTAGCATGTCCCTGGTTATTGTAGATAGGATAATGCTGGCCAATAGCTTGGGCTGTTGAACCGGAGATACCGGATGCTCCTACGGCCAATGATGCTGCTTGACTTTGTGAAAGCAGGCTACAGAAATTCGTATTATTAGCAATACAATATTAAAAACAGCATTAAATACGTCCCTTCCAGAAATTCTTTCGTAAGACACATTCGGGAAGAAATACTATACATATATTCATTTTCACTTTAGCCGTACTTCTTTCTGTACTAAATGCGTCGGAGATTATTAAAGTGAAGTCTACATTTCTCCACATTTTTTCTACAATTCTACACAGATAGTCTTTATAATTTCAACGATTGTACAATAATAGGAGTTTTGGATTCAGTGATAAAATTATTAAAAGAAGAAATACTGTAGAAATTCTACAATTCTACACAGATAGAGTCTTTGTAATTTCAACGATTGTAAAATAAATAAACCAGGAGTGAAGAAGAAATATTGTAGAAATTCTACAATTCTACACAGATACACAATCTTTATAATTTCAACGATTGTACAATAAATAATCTAGGACTGATAGATTCAGTGTCAAAATTATTAGAAGTAGAAATGCATGTTCTTCACAATACATGTTCTTGAATTTTGATTTTGCATACAAAATTCGCATTCTGGCAATAGTCAATTTAACAATAAAATGTGTTCAGCTATATTGTACAATAGAAGTGATTCTAGAATATTTATACAACGTTAGTGACGAACTGTGAACATTCTAGATTTATTATTCGAAGCACTTTGATAATTACCGACGCATACACCGGTTTTCTAGGTTTTCCTGGTTATACAGAGACGTACGGATGGTTGAAGCTGTTACTCTCCGAGTAGCTAAGACCTTCGGGGCCTACTTGAAAGCCTAAAGAATGCGCATTGTTCCCGGTGTTCAAGTTTATATTCGCCGTAATCGGAATAGACAACGATCGTCCGTTCTTCGCGTTAGACCCCTTGATGACTTCCTCCGGTATGAGCTCTGGTGGTGTATTCCATCGTTGTTCGTCTTCTCTGAGAGGAACGCGATCATCTGGGGAGTGAGAAACGTTTTTAACTGACATATAGGGGACACGGTATTTTCTCGGGATCTGTATCTTCATCTTCGTTCTTCCAGTTCTAGGGTACGCGGTCGAAATAAAAGAACACATTTGTTGTCTTTTTTATTTCTAAATCAGCGAAAATTAAGTGGCATTGGACGCTGCAGTGCAATATCTATTTTACGGTATTCAATACAATCTATCATGAAAAGATTTGATATAACGTTTGATTAGACACTACTTATCTTTTCGACTGTGTGAACAATCTTATTAAAGTTGAAAGAAACTCACAGTCCGAAGATTTAATATTTTAGCAGCTTCGCGGATTGAACAAAAACTATTTTACGTTATTTAATACAATTTATCATGAAAAGATTTGATATAACATTTGATTAGACACTACTTATCTTTTCTACTCTGTGAACATTCTTATTAAAGTTTAAAGAAACTTGTAGTTCGAAGATTTAACTTTTTAGCAACATTTATTATTCTACGTTATTCGATACAATCTAATGAAAAAATTTGATGTAACGTTTGATTAGACACTACTTATCTTTTCGACTGTGTGAACAATCTTATTAAAGTTGAAAGAAACTCATAATCCGGAGATTTAATATTTTAGCAGCTTCGCGGATTGAACAAAAACTATTTTACGTTATTTAATACAATCTATCATGAAAAGATTTGATATAACATTTGATTAGACACTACTTATCTTTTCGACTGTGTGAACAATCTTATTAAAGTTGAAAGAAACTCATAATCCGAAGATTCAATATTTTAGCAACATTTATTATTCTACGTTATTCGATACAATCTAATGAAAAGATTTGATGTAACGTTTGATTAGACACAACTTATCTGTTCTACTCTGTGAACAATCTTATTAAAGTTGAAAGAAACTCGTTGTTGCACGCGTTGCACGCGTTGAACATGAACTATTCTTCGCCACTTGTTCATTTCGTTACACAGTTGTAAAACATTATTATTATTCAACTTTCAAATAGACACTTCCGCATAAAGTTGACTCTCACACGTTCACGTTCGTAGGAGGTGATTTGTCGAACAATGGGAAAACGTTGGATAACTCGAAGAACGAAATTGTTTGGACAGCTGTACAACAGAAGGTTTCAGATTCATAGTAAATGTTGTATTACCTGCCCACGCGACTATACACGCGACACCGAGTGACACCATCAAGAAACTGCTCTTGGCCATGACTAACAGAGTTCTGGCTTCCCCACGACTATCCTCCGCCCTTTTTCAAGAAGTACGAACGACCTTGAACTCCTTATTGATATTCGTCGTGTGTCCATTTGCGCAATACTTCTCGATGAATAGAGTCGCAATCACGCGGTGACTCGTCCGCACGAGAAGAAATGTGATTTTCGGGGAGAAACGATTTTGCACGGTGCACTCGCGCCGACTTGCATTCTTTTCAACAATATTGACGCGCCACCACATTAACCTCGCTGCAACAAATCTTTTCTACACGTTTTAACAATAATAAACTCGAAGAAGTACTTCAGACAAAACGAAATAGAAAACTTCAGTTCCTAAGAATGAGAAATCAGAAAATTACTAACGATAATAGAATAAAAAGGAATTTCACAATAAAATTATGCATTGCTATTTTATTAACAAACGAAAAACACTGTTCTACACAAGAAGAACCAAATTTATGGATACGCAGTTTTATTTATGCTAACAGCTTCTGTTTGCATCTTATCTATGTCAATGTCGAATAATCTTACTCATTGGATTGTCCGTAAAGAAACATGTGCATGCATAAATTGTGTGATTTTATTGTAATATTCGTAAAATTAGTGTAAACAAATCCAATTGTAAATTTTCATGAAAATTTTCTTCTTTACTGAACTAATTGATGTACAGTGAATTGTACAAGTGTTTATAAAATTTCGTGAGAGAAACACATTCCAATATCTAAAACATTAAATCACCATTAACCTCTGGTAAGTACTTCTTAATTCTTCACGACATTAATGTAGTATTCGATGTCGCAACTGCGGAGCATCACTTCCGTTTCCGCTATAATGTCAATGGCATTCCCTTGAAATTCCTTTCCACGTTATTATGCTGCTTCCTTCGTTTACTAGCTAATTATATTATTTTCCTCGTTGATTTCCTTTATATTATTTTCAGTGCTTTCCTCTTCGTTTATCGTATGATTTTATAATTTCTCTGACACGTCCGTTGCTTTCTCGAGCTGTGTTGTGTTCGAATGAAATATAGGTTGCACTTCTTTGTTAGTATTTTCATTCGAGTCTAATTTCGCAAGAGAATTAACGGGTTCAAGAGGTTTTACGACTTCCGCATTAGTTATTTGCGTCGGTTTTATTTTATTTTCATTCGAAACAATGCTCAATGGATCATCATTTTTTACTTCATTTTTAGAGTCTGACATCTGATAATGATTTGTGTCTTCGTGTGTTTCTTTTTCGCTATTGGGAATATCGATAATTATGGGATTCAATTTATCGGATGGTAACTCCACAATGTTTTCAGGCTCTATTTTCGAATGATCACTTGATGTTGGGCCAGATGGAGATGCGCAAGATGTTGCTTTAGGTGCTGTACAGAAAATTTCACCAGTTTAGAATGTTTTAGTGGAAGTCTTGGAATAAAGAAAATTTTTTTTATATGAATATTATCGAGGTATCTTCTAATTTGTATTTTCACTTGAACATTTTCATTTACTCGTTGACGTTGTCATTATCCTAAATTAACTTTCATTCATAATAGATCTGTCCAACCTTTGGCCAGGTCCTCGACTCCTTCATTCGGCGAAGGTGGGAGGTGACGTTCCCCCACTATTTCATACGGTCGTACGAGACTGGTGGGGACCGTGTAGCTCGCGACGAAGAAGTTGGACAGGCTTGACTTATACAGGGTGTCTCAAAATTCCTTCAACAGCCGGAAATGGGAGGTTCCTGAGATCATTTGAAGCAACATTTTCCTTTGCAAAAATATTTCCATTTCCGGCTGTTGAAGGAATTTTGGGACACCCTGTATAATAAGTAGACAGCGGATCTTTATGCAAAATATATATATATATATATATTATCTAAGCGAATTGTAACAAACTTGAGCGAAATAGAAATTTGTATTCTTTCTTAATATGTTTAATGGTTTCAAAATAATGTAACAGTATTTTGAAATTCGTCCAATGTTTTCACTGTTTTCAATTACACCTACTCATTATTGTCATAAAATAAATGCATCAAATCAGCTGTCTAATTAAATAACACTCATTATATTGCAGGTTCTTTTTTAAAAAGTATGATCAAACTTTTAGTGTGTTCTTTGTATGCCATTGTTACCTTCAGTGAGATCTGTCAGCAATTTTGAGTATTTTTTCCTGGTTTTCCTTTATTGTTTCGGCTTTGTTCATTAACACCATCATCTTGTTGGTAGCGTCTATGAACAAATTACTAAACGGGACTGTCGAGATTAGCACCAATCAAGAACGATGAGAATGTGGTTCCCCAGGGAAGTCTAATACAGATGACCTTGAGTTTCTAATTATCTCGCTGTTAATTATGACATCATGACCCGATAGTGGTTTACCTAAAACAAAAGTATGTATGTAAATACTCATACATGACTTGAAAAATATTAAACTCCATATCATTATGTACGTGCAAGTATTTTTTAAGAAAAAGACAGTTATAAAACAAACTGTTCACTGCTCGCAAGAAATATCGAAAAGCGTGTAATGGAATAATGTAAAAAGTATATGTGTATAATAGTATAAGTGTAAAATTGTAAGTGTATATAAAAGCACAAAAGTATACAAGTATATAAAAGTGTATAAAAGTATATAAGTGTATAAAAATATATATGAATAAGTCACTAACAGCGTTAAGTAACTCGACAAAGAATAAAACGATATAAAAGCGCGAACGGGGAATTTTGTTCGTGGCAATAGATGATCTCAGATTTTCGAGTACCATTGTGTATACAATTTGTTGTCCATAAATAATGTTAAGTCACTCACGGATGTGAATTATCTTAAATTTTTTATACCGCTTTTTTACGTAGAATACCAACGTCATCGCATTGAAAGTTTTTTTTCTGCGAATCAAACGGATTTCTCGCCGAATTCAAGTTACGACAGGCACATGTGTAATTTCGTTTTTTTTTCGTGTCAGATTCAGAGAGCAAACCGACCAAGTATAAGACACTAATAATAAAACACTTTTTTAAAAATTGTCTGAATATATTTTCATTATATTTCAATTTTTTCTTTATCACGAATATATTAACATATATTAATTATGATTTTAAGATTATATTTATACTGAACATATATCAGAGATACACATATTGTTTAATCGTGCACTTGACTAAACCGATCACTGCCGGTCAATTGACCGGTTTCATACTTTTCATTTCACAATTATTGAAACTATGAACTTGGTTACATGAAAATTGATTTGACAGATTTTTTACTCAGGCACATATTGCAACAAAAATTGCACAGAATCTAAATAAATAGAGCCTTGTCATTTTTGTAAAGCTAATTGTAAGACATTTTAGTCGCTTTTAGTGCTCGGTAGGTTTAGTGTTAAATTATATTGAGTTGGAAAGAAAGTTCGTAGCGGTTTCAAATTAAGAATCTAATGTAAGATAAAATTAAGGTATTTATTCATATGTTTATTCAATAACACGAGAAGTTACCTCAAAAATGGCAAAAAGTAATAGAGCAGAATGAAAAATATGTTATTGAATAAATCTATGAATAAATATCTGAATTTTAGCTTTCAATTTTAATTTACAAACGCTACGAACTTTCGTTCCAACCCAATATTACTCTTTATGTGATCATTATTAATTCGATGTTCATTACCCAGGTCGGAAACTATTTACCATAGCACTTAATATACACATTTCCTGTAGTGTACTACAGTGCAACATTATCTGAAAAATCTGTGCGTCATTAAATATCCGTGAACTGTCGGGCAGTTGTAAAAAAACATAGCATTTAATCATAGGAACGTCTGATCGATCATAACATAATCGTTGCTACGTTAGCTTATTAAATGATGCACATGAATTTCTCAGTTTTAAACAATTACGCAAATGATTCACATTGCTCGTTCTTTAGAAGCATATTATTCATTGTTACGTCACTCCATTGTACATATTTTTAGCAAAACTATTGCATTTCAATGTCTAAACTCTTTTTTCACGCGGAAAATACGTTCCTCAAAAAATCTACATATAATAGAATGGGAAATTTGCTCCACAAGTTGTTCAAAAAACGTGTAAGATAAGTAAAGAAACATATTTCGCTCGAAAAACCATGTAAAAAAAAGAGTGACATGTGAAAATTGGTATGTAAATAACATGAACAGTTTCATTTGAACATTGAAGTACTACGAATCATTTATAGTCGTACATCGAAGTTTCTAACATACGTAAAATAATATTGCGATTACCCATCGCAGAAGAAAATATGTAAAAATTACCTTTAGCGTCGTGCAGCGATAGGAAAAGGACCATGAGCGTTAAAATTCCTGTTTTCGACATGATGGTCTTCCTTAGTCCCACGTATTTAAGTTGTCACACGTAAACGAAACTCGCACTGAACATTCCATCTTCAACGTTCGATTTATATACCTGAAAACCCTAAAGTAACATGGCGACAACAACACGCAGGCTATTAGAGGTCGCGTTAACGAAGCTTTCCAAATGAGAATCTTATCTCTAGAAGAACTGTACATACAAACATTTAGCTGCATATCCTTCTGCCCTTCTATAATCAGGGTTTCGTAAAATTTCACAGATTACACGATAAGCCCAAACAGGTAGCAAAGCAAAACCCCTCACCATGGGGTTGTGCAAAAATTCTATTTACATAAAAATTTCGAATGTAGTGGGTTTCAAACCCACTTCATCCGAAATTTTTATTTAACACTAAAACTACCGAATGGGTCAGAATGACTGGTTCCAGATTTTTTCTTTTAGAAATATTAATATTAGAAATGTTTCTCTGTGAAATTTTTTTTAGTGAACTTCTTTACTGAAGCACATTTAAACGAAACTCAAACGAAATCTAAATAATATACAACACGGCAAGTTGACATAAGCGTGGTAATAAAAAAAGAGCACAGTAATTTGTCCCAGTATCCAGAATTATCTTGTACTGCATAAAGATCTGCAGTTGAATTACAACCGCGAAGGCCGCTGCTAAAATAAATATTGGAACATGTTAAAGAAAGCCATACAACGAAGAGAGCTTGCTGAAACCGGAAGATAACTGTTCATTTCTTTCATGGCCCCTACAAAAGCCTGACGAAGTTGGCTGTCCACAGCGAGTCTCAACTCGCCCATAACCAGCAGCGATTAGTCAACAAGGCTGTTTATTAATCCACAAGAATTTCTGCATCGTATACAATACTCAGTAAAATTAATGAAAAGAAAATTAAAACAAATGATCTGCGTCGCGAATTTCCAGCAGCATTGCTCCTAGATAAGTTCCGTCGACTGTGGACGTCCGAATGACGCCGTCTGGGGAATACCCACTTGCGAAAGTTGATTACCTTCTGCGTATTAATCCGCAGAGGCTTTGGACAGCCGCTCGTTCCGTTTCACGAAGGCGTTTATTGTCTCTGAAACCAAGGTACATCTGCCTCTCGGGTTCAATGTCAAGACGCGCAACCTACTCGTGGCTTAGGTGTACTATACGCAACACACACACAGGCGCGAATCGAGGAACAACCATGCTCGTCCATTGTTTCTGCTTATGAAACGATCGTCGCGATACTTCCTTTTGTTCCCCGATCAACGGTTTGATTTTTTTGATGATACCGCTCTTGTCTTTCGGCAATTGTCTGGTGAGCGCGAATCTAGATATACTAATCTACTACCGTATGGTAGTAGTTTCAAGGTCATCGCGGTGAACATAATGTGGGAATTCTGTTCGCAATCGTCACGCGCACGAATTTCAATCTGCGTCTTCGCTGAGAACGGAACCAACAAATTTTCGTCGACTTCAGATTTCAAGGCGGTAGACTCGTTTCCAGGATTGCGAGGGTTCGGGATTCGCCTTCTCATTTCTCGATAATACAAAAATCAGTAGTCAATAACGCTAGATAAAAGATCGATCTAGGACGCTATCTCCCTCAAAAGTCCTATTTGTTTATTATTACCACGCTTATATTAACTTGCCGTGTTGTTGTTGTATCCGTCAAATCTTGTAATCGAACTTTAAACATCTTCCCATAATTCAATCTCGCTGAAATTTTGTATACACACTTGCTTCCGATGACAATAAAAGTAGAAAATAAAATATATAAAAAAACTTTTTAAAAACCACGCTTATATTAAAATGCACTAGAAAGTAGATAATAATTTTTTTCCCGGTTCTCCATAAAATACCGCTTTTATTTATACTCACTAATGTAATGATTTTATTTAAATTTATATTAAATTTTTCTATCTATTCCGACACTAATTTTCTAACAGAAGATATTTTGAACTATAATTCCTTAAAGGAGAAAAATATTATTAATCATTTAACTGGATTCGGTATTTAATGGAGAACCAGGAAAAAAATTATTTCCTCCTTTCTAGTGCATTTTAATATAAGCGTAATTTTTAAAAAGCTTTTTTTATATATTTTATTTCGTCTACGAGGCGTAATTTGCATTACTCGGCAGTATGTAGCTATGAAAATAGCTAATGCGCAGTTGTATGCTTCCAAATAATGCAAATTACGCTGCCGAACAGTGCAAATTACGCCTCGTAAACGATAAATAGGATTTTTGATGGAGATAGCGCCCTAGATCGATCTTTTCTCTAGCGTTTTTTACTACTAAAAATCCCCGTGTTTATATTATCGTGAAATGAGAAGGCGAATCCCGCTCCCTTGTAACCCTGGAAAAAGGAGTCTACCCTCTCTTAAACATTTTATGGAGAAGCGAAATGTCATTCGAAAATGACAAGCATAGTAAATGAGAGAAGCGACTCGAAAACAGCAAATGTGTGCCCATAATTATGAAACAGATCTATGTGAAAATTTAAGAAAAATGAGTTTATCAGTTATTTCACATGACATTGTTTTAAACTAAATGAATTCGATGTCAGATAGTGCTTGTTATTTCAAAACTATTTTATTTATTCATTATTGCTTTAAACCGATAGGTTTATTTAGCAAGTACATACAATGTTACATGTAACTTTATAGAATTCATTCAGTGTTAATATCCTTCTCCTCGAAATATCTCGAAACAAGAAATATATGACAGACTACTTTCATCATTATGGGCACATCAATGTTTCAGAAGGATATCTTGATTGTGACCTTGACTGTGACCTCTCCGAACTCTTCAGAATTTCGGCTACTTTTGTGCACATTTAAAAATACAATTCCACTGCGACAATGTTGACAAATCTGAGAGATATTCGCTATTTTTATTTACAAACAGAGAAATGTAGAGGTAAAATATTAAATTGTCTCATTTATTATAGTGATCATTCTGTATTCGTGATTGAAATAAATATATAAGAATATAAAATATATATAAACAATTTTTAAGGGATCTGTTTAACATCTTTACGAAAGAATACAAATGATTGCGTTATTCTTTTATGGAGTTTTCCCAAAGGAGGAAAACCTTTTGTGGAAATTGGTGTAATTCGCGGTGAATAATCGCGGTAATTGGTGAATTACACATCGGTGTAGTTCGCGATATTTTGTTAAACACACAAAGGAACCGCAGTGTCAATGATTTCTACGAAAGGAGCAGAACATAGTGATTTGTCGATTGCAACCCAATAATCAACTAACCGCGGGCAGATCCTGATCGATTCATCGATAATTCATCATCGACGCATGCGTTCTCTTGTTAATTGGAAAAAATGACGAATGAACTGTCTCGATTATTATTTATCGATTATCAGCTGCAACAAGATACGTAAATAATATAAAAGTATATATCAGTTACATTACATATGCATAGTTTTACCAACGACAATAATAAATCTCGATTACACACTTGAATGTGATTAACAATTTCTGCTGATCTAGTTATTTAAATTTCTTTTTAATAGAAATGATACACGGTTCTTCGAATGATCAATGCAAATGTAAGAGATCACTGGGTGAAAGATCAAATTCAAAACAGTGGAAAATGATGCAACACATTGCCAGTTTGCCAATATAATTTATTGAAGTTCGCGCCTTTCTTTCTTTTTGAATTTGTTTAAAATATACAAGGTATCCAAGTTGTTCCAATTTTAACCAATATAAGCGCCAATTCTTTATTGTAATTTTAGAATTTTTCGAGTTTGTCTTTTTTGGTTGAAATGTGTAAAGTGTGTGAACATCTTCAATTTCAAAATTGCTGTCAATCAAAAATCCTATGGATTTGTTGATCCTTCGATCGCCTACGCTCAATTTCGAATGTCTCGGTCATTCGCATGATCCAAAAAGTAAAAGCTGATTGGTAGACGCTGTGATTGGACTGGACAGGATCTCCAAGCGAACAACCTAACTCCAAAATATCTTCACTCCGTAATCATCTATGATATTTAAAGTAAACAATTGTTATCGTTGTTATTATAAGGTTATCAAAATAAAAATTGCGGAGTACAAAGAACAAGAGGAAAAAAACTGGATTTTGGCTGACAATACAGATCAAGATCACTGGGTTGTTACGCAAGGTCAATGCGAATGATTTTGTTTTCCATTAAACATAAACAACTAAAAAACTATACCTCAATGTGGATGTAAGTTGATTCATATGTTATCTTCATGCAATTATCAAGTAAAGAAGACAGGATTTGCAAAATGATTCACTGTTGTTTGCGTTGCTATAATGTTCAGGATTTTTCCTTCGAAGACAAACACTATGATGGAAACACTTGTTCATCGTTATTTTGTAACATATATAACGTATAACGAGTAAGGAAACGTGAATACAAACACAAAAACCTTGCTAATATTGAATACACAAACTGAATTATAAGAGGACATATTTACAGGATGCAGTAGATTGCTTATTTAAATACGATGATCGAGTATTAGTAACTCCACAAAGTTTTCAAGAGAGTGATTACAAAAATTATAATATTTACTTAATGAGTACATACATATGGATGTGCTGTTGTATGTACAAATTGTGTGACCGCAAAAGTATTTGTAGATTCAAGGATGTCAAATTTTTTTGATCGAAGTGCACCAGTTACCAACGTTTTTAAATTGGCTGTACAACGAAGTTACGAATGATTCATTGCGATGGTCACGAATTGGACAATTTATTGATATTTACTAATATAGGTACTAATGTATTCATATTTACTAATATACTAATATATTGATAATTACTAATGTACTTATATATTGATATTTACTATAATGTATCTATAATTACTAATACATCTATATTTAATAATATATCTATTATATCTTTACTAATATGTATATCTATATTTACTAATATGTGTATCTAAATTTACTAATGTATCTATGTATATTTAGTAATGTACTTATCTATGTATAATTACTAATATACAATATATTATATGTATATGTATGTATTGATATTTTTATTATAATATATCAATATTTACTGATGTATGTATATTTACTAATATATTTATAATTACTAATGTATGTATAATTATTAATATATCTGTATTTACTAATATATCTATTATATTATATTATATCTACTAATATGTATATCTATATTTACTAATGTATCTATAATGACTAATATATTTACTATATTTATATATTTATATATTTATATATTTATATATTTATATATATTAATATATTTATATATTTACTAATGTATCTATGTTTACTTATCTATGTTGAATTGTAGGTACCGCAATACATATTTTAGTGGCGGAGCTACTGCAACGTTCGGTTTCCGTCGACATGCGGGGAGCTTTGAATTCTGCAGTTTTGCGTTTCTGTGCAATTTTTCACACGTGCGGAAAGAAGCCGGTACCGGCGAATGCTATATAAGATGACGGCGGTGCCAATTGAGACAGTCATTCCGGTAGAAACAGCGGCAGCGGCAGCGTCAGGACCATTCGAATTCCCGCGTTCGGTAGTGACACAACCAACTCTCTGGACAAATTTCGCTGTCTGTTTTCCACTGTTCCCAGACAATAATGGATACCAGGATCTTGACGTTACTCGTGATTATCAGCGTCGCGGGATCACTCGCGGATGTTAGCGTGCCGTTCTACAGAGTTCGGAGAAGTGAGTAGTCGTTCAACAAACACAGACACGCGAACACACACCGCTTTGCTGTAACAGTCACCGATGCACAAAAATATACGAAACTCTTTCTGTTATTAACACGTGGATACACGGGATTGTTGCGCGTGGTAATTAGTGCGATGCGGACTGTCGAACTGGCTAATTGATTCGTTGGTCCAAGTGATTCGCAAACGTTAACACACTCACACTTTTACTGGAAGAAGACTGGCCGAAGTTTGAATGCACTCTGAGTCTCGTAGACTTAACGGTTGTTTTTCGCGTGCATCATTGATGACTGCGCCGAGGACTTTGCAAACATTTACTGTAGACTTCCGTCTAACATAATCAAATATCGTAGAAAATCCTAGAAAATCAACGTAGCTCGGTCAATGAAATTCAAACAGTCAACATAAAATTCTGATTTTGTGCACCTTGAAAATTAATCATTGGTTTAGAAAATCGGGCAGTCCGTTCCCGCGTGAATGATCACGATTGGTTTAATTATCTACGGTCAGGTGTTCGTGGAAGCCTCTCCATTGTCGTCGAACTGGTCGAATATTAATTTCCGATGAAATCCTCCTCCATTGCGTAAGCCAAGGATAATACGAATTATCTCCAACAATAAGTTACGCAACGGCCGCGCATTTAAAGCGGAAATTTCAGGATAATTGAGAAACCGGCGACGAAGCAGCCGTGAAATGTTCATAAATTATTGTTAATCCGAGAAGTGTAGGCGACTCGAATCCGACGGATACGCAAATACCGAGGAATGCTTGTATTCGGGAACAGGTCCGAGGCTGTCGCTTCGTTATTTACATATTCGGCTTTCTTCAATGGCAGGAGCGAACGTCATTCTACGTTCTACGTCGAAGTCGACTCGAGAAATACTGCGATTTTGCTTCGGGCAATGCTTCTTCCAAGAATATCAGAATATCCGTAATTATTACTAAGAATTGTGCTCAATTATAGGTTTTGTGCACTCGAAATTCATCCGTTTGCAAGTCAAATTGAACCTTTTGCTAATCAATTTCACCTTCGCAAATCCATTTCATCCATCAAGAATATTTAAAATTACAATAATTATTTATTTATTTACAACATACACATGTACTTTCATTTGAAAAATTGATTTTAACCAGAAAATAGCTAGAATGAATATACGTATCTACACACAGTTTTCATACATTGCAAAGTTAATCTTTATGCCAGCGGTTTCCAACCTTTATATGTACTACTACGCCTCCCTAAAAAAAAATTTTTTTCCGCGCCTCCCTATCTTTTAATAGATATAATAATATAGACACGTTTTAAATAATAATAACTTTGTTACAAAAAAAATACTCCCCTGGCAATAGTCCGCGCCTCCCAGGTTGGAAACCGCTGCTTTATGCAAAATGAAAATTTTCTACCTGAATTGCTACGAACTGGAGTGAAATAGAAATTTATTTTCTTTCTTAATATGATTAACTGGTTGGAAATAATATAACAGGATTTTTAAAGTCTTCTAATGTTTTTACCGTTTTAATCTACACCTACTTATTTTTGCTATAAATGCATAAAATTCGCTGTTTAAGTCATAAATGCGTAGATCCGCTGGGATTCAACGACTAATTGAATTTTCTCGTCGATTAATCAAGATTCATTTGATTCGAATGAAATAAAGGAAAAGCGGAAGCGTTTGTGGGACTCTCCGGATGATTGAATGCGACAAAGTGTCAATAAAAGTGTCAGCAGATAATGGATTCCGTCCGCATGTCACGTTTCCGTAAAATGGGCACAGACTATACAAATGAGTTGGTGCATGCAAAGTAGCAAATCGGTAATCGATATTCCCTCACGTATGTGATATTAACTGGTCGTTTCTTTAGTGCGCTTCTCCCGATTCTATTTGTGAAACGTAACGCATGTTCCGATCAACAAGCGGCGATAATTCTTCGCGAAATTATTAACCGTGACCTCGTTTCGTTCTCGACCTTGACCCTTATCAAGATACTTTCCTTCAACTTCCTTTTTGCTCGAGTTCTCCTCGCGTGATTGAGATTTTTCTGCTATATCGAATGCACACTGTTTACATTTTCTGTAAACGTATAGTAGTTACATAATTATGAAAAACAGTTCACGTAATTTCAATGGAAACGAGAAAATGTTTGATAAGAGATTATGGATTTTTCGAACGTACTCTTGATTCCGCGTAAATTACATATTTTGTAAATACATATTTTGATTTGTGTTGCTGAGCTGTTAGAAAAATGTGTAATCTGACCGGAATTTTAACTTGACAATTAAACATTTCTTCTGACCCAGAATAATTCCAATGTATATGATTTCTTTTTCATTTTATCAAATATGATAAATTTTCTTTTTATTTATCAATTATGAACCACTTTTTGGTGATGTCATTTTTTGATTATTTTAGACTGCTCCTTTTCGTCCAAAACATTACCAGTTGTAGATGCATTTCCTCCCTATAAGATTCTGGGGTCAAGTTTGTTAAAAAATTAATACAGCTTGTGGGAAAAACATTTTTTTTGTGGTGTATCATTTGCAGGCTCCAGCGAAAGGGGTTCTTAATATGGTACACCTTGAGTCTCTAATATGACACCTAGTGCCATATTCGGCACCCACACCAAGAATGTCAATATACAGCTATACCCATATTAGGGAACCCTTGGTGGTGCCATATTGGGAACTCCACGTGGACTGATAATACTAGCTACTGGCACAGAGAAAATTAATTTCAGCCCAAACTAACAGTTGGCAAACATTAATATAAAGAAACTGAAACTACAGACATGTTCAAACATTTCGAAATAACTTACCTTCTTCGAAAAAGATACGATCGAAAATCTAACCACAAAAATATTCAACACGTGGAGGATCGATACCAAAATGTATAGAATGGTGCGATTGCACTGCACACTGTTGAGTAAACATGGTAAACTATTGTTTGAGGATTTTCTCACTAGAATGTGACTTCTCCTTTACAAGACATAAGGTAGTGCCATAATAGGCGACTATACCATATTTGGGCGCTTTACCCTAGTAATTGATTAAATAACAACATATTTAATAATGTAAAATGTAAAAAATATATTGTCCGGTCATTTATTCACCAATTGCTCCACAAACCAATTTAATTAACACGATCGTATCAATGTATGAAGACCGGAATAAAAGACAGTTAACAGTTCGACGTTTTCCGTGAAGTGTGTTAATACAGTAGACTCCCATATGACGCGATGAATAAATTGTTTAAAATTACTATCTGCACTGTACATTTACTGTAACATACAATACATACATGTGTACCGTCTTTTTAAACTAGTTTCTGGTCGCGTTATACGGGAACCTGTACTGTACAACTTTCAAATTGATGTTCCACAGCAGAACGAACTTTTCCATCATATTTCTGTTTACCAATGGCTAACAACGTCCACGACTTTCATTCTACTTTGCTGGGCTACTGGGGAATCCTAATATGTCCTCGTGAAGAAATCAGCGTTTCAGTGTGTGTATGTGTGTGTTCGAGAAGTTTCACGACGAGGCCGTTCTTGCATGTTTATTCGGCGACTCGGTCACTGTTTCCTCCTAACTCAATAGAGCTACATGGAACCCGTCTCGGAAGCAAAGAAGAAAAATAAACCTCATGTCTGTCTACTTTATCCAACGTGTTTTCAAACTTTCCTTCTCACACGCATGCGTTTTCGGTGAAGCTTTAGGTCTGCTGAGCATTGGAGACTGTCACAACACTTTCATAAAGGCCCGCTGTCTATCCATGACCATAGCAGCTCGTCAAGAAAATCGTTCAGAGTCGAAACATGTAGGCAGGGCTTGAAGGGAACTGTTAAAATTTTCAGTTTCTGATGTAACAGTAATTTTTCAGTGATAAATCTTTACTTTTTCGAAAATCGGAAAAAGCTCCTGAAGAAGAACTGTTTAGTTTTCGTATTAGAATAGTTCCGAGTGCAAAGGGTTAAAAGTTCCAAGTTTACAAGATAACTTTTACCTCGAAAAGTATACAGTTTCATTGAAGCCCTGCATTCAGGTGTTCGCCGCCAGTGGTGTATCTAGAATCTGAGACAGCCTCGAATGTTCGCTAGACCCAAGCGAAGCTGCCATCCCAGGAAAGCATGTGGGGAATAACGACGAGCAGCAAGCATCGCGGCGCGTATTGCTGGGAACAATTAACCAAACGACTATTGGTGTTCTGTTTCTGTTCGTCGGGGAAGGCGGCTCGCAAGAAAGCGATATCACGGCTGGCAGGGAGTTCGTCGAAACGCCGAGGGCGAAACGGCAATCGGTCTTCGAGAGTTCGGACACTGCTGAAAGCACCGCCACGCCTAAGCCCAAGGAATCGACCACTGTCTCTGCACCGAGCACAGCTTCCGTGAACGCATCCCCAAAGAAGCCTAATCCCACGACCAAGTCAAACCCGACGAATCCGACCCGTCCCACACCTGGTGGAAGTCCAACGACCTCCGCTGCTAATCCCACACCTGGTGGAAGTTCAACGACCTCCGCTGCTAATCCCACGCCTTCGAAAGCAGATCCTACGACATCTGCACCCGAGTCAACGGAACCAACCGACTCGGAGACATCGGACGAGCAGAAGTCGACGACTCCGAAGGTTGGACTTGGTTCTCGTATCGATTCCGAGGAGCCTGCCCAGGCGAAGAAGCCTCTGATGAAGCCTGCAGCTTCCGGTTCTCCCCTGCCTCCGAACGGATACCTCCAACCGCCCCAGTTCACCTTCCCTTCAAGCTACGGTACTTACGGTGATCCTTCTTTCAACTCTATCCCAGGTCCTAACAATTACGCCTGGACCGGGACCCACAATGGGCAAGGTGCGGCTGCGTCCTTCGCCTCGGCTGGAGCTTCCTCGTCTGGAAGTTTCGCTGGAGGTCCATCGACTGGAGGATTCGGAGCTGGTTCAGGCTTCGGCACCAAACAACCCTCCCTAGGTAATCGAGGAGGTTCATCGACTGGCAGTTTCGCTGGAGGTTCACCGACTGGCAGTTTCGCTGGAGATCCATCGACTGGCAGTTTCGCTGGAGGTTCATCGGCTGGAAGTTTCGCTGGAGGATTCGGAGCTGCTTCAGGCTACGGCACCAAACATCCTTCCTTCGCTGATCGAGGTGCTTTCGTCGACAATACACCTGACACCGCCAATTTGAACTCCGGCTATGTGCCGAATTCTGGATACGTACCGAATGCTGGATATACACCGAACATTGGTAACGCTGGAGGATTTAGTTACAGTGGAGGAGGTAATGATACTGAAGACTGTATCGGGCGGATCGGATCCCATCGTCAAGATAGAATCCCGCGGATTATGCATGCTACAATGATCTGCGTTCAGTAAAATTGATAAACATTGCTCAGTGGAAATTCGCTTTAGAGTAGGATTATGAGCAAGGCACGATTCTTACGGGGTTTTATTAATTGGTTTTTGTATTGTCGATTGGAGATTGGCAAAGTTGAGTGATTTCAGACTGATGTGCATGCGTCGAGATTACGAGTATGTCGAATTATTAGGTCGTTCGGAAAGTTATTTCGTTTTCTGAAGGAAAAATGAAAGAGAATTTTTTGACCATGTAGAAGATGTTTTGCGACATTTTGTTCTACGGTGTTTTGCGATTTCTCAGGAAACTTAATGATCCGATGCTCGTTGAATTTCTGTGTTTTGTTAGCAGAAAATTGTGTTATATGAATGTTTAACGACGTTATTTGAAATGACATTTGCACCGCATAAAAAATGTTGGGCTGCTCTGTAACTGTAGGTATTGTAGGCTTGAAAAATTCAGTTGGCATACTTGAGAATTTCGTGTAGACTTGCATGAATTGTTCGTCCACGAGCGGATTTGTGGATTTTGGATATTGTTCACGCGTGTTTCGATGTTCACAGGCAATTCATTCCCGGATCCTACTTCTTTCATGTTCCCTGGATTCGCTCCGGACAACTTCCAAAGGCAAATGGACGACTATTTCAGGCAATGGCAAAACCAGTTCCAGAAACAGCAACAACAGTGAGTAAAAAAGCAGTGGGTCTTCCCGGCAAAAACATTTTTAATTTCGGATCATTAAAACGAAAAATATATTAAATTCGAAATAAGACAGGCATTGTAGTTGATACAGGTTTTGCATTCCAAATTCACTTGCAAAAGGGTGAAGTTGGAGTGCAAAACCTGTACATTAATTTCGTTGAATTGATTATTGATTTATGTTTGTATGAAATGATCGAGTCATCATTCAATTATTCGTATAATACTTTCTCTTACACCAATTTAACATTATACTTTTCCATTGTTGCCATGCGCAATGCATTGCTGCAGTGTACGTTTGTAAATATATTGTAACAATTACATTTTTAACAGGATCTTCGAGACTGCCAATCGCATAGGCACTGATGGTTATTCAGGACAACCGGGCGCTCACTCTGCTGTTTCCAGCATCAATCTGGGACCTCATGGAGGCTATCAAGCTGGCGCAATCAATCCGGTATGATCAATATTGTACCAGTGCAATTACTTCTGTTTCTTAAATGATTCCTTAAATGATTTCTTAAATGTTCAAGTAGTGGATGGAATTATTAATGTTTATAAACAAACCACATATTTCAACAAAACATATTACTCATTTTTCTCATAAATGCATCATATTCGCTGTCTACTCATTATATTTCTTTCTCATTCTCACCAGACATATCCACGCAGTTAGTTCGTTACTCACAGAATTTGCAAAACAGAGATCAATGATTCTATTAATGATGCTGAGGCTAATCCAGGTTTATTTGTCGACAACAATGTTCGATTTTGCAGGCTGCACCGGGAGTTCAGTCCAGATTCGGAGAAGAAATTGCACCACCCTCTGGAGGCAGTTACGGAGTATTCTCCAGCTCGAGTTCGAAGACCGTGGTTGGTCCAGATGGCAAACCTGTGTCACATAAAATATCGACGACCGGCGTCAACGACAATGGAAAAATCACTTTCCGCACCGTCGAAGATTAAACACCATCGACTGTGTAATACTAATTAACCGCTTTTGCAACAGCAACATACAAACTGTTGCACACGCAACAGCTTTTGTTCTCCTTTATCCTCTCTGAACCAAGATTCTTTGTAACTCAGGGTCACAAACAATACTTTGAATACTTTACTTGTCAAATATACTTGCATTAATGCCATAGAAATACTCATATATTTAAACGAAACTCGAACCGTCGGGTGCCTAAAGTCGTACGCTATTTTTTTCCATAATATAGAAAGAGTTATCTACCGTCTTGAACGAAAAGATCAAAGATCTAGGTAAAACAACGAGATCGCTAGGTAATTTTATGTTCCGAGACGATTCTTATGCACTGTGTATAAAAATTCATAATAAAAAGAAAAAGAGTTGGTGCTATGATTAGACAGCCGGAATAAAAATCATTCTGAAGTGTTACGTACAAGAAATTGTCGACAATAAAACTATAATGTCCAACCGATTAATTTCTTGTTATTAATCTCTTTACTTTGGTTGTGCTACAGTTTTTGTGGAAGATAATGTACTAACTAATATTATCAGAAATTGGAATTTATTTAAATAGTTTACAAATTCGTTCTTGTCATATATGACTATTAGACAGCGGATCTTTATGCAAAATAAAAATGTTCTACAACAATTGCAACAAACTTCTTTTTTAATACGTTCAAGAAGTTGAAAATAATGTAATACATAGTATATTTTTAAATTACAGCTTCTCATTTTTGGCATAAATGCATCAAATCCGCTGTCTACATATAATGTCTGTGTTTTAGTGAACTTGGCAATAGTATTTACAACAACAGAGTACTACTATAATCGGGATCAATGGGGTTTTATTTATTGCTCCTTTGAGTCTTGCTAAGTGGTGGCTCTATCTTATCGTCAACGACGGGCACAGCAGCTGGCCGTCCGCCATATTGTGGGAATAGTCTCCCAGTAAATTGCACCGGAACATGGTAACGCCACATAATTTGTGGCCTCTGAAAGGTTCTTCCACCTTGATGCCAAGGTTCGCCGTCTTGGAAACGAGTTTGAATCTGTAACAATTAAACTCGTTAACGACAAAAGTCTCGTCGCCTTCGAAACGAGCTCGAATCTGTAATCAATTATTACTAATAATTAATTTTCTTATTTTATTTACAGTGACTCCCACTAATATTCGGACACTCTTAAAAAGACGATAACTTTTCTAACATTGCACCATACGATTTTAACTTTTTTTGAGAAGTTAGAACAATTGAAGAAAATTACAAGTTGTCGGAATTGCAGAGAAAATACTGAAAGCTGTGCTTTACCACTTTCTTATGTGGGCTTATACGGAAAATTTAGAAAGCACCAGAATTGATTGACGCAGCAATGAGCTATAAATGTATAGAGATGGTAGAAATGGCAGTTTTTCACGATTTTCGGCCTCTAACTGCAATAAATCTAAGGATTTCGATGAAACTTTTACAATGCATATAATTGGCACAGGTCTACAAAACGTATTTTTTAAATTTTCAATGTAGGCCCACATTAAAAAGTTGTGAAACGCAATTTGTAGTATTTTCTCTACAATTCCGACCAATTGCAATTTTTGAGTGTAGTAAACTTAATTGCTCTAGTTTCTCAAGAAAGTTCAAATCGTATAGTCCAATATTAAAAAAGTTATCATTTTTTAATGGAGGTCACTGTGACTCAAAAGGAATTGTAACATCTACCCTTTTAAAATCTTCTCCATTTTTACTATTTTGCGTGTTCACGTTTATTTTTATCGTGAGTGTATAAAATCCTGGGTACGGTTATGATTAAAATTGATAATGGTCTGAATAATTACGTTCTCGTTAGTTTTATGGCTGTATAAAGGATGCTATGAATTACCTGCGGAATATCGTTACGCAAGTATGTCGTCGGTCTTGAGGATACGACAGGGTGATCATGCGAACCTTCTACGCCTCGAACGCCATCGACAACCGGAATTTCATTGACCTTAGAATCCATCTCAGGCTTCGTTATTATTCTGAGGTGCACGTCGGTTATGACGTTACCCTCGTCATCACGGGTCGACGACATTGACACTTTGCAAACACTATTTTCACAACCATCCAACCTTGGTTTTATTTCCTTCCCGTCGATAATAATCTGGACATTGTTTATGATCTCCGACATCTTCGACCGGTCTCCCTGGAAACATGTTTTGCATACTGACCATCAGTACTCGAATGGTGACATTGAGGTGTCATTACCAGTACCATTATTCAAAATATTGTTTAGGTTATCCATTTATTATTAATTTAGATATTGTATAAGGTGTAATATACCAATTCCATGTCCATAAAGTTTAAAAAATTATAGGAAATGGAAATATTCCACGTCGGAAGAGATGTTTAATTTTTAAGAGTCACAAAACAAATGCTTGATCGGGAGAGAAACAGCCCGGATAAATTAAGGCCCGATCGATAATCGAGACCTGAGGAAATAATTAAAATGTATGTATATTATATTCCAAAATAAATTTTTATATTTTGGTAAATTTACTTCCCTTCATAATATTAGATGATTTCAACAACTTCGTGCCCGATTTTAAAATAAAATTCAATGTAAAATTCAATACAACTTTATTAATCAATTATACATATAGTCGCCATTCTTCTCTAATTCTAGAAAATTTAATCTTTTTTTAATTTTATTTTAACCAATCTTTTAATCAAATCTTCAACCAATCTTCACAATTTAACCATTGAATTTTATTTTCAAATCGGGCATAAACTTATGCAATCATCTGATATAATCATATTTAAACACATATTTGTTTATAATCGGGATCCGGTTAATCGAGGTCCTACCGTAATTCCATGTTTTTATCCATCATCCGTGTTCCCGAGTAAATGTCAACACATTACTGTGCTTTATCTTTTCCACAAATATGTTTCACATCACGAATTTTCACCGCAGCAATTTCTTAAATTCAAGTATGATCTTGCCGGAGAAATACAGTAAGAATATGTCAATAAATTCGTTATCCTACACTTTTACCATTTACTCGTGTCATAAAAAGTGTTTTACGCGTAACGACCTCAAGGAATTCTACTGTCAGATACGGATATATATGTGTGTGTGTGTGCGTGATCAATTTATGTCTCTGAATTTATGACGTTGCGCCGAGGTTCCCGTAAATCCATAACCAACCAGAGGTTTTATGATCTCGACCGTCAAATAGGAATAAAGAATGTTCTGACGTGCTGGAAAGTTCAGCAGTTTGCCGAACTATAAATGTCGATGGTAGAATTCGTGGTAAATGTTTGTTATGAGTAATGTAGATTAGATACATGTACCTTGCGGCCGGACCTGCTTCATTGTTTCGTTCGCCATAATATTCGGATTTACAAGACTGTTTTAATGTGAAACATTGATAGAAAGTTTCCTTCTCACGAGTTCTTACAAGATATACTCTCTAACAAGATTTGTCTCTTTAATCCTGACACACTTTGAACCGTTTAAACTGATTTTATTGGGACTTATTATTACGAGCCAGTTTAGCTACTTCGTAACAAATTACGTAAAATGGACGGGTTTTTTTATTGATTTTTTGAAAAATTATGCAGAACGGACCATTTCATTAGACACTCGGTAACAATTTACAGAAAACGAACCGCTCCAACAGTGATATATCACAAAACTGAACAAAACATCGATTTAAAGACCCACAGATTCTCGAAGTCCTGAATCAGCCTCGTTTCTACAAAAATAATAAATGAATTCCAGCTAGAGTGAATAAACATTGACTCACTCGTGCAACATCGCTGTTCCGCTTCCTCAGCTCTCCGAGTAAATAACTGAATTCAGACTGGCTGTTGATTTTGTTGAAATCCACGAAATCCTTCGAATCGAGGTCGCCGAAGTTCCGATCACGTTCGTGCGTCTCGAGGTCGATCTGCGAGGAGATGTCCGCGCAGCAAACAAAATTTTTCGGCGCGTAAACCACGAGAAGAATTGCGACAATGATAGCTTTCATCCGTTCCTCCATTGTTTGCTCGCAAGGGGTATAGTCTTTTGTCACGAGGAAGATTGACTGTCGTGCGAAGGAGCTGGTCGGAGAAACGGATGAGCATTGGGACAGGATGTGTGTAGTACAGTAATGACAATGATTGCCGTACAGCACGCGTAAGAAAATTACAACGACCTCTGGAAACTGGCGGAATATAAAAAAAAAGGAAGTTGGACTCGCGACGAGACCAGGCTCCTAGAAAAAAATCCGAATAGCTGATCTTAATTGCTTCCTGAAGACGTATCTGCCGCGCGATCTCGGCCAGCATCGAGCATTTTGGTATTACGGGCAATTAGAAGCGAATGGGAGTGTCGGCCATTGTGTGTAGATTGAAATATGATGGAATAATCAACGCTGCTTCCAATCAGGTTTTCCTTTATCCGTCGTGATAATTGTTCGGTACGATTTCATTTCTTCATTTGCATTTCAGATTTATTTTTTGTGATATTATATGCGCCCGTAATTATGAATGTGGTCTAAGTGATATATTTCTTGTTTCGAGATTTTTAAAGGAAAAGGATATTAACACTACATGAATTCCATAGAATCTTTAGCAAGCACTGTATAACGATTTATTTTTGACGATATCGTGAAGATTACGTTAAATTTATTTAATAACTGATAAACTCAGTTTTTTCTCAATTTTCACTTATTGTTAGACCACTTTTGTAACTATGGGCACATAGCTAGGGTAAACTGTACTATTGCTGGCACTGCAGTAGTTATTGGAACTTTTTATTTAAACGGCAAATATTAAGAATTCCTGGTATATAAAATCATTTTATATTGCTTCTTATTTATAGTTCAAAGCAACGTTGTAAGTTTTCATAGCAGAACTCCACATATCGCTGCTCCGGAAGTATAATGACGCAAGTGTAAAATTTTGTAAAATTTACTTTATTGTGTTGACGGGCTCAAAAATGCATTTACTAGATGTTTGTAAATCGACATAATGTAAATCGAGGCTGGTATTTATTATTTTATAAATTGAAATAACTTAAAAGTTGCAATAATAACCCACAATGTCTATAAACTACTCTCATAGAAGAATTAAACTGTATCTTCAATTTTTGCAATTGTGTCATTATACTTCCGGAGCAGCGATATGACTGTTAGCAACGCTGGTACATCCAGTAAGACCGTCGGATGACCACAGTGCAGTGTAAATAGTGCTTTATTAAAATTTTCGTTGCGAGTAAGTATACTTTATTGCTTTATAACTTAATTTCGGACTGTACTACAGACGTAATATGTGCGTATATGTTTAATTATAAAACAAATGGCTTGTTTAACGTTTACTTCTTATTGTGCCAATGACTGTTCATACTATTTGTCTTACGATTGTTATTCACTGAATATATTTTATAATAAATGATATATGACTCGTAAAACTATATGTAATAATAGCAAGTTAAGCTCGTTTAAACATTTCAAAAAAAGATAAAAAGATTTTTACTACGATTTTGGCTTAGGGTGCCCATCATTGTACAGTTTACCCTATATGCGTTTACTCATGAATAAAAAGTATCATGGTTTCTGATACAGTTGAGCATAAAGGAATGAACCACTAAATGAATAAGATATTTTTTGCTAATTTTATAAATTAGCCTCTATCTTTATTTTCGCAGTAGTTCATTTGAAGATTCTTGATTGCAGATCAAACGAAATCGAATTAGAAATGAAGATAAGGGTCGCCTGGCAAGCAGATGCAACGTAAAATGTTTATTGCGAATAATGCGAGCGCAAGCTCTGTGAAATTGCTTTTGCCAGGATGAGATTCGATGATGAAAAACGGAGCTGAGAAAAACGGAGCGGTGCCGTAATTGATGTGATGTTGCTCTTTCGACGCGGGAAACAACGACTAACTACTCTGAAATGCACCCTGTTGAAACGCCATCGTTGCCGTACGCAAGGGGCTTGAGCAATTTTGCATTCCCTCGTTTACGTTCAACGTTCGCCTAAACCTCTGAGCAAACGGAGGGTCGTGGAAGCTCATTGAAATTCATTAAAACTGTTCGCGCATCTATCCGCCCCTCAACGGCTGCAGTAATCGATTTCTCAATCGTCACACTCGTTTAATCCGACTTTAATAACGTCATGTGTGACGGCGTTGCCTCCTAATCTTAATACGCTTAAATCAATCTCTTGTTATCCCCTCTAATTATTATATTCCAGCCTTATTTCCTGTTAATGAAGAAGCGGCACGATTACGGAAACAGAAAATTAAAGTAATTATATTTGATATTCATTCAATTATACCACTCACAAAATTATTTGTAGTTTCATATAGTATATGTATGTTTCTTTTTACACGACTTGCGACTTAGGTTACACTTTGAAATTGTCGTGCGAAGGATAACCATGTAATTAGAAAACAACTCCGTGATGCGAGGAATTATCCGTCAACCGAAGGAAATCATGTTACGCAAGTCTTCCAACGTTGCATTAAAAGAACGCTGCAACATTGTCTTTAATAAACTCGATACAAATAATTTTGCAACGCGACAGTACGTAGAATCTTCTAGAACTGAAAATGTTTAATTTTTCATACATGTGAAACAGACTTTAATGTATATCAGAGTTGGGCAAAAATTTAATCAACGATTGACGAATTTTTTACTTCAATCGTTAATTGCAATTAACAATTAATCTCCTAGTTTAGTCGTTAATCGCAATTAACAATTAATCTTCTAGTTTAGTCATTAATTGCGGTTAACGATTAAATACTTTTTAATCGTTAATTGGGAATAACGGTTACATTTCTACTTTAGTCGTTACGTAATTGCGATTAACGATTACATTCCTTTCAATTGTAATCGTCAATCGGATAATTGATTAATGATTAACTGCTGAAATTTTGAAATGAACTACGGAATCAAAACTATATGAATACTGAAAAAAATGTAAACTGAGTTTAGGTGTACTGTCTTTTATGTTTTTTTTTTATGATTTCGTTTTTTGATCAATGATTGACAATTAACTTCATCAATCGATTGAATCAGTCTCCGATTTTTCGATGATTTCTTTTCTTAATCAACGATTGACGATTAACTTGAAGACTCTAATATTTTCAATTGATTCGTGAAATAATATTCGCCTAAAGAATTGAGAAAATTTGCAAGTGATTATCAGACAGCGGATCTTTATACAAAATAAAAGGTTGTCTACCTGGATTGCTACAAACTGGAGTAAAATAGAAAATTATTTTCCCTCTTAATATGTTTCATAGATTGAAAGTAATGTAACAATACATTTAAATTCTTCTAACGTGTTTACTGTTTTAAATTACTGTTACTCATTTTTGTGATAAATGCATAAAAAAGGGTGTGTAGTGATTATACTAAAAAAGCTTCAAATATTCTTCACTGCCATGGGTGCTCTTCCGTCGCATCGTGGGCTTATGGGTACCGTCATTATTCCGTTGGTGTAGAATGTCTTGCGGCTTCCGCGAGCTCAAAAAGGTTTAAAAGTTTTCCGGCAACCTAACACATAGTCAATGTCCGGTTTCCCGGGAACTACAGGCACGTCTGGCTTCCAGACACATTTACTGCTGATGGAGCGTAGGAAACGGAGTGGTTAATGTACCATGTCTAACCGTGTTCACGTTTCACAAAAATCGAAAGTGCTCGGCCAAACCCACGTTATATATTCCAGGAACAAAAAACGCAAAATTGTTTAATTCGAAGGTATATGCGGATACATTCATGAGACATTCAATAATAAAAATCGCGCAAAATTTGATTCAATAATATTCGTGTTACTTTTATCAATGTAAGGTACTCGATAAATCTAGTGTTAGAAGAAATGATCATTTCACCATGTTAATATTTATTTTTCAAGGCACAACTTTTTATTATTCAATGCAGGAACTCAATCAATTTATTTCTTGGGACATATGTTATAATAAAAATCGCACAAAATTTGATTCAATATATTCGTGTTACTTTTATCAATATAAAATGATGGTTTTTGGTACTCCGTAAATCTAGTGTTTGAATAAATAATCATTTCACAGTGTTAACATTTATTTTTGAACGCACAATTCTGTATTATTCAATGCAGGAACAGTATGATTATTTCGCAGAGATTGTCACCGGCAATTTAGAAGAAGAAACGAGGCTCCGACATCTTGCTGCATCTCCGCTTCCCATTTTAGTAGCAAGCGAAATTCACTCGTCCTCGTTACGGAGATAATTTCGAGATTCCTTTAAAACCCGCTGTGTTTTGTCGTCGGTGTATCCGATTACACGCGAAACAGAGGCAGCAAGGGACACCGGAGAATTAGTCGTGTACTCATCCGTCATTTTAAACAAGACGTCAGGGTGGCGCCATTAATTTTGTCACTCGACGTCGCCGGTGCAGGCCGCACGAATTACAAGAGTCGTTTACGAGACGATATCTCACGGTTTGATGAACGATTTCCGAGAAAACAAAAACTCTTTCATTCTCCCCGTGGATGCTCACGTTGCCTCACCCGCGGTGGAAGAATCGCCAGAAATAGCTGGGGCCTAAAGGGATCGCTCCCGTGGCTTCCATGGAAATGAGACTGGAGAGCTTTCGAACGTGAAAGAAAACAACCAGGTCGTGTATCAATCGGTTTATTGTGCTCGTAACGCCCGCGGTTTGTACATTATATCGGTCGACATTTTTCTACGTTATGTACAGGAATATCTCTGACTTGGCATACCGCAGCACCTATTCTTTAAAACTAACGCTTATCTCTACAGTTTCGACCATAATCGCGCGAACGGCAAAGGTTTTCCACTTTATCACTCTTTTAGCGGCAAGCATACACTCTGTTGTTAAGAATTTTTGTATTTTTTGGAGGTAGAATACTGCCACGAAAGCACACACAAAATCACAGTTACTTATTTAACTTTTAATTACTCGCATATGGTACTTACAGTCTCGAAACTTTAAATTTAGCGTTTCAAGCATAAACAAAGGTGTCGAGTACACTAGCAAATATCTATTTTGCATTGAAGAAGTTGTTCTATTCAATAGAAATTTATTTACGTTCGAGTCATATAAAGTTCCATGTGAACTTTATATTCCAGTGGTAGTAGACTTTGTAGGTCTGAAATATATCGGAATTTGACTAAATTCTGTCGAAGGATATATTCCAGCATTTTTTCGAAATTTTCAGAAGCCACAAGTGCACAAAGATTCGCGGTCTAATGGTCATTATTTTTCTATCCTTGCAAACAAGTTTCATTTACTTAATGAATTTCAATAAAAAAATCGCTTCTCAAGATTTATAAAAAGAACTGTGACATATGATTGACATCGCAGTCAAAGTGTTGATTTTCCGGCTCGCAGTGTGAGATCATTGAATTCTACAAGTGTAACGATGCGTTTTTCGAACGATCATGGTCAACGCTGTACGTCTACGGATAAATATGTACAAAAATACAAAAAGGATTATTGGCACACTCGAAATGCCGATGTGGCAAGCGTATCACATCGTTCAGAATCATTGAACTCGTTCTCCTGCCCGATTACGCAGCTTCCTGAGCACGAAATTGGCAGTTCGTCACACAATGGATACAATTTGGCAGTTTTCCGTCGTACCATTCGTCGTAAAATTCTATTCAACCGAAGTTTCTCGGGGCAGAACGCTTAGATACGGGCAGATAAGATACAAGATACTCGTGTTAGCATTGGAAACCCGAACTGTGTATCGTATACTGTGCGATACCACAAAAGGGTCGAGATACCGTCGAACGAAAATCAATTTCGAATATCAATCGCGTAAAGATCCCTCGGGAAAGCTTTGGCTCCGTCGATTGATCGACAAGTCGTTCTCGCAAACTCCAAGCAAACAGTTGAAGAGTTCGTTATAATTTCGCACAAGTAGATACATAGTTTTTGCGCGACCGTGGAGTCGAATAAATTAAGACACATAAACGATAAAAGATTATAGAAACCGATACTGGTCGGTTCGAACGCACGCAACTGGTTTCTGTTCATCCCAGAACTAATCTCACGAAGGTTTAGTTCGTTGTTTAAAAGTGTTGCGCGAAAATCGTGTCGAGGAACATCGATTTCTATTAAAGTAATTTGATTCGGCTGATTTAACTCGAATGAAAATAAATATTTACGCACAGTAAATAATGAACTGGCCATCGGGAAAGTTCGTAGAATCGATTTCCTTCCGAGCTTCGTTCGCGACTTATTTTGAAACGAGCAATTCTTCGCAACGATTCGAATAGTAAACGCAAGAACGCAAAGCGAGATCAGAATATTCGGCATTTCTAGAAATCCAACGTGCATACTTGTCGAACTTTTTCTCGATCGAACGTGCATCGCATTATCAACATTCGATTCAGTCTTAACACTTAAAGAGGAGACAAAGATATACATGTCAGTTTCTACAGTTACTCTTTGCCGTCAGCTAATAGAAAAATTACACGCGATCATACAACCGTCTCTACTCTATATCAACAAGTTCTTCTCGCAAATTTTCGGGCTCTCTTTCGGACATACTCACGCATTCTCGATATTTACTATACTACACTGAAAAGTAAATGTGTCGACAGGTCCCAAAAATCGGTTGGAGTGTCTCGTCTCGAAACCTGTTCGAAAGGAAAATATTTATTGCAACGTATCTCGCTTTTCTAAGCGAGGCTCCTCCATTTTCCCTGATTCCCCTACTCTGGCTATAGCGCTCGGATTACTTTCCTTACAATATTTCTCTAAACACTAAAGTTTGGCTGACCTAGTGTGGGAATAATACAAATTGGCAAGTAATTTTTGCGAATGAACATCGCAGTCCCATATTTGGTCGGTCAAATTATAGTGTGCTTTACACCAGTGCTGTTCTTTTATTGGACCCCCTTTTACGTATCGGTTTTGTTTATTTATTCGATGTCGGATCCTTCGTTACGGTATTAAATATACGTGAAACAATACACGTATACCCGTGTGCTCAAAATGACACGTATCGAAGTACGTGTACGTGAAATACACGCGAAATAGGGATCTCTAATTTATACATATACCGTATAAAGGCGGCATATATGAGAATAAAATGTTATTCATAAATAGGTTTCTCCGACAACAGAGAAAAAAATAAAGATTTCTTGACAGTACTGGTGCAAAGAATTATTTCCTCCGAACGAAGCGACGATTCTACAATCGGAGATGCTTGCTCCATTTAAGTACTAAAATTCTGTACAGGTGCTTTCAGTATATTTTTTTCCTTTACAAGCGGAATTGAAAGGGAATTCCACTCTGCGTGGAAGTTTCGCATTCCAAGAGCTTATCTATTAGACGTATCTGGTCAACTGGGTGTGGAAATCTTGTAGGCAAACGATCAATTGACTAAACGTCGGCCTCTCGTCCGCTGACATCGCCCAGCAATATGCCATGACAGCGAACAGTTCGTCCGGACAGTTGATTGGCTGTGCTAATCGGTAGCCGTCCCTCAGATACGAGGCCATTTCGAATGCGTCTACCTCCACGTATGGTTGCTGTGCCAGTGTCGTCAGTTCCCACAATAACACCCCGAATGCCCACTAAAATCACAGCAAAAGTACGTTTCCTTTACAACAACGTTGTTCACAGTCTCCCTAAATCAATTCTGGAATTCAATGATTTAACTCTGTTGCAAATGCAGACTGACGAAAACGGACATAGAAAGTTGACGAATGGAAAATTTCGATAAATTTTCTAGGAATGCTATCTGTGATATGTTTTAAAATTTTAAGTATTGTATACTCGTCTTTTAAGAATCAATAAAATTTTACAAATAATTATGCAGACAACTTTGTTCTTTCATTTTGCTCGAAAGATGTATGGGGTCCAATTACCCCTCTGCACACGGTTAACGTTAGAATAGCAGTACACAGAGAGAAGGTTTTCACGGAAAATTTGCAACAAATGCAATTTGTTAACTTACCACGTCCGAGGCAGTGCTGAACGTCTTGTTCAAAAGACTTTCAATGGCAAGCCACTTGATTGGCCGGTTCTCGTTGTCGCCGAGACAATGGTAATCCTGGGGGAACAGATCCCTGGCCAGAGCATTGTCCGTGATTTGAACCCTGAGATCGTCGTCGACGCTAATAAAAAGGTAACATCGATCGTTAAACGTCCCCGAGGCTGTTCGGACCACTGTCGCGACTCTTTCATAGAAAAGTTTACGCCACGGTGGTCGAAAATCGTCAAAACTCGAACCAAATTCACAAATCTCTTAATTATACATTTCTACTTAGGAGCAGGGCAGTTCAAACATTTTTTGGAATCGCACAGATTATTTTCGTACTGTCTTTTTATTACTATGAGAAACTACCCTTACAGGCAGAGTTGGGCAAAAGTTTTAATTAAATAAAAATTTCGAGTGGGTTTTTTCCAAGTGGGTTTTAAAAAACCCACTTTATTCAACATTTTCCTTTGAATAAAATGTTTGCCCAACTCTGCTTACAGGTGATATTTCACGCTATGAAAACAAGATTTGACGGTGTAGTGATTTTTCAAAAATGTATTTCAGAGAAAACGTGATCGTTCTAGATCATTTCTTCAGACATCAAAGTTCGTCCAACAAACGTACGTACTCGTACGATGTGTACACGTAAAAATCTGTAATCGAAACTGCGTACAGTTCGAAAGAAGTGGAGAATTCAAATTCCGTCCGGGCCTTTACGAGTTTGGAGCACTACGCGGCGATAAAAAGGGACACGGGGCACGTGCATACAGCTCGGCGAATCGAGTATGTTCGGCCCCGGGCTAAATTTGTCGAGCGGTTCGCGTGGTAATATCGAGAAAAAAAAAGGTCGCAAAAGAAGTAGCTGCCCGGAGCGAGCATTAAAAGTCATCCTTGCGGGGCGAAACAGTAGCTGCCAGTAATTAAACAGTCTCGGGCCAGTGTATTTATTGCTAATTAATGCCGCACGGCCAATTAATTCCGTAACGAAACGTAACGACCTTAAGTTTACGGCGCCTCGAGTGAATTATTCTGTACGGTGTGTTTATCCTTCGAGGGAGGACTTCCTATGGTCGAGCAGGCCTCGTAAAAACTAGAGATCGTGGTTTTGAACGAGTATTAATAACACACGTGTACACGTGTACGCGGGCATTCGCATACACGTACTTTAGCGCGTGTCATTTAAAGTATACGGATACATGTGTTCTATTCCACGTGAATTTAAATACGCGTGCATACGTCCTCATTGTAATTTGTATAGTTTTGAAAACACTGATATTGACTTATGTATCGGGACTGTGGTTTCAGAAATTCCGCGGTTGTTGGTGTTAACAATAAATTTAAACATCATTCTTAATAATGGTAAAAAGTGATCTAACGAAGTCAAAAGTTTCGTACGGGTTATGGTACGACCCGGAGAAAAATCAAGAGAGAGACAGAAAGAGAAATAGGGGAAAAGGCTAGGGAGAAAAACGTTCGTGTTGTGCTCGGTGTATTATTATAATGATAATTCAGGTTCTTTTGACTTACACGCAATTCCTGGCGGCTAGGTCTCTGTGCACCAGCCTCTTTCTGTGGAGATACTGGACGCCTTTCGCCGCTTGAAGGGCCATTTCCACGACTTCTTGCGTGGTGAGAGCCCTCGGTGGCCCCTCGCTGCTCAACTTGCACCTCAGCAAGAACCTCTTCATGTTCTTGTAGCCGGTGTGCGGATACAAAAGGAAAGGCGCGCTTCTGTCCTCGATCGAGACACCCAAAACGGGCAGCAGCACCGGGTGGCTTAAACCATACAGTGCTAATCCCTCGCGCAAGAGAAGGGCGACCTTAAGAAACCAAATTGAAGAGTACGTCAGAAAAGGGGTAAGCACTCACTCGAACGATAGTGGAGCGTCAAAGGGACTCCTCAGGCCCCGTTACCTGCCGCACAATGTCTTTCGCGTTCTCAATTAAAAGCCAATTTCATTTTCAATACGTGGAGAACGAATTTCCGTCACAGTCCTGGTTTCATAATGTCCAAAAAATATTACAGATTGTACTGTACCAAATTAAATATGAATGAGCTTCGTACTGATTATATGATAAACGTTTAACCCCTCGCCGTATTTGAACGAATCACGCTCGTCATGAAGATTTGAAACAAAGCCTAATATGAAATAAAATTTGATTCGTTTCTAATCAATATTTAGGCTACGACATTTTTGGGGATAGAGATGTTTTAATCGCTGTAACTGTAAAGAAAATGATACGGCAAGGGGTTAAGTATATTAGTTGAAAATCAATCTCGACGAAACAGATACTGTACAACTCGAAGAACGAAAAGCAAAGTCGACTTATTTAAGAATGTGTCTCGCAGATGACATCTGTGCAGTTGCATTTGTCTCCCATCGTCGTTAAGTTCAGCAAGAACAGTCGTTCGGTGTCTTAAAACTAATTAGAGTCCGTGCATAGGATGCAGCGAGCGCGCGAAATAAAGGGACGAGGTAACAAGGGTCTAATTGCGAGACGATTCCGGGGAAACGTGTGCTAAATTAATTAGCCGGCTTTCGACGAAACTTAATTGGAAAGGGAAGAAAAAATTACTCACTTGCGACTGTGATGCATGTTCAGCAGCAGTTTTCACTAGGACATCCCTCGGGGTAGACGCGCCCTCCTCGTGATAACTGCCTCTGTACACGCGACCGAATGTGCCTTCCATTTCAATGCTGAGAAGGCGTACCCTGCATCTGTAACAAGTGCCGAGCAAGATTGCCTCAAGATTCGTGACTCCCAGCATCAGCGGAACCGGTAATTATTCTGTACAAACTTTGAAAACCGTTCTCCGAAATTACCGATGCTCCGAACTGATCGTCTAATTGCTAGAATGCAAGCCTGTCTGCGTCCGGACCGGATTTCAACAACCGAACAGGTGAAATTGAAAGGATCACCGACGGCATTTCTTCGATCGTGTCACGAATATGTTGGCGAAAGTTTTACGCAAAAATCATTCGAAACAAACGGAGCTAGACGACATATTTCGTGTTGAACGTTTCAGACGAACGTCGCATAATGCCAGATCTAGCTGGGAAAAAGTTAGGTTCGGAAATAGATATATCTTATATGTATAGATTCTTGTTCCAGAAAGGTTGCCGAAATTAATGACACCCGAAATAAGCATAGAAATAGTTGCACGAACACTTCGAATCGTAAAATGTTGAAATTATACATCTGTCTGTGTTACAAACGTGTAGACAATAAAATAAAAATTCTTTCTTAATTTTTGCAGAGTAAAATCTTTTTTATGTTTAAAATCAAATTAGAGCATAAATAGCTGTTTCTGATGAGCAGGACTTTTTCCAACTAGATCGAGCATTTCCCACTTGTCCCACTGTACGTTCTAAACATTTTTTTCTGTGGGAAGAAACGTCGTCCGGTTGCAATTGTTCGACCGATCGATAGTTGAACGGTTTCATCAGCACCTTCCGTGCACTTAAACGCGCAGAATATCAAGATTTTTTCCCCGGCTCGTGAACGATCTGCTTAACCTAAAAAACACGATGCAGGCCTCCGCCAGAGCCACTCGAAGAATAAAAAGAAAAATGCTTAGAGTCGGGGAACTGAAGATGCTGGCTGTCTACATATAGCTGCTACATAGTCGATTCAAGTTGGCCTGGTTGTCAATAATAATTAGACTGCGGAATTTTATGCAAATCGCAAACGAATCACATTTCTGAATTATAAATGCTTCATCATTGATTTCTTAACCTTTAATTACTCGTGCTCCACTTTCTATTAACTGGCTACATGGAACTTTACATCGCTCCAAAATAGATAAATTTTTATCCAATGAAATAACTACTTTAATGCATAATAGATATTTGCTAGTGTGGTCGACACCTTTGTTTATGCTTGAAACATTAAATTTGAAGTTTTCAGATCGTAAATACTACATGCGAGTAATTAAAAGTTAAATTAAGGCTGATCGTCTTTACATGTTCATTCAAAACAGTTGAAAATGAGATTGCATCTCCAATGAGCATTTCATTCACCTCTGGACTGTGATTTCCTGGATTCTCTCGTGCAGTTCTCGACTGGGTCGGTCGTCTAATCGCCTGTAAGTAGACGTTGATGTAGCAGATGCTGGCGGAGGTGTTTCAGAGGACAAAAATGTTTGTGCTGGTCCAACACCGGTGCTGCGTTCCACGCTGCACGCGGAACTGAGACCTCTCGATTCCCTGTAAAAATAAGAACAACGTAACTGCAATCTTCCTTTCGGATTCGAATAATCTAATCATTAGACAGCGGATCTTTAGGCAAAATACAAATTTTCTACGGGAATTGCAGCAAATTGGAGTGAAATAGAAGTTAACCTGTTTTCTTTCTTAATATGTTTAATAGGTTGAAAATAATATAACAGTATTTTGAAATTCTTCCAATGTTCCCACTGTTTTCAAACACACCTACTCATTTTTCCCATAAATGCATAAAATCCGCTGTCTAGTAATTATAGAACAAGTCGATTTAGATAAGGTAACGCTTACTGTAGAGGGTCACGATGCCTCCTGGCCTTTTTATCGCGCACATAGTAGGCAATAACCAGAACAAAGATGGCAGCGATGAAGGCACAGGCGCAACCGACAGCAGCGTAGAACACTTGGCCGCCGGAAGTGGTTCCAGAAGCAGCGACCAGCACCTCTTCGGCGCCTATGTTGCTTTTATCCTTCATACAGATCTTCTTCCGCCTAAAGTCCAGGCTGGTCGTGTTCCGTCTCGATAGGGAGACATTTATTCGAAGACTGAGATCAATTTCCGCGTCGTACGGGCCGCAATGCAACGCCAAAGCCCAGGTCTGAAGACCACCCACCGGGATCTCGCCGGCCTGCGATATGTTCAAGGAACTGCTCAAGGCTGCTGGATCGCTGACATCTATTAACATCGAGTATGGCAGCTGGAAATGGAAAATAAATCATTCTAAAGCCCCTTGTCCGATCTGTCTTGTGCCAAGCTGCCCGGACTTGTAGAAATGGTATGGCGCATAAACTCATGAAGAACATGGAATAGGTACTGGGAGAACGTGTTGTGTGTTGCCGAAACTAGACTTTGTATTGATGTACCCTGGCAATGCACTATTTCCCAAAAGATTTGACCCCAATACATTTTTTGCATTCAGATATTGCAGCAGCAAGCCGTCCGATTGGATCATTCCACTGGCACTTTCAGTTCTAGCCGAATTATTGGCTGAAGTGTGTGGCGTCACAGCCTAATCATTGACTGCAAACGAGAAGCCCCTTTATGTCCAGACTAGACTGCGGATGTTTATGGAATTGGTCAAGTTTTGTAGACCAACTTTCAGAAATTTGGACCAAATGAAATCCTACTGTAATTGGTAATAGCTTTTGTAGATCGATAATAAATAAAAATCTGACTAAATTCTGTCAAATTTGATACTCCAGCATTTTTGGAAAATGTTTATAAATCATAAACGCAAAAAGATCCGCAGTCTAATCGAGAGGGTACCGTGCGAGGAGAGTGAAACTGGGTTGAGGATGGGAGAATGGAGGCCGTCGATCGTTCGGTTAGCGGAGAACAGACGAGGACGAACGAGAGGCAAATGGAACAAAGTCGAAGGATGTGAGGGACGAGTTCGCTACTGCTCGCTCGTAATCACGCGAGCGTTGAACCTTCTTATAATCTGAAACGTACCATTCTTGGAAGACAATTTGCGCCCAACGGAGAGCAAAGTGAATCTGCAGGACCGCGGGCAAGGGAGACTGGAAGAAAGGGGACGAGAAGGAAGTAGTGAGAGAAGAGAAACGGACAGGAACGAGAAAGAACAACCGAGGGATTTGGCGGAGGAGGGACGAGAGGCTAGACGAGAGAAGGAGAAGAGAGACGAAGGGGGAGAGAGAGACAGAGAGAGAGAGAGAGAGAAAACTAAAGCCGGAGAAGGCCTCGTAGCTGATTACCAGCTCGCAATGATGATCGGTGCCCAACTAGCCGCGGAGAAGGCACCTCGTCAACCTGCCCGCTTGTCGCTACACGTTACACTCCGTTCTGCCACGGTGTTCTCCGCGCTCTGCGGTCTTTTATGGCCGCGAGCAGCCAACTACGTGCTGACAGTGAATGCCTCTGTAAACCGGCTAACCGTTCGATTTAAACTGTCAAGAATTTTTACGATCCTCTTTTTCTCACCCCCGTCTCGTAACGCTTCGGGATTTCGTGGGGCAACTTGGCCCGACCCGACGTGCTCGCATGTTTACGAACGCGTCCTCGCGCGAAAAGGACCATCGTCGCACGGAATTTATGAAACGCGTTGCTGATAAGAGATACGAGAGGAAACGACGCTGGCTCGCTGTTGCACCGAACTCCGACTACTCTCTCTGCTTCTGGATATTGGAAATGTATTCAAAGTTGCACCGGAATGCCGCGAATATGTACCCGGATTATGTGCATTCGTTCTTGTTTATCGGCACCGGTTGCTTCTGGAAACGGACACGGCTTAAAACACGGTTCTACTCGACGCAGAAGTGCTTGAAAGTAACAGCCTCGTTTCAGTTTTTGTTTACTGGATACATACGCGAAACAACGTAATTTCAGGGCTATTTTTACTTCGCGCGCGCGAATACGCAGCACGCTCGGCTTTGCCGTTTGCAACAGGCTCGCTGACAGCAAATGACATTTTGTGCAACATTTTATATCGGGCAATGCTACTTTCTCTTTGCACCGATCGTTTCGTAATGGCGACGACAACTTTTCGTTGGCCTCCTCTCTTCACGCCGAAAATATCTTAATTTGTAAGATCTTGAGAAATACATCAACATTTGCCCGGATATATTAAAGTTTCATTATTATAATCGCGAGCAATTTTTAAATGGTTGTGTTAATCAAAATAATTTCTAAATAAAGCTGGCCTTCTCTTCACGCCGAAAATATTCTGTTCATCAACCAATAGTCTGTTGCGGTGAAGGTAGAACGTTTTGATTTTGATGTTGTTTGTAATGATAAATGTTCAACGTAAGAATCGCAGTTATTTTGTGTCTCGAATGGACGAACCGGCCGTTGGTTACACGTCGAAAAAGATTGTATCCGTTGAATTGAAAAAAATATGCGACGAATTTGTCCGGGGGAGCCGTTCGCATAACTGAAAAGTCGTCGGTTTGATTGACAGGCAGCCCCCGTGCGCCTAAGTAACGTCCAGGACACTCGGTTTTGTCGCGGAGGTGACGGATGTCTCAGCGCTGGTCATCAGTCTTCAACTTTCTGTCTCCCTTTCCTCCTCTTCCTTCCAATGAGACAGCTCGAAGAAGTGGCTGGACCACTTTGTCCTACTCTCGGATCCGATCCTTTTTTTTTCCTGCACATCGTCGACGAGTCAATCCGACACTGTGCCGCATTCTACCCACTTTCCGCCGCCACTTTGTCAGCGTACGTACCTTCGTTGTCAACGAAGCCGCTGGTTCTTGCAAAAATTCATTCTCCTCGCGCAAACCGATCACTCATTGCGCCATCACACTCGGCTCGTCATGAACGGGCTCGTTCACGCGAGAATTTCCAATAATGGAAATGCTCTTCCGAAGAAGCGCCGAATTTCAGCGACAATGACAGTAAATATTAAAAGCGCGATTTTTAGTTTTGTCAATAGTTGATTTCACGAAAACATTTATGGACAGTTTTGTATTTTTTCTAATCGGATGTAGAGTTCACAATAGCTGAAATTATTTTTCGAAGAAGCGGAAAATTTTAGACGCGGGGACTAATCACGAAAAATATTAAAAACACGATTTCTATTATATGTTTAGTTTCGCGAAAACGTGTCTACATAGTTGTGTAATTTTTCTGTCAGCAAGCTAATACTTCTTGGTTCCTCTGCATGTACCTGATCAACGAAAATATGTAATATCACGAACGCGGAATCTCAAGATAGCGACTAATCCACCGGTCGTGAAATAAAATCAGCTCGTTTCAAGCCTGAGCCTAATTACCATCGGGATATTAACCCTCGCCCCCCAACTAGGTCAATAAATCGCTTCGGATCTGGGCGCGCAATGATGGAAGAATCTCTCGAGAACGGCTCGAAGAGTAGCAGAGTTTAAAGCAGTCTCGATGAGAGTTAAATCCCCATCGAGTAAAGCCGGACTTCTCTTGTTATCCCCGTTGAGCGTCGAATATCGAGAGAAGTTCGAGAGAGTTCTGCACGGCTAGGTTCGTGCTGGGGAATCGTCGAAACTGGGAAGACCGACATGCGTCGATAATCCGGGTAAGTACGTCTCGGAAGAACGCGAAAGAAACCGGAGGAATAAAGATCCACCTTCGAGCAGAGATAGGGAAAGAGGTTTCGAATGGTTGGTCTGTGTCTGTTCGAGCTTGAAGTGTGCTCGGAGGAGGAGGATTCATCCGGTAAAGACTCCTCTTTCCTCTTTGGTTCGGGTGGCGAGAGAATCGCGCGAAGACGCGGATTCCTTCGTTAACGAACGAATTCACCCTTTCCTACTCGGCCTAGGCAACTTTGATCCGGCAAGGCGACGAATCAAAGAAACGTAAATGAGGAATAAAGTGCGCGGAGGACGCTGTCGCGACGCTTCAAGGGGCGACGACGACGGTGCCTCTCTCTTTCCATTACCGTTCCCCGTTTTCTTACGCTTCTCAAAGTCCACCCTCTTTGCTCTCTCTCTCTTTCTCCATCCCTCTCCGGAGAGCCTGGATTTGCATCGGGAGAAAAATCCCTTTTGCGAAAGGTCATGCGTCTTTGTGGAACTTACCGGCCTCCCGGCGAGATTTTCCCAAGTGAAATGCAGCTTGTGAACCTGCGCCGGTACTGTGACGACAAATTTAATTGCGTACTCGTTGATGACGCCTTCTCGCACGTAAAACAATTCCGCTTTCAGGCCTGGAATAAAAGACGAGTGGTTTTTAGTTGGAGGCAATCGGTGAAACAACAATTATTAGCTGTAAAAAATGTAGAAATGTTTAATAACAATATTGTAGCTCCGCATTAAAATTGAAGAACTCTATTCCAATCGAATTCCGTTCTATTATAGATCGATTGGATGTCGATTTAAGACAAAAGGCATGACGTCATGGGGAAGAGAGGGTGAAGCTGTATATTGACAGTAGTTTTCGTGTTCAGCGATGACTCACAGTGAATTCGTGGCGTAATTATCTTGGCGTGTACTCCTGCCTTAAATCTCCTAAAATTGTCCTTCACCGTGACCATAATTTATAACTTTATCATTAGACAGCGAATCTTTATGCAAGATAAAAGTTTTCCGTTTGAATGGCAACAAACTGGAGCGAAATGGAAATATATTTTCTTTCTTAATATGTTTAACAAGTTGAAAATAATATAATTTAAAACATAGAATTAGGTATTCATATAAGAAAACTCTTAACCAATATAAATTCAAACATAAAGCCCGAAGAAAGCACTGAATATATTTATTCATGAAGCTCATTGGCTCGAACGGGTAAGTAGATCAACCCCTTCATTTCCATACCAATCAAACAGTAATCCCTCGATCCCTAAGCACAGAGAATGAAAGAAAAATTCACCTCTGTCCGCAGAAGCTTGAGAGTATCTCTCCCTTCGTGATTCAAAAGGATCCAGAAAGCGTTGTCAAAGAAGAATAACCCTTAATCACAATTCCGAATAAGACAAAACTAAGTCTTAGGCGCTGGCAAAGGTGATAGGATTTAAACGATTCAAAACTGGATCACCGATCTCCAACGAAGATCGATCAGTCCTCTGTCTACAATCGTGACCATCGGACACAGCCTACAACCGTTGCAGGAAAGTTTACATTTGATCAGATAACGGAAGAAAAATAGAAAGTGGGGAGGTAGGTTAGAGAATCACGACCGACGTAGAAAGCAGTGGACGTAGATCGCCTCTAATCAGCAACACAGATAACGAGAGGAAAAATTTATCTCTCGACGTTCTATCTATCGGTGGACACGCGAGGGGCATCGTGTCCACAGTCCCGAGAGTAATTCGTAGCGCAGGTACGAATACAAATCGTGTGAACGAAAACGGAGCAACAAAGAGCCTGTTCCTGTTCCCCGCTGCTACAGTTTATATCGATACCGTGCTGGAAAGGATAAGCAACCGAGGTGGAAACACTGTCTTCAAAAGAAGGTCGGTCTCGCGTGGTCGATTCACCGAGCTTGTTATTTTCTTGCACGTGCTTCGGCGACGCCTGAATCAGCATAATGATCGCCATAGTTTGCGCCGGAACCGGACAAAGTGGATTTTCTCATTATTCTATTAAAAGAACGACTGTTTGCTACCACTTTGCCAGGAATCCTTTATGTTTCCTGAAATCGCTGAACCGTTTCGCTCTAAATCGAGATTAACAATCGGCTAACAGGACTTGGGTCCATTTTCACCCACAGTCGCAACTGTTCTGTCTAAATTCTAATTTTTTATGTCTAGTTTGAATCATTGATTATTTCGTAGACTGCAGTCTCATCAGAGATCTCATAATTAAAAAAAGAAAAATAATCGCTGCTTTTTGCGAACATATCCTGAAGACTGGGGGGTATTCCGCGTTCTAAACTATCGAGTTTACCTTCTGGCGGGGCTGTTATTGTTCGGCGAGCGTCTTCGGGAGGGGAGGCTGACTGTCCTTTCAGTGACAGTGACTGCGGACAAAAGTCAGGATCATCAATACCGGGAACATCTATAAAAGTGTCCTATTCACGGCGGGGACGACGGTTCGATTTTTACCGGCGATAATAGCAACGTGGCCCAGGCACGGCGCGTTCCGAACGTAATTATTTTCCGAGGGTATCCTGCGGGGTGTTCGGCGCCTTTTTTACGACGGACATTGCGCGCTTGGTCTCCCGGCGAGAAGCTGGGGGAGAGAAAGAGAGAGAGAGGAAGAGTTTCTGGTCGGCCGGAGAAACGGGCAGCGCTGAGGTCGTGGGTATACGATATCTGATGCAGAAAACCGGTAAAGGCCGAAGACCGATGGAACCGGAGGGGGACGAGGGATCCCGGGACGAAGGAGAAGGACCAAAAGCAAAGACACGATTGTGGGGGCCACGGCACATTGTCTTCGGGTGACTTAAAAATCCAACTCGTGCCTCGTTAACCGTCCTATCTGATACAACCGGCGTGGGCCCTCGAAGGGAGTACACGACGCGCGGGGTCCTTCGGTCCTCTTCGGCGCGATCTTTCCTCCCTTCCCCTTCACTATTTCTCCTCGTGTTCCCTCCTTTTTATCCCCCCAGTTTCTTTTTCATCCTCCACCTTCGCCCAGCTCTCTCGCCCACGTGACCTTGCGGCTCCTGAAAGTGAACTCTGCCCAGCGAGTTCTTGGTAGCGTAACATCGAATTGCCACGGTGCTTGTGGACACATCCCCACGAGCCGAGCTGGGTCGTTTAGAACGTCCCCGTTGAATTTTCGTGGCTCGATCCGCTGTGTCGAATTGGGTTCTAGCACCTGATTTATCACGGTGGTGTTCGAATCGCTTGCCACCGAGAACGACATCGGTGTTTATGCGTTTGCTAATAAGGTTCTTGGTCAAAGCGGACTGTTTGCGAACATTTTCTAGTGGAAAAGACTTGGTAAAACATTCCCATTTCCATCACAGTGAGCTCCCGATTTACGCGGATTCATTGAAGCGAATCAGGAAACCAATTCCGAACTGTGAAATTCGTTTTTTTTTGTGCAAGCTTTCAGGTATTTACTAGTGATCAATTTTCCATGAACATAGTTGGTTTATTTGAATTTTCCTTTCAAATGAGTACATACGTATACATAGTAACCTTTCAGCGGTGGCGCTCAGGCATTATTCGACTCACGCGTAAAGCGCTGGAACGAATTAACCGCGTAAGTCGCGCGAACTGTATTTCCAAACACGCGTTACAGGAGGGTTGGCGGTACAATCGTCTGATAGATCCCTAAGGATTCGAACGAGTACTGACAAGTTGAAACCCGATATCAGCCTAGAGCCAGAGGTCAACGAGCTCAACATGATTATCAGGTCTACGTTTGGAAGGAAGGCAAGCTATCGCCGCGACCTCGTTACCAGCTTACGTGTCCTTAAAACCCTTATCTAGTGAGGGGCTGCGGTCGGGATCTTCTTTCACGCATTTATGCGGGAAGCTTGCATGTGGGCAAACCGAGGGGTGGTTGAACACCAAAGATCCTTTGATGTCTGGTACGCCTGCAGCGGGCCAAAGTGCAAGCAAGGGCGGCAAAGGAAAAGGAAAAAGACGAAGGAGATGCAGAAAGAGAGAGAGAAAGAGAGAGGGCCCTTTCAACGAAGGCGTCGACCCTCGACAACGAGTGCCAGACACAATTGTCACGAGGGGTTCTACGGCACTTCGAACCTTTTCTCTTGGAACATGTACGATCTCTAACTACAGAGAGCGACGCGCCTACAGTCGAATCAAAATCAACTGGCCGCTTAAGCCACTTTCCCGACGGCGAGCGACGAGGCCCGGGACCGCGTGCTTTGCTTTCCGCAGAATGAGAAATGGAGAAAGAGCGTGCGGAGCCAACGAGGATGTCTTCTCTAGCAGGCACAACGTCGCGCAGAGACCAGCGGCTTTTGATCCAACTGTAGTATGAGAACTCTTACTGTTACGGAACTCTTACAACCCGCTGACACCCGGAAAACGTGCGAGATCAAAGATAAGGTGGCAAGGAAACTCAGACAGCCTGTCGGCACGGTGAACCTGCTGCTCGCAAACAGATATCGATCAACAACACGCGGGAGATGAAACAATGGCGGAAAAGAGCTCGCGAGAATTCTGACGTACATTTCGCTCTATTCTTTCGGAGCCTTTGATCTGCTCGTTAAACACAGCCCGCGCGACTCGGCTACTTTGCCCGCGCGGGAAAACCCAGGCTGAAACTAAGTCTCTAATTCCATGCGGTGGAGTGCGCGCCGAGAAAGTAACAGAAAAATTGTGAGAGACCAAAGGGAAGATAGAGGAGACTGCGAAACTATACCCTAGACAGTAGAATCTTCGTAGAACCCGATGACTGCTCGGAGACGCATCACTCTCGAAGCCGAGCTAAAGCGAACACACCAAACTGCAGATGGAAAACGACCGAGAATAGCCGATGTCGTATTCTGACGTGTGAAAATATAGCCGAGCGATGGTTTAACGAGCGTCGACCGACGGCAAAAACAACGGAGACGCGCGAAAGAAAAGGAAGCAATAACCATAACACCTTCGAGAAACCTCTGAGACATTCCTCGCGGACGACGATTCGTGTAAATCACTCGCGGCAGCGATTAAACCGAGCGAATTTACGTCTGGATAAAGTGATTCGGTGGTACGGAGCGTTTTTATCGACGGGGTACGCTGTGCAGATGTCTGATCGTGAACGTAATTAATAGACTGTGGATCTTTATGCATTTATGAAAAAATTGATTGAGTAAAATATAAAACAGTAAAGAGTAAACCCCAAGTCATTAGGGGATAAAATCAATTTCTGTTTAATTCTGCTTCCGACAATTATAATTAACGTTTAGATTGGATCTTTAGACAAAATCAACATTTTCTGCATCAATTGGACGAAATCAGGTAAAGGCACACCTATCAAATGTTCAAAAATATCTATAAAATTCTGATAATATAATCATTTTTAAAAAATTAGCTTTGTTGGACAATGTGGGACGTTCAAACAGGATAAAAGGCATTTACTATTATTCACGCGGTCAACTATTGGTGCCTTTACCATAACGTATCGATACTTACTCGTAATGTGCTGTCTATTAATGAATAATTGAATTTAATAAGCGCCGCGAAGGTGTCGGATATGCGTATGTAGAAAACGGTGCGCGTACGCCGCGCCGCGTCAGGACGAATTCACGGCGATCTAAGGTGTTCGACCGTGCAGCCAACAAAGGGTAGAAAAAAAGAGGTTGAACAAAGGTTTCGGACAAAGACGGAAAGCGGGCAGGCATCTTCGATTCGCGAGGCGCGAAACAGCCGGCAAAATTTCGCAGGGCACCGTGTCCTCCGCTGTCAAAATACGGCATAGAAGCGAGCTGACGAGCGAAGTTCCAAGAGTCGCGGCATAAAGAGGGACGTGAAAAAAACGGCCCGTTGAATCGCATGGTAGCTGCGGGGGCCCGGTACGCCCCTCCCCGCTCCCCGTAGGTCCCCACCGAAAAGCCCAGGGCTTTGGGTCAGAAACCCAACACCTTTCGAGCGCAAAACCCACGGTACGCTTATAACGAGACCTTCCCGTGGTGAGGCATTTTAAAAGGAGATGACGGCGGGTGGCAGGGCTCGGAGGGGGCATTATATAGAAAAAGGAAAAGGCAGAAGGGTGAAACGCAGGTCGAAGGAACGGGACCAGATTTTTATTCGATTCTGAAACGACCAACTTTTTCGGATCGAACGGAACGAATTCAATACACCGCGTGGTCATTGCATGATTCAATATGGCCATACCAATTTGTGTATAAGTTCGGTAAAGGCTGCGATAAACTAAATAAGATTTATTGGTAAAGGAATATTAATGAAGCGTGAATGAGTATATCGAGCCGTGTAAAGCGAATACTTCGTGCCAAGGGGAAACAGGAATCGAAGCAAGTAAAGAGGATCGAAGCATGCTTTTTCTCCAGCGTCCGGAGAACTCTGCCTGGCTTTCTATTGGTAATTTACTGTGTCATCGCGTTCCATCGGTGAAAAGTGCAGCTCGCAACGGCTCTTACTCGTGCGCCTGTACGAGTCGACCAGAAAAACTGGATCAATTACCAACAAGTTCACCGTACATAGCGAAAACAACTCCCGATGCGTCAGCATTGTGATCAATTCCATATGAAGAACGTCTTACTTTATCCACGGTGAAACGGTCTTCTTAAAACACATTAACGTCCGTAAGAGCTGTGCTCTCGAGGCTAATACACCTCCATTTCTGTGTAATTTCGTCTACGTATCCTAGCAATTTTATATCAGCTAATTTTAGCGTTTAGAAAAAGAAATAAATTTCTATATAGCTCCTGTGTAGTCTCGTAACGAATGCACACAACCTTAATTTCACCGCAATTCTCATCACGGTGGAAATGTACAAAAATAAGTGGTTCGGTAAACTGTGACGGGATCAAGTTTTTAGTGGCATTGATTTGCAAGTAAAATTGCGTCGACTAGGTTTACAAAACGTGCAACAGCACACTCCGCCAACAGTACTCGGAACAGAGCCATAATCGAGCCGAGTAACCAGAACCATTGCGAACACAAGCTGGCTATAGTTCGCCGAGACCATGTGTAGTCTGCGATCGGGATCGACGATTTACGAGAAATTCGTCGCGGATCTACGAGGGGGGTGTTCCTCCTACGGAAACTCGAACTCGCCGGACTGATCCAAAAATGATCCGCGAGATGAGGTTAACGACCAGATCGGGCAGCTGGTTTCTCGCCGATACCTCAACACGCACAGCCTCGAAAGATCTAATAACGTATCCACGCTCGCCACGGTACTAACGAGTTTGCATTTATGTGCGAGCGTGTACGTGCGTGTACGTGCACCGTGCACACGTACACGCGGCACGCACACCCGTGCGAGCGCGTGCTGCCGCCCCGCTGCATGGGATATTTTTCACTTACTCGCCACAGCGCGTACAAACGACGTGGGCGTGCGTATATACCCGGTGTATCGTCAGAGTCGCCCACGTGCGAGCCCAGGGCCGTATGTACACGCCTATCTGGCGTGTCTTGTTTGCTGCGACCCCGCGAAATTACCTGCGAAACCTCGCGCAGCTTTCGTTCGCAGCTGATACATCATTCTTCGACGTCACTGCGTCTCGATTTTACACGGTCGAAATTTCGGGCTCGGTTCGACAAATTTGCTCGGGATCGGACTCGGATCATAATGTTTATCAAGTTCGAGTACTCACGAGTTCTGGTTATGTATCACGCTTTCTCATGACCTTACAATCTAAGGGTGTATTTACAGTGGAGCAGCGAGGTGAGCTGTGCGGTGAAAAAAAAAGGGAAACAAAGAAAATACATATGTACTTTTTCATTAGTATGTGTCGAAATGTTGTCACGAATGTTGCTTTCTTTTCATCGCGCCGCTATCATCGATGCCCGCAGCTTCACTATAAATCCACCCTAACTTTGCATTTTCACTTTCCGGGTATCCGAAGATTGCAAACTTTCGGGTCCCGACCTGACCCGAGGCTCGGGTACCCGCACCCGTCGAGTTTCCGTTCCCGTTTTCTTTACCACGGAGAAACGCCGTGCGGGGGAGACGTTGGAAGGAATATGTTCGACGCGCCCCACCCTGTATAATACAGAAGGCTAACTGCTTAGCATATATCGAACGAATACGTGGGTTCTTCCTCCGCCAACGGGGGTCTCTACTGAATAACCCATAAGTCCTGGTCAAGTCCTGGTCGTCGTTTGTACTCTCCTTCTCCCTTCATTCTTAGTTTCTCCTCCTCGGTTATTGCTACACCATGCCGCCGCTCTCTTCTCCCTCTTTCTCTTTCTTCGCTTCTTTCTCTGTTTCTCGACGGGGGCCATAGGTCACATCCAGGAAGGCGTAACTTCACGCGACACCAGTTATAATTCACTTTAGAGGATCGCTAGCAGGGCCCGAGGAAAAAGGAGGATAAGAGAAAAAGAACAGGGAAGAATGCACGCACCGGGTCGGCCTGTTTCGGGGATACTTTTTCATGGGTTTCTTGAAACTCTGCCTCTGGTTTATAGCCCCAAAACCAACGGAAGGATTAAGAAAACTTTCCTGCTGGGCTACTTCCTTGCGTACAAATCTTCGGCCTTCTTCGACCGCCGACCGTAAACCATTGTCGCAGCTGAAAGTCGCATTTCCGAAACGACCCTCGCTAGTTTCTCGGTCGTTTCCTCGACTATTATTCGTTCGGGGAAATCTTGTAGCACGGATATTTATAGCGTTCTGTTAAGTGTCCCATTTCCTCTCCGTGTTTATTTTGTTTCTCGCGTAACACCGTTTAAGGGAATATTTCTTTGAAATTTCAAAAGATCAATTTGCTCTTCTGCATTTTGTTTTAAGCGTAAGCGTTCTCGAGCATGTGTACCCAACTTTGCAGAACAATGTTTGTCCGCGAACCTGCTCGCTATAAGAACGCGCCGCTCGAAGCCATCGCTGAATTCGCGCAAAGTATATTTGCGGCCGTTCGCTTTGGAATCCGGTTCATTGTTCCCCCGAGAGGAGCGATGTCCGCGAAAGATGGCCACCGTTCATTATTGGTAAGCCAGGTCTCGTTTATTTGTCGAGGGTAGGGAAGCGGCGTAAAGAGGGAAGCAAAAGCAAACCGGCTCGGGCTTGGTACGTGATTCTGGCATCAGAAACTAAAATAATATTGTTCCCGGCGTGCACCCTCGAAATACGATTGGGAGAGCTTTGGTTGGCACGGTTGTTGTGTATCGTATGGTAGCGATAGTAAAAGCCCACACGTATAGTATACGAGGACTGACAGATGGGTGGGTTGATTGAGACGTTGTCGCCACCGTGCAGGGGACATATGGCACACCACACTATAGCACTAGCAATCAGGATTCGGACGTGAAGAGGATTACGCGACGACTGAATTTATCGTGACGTTGGATCGAGTGTCCTTTCGTTTGTAGCTCCACGTTCGTGCTCCACGATCGACAGCGCTCGTTAAGGAGGATTCGCTAGGAGAGAAGGTGACTCGAAAGCGTCGGCAATCCTGATCCTTTAGGATCCGTTGCGAACAATCTTCATCTCGTCCGGGCTTAATCCTTCAAACTGTCAGCCTCGCCACGTCGAACGATCGGTCCTTTTATTTCCGAATTATATCATGGAAAAATTCCTTTGAGACGCCCGCCTCGATCTGAACGGCCTTCGGAAACGTATGCAACCGATTCCCAGTGTACAATCACGTCAAACAACTCTCTCTTTTTGGACAACTGTAAAATCCCCATGGACGAATGTTTAACCCCTCGCGCCACGATTCATTTCAGCGTTCCATTGTTTAGAACTTTTCAAATTCAACTATCAGCAGCCCAATTTAAATCGAAATTCAACTTTCAATCAATATATTTTAATCTAAATTCAAATTCAACCCTCAGCAACCCAATTTAAATCGAAATCAGCGGGGACATTTGAATACGCAAGCTGTTGGCAAAATCGTCGATATTCAGCGTTAAAAATCAGAGTAAAAAATAATCGATGGAAGGTGGGTCGACAGGAACTGGTTAATGGAGTAAGAAGTTCCGTTTCTGTAAGACTGTCCGAAATTCCAGGAGAGGAACTGACCTACGTGTACTACCCGTGTTCAGTGTCAAACAGGGACTCGTTCGGCTGTCTCCGGAGAGATCAATCTCCCGTCAGGAATCCCACTGGCAGGGAGTACGGAGGGGTTTGTCACGTGCAATTTATCACCGCTGGACTACCGAGGGATGAGTCCTTCTGCAAGGACGATCTCCGACGGAGGGAACGAAGGACACGGCCGAACAGAAAAAGGCAGAGAGCATCCCCTGCTGCGGGACTCTCGAGGACCCCGGATGAGATCGCATCTAACAGCCACGGTCCGAGAGCTTCAAAGTTTTAAATGGGCCTCACCATGTGCTGCTCTCTCCCTGGCGCCGATGCCTTCATAATTCGAGAGACAAGTTCGGAATTCCGTCTGCTGTCAGCCGGATGACAAAGAACAAGACCGAGCTACTCGAAACGAAAAAACTGTGCTCGTGTACGCTCCTCTGTTTGCCCGTTCGTTCGCGCAGTTGGCGATCGTTGCATAAAATACGACGCAAGAAGTCCACTTGCACTCTGCAAATGCACTTCGAAGTGGAAGAAGCTTCCTCTGATCGAAATTGTGTTTAAATAATCGGTACGACTCGAATATCATTATTAGATTTTACGCATTTATAATACGAATGGGTTGGTGTAATTCAAGACAGGAGAAAAATTAAGAATTTCGAAATTCGAAATAGGATTTTCAATCCCGCGGGATAGATTTGGATAAATATATATTCAATAAAGAAACAAATTTGACATCACCCATTTAAGAAATGCGGGACCAAAAATGATGCGGGATCCTGCGGGATCCCACATTGCGGGATTGCAAGCCCTAGTCCGGCATCCGACTTATAAAACTATTATGATGGACACGCTAATTTCCAAAACCGCACGCCGCCGATTCTCATGAAACGCAGTCACGAAACGGTAAATTATCCGAGGCTACCAACGCAGCAGCGACGAAGAAACAGCCTCCGAGTTCCCTTTTCTGTAGCGGCTGGTTTCTAAGTAGCAGCGTAAAAATGAGAACGGCTGCCACTTCGTGGGCCCCATTTGTCAGGAACTGTTCGTTCGGTGGTCCTTCGAAAGAGTTCCACTTCTTATTTGTCGAGTCACCTTGTATAAGGACCCGACGGTTATAGTGTCCGAACGTCAGAAACATGGTTTCTCTACCATCATCTCACACAGAGCGTAGTTGGCGCGTCGGTGAGGAACGGTGTTTATGGTTCGAGCACGAAAGAGACAGAGGAGAAAAGGAAGAAAGCTAGGTATTCTCCCGGAGTGCCTGAATCACGATCTTATATTGAATCAAGGGACGGCTTCCTAAGTACTCGAAGTGCGCGGGATATGTTTTTCACCGAGAAGGAACGGCGACTCATCTTCGAGAAGTAGATGCTCGTTAAGATCCTGTCACTCAAGGGCTGGCTCCCGGGAAGCCAAAACAGACGCATGAGCAAGGATTAAAAGATTCCCGGCGCGGATAACACCGAGAAATTGATGAATACTCTCGTTAAAGGATAAGGGAAAGGCTGGGAAAAAGAACAGGCGAACAGACCTCGCTTGGGCGTTCGATTTATTCCGCTTGAAACACCAAGCCTAATGTTTGCGATTAGAACCACTTGTTGAAACCCCACAGCCGCAATTAGTTTCACTCTTTCCAACGTGTATGGGCACGTTTGAAAATGATTCGCGCGCGGTTATGCTGTCCATCCAGGTGTGCAAATTGTACCTCGACGGGGTACAGGTCTTTCCATTTTTAATTAAGCCTCCAAGCCTCTGACGACTTAACGAGAGTCGCGGATAGACTCTTTCAAATCCTTATACGGCGATCTCTTTTTATTTCTAAGGCTGCTTCTTCGGAATCAACGTTCTATTCTTATTGGATGTAATATTAGGTTGCAGGGAAAGTTCTGTCGTATTTTAAAGAAAACATTTGAAGTAATTTCTAAAAATTTATGTTTAATATTATCCAATGGTATCATTTCCAGTATTTGTAACAACTTGTTCTGCCATATTTCAGATAACCTGCTTACTTAAAATACGACAGAACTTTCCCTCCAACCTACTAGAATATGTTTTTATTTTATAGTTACCAGACAGTGGATCCTATGCATTTACGACAAAAATGAGTCGGTGTAATTTAAAACAGTGGACAGAGTGGAAGAATTTAGAAATATTAAAAAAGAAAATGATTTTCCATTTCTTTCGTCAAGCGTATTTCTGTCATTTGTACGATTAAGGACGAAGTTTCTACTGTATAACAATGTGGGGAATTTACTGTAGCGATTACAGATTGTTTAGCTCGGCGGGAATGAATTGGAGTAGGGTAGATGTTATGTTTAAAAATGTACCCTATAGAAAGGCAGCCCCCTAAAATATATTTCTTTCTTTCATAATAGCACTTGACAGAGAGAACTCCCCAGTGCCCTTGGGAAACTAGGGTAAAGCGTTTTCACCCTCATGCTGCGCGCATCTTTGGCGTCTCTGGAGGAATACGTAGCCTAACAGTCAATCTAGTTATGGCTTCATTCGTTGTGCACTGTCCAACTTCATTGTCAACTGCTCTTTGTACCAATCAGAAATACATCGGTGAGAGTTCCATAAAAGGAATAATCAAGAAGAAAAGAGTTTTATGTACTTATAAAATCTCGAAAATGATAGAAAGTTAACGAATGTCTTTCATCGGCAGGAATGTTGCTCGACGAGTACGTGTCGCACGGTTATCGAAAAGCAGCGTGTGTCGCAGAATACATATATTTGTCGCGGTTCGGAAGTGGTGGGACGCGAGGAAAGACGCGCGTCAGTTGGTCTTGGAAGAAAATCCACGATGGTCGAGCGTCTCTTCTGACGGTTCTTTATGTAAATGTCTGACCAACACATCGCGCGCGTAGTGTCCCTCGCACGTAAGCCGAACGAAACGAGCTAACGCGCACAGACACAGGCGGAAACTTAAGGCGCGGATCTTAACGAGGAGTCGAAGATTGATGCGGACAACGGTGCAGCATCCGCCCGGCGTTGGGGTCCATCTAGAAACCGTGCACGAGAATTTCTTCGCTGCCTTTCGCTTGTAAGACATCGCTCTCTGTCGTTCGTGCATCGACAGATATGATCTTACAATTTTTCTTTCGCCCCTGCCTGACCCTGTCGCCCTTTTTTAATCGCTCGCGTGCTCTCGCACGACACGTATCCTCGTTCGAACCTTGAACCTTGATCGGCTCGGTCATCTTCGAATCTTCAAGGAATGTTCTACCGTTGAATTATCGACCGATTTACCGTATTAATCCGATTCATAGCGTGTCGATATAGCAAACGACGCGAGAAATTCTTGCCGTTTCGCGCCAACTGAACACGGAGAGAGCGGAATATGTTTTATTACTGTTCGGGGCCAGCGTTTGCTACGCCACTGTGCGTGCATAAACGTTTTCACGGAGCCCCGGCGGGACCTTTGAGGCCACCCCACTCCCGCAGCAACATCAAGATGGGCCTGTCAGGCCCTAACTAGCTAAGGTCGGGCCCGAGCCGGACTCACATGAGCAAAACACCGCCCCAGGCACGAGATTGTCCGAGCGAACATTACTTTCGTGTTTTGACACGGATTTCTGACGGATGTTGCGAGTAACGCTCGTCCACCGCTTGACGTTCCTCTGATTGGACGTATTAATTTTACAACGAGCTTTCCGCTCGTGTACATATTTGTTGAACGGCGAATTATTGATCCGGCGACTGTTAGCCTCGTCGCCTCTCGAAGACGCTGCGCGGAAAGTGGACGTGACGAATCGTGCGATGCTGATTATCCTGTCTGATTTTCTGCGAGTTAATCATGAATAGACTGCGGATCTTTATGCGAAATAAAAATTCTCTGCATCGATTGCAAGAGATAGACACTAAATTACCAACAATTTTGAATTTCTTCTACTCAATTTTGTTATAAATGCATACAGATCCGCAATCTAATCATGAGTAATCATGCAAAACAATAATTTTCTGCATTGAATGAATTGACTGCGACAGCAAATTCACTATAATACAATAGAATTTTCGTTTTTTTAATGTGTTTTTAGCTTTTACTGTTTCAAGTTGCGCGTTCGCAATTAATTACGCCCGATAATAAATTAATCGCGAAACAACCGAGTTACGACGGAGTGTCATTTTTATCGCTGTCAACGTTGTGAGAAGCAATTGTTCCACGCGGACACTGACGATCCGTACTAAAAGGAAACATAAACGGAGAGAAAACAGTTTAACGACCAATACATTATAAATTATCAATAACGTTGCAAATTAGAGATCCATCTAGAGAAATAAGAAAGCAAAATATGGGTATATAAAATACATAGAAAAATTAATTTGAAAGCCACTCTCGTTAAGAAAATGTAATCAAGTAACCCTGTAGTTTATTAAAGAAGAATCTGATATGTTTTAATGTTCTGACAATAAACGACTTCGTTTGGAATAACAATATTCTTAGCTGTTGGAAAATACCATTCCACAGCAATTTCTCTTGCCGGTTCTACAATTTCCAGATGTTTAGCTTTCCTCGTCTTTTGGCAGGCTTTAAAGATTTCATATCAAAAAATTATGTTTATTATATATATTGTGATAATTTATCGTTGTACTAACAACCGAGGAATTTATGAAACCATAGTCTCGATACATAAATTAATATCAATGTTCTAAAAATTATACTAACTAAAATATAAGGATGCATTAATATACGTGACTTAGTACACGTGTATCCGTGTAATTAAATGACACGTACTAAAGTATAAGTATGTAAATACACGTGTGTTATTAATACACGTTCGAAACCACAATCTCTATTGCAAATAGAATGTTTTTTTAATTGATTCCGATATAAAGCTCAAAGACACCTTATCGGAAGTCGATGTAACAAACAACGCGAGAGAGAGTGAGAGTGAGGAAAAAATCGATGATAACGCATCGAATCTGGTGCAATTCGACACGGAAGAGCTCTGGTAAGAGAAGATGGGAAACCCTATAGTAAATAACGAAATCGGAGACCAGGTTGTTCCGAGAAGCGTTAGTGCAGCTCGAAAAAGCGATGGTCCATATGGAGAGCGACCCAAGGGGACCCTCCGAAATCGGTATCAAGGGCTCTATCTATACGGAGGCCCTATCCGGCACGCAGCAACATGGCCATCGGACTAAAACGAGAAAGTGACGAAAAAGAGCAACGCGAGAACGGCGAGCCAGAAGAAAACAAGACCAAGACAGCCGATTATTCGGTGTCTAAACAAACTAGTCTCGGGGCCCGGGTTTCTCGGCACCCCATGCTGCCTCCGCTTAAAAAGGACCTCGTTATAATATTTTATTGTATCTGTGAGAGACTCGCCTACCTGTGTGCACAGGTCTTGTGTTCAGGTGGTGGTGGTGTGTGCCGTGGCATCCTGCGAACTTCGTCCCGTGATCAACATTTTTTCGTCGTCGCGACCTGCCTTATCGCTAAACGGCGACGAAACAGTCGTACGGATAAGAACAGGTCAGAAGACAATCAGCGGAATGCGAATACTTCGCACTCGTGCCAACACATTTGCATGGAAACCAACCTTGTTAAGGCTGCCAGCGAGCCGATCGCTATTTGTATAAATGCGTTCGATACGCTGTCCCGCTGTGATCATTCAAATTTACACGAAGGTCCTCGCTTCTTTTCGAGGGAATTGTATAAATATACATATCTGATCGACTGATTTAGAGTGGCCGTTAACATTTACATGAGAACCACCTATTTCTTTGTAATTCACCATTTGCGTAGCGTCTGTGAAAATGTCAACGACACACATTTAAATTCCTGTGTTGTTCGATCACGTCACCTGAACGTCTTCTATATTTCAAAATAATTTACAACTGGACAGCGGACCTTTATGCAAAATCAAAATTCTCCATCGGAATCGCAACAAACTGGAGTGACGGACAAGCTTGTTTTCTTTCTCAATATGTTTAACAGGTCGAAAATAATATAACAATATTTTGAAATTCTATTAATGTTCTCGCTGTTTTAAATGAAATCTTCTGATTTTTGTTATAAATGCATGAAGTCCGCTGTCTATTTATGACTATCCTAAAGTGGATAGGTGAAATATTTGGTTGTCGCAAAACTTAGCGCTTACTCTGCTAAGGAAACTTGCTGCACTAAACCAGCGCAATATTAATTGTTCAGGTCGGACTTTAGGTTTTGAACAGTTTTTGGGTTTTACTATTATTTCGAATGAACTGTGCTGCATTAAAAAATTGACCATTAGGCACATTAACGTGCAATTCATTGCTTGTTCGTCGAGTTTAATGAGCACAGGATGAGAATAAGGCGATTAACACATCCTGCAAACTATAATGTTTTTACGATCGCATAAACGGATGTAGATGCGGTTCATAAATATTTAAATTTCGTGTAAATATATTCCTTTAACCATAAAATCGTGTCATCTTCTATTATTAATGAGATACGCGCGGCTAACACGCGATGTTATTATCATGTCAACTTTTTCAATTTCGCCGAGTTTGCCATTTAATTAAAATGCACAAAACACTCATAAATTTCGTTCCTGCGTTAAACTGGGGTAGCTGGCTTGTGTAGATGCAGAAACGCGCAGTTTCATCTCAGGATGGAATTTCTATTAATATCTATTTACGCTAAATTTATGTGGCACGGTGCATTTCCCGTTGAATTATCCTCGCGTGGGATAGTCTGCACTTTCCTATGTGGATTCTCAAGGTCTCCTAAACCTAATAGAAATCGGAAGTATGTTTATCAGTAAACTCAAAATCATATAAATCATTGCTAGTTTTCTTTTCACGCATCTGTGACAGGAAATTCAATGCTATCTTCTAATTAACATTCTTAGATCTTACTTAGTACATGGAAAGTAATTTTTACCTGTGTCTCGCAATTAACCGTAATTTTCCTGTGCCAAACAAGGTTAAATGATAACAAACGGAAGCTATTAAGTAATAACAAATGGAAACAATGCCACGGAAAACGAAATTACTTCCCGAACGACCTAATATATTTATCTATCACACCTTTTTCAAATAATTGCTACGTCCAGAAGCGTTACTTTTCACATTTTCCTGAAAAAAAATGATCAACTACCGATACGAGGTAAATTACTGGTGCGTTTACCTTACACTGCAGATCTTTCTGAAGAATAAAAATGTTCTCAATCCCAAAATAATCGCTTTTCCACAAAGCGGTGGTAACTCGGCCGCTTCGATTAGGCAAGCGAGAGATCCAATTAACCACCGCCGCGACAGAGGGTTTCTAAGGCGCACGCGATAGGCCGCAGAAGAGAAGAAGAGAATGCGCTCAGGAAATTCTTTGGAAGCTGGTTGCATGCTGGGGGAACAGCTAACGCGCTCCGAATTTATAGGTGCAATTAATAACGCCTCGCTATTTAGCAAGGCGTGCAAACCGATTGCTTTCATTGGGTCGAACCAGCGGCGTGGCGCGGCTCGGGTCGACTCGACTGGGCTCCGACTCTGCTCCGCTCTGGCGTGGCAACGCTACGTACAATTCGATTTCACGCGAAGCTCTTGACGCGAGCACGTTCGAGTTGGCCGGGAGAGGCTAGGCTGTTCGGATGCATATGAAATGCGTGTCGTCGACCGTGGAACGAGGCGCAAAGTGCGTGCTTGCTGAAAACGCGCAATCCCACGCGCGAGCGAGTTCCTCTCGCAAAAGGCGAATCCGCGGCGACTCGCCATGCCGAGGTTCAGGTGTCGCTGAATTACACGTGCACACCTCCCCCTGGGGTGTATCCTCCTCTTCCCCTCACCTCCCTGTACCCCCGTTTTTGCATCAGAGGGCCGGGTCGTTCGCATATCGGGGCGGTGGCGGCGGCTGAACGGTTTTTGCGGATCAACGAGCCGAGAGCGAATTATCCACCGCCGTGGAAGTTATGGAGGAAATATTGGAAAGTTCGCGGCCGTCGAGTGGCTTTTACCCCGTTTCCGGTACGGCGATTCGTGTGCAACAGCTTGAACGACGATCTCTGGCTAACAGCGACTACAAATGAAATCCGACCGAGAGTGCTGCCGCGCCCCACACTGTCGAAAAGGAAATCGGGAACGTGAGAATAAAACGAATACTACCTACACGACACGCTCGATCGCAATGGATGCGATGGAGTTTGAGATTCGACCGGCTAGGTCTCGAACCAGCCGTGTTTATCCTTTCGTCGTTTTAATAGGTCGTTGAACCGTGGCTCTACGCCGTTTCACCCGCCAATCGCGTTTTAATTGAACAATTGTTGCGACGAGGTATTCGCGCGGATTAGAAGTCACGCGATCCTGTCGTACCCCTTGGTATTGACCATCGATTTTGATTTGCGCAGGGTCTTCTTCGGGAAAATACACGTGTATACGAGAGCTTGTCGAACGGATTTTGTACGAATCGGTTCAGGTGGATTTTGTGGATTTTCAAAGGTAGACACTGCCGGTCAAACGATCGGTTTTATATTTTTCATTTCACGATTATTGAAATTACGAAGTTGCTTACGTGGAAGTCGAGTCGATCAATTTCTTTGTCTAAGCTCGTATTCCAAGAAAAATTGCACGGAATCTGAAAATTTTGCAGTAGACTCCCGTATAACGCGGCCAGAAACTTGTTTAAAAAGACTGTACATGTATAAAACATTGCGTAAGACAACTGTTACAGTTACTGCTACAAAGACAGTAATGCACAGTAATTTTAAGTGATTTGAAACAATTTTTTGTGTAACTGTAATCGTTTTTAGTACTCGGTGGGTTTAGTGTTAAAAGTAACTGGTACATGTTCCCTTATAAAAATTACAAGATTGATTTTATTTAGACTTTGTGCGGATCCTAAAAAATCTCTGTACAATCATTTGGTTCATTGGGGTTGTAGTTTTGGTGTTCAATACTACGTTTCAGGAGCGCTAAAAGTGACTACACATATTTTACTTTATATAAATAACAAGATCGTAAAAGAAGCTTGGACTATGAAACAATTATGTACACCAGATTGAACATACTGAATAGTCATCAGTAATTAACAATACTCATTGATTTACATTGAATCACCAAAACTTTAAATACTCAATGCATCGGCTAAGATTGTTTCATAATCGACAAGCGTGTATAATTTACACCTCAGTGTTTTATGAAGTAGCTTCTCACTAGGACTGAATGCACCTACTTCGTGGAAAAAGTGAAATGCATGTATGTAGGTCGTATAATAAATATTTTCTCGAAAGACAATTGATCGTGTACTGTACTGAATAGAAGAACAGTAATGCTCGAATCAGAACTGTAATTACATACATATTAATTATGATCTATCGGGAACGGAATAATCGTGCGTAAAGTTGCACAACTAGTTTGATTCTCAATGCTATGAACCTTTGACACCGATCATTCTTCACTGTCCAATACTCGATTACAATTCTGAACACGGCTACCTTAATAGGCTTTCGGCCAGTGGTTAGGCTTTCAACGGTGACGCATAATGAATTCATTCGGACGAATCGATTAAAAAATTGTTTGGAAACCCGTTCGAGAAAATTCACGCCAGTTGAACTCCTTAATACACAACGGGAGTATTAATGAACTTATGTTAATGACTTAATTAACTACCGTGCAAAATTTCTTTCATAAAACACGCGGAAATGGGTACATCGAGTCCTGCACGGATAACCATTTTAATCAAAATTTTTCCCCATTTTGCAAAATATGAGTACTTTTTATTTACATAAAGACTAGGGTTACGAATAAAATCATCCATGACTGGTTACATGGAAGTATTTTTATACGACTCTAAATAAATAAATATTTATCGACTAAACTAACTACTTCAATCCCAAATAGATATTTGTTTTGAGATTGTAAGTATCATATACGAGTAATTTAAATAATCGCGATATTCTCCCCGTACGAATAAAAATTACGACTAATACTACCACATATGTATCTATATTCGTCGTATGTTATTCGAGCGACATCCACCTGTTTCGAACGACACATTAAAATTCTCGTTCATCTCGAGCAGTAAAAGCTCGAAGAACGTGACACCTAAGCACGCAAGGTGTTTAGCAGAAACGCAACGTCGGACAGAGAGAAAAAGAATCGCACACTTTCGCTTACCCATTAGTTTCCGCATTTCTGCCTCGCTGAGGAAGAGGTTGAAGTAACTTGCACCTGGCCGCAGGAGCATGGACAGCAACACTGCCAATTTTAGGAGCATCGTGGACCACCACGTGCTTAACCGATATGTACTAGCAGTACTCGTAAACACGCGTTACACGTTACCGTTCCGAGCACGTTAAAGTTTCGCGGTCGGGACGATCATGATCGACGGGGTTAGCAGAGAAATTCACGGCGATATTAAACGGGGTCCACGTTATTCCGGTACGGTCGAGAACGAGTCTGGATAGTATCGGCAAGCCGTCGTCGCCGCCGCTTCGAACCGGACGATGCTTTTGACAGTTCGTTGCATGAAAATCACGTTCTATACTCGTAACAGGCACTCCCCGGCGATCGCGATGCGGAGACGTTTGCGAGAAGCGTGGACGTTGTTTGTTCGGACTATTAGACGGCCCGTGAAACGAGCCACGAGAACGCGAAACCGAAATCAGATGACGCGAAGGAATAAGAATGCACACACGGACGAGCGCGCGACATACCTGCCTCACGAAAGCCACAACCAGTTGTGTGCTCCGACCGCCATGGGTCGAGCGAGGTCGACGCAGACTCGCCGAGCCGAGCGCGACCGAGTTAGACCGATCACGGCCGAGCAGCAGCCGCAAGCGACGCTCGTTCCAACCCGAGCGTACGTCGGCCAACTTCGGGCTCCGTCGACCGACCAAGGGGAGAATTAAAATTGCGATTCGCAAACACGCCGGCAAGATTTACGACAGGGTGCAATCAGGCCGCATTTTTGGAGATATCAGCTACTCGTCGACGCACACGGTTACCCTGCTCCCGGCTCTTAAATATAACCCGTCTACCGAACACCAGAAAATCAAGGAACACCGGCGACGACGCTTGACAATCTGCGCCCCAGCAAGCCCGCGCTTTTGTTTTCTGCACTTCGCGAATGTTACTTGTTGCATTTTCGCCCGCGCGCGTGTATGCCACCGTTCAGAAGTCGTTTGTTTTTCCGCTGACAGTTCGACAAATCCGACGACGGTCCCACAATCAGTCTCGCGCGCAATCGATCAACGGGAGTCGGTCTCGATGATACGTGACTTATAATATTTACATTTACTAAAGCTTTAACCTATAATATGTACTAGAGATATATGTACATATACCTATTTCACATGTATTTACATACACGTATACACGTGTGTTTAGGGTTGCCAGAAATGTTTTATCCAAATATAGAAGAAGTAGTGAAAACTGCAATTACAGTGGGTGTAGAAAATATTCGTACACTGATAAATTTCAAACAAAACTGTGAAATTAACTATTTTTTTCTGTAAACAATGAATACGTACATATTCTGAGAAGTCTATAGAATAGATACAATGCAAAAAACAATTAATTGCTTGATTAACTTGCCAATGTAATAAGGAAAAACAAAAAATCGACTGAAATACACCAGCAAATAGTATTCGTACACTCTTTAATTCGAACTACGTAGGGAACAGTTCTTAACGCGAACATACCATGTAAACATAAACAAATTGCGGTGTAAGTATGATTGATCTCCTCAGTATATTTAGAAACGTTGTTGGCATCAATAGCATTTAAAAATCCCGAAATATTCAAAGTTATCGTTGAAAAATGGGACGGAAACGTGCGGAAACAACGATAGAAGAAAGAAAAATTATTATTAACTTGCACAATCAGTGTACAAGTTTAGCACAAATTTCGCGTATTGTAAGTAGACCTCGATCTACTATACAAAGTTTAATTGACAGGTATGGGCTACGAAAAAGACTACAAAATAAATCAAGAAGTGGACGTCCACGAAAAATCAATCAATACACTGGTAGAGTTATTATTAGAATGGTAAAGACAAATCCAAGAATAAGTGCAATAAAAATAGTTGGACACATTAAAAATAATTTAAACATTGACGTATCTGCTAGTACTGTGCGCAGTTTTATACGAAATTCAGGATGTCGCGAACGGGTGGCCCGTAAAAAATTTTTCGTAAGTGAAACGAATAAGAAAAGAAGACTGGAATTCGCAAATAATAATGTAACAACACCAGTGGAATACTGGAATAATGTGATCTTCACAGATGAAAGTAAGTTCAACATTTTTGGGTCTGATGGACACTGTACCGTTTGGAGAAAAAAAAATACAGAATTGAAATCACAAAACTTAAAACCTACAGTCAAACACGGTGGAGGTTCAGTATTGTTTGGGCTACATGAGTGCAGCTGGTGTTGGCTTATTAGAATTTATTGACGGAATAATGAACCACAGGGTCTACAGGGTGTCCCAAAATTCGTGAAAATCCCGAAAGGGGGTGGTTCCTGAGACCATTTCAAGCAACATTTTCCTTTGCAAAAATGTTATCCGCGGCTTTGTTTAGGAGTTATTAACGAAAAACACGGACCAATCAGAGCGCGACCTAGACGCGAGTTGGCAAAGTCGGCCCTGCGCGCCAACTGTCTATTGGCCGACTGTGGCAACTCATGTCTAGATCGCGCTCTGATTGGTCCGTGTTTTTCGTTAATAACTCCTAAACAAAGCCGCGGATAACATTTTTGCAAAGGAAAATGTTGCTTGAAATGGTCTCAGGAACCACCCCCTTTCGGGATTTTCACGAATTTTGGGACACCCTGTATATTGACATTTTGAGACGCAATCTTGATCCTAGTGCAGAGAAAATGAATATTAAAGATGATTTCGTTTTCATGCACGATAATGATCCGAAGCATACTGCGTATAATACCAGAATATGGATACTACATAACACATCGGCGTATCTGAAAACTCTGCCACAATCTCCCGATATCAATGTTATAGAACACCTGTGGGATTATTTAGTTTAGAACGACAGATATCAGATAACAGTTTGTACGAGTTGACTAAACACATCTTTTAAATTTTCGTTATTGGCCCAGCTAAAAAAGTAGTAAAAATCAATTTTTACTATTTTTTTCGCAATTCCGACCAAATGCATTATTCCAAAATATTTTTTAGACGTCACTTACTAAACTAATTCTTCTAGCCTTACAGAGAAACTGAAGTCGTTTGGTCCATTCATAAAAAAGTTATTCTGATTTAAAGTGTGTTGAATCAGTTATATGCTCGTTAGTGTATGAAAATATAGGAGTTCAAGTAAAAGAGGTACACAGCACATTTTAAACTTTTTTATTGAAACAAAGATTTTTGAAAATTCAAATATGATACAGGAGATCAAGTTCAAATATAGAAGACTCATATCAAATATAGAAGATCTGGCCATCCCACGTGTGTTTCACGTACACGTACTTCACTACGTGTCATTTTAACTTACACGTATATTTGAGATTTGAATATTTTGCGTAATCGCAATTTTTCGAAAAATTTCTTTCCACATCGTGTAGTAAACTAATTGCTCTAACTTCTGGAAAAAGGTTCAAATCGTATAGTCCAATGTTAAAAAAGTTTTTGAGAGTATTAATGGGAATCTAATCTCTATGATACTTTGAAAGTCTTGAAAAGTGCGACTTAGAGAATTACTTATTTCTACATTTAATAAAAATGTAAATGTAAAAAATGTAAATTTCAACAATTTTCATGAATTTTTTCAGGACACGCAGGTATGTAATGTGACTGAATTTTCGAAAGATGACGTGCGGAATAGACGAGCAATTTTTCCATAATTTCTATATTGACTATTCGCGAAGCTCGAGATTTACAATGGATTATGAGAACGCCCACGTAGCCCTTGCAAATCATTGTCTACCTCGGTGCTCGTTTTGTCTTGTTTGGAGCCTATCAGGACGAGTTTGATTACCGAACTTCGTTATTACGGCCTCAAGGCTGAAGAGAGGCAACAACAGACGGTTTTGGTCTCTCTGTCGACGTGGAATGGAAAAGATGGGAGACGAGCGGGCAGGACTCGTTTTGCAAATTCGCGGTTGATTGAAAAGCCTGCGTGGAGCAAAACGACGTCACTGAACACGATGAGACGAGAGAAAGAAAGAGAGGGGGGAGAGAAAACGCAACGCAGTGATTACTCTGTTGTATGTACACCGTGAATCGCAAGAAGCATTACCCGGACACGTTCATCTACGAGCTCAATTTCTCGCTATTGCTGCCTGGTAGCTGCCCACAGGAAAAGCAAATTCGTTTCATCACCCTAACGTCTCGCCTCTCCTCTCCTCTCCTCGGTTACTGAAGTACTCACCGTACAGCTATTAACTTGATCTCAATGATTATGCGCTTAACTTCATTACGATTTTATGTTTTATCGATACACCGCCCCGGGCTTCCTTTGTATATGACTTCAATAATGAATCATGCTGTACAGGGCTTCGTCGATGAGTATCTGGTAACTGTTACCAGTTTATCGCTTATCGAGCCTGAAACGAATCGAATTTTGATGGACGGTTGCTCGCGTTCAATCTCCTTAAATGGGGAAAATTTACATTGGGGAAAATGCTCCGTTGAAACACCAAGTATAATTTATCCGGATGCACGACAAAATTGTCGCCGAGGAAACAGAAAAGTACACAATTGATGCAGAACGTTTCCATTTTTCGCCAAGATCCGCAGTCTAGTTTACAGACTAGTTTACTATTTACGTATGTACCAATTTTCTCTCACAATAATTTATTTTAGAAGTTTCTCCGATGTCATAGCTGCTACACGGTATCAAACAGTTTAGCTTGCACGTATACGATGCTAGTTAGGGGTTGCGAACGCGAGTGTTCGGATATTTACGCGAGCTGTCGTGTAATCTGATTAAACGGTCGCAAACGCGCACGTGCAAGAACATCGTAAGGATCTTTTTTTCGCTGGGAACGCGTTATGAATACAATGTACAATAAACGTACAAGCGTTTAGTATAGCGCACGAGATACCGTGGAAAAAGAGGGAGGAAGAGAGAAGGCTCTCTGTAGCTTCTGCCACGAAGCTCCATTTAATCTAGAGCAAATACGGAGCGGTCCGCTTAAATCAAAACAGAGTCAAGAAGAGAGAACAGTTTCCTTTGTCGGGTCTAATCTGGACAAACAGTCGTATATCACGACGGTGTCGTCCAGGTTGCTGTTTTATCCACGTTTATCCCAGTAACGGCTACCGAGGATTTCAAAGGAACCGGGAATACCTTCGATAGCTTCTAATTTTGGGCCGTCAATGCTCTCTTTGTGAAACGGTTTCGTCCACGAGATACAATATTTACCTTGGCGATTATTCGATCGCACGGATTTGCGCTTTTCAACTACGCATATGACAATTTCTTTCTTCTGAAATTACTTCTGAATGTACATACCTTTTCTACTATTCATTCATTTGTTGATGATGATCATGATGACGCCACTCCTATTCTGCTTGCGATCTTTAACCTTCTTTCTAATCTGTTTCTATCATTACGAAAAGGAACTGTTGTGTTTTTTAAGCGTTTTTTCTTCGAATCTGTAATAAAATATACATGCTTCATTATACTGAATCATAAGAGAATATAAGTCTGGATAGATTAGTTTCATTTTAATTGAATATTAGCTTACCCAGTATAAGATATGCATAATCAGATTTCTTCAAAACGTTGAGGTGTAACTTTTTCTGCACAATTACCAAAGAATTTTCTAACATTTTCAAAGGTCCCTCATGATTCGAAAAAAACCGCTTTCCACCACACATCACCATAAATACCGCAGAACACTCGACCAATAGCAGTAACAGCAAGCGAGTGTTTCGCGGCGCAAATCCCGGGCATCGACCGCAAAGAGTTCAAACCATACTTCACGCTCAGAAAGTCCACAATCACCCCTTTATGAAAACAGTGGATTATAATTGCGCGGGGTGATACGTCATTGACTTGCCGGCGTGAATTGATTATTCGTTTCCGTGGAGTCTCGCTGTGGCAGCGATGCTCGCGTAATAATGTCTCGTTAGAAGGCCATAATGGCGGGCGTTTTGAATGGGGGGGCTGGAAAAGCTTTGACGCGCGTGTCGCGTCGCGTCGATTGAAATTGCGGGGCTCGGCGCACGTGTGCGCGGAAGAAGGAAGAAACTGACGTTTCCTTCTTGTCCTGGGAAAAAGCTGACGGCGTTATCACGCCACCGGGTTTCCGCTCTGAAAAGCTTCCTTTGCCCGATCGTCGCGCGGCCTCCAATTAACGCTTTTCCGCGGGTGTCAAAAGGTACCGACTGCGCGTTCTAAAGTGGATTAAAGCGGGCCCCGTTTGCCACCGCCTTTTACAACATTTACAAACGCGGGCGCGTGTACACTCCTCCACAAAATGATACGCACACCTGTGCTATCTCTCATTTCTCGAGGAGCACGTAGAATTTCTGTGAATGAAATACAATTCTTCTATTCAAATTCAGATATCTCCACAACCAATGGTTTTTCGATGCGAACGGCGAACTGTAATGAACAGTGCATTGAAAAATATGTAATCTTATTTACGAAATAAAACTTGACCTTCGTGAGTCCTTCATGCGTCCACCCACAACAAAGCTATCGAAATAGACACCTTTCAGAGCAATTTAAATTTTGTCGCTTCAATGAATATTATTGGAGAAAATCGAGGTGGAACTCGGAGAAAGGTGGATCACCCTGTATATACCTCAGGTGCGCTATCATTTTGTTCAGGAGTGTACACACTGCTTGTACAAGCTTGTACTCGGTCCCGGTGCTTCGTCGTCACCTCTATTCTTACTATACCTGTGCACACGATTCTCTATGCGCATTCAATTCGATCCACAGCGAGCGCGAGCGCGTTTCATCCGATTTCGAATAACCGCGAAAATGCGCCCAGCCCAGTTTAATTTCAATTAATGAGAGAGAGCGAAACCTTTGTGAAATCGCGAATTGTACCGCATTTCGATCGACGCTTCACAGCAGCGTACGCGATCCGTTTGAGAAATCGACTTTTTCGCGTCTCTGTCCTCTCTTTGACGCTTTCCGAACGGTCGAGCGACGGGAATTATTACTTTTGAACGCTGTCGCCTGGTAATTGCTTTAATTAACGTTTTTAAAGCGCGACTCAAAGCGAAGATTTGTTTACGGACTCCTAGAGGTATCGGTACTACCGAGACTCTTTGACGCTCTTTCTGCTTTGATATGTTTCTCACCGGGCTCGTTTGTGCGCAAGTCGTTTTAAACCGACCACGGTAGCAGTTTGTTTGATATAAATGTTTAAAGCGAGTCGCGCGCGCCTTTAAATATCGCATCGGAACATTTGCAGTAGATATCGTTGTAGCAAGTAGTTTTATCTAGTTAGGAATTAGGAACATGTTAATTTCGGATCGCGCATACCTTTTTTGAAATTCGATTGCAGCGACGTTAACTAACCTTATGGCGCGCTGGGATGAAAGTAGAAATTGCAGTAGACAAGGTATATGAAGGGGTGAGCCTGAAATTAAGAAGATATAGATAAAAAGAGCTTGCTGCACGTTGGACTAACAAGACTCAGGACTCAGGGGCTATTATCATAATTGTGGGCTGCAGGCAGTGGCTGTGCCCACAAACCAGAATGCCTCTTGTCTCATCTACCTTCGTTTTCTCCTTCTTCTTTCTTGCGCCCTTCTTCTTCGCCCGGTTCTTCTTCGAGTCTTTTTACTCGAAACCCTCCCGTATAGTCTCGCATTTTGCGCGTCTCTTCGCTGGTCTTTTACACGTGCTAGAGACAAATGGATCGACCCCTACGGCATTTAACTTTCACGCTGCGTATTTCCATTTAGATTAAAAAACCCTTCTCGATATCTTACAAATTCGGCGACAAACTACGCCGGAATTTATTCGGTTCGTATCGCGGCGTACTCGAAGAAACTGTTTAAGGTAGTATACTTTTCTAAAAATATGTTTGTATTATCGAAGATTCTATGAAAATTGTGAAATGTATGGCAGGGTGTTATAATATTTTAATGAATTTCAACATAAAATCTAAACCTACATCGAGAGGAATTAAGAATTAGATTAGAATTATTCTTTGCGAATACGATGTCGAGCTCGTTTCGAAAGAAAAGATTATTTTATTGCGTGTGTTTTTGCGTCTGAAAGCTTTTTTTATTTAGGTAAAGTGTCTCGTCCATCTGACCTATGCACAGCGAAGGAAGTGGTGTCATCCCATTATCCTTAGAAACGTCTGCAGCCGCAGATGTATACACGCGTAATACTAGCGTCTATTCAGAAACAATGCTAAAATCCAAGATGTAATGTCTGCCAACAATCGTTCCATTCTCTCCCGTATCTGTACTTTCCTTGATTACACGACAGGCTTCAAGATCCTGCCAAGACCGGCACATACACATCTCGACTTTCATTTCGAGAGACAGCGGTGTGTAACGCGAGTAAATCGACATCAAATGTCAAGACCGCAATCCTTTTGATCGAATCTTTCCTAGCGAGATTACAGAGAACCTTCGTGCAATCTTTCAAGATCCAGTCACTGTTACAACCTTAAAATGAAACTAGAACCGTCGCGGTTCCTCTCGAAGTAAAATATGCACCTACAGTTTCTACAGCGAGCTTTTACACAGATTCACATTGTTAAGGACACGTTCCTGAAACGGGAAATTCGAGTTCGTATTTTATGCTGAGGCTGGTGTTACGTTCAAATAGAATGGACACATTATCTACGGATCATTTAATTTTATATCATTTTTAAATTTATCTTTGCTTTCTACATTAAATTAACTGTGAAAAATTGTAAAATTATTATTTAAAGACCAGCTTAAAATTGTTCACTTTCTAATAATTGCAATTATAGAGACGCTTGAACGAAATATTAAAGTTCGAACAGACATGTTTAAAAACAAAATACAAGTTTATTTCGATTCTGGAAACATAGTGAACGGCTCGAGAAGCATTTTCCCACATCATCCTCGACCTTCCCCACTGCAAATCTCACTCTTCCACATTTCAACGTTCATTCCGAATCTGAGCTCGTCGAATATTTCCAAACGATAACTGGTTTACTCTTCCATCTTTCGGTGGTTATCATACTTCACCCTGCATCCTCTAAGTGGCGTTGCTAAATTGTTTCTTTTTGTTCGCGTTTCCTCTCGTGTGTTCTTTCAACGAGAGATGCCAGGGGCGTGTATGTTTGTTTATCCTCGGTGTGTACCCTATTATTAGGGGCCGGTGCTGCTCGAAAACCGAATGGCCCATGCGGATATTTGGGCCCGGAGAGACGATCGCGTCCCCCCTCTCTCTCCCCACTCTCTCTCCAGTCTCTTCGACCAAGGCGTTCACTTCTCCTTCTTCTTGGCTCGTTGTTCTGTTCATGGGTTTCGCGTAGTCCCAGACGAAGAGGTGGATAGCCGAATAAATTTCGGGACGCAGCCCGCTCCCTGCTCAGCTCTGCTCGACGGGGGCCTTGTGCCTATCTAGATCCTGATTTAGACTCCACCGCATTTTAATTTATCGCTGGCGATCGTGCCGATTACAAGAACGCCTATGCCCAAGAGAAAAAGAGAAAGATCCCCTCATCGTCTCCTACAGTCAACTAACGGAAAGGCGTATTTACGCCTTCCTACCGCAGAGTGACCGATAGTTTCTCGCCTCAATGTCTTCGGATTGATGTTCAAAAGATATCGTTACCTTGAGGACGCTGCTCCATCATGATGGGTGTACTCGACGAGAAAAATATATCAATTCGAAGCCTCGCTGGACACACGTGTGCCTTATTACGTCCAGAAGCATTATTTTTCCCCTTTCCCTGAAAAAATGGTCGACTACTGATACGAGGTCAGTTACTGGTACCTTTACCTTACATTATGGAAAAACAAACATATTAATTTTTACGTTAATACCAGGTCATTCAGAAAATTCGTAGCCTGACACAAATGATATTGGAAGCAAAAACGTATCGTTGTTGAAAACATTCGTCCTTGATGTGAACATACCATACATTCCAAATCGATCTGTCAAATAGCTTACTTCAGGCAGCTGATTAAAGTAAACGTGTTTGCTGTGGTTAGAAGAATGGAAAACTCATAGACATATAGAGATAGACTGCGCGGCCTGTACGAAGCGCTGAAGCCCACAATGGCGGCAAAAAACAAAAATAAAACATCAATAAATACATCAATTGGAAAGAGAGCGCTATGGACCCCGGCTAATGCTCTCTCTCTCACTCTTTGTACCGCGCGCCGCCATTGTGGGCTTCAACTCGCCCATAAGACGGCGCAGTCTATCTCTATATGTCTATGGGAAAACTTGAAAAATCGTGCAGCCATTGAATATTTATATGAAAATAGATTAAGCGGGAAGGAAATTTTTGATGATATGGTGAATGTGTTAGGGGCAGTGCTCCTTTATATGCAACGGTAAAAAAATAGATTGTTCTATTTAAACATGGTCGTGCAGGCATTAATGATGATCCACGTTCAGGACGTCCAAGAACTGCAACCACTTCAGAAATTATTGATCATGACTATGATTTGGTTTTGGAAGATCGCCGACTAACTGTGGTTGATTTAGCTGAGGCGACAGGCATCTCAACTGGATCAGTTCATGAGATCTTATCTAATGATTAGGTATAAGAAAGCTATTGACAAGATAGGTGCCGCATTCGTTAAATTCGGATAAAAAATCGGATCAAAGATCGTTTGCAAAAATATGAAACTGACTTTGCGCGTCGATTTCTAACCATGGATCAGACTTGGGTTTACCACTATGATCCTGCATTGCGACAACAAACCGCAGAGTTGACTGAGCCCGGTTGTTCAGCTCCAAAGCAGCCGAAGTGGTCAAAATCGACAAAGAATGTCATGCCATCTGTTTTTTGGGATGCAAAAGGAATGTTGTTAATTGATTACCTTCAAACCAGGAAAACAATAACAGGAAAGTATTACTCAAACCTTTTGGATCAACTGGATTCACAAATTCGGGAGAAAAGGCCTGGTTTAGCGAAGAAAAAAGTCCTTTTTCACCAGGAGAATGCATCGGCTCGCAAAGGTGTTCTTGCAATGGCCAAATTGAAGGAGTTACTCTATTAATTGTTGCAGCATCCACCATATTCACCAGACCTGGCCCCCTCTGACTTCCATTTGTTCCCAAACCTCAAAAAATTCCTACGTGGCAGGCGTTTTTCATCAAATGAAGAAGTTATAGCAGCCTTAGATGAATATTTTAGAGGTCTCGAGTAAAATCATTTCAGAGATGGGGTAAATGAATTAGAAAATCGCTGGAAAAAATGTATTGAGCTTAAGGGAGAATATACTGAAGACTAAATGTATTTTGACTCATTATTTCATGTCCATTTCATTGTTAGGCTACGAACTTTCTGAATGACCTAGTACTTTCTTTACGTGTCACAAAGTTTATTCTTGTATTCTAATAATAATTACAATAACAGGGGCAGTAGTTCGTTATAGTTCAACTAATACTATATTCATAAGTGTATGTCCGTCACCGTACACGCCCCTTTTCTTTTTTCACGCCGTATGCGTGGGACTCGGGGATTCCATGTCCGCTATATGGGAGCCACAATGCACCGCTGATGACATATCGTGCAGGTCCAGTCGATTGAATACTGTCTGTTTGCGCAGACGACACGTGACACAACGCGACGCATTAGGGAGATGGCCCCTAACCCTGTGCTCTTGCGCCCCGCCTTATTTGTTTAATTTAACGGCATTGTGCCGCGGTGTTTTCGCCAGTTTACGCTCGATTTATCGCGCCCGTGACCACCTCCTGCATTTTTAACGTGGGAGAAAATACTGTTGGGATACTCAGGCGTGTATCTACTCGAGTACACGTTTCTCTGGTGTGGCCCGACCACCGTGCGAAAATCACTGCGTGTTTTTACGAGCTCCGCCAGCGTGACAAACGTTACCATTCATGCGTACGTTCGCACTCACGCTTTCCATATTGCATCGATACGCATTCACGGTAATGCGTTGCTCACTCCGGAATTGTGTGCGCGGGATGCGCAATCCTTCTCTCAATAAATGATATTGGTTCTCCCATGGTTCGAAGTGTTTTATGGATTAGCCGGAAGTTATGGGCTCTTCGATTCTTATCGTTAGTTGCGAGATTAGTCGTACACGTGATATTTTGATCGATCTTTTAATCTGATCACTGCGGATGTTTATAATAAAATAAAATCCTGAAATAAAATCCTGTTTTTAATGGGAACAGCCTTTGTAGATCGAAAACAAATAAAAACGTTACTAAATTCTACCGAATTTTATATTCTGGCATTTTTTAAACATTTTCATAAGCATAAAGCTCCGCAGTCTACTGATCACTGAAACACAGGTTGCGACATTTATGTCCTATTACTTTTTTTCGTAGAACAAACGGTTTTCGAAAAAATTGAGAAACATGTAGGAACAAATACCAAAAGTTCTATCTAAAATTTGAAAATTGAAGGGTGATCTCATTATTTTTTATCAATGGAGGAAAACATGCGGAACTAACAGTGATCTGAAATACCGACACCGGTAAAAGTTCCATTCGTTCATGCACCGACGAATTCGCACGCATTAATTTATTCAACACAATTCACAGATAAATTTATTATTTCTGGCTGTTTAATGTTTATAACAATTCCTTTTGCTAATGATATTAACGAGCACTCCCTTGAACACCTTGCTATCTAATTTTTTCGTAAAAATAGACAATAAAACTCGAGATACAGAATAACTTTTAAACCATGAAAATCCGCACGCATTAATTTATTCAACATAATACTATGAGACAATTATTAATTCTAGCTGTTTAATGTTTATAATAATTCCTTTTGCCAACGATGTGGTCAAGCACTCCCTCCACCACCGACGAGATAATAGTATCATTAGTATCTCGTCGGTGCTCGGGGGAACAGAATTGTACCAAAATGTAGGTGGTTTTATAGAAATTTCAATTATTATAATAAATTCGATAAGTTCGATAAACTATCGATCATAATCGATATGGTTTCGTGATGATTCGCTTTTTCACTGACGCATTGCGACGAGAATCTCCTCAGTGATCTTCTGCACCGACGAAATGCTGTCGGTGGCCTTCTGTTTCTCACTCCAGCCAGAATATATCCTAGAGGGCGTAAGAAAACACAAGAATGGATATTTTCAATTATTTCGAATGGGAGTACGTGAACCCACTTGCCGATGAAGCTGAATAGCTCGTCGGTGGTTATGTGGAAATGAAAGACAATCAAATAACAAATTGCAAAATGAATTACTCTTAAAGTTTCAATCATTTATTTCGTTAACACTTTATATTTTTCAATCCACTATATTATACAATAAATAAATAAATAAATATTACAAATATGACATCATAACTTAACAAAATATAAATTCAATGACTAAAATTACAATGTGTAAAGCATGTATTTAAAGTACAGATTCATTTAAACACAAAAGTTATGTTATAGACAGCGGATCTCATCAAATTGGAATGAAATAGAAATTTATTCCCTTTCTTAATATGTTTAATAGGTTGAAAATAATATAAGAATATCTTTAAATTTTTCGAATATTTTTACTGTGTTCAATTATACTCGTACTTATTTTTGCCTTAAATGCATCAAATCCACTGTCTCTATAACTATAAATATAATATAACTGTTCAACTGTGTAATTGAAGTTTTGTAAAGCCTCTAACCCCTAGTCGGCTATAATTTCGGAAATGTCCATAATCTGAATTGGAGGAGATTATAGGAATAGGTACTTTTTCGACTAAAAGGGTGATTGCGAGAAGTTTTTGGGGATTGAACAAAAATTTGTTAATGTTTCCAACACAGTCGTAATCGTGAATGTACTCTAGACTGATTTGGGGGTGGTTCTAACGTTGTAGAACACGTTGATTAGATAAGACACCCTTATTGACATTTTCTTGCAGTTCATAGAAAACACGAAATGTGTAACTCCTGCAGATTAATAAAATCTCTCTAAAAACCGAATCTGAGCCTGTAACTTTGGTCATTGTAATTTCTGTCGCCTGAAGGACGTTATTTTTGCTACAGTTCTGTCAAATTTGGAATTCGGATGGAATCACACGATTTTTGTTTTAGAAGGTTTTCAAAAATGATCCAAAAGTTAATCGGATTCGGAGCATGGACGTTTTCTGAAATTTAGCCGTCTAGTCTACGCAGAAAGGAATTAAGCATTAGAAGCTTTACAATAAAATAAATTAAACACGTAAGAACATTTTCATGCATAAAGATGACTTTACCGATGTATGATAGAGCGAATCACTGCACACAATAGATTTTCTGTTCAATTCGACAATGAATGAATCCGTTCGAGCAATAATTAGAAAATTTTTCAAAAATACTGTCCCAGGAATATCGACTTACATCATAATTACGAAAGACTACTTTTTGTGAAACACGCTTCGACGTTTTACGATATTTTGTCGTTTAATTCTCTTCTGGACAATTCTTCTGATCAGTGCGAATGAAATATGCTCTACTTATGCCATTTTTATCTATCACTTGATATGCTTTCTCCAAAACAGAAACCGGTGGCTTTGTTTCTCTCGTCAGGATCCAAGCGTTTCGTACACTAAAATGCAGAACAATTAATATTATTCAACAGAAAATACATTATTTATCAAAATAATATTTGACATCATTCATCTATTATTTATTATCATTGACACACTAACGTAAAGTTATCTTATACTATTCTAGCCAGATAAAAACATTGCCAATAGCAGTAACTGTAAACTGCGGATGTTTATTCAAAATTTGTAATTTTAATAATTAATTTATACATATGTGTGTATAAGTAAAATCAAGTAAAAATTTGTATACCTTAATAAGGATTTTATTAACGTAAAATCGAATGAAAGTATTGGTGTAAAGTGATTAGCAGTATTGAAACTTGAATTTTTGTATTACATCGAATTTTCAGCTTTTTCGTATGTAAAATCGGTTATTATAAAATTTGCATTCGATTTATTTTTATTATTTATTTGAAGAAATATATATTTCTGAAGATATACGAATCATGTATTATTTAAGTCTCAAGAAACATAAAATTAGTTTTAAGAATAGCTAAACGTATGTTTACCTGAATACACCAAAGTTCGAGCAGCTCCATACTACGGCGTACGAAGTATAGTCAGTATCTAGAATCCAATAAGGGGCATCGAGTGGTAGAGGAAGAGAAGGGAATGTCACGATTATCTTAGGTTCCTCTGTCCTGCCAATTAGCCTTCCGATTCCTTCGATACTTGAAGAGACTCCGGTCCTGTTGCAACCACAAAAATGTTAATTCCAATTCCATAGAGTTACTGAATTTACCGAGTATCGGTTAAACAATTTCATTCGATGAAATTATATCATTTATTGCCAACAATGCTCTAACAGTCGAATAGTTTCGAAATTTTACTAAGTCTGAAGATTTAGTTTGAAAGCTACCGCTGGAATTTTGAAATGGTACTATTCGGGACAGCAAAGAATTTCACAAACGAGCATCGGCGTTTAGAAAGCATAAACGAATGCTACTTACAGGGCAGATATCTGTTTATTCAAGATCTTAATTGATCCGTTTTCGCCTTGACTGTAATTCGCAGTGACGCACTTCCCGCCGAATTCGAACAGAGCGAAGTACCTTTCCGCCTCGTACCATTTTCCGATGTACTGAAACAAACAGGTTGAAGACGCTTTTCAATGATCAGGAAAGTTCGAACGATTTTCCTTGAAAGTGCTGTCGCGTGCGTTGCGTTTGTCGCGTTGCGTCGGATGTATGTATATCACTATACGTACATCCCATCGAGGACAACTTTCTAAGTGCAGGTTGCATTGCCTGATAAGTAAGTCAATAACACAGGCAGGAACGAAAGAAATCTATTCTAATTTCCGACAATTAAGTTTAGACGATCATACTCACCCTACTCATGTCGAAATTCGACATAGTTTCCAAATTAGGACAGGTGCCTAAAAATGGCACCTGTGCTGTTGCCCCCGCTACCACAATTAACAGTAGACATGCTCGGAACATTCTTTTGCCTGAAAATAAACAGACAAATATCAGTTATTCAATGTTAACCATACATATATACTACACACACACACCATATACAAAGAATTATTTCAATTTAGCAATTCATTGATCGTGGATCTAAATGCAAAATGAAATTTGTCTACGTCAATTGCAAGAAACAAAGTGCAAAATAAAAATTATCTGTATTAATTAGAAGACACTGAGTGCAAAATAAAGATTGTCTACGTCAATTGCAAGAAACAAAGTGCAAAATAAAAATTGTCTGTATTAATTAGAAGACACTGAGTGCAAAATAAAAATTGTCTGCACCAATTAGAAGACACTATATATTGAAATCGTTATTTCGAAACAACAGGACCTAGAAGTGGTCCACTTCGAAGGATTCTCAATTTTCTATATAATAATGTGACAGCAGTTTCTGCGAAAACGCCTTTCGAAAGAACAGTTAGCTTTCAGTCTGCAAAACAGCAGCAACGATGCAGTTATCATGGCATTGCATGGTCACCGTTATTTATGAATGTTGCTGGGAAAAAAATTGAAGACGGTGTCAGAGAGTATCACGTTCGACAGCAATCATTTCCTAAGATATTCGAAAACTAATAAACAAACGTTAAAAAAATTCTACATCGCTGTTGTGGCTGCAGAGCTGTCAAATGAACGGAAGCGAAACATTCCATTGATAGTTCAGCGTGAAACATTAAACGGTATACTTAATGCTATCAATTTCTATTATGTAACGGTACATTGTTAGACGTTTAAATAATTCATTTATATTCATATGCACAGCTCCGATACTCGTAGAGAGAAAACATTTCGATCCAATGTATTCCGCCCATTGTCACACTTTTCCCGACGATGTTTACAGGCCCATTAGAATAGGAATTCATTAACGACGTTGCTCTTGGCGCGCATTAGCATTTGTGAGCCGGTTATGATCTCGAGTATAGCCTGCTCAGAGTTCGGAGGGACTTTGTCGCGCCCGGGAAAATGCCGCGTGTCGTCGAATTGCAAATTGAATGGAAATGATAATGGATAAACGTACCGGGCTGTGATAATCGTTGGTACACTCGGAATGTTGGTTCTTGAAACTGGTACAGGGTTGACTGTTGTTACACTTCTCACGCGATGAACCGTCCGCCGGTGACTGGTCTCTTCCCGTTCCGTACACCTTCCACTTACGAACTCTTGAAGGCTGACTGGATGCGTTCGAAAAATTTCTGTCAGTTAGTGGGTCGCTAACGGTACATTTCAAGTTCAAAAAACCTGGGTCTCCGATTCGGATTTAATGCCGCGTTATTGTCCGTGGACCAGTCTCCCAACCTCCTCCAAACCGTCACGTAATCTCCTCGACTATCAATTTCGAAAATCGCTACCTGCGCTTACCGGAGCGGTAAACCTAACTTATATAGCGAACCTTTAATCGCTTTCTTATCTCCGAAAGGATTGATTTGAACTGGTTTGCGAACTAGAAATTGATTGATATACGTGTTTGTTTCTAGCAAAGTCAAAATGACTGGTTTATGAACCACTGTACCCGAAAACAGGTTAAAACGAACAACCAATGAATTTATGTTGTCATGCGTTGCTGTAATCGAAGGTCTAAGGAACAATAGGATATATATGAACATATTTCTGGCCTCTCTGGAACGTTTTTTACTTTATAAATATAATCGATGCTCTATCAAAAAGTTAATAGGAGGAATCGTTTACGCTTCCCTCGTTTCTGCAGAATGTTGTGCATTTCTGAAGCCATAGCAGCGAGAAAATTCTTACAGGATGATAGGAAGATACAGGAGCTCGTTCATTGACACTTACCGTTTTATGATGCATGAGAGGTATTCACGCTGTCAGCTTTTTGTGGTTTTATTGACTTGTATAGCCTCGGAATAGGATGAGTATGTTGAGGAAGAGTCAGACTTTTTTATTGCGATGGACCGTTAGCTTCAACCATGCGAAATCGTTTACTATTCTTACGTGCAGGTTCAAGGTTTGCCTTCGGAAATAGCCGTTCTGTTATAAAACTAATTTCTTTCGTATTTATAACAATTTGTTCATCTTGAAAATATTTACACTAACTTGCTTTATTTCATTCTTACTATATCGAATTCCAGAATGAAATTATAACTATTGGATGAAATAAAATTGATATAGTCTTTTAGAAATTATTGGAAGATCCACTGTATATTTGGAAATCTGTACATTAATGTAAGACCTTCTTAATTCTGAAATTAATATTGAAAAGAGGATGTGTGATTGAACTTCGTCAGGTTGGTAAAGCGTTGAATAAGTGTTTTCTGGTTTCTCGTCGTTATTGTCATGTTTCAATGCAAGCATACGCATAGTCGATCGCAGGAGGAAGAATCCGAAAAGACATTCGTATCAACATTTTCAGTAACAATTTATTCAACTTTTCTTTTTCTTTTTTTTTAACATTTGTACATAATCGAAGAAGAAACGTTCAAGCCTACCCCTACCCCACCATTGATTCATGAAAGTGATAAAACGTGAAGGAACGATGAATAATGATCGTGATTCTCGGGCGAGACTGGTTTCATGAAGAAAAACCGCTACGAGCTCTCGAGGCTACTAAACTAATCGCAATACGATCTACACGCGTTTTCATCAATGGGCTGAATCGAAGTTCGATTGGTAATACTATTTCTTTAGGCAGTAGTCTCCTCCACTACCTGGATGATCTTCTCAGGGGCTTTCTCGTCCGCAGGTTCGCTAGCTTCTTTCTTCGCCAATGTTTTCGTGCTATCAACCAATTGCAGATTCTCTTTTACAGCATCGGCGACAACCAGAATATGCTCGGGGACTGTCGTAATCGGGAGCTTCACCAGATTTTCGCCAGATGGGAGGTTTGCCAGACGTTCCTTGTCCTTTTTAGCGGATTCTTCAGCGATCAATGCTGGGGCGTCTGGCACTATAGCGGATCTGACGAATCCTGAATTTTTCTGTGCTTCTTCCTCCGGTGCTTCTTCTGGTTTCGACGCTGTCACGTCTAAATACGCGCAATCGTCTTGGTCTGTCTTCACGAAGAACGTTCTGGAGATTTTGTACTTGTCCAGCACGGAGTAAGCCTGGTTCAGACGAAATTGTATTTTAGTGTCATTGAACTTGTGGAGAAATTGTCGTAGCAAGTATTCATTGCTAGAGACATGTTCCAAGTGTAGTTTGAACGTGTCTTAAACATGATAATATTTAAAACGTAGACTTAGAAGTCTTTAAGGATTTTTATCATTTAAAAACTGACGTAGAAGATTGTTCTGCTGAGATATTTCATAAACTAAATGTAGAGTGTTGATTAGTTAGTTCGAAAAATTACCTTCTGTACGGTTGGACCCGGGGCAATCCTTTCTCGCGTCATGACCCAAGCATTCTGAGTGTGGAATGGTCCGATACCAGCGCAGCTCCATAAAACTGCATAGGAATCATAGTCCGTCTCGAGCACAGAGTATTTCGTTTCTGGGGTCAACGGTATCGTGTATTTCACCACCAGCTTTCCTTCCTCGGCTTTCGAAGCTGCTTTCTTGATTTCCCCCTCGACAACCCTCTTGATACCAGTACTAAACATTGCGAATAAAAACATGTATACATATATTTGTAGAGCCGTACATATTTACTGCGTTTGTAAGATTTAACGATTTGTAGATCCTTAAATCTTATACAGAATCCTGGATAATCTAGTGTGTCGAATGTTACATCGAATCCATGTAAAATAAACTTTACGCCGCGATTACAAATAACAATTTTTCCGAATTGTTTGCCTTCTTCACCAATGAATTCCTCGTTCTTGAAATAGATGATGACCACGCGCGCGTGTAAATAAACAAATAATCTCTTACACAATTTCATTTGTACTTACAATCTGTTCGTAACTTCATTGCTGACACGGAATTTACCATCGGGGGCAAGAGTATAGTTGGCCATGACACAACGCGACACTACTTCCGTAAGTTGGAAGTACCTCTCAGCTTCGAACCAAACACCCAGAAACTGAAATAAAAATTTGGAAAGTAATGAATGATAATCAATTTCGAATTTATACTTTCAAAGTTTTAAGTTTCATTAAAAATTAATATTTATTACTGTCAGAGCATAATCCGCGTTAAGTAGGAACTTTTATAATGGTATATAAAATGGTCGCGTTACGTTAAATGGTCTGAACTCTCCACAAACAAATCACCAACGAATGTACCAATAAAATCTGAATGTTTACAAGAACGAGTACCGTACAGTGTTCAAACAGTGGCTAGGTTGATCAAACCACTCGTATACTGTCAAAGCACAATCCGCGTTGAAATAGAACTTTCGTAATGTCAAATATAATGGTCACGTTACGTTGAACCCTCCACAAACAAAGCACTACGAAATATACCAATAAAATCGGGATGTTTACAAGAACGAGTACTATTATGAACTAGGTTGAGATCGGTGCAGCGTACCTTGCTCATGTCGAAGTTCGCCATGGGCACATACTCCGGGCAGAAGCCGAGACTGGGCACCTGGGCATTGGCCAGGGCCAGTGTCGATAGAACCAAAACAATTTTCCCGATCATGTCTACTGTTGATCTGCCGTGGGTCTTGTCCGAAGCTCTTGCCTTATATACAATAACCGGTGAGTGTAAGAGCGTTGACCGGGCACTATCCCCTCCATTTTTTTTACCTACACGTGAAAAGCCTTACGGTACTCTTCGTGGCCCCAGAATCTGGTCAACAGGCGATGGTCATTGGTCAATGTTGCCGGCGACTTCTTGCCAAGAAGTTCAGCCGAGGTTGTGGAGCTCGGACAACCGCTCGACTCGCTCGGGGAACACACAGACTCCATTATGCAATTCCATCGGCAACGGGACTTTTACACCGATGAAGACGAATCCCCCGGAGCGGCGGATTGGTGTCAGTCAATTTGATGGGATGCCAAGATTCCCGGGATACATATGGCAATTGTAACGGGCCACGACGTGTGTCTATGACTCCTGGGTCACAGGTTGTACCCGCGATTCCGTTCTCCAAAATTCCTCCCGGCCTCGACCGCGATCTAGAGCGTTCCGAACTCGAATCAACCAGAACATTCGTATGCTCTAACCTAATGGAACCTAAAGTGCACAAGTTTGTATAAAATTTGTGCTGCGCAGACAAATGTTACTCTGCTTTCATATGCACTAACCTAATAGTTTAAAAGTGCACAAGCTTGTACAGAATTTATAGTGCGTACTGAACGCAATGTGCACGAGTTTCTGTAAAATTTATACTGCATAAAATGCCTAACCCAATGATCGGCACAAGCAACATTTTGCTCAGGGATAAAAAATAACTAAAAATGATCTGAAAATGTTCGATGTAGCTGGTTCTATCGAAACGAAAAAGACGCACGCGGTGTCGAACGGTTTTCGTTTCGAAACCGTGTTTTCGGTTTGTTTACGAGGGGTGTGGGACTATGTATAGAGTGCATCGCCGACGGCCATCTTGGAATGCACGATTGTGAAACTTACACCTTTGATGGCGTTATTCCTCTTCCTGTAGTCATTCATGAAGCCGGTTCTAGCAACCTCGACCTTTCGCGCAGGCGAGTATTTATGTTCACAAATGAAACAGGTAGATGGCAAATGTATCGCGGAGTAAAACAAGAAACCGACTATTACTTATCGCGTTGCAATTATGCAATCGACACTGTCGTCGTGACGCTTAGCATACTCCAGACACTCTGTGAAACGCGGAGACCACCACCGGTAACGGGTTCCCTGTCGCATTTTTCTTTTTCGTTGAAATCCTCGGAGACATCGGACCGTTAGTTTCGAGTACCCACTTCGACTAGCTATGTTGCCATTAACTATAGGAACAGAAGCGACGACGACCACAAAGGACGTACTACCAATTCCCAGCGCTGCATCTATCGGGTGTACATCGAAAATCAATTTCAATATTCATTTTCTGCATCTTCGAATAATCAAGAGTTTCAGGCATGACAAACTGAGAAAAGAACAAATTCTCATGAAAAAGACACATGTTTTTGTGTCTTCGGTGAAAATTAAACGTTGAACCAGTAATTTTAATTCGGTTTGTTATACATTATCAACGAAAGAAACGCGTACTCTTCTTATATCAAGAAAACTAATTTCATAATGAACATGTAAAAGTGATCAAACTTCCTAATCACTCGATAAATTTTGCGTTTTTCGAATAGGAAAAATACATTAGTAGAAAGTTAAACTTTGTATTAACCTGTTTCGAATTTATCCTTGTAATTCATCTAATCGCCGACAGTTCAAAAATGGTTGAATCTAGACAAAAGATGAAAATTCTCATTTCTCGAATATTTACGAAAAAAGGTTCTTTCGCCTTTTCTGCAAACCTGAGAAACGTATCGCGTTTATAAATAGCCGCGACGATAAAAACCGAAAGGATCCGCAGAATCGGAGGATCGAAAATATCCTGTTCGATCGTTTCGAACGACCACCAACACCGTTAATTAACTATTTAGAGAGAGGGAAACTTGTCCAGCAAGAAAAGGGAAAGGATACGGCGACAGACCGGGTGGTTTCAGGCGGCTGGTGCGTCATCCTAACGCATATGCTGTTTGAATTAATTTATTTTTTGTAAACCTATGAACACTAAGAAAGCACGCGGAAACGGTCTCCGCTCGGAAGATGCTTAAAATCTACGAAACTCTGGCCAAATGTCCGAAGGACGGAACGTATGGAAATCAACAACAACAACAACAACGTGCAGAGACACGAGAAGGGTGACGACGCGCGCGACGACAACGAAAAGCGAGTGGGTTCTCTATCTGGACAATAATCGTAGAATTGCTAAAATTTCGGAAACCGTGTGTGGACTCGCGGGACGGTCGATTACGCAGCGAGTGTAAAACAGACTCTTGACGATCGAATTAAACAAAACAACAATTGTTCGATTTTCCTCAACAATTTACAAGAATTCGCTAGGAAGCAGGACCAGCCCGCGAGCCGCTCGTTTCGCGAGAAATGACTGTTTCGCGCGGTTGTGTTCGATCCGGATCCAGTAACTGGGTCTGCGGGGACCCGGCTGCATCTTTCGAAAAGACGATTGCGTCCTTCTTCGACATCTGGCCGGGAGCGGGCGCGTGTATGCATACGCGATAAACGTAACTAATGAACGGTAAAATAATTTGTATACTTAACCCTAGTGCACTTACGACTCCAGAAGAGGGTAGGAGGTGGGGAGGAGAGGGGAGGGACTTCTTTCGGATCGGGATTTCTAGGAGAAAGGGTCGAAGAATAAAAAAAAAATATATATATATAGAAACGAGAGAAACGACGAAAACGTTGGTCGCTAAAAGTTATTCTGGCGGCTCGCAGATTCAAAGGATCGGTTTTTTCCGCTCGCTTGTTCCCGTACGGGAGCCGCGCGGATTGCGCGCTCGTGCCATTCGCCGAGGCGTCGCACGCTAAATAATAATTACTTTATCTTTATTATCATTTAGTATCACATTGCGTTCACTGTTTTGTGCTGGCCGTTTTTTGTCTGGCTTAATGAGAGCGCACACCACCCCTCGAACCTCTTTTTACCATCCCTTATCAATCGCGCGTCCGGGACACGCGGGAAACGTGTGTGAAAGGAAGGACTTGGAGAATTGCTTGGAGAAAAGTCGTTTGTATTTTGTGTTTTCGTCAACAATCGGTGAACATTAACATCATTTACGCGTGACTCCTTAAAAACGAATAATGTTCTGCTTCTCGGCGGGATTTCGCTCGCGTTCCGCGTGGTGGAATGTATACATTTGACGGGCGCGTAAACGTAGTAGAAATTTGCTGCGTTCCGGTGGTCGAGGTGTTAAAAAGAGGTCGAGGCCCTTCTTCAAGGCACCTTAGGTAATAATACCTACCTAAAAAAGAGAAATGACGTCCTGCGCCAACGATAGAGAGAAAAAGAGAGAAGAAAATAAGAGATGAGAAGAGGAGAATTGTTCATTAGAACGTAAAGAGGAGAATTAAAGAAACAAAAAAGCTACTACATTAAAATGATTCTCTATCTAGACCCTAACGAAACTTGGGGGGGGGGGATTAATTCGAGTGATATTTAAAAACATTTTTCTACGTGAATCGATTAACGTTTCCTTCAATTCCTAAGCGAGCTCGTATTCGTCATCTTACACGTGTACGTATCTTAAGCCTATGAACACATGAAATCACTGCCCAATCGACCAATTTGGACCCATTTGACAAGGCACTCGAGTCGCTGAGATACCAAAATAAAAACATGTTTCTTAATTTTTCGAACGAACAGAGTGTAGAAAGGACAAAATGCGGGATTGCCGGGAATACATAAAGAAAGAGAGAGAAAGAGAGAGAAAGAGGAGGATCGACCGATGGAAGACAAGGATTCTTTTTTGGAAGAACATTAGCAACGTTTATTCGAGCCATTACCGAAAAGAGGTTACCCGCTTTACTCCCAGAAGATCGCGACTCGCCGATAATGTTCCTCTTTAGCGGGGGTGGGAGAGGGGATGATCGGGGCGAACGCCGATATATAGGGTGTTGGTTTTCGAGAACACGAATTTTGCCGTGAGAAATCGATTCGAGGCGATTGATGGGGCAGGTCACCTAATATCTACCTAAGACAGAAGTCGGTGGAAAATCGGTTGGTCCCTTTGCAAAGTGTAAAATAAATAAAATCGTTATCCGTCCGCTTTGTTTCCTACTATTAACATTAACGTTATTTACAACTGAGATTGTGTTCGTGTGTGTATGCGCGTGTGTGCGTATGTGTATGTATTTATGCGTGTACATGTACGTGTGTGTGTGTATTGCGCGCGCGCTGAGGTAAACGAGACGTCCTCTTGTCAGTGTCGCGTGTCGCGACCGGGAAACGTTGGGAAGCAAAATTGGATGCGCACGAGCGAGACGCGACGAGATGCACCGCGCGCAGTCCAGTGGAGTTTGCAATCGCATTGTCCGTTAAAAATTTTCGTCGCCGTGCGTCGTCGCGCGGTTTGCGTATCTCATTCTCGCCTCGCCCTTCGCAACGTTCCCGCGCTTGAGACCGTCAACATACCCGACACACTTCCGCCTGACGTCGACTGTCGGAAATATGTTATTTGGTCAGAGTTACTGGTCATCGCTTCTTACAATAATGGTGGTCGATCGTCGCATCGACATCTCGGATCGACAGTGTTCGATCCGACGCTACCGTCGAAGGCCCTTCCGGTACCCCTTGTGCTGTTTCCTCTTAAAGCAACGAAGATATTTCGGCGACGCTAAACAGATATACACATATACGTATGTATATGTATATACACATATATATTTTCGGTCGGATGCACAGCCAGAAGCAATCTAATTCGCTGCATTTTGAATATCAGCCCGCTTTCCATTCGATTTAACAGCCAGGAACGAGAATCGTTCTCTTCGCGAAGAAACAACAGCTGGTGACGCGACGCTCTTCCTCTCCAAACATTAAGGGCCCGTTCAGACACGGCGGAAACCGCGCGGTTTTTGTTACCGATTGTTCGACCGCGCGGACACGTATCAACGAATACGAAGACGCTAAGGGCCCGTTCAGACACGGCGAAATCTGCGCGTTTTCGACCGCGTGAAAATAGACAGTAGTTCAGGAAGACCGGTCAGAAACCGTGCGGATATGCAGGAGAGAGGGGAAGTTTTACATCAGTGCTAAAAGATAGATATCGAGAATATAATTCTGTGTCGAAGAGATCCGTCATGGTGACACACGTTCAAACCGCGCGATTTCCGTCAAACACCTGAACGCTCTCATAGCAACCGTAGTAAATGAAATCGCGCGGAAACAGCGCGGAGTTTGTTTCCTCGTGTGAACGAATACGAAGACGCTAACGTAAATAAGATTCGCGCGATCTTTATTTTCGATTGTTCGACCGCGCGGACACGTGTGAACGAATGCGAAGACGCTAATGTGAAGAAGATCCGCGTGATCGAAAACGCGCGGTTTCCGCCGTGTCTGAACGGGCTGTTACAAAACGGTTCGCGAGGCCGTCCGCGACTCCAGAACGCTGTTGGAACAGGACAGTTTAATTCTTATGTTTGTCATTTCGAGAACGTTTGGAGGGTGTACAGCTGTCTCTGGGCGGGACGCGTAAATGCCTTCGCATCTCGAGATCAAATATCCAGACCAACGATTTCACTGTTTAAAAGCAACAATAAAGAGAAATGCTGAGTCGAGGAGCGAAATACTGGAAATGGCTAGCTTGTCGCGATTCATAAATTTGTTATGTTTTGTCGAAGGCACTCGTGCATTTGCGTGGTCCGGAGAACGGATTCGAGGCGACTGTGGTGTCTCGAATCGATCGATCGACCGTGTGTGTTCGCGGGTGGGTACTACGCGGATGTTGAACGATGGTTCGGTCGAGAGACGCGTTAGTTCGAGAGCTCTATCTCCATCCGGATCACCGGTGTACGGCCCTTAACATTGTCGCTAGTCGTGCAGGTTTTTGCTGAGCAGCAGGTTATTGTGCGGCCCCGACAGATGCCTGATCAGCTCCTGCAGGCTGTCGAAGCTCAACGAACAGAAACAACAGGTGAACGTGTTGTCGGGCGCCGCGATCACGCCCCTGTGCACCGAGCATAAGTGCTTCAATAGGTGGGCCTTCTGCTTGAACATCGCTACGCAAAGTCTACACGCGAAAGGCTTCTCGCCCGTATGCACTCGCAGGTGAGTTTTCAAGTTCCACGACATCCCGAACTGTTTGCCACAATAACTGCACCGGTACTCGCGGACGGGCGTCGACTTCGGCGGGTCATCTGACGGGGGAGGGGGCGGGGCTCTAGCCGGCGGCAATGCCCACGAGCCCCAAGGTGGCTCCAGGACCGCCGCTGACGCTGGATCCGCGCTCGGAGGCCGGTGCGACGCTCCCGGCGGTGTCACGGATCTGTCCTGCTGAAAACATCATATACACCATCAGACTCGAGTCGTTCACTTCAAAAAGACTGAATTTTGTTCAGCCTTTCTGTTCAGAGGGATGCCAAACATGTACTGTTCGGAGTTCGGATGATGGATCAGTTTGCAAGTGGTATATTTTGCTACAATTAGATTGATTTTATTCAAGCTAGAACATCAACACGTAGATTTTGTTCAGTCTTTTTGCTCAGGGGGATTTCAAACATGTACTGTTGGGAGTTCAGATGTTGGATCAGTTTGCAAGGGGTATATTTTGCTACAATTAGATGGATTTTATTCAAGCTAGAACATCTAAGACATGGATTTTGAACGTATACTGTTGTGAGCTTGGATGTCAGTGGTCTAACTTCGTTAAGCGGCACGAAAAATCAGTACCAGGTACGGTGGTGCTGAGACGCTGAGGGGATGTGGCGCCGGCAACCGCCTCGGTGTCTCGAATCCAGGATTGAACGGTACGAAAGCCGGATTCTGAGCGGGTGCATTGTGAAAGCCTGGCCTTCGTTTCCGATGGGGAGTGACAACGTACGCCTCCGCAGGTGGGATAGGTATCTCTTCTGGTTTCCGCTTTCCTGGTTCTAAGCCTAACGCGAGTCGAGCTGTTAGTTGTCTTCTCTTCTCCTCCATCTCCTCCAGAGATTCTCGCCTTTCCAATAACTGTTTTTCTGGCCTGTTGGTAACAAATTCGATTAGACCCATCATTATACTCTAAACTTGGGGTCCCAAACTAGCAGATGCCGACACGGTTGAGCCCGAACAAATTTCTTAACAGTCAATTTACATTCGATTTGATTTCTTTTTAGAAGAACTTACATAAACATACTTAATTTGCAAAGGGTGAATTTGAAGTGCAAAACCTGTATACACCTGATTGATTGGCCGTTAGCTGCGTTTGAGATCCCAGATCTAATGGAAGCATCAGGATCCAAGGACTCCCGATCAAATTCCTACCTAGGTACAATGTCGTGCGAGCTTTCGCTGGTAGTGGAGGTTCCCGAATTTAGACTGAGGTTCACAGGGTCGGAGCTATCCCTTCTTCGAGGCGGCTCTATACTGCTCTCCCTGTTTTCCGTGAGCAGAGCTTCACCTTCGATACCCTCCACATCGACCTCCGGTTCCTCCTCGCAGCCCTCAGTTTTGATGAGCACCGAGCAGCAGTCCGCAGGGTTGTTGGACTGTCTGAAATGTCAGATTAACAATGATATGTATATTTTCTCGAGACTCTGATTACCAGCAATCTTCAAATTATCCCGCGGTGCGGTATATTATCGGACACTCGCATCTGGGAACTTGGTACAGAAATGTTGAAAGCAAGGGGTTAGAGGCGTGAAGGACTGACATTAGGCGAATCGATCTGTTGCGTAAGCCCTCCTTTCTGCTTTCTGCCGGCGCAAAAGATCAGGCAGAACTTGGAATTAATCTTAATAGCTTCCTATCTGAGAAATTGCGGTATCTGCCACGGCGATCATTGTGACATTTCACGAACACTTCGCATCGAGTTAGAAATCTACCAACCTGCCGTCGTACTGCGACTCGTAACTCGAGCTTTCCTGGCCCTCCGAGGGCTGAGGGGTGGGTATCCTTTCGGGGTCCGAGTTGTTCGAGGTCTGGGGTTGGTTCGGCTCGAACAATTCTGACTTGATCTGGAGAAGCTCGAACAGCTCTCTCAGTGGTGTCAGCTCCGTCGACTGAAACGGAACGATTATTACTAACAACTACTTTATACGAGATGCGAAGATTTCGTGGTCTGGCGTTATACAGTTTTCACTGCTTGGTAATGTCACGATGTTGATATTCACTATTTTTTAATGAAACCATTACTAACATATTCGCGACAGAGCTTCTAGGCTCCTGAAACCTTTTTCTGATTAATACATTTCTTAAATGGAAGTACATATGTATTTATAGAAGTGTATTGATGTCATGCTCGCGTGTGTCTAAATAAATAATTAATTTAAAATATTCTTAATGGGTGAAATTGATTTGCCAAAGGGTGAATTTCGAATACAAAACCTGTCAATTTTTCAGAAGCATCGTGTTCATCTCTCTCTCTCTTTCTCCTACATGTATCGAGACATTACCGTATACGAACGACCTTGGGGACGAGATAATCGTCGGATTGCGCGATCATACCGGTATGAGAGCTTCTCCATTGTAGAGGAATTCCAGCAGATGAGTCAGCTGGGTTTTCCGTACCCCGGACAAGTGGACCACGTGGTCCAAAGCGGGGTTGCGAAGGAGACCAGCCAACAGAGGACTAGCTGCTGCCAAAACGACGCGGTGGGCCTTGACGACGGACCCGTCGTCACAGGCCAACGTCACGTCCACGTGACGGTCCCCGGTATACCAGGCTCCGACCTCTGCGGCCAAGGTCGCTGGATGCTTCCCATAATGAAGTGTTAGGAGACCGTCAGTATACATCGTCTGTAAACATAAAAGAAAATCGCTCAGAAAAATAATGAAGGTTAGGAAATGGTCAATGAACACTGTCCTCAAAAATATGAACAATCGTTTAACATTCGTTCTCTATCTTACATTATATTTATTTAAATACAGCGCACCTGCTTTGTGAAATATTGAAACAGTTTAGCGGAAGAAAGTCGTGGACTCTCTCAGAATATTATACCAAAGATTATAACGAAGGCATTAATAGAATTATCTTTAAGCAAACTATGAGACTGCGGACGTGTCACGCATCTGTGTGACTGTGGTAGTAAAGCGAGCAGAGCGTCTTTAGCATGATAATCTACGCTACGGCAACGAAGAACAGACTCATTCTCGTTGGATCAGTAAAGTTAGGTGAATATGCATCATCAAAAATATGAACAATCGCTTGACAACAATGAAATTAATAGAACTATCTTTAAGCAAACTGTGGAACTTCGGACGTGTCACGCATCTGTGTGACTGTGGTAGTAAACCGTGTTAAAGCGAGCAGCGTCTTTAGCATGATGATCTACGGTAACAAAGATTCATTCTCGTCGGAACAGTAAAGTTAGGTCAATATGCAGCATCAAAAATATGAACAATCGCTTAAAGAAATTATCAAAGTCTTCTGCACGATGATTATGCGGTAAATTAAGAACAGATAGGTCTTTGGGATGATACAGAAGATCGTGATAATGTATTCGTGACTCGTGAATCACGACTGTGTGTTGGGCCTTGGTTTCTTATCGGCTCGGGAGATAGCCGAGAAAAATACGAGCAGAATTTCCGTGGAAATTCTGTCATGTCGCAACGAAAGCGAAACGAACGAAACATGTGTGACGTCCTTAACCCAATAATGCGGTCTTGTCGGTTCGCGTCATGCAAAGACAGCTTCGTTACACTAATTCCATCCTTCCGTGCCCCGCCTATGCTAGAAACGGCGGAAGGCGGTGACGTGTTGCAAGATTATGTTTCTCACGTTTCTCTGACATTCGCTTAGCTTTCTGCTAAGGACTTGAATTCTAGCTAATGATAGCTCGTCCATGTAATTAAGCTGCGAAATTGCTCGCTCGTGGAACTCACTTTTGTAGAAATATTTCCAGGACGACAATGCTAGCCCGTGCGACGTTCTAGAGAACATGTATTATCTAATATACGTAATGTATATTTTCACCCTTTGCAGTCGGAGCTGTTCTAACTTGAAAGAAATATATAAAAAAGACTTTTTAAAAACCACGCTTATATTAAAATGCACTAAAAAGGAGAAAATAATTTTTATCCTGGTTCTCCATTAAATACCGAATCCAGTTAAATGATTAATAATATTTTTCCCCATAATTTGAAGAAATTAGTTCAAAGTTTCTTTTAGTGTGTCGGAATAGATAGAAAAATTTAAATAAAATCATGACATTAGTGACTATAAATAGAAGCGTGGAGCGTTCACGAAGATTACGTCAATATAGTTTAGCACTCCACGCTTTTATTTTTATAGTCACTAATGTCATGATTTTATTTAAATTTATATTAAATTTTTCTATTTATTCCGACACTAGTTTTATAACAGAAGAAATTTTGAACTAATTGCTTAAAATTTTGGGGAGAAATATCATTAATCATCTAACCTAACTGGATTCGGTATTTTATGGAGAACCAGGAAAAAAATTATTTTCTCCTTTTTAGTGCATTTTAATATAAGCGTGTTTTTAAAAAAAGTTTATTTTTATATATTTTATTTTCCACTTTTATTGTCGTCGGAAGCAAGTGTGTATACAAAATTTCAGCAAGATGGACTACGGGAAGAGGTATAAAATTCGAGTACAAGATTTGACGCATACAACAATAAGAACAACACGGCAAGTTAATATATAAGCGTCGTAATTAACATTTCTTCCGATATCCTTAATATCAATATAGCCTTGATATCAAACCTTATACAATACTTAAATGTGTAGCAATTGATTAGATGGCAACATATTTAATAATGTAAACAATATTGTGAACAATGGTACAACAATTTTTAGTGGTGATTCTGAGTCATCCCTCGACTGCTAAGGGTTAAATCATCGCAAGTGAAATCATTTTTTCCAGAAGCTTCTGGTCTCAATCCGACTGATTCGACGATGATTGAAAGTTTATTGATTCTCGTCAATTATGCAAAATATCAATTCAGCAGAACAAGACGTAAGATGTTATGCCTGCGCTGCAAGAATTCTATGCGACCTATCGGCCGCTATATTTGGTTACGAACTCATTATCCTAGTTTCCTTCTTCATTAACTGTGAAAGCACCGATCGCTAAAAGTAACAGGTTCGGAACGTCGTAAAAATAGCAAGTGTACGTTCATTAAGATTTTACGCGGTCTTTATTGTAATTGTATACACACGCGTGTGTAAACTCACTTCAGAATTCGCTACCGGAGCATTTATATGATTTATATGATAACTGTAAAATAAACAATTCGAATAATGTTGATTCATCTGGCTCCGAAAGTTAGCATCATGTATTATTTATGTAAACGGTAAATGGGTATTGTACGGCGCACCTCGAAATTGCAAATCTCGAGGAAACGATGCGCTAACCTAGTAATTAACTTAACGGTTCAAATTGCATCGGCTACTCGGAAAAATGAAACGATAAGTTTTATCTTTCTGGGAAGAGAAATCCGTGTTTGCCCTCTACAAGATCGTCACTGAGTAAGACAGTACACAGATGATTATTAAAAAAACTTTAGTTCTTATTTAGTTCTTCAAACACGTAGTTTTTGTAATCTCTTAGCAACGTTTGAATCGCTTTTACTAATTTATATTCATGCAAAGCGTGTTCGAACTTTATATTTTTACATTGTGAAATTGTTTTAACTCATTCGCTCGTGTACTATAATAAATATTGCGTGTGTATCAATGAATATACATATAATCTCGTTGTTCCTGCACTTTTAGGGCTCGATAGTTGCAGTGTTTATATTTATGCACAATAAATGTCACTTGACATTATACCTTTTATTAACCTTCTGTGCTCGTGTCAATACGACCTTGTGAAGGGCGCGTATATAAATATTTATTTTTCGTATCAAATTAGCGTATAAATATTACGTAGATTAATATACACATGTAATTCTTATCAATTGGAATAAAGTAACACATCGACGTTCTAACAATTTATAATTTAGAACTGAGTGTATAGTTAATCAATGGACTGCAAATTTTATGCACGTATGAATAAAATCCGTCAAGTGTACGAATGTGATTACTAGACAGCGGATTTTATGCATTTATGACAAAAATGGACACGTAGAATTTAAAACAGTGGACATGTTGAAAATATTTAAGGATATCAATGTATATTAGTTTCAGCTTAATAGAATAATTAAAAGAAGAATACAATTTTGATTTGGCTCCTGTTTCTTGCAATCGATGCGAACATTTTTTATTTTGTTACGAACATCTAATAATGAATTACACGCGTTTCTAACATTTTTATGTTTTAACGAGACAAAAAATACGTCATAATCAAGATTCCAGACTCCACTTTATTTTACCCAGCGCTTTCTCTATGAGTTGATGATTAGTAGATTTGATGCATTTATGGAACATTTCAAAATACTGTTACTCCACTGTCGCTTCACTCCAGTTTGTCGCAATTCAGGTAGAAAATGATTTGGACGAATAGAAATGATTAGGAGGAAAAATCGATTTCCACGGGATTCCCGTTTCTGACAATGATCATTTTGCATGAAGATCCGCAGTCCATTGATCAATTAGCAAGAAAAGCTTTATGCAATCGTTGGTTCCATATGCAGCAGGTACATAGATAGAATCACTGGCTGGAACAATATACTATGTATAATAAAAAGCGATCTCGTTAACGATCCTCGCCGAGAGGAAAAACCCTGACGGATCGCGGCGATTCTTCGCGAGACTTCCGCTTGGAGGAGTTGAAACGTCGAAGATCGTCGGCAACGTGAATCATGCGACCGGCCGGTGTGCTGCAATTTAATTCGCGATTAGAAAATAACGCGGTAAACGCGACCGTCGCGGAATAAATTACGCCGTTCGCCGGAGGCGATGCTAACAAATTGTGCACGGTGCACAATATGATTTATTTATAACAAATCCCCGTACACACGTGTCGCTCTCTACATATAAGTGCCGGTGACGCAACGATAAACAAGACGGAGGAGCATTCCTGCCCGAGCACTCGGGGGCTTTACCGTTTTAATAAATTTGACATCCGATACCGACTCGCAGCCGATCAAGAATCGAACGGCTCTCGCTCGCTCGCTCGCTCGTTTCCATCGTGTCTCCAAGGGAACCACGGGAGAGAAAGTTTGATTTCACGCTGTACTCCCAAGGAGCAGAAGTATAATTAATATTATGAAACCAATGCCGTAAGCATCGACGCGTTCCGCAATGTCAAACGTGTTCCAGGCACAATGAGTTTCACGATCGGGACTCATGATCGCGAGCGAAACTTTCGCTCCCCTTTTTATTCTCTCCTTCTCTCTCTCCTTCTCTCTCTCTCTCTCTCTCTCTCTCTCTCTCTCTCTCTCTCTCTCTCTCTCTCTCTCTCTCTCTATCTCTCGCGAGTTGTCGCTGCCGGCACGAGAAGATTTATCGCGATCGCTAGATGCAAAGCCTACCAAAGAGATCCCATAATCGCCGGCGAATTATTATCGGAACCAACCAGACCGTGAAGCTTCGTCCGACTGCGAATCAACGGATTATAAAACGCTCGCGAATCGCCTGGCATCATTATCGCCAGCGTGCGCTCGCCCGCTGCCGGTGTATGTGACACAACAACGAGATACTCATCAGCGTAACCTTCGATGAGTGATTCGATCGAATTGGAAAGGAAGACCTTGAGTAAAAGTCACGAGGAGGACGTGGATTCCTGCCGTTTACGCGGCCATTAACGGACACCACTTTCTTCCAATATTCCTGCAATTTATTGAACGAGATACACGGCAATAGATTTTAAATCGTTCCTCCAATTTGGTCCTCCTTGATAGACGTATTTCGTATTTCCGACAAAATAATATATCGTCGCGAAGAAAAGATGCAGTTGAAAGAAGGCAGCTCGAGCTGCTGCCACTGGCAATTGAAAACAATTACGTTCGCGTTGTGAAAATCGTTGTCGATCTTCCCAGCGATTAGCTGTTTAGATCGAACGGTTTCAAATAATCTGATTTCTCAATTTATTTCCAGAAGAACTTACCAATGTTTCAGAGTTTCTAAAATCATTATCCATCATAATCCTCGCGTCCACTTGTTCGGAACAATGGGTTTCGAACAAGTCGAATTTTCAATGAATTTCCGGGACAATTTACAAATACCTCAGAACAAAAATTGCAACTGAACAATGGGTTTTGAACCACCTCTATAAAAATTGACTAACTTCCGTGACCAAAATTAGGAGTGAAAGAATGTAATTACTGAAATTGAAGTGCCTGATCAAAAGAATTTTTCGAGTACAATTCCGCCGAATATTATTCAACTATTAAAGTACGAAGAATGTGCCTTGATCCGCGAACAAAGCGAATCGACATCGATCTTTTCATAGCGCACACGTATTCAGCCTGGATGTTCGCACAGTGAACGCTCGAAGTTAATGAAAAAGTAAAGACACACACGAGTGAAAGAGAAAGGCAAATAGCTTTGAGAATTACGAAAGTTGCTTCACAGCAATAGACACTCCTATTATGGGAAGCAAAAGTTAGGCGTATCCAAGGTCAATAGCTTTCTTCTGCGAACGATCATTTCTGGCCACGTGACTAGCTGGTTACGTAAAGCTTTTTCCTCGGTTACGGTTTTTAGATTGCACGGCAAGAGTCGGTATCGCTTAAAACTATATTTAGAAACAAAATAATAATGGTATCTTACGAGGGACATATTGAAGATCGAAGGCTACGATGTTAGACGCTTTGATATCAGGTCGATGGAAACTAAATGGCCGCTTTCTATAACAAAAATTCACGTGGTTTATTTGTTGTTCCTCTGTTCTGATCAAGAGTAGACGTTATTGAATGGAAGATCGGTTAAACGTTCACTGTGTGAGGGGACCAAAAATTTTCAACTTTTCCGAACGTAATGTTATACAATTCGACGAAAAAGTGGTAAAACTTCAAATTCTAGCAGGATGAATCCTAAACCTAACACGTCAGTTCTAAAACTTTTAAACGATTGAACTCCACGCATCGTGACTTAAATTCCTCGCACTAGAATTTAAAGTTTTACCATTTTTTTTTCGTCGAATTGTATAATATTACATTAAGAAAAGTCGAAAATTTTTGGTCTCCTGAGTGAAAATTCAGCCTGGAAGATTATTGAATGAGTGTTATTTTGATTGGAATGAGAACTGTAGGGAAAATGGTGAAGTTGTAATCAATATGGTTGCGTGTTCATAGCACTTCCTCTTCGACAATACCTCAGACGCAACTCGTCGTCGCTGCTCGAGAAAAACGAACACTTTCCCATAGCCGTTTCACCCACACTATCGCGACTTCATAAAATCCCACACGCCATTTAACGTTCGCGGAACAGCTGAACTGTCCTTAGATCATACTATTATTTAAGTTACAGCTAGCTTTCGTGTAGACTGATAGATACAATCTCTCCAGCCGGAATTTATAGGTTTTGCAAATCAAATTATTTAGATTAAATTATATATTTATTTAGACACGCGTGAACGATGTCATTACTGCGAGGGAAACATAAGACTCGATACTCGATACTCAATGCGCTTCAACAAATACATATGTACTTTCATTTGAAAAATTTATTAATCAGGAAATGGTTACAACGAATATACATATCTACACACAGTTTTCATACATTACAAAGTTAATGAATTGATAATTACTTTGAAATAAGTACTTCATGTGCATCTTTGCGATAAATAAAATTTAGAACTTCTTAACAATTAATTTACATTTGATCTGATTTTTACAGAAACTTGCTTGATAATACTTTATTTGTAAAAGGTTGAAATTGATTTGCAAAAGGGTGTATTTGACTTGCAGAGCCTGTAATATCGTGTCAATTTCTGTTGCGACACTTAAAATTTTAATATAATTTAGTTTCGTACTGCCAATAAACAGCATACACACACGCGCACGCACACACGCTGTCTTAAATGGAGAGACTGTCAATGCAGCCATACTGCATGCGAGCACCGCAGCAATTCATCGAAAACCACACACGTAAATCGAATGTTACGATAACTGTTTCTTGCCAGGAATTTTCGCCAAAAAAGGTGTTCCAGCAAACGACGCACCTCGTGTCTCTCTTCAATAATTCTCTCATCGCTGAAGAGAAATGTCGAGAATGAATTTCAAGGTGGAATAAGCGCGTTCGGTTACGAGGAACGTTACAGTAAACGTGAAAACGTTTATGAAAGAACGGCCGCCATCGCTGTCTCTCACCCAGATGCGTTGACCCACTACTTTAAAGAAAATCAGGATACATAATGCGGCCGCAATAGGAGTACTAGTTTATGATGTCATTCATAGTTGGAGAGATGATATTAAGTGACCAATTGACTTTGATCCGACTATAGAACTCGCGTGTGCGCTACTAACACGAACGTACCAGAAGAAATTCCAACTTTTCATAGTACTGGCGCGAGTAAATCAAATCTGGAAGTTATTCTCTTTTAGTTTTAATTATTTCGTGACATTTTCCCGGCTGAAATGACACCAAACACGATACAATTCGGAGTATATTTGCTTGTTTAATCCGCGTTATAGCGGAACCTCGATTATCCGAACCGGCGATATCTGAATTCTCCGTTTCCTGCTTGAATGAGTAACGTTAACCTTTGGTTACTCGCACTCCAATTTGTAAATAACTGGTTACATGGAACATATATGACTCCAACCTAAATAAATTTTTATTCAATAAAATAACTACTTGAATGCAAAATAGATATTTGCTAGTGTAGTCGACACCTTTGTTTATGCTTGAACTACTAAATTTAAAGTTTTGAGATTGCCAGTACTATATTGCGAGTAATTAAAAGTTAAAAATGAAATAATTGTATAAACAAAGTGCCCAAGCTTTTTGAACACACCTTGCAATTCCACAAGGTGAAAATAGCGGAGACAGTTCGAAAGCGAAAGAAGAAGAATTATGGTGGAACGTGGTGCACGATCGTTCACATCGTCGGACATAATCGGCCGGCGGTTTCTCACGAAGAAAATCGCTGAATAAGGAAATCGTTGCTGATACATCTGCGTCGGTGTTGCTGCTGTTAACAAGCACGGCCTGAAGTTCAGGGTCAATCGCCGGCCGACCGGCTGCATTACGTCCACGCTTACGCTTACGTTCGTCTTTCTTCTTCTATTTGGGCCTTGAAGACCTGCCGGGCGGGGTCTCGTGCCGTTCGAGCCTAGTGGGAGCAAGGCCCTGCATTGATAAGTGCCCGCTTGTCCGACAAGTGGGGGACTAACAGGGCCCCACGAGTTTGTCCGTTTTACCGACCGGGTCGCGTCTTCGACGATTTGATAGTGCTGCGCTCTCACTGACGAAACCGCTCTCCCGACTCTCGAAAGCTGTCGGTAAATACTCGTAAATCCCTGTCCGCTCGTTCGCCGATAAACGCAGTGTGACGACGACGAGGTATTCAAATATTTGAAATTTAAAATTAGAGCGAACGGTCGATTCCCGGTTCAGAATAACCTGTAACGCTTCTCTGTTATCGCGTTTGCCTAACGGTTCAACGATCTTTCGGCGGAATCAAAATTTCCTGGCGAGAAAATAGAGTCTAATCCTTGTGTCGATTTTTGAAATTTTCGACGAGTTTTTATTTTTATCTCCGAAATTAGTTAACCTAGTCTTCACTTTTAACCCTTGTATGAGTTCCGAAAATTTTCTGCGACGTTCAATAACATTGGAGTCGGATTAGATTGTTGGTAAAAGGTTTCGAAGAATTCGAGTACATCAATGAAATGATCGAAGAAAGAATTTTCTCAATTTTCTACGACGTTCAACAAGATTATAGTTGTAGATTTTATTATTATCCCGGAAATTAGTTAACTTGGATTTTTGATAAAAAGTTTCGAAGAATTGAAAGAAAGAATTCTATTTCTTACAATGGACAATTTTTATTTCTTTATCCACAGTCCTAAAGTTTCAAACCATTTTTGTTTTAAAGACACTTTGCAAAGAGTACTACTTTCCATTTAGACTTCCAGAAGCCTCCCATCCATCGAAACGAACGAGTCCCCTGATGAAGACTCTGAAATAATCCTCGAAAAATACGAATAGATCTTCGGTTTGATGATAAACGAGCGATCGAAGTATCGATCGATGCTGGTGGAGAGCTGGCATTTGCTCGCGAAAACGGAGTGATGAAGATACAATGGGAACTGGTGCATCGAGTTCGCGAGGTCGGGTTAAGATAAGATAAGAGGAGAAAGTTGGTGGAATTCGTAAATTTGGTTACGCGAGCTCATTGTGGACGACGAGCTCGCTTATCGCTCTCGGTCTGTGTGCGATATAACACATGAGTAGCGTAGCGATTCCGTGTGTGCATGTGTAATATGTGCATGCGGTTCGGGCCGCGTGCAGGCAGGCAGGCGCGCGCGCGCTCTCTCTGGGGTTCTACATTCGCACAGGCCTCGGTGCAACGATGCGCAGTACCATGTACACGTAGGCATTATAATCTTCTATCCGGATGGCGGACGTTACGATCTACCATTGAATCGAACAATGGCGAAACTGGGTTACGCAAATGTCGAGGCTGGAAATTAAAGCGCGAGACAGGAGGCGGGGGCGAAGGGGGGCACGGGCACCGGAAAAAAGATCGAGCACCTCGCATGAAAACCCGAGGCCTCGATCAGAGGAGACGCCCGTCTGTAGCACACGGCAACGTTACTTTCCGCGGTTGAATAACACCCTCTCGACACGTCTGCTGCACCGTGCGTCTCGCATCATCAAATTTATGACGTCCCGATTCTCCTCCGGAAAAGTGAATCGCGGCCGCGATCATGCCACGCGACGCACTCCTCGCAAGACTCTACGGAAAATAAATTAACAACGCAACCATAGGGCAACTGTGCCGATTACTGCGATATCATGCTTCGATCGTAATCTCTATATGTGTACAGCGGATCTTTATGCATTTACAACTAAAATGAGTAGGTGTATCTTAACACTAAACCTACCACCATCGGTCAAAATGACCGGTTCCAGATTTATTATTTTACAATTATTGAAATAATAAAAATGATTTTATAAGAATTGATTGTACAAATATCTTTAGTAGAGCACGTATTACAATAGGAGCCGTAGAAAGTCTAAATAAAATCAATTTTGTCATTTTTATAAGGGTACATGTACCAGCTACTTTTAAGGCTCGGTAGGTTTAGCGTTAAAACAGTGAAAACATTAGAAGAATTTCGAAATTCTGTTATATTGTTTTCAACCTTTTGTCCATATTGACAAAGAAACTTTTCTATTTCACTTGAGTTTGTTATAATTTAGGTGAAACATTTCTATTTCTATTTTAATATTATTCCTCATTTGTCATGAAATAATCATGTGTTCTGAATACAAGAAAACTATGGTGGCCTTCAAACCCTAACACAACAAAAGAAAATATTTTTAAAAAAATCCGTGTAGCAATTACTGCGTACCCATTACTGCAGATTACTGCAGTGAAAACTGATGTTCTTAGGCTAATTTTTTATGCTACATCTAATTGCGAGCAGTATATCGCTGCACCTACCAATTTTTTGATCACGTTATAAGGGAGTCTACTGTACAATCCGTAAAATCCGCTCTCTAAATGATCTTCGATCGGTCATTCGGTAAATAATAATCAAAATGACGAATTTGCAGTCCAGTTACACAGTCAGGTTCCCACGAAGAAAGTGTACGACAAATAAAATGGTTCTTTGTCGGCGCACCGTGGAAAGTTTGCGTGCTTTGTTGCTCAAGAGCAAAGTAATTTTGCGCAACGTTCAAACAACCGAGTGGACTTTCGTCCGACATCCTTGAATCTCAATGAAAAATATCGTGCAAACAGATTTTCCATGTAAGTAATAGCATACAAACACCGTATCCCATTTCGAATTCCGAGCGTCGTCCTCTACAGATTAAATAGCGGGATCGTTAACAGCGCTCGGTTAAGTTAAAAGGTAGCACATTATCCTCCACGGCGTTTAATCACGATTCGCTGATAATCGGAATTGCTTATCGAGTAGGGAACAGGCGATAATCGAACCTCGAGGAAAGAAAGTAATTGCGACCGCTGAAAGTCGATTTACGAGAAAGTGTATCGTGTACGGGCTTCCGTCAGATCGGTGGTCGTGGTGAGTTGTCGAATATCGTACACGGCGCACAGTGGGTAAAATCGAGGTACTAGCTGTTCACGCCTATTTCACCATTATTTCAATACATAAAGACTACATTAAATATGTCGTTGGATTCGTCTTGGCGTCAGCTATATCATTATTGAGTAGAAAATGTATAGTTATAAATAAATAATCAAGGTGACCACAATTTTTTATTAATAAAAAAATTATTGAATTTTTTTGTATTGAGATTTGTAGAAGACTGTGCACTGATTACTTTTTATATGAAACATTTTTTTGTCACACCACCGGAAATGTCTGAAAACTCGTGTGAATAATGAATAATTTGGCCACGATTTCGATCGAACTCACCACTGTGCGCGTGTCACGCGACACTTTAAACTATCATAACTTCGGGATCCCGGATTAATCCGGATCTAAATTTTGCACGATCTTTTAGAGAAGATCTTGCCGAAAATGTTCCACTTTGTCAGACCATGGGGATCCCCGGGATGACAACTTTATCCCTTGTCAAAGGTGAAAAACTTCGACGATTTTCCTTAGTTGATTAAATATTTTTTTTTATAATATAATAAATTATGAACAATGATGTTTAGTTCCTGGTGCGTTCTCAACATAGATATACATTCTTCATATAAAAAAAAATTGGTCGCTTAATCTTCAGTAGGTTTTCCAGGACATCATTATGAAGACAAGGAATTTTTTCGGTGATAAATCGTATCTGAAAAAGTTTGATCTTTGAACGTTTATTGTAACGAGAGTTTTTAATAGCTTTAATTAATATTATCGTTTTCGAATGTAATAGACATTTAAGAAACATTGTGCATTCGTTAAAAATCGATACGAGGACTTTGAGTTTTTAGCCCGTGAACAGCTAGAACGTCGATTTTACCCACTGTGCGGCGTAGCAAAGGTGAATTAATCCGTGGAATTCCTTGTCACCCGATCGTACGATTCACGAAAATAATGGAGCCGTTTGGTATTTATCGTGGGGAGAGAGAGAGAGAGAGAGAGAGAGAGTAGATCGTGACGGCGCGGATTAAGGCGAGGCGGCTCAAACCCTTCAAACCAGCCGGAGAGGATTGAGCAACGCGGAGAGAGAACTCGTTACGAGACCTGTAATGGGGTCCGGGCGTTTCCGCTCCATTTTTTGTGGGCCCAATTACGTTTCGCCAGTCTCAATAGGCCATGTTTCGCGGTCTCATCGGGCCTCTCGTGTATAAATACGCCTGCCAGCCTCGGAAACTATTCGCTCGGAACATCGGCGAACTAGCCGAACGGTACAGTGCCATCAATGGATTCTGCGTGTTTGTGCAACGTAAAAAGTATTTGCATTGATTACCAAAAACAGCAGCCACGTTAAAATTTTATAGTTACCTTATTGATCTTATTAGCAAGCCTACACTAAGACATTCAGTGTTCTTGAAATCTTGAGAAGAATCGTGAAGGAAATGCGTACTTTAATGTTTCATGCACTTATAAAGCGCTATACAAGGCACGAAATGACGTCCGAAATGTAAGGTGTCGAGATACACCACGATTTTGCGATTTGAAATAATGTTAAGTAATAACTACACGATTCGATTTGCTTCCGCAAAATTTTGATAAATGCTGGAATATATCAAAAATTCGACAGAATATAGTACAATTTTTATCTCAGATCCACAAAGGCTATACTATCACTGAAAACAAGATTTCAATTTGATCCAGTCTTCTTTAGATTCGTCTGCAAGCATTGCGAATTGCATAAACATCCTCAGTCTAGTAAATAATAAGAAATGGAAGCAATGCCATCTCTACACGAAAAACGAAATTACTTTAAGAACGACCTGATAATATGAACTTTCTAAAAAGATCCCATTAGTCGTTATTAAATTGCCTGTTTATTGCAATCGACTTCCGAGGCTCGTTTGACAATCGGCTCGGGATCGAGCGTTATTTTCACCGTGGCTCGAAACATCGTTCGTGGCTCGTTAATTCTTCATCAGCGAGCCGGCCACGGTGTTTCATATTATTTTCGAAACGAAAACGCGTAACTGGCGGTCTGAGGGCAGGGTTATGACACCCCGTGAAACCGGTGACTCACACCTTTCCCCGATTTCGAATCGCTATTTTCCAGCCGGTCTCTCACGCTCTCCCACTTACGCATCGCTCTGTCGACTGTGACGTGCTCTCTCCGCCACTCTCCCTCTCTTATCCTCTCTATTCGCCGGGGTTCTTACGAAAATCCGTCGGCGAGCGTGAATTACGAAAAGCAATAACGCGGGAAATGAACGAAAACCGGGGAAAGAACGGCGGTCGGTGCTCGAGAGCTGCGAAATCAGTTTGGAAACGATCGGACTCGCAGTGATGCCAACTGCCGCGCTACGAAACAGGGTTAGGGTACAGATATCATAGTTAGAGATGGGATGAACTGCTACTTCCGAATCACTCGTGATTCGATCACGTTCGTTCCAAATCACGGTGATTTTCCACAGTGATTCATATTTTTCGTGACCGCTTCTGATTGGTGGAGAACGTAGGAACATAACTGTTCTTGGTCACTCTATATAGAATAATGAATAAATTAATAATTAGTAATAACTAATGACTATGAATTGTAAAAGAAAGTACAGTTTAAAATTTTTTCAAACTTTAAACCTTGCGAAATTTTTTTATATTGTATGGTATAAAGATATACAAATGTATAACAAATAGTACAATTTAAATAGAAACAAAGATATAAAAAATTAGTAAATACATTTATATGTCTTATATAAGCAATATGTAATATACAAATACATAGAGAAATAGTTAACCTAAAAAGCAAAATAGAAATCCAATACAAGAAAGAAATAAAGAATATACAAATCTACAACTTTTTACTCTAAGATAAAGAATTACTATGACTTGAGATAAAAAAGTTAGGATCACAGTCGTGATCGTGAAATAATCACGATCTAAGAATTATCATTATTCATACCACGAATTATCATTATTGTCTGGTATTGGTATTTAAATAGGAAATTGTCTATACCTTTCTACTAATTACATAAATAATACAATTTTTTAACTCAAAGATGAAGAATTACTATCGTGATCGTGAAAAAATCATGACCGTGACCGTGATTTTGCGATCACTGTGATAAATCACCGTGAGTGATTTTGAACGCCATCCCTAATCATAGTGAACATCGCGTCAAAATCAAACCAATGCAATTATGCGACTGTTTATAGTGGAGCGGTGACGAGAGTATAGCGGTGCGCGTAGAAACAAAAAACAACCGCACCACTCCATTATATTTCCGTACTTAGTGTACTGTTATAATGGAGCAGCGAAGATCGAGGATAGCGACGAGGTGAACATCGCGGCAAAATCAAACCAATGTATTTGAAATGCTCATAGAAAATATGTATGCAAAAAGTTGAGCAGGTCATCTGAGAAAAATGTTTAAAAATCGGTGAAACAAAAATCACCGCACCGCTCCACTACAGTTAGGAGCAAAACTGATCACACACATTTTAAATCGGAATAACTTTTTTATGAATGGACCAAACGACTTCAATTTCTCTGTAAGGCTAGACGAATTAGTTCAGTAAATGACGTCGAAAAAATATATTGAGAAAATGCATTTGGTCGGAATTGTGAATAACAATAATTAAAATTGACTTTTACGACGTTTTTAGCTGGGCCAATAACGAAAATTTAAAAGATGTGTTTAAATTATATAAGCTCCGAAAATTTCATTCAAATTGGTTAATTAGTTTACGAGTTATAAACGATCAAAAGTGGTATAAAGATCAAAAATCTTGAAAAATTGCAATTTTTACCACTTTTGATCGTTTATAACTCGTAAACCAATTAACCAATTTCAATGAAATTTTCAGAGCGTACATCATTTATACGAGTTGACCATACACATCTTTTAAATTTTCGTTATTGGCCCAATAAAAAAATCGTAAAAATCAACTTTTACTGTTGTTTTCACAATTCCGAACCAAATTCAATTTTTCAACATATTTTTCAGACGTCATTTACTAAGCTAATTCGTCTAGCCTTACAGAGAAATTGAAGTCGTTTGGTCCATTTATAAAACAGTTATTCTGATTTAAAGTGTGTGTGATCGGTTTTGCTTCTAACTGTATATTCCCGTAGTTAGGGTATAGATACAGTGGAGCGGTGAAGATCGAGGATGGCGACGAAGTAAACATCGCGGCAAAATCAAACCAATATAATTAAATGCGACTGTATATAGTGGAGATTGCCATTTATACTGTGGTGCCCAAGGTGGTTCGGAACCCACCTTATAAAAACTGTAGGTCCCGTCGCGAGAAAACTCTGGCAGTTATAGTGCGACGTAAAATAACCATTAAAAAAATATATAGGGGAGAGGTGCGCATAGAATCAAAAATCACCGCACCGCTCTCCTCAACGCTATACGCTCACCTCGCCGCCCGACTACATACTACATACATTCCCGTACATACGGATAATTTCGCGGAACGAATCGAATCGGATCGGATCGGTTTCGTTTCGTGTTCTCGTTCGTTCGCGTTTCCGCGATTCTGAAATACTTTCATAATAAGTAAGAACAATAAGCGGGCGACGACGCGACACGTTCCGGGAGTGAACCGTGGGGATCGGTAACTGCGTTTGCTCGATACTTGTGTGCCTCCGTGGTGCTCGGTAACCTGTTATTATCCTATCCACTTGTCCGTAGCAGCAATTAAGCGAGGAATCGGTTCGCACGGCGACATGCGACATCGGACGCGCGCGCGAAAAATAACGGCGCGGTTAGGATGTAGCCGGAGCAGAGAGGAGAGGACTATACCCGCTCGTTTCGCCGGCTCTTGGTTCTCGCGTGTAGGGGAACGACGAAGTTCCCTCGGCCGATCAGCGGTCGTCGAGTCACCGGATACATTTCGTTCAAGGCCAGAAAGTAAAAAGCCTTTTCAGCTGCACTTACGTACCAACCTAGCTGATTCTAACTGGTACGTGGCCGCGCACACTCGCGCACAGGTATACCATTCGCGTGTACGCGACACACGTCGCATGGCCTTGTATGTATACGCGCGAAGGCGTCTCTCTCTCTCTCTCATTTCGCTCTTTCTCTATTTTTCTGGTTCTCTTTCCCTCTCGTTCTCTCTCTCTCTCTCTCTCTCTCTCTCTCTCTCTCTCTCTCTCTCTCTCTCTCTCTCTTTCCGCTCTCTTCTCGCCTCTCTTCGTATCTCTCGTTTCTCGAGGCGAGTCCGTGAAGCGGCTAGTTACATGATCCATTCATTATATAAGAACAATCGCCTCCTCTAATAGATGCTCCATCATTGTGGATCTGAAGGGCATGCTCGTTGCGCGCCTGCGCTATGCACCTCCACGGGACTCTATGGGACCTGGCTGTGCCAGGCTCCTCCTGCAGGCCTGCCAAAATTAGGGGAACTTGCTGTCACACTGACAGACTGACCCAAACTGTCTCCCAGAGTCTCAATAGCTACAGACAATTACTACTGCGTTTTCTTCAGCGTGTTTTAGCACGTTAAGGACATCTCGAAGATAGAAATGTTTGCACAGAGCAATGTTGGAGTTGGAATTTAATGGGAAAAATGTTTGAATCGCATTGGATAGAACACATCTCCGGCTTTAGTTAGCAGAATTAAGATAGGCCAGCCACCATTGACACACTCGCATTCGCTAAATAATCATGAGCCAGCTGTTTGCGAACAATGCAAGGTACCAATTACTACGAAACACATACAGGGTGTCTCAAAATTAGGTCCGGAGCCGAAAATGGGAGGTTCCTGGGATCATTTCAAGCGACATTTTCCTTTGAAAAAATGTCGTCCGCGGCTTCGTTAACGAGTTATTAACGAAAAACACGGACCAATCAGAGCGCGAGCTAGACGCGTGCAGCCCGGCGCGCCGGCAGCCGAGTGTCGGTGGCACGCCGCGATGTCATAACGAACAAGAGTTTCTCGATTATGTGAATGCTCTCCGATTTCAATGAGCTTTGGATATTTGGTCAAGATCATTATTCTGAACAACATTTCTCTTTAGACTTTTTGGCGATCGGCTTTGGTTTACGATATTATTGTAAAAATTTGTAATTGTAAATCGATCGGTGTACTATTTCCTATCCGATTTCGATAATCTTTGGATATGTTGTCAATACCATGATTCTGAACAACATTTCCCTTTACAGTTTCTGACGATCGGCTTTAGTTTACGATATTATTGTAAAAATTTGTAATTGTAAATCGATCGATGTACTATTTCCTGTCCGATTTCGATAAGCTTTGGATATGTTGTCAAGACCATGATTCTGAACAACATTTCCCTTGACGGTTTTTGTCGGTCGGCTTTAGTTTACGATATTATTGTAAAAATTTGTAATTGTAAATCGATCGATGTACATACTATCTCCTCGCCGATTTCGATGAGCTTCATTTCAAAGGAAAAAGATATTTAAAACATCGAATTTATAACATATTTCAAAGTCATCGAAATCGGTGAGGACCCACATCATCGGCAACTTTACCCGAACGATAGAAGAAGCACAAACTTATTGAAGTAAAAACTCACTTATTCAGCCGTAAATCCATTTGACTACCACATACAACCACCACACTTTTACATAATTGTTGAACTCGTAGCACACTTTTATAACTCGTATCGATATCGAACGAAATTACTTACTCCGACGCGGAAAGAGTTCGATGCTCTTCCCAATGCCGCGCGAAACTGTGCTCTCCCAGCGTACAATGTATTCGATGAAGGCGTCGTTTAAAACAAATGAAATCGTTCCCAAGGAGATATTGATTTTTCGAGAATCATATGGCATTGATTTTTCGAGAATCATATGATTCTCACAAACACCGATTCGAAGATTATGTAAAAGTGTGGTGGTTGTATGTGGTAGTCAAATGGATTTACGGCTGAATAAGTGAGTTTTTAATTCAATAAGTTTGTGCTTCTTCTATCGTTCGGGTAAAGTTGCCGATGATGTGGGTCCTCACCGATTTCGATGACTTTGAAATATGTTATAAATTCGATGTTTTAAATATCTTTTTCCTTTGAAATGAAGCTCATCGACATCGGCGAGGAGATAGAATGTACATCGATCGATTTACAATTACAAATTTTTACAATAATATCGTAAACTAAAGCCGCCCGACAAAAACCGTCAAGGGAAATGTTGTTCAGAATCATGGTCTTGACAACATATCCAAATATTATCGAAATCGGATAGGAAATAGTACATCGATCGATTTACAATTACAAATTTTTACAATAATATCGTAAACTAAAGCCGATCGACAGAAACTGTAAAGGGAAATGTTGTTCAGAATCATGGTATTGACAACATATCCAAAGATTATCGAAATCGGATAGGAAATAGTACATCGATCGATTTACAATTACAAATTTTTACAATAATGTCGTAAACTAAAGCCGATCGACAGAAACTGTAAAGGGAAATGTTGTTCAGAATCATGGTATTGACAACATATCCAAAGTTTATCGAAATTGGCGAGGATTCACATCATCGAGAAACTTTTGTTCGTTACGACATCGCGGCGTGCTACCGACACTCGGCTGCCGGCGCGCCGGGCTGCACGCGGCTAGCTCGCGCTCTGATTGGTCCGTGTTTTTCGTTAATAACTCGTTAACGAAGCCGCGGACGACATTTTTTCAAAGGAAAATGTCGCTTGAAATGATCTCAGGAACCTCCCATTTTCGGCTCCGGACCTAATTTTGAGACACCCTGTATATTCGAATAGAAAAGAGTTGCTGCCGATAGACAAGAATCACGGGATTGACTGAATTTGTAACATTCTGAAAAAGCTTCCTTTTGTAGTTGCTATTTCCACGGAATTTTTTGGTATCCACTGAAATTGCACAGTGAGCACAAAAATTTGTTATCTCTGCTTAACCCCCTGATCGTTTCACGAACTAAAAAATCGATGAAATAACAAGGTTATTTTTCCATATTTTTTATTCAAATTCACGAGTTAACATTTACATCTGAGTAATTAAATTAGTTATTAAGTTCCGCGCGAATTTGCCTACAAACAACAGAACAGTGTAACTTATTTGTTTGAAGACTGCTCATAATTCACTTGAATGAATCGACGTGCAAATTTTTCACAGGCAACTCTAAGACAGCGATTAACAAAGGAATGAATAAAATAACAAGAGGACCAACATGTGCGTTACCGAACGCACAGATCCGCTCCAGTTTTTGCTGGAGCCCCGCGATCCGAGAAAGTGTTCCGCGTTGAATATTTCTTTTCTCCAGCTGATTGCCTTTTTTCAGGATCTCGGGCGATAAACATGATGTCAGACGTAATATTGAACGTCTGACACTTTTATTCAGTTGCGTAACCAGAAGGACAAGCGAGCTCGGCTCGGCGAAGCCGCAGGATCGCGCGGAAAACACGGAAACGCCGCGAGGAAGCAATATCGCGCCAGCGCATACCGATCAAATTAAAAAGCAAAAAGTAACGTGCATTTCTGCATGGACTTTGGCAACGTTGCTCTCTCTCTCTTTCTTTCTCTCGAATCTCGACGACCGTCTTTTCTCTCCCAAAGTCTACTATAATGTATTTGCATCGCACAACCTCGGTTTTCACGTGCGTGCACGTGAAGAGCATACATCTCTCCGTCGGGAAAACCATTTGACAGTTTCTTTCGAGCGCATAATCTCGAGACAGGCTTTGCTTCGTATCGATACCATCTCTCTCGATGCCTATAATCATTTTCTCAAGTCTACTCTCGGTGACAGCGTGAAGCTTCCTCTTTCCTTCGAAAAATTGCACGTCGTCTCGCAAGCTTGGAAATCTAAAGAGTGACCAAACAGGTCCTGCCAGAACCAAATTTTTATTCGTTAGCTGGAATCTGCCGCGATCCAGTTATTTTCCTCTCCGAGATGAAATTTACGTTACAGGAACCGAGTGTTCGAATAATAAATATTCAATGTATGCGTGCAGAAAATATTTTTCTGGTTATAAATAAATACAATCTCATTATAGCTTACAGTTACGAACAATACGTCTTTTCTCTGCTAAATTGTAATCAAGCATTTCGACAACGAAGATAAGCAGCGAAAGTACTGACAGGATAAACAAACGTTGCGAGCTTAAGTTTAAAAAAAAAAAATCAAATGCAAATTAATTGTTAAGAGATTAAAAATCTGATTTATTGCAAAGATCCACGTTAAATACATATTTAAAAGCAATTACCAATTCATTAGCTTTGTAATGTATGAAAATTGTGTGTAGATATGTATATTCGTTGTAGCCGTTTCCTGATTAATCAATTTTCGTAGTGAACACACCGTTCACGTGTGTCTAAATAAAGAAATAATTAATTTTGAATATTTTTAATAGGTGAAATTGATTTGCATAAGGTTGAATTTCCCTTCAAAATGGTGAATTTCGAGTGCGAAACCTACAATGTGGTAACTTTTCGACGGAGAACCAACCAGTACCAGTGCGAACTATGAGGGATCAAAATATTTGGAGCAAGTAGATTCTAAAAGCCGATCGAAATGGTCGGGTGGGAGAATAGGATCGTTGTAATTAGTATCACGCGTGTATGTATGGTGAATCTGCGACGCCGCCGCGAGATTTCGATCCGTTCAATGTCAAAGCATCTTCTGTTGAACCTTTTGATTACGCATCGGCAGATGCACCGCGGTTCTCCGATGGCTCTCGCGAGTTAGTCATCGACTGGCGGAGATCCGATCGCGCATGCAGCTGTTTGAGGACTATTAAACGGATGACCTTTCACTACCTAGAAGATCTACATACACCTACGTGCGCACCGCGCTGCGCCGCGCGCCGCGAGTATACATATAGTATATACGCGGGGCCGCGAGAGATACTCGCGTGCATTCATGTTACACAATCACGATCGTTCTTCTCGCTCTCCACAGCTTCCCCCCTTTTCGTCTTTCCCTCGTTTCCACTATTTCACCGCGTCCTCTCCCTCGAAAAGCGTAAAGTCGAGGGGACACACACGCGCGACAGCGTGATCGCCGTTCCACCGTTTTGGCTTCGAAGGGCAAACTCACCGACGCGACGCGACGTTACTCGCTGCTGCTCGCACAGCTCTAAACGACACTTGACGATTTCATAGGTGTTTCTACCCATTCCCTCCGTATGCGGCATTTCAATTCTTCCAATAGACAGACACGTCAAATTCACTGATCTTCCGCGAGAAAAAGATTCCACCTGGAACAAGCCGTTATGTTTCCCTCGCAGTAATGTCAGCGTTCACGTGTGTCTAAATAAATAGACCGCGGAGCATTATGCAAAATAAAAATTTCTTACCTGAATCGCAACAAACTGGAGTGAAATAGAAATTTACTTTCTTCCCTATTATGTTTGGTAGGTTGAAAACAATATTATACGAGATTAAACGATCTTCGAGACCACCTAAATGAAATTTTTAGGAAACAGGTGTTTGACAAAATTAAGAGGAATTACATACAAAAATATAATAACGAAGGAGGGGACCTTGAGTGACAAAAGTTTCCAAATCCAGTAGATCGTCAAATTCAAACTTCAATATCTAGAATCAGAATTGGGCACTCAGAAACAACCCATTCATTTTTGCTAAATAAACAAGAAAACACGATCTGGGATATATGTAAAGTATCAGTTAACATGAATCATCTAATAATAGAATGCAAAAAAGATGAGAATGAAAGGAAAAATGCTAAGTTGCCTGGATCCTTACTCCTTACCCATTCTGTTAGGTTCTGAGGAGTATATCGACGGTCTTGCCCAGTATGTCAAGCATACAAATATGTACAAAATATTGTAAGAAAATGTACCGTGTTGCTAATGACCTTTGATGTTGAAGCAACATTAAATAAATAAATTAAGAAAAATATATATAATAGTATGTTTAATTTTTCCTAACATTTTTGCTATTTTAAATTACACCTACTCATTTTTGTCATGCATGCATAAAATCCGCAGTCTATAAATAAATAATTAATTTTAAACACTCTTAATGGGTGGAATCGACGTGGATTTGGAGTGCAAAATCTATAACAGATGTTTCATCGTTAGACATACGTATATTGAACAATAGATATTGCGGTGTCTCTCGGCTAAGTGCATCGCAGGCGCTTCGATCGATGGAGAAAAATATGGATCGACGCGTGAATCGATCGACCGCGGTTGATCTATTTCGAGAAAGTTTGCCGGTGTTGAGTGGACGATTGCATAGAAAACGAGAGAAGCCTACTTCTCGAGAGCCGTTGGTCATCACTTGACGTTTCTCGTTTCCGTCTGACTCATTTAAACGCGGCAGCAAGGCCGAGCCAAAAGCAGCGATCTTGGCTTTATTAAAATATACCTGCAAGGCGATCGCAAGGTAGCGAGAGTGCACGCACGACCAAATAAAAGAAGCGGCGCGCGTCCGACGCGCTCGTTTCTGGAAGAAAAAGACGCGCGCGTATCGACGCATTTCAATGGGTTCTTCTGGTAGAATTCCGTTCTACGAGTCGAATAAATATTCCACACTTGTCGCGCAATTGCGAACTACGTTCTGAAGCAACGGGATTTGACGGATCTCGCGGCTCCCAAATTGTATTAGCACAAGAATATCGACCTCTATTTCTCTCTTGTATATTTTAGATGTAGAAACTCGCTGGTATCATAGTAATTTAATTTGTAGACAGCGGATGTTTATGCAAAGTGAAAATTTTCTACCTGAATTACAACAAACTGAAGTGAAGTGGAAGTTTATTTTCTCTCTTGATATGTTTAATAGATTGAAAATAATGTAACAGTATTTTTAAATTCTCCTAATGGTTTTACTTTTTAAACCCGCTGTCTATTAATTTGTTACAGTTGCGAAGGACTGGAATTTTTTCGCATCAACTAAAATGTCGAGTAATGGAATTTTGACGCACTTAATCCACGCTAGGATTTTCTTAAAAATGCTTTTAAATATGTGCCCATATTCCTTGTTTCGAGATATTTAAAGGAAAGGGACATTAACACTAAATGAATTTCCTATAACGTTGAACTAACAAGTACTGAAAATTACATTGAATTCATTTATCATAGTTTAAAATAATGTCATGTGAAATAAATGATAATCTCATTTTTATCAGTTTTCTATTAGACAACTTTCATGATTATGGGCACAAATATTCGTGACAAGTCTGACAGGATGTGATACGAGGCGAGGGGGGCTAGGGGAATAATTCGCTTCCCTCTGCAACTTCTCTGCCGATCGCTATAGGTTCGGTATTTTTCGTTTGACGTCAATGGAGCAGAAACAAATGGTGTATTCTCATAACAGTGTCGCTCGTAGCATGGCGTTCAGTGTTCAGTCGAGGCGCGTGCATTCGATCGTGTGCGTGCGTGCGTTGCGCGTATTAACCGGCGCTCTTTAAACTCGACGAGACTTTCATCGGCGCGCAGCCGGCACAACTGCACTGGCCGATACAATTGCAACGCACTGCAGCCTTGAATAATTATTCCCGATGTCTCGTTGTCAATCGGAAACGAGCAAGCCCCGTCCCGTTGCATCGTCGTCGTCGCGAGCCGTTTTATCAACGAACGAAAAAATCGTTAGAGTCGCACGAAACTGACGGACCGCCGCGCTGCCGCACCGATCCAAACCGCTGCTCGGTTATTCATTTGTTTATTCACGCTTGGTCGGTCGTGACGGGACCATAGCCAGAGTTAACGATGACTTCCGACACATTACGTCGACTTTTCGAAATGTTACGCAACAACCGCGTTCCGGCTGATCGTGCGCTACCTGCGGATCCACGTTGCTGGCGCCACTGTTCCGTCGATCATGGATCCTCCTTGCACTTGCAATTCGCGCCCCCTACACCGCACTCGTCAGCGAAATTAGTGGACACTCTTTTTTTCATTGGGAATCTCCCTTTTTACCTGCTGTGCTAAAAAGGAAACCAGACAATATGGCTTCCCTATGCTCTTGTGTATCTGTCTGCCAATTTTCTCTGAGTTTTTACAAAAATGGAAAGAAACCAGATTAACCCTTATGTAGCCAATTAAATTATATAGATTATTTAGAACCTTTTTTATTTAATATGTTCGCACAAATTCTCATTTCAAGACTATAAATTAACATAGTGGGTGTACAAAGTATTCGTACATTTTTTTGAAAAAGGAATTACTTTTTTAAAATTGGACCCAACAGCTCGAGTCTTTTCGAGACGTTAGAAGGATTAGTTTACATTGTATAGTTAAATTGTTATTGGTCGCAATTAAAATGGACAAAGTGAAGGTGACGATTTATAAAATCTGTATCTGTGACTTCCATTTCCTTTCTAGTTGTTCCCTTCTTCGCTAATAGAACGACTCTAACATTTCTGCAATCCCTGAACTAGTCGTTGGAAATCATATATCTTCTCCGCTTTGTTCACTGGCGTTCACACATTCCGCGAGCTTTTCTTCAATGAAATTCATAGGATTTGACGGTGGAAAATTGTCCTGGATATGATATGATAATCACATTTTGAACTCATGCATTCCTAACGCAACTGTGTCAGACTCAATAAAGTGCATAGTACAATACGTTATCATGGAATCCCCTTATCCAACAGACACCACCTTTGCAATTACGAGGCTGCAAAAACGAGGTTAGAAGAATTCTCCAAGAAATATTCAAGAGACACAAGACTTTCAAATAGAGACATTTTACACTTTCATCCAGAAATATTCAAATGATTTTTTGATATGCATATATGTAATAAATAGATATTATTTGATTTTTGTTTGTTGATCGCACCGAGGCTCTCATAGAAATTAGTCCCTGAAAAATCCGTCGAGCTTCGTGTCGTAATTGTGTCTCTAACAATAAGTCTGTGTTCGTCAAGAAGTTAATGAGCGCACCCCGTATTAACATAGTATTTAAAAAACAAATACGAAACATTATATAAGAATAGTTTAACGGAATTAGTACCTATATATATATATACGCTCGAAATGTGAGTAATCGAGTATACAACTTGCGAATGCGGTCAAGTGAGTTGAATACTTGAAACGAAATTTTTTCCTTATTTTCGGCGCCGCATTAACTTTCGCCATTAAAGCCAGCATGGCGAAACGCGCAATTAATCACCAAAGTGTTGCATTCACACGACAATTATCTCCGTATGTACATGCTCAGATTCGGCATTCTCATACGACATAGCAAGAACCATAATTACAGTGGATTAGTCAGAAACATCTAACATCTCAGTATGTAGACATTCAAAATCATTGTGAAACTTTTTTGCAATCGTTTATAGGAAGACCTTGATATATTGATGATAACCTGGTTTAAGTTTCAATTCTACGTGTATGCTATCTTGCCGGTCATTTGTAATGTAAATCTAACTGCTATTTGCGATAGCTTGTTTGCCAACAAATTAGGTGCACGCTACAAAGAATACATTTCTCTTTTCAGAGCAATTATACTAGACAACTTCGCGATAACCTGACCTGCAATTTCCCAAAGCACGAACCAATAAGAAATACACATACAGTGGGTAACGAACGTATTCGAACCCCCTTTAAGACAAAATAACCTTTTTATAATTGTACCAAACGACCGGGCTTTTTATAATCAACTAGAAGTAGTGGTTTCCGAAATGATACGCACAAAAGATTTTCTAAAAATTATGATTTACAAGGATACATGCAAAAATAAGAAAGGCAGTTTTTAAAACTTTTTTATTTGGGACCTTAATGTGTGTGTGTATGTGTGAAAATTTAAATGTAGATCTTTTCTATGTAGATCTATGTTAGTTGTACACATGCAGAAAATTTCATCGAAATCGATTAACATACAGACATATTTAAATTTTCATTAAGGGCCCAAATAAAAAAGTTTCAAAAAATGTCTTTTTTATTTTTGCATGTAACCTTGTAAATCATAATTTTTGTGAAATCTGTTTTGCACATCATTTCATGAACCAATACTTCTAATTGATTATAAAAAATCAGGTCGTTTGGTACAATTATAATTATAAAAAAGTTATTCTGTTCTAAAAAGGGCGTTTGAATACATACTTTAGTTACCCACTCTAATTCCAAATTTCAAATCCTCCTCAATTTCCGTTCCAAATTCATTCCATACCCTCAATTCGTCAATCATTGTAATTGAATGTCATTTAATCCGACGATCGATCAATATCTGTGAAATTATTACAATCTCGAAACTTTCAATTTAGTGTTTCAAGCATAAACAAAGATGTCAACCACACTAGCAAATATATATTTTGCATTAAAGTAGTTATTTCATTGGATAAAAATTTATTTATATTGTAGCGACGTAAAGTTCCATGCGCAACCTGTTACGTAGAAAGTGGAGTGCGAGTAATTCAAGATTAAATTCTCAAGATACACGAACCATTGGAAATTATTATAACAAATTTGTACTTTCTCTTTGCACCTTTTTTGTACAGGAATATTGTTAGCGTCACGAGAGACACGATTCTAGGGTAAATAGAACATAGGAAAATTGTACAGCAAAGAACGAGACCTCTTTAGTGTCTGTCCAGCGAGATGAACGACGGTCGAACAGCCGTTTTCAAGAATATCTTTTCATGGGCTGGAAAGCCGGTCACCTTGCTTTCCTTGGAGAAACAATGGCGCCTCTCGACGCGCCGCGCCGTAGACTTTTCGGACACGGTGTACGCTTCTGTTCCACAGCTGCGCAACATACGCACCCATACAGAGATCCAGGTGACGACCAACACGGCCGCAAAACGCACACGCGTTCGCGACAAGTCCCCACCCACAATGTGAGATCACTGCGATTACGTAACTGTCCAGTCCACGGTGTGGACGCGCATAAAAGTGTATCGTATAGCACTGCCGCTCTAGTGGACGCTAGATCGCTCTGGATAACTATCTTACGTACTCAAATACCGATACTTTCCTTTTTGAAAATTTTCTCTAACCTTTAACCCTTTACGCATCCTTTAAGGGGGACAGTCTCACGTAGACAGATCAGAACATCCGGTCAAAATTTCATGTTTACCTTGCATTTGACACACTGTTTTATTGGAATATTCCCTGAAAAAGAATGAGATTTCGAAATATACAAATTAAGAATTCGTCATTTTGTCAATTTTCTATTTCAGTGAGGGAAATAACGATCTGAGATTTCGAATGATCCACGCCGGCACAATTTTTCAACGTGTACAGCAAAACCTCGTTAATTGCAACCGTGTTTACCTCCCACCACGAGGTGTTCAAGGTCGCGGAACTCGGTGGTGGGGATCGTGATGACTAGACAGCGGATCTGTATGGAAAATAAAAATTTTCCACCTGAATTGCAAGTTTATTTTCTCCCTGTGGTGACTCGGAGAGGCGCCATTAATAGTTCTCATACCATTATTCAAAATATTTGTGTTGCGTTATTAAATTTATGTTCAATAAATTACTAAACGTATCTCTAATATTTCAATAAACTACTAAAAGTATTGTATCTCATGTGACATCATATAAAATAGAAATATTTCAGGTCGGGGCAGAAAAATTCGGGTTTCGAATTAGGATAGCTCCGAGTGCAAAGGGTTTTGATATGTCCAATAGGTTGAACATGATATAAAAGTATTTTTAAATTGGTCGAATGTTTTTAATGTTGTAAATTACACCTTCTCATTTCTGTCATAAATGCATAAAATTCGCTATCTAGTGACGACTAAACTGCGGATTTTATGCATTACAAACTGTTGACTTGTGTATTGATAATTGACATGAAAGAATAATTTTGTTCAGCTTTAGGAGCACCTAATCGAACCAGTGTGCGTCGCATCGATCCCCGTCCGTGTTTTCGTTCATGGTTGCGAGTTGAATGGAACACCAAACGAGAATAATTGGGATGTTGCCGGACGCTTTCGGGTAGGGCAAACCGAGACAAAATTTGGTATCTGGGTCGGTCGTTCCGCGACGCGACGTAACAAGCTTTGGGGATGATTAGCGTGTCACGAGAGGGAGACGATTACGAGATCGTTTGACAGTAACAATGGCGAAAGAGAAATTACGCTGTCGGCCGAGTGTGCCGGTACTGAGGGACACGAAAGCGGGTGTGTAAGCGTTCAATTGCTTCGGGAAGCACCGATATATGTATATTGTTTCAACAAATTTCGAACATAATAAGTGAAATTCCGTTCGTCCATTTCGAAATGACCGTTTCAAGGGTTTTCACACTGGAACAGCTGAGAATGTAAATAAGTATGTACTTTGAAAATGAACGATTACGAGCAACAGGTTGCCGGCGACGCGACGTTGAGCTTGTATGTACTGTGAAATAATTAAAACTAATTGTTTTTTACGTCGCGCAAATTGAATGAAATTCCGACCAATGTGGTCGCCAGCTGGCGAAGAGATGGCGCCTGTGTGGTAAACTTGTGTCAACCAATAATTTCAGAGAGTTACTATTATCGCCATTATTATTATCGCAGGGTTATTTGTTAAGACACAATATTATTTTTCAGTTTACAGCAAATATGATAAGGATATATAGTTACTCGAATTAATATTCGGGTGCTCTAAAAGAGACGATAACTTTTTTAATATTGTACTATACGATTCGAACTTTTTTTAGAAGCTAGAGCAATTAGTTTACTACAGGATGTGAAAATGAATTTTTTCAAAAATTGCAATTGACCGGAATTGTAGAAAAAATATTGAAAGTTGCATTTTACAACTTTTTTATATGGGCCTGTATTGAAAATTTAGAAAATTTGTTTTGTAGATTTCTTTTTCAAAAATTTTAACTGAATTATTTTAACCAAAAAATTTTGAATCGTATGGTCAAATATCAAAAAAGGTGTCGTCTTTTTAAGAGTAAAAAAATGATTCGAACTTGCTCAACAGAATATATACAGCTGTCTCAGTTCTGAAAAGAATTCTTATTAACGAATAAACAGACACGTTTAATGCTCCCGAAAGGAGTTCGAACGAACATCGTCTCGAGGCGTATTATTTCACAGGATCGAGATTAATTAACAATTCAGCGAGACCGCGATGGAAAGTGTTTGATACGGGAGCGAAAGAATCGTATAATATCGATCGTGAGTAATAACGCAGACAAACGGGTACGTCTCGTATAAAATAAAGGCACAACAATCGGCGTAGAGTCATGGCCTTTAATGAGGCGTGCTATACCCTTTCGACACAACGGGCAAACGACAATTCAACCGGCGGTTGCACCAACAACTTATTATTGCAAAATGAATACGTGGTTATGCTAAAAGCCGGGAGAGACTCTTCGCTGGCGCAGCGGGCGCACGTGGAATGTTTCGAACGATTCCCGATAATTCTTATCGGCTGTTCGCAAAGTAACTTCCAACGAAACAAAATAGCAAGAGCGTACTAATTTCTTCCTTAGTCATACTCGAACTTGAAACTCTCCAATGTTGCTGTTCGATAATGTATGTAAAAATTAGACTAAAGATTTGAATTTTTTTTACACACACTTACTTAAAAATACTCCATTTGCAAACATGAATTTATATGTATATATGTATATATTTGTGAACATTCCGGTCTAACCTTGCGCGGAGTCGGGGACTATTTCGACGCAGGGTACCAAAATCGGGAATCAAAATTAGGAACAGTTGAAAAGAGAGCAATAAGTACCTTCAGAAATAAATTTTAGAAAATTCATGAATGAAGCAGCGAGTAATAAAGAAGTTATAAGCATAACAGAATGCGGATCAAAATTATTTTAAAAGACTAGGAAAATACTAACCATTAGCAAAATGATTTGTAACGCGTCGAGCGAAGGGACCCGACCGTTATTGTTGCAGGCTAGCCTAATAGATCGAGAATTTATTTTTGTCGACGTTGGACGGTGTTCCTGTTAACCGTTGAGCAACGACGAGCTCTAACCGTACAGTCGACAACGGTTACGTGCCCCGTATTACCGTTAATGTTTTCGGAAACTCTTTCTCTCCTCAAAATTGGGACACTTTCACTGTCGCAGGAAAGACTCAGCACCTCGGCACCGGCCATATTTCATTCAGGCTGCAAAGGAAGGTTACAATGACGGCTGTCAGCAGGTCACCACTTTCAATTACACTAGCCTCTTCGTTCTGCATAGCTTTGTTACGGCTGCCTCGACGAGAGGAATATATATTCCGTGTGCCAGAAGAGAAACGTTAGGCTGTTGGATTTTTACACAACAACATTCAACGCTTTATAATTAATCAAATCTAAAAAAAAACGACCTGTATAAACTAATGTAACCTGCAGTCGCTAATAACCCTTCCGAGGTTGACGGCAATATGCATAGAACCTTGAAGAGTAAGAATGTTATTGAAAGTCATTTCGTTTTCTCAAGGGAAAATGAAAGCCAATTATTATTAACTAATTAGAACAAGCTTGCTCACATTCTGTTCTACGATCTCTAGCAAAAAATTTAGTTATATGACTTTTTACGGATTTCTTTGAAATGAAAAAAATGGTAATCCGATGGTACATCTTACTCCTTAACCTTCAGTTCAGTTACTCGCATTCCACTTTCTACATGACTGGTAACGTGGAACTTTATACGATTACTACATAAATAAATTTTTATTCAATGAAATGACTACTTCGATGCAAAATACATATTTGTGCTGGTGTAGTCGACAGCTTTGTTTATGCTTGAATCACTAAATTTCAAGTTCTGAACACAACTTTTTCTTTCGTGTACCCCATTTTTACCCTTGCGGTAATGAAAAATCAGAACTGCATACCTTGATATTGCATATTTAATACGATGATAAAAATATACTTGAAAGGTTAGAAAGCACTACAAGGCAGGAAATGACGTTCGAAATGTCAGCTGTCAAGAAATACCAGGATTTCGCGATTTAAATTAAGGTTAGGCAATAACAAATGGAAGCAATGCCATCTGCTACACGAAAAACGAAATTACTTTCCGAACGACCTAATAATTTGGCAGAGAGATCGTCCAGTTTAGCGGAGGCATGAAATAAACGGTCGCCGATTCAAGGCCAGCCCAACCAGCGAAACAATTCTTTCGTTACACATGGCATACATTTTCTTTCCTATATATTCTCTTTTTTTTCTCTCTCTTGTACGGCGCACGTAGAGAGCAAGTAGGTAGCAAAAGAGTAGGCCAAGCGAGCGAGAAGCAGGCGAGTTCTGAAGGGGCCTCGAGTATACGCGATAGATGAAAGTGAAAGGGAAGGTAGAAAGGGTTGGCGGACGTATATACTCGTAGCCGCTGTTACTCGGCATGTACTCGGCCGCGGGGGCCCAAGATTTACAATCGTCAGGAGCCAGAACGGGCCAGAAACCGAGGAAAATACCACCAGGCAGTCGAGACTACCTGCACGAACAGGCAAATTACGATAGCGACGGTGATAACGCATTGTATCATCCACCGAACCAATTCTACGCCGAATTCCGCCATTTCTTTGCTCCAGAATTGCCTCCGCAACAAACACCATTTATACCATTATTTTACAGAGGATGATTGAATTAATTCTTGCAACCTATTGCGTAAATTATTTATTGAAACTTTTCTCGAAATTCCGCCATTTCTCTGCTCCAGAATTGCCTCCGCAACAAACACCATTTATACTATTATTTTACAGAGGATGATTGAATTAATTCTTGCAACCTCTTGTGGAAATTATTGATTGAAACTTTTCTCGAAATTCCGCCATTTCTCTGCTCCAGGATTGCCTCCGCAACAAACACCATTTATACTATTATTTTACAGAGGATGATTGAATTAATTCTTGCAACCTCTTGCGTAAATTATTTATTGAAACTTTTCTCGAAATTCCGCCATTTCTCTGCTCCAGAATTGCCTCCGCAACAAACACCATTTATACTATTATTTTACAGAGGATGATTGAATTAATTCTTGCAACCTCTTGCGTAAATTATTTATTGAAACTTTTCTCGAAATTCCGCCATTTCTCTGCTCCAGAATTGCCTCCGCAACAAACACCATTTATACTATTATTTTACAGAGGATGATTGAATTAATTCTTGAAACCTCTTGCGTAAATTATTTATTGAAACTTTTCTCGAAATTCCGCCAGTTCTCTGCTCCAGGATTGCCTCCGCAACAAACACCATTTATACTATTATTTTACAGAGGATGATTGAATTAATTCTTGCAACCTCTTGCGTAAATTATTTATTGAAACTTTTCTCGAAATTCCGCCATTTAGTCGCTCCAAAAGTTGTCTACAATTATTTTCGTAATATTATAAACACACCAGAAAATAATTTTACGTTGGGAAAATCGATTTTCTGCGATGATCGAAATCATCACCATTGAGTCTGCATTTATTTCTTCACAAGTGAATCTTTCTCGAATGAAAGTGGTTAGCAATGGAAACAGACGATAGTGTACGCGTCCTTAATTGATTCTTCAGTCGACCAGAAAGGGATTGCAATGTTTTTTCCGGCGATCGCGTGGGTGGAAATTCTTCCTGCGCAATTCGAACGATCTTTGCGACAATTTTCCAGCGGAGACCACAAACCGCGGAAATCTATAGAGGAAAATGGTATCGCGATGATTCCATCGATAGCGCGTGACTGCGTCGCCTACGCGACGACGCAAGTATAAATATGTAATATGGTTACAAATCGGTCTGTTTCAGCTTTCATTGCATTTCGCGGAATCATTTTTAGTCATCGATATAATCTGAAACACGTTGGAAAAGTGTTCTAGAAAGTTGTGTATGATAATATTTATAGCGTTCCATTACGAGGTTTACACTGATTACAGTGTTTATGTAGCATTGACAGATAAAAGTTATTTTATAACAGTTCACATGGATGAACGGTTTATCTCGGGGGTAATAAAATAGTGCAATCGTATGAAAGAACTGAAGTGAAGAACAAAAAGAGCAAGACTGGCAAGAAAACGGATTTGACAAATTCGTACACAAACATAATTATGATCAATCCATCCAATTCCATTTAATTGAGCTTCTACAAACATTTTTATGTAGTATCGTTGCTTAAAGTACAAATTCACGATGATATATTCAATCATTTAAGAATCCGTGGAATTCAATTTGAAACTTCATTTTGGAAATTCGCACGATGCGACAAGTGCATAGATAGGTGTATTTACGCTCTATCATCGTGTGCTCGCGACAGGATGATGCAAGCAAACTTCCGCAAAAACATCGAAAGCGTTCACGAATCTAGCCGTTCGTCCATTCAAGGCCGCGCGGCGAGGCGTGCATGAAATCCCCGCCAAATCTGGGCGTGTTGCGCAAATCTCCGAATGCGAAAAAATGCGAGCGACACTCCATTGAAAGATAATCTGGAATATTTCATAATCGGACGTACGTGATGCGTCGGTTGGATTCTCGACGCCTTCTTCAAAACGATCCGTTCAACATAACGACACGCGTGTAAATACAGTAAAGCCTCGATACATGTACAAACTTCGGGACCGAAATGTCACTTATATCGTGTACACGTACAAGAATCGCTTGATCTTTCATTACTAGCATCGAACGTGGAAAAAGGTAGCGAGTGAAACTTTTTCTTCTCAAATTATCTTTTTATAAAATTTTTACTGACATATTTAGCCCAGTAATAATAATATTGCGCTAGTAAAAATGTCCATATATGTCCATAGCATTATTCAAAACAATTTTAATATTATTAAACACGTTTGTATTTTATGAATGGCAAAAGGCTCGTATGAGGAAACAGGTTCAATTTTATGTGCCATTGTAAATAAGATTACATACAGTGAACATGATCTAGGTTTGAGAAATGTCTTGATTTTCGAATTAAAGTTGCTTCGAGACCAAAGGGTTAATACGTTCCGTGCTGAGCCGTTCTTGCTCGACAATTAAACAAAATTATGTGCTTTGTTCTATACTGCATTTTACATAATGCCTCATTCTTTCGGTGGAGATATATTCTACAGTGTTTAACTTATTATAAAATATATTTTTTCAAATAAAAGGCGTTAAACAACAAAATACAAATATCGTGGACATCTTTTGCCCATTCATGGAGACATTACTGTGCATTGATTGGAGCGTTCTCACGATGGACATCTTGAGGTTTCTTCGACTGACCGACGAAAAATGGCGGCCGTGGAGGGACCGAGAGACACGGCCTGGTGAACACGCGGAACCGTGTTTCGCACAATCGACAGAACTTCATCGCGCGACGTAATCGTATCTGCCAATTCGGCGAGACGACCGGCTCGAGTGAAAGTGCACGCCGTCGTGGCGCGGTGCGGCGCGGAACATATTTTCGCCTAACGTCTTGAACCATTAAAATCGCGCGCGGCTGAGTTTTATCGCGGCCCGACGACGGCGCCCGATTTTTATTCCACTCGGGAAACAACGCGGGCCCGCTCGGACTTCTGTTCTTGCATACCGGCGTTACACAATCGCGGTCCGCTGCTGCGGGCTCGAGAAAACCGTCGAAGAATTTCAACCACTCCCGACCGAAGATCCGAACAAACAGCTGTTTTCCGTTTCTAACCCCTTGCACTATACTCCTTGCAGCAGACTCCCGTATAACGCGGTCAAAAATTCTTTGGAAGGACTGCATTTATGTGCATCTTCTCCAACAGTAAGTGAACGGAATTTTCAAACAATTTTCTTTGTAAATATATACTACAAACCACTTGCCGTGTTTTAACGAGTCACATTCGTGACGACGATTTTAGCATAATTCTAACCAATATGAATGGTACGCGTTTCTTTTTCGACGAAATAAAATTTGATGATGAATAAACTTTCTTTTCTCTACTACGACATTTTTCGGGATAAAGACGTTTTAATCACTGTAACTGTAAAAATGTACGGCAAGGGGTTAACTTAAATTTACACAATTTTTTAAAACAATTTTTGATCGCTTTGTACGGGAGTTTGCGATAATATCGATCGGGTCAGACACTCTTTTCCTTGTACGGAAGGAAAATCTAACGAACATTTTCACATTAAAGAAAATGTTCAAATTTCCAGTAGAACTTGAAAACAATTTTGATACGGTTTTGACTTTCTTTGAGGCGCGACAAAGTTCCTTACCCGCTGGAAAAGTTCACTTTCAAGAATTCCGACGTCCTCAAGCCACAAACATCTGCCGTCGATCGTTAGTAAACTAATCATTGATTTCTAATGAATATTTTCGTAGATCGATCGCTCCTAGCATTGCCAACGGATTCGTTCGTTTCTCGCCACTTGTGTGCGTAACCCTATTCCATCGAGCATCCTGAAGTTTAAGTGCGCTTGTCCTCACTCTACTTTGCGACTTGAAGGCTAACGATAACTACAGATAAGAGGCTAGATATATTTGTTCCCAGCAGCTTAATAGTTCCACAATTTCTACTTCACTCCAGTTTGTTGTAATTCAGGTACGAAATTTTTCTTTTGCATAAAGATCCGCAGTCTAGTGATCATCTATAAACGTTTGTAGCTCATTGCGACATTAACCGATTTCGACGAAACGCGAATGGTTCCACTCTGAAAATTTTCAAAAAATTCTAGTGTCTAAAATTTGGCAGAATCTAATACGATTTTGATTTATTTCAGATCTTGGAAGCAGTGGCGCACCCGGGGGGGGGGGGGGAGCCAGGGGGCCAAGTCCCCCACCAAGAAAAAAATGTTCAGCTTCCAAAATTAAAATCGCGGAATAGCCCTGGGTACCGTTGATAGATATTTTGGCTTAAAAAAAAAGGTCATCACGCAAAACCTAGGGCTGGGTTCAACTCGCCCCCCCCCCCCCAAGAATACATCCTGGGTGCGCCACTGCTTGGAAGGCTACTGCCACTGAAAATAAGATGTGTTTTGATTCCACTTTCTACAAATGCATCTATAAAAATCGCAAATTGCATAAACATCCGTAGTCTAGTGATCAGTATTAAATTCTGTTTCGGGATCGGTGCGAGTGGTTCGACGGTGCGACGACCATGGCCAATGGCGCGAGCCACAGTCAATAATTAAGATCCGAAAACAGAAATGCCGGCCGTGGAACGATACCCGAGAACTTCCTCTCTCTTCGCGGCGCGAATCGCACGCGCGGTTTCCCACGGTGCGAGATAAGCCCGTCCGAGATAAAGAGAGGCGAGAGAGGAACCGACGCGATGCGACGGGACGGGGAGAGATGGCGAAGAGGAAACGAGGTAAAAAGGAGTAGGAAAAAAAGGAAAGAGAAATAATAAGCGCGGTCGAAAGAAAGAGAGAGAGAGAGTGAGGGACGGAGGAACGGGGAGAGAGAGAGAGAGAGAGAGAGAGAGAAAGAAAAGGAATGAAGAGCGGGAGAAAAGAGGCGGGAGAAGGGGGAGGGAAAGAGAGAAAACGGCGAGGACGATGTGGGAAAAGAGGAAGCTAATCAGAAGCGGAAGTACGCTCCGGCGAGGCCCGAGGCCTTGAGAAGCATAGTCAGCCGCACAGCTTTTAGCTCTCTTAATTGCAACTTCATTTAACGTACCCTACACATCGGGACAACCGGCCAATCCCAGGTCTTCGCGCCGCGAAACCGCGTCTTAATAACCGTCTTATCGCCCGACACAGGAGAAACACAGAGAAAGAGAGAGAGAGAGGAGAGAGAAGAGAGAAGGGAGAGCACCACGACCGACCGCAGCCAGACCGTGGAAGGTGAAAATGTCCGAGACGCCGTGTAGAAACCCGCAGAAAACCCGATGCTCTTTTAAACGCCCCGTCACCGTCAAGGGTATCAAGCGAGATCGTCATGGATCGTGCTGGATCCGTCATGGATCATTCTACTTCCTCGCTGCCGAACCAGCTGCGCGAATTACATACTGCCACTGAACCTAAACTTCTCACTTTGCATGTACATTTAGGTGCTAAATTTTTGACTTTCGATTTCTTCTGGTTTGCCCCCCCTACATATGCCGATAATTATGAAAGTGGTCCAAGTCAAAATTTAATGAAAATTAGTTTATCAGTTATTTTACAACACATTATTTGAATATCTTTTTCTTTGAAATATCTCGAAACAGAAATATATCACTCAGACTTAGACCACTTTCATAAAATCATGATATGTGCCCATAGATTATTCGAAAACTTAGGGTAGATTCTCTCAATTGCTAGGAATATTAATTTTATTGAATTTAATACCGATCTCGCACTCGTTTCGATCTGACGCAACTAGCATGGATAATTTGGATAATCGAATATTACGTTAAGCGAGAACGGTAATTACTTGGCATATCTGAAGTTGCCTTTTTGGCTGATGCACAGGCTGCATAATGTGCCGTTGGTTGCACGGAATCCTTTCATTTACAATGATTGAACCGGAAAGATATTCTTCCAAACTTTCGAGAAATTAAAGATGAATGGAGTACGCACGTTCGATGATATGTTGAATGAGCAATTCCTTCGGTGAAGGATGAGAATGATGAGCGGAAGGAGGAGAAGCGTTCTACCGATAAACGTAGTGATTCATAGATGATGAAAGTAGAATTATCTTGTTCCCTATAGATCTCCCATTCGAAAACTTTTTTATTATCAAATCTACCAAACTGAATGTCTAATCTAAAAAAAAGATAAATATTTCAATCATTAAAAACAATAACAAAAATGTAGATTCATCGAAATTACTATTCTCAAATAATCGGACCTCAAGGAGCGACTATTAATTAAATCTTTCGAGTTGATAAGATGATCACGTTTTAGAAAAAGTGTAGGAAATAGTATATCAGCCTGTGCAATTATGTAAAGGAGATCTAGAACGAGTTATGCACTTGTGCAGCACGGTTTAATGTAAACAACACGTTCTACATATAGACCAATCTAGCAGATTGCAGCCTTCTTCGAAATTGTTCGAACGAACTTCACCGATGCAACCTACTAATCATGTTGATAAAAACACGCTATCTAAAATGCACATCTAGAAAAGTTTCCTTTCTATGTTACGTGCAGAGAGTAGAGTGCATCGCGTCCATGAGATGTGCTGTTTATCGTTCTTCATAGTGTTTGCTCTCCAGTATGCAACAAAGTGCATCTGGGCGATCTAATAAATCAAAACTGTTCTCTGAAGCGGGTCAATATTTTCATAAACGAAAAACCAACGACGTAATAATCTGTCAGAATCCAAATAAACTACGTTCAAAATTGGAATTTAAAAAATAGAATTTAGACTGATAACTGAGTAACCGTTCTAATATTTGTACAGTCATGTTCCTCACGTGACACGTTCAGATAATCGAGATTCCATCGTAACACGAAAACTCAGCACTAATTACAAGCAGGAAATAATGGAAAGTCATTTCAAGCTTCCAGGAAAATGGCGAACAAATAGAAGGAAAATCGTTCGCTGTCAGTTAGCGGTATTAGTAACTCATAATTAACGATCTATTGTAGCCCTTAGCACTCGAGTGGTGACTCAGAGTCACCCCAAAAAATTGCTGTATCATTATTCAAAATATTGTTAACATTATTAAATATGTTGGTATCTAATCAATTATTAAACATTTAAGTGTGAGGTATATATCAATTTTGTATCCACACATAAAATGAGAATAAAATATATAGAATGCAATTCTTCTAGATCGAAAAAAATGTTTAATTTTCGTGTTAAAAGACAGCTATACTCGAAAGTGAAGTTCTCACAATCGAAAACTATCGTTGATTTACTTTTACTATTGATAGTTATTAACTCATGGTTGTTAGATTCTGATGTATAGTATATAACATCGATACAAATCAATTTGATTCCTAATAATACCAAAATGATAGAATAAGGGCTTGTATTATACTAAATACATACAGTGGCCCACAAAATTGTCCCACAACATTATAAAACGCAAATTTTCATTAAGGGCCCAAATAAAAAAGTTTTAAAAACGACTTTCTTATTTTTGCATGTAATCTTGTAAATTGTAATTTTTGTAAAATTTCTTTTTGCACATCATTTAGTAAACCAATGCTTCTAATTGCTCACAAAACATCAGGTCGTTTGGTACAATTATAAAAAGTTATTCTGTTTTAAAGGGCGTACGAACACTTTTGTGGGCCACTGCATATGCACACCGTCACTATCGATAGCTGATAGTCGAACTATCGGAAACTATCGATAGTTCTCCACCGCTAGTTCGTACAGCTGATAGTTGCTCGCCGAGGAAAAAATTGAACGCGTCTATTCGCAAGTTTCAACTTACTGTTCGCTCTCCGAGAGTTTTCTCGTGCAGCTCTCCGTTAGCGCTCTCAATACCGTGTACATACACATGGACATGTACCTTAAAGCCGCCGAAACGTTCGAAAAACCGGAAAAGCAATTGCACGAGTGATTCCGGCCTCGCGGAATAGGATTACGTTTAAAAGATCGCCGATTACGATAATTTCCCCGTGGAAGGAGTTTACAGATCGGTACGAGTTTTCAAGCTAATCACGTTATAGTCGTAGCAGATGGCTAGTCCATTCGAAGGTAGCATGCTTACGCGTCCATGTACTGCCGGATGTTGTTACCGCCACACTGTATCTTCCTATCGTTTAGCAGGGAAAAAGAAACGCGAGGGGAGAAATGAAATGCAGAGTGAAATGCACACGCGATGTACCACTGTTGCGCTTAATTACAGCTGTTGCTGCGGAACATCACGTTTATAGCGATTTAATTACGATCGCTTCCTGATAATCCCAGCTTTCTTATCAACCGATCCGTTCAGAGTCGTCGGACCAAGTCCCAGGATTCGTTCCAGCGAGAGCGGCTCTCTTCGAAAGGAACGATGCACAAACAAGCAAGAAACCCGGGCCGATTATCCGGACAGAAAAATGTAAACTCGCCTTACGTAATATCGATTGGGCATGATTCACGATCGATTTAGCCGACTCGGCACCGATCATCGCAGACGGAAAAAAGAAGTCTGCGACATTTGTTTCCAGTAGATACCGCAGCCTTTGGAACGCTAAACTCATAACAGTCTGAATATAATGAATCGGCGGACACGTAACGCGATGAATACGTGTGATCGAAAAGAAACCGGACTCTGTCAGTTTCCTCGCGACGGTATCAGATCAAATTCGATGGCTTCGCCTGTTGGTCACTTCTCTAACCTCTTCTGTATCGGTCTGCCAATTTTCATCGTGCTACGTGCATCAACATACAGAATGTTTTGCAACAAATCCTGCAACGCATTCTTAAACGCAACAGTCCAAAAATGAGTTACGCGTAATGCGCTCAGGGATTTGCCAGCGAGATTCTTTTCCGCTTCATAAAATCGAGGAACTGTTAATGGCCCGAGTGTTAGGTATTGCCCAAGAACGATTTTCTTTCAATTTTTATTCCGCTGGATTATACCGGTCTTTTGACATCATTTTCGGAGAAGAGATCGGTTTAATTGGTTTTACAATGAATATTTATTAGAACCTGTTCCCCGACGATTTTCTAAATATACGCCTCAGGAATTCTATCCGAGATCAAAGTAATTCAAAGCAAAAAATAGAGTGAACTCTCGTATAACGTGATCAAAAAATTATTTTAAAAAACTGCATATTTATATATCGTTTACGTGACAGTAAATGTACATATATAAAAATTGTTCAAGGAGACTTATTCACACAACGGATACATATATGTGTACAGCACTGTAGCTTTATTTTGAGAATTGTCCTACCTTAGACTTCTTTCGTGATCTGCCTATTTATTTTATGTGTACATAGAAAAATTGACTGGCTTAAAACCTCGAAAGAATCGGTTTGCATGAACGCCAATTTGGTATACATTTTCTTAGTACAGATTGTGCAATAAAATATAAACCGAGTAAGTGAAAGGACAAACTGGGCGCGCTCGAAAGAAAGCAAGTAATTATTTTCGCCTCCGAAAAGCGAGACATTCTATGAATAGTTAACCATGTTTTTAACCTCTCGTTTCAGTGAATATTTTATGGATTTGCGACAGAAATATAAGTTAATCGAATTTAACACGGTGGAAACATGTAAAAAGTTCAAATACATTATTTGGAAATAAATGTTCAGTTCTCATTGTTGTATCAGAGCTCGTTTTCGTCATAGATGCATTTACGCGTGTATTTGATTGCTCGAGGAAAATTCGGAAAGAGCAATTCGTGTTAATCTCGGTTTACGTCAGTGAAATCTATGATTGTGAGGAAAAACGCAGCGTGTCGCAATTTCTAAAAATCTGAACAAATACATTAATCGTGTAATGTGCATTTTTGCAATCAAATTTTGAATTTCTTAACAATTAATTTACATTTGATTTGTTTTCGAAAAACTTACCCTTAAAAATACTTTATTTGTAAAAGATTCAATTATAGTGATCAAAACTTTAAACCGCAGTATGTCGAAAGTGTCTTAAATAGTCTTGCAATCACAGAAATACCTGTCGAAAGTATCCGGCCGGCGGAAAGTTCGTCGACTAATTTCGATTATTGACGCGAGGCTCAATTAAAGACTGGGAAAGAATTCGCTGGTGACGCATTAGTAGGTAAAGCTAAGTTAACCCGGAATTTCGACCGGTTCACCTTTCCAACTTGACCATAATTTCTGTTTGTGCCCGGGACATTTGCGCGGGCACGCAATCGGGCCGCGCGAGAGTATGTGCATATCGGTGCAACAGAAATATATGTATAGTATAACCGAGGGATAATGGTCGCACGAATACAAAATGACGAACGCGAAGACGCCTTTCGACGAGCTCGACCTTGACTCAAGATCGCTTTTTCTTTACGATCCGTCATCGCGAGCCATTGATGACCACATTGGACTCGCGAACGCCTCCTCCTTTTCTCCTTCTTTTTTCTTCCTCTTCTTCTTCGTCTTCTTCTTAAAAACGGTTGCGCAACTAACGCTCACATACGACCATGGAGCACCTGAACTTGAATTATGCACTCAGAAGAAGAATTTGCATCGTTACGCGATCGAGTCGGCGATATCCTATGATCTGCTTGAAATTTCCCCGGAACGCGGGAACACATGAATCATTTTCAAACAGGGAACACGATGATGCACACCTCGTAATTAAACGCAAATTTATATCCTGTTATTTCTGTCCTTCGTAATCAATTGCGAATTTCATGCAGTTATACAATGAAAACTCGGTAGAACAGTAGACCGAGCACTAAAAACAATTAACATGTTTTACTAATGTTTTAGCTTATGAAAATGACAAGGCTCTATTGATATCGATTTTCTGCAATGTTTCTTGCAATGTGTGCTTGGATTAAGAATTTTATCGAATCAATTTCCACGCAAGCAAGTTCACAATTTCAATGATTTTAAGACGAAAAATATATAATCAATTTAATTATATGCAACATTATTCAGAACTTGGAAATATAAATTAGAATTTACAACATATCCTGATCTTCTCGATCGGCCACAAAAACCTAAATAAAGCGGCGTTTCCGATTCCGGTTGTTCCTCTGTAAGTGTGCGAATGAATTAGCGTTGTGGCATCAGGAATTCGATGAGATAATAGACAGTTACGTGAATTTCGAAACAGTTACATCAACGCAATCCGAAGAATGTCGTCGCGTAGCAGACCTTATCATAACCAGAGTAAGGAACGCAAAATACTAATTTTCGGGAAGAAAACCAGGTATTTTCTGTTGCTGTTAGTAACGTGTCGAATATATTCGCGAAACAAGTTTGTCTTTCGAACACGCTCTAACCATAGACTAATTCGTGAAAATGGATATTTCCAGGGGAACCCACTCGCTCTCGAATTGCAGAGAGCATTTCCCGGTGGTGGTAGAAATTACTTTCTCGAGGTCAATAATCATGTAATTCGCTCTACACCTATCCCGATCGTGTCGTCCCATTGTCGGCGTGAATTGCTATAGTTCGCCCGTCCGTTTCTAGGTGCATTAGGATCGTTTCTGCTTCCAATTACGTCGCTACTTTAATTTGCACGGTGTCTTGCGTTCGATCCCGTGGAATGTTGATTCACTGCTCTAGAAATCATCGTCGATCGCTGTCCCTCCGAAACGTAATCTCTTAAGTCTTATCCATTCTCTATGATTTTTTAAATTTTATTACTTGGACCACTTGCATAATTATAGGCACGTATACTGACGAACAAAAGCAACTTTCAAATTGGAATTTTTATATATAGGGTGGCCCATAACTCACTTTCTACTCTAGATCGTTCCTTTACTTTTTAACCTTTTGCACTCGCAGCTATCTCAACTCGAAAATTAAACGTTTCTTCCGACCCAAAATGTTTCCATTCTCTATGATTTTTTAAATTTTATTACTTGGACCACTTGCATAATTATAGGCATATACAGGGTGGGTCACCTAACGTGGCCACCTCAAATATCTTTGTTGTTTTTAAAGCCTAAGTAGGAAGTCTACAAATAAGGGGCTTCGAAAATTAGTGAGTAATTAACGAGTAGACTGCGAATTTTTAATGGTTAATGCAAAATAATAATGTTCTGTGTCAGTTATATGGACTAGGAGCTACTTAGAAAGTTTATACGTGCATGGGTAATTAAAGTCACTGAATTCCTAATCAAAGGGACTGTCATTGTAGGTGTTTAAAAAAGGGAGCTTCCATTTAAAAAAACAAATGTGACCTTGATATCTCTAAAAAAATCACATAAAAACAAAAATATTTTTGGTATCATGTGAGCCCCACTGAATCATTCAACTTTGTCCATCAGATATTTGACGTATCTTTAAAAACAACAAAGATATTTGAGGTGACAACGTTAGGCGACTCACACTGTATACTGACGAACAAAAGCAACTTTTAAATTGGAATTTTTGTATATAGGGTGGCCCCTATAACTCACTTTCTACTCTAAATCGTTTTTTTATTTTTGAACCTTTTGCACTCGCAGCTATCTCAACGCGAAAATTAAAGATTTCTTCCATTTTACATGACTTCTATCTTTTCATGGATATGAAATTGGTATAATACCTCGTACAATACTGAAATGTTTAGTAATTGATTAGACACCAACAGATCTAATAATGTAAACAGTATTTTAAATAATGGTACAGCAAATCTTAGGGGCGCCTCAGAGTCACCACTCGAGTGCTAAGGGCTAGACTAAGGAAGCTTTCGGATCATTATAGCCACTGTTTCGCGATTCGCAGTGCTCTTTATTTGCTCTCTCTCTCTCTCGCGTACTCGTAATTGCACATCGAGGCCACGCTGCGAATTATCGAGCTTTATGTGTCAGGTCGATCGAAAAGTTCATGTCGATTCGATCTACACCGGCACAAATACTAATTTGTTCACAGACTAAGCGGATCGATCTCTTTCCCAGATTCTCCCAATTTTTCTTGGCAAATCGCTCGACTTCACTGTTCCCATTCAGAATACATTTCCTGAACACCAGACTTCATTTTACAATTCAAATTCTAAAGACACACTGTAGTTGACCTACTTATTCATATTTGTTTATCACTCACTTTTGAGCGATGTCTCGATAAATGCAGTCTTGTTATTTTTAAAAGGCAATTTAAATTATGCGCTGCTTGTTCCAATGTTAGCAACTCTAAGCGCGACATTTAAAAACATTTAAAAATACAATTTATTAAGCACATTTATTCGTACTGTTCCATTTGTGTTTTTTGAAAAAGTAAGCAAACGTCTATGTATGCACAGGGACAGGTGTGAAACGTTTTTGGCAGTCAGTTTATCCGTGTTTGTCCAATCAAAACATTTTGTTCTTTCCGGGGACGAATATAATATAGTAAACGGATTGCGAATATTCACGCAAATTGACGTTTTTTGATAGTCTGTACTGAGCAAATCTGCAAGGATTATGTTTATTCTGCTGGCAGCTTTAGAATTTGATAGAAACGCAGGAAGACGAGTTTCTTCCGTAGTCGTTCTCCGTGTAGAAATATCGCGTGTTTATGCAAACAAGATCTACCAAAGTTATACGATGTATCGTATCGTGTTTCGATTTACTCGTTGAGATAGTAAACTTTCGTACTGTCCAGCTGCTACTGGTTCGAGGCTACTGAAAATATTAACTTTTAATTACTCGCGTTTAGTACTGACAATCTCAAAACTTGAAATTTAGTACTTCACGCATAAGCAAATGTGTCGGCTACACTAGCAAATATCTGTTTCGCATTTAAGTAGTTATTCTATCAGTTACGTAGAGAAAATGTGAGTGACTAAAAGTTGAAACGGGATTCGAAGAGCTTGTGAAAATCTGTGTCACGCTGTCTGCCAGTAGATCAGCTCAACAAGTGCACATGGTCGATCCTCGAGGTAGCAAGAAACTTTTTAGAAGAGTATTTCAAATATTTCGAAGGCTTTATCCTGCTATCTCAGACTTTATCGAAGCTAGTCGAACGAGATTCAACTCCGTTCTCTCGCGGAGCCCTAATTTCGAGGCAGCGGGCACTCGTAGCGTCAAAGAGAAAGGTTCGCTTCTGGGTCAGAAGCCGAAACGCAGCGAGGGGGTTAGAAACGCAGATTGACGATTCCGTTTGAGACGCGGTGGTCGGGTCTCTTGAAGTGTGCCATGTAACACCGCGCTGATCGAAAGAAGAAAGAAGAGAGGAGAATATAGATCTACATCTACGATATGTAGTACAATATGTATCGAAGATCCTTACCTTGTAATTTGGATCGTCCGCGCACTTTATCCAATATGGTATCCAAGGGGAACAAAATAAATCGGCGAACGCGATATATATATTTTCCGTTAAGACTCTCTTGAGGAGTTACGCAGCATCTCCACGAGCCGACGACCCGAAATCCCGTGATAGCGGCGACGAGGACGACGACGGTGCATACACGTGACGTACATTGATATACCGGAGCGTGGATCACCACCGAGAAATAGATCACGGCACGTCGTTGCGGAACGCAGGCGAAAACGGTCGACGTGCGGGATAGCGAAACGGCGTCGACGACGTGGATTACGTTGAGAAAAACCGGAACAATATCGGTGGCCGGGCACTTGGATCACTTCACACCGGTGAACACGTCCGCATAGTCGGGTCACGTGAAAGCGGGATCGTTGTGGATTTTTCGGACGGATCGTTGGATCGATTGACGCGCGGTGAAAATCGGTCGTTCGATGATCAAACACTGTGTCGTATCGCGCGCACAAACACACAAACACCCGGGGACGGATACACACGCACGTGATCGTCGAGCAGAAGAGAGAAGAGAGAAAGAGAGAGAGAGAGAGAGAGAGACGTGTCTCGACACCTGATTTACTGTTTCGCAACGGCTACTCCGGGTCCAGGGATGAAGGAGAAAGGTGCCGCGGGAATTACGAGCACGACGACGACGACGACTCAGCGATCGACGCGTTACGGCGACGTCGACGACGACGGAGAACTTTTTTCCAACGGGGTCTGCTCCGTTGGCTGTCCAGGGTCAACCGGCTGGCTCCGTGCGCGGCACTTTTACCCGTTGGGTACTCTCAAGGACTCGGAGGTGGCTCCTATTCCTTTCTCTTATCCTTTCGCGCGCGCGCCTTTTTTATCCCGCTAACCTTTTTAAGCGCACTTTTAATTCCGCTCGGCCGCGTGTCTCCGCGGTCTGCGCACTCGCAAGCTCTCGGATCTTGTTGCGGGCCTTAGACGAAGCGCATCGATGCTGCTGAATCGATCAGAGAGGTGTCCGCACAGCTGCGAGAGAGCCTTCAAGAAAGCGGAGCTGCTCCACGACGACGACGACGACGGTGCCGATGAAGAAAACAAGCGAATCCAGCCACATCCGGATCGTCTTTCAAACTTGTCCTCCGACAACGACGTCCGGCGTACCGCGCATTTCCTCTTTTCACCTCTCCTCGGCTCTGTTACTTCTTTCACGAGACACACCGTACACGTCGTCCACTCGGCGCTCACCCTCGGGACGATCCGGAGAGCTCGTGCTCGAACACCGTATCTCCACCGTGTATCGTTTGTCCGTGCGATTTCCTGCGGCGCGGGATCACCGTGGTGTTGCTCTCTCTTTCTCTCCCTTCCTCTCTCTCTTTCTCTCGCTTTCTTTCTCTTCTCTTCGTTTTCTCTCTTCTTCGTCTTCTTCCTCTTCCTCTTCTCTCGTTCCCCTCTCTCTCTCTTTCTCTTTCTCTCTGGCTCGAGCTTCTCTTCTTCCGTCTGTCGCCTCTGCCTTTCTCTGTCTCCTTTCTCTTCGGGTTTTGTAATCCGTTTTACGAAACTGCCGAGCGAACGGGACACGATCGACGAATCGAGGAGACACGAGCGATACACTCTTGTACGATGGACAGCCTGCCGATCATCCAGAGGATTGTTCCTGCTGCTGCTGTACTCTTTCTCTCTCACTGTATCCCGGAAGCGGGTTTGCCTATGCGATACGCGAACAATGATGACGGCAATCGACGTCGACCTTGATTACGTTGGTTTCACGAAACAAAATCGCTTTCTTCTTCTTCTTGTCGTTCCACGGCCTGGCGTTATCCAATAAACACGCTCTTCTTTCACCTGTGGTTCCCTTACAATTTGGCGAACACATACGTATGTACACTCGACGATCCGGACACAGACGATTTGCACGGGACTAGAAAACAGTCGTTGCACAATTCCACAGAACAGATCGAACTCCAATGTTCCGAGTTCCCCGCGACAACAGTTCGCCGCGCGCCGTTTCCGCGGGAACGATCGACAGCTCTCGGTTACGAGACGGGTTACCGTCTCTCGACGACGACGACGAGAGAAACAGCCTCGAGAAGGTGGAACCAAATCCGAAAGCCGCCGAGAGAAAGACCGGCCGATGACGGAGAGAAAGAGAAAGAGAAAGAGAGAGGCGGGAATATTCGGCTGTGTCCAGTCTACGAGACAGGATCGGATTTTAGCGCGCTCCGCACGCGCTCCCGCGAGCCCTAGTCGGCGGTTTCAACTTTTACTTTCAGCTCTTACACAACGCGGCCCGCCGCTCTTGCCTGGTACGTAAGCGGTAACCGAGTGCTCGCGAGAGCCTCGCTCTTCGTTTCGAAGCTTCTTCTTTTTCTCTCGTTCCTCCCTTTCCTTCTTCGGCTCCTTTCTCTTCTTCCCTGGTGCTTGTCGATCCTCGCTTGCCGCGGCTGCGATGATGCCGATCCGATTCCGATATGACAGAACACGCCGCTGCCGTTCCGTGGCAGTCGGCCACGAAAATTTCCCCTTTCGAAAGTGAAACCGTGTCGGCGGTCGTGGTTCCCGCGTGCGTCAACTGTCCGTGCAAGCGGAGCTCTTCCGGAGGACCTTCCGCGCACCCGACCGGGCCTGTCCAAAGAGCACGTGCATCGACGAAAGCACGTGCGGATGAGCACGTGTCCGCTGTTTTCGTCCGGCAGGATAGCGCTACTCCGGCTCCTCCTGTCCGCCCCCAATATTTTACCACCGATATCTCCAAAGTTTCGTCGTATCGGTGAACAGAACCGGATTAGGATGACCGTTTAATTCGATCCGATGGTGTCCCAACCCGGAAGAAGGTATATAGACACCGGACCCACGTGACTTCGTTCTACGCGATGTGTCGCGCGCGCGACCGTACGACAGCGGCGCGCCGTTGACAACGCGCGCTCCGATCACGAAAAAAGAAAAACAAGGTTGACAGCGTTGCGTCGTGCCGGTTGTCGTTGATATTTCGCCGCACTCTGCACACATACACATACACATGTACACGCACGCCGCCGAACCCTTCTATATGCACAGGACAGACAGACGGACACACACACACACACTCTCGGGTTCGCGCACTTCGATCAAAAACGATGGATGTTGTTTTTCGCGTGTGGTATGATTTTCTCTCTTTCTCGCTTCTCGCCGGAGGACTTCTTCAGGGAGAGAGGGTCTCTTCCGGTCTCCGCGGTGTGTCTCACTGCTCCTCGCTCCGTCGTAACTTTTGCGCAAAGCCGAGACCCTCTCTTACTCTTTACTTCTCTCTCTTTTCCTCCCTCTCTCTTTCTCTCCGTCTCTCTGCTGCTCTCTTTCTTTTCCTATCTATCTCTTTCTCCCTTTTGCTCTGCGGGCTGTCTCTTTCTCTCTCTGGTCCTAGGTAAACGCGGAGAGAGGTAGACTGGGCAGTCAGTAAGAGATGGTGGTGGTGGAGGTGGTGACGATGGTGGTGGCTGATGCGATTCGATGGTAGTGGTGGGCACACGGACGCCGCTCGAAATGTCTACACACCATCCACCGATCGTAGCGTCGGGACGATGTCGACCGACCGTGGTGTTGGTGAGCACGCGGTACGCTGTGTGTGTGTGTGTGCGCGCGCGCGCGTTTATGTGTGATGCTACGATGATGGTGCTATGGTGGCGGTGGTGGTAGTAGTGATAGTGGTGGTGGTGGTGGTATCGATGGTGGTTGGTGGTGGTGGTAGAGAAGAGGCCAGGTGGGCCCGGTGGCTTACAGGCGAGCCCAGAAAGGGTTGAGGGTCCGAAAAGCACGGTTGTCTCTCTCGGCAAGAGAACTCCCGGGCGCAATACTACTCACGGCCGATAGAGAGGAGGAGACCTCTCTCGCGCGAGTCTTGTGAGTTCGTTTGTAAAGGACCGTAGTATTGGTTCCTCGTCGAGTGCCACCTCTCGCCTCTCCCTCTCCACGTGTGTCTCTCTCTCTTCTGCGCTTACTCTTCCCTCCCACCATATCGCCCTTCCACCTACCACCTCTAACCACCTTCCTCTCCACTCTCCCTTTCCCCACTGGTGTGCTCTCACTATTACATTACAAATAGCTCTCTTGCCTAGGCCTCGTTTGTGAGGTGTTGCTCCTTCCGTGTACATTCATACGCGTCGGCGCGCTGTGTGTATGCGCGTGCCTCGATTCACAGTCTAGCTCGTCTATCAGCCGCACACGTGTGCGCACAGTAGTGTACACGTATGTGCGTGCGGCTTCGGTGCACATGCACGAGCCGTCGTCGCGCGACAGCGGCTGTAGTCTCTCTCTCTCCCTCTCTGTATCTATCTTTCTTCGTTCGCTAGCCTTCCTCTCTCCTCTCTGCTCCGCTCCTCACCACCAACCCTCTCTTTCCGTCTCCCGCTTTTCTCCCTCCTTTTCTCTCCCCCCGCCTTTTCTTTCTCGTTTCTGTATCTAGCCGTATGCACGAAGTCTTTCACGGCTCTAGTGTGCGCGCGTACCACGCACACGCGAAAATCGCAACGGTTCTCTATAGGCTGTACGTCGGCCGTCCTCGTCGGCCAAACGGGGCCACACAGAAGCGCCTCTCTGTCACGGTAATGGTGTAATACAAGACTTCGTTTGTACCCGTGCACGTAATACGTAAGAATGAGGCAAGAGTTCCCCCTCCTTCCCGGCTCTTTCTCTTATCCCCCCCTCTCTCTCTCTATCTCTCCTTCTTTCCCTTTCGAGCCCTCTTTCTCTCGACGACCCTACCCCCTTGGCCCTACGTTTCCGTTCTCTTCGCCGTCTTCCCGTGTGAATCCCCCATTCCCTTTTCTTCGTCTGCGCAATTTCCATCCTCGCTCGTACACGCCGGAAACTTTATCTTTCACTTTTCTCGTCCCACTCTCCCCCGTTGTTTCTCTGCTTTTCTCCGCCTCGGATCCCTTTCAGCTCTAAATGAACGCGCTTGCGCTTGGTCGTCCCGCGGGCCTAGGAGATGGAACGTTGCGTTTCCTCCTCCTCTTCCTCCTCCTACTCCTTCTCCACTTCTTCATCTTCTTTTTCTTCTTCTTCTTCTTCCCGTTCCTCGTTGCCCTTCTCGCTCGTTGCATCTTTTCTTCTTTCTTGCTTGCTTTCTTTCTTTCTCTCTCTCTCTGTCTCTTTCTTTCTCTGTTCGTTTGTCGCCTCTTTCGACGACCTTCTGCGAACCCGTTCATCCATTCCCGCCATGCCCATCACTCCCACGTGCTTTCTTTCCGGTGAAAACGGCTGGCCCAATCGGCACGCGAGCACGCGGGCGAACGCGAGCGCAATCATGCTAGCCTAGCACAGATACCAAAGCCTCTCGATACAGTTCTTTTTCATACCGAGGAATTATAATGCCGTTGCTCCAGTTATGCATCGGACACGCTCTCAGCCGTGATCGATAGTGAAATGCTTGAATGACTCGCTGGTAAACACCTTCGGCTTCAGGTTTCCTCCGTGTTTATTTTAATTACGGCTTTAGCTAGTGACGCAAACATCTTTGACTAGTCTTATCAGAGGATTAGTGTGGCAGCAGCGGGAATCGGCTGATCAACGTTTTCCCCTCACCGAGGAAAACGCGTCGATGACGAGATGTTTCGATTCGACACCACTACACGCCCTTTGCTTGTATGAAAAATGCCCCGAGGAAAATGCGGTAGAATTACCGGACACACACACCAGATCTAATTCCCGCGCGAAAGTGAATATTAAATCTGATAAGATTAGCGGGTGACCTGATCGGACATTTAGTTTGACGATATTCAGAACACCTTCTCACCACTTTTTTTCGGTTTAATGCTGGGCTACACGGTACTTGGACTTTCTAATGAATTTATGGCGACTGGTTTTTCTTCGCGCCGACGACATTCGTGGTTGACTGAGATGCACAAAAATGTGATCGAATGGAACGCTCTGAATTTAGCTTCGTATGAACTACACCTACAAAGATAGCTTTCAGATGCAGTTAAGGATGTTCTGGAGGTACAATGGGAGACAAAAGTACAAGAAATTCGAAATTCATCAATACATGGCAATGAAAGCCATTCATGAGTATATTTTGCATTAAACTTTTGCGAATACTGTACCCTCTGTAGCTATATTCAGTGGTCTAGGCTTGTCGCGTTTCCATGCTAGTGAGAGACGACACGATAAATTTGACGTTTTGTAGCAGTTTATAACTTTTTTACTCTGTAACTGTTTAGTGAATCCTAATATATTTTGAACATAATTAATTACATAATTTTTACTACATATACAAAAAAACTGGAGTTTCTAGTTGCGTTTTTTCAAGGTTTAAATAGGGTTTGAAGTGGAATTTTATGAATTCTCCATAAGAAGACGTGTTAAAATGTGCAAACTTTAAGTTGCTATAATTCTTAAACGGTGCAGTGAATCGAACCCAAACTTTGGTAATTGCATTAATTTAGTAAGAATTATACCTTGTGAAATTTTCAAAAATTTTGTTGCGTTTTTACATACCTCCAGAACATCCTCAACTCGTCTGCTTGCGTGAAGATTTGTCTCTGATCATTTTCAAATGACATAGATTTTTTTCACATTCTTCGTATACGCATAATATGGTGTATCAATTAAATGTATTAACCCGTAGCAGTCGAGGGGTGACTCGGAGTCACCAATAAACTTTGTTGTACCATTATTCGCAGTATTGTTTACATTATTAAATATGTTGGTATGTCATACTGCGATTCAACCCTTTCCAAACTGAAATTATGATTCTCAAAACTTTTACTGAACACGTCTTTCCCTAATTTAGCTCTGAAATTTAGTTTTTCCATACATAATCTGGTTTCGTAAAAAAACCAACTGGAGTGAAATAGAACTTTGTATTCTGTACGAATATGTTTATAATAGGTTGAAAATAATATAACAGTATGTTTAAATTATTCGTAAATGCTAAAAGAACGCTGTCTACTAATCAATTACACATTTAAGTATTGTATAAGGTATTATATCAATTTCATGTCCATGAAATGAGAAAAATCATATACAATGGAATTATTCTAGATCGGATGGAATTTGTATTATATAATTTTCAAGTAAAAATAGCATAAGGTTAATTGGAAGGTTCATTTCAGACTCGTTCAAGGAGACCATAATGAAACAGCCTACGTTAGAATATATGTATCTGAAATGTGCGTTGTTTTAATTGCGACAGAAATTGAAAGAGACGATAACCGAACTAAGCTGACGAAAAATAATAATAGATAGTACAGTTGTGATTATTAACCATACAAAGACAGCCTCGAGACTCGGCTACTTATCTGCGTACATAACGATCTACTTCCGACACTTCTCCTCAGAAATAATATCTGTGCTCAAATAGGAATCATATTTCAATGACGATCTTGAACACGTAAACTGCGATGCGTATCTTTTCGTAAATGGTCTACGTCATTTTTCTATTATACATAATACACATGACTGTGAGAACATGTAGTACATATACTACATACTATGAGAACGGAATAACGAAGCTGCATAAAATGTGGCAAAACATGGCGTTGCTTCAATGCTACACACGATCGCGGATATACTTAACCGTACCTTTTTCCTTTAAATCTAAACAGTTCGAACATGTAAATTGAAAAAAATACGCTGCGTAACCGTGCAAAAATAAATTTCAGCAAAATTGCAGCGATAAACCGAAGTCAAGTGTGCAAATTACGATCGCGCGACTTCAAACGTTAGAGCAGTGGTTCTTAACCTTTTTGAAGTCAGGGAACACTTTTGATTGTATGAAAAATTTGCGGAACACCAAAATTAATGATCCGAAAAACAAACAAAAACATCCCGCGTAGAAATAAATATATATTTTAGAAAATATATTAAATATATTTCGCAGAATTTCACGGAACCCTTGCAAAAAGCTCGGCGGAACACCGGTTAAGAACCAGTGCGTTAGAGGGTCGCCAGCAAAACTAATGTTCAAACAATTCCGGAGGATTATTTTTTCTGGTACTTTGAGTCGCGTCAACTGCTCAAATTATACATGCGACTATCGAGTCTGTTATAGTGTTTTCATTAGCAGTTTGGTTTCTTTTGATGAGTACACAGCGGATCTTTATGCATAGTAAAAATGATTTACGTCAGCAGAGGTTACATTAACCCTTCGGGGACGACATCGGTACATCATACTGACCCTAAGAACATTTTAAAATTGATTTTACACGGTGGAAATTTTTAGACTCATTTTCTAGAATTTGAAGGATCTACAGGATGTTTCGTTTATCTGATAACGGAAATATCTTGTGACGCACTGAAGTTACGAAAAAAATGTGTTCACAAAAATGGTTCGGTATGAAGGGTACAATCACACAGTCTAATTTTTTTGAGGACTAGAATGGTAGGCAGGGGGGATTTCAAAGTCAAATTAAGTTTTTTAAATTGAATGTCCTATTTTTTATACCATATATGAATAGAGTATCAAATTCTGAGTATAATAGTGTTGACCTTCATATGTCCTAAACCATATACACATATAGACATATGTTCATATGTCCTAAACCTAATAGTTAACGAGATATTATACAAAGGAGAAAGAAAATTGTTTCGATAATATCGCGTTAACTATTACGTTTAAGAAATATGAAGGTTAACACTATTATACTCAGAATTTGATACTCTATCGATCTACGGTATAAAACATAGGACATTCCATTTAGAAAACTTAATTTGACTTTGAAATCCCCCCTGCCCAACATTCTAGTCCTCAAAAAAATTAGGGTATATGATTGTACCCTTCATACTGAACAATTTTTGTAAACAGATTTTTTTCGTAACTTCAGTGCGTCAGATAAACGAAACACCCTGTAGATCACCAACAGATTACACTAATCCTTAACATAATACAATATCGAAGGGTTAAAATGCATTTCTTCTTTTAATAATTTCAATCTTCTCAATTTGCCTAAAGCAAATTTAGGGAATTAAGAAGAAAACGACAAATTTCGAACAGGTGATAGTGTAACTCAAAACAGGAAAAAGATTAAAAGAGCTTGACAATGCCGATATACTATCTTTAACTTATAAAAATCATTAATGAGGAAAATGCATTTTTACTTAACTCCTATAGGAGCTTGCAACTGATGAATAACAATTTTATTTTGCATACGGCATAAAGATCCGCAGTCTAGTGATAGCAAACACGAGAATGGCGACTTGCCTTATCGTGCTCAGTTAAAATATTAATAAATACGTACAAATGTAAGAAGGTTCTTAGTCTTTTTTACCATAAATCCCTAAAATATCGGTGGGGTCAGTTGTCTCGTCTTGATTAACCCTCATCCGTCCCTCATTTCACAAACTGAATCTGTCCCTCGGCTTCAAATTGACACAGTGGTAAAAGATCGATGAAATAACGAGGTAAACAGTTATTCAAATCGATGAGTTAACATTAACATCTTGGGTTTTCCGGTTATCTGTGTCGCATTAAAACAATAAAAGTGACGAAGTTTCGAGCAGACTTGCCTTCAACTAACAGAACAGTACAACTTATTTCAGGAGAATTGTGTCAAATTGAGGAACGGATGAGGGTTAAGGGAGTAGACTCCTTTTTCCAGGATTGCAAGGGTGCGGGAATCACGTTCTTATGTCTCGATAATACAAAAATGGGGTTTATCAGTAGTCAAAACCGCTAGACAAAAAATCGCTGTCGAACTCAAAACTCCTATTTTCTCGTCCTTAAATATCAGATCGTTACGTTATGAACCAAATATTCAAGCATGTTATCTTCTTTCCAATTTTTTCAAGCAATGTAATTTAAAGATTTAAAGTTATGTAGTTAATGTGTTATTTACTTAATGTGTTCTGCTGTGCCTACATTACTAATGTTTAACTATAAGATGTATACTACTAATATATAGCTTTATAACCCCCTATGGGGAATTCCAATTAAGCTATCAATTAAAAAAAATGAAAAAAACTGAGAACGCGAATCCTGCACTCTTGCAATCCTGGAAACGAGTCTACCGCCTTAACATATTGTTCGTCCTGGCAGTGAACGTGTGGAGGCTGTCCTTCAATACTGTACCTATCGGAAGCCAATATTAATAGAGTTCCTCTATTCAGAATCTCGACGAAAAGTCTGATTCGATATCGTAGGGGTTAACGGAGTCGAATGTTGGCTTCCGAAGAAGATTGCTATAACAACAGGAAAACGAATGAAGCAGCGAAGGAGGATGGTCAACTCCATTCTACCTGCAACGTTCGTTTGTCGCGTCGAGTAATTGCCATGCTACGTATTAGACAGTTCGTAAATAATAAAGCTCGCTGGTCACCGGGTGTACAACTGCTCTTTCAGCTGCTCCAAATTGATAGGTGCGGTTCCCTGCAACTAGTTTATGTAACCGCTTCGTCGTCGTCGTCGTCGTCGTCGTCGTCGCCGCGATACCGAAGCTGCTTCCGATCGCAGGAAAAATTTCTTTTCATTCATCTGTTCGGGGCTGCTCTCATGGCGAGAGCGCGCGGCGCGGCTCGGCGCGCGCGTCGTCGTCCCGTTTCATTAACGCAACCTTTAAGCACGCGAGAACGTTTTACTTTTCATTGGAACTATTTATAAACATTCTTCGAAAGAATTTCATGGCCGACCAGTGCGGCTTGAATTCGAGTCGGTGTACCAGATACGTGATTGTTTCTTTATCCCTCTTTCTCTGGCCGGCTCGTGCCGTGGCCGGGGACGTACGCACACGGTGTATGTAGTACGCGTGTACGTGTGTCTGCACGTATGTATGTAGATACTCTCTATGTACCCACTGCCGCTTCTGGTGTAAATGTACCTACCCGCAGCTATTGCCATTCGTAGATTCGGTCAACGATGTGCACGCGTCCGGAGATTACGGCAACGGCCGGCTATACTTAGAGCGGTAGACGAATTTCGCTCGAGGGCCGCTTAGAAACGAGGTCGGGGAACAGCTGATGCGATATGCACCGAGCCGCAATCCACCGTGATAACGCTTCCCTTTTGCTTTCAACAGACTCTCGCTCTGCGGACGATCTAACCGATTTCTCTCGATATATACAGTCTACATTCATACCTTCTGTATACTGTTCGCTGAACCACGTGTTTCGCCAGATTTCAAGATAACAAAATATATCTGGCTTTCGTGATTCACTTATACTATGCCGAGCTAGAATCAACATCACCTTTCGCATCAACTTTATGAATGATTTAATAAAGCCGACACTTGATAAAGTGTTGAAATGCTATAATCAATCTTCGAATGGAATTACAGCCACAGTGAATTCTTGACATTTTTACGAGAACTATTTAATTGTAAATATTTCCTCGCAGCTATTTTTCTTCAACTTTACAACAGCTCTACAGTCATGTCGCAAAATAAGGTTCATTGTTAACGAATAACAAGATTGCACCTAAGCGTTCCACGAAAATATCTTGGATTTTTCTGCAATCGTTTTTACATATACCATTGTTAGCAATTTTTACAATATCCTCAAACAAAGAAACATTTACTCTACCCAGAATCAACGACTCCGTATGCACCAGCCTAATGAATCTTGCTCGAATCGAGCGTCTCTCTATTTGGTTAGCCGCCAAGACTTTCAGGAGCCTGCACCGTTGCTCAATTGTTAAAAATGTCGTCGTCTTAAGTAATAATTTAATCGGTAATCGATGAGAAATAGGTAACCTTTTGGACAGATGTGAACGCTGCAACACGGGCAATAGCGTCGTTTAATCGTTCCGAGATTCAACATCTGTGTTATTCAGCTTATACAAATTATCTTTTTCTTAGTCAATAATATATTAACCAATCAACGATATTGAAATGTTTATTTTTGTCCAAAGCATGGTGCCGAATCATTCTTTAACAAGAAACAAAACATGTTTTCTATCAGTCTTCGTTCTTGCAAAATTCTTTCTAATGCAATTCGAAGTAGTTTTTAAAATACAGGATACTATTGGGTTGGCAAGAAAGTAATTTCTCTATTTTATGGTGAAATAAAACTGAATTTATTTATTCAAGTGATGAACTTTAATCAATATAATATTTTCTTATTTAATCTTTTTCGCTAAAGATCATCGAACAAAAGGGAAAATAGCTCATTGCTTGAATAAAGAAGTTCGGCTCTATTTCACCTTAAAATACCGAAAGTACTTTCTTGCCAACCCAATATTAACCCTTTGCAGTCGGAACTATTTTAACTTGAAAATTAAACATTTCTTCCGACCTAGAACAATTCCATTGTTGTACAGCACTTTTTAGTGGTGACTCCGAGTCACCCCTCGGCAGCTAAGGGTCAACAATAAAATTCATTAATAAACCTTTTGACGATCGGTTCAAAAATATAAATAAGTGAAAGTGTCGAAAAATCGTTGCACGCGATAATGGCTGCGTGAAACATTCATTGGAGTTCCAAGAGAATACAAGAAGAGCCGGTCGACGAAGATGAGAAAGAAGAACACGAGGAGCTCGAAAAGAATTTCTGCAGGGCGGCGTTGAATATTCGCGCGCGCGTTATCACCGGCTAACTAATTGTGAGAAACTAATTAATTTGTTTGGCGCGGGCTGCGAAGACGTCGGGCCATCCCGTCGCCGGCGACCGCCTCGAGTTATCGTACCCGATATTATTTATTTATTTATGGTGCGGTCTAAATTAAAAGCGCGTCGAGAAGGCCAAACGTCTTGCGTAATCGTTGCAGGGAGCACGCGGCTGTTTATCATTACGTGTGAAAGAGAGGAGAGGAGGTGGATGAGGATGTGGACTAGACGAGCGGCGCAGGGGCGGACGGGGAGGGCAGGAAGAGAGAAAGAAAGGGAAGCGAGAAAAAGAGGGGAAGACTGCAAGGTCCTCTTCAACCTCGGCACGCATGCAATTAAGCACTTTGCCAGGCTTTTTTTCGCATTGTCTCTCTCTCGGTGTTTATGCTTTTAACATCCTAGACGCTTCGCTTCGCTAGCGCCTCCGTTACACTCATTTGCATCCGGCGTCATTACTTTTCCACTATTTTTCCATTAATTCTACGCCTAGATCGTCGCAAAAACTGGAACTGCATTTTGTCGATTTTCTTTGATTGGAACACGATCGCTGGTAGTCGAGCGGTTTCATACGCGGAAGTTCTGTCATTCGAGCGGAGTGTGTTCTATTAATCAGATGTGATCCAATGAGGAAATTTCCTAGATTTACGAAGAAAATGTTGACGCATACGCTACCGGGCAAAAGTTTCGAATCACTTGTTGATTTTTGGAAAATTCGAATATACCCTTCAATTGTTAGATGATCCATCGTTATTGTATCACACATTAACTGGTTGAATAATACATATTTCATATTATACATAAATGCACTTTTCTAACGAGACCTCTTTGGCAACTTCTGCAAGAAGCATGGATCAATATCAAATTAAGGCGGTCCTTTAATGAAAGAGCAATTTGAAGAAAAATACGCGTTCCTTGATAAAAAGAAATAAATAATACAAAATGTAGAATATATTTATTAGTGTATATCATTATGTACATAAAAGTCTAGGGGGTTTGCGCAGCGCATGACTAGACAGTCGCCGGGCACGCAACATTTCTCCGTTTATCAGCGCAATCTTATCACCGTGGATGTTCTTTTCCTCGCCTGACTCACGCGACACTACAATTAGGTCAATCTACTTTGCTCACCGACGACCAGTGCTTTCCGGAGCCGAATGATAACCCTTTTTTTTACGAAATAGGGAATAGCGGTATTAGGTCATTGTCAGAAAGTCCCACGAGTTTCTCATTGTTAGCTCTGGCCCACATTGTACGTATACTCTGCGTCTTCTGTCTCTCCCATTTTTCAAAAATTACGTACTCTAGAACAGACAGACAGATACACACTCGGTCACATCTATCGAAGCCTTACCGTACTTCTGCACAAAGCCAAGCATTTCCTACGGATCTCGTTTAGAGCGCAACTCTGCTCGTATCTCGCGCGGCACAGATTTCATGGTTTGCGCAATATTTTTGATCGGGCGTTGCGCAAACAAGTCACTCATTCCCCGCGGCAGTTGACAAACGTCGTGCACATCTATCGAAGCATTACCGTAGTTGTGTATCAGACACTTGCTACCTCCGATTCAGAGCGCAGTGTAACTCGTATCTCGCGCGGCCCAGATTTCACGGTTTGCGCAATATTTTCGATCGGTGGTTACGCAACAAGTTAGTCATTTTCCGCGGCTGTTTACAAACAGCGTGTCCGCAACAGCGGCATCCGTTGGAAATGTCATAGCGGGCCCGGGAGCCGATCGGGAACAGCCTCTGGAGCAGTATCGTCGAGAGCTCCAGAAAATAGAGCCAGCCAGTCACCCAGTCAGCCCGTTGTCGGTTTGTTGTTCGGCGGCGCCGTGTCCCGAAAATTATGGAACAACACCCCCCGGGGTCACTCGGTCTCTCGTGAGACAGTCTCACCCTCCTCCGAACTCTTTCACCTCTGCTCGTGGTGCTCCCCCCTTCCTCCCTCCCGGTTGTGTCCCGGGGTCTGTCCCCTCCCTCCGGCGAACGGTGCTCCTTTCTAACACTCGAACGTTTGGCTCTGTGCACCTCATCCCACGAGGTGGTCTTGGACGCGATCGTACTTGCACCTTTCTCACAGCGCGCGACGCAGCGCAGGTCTAGCCGTGTATCCCTTCTTTCCTCGTCCCTTTCACTCGGATCCGTGGCGAGACGAGGAGAGCAGGTTCAGCGAAATGCGAAAAAGAAGGGAGCACCGAGAGAAAAGGGCAGGGGGAGAACGAAGAGAAAGAGAGAGAAAGAGAGAGAGAGAGTTAGCCGGAGAAGGACAGCGGCAGCTCTTCGAGGTGCAATGGAACACCGGCATGGAAAAACAGAGATAGAGGACACGGGGGCAATATTATAACAGGCGAACGAGAGGAGGACAGACGACGAGGAAAGAGTAGGGGACGGGGAAAGAGAATGCAGAATGAGAAGTAGAAAGATGGAGATCCAGTTTGACCGTATAGGTTAGATCCTCGTTGGTCTTGTGTATTTCGAGATGACTCGTTTTATTGCGAATCCGGTTTGCTCTCCGTGACCAACAACGGCGCAAGAGGAGTCGCGAGAGGAGACAGAATGAGAAAAGAGAGAGCTCCGTTGCATCGAAGGGCTGCGACTGATGGAGGAAGCGGAGGAGGAGTCGTAGGAAAAGGAAAGGGAGTGATCTTTCTTTGGTCGTTCCACCGACTCGGACCCTCCCTTTCTCCTCTTATTTTCCTCTAGTTGCTGATCCTGTTGCTGCTGCTGCTGTTGCTGCTGCTGTCGCTGTTGCTGCTACCTACTGCCTTCGCTGCGGACCCATACCCCATGCTCGATGTTCTTGTTGCTACCGTCTAGTTGCTAGGGACCAGTCGTCCGGCTACTGATGCGCACCACGGACCGGTGGTGTAGGTGATAGAAGTGACGATGCTGGAAGGTGGTGGCCAGCTTCAAGGTTGCTTGCTCTCGACGATCTTGCTACTTGCACACCGGATATACAATACGTACATATGTATACGTTAACTAGACCTGCTAGGCATAAACGGTCTCGTGTACGCTCCTGTGACTCCTCGCGAAGGTCCTCATGGATCAGCCTTTTAGATCTTCCTTTTCAAACCCGATGTCCAGGTTGGGGATTGATAAGATGGCTCTTGGGGATTCCCCGATGTTAGCACGTTTCGAACGTGTTCCTTCAGTGTAGTCTTCTTCAATGGTCTATGGATAATGGCTTGCAATTATGGTTGCGATCTTTCACCTTTCTCTTCAGTTGTTTGCTCTCGCCGATCAATCTTTCCGACACAGTTTTCAAGTTGCAGACTGATAAGCTGACTCTTCGGGGTTCCCCGGTGTTCGGACAAATTGTCGACGTTTTTGCTAGGTGTACGCGAAGGTTTCAGTCGTTTTAGAATATGAATTAGAATCAGATGGTAGAAGCTGCGAGTTCAGCTATCAATTACAGATACAATTTGTCCAGACATGACCGACGTAGCAGCGAACGTGTAAACAAGCTTATTCAGTTCCAATTTAAAAAGAAAATCATCGCTCTATCTCGTTTCTATCGAACGTTCTCTGATTTGGACAGAAATCACTTTGTGCCACTGTGCAGCACTCGGCAGAAGCTGCGAGCGTAACTACGGATTACAGAATCCAATCGTTAATTTGTCGCACGTGGTGCTACTTTATTTTCCGAATGTAACGAGCATGCTAATGGGTAAAAGATGATTGAAAAATACGAGGAACGAGCGAGCCCTTGATGCGAGACGCGCAGGCGGCGGCTGCTCGGCCGCACCCCGGCATGATTCGAGGAAAATACCTTTCCATCGTGCTCCGATCATCTTACGTCACTCGCAGCGCTTTGTCTTCCTGCTCCGAGTATCACAGTCTCTCGGCAATTGATTGCAGACTTTACCATAATACTTCGATCCGGAAGATTTAATTATACATTCGCATATCGACGCCAGGAAAATTGCGTTCGCTTTAATGGACTCCGCGAACCAGGAACTGTGCGGCTGCAGCACGAGCGCGTCCGCGACACAGCAGCAGCGCGCGCGAGAAACATTCAAACCAAAAGAGATTCTTCTAATTGCCGTTGAATTGCGCGATAACTATCGCGCCACGGCCAATGGAAAAACGCTTTGCGGTTTCACCGTGGAAAGATACAAGCTCGCTTCGCAACCAAAACAAGGTTGTGCAAGCGTGCGTATATGCACCGAGCGCTAACACTGATAGGTGGCCACCTATTTTCGTTCCGGCACGCGGCGCGAATGTGTGCCGCGCTTGATAAAATTTTAGGAGGCTCGTAAGCGCCATTCCCGCTCATTGTTTCGACGTCTGCAGATTATTATACTTCGCGCGCAGTTCCACCGTGGCTGGAAACTTGCTCTAACCTAGTTACTCGCAATAGCGAAGTCGCTTCGTTAATGTATATCATTATTATTTATTTATTGCTTTAAACCTATAAACCTTTATACGTATAAAGTTTATGATAATATGCACGATTATGTTACAATATGTCTTACAAGGGAACATATTCAGTTGACACAAGCCAATTTTAATGAAACTTATGTGAGATATTGATCATCGAAAAATATTTGAAAAGTGTTTTTTTTTATCGGCAACCATCCACTTTGAAGGAGTGAAAACAACCCCCAACGGTGGGTGTCAGAACTATATTTATTGAGATATCTCGGAAACCAGAAGAAATTATGTGTTTTTAATGGGAAATGTAGTCGCGCATGAAAATTTCAACAAAAGTTTTTTGGTTAAACAATGTATTAAAAATTTTATGTTTTTTCGCAGTTTCTCTTATTTATTGTTAGTTCATTTTAATGTAACGTCGGGTTACTACCATCGCGAACTAACAATAAATAAGAAAAACTGCAAAAAAACATCAGTTTTAATATATTGTTTAAACAAAAAACTTTTGTTAGAATTTTCTTGCGCGACTACAGTTTATTTAAAAACACACACAAAATTTTTTAAAACATCTGGTTTTCATGATATCTCAAAAAATATGGTTCTGACCCTCAACTTTGGGGGCCGTTTTCACCCCTTCAAAGTGGATCGTTGCCGATAAAAAAAGCACTTATCAAACATTTTTTGATGAACTATGTATATCTTACATAAGTTTCATTAAAATCGGCTTGTATCAACTCAATACGTTCCTTTGTTAGTGTCTAACTTACAATTAATTTACATTAGTTTTGTTAGGTTACAACTACCTCATTGAAATTAAATTTTCATGAAGCATATTTTAATGAAATCAAAAGTCGCTTCGTTAATATATTATTATTATTATTTATTTATAGCATATTATACAATATATGATTATGTTACAATGTGGCTTAGTGTCTAACTTACAATTAACTTATATTAGTTTTGTTAGGTTATAACTATCTCATTGAAATGAAATTTTAATTGAGCATATCTTAATGAAATCAAAAGTCGCTTCGGTCATGTATTCGCATCAGAATCATCGAGGGATGAAATTTATTTTTATTCAACTCCTGCATCCCCCAGAACCGATGCGGAATCATAAAGCAACCGACTTATGCGATTCTCATAATTATTAGCAAGTATCTTGCTCGTCTCCAGACAATTGTTTTACCCGCCTATTTTTCTTCATTCTTGCATTAGCATTTATATTGTACATGCACGTGCTTATGCGCGTTGGAACAGTTCGCGTTTAAATTTCAATACAGCCAGATAAAAACGCCATAAATTGTTGTAAAAGTAATATCCTATAGCGAGTGTCTAATAAATCATACTTTTTTACGAACTCTAAGTAGTTTCGAGTCAAACTGAAAATGGTTGTTTTTCTATGTTAATATGTTTCGAAATATTTCGAAAAATTGGCAAAAGAGAACTTTTAAGAATGTACGATATTCTTTTGTTAGGGTAAAGTGCCCAAACATGAATGCTCTTTCTCGACCTAAAAATTACCAGTTTTAGATGCATTTCCTTCCTATAAGATTCTGAGGTCAAGTTTGTTCAAAAATTAATACAGCTTAGGAAAAAAATATTTTTGCCGCTATTGTTGCCGCTGGTTTCGAGTAACTGTTTCCCGAGTGATTAACGTGCCTTCGGCGATGTTCTAATTATAGCAACAAAAAAAAAACACGGATGAACACGTCTATTTATGCGGTCGATTCTCGTCGTTTGCAAAATCACGTGCCGCTGTTGTCATGCTAAGCGGGTTTCTCGTTAAACCACGCGTGCACCGCAAAAATTTCGTTCGAAAGAGAGATTATTATTCATAAAATACATTGAAAGTCGTCAAGCGATTCGTAAGCGTAACAGCATTGTACTTGTATCCATCGAGTTGTATTCTTATCCATTCAACCTGCTTCTTGCATTTGCATTTCATAGAAAGCGCTCGGGCGAGAGTGATTTGTTCTCACGTGTGTGACCACACCGCTCCCCATAGTCTTTTGTGTATTAACTCGGATTCGCTGATCGTTCATCGACGTCATCCCGGCGACTATAAAACCACTTGTATGAACGCTATTCGATTGTTCCATCGAGTCCGTCAACGTTTAACACTGAACTAAGGTGGAGTGGGGTAAGTGCGTGAACGGGGCAAGTGCGTTAATTGGTTATTTTTATTATAATACGAACGAAATTTCTCTAGCTTGTATTTATTAATGTATTATAGTATAAGTTACAACTAGAATAAAGGTGTTTTCCTCGCTTAAATCAACCAATGCCAAACAGTCACGTGCGAGGATCACGTACAACTTTGAGGTTACCTTGAACGTGCAATAGTTTACAAGTTGTTAATATATTCTGTGTGTTGTTATTTTAGGTAAGTTCAACAGATATTGATGTAGGGTTACATTAAATAAACCGTTTTTATTGTATTTTTTTTAATTTATTGAGAAAGACACTAAGATGATCTTGCCCCGTAAATATTACTACACGGGGCAAGTCCGCACTATCACGGTGGGGTAAGTCCGTACTGTATGGGTAACTATAAAACTAAACAATATATTTAATGCACTGAAAAGCATTTTATAGCAGGCTTGTTAGTCATTCTTTTCTTGCCCCGTAGCACTTGAAACAAGGTACGAAAGCATTTTTAAGTCTCAGAGACGGACTCGCCCCATTTTCGGGGCAGTGTGTGTCCCGGTTGACACTTTGTACAATATTCTACTAAAATGATAATTTTCAAGAAAAATTAGAATCCTACATAATTCTAATTCATCAGTAACAACTGTGGCAAGAGTTTGATACCAAGAGCGTTAAGTTTATACATACCAGACTGAAAATACATCAGTTTAAAGTCCAACTTTGCAAAAACTTGGGGGCGCACTTACCCCACTCCACCTTACTACAAAATCGACGGTTTTAGATTTGCTATATTACAATTATTGAAATTACAAAGGCGTTTTCATGGGATTTGATTAAATACATTCTTTTATTACCATATATATTATTATAAAAACCGCACAAAATGTAAATAAATTTAATTTTAATATTTTTGTAATATACAGTACACATCAGTCACTTTTGATGTCCGTTTCTGAAAATTATGGATACATAAGCGTTTTCTTTGTTTGAATGATATTGTACAATTTTTCAATGCCTCAAAAAATAAATTTAAATATAATAGATGATTAAATAAGTAACATATTCGTAAATTCTTTCACTCTATCTCCTGTTTTAAATTTCACCGACTCATTTTCGCCGTAAACGCAGAAAATCCGCGGTCTACTGATAAGGACAACGCAACGTCTGCAGAAAGTGCTCCAAAGAAAAAGTGAAACGAAAGAAATATTTCTGAAATCAGTGAGAATGAAAATTAGCAAAGCAGTTTAAACGTTGATACTGTCATTTCTCCGGTGCAGAAATTGCGTTGCCATTAGTGATGGCGTGCTCAATTACTAACCGTGATTTATCACAGTGATCGCAGAATCGCGATCACGATCGTGATTTGAACTTCAATCATGTCGTGATTGTGAGTTTTTAATCTAGAGCTTTGCTCACCGTCATCATTTTCAATCTCGATTGAATTAGTTCTTTTTTGAAATACATCGATTCGCTTGCATAAAAATATCTGCACATAACGAAAATTTACTACATTTAAATGACAAAAATAGAAAATATTATATTAAATTTTCTTTTCCGTTTTTAAAAAACGGGAATTTTATTTCCACAGATGGTACACGCTGACATATTTATTTAACGCGCCGAAAACGTATAATTTATAACAATTTTAAGACTGTAGAATGTATTTCCACCAAAAGAACAAAGATAATATAGAACAAAGCACATAAGTTTGCTTAATTGTCAAGCAAAAACTTTCTTAATTCTTCCTCTCGATTTCGAAAGCGTAATATTTATTTAAATTGTATAAAACTGCAGACAATTCCTTTTATAATTATGTATGTATATGCAAGTATAGGAAACGCAAACGATAGTTAGAGAAACGTCTTGCAAATCTAAAGAATTTGATAAAAATGCAATGTAACTCGCAATTTTCTCAGGTTACGGCTCTGTGACTTGCGCGAAGAACAGTCCGCTCCCTGCCAATCAGAAGCGATCACGAATCACTGTGAAAAATCACCGTGATTGGAGACGATCGTCATCGAATCGAATAAAAGTATGTAGCAGTTCTCACGGCATCCCTAGTTGCAATATTCGTGGAGCGTGGTGTTGAGAGGCGTGCATCGTTCGGCGGTCCGCTTTTGACAGTGGTTTTTGGGCGTCCGAAGAAAACGGTTGCTCGCTGTCATCGCGAGGAACGGAGTAATAGAATGTTGTAACAGCGCAGGCTGATGTCATGCGTTAACCTTCTACTTTGCACGTACAGCTATTCACAGAAACGCTCGTTTACTGCGTCGCTACACAAAACAGCTCGGCGAACAGAGTATTTTTCAGAGCGGTGTCCACCGATCCGGCGAAAAAACCCGCGAGGCGGTCGTAAAATTGCCTAGGAAGTAGTCGAGGGAACGTCCAACGCGATTGTTTCTTACGTAATTACGAATTCCGCGGTCGCCTTGCGGCTGTTACCGTTTTCGTTTGGGCCTTATACTTCGCAGAGACACTCGCTGATCGATTTCCGGAAAACATGTTACTCCGAAAAAATCCGATACCCGGAATAACCGAACGGGCTTCGATCTAGTTTTTTTTTCGTGGATCGGATTGCCAGGAAAAATCTGTGTCAGAGTGCAACCTGAATGTTATATTATATGTTGTTCGAAGATTTCCGTGGATTTTTCGTTGAACAAAAATATTTATGCATCTCTTCCAGAGTTGTGCTAATTTAAATACATGGTAATTGAATTTCATTGTATTTTATATACTCGGTATTTGAATTATATTATAATTGCATTGCACAATTCGACCCTTTCAATATGAATTTTGATGACACTGATACTAATTTGTTTTCTTTGTCCACCTGTTGTTCTTCTTAATTATAATTCATAGTTACACTGTAATTGTATTTCAATTGTCATATCGAATTATATTGTAATTGAATTGAATAAGAGATCAGAATTACAAATCACATTGTAATCGAATTGAATAAGAGACCATTATTACAAATTAGTGTTCTGCAAGGGAGAAATACTCGGTTAAAATTTCATTCCCAGTATGCATAAACAACGCAATCGGCGATCGAGTGCTGGACAGTGGAAAATAGTTCTCCCGAACGAGAGTCCATGACGAATCCTTCGGTGACAAGTGAACGGCTGCAGATAAGACTCCATTTTCCGTGAACGTGACCAGATAATGGTCGGAGGAGGTCCTCGACTTTCCAAAGGCGGAAAGCGTGCACGAGCACGCACCTGGGCTGCCATTTTGCGTGTGGAAAAGAAAAATATCAGCCTCTGAATAGACCGATAGCTTCGGAAAACAATAGTTACCGGCTTGCAAGAGAAAATGTGATGAAAACATCAACGGCGTTGATGTAATCGCGGCATCCAGCGGGAGCTCGCCTGGCGGCCGCGCCGCGCCGCTCGAAACGAGCCTTTCGCGAAAAATAGGAAACCTGATTCTAGATAAATGCTACTTCCCGGAATTTTCAATGCCGATAGTCATCTTCGCAACGTATGATTTGTTGCGCGATTGTACCGCGCGAGCCCGAAACTGATAAAGCACAAATTATGTGCGAATACTGTGCGATTCTGGTGCGAGACAGATGGAAACCCCGCCGCACAATGCAGCGATCCGGCCGTTCAATTGATTTCAAATCACCGCGAAAACTGACGTTTTAATTACTCTGCACAATTATATCTGAACGCAGCTGCCGCTAAATGCAATATTTAGCCGCTACTTATTCATACGCAAGATTGCCCAAGAATCTGGATGTAGAAATTTTATTTGAAATGTACCAAACATCCTCTAAAATATACATATCTAGATGGCGTGAATAGGTGGCGAATTTACTGCATTTATGATAAGAACGAATAGATGCAATATGAACAAATTTATAATTGTCAACATATTATTCTCAGCTTATCGAAGTCATTTAAGAAAGAAGGATTTGTATACTTAATTCTCGTCTCTTATACTCGATGGAAACAATTTTCATTTTGCATAAAGATCTGCAGAATATAATGATAATGATACATATTATTTTGTTGTTTTTTATTACGAATAGATGGCGAATTTTCTGCATTTATGATAAGAATGAGTAGGTGTAATTTGAAAGAATTTATAATTACTAGACAGCTGGTCTTTACACAAAATGAAAATGTTTTACCTGAATTATAACAAACTGGAGTGAAATCGGAATTTATTTTCTTTGTCAACATGGATAAAAAAGGTAGAAAATAATATAAAAGAGTTTCTAAATTCTTGCAATGTTTTCACTGTTTTAAATTACACCTACTCATATATCTTATAAATGCATAAAGATCCGCTGTCTAATAATTACCAATATATTATAATCAATTTATTGAAGTTATTTAAGAAAAAAGGAAATTATATTGCATAAAGATCCGCAAAATAACGATAAGAAGTTATAAATATATACTTACTTCGAATCTCCAGTATGAATCTTACGAAACAATTAAGCTTCTTCGTTAACATATTTGCTTTCACACGTCATTAATAACATGTGATACACAATCTTTTTTCTTGCTACAAGTGCCAACCTAACATATACTGTATAACGAGGGAGGTTCAAGGAGTTTGAAATCTGTTGGTAGGATGATTTTAATTGCACACAATTTCTCCGAACAATCCCAATTTTATCTCAACATAATATTTTGTCGTAATTGTCAGAGAGCGGTGTTTACAATTGCTAATCCGCCCACATGCGTTGAACGCTGCTTGAATTTCCGAAGTTTGTTATAAAATTTACATTCGCGCGTCCCTTGCGATCTTCCACACACACAGACACATAGACAGAGTTCCGCCGGCGCGGTTTATTTAATTCGCGAGTTCACTGTATCTCTCCCACCGTCAAACACACTCCGATGACAAGATTAACGCCAAATCGCTAGCTTCTCAGATTACTCTTGCATTTATTCCTCTCTTCTTTTTAATTAACGAGATGCTCCCAGAGCTCGTCAAAATGATTTACAAACTGCGCCGCTCTGTTTACACGAAAACAAATCACCTCTCAACACAGGAAGCGCTGTACGTATGTATACACTCTGGCTAATTATCTGCTGTGACATACGGTGTAAGTAATAGTGATTACAAGCGTCGGGATATTTTGAAATATTTCCAACGCTTTTCGCGCCGTGGTTGCCCTGCAAAATAAGTGAAATGGCGAACGACGATCATCACATTCGAACACTCCGATTTTTGCGGAAAGACATTATTTTTACTCGCTTCACTTGGGCCAGAAATGTCGTTGGTAATGTCGATCTGAAATTTTGGAGGAATGTTTAGAAGAACGAATGCTGAAAAGAAAGCAGAAATTAGCGTTTTCTAACCGTGATTTTTTAATCTAAAGTATATTTGCTCACTGTCATCCTCATTTTCCCATCTCGACTGAGTAAGTTCTTTAGCTTGCCTAAAAATATCTGCACAGAACTATAGGTGATAGGAGTAGCCTAAATATCGTTATGTCCGTAACGAGAAGAAAACACGGAAAGTAGCCCAGCTTTTCTGTGTCGTCAGAGGCGGAGGAAATTTTCATGTTGTAGCATCGTAGATTACGAGATAAAAATGTATTTGTTCAGCAGTGAAGAGTGTTGTAACAGCATCGACACGTGGGTGAGCGCTACCGACTGTTGTGATGATCCCATATCGAGAATTGAATGTGTTTACGCATACAGTGTGTTTGGTATCGTCTCCGCGTTCCATCGAGAGCCCTACGCATTAATTGGCATTCGCTAGCCAGTTCCGACGATCGATAAAATGAAAAATACGTGATAAACGTATCGCTCGATCTTCCGTTACCTTGACTCGACTTGTATCATTAAATCCCACATGGTAGCTTTTTGCCTTTTTCTAGACGATCCTGATCTCTCATCTGGCTGGTTGAGCGCGGCAGACACGACATTGCAGCGGCATTACAGATCATTATGTAATGTCATAACGTTATGTGAACGTTTTACATTCGATGCCTTGCACCATTGCGGTCTCAAGGTCTTTACATTGTTGTGTGTACAACGAGTTAACGCGTCGATGCGATCCAGGGACGTAGTCGTTGGAGAAAATCCCAATGGCGCCTCGCGGAACACGTTCATTGTCACACTAGCTGGAAAAACGTGCAGCCGCGTTTTGTCTTCGAACTAATTTTCCTCCGATTCGAATTCACAATACGTCGCGCCGTGCCGTGCGGTTCGAGTCGAGCCGCCACTTCCGGTTACATTGCTTCCGGTTCTATGTGCAGCTACATCCTTTGTACGCGTTTCGTTTGACGACGAACTATGTACTATTGTTTTCTTGCACTTTCTTTGCGTGTTTCCCACATTTTTCGAATTTTTAGATTTTATCGAGTTTTTAGATGTTAGTTTTACTTAAAAATCAGTATAATTGTTATTACAATTAGACAGTGGATTTTATGCATTTATATGACAGAAATGAGTGAGTGTAATTTGAAACAGTAAAAACATTAGCAGAATTTGAGAATATATTAAGAATATTTTCAATCTATTAAATATATTAAGAAAGAAAATAATTTTCTATTTCATTTCAGTATGTTGCAATTCAGGTAGAAAATTTTTGTTTTGCATAAATGTCCGCTGTTTAATTGTAATTAACACTGGAACTACCGAGCACTAAACGCAATTGGCATACACTCCCTTATAATAATGACAAAATTGCATTTATTTAGATTTCGTACCAGTTTTATTGAACTGTGTACTTCAATAGAGAAGTTCACTGGAAGAATTTCTCAGGGAAACATGTTTATTACTTCAATATTTCTAGAAAAGTAAATCAGGAGCAAGTAATTTTGACCCATCCGGTAGTTCTAGCTTGACTATTGGTGTCGCAAACGAACTTGTTCGCGAACAGATCTGAAGATCGAACAGTCTCTGGGAGATGTTGCAAGAAAGGAAAATCGGAACACAGTAGTTCAATAAATGAATCACTGGCTACATGATTTTCCCTTATCGTGAAGCTAGAAAAACTTCAGCCGAGCTTGTTAGGGACTGGTGAAAGCAGAGACTTGATAATTCAGCGATCAAACTGTCCATTCTCTAGAAGAAAGGCAGGATTATTGGTGTCGTAAACGAACTTGTTTGCGAACGGACCTGAAGATCAAATAGTCTCTGCTAGATGTTGCAAAAAAAAAGGAAAATTTCCGGGGTCAAATTCTGTGAAACCGGTCGCCTCGGGGCTAGGCTCGAAACCCTTTCGTGCGGACGAGTTCGTCGCAACTGGTCCCGAACACGTCAATAAACCGGAGAAAAGTGGGAGACAGTCACAACAATCCCATCGCCGAAGCTTTCCATCTTCACGATTACGGCGGTGTCGTAAACGTTAATTACTCGAGCAGGTATAAATACGGGGTCAACGACGAATCGGTTGTTTCGAGAACTGCCCCATCTCGGTCCGTAAACATACCCCGTTCACAAAGGTCCGTTGTTCGAGAACGTTTCGCATTGTCGCTCCCTTCCTTACTGTGTTCGTAAATTATACCCAAACATTCTTGCTAAATCTCGGCGGGAGAAACGTCTTATCCTTGAGACGCTGACGAATGCTTAATTATTCAATTCCGCGCTCGCGTGTCTCATCCGAGAGGCAACACGAGACTCAGATTTTCCGTCAATTGCTTTCAGTTGGAAAATACTGACCGGAAAAACGAGTTCGTAAAATGATGCAATCATTGACAAAGTGTTACAATATTTTCTAATATTCTAACTTAACATTTATTTCATGGTGATTTTTTACCACGAACACCATTAACCCTCTGCACTCGAGTGGTGACTCGGAGAGGCGTCATCAATAATCCTTATTCCATTATTCAAAATATTTGTTGCATTATTAAATTTGTATTCGATAAATTACTAAACGCATTTAATATTTTAATTAACCACTGAAAGTATTGTACGAGGTATTGCCCACATAGCACACGACGTCTCAAAGACGTCCATTTTACGTCCATTCAATTTTTCAATTTCAACTTCAATTTCAACTCTCCGATTTCAACTTTAATTTCAATTTTTCAATTTCAACTCTTCAATTTTAACTTTGATTTCAACTTCAATTTCAACTTCAATTTCAATTTTTCAATTTCAACTTCAATTCTAAGTCTTTAATTTCAACTTCAACTTCAATTTCTCGATTTCAATTTCAATTCCAATTTTTCAACTTTAATTTCAACTCTTCGATTTCAACTTCTACTTCAACTCTTCGATTTCAACTTCTACTTCAACTCTTCAATTTCAATTTTTCAATTTCAACTCTTCTATTTTAACTTCACTTTGTAATTGTAATTTTAATTGCAATTGTTATTTTTATTAGATTTTTTATGTCAATTCCACAGGCGTTCTTCTAATAAAGCTATGTATTGGTTTAACTTTAACTCGTTTTTGTCGAACTCTATTTTTACTCTCACCTTCTTTTAATTTAATTAACATTTATGGTGCTTTAAGACTTCTTAGGGACGTCTTAAGGACCCCCGAATGTCCTGCGAAGGTCTCCTGAACGTCAAACAGACGTCTTTAGGACGTACCGTTTTCTAACACAAGACGTTCGTAGGACATTCAGGATATCTTTAAGACGTCTGAATGTCCAACTGAGTACAACCAGTTTTGTACAGATAAAATATTCCGGTATCTTATACTGTATCGATAAAAAGCGACTAGCAAAATTAATTGTACAACGAAAAGAAATATTTTAATTGGTCGAGGTGTGCGAAAAGGATTGGTCCAGTTGAGGTCGGGACCGCTGGTACACCCCGTTCGTAGTTCGCCGGGGATAATTGCGCAAGAAACCGTACGCAGAAGCGATGTCAAAAGCAATAATTTCATGAAATCCACTAAATATCTTGTTAGCTCGATTATTACGGGATTACGTAAGTACCATCGCGTCCGGCTTTTTCCTTCTCAGACCGCCTTGGCAACGACGTATTCCGTAAACACCATTCTCACTCGGCAGTAGCAGAAGAATTATATCCTCCTTCCTGTATATGTATACGATAATTACGGAGAGCTAATTGCACCGCAACACTGCACTGGCGCCGTTCTATCGGCATTTTAATAAACTTTGCCGCGCGGAATGTGGACGAGGAAAAAAAATCAAATGGGTCGTCGTGTGATATTCACCCTCTGCACTTGAACCATCCCACAAACTACTATATCAACCTTTCGAAATGATTAGATGAACAAGCGGTCACATTATCAACTTTAAATTATACAATACAGGGTGTGCGAGAAATGTCGGATAACCTTGAGAGCGGTAGTTTCTGCGATGATTTGAATAATTTATAATTAGTACACTGCGCTGTGATGTTTATACAATTTTTAAATTTTGTAGGTGAATTATATAAGAAAGTGGAATTATCTAAAGTCTCTTTGCAGTTCTAAAATAAATAACAATCATACTAAATTCTCTGGAATTTTATATACCAGCATTTTTTTAACAAATGCATAAACACCCGCAGTCTAATAATAATTAGTCTGCGGATCTTCGGACGAATTAAATATTCTTTGCATTAATTGCATGTGTCATGACTAGACTGCGGATGTTTATGCAATTTTCAATTTTTATAGACGAATTTTTTAAGAGAGAGAGAAAGTGGAATCAAATAAAATCTTATTTTCAGAGGTAGTAGCCTTTGCAGGTCTGAAATTAATAAAAAACGTATTAAATTCAGCCAAATTTTACACTCTTGCATTTTTCGAAAATTTTCAAGACTCGTAAATACATAAATATCCGCAGTCTAGTCATGACACAGGGATCAAATAAAAGTTTCATTTAAACTGTAAAAAATGTGTCGATCCTCTCGAATTACAGTCGGCCATTTCACAAATGCTCGAAGTCCGTAGTCTATTGATAATGGTGTAACGGGATCGAGTATCGAATGGCAAGTGATTAAACAGTGCTGAAATCGATACTTCCGGCGCGAGACGTAATTTCGCGTCGTCACGTGATCGGTAATGCAATTCTTTCATTGTCACCGCATATATCGGAGAAAGACGCATTCAGTACCAGTTGTGGAAATAAACTTACGCTTTACGATCTTCTTCATGCTTGTCCAGCGTGTTTGTATTTACTCACTCGTGCAATTTTTCTTCGAATATGTTTTTCGATTTTCAATGTTTAACGCACTCAGACTGCATTGAAAACGCTTTCAATATTCCGCTAAGAGATTCGCTTCCGTAACCGGTCGCTCATGAATAAAAAATTCCTTTTTTTCGTGGAATTGATCAGTCTTGTTTTTTTGTCATAATTGCGAGAGTATCTGTTCAGACGTGCAAATTTACATTTATCCACGGTATTGTTCCTGAGTCGAGTACTTTTCACTGTCCGAAGATATACAGGGTGGTCCACTTAAATATCTCCTTTATTTCTGTTATATTTTAAGGTCATGTTATTAATATGTCTAAATGCGTTTTAATGTTAACTAGAATATGCAAGGAGAAAAAAAAATCGACAACCTTGAGAACTCTGGAAAAAATGACCTTGAGATAACATTTACATTGCATTGAAAACAGTTGTTATACGGTCGTTAGACATAATGACATTTATGTGAGAAAAATATATAAGTGGGCGTAACTGAAAATAGTAAAAACATTAAAAGAATTTAAAAATACTATTAAGCTATTAAGAAAGAAAATAAATTTCCATTTGACTCCAGTTTGCAGCAAGTCAAGTGGAAAATGTTTATTTTGCATAAAGAACCTCTGAATTTAGTCATCACAAAACTAAAGATGATATTTAGGTGGTTACATTTAGGTGGAACACCTTGTGTAAGTTACCGGAATATTTGCCCGGGGGCAAAAGTCCAAGTGCAGAAGGGTTATAAAGATCCTCTGTCTCTAGTCATCACAAAACTAAAGAAGATATTTAGGTGGCTACATTTAGGTGGACTAGCTTGTATAAGTTACCGGAATATTTGGCCGGGGGAAAAAGTCCAAGTGTGCAAAGGGTTATAAAGATCCTCTGTCTCTAGTCATCACAAAACTAAAGAAGATATTTAGGTGGCTACATTTAGGTGGACTAGCTTGTATAAGTTACCGGAATATTTGGCCGGGGGAAAAAGTCCAAGTGTGCAAAGGGTTATAAAGATCCTCTGTCTCTAGTCATCACAAAACTAAAGAAGATATTTAGGTGGCTACATTTAGGTGGACTAGCTTGTATAAGTTACCGGAATATTTGGCCGGGGGAAAAAGTCCAAGTGTGCAAAGGGTTATAAAGATCCTCTGTCTCTAGTCATCACAAAACTAAAGAAGATATTTAGGTGGCTACATTTAGGTGGAATACCTTGTGTATGTTACCGGAATGTTTGCCTGGGGGCAAAAGTCCAAGTGCAAAAGGGTTATAAAGATCCTCTGTCTCTAGTCATCACAAAACTAAAGAAGATATTTAGGTGGCTACATTTAGGTGGACTAGCTTGTATAAGTTACTGGAATATTTGCCCGGGGGAAAAAGTCCAAGTGCAAAGGGTTAATCCTCTCCAAGAGACTTTTGTTCACGAAGGACCGCGACTCGAAGAAGTGGGGCATCGAAGGGAACGAGGACCTTGCTCCGGAACGCTTTCATTCATATGGTGGTAGTCTTTACAATCCTCGGCTCTCGTGCGTGGGAAGGGTTTTATTGCGTGTGCAGCTGACAGAGGGTAAAAACTGAGGAAGAAGATAGGTTATCGAAATACATGAGTGAGCTAAGGGACAATGAGAATGCTGGCGGAACGGAATGAAGATGCTTCCAGTTGATTGACATCGTTAGCCAAAGAAAGCGGGGAAAAGTGAGAGGTCACAGTGTCGGGGTCGACGATTTTTATTAATCACTTGCCGTATTTTAACGAGTTAGACTTGTCATGAAGATTTTAACAAAGTCTAAAAAATGTGAATTGTGAATGTTACGCGTTTCTTTTTAGATGAAATAAAATTTGATTCGTTTGTAATCAATATTTAAGCATTCAAATACACTCAGTAAAATAAGGCTCCGTACACCCTTTAAAATAGAATAACTTTTTTATAATTGTGCCAAACGATCTGATTATTTGTAAGCAATTAGAAAAGCATTGGTTTACCAGATGATGTGCAAAAAAGATTTTCCAAAAACTACAATTGATCAGGTTACATGCAAAAATAAAAAAAAGCATTTTTTAAAACTTTTTCATTTGGGTTCCTAATGTGAAAATTTTAAATGTATGTTTTTTGTACACATGCTGAAAATTTCATCGAAATCGGTTGACGCAGGAAAAAACGACACGCATCAAAAGATGTACGATTCTGTGGATTTTAAGCAGAAACTGATCAAAAGTCGTATTTTCACCATTTTTAACCGCTTGTTGTAGCTCGTGTGTATGTCAAACGATTTCGATGAAATTTTCAGCAGGTCTGTAACTGCTATAGATCTACAAAATATATATTTTAAATTTTTATTAAGGGCCCAAATAGAAAAGTTTTAATGCATGCAACCTTGTAAATTGTAATTTTTAGAAAATACTTTTTGCACATCACCTAGTAAACCAATGCTTCTAATTGTTTACAAAACATCAGGTTATTTGGTATAATTCTAAAAAAGTTATTCTATTTTAAAAGGTGTACGGAGACATATTTTACTGAGTGTAAATGTAGCCATACAAACAATATAGATTTTATTTTCTCTTATACGACATTTTTGGGGATAAAGACGTTTTCATCACTGTAACTGTAAAGAAAATGACACGGCAACGGGTTAAACTTTCTCTGGTGAATATCCAGAGCAAAAATAAGGAGTCCCATGTCCGAGGGTTTTTGACAATACTCATTCATAAAGATAATTAACATTTAATTTTTGATGATATGGAGAAAATATCTTGACATACTTATTGTTATAGTATTACTACTATTATATTATTACGTATTGTTTTTCCTCTAGATTTAAAGTGCGGCTACATCCTCTGTACGAGTTTCGTTCGACGACGAGCTATTCTTAATTTTCTTGCACTTTCTTTGCGTGTTTCTCTTATTTCTCGAGCTGTTGGATTTTCTCGACTGTTTCATTATTAGTAGGTTTCGCTTACTCAAAAATCATGTAATTAGCAAATACTGATAATAATGACAAGAATTGCATTGATTTCGAAAAAATTCGTTCCAAGAGAAATCAAGTACCAACACACCACAGACTACACCGAATCACGAACACCTTAAAATGATCTAATCTGATCGATAAAACTCGTTCAAAAAAATCATTAAAATCATTGAAACTCCGCCGGTGAGGTGCCCGAGCGAATTCCAAGAGGAGGAAACGTCTGAATGAAGTGAAAACGTGGTTGCATGCGCGCGCGAAATTAATCAATGAAAAGGAAGGAAACAAGAGAGCGGGGTCTCTGAAAAAAAGAGTGGTTAGAGAACAAAAATGGGGGCAGGTGAATCTGAAGAGAAAGGGGGAGAGTGCTCGGAAGGGATGAGGACGGAGAAAGAAGAGGAAGAAGCATGGCGGAGAGAAACGGAGGAAATCGAAAACCCAGCGATAAAGGAGTGAGAGAGAGTGAGGGAGAGAAAAAAAATGATAGAAGAAGACGGACAAGGTGGCTCGCGAAGAGGGGGAGAGTGAGATTGGTATAAGGAAATACGAAAAGGTGGTGGGGGCATTGGAGGAAAAAACGGTGGAAGCAAAGCCGTATGCGTACATTTCTGATAAGGTCTTATCGTGTGAAAGCACCGTGGCCTACTTCTGACTTCGGTGTGTACGCGGTGGTTATACGCGTCTTTAACGTTTTACGTGATCGCACGCGTATGCACGCATCTCGTCTATACGCACACAGAGCGCGACGTGTCGAAGCGTGCAAAGCCTACCTACATACGTGCCTGCAGAAATAAAGTTCCCTTTCTATTTACGACTGTTTCACAAGTGACGTTGCTCGCCGGGGCTAGCTTGCACACCTGAAATTCATATATTCCGCTGGCCGATTGATATTTTCGGCGACGATAATGATCGTCCCGATCGATGGAAATCCGTCCCCTTCGGGGACAAATCTGTAGGTACTGTTGCATTGTAATCGGGGACCGATGTATGGTATGCATAATGTAGCGGGCTAGAATGTTGAGCAGCGAATAACAATCGCTTTTGCGGCTCAGGCTCATTTCTATAATGGTTAGGGCAGTGGTGGGATTCGTGAACATTTTTTTCCTTGCGCAATTGAATTGTTGCTTTGGTCCAGTGTCGTCAGATGAGTACGATACCCTCTCTCTGCCGGTACCGGGTTAGTCACGTGACCGCGCCGTAGCGAAAGAGTGGGGAGAAACGTCGTAGAAGGGGAAGGTAGAGTGGGGACGTGAGTCTCGATCTGGCGACACACTGCTACGGTCTTTAGACTTTATTGGTTGAATTATTTATTATGATTGTGTTTGTACTATTGCATTTTTTATTTAATTTTATTTTTCTAATTAACATAATGAAAGCAAAGTGTAACAGAGTTATTGTCTCCTAGCTGCTGTCGCACGGAAAATTCATTTTGAGCAGCGATGTGCATAGCAGAATCATACTTCACGCATTATTATCCGTTTGGCAAGCTAATGATGATAAAGTCTGGCGCACGTAAACTGGAGAAGCTGCTAGCCCAACGAATTCAATTTGCTTTCTTCAAAAACAAAGAGCATACTTCGAAACATATCTTCCTCACTGTAAATCTATCTAATGCTATCGCAACAAGGGATCGTGTGTGTCAATTTATTTTATGAGGGTCAACATTCTCCTCGAAAATTTAATGGTCGATTCGGAAATGTGCCCATGATTACGAAAGTGGTCTAAGTGAAGATTGAAAAAATGAATGAGCTGATCAGTTATTTCACATCACATTACTTTAAACTGAATGAATTCAATGTAATTGTTACGATATTGTGAAAAAATGAACCGTTAGATAGTGCTTGTTCTTTCAACTTTCTATAGAATTCATTTAGTGTAAATATCCTTATCATTGAAATAATTATGGGCACAAATCGTCTCTAAGATAATCTAACAATTTCTCGCAGAATTTCTCGAAAAATGATTGCGCCTCTGCTCAATGTGGAGCAGTCATTAGGAAGTCCATTTCCGGCAGGTGAATTGTCAAGCGGCAGTATACTCGTTCGCGTGAGTAGAAATGAGATTATCGTCGGCGAAAAACAGTTTCCCGATGACCAAAGTCGATGATAATCGGTGGACTCGGTCGATCAGCGAAAGCAGCGACGAATGACGAACAATAAGCCGACGATTCAACGGTTCGTCGCCATTTGGCGGATCGAAGCCGCGCACACACACATTGACGCGCCCGCGCGCGAGGCCCGTACGTACATACGGCAAATTGCGAAATTGGGTCGGCCAGAAATTGAAGCTGATCCGCTTGTTCTTCGCGGCGATGACGGCAACTGCGAAGGCGACACGTGAAATTTTACCGATAACGAAGCGACTCGGACTCTTATCACGCACGGATGGGCTAAATTCAACACTGTCGACCCTTTTCTTGCCAACCCTTTCCATTTCCCTATTGCTTTAATCTGTCCGCTTAGAATCACAATTTCAGAGATCGGCAAAAATTTAATCAACTATCGACGAATAAATTATATCTATAAATAAATAAAATCAATCGTCGATTTTTCACTGATTACCTTTTTTAATCGTACACATTAATCAATCAATCTTGATTAAAATTTTAATATCGATTAATGCCCAACTCAGCAGTCAAACCGAAATTCAATTCTTCGAATAGTTTATAATCGAAATTTACGAATTAATGTCCCTCTCCGAGTGTAATAGGTCACTTTATACGTCCGAAGAAAACCACATTTTAGAGAGGCCATATATCCCGCGCTGCTTTTAGTACCTCGTATTAACATAAATCTTACACTTCAAGCTCCCGCCCTTATCTAGCAATAAAATGGACTCTGCCACGTCCCGGTATATGTATAATACTTTGTGTAAGAATTTGCCTCTTCCACCAAACAAACTATTGATTGAACTTTCAGAAACAACATTACCACCGTGCAATTAGTAAACCGACTTGGTTTATACATAGACGGCAGATCTTTATGCAAACCACAAATTTTGTACCTGAATTGCAACAAACTGGAGTCGAGTGGAAGTTTATTCTCTTTCTTAATATGTTTAATAAATTGAAAATAATGTAACAGTATTTGTAAATTTTCCTAATAGTCTTTCACTTTTTTAAATTACACCTACTAGCAGTTTTATCATAAATGCATAAAATCCGCTGTATACTTATGCAAATCTTTGCAAAGACTTGCAAAAATACCAGTTTTTAGAATTTTTGGGAAGGCTTACGAGAATCGTAATATTTAGAAGGACATGTAAGAATGTTACTTATCAAAATACGATTCAAGCAATGCTAAATATTTAGAAAGTATTATACAATTCTTTATGAATATTATAGAATAATAAAGAAAAATAATAATACATATTTATTATATGCAAATAAAGTCATTTTAAAGGGTCTTCCCCCTCTACGACACAGTTCCCCCACTCTTCCGCCTCGGCCTGGTCACGTGACGCGTCTCGTCTAAGTCACGTGACTAATCCGGTACTGGCAGAGAGAGAGAGGGAGTAACTTGTTCCCCTGAATTCGAATCAATTCTTCGGGTACCATAACTTGGAGGGTACATACTCAGTGTACAAACCAGTTCCTGACGCGAAGATAAACAAGAGGAAGCAAGTAATAAAAATGCTTGCTTGTACAAAGAATAATCCGTAAAGATTTAAGGTCTCCGCGACTCGACTTCTCCATTCCTGGATTATTACGACCTGAACGTTGTTTATTCGAGGCATTCAATAAACCTGATAAAACAACTTCGCTAGGCGTAAGCGTCTGGGTCTCGCGAACGCCGCCGCGCCGGTGTACGTTAGAATGTTTTCAGTTTCAGCCTAATTTAATGCTCCCACGCGAATGCCGCGAAGTCGTAAAAAAATATGAGAACTAACCCATTTCCCTGCACGGCGCGGCTTAAGCCCGACAAGTACGAATCAGTTTGATATACGGAACGTTTTCTCTCCCCCCCCCCTCTTCGCCCCACGCGATAAACACTTTTCGGAGAAACTTTCCATTTTTATCTTGGAAACGCGCATAATAGTGGCAACCGACTGACGGGCACGCTCGACGAATAACTGTAATAAAATTTAACAGCGAGATACAGCGAGTAGCATGAATGTGTATGTATACGCATCAGTATCTCGATGTTTTAATAGTTTCGGAGAAGATTGCGATGATGAGTCGTTCCGAACTGATTTCGCAGAGGATTAAGCGAAGAAATATTGCCTTAAAATGTATAAATAGAATTGGTGTGTTAATTCCTTTTTAAAAATAGAACGGTCATCGAGATACAATCTTTCCAAACAAGATATTCTGGTCTGGGTTATTCGGGACTCTACTGTGTACAAATTAATTATGAGGGCCACGGGGTAATTTGCACAGCCGACGTAAGGGAAGGATTTGAAAATGTTTAAGGGGGTTGTATTTGTTTAAAGAAGAGCGCAGCGGCGTCGGCTCGTTCAGATTCGTGTATGCATTTAACGCCTGCTATTTATACACCGATGCTAACAGGGGGATTATGCAATATTATAGATGACACGGGGACTCGTAGCTCGTTGTTCGCGAACGGCTAGTTGCCTGTTCTCCGTTTCGGTTTTCCTAGAGACTCGTTTCGCAGAAATCCTCTCGTCGATCGTCCCGCTCCACCTTACGAATGCCTGGCTTGCCGTCCACCGGCTGATTAATTAAGCGATTAGAGCTGTGATGGTGTATCGACATTCAATAATACGGGAAATTGATTGCTCGGTTACCATATGGACGCTGCCGCCGCCGCCGCTATTGACTTATCGTTGTGAAATGGTCGAACAATCCTCGCTCGATTGCGACGGAACAACGTTCATATGTAAACATTCGTCCGCCATAGTTACACCTTCGCTTGGAAAGTTCTTTATTTTGTTTATCTTCCTGTTATCTGCTAGCGGCGCTATCTTTCTTTTCGGTGGCCTACCGTCAGGCGTAAAAGTCGATTTTTCATTGACCGCTTCGATGGAAGCGAGAGATCCCTATCGGAATTCCTGTCACCTCAATCTTTCCAATATCTGCTGTATCGAACCTGTGTACAGTATCGCCAGATTAGGACTTGTGCCCCCACTAGACTAGTATACAAGAGTAAGTACACCAAAATACCGGGTATTTCACCTAACTTGACCACCTTAAATACATCTTAAATACACTAATACTACATCTTAATTACACAAGTAAGTAAACGCTAACGTCTTACAATACGACAGTAATGGTGTTTTAGAGTTATTTAAATCGAAATATCTCCTGAACTAGTAACTTCTCGACATACATAGGTTAGTACCTTTTTGTAACTGATATCCAGCTGCATTGATTGATGTATTAAAAAATACCTCATTCCATAGAAAAAATTGCAGGTGACCTTCATATCTCTAAAAAATATTACATGAAAACAAAAATTTTTTTGGTATCGTATGAGCCCCATTTTTTACCATTCAACTTTGTCCTTCAGACATTTGACATATCTTTAAAAACAACCCCTGGGGGTCCGCGAAACAATTTTGACATTAACTTTACATCCCCCAACTTCTCGTTTTTATTCAAATTACTCATTTAATAAAAATCCTACATGGTCAAGACTTTTTGTAGTTGTTGTTACTTCACTAGTTATTAACATAACTAAACAATAATTAGTAAATGCCTAGGTTTGGGATGGGGTCCGCAAAAAGAATGTTGTTCAAGAGGGGGACCTGGGACTACATAACTTTAGGAACCCCTGTACTAGATGTATGTATGTACTTGAATTGTCTACACGGCCCGGTCACGTGACGCGTTTCATCTCCGTCGTCCATGTGTCTGGTACCGGCAGAGAGGGGTTTACTTTTTCCCCTGAATTCGTGCTCCCTCCCCTTATCTGGTGACAATGCCTGTGTTACCTAAACATGATTGATCTATCATTCTCTCCAGCCTCTTGACCTTATCTGCTACCTGTGTCGAAAATAGCGTGTTCGACGAAATGAATCAGTTCGATTCTATTTAATCGTTTTTCCATCGAAAATCTCGACTTCAACACTACAATGATTGGGTGAGCCACAACAACTTGCTCCCGAGTCTTGTGTTCACAATTATGTACTATAAAATTATACAGATTATAAACGAGTGACTAAATTGTACTTTTGAAAAAATATTTGATGTTTTGATTACACGACAATATGCAATACAATGCAATAGTAATAAATAGACTGCAGATCTGTATCTTATTTTCAAACTGTTTAACTTTTGTATGATAGGTATCCAGAGACTTCAGCTGCGATAAACAGTGTCTATTTGTTAATTAGATAGGTTAACACCAACATCTTCTCTTTTATAGAATTAAGATTAGGTTCCAGTTCAAGTTCTGTTTGCTTCGTCAGTGCAAACAGTCTATCAGTGAGTTACACACAATCCAAATACGACTATTAAAGTTGACTGATATTATCAACAACGTGAGAAAGCAAAAGCTGCGAATTCAGAGGCTATTCCTTGTCAATTCGAAAGCTCATTTTTATGGACCATTTTCTCCAAATCAGATTTTAACGGAGTTTCACTTCCTTCAATTACTAATTTAGGAAAAATATTAGATTCATTCAAAATCAGAAAAATAAAATTATAGATTCATTCGGAACCAGAAAAATAAAATATGTTTCATTCGAAATCAGAAAAATAAAATTAGATTCATTCAAAATCAGAGGACAAAATTAGATTCGTTCAAAATCAGAAAAATTAAATTCTACAGAATTTTAAATTTTACCAGTCATACATATAGAAATATAGAAATTATACATATACATATACATACAGAAATTAAGTCGCCATTTTCCAGATTGACTCCGAATTTCTTTAAAAATATGTGATACCGATAAAACAAGGTCTCTGATAGATTTTCCTTATTTTGTTACTTGTTCAATGAAACCATAGTATATATAGAGTGGTGCGAATATACATAAATGAGTAATCCCACATGAGTAAGGCAGAGTATAGTTTTCCGCATTCTTGATTTGCTGAATCTATTAATACAGAAAAAAGCGCGTTCTTTAATTTTAGACTCTCTAAACTTATCCGCGTGTCTATTTATTTGCCACTTCACAAAATACATAGTTCGAAGCAAAAAAAAAAGCACAAACGCTTCCTAAAACTCAAACTAAATTAATGATTTATTAACTCGGTAGAGTATTCAGATCTGCAGTTGATTAATAGACTGAAGATTTTTATGCAAAATAAAAATGTTCTGCATTATTTGTGGCAAGCAGGAGTAAAATAAAATTTTATTTCATCCCTTAATGATTTTGTTGCATTGAAAACAGCATTACAAAGTTCGTAAATTTTTCTAATTTTCTATTGTTTCATATTTCATCCAGTCAATTTCTTCGTAAACGCATACAAATCCGCAGTCTATTGAAGCTCGTACATTGAAGCTTGCAAATATAATTATTTTAATAATCTTGTGCTTTAAGAGCATTACAAAACAGCATTACAAAATTCGCAAATTTTTCTAATTTTCTACTGTATCATATTTCATCCAGCCAATTTCTTCGTCAACGCATACAAATCCGCAGTCTATTGAAGCTCGTGTACATTGAAGCTTGCAAATATATTTCTTTTAATAATTTTGTGCTTTAAGAGAACTTGTAGACAATTTTAACTGTATATAATGATTCTCAGCCTACTAGGAAAAACAATAAGTAATTGTGTAATTTTCGGCGAGTTGCAAGAACACCGTTCTTAATGCAGCGAATTGCCGATGCACATCGAATATTTCTTTTATTGGAAGCCGCCGATTGGCGATGCGTAAAGCATGCAACGAACAACGAGACACCGGGGAGTGAAAAAAATAAGGCTTCTCCCCGTTTCGGCGCGCTGCAACGCGCGCAAAAACTTCGCGCGGACGGAAGGTGGCACATTGAAGGAAACAGCGCGCGACAAAATTGCAACCTTGGACAAGCAGATAGGAGAAACGAAGCGTAGATACCAAAGAACCATCTGAGACAGAAACGCTGTAAAATGTAGCCTCGGCCAACTTAGACATGGCCATAAACGACACTCGTGGTACTCAACTATTGGCGCGACGCGGTGGCGGTCGGGAGGTGAGAAGAGGCTCGGAATAAACGATGGAAAAAGAAAGAGGGAAAACTCGAGTCGATTTCGTCTCGTTCGCTCAGCTTGAAAGCTTTCCGCACAGAAACCAATTCTTCAGCTTATTTGTTCTGTGCATTATATTCGAACTGATTCAAGACAAACACCCTTTGCGCACTCAGAACTATTTTAACACGAAAACTTTCTTCTAACCCTAGAATATTTCTTTTTTAATTTACTCATGCAATGCTCGAATGTTTAGTAATTTATTTCATATGAAATCATTTAAGAACGTAACAATTACTTTACCTTTGTGCTAAGAGCTAACTCGTTTTTGCTCGACAATTAAACACATTTATGTGCTTTGTTCAATACTGCATTTTTCATAATGCCTCATTGTTTTGGTGGAAATATATTCTACAGTGTCGAACTTGTTATAAAATATATGTGTTTAGAGCATTAAATAAATATGTCAGCGTGTACCACCACTGCACGGATAGTTTAAACAATTTATATTTTTTTGCTTAACACTTTCCTTATAAAAATGACAAGATTTATTTTATCCAGACTTTGTGCGGCTCCTGTATTGTTATACGTGCCCTACTAAAGATATCTGTAGAATCGTTTCTTGTGAAATCATTTTTATTATTTCAATAATTGTAAAATGAATTGTACAATCACAAAAAGCGTGATCTCGATGAAACTCGCTCTTAACGCGCGTTTTAATGATACCAAGTGTCTCTAATCACCGCGAAGGAAGCAGGTTCGTTCATTTTTGTCCCGTGGACGACTACGCGAGATTAACATCGCGACAAACATGGCCATTTGAATGCAATTACTTTTCGACGAGCACGCGTTGTTCTCGCCGAGCTGTGTAGTTACGCGGCGGCGGCAGTTAATTCGCGGTTTCGTTTCCAGGAGATATTTCTCGCTCCTCCATTTCCCAGTTAACCACGGTCTTATCAGAATTTACATTTCAATAAATGTTTCCCGCGATCGTGTTACGAATATCGTTTCTCTGATACTCATGTTTCATCTGGTGTCCGCCCGCAAATCACCGCGTCGTCCGAATGATAAATGCTGATTTTAATGGTTGCAATAACTATGCAAATTACAGCACAGCTTCGCGTAAAGTTTGTCGAGCCGGCCGAAGAGCTATTTTAATGATTCGCGAAGAGAACCTGGGAGTGCTTCATGGTTATTCAAACGCGGAAAAGTTTTTCCTACCGCCTTTTATCGGTTCTCCTCGGGGAGGCGCTTTTCCTTCGTCATGATTCCGTTTTCCTCCTCCGTCGCTTCGCGTTCGTGAAAATGAACGGCTCCGAATGAATATTCCGTCGCAACCGGGAAACGATAGAGTGTATTATCTAAATTATTCCGGGGAATTAGCAACAATGTCCGCGGAATTTCTTGTGCAAAAATGTGCTTTTCGTTTCCGCGAAGGCTAACGTGTATCGATGTTTACGTGTTGCGTAAACATGGCGAAGGCGACGCGACGCTGGGAACGAAAAAAGCTGTTTTGAAATGTTTGAATTTGATTTTTACGACGATCACAGGCATACATAATGGGAACGATTAAGGGAACGATTTAATATGGAAAAAAGCTTTGCAGACTCGTGACTTTACATTACCGATAAGAATAGAGAATCAAGGTAATCGATGAATCAAAGGTCGATAGATCATGCGTAACAACTGAATAATTAATTCCGCGACGAACGCACTGGGACGATTCGTGAAATTGATTGTAACGAAGGCTTTATGATGATTTTATCAATCGTCACTAAAATTCTTGCGTGTTCATTTTTTGAAATATTTTCCAACTCGCTCCTGCGAGAATGGTGTTAATCTTCTATCAAGCCTAAAACGATAAAAATGGATTACTTTTTAAAAATAATTAATAAATGTAAATAATAGGTCATTCAGTTAATTTTGAAAAAGGCCTGTGCCAATTCAAACTTTAACATCAACATAATCGTACGAGATTCACACAAAAAATATCATAAAAATTGTTCATTAATCAAGACTAATCAAATTCTAAATAAAAATGTTACATAATATAAAAATATTTCTTAAATATCTTTAAATATTATAGCATTTTCATAATTATGGGCACATATTTACAATGTAGATATACATAAAAGTCTATTTCTCCCATCCCTGAAGAACGGGCCACAGTGCGATGACGTTAGAGACTGAAGAGAACTTTCCAGTGTGGCCAATAAAATACTCGGAGTCGTCCATGAGCCACATTGTCTGAAAAATTGAATGCTGAAGGACCAGCGTAGTGCCGAAGGAAACGGCCAAGGTCAGCATTACCGAAAACTATATCGGAAGCCGAAGAAAGGGAGCACGAGGACGGCCATCTCCTAACCCGGACCAGAAAAATCGCAAACGAACCCTTTCTGTTCGACCGTTCTGTCGAAGGTCTGGTGAGAAAAAAAGCCCGCAGTCTCCAGTATTACGAGGTGTTTACGAGGTAGTTTACAGGCGTCCAGCTGGAAATTATTCGAGCCGTTATCGGTCACAATGCCCAGATTATGAGAGTTTTTATGCCTGGACCCTCTCCTACGCCTTCGGGGCCGCATCTTTCTTCCCTTTCTTCTACTCCAGTGGTTTTTTGTTTTTATTGTTACCACCGTGAAAAGGGTTTAAGGAAGTTGCCTGGTCGTTTTTGCCCGGCCATAGCTCGAAGCTGGCTCGGTTCGCCGGCGTAGGAGGAAACCGCCGTGTTATCCAAAACGATTTTCACTCGAACCCTGCCAGCCAGGCCTCTTTTCTTCGTCTAGTTTTTCGTTCTACCGTAGCGTGTTTTTGCCCGGACAACACCGGGAACCGTGTTTCTCTTATCCTTGAGTCGCAAGGGGATTAGAAATTGGCCTTCGACGCGCGCCTATTAACGCGTCTAAGGGCACCGACACGGAAACGAGGGGAGGGGAAAACGATTTGATTTTATTGCCAACTCTTCTCGATGGGAAACTGTGTCAGTGAAATCGGGCTTTCGGACAGTTTCGCTGCGAATCCTTCCAGCTACGTACAACCTCGAGTTTCAACGATAGGGTGACCTGTCCAGTGAATGAACACAAACCGCATGTCTGTTGAAATTAGTACTCGCAAATCGTTATTTAATCTCCCGAGCGCTATTTCTGCAAGAAGGCTACGTGTCATTGTTAAGATCTTACATTCCATCGGTCACCAGGTGTAATTACAGGCACCCGCAAATAATATTCGGACACTCGTAAAAAGAGATGGATTTTCCTTTTTTGTTTTAGAAGTTAGCTGTACACGTTTGTCGACAGTATGTGCAGAAAGAAAGTGCGAAGAATGCGTGGATATGTGCGGTGAGAATGAGAAAGATACATGGAACATAGTGAGAGGCAAAATGTATGACGTGTATTTGATTGAACGAAATTAGTAATATTACACGTAAATGTTTTGTTAAATATATGGGTCTACTGCTTGAACAAAGAACTTTCCTAAGGGTTTTTCTTCCGATGTGTTACGACTAGACAGCGGATTTTATGACAAAAATTTTATTTTATTTATGACAAAAATGAGTAGGTGAAGTGAATTTGGTTAAACGAAATAAAGAAATGAGTGTGCACGAGGGAGCATTTTGTCTATATAAAATTGTTACACCTAATATGTTTTGTTAAACCTATATGGTTTTTTTTACGAACATTGATCATTTCATTCACTGCTTGAACAAAGAACTTTCCTGAGAATTTTTCTTTCGATGTGTTGGGATTAGACAGCGGATTAAGAATAAAGAGAATAAACTTCCACTTCAGTCCAGTTTGTGTTGCAAATCAGGTAGAAAATTTTAATTTTGCATAAAGATCCGCTGTGTAGTTATGATATCGATGCATGTTTTGCGTCGGCACGGTGCAATTCTGTTATTTGCGGACACGCACGATCTCGCACGATCAATTTTCGTGAAAATAACTGATTTTCGAGATGCGAATCTATTTGCACGAGGTCTCACCTCGACTAGAGAAATGGGAGCAAGGTCCGGGAAGTTAGGAAGAGGCTGCTAAGGTGCAATAGGTGGCTCGGAGCCAACTCCTTGGTCAACTGACTAACTTGTAAGAAAATAGACCGGTCCGAGAAATATCAGGTCAGACATTTCAGAATGTTGAAATTTGTTTGTCACTTCCTGCTCTCGGCATTGTAAATAACAATAGCCCCACTGTGAAGAGAGACGTGTCGAACGAAACAATACTGGTACGTACAATTTTTTCTGTTGAGCAGTTAAATGAAGAACAATATTTGTTGCTAGTACTAGTAGATGTTCAGTTGATCATCACTAGACTGCGGATCTTTATGAACAAGAAAGCGAGCTAATTAAAATGTGGTACAAAATAAAAACTTTCTATCTGAATCACAACAAGCTGGACTGAAATAAATATTGAATTTCTTGCTGAATATGTTTAACAGGTTGAAAGTCATATAGTAGTACATTTAAATTCTTCAAATTATTTTACTGTCAAAAATTAGACCTGCCCATTTTTGTCATAAATGCATAAAATCTGCAGTCTAGTCATCACAATTGCACTAAGCACTCGAATTGACTAATATTTTTAAAATGAGAAATTTTTTATTTCGAGGAGTTTGAAATTTATTCATGTGTTTGAGTTAGGCCTCCACATTATACTATTATTATTATAATAAATGGTTAAGTATACCATAATAAATCTATTATAAGAATTCCTCTTGTAATTTTTAAAAATTAATTTCAACTTAAAATCTCCCTCTCAATTTAAATCTCAAACTTAATTTCCTATGAGAATTAACTTGAAGTAAATTTATTATAAGAAAAAATTTCGCTCAATTTAAATTTTTATAGTAAACGCTACAGACTGCTCAAAAAGGCTGTAATGGTTGGTTGACAATTGTTGGAAAATTTCATCGTGAATATTACAAGTCTGAATATATAATATTAATAAAAGTGCTATAAATTCATCGCCACGTAGAATAAAAATCGTGTGTTTTCGTTGGGGCTGAACGGGTTGAAGGCGTCGCTTTCCTGGGCCGAAACCGGGGACAGGAAGTTCTCCACGGGAAGAAACTTTTACCAAACAAAGGTCCCCCTTTCTCGGGCATCCGGGTAGCTCTCTCGCTATCCTCCTTGGCAGCGACGGGAATGGTGGCGACCGAATGTTTGGTTACTTTACTTTCATTTTCATTTCGTCGCCGCTCGTGGCACGTTGGCGGTCGGACGAAATTACGTAAGTCGGGAACGCGGCTCACCACAGCAGCGTTGCTCGATCCAAGTCATGTCAAAATAATAGTGGCCATTCTTATTATGTATCTTGTTCTGCCACTGGTCGACTCGGCTCGGGTCGGTCTTTTGCTCCTGTGATCGGGAACGCCGGGACACGCTGCCAAGAAATACTACTCGAAATCGACCGTCAAATATTTGCGGACCACTGATCGTCGTCGCCACGACGCGACACGACGCCACCAGTAGTTCAGAATCGTCAAAGCACGGTCAAAAGTCAATCTTTCAACTTCCTCACAAAGTGAAAGAGAATAGGCTCTCAAAACCTATTTAAATTTTGAGAGAAGTTTGAAAACAAACGAACATGCAAGTGTTCGAATGATCGCACTTCTTCCTGAAGTTGATTTTGTTTGTCTCATCATACTTTTTATGAGTAATAATTTCAGCAAAACTAGCTCTATAGCGTTAAAGAGGTGTGTACGTATATTAATTATGAGTATCAAAATATTTTAAAACTGAAAATTGTCTCTTCCGAAACACCTATTTTCGTGTCTTTTTTTCTTTAACGACGAGAAGTCACGATGAATTTTGCATAGGAGTGTTTGCTAGAGCCTCCTTAAGAGATGACTGCATAAAAATCTGTTGCAGATACGTGCGAATTTAAATGTAACAATAATAAATAGGCGACGCGTTGGTAACGACCCAAATCGCGAAAACGTGAGATTGACGCAATTTTCAACGTGGCCGTTTGTACGAGTGTTAAAATAGGGATAATTTAGTCGTGGTCGATGGTGTTGTTTGCAGCAGCGCTAACAGGCTTCAAAGAGTATCGCGAACGACGCATTTAGAAACGATGCTCCCGTTTCAAGACTAGAGTTAAGGTCGGCCTGAGATCGTCGTGACTCGGCAGCCTCATAGAAACGTAACATCGTTCACGCCCCTTTCTACAGGTTCAATTACGAATTCTTATCGTATCTTCAGCTCTCCTCCGTAACATATAATATAACAGGAGAAATATATGGATTCTCCTTGCAAAATAATTTGCAATTAAAAACGAAATAAGTTCCGCAAACTCGGAACAAAAACCACATTTTTCACTAATGATAATCACTATTGATAAAAGATAATGAAACCACACTTCAATTATCCGGACAAAAATGTTTGCACTTTGATCCAACGTTTTCCTCAATATTTTCGAAAACAGAATAGAACATCAAAGACACAGCCTGTCCAGATCTACAGGTTTTATCTAACATATTTTTCGAGGTGGTAAATAGTTTCGAAGATAATCAAGAAAAACGATTTTATAAGTCCGTTTTTTAAACATGATATTTTTAAAAAATCCATTTTCATTTAAATTATTTTATACTTTTTAGTCCGTTTTTTAAACATTTATTTTATACTTTTTACTCCGTTCTAAAAAAACGTGGTATATTTAAAAAATTAATTTTTATTTACGTAATTTTTGGAACAAGCCTGACGGGGGGCCGTAGAAGAAATGCGAAAGTCGAAAATAAGAGCTAGTCTAAGGTGTACAGTTATCCTATAAAAAGTGGAAACACGTGCGCTTGATTCGAAGCTAGGCAACCATATGATAAGTGGGAAACAGTTGTAGAGACGAGGGAATAGTCGCACGTGGATCATCGATGACAACGTTGGGACCGGGAAAGGGGGTCTCCTCCCCCGCTTCATTGTGCGCTCTGTCACAATTGGACTGCGATGTCGCAAACGGCACGACGACGGGCAACTCTCGCGGCGGCATGGCAGGGCAGATAGTTGCGTCGCGATGCGTGCGCCCCGACGCGACGACACACAAGCACTCGACACGCGTTCGAACGCAACCGCGTGGCGCACTATTTATAGGCGACCAGGCGAAAACGAAGAGAACCGAGAAGTCGAGGAAGGTGGAAGGCCACGAAGAAAGCCTCCTCCGATGACCCGAATTTTACCCCCCGGCTGTCGCACGCTGGTCTTTGACCTATTTTCGGTGCTCGGAACTCGGCCGCCCGCGTTCTCGGAACGTTTTTTCACTTTCCATGACCACTTTTCCCCCGTGGGTCACGTAACAGCGCGTTCACCCTGGTAAGAGCTGCCTCCTCGCATGGGAAAATCACCGGGGAACGCCATCCTTCGTTTCCCATCCTTTCTTTTCGAGGAAGACGGCGGTGTTCCGGAAACTATCGACTTTTCAAAATTATTACAATTTCTCGTAAAAATGTGTCGTACTAGAAGCCTGTACTCGTTGGCAATTCTAGTGTGGAAATACTGCAAATATTTCTTCTAGCGAAATAAGTCAGTATCTTATTATTAGACTGCGGATCTTTATGCATTTATAGGAAAATTGAGTAGATGAAATTCAAAATTGTTGGAAAATTTTCAAATTTGAAAATATCAATGTATGATTTTTCCTCGATTAAAATCGTTAAGGGAAGAAAAGCATTCAATTTGGTTTCTATTTCTTGCAGTCGATGCAGACAATTTTTATTTTGCATAAAGATCCGCAGTCTACCTATTATCAATCGGTTAATACAGCTGTCGGATAAGACAGCGGATTTTATGCATTTATGACAAGAATGGGTAGGTGTAATTGAAAAAAGTAAAACCATCAGCAAAATCTAAAAATACTGTTACATTATTTTCAATCTATGAAACATATTAATTTCTTGCCGTTTCACGTCTTCATCCCCAAAAATGTCGTAGAATAAAGAAAAGAATAAAAGAAAATTTATATTTTTTGTATGGCTACATTTATCCAAACATTTAAATTTTATTTCATATAAAAAAGGCGTAACATTCATATTTGTTAGACTTTGTTCAAAATCTTCGTGAAGAGTTGAAATGCTGCAAATATTTTCTCTGTCGAATGAATTCAAATCAAACGTCACAATATAAACGCTGTTCTCCGAGGGTTAACTTCGACCCAAACATTTAGAGCATCGAAAAAGTGTTCGCGTGAAGAATGATCCATCGAGGACGAATTCCATCGGCGTGCGTGGGCGATGTTTGCCGGGCGAAAAACTGCGGGAGCGGAAAAAATAATCTGTTAACAGTGGGCCGCGCGGGGGTCGGCACGTTTGTAAACAGGAAGAAAAATTGGAGGATAGTTAAACGGCATTGACGGTATAATAAAACAGTCTTATCCATGATAGCTTGACCTATTTTACGACGGACAATTGCATAAACGCAGTCGCGTAAGCTTATACGTATATTTATAGACGAGGAAGGTCGGGAAGAAAGCGCCTAGACCGTTTGACCATTTGGCAGAGGCAGCTGCCGAGCAATCATCCAGACGGGTCACTAATAATATCATCTACGCGTTGTGTAACGTTATTCCTTGCAAATAAGGATGTAAATGATATTATTGTACCCTGTCGTGGACTCGGACGAAATGGAAAATTATATAAATTCGCGTACTAATAACGCATTCGCGTGAACGACGCGACGTCGAACGTCAAATCAAGTTCGCGTTTTATTACCGGAAATCGACAATAGGATTACTCCGCTAACGCCGGGATTTACAATCATTGTAAATTACCGTGATCTACGCTCCGTCGACGAAAGCTGCTCCTCGAACCCAGCGAATTAACTATGCGATGGCAATGGTGTAAACGTGGCAATGGCGGAGCTACGTGACATGCGACGTGTCCAATGAAAGACTATAATCTTTCTGACAATGGTTAAGTATCTTGTCCAATGATGCTTTACGACACCAAACAATAACATCTTCTGCCTCATCGAATTCTCTCTTACGCCGGCCCCTCTGGAAATACTTCCAATGCAGTCTTCTCATTGGAAAAGGTTCCATGTGATATCAAAAACTTTGGTGCCCGAGGTGGTTAGGAACCCACCTTAGGGGAGTAGACTCCTTTTTCCAGGATTGCGAGGGTGCGGGATTCGCGTTCTCTCATTTCTCGGTAATACAAAAATGGAGTTTTTCAGTAGTCAAAAACGCTAGATAAAAGATCAATGTAGGACGCTATCGCCCTCAAAAGTCCTAGTTTTTCGTTTACGAGACGTAATTTGCATTATTTGCATTAAAATAGCTACATGCGCAGTTGTATGCTTCCGAATAATGCAAATTACGTCTCGTAAACGTAAAAATAGCTCTTTTGAGGGCGATTGCGGCCTAGGTTGACCTTTTAATTAGTGCTTTTGACAGAAATGAGAATATGCAACCCGCACTCTTGCAGTCCTCGAAACGCAAACGAGAGTCTACCCCTTAATATAATAAATTGTAGGTCCTGTCGCGAATAACCATAGCAGTTGATGCGACATAAAAACAAATAGATAAATTAAAATTCTCTCTTAGCTGTACTTTTCCTGTATCCATTGTAACGTTGTGGATGCTTTGTGTATTCTTTATTGTCCTACAATTTTCTGTCTTTCGGTAAGGCAACGCGGTTTTGGGAACAAATGTGCACATAGCTTTAGTCGTTCGAGCGTGCCCTCTTTTCCACGGAACATGTCGATCGTGCCTGCTGGCTCATTTGCAAATGAAAAACTGAATTAGAAAGACAAATGTGTCGTCGGGTCACGATAGGCGGATCACGATAGCTTCAGCCAGAAGAGAGCACAGTCGAATTTCTGGCGCGTCGATTTTATCGCCGCTCTGTATCGACACTTCTCGAAATTCCGAGCAGTAGCAAGCTGAACAACATATTTTCTTCGCATTACCCAGTGAACTAACGTCTAAAAACACAAGCGGTTTGGTTCAATTTTTAAAAGATTTATTAAATGGTGTCCATTTAATTCTAGCCTCGAGTGTAGTTTGAACCCAAAGATTTTCGATCGTGATGTTCGGTCATGATGTGCGGCCAAACTGATGAATCCTGTAACAAAATGAAAGAACTTTCGATAGAAATGAGATAGAGCGATGATTTTCTTTTTAGATGTAAGTTGAAATATTGCAGAATAAAGGAAAATAGAGTGACTATAATCATGTCAACGAGAAAATTATGATTTCATTAGTTCTTTCCACACAAATCGATTTTTTCCAAATTGCTGAGGTATTAAACACATTTTGGTATTGGATAAGCCACGATTTTCTTGTAGTTCTGTAACTTTAACACACATTTCCAAAGTTAAAGAACGTTCGCACCGTAATCTCTCCGTTCCTCCCATTTTCTGCAATATTTCAGCTTTAATTTAAATGAGAAAGTCCTTCGATTTTGACACAGAATTCAACAGTTTGGCCCACCGTGCAGCGCAGCGCAGTGTGATCCGCCTAGAGCGCAGCCGGCAAAGTCGAAAGTACCTAGACCAGTGTTCGGCGCCGACCTATATTCCGCTCGGAACAATTATTGCACAAACGATAGACGCGCTTGTAAGCTCGCACGCACCGTGTGTCTTTCTAACGTGTGCTCACGGTCGCGCATACACACGCACACGCGTATTTATAGACCCGGGAGGAAGGTCACGAAGAAAGCGCGGCTAGACGAGCGATACGTTTCGACATCGTTTCCGGCGCTGACCCATTTCGTCCTCGATTCTTTTCGACATCGACGCTTCCAGCACTATGACCCAGTTCCTACTAGCTGCGATAGCCTCTCACGCACTTTTGTTTGTCGGAGGCTCGGTGACGTTCGCGACGATGCGACGCACAGTGCTCGATTTTTCGAAAAACTCACACGAAAATCAGTATTACTTGAAAATTTCATTCATTCACGAATTTAGATTCTTAAAATTTTTTCTATTTTTAACCAATTATATTTTATGACATTCTTGATCGATGTCGATGAAACTTTGTATATAGACTTTGTCTATAGATTGCGGATCTTTATGCAAAGTGAAAATTGTCTGCATCAATTGCAAAGCATAGAAACCAATTATTACTTTCCTTAATGATTATAATGGAGAAGTCTTGAATTTTTTTTAATTTCCAACAATTTTGAATTTTATCTACTCAATTTCGCTATAAATGCATAAAGCTTGTAATCAAAATGTAATACGTGTATTTTGTAAATCTAAGTAAGTTATTACAAAGTTTCATTGAAGTCTGTTGACGCATAAAAAATTTGTAGGCATTGTAAGAATTAATTTTTTAAATTTTCCAACAATTTTGAATTTGATCTACTCAATTTCGCTATAAATGCATAAAGCCTGTAATCAAAATTTAATACGTGTATTTTGTAAATCTAAGTAAGTTATTACAAAGTTCATTGAAGTCGATTGACACATAAAAAAGCTGTAAGCACTGGAAGATGTAAAAATCTTTGAATTTACAATTTTTCCTATTTTCGATTAATTATATTTTATACCATGCTTGATCGATGTCGATTTCGATGAAAAGTAATTAGTTGTCCGGCGACTGAAATTAATCAGTGAACAAGGATCAACTATGAAATCGTTAATAAGCAACAATTAATTTTCCTCGTGAAACGGAGATTAGCAGATACCCGTAATAAAACAAAATCAATCGCCCTTTGCAGTAATTATCGGATCACTTTCGAGACGGCTTCCGTTTTGCGTAAAACCGCGATAACGATGTAAAATTAGTGAAGTACGTATTACCTTATCGCTTTGCCGGCGTGCACGGACAGTAATGAACTGTCATTCACGGACAGTTATTGTTTTTCAGGGAGCTTGCAGTTTATCTTTCGAGTGTTGTTAATTATACTTTATAACAATTGTACTCTCCGGAGTTATCGGCTTATAATTAGCGCAACTCCTTTCGTCCGTGTAATTTCATTTTCCCTACTCGTATCTAAACGTTATTTATCCTTTTTTCATTGTCATCTTCGCGAGATGTCGGGAACTACAATAAATTTAGTCCTGTACCGAATATTTGTTATTCAGTCTTGTATCGAGTATTCTAATTGTTATACAATCTCGCGTGTAACTATGCAATTTTTTTCAATGATATCTGATAAGTAAATGTTACCACATATTTAATGTTATCGACAACGTTGCATATCTGTCGATGATGTTGCAGGCAACTTAAAATATGTTCAATGTTCACAAAACGCGGTCGACAATGTGGAAAATGTATTCCACACAGGAAAGATAACAATTTCAAATTTCTCTACCTTGTTTTATCTTGTTTGTTACAAAGTCGAAGGCTATTTGCGAACTGAATATTTTAACCTTGTCACTTCGTCACTTCGTAGTTACAATTCTCTTCGTATTTAAACATATCTACTAGTTTTAAATAAACTAGACAGAAACTGTACAAAGTATTATAATTATGACATTGAAATGTATCTTTCAAGAAAAAAATAGTTCATCGACTAAAAGAAGTATTTCACCGACTAAAATCGTATTAGAGCTACAAATAAGGATTATAAGTAACCGAAAATTTTTTCTTTTGGTAAATGTTATCGTTGAGAGAAATTTATTTCGATCGCTCATAACAGTTATTCGATGAGATCAATTTATTTCGATTGCTCATAACAGTTATCAATGAGAGAAGTTCGATTCGATCGCTCATAACAGTTATTGATGAAGGAAATTTGTAATTGTTATTATTAAATAGTACAATTTTCAAATGGTAGACAATGAATTATTTCTTAAATTCTTTATTCGTAAAATTAATAGCTACAATGAAAATTTAATGTGACAAACAAACAGATTTTGTGTTGTTCTTATGGTTTGTTGAGATTCGCCTTGTCGTACAAAATCTTCTCAATGAATTTCACAGGCTTGCTCCATCCGGAAAAGAGTAGACAACTCAATAAATAAGGAACCAACCGAAATGAATTTTCGTATCAATAATTATTATGAACAAGTGAAAAAGTAATTCGATCATCGGTAACTGCTATGAGCGATCGAAATAAATTTCTCTCGTCGATAACTGTCATGCGTGATAGAAATAAATTTCTCTCATTGATAACAGTTATGAGTGATCGAAATGAACTCTCATCGATAACTGTTATGAGCGATCGAAATGAACTTCTCCCATCGATAACTGCTTTGAGCAATCGAACAGTTTTTCTTCATCGATAACTGTTCGCTAATAACTGTTATCTGTAACCAAAAAATATAAAAATCGATATTTTTATTCATTTTGTTCTTCGAATTTTTTTCTTTATATTTTGTGTACATTACCTTGCAATCAACTTTTTATTAATGATTTTTTTATCGTATAAAATTTTAGAATAACTGTTATTTTTGGTCCCTGGAAAATATATATGTCTCACAAAAAGGTTTCAATCTTAATCAGTCGGTGAATGTTTTGATCCGAATCTTTGAAATTACCCCTTGCCGTAACATTTTCTTTACAGTTACAGTGATTAAAATATCATCATTCCCAAAAATATCGTACATAGAAGAGGAAAGAAAATTTATATTTTTTGTGCGGCTACATTTATTTTAATGCTTACATCTTGATTACAAACGAATCAAAATTTATTTAATTTAAAAAGAAAGGCATTCATATTTGTTAGACTTTGGTTAAAATCTTCATTACGAGTGTGACTCGTTAAAGTACGGCAAGGGGTTTCGTATTATTATAAATTTCTTTGAAACGGTTCTGTGAATGGATCGGTTGCTCAGACTCGTAGTCCGGGTCTCTCTTCACGGTGAAGTAAGACGAGGAAAATAATCTTGATATTATTTGATCCGATCAGAATCGCAATGGTCCCTTGGATAACAGAGCTGTCCCGGATCGTTGATCGAGGGAGAAATACCTGCGCCGCGTGGACGTGCAAATGCGTGCTCACGATTGTCACGGAAATAGGTCGCCGGTGTGACGCCGTTGATGAAAGGAAAAAAAGGAATCGTGCTAGCCACTTTCCTTCTCATTCGCCGTGGAAGGTGTCGCGGACTGTGTACAGTGTACACGCAGCAACGGCGTTTACCTACCGTCGGCGTAAATGCTCGTTTCAGCGGCTTTAGAGCAGCTGCGTTCAACTTCCTCGACTCCCTGTCCACTCGAAAATCATTCTTACATACGACCCCAAATCTTGCCCCATTTAATCGTTACTCATTGCTAGACTGCGGATATTTATGCAATCAACAATGTTCTGCAGTGATTGCAAGAAACAGGAATAACATAAAAATTGATTTCATCCCTTAACGACTTTGTTACATTAAAAGCAACATTACAACATTCTTGAATTTTTAAAATCTTTTACTGTTTTTTATTTTGCTCAACCAATTTCTTCATAAATGCATCAAGATCCGAAGTCTACTCATTGCATATATTTTTATTAGACACTGACACTGTTTTATCAGAATATAAAAAAAATTACACTGTTCAATTATATGTAGATAAATTTTCCCGAAACTTCGTGACTTTTATTTTATTAATGCGAAAACACATAATCGAAAAACCTAAGATGTAAATGTGAAAACTCATCAATTTGAATGAAACACGTGGAAAAATAACTTGTAACATAATCTTCTACTACTGTGTCAATTTGACACCGAGGGACAGATTCAGTTGGTGAAATGAAGGACGGATGAGGGTTAATAATAACAAATTGTATAATGTGATTGATTAATATCTAATACGCGTGTCTGACAAGAGTTTCTTTCCGATTGAATTCCATTTACAACGAAGAAAATTCTAATTTGAACCGTGTACAGGGAGGTAATTGGACCCCATACACCTTTGGAGCAAAATGGAGAAGAAAACAATGTGAAACATGTCACAGATAACATTCTGAGAAAATTTTTGGAAGTTTTCCGTTCGTCAACTTTTTTTTTCCGTTTCTGTCAGTCTAGGGTGCATTTGCACCCCATACACAGAGGTAAGGAAGGTGAACTAAAAATTGATCATTGCACTGAATAATATCAGTCATTTAGAAATAACGTTTGATTATCAAACGAAATAAAAATTTAATAATTGTAACCGCGTTACGCTAAAGCGTTAACTAAAAATTGATTTATACACATATTTTATGTTTCGTGTGCTCATGTTCATTACTAAACAGAAGATCTTTATGCGAAATAAAAATGTTTTACCTAAATCATAACAAACAGGAGTGAAATAGAAATTTATTTTCTTTGTCAACATATAACAGAATTTTTTGTAATTGTTTATAACAGAATTCTAAAATTCTTTTAATGTTTTCACACTGTTTTAAATTACACCTACTCATTTTTGTTATAAAATGCATAAAGATCCGCTGTCTATTCATTACAAATGCATCAGGTCCTCACGATAATAATAATTCTACACGAAACTTTATCTGCACAGGAGAACAATGAGTCTCTTGACACGGCGGAGACGGCATTCCTGCAGCAAGTCTCGAAATCGGTACGAAATGTTGACATCACTGACCTTGTTTCCCTGAAAGATCGTTCGCAAAGATTTGCAAAGGCATCCGCTGAAAAATCTCCTCTCGTTCTCTCTCCCTCTCATTCTCTCTTACATTGTAGCTGTCTCTCTTTGCCTGTTTAGCCATTCCGTGCTGTGCAACGGATCGCAATGGTGAAAATAGAGGCGAGAAGGTACTCGGGGGTCTTCGTGTCACGGGTTGAAAAGATTGGAAATAAAATGCAAATCGGTTGTAAATCAGGTCAGACGCGTGGCACTGACGTGGGACCGTTTCACGATGACAATTCCCCGCAGGGTACGACAAAGGTAGCTTCGCTCCGCTGTTGGGGGTTAATTATGTTTAGGGCAAACAGGTATCCGGATGAAATCAGGGGCTCAGGTGGTCCTGGCCGTCGCCTTGAGACGCCAACGTGCCAACGGTACCTAGAAACTACCTTTTCGGGGGCTTTTTCTGCTACCATCCCTTTCGCGGGATTCTTCTCGATGTTATGGTTGCAGTGGGTGTACTAAGTATTCGTACACCTTTCAATCCTCTCTCTGTGCACTGCTATTCTAATGTTAACCGTGTACAGGGTAAAGTTCGGCAAAAGAAGCAATGATTGACGAATAAATTTCTACTTGAATCGTTAATCACAATTAACAATTAATCTCCTAGTTTCGCCGTTAAAAAAAATTGTAATATATTGTATAAATATATTGTATAAATAACTATTTATACAATATTTAAAAAATGTGGAACATATCTATGACAGATAGCATTCTTAGAAAACTGTTGGAGATTTTCTATTCAACTTCTTATTTCCGTTTTTGTCAGTCTGAGGTACATTTGCACACCATACACACATTTTTTAACAATTCACGACGGATAACATACTTTCATTAAGCTGTCTGGCTTCCAGTCGTGAAAGTTAATTAAATGCAACAATAACGGATCGATGAAACGTACGACCACTGATAATGATGATCAAAGCAACGTTATAATAATTTATAATGGTATGCAGAATAAATCAGTCAAAGAGTTTCTCAGCTCGCGTCTGCACGCGATAATAAAGTTATAAGCATATACTTCGTGTTTGAACATGTTACTTTAATATTGGGGTACGTCGGCTACCGTCATTGCGTGTTGTTAATTGCCCCGAAGATAAACCTAATTGAGATCCATGCAACTATCTTGAGAACTGTCGTCTGCATACTACGTGATTATAATGACGAAAGTTTGTCTGTGACTGAAGGGAACATATCATCGAACGTTTCGAACGAATTCGCGTTAATTGCTTACCGAATTATAAACTGAATGGTGTCCAACGATACATGAAGCTTGAGTCAACATCAATTACTTATTCCCGATAGAAATCCCCGTCGGTGTACAAAAATTATCAAAAAGCCTAGTTAGTCAATGATTTATAAACGTTATTATTTTTAATTTTATTAGGTAAGTTTTAAGAAAGTGCCAAATTCTATCGAATTTTACATTCCAGCATTTCTTGAATATTCCATAAATGCATAAAGTTCCGCAATCTAGTTATTATCAATAACTGAAAGGAGAACTGTCAAGAGATTTATCGACACTGAAACGTTTAATGAACACAGTCCCTTCGTGATTAATTCTGAAATCATTAATCGATGTTTCATACATGACATCTATTAAAATGAATTCAAACAGAAAACTCAACCAGACTTCTCAGAAAAACAATAAAAATTTGGAGTAAGAAGAGGAATCTGTTTTAAATTATTTAATTAACGAGACACGCCTGCTTGATTGCTATAAACGAGCATTTCACGTTACAATAGTAACGCCAGGATTAAACTTAATGTACTTAACTATCATTACATAATTAGAAAGCTGTTTGTCGTATTAGCATTTACAAAAATATTGTTGTAACTATGATCAAAATAAACTGGCTTGTGTGTCATCTTCTACACTGTTATATAAAATAGTGTTAAGTAGCCTGAGTAGTTCTAGTGTTAAGAGTAGGTGTCCATATATTATTCATAAAATGAAGACATGTCTTGGCTGCGGTTTGTAACAATGGACGACGAGGTTCATTTGAAGATTCGCAGTCTAGTCGCGAAAACAAAAGGATAAGCGAGGTTTATTCTTCATGTTTTCGAGGATGCACGTGAATGACTGTCTCCCGTCTCGTCCGGGCCGTCGATCGGGCCCCGATAGCCCGCCGTACAAGAAGCTAGCACGTTTATTTATAACGTTTAAAGAGAAGCAGGCAGACAGTAATGGCTGTGTGCACGTATGTGGCGCGTATCCTACCTACATTTCCCAGGCAGGCTCTCGGCAGCTTTCTTCTGACATAACCGAATGAAGGCGCGGGCCGCGGTTATGCAATTCGAAAGTGCCCGCCTTACTTTACGTATCGCGGCGAGGATACGCGGTATCTTATGAAGGAGCGCACGCTTAGTCTCCTGCTTTTACTTGCCTGCCTGCCCGCCATGCCTGGGGATCGAGCAAACACACCACACGAACAAGTGAAAATTTCTCGGCCGAATTGACCCGCGCGAATCGTTTTCGAAATCTCGCCTCTGTGGAGGGGGACACTCCTCACACGAATTTTTAGAACCTGTCATCACGCAAACATTCAACCGGGGATTCTCGGGTAGCTGGTCCAAAACATCGATTTCTCGGATTGTGTTTTTTAAGAGAAAATGCTTTCCCAACATTTTCTACTGACGTTCAAGTGACGAAGTTGGTTCAGAATTTAAACGCGTTATTTCTGAAATTATATTATATATAATATTTTAATTGGGCTGCGAGATTACTCAATAACTAATTCACTGATTATGTCCAACCAACGCTCATTTTGTTACTTATACATTACTCTAGGAAGTGTACTACAGAGATTTTGACTAGATTTTTCATTTATAATGTTTTTCCAATTCGTATAAACCTTTCAATTAAAACCGTAAGGATTTACAATTCCAGCACAACGTGTCTAATTGTAAGATTGAAAATATTTTTTGGCGCTGTCCACACAGATTGGTGTGCAAGATTACTCAATAACTAATTTACTAATCATGTCCAACCAACGCTCATTCTGTTTCTTATACATTTGTCTAAGAATTGTACTATAGAGAGACTTCCACTTGATTTTTCATTTATAATGTTTTTTCAATTCGTACAAGCCTTTCAATTAAAAGCGTAAAGATTCCAGCGCAACGTGTCTAACATGAAAAATATTTTTTGGCGCTGTTCACACAGGCAAATATGAATGATTAATGATGGTGCAATTATGAATCAAAGTGTTCAGCAGGATGAAATGTAAATGGACGATAAGAGTGCTAGGCTGCAACACGTGCGCGGACACGCGTGTTGCGTTTTCTCGCTCGTGTACGGCTCGGTTATGACATAACCGTGTAATGCATGCGTTTAAAGGAGACTATCGAGGAGATGCGAGCTTTCTTATGAGGGAAAGCAGTGCTCACTTTCACCGGTTCGCCGGCTTTTACGTTGGACAACACGCGTTCAGGGACCCCGTCTCTGTAAACTCTGCGAGTCTGTTTCAATTTGCCGGTTAATGTAATTATCGAACGGCTAACCGATAAGTTCATTAAATTTGACACAGAATAATATTACACGTTCGTTTATTAATCTACAGAAAATAGTTATGTAACCCGACGACGCGTAATGTACGAGCTGGTACTTCTCGCAAATTACAAGACCCGTGATTAATGAAATAGTATATCAAGGTGGGCGAATCGATGAATGCTACAGAGATCAATCCTGTTTCTTCGTTCATGATTCGTCGGGGATCGTTAATTGACAACGGGTTGTTGAACCTGTGTAAAGATCTCTGTTCATGTACGAGAAAAGTCTCCGAATTTTCGTCGACGTAATATTTCCACGAAAATAATGTTTCTCTTAATAGTAGAGTATCGATTTTATGTATTTTAATATTTCAATATATTATTTGTAACTTATTGAGATTATTAATTTGCAAGTCTTGCAATCGATGGAGACAATTTTTATTCTGCACAAAGAGAGACTGGTAATCTACTTATTATTAGGTTGTAAAGAAAGAAATGCAGGATTTTTGTTCCTTTGTTTTAATTGCAATTTTATACCAATAAATATTCACCTTAATTTAATTAGTTATATGTCATTTTAAAGCTTGTTTTACGCTCTATTTAATTATGCTTTTGATATTTAATTTTATTCAAATTTTTATTAAATTATTTGGCTTTTATTTCAGGATGTCAAAACGCGAATTTCGCATTATTTTTTTCTGAGTTCAAACTAGGCCGAAGTGCCGCTCAAGCAGCTCGGAATATCAACGAAGTACATATGGAGCGAAGGAAGTGTCAACGAATGCACAGCTTAATATTTTAAAATAATATTAAATTCTCTGTAAAATATTAATTTTAATACTATCCCCCTCAATAATATTAAAATCAATTCTCATAATAATTTAATGTTACTATTAAACAATATTAAATTTTCTATAAAATTAATTTTCATATTATTGTTTTTACTAAAACAATTTTCATATTATTGTTTCTATTAAAACAATTTTAATAATTGTAATTGTATAATTTTAATAAAATTGTTTTTTATGCGAGTTATAACACTTTAAAAACATAGGTTTAAATATATCCTGCATTTCTTTCTTTACAGCCTAATAGATAACTCGGTGGAAGTAGAAATAAATGATAATACTTAATTTTAGGTTTATTTTGACTGTATTTTCTATAATTCACTATATAATTATCCGAATCGTTAACAATGTTTTTGCGTGGCACAATTAAATTTAAATAGCAATTGAATAATGGCCTGTTGTTGCAGCAACGAGATACATCGTCAGAAATTCCATTTTCATTGAGAAAAGTTCGATTCCTTTATACTTTCACTTAACTGTGGTAGGTGAATTACCATAATGAGGTAAATACTGTTCGTTTGTTCCCGAGAGTGTGCTGGTATATTATGGCAATGGAGAGACAAGTATACGTAGCACTAACATTTCGCAAACCCTTTTGCCTCGACGTCGGCGCTGGTAATGGGTGATTGGTTAAACAGTCATCGGTCTTAGAAAGTGTACCAACCGACACTTTTTTCTTCGCGTAGACAATTTGGAAATCGCAGAATGATTGCCACTATCGCGTGACAGACATTTTTCACGGAAGCTGATTTTGCAGAAACTGCCTCTCGCTAAAATTTCATCAAAATTCAGATTTACATGTAACCCTAATCAGTCGAGGGGAGAGCCATCACTACAAATTGCTGTACCATTAAGTATGTTCGTATCTATTAGTATCTAATCGATTAGTACACATTTGAGTATTGTGTGAGAAGTTATATCAATTTCATATCCCTGAAATGAAAGAAATCATATACAATGGAATTATTCTAGGCCGGAAGAAATGTTTAATTTTCAAGCTAGAATATAGCTCCAACTGCAAAAGGTTAAAAACGGTCTTCAATGGAAATTATTCAAACGATCGTTTAGCATCCGATAATTTATGAACGATGACGTTTGAACAATTTTTCACACGAGAAAATAATCGTAGAAAGCAGTTGATAATTAATCTGCCTTGTTTCGTAATCAGAGTCGCAACGATTAATGCGTTGTTAATCATTTTCTAGCAGGAAAATAAATGATGCATTCATCGAGTGATCGCGATGCTTCTCTCCAATTAATACAAATTGAAAAATATTTTAACCCTTAGCAGTCGAGGGATGACTCAAAGTAACCACTAAAAGATTGCTTAACCATTAATCAAAATATTGTTTAGATTATTAACCATATTGATATCTCTAATCAATTACTACACATTTAAGTATTGCATGAGGTATTATATGAATTTTATCTCCATAAATCCTTTCAAACATAATCTACTAAATATATGTTGATGTTATTCTCTTCTTTAAAATTGAAGTAAAATCCTATTTCTCCATTATGGATATTTACAGTGACTGAACTAAAGTGCATACACGATAAATATAAATTTCCGAACAGATGTGCGCAGGGGAACGGATTATTCGCGAGCAAGCGGCTAAACGGCGAGCGATAAGAAAAGACGGAGAAGAAAGTCGTGTAAGTGAAAGCGTAGCACGATACTCGGTCAATTCGACGAATGAATAGATAGGGGCTCGGATAAACGAGCCAAGTCGAATATGGATGTCCACGCTCGGATGGAATTTGTCTAATCAAAATGGAAAGTGATGTTCGCGGCGGCTGACGCCTGCCGACCATTCGCGGAGAAATAAATTCCCCCCGTGGGACCGGCTCGGTTCTGATTAAGATTACTTCTGCTCGCATGCCGCGAAGGTCGCAGAATCCGAAGCAACGTGGACGTGGATCGACGACGACGATGACGACGACGACGGTCCCCACGGCACGGCACACCTGCACGCATCGCGAACTACATATGTACATCGAAGCGTGTCAGACGCACTTACGTGTACGCAATTGCCGTGCGGGCTAGGAGCAACGAGCTCGCTCACACGACATGCCGATGAAAAGTATGAGGAGCCACGTACACACCGACAAAACCGGCCGATCGTCGCAATCGTGGCAATGAAAAGCAATCGGCATCACAGTGGTCGCAAATCACCAAATCGTGGCCAAAAGACGAAAATTTTTTTCCGTTGTTTAAAAATCTATGTAATACTACTTTATTTATAAGGTTCCAGAGCACGTTTTTTTGTTACAACCAATATTTAATACGTACTTCTGTCGGAGATACGTAAGTTCAAAGTTAGTAGTTCTAGAAGACCGGCATTTTCAACCATAATTGAAATTACCTCTGCGACTTATTATAGCGCTGTAACGCTGGTTTATCATTCTTGCTATTGTTGGGCATGTCCTAATTTAATATAATATTCTGATTTTATTGCTGTATTTAATTTTTTAAAACTCTGGGAGATGGAAAAGAGAAATCTACACATCTGGTACATTTCATTAACGAAAAAGTTGCTTATCGATCGCGATCAAGCAATCATTTTTTTGGAAACGAAGCTGTTAAGGCTATTAAACAAGTGTACGTTTCATTTTTCAGCGACCTGTTGCGACCTTATGAATTATCGCCATTTCCTTAGCGTTCCGAAATGGCGAATTTGCCCTAAATCGCAGACAAAACTAATTTTCGCAAATGCAAGGTACACATATTTGTTATATTACAATAAAATGCTTCAGATAGTCAACAGTGTAAGATTTTAATTTTTTTTTTTTACATATGTTTATTTTACTATAGGTGAGTGAAATATCGGAACGAAACAGAACTGAGAAACTTCTATTACATTTTAGTACTAAAGAATTACCTCGCATGCAATATTTAACACTAAAATCTTACATTTTTTGCTATCTGAAGTCACCTGATAATAATTTAATATTTGTGGAAATAAATAATTTTTTCACATAACCGGCCGCCATTTTGTTTTTTGTAATTTTGATACGAGATTCATATTCAACGGCACGAGAAATATGGGAATACTAATTTTCAAGAGAGTCCAATAACTTTTTGGGTTACGCTTCCGCCATATTGAATCCGCCATTTTGTTTTTTGTAATTTTGACCTCAGATTTATAATCAGCGACCCGAAAAACCTATGAGTATCAATTTTGAACTAAATTGGAGTACTCCTTCCTATTTTGACCACGTTTTGGCGATTTCCGAGCACTGTGCGGCAGCTGACAACCACTGAACTTTGCCCGATCGGTGACCCGTGTCACTCGTTTGCGCGTATAGTGACCGCTAGGTGGCCTTTTTTTTTACTTTAAGGACTTTTGGAAAAAATACATTTGCGTACACCCTACCGAAGGGGGGTAGTGTGGGACTCGGGGGAAACAGGTTTTCGGTTTCCCCAATACCCACTAAAAAACCACACGTCCAGGTCTTATGGTCCTCGCCTTGTCATTTCTCCATAACACAAACACGGGGGTTTTCAGTAGTCGAACACGCTAGATAAAAGATCGATCTAGGGTGCTATCTCCCCCAAAAGTTCTATTTTTTCTGTTTACAAGGCGTAATTTTGCGTAGCTATGAAAATAACCGAATAATACAAATTACGCCTTGTAAACAAAAAAATAGGACTTTTGAGGGAGATAGCACCCTAGATCGATCTTTTATCTAGCGTTTTTGACTAGTGAAAAACCCCGTGTTTGTATTATCGCGAAATGAGAAAAGGCGCGAATCCTGGAAACGTGTACTCCCTTAAGTCCTTTCCTCCCTCAACTTCTGGCTCGCTGGAGGGTCAGATGGGTCCCCGCTTCCCGCATATTTCCCGTCTGGTTTATTATGCGAGCTGGCTCCACTCATGTTCTTGTTCAATGATCGCTAGGTGGCCTAAGGTGGGCCTGAAAGTACCGTTTTCAACCCTTTGCAGTCGAAGCTATTCTAACTTGAAAAAAAACGTGGTAATTAAACATTTCTTCTGATCTAGAATAATTCCATTGCATATGATTTTTAAAAAATTTATGGATACGAAATTGATATAATACCTCACACAAAACTTAAATGTGTAGTAATTGATTAGTCATCCCTTGACTGGTAAAGGTTAAAGCATTTTTGAATTTGTATCAATTTATATTTTATCTATTTTATTGTATTAATTTATTTTTCTGCTAGAAAATGATTAACAACGAATTAATCGTTGCCATTCTGGTTACGAAACAAGGCAAAGGGTTAATTATCAATTGCTTTCTACGATTATTTTCTCGTGTGAGAAATTGTTCAAACAGCGTTCATAAATTATCAGATGGTAAACGATCGTTTTAATTTAATTTCCATTGAATGCCAGCTCGTTGAAACGTGAGGTTATACTTTCGCAATCTGCAAAATTGAATAACACTATTGACAGTTGCTTCGAGACGTCTTTTTTCGTAACTATTTACATACATTGCAAATAATTTTTTAATAACATCTACATATATAATACTTCTTTCGTAACGTTTCACTCGATCGAAAGTGCTTGTCACTCATCATACAGAGACAATTTTTGCATAGACCATTCACGGTAAATGAAATTATGTTCGTGAGAAATGTAATTGCAGTCGTACAAATAGAAAGTGTTTTTCTGACTGTCGAAACGAAAATGTGACAGAGAAGCTGAACGAGGCATCGAAAAATGAGTTGCAGAACTGTTTCCAACTATTCTACGAACTTGGCAGAGTTGTATGAAACTGCACGGGAAAATTATTTTGAAAGGAGTAGGGTATAAATAACGCTAGTATTAGTCATTTTCGCATGAATCAGGCTACTGAAAAGATCAAAGCTCTCTTATTTATACGCGTACACGTATGCACATATGTGTAACAAATAATCAACAAATTATATACTTTTCGACACTAATGGAAGAACTGCAGTCCGCGTTCTATTGTGCGAAAACCTTCGGGAGATGTCATACAAGCCTCAGCCAATTCGAATCTACATAGAGCAATTCTGTTCTCACTTTAATGAATTGTTTTAAAAGAAATCACATTTCATTCAATGACAGTTTCTTGAAATGCTTTTGTAAAAATTCATGTATGCATTATTCACGCAGAACTTGCTGCCACCCGAATTTTTACAGTCTAATTAAAAATACAGTCTTATAGATAATAACTAGACTGCGGATTTGTATGCATTTATGAAGAAATTGGTGGGGTGAAATATAAAACAGTAAAAGATTAAAAAGATTCAAGAATGTTGTATTGTTGCTCTTAATATAACAAAGTCGTTAAGGGATGAAATCAATTTTTATGTTGTTCCTGCTTCCCACAATCAATGCAAAACATTATTATTTTGCACGGAGATCCACAGTCTAATAATAACGATTCGACTGCGGATTAGAAAGTGGACGTACAAGTGAAAAAATTCGAAAAATGAAATGAATTGAATTGATATTGCTCAATATAATTGGTAGTAGAAAGGTATCTCGAGAGAACGTTCGAATTTTTCGAAATTTGGTTCTGGTAGTCGAGTGGTATCGCTGGAATACAAGATCTATACGTTCATTGTGGACTGTGCCACACAGTTTCACGTGTATTTTTGCCCCATGCCGGCGACACGCAGCATTGCTCGAAGCCTGAATATTGGGTAATCTAACGCGTCCAAGGCTAGCCGAGCCTTGAGCCGCCTTTCCAAGTGTTTCACTAACCCGATCATTCGCTCAATCGCAACGGTTTGATCAGAGACTCCTTATGATTAGATCTCGGATCGCTCATCCGTTTGTCCAGCTGTCCGCGAGAGCCGGACATTTACACTTTTTCCGTTTCGTTTTAATCGAAAGGAACACCAATCCAGTATGCGACAGTCGATTATCCGTTTCGAACTATGTATCGATATTCTCCTTTTACTAATTCCTTATAACGTTGAAATAACAAGAAGAAAACGAATCTAACGGTTCGTTTTTCATAATAACGTAAAAATTATATTAAATTCATTTAGTTTTAAATAATGTCATGTAAAATAACTGATAACCAGGGACCATAACTGTTATAATCAAAAAGAAAAAAGTCATAGAATAACAAGTATTTCATCGACTAAAATGGTATTGGTTACAAATCAGAATTATAAATAACCAACAATTTTTTCTCTTGTTGGTGAATGTTATCGTTGAGAGAAATTCATTTTGATCACTCATAACAGTTATCGATGGGAGAAATTTATTTCGATCGCTCATAACAGTTATCAATGAGAGAAGTTCATTTCGATCGCCCATGACAGTTATTCATGAAGGAAATTTGTAATAGTTATTATTAAATGGTACAACTTTCAAATGGTAGACAATCAATTATTTCATAAATTCTTTATTCGTAAAATTAATTGCTAGAATTGAAATTGAATGTGACAAACAAACAGATTTCGTGTTGTTCTTATGGTCTGCTGATTCGTTTTGTTTTACGAAACCTTCTCAATGAATTTCACAAGTTTGCTCCATCCGGAAAAGAGTAGACAACTCAATAAATAAGGAACCAACCGAAATTAATTTTCGTATCAATAATTATTATGAACAAGTGGAAAGATCGATAACTGTTATGAGCGATCGAAATAAATTTCTCTCATCGATAGCTGTTATAAGCGGTAGAAATAAATTTCCCTCATTCATAACTGTTATGAGCGATAGAATAAATTTCTCTCATTGATAACTGTTCTCTAATAACTGTTATTTGTAACCAGAAAGTATGAAAACCGATATTTTTTAATAATTTTGTTCTTCGAATTCTTTTCTTTATATTTTGTGTACATTATCTTAAATTTCAATAATAATCAACTTTTCATTAATGATTTTTATCGTAGAAAATTCTAGAATAACTGTCATTTTTGGTCCCTGATTTTAACTTAGACAACTTTCATAATTATGAGCACATATAATGATTGAAAGTTGAATTTGAATTTAGCTTTAAATACAATGATTGAAAGTTGAATTTGAATTGAGCTTTAAATATAAAGATTGAAAGTAGATTTTTAGATTGAAAGTTGAATTTGAATTTGGATTTAAATATAATGATTGCTAATTGAATTTAGATTTAAATGGGTTGCTGAGAGTTGAATTTTAATTTAGAATTAAATACAATAATGAGAGTGAAAGTTGAATTGGGTCGCTATGATTAGTACGTCGTTAATAATTTTTTAGTGGGAAAAAAAAATTATGTATTCGTAGTGTGAACATGATGCTTCTGTCCAATTGATACAAATCGAAAAATACTTGAATCCTTAGCAGTCAAGGGTTGACTCAGGGGCACCGCTAAAAATTGCTGGCAGAAAGAAATGTTTAATTTTCAAGTTAAAATAGCTCCGAGTGCAAAGGATTAAGTTGCCTGAGACATCTCAAAAGATTATAGAACAAAATGTCATGAAACTTCTTCTATATGGTAAAAAATTGGCTATGATTTTCTCATGAGAAAACGAAATGACTTTCCAGACGACCTAACAGAATAGAACGAGCAGAATAAGCTGGCGTGGACACTCGTCGAAAAGGAGAGGAGTGATGATGATCGCGTGGATGAGGATGGGGCGGACGACGTAGACCAGTTTCAGAACGTCACGGAAACGGCGCATGATATTGTTCGTGGAATGAAAGGGGAGGCGACTCATCACTTTCGGCTGAATCTCCTCGGCTATCAAGGCGACAAAACGTCCGTTTGTATCGTTCCTGTTCCCGAGTTTGTTCATCGCGGTTTCCTATCTCCGGTTCGCCGCTCGTTGGGACCAGTTTTTCCTTGTCCGAACATGGACCGGTCGGCTCATACCCGGTTGGTTTATGTAGCCCGAGAGGGTCAATTGTTTTACCCGGTCTAACTGGAAAACACGATAATTGCTATTTAAGATGGGGACGCAAGAAACAAAGAGTTTCGTCAGAGCGCCGATCACCGACCGCGGTTCTTCGACATCGACACACGGAAGCTTGTTTTCACCGATCCGGTGGCAGCGTGTCTTTCTCTCTTTCGCTTGATCTTCGGTCCATGAATTTTTCTATAACCTTCCCACTGATGTTTATTTCATCTCGTTAATTACGGACGGCCGGTATGCGATCATTAGACACGCTTCGCCAATTTCATGTAGTCGGTTTTAGACATAGAGGTTTTTCAGTTTTATCGTGGCTTAGGTTGGTCGTGTCTTTCGAATGGCGCCGCTGCTCATTAATACTTGAACTAATTATTGTGTGGGTCATTAGTGTTGAAATCGCTCGACATTTTATGGAGGAAAGCAAGTATGTATATTTTTCAGGAATTCTCGGGTATAATGATGGTATTGTTGTCAGTGATTATGGGGGTGCTTACAGAGCATAAAGCATCGTGGAATTTTAATTTGGAGTGAGTATCCAGGTTACCAAGTTTTTCTTGTTTTTAGGTATTAATACATGCAATTAATCTAATGCCAGTAATTAATAATGTCAACGTAGATTTTATTTCAATTTGTTGTGCCCTTGCTGTGCTTTGGAATTAAAAAATTATGTAACGTAATACTCAGCTGGTCTCATTTGCTATTCCTGTGACCACAAATTGCTTTCGAAAGGAATATATCCTTTATATTTTTATTTTTTTTCCACGAGACATTTTCTTTTCTAACATTGTACACTGCCTCGACCTACTTGTCACTGTGCAACTGGTTAAATGCTGTTTGGCATTTGAACAAACGTCAATTACAACGTTTTCGTTTCACTTCGGTTCCAGATTATTTGCAACATGTATCTTCGCTCATTAATCTTTTAGTTAATATTCCCACCACTTTGGCACAGCTGAACTTCTAATTTAAGAGTCCGACGTGTAGGAGGAAATTAGTCGAAGATCATTTAATTCAGTAATTCAATAATATACGTTCGGAATTTGTAGTCAATAAAATCAAACATCACGTGACAACAATCAAATTCAGTCGATTCAAGTATCTTAAGAATAGACAGCTGATCTTTATGAAAAATAAAAATTTTCTATCTGGATTGCAACAAACCGGAGTGAAACAGAATATAACAGGATTTTTAATTTCTTCTAATGTTTTTACTGTTTTATTTACACCTACACATTATCATAAAATCCACTGTCTAATTATGAAACTTCCTTATTTTTTCACGATGCAAACAAATTCGGAAGGAGAACATTCTTTACAAATGTTAAAATAAGCGAACAATTATTACTCCCAAGGTCACATTTGTCGAGACTACAAGGTTATCGTTATATTGTTAAATACGACGACACATATTTTTATCATCGTGGCGTAATAGTTGAGGTCAAGAGCAATACAATGATCCACGGTGGCATGAGATTTACGTAACCTTGACTAGGAAAAGGAAAAACCCAGAAGTGTATGGTAACAGATGTAAAATCAGTGAAGAAAATTAATTTCGACATAATTACTCTCGAAAGTCTAGCAGCATCGACACTTAATAGCTTTTCCAAAGAAATAAAAGCTTTTTCTGACGTTTTTCCCTATCATTAAAAAGTGCGATTCTAATATGCAATTCAAAGTTGCTCATATCTTCGCTTTCAAAAAAGAAATATAAGTGTGTCGGTACGTCCATCAAAAACCTAATAAAACAATTAAAGGAAGAAACAAATTTGCAACCTATGCGAATCAATTTAACTTCGCAGAAAGACTGACGATCTAACAGAAGTTACAAACGTGAATTGTCTTATTACCGTAGTCGCCGACAAAGACAATTTGTCTCTCGTTTCCCAGTACAAAACGGCCGGTAAAATCGGCAATCTGCATAAAGATGAATCATCCGCTAATATAATCGAAGCGCGACGGAATCGGAGAGCGACGCGCGCGATCGAATTTTTGTCGGGTTTGATTGCACATCTTCTGGAGGACATGGAAAATCGATTTCTCGTGCGAGCGGTCGCTCTCGCAAAAACCGTGAGCCAGGTCGAAAGTGACGTTTCGCCCGCTCGACAAAACAATGTAATTAGTTTCTTGCATGGTTTCATGGATGGGGTCTTGCATCCTTTTTTCCTACGACTGTCGGCAATTCGTTCTCCGCCAACCGGACGCGAGGACGCATGTCCCGTGCTCGAATTATGTAACGTCGCACTTTCGTCGGTGGCTCTTATGTCAGTAGGCCTTTACCATCGTGCACAGGCACTAACGCGCTGATTACACACGTACACGTATTTGATTCCCTTTTTTTTCTCTTCTGTCTCTTCTCTTTCTCTCCCTCTCCCTCACTATGTCTCTCTCGCTCGTCACAATCGACTATTCTCCTCTCCTCCTCTTTCCACCTCCTCCTCCTTCTTCTTCTTCTGTCGTGTTCTCTTCGCTCTCGTGTCTCGTTTTCAAACCGTGTTTCATTGTGGCTAACCTTGTCGCAACGGCGATTGCGACGCGGGCAAAAACGGAAATTAAGTAACGAGAAAAGAAACTTTTCTACTTTGTTACTGCTTCTCGGAAGAAAAAAGTATATAATCGCGCTCGCCCCGCTCGGATCGGGCCGAGAAACATTTCTTTGTTTTATTGCCCGGCACTTCCGTTCCTCGATGCCGCCGTCGGTGACCATGGGCCGGCGAAGCCTGGGTCCGTTCTGACCCGGAATGTCTCTATCAGCATCTTTGCCGTATCAACCCCTATGTACAAAGTATTCGTGCAACTTTTAAAAACGAATAACTTTCTCAAAATTGGACCCAACAGCTTGAGGTTTCGACTAGTTTCGAGACGTTAGATGGATTAGTTTACTTGCTAATGTGTGAATAATTTTTTTTTAAACCTTTGCTCTCTCTCTCGGAACTATTTTAACTCGAAAATTAAACATTTCTTCCGACCTAGAATAGTTTCATTCTAATTTAATCTTTTTTTCTTTGTATGAATATGAAATTTATATAGTACCTCATTCACAATACTTGAATGTTTAGTAATTGATTAGATACCAACATATTTAATTAGCCCTTTGAAGTCAGAGTTATTTTAACTTGAAAAATTAAGCATTTCTTCTGACGTAGAATAACTTCATTCTATATGATTCTTTTCAATTTAAGGATATGAAATTAATATAGTACCTCATACTATACTTATGGCTAGTAATTGATTAAATACCAACATATTTAATTCAAATAAATCTTGAAAAGGATCCAAATTAGGATCGAAACGTTGATTTTGTTTGACAATTAGCAAAATTGATTCGTAATGAGTAGTAAACGATCGAACCGTTGCGCCGAAAGCATTTAACATTTATTATATTTAATTAGCCCTTTGACGTCAGAGCTGTTTTAACTTGAAAAATTAAGCATTTCTTCTGACGTAGAATAATTTCATTCTATTTTAATCTTTTTTTCTTTGTATGAATATGAAATTGATATAATACCTCGAAGAATACTTGAATGTTTAGTAATTGATTAGATACCAACATATCTAATAACGTAAACAATATTTTGAATAATGGTACATGTGAATTTTTATACTACGGTCAGTTACATAATTAATGGCCACAGTTTCAATAAGAAATTTTCGTTGTAAGTCATCCGGTAAGCTAATCATTGGTAGAACTCGAATACACGACAGACAAAATGATTGGAATAAAAGTGTGTCGATTTTTATGATGACACCGCACCTATCATGAAAACGTAGGCGGATGGATATATGTAGAAAGAATTTCTAATTACGTAACGCATGTGACATCACTGCTCGTCAAGAATAATTCGATTTAAATAATACAGCCTGACCCATAGAACCATAGAAAGCTTTCGTTTTTATCATTACAATAATGGTTGATAATCTATTACGATTTATTAAGCCGAAGAGAAAGTTTCGAGATATCGTAATACCAATGATCCATAGTGAATGGCGTAACTAGCATTATGGGAGGGGAGAGTTCTTGGGGCTTTCACCCTGCCAAATATTCGTAAGACGTTTTTGGTAACGATAGTCGCTCGACGTAAAAGTCAGTCGATCAATTTATTAGGGCATTTGCTGAAATCGGAATAAGTTTGCGTAATAATTGCATGTGTCCCGAAAATGAAATTCAAAGTCTGCATTGGCATTTGAATAAATGATACACAATACAGGAGACAGCGGATCTTCATACAAAATTAATATTTTCTTTCTGAAGTGCGACAAACTGTAGTCAAATATAGAAATTTATTTTCTTTCTCAATATGTTTAGTTTAGTATGTTGAAAATAATACAGGGTATGTTTCCTAATTTTCCGGTAAGATGTAAAAGCATGATCGACAAGTGAAAATTCGAAAAAATGTTATATGAAGTTTATTTATAAACGCTTTATTACAATATTATAGGCAAATATTGAATGTAGCCTGAATAGGTGCGGAACAGTCAATTTAAAGCTGAATAATTCGGAAGGTCGATTGTGTTTACTTTGCCTGTACTTACGAGATATTTCTTAACGTACGAGGATCATTAAAAAATTTTAAATCATCATTTCAAAACGACCACCTTCTGCATTGATACAAACTTGACGTCGTTTATAAACAAACTTTCTATAACATTCTTTTCGTATTTTCACTTGTAGATCATGCTCCTACAATCTTGTCGGGAAAGTAGGAAACACCCTGTATAACAGTATTTTTAAATTCTTCTAATATTTTTACTACTTTAAATTACATTTAAATTACATAACTCATTTTTGTCCTAAGTGCATCTAATTCGCTGTCTAACGAGTAATTAACCCCTTGCACTCGGAGCTATGTATTCTAATTCGAAAACCGAATTATTCTTCCGACCTGAAATATTTCTATTTTATACGAGTTTCTTATTTTTATCGATATAAAACTGATATAATATAATGATATTGCTTCATCAAAATATTAAATACGTTTAGTAATTTACTAAACATAAATTTAATAATTTAACAAATATGTTGAATAATGGTATAAGAACTATTAATGGCGTCTCCGAGTCACCACTCGAGTGCAAAGGGTTAGGAGATCGTGCTGCATAGTAAAGGAATTTAATAGACAAGTTTCATCGATTAAACTTTCCCTCGAAAGAGTAAACAAAGTGTAAAGAATAAGATTAAGAAATCATCAGAATGGAGGGGCAGGGGATTAAGCAACCGAAAAATACAAGAAGCAAGCAAGTAACAGTTACTGCCAGTAATGACAGCAGGTAATGCACAGATAAACCAGTAAAATTATAAGATTGTGTAAACTATCGATGGCTTGAAAAAGCAATTTTCCATTGCCATAAAGTCCAATCACGAGTCAAGAAATAATAACACACATCACCGAAAGCGGGCTAAACGATAGCCAAATGCCAGAGGGCGCCAAAGTCTTAGCCGATTGTTAGTTGAAAGCGACCATGAAGCGTAAACTATCACCGGGTCACGGCGGCAAGCATGGGAGCACCGCGAAGCCGAAATACCGTGCCGGGAGATGGAAAAAAAGCCACGGAGCGAGAATTTCTATTTAGCGGCGCAATTTCTCGTTGAGAGCGACGCGTTTCCCAACGGCCGCAAACAGAAATAGGTGGTAGCCGATAATTTAGAAATCCTGCTGGTCGGCAGTGTCCTTGGGCCGTGCCCTTACACGAAAACCGAAAAGCGAATAAAATCGCACAGAGGATAAGTTTGGATCTATACTTTGATCCAGAGTATAAAAAAATCGTCATTCAATTACTCAGTTTCCGACGAATTAATGGAATGAACAGCTGTCGCATTAGGGACAATAGAAAGACTAACTTGTTCGCAAGAAATATAGTGGGTCACGAAAGTATTCGAACGCCCTTTAAAACAGAATAACTTTTTTATAATTGTACCAAACGACCTGATTTTTTATAATCAATTAGAAGTATTAGTTTATGGAATGATGTGAAAAAAAGATTTTCCAAAAATTATAATTTACAAGGTTACATGCAAATATAAAAAAGGCATTTTTTAAAACTTTTTCATTTGGGCCCTTAATGAAAATTTAAAATATATGTTTTGTAGATCTACAGTTAGTTGTACTCATGCTGAAAATTTAATCGAAATCGGTTGACGCAGGAAAAATCGACACGCATCGAAAGATGTACGATTCTGTGGATTTTAAACAGAAACTGATCAAAAGTCGTGTAAAACTACGATTTTCACCATTTTTAACAGTTTGTAGCTCGTGTGTATGTTAATCGATTTCGATCAAATTTTCAGCATATGTATAACTAACATAGATCTACAAATGATATATTCTAAATTTTCAGTAAGGTCCTAAATAAAAAAGTTTTAAAAAATGCCTTCTTTAATTTTTGGAATATCTATTTTGCATACCATTTCATAAATCAATGCTTCCAATTGATTATAAAAAATCAGGTCGTTTGGTAGACTTATAAAAAAATTGTTCTATTTTAAAGGCCGTTCGAATACTTTCGTGGCTCAGTGTATGTGCCCATAATTGTGAAAGTAGTCTAAGTCGAAAATATAAAAAACTGAGTTCATCAGTTATTTCACATGACATTATTTTGAACTAAACGAATTCAATGTAACTTTTACGATATTGTCAAAAATGAACCGTAGATGGTGCTTGTTGTTTCAACATATGGAATTCATTTAGTGTTAATATACTTTATATACTAAATATATCTCGAAACAAGAAATACTCGACTCGGACAATTTTTATAATAAGGACACGTATCACCAAAAATATATGTTAAAAAACCCGCCGTGTTCGGTACATCGAGTAAATGAATCTTAACCTTTCTTAACAAGGTCAGCTCGTTAGGCCGAATTTCGAAAAAGGGATTCGCTGATGTAGTAGATCGTCCGAGTATTAGTGGAAGTATGTGGTTGATGGTTGTTGGACGTGTTCGTGCGTGTGCATGCCCACGCTAATCGAAATTCAACGATTTCAGAGAGCCGAGGTATAACATCGTCGCACGCCGGGCTTTACGCTTCGTAACAATGCCCCAACTTTCTCCGTCACTTTCATTTTCGTTGGTCGGCTGGTCGACTCTCTCGCTTCTCTCTCGCTTGGATTAGGAAATAGTGCGTGCCCCTCCATTTTGCCGGGGCCCTCCTTTTTCTCATTCGTATTCCCTCGCTCCGTCGTCTTCCCTCCTCGCCGCCGCCGCCGCCGCCGCCGTTCCAAGCCAAGCTTTGTCCCTCTTTCTTGAGGCCCTCGCGCCACTTCCGGCCAACTCCCGCGATTTTAGAAAGGGTCTCCTACCAGCCTGTGTGCTGCCCGTATGAAACCTTTACGCTCTTTGGAGAACACCGATCCGACGAGGATCTACGCCAGGGCCGCCTTATGCAACCTATTGCGCCGGCCGCGGCGCGCGGCGCCTAGGGCCCAAATTTCTGGCCCAACACTCGATCTCTACGACCAAAACTGTGCCATTTACTCCGGAGAATCGCACTTTTCGTTTTCGGTCTCCTTGGTGCAAAGAAACTGACACGAATCACAGTCTAAGGCCCATATTTCGGGCCCAAAAGTGGACTCATTTGCTTGATTCCTTGGTGCATGAGTTATGAGAAGACTGAGATTACTCTGGGCAATCGCAGTTTTCGTTTTGAGTCTTCTCGGTGCTAAGGGACGTACACTAACGAGAGTCCAAGGCCCAAATTTCGGGTCCAACTCTAGATCTCTACGACCAAAACTGTGCCATTTACTCCGTAGAATCGCAGTTTTTGTTTCGAGTCTCCGCAGTGCAAAGGAATTCACACGAATGGGAGTTTAAGGCTCAAATTTCGGCCCCCGAAAGTGGACACATTCTCTTGAATCTTTGGTGCATGAGTGATAAGAACTTACCTTAAATAGACAGAACTTGTTTATTTAAAGTGTAACACAAAAATGATTGAAATATTATCCGAGGAACTTGCGAGGGTTAAAAGGTAAAATTGCAGAGAAGGAGAACGAGTGAAGGGAATGGTTTGAAAGAAAGGGCCACAACCAGATCCTTTTTTTAACACGTATATTTCGACTTTCCGTTGAAAAATAATGCGGTAAATCGTCGTAGGAAATAATAGAATCTGCACAAATCAACTCGCTCGGCGCACCACTATTCGCTTGAAGTATTTACAAGTGATCGTAACTCTTTCGCGACGTGAGGTTTTCTCGAATTATGTTTTCTTATTTTCGTCAGGGGTTGCCAGACACATACAAGGGAATGAAAGAGAACACATCGAGGTCCCTCGCCTCGTGTTTTCATTCGCGTACCCTGATCGAAGTACAGGGAAAAGAAGTTTCGGGGTATGTGTGGTCGTCAGAAGAAGTAGAGGGATTTTAATGATCAGCGACAGCGAAAAACGTGTGCAAGTGCTAGCCTACCCTGTTCCTCCATTAATTATCATAGAAAGAGACATCGAATGAACAACGAATACCGGACGAATATTTACCATAGTGAACGACGATTTCGTGAAACAATAGTAATCGTATGTTTTTTTTTTGCGGATTTCTTTTTATTATTATTAACCACCTTCTCAGGACGTGTCGTCGCGACATAATAAATAGCGATAGTTAGCTTAAATAGCGATACGAATGATTAGTAGTTGAAGAGATTGCTCGTAGGTTAAAAGCGAGATCGTAGACTTCGCGATTATTCCTTCTCGACTTCCATATCCGATTTTCTTCGGTCGTTTACAACGTCGAAGTATCAAGTCGTAAAAGGGAGCTCGGGGGTAAAGGGGCGAAAAAGAGAGAGTGCGATAAAGTTTAATGGTCGTAGTCAGGAACATGCGACATTTACACATCGAGTACATTATACGTCCGCGTTGCGTCATCTCGCGTCTTTTCGTGGATTTTCTGCCGCGATTATCATCGCTACCAGAGAGATAGCCAGCGACTTTCATCTGCCGTGCAAAAAATACTGAATCCTCTATCATCTACCAGTGCAAACTAGACTGCGGATCCATATGCGAAATAAACATTTTCTCCATCGATTACAATAAAGAACAGCAGCTATTAGGTTGGTGCAGAAATCATTCCTAGGGGTGGTCGGGAACCCGCAAATTTTTATTGTTCGGAGACCCGAACGTCAAAGATTTTCGGGTTCTCGACCCGACTTCGACTTTGGGTACCCGAGTATCACTCATTTTCCGGCACCCACTCGACCCTAATCATTTCAGTCTATGTCAGTTTAAACTTCAGTGATTTTTCTGACAGAATCACAAAAATGTTGTTCAGGAGATATTAACGAAAAACACGGACCAATCAGAGCCGCGAAGATTTTCGTAAAGGAAAAAGTTACTTCAAATGACTTGGGCATCACCCTGTATATCTTGAAAGTTCACACAAGTTGTAATTACTGTTGCACCAACCTAACCACAGAAAAATCTTGAATAAGTTGTACCAGTTGAAAATACTGTGTCCATGCTGTTTGAATTTGTTCGCTTTTCAAAATGCACAAAATCCAGAGTCTAGTACAAACGAATTTCCGTTCTCTCTCTCTCTTCTGTACAAATTCAGCATTCCGCCGTTTTCACAATGCGAAACAAACTTGTTGAACGGGCGACCGAATTTTACGAAAGAGACGCTTTTATAAATCTATCAAAAATAATTGTCAGCTTCGTAAACGCTTCGCGATTTAGCGTTGCGTACTCTGTGGGGGAAAAGATACATATACGTTAGACGCGGAATGTTTCAATTGAATTAGACGCAGCTCTCAGATCGATTTTATCAGTAGAGCTCGTCGAAATGAATTTACAAGAAAAGTGGTACGATGCTCCGCAGATTAGAGTACACTGAGTTTTTTGGTTCATCATTAAATTGGACATCTAGATTATTCTGTGTCACTCTCTTGCGTGCACATTTGATCGAGTAAGTTTTTAATACTCTTCAAAATTATATATTATAAAGGTAGTTCTGTTTTATAAGACCAATAGGTCTGAAAAAGTTTACGAAAAACTTGCTATAATCGCGTGAAAGCGCTCTTGAGACCATGCTACATCTGAAAAAACATTTTTGATGTATGTTGATTTTTGTGTCCCTATATAAGATATCATTGTTTTAACCATTTAATGATAATTTTAAACAATAGTTTCGATAAATGTGACTGCACTCGATCTATTATCGCATGGCAATGTAAAATAATGGCGGTAATTGCGGTAACGTAAATGAAAATTTATGTTTTTGTACGGAGGCGGTGTGACAAGTTCGTTTTTCTTTGTTATAATAATACGTTTACGGCGCAATTGTTATTGATTGCAGACTTATCTCTCTCTCGTAAGAGAAAAATTACCAAACAGCACCACGAACATATCATTGAATTATCGGTTTACTAAAGCGATGGGAACATCTGCAAATTAGCTGGTAACATTTGATGAATTTTGTTAGACGAAAAATGCCCTGCTAATCTGTCGAGCACCGTACTCTAATTCACAAAGAGATATCACATGTTCATCGTAATACGCGTTGAATCATTACCCCTGAATAATACTGCGTTAACTTCTGCGAGTACATGTCTAAGTACGTACAGTGAGAATTAAACAGAGGCAGCACTTTGTTTCGAACATCTCGAGATGGAATATTAATTTTATAACGTTCGATCGAATATTAATTCAAATCCGACTTCCATCGTTTCCTGGATCGTGGCTTCCTTACAAATCGAATATTTACAACAACTACATTCTTTAGCGGATCAAGTCATAAATGTTATATCGATACTATGTACACTCATTTCTGACTCTGATTATGTTCACAATTGTTTCACTTCACTCCTGTATCGTTGTATACAGCTTGTAGTTCTCAAATCGGTGCTAATCGTTCGACACGATTTTCTTTGAAATCGTTTTCTACAAAACCGCTCGACTGTATTTCCAAATGAAAATTAAGTGTGACATATTCATTTTGTCGTACAGAGATTTAATCTTCTCTCTGTGTATGAGGTGAAAATGCAAAAATTACAATTGTTACGTTGTGTACACTTATCTTTTACAAACCAATAAAATTGCACAAATACCTACGTAGACAAATGTTTCTTTATTACACCCCTGTACACGGTCAACCCTTTAAAAATTGCCACAGCATTATTCAAAACAGTTTTAATATTATTGAATTCGTCTGCAATCTATAAATTGTAAAAATCTCAACTGTTTTATGAGCAACCAGGTTCAATTCGATGTGCACAATGTAAAAAAGATAACATAGAATAAGAATGATCTGAAGAAATGTCTTGATTTTCGAATTAAAATTGCTTCGAGTCCAAAGAGTGAACATTAGGATAGTAGTGCACAGAGAGAAGGTTAACGAAACCAAAATCGTGCGATAACTATTCAGAGATGATTAGCACCAACGACGGTCTCTTTTGATCATCTGGGCCAACTCGCGGTCAGCACCTAGAAGAATAGAGACTATAGCGAATCGCGAGGGTGGACCGTGACGTCACGGACTTTATTTAACATCCTGTATAATTCGTGCAACGTCAGTCAAGGACTGTTACAAAGGAACGACAGTTTCGACACAATTTGTTTTCGATCATTAATCTGGCTTCTGGCTTTTCCTCCTTTCGGACTTGGATGAAAACGAACAGCCTCTCGTTTCTCTGGGATTTTCAATATTTATACAAAAATCTTTATACATGCAACACTTCCTCCTTTTATAAAATGTTGAAAGTATCAATCTTTTTTTGGTAGCACGTATTTCGAGCGGCTTTCACAGTGCAGGTAATGGAGCTGATAGCAAATTGCATTTACGTCAGACTCGTTAATGAGACTTGGACGTAGCCTCGAACTTTGATACTGATTTCTTTTATAGGAATAGCTGTTTTTAAGACGAGAATTAATTCAGTCGGGGTAAGTAAATCTCGTAGCCTTGCAATTTTCTGCGGTAAACTTTAAAATGAACATCTTTTCAATCATCTCATTAAAACGCTAAACGAAACAATTTTCGATTCACACTTTCCGTTTCTTCTCATGCACATAATCTCTTGCAAAATATCCTGAATCTGGAAACTGCTGAACTCAGAGGCCGGATACACGGTAAATTAATCCGAATCTATGGATTTGTTACATAAATCCGGATTAACCGAAGGGGAAGTACTTTCCCAGAGATCGAATGTATCAACACATCTCGTTACACACTTCGTCATATATTTGTCATTAACGTAGAAATCCGCGGATAGCTACTCTCCTGGTTGCACAAGAAATATTGCCTGCGTGATTAATTTGAAAGTTTTATGTAGAAAAAACGCGGATATATTACGAAGACAACGACGACGTGTAACACATCGCAGAAAAACGGAGAATGTTCATTACTGTGATAAAGTTATTGCGCTGCGTTTTGTCTCTCTGAACGGCACGAATTTTTACGCTTGTCATTACGATTGTCGTCGAGCTTCTGTATCGGGAATTTTCATAAGATTTACTTCCTTCGGAAATTTCGAGATTCGATCATACGGCACATAAACTTTTCTTGTGTAATAGAAACACCGGTTAGTTAAATTCCTTAGGCGAAGTTACATAATTCTGTTTTTGACACGAGAAATTCTGTATGTGCGCTGGAAAGAATTTTCGATCGTTTCTTAAAGAAACACCCTCGGGAATCATTGTAAATTCAATAATTCGTTAGATCGTGCTTTATAAATGTGCGTCAAGTTTGTTTAAATTTTAACGTAATTTTGATTCAATTGATTTTTACCAGGGACCAAAAATAACAGTTACAAGATTTTATACGATAAAAATCATTAATAAAACGTTGATTATTATTGAAATTCAAGATGCACACAAAATATAAAGAAAAGAATTCGAAGAGCAAAATGATTGAAAAATACCGATTTTTATACTTTTTGGTTACAAATAACAGTTATTAGTGTCCAAAAAATTGGATCTCGATAAATAAGCAACCAAAATGAGTTTTCTCATCAATAATTATTATGAACAAGTGAAAAGTAATTCGATCATCGATAACTGTTATGAGCGCGACCGAAATAAATTCCTCTCATTGATAACTGGCATAAGTGATCGAAATGAATTTCTCTCAACGATAACATTTACTACCAATACGATTTTAGTCGATGAAATACTTGTTATTCTATAACTTTTTTTCTTTTCGGTTATAACAGTTATGGTTCTTGATTTCTACAGATTGCAAGAATTGCCTCTCGTGAAATTGTAGAGTCGATAACTCGGTAATTTGTGTTTACGAATGTACGAGATTCACTCATCGGAATATATGTTTGTTGAAATGTTAACATAGTTTTGATTATCGACACATTTTGTGAAACATCGAAGATTAACAATCCAGTTGATTTCCATATAAATGATGCCTTCTTAACTGCACGTATAAAATAGTGTTTACTGTATAATATAATATAATCGATTTCCAATCATTTATGTCGCTACCTTCACATACATTGACTATCAAGAAAATGGCCACATTGGAATTAGGGGAAAGAATGTCTATATTTTATATTTAGCAACGAGATTAATACTTGATGTAATGAAAAAAGAAATGATTTTTGACGACGATACTGCCCAAAAATTTAATTGTGTTTTCGAATTTCTCTGTCACAGTTTCTACAGCGTATCGCGAAAGACGATATGCGTTGAAGTGTAGGTAGATGATCTGGATGTTGGATGATTTCGAAAATTGTATTGCCGAGCAATGTACTTACACAGTGTTCGAGTGTTCGCAGAGTGATCGCGATAGGTACGCGGAACTTGAGCAGAGAACCACTGTGGTTCATCGAAACTCGGTTTCCAGACTGTTGAAAACTCGCTAGACCGTGAAGAAAGAATGGGAATAGCGCAGAGAATAATTCCGAAGGGGCGCCTGTGCAACGACGATGCGACTTGCACGTGGAACGCCGGTTGCGGAGGTGCAGGCGTCGTCGCGTTTCAGCTACTGCGGCGCATCTACCTGACACGCTATAAAAAACGTTGTGCGCTTCAAGTGCATTCTTTATTTTAACTGCTATGGACGGATGTATACGCGTCGATCGTTTCGTCGGGGATGGGGCTACACGTGGCAATTCAGATCGAAGGATTTATCAGAGTTTCGCAGATCGTCAACAGTCCTCGCGGTGAACTTGCGTCGCTTGTCCAACTTGACAATAGACATTAATAAAACTTCCGAATAATTGCAAGCACGTCATCATTTTACAAGACATGGATATGAGAAATCCGTTTGAAAATAGTTTAAAGAAAGGGTTTGTTCGCAAAATTGCTTCTAACAGTGTCAGTTTGAATGTAAAGAACGCATGTACATAATTAGAAAGCAATTGTTCGGCAGCAGGATTTATTTCGGATTGAGCTGCGACACAGTTGTAAAGCGGTCGCGAAACACAGGTAAATTCTTCGATCCGGAGTACAATGCCGGTGCCGCGCTCGACTAAAAATCGGTTGAATCGAGGTACATAGCTGCCTCGACAACTCGTCTGTTTCGATTCTCCGGTGCCCTCGAAACGGAATCCCTAAAACAATACGCGAAAACGTCCGACACATGCCGGAGGGGATGTAGAGTAGTATATCACGCCGGTTACAATCGATAATCGCAAACGGGCAGTGATTTTCAATTCCGCAGGGTTTGATTTTCCACTTTGAACTTTTGTTTCGGTCGGGCAACGCTCGCCGACCATCGCGAGCTTTCCGCGAGCGTACTTTCTGACTTTTCACGGTCCTCGTTGCATTGATTTCTTTTTCCGTCGCCGTGCGGCGGCGTTTCGTTAACGAAGAGTCATTATTTCTCTCGATCAGTCTAAGCTTTTACCCCCACCCCTGCGTCACTGTTCCCGAAACTGTTCGCGAAGAAAGTTTCGAGGAATTTTGCTGGATGCTCGAACTTGTCTCGCGGCACACAGCTGGGCTTTTCTTCAGGGATGGTTGAACGATGGGGTTGGTTTAGATGAAACCACCGAGCGCGTCGTGGAAGTCTTGCAAGTAGGCGAGAAGCTGAGGCATCGTTGGACGATCCCTGGACAGGCCTAACCAACAGACTGCCATCAGGGCGAACAGCTCGTCCGGACATGGTCTTGGTTGAGCTAATCGATAGCCGTCCCGAAGACACGCCATCATCTCGAATGGGTCCACTTCAACGTACGGCTGCTGGCCCAGGGTCGCTAGCTCCCACAGGAACACTCCAAACGACCACTAAAACAGAAATCAAGATGGTCACAGTCGGAATTCTGTGCTAATTGAAATACATTTATTCCTCGTATATACAGGGTCATCCGTTTTTAAACGGCCAAACGTTAACCAGCTGTAGAGGACCCCAAATAGAACAACTTTTACCCCTTTACACTTTTTTTTGTTTTGGCCTTGATTTCCAGATAATTGCAAAAAACCATCATTTTTTGAGTTTACATAAAATTAAATATCTCAGGACTCCAATGATGAATCTTGATGGTTTTTCCTTTGTTTAGTTTAAAATAAGTAGGGGCATCTTTTTTATTGAATAAACTTTTTTGTATGACCTTCGGATCATGGTTTTTTTGGCGTGGGGCACACCACCACTTTTCAACTTATTTCTGTTAGGCCCCACGGTGCTTATTTTAAACTAAACAAAGGCAAAACCATCAAGATTCATCATTGGAATCCTGAGATATTTAATTTTGTGTAAACTCAAAAAATGATGGTTTTTTTTGCAATTATCTGGAAATCAAGGCCGAAACAAAAAAAGTGATAGGGATAAAAGTTGTTCGATTTGGGGTCCTCTACAGCTGGTTAACGTTTGGCCGTTTAAAAACGGATGACCCTGTATAATTCGTAATTACATTCTACTTTGAAATTGTATTTCAATCGTAAAAACGAATTACATTGCAATTTAATTGAATGAAGAGACTGAATATCGAATTACGAAATAATTGAATTCAATATAATTCAATTGCCTTATAAATAGCACGATAAATATTTTCTACCTAGCTTGCAACAAACTGGAGTCAAACGGAAATTTGTTTTCTTTCTTAACATGTTGAATAGGTCGAAAATAATATAATAGTATTTTCTATGTAACGATTAACTAAGAGCCTGTGCTGAATAGTTAATGAATTTCCACGGTGATTAAAATCACAGGAATGTACAATGAAACGTGCAATGAAATTTTATAGACAAATCTCATCGATTAAACTTTCCCTTAAAAGAGCAAACAAAATGTAGAGAATAAGAGTAAACAAATCATTAAAATGAAGCGCCGGCACCTCTGGAAATATTCCATGTGCCATTTAAACTGTGGTGCCTAACGTGGTTCGGAACCCACCTTATAAAAAGTGTACGTCTCGTTGCGAAAAAACTCTGGCAGTTAAGTGCGACGTAAAATAACCATTAAAAAAGAAAAATTAAACTGAAAGGGCAGTGGATTAAGCGACAGAAAAATACAAGAAGCAAGCAAGTAACTGGTAATGCATAAAAACCGTTGTCCACTAATGAGACAACCTAATATTCGATCTATCCGCGCTGTTTCATTATTGTCGAAATCTCAAGGCAGTAGGATACCGTAGTGCAACGAGAGAGATAATGCACCGAGTTATGGCGCGGCGAGGCTTATAAAATCGCAACACGGCGCGATAAAGTTCGATAGGTCGATAGAAGTGCTTGTGGACCATGCTCAACTGGAATCCTCGTTTAGACCTGAATTTTATTGGAACTCGATCGGTCGTCGTCTTCGGCAGACACCGGGGGTGTCAACGTTTTATTGGCATTCGATACAAATTATGAGCGTACCACGTCCGTAGCCGTGCTGTATTGATTGTGTTGGAGTGTTTCCAATGCCATCCAGCGAATGGGTCTATTCTCATTATCGCCGAGACAATGGTAATCCTGAGGAAAGAGATCTCGCGCCAGAGCAGTGTCAGCCAGCCGCACTCGGAGACTGCTTGGCTCGATCAGGCAATTTCGGGCGGCGATGTCCCTGAAACGTGAATCACGTATACATTTTCACACATTCACGGAAACATCGTGCGGATTTTTATGCAAAATACAAATCGACTGTAGAAATTGAAAGACGACTTTCGCCTCGAACATTCTTGTGTCTCCGTTAAAGCAAGTGCTCATTCTCAATCATTTAAAAAATGTTGTGAATATTTAATTGGTATAATACCCCATCCAATACTTAAATGTTCAGGAATTGATTATATATTTTGAATAATTGTACAGCAACTTTTAATGGAGCCTCTCTCTCTCAAAGTCATTCGAGTGCCAAGGGTTAAATATGTTTCTTCATCTTTTACTGTTATTTTTAATAAAGTTGTATGTAATTATATGTAAAATTGTTTTAGTGGCCCGTTTTTTATAAAAACTTTATTCCGAGATCTAGAATAGTATTCGAATTTGTTCTCAGCGATATAGGATGACGTATGATTTGATTAATTGATGATTAATAAGTATTTAATCGTTAACCACAATTTTAACGACTAAACGAGGAGATTAATTGTTAATTGCGATTAACGATTGAAGTAGAAATTTAGTCGTCAATCGCTGATTAAATTTTTGCCCAACTCTGCTCAGGAGTACTATTTCTGTTTTTCGAAGTACTTATAGAGAGTTCGAATTCAATCAATCAAAGTTCGAACCTGTTTGCAAGGTACTTGATTCCATCCCTACGCATTAGCCGTATCTGGAGTGTATGATTTTTTTCCACCTAGATTAGGCATTCGGTACACTGTGGGACGGGGGTTAACAGCGAAGTATAAAGTAACAAAGGCAATTACCTGTGCAAGAGTCCCCGGCCGTGCATGAACGCTCCCGCCCTGGCAACCTGAGTGCCAACGTGCACCAGGTCTCTGGTCACAGGATGATGATTCCCGTCGGTAAGGTATAACTTTAAATTCAGCTCGGCCGACGTGCTGGTATATGCCAACAACGGGCAAGAACTATCCAGGCAGGCGGCTGCGAGCGACGCTATGTTTGCATGCATTAATCCAGCCAACTGGGAGCCCTCCACCACCAGCAAAGATGCTTGATAAGCGGACGCCACTTCTAAAATTTCAAAGTTTTCGCATTAGTTCGACGTGACACCGATTCCTCGTCGCGCCTCTCGCTTTGCAACTCAAAGCTCGAAACGCGAGTCTCGAAACTGCTCCGGGTTTCCGGACAGGTACGATACTGTGCTGGTAATCTTTATTTCTGCTGGTCAGCGATCGATGTTCGTTTATTCCGTATTTACACGAATTGGAAATCGCTCTTTAAATCTTCGTCTTTGTAGACGAGGTTTGACTATGTCCTAATTAGCACGTTGACCAACACGTCGGTGACAACAATTGCCTTCAACCCCTTGCCGTAACATTTTCTTTACAGTCGCAGTGAACAAGAACTGTGAGCATGATAAAGAAACGTCTTTATCCCGACAATGTCGTAGAAGAGAAAAGAATATTTATTTCAATGCTTAAATGTGCTCATAATTGAAGGGGTGGATGGATAAAGGTGTCAAGTAACAAATTGTTTGTTTTCTGTAAAAGAGTTTTTAGCGAGGTATGTTGTCCTTTTTTGATGAATGAAAATAATAACACAAATCAATTACAAATATATATATTGTTATGGTTGATCTCTAATACAAAAAAAGATAATAATTATCTTCATTCATCAAAAAAGGACGACATATTTTGTTAAAAACTCTTTTACAGAAAACAAACTTGACACCTTTATCCATCCACCCCTTCAATTATGAAAGTGGTCTATGTGAAAATTGAAAAAAATGAGTTTATTAGTTATTTCTAGACTGCGGATCCTATGCATTTATGACAAAAATGAGTAGTTGTAATACAAAACAGGAAGAAGATTAAAAGAGTTTAACAATACCGATATAAAATCATTAATGAGGAAAATAAATTTTTACTTAGCTCCTATAGCTCTTACAATTGATATATAAAAATTTTATTTTAAACTGAATTAATTCAATGTAATTTTAACGATATTGTCAAGAATGAACCTCTAGATAGTTCCATCATTATGGGCACATTGATTACTAACGAGATTCAAATCTTATTCCATTTAAAAAGAAAGACCTCAGAATCGTCATTTAATTATTCAGTCTCTAGCGAATTGAATTAAAAATGAAGAATTACTGTACTAGAGTCAATAAAAAGATTAACGTATCTACGAGAAGTGTCTTCGAAAAATATTGTAAAAAATGGATAAATGAAACGTAATCGATGTGATCAATTTGAAGTCTGGCTTGGCAGTCAACGTGTTGATCTCGTATTTAATTTTGCTCTACGAATAGTTCTTGCACTGTCGTTTTTGCGAAGAGGACGCTGAAATCAGTGTTTGATTCGTAGGTCGGTAAGGTAGTCGACTTGAGTGAATTTCTGCAAAGGTGTTCGGTTTTACAGATCATTCATGGTTTAGAACATCAACAGTTGGTACAAGACTCTCTACTTTATCGTGGACCGTTACTTCAGCGCAATTGTTGCTATTATTCGTCGTGTTTTTAATCATTTGCTGTAAAGTGCACCGAAACGTTTGTAACTATGTGAGAAACATTCCAATAGAATGGCGCTATTAACAGAAAGATTGTAATATTCTTTTATATAGAAAGACTTAAAAATACTGCAATGTGTAGAAGTAACAGCTGTATTCTCGATAACAATTTACAACCCTGCTGTTCGTTAACAAAGACAATATAATAAACTGATGAAAGACATACAAAGATAAACATTTCGGTGACACTTGCGAATAGGTGAATGTCCTCTGACACAGCAGAGTAGATCCGGCGGCCTGCTAAACCCATCTCCGCAGGATGCAAACAAAAACGATCATGCAAACGAACACGTTCCCTTATCAGAAATTCATACCTGTCACGGTTTTTATGATGACCTCCTGTTCCCGGCCAGCGAGCTCCATGGTTCCCTTGTAAACGCGGCCGAAGGTGCCCTCCTGCACAAGATTGCGACAGTACAACGCAGACCTGGAGATCGCCAGCGCCCTGGCCTTGTCGCAGGGATCGTTCGTCTGCAAATTAACAAGACAGCCGCGACGAGGACATTAAAACCTGGGCAAAGAGATTCCTAAACAATTCGCGGCGGTGTCCCAGCTCCCGATCGTCGCGTCCGGCCTGCATAATTCATCACAAGTACGAAATCCCTATGCGACGTAGGAGTGTAAGAGGAGAGGCACTCATTAAAAAAGCATTTGTCGCCCTGTAACGGAACACGAACGAAGATCGCGGCGTCCCCGAAGGACGAGCTGAAGGAAGGAAGGACGGAAGGAAGGAAGGACAATCCCTTGGCTCTTCGTGTCGTCGTTATATCGTCGTGTTCCCATCGCAGCCGCCCGCGTTTTCCCTTTGTTCCTCGACAGTTTTCCGCTCTCGGAGTTCTTGCTCGCTGGAAAGCCGGCGAACGAGACACCGGGAGGGAGAGATAGAGAGACAGAGAGAGAGAGAAAGGGGGTGGCCGGTTATTCATTAATTTCAATTTTCCGGAGTTTTGCCTCCGGCCCCACCCATTCCATTTGCACTCGCTTAGGCGAACGAGCGCGGCACAGAGGCGCGACGTGTGCACGCATGACCGCCGAGGGACAAAAAAACCCCCAGAAGACAGTCGAAAACCAGCCCGGGGAACGTATTAGCGCTGGCGCAAATTACTGGACGATGTATTGGATTTCGAAAGGGCACGGTGACAGTGGCGCGACCGAAGGGGATCAAGGCAGAAAGCTGGCTGGAAAGCCACGCTCGGCGTCATTTGCCGGAACTCGGCCCGCAAATCGACACGATACGATACGGCTGCTGAAACGAGAGGGTTGTCTGCGCTAGCTAAGAACGCTGCGGACGGATTTACGGGCGGAATTCGTGTGACAAATACCGGGCCATTTTTCCGGATTTATTCGATATTACGCTAATGTCTCGGTATGCGGGAAACCGTGTACAGTTTCTTGGACTATTATCACTGGTTAGATTATTTTCTTGTGAAACTGCGATCGGCATATTGGTGACATTTTTCGGATTGAAACGATACCAAACATGATGCAATTTCCATCGTACTTAATTGTTTAATACAGGATGCCAATAAAACCTGACTACCCGAACTAATACAGGATAATGACATGATAGTTCATCTAATTTTCTGATTGAAACGATACCAAACACGATACAATTTTCACCATATTTTCTGTCAGTAGAACCTCGATTATCCGAACTAATACAGGACAGACAGAATGATAGTCCACCTTATTTTCTGATTGAAACGATACCAAACACGATACAATTTCCATCTTGTCTGCTGGTTTAAAATAGCTTCGACTGCAAAGGGTTAAATCATCTAGTCCATTGTATCCATTAAACCATAATTATAATAATAGAAGCAACGTCTGTCTACATTTCGTCAATTTGCAACGAGCATTTCTTCTTGGCCCCTGTGAACGTTAATTAAACAGTCACAGTATAGGTATACATATATGTTTACTATACGTGGATGTCTAATTAACAACGTCGTGTTACGACACTGAATCCATTTTAATTTACGGTTCTCTCACTAAATGTTATACAAGCTACTTTCTACGTATGTATACCAAAATCAGATATCTAATTTATTCGCAAGCTCTTTTCTATTTTCAAACTTATTCTGCATCGAGTCTCGAATAAAAATAAAAGCACTATACATGTTGAGAAAGACTGTGCGGAAGCACATTCAGAAGAAAATGTATAAAATACAGTTAAATGAAACACTGTGAGCGAGAATGATCTAACTAGTAGATACAGCTCGCCCCTCCCCAATGCATATTATAATCCAGTTCCAGATAAGCCGTAATTGGACACATCATGTCTGATCCAATTAAATTCGCAAAACGCTAATGCCATTTCCCGACCACTGCGCACTAGTTAAACAAAATTGTGGCGACCTTTACACCGAAATTACATATTCGATCGGAATTCTTCCTTTTATAAACTGTATTCATATAAATTATAACTAGACGGCGTTTCCTGCATTTATGACAAAAATTAGTAGATGTAATTTAAAACATAAGAATACTTTTATATTGTTTTCAGCCTATTGAAGATATGAGAGAAAATTAGTTTCTATGTCACTCCGGTTTGTTGTAATTCACGTAGAAAATTTTTATTTTGCATAGGGTCTAATTATAACGTTCTACAATCATTATAAATAGACAAGAATATTAGGTAGACTAGATGTGTAATCGAGGTTCTACTGCATCGTGTATCAACTTGAAAATTAAACATGTCTTCCGACCTAGAATAATTCCATTGTAACTGTGTAGTAATTCATTAGATAGCAACATGTTCAATAATGTAAAGAATATTGTGAATAATGGTGCAACAATTTTTAGTGGTGCCTCCGAGTCATCCCTCGGCTGTTAAAGGTTAAACTACGAAGAAATAATTCCAATAATAGATCATATCTAACGGTGAAACTTCAGAGAACCTTGAAAAATACTCCCTCTGCCTCAAAATAATAGTAGCAAGTGAATATTCAAACGGGAATTATTGGCGAATGCAGCTGTAAATGATGTTGTAGCGCAAAATTGCGAAGCCTTCAATCAAAATCAATGTTTCACGACATCTGTCATTTGTTCTGACACATCTTTCAATTATTACGAATTATAACTAATTTTCTAATTTCATCCGGTGATCGAAATCAATTGTTTTATTTCAGTTGAATGTCAACCCATTGTAAAAGTAAGATGAAAAGAAACAAAGCTTCGCAGCCAAGGGATCCTACCTACAAGTTTAAAATGCAGTAACGAAATTATTGAGAAATCCAGAAACTATCTGAACACTCAAAACAAAAATTAGGAGTAATATTTTTAATTTATTGTTTAATGTAATCTAGTTTTTTCGTTTTTTGATAATAAATGTTGCGTTCTATATTCATTTTCTTTTGCTACTATTATTATGGAACTAATTAAATTCATCAACTGCTACTATTATTATCAGACAGAGGGAGTAATAGTTAGCTCATGAATTTTTTCATCCGTCGAATGTCATGCTTATGAACACCTACCATTAATCCGACTTTTACAACAGCTTCGAGGAAACGTTAACGTGAATTTTATTTTTGAAAATAGCGAAAAAGCATCGCGCTCGATTAATTAACAAAAGCCGTGACGACTCCGCGTTAATCAGCCAAATAGAGATTCAATTTCTCTGCGAATCCGCAAATATGTACACGCGAACTTAACACGAGAACCCGTTGCAGCTTTTTATTCGCCGGCAAGCGGCTCCGTCGAATTTAAATTGTCTCATCACGATTTCATTAACAAACGGAAAATGACAGAAACAAAACAGATAATCTGCGGAAGGGTTTCAACGCAATGAAAATGAAAAGAAAGGGGGACGAGAAAACGAAATCAACGAATGGACGAACCGCGTCGATGAAAGGCGGGGATACAGAGAAAAGAGGAAAAACAAATTGAAAAAACAGACCTTGCTTTCGGTGACGAAGTGCCTCGTCAACGGACGCTTTGGCTTCAACAATTTAGCGAAGTTGCAACAATTCTCTCGTTTCTAACGAAAACAGTTAGCTCTGTGAATGGGATATTAGACGGACATAATTGAAAATTATTTGCATCGTTCATACATTTATATTACCTGAGGGAGTCAGATAATATTGCGGTACTGATTTATGTTCAATTTCTAGTTAGAAGTTTACTAAATGACATGGAAAAAAACTTTTTGAAAACCACGCTTATATTAAAATGCACTAAAAAGGGGAAAATAATTTTTTTAGGCATTAGTGACTATAAACAAAAGCGTGGAGCGCTAAACTATACTGACGTAATCTTCGTGGGAGCTCCACGTTTTTATTTATTTATAGTCACAAATGTGATAAAAAAATTATTTTCTCCTTTTCAGCGCATTTTAATATAAGCGTGGTTTTCACAAAGTTTTTTTATATATTTTTTTATTTTCTATAGAATGAGGGGATGACTCCGAGAGGCGACGTCTCCTGTTGGAGTCCGAAATTGTCCGAAATGGAACTGAATGGACGGAACACTATACTGAACCAGTGTCGCCAGAATGAGGATCAAACGGTCGTCCTTACTCTCCTCCTTATCCATTCCATTATCCCATTCCAGCACCATGCGCACACTCCAACGTCCCCCACTAAGACCGTAGACCACGGTGCCCGAGCCGTAGACTGGTCTGGTCATCAGAGAGGGGGTACATCATCTCACCATGATTCCCCTCATCTGGCAACACTGCTCACTGAGTTCCATCGGTACGAAGTGGGTCAGTGGAGTGGAGATGAGTCGGAGTGGGAACGCGTAGTGGAGTAGGGAGCGTTGGCGCGCGGAGTGGGGATCGCTGAACGCGATGACGCACTGCCGAGTGTCGCGTCGCGCGGCGAGGTGTGACGGTTAATATTAAAATTTTTTCTCCTAAACGCACAGTTTTCTTTTTTAATTTGTTTTTTAATATTGCATTGTCATTCAGTTCTGAGCTATGTTTAAAGTTTCAAGTCTCTAGCTCATCGGGAACTGATTTAAAATTCAATTACAAGATTTGACGCATACAACGACAACGACAACAACTCGGCAAGCTAATAAGCGTGGTAAAAAAGTTTTAAAAATTTGCAAGTGGCATATCCAGTCGAAATATTTTTATAATGCCCATAATTGTGAAACAAAATATATTTTACTGTTGAAACAACCAACTGCAGTGATAAATAATTTCACCGATTTTCTGCACCAGTCTTCGCCGATTGATCCCGATGGGAATCCGCAAAATTTATCGCCGGGAGACGGAAAAAATTGTAAGCTGTCTCACACTTATGAGTTGTATAATTGCAGCATGCGTCGCATGTGTTGCATATTAGTCGAATAGATAAAAAAAAAGGAAGCAATATAACGGATTTGTAATTGCCGGGGTAAATGAATGGGAAACGAAATTGAACCGTCCGTCGGCCGAACGCTTTTTGTTGTAATGAATGTAGACTGACGAATAGCTTTTATACAATCAAAATCGGGCTATTGATTTAACGGCGCCGCGAGCGAACTTTTTGCTAGATGCGCACGTAGCGGCAATTCGTTTTATTTAGCGGGATGGTATCGTCAAACATCGCCGTTTGTTTTTTTCGCGGCGGTGGATGCTTTAAAAGCTTTATATTCCCAGAAAACCGGGCTCGTCCGACTGAAGGCGAGCCGGATTGCTTTCCACTCCGATCAAGAAATTAATAATACATTTGTGCGATGCGATTGGTCCAGTCGTATTCCGCGCACAATCGAACATACCGTCTCGGAGAGTGGACTCGATTCTGACGCCAAATCAATTTACTAAGTATCTTTTAATACACTAAAAGTAGTGAAATACACAAGTTTTAATATATCCTACATACATACAGGTTGTTTCGTTTATCTGATAATGGAAATATCTTGTGACGCACTGAAGTTACGAAAAAAATTTGTTTACAAAAATTGTTCGGTATGAAGGGTACAATCATATAGTCTAATTTTTTTTAGGTCTGGCATGGTGGGCAGGGGTGATTTTATTCAAATTAAGTTTTTAAATAGAATGTCCTATTTTTTATACCATAGATCGATAGAGTATCAAATTCTGAGTATAAGAGTGTGTTGACCTTAATATATCCTACACCTAATAGTTAACGAGATATTATCCAAAGAAGAAAGAAAATTGTTTCGATAATATCTCGTTAACTATTAGGTTTAGGGCATATGAAGGTCAACACTATTACACTCAGAATTTATCTATGAATTTATATATTCGATCTATGGTATAAAAAAAATAGGACATTCCATTTAAAAACCTTAATTTGACTTTGAAATCCCCCCTCCCCACCATCCTAGTCCTCAGAAAAATTAGACTATATGATTGTACCCTTCATACCGAACAATTTTTTCAAACAAATCTTTTTCGTAACTTCAGTGGGTCACAAGATATTTCCGTTATCAGATAAACAGAACACCCTGTATAATTATGTCAATTGCAAATAAGACCAATTGCAATTTTTTCAAAATTTTCTTCACGTCATGTAGTGAACTAATTGTTCTAACTTCGTAAAAGCAAATCCGAATTGTATCGTCCAATATTAAAAGTGTCCGAACATTAATTGGCGAGGTAATCAAAATTGTCAATGATTCTCATATTTTTATTATCTCAGTCCGCAGAGTAATACGTATAAAATGTTATCGATTTTATTTTTTAATATTTCCCTACGTTGCGCATAGGTTCCGAGGGGCCATCAATTTTCATTTGTATTCAGAACACATAACTGTTATTATTTCGTGATAAATTATGAATAATATTAAAGTAAAATACGATCGAAGCATGATTCCGTAGTAATTGTTACAGTTATCGTAGATTCCGCGTCGAATTCCTTGTAACATTTCGAAAAATGTGTAGTCGTTTACATAATGTAAGACGAAGAATTCCCTCGTCTGAAATTCCTACAGTATCTAGAAACGCGTGTATTCCCTGGTAGCATCCGGCTAGCAAGGATGAAAATTATTCAAAGAACCCGAAGCTTAATTTCCTGGGTAGGAAATTATCTAGGAAGAAGGTTATCCCGGAACAACAAGAAATTTGCAACTAAACTGCATGTACTGCAAAGCTATGCATATTAAAAACATACCGGGGCATCTCCTTTCTCCGGGTTGTGCCAGAGGATTGGATAAAGGTGGCACGCTTCTATCGGGAAAATAGGTAAGGGAACGGGTTTGCTCCTGTACTGAAGATCTTCTGTAGACAGGGACGGTAATGACTTCTTTAGCAATGGGATCTCGAGCGTATCGTTTTACAAGAGGGATAAGACGTCGCTGGATTACATGACTGGCTGAGTTTCAAAGAACGGTGAATAGGTTACCGGCGAAATTCGACACGGTAGGTGTTTCGAGAATGTAATCGTACCGTCCGATCTTATATGTATTTTGGAAAACGCGTTATACACTCTGAACTTTCTCGAGAGATTAACTTTTAGTCGGTGCAATTGTTGCAGAACGTTCCTGCAACTTCACTGTTCACTATAATAGAAGATCCGAGTGCTTGAAAATCATAATTTTAGGGGAAACGGGGTTAAACTTGCTGAATTCTTACAACTCGCTGTTGCTGAGGCGCGAAAATTGCTATGGACGAACACTTTTGTGGGCCACTGTATATATGAACATGAAAATGTATTTATTAATACTGTGGCGAGTATTTTAATGCAATAAAACGAAAACTGAACAATTTTAAGTTGCGACGTTTTTCTCGTGCATTAGCCGTATGTATTATGTATGTATGCAGAGTGAAGGTTAATAGACTAAAAATAGCATTTTTTTATTTTTTCGTAATGAACGCATGAAGTCTGTGTAGCGTGTACTTATCAATTATTATTCGAAGAGAATTTGATCTAATTTGACGGTAAGACCCGAACTGAAAGACCCTTAACCACCTAATTCGATAAAATGACACGTCATCGACACTATCTCTCGCCGGTTCGCCGCAGCGCACTATAAACTTCCACCAGCCGTCACGGCAAATATTCGTCAAAAAGAGTTAATAGACCGTAATTGAGTTAATCCTCTTACACGCTAATATCCGCCGTGATCCGCCGCGGTATTTCGCTACCGGGAGCCTCCAGCGAGCTGCTTAAATCACAAAAGTTTCGAGAACTTGCTATATTAAATAAACTTATGCATTTTCGCGGTAACCGGGGGCGAGCGCGACGGATTACCGTCGGATTTTGTTTGAAAAACTCGGTACGCCCCTTCCTTTCCAAGATGACATCGTATCGTTCCAAAGTATAAAAGATTTTTCGCTGTGAATATAACAAACCTGTCTGCGTAAAGTACGAACTAGCGATGACATGCAAATTCGCTAACCGTAATTTATCACAGTGTATTCGATGGATCGAGTAATTTACGTCACAGTTACGAGAAGAATCGACCAGTGTTTCGGGCGCGTCTCCGAAACCGCGGGAATAGGTTCGCGGCGAAATAGTGCTTGAAACAGGGTCGAAGATAGACAAGAAACTCTCATTACATATCAGGAAATCCGATTTTCCGTCAGCTGTTCATTCTCTCCTCCAGATTCGCTGTCTCCGGGCTGCTCTCACCGCGAACTCTGTTCTCAGCATCCCACGTGTCCTTCTTTCAGCGCCGGAAGTGGAGGTCGCGAGACGGTTCCGTTTTCCTCAGCTTCTCTCCTCGACTAGTCTCCCGTGAAACCGAGAGAGAGGGAGGCAAGCTCGAAACTTTATCGAATTTGCGGTCGTGGGGGCCGCTTTCCACCAACAACTTTCTCTCTCGACCCTTCCAGCCCTTCGGCGCCTTTATTCAGCTATTCCAAGCCCGCCAACCTACAGCCAGCAACCTCCGAGAGCACGCTGTCCACGAGGAACTGGTACACGTGTAAAACCGCCCCCTCTCCTTCTCTCGTCCTTTTTTTCCTTGCCGGCTCTTTTGTACGGATTTTCCTTCCATCAACCAGTTTCCCCGCAGCTCTTCGTTCCTCGGATGATGGGGCGGTCTCCGGCTTTCTTTCCTCGAGAAAATGTACGGTGTTTGCCGCATCGTGTAAACAGCGGTCGGATAAAGGACTGATCTTGAACTTTTGCTATATCGGACGGGCTTTGCGGTTCCATCCGCGAGGGCCTCCCGGATCGATTACACTGTCCAACAGCCAAAAAACGTTTCGATTTTCACTGTGCGATTCTTATAGAGTTTTTTGTGCTGAACATGTACGTACATAGATTAAACATGTTTATACATTCGTAATGTATTTATGTTGGACATCACTGTATTCGGGAAAGTCTACAGAATCTTTTGCTGTAAAGAACAATTCAAAATCTTTTGTAATAAGATCACAATATTTGTTTAAAATCGAAATATCTGTCTTGTTCTCAAAATCAAATTTCTCGAAAATTGTGCGTCTAGGGGAAAAATTAAGATTTGGAATCAGCGCAAAAAACTACAAGAATTTGCACAGCGAAAATCAAACGTAAAGAAAAAGTTGAAATTTGTTGGATAGTATTATCTTTTCGGAGTTTTATTCGGCTGCAATGGACGTTCATTGCATTTGTTCGGTTTCCGTAAACTTCGTTCGTTCCTCTTCTCAATTTCAGTTCTGCATTATCATTCTATTAGTTGTGATTGGAATTTTTCATTTGGATCAGTTCACCTTAACGCTTCTATCAACCGGAAGCATATTAGAAGGGTTTTCAATAATTATGCTGTACGAGAAGCTTCGAATCCTCTTTTACACAATAATCCAAAATAAAATTATTAGATTATGTTATTGAGGGTGAGTTTGTTGGTTCATGATTAATGAGATTGACGAGAATAATCCTGTAGTATAAATATAAACAATATATATATATATATATATATATAAACATGTACTGTGATTGTGTACTGGTCATTCACAGAAAGTCCGTATAGCCATTTATTCTTCAGCATATTCTCCCTTAAGCTCAATACATTTTTTCCAGCAATTTTCTAATTCATTTATCCCATCTCTAAAATGATTTTCCTCGAGACCTCTAAAATACTCATCTACGGCTGCTATAACTTCATCAAAATGAAAAACGCCTGCCACGGAGTAATTTTTTGAGGTTTGGGAACAAATGGAAGTCAGAAGAGCCGAGTCTGGTGAATATGGTGGATGCTGCAGCAATTAATAGCGTAACTCCTTCAATTTAACCATTGCAAGAACACCTTTGCGAGCCGATGCATTGTCCTGGTGAAAAAGGACTTTTTTCTTCGCTAAGCCAGGTCTTTTCTCCCGAATTTGTGCATCCAGTTGGTCAAAAAGGTTTGAGTAATACTCTCCTGTTATTTTTTGCCTGGTTTGAAGGTAATCAATTAACAAAATTCCTTTTGCATCCTAAAAAACGGATGCTGTGACGTTCTTTGTCGATTTTGACCACTTTGGTTGCTTTGGAGCTGAACAACCGGGCTCAGTCAACTCTGCGGTTTGTTGTCGCAATGCAGGATCATAGTGGTAAACCAAAGTCTGATCCATGGTTAGAAATCGACGCACAAAGTCAGTTTTATTATATTTTTTTGCAAACGATCCGAATGTTGTTGAAAACATTTCGCGCGAATGCGTTTTTGATCCGAATTTAACGAATGTGGCACCCATCTTGTCAATAGCTTTCTCATACCTAATTCATTAGTTAAGATTTCATGAACTGATCCAGTTGCGATGCCTGTGGCCTCAGCTAAATCAACCACAGTTAGTCGGCGATCTTCCAAACCCAAATCATGGACATGATCGATCATTTCTGAAGTGGTTGCAGTTCTTGGACGTCCTGAACGTGGATCATCATTAATGTCTGTACGACCATGTTTAAATAGAGCAACGCATTTTTTACCATTGCAGATGAAGGAGCACTGCCCCCTAACACATTCACCATATCATCAAAAATTTTCTTTCCACTTTTTCATATAAATATTCAGTGTTTGCACGATTTTTCAAGTTTCCCATTATTCTAACCAAAGCAAACACGTCTACTTTAATCAGCTGCCTAAAGCAAGCTATTTGACAGATCGATTTGGAATGTATGGTATGTTCACATCAAGGACGGATGTTTTCAACAACGAAATGTGTCAGGCTACGAACTTTCCAAATGACCTGGTAATTAACATTCAAGTCCTCTGAAGAATTGCTCGTAGCTCAAATATCCACTTTTACACAAAATAATCCGAAATGAAATGATTAGACTATGTTATTGAGGGTGAGTTGTTGGTTCCTGATTGAGGAGAATCTTGTCGAATATTTTTCCATATCTAGGACAGAATTTATTGGATACTACGAAAGCGTTGTTTTCCATTTTCAGTCGGAGTAAACGAGATCGAGTATCCTTGTCCAGAGCTTATAGGAATTAGCTTCGCGTGGCAGCTTGAATCTCGAGTATTTCTTTGCCGATGCAAAATACGTATCTTCCGCTACGTATCCCATCATCCGTACAAAGGGACCCGAGAGTAATTGAGTAATCGATCATCCGTGCTTGAGCGAATAAAGCGGATAAATCAGCAATTTACAATTTTTATCCATCTCCGATGGGGCGCAGTCTACTGTGGAAGAACGAATATGGGGTGAGTGCTCCTCTTTTTTCGGTCTTTTACCTCTCTCCTCCTGTTCTCCATTGAAGAATACGATCAACCCTATTCGCTTCCGTCGATGCTTTCGAACGGTGCACGACCTAGCAGCCGGTTGATTTCTTTAGTCGCTTGGAATTCAAATTTCAATGGATATCGCGCTAAATCGAACGATATACGGAAAGATGCGAGGAGCCGCGCCGCGCCGACGTTCGATAAGAACTGTTCCTTCCAGACGACTTATCGGGGAAATTATGATGACGATCAGGAAAGGCTTTATCCTCTGGGCATCATTTTCCCTCGGAACCTCTCACCCAGCTATTCTTTCATAGCTATTTTCTGACATTCAACTGTCATGTCTCTTCAACTTCTTCATTGTTTTTCATCAACAAGTCGAGGTTTGAAACAAGTTTTAAGACGGTATCCCTACCGCAACGGTAGTTACAGGATGAGCCCGGTTTCGTGAATAAACTCTTCCAAATTCTCTGTTCTCTAAATCTTCCGTTCTGCTCCACAAAAAAATTACGAAAAAATTTATGAACATTCTACCTAATAGCACGCATGACAGTGAATTATTTCAAAATTTTTGGCTACAGAATCGAATTTTAAGAAAATTCGGAAGCATAAAATTGCCTATTTTATATCGAAGTTTTCAGAGTGCCACGTTCATATTGTTATGTTAGTTGTGCCTCATCGTGACTATTGATGTGTACTTTCTTCAGATTTTGCGAACAGGTTTAAAAAAATTGGAAATCTCCAAAAATTCGAGAAAAATGCATATTTCGTATTGAAGTTTTGAAGATACCAGTTCTATAAGAACTCGGTACATAATATTGACAGTATTGTTCTTAATTGTTAGGTTAATTGTGTCTCATCGTGACTATTGATGTGTACTTTCTTCAGATTTTGCGAACAGGTTTAAAAAAATTGGAAATCTCCAAAAATTCGAGAAAAATGCATATTTCGTATTGAAGTTTTGAAGATACCAGTTCCACAAAAATTCAGTAATAAGTCGACACCATTGTTCTTAACTTTTTTCACGAGTTTTTCTATGGTGCATCGTACTTAAATAAAATATAAATCAATTTTTTCGATGTTTCTTTACTTTTTTCTGGGTGTATTATGTAATATTGAACATTTTTATTGAATCGAATGAAAAGGATGATTACAGTTTCGCTTTCCTCGAAGAGTGAACTTCCAAGAAAAATTAAGGTACTGCTGGAGCTTCGTGTCGAAACGAAACGACCCGATAGCAGAGGCATCGTCGAAAGAAATTTGGCAAACCCGAACGGAAGAGAGTGCACTGGAAAAATCCTTGCATCCCCGGAGCGGGTTGGAACAACAACGAGCGTAAGAAACATTCGAAGAAGTCGTTAAAGTCACTCGGGGTGCGGACGCGGCGATCACAATAACAAGACCAACCCGCGGGTTTTCCTGGCGGTTCGAGCGAGAATAAAAGGGGAACGGGGTGATGGAGAAAACACAGAGATCGCGGAAATGTCGAATAAATATGCAATCGAGTTTCGTAAGAGCAGCTGACCGTGGCTGCGTTCGCGTAACAAAGTCTAACCGGCGTTTTCCGCCTTGAAAAGAGCGTTTTACATTCATTTCCTCGGGTAGGAAAGAAACGGCGCGCGGTATCACCTGGTCTCTCCACGGTACAAAGAGGAAGTCGTTGGAGGGTGGTTGTCGGGGGTGGAGAGAGAAAGAGAGAGAGAGAGAGAGAGAGAGAGAGAGAGAGAGAGAGAGAGGTTACACACGCGGTTACCTTTCCACCCCCTTGTTGGTGTGGAACCCTCCGCAACCGGAGAAACCGAGGGAGACCGACGAGCGAACGGTGAAAGACGCGGGGAAAACGAAGAGGGAAACTTGAAGTGAGTCCTGTGATTGTTTCGGCTTTGATCTTGGATCAATTTACCGGGTGTACGCGTATGTCGGGCCCCTTCGTGTTGCCGTCTCGAAACGCCACCCTCCGAACTCACCCCCTCGAAACCAGCGACTCGTGATCCAAGAACGAGGCGAGCGTTTATACAAGGGCGAACAACATAACTTGATCGCCTTAAATATTGGATGATTGCGAAAGTTCGTGCCCCGTTTCAAATGAAACACAACCGGTTGCATTTTTAAATGGTTCATCATTATATGTATATAGCGGGTGGTTCTGGAAACTGGGACAAGTTACTGTTCTGTTTTAAGTAAAAAAAAATGTATAACTAAACTTTTTAAAAACCACGCTTATATTAAAATGCACTAAAAGGGAGAAAATAAATTTTTCAGACATTAGTGACTATAAATAAAAGCGTGGAGCGCTAAACTCTATATTGACGTGGGCGCTCCACGCTTTTATTTGTAGTCACTAATGTCTAAAGAAACTTTGTCACGTCTGCCGACGTGTTGCCATAGGTTATAAGCATAGCCAATAAGAGTAGGATATTGTAACCGTAATTATTAAGAATATTGATTAGTTATAAGTAGTCATACTTCGCTCCGTTCATCAGATCCGATTCTCACCTCATACCATATACCCATTCTTATCTTAACCCTTGTATAATAATCATATCTTAATGTATTCCCCGTAACAGTATCACGTAGCATTCACCGTAATCATTAATCGCGCGCTCCTCATAACATCCATAGCGTTATGTCTAACGAGACATCCGGTAGAAAATAAGACACCTATGTATTCGACCTCACGATCCTAAAAAGAGTTCAGTCAGTTCAATTCGGACAGCCAGTCTGTCACGTTCGTTCAAGACTCCAGCGAGGCTCGTCGCCTCCTGGATGTCCCGGTCCAGACTCCGACGAGTCCTCGCTCTCATCCGCCTTTGAGCGGTCCTGATATAACACGCGCTTCTAGTTCATTATAATTTCATTTCATACGTTACAAATATATTCCCAGTTATTAATTTAATAAGTGAGTCTCGCTTAGTTCTTCTCCCTACATCCTCGCGCTGGCGATACTTTCCTATTCAATTCGCATTCGCCGCTATCAATTACGAAAGCTCGTGCGCGTCAACGAACACGGGACGGAGGACAACAGCGGGGTATCTCCCGCCAACCGAGGATCACCGACGACGTGATCTTCCCAGGACGAGTGAGGATCATCGTCCTTCCTACGACGATCCAGCCTGATTCGACTGCAGCCGTCAGCGAGCAACGGAAGCAGTTCGCATAAAGGAAGCCTGCCTGTCTTCACCGATCGCTATACTCAACTGTCCGATAAGTTGCTAGATATTTCCCTGCGAAGATTCGCGCCGTCTCAGTTATCTCTGTTCTCGTCCGCCGCTTTGGGGCGAATCTACTGTAAGCGTTAAGTAGAATACGCATGTTCGCGAAAGTCGTGGTTCCCAGTCAGACGTCGGACGTAACGTGCCGCGTGGACAAAAGGTTGTATCGCATTTGAGAGCGTCCAGTAAGGGGGATGGGTCGCGGAACGATAGTTTTCGCAAAAGTCAGACTCCGGGACGTAACAACTTATTTTCTCCTTTTTAGTGCATTTTAATATAAGCGTGGTTTTTAAAAAGTTTTTTTCTATAGAGGGTGTCCCAAGACCCCTTCGACTCCGGGAAATGGGAGGTTCCTTAGGTCATTTGAAGCAACATTTTCCTTTGCACCAATGTCAGCCGGGGCTTTGTTTAGGAGTTATTAACGAAAAACACGGACCAATCAGAGCGCGACCTAGACGCGCGATGGCACGTTCAGTCCAGCGCGCCGGGAGACGAGCGCGGTGTAACGCCGCGATGCCGCAACGAACAAGAGTTTCTCGAGATTATGTGAATCTTCTCCGATTTGGATGAGCTTTGGATATGATGTCAAGACCATCATTCTGAACAACATTTCCCTTTACAGTTTTTGTCGGCCGGCTTTAGTTTACGCGATAAATGTAAAAACTTGTAATTGTAAATCGATCGATTGTACTATCTTCTACCCGATTTGGATGAGCTTTGGATATGTTGTCAAGACCATGATTCTGAACAATATTTCCCTTTACAGTTTTTCTCGGCCGGCTTTAGTTTACGCGATAAGTAACTTGTAATTGTAAATCGATCGATGTACTATCTGAACTATCTCCTCTCCGATTTCGATGAGCTTTGGATATGTTGTCAAGACCATGATTCTGAACAACATTTCCTTTAGACTTTTTGTCGGTCGGAAGAACTTTACTTGTCAATTCATATGGGTGGATCTCTTTACCCGACTTACGGCAACTTTACCCGAACGAGGGAAAAAGCAGAAACTGATTGTATTAAAACCTCACTTATTCAGCCGTAAATCCATTTGCTGCTTCGAAATGTGTGTCACTGGGTCACTCGGTGACGAACTGCACAGATGTCTTCAGGTATACGACAGTACCGAAAGCTAAGGGACGTACGGTCAGGTCGACGAACTGCACAGCCGGTGGTAAAAGGCCTACGGGATGCGCGGTCAAGTCGACGATCCAGAATTTCACTTTCACTTTCGAATCGATAAATAATTCGTATGTTTATTTCACACAGATGCCTTGAAATTTTTCCACACTCACAATCACTGTTCACATTTGTCAACACATAGTTATGCACTAATAATAATTGCCATATCCCTTGTCCTGCTGCACAAATCACAACAATCTGGTAATGCAATCACTAGACTGCGGATTTCATGCATTTGTAGCAAACATGAGTAGGTGCATTTTAAGACACTAGAGAGATTAAAGTAATTTCAGAACACCAATGTATTATTTTCAACTTCTTAAAATGATCACAGTAAGAATCAAATATCTGTCTGGCTCCTGTCCCTTGTAATAGCGGCAGCCAACTTTCATTTTACATAAAGATCCGCAGTCTAGTGATTAGATTAAATAATCGTTTAATTAGTTTAAGCAATTATTATTAGTGCATAACTATGTGTTGACAAATGTGAACAGTGATTGTGAGTGTGGAAAAATTTCAAGGCATCTGTGTGAAATAAACATACGAATTATTTATCGATTCGAAAGTGAAAGTGAAATTCTGGATCGTCGACTTGACCGCGCATCCCGTAGGCCTTTTACCACCGGCTGTGCAGTTCGTCGACCTGGCCGTACGTCCCTTAGCTTTCGGTACTGTCGTATACCTGAAGACATCTGTGCAGTTCGTCACCGAGTGACCCAGTGACACACATTTCGAAGCAGCAAATGGATTTACGGCTGAATAAGTGAGGTTTTAATACAATCAGTTTCTGCTTTTTCCCTCGTTCGGGTAAAGTTGCCGTAAGTCGGGTAAAGAGATCCACCCATATGAATTGACAAGTAAAGTTCTTCCGACCGACAAAAAGTCTAAAGGAAATGTTGTTCAGAATCATGGTCTTGACAACATATCCAAAGCTCATCGAAATCGGAGAGGAGATAGTTCAGATAGTACATCGATCGATTTACAATTACAAGTTACTTATCGCGTAAACTAAAGCCGGCCGACAAAAACTGTAAAGGGAAATGTTGTTCAGAATCATGGTCTTGACAACATATCCAAAGCTCATCCAAATCGGGTAGAAGATAGTACTATCGATCGATTTACAATTACAAGTTTTTACAATTATGTATCTCGTAAACTAAAGCCGGTCGACAAAAACTGTAAAGGGAAATGTTGTTCAGAATGATGGTCTTGACAACATATCCAAAGCTCATCCAAATCGGGGAGGATTCACATAATCTCGAGAAACTCTTGTTCGTTACGGCATCGCGGCGTTACACCACGCTCGTCTCCCGGCGCGCCGGGCTGAACGTGCCATCGCGCGTCTAGGTCGCGCTCTGATTGGTCCGTGTTTTTCGTTAATAACTCCTAAACAAAGCCCCGGCTGACATTGGTGCAAAGGAAAATGTTGCTTCAAATGACCTAAGGAACCTCCCATTTCCCGGAGTCGAAGGGGTCTTGGGACACCCTGTATATATATATATTTTTCTACTTTTTAATCTTTTTTAAATGAAACACAAGATATAGTAATACTGCTATGAAATAGTAAGATATAGAGACGCAAGATATGGAAATACGCAAGATAGAATGAGGGGATGACTCCGAGAGACGACGTCTCTTGATGGAGTCCGAAATTGTCCGAAGTGGAACTGAATGAATGGAACACCACACTGACTGAGCTCCTTCGGTGCGAAATGGGTCAGTGGAGTGGGGATGAGTCGGAGTGGAAACGCGTAGTGGAGTAGGGAGCACTGGCGCACGGAGTGGGGATCGCTGAACGCAATGACGTACTACTGTAGTGGGACGAGATGTGCCGGTTAATATTAAAATTTTTTTTCTCCTGAACGCACAGTTTTTTTTAAAATTTGTTTTTTAATATTGCTTGTCATCTAGTTCTGAGCCATGTTTAAAGTTTCAAGTCTCCAGCTCAACGGGAAGTGGTTAAAAATTCGATTACAAGATTTGACGCATACATCAACAACGACAACTCGGCAAGCTAATATAAGCGTGGTAAATAGAAAGTAAAAAATGATGGTGTCCTAACTTCCTATGACCTCATTTTTTATGTGGATGTATCCGCCAGGAGTAATTGCACTTTATTCTTTAATGCAAAGCAATTTTTTTGTTAAACCAATCGATCCGTTTCATTATGTCAATACTTCACGAGATATTCGACAATTTAACTGTAGGCCTTATTATAAATCACATGTCAAATACATTATAACCAAGTGTAAACCAAGTCGCTAATGACCTCGCTGGTAATGCGACCGCGTTAAAATAAACTGTAAATAAATAAATAATAATAATCCATTTACAATTCAATTTCGTAAAAACCCCAAAAAATCGTTAGTGTTTCATATTTGAAAGCCCGTTAGGTGAACAAAGTGCTAATATTCGCAGGCTGGACTAGCCTCGAGCACCGCAGCTTGTCCACGGTAAAAAATGAAACAGCTTGCACACGCCAACTGTGCATAATCTCCGTGTAATCCGGGCGCGTTCGATCGAATATAAAATTCAGTGGATCGAAGCGCGGATATTGCATCGCGCTTAAGGCAAAGCCGGTTAAACATTTACGGGGGTTCGGTTGTGTTCGGATAGTTTTGGGGGTTGGGCGGGGCGAGGCAGGCCGGAAGCGAGCAGGGTAGCTGGGATACTTAATGCAATATCTTGGTCGAACTTCGCATAAAATCATTTTGCACCATACCTGGCTGAGATGCGTCACATGGCTGGAGGCGTAGTAACTCGCTCTGGAACCGCAGGGTCTCGCATAGAGCGGCTCCAGGTCCGCAATGGTCGCGTAACTTCCGGAATTCGCGCTTCCGGGTCGTGGGTCGACCCTAACCAGAACAGAACTTCTGGCCAAGCCGCCGGTGTCTGCCGCTGAATAGCTGCAGCAGGGCAGTGTTTTCCTAAAAGGGCAGACGACTCTGTAGCCACGTAATGATTATACACGGAGTTAATTATTTCTGTAATGCACGACATGCTCCGCGGACGCCTAGCCACCTGCGTAAATAATCATCCAACCCTGAGAACGCTAACTCCGGGCTACGGGCTTTTCTCATAGCAGGACTTATCGTTTAGCTTTGCTACTGTGTTTGGCTACTTCCGGTGCTAGCTGGACCAATGCACAGTGCGCCGGTCTGGAAACCCGCTTTTTGTGGCCAAAAGTATATTGGCGTTATTTCAAAGTTAAAGGTTACGAAGTCAGAAATTAAGGGTTCCCACGTGCCCGAGCGAAAGTGTGGTGGCGCACACACACACACACACACATCGCTAGATGCGCATATACATATATGCAATTACAAGCGTGTTTTTCTACACAAACTGACGCTTCAACATCGCAATGAGGAGTTCAGAAGCAGTCAATTGTGATTCCTAAAAGTCCAATCTATGTCTGTCCAGTGCCCAAAACGCATATTTCTACGTTATCGCTTACGTTTCGCAGCATGCGAAAAATGTGTAGGAGAAAAAACAGCACCTCGAGGTTCTCCGAGAGTTTTCACATGCTGCCGAATATTATCAATTACTCCAAGATAACGCAACAATATGCATTTTGGGCTCTGGACAGACATAGATTAGACTTTTAGCTACATTTAACGATAACCAGCTTTAATATTGTATTGTATATTGTAATGTTATGTTTAGCGAAAAATAAAGAATGTTAGTTACAACTCTATTAATGTGTTCTTTTTTCTCAACCCTGCACATGAATATTCGATAATAGAATTAGATTGACATCTTCAAAAATTTGGGATGCACAAAACAAGATTCCATTTTCGAAAATTTTACGGCTGCCTTATTTGTTGTTGAGTCGTACTGCTGAATTTCGTGCCACCTCCTTGGATATCATGTTCTCCTAATACAAAACTCACTTTTTCGAGGTTTTAGAAAATTTTCCTCGAAAATTGAGAAAGTAAGTATTAGGAGAACATGATATCGAAGTAGGTGGCACGAAATTTAGTAGTGCAACTCAATGACAAGTCAGAAGCTCGAAAATTGGCGAAAATTTTCGAAAATATCGAAAATTGGGAAAATATTAGGAGAACATGATATCGTAGGAGCTTGTACGAAATTCAGTAGTACGTCTCAACAAGTAAGGCGGCCGAAAATTCTTCGAGAATCGAATTTTGTTTTGCGGATCCAAAGTTTTCGAAGATGTTAATCTAATTCTATTGTCGAATATTCATGTGCAGGTTTGAGAAAAAAGAACACATTAATTGTTGCAACTAACATTCTTTATTTTTCACTAAACATATCATTACAATATACAATACAACATTAAAGCTGGTTATCGAATATTCATGTACAGGATTGAGTAAAAAGAACACATTAATTGTTGTAACTAACATTCAGGAGAATAGTCTCCATTCTTTTCTAATCGTAGAAAAGGATCGTGACTATATAATTGATTAATAAAGCTGTATTCTTTAAAATTTAACCATTGAATTTTATTTTCAGATCGGGCACGAACTTCTGCAATCATCTGATTAGCAACATTTAAAAAATCGTGATGATCTCCATTTCTTTATAACAAAAATTTTTTGGCGGATCATAGGAAATGTTTTAAAAATCGTGTTAATAGTACATACTATTAGCCAACAACCGTATTCCCGTTAAAAGCACCGGTTCTCGTTAGATCACCGAAGTTAAACAACGTGGAACGTGACCGGCACTAGGATGGGTGACCGTCTGGTCAAAAACCGGAAAGTGACCCACCCGGGGTGTTTTTCACGTGTTGTTGGCAAAAGATGGTTCGGAACCCACCATAAACAGTAGGTCCCGCTGAAAAGGCGATGGTGAGAGTGGAAAGAGGAAGAGGATTGGTAAATGAATTTGAAACCCTGAGGGGACCAAATATCATGTCCATAATAGTACATACTATTATGCCGTAGATATGACACGAGTAACAGTACAACGCAAAGAAAATATAAACATAAATAGGGTGAGCGATAAATATTTATTACGAGTATTAATGTGTGTATATTATCCATATATACATTATTTATTAATTTATAAATACATAAAAATATTTGTATTTTTGTAAATACGCATTTTTTTTTACCTGCCGTTGAAGGGATAAAAAAGCTGTGGAATTTCGGGGGAGAATATATTTCGTTAATTATTTTGAATGGCACTGGTCTTTCTCAAAAATCTGAAAATTCGACGTTTTTAATCAGGAATCTAACTGGCAACAACATTAATTGATAACGACGGTAATAAAGTTATCGAATTTTTTTGGGAATAATAGTTGATGTGTTTCCTGTTGAAACTTTTATGACGGTATACGATCACGCATAACGCTCTGTTTCGATGACGAATTTATTGTACTCGAACTAATTGTTGTTCGTTTTGAGCGATCCTCTTTTGCGAAATTCGTCGGTGAAGCGGGAATAAATCGCAAATGAAATTTTCCGCTCGACGAAATTAAAATATTCTACTGGTACATATAGAAAATTTGTGCGGCAGACTTTGAGTGATCGTCTGCGAAATTTTATTGATAAGCGAGGCCAATATCAAAGGGAATTAAGGGTTCCGAAATTCGTTTAATGACGGTATTTAATTCGTTCGTACTATCGTCGACAATTGTGTAAATTGTGTAAAATGTTCTACAGTTTAGTAACATTATTGTGTTTAATTTTGTAGTATTGCCAATTTCTATCAAAAATAAAACAATTCGATTAATGTTTTCATTCGCTTCATAACTTTTAATTACTCGCATATGATATTTACAGTCTCAAAACTTTAAATTTAGTGTTTCAAGCATGAACGAAGGTGTCGACTACACTAGCAAATATCTATTTTGCATTGAAGTAGTTATTTTGTTCAATAAACATTTATGTTGCAGTCATATAAAGTAAACAATTATGTAGAAAGTGGTGTGCAAGTAACTGAAGGTTAATTGTGTTTTGTTCCTAGCAATTATTCTTCTGTAATATCGTGCCGAGATTACATTCTTTTGTCTCGTAAAAACGTACGAGCGAAAGCATGAGCAGATTGGACGCAATTATATTTCAAAAATTACCGTGTCGCATAATTCTTCGCGAGAAATTTTTCATCGTATATTACATGAAAGTTAACAGTGCTTTTCGAGATTTTAACGCATTCAGGATTTCTCACGACGCTTCTGCCTTATCTCTTGCAATTTCTTTTTCACGATGATCACAAAACTTCTCCCGGAAGTTGTTGCGAAAGTATGATGGATGCTTTCAAAGTATTTCGCGAGTGATTTCAACTTGTCCGACCGAAAATGAAGTACATGTCGAGGGCAAATGTTGGAACTTGGAAAGACTTAAAAACTTTCGAGATTGTAAGATGTTTGTTCTCGTTTCACGGTTTATTTTCCAGCTTTGGTAATAATCTTTCCGGTGTTGAAGAAGCACTGCGAGTTGGACATAGAAATACGAAAACTTATTGTTATTCTATATTCTATTCAATTGAGATTGAACATTGTAAGGGATCCGTCAATCATGAAGACAGTTATAGATAATAAAAAAGAAGGTGTATAGTTGTTTTAGAAAAATAATAGTCATACGAGTTTCAAAAGTTCTCATTTTATGCAAGTACGTGGCGACGCAATTCATTGATTCGTACATTCACTTCAACGATTGAAAGTATTCGGGAAAGTGGCAATTTCAATTATATGCAATTCTCGATATTTACATTTCGAAAGTTCGATAAGCTTCTCTATATTGAATTTGCTAGACAAATTTTGAAAATGTGGGGCTACTTTGATTATATTTAACAAGTATGTAGAATAAAGTAGTCATAATTTCTATTTCCGTTCTGAATGTGGTGTTTCATTATTTAATAAGTCGAACATGGCCATGAGTATAACAAGATTTTCTGACGTCACTAATACTGTATTTATCAGTATTATATTTAGCAAGTAGGGTAAGGTGACCAAATATGGTATAGTCGCCTATTATGGCACTACCATATATGTATCTTGTATAAAGAAGAAGTCTCACTCTAGTGAGAAAAGCCTCAAACAATAGTTTACCATGTTTACTTAACAGTGTGCAGTGCATTCGCACCATTCTATAGATTTTAGTATCGATCCTCTGCCAGTTGTGTCTCCACGTGTTTAATAGTTTTGTGGTTAGATTTTCGATAGTATCTTTTTCGAGGAAGGTAAGTGATTTTGAAATGTTTGGACATATCTGTAGTTCCAGTTTATTTACATTAATGTTTCCCAACTGTTGGTTTGGGCTGAAATTCATTTTCTCTTTGTCAGTAGCTAGTATTATCAGTCCACGTGGAGTTCCCAATATGGCACTACCAAGAGTTCCCTAATATGGGTATATATATATATATATATATATATATATATATATATATATATATATATATTGACATTCTTGGTGTGGTGCCAAATATGGCACTAGGTGTCATATTAGGGACTCAAGGTGTACCATATTAAGAACCCCTTTCGCTGGAACCTGCAAATGACACACCGCAAAAAAAAACATTTTTCCCAAGCTGTATTAATTTTTGAACAAACTTGACCCCAGAATGTTATAGGGAGGAAATGCATCTACAACTGGTAATTTTTTAGACGAGAAAGAGCATTCTAAAATAATCAAAAAATGACATCAACGAAACGTGGTTCATATTGGGGCACTTTACCCTATGTATAATAAAGTAGTGATTATTTCTGTAGTATTTAATCTGTTTTCTCTTGATTACGAAAAGATTGAATTGAGAAGAACTTATTACACAAAATAAAATAAAAGAAAATAAACTAAAGTTTGTATAATAAATTTCGTACTTGATTGAGGTTATTCGACCGTGCTGGCGATTGCGCCTGATCTCATCTCGATTCTTTCCCGCGGAATTCACGAGGTATGCAGATGTCTCGTTTGCAACCCCCTGGAGCATACTTATCCGGTTGCTGGTGGAGCAGGAGGATGAGAAGGAGGGTTGTATTCCGCAGAAGTCCGACGAGAGAGATCCGTTCGTTTTCGCTCGGACTGTTGTCACGAGACACCGGAAAAGGTTGCGGGATCCATCCGCGGTATCGCGTTTGATCGATTCCGTCGAAGGTCCTCGTAGCGTGTGAAATTACCGGTTAGCCGGCGGCGGGGAAAAATTTTCAAAGAGGGTCTTTCTCCCTTTGCCGGGGCGATATTAGAGGCGGCGAGAGCCTCAAAAGCAAGAAGAGAGGGGAAGGGAAAGTGCGCCGGAGGAACGAGGACGGAGATAGCGCGAGAAAGCTAAAATACTGCGCGCGGAGAATTCGTCGAGGAACGCCGCGCCGCTCGGGTCCCGATATTTCCCTGGATTTATTGGCCGTTTTGCACATGTAAATCCGCCCCGGCACACGATTTGGCAAAAAAGTTGAGCGAAAAACGGGCGGAATGCATCGCGCCAACGATTTCAAACATTCCGCGATTCCACCGCCCTTTTTTTTACTCCTGTTTCTTCTCTTTTTGTACATCTGTGTTGTACATGCGTGTGCGTGCTTTTTTTTTTGTTTCACCAGTTTCTGTATCTCCACGGTCGCGTCGGACCCCCGGCGACTGTATTTTACGGTGCGCTGGCAGCTTTCGATTTGCTTTACTTCGCTTAGTTTATTTTCCACTCTTCGACGAGCCTGATGGAACAGGAAATGTCATTCGTCGAGGACGCAGCAACGATTCCGTTCACGTGACGGCCGCGAGTAGCCTGTTAATTGTTTGCCAAGTTGACAGTAATTAATCGTTTCTATTAAATATGTACGAAAAGTATCGTCTTGGAGAGAACCGAAGAGACGCAAAGTTAATCATTTTGTTCGACGAAGCGGAAAGAAACGCGCGAACACGAGGGAGTGTAATTCATTCGGCAGGCTGCTCGCAAGCCAGAATTTTCTTATTCTCATTCGCGAACGGAGCATTCGGCCGCAAAGAGCACGGTGTTCTTGTCGAACCCCGAAATCGTCCTTTGCTCGTCTATCTCGACGCTCGGCAAAGGGGATGAGGGTGCGAGGGTGTATGCTGTGTTTACTCGAGCGAACGGATGTAAAATCTGTAGCCTCTCGTCCCCGCAGGGAAACCTACAAGGGGCAGAGAAGAAGACGAAGAAGAAGAAGAAGGAGAAACCAGGCAGCCTCGTTTCCCCGTGCGTTATCAGGCCAGAGAGTTTCAAAAGAGCTAATATATCCCTCGAGAGACAATTGGCCGATGCCGAGGCTTTGAAAGGGACGCCGCCGTAAAGATCCCTTTCCATAAAAACACCCGGTGTATTAACGCCGCGAAATATTACGCCGCCGACTGCCGCCATTATTTAAACGATGCGAGCCTGATGGAACAGCTACTTCTATCTGGATTATAAACGTAAACTTCCGTCGTTGCAACGAGAATTACATCGTACCCTGTGCACAGCACGAGTTTTACATGCTCTTATTACGAAATTGCTAAACAAACGCGATTGGCTTTACGTTTGTTGCAAGTTTTATGAATATGCAAGAAAAAAAGGTATATACATTTACAAGAGTAAAAATATCGATGACCATGAAAACTCCGGTAAAAGTGACCCTGAGAAAAAACTAGAATCTGCAAAACATCCACCTTGTAATACCATTTACGTTGGATTAAAAACGTTAGTTATTTTTAACACACAGGGCGAGTCACCTAACGTCAAACACGCCAAATGTCTGAAGGACAAAGTTGAATGGTTCAGTGGGGCTCACAAGATACCAAAAATATTTTTATTTTTATGTGATTATTATTAGAGCTATCAAGGTCACCTTCATTTTTTAACATTTTTAATGGAATGAGGTACTTTTTAATACATCAATCGATGCAGTTGGACATTCGTTATGAAAAAGTACTAAACTATGTAAGTCGAAAAAGATCTTACACTAGTAAATAAACGCTAATTTCTTAGTACGACAGTAATGGTGTTTTAGAATTATTTAAATTTAATTATATCCTGAACTACCAACTTTTCGACATACATAGGTTAGTAGTACTTTCTTATAACGAATGTCCAGCTGCATCGATTGATGTATTAAAAAATACCTCATTCCATTAAAAAAATGAAGGTGACATTAATATCTCTAAAAAAATTACATAAAAACAAAAATTTTTTTGGTATCTTATGAGCCCCATTTTACCATTCAACTGTGTCCTTCAGACATTTGACGTATCTTTAAAAACAACATCCTGTATAAAGGAGATATTTAGGAGTCTACATTTAGGTGGACCACCCTGTATATTTTCTCTTACAACTTGATTTGGAATTTGCAGGGTAAGAAAGGGTGTTTTAACATATTTTGGGGATTCGGTCGTTACATATTTTCCATTGTAAATGTTATTATAATTAAAAATGTGTTTGATTAACAGCGAAGATATATGCGAAGTGTAGAAATCGCCAGTAAAAGGAAGAGAAACGGCGATTGGTGGCTTCAAAAGATTTAATAAAATCCACTGAGGGACAATTGAGCCACTTAGAGGGAAATTGGAAAGGCGGCGGAACGGGGCAAAGATGAAACGGAAAGATGGCGATCTACTTTGCGTCGTTGCCTCGCTTTATCTCTTTTTCGAATCTCAACACGATGGAATTCATTTGGTAGATATTGCTCGTAGCCTTGCCTTGCCGCCAAGGGAACATTGAAATCGTTAATACCAAAGACAACTATCGTTTCGCTGAACGTGTAATTAATATGCACAACCGAGAGATTCTCCACCGTAGTCGTCGTTAAGTAGATTTCTCGTACACTAGAGGTTTAATGCGAGTGACGCAAAGAGCGTCTCTTAATTACAGTTAGACTTAATAAGGGCTTTTTAATTGAATAACGCGACAGCTATGATATCTCGCGGGATACTTCTGTTAATATAACTTATTTCGTCGTCGGATCCTCGGGAACTTTGGCAAAGTATTAGTAATTTATTTAACTTCGGGCAAATAATTTTTCCGTTCGTTTTATCAATTTGTAATGAGTAGACTGCGGATTTTATGCATTTATTACAAAAATAAGTAGTTGCGATTGAAGACAGTGGACAGATTTAAAAAATTTGAGAACATCAATTTTTTAATTGCACCTTATGGACGTCATTAGAGAATGAAAGAAATGATTACTTGGTCCTTGTTTGTTGCTGTTGATGCAAACGATTTTTATTTTGCATAAAGTTTCGCAGTCTAGTAATTGCAATATTGGCTGGATTACTCTAAATGCTAATATACGTCTTACAATGATACACGTTGTGTCGATTATGGATTAATTAAATTTCACGAATTTTTTATAACTGCACGTACAAGATCTTAAAAATCCATCAAAGCAAAAAACTCATCTACTCACTTCGAAGAGATTGTTTTAAGTTCACGAAAAACAGCGGGCAAGTTTTATTGGGGCAATGAAAATGATTTCGATGGAAAGAAATTAATAACGAAATAAGAAGGACGAAACGGATCCTGTTGCGCGGATTTAAATTATATCTTTTGTGAGTAAATCGCGCGTAAAATCTCGTGCCGGAAGTCTCGGTGGAATTAATATATTCAAAGGAAATATGACAAGTCTGCGTAAAGACGAGGAAGGCCGGGGAGAGAGAGAGAGAGAGAGATATGAGGAGACGGCCGAAGAAGGAAAAGTTCCTCCTCTCCTTGAAACTTTGTCTCAGATCTTCTTTTACAGGAATTTTGTTGGATGAGATCTTCCTGGCAGATATAGTTAATAATAGTTAATGCATCGTGAAATAGTTTATAGAAGCCCCGTGGCGAAGGGGTAACCTTTCGCTGGAAAATGATTATAATTGTAACGCGTATGGCATGATATATTCGTAGAACTGTTAACGTTTCTGTGATAGACACATTGCGTCAAATAAAATATTGTAATTAAAATGGCTATTATTTATTGGAAAATATTAAGGCGACAGAAACTGTAGTTATGTTTTCAGCCAGCACGCGATCTAGTTAAAATCAATTTGTTCCCGGTCACGGAAGACACGGTACGCAGAAAAGGAAGTCCCGGGGCGCAAGATCCATCATCCTACACGGTGATTACAAACGAGAGAGGTATTATACGTGTTAAAGTCATCTTCGATCCGCACATCCGGCGAAGAAGACAAGTGGTTCATGCAGAGGGAAGAATATCCGGCTTGGGAAAGACCGTGGAAGTGGTTCCTCTTCCTCCTTTCCCGACATCCTCTCCCTGAAGAGCGAGCTCCCTCGAACAGGGGCGCGTACCCGCGCAATAAAATGTCGGCTGCCGTGCCAAGCGACCGACAGATCACCGGGGCTTATTGAAAGGATATTTCATGTGGACGAGTTCTTCCTATCCAGCTTATCCGGCGAATACCCCGCGGGGTGTGGAAATCTTCCGGCTCTGCCTACTGTCTCACTACCACTCACCCCGGCAAAGAATCGAGTCTAGCTAGCCTTCGCTGGATCTTGCCAACTGATCCCGGACCGACGCGAACTCTTCCTAACGGATTCTGCTATGAATTGGACTGGATGGTACTGGGGAACATCTGGGGAGACCGCTGTGTCTCCGCTTTTCAGTGAAAAACGAATACTGAAACTGGTCAAGCTCGAGACATTGAACTGATGTCTTTTAATCAGAATATACTAACAGGGTCATCGGGGTATTCAGTCAGTTTATTCATCTTGTCATTTTATGAAGATTTACGTTGTACTTAATCTTGCAATATTTTTGTTTAAATTATTTGAAGATTTACTGTTGTACTTAATTTTGTGATTTTTTGATAATTTTCGATCATGACTTTTCAGTCTCTGTTTCTTTCCAAATGAATTCTTTAATTAAACCTAGTAGGATTTTTGAAATTGTGTAGCTACTTCTGTTGTATTTAATTTTCATGCATATATTACAACGACAAATGGAGAAGATTTAACAGATATTGATAGAAATCATTGCATTCAGTGTTAGATAATCATCCCCAAGTATCAAGGTACATAGCAACTGTTTGGTTCCCACTATTCGTGCTAAACCGTGAGACGTGTGTACCCTACGAGAAACCGAGCTTATGCAGCTACACCCCTTCCTGATTCTGATTTATTCGCGAGCGATCCGCCCCGTGTCGATGAAATTATGGATTTAATAAGCGAGACACGCTCGATGGATGCATAATGGCGTCCGTTTCTCTACACAAAGACGCCAATTACTGCGCAATTGTTTCATATATTAAATTGAGAGACTCACTGAAAAGACTGGATCAATCCTGCTGTCTGATTATTAGACAGCGGATTTTATGGATTTATGACAAAAATGAGTAGGTGTAATTTAAAAAAGTAAAACCATCAGAAAAATTTAATAATACTGTTCTATTATTTTCAACATACATATTAAGAAAGAAAATAAACTTCCACACACACTTCACGCCAGTTTGTTGTAAATCAAAGATTTTATTCTGCATAAAGATCCGCTGTCTACTGATAATGTTGATAAATTTCCATTGTGATTCTAGTATTATGAGTTTTCACTTGATTGAAGTGAACATTTCTTTAGTCTGATCCGTCACGCTCCAAGGTGAAACGCTATTCGGATAAACTCGGGGCAGCCGAGTGCAGATTTTTTGCTGGTTGTATAAAACTAGTTGCCCCTAAGAATAATTTTCTTGCGTGGGAATTGTACTCACTGTGATTCCTGAATACGAGCCTTGCTGTTGCGAATGTACAAGGCGCTCGCCACACTGCCGACTACTAATATTAAGGCGCACGCACAGGTCGCAGCGATGTAAAGTGCCCCGGCACCGTTTACCAGAGGTCCTGGTTCCAAACGGACCGAGTCGTTCCTCGGAGGCGTCTCCATTCCTCCATTCCCTGGACAAACAATCGTTCGAAAGATTAATTATGCAGAAATGTTTATCTGTCAAATATTCTGTAAAGAAATAACTTGTTGTGAGACTTTCTTGTGCAGATATAATTCGTCCATATATGTGTTTGGCCTCGTTTTAATCAGAAAGAATTCACCAGTCCGTTAGTAAAGCTTTCGTAACGAAACAACTAAAAGTACTTGATCATTGTATTGCATTAGTATTGCTTTACCGATATTCGACCTTGAATCGTGTTAAATTGTAGCGCAACCGACCGTCCAAGGGGAATAAACAAGTAACACTATCCATAGAGACGAAAGTCACACTATGTGAGGGAAGACTACTATTTTGTCCCGAACTGTGAGTTCGTCGCCTCAAGATGGCGTCCCGAGGAACGCTGCCACGTAGGGGAGACGCATGCAACGCCATTTCCGTTAAGAAACACGAACGATTTCGCGGAGGAGAAGCGGCAATTACCTCTCACACGATAATTACGCCGGCTAACCGGGAGAATAATCGTGGAACAAGTAAACTTGCGGCAACAATTCAATTGACCATGCCCGGGCAGCGGTCGGACGAAGAAACAACAGAAACGGGGGGGCGTATCGCGCGGAACCGAGGGTTCCGGCGGACGAAAATTACACGACGGGACGGACGGACGGACGGAATGAAAACTAAAGTTACTTAAAAAGTTTGGCTCTGACGGCGCGGCACGCGGCAGTCTCGGTCCGCTTCGGCGAGCATTGTGCCGCGTAAGAGCCGGACATTTTAAAAAGACGTCGCCCGTCCCGCCCCCGTAAATAAAAGAGCAAAGATCCCACGAAGTAGTCAGGACCTGAGCGGCTTCGAAGGCAGCTGGAACCCGCACAATTTATTTAACTTTTTCCAGATCCTCGGCTTGTTCCCAGCGAGCACATCTCATCACGCTCCGGCAAATTCCTCCTCGTCCGAGTGTTCCGCGAACGTTCCTGTCGGTTATCGTGTAAAGTTCATCGGTCTGCCTCGCGTTATTTATTCTGACGAAAACGCCGCGCCGCCCGACTCTGATTTTCGTTCCTTGCCTCGCTACTACGAACAAAGACAGACAGACGCGCCGGCTACCAATTTGCGTTAAACCACCGGATTTCGACAAAATAAACACTGGCCCGAGGAAAATAGTTTAACGAGATATTTATTAACTGCCGGCTCCTTAATTGATGTGTTTGCGCTGACCGAGGTTCCGCGGGTTTTGCGCACGATTAGATTAACGGAGCGAACCCCTTCATTTCGCATACCTAAATGGCCTAATAAAATTTGGAAGATTGTCTAGATAAAAATATATTAAGAATCTTTTTCGTTCCGAATTGGGCATTTTATGATATACATTTTGCTGAGAATTTGTTTAATATAGTATAGTAATTTGGAATGTCACCGAATGCTGCAGACGTCGTTCAGTGGATAGAAGAAACACAAGTACATGTGTTTTATGTATTTAATACGTAAAGGGTAGCATTTTAGACGGGCAGGCAGCTGAAAGTGAATTATGAGAAACTTGAGAAAATGTGCGTGAAACAGTCAAGTGTGCTCGAGACCCACGAATATACAGGGTGAGTCACCTAACGTTGCCACCTCAAATATCTTTGTTGTTTTTAAAGATACGTCAAATGTCTAAAGGACAAAGTTGAATGGCAAAATGGGGCTCTTACGATACCAAAAGAGTGTTTGTTTTTATGTAATTTTCTTTAGAGATATGAAGGTCACCTTCCTTTTTTTAAACGTAATGTCCTATTTTTTATACCATAGACCGATAGAGTATCAAATTCTGAGCAAAAAATTGTTGACCTTCATATGTCCTAACCCTAATAGTTAACGAGATAATATCCACAGAAGAAAGAAAATTGTTTAGATAATATCCCGTAAACTATACCAGATTTAGGACATGTACATTTAGGTCAATACATTTTTACTCAGAATTCGATAGTTTCATGATACAGGAAGTAGGTGTTTCCATTAAAAAAATCAATGTCACAATATGACCCCTCTATACCGTGTAAGTTTTGTATACAGGGTAGGGCAATAACAATGTCCATCTTGAATATTTGTTTTATTTTGAATTACGTCCAATATGTATTGTCCACCACGCTATTTGTAATAGTATACGTAGAAGAAGTTTACTGAAATTCCTTGTTCGAACATAATTAGTTTGAAACATTAAATGACTATTTGTTATCTGTGATATATTATTATTCGCAGTATTGCATCGCAATTCACATGCATTATACAATATTTAATAATGCACTATATGATAATTAATAACATTGAATTATAATTACACATGATTTTACAGTAACTTTGCAAATCGTGTTCATACCTGTACTTGAACCATATCTTTCATATTTATTTAACCAGAAACTATTGGGTTGACAAGAAAGTAATTTCGGTATTTTAAGGTGAAATAGAAAACCCAACTTTGTTGAAGGAGGCCACCTAAATATCTCCTTTATTTTTAATGGCACAACAAACATATTTTTGGCATAATTTAAATGGTATCGAAGGAGGAATATCATAGAAGAACAATTTTTTTGTCTAGTTATTTTTTCATAGTTTTTTCATTTTTTTTTATTCCGTCTTGTTAATGACTTAAGCACATTCAAATCTATTTTTTCAGCCGCTATATAAGATGGAATAAAAAAAAAAGTTTTCCCGATAAAAAAGTAACGATGGCCTTGAAAAAACTGAAAAAATAACCGGACAAAAGCAATTGTTCTTCTATGATATTCCTCCTTTGATACCATTTAAATTATGCCATAAAAATTTTTTGTGTCACTAAAAATAAAGGAGATATTTAGGTGACCTCCTTCAGCTGAGAGACACCGTGTATTTTATATTTTCCATTTTGTTCGATGGTCCTTTGCCATCTTTCTGGTAGCTTACAATTCCGCGCTTATAAAACTTCTGGTCTTAATCGGTAAAAAACTGATCCAACTGCGATTTCAGGTCAACTTCATTTCACCTTAAAATACCGCAATTACTTTCTTGCGCGATAACAGTAATTCAAATTCTCCATTTTCCAACGAAACCGACTTCGGAGCTGGGATTTGTTTAAATGCGTTTTTTACGCGTCCCCGATGCACCGCGATTTCTCTAACAGTTGTTGACAGTGCCATCAGCAATGAATATTCGTTAGAACCGAGCGCCAGTAGACAGTTAATCACGTGAAATTAAAAATATCGTCCTTCTCACGGGAGCTTTCCGTAGTTTCGCCGCGTGTTTCACGTTTGGATAAAATTTGCTTGAGAAGAGGACAGAGAGGTAGACAGAGAGGTAGAGAGAGAGAGAAAGAGAGAGCGAGAGAGAGAGAACCGGGTAGCCGTTGAATGCGGCTCGAGAGGAGGGTCATTCCATTAATCCCTTAGGGACTTAATTCTGGGCCTCCGTAAATCTCGGTTAAGGTTTGTTTGATAGTGTCGGATAGCATCGCCGCGCGGCGGCCCGGGATTTAACTGAGATATACCACCGGACCCGTGGCTTCTCGACTTTGTGCTTGTTCTTAAACCCGCAAGTTACTTGTCGGTGCGTCGACGAAAGCGAAGTTTAATCGATCCTTTGCCGAGCTCGAGGCAACCGGGCCAAATTGATTCCTTTGTCCCGCTTACCCCCACAGCCACGTTTTGTAATTAAAAATCAAGCACCTCCGGGTTTCTTTGCACGCGCTAAACCGTTCATTAAAGGGGGATCGTCCCTGACGCGCGTTTAACGCAGCATCTATTCCGTGTTAGGTCATCGAACAGAAATAAAGTGAAATTTCTACTGTTCGAATTCTTCTCTGTTCCGACAGTTTTCCTTCTTTAATTAAATTTCTACGTTGCTCCAACGGTCCTTCAGCGTCTCGGTAGTTAGCAACGAGCGAGAATATTGGCCACCTAACGGTCGATTTATGCTATCCGCACGGACACGGAATGTATCCGACCAGACAAATATTCTTCAATGCAAATATGTTTCTTCTATTTATCGTATTTGCTGATAATAAATTTTTAAATGTTTTCGGCGCAACGGTTCGATCGTTTATTACGAATTTTCCAATAAACTTTACTTCTGTCATCAACTGTTCTCTCACATACAATTGAATGTATGTATTTGATTCAAACGAAAGTGAAAGTTAATAACGATTTACCAAAAAGGTATATTCGTAAGAGTGGATTTAAGAACATATTATAACTTTTCAAATTTACCGCCTTACATCGGTTGATATAACCTAGATCGGTTTCAAATACGTTTGTACATCAGTATCTTGACAACAAGCATGTACGTCGCACACAACACACGTGTCGCACATTTATCATGAATTTATTTTCCCCAAAGCAAGTGAGTGTGTCTTTACGAACAATTTTTCTTACAATCAATCATTTAATATTTCTGTTTTTTCCCAAAAATTACAACAACATATTTCATTTACAGACGCGATTCAAATAAATCTTGAAAAAGATCCAAACTGGGATCGAAACGTTGATTCTGTTTGACAATTAGCAAAGTCGCTTTATAATTCGTAATAAACGATCGAACCGTTTTGCACCGAAAACATTAAAAAATTTATTATTCTTCAATGCATTTGAATAGAAGTATCGGTACGTGTCTGTGCGGTTCCGCTACGGTAGCTATAAACACTCTTTCTATTCAAATGCATTGAAGTATAAATTGGCTTTAAATCGTACTCCCCACGATAAGACTGCTACCGGTTCGCGTAGGTTGCTCGGTTTACCGTCTTCGTGTGATCATTTTCGGTTACACACGAGGATCACATTTTTCAATGCTTCCGGAATTATTTTTATCCAATTTATTCCGACGAAGTGAAATTTTTACTGAACTTCATCATGTTTTTCTCGTTTCAAGGTCGCCTGAAGGTCACAGTAATTTATCGATTGTCTCGTACGAAATGACAGGAGGCCGACGTAGTGGCGCTAATACCGTCCACCCAGGGTCTCCTATTTCCAGGGATTTGTGCCGGTGGCCGTAGCGTCGTGAAACGTTTTTAGCGTGCCGCGACGCACACAGGCCGTCGGATGAGCACTCGAGGATCCAACGCGAGATTCGATTATTTTCGAGTGGTCTCCAGGCGATTTCGGATTTCTGCGAGACCCCTTAAGGACCGGAGGACCCGAGGCTCTCGGCGATGTGGGGGACGGAAACCCGGCAACGGGTCAAGAAGAAAGCAAATCCCGCCGAAAAAAGGAACTCTGTACACGGCGCAAGTACTCCTCGTCGGCGAACCTCCCCTCAGAGGCGATTACTTATTTTTCTCCCATCCAGAACTCGATCCCTCTCTCTCTCTCTCTCTCTCTCTCTCTTTTCTCTGTTCCCCTTAGCACCCCTCTACGGACCGCTCTTCTCATCTTCTTTTATACGCGGTCGATCCTCTTGATCTTGGACGGCGAGATCTTCTCTCTCTTCTCTTTCATTAAATACACCTACTCCCGACGAGATTCAATTTTATTCGGCGGATTGCTTTTCGTTGTAACGGCGACTACGCCAGTAACCGGATCCGGATCAGTGTCTGTCAAGTCTCCGCTTCTTACTGTTTCTCATTTCCTTCGCCCTCTCCCTCGTCCTCCCACCGTTTTCTTTCCACGAACCTACTTCCCTTTGTACGCGTATAATTTTCTTATTTTCGTCTTTCTCATTTAGTTCGCCGCGAGTCCGACATAGCCTGCGCTACTGAAAGAGAGTAATTGTTAGAATCTTTGCGCGCGTCGTTTTTATTGCTGACTTTGTATTTAAACATTTCGAATCGAGCAGGAACATTTATTTCGACCAGTATGAGATTTATTTTGTCGTGTGCTTGAAATATTGATGTTTACGAGATAGTACATGTAAATTTTATTACAAGTATGTTTTATTCGGTACATATGTATATATAAAATAATTCATTCAAATTTTTTGGGTTTTATATTAATATATGATAAATTTAATGAAAAGAGTTTGGATAAAATTTTAGGCCCTAGGTTAAAAGAAATATTTTTATTAAAAAAATGACTTTCTAAATAAGCTAAATGTTCACCATGATATTAGTTTCTTTGAAGTTAAAACAGAATTCCCCTGTTATTGTTAGACTGCCGATCTTGATGCATTTATAGTAAAACTAAGTAGATGAAATTCAAAATTGTTGGAAAATTTGAAAAATTTAAAAAATTGAAAATGTCAACATATGATTTCGCCCCTATTAAAATCATTAAGGGGAGAAATAACGTTCAATTTATTTTCTATGTCTTGCAATCGATGCAGACAATTTTTATTGTGCGTAAAGTTCCGCAGTCTAGTTATTATTTTTCCTACTGCATAGGAGCCTGTTAACAGTAAAATAGTTCTGTTCATTGCAGCAGCGAAACAAAATGGAACGGGCAGTGCTGAAAGGAAACGGAAACTTTCTAGTCGATAGAACGTGTCCGTGCTACATGCAAATTCCTTCCGCACATCCAATTTTGCGAGAAGCGGTAGAACCGCTTATCGGATTCGACGCAAGCTTCGAGCACGTTCGTTCGAATCTACAGTTCACTAATTTTCGCAAAGTTTACGCGCTGCCTCGAAGTTGCGTATTTTTTCAAGAGTGTCAAAGGCGAGTGCCGCGCTGGCAACTGCTTCGTAAGTAGTTCACCGAATTCCCCGGAACTTCAGACATCGTGTGAAGGGCCTCAGACAAAGAACATGAATCGTTAGAGTTCATCGAGACACTCGCACAGAAAGAGAGAAGGAGCACTTGGATCTATCTTCTTGTAGCAACTTCATTTGACGTGAGCGCGGCAAGTTCGGCACTCCTTTCAGGAATCCGACGCTGCCTTCTGCTCCAGACGGAATGAGAAAGAATTACAAAGATGAAATCCCGTGGACAGCCGACGTGAACGATAGCCGCTCGATCATGGCAAACAGACTCGGCAGGTGCAGTCATTCCATCCTCGGACTTGCTTCTTAAAATGGAAACGAAATACCGAGACTTCGTCGAAGTTATGATAGGAAATCGCGGTTGGATTTGCTTCGAGATTAATTGACGGAGAGTGTGGAGAAATGTCTTTGACGATTATTCTTCTTTCAACATTCGAAAACGTGGAGACTAACAATTTCTTTCGTGATCTGTAGCTTTATCTTCCCAGGGTTCATTTTCTGGAAAGAAATGTTTCTAATCTTGCTTGGACGAACGTTGATAGACTGCAGATTTTATGCATTTATAACAAAAATGTATACATAGATAAAATGCAGAATGGTGAAGATATTTGAAACCGATTAAAATGATTACGAAAAAAGAAATGAATATCTGCGTAGTGTGAATGAATACAGAATGAATATATGGAAGTGAATACAGAAAATCTTTAGAAAATGATGATTGATAAAAATTTTGATCCGGGTAGGAAAATGTTGGACGCCTGTTTCGTTATTATCGGGATCGTCGGACGATACGGGGATTATTTGAATTTTTAGATGTTCAAATATCAGGAGATCTGCGTCTCACTTTGAGCCGTGGCTTTCAACAGCAGGGCAAACATCCTTGACGTGCTCGCAAATGCAATATTCGGTTTAAGCATCTCCAAAATAGAAAATATCTTTACGGTTGGACGCGAGAGAGGGAAACGAAGTTATCTTTCTGTACTCCGAATAAACAGAGAGTCGCAGATACCACCGAAATCTTGTAGCTTCCCTCTTCAATCTTCCGAAAGGAACGTTTCGTAGCGCGAAAGGATACGATATGACGTTCAGACGTGATTCTCATAGCGGCTGCCGAGGAAACATCCCGTTCCACGGCAGGAAATCGACAAGAACATCGAGTATCTTGGAAATAGTGGTAACAACATTTCGCCAGACAGCTGGATGGAGTTAGACTTCGTTCTCTCGGCCGGAACTATCCGTGTTTACAGCCACCGATAAGAAACGCACGAGATGGAACGGGTCAGCGACAGAATCAAGAAATGGAATATACCCTCTGATAATAATTTTTCCATGCTATTTCGCTTTAGGCATCAAATTCACATTCGACTTAGGAATTATTGCAATATTAACCCTTTGCAGTCGGAGCTATTAGGTCGTTCGGAAAACCATTTCGTTTTCTCGAGGGAAAATCATTATTAGCAAAAAATTGAGTTATATAATAAAAAGCGAAAAAAATGGTTATCCTTTCCCTCGTGCACTATGTATTTGTACTCTTGCGGCAATCAAAAAGCAAAAGGAGATGGAAATGCGTACTTTGATTTCGCACATTTGATGCGATGACAAAAAATGCTTGAAAGCTTACAAAGCATTACGAGGCAGGAAATGATGTCCGAAATGTCATCTGTCAAGATATACTAGGATTTTGCGATTTAAAATAAGGTTAAGTAATAATAAATGGGAGCAATACCATCTCCAACTACCTAATACAATAGATTCTTGAACAAGGAAAATGATACACCGTCATTTTCCATGAGTCTATTTTTATGGTTTCGATTATTCTACAGTTATTTTAATATTCTTATTAACGTTTCTAGTACGTCGGAATGAAATAGTACAGTGCGGATGGATAAACATTTGTCCTTGCAGTGCAGCAAGACATGAAATAACAGATCGCTCGAGTTTGTACAGCGGAAAAAATGTAAAAAATGTGGAAGGAGCAGAAATAAAAGTGTAGTTGTTCCCTTCTGTCTCCAGTGAAATATGTAGACCGAGGATCTTTGTGCAAAATAAAAATGTCGTACGTCAGTTGTAAAAGATAGGATGTAAAATATATTTTTCTTCTATTAACGTTAAAGCTGGCGACCCTAAAACTGATTATTAACCCTTTGCACTCGAGTGGAAACTCGGAGGCGCCATTAATAGATCTTATACCATTATTCAAAATATTTGTAGCTTCATTAAATTTATATTCAATGTATTACTAAACGTATTTAATATTTCAATAAACTACTAAAAGCATTGTATGAGGATTAAGAAAAAATTAAGAAAATCATATGAAATAGAAATATTTCAGGTCGGAAGAAAAATTCGGTTTTCGAATAGCTTCGAGTGCAAAGGGTTAGAAATAAAGCGAGTCTTGTCATCCTGATAAGTAGCGGATCTTTATGCAAAATAAAAATTGTCTGCATCGATTGCAAGAACTAGAAACTGAATTAAATGTTATTTCTTCCCTTAATGATGTTAAGGAGGAGAAATCATATATTGACATTTCCAATTTTTAAAATTTTCTTACAATTTTGAAGTTCATCTACTCAATTTTCCTATAAATGCATAAAAATCCGCAGTCTACTGACAGGTTAATTAATAAAATTAACTAAAATTAGTTAAAATTAATAGCAAGATGTATGAATGACAAAAATAAAGTCCATAAGACAAGATGAGATTTGTGTGATTCTGAAGACGAGGAGTCGAGACGAATAAAAATGTCTATGGTTACCTTTGAAGCAGATTTTGTTTCTCTTGAAAACCAGGATCGTGTCGTTGTATCTGGTTCCAGGTGGAGCTGTGACGTTCAACCTCAGGGCTAAAGGAATTTCGGCGCTCACGTGGCCCGAACATAGTAGCCGGATCCTGAAGACTTGCAGCGTGACAGGCACCTCTCCTTTCGCTGACACGTTCACTCTGGGCGGAAGCAGAGCCATCATTCCGGAAACGCTACCCGGGACACCTACTACGTCATAATCCAACTCCATCGAGTATGCTAGCTGCAAACAACCGACAAAGGAAAAATCAATCTTTGCAGCCCTGTCAAATCTCTTCCGACCGTTTACATCCGAGCCTCAACCATTCAATTTCCACACATAAATCAGCACTTTATTTTTCTAACTTTCTACTTGACATGTTTTCTACATCTAGTTTTCAAATTTGCTATATTTTTTATCTCTATTATATCTCCTTTAATATTGACGATATTTATTTCTCAATTTTTGTTGTCTTTCTGAACATCTTCGATACTTATTTTCTAATATTTTTTGTCTTTTTGAATATCTCCTATATTTATTTTTCTATTCTACTCCATATTATCTTAATGAATATTCTTTATTTTAATTTCTTTAATTTCCTGTGTTACTTTTCGAAAATATGAAACCAGCGTTAATTAACAAATTAAAATTGAAAGGGGCGAGGTTTATCGTTTTTGATTACACGTTACACGGTAAAGCTTTTTAGCAGCGCAGACCGTAATGAATTAATTGTGAGCGGGATTTAATATTTTGATGCCATAAATAACGTTTTATCAGTTTTCACTCAACAATAGCTATCTCCGTTGTACGCTCGCATTAGTCAAACTGACGTCACGTGCGTAACTAAAATATCTCGGAAAGAAGTCGTGCATTAAAGCGACGAGAAACCCCTTTTAGGATGCATATAATTACGCACATGCAATCTTTCACACTGCATCCGTCCGTTTTGCATATTTATTGTTTAATAACTAACTTTGCGAACAGTGTCATTTCGGTACATTATAAATATTAGCATCGATTACTTCGAACTTCGGTTAATTAAAATGTCTTTTTTTTACAAGCGAAATTCACGTCCTCCCACCATTTGATTAATGAAATTATGCTCCTACCGAGCCTTAAAAGTAACTGGTACATGTTCCCTTATAAAGATGACAAGACTGATTTTATTTATGCTTATGCGCCTCCTATACGTGCATATTGTATACAATCATTTCTTATGGAATCATTTTTATTATTTCAATGACTGTAAAATAGAATTCTGGAACCAGTCCATTTCTGGAACCATTTCGACCATGGAGGTGGTAAGTTTAGTGTTAAACACCTTTCGGGTCTACAGTGTTCCATCAATTCATACAATCATTCTCTTATGCATTTCGTCCGGCGCCCTTGCATCGATCCACCTCTTCCTCAGTCATTCTTTTTTCCACATAGAAATTGCTCTAACCCCGTTATGTTCGGGTGTCTCCGATAAAAACAGTGAAACGAAAATGAAAAATTCAGTAACCATCAACAAAATCAAAAACGAAATATTATATAAAGAAATTGCTTTTAACCCGTAAACACTGTTATGTTCAAACATCTCGCGTAAAAACAGTGGAACGAAATGAAAAATTCAGGAAGCATCAACGAAATCAAGAAGAAAATATATAAAAATTGCTCTTAACCCTTAAACACTGTTATGTTCGAACATCTCACGTAAAAACAGTGGAACGAAATGAAAAATTCAGGAAGCATCAACAAAATTGAAAACACAATTTATAGGAATGACTCTTAACCCCGTAATGTTCGGGTGTCTCAAATAAAAACAGTGGAACGAAAATGAGAAATGCAGGAAGCATCAACAAAATCAAAAATAAAATACATAGAAATTGCTTTTAACCCCTAAACCCTGTTATGTTCAAATGTCTCACGTGAAAACAGTGGGACGAAAATGATAAAATTCTGGAAGCATCAACGAAATCATAAACACAATTTATAGAAATTGCTTTTAACCCCTAAACCCCGTTATGTTATGTTCATTCTTTTTCGCTGTTAATCCTGGGGGCGAAAGGGGGACTACATCCATAATCTCGAGAACGAGGCGAATGAAATATAATTCAGGAAGCATCAGCTAAATCAGAAACAAAATTTATAGAAATTGTGCGGAATGATGGTTCTCCAGAGAATCAGCGTGCATTTCAATAACAAATGGACGCGTTCGCCATACGTTATCGAAAGATCCCTTCCCGTTGATCCCGAACACGAATTCCGACCACATGCTAGGACCGCGTAACGTTTAGTCTCCTTCAAGCATCGCTGATACAAGCAATTCCACTATCTGGAGGTGGTGGATTTCGCAAACAGCAAACTCGACGGCCACCCTGAGTCCGCGGGCTCTCTCTTTCTCTCTTGTCCACTCTGTGCAACTCTCCCCGGCGAAAATGGAATGGGCGATGGCAACGAGTAGTGTGTTTAAGCACGCCACAAGTTTTACGAGGTGGCATAAATAATGTGGTTAGTGCTTCGTGATGCTATGTCAACGGAGGCGATTCCACCCGAGGGAGACCCCGTCGGCAGAGAGAGCCACCAGTAATCGTTGTAATCGTCGCGTCGGGGGGTTGCGATGGCGTGACACCTGCCTATCCCGTTAGTCCGGCTGAAAACTTTGCCGATTCTTTCGCTCCACCTTTCTCTACCGTCTCGGCTACCTTTCTCTACGCCATCGCCCCATTTCACTCCACCACGTACATTGGAAATGACACGCGTGAACGGTTACGTCGCGATAAGATGAATCGAGGAATTTTTCTTCCCATTGTAAGCTCGAAAACTTATTTCTCCACGCGGACAAGCAACCGACTGAGAATCACGGTTCGCGCGATAACCGATTTTTTGGGAAGACCGGTTCTCGTAAACACGAGTCGTTGTTACTCATTTACATACAGTGGATGTACAATGTATTCGTACACCTTTTAAATACGAATAACTCTTTCAAAACTGCACCCAACAGCTTGAGCTTTTTGAGGCTTTCGAAGGACTAGTTTACTAGCTAATGTGTAAATAATTTGTTTTTTAAATTGTTATCGGTCGCAATTGCGAACGAAAACGTAAAGGTCACGATTTTTAAATTTTTGTAAGATTTTTATATCTGTCTCTGTAATGAAAATTGAAAACATGTACTTTGTACTAGGTGCGCAACTAAGTTTTCGGGTTTTTTCGATCAATTAAAAACGGAAAATTTCAAAAGTAATACAAAAAATTAATTATTCAAAATATCGTCCCTCCGTAGCTACACAGTTTTGCCATCTCTCTGGCAATACAAGAATACCGCGACGATAAAACGACGCATCTTTGGACCGAAACCATTCATCCAACCAATTTTGTACTTCTTCGAAATTTGGCGAGTGTAGCCTAGCCAAACCATGCGCCATCGACCGGAACAAGTGATAATCGGAAGGTGCCAGGTCTGGCGAATACAGCGGATGCGGTATCAGATCCCATTTCAGCGTTGTGATGACGTCCTTGACGATGGAAGTGCGATGGCACGGAGCGTTGTCGTGCTGCAATATCACTCGTTCGTTCCATCTGTCCATTTTCCTTCCTTTTGGATTTTTCCCATGGCACGTAAACGTTTGGAGATACCTTGACGAGTCGTGTTTAATGCTTCCGCAAGTTGATCTTGTGTTTGCGTATCATCTTCATCCACTAACGCTTGCAGATCGCCGTCCTCAATTGTTTTTGTTCTTACGGAGCGCTCCTTGTCTTTAATGTCGAAATCGCCACTGCTAAAGCGTTTAAACCAATCTTCACAGGTAGTTTTCGATGGTGCATGGTCGCCGTAGGCTACCTCGAGCAAACGACGTGCTTCAGCTGCATTGCGTTTTAGGTAAAAATAGAAAAGCAAAACTTCCCGCAAATGCTGTTTATTTGGCATAAAACTCGACATCTTTGTTGTTAGAAAAAATACTTTTGCGTGGCGATATTTTTTAATATTAAGATTGGTTATTGTTCACAGATGTTTACACTATAAAAACAATACAACTTCACACATGTATGTCGACTACATGCGTCGTAAGCGCCACTCATATGTGAAACCCGGAAACTTAGTTGCGCATCTAATAAATCTAAGTAAGTTATATATATTGTGTGTATATTATATACAGGGTGTTTCCTACTTTTCCGACAAGATTGTAGAAGCACGATTTATACAAGTGAAAATAGGAAAAAATATGTTATATGAAGTTTATTTATAAACGCTTTATTACAATATTCTAGTTAAATATTGAATGTAGCCTGAATAGGCGCGGAACAGCAGATTTAAAGCTGAATAATACGGAAGGTCGATTGTGTTTACTTTGCCCGTACTTACGAGATATTTCTTAACGTACGAGGTTCGTTAAAAATTTTTAAATCATCATTTCAAAATGACCAAACTTCGTATAACATTTTTTTCGTGTTTTCACTTGCAGATCATGCTCCTACAATCTTGCCGGAAAAGTAGGAAACACCCTGGGCATTGTAAGATGTTAATAAGATGTCAATAAATAAATTCAGCTGTCCTCGATTAACAAAATGACCGGTCCCAGATATTTTATTATACAATTATTATTGATATAGTAAAAATGATTGTATGTGTAGATATCTTTAGTAGAGCACGTATTACAATAGGAGCTGCACAAAGTCTGAATAAAACCAATCTTGTCATTTTTATAAAGTAACATGTAAAATTTTTGGACACCGGTTATGAGAAAATCGAACGTCAAGAACTCCGTTTGTTGGAGGACACTGAAATTCGTCTTCCCGTTTCAGCTAATCGAGTTCCCGGTACGCTTTCATTCGTCATTAAATTCCATTTTGTAAATCGTGCACAGAATGCGCAGACGGCCTCCGTCTCTAAATTGCAATTTATTCCCCTTATCTGGCACGTCTCTAAGTGTTATTCTTCGCGTAATTGTGACAACTGCCGCTAATCGCTTAGCTGCGAATGCTAATTAGAATAATTAATACATATTACGAGAACAAGAGAAACTTCCGGCGATTATGTAAAGATGCTCTTCCTAAATTACGAGAGGATGCATTTGTCCCGGCGGGACAGTCGCGTTTATCAAAATTACATTGACTGTCTCTCGGCGGTCGTAATTACCGGATTCGCTAAACAAAGCTCTGGTGGCAGTGAGACTACTCTTTAACGATTAACGACTACTTGAAAATCAATAATTATGCGACGTACACAATCATAAGAATTACTTACACGATTAAAAAATATTTACTGAAGATTTCATTTGTTCGTAATGTTGTACAAATGTAAATAAATGTTACTTGGACGCAGAAAATGTATTTCAAGTTTTAATTTATTCTCTACTTTAATCTCGATCATTTGCAAGCGTGATGTCTGTATTGTCGAATATATTTTGACAGAAACGTATTATTTCGCAGTACGGTGGGAAAAGTTCCGCTATTTTCCACACGAATCGTCGACGCAGCGCAAAAGGGAAAACGGAAACCGCGTAAAATTCAGCTTTCATTTTCGGATTGGGGGCCGGCTGTTGAAAGTGCTTCAGTCAATTGCTGACATCATCCAGATGGGGCGATAAAACCAAGTTGCCACCCCTTAATAGGGATGTAAATGGAGTGGGCTGATGTCGTGTCATCGGTACCAGCCCTTCGAATAATTATAAACGGAAGGGTATTCAAAGTATGATCGAAATGATATGAAATCGCGCGAGGCATTTCGGTTCGAATTTTATCGTGGACGTAATCGAAATTGAACTGGCAATTAAAATCGAACTGTTTAAATATACATACTTCGACTGAACGTTCTCATCTCAATCTACTTGAAACGATCACTTCCTCTGTCCCATAATAATAGCAGCAAGTGAATATTTAAACGGGAATTATTGGCGAATGCAGATATAAGTTATGTTGTAGCGCAAAATTGCGAAGCCTTAAATTAAAATCAATGTTTCATGACATCTGTCATTTGTTTCGACACATCTTTCAATTTTTAGCGTAACCTAATTATTACGAATAATAACTATTTTTCTAATTTCATCCCCTAATCGAAATCAATTGTTTTATTTCAGTTGAATATCAACCCATTGTAAAAGTAAGATGAAAAAAGCACGTTATGCTGGAAGCAATGAAGAACGATGGCTCCAATAATATTTGAAGCTCACGCATATAGGGAAAGCAAAGCTTCGCAGCCAAGGGATCCTACCTACAAGTTTCAAACGCAGTAACGAAATTATTGAAAAATCCAGAAACCATCTGAACACTCAAAATAAAAAAATTACGAGTAATATTTTTAAATTATTGTTTAATGTAACCTAGTTTTTTTGATAATAAACGTTGCGTTCTATGATATATTTATTTTTTTTGCTACTTTTATTATGGGACAGAGGGAGTATTGTTTAACATAACGTTAACGTGAGAAGAAAACGTTCTTAAATTAGAATCATAATATCGTTTTTCGCGTAGATATGGCATTGCTTCCAATTGTTATTACTAGACTGCGGTTCTTTATGCATTTATGGCGTACAAAAATTTTGCAGAAAATATTAGTATACAAAATTCAATAGAATTTGGTACGATTTTGATTAATTTTGTACATCTATATAATTTTCTACAAAGGCTATTGTCACTGACAATAACATTCTATTTGGTTCCACTTTCTTAATGATTAACTATAAAAATTAAAAACGACATTTCCGTCACCTTTTACTTTTTTATTACCGCAAGGATGAAAATGCAGTGCGCGAAACAAAAAACTCAGTGCTGTTGACCATCGGATTACCATTTTTCTCGCTCATTTCAACATTTTTTGTAACACATGACCCAATTTTTTGCTGTGATCTCTAAGTTACCTGAAAAATCGCAAAAGATCATACAACAAAATGTCATAAAACTAATGCTACATGGGAAAAAATTGGCTTTCATTTTCTCATGAGAAAGCGGAATGACTTAGCGAAGGACCTAATTATAGTTAATAGATAAATAAAATTATATAAAATTGTTTACTCAGAATTTCCGACATTGGACCATTTAATCAGACTTTCATCGCAGCGGTCGGAACTAAACTGAGTGGTAAGCGTTTCTTGATTATCCACTCTGGATCATTTGACTGGAATGAAAATGTTCCCCCACCCCGTGGTCGACATCTCCTTGGTTGGGTGCGGATGGAGCGATTTCACGCCCGCGAAGATTCCGAGGCAGCTACTTTGAATACCTGAACCACTTTCGAATGGTACACGGCTTCGTTTGTGTATACGTCATTGTATACGGAACAAACTTCTATTCCACGCGAGCCCGTACATCGGTCGGCATTGTTGGCGACGACCAGAAGGAAGCCGTGTTGTGCACGACATCTATCGCGGGCCCGTGAGATGCGAGGCGAACGCGAGCACATTCTGCTCCAATAATTCTTATCGCTTGCTGCCAAACAGCCTTTGCGCTTGTGGGACACCATTTATCTGAGCCTGTCCGGGGACAACGCAGGATAACTGGATCTTTCCAATAATAATGATGCTCTGTGTCTGCTACCTGTGAACCTCTACTTCTCTTAAATAAAGCGAAGCCCGAGTCTCTCTGTTGGAATTTTTCAGTTTCTCACCTCGCACAGTGGGGTATTTGCCCGATTTCAGCGGTCAAAATTCAATTTAAAAAATTTTAGATAAATTGTAAAATTTTTGTGGCTTGAGTTAGTTGAATGTCTGAGGAACAATCTCCCATCATTCATTTTCCCATTCATGTATCCATTAAGCACTGTTTGTCGGAAGTTGAAGTTCCGTTATAACCCGCTTTCATTTCTCAACGAATTCACCTATTAGTAATTGTTACCTTATTTACATACACTAACAGATTTTTGTTTTATAGAAGTTCTTTTAGCTAAGTATAGGATATACTTTTAAGAGAAATTCACTTTTGTACCATATACATGTTTGTAATTATGAATATTTAAAGATAACCAACGATGAGTCACTTTCTTGATGATTCTAAGACTTTGGTAATGATTTCGTCATACTTCCGGGTGCGTCCCGGTGTTCATTTCTGTGCCATTGTATTCTTTGAAGTTTTCTGATTAAGATGCAAGAAAAATTGGATCTGACTACGACTCCTTCCGTGTTTTATAGTTGATTTACGAAAAAATGGTCATCGTGCGCGCACGAAAATCGCAGCATTCCTCACATCCTGCATGTTCGCATTCGCTATATTTTCGTATTTACTTAAGTAAATATTAAATAATAATAATAAACACACAATATACACTAAAATAAGAAAACAGTATACACATGAAATTTAAATAATATACAGGGTGGAGCAATAACTATGTCCACTTTGAATATTGTCGTTATTTGTAATAATATGAAAAAATGTTAAGAATAAAATTTGCACGGTACAGAGGGGGACATGTTGTGGCATAAACATTTTCTGCGTGGGTGGAGGCATAGAGGAGATTTCAAGGTGACCTCGTTTGCTTTAAATCGAAAGACCTACTTTTTGTATCATGAATCGATAGACTATTGAATTCTGAGTAAAAATGTATTGAGCTCCACATGTCTTAAATCTAATAGTTAACGAGATATTATCGAAATAATTTTCTTTCTTCTTTTGATAATATCTCGTTAACTATTAGGTTCAGGACATACGAAGGTCAACACTGTTATACTCAGAATTTGATACTCTATCGATCGAAAAAGGACATTCTGTTTAAAAAATCAAGGTGTCCTTGAGATCTCCTCTATGCCTCCACCCACGCAGAAAATGTTTTTGTGCCACAACATATACCCCCTCTGAACCGTTCCAATTTTGTTCATAACATTTTTCCATACTATTATAAATAACGGAGATTATTCTTTGTGTAATAACTATTTTTAAAAGATATTTTAATTGTAAATGATTACACTTTTTGGTAGTGTACATAAAATAGACGAATAACGTTAAAATATTGATTATAATCCGCAGTACTTGATTGAAAAATAGCTACAAACTTTACAATCTGATACGCTCCTCTTTATGGACAAATTTTGCATTCGAAACATCCGTTTCAGTAAAAACGGCATACAGTAAAAAAAGTAGAAATCTTGAGCTTTAAAATGGTTATTTTTTCATCAAATTTGGATAAATTTTAGCGAAGTTACAGCAGTTTCAATATTGAGCGAATTTTGAACTAGCTGTGGCCGCTGAAATCGGGCAAATCCTCGTCGCGCTCTGTTCAGTAGTATTAACCCTCGGAAGTCAGACGTACACAGGAGAAAATATATGAAAAATACTTTTTAGAAACCACGCTTATATTAAAATGCACTACAGAGGAGAAAATAATTTTGTTCCTGGTTCTCCATAAAATACCGAATCCAGTTAAGTGATCGGTAATATTATTAGTTCAAAAGTAGAATAAACGATAAATAATGAGAAAGTTTGTTATTTCACTTATTTATACAACAAAGCTTTTACATGAAGAACAACCTATTCTAGATTACCTAAACAGGAAAAATTGAAAAGTCTTGTTTTTAAGATTAACATTAACAAAAATTCGTTATTTGATCTTGTCTGTGGTTTAAAAGAAACCATAAATAATGAAAAAATTACAGGATGGCAAAATACGGTTTTTTAAAGAAATATCTAGAATTGAAAAATTGATGGGAGCTTTTTCACGCCATCTTCCACAATCCCGTTTTTGTAATCGATTATTGCTCGAATCCTTTGCGCCGTTCCGGTGAATGGAGCAGGTTGGTTGATTTCTATTGCAATATTTGCGCGCGCGGTATGCGGTGCGCGAAACTGAGCAACCATGTAAAAAGTACGATGATAAACGCGGAATGAAGCCTGGCGAAAAAGATTACCGATGACTGTTGTTTCGAGTGATTAATCGGTGCGCATGGTTTACGAGCGGTATTTCGATATTTCCAGTCGGACACGTTTAATCGGTTATAGCCCACTGTTCCCTGGAAACTCGTGCACTTCAATTTGATAAAACAAAAAAATATGATCCGGAGAAATGTCTGTCCAACTATTTTATTCTAGTGCTCGGAACACGTGTATTAAAATGGCACTGACTAAACATTTGTATGTGTTACCGTCCAAAAATTTGTCGTTGATATTTCTTCGTGCATTTTAGCACTAATTAAAGAAATGGTGTTTCCAAGATCTGAACAGAAAAATTGAAAAATTTGTATAAGCTGCCATCTAACAATTCCGTGTTGATTTTTCATGAAAACATAAAATTTATCATCTGTACATGTGCCTTATTACTAAAATTTGTAAAATTTATTTGCAAATAAACACATGTATAACAATGGAAAATTGTTTTGACGATAATTTGGGTAGAGAAATTGTAAAATCCACTGTACTCACAAAGTAATCTTTGAAGTAATGATATTTTAAGAGAACAAAGAATATGTAGTCATGCCGAAGTGTAAATAAAGATATTTCACGTGAGTGCTATCGAATATGAATTTTTCAATAATCCCCACTTCATGTTCTCTGAGTTGCCACTTTATCTACCCTGGTTTCTTTACTTTATCATTATGTGTCACGGTATGTATGCGCACCCCATGCAAATATATAATATTACGTGGCAAGGGAGAAACCATTGGGAGGAGGCCGATATAAACAAAACACGTTTTCGTGACTTCATGCAACCACGAATTTTTCAAGACTTTTAAAAAAATCTTAAAGGTTTCTTTCAAATGAGCTATAAATGCATAAAATCCGAAGTCCAGTAACATAATGAAATATTTTATAACATTTCCTTTTTTACGTTGTTGTGTCCAGTATTCTCACCAGGGATCATAACTGTTATAACCAAAAAGAAAAAAGTCAAAGAATAACAAGTATTTCATGGACTAAAATCGTATTGGTTGCAGATAAGGATTATAAGGAACCGAAAATTTTTTCTCTTGTTGATAAATGTTATCAATGAGAGAAATTTATTTCGATCGTTCATAACAGTTATTGATGAAGGCAATTTGTAATAGTTATATTTAAATAGTACATTTTTTTCAAATGGTAGACAATCAATTATTCCATAAATTTTGTATTCGTAAAATTAATTTCTACAATCGAAATTTAATGTGACAAACACACGGATTTTGTGTTGTTCTTATGGTCAGTTGATTCGTCTTGTTGTACGAAACCTTGTTGCTCCATCCGAAAAAGAGTAGACAACTCAATAAATAAGCAACCGAAATGAATTTTCTCATCAATAATTATTATGAACAAGTGAAAAGTAATTCGATCATCGAAAATTTTCTCTCATCGATAACTGTTATGAGCGATAGAAATGAACTACTCTCATCGATAACTGTTATGAGCGATCGAAATGAAATTCTCTAATCGATAACTGCTTTGAGCAATCGAAACAGTTTTTCTTCAATCCAATTTTTTGGACACTAGTAACTGTTATATGTAACCAAAAACTATAAAAATCGATATTTTTTAATCATTTTGTGTTAAATTTCAATAATAATCACCTTTTTATTAATGATTTTTATCGTAGAAAATTTTAGAACAACTGTTATTTTTGGTCTCTGATTCTCACGTGTTCCAGTCTACATTATTTATCCTTGATTCGCGTAACGCGATACCATTTTCACTAATGAGATGATACAGAAAATGGCGGTGGTGGCAGGTGTTCGACACCAGTATCGAACGTGTTAATCCAGCAGAGCGGGAACACCGTTCGAAGTCCAAACTTCGCGGAGTCAAAATGAAAGGAGATTCGTATAAGTTCCGTTGCCTCTTCAGACTCCGTGAAGAGGGAAAGCACCGGTAAGCGATCGGAAGAATCACTTCGCAATCGAAATTCTCGCTTTGCTGCTTTGCAGGCCGGGCGTTGAAACAAAGTTCGATCTGCGAATTCCCGGTGTGCACGAAGTATCTCTCCCCCACGGTCTCTGTCAAAGACTTTCGATTTAATCTCGGCGCAGCGATGGATAACTTGACGGCCCGCGTTTGCAACTCCAAAAAGAGGCGATAGAGAGAGAGAAAGAGAGCGAGAGAGAGAGACAGAGAGACAGAGAGAGAAGTGAGAGAGAAGAACCAAATCGCAGCGTAAAGTTTTTCTCCCGGGGTGGCAGGAAGGGGAAAGGAACAATGGTATTTCGTAATAACAACCGAACGCAAGGTCTCTTCATCCTCTTCACTCCTCGTAGCTCGCGAATCAATGGCTACGTGACGAATCGCGTTCCACTTTCTTCCTTTCTTCTTTCCCGTGCTGTCTTCTTTCGACTGAATCTAACAATTGATTCCGCACGGCTGAATCGGGGCCGCGCGTGTGTCATCCACATTTTTTCGAAGATGAAAAGGCTGCTTCCGGTGCACTGTGGTCTGGAAAGCGACTCTTTGTGGCCGAAACTACGGATTTCGTTGGGCCTCAGTAAAACTTGGCAATCGACTGAGGGTTGCTGGTAACTGGAATTTACGGATTTTTACGCGAAATGAACACTTTCGTCAATCACAAGAACCAAGAATAAAATAGAATTTCATTTTTGCCACGTTCCTTATTTTTCCTATTTTAATCTCAGTAGCGTTATCAGAATCACAAGAACGACAATTTCGTATTCACGCACGTAACGGTCGATGAATAATACAACGTAATATTATATTTAATAGACAATTCGCTGCAATTTTCCCCCGATGATATAGAAATTTATTTTTGCCACGCTCCTCTTTCCACCTTTAATCTCAGCAGCATTACAAGATCAACAATTTCGTATTCACGCATGTAATGGTCGATGAATAATACATCGCGATATTTAATACATAATTCGCTGCAATTTTCCCCGGTTAATTACAAAAGCACCGTACGCCCTTAATGCAGTCATCTAATGAAAAAGGGGCAAATAAATAACTATGCAAACGCAAGTTACAATTTCATATGCGTATGCTGTCAGATAAATTATTCATCGCGATGGCGTCCTTCCGATTCCATTATTCCAAACGGTTCGAAGTGATCCGAGTTCCAAGACTAATGATCATCCCCGATTAAATGAGTCAGCCGGGAGCCTCTATTGCTTTGAGCTACTTTCCTCTAAATACCATAGCATGTAATGCACGGTGGGGGGAGATGAGCTTCGCAGCAGATAACGGAGATGGGTAGTTAATGATTAATTCATCGCGTCGTTAGTAGTGGCATTAAGCCGCCTATACATAAATGTTATTCAACTCAAAGAGATAAAACAGAGGAGGGGAGGGCAGGTGGCGGGGCGAGGTACTTTCTTTTCAGCTGTGTAGCTCCTTTCGTTCGTGTCTAGGCTACGAACAAGACCATTAAAAGCTAAATGTTTTATTGAAATATTACGGGGGGCGAGCGACGCGTTCGCGTGCCACCGAAAAACAGCTCACGAAGTCTACCGATACCGTGGACGATGGATTCCCTGCTGAGTACACGCGATACTTAACAATCCATGGTGACCCATTTTAATTTATAGATGGGATTATCGGGGGAACTAATAAAAAATTTAAAAAAGAACAGGCCAGTTGCTCTACACGCTACTGGATATACCTAAATCGTATCAATGTTTCATCAAATTGCGGATTTTATAGATTTGTGGCAACAATGAGTACGCGAGATTTTAAGTAATAGAACGATTAAACGCAGAGGCCATAACTGTTATAACCAAAAAGAAAAAAGTCATAGAATAACAAATATTTCATCGACTAAACTCGTATTGGTTACGAATAAGGATTATAAGAATGTAAATCTGTAAAAATACAAGATTATTGTGATAGTTCCAATTAAAACACGAAATTAACAATGGAAAAAGTATTTGAATTTCCGAAACCCTTTCGCACGACGGCAGAATGTAAACGAAACGTTACACTTAATTTTAAATTCCAGCTTCTGCAAATTTAAGAGAATTATGCAGATTTCCCGGTTTAAATGACATGCAAAACTTTCCAGACGTTAGCGTTTTAACTTCTATCGCAGAGAGCGAAATATTCTTTAAAAATGGGATGAGTGTTTCTTGAGCATACGCCCGTTTTCCCTGTTACTACGCTTTAATTCTACTTCGGCTGAAGTTCATCTACACTCCGAAGCAGAAGGGTAACTTGAAGCAAACTTTCGTGTAACGTTTAGTGTATCTTATACAGCTTTTATTATTATATTTTCGACAGAGTAACTCCATTAATAAAACAGACAACTTTTCATTATTTTTGTATTTCTTACCCGGGAGAATTCGATATTTAAATCTTTTAAGACACTACGCAGCTAATTATCATACTTACTAATAACGGAGAAGTTTGAAGGAATAAAACTTTTATTTGTAAAATCGGAAGCGCTAAATTATCAGACGCAATAGAAAATGTGTGCATCCTTCTTTTACTTATTCCTGGCAAAAATAAATTTCTTTTTACCACGCTTATATTAATTTGTCGTGTTGTTGTATGCGTCAAATCTTGTAATCGAATTTTAAACCACTTCCCATAGTCCATTCTTGCTGAAATTTTGTATACACACTTGCTTCCGATGACAACAAAAGTAGAAAATAAAATATGTTAAAAAAACTTATTAAAAACAACGCTTATATCATAATGCACTAAAAAGGAGAAAATAATTTTATTCCTGGTTCTCCATAAAATACCGAATCCACTTTAATAATATTTTTCCCCAGAATTTTAATTACAAGAAATTTTGAACTATTGCTTAAAATTCTGGGGAAAATATTATTAATCATTTAACTGGATTCGGTATTTTATGGAGAACGTGGTTTTCAACAAGTTTTTCTATATATTTTATTATACTTGGTTCTTGTAATTTCTATTTTGTTTAAAGATGCCATATGTACTATTATGATAACCGAGAAGTTTAAAGAAATGAACATTTTATTTATAAAATCAGAAGCCAGATTACCAGAGGAATAAAACGTACCGTGAAGAAGATGTTTGAACGAAGAAAGTAGCAATGAACGACAAACACAAGTTTGACACAGCTGATCGAATTTTTCAGCGTGGAGGAACGCTGTAGGTTTTCACCTTTTCAGCGCAGCTTCCTTTCGCGTGCATGATCGTTTTCCAGGCCGATGAACGGTTCATCACGCACCGGTCGCAATCGGCATGACAGTTTTCCGATGGACCCGGAGGAATCTCGCGAGGACAATGCCGAAGGGCGAAAGTTTACAGCAGTGTAGACACGTGGCCCCGAAATGTTTCTACAGACTGAGGGAAGGGTTGACACTTTATTGCTATCGCGAATTGGATCTGCTTTGTCTACGAGTCTGCCAGAAACCCGATAGTTTCACGAGTCTCTAGGAGCCTCCAAGGCGAATCTCCTAACTAGAGCCATATGATATTCTCGACGTCATTATGATAGGAAGAGACACGCAGACACGGGCCGATTGTAGAAATCAGTATGCTTAACCCCTGCCAGACTCGGCAGTGATGAACACTTTCAAACACGATCTACCAGAAGTATGCATACAGCGGGTGTACAAAGTATTCGTACAACTTTTAAAAAGGAATAACATTTTCAAAATTGGACCCAACAGCTCTCTAGTTTCTTTAACACGTTAGATTATCAAAAATAAAGTAATACTACACCCGTTTCTCAATTTACGCGAATATCCGTTCCACGTGGATTTGATTTACGCGAATAAAAATCGTAGATTGAATCTACAAACTTGATAAGGTTCTAGAGGCTACACTACTCCGAATGTTTTCCTTCCTTTCCGCGTAGAGTTAGGTAAATTTAGGTAAAATTACGTAACTTTAGGTAAAAGTTCCGCGTAAATTGAGGGAAGGGTGTAGGTACTTCATGATATGAAGGACCAATTTCTAAAAAGTTCTTTTTAGTGTCCGATAACATGGGACACGGTAACTGATACCTTTAGCCTAGCATTTTATTTAACGATTTAAAATAAGGGTGAGTAACAACTAGACTGCGGATCTTTATGCAAAGTAAAAAATGTTCAAATTGATTGCAGGACACAGGAGTCAAATAAAAATTGTATTATTCTTTTAATTATCCTGTTGAGCTGAGACTAATACATTGATGTCCTTAAATATTTTTAACATGTGCACTGCTTTAAATTGTACGTGCCCATTTTTGTCATAAGTGCATAAAATCCGCAGTCTAGTAATAACAAATGGAAGCAATGCCACGAAAAACGAAATGACTTTCCGAACGACCTAATACTTTGTCGTATCTGTTGCCAGCGAAGATCCAAATGCGTTTTTAATTAGCTGTGGAGTAGGATGATTTGCGAGTCGGTATGGAACTGGTGCAATGATAAACAGAGCAGCTCTCCAGATTACACACGAATCCGTAAGCGGCGGGCAAGATTGAGAAAGAGAACAAGCGGACGAAACAAGAGGGATGTAAACGGGAACAAAGGGAATACGGACAAACGTGACCAGCCGCTTAGTCAAAGTGCAGGCAGACTGAGGCAACCTGAGCGTTCGCGTATAAACGTTTCCATCTCCTACAAAGTCGAGCATATTGCGTTAACACCGAGGGTGCAAACAGCCCTTGTCCGTCTCGCTCACCCTCCCCGTCCTGGTTCTCTCCTTCTTTCCAGGCTTCTGTCACGCTTGCATAACCTGAAAGACCCTCTGGAGTACAGTCAAGCTAATAATTAAAGTCGCTAAAACCGCTCGTTAAATCGAGGCACCCGTCACGGACGTCACCGGGGATGCCTGCCACTTAACCCCAATTAATCGGTGCTCTGATATCGCCGCATCTAGAAATATCTTTTCACTGTTTGAAAATATGGTCAATCTTTCGATGTGTCACGCTCTCACCGAATTTTTTTTATGATTTTAGGACATGTCATAGAAATAATTAATTACTTTAGGCCCACATAAAAATATTGTAAAATGCAGCTTATTTTTATTTATTTATTTTCTGCTTTTTAGTCTTTTTTAAATGGAACGCAAGATATAGTAATATTGGTATGAAATAGTAAGATATACATATACATAGAAACGCAAGATATGGAAATACGCCGGAGTTGGGCATTAATCTCTAAAAATTTTGATCATGATTGATTGATTAATGTATACGATTAAAAAAAGAAAACGTCGAAAAATCGGCGATTGATTCAATCGATTGATTTAATCGTCGATCGTTGATTAAAAAAAGGAATCGTCGAAAAAAAAACATAAAAGCACGTAAACAGAATTTGTATTATGGACCAAATGACAATACACCTAAACTCAGTTTACATTTTTTTCAGTATTCATACAGTTCTGATTACGTGTTTCATTTCGAAATTTTAGCATTAACCCTTTTAGTGCCAGGCGAAAAAAAGGTGCCTATGCGAGAATAACCGGCCGAATTTCATGGTTTTACTAGGGTTTGGGAAAATGCTCATAAAAACCAAACAAGAAACAATATTTACATGATTCAAAAAGAGAAAAAAAATAAAAAACAAAAAAAAATAGAGAACAAAACAATGACACTAGTTTTTCTATATTCGCGCTATAAGGCGCGGGCCGATATAGCGGCTCTGGCACTTCTCGTCAGTGGAGCAAGAGCCGATATATCGGCCTCCGGCACTAAAAGGGTTAATCAATTATCCGATTGACGATTAATAATCGTTAATCGCAATTAAGATTAATTGTTTAGATTAATTGTTAATTGCGATTAGCGATTGAAGTAGAAATTTAGTCGTCAATCGTTGATTAAATTTTTGCTCAACTCTGAAATACGCGAGATAGAATGAGGGGATGACTCCGAGAGACTGTCCGAGAAATTGTCCGAAATGGAACTGAATGAATGGAACACCAGACTGACCGAGCTCCTTCGGTGCGAAATGGGTCAGTGGAGTGGGGATGAGTCGGAGTGGGAACACGTAGTGGAGTAGGGAGCGCTGTCGCGCGGAGTGGGGATTGCTGAACGCGATGACGTACTACAGAGCGTCGCGCAACGAAGTGTGACGGTTAATATTAACATTTTTTTCTCCTGAACGCACAGTTTTTGTTAGATTTATTTTTTAATATTGCATTGTCATCCATTCTGAGCTACGTTTAAAGTTTCAAGTCTCTAGCTCATCGGGAAGTGGTTTAAAATTCGACTACAAGATTTTAGGCATACAACAACGACAACTCGGCAAGCTAATATAAGCGTGGTAATAATAAGAAGCAATAAAGAAATGATTTGCTATGACAGGAATCCTTAATATTTGCCGTTTAAATCGAAAGTGCCAGCAACTACTGCAGTGCTAGCGATAGTACAGTTTACCCTACGCAAAAATTTAGATATCGACTTTCTTCCACTTTTTCAGGCCGGACAGACCACTGTGTGTCGTTGGCACAGAAAAGGAGAAGATTCGTGTATCAGCAGTTTTCCAAAGGAGCTAATCGCTGCTGTGGGGGAAACTTTTCTCGGAGTTGCCGCAATCCTTTAGCGGAATTGGTGTTCCGACCCCAAGGTCCACCTGGTTTGTGGCACCGGAGGGACGCAATGTTTTCGCATTAGGGGACAAAACCGTCGTTAACCGGAAGGAGCCGGCGTTCCTGTCACGGCGTAACAGTTTATGCGCTACAGGCGTCGATTAACCGGATTTTCTTGTCGTAAAATTAATCTCGCGCAATTTCAGCCGGCCAACGAGGCACAGGGTCAACGTCGTGGAAAGTGTGCCCGTAATGGTCCGTTCCGTTTGTTCATTTCAACACGTCCCCGCGTTAAACACATTTTACAACCGGCCGGCTTGTGGAAGTTTTTCAAATTGTCGGATAATGATCAGAATTTTTCTTGATCCACTGTCTACGTTCAACTCGTTCCTCGTGAACTCTACATTGCGCGTCTTTCTTCGAGACTCCGTGGACGAAATCGTGGATAGTCTCGACGATATGGATCCTCGGATCATAAAGGATCCTCTTTAACCTCTTTTGTTCTATCCGTCTCCGAAGGCGACTAGGATCAAGCGGCGAGCACAATGCCGCACAATGGACCTAGTAGCTAGAAGAGATAGATATGAATCGACGGAGGGTGAAAGGAGGAGATAATAAAAAAGAAAAACGAAGAAAACGCGGGCCAGAAAAGGGGGCGTAGAAGGAATAAACAAGGATGATGTTTTCCTCGACGCGAGCACCCTCGACTTTTCACAGGGGCGTCGACAAAGCTAACCAACAACTGGCGGTTTTATTTTTGTCATTATTATTCGGCTGCCCTTCTGCGTCCTCTTTTCCTGCTTCGCTTTCGAGATGAGATTTTAATGTCGTTGTCCTTTAGGGGGTGGAGTAGTTTCCGTTCGATTGGAATGATCTTGGGAATAATGACGTCGTGAACCTGGTTGAATATCTCTGCGAGACGTTCTTGTGATCAGGTTTAACTAAACCAAGCTGACCGAAAGGTGTCTCCGAAGAGCTAGAAAAATCGCAGCAACGAAAATTATGAAAAGAGAGACAAACCCTGATTTATACCGACATGAACGCGGTGTCACACCGGAACAAAAGAAGCATCGCTCAAACGAAGGCGAACACGGAAAGCTACTTAACTCACGTTCCCGGGCAACAATGTCGAAAAAGGAAAAATCGTCGGGGTGTGCTATCTGTTCGTCAGTCGCGGAGTATCGTGTTACGCGTAATGCACATCGACAAGCGGGCATCAAAGCTCAGAAACGTTGTGTACAGGTACGGCCGAATCGTTTATCGTCGCATTCGAAACGCAGGAGTTCCGAATTACTGGAGTCTTGATGAAGGGTGCCCGGGGGGGTTGAGTATGAAACGTTGGGAGGAGGGAGGGAGGGATGGTCGAGGGTACGTAGGGCAATTTTCGCGTAATTCGATGGGGCGTGATCGTCATAGCAACTCCCGATACCTCGGTCCACCCTCTTTGGAAGCCGGAGCCTGTTCAAACAAGCCTCAAACTCCATACCCCAGGCTCGTATCCACCATCGGCCCCCTCTCTATTTCACTCCCTTAACCCCCCCCCCCACCGACAGGCGCTATCTTCCGAGTCTCTTTTCCCGTTCCGGCTGAATTCCCTTTCCATTCCACCCGTTATTTGTCAGTTTCACTTCCCATAACTATCCTTTCTCTCTCCTTCGATGGATCCGGCACGGATTCATACCCGACGCCACTCTAACGCCGGAACTGCAATAACTATTCAGATTTCCTATTTGGCGCAGCTCACGCGACCCGATCGACCTTCTCGCTGTCGTCGGAATCATCGGAAACTTCGGAATTATTTTTATTAGCCGAATTTATTCGACGGAGCCTGGCACGGGTTCCTCGTTACCTCTCCTCCGGAATAAAAAAAAAACAAGTTTTCCCGATAATAAAATAACGATGACCTTGAAAAAACTATGGAAAAAATAACCGGACAAAAGAAATTGTTCTTCTATGATATTCCTCCTTCGATACCATTTAAATTATTTCATAAATATTTTTTGTGCCATTAAATATAAACGAGATATTTAGGGGATCTCCTTCAGCTGAGACACCTGTATAAAGTTAAATTGATATGAACGGCAGACGCTAAATTCTAATCTCACATTTTTTGAGGAAGTTCAAAATAAATATTAGCGATGTAATGTCTCGCACGCTTAGAGAAAAATTAATAATGTTGGGAGGGTAGTATTTACGATAATATTCTGGACAGGACAATGGGCTGCGTCATAGTTACAAAAAAAAAAAAAATAAAAACCACATTTTTTCCAAGAAACTTTGGTACACTGGTGTAAAAATCTTTATGTATATTGTGCAATGTTTGGTACGTTAGCTTGTAGTTTCGTTACTCATGGACATCAACAATGAACACGTCACATAACTTTATATAATGCTGCGGAGATTGGTAACTTTTACTGCGCCATATTCGTCACGCATGACAGAAATATCGCCAGAGAAGAATCAGGCCCGATAACGCGATGGGGGGGAAACGTACATATTCTATGCAACGAACCCCTAAGATATCACTCAGTAACAGAAATTTATGGAGAGTAATTAAAAACCCTTTTTGAAACGCCAATTGAATGGACTGGAGATTTTCTTGGCAAGTATTTTATCGATTCGTCTCGATGGTTTCTTATTAAATTTAGCTTAAACGTACGTGTTTCTTCTATTTGAATAATAATACAATAATTTAGTGGCGCGATGAATCAAGCGTTGCTTATTTGCATGTATTTTTAATCCATTCTAATTATGTCAGCCATACAGGCCAAAGTTATTTCCATAACCTAAGCCCCCCCTGCATAATTCAACAATGCTTCTAGACACGCTACTAATTCGCAGTATTTTGTAGTCAATTACTGGGAAATTATGACTGTAAGATGCATCGAGGAGGGAAGATCCTTATTCTTAGCTTTAAAGAGCCCTTAAATTCCACTTGGAACATTTCAGAGCGAATCGTTCTAGGAAACTATTCATTTATTTCATTCGATAACATTTATAAACAGCATTATTTTATGAAATTTCTACTTTGAAGATCGATCACTATTAGTAACGAAAATATAACGTCCAACATTATAAAAGTTTGATATTGGCTGGAGTTATTTATCATTAGACTGCGGATGTTTATGCAAATGCATCTTTATATAGAAATCTGATAAAGCAATGGGACTTAAACAGAAATATGTTTTGCGATTAGAGGATTCCAAAAATATGTTTTTTATTTCGCACTTTTTGCATAATGCATATGTTTTGCATATTTCTCTTGAAAAACATATGCAATATATTGTTGCATATGTTTCGCATAATTCTCTTGAAAAACATAAACAATATACTGTTGCATATGTTTTGCATAATTCTCTTGAAAAACATGAACAATATATTGTTGCATATGTTTTTCAAAGAGAAATATGCAAAACATATTATTTACCGTGTATATGCATATCTCATGCTCACATGAATCATTTATCTTGTTAAATTTATTTAATCTATTAATAAGCACTCGTATTATAATCGAATAGCGTCGATAATAGTGATCCGCTCATATAATACTGAAGAAGCCTCAACAAGTTATGATGTTACCACCTTATATTGCATACTGAATCAGCTCTAACAATAAGAACACATGTAGCTGTTGGTATTTAGAATTCGAACAGTTCAGTTTGATACTCGAAGTGGTAAGGTGAATTTTGTGAGAGTGCGTGCGATCATTATTAAAATGCCGAAAGTTCGGAACAGTAGGGTTTCACTGATGAAAAGCTGGATCGAGGACGATCCCAATTTCATTATTGACGAAAATAATAAAAGTAGTATTTACTGTGAAATGTGCAATAAAAGTGTAAAGTGCGATAGAAAATCGCAATTAATTCAACATATTAATACTTCCATGCACAGAAAAAATAGTGGTCAAGCAAATATTACGATATAGGTTTATCATTAAATCAATCAATAGGAATATATGTACAGTAGCGGACACAAGTTTAAGACCGCTCTAAAGAAGACGATAACTTTTTTAATATTGTACTATACGATTTGAACTTTTTTGAGAAGTTAGAGCAATTAGTTTACTAAAGGATGTGAAAAGAAATTTTTTCAAAAATTGCAATTGATCGGAATTGTTGAAAAAAATACTAAAAGTTGATATTTTAACTTTTTTATGTGGGCCTATATTGAAAATTTACAAAATACGTTGTAGACCTGTGTCAATTAAATATATTCTGAAAATTTCGTCAAAATTCTCGACGTTGCAACGAGCAACAAACTTTAAAGACGGTAAAAATTGCAGATTTTCACGATTTATTGCCGAAAATAAATCGAAATACTCCAGTATAACTGTGAAATGTCTGTTGATACTCAATTTTGCACCTAACACTTAATGTAATATATAATTAATATCGGAAAAATTTCCATATGTTTCGAGCATATTTGCATATTTTTCGTGCATATTTGCATGTTTTTCGTGCACAAATGTCACACGCATTTTGCATATTTATCGTGCATAAACTTCCGCAGTCTATTTATCATTATTTTAGGAAGAACAAAATCATAATTATTAAAAATCATTATAATCAAAATCAAAATAAAATCATTATAGTGAAGTTCTACCTCCACGACTAAAATTATAGCAAATGGTACACGACGAAATGTGTCGTGTATAAATATTTCAATCAAATTAAACCGAAATATAAATATCCTCTGCTGAAATAGAATAATAAGACTTTCATTTTTATTCTCATCGGTTTATAAAGACTTTGTTCAGGAATTGCCAAATTTATTATAACGAAGTATCTGAAACGACGATACAGAAAGCACTCAACTCCAGTTATTAATTCCGTGGATCACTCGCAGTTTCAGTCAGAGCTGATCACTTCAAGCTCGCAGTGTTTCACTGCTCGAAATCCCAAACAACCATCGGCGCACCTAAGATTAAACAACCACCGCTGGATTTATAATTACCGTGTTCCTCTTGCTGAAAGTTTCTTCTCCTCTCGATTCTAATTAACTAACTTACTCGGCCGATGTTCGGTTCGCACTGGCAACGCAAATTCCGCGCACCGGGGAGCAGAAACTTGAAATATAAACAGGAATGAGGATAAAAAAGAGAGAGAGTTTCTCCTGTAGAAACCGTGGTAGGACAAACCTTACAATTAGATCAGTTACACGGTGTAGCTTAATTATAACTAGACTGCGGATGTTTATGCGATCTTCAAATTTTATTGACAAATCTGAAGAAAGTGGCATGAAATAAAATCCTATTATTTGATGGGAACAGCCTTTGTAGATCCAAAACATATAAAAATGTTACTAAATTTTATATTCTAGCATTTTTTCAACATTTTCATAAACCATAAATGCATTAAGATTAGCAGTCTAATCACAACACTGAAGAAACTTCAAAAGAATTTAAAGATAGTGTCATATTTTCTTCAACTTATTAAAGCCAGTCGAAGAAAGAATGGATTTTTCTTTAACCATTTCTCACAATTGTTGCCGAACATTTTTACGGCTGCAGAAAAATCCACTACTTTCCATACAGGGTGTTTGAAAAGTGGGATAGTACGTATTACTGGGAACGTGAAGCACATATAAAAGATTTATAGATGTGTGTCGTTCCGTAAAAAAAAAATTGGTATCACTACGAAAGTATAGTAATCAATTTATGGGAAAGTTTTCGCATATCTCCGAATCGAAGCGGTATGTTTATCGCGTGATACTCCATTGGCGAAGACAAATGGCAGTCGTAAGGTGGCACATCTGGTAATAAAGGACTTTCCACCCCGAGTTTATGATGGGTTTAGTGGAACTTATAACCTATGGCCGGACATTCCGACGCAATGGAATGGCCGTTCGACTGCGTTGACCAGTAAATGACCTCCTTTCTTCCTGCCGAATACTCGACTAATTCAATATGTTTACTGTGACGATGCGCGTTAGTTACTTTACTCGATCAGTGAACTTTATTCTCTGTAAAATGCGCTCGCTCGTGAAAGCTTTTAGAGATGCTTCCGCTGCTAATCTCAAAAACAAGTGAACCGGTCCATTTATTTCTGCACTATTTTCAATTACATCAACTCGGTTTTCTCATAAATGAACGAAATTCGCAGCCTATAATTGTAACTTTGCTATTTATTATAGCTTTACTGTTATTATACACTGCGAAATTACCATGAAGCCACCTGATTTTTTGGTGAAATCTTATAATTATGTCATAGTAATGGAAAGCTGATGCACGATAGCATTTGAGGATTAATAAAAGAAAAGTTGTATAACTGAAAAACATAATTTAAAAACGTAAAGTTGTATAGTTTAACAAAAAACGAACTGCGAAATTTCCATAAAACCACACGTTTTTTAAGTAGATAACATCAAGATTATCGAAAATTTCTTCTATATTTACAAATTAATACTTCGTATAATTGCCATTTCTTCGAATAACGTCGAAAATTCGATTAGGCATCGTGCATCAGCTTCCCATTACTATGACAGAATTATAAGATGTCACCAAAACATCAGGTGGCTTTATGGTAACTTCGGGCAGTGTATTAGGTGCAGCAATGAATTTTCTCACGATTAATAGATTGTGGTATTGTATTGTACTACACTGCGGATGTTTATGCATTCATGACTTCTGAAAATGTTCACAGAATGGTAGAATGTAGAATTCCACAGAATTTAATACGATTTTTCTTTATTTCGGAACTACAAAGACTATTGAAAATAAGATTTTACACGATTCCACTTTCTTAAGATTTGCCTAAAAAAATTGAGAATTGCATAAATATCCGTAGTCTATTCATAAGATTTATAATTTCACAATGTCGAGGAATTTATCTTACAATAGAAAAAGAAGACGATCACACCAACGATATTCAGAAAGCAAATGTCGGTGAATTTTCACACTGAAAAATATATGAGCGTTGAAGGGGAGCAATGAGAAAACTTTTCAAAAGCAAAGTAATTCAAATTATGGGAAAGTCGGGTGTCACGCGACGTGTCCGAATGAAAGATATAAATCATGAGCGAGTTATTCGGTCGGTACTGCGGGACACGCTTAATTATAAAACCGATAAATTCATCCCGCGGGACATGAAGCAGACGTCTGGAATCCTGGATGCTTGATAAACGAACCTCTGATCCCGACCTTCTATCTTATATTGCTGTCAGAGCACCTACACCATCGTCCCCGAATTATGTGGACACTTGCATGCTCACATATGTTGCCAAATATCTTGCAAAGGTAATTTATTATGCAGAGGTACAAATTTCACGTTACCATCACAAGCAATGTTTAAAAATGTATGATCACAATGTATTGTATTTAACATGGTTATCAATTATTGAATTTCGACAAATGTATGTGTTTGAAGAAGCTTGATTTTACGCGTTTATAACAATAATGAACGAGTGAAATTTAGAACAGTGATTAGATTAAAAGGATTGAATAAATGGACACATTATTTTCATCTAATAGAAATTTTTAATTTCCATCACAAGCAATGTTTAAAAATGTATGATCACAATGTATTGTATTTAACATGGTTATCAATTATTGAATTTCGACAAATGTATGTGTTTGAAGAAGCTTGATTTTACGCGTTTATAACAATAATGAACGAGTGAAATTTAGAACAGTGATTAGATTAAAAGAATTGAATAAATGGATACATTATTTTCATGTAATACAGAATGAGGAAATTAGACACTTAAAGGATTCAAATTCGTTAGAGAAATGCACGTACAGGCTAAAATGGCGCATCCTGTATATGCACCCCGTCTGGTCCACACTAAGTTGCACTCGCTTTATAGTTTCCGTTTCTGCAAGGTGCACTCCCGACTCGCATCGCGTCCGATGCCTTCAACCAAGGCGACCGTGTAATTAGATCCTTGGCGCGGGGCGAGCTACGCGCGTAATTACATTTACGACGCGCGAACGTATGAATATCGATTGAGACGTCCCGCGTCGGCTGCTCATCAACGCTTCCAATCATCCTGATAACACGACGCGTCACGTGTTACAGGTTAGTGTGCATTATTACGGGCGTTTCGCGGACGATGATGATGATGGTTTCGAACTGTGGTCAGTTTTTCGGAATTTCCAGCGTTCGACAATTTCACTTGCACGACAAATAAAAGCTTACGAGTTCTTTCAAGTCGTCGCGTTGTGAGACTCACCCTGTATATCTAAGGGTTGGAAGAAACAAATTTTTATTTGCTTCCATTTTTGATCGATGCAGACAATTATGATCGCTCACTGTACTTCCGTAAACGAGAGTCAAAGATCACACGTCTGGTTAAAACGGCCATCGACCGAACAATGAGTTTATAAATAAATGAACGGGTTCGCCGCAGCTCTTGCTCGCCTAATCTCCTGATACGAAGGACGCGGCTATTCGTGGGTTAAAATGTCTAGGGTAGCAAAGGGTTAATAGTCGGAGACAAAGGAAATTCGGCAATAAATTTCAGGGTGCACACACCGACCTCAAAGTATAGACAGAGGGCTGCAAGAGTTTCTCGGTGATATGCGTTCCTGTCAAGCTGGTTCCGATTGGTCTAGGGCGGTCGCGCCGCGCCGGTACTTCCGGTTAAGCTCGAGGACCGTCGACGGGCGGGTTGAATTATTAGAGGAACTCCGGGATCGCGTAGGACAGGACGTATTATGCCAATTGCGTCCGTTGTCGACGTGTTCGATTAGACGGCGCCTGCGTCGTTGTATCCAGTGTCGGAGTCACAATCACGCGCATAATTACACGGCCGTCGCTGATTCCCGTATTCAGACGCTTTGTCCCGAAAGCACGGCTCGCCTCTCCTCGAGTGACACCGTGGGCGCGGCTCTCCTCGAAGAAACGCCGCCAGATGCTGCCAGGAAGACCCGAGGACCGAGCATCGTTTATCAAACTAAGAATTAGGGACATCTGTCCAATCTGGAACAACGCCAAATTGAGCCTCCGCCCCGGAAGCCCGTCGAGATCCGATACCGATGCGATATTACGTCCACTACCTTCGTGATTAACGACCATTAATTTTTACCGTTCGCCAAACCTGATTGAACAGCCACTTGGTTCCTCGTTAATAGGCGTCAACCGTTCCACGGCTTAAGCACTGTTGCAAATTTCACACTTTGCTCGCAATACCTTGACGTTCTTCGTAATAATAGAACAAAGCATTTTGCACAAGACTCTTCGATTCATTATTAGTGAAATACGGATTTCATGCATTTACGGGAAAAATAAGCAAGTGAAAGGGTATAAGCTCCCAACGTAAATCCTCTGTGACAAGTTTGAAGTCGGTACCCCTACCACGATATGCAATTTTTTTAAACCTGTTCGCAAATCAGTCAATCAATGCAACACAACTAGCATAATAATATAAACTTGTTACTCTGAAATCTTAGATATAAAATAAAATTTTATGCTTCCGGATTTTGTTAAAAATCGCTTTTGCAACCAACAATTCTGAAATAATTCACTGTCCTGTGCACTATTGTCTAGAATGTTCATGGATTTTTTTCGTATTTTTTTTTGTTCCGCAGAACGAAAGAAATAGAGCATATAATAATACACCGTTTAAAACAAAGATCAATCAGGAATTTGAGAATACCCATATTCCCGACATGTTAAAATTGGAAATCGAAGGAAAAGAAGAAAAATATCTTGACATTGATGTACAGCGTGTTACGTTTTATTTGTAAAATGCATGAGAACGCGTTCAAGAATTCACATCATCTATCAAATCATTCGAATTAATAGTTTCATGCTGAAGATAAATGCCTAATCCCGATTTCTTTAAAATAACGAATGAAATGGGACTTCGTGTAAAGATCCGGAGTCTATTAATCACGCTGAACGAAACAAGAGAAATTCTTGACGGCGACGATAAGAGCATGTCCCGCGATTGGCTAGAAGAAGAGAATTCGCATGACTGGTGACACGATTCGGGCCCGCGACCTCGAGGATCGCATAAAAGTCCCGTGAAACGTAGAATGGGAATAGAAGCAATGTCCATTCAGGGATCGAGCCCTGGGAAAAATCCATTGTCGTTGCCTTCCATAGCGCCTTCTTTGCGAATTTCTTCCGTCCTAAGGGATCTAACGGTGAAGTTCCCTATAGAAAACTCTTGGATTCCATCATTAATTTTCCCGAAGGTGTCGGATAGGAAGGAGAGGAGGGGAGGGGAGGGGAGGGGCGGGGAGGAACTGCAGCAGGTCAGGCAAGGTGGATGAGCGGAGTTATAGCGAGGATAGGAGCGCTAGTGATGGTGGCATTGAGCGATCATCTCATCTCAGAGTAGAAAGTTAGATGAGGAAATTTGTCGTTGCCATAGGTTCATTCATAGTTGGCAAACTCCGGAAGAGGTCGGGCCGTGTTCTGGTATTAGTCTGCAGAACATATCTAACAGGGTCCTTTGTAATCTGGACAGGCCTTTTTATCTGAGAGTACCCGATGGATATCGATACAGGTGAAACAACTTAAAGACGTGCACATTAAATAAATATTAGGTTGTGAAGAAAGCAATGCCGGATCTTTGTTCCTTTGTTTTAATTCAATGAGTTAAGGTGGAGTGGGGTAAGTGCGTTAATTGGTTATTTTTATTATAATATGAACGAAATTTCTCTAGCTTGTATTTATTAATGTAGTATAAGTTAGTATGAACTATTCGACATAAATGTCGCCCAAGAGTAAAGGTGTTTTCCTCGCTTAAATCAACCAATGCCAAACAGTCACGTGCGAGGTACAGTTATTACTTTTCAACTTATTTTACATGTAAATCCATCTGCTTACCGCCAGATTGGTGGCGCACCATGTTCTACTGACCCTCGTAACAGGAATTCGAACGCGAAGAAAATTATTCCGGAACTTATCGCACCGCCGTGCTGTTCCGATCCATATTTATCCCGGCCGATCTCCAACATACTCCAGATCCAGAATTGCTCCGCGACTAATCTGATCCGATCTGGACCAGAAAGTCTCGTGAGTCACGACACTTTGTTTCTTTTATCTGCGAAACGATCGACCCCCGAAGCAAGTGCGCAACGATCCGCTCGCAGAGATTCGACAGGATTCATCGATGCTTATCTGACACCCGCAAATGGCGTCCTCGTTCGGTCGCCGCGGTTTTCTCGCCGAAACCAGATTTATTGCGAGCCGACGTTTATTACCGGGCCGGCGCGGCGGATTCGCAATGGCTCCCGCCACCTGGTCCAATTTTTGTTAAATCGAGCAGACGCTAAACCCCGGCGACGATTTTATTTGTTCTTATCGCGGGGACTAATAATACGTCGTTGTACGGACGGGTGACGTCATTCGTCCAGGTCTAAAAATTGATTTTTCTGATAACTAGATTTCACGAATTTATCACATTACTGAGTAGATGCAATTTGAAACACAGTGCACTGATTAAAAGAATTTAAAAATATGAATGTATTGGTTTAAAATTAGAATTTTTTACTTAGTTCCTGTTTTGTACGATTTATGAAGACGATTTCTATTTTGCATAAAGATCGACAGTCTAATAATTGCCTGTAAATAATTCTTCAATTTGTTACCACAAATCTTTGGAACACCTCGTTCCACTGAATCGCAACATCATAAATTCCATCACGTTGGAAAATATCATCGCTTTCCCCGAGGAACTCGATAATAAATAATCTTCCGAACGGAGTTTCGAAAGTGCAAAGTTCGCAATGAAAGAAACGCGGTCGGAAGGAAACTCTTCAGCAAGAATGCGCGCGGCGAAACAAACAAAAAAAGGGAGGTCTAAATTCCCAATGATAGCACCCTCGATTAAGCTTCTGATTTCAGAAACAAGCGGGAATCGAGTTGTCCTGTTTCGCTCTTTCATTTGTGCGACGTCGTTCTTCTTTCTTTGTTTTCAATTCAGTCGGCCGAGCAAAAAGAAAGTTATCGGTTGGCCCCCGGACAGGGCGTGTAAACTGAAACGAAGTTTCCCATCGTCGTGGGGCAAGGCGCGCGGCGGCCGCGGAATTGGGGATGATTTGTGAATCATCCTCTTGTTAGGCGTAAGTTCGTCGCCACTTTTTCCCCCGAGCTACAGCAACCGGGGTTGCGAGAGGGCGTTTCACTCTACAATTCCGGGGAGTTCCTCCCTTTGCCACTCGTGTGTTACCCTTCCTCTGCGGGGTGGCCTTAAATTCTATCTGAAACTAATAAGCGACGATGGCGCATGGGAATGGACGTGTGATGCTCGAAAAATTGGAATCGGGTGCGTCCGACAATTTGGTGAAGATGAACGGCCCTGGAGAACGTTGAAATTCAGCCACCATTTCCCTAAGTAATTGCAATTTTTATGTGCGAGCATGCTCGGAGAGGGTCCTACATCTTTACTTTCCAATTTTATTTTATGCAATTTTAATAACTTTAATAACTGCGATTTAATTAGCTCGTTTCTGACATAAATACATAACATATGCCAAATAAACTAGAAAAATCGAGTGTCAACGTTTATTAAAACACTAACAAAAGATGCTCAACGTCAATCCTGTGAAATTCAAGATTGACCAACAGCATCGTAATTCGAAAAAATATACAACAGTCTTTGATAATTCTTCAAGCACTTTCACTGTCTGGAATTTAATTAACTCGTTTCTGACATAAATGCATAACATGTACCAAATAAACTAGCAAAATTGAGTGTCGACGTTTATTAAAACACTAACAAAAGATGCTCAACGTCAATCCGGTGAAAATCGAGATTGGCCAACAGCATCGTCGCTTCTTGGGAACGCTTTTTGTTTGATCTCCAATATCATGGTGTTCAGATTCTTCCCCCATCTTCGTCTTCTCGCGTTTTTTTTCGAAAGTTCGCTTCACTTCATCATTTTCCCATTTATTTTTTTAAATAGGGAGCTTTTTGCACTTTCCGTCTTCCTGAAACTTCTCGTTGGTACACTTTCGTCGTTCTCCTTCTCGCTTGCTTCCGATGGTGTGGCGAAGCAAGGGGAACGTGGGGTGAATCGAGCCAAGCCACCCCAGGGCGACAATTACTTGTAACACCATCGGTCTCATGAGGACGATGGGCACTTGATGGGGCGTACTTTCGACCAAAAAAAGGATATTACTGCAGCCTAGATCGACTCTACCCCATTGTACGAAAGTGCACGCCCCCTCGCAACCCCTGTCTTATCGCAGTTGAACGTGGCTGATGATCCACCAAAAGCCACCCTTGATTTGAACGCGAGCTTCACGATAAGGTACTAATAACGGATACACACAGAAATTCTGAGAATAGTGTTCTCACATGGAGCACTTGCATTCTAACCAACTAGAGCAAATTTCATCCTTCAATCTACGATTTTATTTAAATACAATTCATTGGATTATTTTAAAATAGAATAAACCCTTCTACTTTCTAAAAGTTCACGTATTTATTGTTTTATAAAGAAATTCGAATTTTAACTTTCCAAACTGATCCAAGAGGTTACTGAAATTGTTGTAAATTTATAAATTCGTTGTGGCGAGGGAGTAAGGAGCTTAAGAATTTCTGCACTTAATTGGGAGTGTTTGCACCTTGTTAAAAATAAGTAGCGAACGTAAGGCAGCTAACGAATTATCTGCAGACGAGAAGCGAAACATTTTAGTAAAACTCTTTTTATGAAAAAATATTTTTCCACATTCGTTTCATTGCAACCATCTAAAGAAAACTTTTAAAATTTGTTAATTTTGCGAAGCAGCGAATACCTAAAATTTACACATTCATAATGTTGAAATGTACTTCGTATACGAGAAACAAAATGAATCTATCATCCCACACAAGGAACAATTGGGTCAATTTCAGTTTGTCTATAAAACCGTTGTTTGCTTGCCCAGGGGATCGTTAAATTAATCTGGCCCGAGTGATCCTCGCTTGACGAGTTTCGTTCAAACCGTAAAAACGTGTTTTGCTTGCGCCTTTCTCGCGTCTGGATAAATTTCGTTGATTCATTTATATTAATTACGGTTTGTAAAACAGAATTACAGTATCCTTGTATCCGAAAAGTATTTGAACTTCCCGTCGAATAACGATGAAGAAATTCGATTGCTAGTTACATTTACGGGAGCACCGATTTCTAGGTTAAATGACAAATCGCGGATTCCAGCGGAACGTCGATAATTACAGAGTTTGTTCACTATTTCCGACGAAACCGGTTAGATCGAGCGCGCGTGCGCACACGTGCCCACACCGGTGTCCCGTATGCAAATGTTATTAACACGCGGGCACTAAACGCGAATCCGATATTTGTAAAGTTCTCTCAACGACAATTTGACTCGAGCTTTCCATGGCTGTCGTCCTACGTCGCTAATACTATTATCTTCATTAAACCAGTACACATATTGGCAAATGTAAAACGCAAAGTGATATTACGGACGATTTAATCGAACACGTTCTACCTTGGGCCCCGGCGACTAATTAAATCAACCGGACGAGCTGAAAATTAATATCTCGACGCTCGCGCGGAGCGCGGCGCTCAAGCACAATAAATCTAACAATAATAAAACTCTCTCGCAGCCATAATTCATCGTTCATTCCCGATCGCATAAAGCATATCGGGGCCGGTCCGTTCATCTCCCCTTCAACTACCCCCGCAATCTCTCTCTCCCTCTCTGTCTCTCTCTCTCTCTCTCTAGCTCCCTCCCAATAGTGAATAACAGTTTCGTATCAAATTATACGGAACTACCACTTGTCTACCCTCCTACCCTCCGCTCATCCCTTTACAACAAACTCCGCACAAAGTCCACTCGAATCCTCGTTATCAGACTAATGTTCATTTTTCATTTTAATCACTACCTCGCACACAGCCGGCTCGCTTACGCGACCAGCCGCTAATTAATTAAATTGAGACCACAAACAATTTATTACGTCACGCGATAGGCACTCGCGGGAGTGTGGCCGTATGTGCGAACGCGCATACAACGCCAGCCAAAAGTTACACCCTAACCGCGTTATTGTTTTCCCGACAAATTACCCCGTGTTAGCAAGAACGTCCCCTGTTCACCCCGCGTACGAATATTTCGCAAAATTGAGCAATAATATTTACACTTGTTCATCATATTTTTCGGTTAATTTAAGCTCGCATCGGTTTCACAATATAATTAGATCAATTGCGATCGTTTCTCATTTGTTGTTAGAGAAAACATCGCTGTGTTTTGCACAATAAAATATAGACTTGTAATATCAGCGAATCGCGCCGCGGATTCGTTAATTTAGTGCACCTGGGTTTCTGTAAACCAAATTAGTAATATTGTTGCAAGGTGTACGTGTCAATGCTGTGTTCTTGTATTTAAAGCAACTCGTAATATTGTCGTTCATTATCTCGAATATTATTACTTCATCGCACGAAATATTTACTCGTGACATTAATAAATTACAACGTAAATTCGTTGATATTCTGAGCTTGCGTTTAAAACATCCTACAAACGAGGACGTCCGGGTCCCGTAATTAATTAAACATTAAGAGAGTTGTCCATAAATGTAACTTTTCATTAAACCATCGTGCGCAACCAAATTTTCATTTTTACGCTGCAGTTTGTAGATGTATCGCAGCAGTGACTATAATTACAGTGAAAATTTGCGGAATTTATTATATTTTATTGCTGAGCGAATGCCAGGCTCATAAACAAGCAGAGACGGAAAATATTACGTCACAGGAATATTTCTTTCCATTGAAACTGCGCGTAGTTCGGCTCTGTAATTTCTGGAAGCGGAAACGTGCACGAATATTATTCCATAACGTCGCTGTAGAATAGTACTTTGTAACATGATTATTTAATAATGTGGAGACAAGTAAGTTTTTTTCCATTGTTTATTTTCCAGAAAAAAATTGTCCGATCTAACTGCTAGCAACAGAGTAATCTTAGCTGATCACGCTTCGTGACTCACCCTGTGTATTGACTGAAAAATGTTGATACATCATTGGGAGTCTCCCAAAATTGTAGATCCTATGAGAAAATGAATTTTAACACTAAACCTATCACTACCGCACCGGTCAAATGACCGGTTTCATAATTTTCATCTTATAATTATTCAAATAATGAAGTTGCCTACATGAAAATTGATTTTATACATTTCTTTATCCAAGCACATATCGTGATAAAAATCGCACAAAATCTAAATAAATAGCACCTTGTCATTTTTGTGAGCAAAAGCATTTTAATCGCTTTTAGTGCTCGGTAGGCTTTTTGTGCTAATTCAATTACATTGTAATTCAATTACACAATTGAATTACATTGTATTTCAATTATATAGTAATTCAACTAGGTCGTAACTGAATTACATAATTCAAACATTTCAATTAATTCAATTACTAAGTATTTTAATCAGATGTGTAATTGAAATACAACACAATTAAAATACAGCTCTCCAAATTATAGCCCAGAACGTTGAAGCAGTGCGAAATGCGAATTCAATTACTTTGTAATTATAAATCCTGGAGTAATTCAATTGTAATTCTGCACAAGTCTGGTTTAGTGTTAACGTATCCGGAAATAATGAAAACAATTTCTGTGGCGCATGCGGTATTATTGTGGCAGAGTGTACCAGCAATCCGTGCGATTCTGGCCTGGTGTAAACGAGCCTTGTCTTGGAGACACAACGATGACGGCAATTTCGAATTAATTGCAAATTCACTGAGATCAAGGCCGGTGACGTGAGATGATTAATGTCCGTCCCCGGTGTGTGAATCTGTCGGCCGACGACCACACCCTTTACCTCGAACCACCCCTCGTCCTTTCTTGCCACCCTGACGCCCTGCACCCTCCGAACGCAACGCAACGCAACGGGCGTCGCTGGCCTTCTCTCCTCTCGATACGCGACGCATCCGTATGGTAAGTCCTGTGGGATAACAGCCCCGCGTTTCGGATAACAGGGAATATCACCCACAGAGACACCCGACACCAACGGTATACACGCCGACTAGTCCGTGACAAACGCACCCACCGCGGATTATACGACATAATCGCTCGAAACCCGACCGTCCGACGCAACGACGCGACGCCGACGCCGACGGACCGTCCAGCCGCGTTGTAATTTCCGTAGAGCCACTGAAGAATTGCGGGGACCGATACCCGTGTCCTCTCCCGTTACTGGATCGAGCAAATTAAGCGAAGGGATCCTGCACTGTTGATTAAGTTTGATTGATTAAGCCTGGCAAGAGTAACCACGCCGATCCTCCAACCCCTACATAACTTCTCAATGATTTATTCCTCCTTGTTAGAGCACTTCTTTCAAACTATTGTTTTGCTTTGTCTGCGTTCCATGGAAGCAACGATCATCATTCTCTAGATACAAATCCGAACAAAAACATCCTGTAAACAGGAGCCAAGTTCCTATGGCCGTAAAAAGTTGTGAGATCAAAGAAAATACGGCCAAGTTCGTTAGTCTAGAAATATCTCTTGCAATACTGAAAAAAGCGTTTGTAAAAATTAGTTTAAAAGAACGCTATTTAAGTTTTAATGAGTTACATGAAGGGCTAAATTATTCAAACTTGGCCGCTACCTAACACCTTTTATGGTCATTGGTTTAAAAAGTAACGGCCAAGTTCGTTAGCTTAGAAATACCTCATGCAATACTGAAAAAAGCGTTTGTAAAAATTAGTTTAAAAGAACGGTATTTAATTTTTAAAGAGTCACATGGAGGGCTAAATTATTCAAACTTGGCCGCCACCTGACACCTTTTATGGTCATTGGTTGCAATTTAATCGATGCCATGCAAGAATTAGTGATCGAAACTTTAAATGGCGATATCTCGAAAAGTGAGAGTATGTGACATACAGCGTTCTTCCATGTAACCACAGACACAGCCGCCAGATTAAGACTTGTCTCCCCACTCTACCTTCTCCTCCTACGACAATATTCCCCCACGCTTCCCCTCGGGCCGGTCACGTGACTCGACGCACCGAAACAACTTTGTGGGAGAAATGATAATTGAATTCGGAATCACTTGGAGGGACTGTTTAAAATCCAGCTACCGGCGCAGCGGTGTGATCGCGGCAAGGTCGCGCATACCCTTCGCGTTATCAACGTATCCCCGCGTAACTTTGTCCCGTTATCACACACGATATCTCGCGACGGTTAACTTTTCGTGTACTCCCGCGAAGTTTCGAAACTTAAACGGCCCGCTCGACAAGACCTTAAGGCTCGAACGTGGCCCGCGTTTAAACTTGAAATTTTGTATATACTGCATAATGCAATCTTATTATGTTAAAGTATACAGTAAGCAGAGAGACAGTCTTGGGATAGTGAATGCATAATATAGTCGGCCGATCGGCCGCTTCCTCGTGAGTTCGATTCGTGATCGCGAAGTAGATGGGAAACGACGGCTGCCGAGCTGTATCCACTCGCACGATCGCCAATAGTAACAAACTACCCTCTCCTCCACCTGTGTTTACCTTTTTCCACTGCGGGGAAGCGTATAGAAAAACTGAAGTTTACTATCGAATACGTGCATCGGCGCATCCTATCCGCCGCAAAATAGATTTTGGCCGGATTTCGAAAACCAATGGAATTCATTCCGGTCCGGTCGCTTGCGATTCCTGTATCTTGAATTTTCCTGTGCTTCAATTATTCGTATTGTCATCTTCTTTAAATTATACGTTTCCATAATGCAACGCCATTTTTACAATGTCGGTATTCTGTAGATTAACTTCGATGCTTTTTAATGAAAGAGTTAGTTGTTCCTGTTTACACTGTGGTAACAAATAAATATTAAATTACGAAAAAATATCTGAAAGACTGCTGGATCAATTCTCATAAAATTGTGCAGTAAATACGTATCGTGTATGTAACCCGTCAAAGAATTTTTTCCACTATGTCAGATAATTGAACACAGAAGATCCTTAGCGCACTTGTAGCGAAATCCTGATCCGCATCAGCGAAACAAGTCGGGAGCAGGTTTTTTCTAAAGTCTAAAGTCGCGTCTTTCTTTCCGGTTTCCGCGTGACTAATAGCTTCATCGTCAGATACGTGACGTTGACGTTTTAATAATTTCATTCGGCCGCGTCAAGAGTCTCGTTTCCAAAGAACCTTGGCAGGGCTTCTTCCCCGTCGGCTGAATCACCCCCTGAGCTGAACACCACCCCCGCGTTTCAGCCCGTTATTCACGAACCCGAAGTCGTGGAATCGCACGCGCGAAATACCCGCGATTTCATTCGGAGCTGATTCTTCGGGAGGCTCGTTAATTCCCATGGGGATAAGAACCGTCGCCAAAGAAAAGAGCCTTGCGGGACACAGACGCCACCTGGAGAGTTGAGCCACCTGTAATTGAGCCGCGTGACAACGTCGAGGGGACACGAGGGTGGGTTTCTAGAACAAAGACGAGAAAACTCTTCGGCCAGGCTCATTACCGTCGCGATACCGATTGAAAATCAAGCGAACCTTCGCAGGGAAACGTTAGTCGCTTTATTTCGCAAATAAAACGGTTTTCATTCAAGCAAGTCAACCTGAAGATCGTCCACTCGCGACGTACTTGCCTCTTAAAACTGTCCAGACAGCATTCTGGAATGTTTATACCGGGTGCTCGCGAAGGCAGTATTTTTTCCTTTTTTTTTATTAACAGTACAACTACAAGACTATCCGATTTATCAATCTGAGGTTAGTGCACATTCGTGAGGAATTATTCAATCGATCTCTTTGTTTGGACGCTCTTACAAAGACGATAACTTTTTAAATATTGGACGATACGATTTAAACTTTTCGATTTTTCAGGCAACTTAAAGATCACGTGCTCGTTGAATTTCTATTTTTTATCAGCAACGAATTCAATTATATAATAAACAAATATATAAAAAAAGCTTTTTAGAAACCACGCTTATATTAAAATGCACTAAAAAGGAGACAATAATTTTTTTAGACATTAGTGACTATAAATAAAAGCGTGGAGCGCTAAACTGTATTGACGTAATCTTCATGGGTGCTCACGCTTCTATTTATAGTCACCAATGCCTAAAAAAATTATTTTCTCCTTTTTAGTGCATTTTAATATAAAAGTGTGGTTTAAAAAAAAATTTTTTATATATTTTTTATTTTCTACTTTTTAGTCTTTTTTGAATAAATGAAATAGTAAGATATAGAAACGCAAGATATGGAAATACGCGAGATAGAATGAGAGGATGACTCCGAGAGACGACGTCTCTTGATGGGGTCCGAAATTGTCCGAAATGGAACTGAATGAACGGAACACCACACTGACTGAGTTTCTTCGGTGCGAAGTGGATCAGTGGAGTGGGGATGAGTCGGAGTGAGAACACGTAGTGGAGTAGGGAGCGCTGGCGCACGGAGTAGGGATCGCTGAACGCGATGACGTTATGCGATGATGTTAATATAAAAATAAAATCCGATGGCACATCCTCTCCTTAAACATCACACAATTTTTTCTTTCGTGGACGGCATTTGTACCCTTGCGGTAATAAAAAAGCTAAAGGTGATGACAAAAAAAGTACTCGAATGGTTAGAAAGTCCGACAAGGAAGGAAATGACGACCTAAATGTCGAAAATACTAGACAGCGGATTTGATGTATTTATGAAAAAAATGAGTAGGTGTAATTTAAAACATTCCAAACATTAGACGAATTTAAAAATACTAATATAATTTTCAACCTGTTGAACATATTGAGAGAAACAATGAATTTCTATGTCACTCCGGTCTGTTATAATTCAGCTGGGAAATTTGTATTTTGCATGAAGATCCGCTGTCTACTAATAATAAATGCAAGCAAGGCCATCTCTACACTAAGAACAAAATTACTTTCCTTCTGTCATTTTGTTACACGGTACACGGTTAACATTATAATAGAAGTACAAATACAGTTTTCGTTTTCTAGAAAATCGAGTTTAAGAATTCAGTACAGTAGAAGGTCTGGTTAATGTTTGACCGAGCCCTCGTATCGGATGAAAAAGTTTTCCACGTTCTGCCATAAACGTTACCCTCCGGGGGAGGGTAAGTGTAATTGAGATCGGTCAATTTTCCAGGAATACGGATAAGCTCCGATTGCCGCGGAAAATCTGGACTCAAATGTTACGTTTCCCCCGCATTGATTGGATGAGACCTCGACCGATCGAGCGGAGAATTTTCCGCGATCGCGTTTTGAATTCTATCGCATTTTCCGTCCCATCGTGTCGAACGATTCGGATGTAAATTATCGTCCGTGATTTTCTCTCGGATCCCCTTTTTCCCGGTTCTTATTTCAGTTACATTTTTGCGACGAGACAGTTTCACCTTTTCCAGGGTTGCACGAGAATTACGATATCGACGGATACGGAACTTTTATTGAAAGCGTCGATGAGAGTGATAATAGCAATAAATGATTTTGCAAATTTTACGAACGGCATTACGACCTGTTTCGTTATCTTGTTTCTATTAAATCTTTAGTAGAACGATTCTATAATTGATTTAACTTTTTCCAACTTGACGTTAAGCTGCAGAATTACGAATTTATGTAAAATAAAACAGCGAATGAAATTATTAATATTTTCATTGTAAGTTTATTTTGAAAGTGGCCTAAGTCCATTTTCGAGAAAAATCAAGCTAGCAATTTTAATATTTACATTTCTACGTTATCTTTTCATTCTGAAGCAAATTGTAACTAATATATTTAAAATCACGAAGATTTTGTAAAAAGGAAATTAGGCAGTTGTTTGATGTTAAGATTTTTGGAGGATGCAATTTTCGAAAGGGTAAAGAATTCTAACGGAGAAACAATTTTATTAAAAATATGCTGGATGCGTTTTTTGAGAAATGAACCATATAAAATTTTCTATAAGACATCAATGGATGAGAATGCAGAGTTTAAAATACTGAATTTATTACTACGTCGGGGTAGACCAAGAAAATTCGAAAATATTGTATTGTCACCACTTTATAAAAATATAAGACAAATTACAACAGCGAAATACAAGGATATGATGGATTTACTACGATATACATATACCACCGGAGCACCATGACTTCTTCAAATCTCTGCCGCATACATAAACTGTAAATTGTTATGGAATTTACATAGTTAGAAGATTTCCTGAATTGCATGAATGGTGTTTTTCAAGTTTTGTAATGAAATATAAAATAGATTGAATATTGTTTTTTTCAATTTGAAGCATTTTAAATTATATCGAATGGGCTTGAGCTGTTTCAAATTTTTGGTAAGAAGACACATATTATTCACTTAATAATTGCGGTTATTTTAACAGGAATTGTAAATTTAACTCTTTTAGATACACTTAAGGAGTGTGATACATTGGTATGCCTGCACGTATATTTTTAATTTCATTGATACGCGCGCAAACTCTTAAATATCTCAATTTAAACTTAAATGGTCTTATATATAGGCCACTTTCAAAATAAACAGCCCATTTGTTGGCTGCAAGGAAATTTTGCAGAATGATCCGCAATTTAATAATAATGTATGCGTACAGAACGAGAAAGTTTAAGTAGTCCTTGGGCGTAACGACATCCTATCCGAATGGCAACAATGTTACTATGGAATGCGACCGGGAAATTTGTCGAATTCTCGAATCTCGACGTGCAGAGGTACGTCGGTTGTCGATGGCTCTCCTCCGTTACCTGTCGTTCTCCAGTAAAATGGCGGGGCTGCGTGACATCCCCGTCGAAAGGGGTAGTTGCAGATACGCGGAACACCGTTTCGGTAACGGTTTATTGTTGCGGGTGCCGGGACAACGAGCCACCTTATCCCGCGGGAACATTCCCCATCCACGCTGTCTCGTTATCTCTTGGATTTCACCGTAGGTTCGTTAACCGCGAAATCTCTCCATTCTCGCGGTCACGAAAACCCTGTTCCGCCTTATCTTCTTTACTCGAAGACAGTCCGTGCGCCCCATGGCTACCATATCACGGACCTAGATAAAGTAAAACAGGAATTAGCGTTATGAACCAATTTCCGTAATGGATGAACCCTTGTTTGAAAACTTGTTCCCGAGGAAATTGCCGCAGCCATTAATTTACCGGTTTGATTCTGTTTAGTTCGACGTTGTATCGGGGAAAATTTCACGTATGTGATATGTAAGAATTAACAAGTTTGAAAATATTTAAAATAGGAAAATATTAAACATTTCAAAATTAACAAATTTGAGAATATTGACAATTTGAAATAATTAGTGTTTCAGAATTAGCAAATTTGAAAATATTAAAAATTTCAAAATTAGCAACTGAGAATATTGACAATTTCAAATAATTAGTGTTTCAAAATTAGCAAATTTGAAAATATTTAAAATAGAAAAATATTAAAAATTTCAAAATTAGCAACTGAGAATATTGACAATTTCAAATAATTAGTGTTTCAAAATTATCAAATTTGAAAATATTTAATCGGGATACTATACATTTTACACTGCTAGAATAACGTTTTAAACGTCTGATAATTTTGTCGACATATCCTAGTTTCACAATGTGTATAATTTCAAAATAGCGTTTTTTCTAAAAAAAAAACTTTCATCAGTATTTTTAAAAAAATTTCGACCGCGACTAATTTCCCCGTTTGATTTAATGAAATATGGAAAAACGACAAAATTCTATCTAAAAAAATTCTCTTTCTGTTTAATCAATATAATTCTTTTCAATATAATCAATATAATCTTTTTTACATTAACGTCGATACTCGAGCATATGATACCGACTTATTAATTTTAAAGCGTTTTAAAATACGAGCACCCTTATATCCTTACCAGCGGAAGAGTAATATTATCACTGAAAACTCATTTTCCGTGAGAGGCTTTTAAAGCAAGCATAGAGATCTCTATTTTCAGTGCAATTAAGTCCACTGAAGAGCAGCTACAAAGAAAAGTATTTGATTAAGCTGATCAAAGAATATTTAATGGATGTCAGGAAGAACTTTCTTAGCAGGATACATCAAAATTTCGCGACACTATGATAATCTAAACAACTTGCAGAACATTCTAATTAAAACCAACAATCTTTACCAAACAATTTATGGCATCGACAAGTATTGAAACTACAACATTATTGAACATCGTGGAAATTGGTATACAGGTTAAGCTGTGCATCGAAGTTTTCTTAAGCCGCGGAGCTTAATGAATTTCTCAAACCGCATGACATCCTACTATATGTATATGCTTCTCACCTTACCCTCGGCGCGGCTCGCCTAATCAAATTACAAATTAATCGACACCCCTTCGGATTCGCCTGTCCAACAAATAACACGGCGCTTATCGCGTGCATAATGGTTTCCTTCACGCAACTCCGTACGGTTAAAGAACATCGTATTCAATTACCGCTAATAAGCACCGGCACCCCTGCCACGTCGCTCAAGACACTCAGCCGACAATTACTCAACCCGGCAATAAAGTCGAGGTCGGCCCCTCGTCAGAAATTAATACGGAATTCGTGGTAACTGAAGCGCGTAACGACAACCACGTAGCCCTGATTTCCTTAACATTTCTCTGTTCGCTGGGGTGCGTGCTCCTCGAACTCGAAACTTTCAGTTTTCCTACGCACAAAACTGTCTTTCCAACGGAACATACGCACCATCATCAATTTTTATGAAAACACTGCATTTCTCGTTCTCGAAGAATTGTCGATATTCAAATTGCGATAACTTCGCCAAAACAAATAGTAAAACTCATTCTAGTCTAATTCAGATCAATTATGCTATTAGACCTTTTGGGAAATAATTTCGTTTCTCGTGTAGAGATGGCATTGCTTCCATTTGTTATTACTAGACTGCGGATTTTATGCATTTATGACAAAAATGGGTACATACGTACAATTTAAAGCAGCGAAGATATTAAACAGATTTATAAGGCCATCAGTGTGTTAGTTTCACTTTAACAAGATAATCAAAAGAAGAATGAAATTTTTATTTGATTCCTGTGTCTTGCAATCAATGCAAACGTTTTTTATTTTGCATAAAGATATCCGCACTCTAGTCATTACTAGACAGTATAGAACAAAGCACATAAGTTTGTTTAATTATCGAGCAAAAACAGCTCGGCACGGAACGTGTTATGGAAAGAGTATACCATCCGATCACTATTTTAAGTCATGAAAAGTCACAACACAATTTTTTGCTAACAAAGAACAAAAATTCAAGAGATCATAAAAGGAACTGTCACAAAACTTATTCTAAATGGTAAAGAATTGGCTTTCATTTTCCCTCGAGAGAACGAAATGACTTTCCGAACGACCTAATACGAATGGCAGAATAAGATCATCCCTCGCACGAAAAATATGAGAAATTGACACGAGGGAGACGGATGAGGGTTGAACAAAACCTATCGTAAAAGGGTACAACTTGTTCGGTCGCTGGAGAATATCGAAGGTGTCGGTGGGTGTCGCGAGCGAAGGAATTTCGAAATTTGTTCGGTTGTCTTCGCAGCTCATTGAATTCGTTGCTGGCCGAGAGCGGAGACGAGGGATCAGGGAAAACACGACTTTCCGCGTTTTCCCTCTCGCCGGTGATCGTTCCGTAGGTTCCCGATGGGAGCACTCGGTTTCCTTGGTGACCGAAGGGAACGCGACGCCGAACCGCACACGGTTTATATCAGCCACCCTTTCCTCCTTCTCCCTTTCGAATACTGGCTGTTTGTATTTGATATTGATAGAGTATTGATACAGCCCTCCTGTAACCCCTTTGTTCGACAAGCCTCCGCCCTCTGCACTCCCTTTACACCCGTTCCGCATCCTCCGCACCCCTTTTTCACCCTTTACTCCCCCGTGTTCGCCGTTCGCGAGAACCACCGTGACGGGTCTCGGGTGCACGGCCGTGCTACGAGTTACCATTTCGGCCGAGTCACGTGTTTACTTTGTTCCGCATTGTTGCACCTCGCTAATGGCCGGTGCAAGCATTTTCCCCGGACACCCTGTATGGTTATGCGTCGGTGTATCGCACTCTGAAAGGTCGTTAGAAGCTGCGAAATGGACGGGATCTCTTTCGGGGAGCGAGCGCGAACATCGGCGACCTGCTCGACGAGGAACAACCTTGAAGGGAACGGTGTAATGGAGTGGTGAGCGAGCGAGGGCGCATATTACACCTGAGATAGAACTTTTTTGTGTTGTTCTCTTTTTACACGGAGCTTCGCAATTTATGGTGTCGGTGCGGCGATTTCAACCCCTTCGACCCTCTTGGTACATATACTGGTGTATTCATTAAGACTCCCAAAAATAAGCACATTGTTCTACATTCGTTATGTTAAATATTAATTTAGAAGGTCGAAGTTGACCTTCACAAGTCCTTCACTTACAGTATTATTGAAACCGAACAGAACCTACTATTATTATTATTAGACTGCAGGTCTTTATGCATTTATGAAGAAATTGATTCGGTGAAATGTAAAATGGGAAAAAATTTTAAAAATTCAAGAATGCTGTAATGCTGTTTTTCATGTAACAAAGTCCTTAAGGGATGAAATCAATTTTTATATTATTCCTGCTTTTCCATAAATAAGCACATCGTTTTACATTCGTTACGTTAAATATTAATTTAAAAAGTCGAAGTTGACCTTTACAAGTCCTTCACTTACAGTATTATTGAAACCGAACAGAACCTACTATTATTATTATTAGACTGCAGGTCTTTATGCATTTATGGAGAAATTGGATCGGTGAAATGTGAAACGGGAAAAGATTTAAAAAATTCAAGAATGCTGTAATGCTGTTTTTCATGTAACAAAGTCCTTAAGGGATGAAATCAATTTTTATATTATTCCTGCTTTTCCATAAATAAGCACATCGTTTTACATTCGTCACGTTAAATATTAATTTAAAAAGTCGAAGTTGACCTTCACAAGTCCTTGATCTACAATATTATTGAAACCGAACAGAACCTACTATTATTATTACTAAAACTTGTCGGCAACTCGATCCAACAGTTTACAAGAATCCGTAGTTGTCCAGGAACCAACTCACGAATTTGCGTTTCACATCGCAACAAGAAGCGCCAGGATGACGTTTCCTTTGCTCAACGTGACCTTTCAGAGGTTTGTACTCACCGGATGTCCGACCAGACTCTGCCAGGAGAACTCGAGGTCCGCGATGTTCGCGTGCACCGGCACGACGAAGTTCATCGCGTATGTATTCACCACCCCCTCTTGCACGTAGTACAACTCAGCGTCGAGTCCTGGAAACAAAATGGGGAAGGTATAGCAATTGCTCGATCAATTATAAAGTAGCTAGAGCGTACAGGCAAGGCGGACGACATGCAGAAAATTCCCCTTCGACTTGTCTTTGTGAATCGACTGAATAAAGCCACGCGTTGCCTATGTCGAGGACGTTGACCGGAAATACGTTCAAGAAACAGACGGAGGGGAACCGTGCTCGATAAAATACTAATTCAAACGCTATACCATGGAGCAGTTCGCTTTGCTTCAAGTCGACCCTTCGAAAATAAAGTTTTTCATTTTATATAGCGTGTTTCAAAGTTATATGTCGCGACCACTATAGCGTGATTCTGCACTTCTAGACAGGTGGAGATTTGTTACAAAAATGAACCGCAAAATTGGTCTTAACGTTGAATTCTTACGTCAAAATTTCTGTCTATTGCATCTAAAGGACAGAGTAGGGCAATAATCAACTAATATTTAAAAATGACTAATAGTCTTCTTGAATGTTAGTCATAGTAAAATAGTCATTAGTCAAAACTTTTTGATTAGTTAGTGATAACTAATTAATAATATTAATGTATGTAAATCGCGCAATAGTGACAGCGCGATAGGTTCTGGGTTTATTCTGGAAAATAAGTAGAAAATATACAATAAATTTTTTCATTTGACGCGTCGTTTTTGAGAAAATTCACTAACAATCCGTCAAGTTCGCGTGCCTAGCGTTCTTAAGAAGTAGAGTGAGTCGGTCATGAACAGACGCGTCAGACAATTCCTATTCGATAGCACGCGTGTTCGCCGAATTCTCAATTTCTCGGAAAGGAGAAGGCAAATGAAAAAATTTTCTTCTATATTAACAGTTCCAACATTTGCAGGAGAATAAATATAAAACGAAAGTTTTGTCCGATTAGTACCTCGTAATCGCAGGTACCTAACATCCACTTCACGTCGCGTCGCGGCGCAATCGCATGACACAACTTCATTTCCCGGGCAAATCCATCAGCGGCGATGAGCCAGCAGGATTCCAAAGAAACGAACTTCTTCCCCGTGTCACCGTCGGGCACCGTGTAAACGTTCAAACACACTTCCTGCCGCGAAGGGAATCGATTCGGAATTAATTACACGGCGTACCCGGCGGACTTCAATTAGAAGGCGTCCTTCAGAAACGCGCTACCATAATCCAGCGAGATACTCCTGCGATACGATTAATTATAATCAAACGCTGTGACATTTAATTACGCGACAGAGACAGTCACCCTCCATCCCCGGCTCTGTTCCGTTCCGTTCCGTTCGTTGGCCCGGTTTTCAGTTTTCATCCGCTAATTGCCAACCGGGAATACGAACTTCCGCTTAATCCGTGCTCCATTTTATCCCTAATCCGTGCTCGGAGGATCTCCACCGTCGCAAGGACTCCGAGCAAACCACCCCCACGGTCACTTCGCCAGAACCCGAACCCCCTTCATAAGAACCTCGCAACCCCTAAAGAAGGGTGAGAGGGGAGCTCGGTTATCCAATGATTACTGTTGCAAAGATCGTATCCGCGGAATAACGACGGGTATCACGCAGATTTCCCGCGACTTTCCAGACACCCTGTAGAACTCGTCTCCTGGATCACGATCTAGAAACGACAGCGGGGGCCAACTGGATCGCGAGACACGCGTTCCGGAAAATCGCGCAGACAGGTTAGCTGCGACGCGATCTGAATTTCCTCGGGCGATCGCCGCGTTATCCGTCGTCTCTGGATTCACGTGTGACTACGTAATTCGATATCTCGCGACCGACAAGACGATTCTGTGTCTCCGGGCTGCTCTTTGACGGCACCGAATCGCCGGATTTTTGCTTCCTCCCAATTTCTCGCGAGAGCTTTTCTCTCGGAAACACATAATTTCAGATTCTGCGAACGGAATGTATTGAGAGAGAATGCAACCCTCGAATTCAAATCACGTGTGAGTGAAACCAACATTATTTTTTCGTGTACAAATATACCACGGGAAAGGAGAAGTTTCAATCTGTGATTTTAAATATTTATTGATGCTATCAGGGACGAAAAATAAAAAATGTTATTCTAAAATTGTCTACGATAAAAATCATTAATCAAAAGTTGGTTATTATTGAAATTTAAGACAATGCACACAAAATATAAAGAAAAAAAATTCGAAGAACAAAATTATTAAAAAATATCGTTTTTTATACTGTTGGTTACACATAACAGTTATTAGTGTCCAAAAATTGGATCCTTCTCGATAACTGTTATCGATGAAAAAAACTGTTTCGATTGCTCAAAACAGTTATATCAACGAGAGAAATTTATTTCGATCGCTCATAACAGTTATCGATGAAAGAAGTACATTTCTATCACTCATAACGGTTATCAATGATTTATTCTTATCGCTCATAACTGTTATCGACGAGAGATCATTAATTATCGATGATTGAATTTCTTTTCACTTGTTAATAATAATTATTGATGAGAAAATTCATTTTGGTTGATTATTTATTGAGTTGTCTACTCTTTTCGGATCGAGCAAGCCTGTGAAATTCACTGAGAAGGTTTCATACAACAAGACGAATCAACAGACCATAAGAACAACACAAAATCTGTTTGTTTGTGACATTAAATTTTGATAGCAATTAATTTTACAAATAAAAAATGTATGGAATAATTGATTGTCTACCATTTGAAAGTTATACTATTTAATAATAACTATTACAAATTTCCTTCATCAATAACTGTTATGAGCGATCGAAATGAATTTCTCTCAATGATAACTGTTATGAGTAATCGAAATAAATTTATTTCATCGAATAACTGTTGTGAGCGATCGAAATAAATTTATTTCATCAATAACTGTTATGAGCGATCGAAATGAATTTCTCTCAACGATAACATTTACCAACAAGAGAAAAAATTTTCGGTTACTTATAATCCTTGTTTGTAACCAATACGATTTTAGTCGATGAAATACTTGTTATTCTATGACTATTTTTCTTTTTGGTTATAACAGTTATGGTCCCTGGATGCTATAATAGTACAGAGTAAATATAATTACTTACGTGTTCATCATTGCCGAACTTGAATAATCAATTAACTCGATTCCTAGCGAAAGGGTCGAAGTAAGCGAACTTCATAGGTCGTACTTCATGGAGCAATGTATAGCGGGTATCTTCGGACGTATAAAATCAGGAAGGACGTGAAATCGCACGAAAAAAAGCGCAGCCGTCTGTTCGTTTCACATCCTCGTTGTATTCATTTCCTATATTCCGATTAATCTCCTGTAATCTCCAAGGACAGGGAGTATTCTGAATCTGGAATACACGTATGCACGTCAAGTAAAAGGAGCTAAAAGTAGAGAGGAGAGAAACGACTGTGAAATCTGGCCAATGTAAAAGCGGGTCGTGAATAGAGTGTCTTTCCTGAGAATATGAATCGCCCAGTGATATTTCCCGAGGAACAGTCGTCCTATCGGATAACTTCTAGCACGAGGGGTAATTTCTAGCAGTTTAAATGTGAGCGGTCGTATTAAGGATCGCGACGTGAATCGGATATATCGTACGAACGTGGTCCGCCGTTTTCGACAGTAAAGATTTATGGCCGGTCTTAGCTCAAAACCGCCTCTTAAAATTCATCCTCGGTCAGCGAAAATGCTGGACTCCGAATTCAAATTTTCCATGGAGCATTACACGATATTCGTTCGGATAAATAGTGACGGATTTGATGCATTTGTGGAACATTTGTGAAAATATCAGCCACGTAGATGCAGTCGGAGCTATTTTAACTTGAAAATTAAACTCCGACCTAGAATAATTCCATTGTATATGAATTTTTTCGTCTTATGGATATGAAATTGGCATAATGCCTCATGCAATACATCAATAAATCTGTAATAATTGATTACAGCAATTTTTAGTGATGAATCTGAGCCACCCCTTGACTGCTGACGGTTAAAATTCGAATTATATTGTAAAATTGTTCATTTTATGGATACGAAATTGATATAATGCCTCATGCAATACTAAAATTTGTAATAATTGATTACAGCAATTTTTAGTGGTGACTTGGAGCCATCCCTCGACTGCTGAGGGTTAAAATTCGGATTATATTGTAAAATTTCCAATTATTATATGTATAGGAGGTAATTTCGAATGTAGAAGTGTGATTCTTCTTCGAGCAGAATAGGAAAGCCGGCAGCGTAAGAGCAGCAGAAGTTCCCAGCAGACAAAACACCAGGTAGACCATAGAGCAGGTGTTACACCCGGGCTGGTATCGCGCGTTTTAACAAATTACATCCCATAAAAGTTTATCGCGGCCAGGCCCCCAGGCTTCGCGCACGGGCCGGTCACGATTCATAATTTCATTAGCCCCGAGCGAATTTTACACGGCGAGGCCAGCCGAGCCAGAAGAGATACGCCTGATGCGAAATCGTTGACATATTTACACGTCACTTTATCAGTCGCACCTATCCGCCAACACCTGCACGAACGCGACGCACGTGAGCGGGGGTGGTTTACAATGGTCCGGTTCGAGGAATTCTGTTGCTTTCGTAGCTCTTTACGACCGCAAGATACATATATCGCCACGTGTACTGAAAAATACTTTTCAGACGAATCGTGTTTTTGGTTTATTTTATCAGTAAATTTTGAATGTATTTTTTAGTAGCCGGATTTTAGAAACCACATTGAAAAATACTTTTCAAATCTCCCGTATTTTTTGTTTATTTTATAAGTACATTTTTAATAGCTGCATTTGAAAAATTGTATTGAAAAATACTTTTCAGACGAATCGTGTTTTTGGTTTATTTTATCAGTAAATTTTGAATGTATTTTTTAGTAGCCGGATTTTAGAAACCACATTGAAAAATACTTTTCAAATCAACCGTATTTTTGTTTATGTTATGATTACATGTTTAATAGCTGCATTTGAAGAATTATATTGAAAACTACTTTTCAAACGAATCGTGTTTTTAATTTATTTTATGCTTAATGTATAATGAATTTTTTAGTAGCTGGATTTGAAAAGTTACACTGAAAAATATTTTCAAATAATGTAGCGCATGTATTGTTACTGGTTGTTTCGGTGACTTTCAATGAGGACGTTTTATTAAACAGTGTTTACCGAGACGAAACCAATCGAGACAATAGGCAGAGTAAGGGAGGAAATGTATTAAAGTATTACGTACATAATATGAATCGGCCAGATCCAGTCCATCACTGAAAATTGCAATTTTAGTTCAACTAAAATGTATTCACCCTTCTGACGACAATCTTCTGGGACAAATATGCATGCAAAATTGAATTTACCGGGGGCGAAATACATTAAAGTCTTCCTGAAGCAGTCGTCCCACGAGAGGGATGAAATAGGGGAATGGCTGTCAGCGCGTCATCGCGTGTTAAAATACTACAAATTCTGTGATCAACGATATTTTTTTGCGGTCGAGGTGAACGACAAATGTTTCGTATATCCACTTACATTTACATGCATGTATTCTAGTACAGGGGATCCATTTTACCGAAATTTTGCAGACACTCCTCGACTATCCATTTATCTAGATTAAAAACGGAAAATCTGTGCTATTATTCGTACGATCGTAGTGATATTTTCCAAAAAAAAGAAAATATCATAATACTACCATTCTCCAAATTTATCTTTTAATGTTAGTTCAATAATAGCTTAGAATATTTGAAACATTTTAAATGAATTAAAAATCATTCATTTATACATATTTAGCTAATTTAGTAAGTGCAATTCCGTATTTACATGTCAAGTAATACTCTAATTTTGGTATATTGTATGCACAACATTTAAATGTTTCACGATGCAACAAATTAATTTGCGTTCAAACGGAAATCATTTCAGTGCGCATAGTAATGTAATTATAAGATTGCGGTTCTTTATGCATTTATAGAAAAATAGAGTAAATGAAATTCAGAATTGTTGGAAAATTGAAAAAATTGGAAGTGCCAATGTATAATTTCTCCTCTACTAAAATTATTATCGGAATAAATAACTATCAGTTTGGTTTCTATTTCTTGTGTGTGTGAAATCGATGCAGACAATTTTTATTTTGCATAAAGATCCGCAGTCTAGTACATAATTATAATTCGGACAAAAAATTACTACACAACTCGTCTAACATATATAGTACACTTCCAAACAAGCTGCTCGTTTAATAAAAAAATCCAGAAACATTTTCAGAAAAAAATCCGACAAATCACTTTTCCCTCGGACGTGAACCCGACATGCCGTCCTAAACAACAAACTCTGCCACCGGTCTAGATTCCATATACTCCGGGTCTCTCGGCCCGAGATTGCGGGCGAATCCATCAAAGGTTCCTCGCGAAATTCCCCCATAGAAATACCGATCGACGACGAGGCGTGCCACGAAGCGATTTATCAATTTGGCGGCGCGATCGCGGATAGAAAAATCAGGCGAGGTACGAGGAGTATGGCCTGGTTCTGATCCCGCGGGACTCGAGACGGCATATGGGAAATAGCGTCGGAAGCACGAAGATAGGTTATGGATTCCTCTCCGGCGAGGTGTCGATGGGCTGCCTCTTCTGGCTGGTGCTAAGTAGAAAATCATGTCTGCCGTATGAACGGGCAGCCACCGCCATTGCTGGCACTCACCGCGGACTACTAATGTCGAAGGAGCGGCTGAATCTTAAATGTACGGGCTGCTCGAACTTGCCGGAGACGAGTCGGGGATGCGTTTCTCAAAGTTACATTCAGATAATGCGAAGGAGCCGTTTAATTCGCATTAGCAAGTCCGATTGATGATGCTCTCCGTGACGCGCTCGAAGCGAACGTCTTTGCCACTTACGAGTTACATTCTCCGCGAGGCGAGTCGCACTGGGAGCATTATGCTCCAACGATTTTTCGGATTTTACACCCTGTGGGGATGCAACCTAGACAAAGTTAATCTCTTTTTCCAGTCCCAGTCAAAATTCATTTTTACACCCAATGGAAAACCCGAGTTTGCCGGAGTAGCGTTTCACCTCGGAGCGTCACAGGTTAGACTGATTCACTACCCAGCAATTTAGAAAGAAGTTTTCACTTGAGACGACAGTGCGAACAGTAATCAATGTTTTAGTAGATTGCGATAAAAATTGATTCTTATATTTTATTAACATAAAACGAAGTATACACAAGTTAATGTGTTAAATATAGAACAAGTATTTTTCATACTTACTATTTCTGTAAAAACTCCATTTCTCGTAAATTTGGATTTATGCCACTTGACCACTAAGGGGTCTCATATCAGCATCGACGCAGGAAGAGAGATCGCTTATGATTGAAAGATTGATCGTGTCCGAGCCAATCAGTAAAATGAGAGGCAGGGTCGCGTGTATGCACATGGAAAACATGGTACTCACCGGAAAATGGTTCGATCAGGGTCACAGGGCAAGATAAACACATTAAGGACAGCAGGTCCCTAACAGGAAGCGTGTCTTGGCGAATATGTGGAAGGGTGGTCTCTCGCATGACACGAGATACGGTTTGTCTGGGACGGAAATTCTAAACGTCTTGAAGGCTGAGGGTGAAAAACTCGACAGGGATTTCGGCGCCGCGTCTCTCGGCGCGCACCCTCCTCGGCTAATCTCGTGTCTGCAAACTCTGTTTCCTTTGCCGGGAGTTTCCTTTTGTTTATCCATTCGTAAATGGAGAGTCGATCGTTCGGTCCTAGCGCGCCCGCGCGTGCTAAAAGGAAGATAAAACGTACAGGAATCCTATTACTTTGAGGCCGCGCGCGCGGCTGTATGAAAATCTCCGACAAGTTCGTTAATAAAGACAAACAGTGCGCTCTCGGTCTGAAAGGGAATTACTCGGACCCCCGAGTTCGCCGGATGAGAAACAAGTTATGTTTTCTTACGAGTCGCCCGCTGTCGCTGATGAAAGGAAAAAATACAAGTTTCCTTGCGGAGTTTCCGCTGGCGAGCCAACAAGCCGCGTGCGATGTTAATTGCAACCTCGAATCGTATTCTGAACGCGCCATTAACGAGGATTTTCATCTCTCGTTGGTGTATTGAAAGAGACGCATTTATACAGGCTGGTCGATCTAACTTGACCACTGGACTAGCTCATATTTGATCTTGTCAAAAAAGTCTGTGCAAAGTTCGAGCTCGATCGAATAACGGGAAAATCTGATCCGAGATGATTAAACATTGAAATGATCAATTTAATGAAAAAAAATTCAAAAGTCAAAAACAAGAGCCACCCAATTGACCACGGTTTTGATCATGTCAATTGTCCTCTGTAATTCATTGATGGTAGTTCATGAGGCTAGATGCAGAAAACTGAACGATACAAAGTGAATCAATTCGATTTTGCGATCGTGCTAGTGTGTTGGAACTTTTCGAACCTACTCTCTAGTTCCTAGCGCAATCAGAAGTTGCGGTTGCCTTGGTCGGGCAAAGTTTTAATAACGGGAAACATGATTCCCGCTCTAATCAAGAAATCAGGACAGACGTCGTAACAGTTGAATCGGAATGGTTTCGTTCTCCGGGGATGGATCCGACTGAGATTCAATACACTTTGCCGGTTCTCGCTCGCAGCCATTTATGAGATCACGGACACTAATCTCGAAACTTTTCCGGAATTTCTCGATTTACTCAGACCGGAGAAAAGTTTTCGCCGATTCGATGGAATTTAGTTACGGGCCTGCGATGGGGCGATGACGGTGGCACAAGAGGAGCAAGCGGCGCAGGAGGGAGGGGGGTTAGAAGAAGTTTTCCAGAAAACCGGGCGAAGTTCTGCTGGTATAACCGTTACCGTTACATTTTCATGAGTTAACCGAGGCCTCTAGCCGAGTGTAATCGATAGACGTTAATTTCATTCCCGGGGCCGATTCTGGAAAATCTCGTTATCGCGACAATCGCTCGAACGACGGCAGAGTTTGATGGTCTATCTTGTTATCGTTGTCGACTTTGTTTTCGTCGACGAGCAACCACGCGGCGAGCAAGCGCTGCCGGGTCCACGGCTCTCTCTCTCTCTTTCTCTATCTCTCGCTCCCCCGCTCGACATTGTAATTACTATCGGATTTGCGAAGGATTAAAGGTATCCACGATACCAGAATTAAATCCCACTGTTGAATGCGATCGCCCCACGTGAGGGCCACTAACGTCCCTTTTTTCCGAGCCCTGACGCTCAAATACATTTCGATCCACCGTATATACAGGGTGGGGCGTTATAAACAGGTCACCTGAATAACTCGCTTGCTTTCGGAGACAGAAGAACTTGGTATCGAGGGATTCGTAATCTGATGTTACTAATTTTTTTATACATGGAGACGTTGAGGAGATATGACGGTCAAATCCGTTACTTTAAATGGAACTATACTTGTGGTATAGTGTTTTTCAAGACGAATACGAAAACTCAGTTAACCTTAAGTATATACATGGTGTGGCCGGACGGGTGGTACAACCGAGCAGAGGGTGATACTACATGTAAAAATAAGTCGAAAAATATATTTAAAAAAAAACTTTTTAACAATCACGCTTATATTAAAAAGCACTAAACAGGAGAAAATAATTTTTTTTAGACATTAGTTACTATAAATAAAAGCGTGAAGCGCTAAACTATAATACTTGGTTTTATCCCATTTCTTTTTTTATCCATGATATTTCCTGCTTTTGAAAACACTCTTTTTGAAGGTAAAGAAGTGGCCATTATACGAAAATAATCACGTGCAATTTTTGATAAAATGGGGTACTTCATTGTAGTTTCACGCCAAAATAATAACGGGTCTTCTTTGCGTTCTAAATATTGTGATTTTAGATAATTTTCCACTTCTTACATTCCAGGCTGCAAAATTTTTCCGTCGAATTTCCTCTTGTAGTAGCAATCGGTTCGATCTAATCATACTCGTAGGTTCGTTCCTGAATTGCGCAAGTTCGACCTAATCAAATTCGTAGAATATTAATACAGCAATTATCCCAGCGGGGCAGAAGGATTAAACACGGTAGATTGGAGTTCCAGGGAGTTTATTTTATAACGAATCATTTATCGCGATACTATTCACAGCTCGGTGGTTCTGCGATGGCGCCGCCGCCGAATGGAATTCCACGGTGCTCATTTGTCGCGGACCCACGGACCGGGTCTCGTTGACTGGTCGAATTTGCAATAAAGAAGATAGATGGAACGAGGGGAATGGCGCCGGTTAATCTTTTACTCCTTCATTTCTCATCGTTTTCCTTTCTCATTCGTTATTCATTAACCTCCACTTTGTTTGATGCCGTTCCTTCCCCGTGAATATTGCGATCTTCGTATCATTACCGGAATTATTTTACACAATATTTATTTCGATGCATAGCTTTTCTTTTAAACGGTGCGTCGGAATTCTCTCTTTCTCTCTTCACAACAAATTCTCGTCTCTCGACTGCGTTTATCCAGATACGTATTTATCGTGGATTTATTTACGGAAACAGCTACCGAAAGGAATTATTGATTTCGTTACCAGTTCGATTATGCTTCAAAGAAGATAAACATATCAATTTCTGTTCGCGTATTAATTTCCGAATTACAAGAAATTGTATATACAAATAAAAGTGAATCGTGCTTTTATATAATTTCTACCAAATGAAACCAAATGATTGAAAATTGTAAAGGATTATCCAAAATAAACTATAGGAAGTTGTTTTAAAATAAAATACATACTATTTTTAATTTTATTGGTTTTTTTATTTAATTATCAGGTACATCTGTGGCAATTATGTGTGAAAGACGATATCTGTCAAATGACCACCCCGACCACGTTTACAGACATCAATTCGAAGGAATACCCAATTCTTGAGAACGACGTGGAATTGATATTGATGGGTCATTAGCAACATTTTCACGAACAGCAGCAATGTTTTCATTCGAACGAGCTGTGTTTGGTCTGCTAGACATTGATTTATCATGAACAGATCCAGTTTCATCAAATTTTTTAACGAAATTTCGAATCGTTTGCTCTGATGGGCGATTATGTATTCCGAAAAATCACGTAATTTACGATGGGTATTTTTTATTAAACACTGATTTGCAAAATAAATTTTAATAACTTTAACACGCTCCTCAATCGTATGCGACTCCGTTGTTAAAACATTGTTGTCTACCAATAAATGGACTGCGGATTTTTATGCAAAACAAAATTTAAACACATTTGCAATCTATAGGAGAGTTAAGTAAAAATTTATTTTGTTCACTAATAATCTGGACGTGGTCCAAAATAGTATATCGACATTGTTAAATTCTTTTTATTTTTTTGAATTACATCTACTCATTTTTGTCAGAAATGCATAAAATCCGCAGTTTACTAATAAATATGAAAATGTCCAAAATTCAAGTCCAAAAATAAAAATATCCAAACTTTTGTGTCGAAACGGAAACTGGAATACCCGGTCAATTTTTGTCATAAAATCCGCAGTCGAGTTATTAACATGCCCTAATAAGAAGAAAACGGTTCTCGCAGAGGCAATTGGATTTTTCCATGGCGGTTTCCTCGAACTCCCGGGGAACATTAAGTCGGCAGTTAGGTTCAGAAAATCCGTCGCCCTCGGGCGTCCAGGCGGTCGTGTGTACTCGATATTCTCCTCCGTCGTTACCCACCCCCGAAAATTCCTTTAATCCGACATAATCGCGGCATGATATTTTCATAATCTTCCTCAAACTTTTACGGGACGTTGCTCGGTCTATTCCAACGTCAAGTGTACTCCCAGAGTGGCCCATTTAGAAAGCCAAGCGTCTACCCTCGGCGTCGAACGTAGTCGGCGAGCGAGGGTGGGTCATTTTAGCAAGCTGGCGTTACTTTTCGCAAATTATCTTGCCAGTCAGAGCCCCGAGCACTTCGTCTGAAAATTATCTACGCCCACCCTACCCGCTACTCTCCGCTGCAGATCTCCTATCACGTTTCAGAAATTCAGGAGCTTCATTTTTGCACAGAGTTCAACTAAATTATAATCGATTCGATAAAATGATTAATGGGTACGGCCGGATGATATGCTGAAAAATGCCCCCATATATTTAAAATGTCGCTACAACAATTATATGGTTAAGAAAGTACAAGAAAACAATTATTCAGCATGGTATGCTCATATATTAAAATATAAGACAAATCATGTATTTTATATTGCATTTTTAAGCTTGCACATTATTTTTCTCAGTATATCAGGTCGTGAAGTATAAAACTTGACAAATGTGTTTGAAATTTGTGTTTCATTCGTCTTTCATACTTCAGGATCTGATAAACATGTGCAATATTGGATAATACACCTACAAAAAAGTAAAGAAACATCGAAAAAATGGATTTCCATTTTCTTTAAGGGTACGATGCACCATATAAAAAATTCTAAATACTTTTCTGCGCAGAATTTCATAATTTCTCTTTTGAGCAAAAATATTACATAGACATTCAGTTGAAAAAACTGGAGGTAACTCTCACATCTCGATAAAAAAAGTAATAAGAAACAGATTAGAGCACTGTATGTCTCTCAGGAAACCATGCAGCTTCTATTCGAAACATTTTCATCGTACAACAAATAACTTACGAGTTATTTGACATCGTCACGTTACGAGACTCGCCCTTTACATGTAACACAGAATTATGGATTAATTATTAGTAGCGTTTAGAATTTTGCACTCCTAAATCGGCCGTTTTTCCCACTATCCGTCGGTTACCGCGCTCGAAAGGGGTTGCGCAGGCTGCAGTTACGTCGGATCGTTTGCGGAAAAAGTAAAGAGGAAGTGCCGTGAGAAATCTGGCGAGCGAGGGACGAACGTGGACCGGTAGACAAAGCTAGCCGCACTGTGCGAAAGACAAAGAAGGGAGGCACAAGCCGACGTGCCAGAGGGAGAATCATTGTTTCCCCGAGTGGGCCGCAAAAGAGCGTCGTCGAGTTAGAGGGTTGTTTGTCTTTAATTAAAGTCAGTCGCAATCCGTTTCACGTGCTCTGACAATTCCACCCCGTACCTCCCCCTTCGTCCCCCCACATCCACCCACAACCACGACGAACGTCCCTCTATATCGTTCAGCCACTTACCAGTTTGTCAAGCAGAATTCTTAATATTCAATTATTCCGCGGCGCTTTCAAACGTCCCGCTGCTCCGCGGACACCGATCCCCCGAGATGAGGGCCACTATTTTAGCATAATTAACCCTCCTGGTCTCGCGTTGTTTCAACCGAAACCCGCGTATAACGGAGTGGCCATTCATTTTCGGTATACAAACATTTAACGATTTACTGTGGACTGAAAAACGTAAATATTTTGGAAAATATTCAGTTTTCTCCAGCATTGTACCCTAACACTTTTTTTTATTCAGAGTATAGAGTAGAGTATAGATTACTCACTAGCAACGCGTGTGTTTGATCTACGAGCAAAATTACCTGCTTATTTAAAATACGACAGAATAAATGTTGGAAAAATATATAGAAAAAACTTTTTAAAAACCACGCTTATATTAAAATGAACTAAACAGGAGAAAATAATTTTTTTAGACATTTGTCACTATAAATAAAAGCGTGCAGCGCTAAATTGTATTGACGTAATCTTCATGGGTGCTTACGCTTCTATTTATAGTCACTAATGCCTAAAAAAATTATTTTCTCCTTTTTAGTGCATTTTAATATAAGCGTGGCTTTTAAAGTTTTTTCTATATATATTTTTTATTTTCTACTTTTCAGTATTTTTTAAATGGAACGCAAGATATAGTAATACTGGTATGAAATGGTAAGATATGTGTGGAAATACGCGGGAGATAGAATGAGAGGATGTCTCCGCGAGACGACGCGACGTCTCTTGATGGAGTCCGAAATTGTCCGAAGTGGAACTGAATGATCGGAACACCACACTTACGGAGCTCCTTCGGTGCGAAGTGGAGTGGGGACGAATCGGAGTATGAACACGTAGTGGAGTAGGGAGCGCTGGCGCACGGAGTAGGGATCGCTGAACGCAATGACGTTATGCGATGATGTTAATATAAACATTTTCCTTTTCTCCTAGACGCACAGTTTTTTTTTAAATTTGTTTTTTATTATTGCACTGCACAGTTCTGAGCTATGTTTAAAGTTTCAAGTCTCTAGCTCATCGGGAAGTGGTTTAAAATTGGATTACAAGATGTGATGCATACAAGAACGAGATAACTCGGCAAGCTAATATAAGCGTGGTGAAAAAGAGATTGAGAAATTGTAGGATGATTATGAGCAGCTCTAGAAGCCAAATTGGAAAACAATTGCACCACTTAAATTTTAAAAACTAGAACATATAAGAACAATAATAAAAATTTACAAAATATAGGATATTTAGGACAGATTTGTTTTTATTCCATAATATACAGTCGCTCACAAAAATATTGGGACAAAATTGCAACAGATCGGAATTGTAGAAAAAAATACTAAAAGTTGCATTGCACAATTTTTTATGTGTTAAACATATTCTGAAAATTTCGTCAAAATCGGTCGACGTTGCAACGATTTTTGGCCTGTAAGTGCAATAAATCTAACGATCTTATATCTTTCAATGCCTATCATTTTTTCCTTCATCAACCGATTCGATGAAAATTTCACAGTGCATATAATCGACACAGATCTACAAAATGTACTTTTTAAATTTTCAATATAGCCCCACATAAAAATGTTGAAAATGCAACTTTTAGTATTTTTTCTACAATTCCGATCTATTGCAATGTTTGAAAAAATTTCTTTTCACATTCTGTAGTAAACAAATTGCTCTTGCTTTCCAAAAATGTTCAAATCGCATGGTCTAATATTAAAACAATTATCTTCTTTTTAAGAGTGTCCCAATATTTTTGTGACCGTCTGTAGCTCCTTTAATAACAAATAAAGTCGTTCAAAGAATAAATGTCCGGTCACTTATGGATGGGAGTGTACGGCGCGTAAAAGTTCAAAGTTCGGCTGTAAGTTTCGAAGTCGAGATCCGGGAGGATTTCTCAATGTTTAGATGAAAAGTGAAATTTCCCGATGTGAGCGATATTTACCGGCGAAGAGGATTTTGGCAAAGTTCGCGGAGTTTCGAAGGCTACAATTCGCTTCCTTTCCTTGCACCGCGGTCTGGCGGTTTCGCTTCGTAGACTTTAAGAGAGCAGCAGGACGAAAAAGAGGAGGAGAGTTTCCATTTACAGAACGGATCTACTGAGAATGAAACTGACCCTGGAACGCCCAGGATAAGGGTAGAACGGAAGCGATGCGTAGTTTCGACGATCGATCGTCGATAGCGGAGATTTTAACCGACTATCCAACTGGAATCGTAACCCGAGTATTTCGGGAACGGGTACTGTAACCTATACTGCCTTGGGGATTAGGTTAACCCAGTTACTGTTGGTTGCAACCGATACTGTAACTGACGATAATCGGAAAATACTGAAATAGGATTTCTACCTTTGACGGCCGGAGGATGTGCAGAATTTTTTCCGAAAAAATTAATAAACACATTTCACTCAAACTTTTTCACCTGATCTGTGAATCTTTGAAGAACGTGCAGGACTTCTTTTCAGTATGTAGAATAATGTAGATTGATCTTGTTCGGAGTTATGGCAGTGAGAAGAAGTCATTTCATTGGTCTGTGTCTGGTTTGGAATTTTTTTTTGGAAGAACCTAGTAAATGTAGCGAATTCAAACTTTGTGATCTGATCTATCCATCTATGGAGAACGTGCAATATTTTTTTCAAGCATGTAGAATGTTCTTGGTTGGAGTGAGAAATGAAGAAATGAGTCACTGAAATAATCTCATAATTTCTGACTGATGTTCTTTGAAAAATAGTCTTTAGAAAATATATGAAAAAATGGATTTTGTCTTTTCGGTATAGCTTTCACAGAATTGTTGATCCCATGGTGGAGGTGAGAGAGAGAGAGAGAGAGTCAACAAGCAGGCGAGTGCCAATCGCAGATGCCACGCTCGTAAATTTGTTTGACGAGCGTGCAACAAACCATCAATTAGCATTGTTTGGGGCCAGCTTCCTGTGAAATCCGGTAAACGAAAATGTTCGGGAACAAGCGCACTCGGTTCCATTGCTATCGCGCGCGCACGGTGCTGGGAAAAATAGAAAACAGCTCGCACCGAGAAAACACTGGCCGATGTAGCACCTTCTGTTTCGCGGCAACTGCCGCCGTTACGATATAATAAAAACTCGGCAACCCCTTTTTCCTTGTTCATCTTTTGCCTAGTATCAAGCCAACTTCGACGCTTTTGTCCCTGTTCCCGGCTCTCGCGTACCAACAGCCCCGATTATTTAACGGTAATAGACTCTCGAGTAGAACAATGAACACGAGGTTTTATGAAACACCTGCGCGCGACAAGAAAAGCCCTACCGTGGATAGCACGAGCTCTCGGGCGTTCGTGTATATTAAACTTCACCGAACCCGATGAACATGGAAACTAACTCGAGTGACTCGGGCAAATTTTGCGCCGCCAACTCCTTTCACTCTAGTCTATTAGCTTCAATGCTAAATTTCTTGAGCAGATTTTTAACACTAAATCTGCCCCCACCGTTCAAAATGACTTGTTTCAACATTTTCTTTTTACAGTTACTGCAATTATAAATATTGTCATTTTTACAAGGCAACGCATGCCAATTAGGGGCAGCGTGAACTGCTACATTTGGATCACTCGTGATTCGATTTATCATTGAATGACGTAAACTTACGTTACATGTAGATATTTCTATGCAAGCTAATTTGTGTATTTAATAAAAATATATATAAAGGAAACTTTTTAAAAACCACGCTTATATTAAAATGCACTAAACAGGAGAAAATAATGTTTTTAGACATATTAGTCACTATAAATAAAAGCGTGGAGCGCTAAACTATATTGACGTAATCTTCGTGGGCGCTCCACGCTTTTATTTATAGTCACTAATGTCTAAAAAATTATTTTCTCCTTTTTAGTGCATTTTTATATAAGCGTGGTTTTTAAAAAGTTCTTTTAATATATTTTTTTATTTTCTACTTTTTAATCTTTTTCAAATGGAACGCAAGATATAACAATACTGGTATGGAATAGTAATATACAGGGTGTCCCAAAATTCGTGAGCTTCCCGAAAGGGGGTGGTTCCTGAGACCACTTCAAGCGACATTTTCCTTTGCAAAAATGTTATTCGCGGCTTTGTTTAGGAGTTATTAATGAAAAACACGGGCCAATCAGAGCGCGACCTAGACGCGAGTTGTCACAGTCTATCACTATTGGCCGACTGTGACAACTTGCGTCTAGGTCGCGCTCTGATTGGTCTGTGTTTTTCGTTAATAACTCCTAAACAAAGCCGCGGATAACATTTTTGCAAAGGAAAATGTCGCTTGAAATGGTCTCACGAACCACCCCCTTTCGGGAAGCACACGAATTTTGGGACACCCTGTATAGAAACGCAAGATATGGAAATACGCGAAATAGTATGAGGGGATGACTCCGAGAGACGACGTCTCTTGATGGAGTCCGAAATTGTCCGAAATGAAATTGAATAAACGGAACACCACACTGACTGAGCTCCTTTGGTGCGAAATGGGCCATTGGAGTAGGGAGCGCTGGCGCGCAGAGTGGGGATCGCTGAACGCGATGACGTACTACCGAGTGTCGCGCGACGAGGTGTGACTGCTAATATTCAAATTTTTTTTCTCCTGAACGCACAGTTTTTTAAAAAATTTGTTTTTTAATATTGTACTGTCATCCAGTTCTGAGCTATGTTTAAAGTTTCAAGTCTCCAGCTCATCGGGAAGTGGTTTAAAATTCGATTACAAGATTTGACGCATACAACAACAACAACAACGACAACTAGTTAAGCTAATATAAGCGTGGTAACGTTGTAAAAACAGAACTAATTCAATCGAGATGATGAATTAGGATGACAACGAGCAAATTCACTCTAGATTAAAAAATCACGATCACGGCGTGAATGCAGTTGAAATCATGACCGTGATCGTGATTCTGCACGCCATCACTAATGCGAATCACTTTTAGCGTTTCTCTTAGCTCTGACGCTCTATTGATTTCTGCCAATCACATTCAAGATAAAAACCTCTCACAAGGTTCGAGAATGAAACTCGACACAGAGTGTGTTTTCTCAGTAAACTATCGAACGATCGGTTGGTTTAATTTGGTTCAAGGACGCTTTTTACCCTCGATTCTCGGCCACACCCCTCACAATTTTACAGTCTCATGGTGTCGAAGGTTAACATCCATCGAATCGCTTCGACACTAGCCAAATACGATACGAGGGTTAATCCAACATAAAGCACCTTCTAAAAATCTAAATTAATTATTTTCCTAGGCACCACTTCTCGAGTTTTTAAAGCAGGGGTTGCCAACCTTTCTCCTACATCGACCCTTTTAAAACATGCAGTTACAGCTTACGACATAATCAGAATACTAATAACTGCACATATAAAACTTGAAGATAACAATTTGACTAAGAATACAAAGAAAATAGAAGAAAAAAAGTGGTTTATCAGATTTATGTTCTATTATTTTCATAGTATTTTCATTTTTAATTTTACAGATATGAACAAGATTTCAGAAGCACAGATTGTAATTGCACTGAATAATAAAGTATACAATACTGAGAGTATTGTACGAGGTATTGAAAGCGATTAAAATGTTTCATCTGATAAGAATGACAAGGCTCCATTTATTTAGATTTTGTGCAATTTTTATTGATATACGTGCTTGGATAAATAAATTTATCGAATCACTTTCCATGTAAGCAACGCCATCGCTTCAATAATTATTATAAAATTAAAAATCTAAGATCGGTTGTTTGACCGGCAGTGGCAGGTTTAGTGTTATATCAGTTTTATATCGATATAAAATAAAGCAAATCATGTAAAACGGAAATATTTCAGGTCGGAAGAAAAATTCGGCTTTCGAATTGGAATAGCTCCGAGTGGAAAGGGTTAAAGCATACAAAATGTGAGAACATTTTAAAATACTATAAACTAAAATTGTTCAAACGCGACGGAGGTAAATGAGCCAGACGAAATTGAACAGAGTGCAGCTTCCCATGTGATGGAAGTTATAGCACGAGACTGTGGAATAACGTCCAGCAGACAAAAATGGCTGGAGGATTAAATGTCATTCGAGCCGCGCCGCGCCGGTAGGAAATAATTTTCTTGTTCAATTCTGTTACCGTTTCTAACTTGGTTATCCTGTTCGCGCAGGAGCTTCTCGTTTTTTCGTCGTGCACTCCATTCCCGCCCCCCCTTTAAAACTGCAGCCGACTGAGCTGGCCTAATTATCGCCGGTACCGTTCCGCGAGCGATAGGATGGGTTTCATAATCAGCGGCGGTTAATTAAAAAACCCGCGGTAATCATCGACGAATTCCGACTGCGAAACGAGCCGTCTATGAAAAAAAGGAGGCTCTTGTAGGCGCGTCGTCTATCGTTGCCTCTTTGTTTTTCCGTCCGCCGACGACGAACAACTTTCTCCTCGATGTTTCTCCTCCATTTTGTTCTTTCTGTCTCCTCTCGTGATGTAAAACGACGAGATCCGAGATACCTCTCGTTCGGTGGCCGTTCACGATTATTTCCTACAGACAGGTTGTGCTAATAGAAATGTTTTTTCGAACGCGAGACACTAGTCTGGTCTTCTATTTTACAATTCTGCTAATCATTAATTCGTTAGATTAAATATTCTAGAAACTATTAGTTTAGTGTTAGAAATTCTCTTGTTTTTAATTAATTTGAAACATTTTCACTTTGTTAACATAGACTGCACTGTACCTTGGGTAACCAGAAATTTTTGCTTCTTTCCTATGTAATCCAGTAGATATGGGCGAGAAAATGTCAAAAATCCAAGTTTCTATTCTAGGAGATTAGTGGTTCAAAAGGTATGTGTGTTAATCAGAAAAATGTGACGAACACGTAAAAGTTTGGTGAACGAATAATTAAAATCAGACAAGTGTGTTATCATCGTATTCTCGCTATTATTTTCCTAGCCAGCGGGAAGAAATCAAGAAGAAGTGTCTGTAGATTATGTGACTTTTTCGTCCTGAAATAACGAAATTCTCACACGTATCGAGACGTTACTGCACATTTACAGTTGTCACGTCCGGTGGTTCAGCCGTTAATCTATATATATAAAAGCGAAGTCCTGACTCACCTATCAACGCCCATGCTAAACCCTTGGACTTAGAAAGCTGAAATTTTGCACAGAGGTTTCCCTTATGATCTATACAAGGGATAAGAAAGGATATTTCGAAATTCACTCCCCAAGGGGGTGAAAAGGGGTTGCAACGTTTGTATGAGGAATATTTTGTTCGTGGTCAGATTTACTTCGTACTTGGTCTTAATGCTCTTCGATATAATTAATCAAACACCTATTTCGGCATTTTAAAAAATTGAACCTCCAAGGGGGTGAAAAGGGGTTATAACGTTTTTATGAAGAATATTTTGTTCGTAGTCGGATTTACTTCATACGTGGTCTTAATGCTCTTTGATATAATTAATCAAACACCTGTTCCGGCATTTCAAAAAATTCAACCCCCGGAGAGGGTGAAAAGGGGTTGCAACGTTTGTATGAGGAATACTTTGTTCGTAGTCGGATTTACTTCATACTTGGTCTCAATGCTCTTTGATACAAATAATCAAACACCTGTTTCGGCATTTTTAAAAATTCGACCTCTAAGGGGGTGAAAAGGGGTTGCAACGTTTGTATGAGGAATATTTTGTTCGTGGTCGGATTTGCTTGAAACTTGGTCCAAATGCTCTTTGATATAATTAATCAAACACCTGTGTGTGTGTTTCGGCATTTTAAAAAATTGATCCCCTAGGAGGGTGAAAAGGGGTTTTGAAATCTAAGATGGCGGCATGGGGGGTTAAAAGGTTTTATAGAGAAACAATATTAATTTCCGAGGGCATTAAACGGTTTTCTGTGCGAGCGAAGCCGCGGGAAAAAGCTAGTTAATTATAATACTTGATATTATATTTCTCATACAACATTATTATAGCAAGTATAAAAAGAAATTCAGAAAATGTATATCGTGAATTATACACGATTGATTTTATCAGTTACTAGCTTTTTCCCGCGGCTTCGCTCGCACAGAAAACCGTTTAATGCCCTCGGAAATTAATATTGTTTCTCTATAAAACCTTTTAACCCCCCATGCCGCCATCTTAGATTTCAAAACCCCTTTTCACCCTCCTAGGGGATCAATTTTTTAAAATGCCGAAACACACACACAGGTGTTTGATTAATTATATCAAAGAGCATTTGGACCAAGTTTCAAGCAAATCCGACCACGAACAAAATATTCCTCATACAAACGTTGCAACCCCTTTTCACCCCCTTAGAGGTCGAATTTTTAAAAATGCCGAAACAGGTGTTTGATTATTTGTATCAAAGAGCATTGAGACCAAGTATGAAGTAAATCCGACTACGAACAAAGTATTCCTCATACAAACGTTGCAACCCCTTTTCACCCTCTCCGGGGGTTGAATTTTTTGAAATGCCGGAACAGGTGTTTGATTAATTATATCAAAGAGCATTAAGACCACGTATGAAGTAAATCCGACTACGAACAAAATATTCTTCATAAAAACGTTATAACCCCTTTTCACCCCCTTGGAGGTTCAATTTTTTAAAATGCCGAAATAGGTGTTTGATTAATTATATCGAAGAGCATTAAGACCAAGTACGAAGTAAATCTGACCACGAACAAAATATTCCTCATACAAACGTTGCAACCCCTTTTCACCCCCTTGGGGAGTGAATTTCGAAATATCCTTTCTTATCCCTTGTATAGATCATAAGGGAAACCTCTGTGCAAAATTTCAGCTTTCTAAGTCCAAGGGTTTAGCATGGGCGTTGATAGGTGAGTCAGGACTTCGCTTTTATATATATAGATTAATATCGAACTATCGTATATTATACCACATTGCGTGCGATAGAATTAAGAAAACTCATTTCACCGAAGCCGGTGAATGCAGGTACGTTCAAAACTGCGTTTTATCTTCAATTAAAATCTTTAAATTAAACTATTCATCTTTCAAAACGTCCACCTTAGGTCGTAACACAGTCCTTCTTTGCGGGAACCTGCGGAATAGTCACTTTTGACCCGTACTCTCGGTAATGAAGCCGCGTTTGTAATCACCGCGACAATTGACGGTCGCCAGAGTCGCAGAATCGAGAGACAGACACCAGACAGAGCGGGTTCCCGATGAACTCCTTCGTTGGCGAACTGTGCTCGTCGAGTTTCATACTGTCTCTAAGAGCGGCGAAGGGGTGGGGGGAGGGCAGTCGCACGAGCATGAACGAAAACATTCATTAAGCTGGTCTGGGCGTCGCGCTCGTTGAAATGCCTGCGCGCCTGGCTCGTCAGCGAAGAAACGACCAAGAAAACAGTGAAATTCGTTTAAACGTCCTTTCACGAGCGCGTCGCCTAGTCTGATCGATTCGATTGCACTTCGAACGAGAGAGCACCGACCAGATACGAGTGGTTTCGGTGAGCGCGCGAGTCGTGAAACACAATCAACGACACTTGGCCCGGGATCGATCGAGGAGCGGCTGTGTCGACAGAGACTCCGAAGGCTCGTTAGAGCCTCTGCTTCAGCCAAAGGAACCGAAAAAGACGACTCTTGCCATCCTCCCGGACGGCTTAAAAGTGACACTCGGACCGTAATTACCGATGATTACAAGGGCCGGTCAAATATTAACCGGACTCTGTCTTGCACAACTGCGTAGTCGTCTTCATCTACATAGGAGGTCGTGTAGGCATAAGAAATTAACAAGGAAGTCCTTCAAAAACAACAGGGAGGAGACCTTTCCTAGTGAAACATGCTTTTTACCACGTTTTTATTAACTCGCTTTCTTGTCTGTCTGTTCGTTAGGGTTAGGGTTCCGTGCACTAAGCTCATGCTATCTGTCAGTCCGTCTGTCTGTCCTAGCTTTAAAAGGCTGTGTCTTTTGAACCGTAAGGTTTATACATAAGAATATTAATGTCAAGTATAGGTACTTCAGAATCTTCTGTGCCTCCGTCGGATCAACAGGACGCTGCCATTTCCGCGAATAAGTTTGAAGCACAACGCAGCGCATTATCCAAAATTGTGACAGCGAACGGGAAGAAGTTACTCCGACCACACGGTCAAAATAGTACTGCGGTTGTCACCTCGGTTTTTCGGGAATGATTTAGGTGGGGAAATGTTGCGTTTGTTAATTGGACGGAGGTGTGTATGAAGGTCTTTAGGTTGCGAAGTGGAGAAACTGTCAAAGAAATTCCTTTTGGCATTGTTTAGGGTCATCAATGACGTGATTTATAAGGGTAGTCTGCTCGTCGATTCTATCGGTTGGGAAACTGTATGTGGGGCTAGGAAAAATTATTTTATACGTTTTAGAGTCCGTCTTAAAAATGTGGTATATTAAACAATTTTTTAATTTAAATAATTCTGCTTTTCTAACTTAAGTCGTCTTTTTTACAAGTCAGTGGGTCAACTTGTACAACTAAATGGTCGTCATTATGGACGTAGGACATCATGCGGTGGCAAGAAATTAACAAAGAAGTCTTCCAGAAACAACGAGGAGGAAGTCTTTTCTAATGATCGACAGCAAAGTACTTCCAAGTTACGCTTAAACGATGTTTGTAATGTGAAACATGCTTTCCGCTTTTGTAATTTGAATCGCCTGGGTATTGTATAAAGAATACAAACTCATTTAGGAGTTCTTAATTGCATCGCGGCGGGATTATCCATTTCAATAAACGCGAAGGGTGTGATTCGAAGGAAAGCGAACAATGATTCGGTGTCTGGGAGTCCTGTCGCCGGCAGACTTCCGGCCAAATTATTTGCCAGCAGGAAGTCGTCACCTCTCTCTCCCTCTCTCTTTATCGTAGTTCCAGCTTAACGACAATAAATGCCTTTTCATACGTTTCGGTACGTTCGTCGGGTGTTCTAAGCACGGTTCCTGGTTCAGACACTCGTCACCGGATTTATTTCCTCGACGACGCGACGCGGTGCAGGTTACGCACGCGACTCGTCGAATTGGATTTGCGACGAAAGGATCCTCGCTCAGACGTCAAGAACTCCTCACACCCTCTCTCTTCCTCTATCTCTCTCTTTCTCTCTCTCTCGTTCTCTCCCTTTCGTCGTTGCACACCGTTATCCTGCCAACTCCAGCCGGTGATGCACCTACGTCTCCTACAATCCTCTTGACGATTCCCTTCTAGTCCTAGGCCACGTTCCTCCGACATGGAAACACTCGGATTTATCGTACGAGAACACCCTTCTGTCTTATTGATGCGCCAGGTGAGTTCTCTGGTCGAATGAAATTTTTATGAGCCCCTCAACTGCATCCGGAGGCTGTGTACGAGGCTTTTTAGTCACTGTTAAGTGCATTGAACGAACCGTCGAATGGCACGTTAATTGACATCCAAAATAATACACGGGGGACACTATTTAAGGGGTTGTGTACTGTTGAAAAGTAACGTAGTTTCAACCATTTTTGTATATTTTATATAGTTGACAAATGAAAAACATTTTTAAAAAACGTGAAATACTAAAAGTCCAGACAAGTGTTCAATTAATTCTGAGCAGCGTTGGTCAGAGAATCTTTGCAGCTGCGGGGTACGCATTCGAGTACACTTGCCAACGAAATCATACGCGTCCTTGCACTCAAATTTGAGCATACATCGAACATTTATACGCGGACACATTTCACCGCGCAGAGAGTAAATATTTGCGTTTATTTGCACATGTAATAAACATCACCTCGCGTATGCAAATCAGTTATATTTCATTAATTTGAAACGTAGCGGCCCGTTCGATATCCTCGGAACATTAAATAGAGTGGAACAACAGAGTTTCGACAAAAATTCTCGACAATTCTTTATTCATACGCGGGGCGTCGTAAAATCCCTCACGGAAGGAAATAAATATCTGTTTATTACGTTGACTGGCTACGACCATAAAAATTCCACAAAATCGAAGTAATTCATGTAATGAAACACAAAAACCGAAACGTCCTAATTTATTGCAGCGATTATTCTTTCGTACCCTTTTGAATCTCCCGGCAGCGGATAAATTCACAGAAAAATTCATATCGAGATCTTGACAGATAAATGGTATCGGTTATACAGGGTGTCCCAGCTAACTTGACCACCTTGGATATCTTTGTTGTTTTTAAAGATACGTCAAATGTCTGAAGGACAAAGTTGAATGGTAAAATGGGGCTCATAAGATACCAACAAAATTTTTTTTTCATGTAATTTTTTTACGAGATTTCAAGGTCACCTTCATTTTTTTAAATGGAGTGAGGTATTTTTTAATACATCAATCGATGCAGCTGGACATTCGTTATAAAAAAGTACTAACCTATGTATGTCGAAAAGTTAGTAGATCAGGAGATATTTCAATTTATAAGAAACTCTAAAATACCATTACTGTCGTACTAAGACGTTAGTGTTTACTTACTTATTATATGGTATTTTAGAGTTTTTTATAAATTGAAATATCTCCTGATCTACTAACTTTTCGACACACATAGGTTAGTGCTTTTTTATAACGAATGTCCAGCTGCATCGATTGATGTATTAAAAAATACCTCACTCCATTTAAAAAAATGAAGGTGACCTTGAAATCTCATAAAAAATTACATGAAAAAAAAAATTTTGTTGGTATCTTACGAGCCCCATTTTACCATTCAACTTTGTCCTTCAGACATTTGACGTATCTTTAAAAATAACAAAGGTATTCAAGGTGGTCAAGTTAGCTGGGACACCATGTATATTTGTTTGTCGAACGGAGTTGAGACAATTTTCCAGGAAAACTGTCAATTTTTAATACTTTCGTTCGACCGTTCGACAAAATACGTTTCCCGTTGGAATTCTTATTCGAAATAAGTATTCGGTGAATATCGATTGTTATAACTACCACAGCGAAAGTATTCTATGCACGACTGTCAGCCGGCAATGAACGTAAACGCGATTTACCTACTGAATATTCATCCGAGGCTCGCGATTATTTATTTTCCCAAGCGTGTCCGATTTTACGGCTGTACATTTTCGAGTAAAAAGAAACGATCCGCCGGGACCGATGAAAACCCCGATGATTTATGGAAAGTCATCGAATTATTCGCGACTACAATCGATGCTCACGTCGTCCATCTCTTTTTTTATCGTTGTTAAAGTGCGCAATTGATATCGCCGTAAACCAATTTCACGAAATGCTCAAGTTTCTCTAGGAGACGCTAGACGTGTACGAATTATTCGATGCAAAACTACATTCAGTGAAAGACAAGCTAAAAATTAGACAGAGGATCTTTATGCAAAATTAAATCAATTGCAAAATTTGACACCGAACAGACGGACAAACAATAAAGCGAGCTAATAAAAACGTGGTAATAAAAATGTTCCAATTGCAACAAACCGGAGTGACATATTTATTTTCCGTCTTGATATGTTCAATAGTTAGTTAGTCTCATGTTTTGAATCTCTACTTATTAATTTTTGTCATAAACGCATAAAATCCGCTGTCTGTTAATAACACGGTCCAACAAATTTCAACATTTTTGACGTTTCGATTCTCACCATGCGATCCGTATATATTCTGAATCTGCCCCTAATTTTTCTCCTAGACGCACAGTTTTTGTGATATTTGAGTTTGAAAAGAAGACATATTTTTCAACTTTAAACATGTTTAAACAATCATAATGTATTACTATAGGATATCACTGAATTCGGGAACGTCTACAGAATCTTTTGCTGTAAAGAACAATTCAATATCTTTTACAATAACATTGCAATATTTGTTTAAAGTTAAAAATATGTCTTTTTTCAAACTCAAAAACTGTGCATCTAGGAGAAACATTGAGGACAGATTCGGAATCAGCGCGAAAAACTCTATAAGAATTGCATAGTGAGATTCGAAACGTTTTTCGTTTTTTTGGGTAATTAAATGACTAAATGTATATGTAAATGGATTTATAATGCTCTGATGAATATTGTGCAGCAGCTTCGACTCAATTAAAAATTTACATATGATATTTAAATCCAACGCAACGTTATCGAATATTAATTCATTATCTCCTCTGAAGGGTAGCAATAAAAGTAAACAAAAAAATTTTCCTCCTACAGTATGTATTACATAATTAATGGTACAGTTTTACGTTGCTTTTGTTCATAATGCGTGTGTAAACGTCTGTAATAGATATTATAAAAAGCAAAATATCTTCGCCCGACATGAGTTGCCGCCAGTGGCGCTCGCTATTAGTACGGCCGTTCGCCGCACCGTATCCCGTTACTGGCGGCAACTCATGTCGGGCGAAGATATTTTGCTTTTTGGTTCGAAAAAAACGTCGACCACGTAAACTTGAAAGGGTGGTTCCTAAAGATAAAAGTCTGCTCTATCGCGTGGTATAGTTCAATTTTCCGCTGGACCCTTATTTTTTGAGATAAATTGAAAAATATCCTCAACAATTGGTGCAAAAGTGGTGTCTCTCTCCATCTTTAACGATTGTTTAAACCTGTTTAAACATTCATAACATATTAATATTGGGTATCACTGTATTCGGGAAAGTCTACAGAATCTTCTGCTGCAACGAACAATCCAATATCTTTTATAATAACATCACAATATTTGCTTAAAGTTGAAAAATAAGTTTTTTTTTCAAAATCAAGCTTCTCGAAAACTATGCGTCTAGGGGAAAAATTAAGGGCAGATGCGGAATCAACGCACAAAAGACTCTATAGGAATCATCGAACAATCGGAAACTTTCTTCCAGCTGTTCTATTAATCGGAAACTTTTCTCCCTGTAACATTTTGTTTATTTTCTCGTTTCTTTGTTATGATAAATGGAAGCTTATGTTATTTTGTTGTTTTTCATTCTTCAATAAGCCCCTTTTCATTTCCCATCAGTTTTAACTCCATAAAGTAATATTTTACACTTCTAAAATGTGAATGTTTTCTCTAAAATCCGTATCAATGCCTACGATCGGAAACATTCTGCCACCGGTTGTACTATCAATCGTCTCCCCCGTGAGATTTTTCGACAAATAGAAAACCGAAAACCGCAGCAGTACGGAAAAATAATTTTCCCGGCTTCTGCGTGAATCATAAACTACACGGCATTAGGAGGAATATTCCCTCGTACTGTCATGAAAGTGTGGCAACAAAAAACAAAAAAAAAAGTAACAACGCAACACCAGGATAGACGAGGGAGTGTGCAGAGAGGCAGAAGCATAAAAAATGTTCGAGGATCACGAGCAATTTCCATCCGGGAGCCGGTAGAACGGGTATTACGCCTGCAGGCAGATTTTATGCGGTGATAGAGTTCGACAGCTACGACCGTTTTGCAATATGTGCAGGCGAGTTCACGGCAGACGGTCATCCGACGATTTTCTACGCATTCTGATTTCCGTTCAGGCGCTTTTTCGACACGATGCTCGACAGTCATCGTCATTCCCGAGCACTCCGCGCTGGTCTAATATTTTACCAGCGAAAGCACTTCGCCGGGGCCCATTTGTACAAGCGCGCTAGTTTGCCCTGCTCGGCCGTGAAACAGCGAGAAAAAAAACACAGCTTCTCATCAAAATTGCACGAGCCGAAACGCCATGAACGAACGACGATCGACGGGATTTTTCACGCCCCCCGTTTCGCGTACTGTTGCGGTCGCACAGTGGCCCGTTTCTATAAAATCGCTGGAATTCATTGAAAAATTTTCGTCTCGTGAAACAGACACAAACTAGGTCTTCTCGTAAGCTAACAGTCGGTAGATCTTTTGCAAAATGAAAATTGTCCTTTGCAAGCAGCAGGAGCCACATAGAAATGCCATGCTTTCTTTATTAATCTCGAGACGTTAAGAAGAATATTTACAGTTTTATATTTACACTGAAACGTGTGGTCTTAACGTCATGAGAAAGTATGTAAACAATTGTGAATGTTAATGAATAGACTGCGGATCTTTATGCAAAGTAAAAATGTTTTGCATTGATTGTGGGAAGCAGAAATAACATAAAAATTGATTTCATCCCTTAACGACTTTCTAACATTACAAGCAATCAATATTTCGCCCATCCAATTTCTTCATAAATGCAATAAGGTCCGCAGTCTATTAATGAATGTTCAGGAATTTTCATGGATCGTATGCATTTCATATTTCAATAAACGTCCTCTTTATATTACTGCAAGCAACGCGAACGATCCTCGCCGAACAAAAAACTAACATCAAGCTGTACAATTAAATACGCATCGTTTGTTGCGAGTATTCGTAGCACAACGTCGAAACTTCATTATATCCTTTTGTCGATTGTGTACGTCTCCTTGAATATCGTTTTCGCTGAAGTAAAAACAGAACTCCCATGGAATGGAAAGCACATTTTCCGTTCAATTAGGTTTCAAAGAGAAGACGCAGTCGCTTTATAAATCACTTTACACATAAAGTAACCGTGCAGACCTTTATAAATGACTTTCAATGATTGAATAGAAACTTCAACGATTCAATAGTCAGTCTGATGCGAGTAACTGTGTTATAATTGACATTATAATTCTGTAGTTTGTTAATCAGAATGCTTAATTCTGTAAATAAATAGACAAACATTTCAGAGTGTTGGTAACCTGTTTCTCGTTTGTTTCATGCCAACGATATTTTATGGTTCGAAATAGAAGAAACTTCTGGCTGCGAAACATTGTTGAACGAACTTTACCAACTTCCGTTATAACTCCACGCTTAAATATGTATAAATTTCCCCTTCCCCACCCCTTCTCTTTCTCTGTACATATACGTCTATGTGCAAACGTGCTAAACCACTTTGGACGTCATGCGTGCACCGTGCGTTTGGCACGTACCATATGTCACATGGAAACCGATGGCACCTCTATACGATCGATGGTCCTAAAAACGTCGAGTAAGCCCAGTGCTATTCGAGCCGAAATAAGTTATATTGCTCCGGGGTATTAACCTTCAATCAAAAAACCCTGAAAAGCCTCGACTGACCATGGCAGAATGATTTCCAAACAATATTATAATTAAGTAGATGAAAAAACACATAATCGACCGGGAATAATTATTCCTCTAATGAAATTCTTCAGCTTGATGTCTATCTATGTCACAACAATATGAATATTTAATAAATTCAGACAATATTTATGAAGAGGGAATAATGGCACTTTTTAACAGGGTTTATCTACAGTGAACAGAGTTGTGCTAATTCAATTACATTGTAATTCAACTACACAATTGAAATACAATATAATTAAAATACAGCTCTCCAAACTATAGCCCAGAACTTTGAAGAAGTGCGACATATTTTTGTTTTTCTTTCATATACTTGTTTGCTGTCTATGCGGCGTAGTTTCTGTTCCTCGTCCTCGTTCATAATACGTAACGCTGTTTTATAGTTGTACTCCAATTACAATTACGAATTACATTGTAATTTAATCGAATGAAGATCTGAATTATAAATTACAATTGAATTACAATGTAATTCAATTACTTTGTAATTATAATTCCTGGGGTAATTCAATTGTAATGCTGCACAACTCTGACAGTGAGCCACGATAGTATTCGAACGCCCTTTAAAACAGAATAACTTTTTATTAACTGTCTTAGTTGTGGAGTCACTGTAATTTCAATTCTAACGTTCAGCAACTGACCGAAAGACATGAACGCAATATAACCGAAGCACGGTGTCATCATATTTGACAACCATAATCAAATCTGTCTCCCGAACGAAGTCCCAGCGCTACAGACCGTAACTTCGTTCGCACATTTGTTGCCCGTGAAGAATAACCGGCGTTGCAATGGAGTGTTCTATTCATTAAATATTTTGATCGCCCGGCGCAAAAATATTCCTTCGAATTGCAGTCGTTTAAAATGCTTTTAGGCATCTATTAATATTTATTCAACAATATCGTTCCGCAATATCAATGCGATACGCAAGATAGAGCAAACAAGTCAAACGTTGACCATGTTTTAATCAATTTTCGCGCGCGCTTCCATCTGGAAGAGAGGTTCTCCAATACTGTCGGCGAAAAAAAGAAACAAAAACAACAAACGTATTTTTTCCCCCGTAGCGTTAGCGAAAATAAAAGGCCGGGAGAATTTTTATAAAGTTTATTTTTAACTAACATTTTATCTTTTTCCGGATACACGCGAATCGTTGGCAGCGAACTCTTTGCTGTGTGACGGACAGACTGATGTAGTAAATATATGTATAGGGTGGTCCACGCAACTAGCACACCTATATAACTTGCAAAGTATGCGTTGCACGAAAAAGTTTTGTATACAGAAGTTGCATTTTCTGAAGGGGTACATTATCCAGTGTATTAATTTTTTTACAGGTAGAAGCGTTTCGCAGATTTGAAGGTCGACTTTGTTGTTTTAAATGGAACACTATATTTTGTATACCAAAATATGGAAGAATGTCGAATTCTGAGTAAAAAAGTGTTGACCTTCATTAGCCCTAAACCTAACAATTAACGAGTAAACATTTTAGGAAATAAAGTGAAATTACTGAAGTAAAAAATGAATACACTAGATAATGCACCCGTTCAGATCATGCAACTTCTGCATACAAAATTTTTTCGTGCAACGCATACTTTGGAAGTTATATAGGTGTGCAAGTTCCGTGGACCACCCTGTATATGTGCCCATAATTAAATATGAAAGTGGTCTAACTGCTATATTTCTTGTTTCGAGATATTTCAGGAAAAAAGGAGTTTATTAACACTAAATGAATTCCATATGCATAATGTTGAAATAACAAGAACCATCAAACGGTTCATTTTTAACAACATCGTAAAAATTACATTGAATGAATTTAGTTTAATATAATATCATATGAAATAACTGATAAACTCGGTTTTTTCAAATTTTCACTTAAATCACTTTCACATTTATGTGCACATGTAATCTATTTAATAATGTAAGATTTATATTCATCTTCGTTTATTCTAATTAATATTCGGTTGTCCCAAAAGATGGATCAGGTACAACAATACTAAACATACGTATTGTGGAAGAAACTTTTGGGACAAGCTGGTACAATATTTATATTGTTACAGGCGCACGTTTTATGTTTGAGCTTCCGCTAACGATGCGGAAATTCGCAGAAATTCCCAATGAAAACGTACATACGTAAATTCCTAAAGGAATTACGGAATAACGACGATTGAGCGGTTCGCGAAGAGGTTCCATGAAAATTTGATCACTCGTTTAATAATCATAGAATTCTCGCGACTCAGCAGAAAATTATACTTACCTAGGATCTAGCAACGATGAGGTCAGCCCGCGGATTAAAGGAAAATCCCTAATACCATTTTCCTCGCCATTAGATGGTTTATCGATCCCGGGGTTCTAATCCGTTCAACCGCGAATGACGGGTCTAGTCTAGACCGGTAGGAACACCAATCGAAAATGGAATTGCCTCCGCGCATCGAACGAAGCATATTTTCCCGTGGAGGAGATGCACCTGCGTCGAATTCACGACTGCCCCTCAACAGAGAGCAAGAGAGAGGAGAAAATAAACTTTCGGAGAAGTCTTCTTTCTGTACATAGTACAAACATCCTGAAAATGCCTGAAAATAAATCGCTCCGAAATAAATAGCCACGGTAGAACCTCGCTGGTTGCAACCTCGTATATTGCGCCGAAACCTCGTTCGTTGTATACTAGCGACTCCCACCACGAGTTGGTAGAAGTTTCGGAGCTTGTGGTGGGGATTATGGTGAGAGGAAAAACGCATCGCGTTCGAAATAAACAACCACGGTAGAACCTCACTGGTTGCGACCTCGTATGTCGCGCCGAAACCTCGTACTTTGTACACTAGCGAGCCCCACCACGAGTTGGTAGAAGTTTTGGAGCTCATGGTGGGGATTGTGATGACTAGGCAAGGCCAATACGGAGAGAGGGAAAACAAACTTTGGAGTCATTCACACAGTACTACGAATCGCCATCTATCTGGGTAAAAGTCATTTTGGGAATCATCTGAAAATCTTCTTTTCGTGGACAGTACAAACACCTTGAAAACGCCTGAAATGCCAACCACGAGTTGGTAGAAGTTTCGGAGCTTGTGCTGGGGATTATGGTGAGAGGAAAAACACATCGAGTTCGAAATAAACAATCACGGTAGAACCTCGCTGGTTGCGACCTCGTATGTCGCGCCGAAACCTCGTACTTTGTACACTAGCGAGCCCCACCACGAGTTGGTAGAAGTTTTGGAGCTCATGGTGGGGATTGTGATGACTAGGCAAGGCGAATACGGAGAGAGGGAAAACAAACTTTGGAGTCATTCACACAGTACTACGAATCGCCATCTATCTGGGTAAAAATCATTTTGGGAATCATCTGAAAATCTTCTTTTCGTGGACAGTACAAACACCTCGAAAATGCCTGAAAATAAATCGCTCCGAAATAAATAGCCACGGTAGAACCTCGCTGGTTGCAACCTCGTATATCGCGGCGAAACCTCGCTCGTTGTATACTAGCGACCCCCACCACGAGTAGGTAGAAGTTTCGGAGCTTGTGGCGGGGATTGTGGTGAGAGGAAAAACAGATCGCGTGATTGGTCACCTCTGTCGTTCCCCTTCGACGAGATTGACGATTCATAACACGGTGACACGGTCGAAATAACACGGGGTAATTTTCGTGTTCGCCAGTCGACGCGCTACATTTTATATTCCTCAGGATTTATGTTATCCGCGGTGCAAGGTAGGGGTGTCGGTCCACGTGCGCGAAGAACTTTTTTCAAATATCGCCGGGTTTGTATTCCGGACAACGAAATTGTCCCGGTAAACAGACAACCTGGCTGATGAACATATATTAATTTGCCGTGTAAACAGACGATCGGCACGAGAGATGGCCCCCGAACCGTTTTATCAACGGATCGATGATCCGCGGCGAGACGAAGCGGTGCGGAGCGGAATAAATTTTGACGCGTCTTCCTTGCTCGCGAGTGTTTGCGTAAATCACGCGCGTTCGCCCACCACGCATAGGACACATGTAAATATGCACGGATATCATGGACACGAGCGTGTGTCGCATCGCGTCGCGAGCCCGTGTTTGTTCCTATATAAATTTCCCGTGTAAACCGACGGCTGGCGTTCGTCAATTGGATTGCAAAACACCACGTATACTTGCCAGTCGACGTATTAATCGCGACGCGCGCGGACTCCTCTGCGTGCGTCGCGTCGCCGTCGAAGCTGACGTCACCGACGTCGAACGGACAGCGACGCGGCTGGGTTCCGCAAATTTAATCGACCGATTCCTAACACTAGCTTCACGGAACACTAAAATTTTGCATCACTTTATTAAAATAACAGCGATCTGTCCATACAAACTTTCTCCGTCTGTTTAATCCACAATATGTAATTAATAAATAAACTGCGGATTTTATGGATTTATGACAAATATGGATAGTTGCGATTTAAAGCAGCGGACAGATTTAAAAAATTTGAGAACATCAAATTATTAATTACAGCTTATATATGGGCGTCATTAAAGAATTAAAGAAATAATTACTTGGCCCTTGTTTGTTGCAGTTGATGCGAACGATTTTGAAGTGGAACTGCTTTACTGAGAGGGCTACAATTACACTGTCCAACAGCCAAAAAGTATTTCGATTCCCACTATGCGATTCTGGTAGAGTTTTCCGCGCTGATTCCGAATCTGGTTTTAATTTTTTCCCTATACGTCCAGTTTTTGAGAAAATGGAGTTTGAAAAAAAGACATATTTTTCAACTTTAAACAAATATTGCGATGTTATTATAAAAGATATTGAATTGTTCTTTACAGCAAAAGATTCTGTAGACTTTCCCGAATACAGTGATATCCAATATTAATACATTATGATTGTTTAAACATGTTTAAACACCAATTTTTGCGGATATTTTTGAATTTATCTCAAAAAATAAGGGTCCAGCGAAAAATTGAACTATACCACGCGAAAGAGCAGACTTTTATCTTGAGAAACCCCCCTGTGAAGTTTGCATGGTCGACATTTTCTTCGAACCAGAAAGCAAAATATCTTCGCCCGACATGAGTTGTCACCAGTGGCGCTCACCACCAGAACGGTCGTTCGCCGCTCCGTATCCCGTCGCTGCGCCGTATCCCGTCCCGAGCGCCACTGGCGGAAACTCGTGTCGCGCGTAGATATTTAGCTTTCTGGTTCGAAGAAAACGTCGACCATGCAAACTTCACAGGGGGGTTTCTCAAGATAAAAGTCTGCTCTTTCGCGTGGTATAGTTCAATTTTTCGCTGGACCCTTATTTTTTGAGATAAATTCAAAAATATCCGCAAAAATTGGTGCAAAAGTGGTGCATCTCCGTCTTTAATCATTGTTTAAACATGTTTAAACAATCATAATGTATTAATATTGGATATCATTGTATTCGGGAAAGTCTACAGAATCTTTTGCTGTAAAGAACAATTCAATATCTTTTATAATAACATCGCAATATTTGTTTAAAGTTGAAAAATATGTCTTTTTTTTAAACTCCATTTTCTCAAAAACTGGACGTATAGGAAAAAAATTAAAACCAGATTCGGAATCAGCGCGGAAAACTCTATAAGAATCGCATAGTGGGAATCGAAATACTTTTAAAAAGTTGAAATTTGTTGGACAGTGTTATCTAGCGTTATGGAAGTGGCGAAATTTCGCGAATAACCTCGAATAGCTTGACAAAGTAACATTTTCATAATTATTTTACTAACTTTAAAGACTTCATTGGTGAACTTTTAAGATTGTAGAATGTAAAATGAAGCCTTGGCTACATTCCCATTTCAGTTTTATGCAGGTTTGATGCTTAAATTGTTAGTTATTAACAAATTTTGGAGAAGTGGTATATTATGTATGTTTGTCCTCGTCGCACAGTTCGACCCTCCTTGTCTTACGTCTTACGCATTATGGGAATTTCCGAAACAATCAGCCCGCGCAACAATTGTTAATAACTAATTAACCAGAGTTAATTTGTGAACATTTACAATTGGATAACATAGAATCTCCCTTAATAAAAATTTATAATATATGTTTTGTAGATCTATGTTAGTTATACACATGCTGAAAATTTCATCAAAATCGGTTGACGCAGGAAAAACCGACACGCATCGAAGGATGTACGATTCTGTGGATTTTAAGCAGAAACTGATCAAAAGTCGTATTTTCACCATTTTTAACCACTTGTAGCTCGTGTGTCAATCGATTTCGATGAAATTTTCAGCAGGTGTGCAACTACTACAGATCTACAAAACATATATTTTAAGTTTTTATTAAGGGCCCAAATTAAAAAGTTTAGAAAAATGCACGAAACCTTGTAAATTGTAATTTTTAGAAAATATTTTTTGCATATCATTTCTTAAACCAATGCTTCTAATTGATTATGAAAAATCAGATCGTTCGATACAATTATAAAAAAGTTATTCTGTTTTAAAGGGTATACGGAGACATATTTTACTGAGTGTACCTATGTACTATGTATATGCAAGTAATTAAAAGTAAAAAAAAGTCTGCGAGTGCAAAGAATTTCTTCAGTCTTCCTACCACAAAAGTCAAGTATTGTCTGAAAGTTGCGAAAAATATTTTTCAATTAGAATATCGAAGATTTTATTGTAATTAATTTCTGGTAGAGATGTTTGAAAATTCGACGTCACCAGGATAGCAGAGGAAACGTCACGTCCTGACGTTCGTCCGCCATCGATCACGCGGATTTCATAAAACCGAGGCCTTCTTGCCTATCCAGTCGGACATCCGGTTGTTTTGCGCTTCACGTCAGGACGGTTTATAATTCTGTGTCTCTTTCTCTCGCGTTTTAGTCCACCGACGAACACCAACGATTTTTCCGGTCTTGAACTACCACAGCCGAGAGGGAGAGAGAGTTCGATGGCGTTATTTATTGCGTGCGAACGCACCGCGATGAACATTGCGATAAATAACAAGTATACGCTATCATATTAATTCTTTCTATTCTGCGCCCGACGCGATTCAATAATTGAGAAATAACATCCGCCAGTATAAATCGGTTGAAGGTTGTGAAATATTTTTCGCGACGGATACGGTCTCCGGCGAAAAACAAACCGAAATTGAAAGTTGTCTCAATGTTTTCAAATATTTTGTCTCGAGTAAATTTTTACAGAAATGTTGCGATTTTGTGTAACACGTGTGATACTTATGATTAGACAGCGGATTTTGTGCATTTATGACAGAAATGAGTAAGTGTAATTCAAAGAAGTAAACACATTACAGGAATTTAAGAATACTATTATGCTATTTTCCACCTACTAAAAATGATTACGAAAGAAAATCAATTTCTGTTTCCCTCCAATTTATTGCAATTCGGGTAGAAAATTTCTATTCTATTAAATATCCGCTGTCTAATTGTTAGACTAATTTGGCCAAACCTTCGTTTGGCTGAAATGATTTTCTAATTTGTTAAGTATTATACTCTACGTAAATGTTGCGATCCATTCGTAAACTGAACAAGTTATATTCACTTTCATGTAATGAATAATCGATTTTATTTAATGAAACATTCTGTCGAAAAAATTCACTTTCTTACGACCGAGACAGTAATGGCCGACATCGTATGCAGACTCTGCAGCGAACAGAAACTAATGTTGTCAATCGTTAAACGAATTAGTCTGCATTTTTCACGGACGTTTTCCCATCTCTTTTAATTCGATCTGATTAACTTAACCGCGTGTCGAATTACGTTATAAAATGCGACTTTCCCTGGAAAAAACTGCATTATCCAACATCGTTCCGCCACAAAAATGGACGGCGTGCTCCCGACACGCGTAATTTGTTCCCTTTCATTCGTTCCGTCGGGAGTCGCGATGCATTAGCAGAAAATTCACTTATTTTCTGCTACTCATTTTCAGATTTATAATCCATTGTGTTTCGTATCGCGGCCCCGTAAACGTTCCCAACATTACACGTCACTGTCGACGTGGACATTTTAGAGCGCGCAGAAATCCCGAGTTAATTATGCAGAAAATCTGTGTATTGTTATAATTAACTCGGTGCAATAACACCGGGATGTTTTGCAGTTTCACCGGCAACGACGACCAGATTTATATTGTATTCGTTCTCGCGGAGATTAATTCATTTTTAATCTTCTAAACAGGTTCGTTTGACGTCGCCGCTCCGTAATTACAGCACTATTAAATGGAACATTAAATATCCCGGAGCGTGTCACGTGTAATTCACGTGCTGGGAAATACATGTGCCGCGAATAACTCACGCATTAACGTAATATTATTTTCTTTTAGGTGTTAAATGTACGTTTTATATGTATTTAACGCGTGAGGAAAATTTCAGAGAATTATTCACTTTAATTTCACTTCTGTTTTCACAATTGTCTTACAAAATTTCTTTCATCCTTTGAGAGCTATTCTAATTTGAAAACCGAATTTTTTCTTCCGAGCTGAAATATTTCCATTTCATAATATTTTCTTAATTTGATCAATAAGTTTATTCAATTATTAAATACGTTTAGTAATTTATTGAATATAAATTTAATGATGCAACAAATAGTTTGAATAATGGTATAAGAACTATTAATGATCGATGTACGATATGATTTCGTACAAATATTCTATCAAATTTTATAATTCTATTAGATTTTATCGTCGTTCGAAATTATCCGATATTCAAAATTCGATTAAATTGATATCGATAATATAATTGAATCGCGATTTCATTTCAATATTTCATACGTTTCATCGAACCGAACACTGATATCAAGGATGAAATCAGCTATAATTATATAAAATCTTAAGCATCCACATATTTGCTTCGCTGATTAATCGACGCGAACAATTAATCGAATATCATAGCGAGCTGTGCTCTACATAGAAAAGCAATTTCAAGTGACATCAAAATGTTGAAACGTCGACAGCAGAGTACGAAACCAATGACAAAACTCTTTTGTTCTGAATTATTCCTTAAAATGATCCCGAACACGATACAATTTCGATCATAATTACACGTTTAATCCACGATACAGTAGAACCTCGACTATCCGAACTAATTAGTTGAGCATGCGTGATCCTATAATAGAACGCAGCTATCTAGCTTCATTACTAGATTCAATCTATCCCGATTTGTATAATGCATCGTGTCGTATATGGATTCAATTTACCTCGCGTCGTTCGGATAATCGAGGTTCTACAAAATCGTGAATTGCAAAGGCAAATATACTTGGAGAGATATCGTGTTTGGTATCATTTTACTCGGAAAAATCCCTCCAATACTAAAAGTACAGAGGATTGGCCAACAATTCGGAAAAATCTTCGAGTACGTGTTTCGTGGTTATTCTGCCAAGGACGCACCCCATGCCGCAGGTTCCCGTTAATCTTCTTGATCTTAAAGTTTCTGGATCCTCGTCGACGTGGAGGACAGTCGAGTAGTTATAGTTTACGGTGAAGACGCAGGCCACCTTCCGATGGCCGATCGTTTATCATAGCAACGCCGGCTTTCGAAATATTGACAAAAAGCCGAGATGGCCGACGTGTCGCGTTGCGTCGCGTCGCATCGCGTTCGGCCCTATCAATTTCCACGAGCACACAGCCTGCAAGGAGCGTTAGCCAAATTGCAGCAGTTTGCCGACGGGTAGATCCGGCCAGACGATAACGTAAACCGCCATGGTTTATGGCTGAGCGATCCTCCCGTGTCTCGTGTTTGTGCACACGGTCGGGTGCGTGCGAATGCGCGCTTGTACCTGTGGATTCACATATTCTGTCGATATGTGCATAAATACGGGGCACACACGCAGACGCGAGTGCAAATACATTACGTATTGATAGAGGAGATCCAATGCGCGGAGCGTACCGACGCAGGCACGCGTGTGCTGCACGCCGCATCGCTTGCTCTTCAATAAACTATCGCCAGGAAAGATTGAAATTTCCGTTCTTAATCTGCGGATTGGCAACCGGTTCGCGCGCGCTTCCTACATTGTTTAAGCGTTCCCACTATTCGAATTACAATTATTGTTCGCCGATGCCGCGTCATAGCAGCCGAGCAACCACGAGCAAATGATTCCGCGAGCGAATCACCTGGAGCACTGCGATAATGGTTTTCGAGAAGTGTAGAGCGCGCGGCTCGCGGAATAATTGGGAAAGGGTCGGTCTTTGTGTAATGCCGAACGTGGCCGGCTGAAAAGTTCCTTTAAAGAGCTACGTACACACACTGTGGGTTGTAGTTCGCAATTTTTTTCCCGCTGAAAATTGTGTTTCTATCGGGCTGGCCACCGAAGTCTTTGATTTTGGTCCATCATTAGCGTTATTTGTAAGAATTAATATTAAACGGTATAGCAAAGGCTCCGCAACATCGCTGAATATTATTGAAAACTATAGATGACACTTGTATTCTAGTAATTACAATTTTATGATGTTTTGTAGAAAATCATCCTCTTGGTTTTAGTGGGAGAGAATATTTGATCGACGAAATTATATACAGTCGGATCGAATATGTTTTTAGCAGACAAAGCAAGGTTTTAAGAGAGCTCTCCTCACGTGATTATAGCGAATTTTTTGCGAAAAAAAATCAAAAAAACAATTTTCTTTTACGTTGTTCTTATGAATTCGTCTTGAAATCCTCTAACAGAGATAGGCGTAAAAAAGGTTATAGGTGTATTTGCAAAATATTGATGGCGATTTTGAAAAATCATGAAGAAATGTCATGCTATATCTGATAAAAACAGTTTCGATCGGGCTGCTGGTAACAGAGTAATTTCCACTGATCACGGTTCGTGATTTTGTGGAAGAATTAAGGAAAAGTTTTTTATTCGGGATTGCAGTTGTGCGCAGTGGAAATGAATTTTTGATTGATCTTCATGTTCCTGTTTAAGTTGAAATTCCCTTTAGTTTGATGCAACATAGACCTCGAGAAGACAAACATTTGGAAATTTCATTATTCAAGGTTCAACTCTTAGTTTACCCCGTGGGGAATGAATTTTTCAGCAGGCTTTCTTAGCGAGCACCTGGGACCTAAGAGTAACTTTGTAAGTTCGCTGAGAAATTTCAACTTTGTAGGTCAGGGGGTTTCGGAGACATAATGATCAGCTAGCGAGCTGTTCTAGCGAGCTTCCCGTTCGTATTTTCTAGGTAACAAATGATTATGTTCTGTGTAAAGAAAGTTGTTCGCGCAGCTTCGATAGGTTATATTAATGTTCCCAGTAAGTTTCCCTTAACATTTAATTTTCTTCTTTTCCGAATATATTTTTCACATCCTGTAGTAACACTAAGCATTCTCAATCGATTTTAGCAAGAAATATCGCAATCTATTATAAAATTGTTTTAATTTCATCATTCTTCTGCTTAAACCTTGCGTTCTGCTGCTGGCAGAATACTCATGTATTATACTCATTTACAAAGAAACGTTTTCAGCAGCCGGAAATGAAGATTTCTTTGCTCTTGAAATAAATTGTAAAATAAATTGTCATAATTGTAAAAACGAATGTCTGAGTCGCATTAAAATCTCTTTTACGCGAAAGTATTAAATTGCAGTACAGTTACGTTACCTCCAAGAGAAAATTACACAGAAACGCAGAAACTTTTAACATTCTCTGGTAGGATATAACTGTGTGCAATTTTAATCTACCATTCATCTTGCCTCTGCCACAGATCAATCATGAGAATGATCACGAATACAGCGATGATATAAAAATGTTTAGCTTTGTAAAAATCTATAAAATATTTTTAGGAAGTGCATCGAGTACGTTAAATCGTTTTCAGAATACTTTCTAAATCTTTATACAGGACAATGAAATATGTAACAAAGATGAGCGGAGAAAGGATTCCAGTAGACAGCGGATCTTTATGCAAAACAAAATTTTTCAGTTAATTAGTATGGTTAATAGGTTTTCAAATTCTTTGTCTCTTTCATTTTCAAATTCTTCTAACGTTTCACTCACCGTTGTCATAACTGCGTAAAATCCGCTGTCCAGTAATTCGAAATGAAAGAAAAATCGTCGGGCGAGGTTCAGCTGGAGGATATATCGAAGTAGCCCGCTCGGTGTTCGGGGATTGACGACGAAACAATAGTTAATTAAGTCACCGAGTCAGCGGAAAATATGCATTCGCTTTGGCGAGAAATATTTTTCCAAGCAACGCGAGTTCGGCTGCGCCAGCTGACGCGGAAACTTTCGGGGGAGAAACGGCTCTCTCGTTGAAACTTGCTGGCCCGTAGAAATGGCCGGCCGAAACACTTTCGAATTACCTGTACCTGGAATTGATTTTTAATTTGCTCCCAGACACACGGCCGTGTGCGTGCACCGCGCAATCGGTTTTCCCGTGTTTATCCCGCCCGGGCTGACGAACAGACCGACAAACAGCCGACAACGTTTTCATTCTCGTCGGCTAGCCACCCTCGCGGAACAGCTCTCGCCGGATAATTCGGCTCGACCTGTGTCACTGGAAACGACACGGGCAAATCACTTATGCCAGAGGAACGCGTCTGATGGGAAATCGTGCGACTGCTCCGCCGACAGACGGACGTATTGGCTGCGCTAATTAATTCGAGGTCTTCGCAATTAACCCCTCGCCGCACCATCTTTTCCGCAGCTACTTTGTGGCGGCTTTGTTGTGAACATTTGTACTTCTTCCATTTCACATTGATTTTGACAAAAACTTCATTCACTTTATTTTTCATCGATGCTGAAACCCTGAAATTCAATTTTATGGCAAGGGGTTAATTGTTTCACGTTCTTCCTCTCTCTCTCTCTTACTCTCAGGATTCTTAACCCCTTGCCATACCATTTTCTTTGCAGTTACAGTGATTAAAAAGTCTTCGTCCCCAAAAATGTCGTACAAGAATTTATTGTAATGCTTAAATATTGATTACTAGACTGCGGATTCTTATGCAAAATAAAATTTAATCTATTGCAATCTATAGGAGCTAAGTAAAAATTTATTTTGCTCATTAATAATCTTGATGTGGACAAAATAGTATATCGACATTGTTAAAATCCTTTAATCTTTTTATTGTTTTGAATTACATCTACTCATTCTTGTCAGAAATGCATAAAATCCGCAGTCTATTGATTACAAACGAGAATCAAATGTTATTTCATGGAAAAAGAAACGCGTAATATTCATATTTGTTAGACAAGTTAAAATGCGACAAGAGGTTAACATGATTCTATTGGATTCTATTGGACCAAAATCAGAGCTATTCGCTGGCCAATTCATAGTAAGATTTTAATGTGCCAGTCATCATTTTTACGAAATCTTGGCATTTCAAATTTAAAATCCAGGAAATACCGACAAATTCGAGTCTCCTCCCAAAAATAAGCCTACAAAAACCGTTCCCCGGTGGAATAGCAGAGTCGCAGATGCCATAAGCGTGCAGGGATCCGCAGAGACCAATAATCAGTATCGGCTGGCAGGTAAAAACGTTCGCCCTCCGGAAATGGCAGCTGAACGAAGAGGATGAGAGGAAGCGTAGGTGTGCTTGCATTTTCGTCCTCGGGAAGGTTGTGCTCCTGTATCGAATGCGTGTCTGCTCGACTGACTCTTCTTTTTGTATACTTCCTCCACCCCGTGTATGTTGCCTCTCTGTTAGCCCTCCTGTGCATTCCTTCGGTGTCGCCCTTTTTTCGGTGCTTTCAAGCAATGCTCCGCCGGCGGAACGAAGTTTTCCGGGAGAACTAAAGTCATTTCGTCGGCGCAATCTAAGTTAAGTGACTTTCAAGAGCCCCGTCGGCTAAACTCGGATCGGTCCTCGCGCGCGACACGATCAACCCTTTCCCTTTTTGCCCTGCGATTCGCGAACCTTTAGGCTACGGCTCGAGGGGTATGTTCGAGATCTGACGAGGATCACGTCGTCCTCCGTTATGTCGCACGGCTGCTTGGCCACCTGAGAAATTCGCTACGAATCCGAGATTTCACGCAGACGCCGCACCGTCCGTTGACGATTAACAAAACTCAAAAAATCAACTTTTGTATCGGTATTCAACCCTCGGCAATTTTTAACCCTTAACTCAGAGTCACCGCTAAAAACTGCTGTACCATTATTCATAATATTGTTTACATTATTATACGTATATGTATGTTGGTATCCAATCAATTACTGAATCACTACACATTTAGGGTAAAGTGCCCAGATATGAACCACTTTTTGTTGATGTCATTTTTTGATTATTTTAGAATGCCCTTTTTCGTCCAAAAAAATTACCAGTTGTTCTCGCTAGAGTGCGACTTCTCCTTTACAAGATATAAGGTAGTGCCATAATAGGCGACTGTACCATATTTGGACACTTTACCCTAGATATTATACGAGGTATTATATCAATTTCATTTCTATAAAATGAAAAGAATCATATACAATGGAATTATTGTAGGTCGGAAGAAATGTTTGACTGTCGAGTTAAATATAGCTCCGAGTGCAAAGTGTTCCTAGATATATATTGCGAAGGTAAGTCACGATATTAAAACCAATAAACAAGTATCAACCAACTATGGATACTTCACCTGCAAGTGGACAGCTTCTATTAGAAATCGTTTACCAATTCTGCTGATTCGTTTTGTAGGAGGAAAAGCTTTTCATTGTCACCATACAGAGTGTGTTAGCTGCTTGTTTGCTTTTTAGCTACCCATTGTTTGAATCGTTTGAAAAAGTTTCTATAAATAACGAATTGGTGCTAAAGATCTTGGGGTTTGTTAGAGGATAGATCGACTTTCTTTCTTTCTGCACCACTAAAAAATGGGGAATCAGATTAAAATAAAAAGGTACCTGTAACAGATGCGGAATCTTATTGGGAACCCGCACGCAAACTTTCAAGTTGATTAGCCGAGTTTTCCAGGCCACCGTAAAAGGAAATGTAGTTTTGAGGAAACGCGTTTAAAGTTTTGACTATGATAACCGAGCTTTCTCTAGTCCGCTCCGTTCAGTATGTTTACGACTACTGTCATCTCATCCATTTCTCTCCGTCACATTTACTTTATGGGGACAATCTGTGAAAGTGTGTGGAACAATCCGTTTCTCAAAATTTTTATTATACAATTACAATTCAATGGACTATTCAATAAAAAACATGAGAATCTAATGTGACGAATTTCATAAGTTGTACTCCCTCTGTCCCATAATAATAGTAGCAAGTGAATATTTAAACGGGAATCATTGGCGAATGCAGCTGTAAGTTATGTTGTAGCGCAAAATTGCGAAGCGTCAATGCAAAATCAATGTTTCATGACATCTGTCATTTGTTTTGACACATCTTTCAATTTTTAGGTTAATCTAATTATTACGAATTATAACTACTTTTCTAATTTCATCCGCTGATCGAAATCAATTGTTTTATTTCAGTTGAATATCAACCCATTGTAAAAGCAAGATGAAAAAGAATGAAGTTATGCTGGAACCAATGAAGAACGATGGCTCTAATAATAATTATAAGCTTACGCATATAGAGAAGGCAAATCTTCGCAGCCAAGGGGTCCTACCTACAAGTTTAAAATGCAGTAACGAAATTATTGAAAAATCCAGAAACTATCTGGACACTAAAAATAAAAGTTAGGAGTAATATTTTTAATTTATTGTTTAAAATGTAATCGAGTTTTTTTATAATAAATGATGCGTTCTATATTTATTTTCTTTTACTAATGTTGTTATGGAACAAATTAAATTCATCAACTGCTACTATTTTTATGGGACAGAGGGAGTATTATTATTATAAAGGTGCTTCGAAAAAAGGTCTGATCGGACTACTAATCACGGAAATAATTAATGCGGTCACGTTAGGTGGGCCATTGCATGCAACTTGATGTAATAGAGACAAAAATCCGAATGTAAAATTTCTTTTTCTAGTTTTTGGCTGTATCTTTGTACCGATAAAATAACAAACTTCCATAGTGAATGAAACCATAACTAAATTTGTAGACACCCAATGACGTCGTACAATTTTCCATCTGTTATTTATTTCTCGAAATGCGTAGTTCAGGGGGAAAGTTTTGCGGATCGACGAAGCTGCGGAAAACGCATCGAAGGGCAGCTTCGGTTTTTTTTAATCGGATACATCGGTGATCAGTTGAGTTACTGTCGCCTGGCGCCGTGTGGCGTTCGCGTGATGAACGGCACGGTGCCGGGATGTCGCGCTATTAACGCAAAACCATGGAAAAACGTGTGGATATCCGACCATAAGACCCTTGACACCAGAAACGAACGATGGAGCCATTCTGAGCGATACGCCGCCGCCGGGATTGGCTCGACTTTCGAAGAGTCACGAGCTGCCGCGCGCGCTCGCTCGTAAATACAGTTATTCCACATTTTCCTCTTGCCGGCTAGCAAAAAACTGACGCGGCCAAGCTGTGTACATAGACCCAGAGCCATATACAGACGGACAGAGAGGCGAATGAATCGCGGAGCCGTAAAGTGATATCGGATGGAATGGAGACTAAGTACATACAGGTGCGTAAATGCGCCTGTGTGCAGAGCTGTTGACCTCCAAAAATGGATGGCTCCCGGTGTAAATTGCTAGGGCGGCGCTTTGTACTGGAGTTAGCCGCATCGAAAGGCGACTACAATGGTGTTTAGGCGAATTCGATGCACCTCCCATAACGTCTCGCCAAAGTAGCTAATTTTTCGGGAATTTACAGTAGACTCCGAACGTGACCAGAAACTTGTTTAAAATGACTGTATACAGTTCGAAAAATTTCGTAACTAATCAATCAAAATTTCGTAATTTTGCGTAAGACGACTGTACGCTACTGCCACAGAAAATCTACACACACAGTAATTTTAAGCAATTTTTCATCGTGTTGGTGGAGTTTGACGTGAAGTAAAACACCTGCTTGCGAGTATCGGAATTATTTGCCCAGATTTAAAAATTAAATATTTATTTTATTTCATTCATATGAAAATCGGATTATTTCAAATGAATGAACGGGACAAGTGTTTATTTTGTTTTTGAAGATTCCTGAAGGGAACGAACTATTGAACATCCTCATATAATTTCGCGTCCCACCCACGTGTTCGAATCAGGTCGTCAAGTCACTGTGAAAACGCCAATTTCTCTTGAAAAATAACTCCAAAATAGCAAAATCGGTGTTACCCGACAGAATTCAAAACAATATTTGTGCCCATCAATATTTTTTTGGGGGTCTATACAGCTGAACATGTTTCACATTATTTTACGGAGTTTGAGTTACATTCTGCCCATCAATATGAAAGTGGTCTAAGTGATATATTCCTTGTTTCGAGATATTTAAAGGAAAAGGATATAACCGCTAAATGAACGCCATCTAATGTTGAAACAACAAGCACTATCTAACGGTTCATTTCTCACAATGCTGTAAAAATTATATTGAGAATTCATTTAGTTTCAAATAATGTGACGTGTGAAATAACTGATGAAATCATTTTTTTTAATTTTCACTTAGACCACTTCCATAATTACGGGTACATATAGTGATTGAAACTTGAATTCGAATTTAGATTTTAACAGAATTATTGAAAATTGAATTTTTATTTTCATTTAAATATATAATGACTGAAAGTTGAATTTCGATTTAAATAGGGTTGCTGAGAGTTGAATGTGGATTTAGATTTAAATATAATGAGATTGAAAGTTGAATTTGAATTTAGATTGGAATTGTGCCCATAATTATAAAAGTGGTCTAAATGATATTATATTACATTTTCACAATATCGTAAAAATTACATTGAATTCATTCAGTTTAAAACATTGCGATGTGAAATCACTGATAAACCCATTTTTGTTTTCAATTTTCACTTGGACCATTTTTATAATTACAGGCCTCAAGCAAACATCGCACATCCCAACTCGCGAGAAATTACCACACGAACGAAACATCGTACTTTCTTCGGCACGTGTCGCAGAATTTTCTCACAATAAAATCATAATCCTGAATCGAACGAACCGAACGACCCACGCAAACATCGCGCGTTCCAGCTCGCTGAGAATTACCACAAGCGAAGCGCCACGTCAAACGAGAACACTGTCTTCCGCACGTGTCGTAAAATGTTTAAACATAAGCGCAGCTTTCCCCTCCATAAAACGGGGACCAGTACGCTGTAAACGAGGGTTAAAAAGTTCTAAAAACTCACCGAGCAGTTTCATGACTTGAGACTTGCTGATAAAGATGTTTAAATATCCATCGCTGCAGCCGACGAGCACCAGCAGGATGAAGAACTTGCACCGCAGCAAATTACGGTATCCAACATCCCACCGCATTGTCTCACAAAATAACATCACGCACCCGGTGTAATCATGCGCGCAAAACGCACCACTCGCCACCGGTTCTTTTGCCAGCCCTAACACAGGGGTGAGTTCGCGCCGGCGAACTTCACTCACTTCTATTTTACGCGCGAAACCATCGTTCGCAATCCTACGCACGATCGAGGATCAAACGAACCGGAACAAAGAGATCCGGCCGACTCAAATTCAAAGGTATCAACCCCCAAAAATATTTCGTATTGTTTATTGGAAAAATACTGATTTTTGATTGAGATTGAAGGATCGAGTGGTTTCAGATGGTTTGAGACGGTGCGAGAGGCATCAAAAGTTCGGGTCCATGGTTGAAAGGGATGGTCTGTCCCGGTCACATGGCGACGTGGGCAACGTTAGACGCAGTGAGACGACGGGACGCTAGGGAAACCACCCCGGCGACGTCGGCGTCGGGACGCAACTGACGGCCGACGCTCGAGGAACACGAAACCCGATGTGATTCGCGCCTGCGCCCTTATGGGGTGCGACGCTGAATACGAAAACGGCTGACGAATCAGTAGGTAAAACACGGACTGCGTACGCATTGCAAATCATAGTAAGTGTAAGTCACACCTCGGCAATCGCTGCCGAACTTTCCGCCGCGCCGAAATGCCGGATCCCGGATCACGCTGGTTTTACCCTTGCCTGCTGCTGCTTCTGGAGATACCCTTTCATTTGCTGAAGAGATACGAGTCATTCGTGACTTCTTCGCTGTATTTCCTGGTTTTCAGAGATCCTCAAGGTTCTCAACAAGTATTTACAACTATTAGAAAGTACAAAAAAATATAATTGACTATGTAGATATGTAGAGGAGGGTCCCCACTATCTTTCGACTCAAACCTGAACTGTCTCGCACGTTTAGTTCTCGCGTAACACCTCATTTTTTAAGTGAAACTTCTTTGCTGAGGGGGCTACAATTTTCTAGCATTACGGAAGTGACGCGAATAACCTCGAATAGTTTGACAAAGTAACATTTTCATAATTAATTTACTAACTTTAAAGACTTCATTGGTGAACTTTTAAGATTGTATAATAGAATGTAAAATGAAGTCTTGGCTATATTCCCATTTCAGTTTTATGCAGGTTTGATGCTTAAAGTGTTAGTTATTGATAAATTTTTGAGAATTGGTATGTTATGTATGTCTGTCCTTGTCGCACAGTTCGACCCTCCTTGTCTTACGCATTATGGTAACTTCCGAAACAATCAGCCCGCGCAACAATTGTTAATAACTAATTAACCAGACTTAATTTGTGAACATTTGCAATTGGATAACATGGAATCAACCTCCAGCTACTTTCATATGCAGTTTCTCATCGGATTTTGTTCCGACTGAAAGATTTATAAACGATTTATAAACAATTATCCAAACCCCTGTTCTAAACTAACCTGAAAAATTTTGACAGATGTCAGGTAAGGAAAAAGTGGGAAACCACGCGCGGCAGAAGTGAAACTTCTTGCAGTCTAGTAATGTTTAGAAGTAAATTAAGATTAGAAATGGTAAATAATCCTAATGAAGCGACAACAAGATCAGGAACAACTCTCGATGCAGTATTTGCAAGATATTTAGACAAAATTGAATCAAGAATATTTATATCATATTTTCATAGAAAATCATAGAAAAGATAATGAACGATCAAAATTTGCGACGCAAAGAAGGAGAGCGTATGAGAAATGCTATGAACTATGTCTCTTTCTTTCCCATACGCTCTAAACTAAATTGAATGTTATTTCTTCCCGTAATGATTTTAATCGAGGAGAAATCATATATTGACATCTTCAATTGTACAAACTTCCCGACAATTTTGAATTTCAATTGAATTTTGCAGTCTGGTAATCAATCAGGGACTGGGGGTTGTTTGATCTTTCAATGCAAATTTTCTCAATTTGAGTCGGCAATATAGAAAAAAAATGTTTGACGAACTAGTATTCGGTAAAATCTTCGAAACAAAATGATTACCAGCACAAGAGACAAAGTGCACATAAACATGTGGGTCGTGTATGAATATCACAGTGTGCTTCGTCAGTTAGAATGGAGTTTAAATTGCGGGGCCCCCGGAAGTTGAACCATGCTTTAATAGCTTCCGCTTCGAAACTGTAAGTAGTTTTCCCAGATATTAAAATAAGGAACAATTTCCGTGCTAATGAGAAGCAGACCAATTGCAATCCTCAATTCGTATAAGCGTTAGTTTGATAGACACGAGAGAAATTCCTTCTGCTAATTGAAATGAACTTTGATAGAAAATGTTTCGATACGTGCTACGTATGGAACGTATAGAACGTAGATACCTTTATACAAGATACCTGTTTGTTGGTACCTAACAAGTTACTGCTCATTTAAGTATTGTATGAGATACTATTTTATCAATTTCATATCGACAAAAAGAGAAAGATAATATAGAATGGAATTATTTTAGATCGGGAGAAATGTGTGTGTGTGTGTTTAATGTTCAAATTAAAATAGCTCCGACTCCAAAGCATTAATTAATTATGTTGATATCGAACCAATTCCTACACGTATGAGATGAATACCTCAATTTCATATCAACAAAAAGAACAAAATCATGTAGAACAGAATTATTTTAGAAAACCAAATGACTTTCCGAACGACCTAATAACAACTTATTGTTTTGCTGGAAATAAAGTTTCGTTTGATATCAATTATAGCAGCCAAATTGTGCCTCGGACAAAGATTTCCCGCGATCATTATCAACTCCTGGTAATATTCGATCGAAATGACTTGTTTCAAAGTTGGTTCCGCCACTGAAATGTTTACGTGGTTTAGAGACAGAGATATCCGGCGTACGCTCGCGAGCCACAAATTTCCTATGACAGTAAACTCCCCTGACACCACAATGCCCTATCATTCTAACAGAAGCAGCGAGCGAGCAGAGCGATACTCTGTTTGAACTCGGGGATACAAACCAGATGCGAGATAGCATTACCATTCGGTTGCCGGTGCGGTGCAAATAAAGATGCACGCGGAATCATAATCTTATGGCTTATATATTTTTCGTTGGTTTCTACACGCCGTTTTATACTTCGCGTTCGCCTTCACAGGTTGTTAAGTTTCTCCTCGATGCCGGAATAAAATTCAACTGTTGTGTTCCCGCGAGACAATAGCCCGTAACGTCCCGACTAGAACTTTAATAGGAGCTCACACAGTATATTAAATACTATCGGTTCGATAACACACTTTTGTTCAGCAAATACTCGACACTTTTCAATTGCGTTCGTGAACTCGTTTTAATTACATGGACATTTTTACTCAGCAAGAAGTCATAATTAGACAGCGGTTTTTATGCATTTATGGCAAAAATGAGTAGATGTAAATGAAAATAGTAAAAACATTAGAAGAATTTAAAAATACTGTTATATTGTTTTCAACCTATATTAAACATATTTCGAAAGAAAATAAATTTCTAATTCACTCCACTTTGTTGCAATGCAGGTAGATCATTTTTATTTTGCGTAAAGATCCGCTGTCCCGCCATAATCATTGTAAATGTTTCACTATTTAATTATTTCTACCAATCTCTCTTTTCTAGTTTCGTCGAAACCAAAGTTACATTCGCTATTATAATTAATATATTCGACATTAAGAATTATTATCAAATAATAATTTTATGCATTTATTGAAAACAGTGAGAACATTAGAAGAATTTAAAAATACTGTTATACTGTTTTCAAACTTCTATTTCACTCCAGTCTGTTGGAAAGATCCGCTGTCTAATAATAATAATCACGACAGTCAGAAAATTAATATTGAGCCCAGAACCAATATATCAACTTCCAAAATTGAAAATAAAATTAATATTTACACTATATGTAGCGTGCTAATAATTTCAGTTACGTGAAAGCCAAAGTCGTAAGTGATAATTTATCTGATAAAAGTCCAGTTATTATTTACGTCTTATATGTATATTGACATAACATTATTTGTATCAATTATTCATTCCTGAAAAGTGAAATATTCGTTCATTTTCAATTGAAAATAAAATATAAATTTTTGTTGAAGGATAAAATTGCTAATTCAACGAAGTACCCAATATTTGAATACCTTCGTAATCGCAGTTCGTAAAATGGCCGCGACACGTAAAGTGGAAGTAATTTTCGTGTAATTCTTAGGAGTGCTCGATCTTCGATTCTCGATCGGCGATCGGATAGAGAACGACGCCCGGCAGTTTCGAAATGGTAGAATTTAATTAAAGTTCTTTCTCTCTCTCTGTCTAGCCATTAAAATCCCTGTCCCGTTCGTCCCGTTTCGCCATTGTTTCCCTTTTCTCGTCGCCTTTCGTTCATACGTTGTCTCGCTCCTCTCGGCAGCGCTCAGCACGGCTGCGTGAACACCATGCACAGTTTGCAACTAGGATTCGCGATTTGATCTTTGTCGGTTTAACTTACATGGGGTGGCAGCGTTCCCCGTCGACGAAACGGGACTTTAATTATACCACGGGGTTAATTAATTCTGTCAAATCCTGCAAAACGTGGCGCGGTATCCTCTACGCTTTTTACTCGGCCTTCTCGTCCGCTCGGCGAGAACCGCGGAACGGAAAATTTATTCTCTAACGCTGTATGTGTTACTGAACTATTGTCCGTTTCAACTCCAGCGAAAATCAGGATGCACTTTGCTGAAAAATAACCTATACTGTTTCTAATAAGTTGGAAATATTACAACAGTACCTTTATATGTTTCTTTAAATGCTTTTACTGTTTTCAATTTGATCTACTCGTTTTTATTATACATGCATGAAATCGTCTCCTTGTATTCTTTAAATGGTTTTACCGTTTTCAATTTGATCTATTCATTTTGATTGTACATGCACGAAATTCACGTATATTATAACAGTATCTTCATATTGTTTAAATGTTTTTACTGTCTTCAATTTAATCCAGGGACCAAAAATAATAGTTATTCTAAAATTGTCTACGATAAGCGTTATATAAGCTGTTATGAGCGATCGAAATAAATGTCTCTCATCGACAACTGTTATGAGCAACCGAAATAAATTTCTCTTATCGATAACTGTTATGAACGATCAAAATAAATTTCTCTCATCGACAATTGTTATGAGCGACCGAAATAAACTTCTCCCATCGATAATTGTTATGAGCGATCGAAATAAATGTCTCTCATTGATAATTGTTATAATTGATCAAAATGAGTTTCTCTTAATCATAACATTTACCAACAAGAGAAAAAATTTTTGGTTACTTATAATCCCTATTTGTAACCAGTACGATTTTAGTCGATGCAATACTTGTTATTCTGCGACTTTTTTTCGTTTTGATTATAACAGTTATGGTCCCTGTTTTAATCTACACATTTTTATTATACGTGCATAAAATCCACGCACATATATATCGTAAAAGCTTTGATTATTTTTAATATTTATTGGCGAGGCGATATGAGCACAAGGATTTTTCAGAAACTTTAATTTGCCTACGAAGAGATTCGATTGCATATTTTCAATCAGACCTGAGGCGCAAAAATGAATCCTTTGTTCGACGAAACGTTTTCTCGCCCACGCGAATGCAACCCCTAATTCCCTTTGGAATCGAACGTGTTCTTATTTATCTGCATCGAGCCGGGGTATGTGTGCAGCGAAGCGGAATTTTAATTATACGGATGGAATTAATTAACTCCATGAAATCTCGCGGAACACAGCCGAAGTTGATCGGAATCGATTGGCAACTAATTAATGGTCAATCTGCTTTTTTCGCATGCGTCCGATGGCTTCCCCCTCCCCCAGATTTCCCATTCACATGGTCTTCGTCGAGTTTCCTGCTGCAGGAAACATAATTTCATAACGAAAACAAATAAACAACCGGTTGTTTAGTGTTCGTCGACGTTCCGCTGTTGGTTGCTGAAAACGGAAAATTTTTCTTTGGTCTGTTCCGTACAGTTCTAATTTTATTTTATATAAAACAGAAATGATTAAACTGTGTTTTAATGTAGCCTGTTTCGTATAATTTTCATTTAATGTGTACAAAACTAAAACTTTTAATGTGTACAAAACTAAAACTTTTAATGTGTACTATTTTAAGAATAAAATTATGTTCTTTGTAACTTCTTAGTTGCCAACATTTGTTGGTGAAACTAAAATTTGTTTGCCTGTTTGAAGTATTTTACTCTTCGTCTGATCATAGATACTATTTATTAACCGACAGACTATTCTCTCTCTTATTGATATTGTTTATATCAAATTATCTCTAGTTCACTAGTCTGTTCTCCTTGTCTGACTATATATTATTCTCCTTATCTGACTATATATTATCCCTGTTCTACTTGTCTGGCCACAAGCTGGCCTTAGATCACTTGGCTGACCACAGCCATTTCTATTCCACTTGTCTGATCAAAGACATACCTCGTTCTACCAGTTAAAACGTGGATGGTCTACGTACATGGCCACTAGATCTCCTCATTTCAATTGCCCGTCCATGATTATCCTAATTCACTCGTTCAATCATAGACCACGAACCATGTATTAGTTGTTTGTCCATACATTCTACTTACACCAGTTTCGTAAACACCGGTCTTTTGTATTCCACTCGTCTGACTATAACTCCTTATTCCACTTGTCTGACTATAATTTATTCTGATTGCACGTGTTTCTAGCTAACTCATCATTCTACTGCTTGTCTGGCCACAGGTTACCCTGCTCTACTTGCTCAACAACTTCGAGTACCAGTCTAAAGTGATTAAAATCGTTACGACAATGCACGTTATCCACATTATTCTCAATACTCTATGTTTCTAGTTCTATGACGCAGGCTATCGGTATAAATAGAAATGATTCGACATGATTCACACTATCATAGGAGTTATTAAAAAAGGATCAAATAAATAAAAAAGAAATAAATGAGAATGAAATGAAAGTATATATAGTTAAACAGCGGTTCTTTATGCAAAATCAAAGTTTTCTACCTGAATTGCAACAAACCGGAGGATTGATATATGAAATAGATTGAAAATAATATGAAAGTATTTTTAAATTCGTCTAATGTTTTTAACGTTTTAAATTACACATATTCATTTTTGTCATAAATGTATAAGAGGTAAATAAATAAATGTATTCAGATTATTCGCACTATAGGAGAAATTATTAAATAAATAAAAATTAAATAAATCGAAATTCAATAAATAATGGCAGAATAAATAAAACTGAAATAATAATAGAGGATAAAATAAATTTGAAATTCAATAAATGAGAGCAGAATAAATAAAAATGAGAAAATAAAAATCCCTTATTTGGCGGCAGTTCAATTAAGTGGCCACCCCGCAACGAAACTATTGTTCAAGAGAGCACCGGCGCGGCGCAAGGGTCTCGAATCCGTCTAAATTATGCTGCGCGAAATGGTCGTGCGCGCACGGCAAAGTCAAACGAATATGTATAAAGCCGCGGGAGTGGATGTAGCCAAATCCATTAAATATTTGAACGAGCGAAAGAAGCGAAGGAAGCCTGATCTCCGGAGGAAGTCTCCCCTCGGCTCTTAGGCGCCGTAGCTATCTAGCCTCTCTGTATTAATATTTGCGTTTACATTTCTTCATCGCAGTTCCTCTTATCTCAACTCGATATCGTTGCAGCTTTTAGGGCAGGCGTTCCGGCAGGTCTGTCCATTTCTACGTGTGCATTATCATCGCAAATAATCTTCGTCTGGCCCCGTGATTTCAAAATCATTCGACGAATTCCGTGCACACGGGAATGAGAACGTCAATATGTAAACTTAGTCGAATAATTTCGAGTCGATGTACCGCTAACAAAATTGTTGCGATCATTTCAAGATGAGTTTGACTATACTAGTTAATTATATCTTGTTACACGCTTGTTTATTCGTCTTTCTGTAGACTTGACGAAATTAAATATTTATCATTGCTTTAAACCGATTGGTTCAGTTAGCAAGTCCAATATTGTTACATATAGCTTACATTACACAGGCGTTACATTGTTTTTAAATCCTTACGAAACATTGTCTTTAAACAGTTCGCTGGATCTCGATCGACAATTGTTTAAACTCCAATTAATGTTATTGGCGCACTGGTTCGATCAATTGGAAAAAATAAGCCTTTAAACCTATTGTCTTTAAACCTATGAACGCGCGCGGCAGCGCGCGAACCAAGTTCCCCTCCCGCCACCTCTAAGCTGCCGAGTAGTTATTCTCGTACGATAGTTTAGCGCTTTTTAGACATATTGCCACCGCCACTGCCGCTCTCCCCGGTAACCGAGGTCAACCAAAATTTTTATTTGAGCTAGATATAATATCAACTAACTCTCATGTAAAAAGCAACTTTCTATCTAGCCTGGAACCTGAGATAAAAATACCCCAAAAACGCATAATTCTTGGAATACATATTGGAGGATCATGTTAATTCTAACCCACTTCCAGACAAGCTAGAAACTTGAAATTTTGGAATCAGGTGTCTTTTATATCCAAACGAACAGGAAAAATCGAAAATTCCGAAAAAAAAATTTTTTTAGAAAAACCCGAAAATTTTTTTTTTCTTTAAATCAAAATACCACATACGTCATGTGGTTGGGCCACACCCTGTATGCTTTGGGTTAAAGCCTTTCGAAAATTTTGTTATTTTTGCGATAGGACGCACCGTTCCCGAGATACAGCCATTTTTTAATTTTCAATTTTTTTTTTCGAAAAATCAAAAGACCACCTACGTCATGTGGTTCGGCATACCGTATATGCTTCGCGTAAGGTCTGTCGAAAATTTCGTTATTTTTGCTGTAGGACGCAGCGTTCCCGAGATACAGCCACGTGCGTGTTTTAAGTGAGATGCATCATGCTATTTTCTGCAAATTTCTTACAAAAATAACATGATATCCAAACCAAAACACTTCGTGTAAAAGGTGGACCAAGGTCCCCGGCCCATCCACTTCAGTGATATGAAGGATGGACCAAGTTCCTCTCGCCTATCAAAGTTGTGATATGATGGATGGATCAAGTTCCTCTTGCCTTAATAAGGGCTGTGATATCGGGAAGGACCAATTCCCAGAGGCCAATGATTGTTGTACTTACCTAATTCAAACTTTCCAACCTAGAGAACTTGGCGTCTGCGCTGGCACTAGTATTTTGACTTGCATGAGAGAAATATAAATAATAAAGTTATATATAAATAAAGATATAAATTTATAACCGGATATGCCGCAGAAGGAGACGATTCTGCAGGAGACGAAGTAACAGCAGATATAAAAATTCATAAGATTTTTGCTTTAGCACTTGGGAATCCGGATATAAATTTTTCTCATGCAAGTCAAAATACTAGTGCCAGCGCAGAAGCCAAGTTCCCTAGGTTGTAAAGTTTGAATTAGGTAAGTACAACAATCATTGGCCTCTGGGAATTGGTCCTTCCCGATATCACAGCCCTTATAGGCAAGAGGAACTTAATCCACCCATCATATCACAACTTTGATAGGCGAGAGGAACTTGGTCCATCCTTCATATCACTGAAGTGGATGGGCCGGGGAACTTGGTCCACCTTTACACGACGTGTTTTGGTTTGGATTAAACCTATTCCCTTCCATATAACATGTTGCAATGGCTATGCTTTTCAATTCAACAAGATAGAGAACATGATATCGAAGGAGGTGGCACGAAATTCAGTAGTACGACTCAACAACAAGTCAGACGACCGAAAATTTGTCGAAAATCGAATCTTGTTTGTGTATTCAAAGTTTTCGAAGATGTTAATCTAATTCTATTATCGAATATTTATGTGCAGGTAACAGTTCTCTGAATCTCGATCGACAATTTTTTAAACTACAATTAATGTTATCGGCGCACTGGTTCGATCAATTGGAAAAATAAGCAAGTTTTTGCAAAAATATTACATGAAATTTAATTCGACGTTTCGGTCTCAATTTAAACCATTTTCAAGAATAGAAAACTTCCGTAAATTGCGTCTGTAAGAATTAACCAAAGACATAGCAGAAAGAGCAGAAAGTAAAAGTGTGTGAAAACTCACATGCTTATAAAACAGTATTAATTTAAATTCTTAAGGGTTATTGAACAACGTGTTGGTTCCATGCTGGTGACATGTGGACTGAGTATGTGCAATATGTGCAGGGTTAGGAAAAAAGAACGCATTAATTGTTGTGTAACTAACATCTTTATTTTTCGCTGAACATAACATTACAATATACAATACAATATTAAAGCTGGTTATCGAATATTCATGTGCAAGGTTGAGTAAAAAGAACACATTAATAGAGTTGTAACTAACATTCTTTATTTTTCGCTAAACATAACATTACAATATACAATACAATATTAAAGGCGATTATCGTGGTGAGATGAGAAGAAGGTTCCTGGCAGGAATACGACGAAGTAGGTACGAATGCGTAAGCTTGAGGTGACTCGAGAACCAGGAACGTCACGGGGAGCTAGACAAGAAGAAAAATGTGTAACGTGCAGTTTAGGAAAGTGACAGTGGCGCTACTAGTGCAAAATTTCGGAACCTCGAGGTGCTGCTTTTTTTCCTACACATGTTTCGCATGCTGCCGAATATTATAAATTACTCCGAGATAACGTAAAAATATGCATTTCGGGCACTGGACAGACATAGATTGGACTTTTAGGAATCACAATTGACCGCTTCTGAACTCCTCATTGCGACGTTGAAGCGTCAGTTTGTGTAGAAACAAACCCTTGTAATTGCATATAATAGCGATGTGTGTGTGTGTGTGTGCCACCACACTCTCGCTCGGGCACGCGGGCACCCTTAAGAAATATTTGATCGAGCAATCTAATTTTTATTGAGTGTACAAATTAATACGTGCGGCTCTTGTAATCAATTACAGTTTTATCTTGAACATACGTGTCTTACGCTAACCACTATTTAACCTATAAATTAAAAATGTTTAAACAAGCCGAACGGTGCATGAAATTAAATCCAAAGGGCAGAAATAGAATGTCTAAATGGCCAAGAACGGCGAGCGAAGCTTCGAAGAAAGCAATTCATCAAGTGGCGAATATCCATCAAGCGAAATTGATTAACACCTAGATCGCAGCGACAAGAATGCATGCATTTTTAAAGAGGGAGCGAGTGCATCGTGCTTACAATTATCGAATATTTGCCGGAAATACGTCAGAAATAATATTCGCCGTATCTGTTGATCCGCTGCTCGAGGAACGTGGATAAATGGACGAAAAAAATTAGCATCGAGTGCAATCAATTAATGATGGTACGGATCGTCCCGATCAAAATGCACGGCGGTGTAAATGTTTAATGTCGGCCGATAAACTGAGAGTCTTGCGTTCGGCAAATCCCCGTGAGATATAAGGGTTGCGGGGGTGTGGTGTGGGTATGGGGCGGGTCGTCTCAGGACTCTGCGGGGACCGTTAACGATTCGACACTTCGTTAATGAAAAGCCCGAATACAATTAGCGGTGAATTTATTTAATTAACGATCACGGGACAGCAGGTGAAACTGGCGCGTCGGACAGGACGAATGAACAAATATCTATATCGAAGAAGCCAGCCGGCGAGAGACTAACGAGGTCCTCGAGACAGCTCCCTCCAATCAGCCAGATCATTAACTCCGATAATTAATAATGATCGGAAATCGATCGCGTAGTGACTCGACTCGGCTATTGTTCCGACGCAGTCCAGGACGATTGTAGTTTTAGTTGCTTCGGCTGCGATGCTTGTCTGGTGCCAACTTTCTCGATCGTTTAAACATTGTTTTACAAGACCCGCGTCGAATCAGAACTAACAGATTGCCGATTCGGTCCATTCCTCACGAAAACTATTAAGAAGCATAACAAACTGCGAGAATATTGAGTTAACGTGGAGTGTGGTAACTGCGCACTAGTTTTAAAAACTTAACGCTGTTGGTATCAAACTCTTGCCACAGTTATCACTGATGAATTAGTATTATGTAGGATTAGTAAATATTGTTTGAATTATCGATCGTATGCTTGTTAAATGAATAATATGTTAGTGTTCTCGGCACAGCGGTTCGATCAACTAATTACGAAAAAGCAAATTTTGCACGTTAACTTAAACTCTCAACGTTTCGATCCGTGTGTGGCTCCTTTTCAAGAAAGTAGAAAAACTGCGTCTGAAAAAGATTTTATAATGTAATAAACAAAAACTGTAGAATTTCTGTGAAATCGGATTGCAATTCTTCATCAAAATACTGTACTAAATTACTTACTTGCTTTATGGAAATCTTACAAACGGAATTGAAATGTCTTAACACATGTTGTTCTCATGTCGTCGAACAAGCTACTGGATCAGAGATGCAAAGCCAATAGAAACAGAACCCAACGGGTTAATCGATCAAAACACAAGCCGTGAAAACGTCACGAACCCAACCTTTATAACTAGTGACCATATAATGAAAACTTTTGTTAAATAAACAATGTGATTGGGATGTTATGTCCATAACAAGTAATAGGATAACAATTGTTGTTAGTAAGTGATTAATCATAACTCACTACTGGTTCAGTAGTGTTGCGCAATATTCTTGAATCGTAGGTGTTTCATACCTAAGATTAACGCTAGGATGTTTAATCATATAAATCGTTTCCAGTAGGATCCTATTATTCAAATTACTTTCCTTTTCAATTGTTTTAACGTTTTCAAAATCAAAGATGTGGTCAAACTCAATAGAGTGTTTTGTTAAAGCAGTATGTTGTGTTGGATTCAGAAAAATATTTCGCTTATGTTCCCTGATGTAGGATTAGTGCCCCGAAAATGGGGCAACTGCTTCTCTGAGAGATAAAAATGGTTTCAAACCTTATTTCAAGTGCTACGGGGCAAGAAAAGAATGATTAACAAGCCTGCTTTAAAATGCTTCTTATTGCATTGAATTATATTGTTTAGTTCTATATTTTTATCCATTTTTAAACAAAGAAGTACTTTTATGGTGAAATATGAAAGGGGGGATACAGTGATATTAAAACAAAGTTTAAAGATGCTTTCGAATTTTGTTTCAAGTGCTACGGGGCAAGAAAAGAATGATTAACAAGCCTGCTTTAAAATGCTTCTTATTGCATTGAATTATATTGTTTAGTTCTATATTTTTATCCATTTTTAAACAAAGAAGTACTTTTATGCTGAAATATGAAAGGGGGGGATACAGTGATATTAAAACAAAGTTTAAAGATGCTTTCGAATTTTGTTTCAAGTGCTACGGGGCAAGAAAAGAATTATTATCAAGCCTGCTACAAAATGCTTTTTATTGCATTAAATATATTGTTTAGTTTTATAGTTACCCATACAGTACGCACTTACCCCACCGTGATAGTACGCTCTTGCCCCGTATAGTAATACTTACGGGGCAAGAGCATCTTGGTGTTTTTCTCTATAAATTTTAAAAAATACAGTAAAAACGGTTTATTTAATGTAAACCTACATCAATATTTGTTGTACTTACCTAAAATAACAACACAGAATATATTAATAACTTGTAAACTATTGCATGTTCAGGGTAACCTCAAAGTTGTACGTGTACCTCGCACGTGACTATTTGGCATTGGTTGATTTAAGCGAGGAAAACACCTTTATTCTTGGGCGACATCTATGTCGAATAGTTCATACTAACGTATACTACATTAATAAATACAAGCTAGAGAAATTTCGTTCATATTATAATAAAAATAACCAATTAACGCACTTGCCCCGTTTACGCACTTACCCCACTCCACCTTGCTTATAATTTTGCAGATTTAAAAATAAAATAGAAATGCTCCTATACATTCTCTTGAATGTCTATTAGGATTATTAATCCGTTGCCGTATCGTTATCTGTACAGTTACAGCGATTAAAAACGTCTTCATCCCGAAAAATGTCGTAAAAGGGAAAAGAAAATTTATATTTTTTATATGCCTACACATAAGGAATCTATCATATATCATATATCATATGGAATAAAATTTTATTTCATTTAAAAAGAACCGCGTAACATTCATATTTGTTAGACTTTGTTTCAAATCTTCGTAACGAGTGTGACTTGTTAAAATACGGCAAGGGGCTAAAAGAAGGAATACGTTTTCCAACGTCTGTTTAGAATAGTTTTGTTTGACCTTCAGGTCGATAGACTATGGAGAAATGTACAATTTAATGGACCACTAAGGTATAAGTGAACTTCCCCTACGAGGTACGCGCGGACACTATAGTCGCTCGCTCCACGTATGGATTGAAGTGTTCTCTTTCAAAGCTGGAACGAGTTGGTGAGTTAAGGGTCAACAAGTAGAAGGGTGTTAATTCTCTCGTTATATTCTCCTTTGCATCCCCCTCCTGTCGGCCTCTTTCTCTTCGGTCCCGAGCTCCCTTGTTCCCACTGTGGAGCGACCGATAATGGACTTTTAATGCGTTCGATTTGCCAGTCGGCAATGGCAGCATCCCCCTACGCTCTTTATACACAGTAAGATTTCCATACTTCCGATTCCCTCTGCTCGAACCGGGAGCATACAGAGTCGTCGTCTATCCCATCTGTCTTTATCGGGAACGTTAATCACAATTGTCAGAACAGAAACGGAACTATTCGATTTATACAGGCTGTCCTTAGACTGGGGCCAATAGTTTCAGACGCTTCGACAATCGAGTTTACATTGTATATCGCATTCATTGAATTATAGAAACTGAAAGCTCCAGGTAGCATCGCGAGACTTTGTTCACTTTCTCATTATTCGAGAATTTTCATAATTCTACGAACAAAGAAGGTTGCCCTTAAATAAACGATTATCCTTACTCGCGTTAGCGTAGTCGGCGCTAGCTGTAGTCTTCTTCCAAGGGGAAATATCCCATTAAACATTTGTACTTCGTGTTAAATTTTTACCACCGCAAGAATAAAAATGCAATGCACGAAAGATAACGTTGTGTGCTGTTTAAAGAGCGGATGTCCACCGGATGAACATTTGTTTCGCTTCTTTCAACAGTTTTGATGCGGTGCAAATGTTCATTTGAAGTAAAATCGTAGAGAGAGTCATGTGACACAATTTTTTGCTAATAAAAAACAGAAATTCTACGAGCATGAGATTGCCTGAAAAGTCGTAAGAGATCACAGAACAAAATGTCATAAACCCTATTCTAAATGGTAAAAAATTGGCGTTCATTTTCCCTTGAGAAAACGAAATGACTATGCGAACGACCTAATAGTAAAATGATGCGAACACAGTTTTGCAGATTTTTTGGCGATCGTCAGGAGTCGAGCAATCGCTGCCAAGCTAGAATTTCGATGTGGACACGATGATGCTACCGCGGCTCGATAGGGGAGCGACGAACACTGACGTGTATCGGGCTCAATCGATATTTGCCGAGACATAACTCGATAGAATATCGAATGAACACGCCAAGCCCTACTGCGTCGAGGCTCCCCTTAGTAATGAGTCAACCTCGCGGAATTGTCCCGCGAGCTATGACCATTTATCGCTCCGAGGGATTTTTATATTTTAAAATGAACCGGCGGGGGAAAAAAGTCTCTGAACTCCGCATTCGACGCCGCGTTCCCAACTTTGTTCGGAAAATTGTTTAAAACATTCGTACCGTTCTGGCTCTGTTGTCCGAAACATCATAAGCAGATCGCGGAATTTTATGGCAAAAATGAATTGGTGAAATGCTAAACGTAGACACTGTGTTCGCTTATTGCTCGAGATCTTTCTTTCTTCGTGATCGGTAATTTAAAATAAAAATTGTCCACCTGAATTGCAACAAACCGGAGAGACATAGAAATTTATTTTCCCTCTTAATATGTTCAATAGGTTGAAAATGATATAAAAGTATTTTTAAATTCGTGTAATGTTTTCGACATTTTAAATTACACCTGATTTTTGTCATAAATGCATAAAATCCGCTGTCTACTGATCGCATTGCAGATTAGCATCCACCTGTGAATGGACAAAGCGGGGTGATTACATGCATTAAATTCGCTGTAATATCTGATTAGAGTGTTACCCACCCACTAATTTTACTCCGCGGTAGACGTTAAACACTCTTGAAACATGCCTAGGCAAAGTGAAGCATAAAATTGTTAGCCATTAATAGTCATTGTCTCGAAATTATTAATGATCCCCTCGAGCACACGAGCATTCACTGACAAGCTGAATGGTAGAAATTACCACCCTTATCAACGTTATTTTTTCCCTCCATTTGTCTTCATTTCGCTCCCATCAATTTGATAGGAAAATCCGCCCTACGAAGAAAGAAGCTGACACATTAACTCCATTAAGGCGATATATGGCCCATGGAAAACAGTTTTCCACGTTGTACATTGTATTTATTATGTGGACCTCGTATCTCTTGTAATATAATAGTACTTCTGCGAGAGTAATAATCGGATTGCGGACTTTCATGCAACAAAGAAATCGTCTGCATTCACTTCAAGACGCACCAGATACATAGACATTTATTAAGTATTTTAATAACTTCGAAATAATGCAATAGTATTTTATATAAATCCTTTAAGCGGTTTTACAAACTTGAAAGATTTTGTGTTTCCCACCAGCTACATAGACACTTATTAATCATTCTAATAAGTTCGAAATAACACAATAGTATTTTATAAATTCTTTAAATTTTTTTACAACGTATTTTCCAAGAGCTACATAGACATTTATTAACCATTCTAATAAAAAGGTTCGAAATAATACAATAGTACTTTATAAATTCTTTAAATGTTTTTACGAATTGGAAAGATTTGGGGTTTCCCACCAGCTACATAGACACTTATTAATCACTTTAACAAGTTAGAAATAATAGAACAGTATTTTTTAATTCTTTAAGTGTTTTTACAAATTTGAAAGATTTCGTATTTTCCACTTTGGTTTATCCTTTGGTAGAATTATGGTTGAAAGCGCACCGGGTGTATCACAGTGGAATGGATTCGATGAAGTGTCCCTCATGAAATACAAGAAAATCGCTCACTAACCCCATTCAAGCGTCGCGTGGGTCGTGGCAAGCTGTTTGTTCTGTTATAAGGACTAAAGGAGAGCACACGTTTCGATAGGAATGCTGTCTGTTAAAGATAAGGGTAGCCACCCCTCGACAGAAAGGATCCTACAATATGCTAGACACCTCACTAGCACATACTGGGTGTACATTTTCCATCTATCGTCATTGTGCTTGCCATAAAGTACGCTTCAATCAGAGCATCCACTGAAACGAAAATGAACAATCCTATGATATACAGTAGGTGTACGAAGTATTCGTACATCTTTTAAAAACTAATAACTTCTTTATAATTGTACCAAACGACCTGATTATTTATAATCAATTAGAAGCATTAGTTTACGAGCTGAAATGCAAAAATATTCTCAATAAATTACAATTTACAAGGTTGCATGCAAAGATAAACAAGGCACTTTTTAAAACATTTTCATTTGGACTCTTAATGTGAAAATTTAAAATATATGTTTTCTACATCTATGTTCTTTATGCACATGTTGAAAATCTCATCGAAATCGATTGACGCAGGAAAAAGCAACAAATTTTCCTTAAGAATCCAAATAAAAAAGTTTTAGAAAACGCCTTCTTTATTTTTGCATTTAACCTTGTAAATTATAATTTTTGGGAAATCTTTTTTGCATATCATTTCGTAAACTAATGCTTCTAATTGATTATAAAAAATCAGGTCGTTTGATACAATAATAAAAAAAGTTATTAGTTTTTAAAAAGTGTACGAATACTTTGTACACCCACTGTACTTGCAACTTGCTTTCAAATCCTGAAAAAGGAATAAATGAGTTGCAGATGACTGTTTCCAATCATTGTCAAAATAAAATGCACGGTTCATTGTATAGGAATTAATATCTATTAATTTTTCAATTATACTTGTATTCATTAACATCGAATAGAATTTATTATCAAAAAGTCGACTGACATTCAAAATGTCCACTATTTATATAATAATATGTACAACAATATCCTTCCTTCGTTCCATAGTGAAACACTTAACGGAGTATCAATAGTTCATAACTCCGAGGCTGTTTACCTACATCGGTATTTACAATAATGGGAACAGTCGCAGAATTAATTATATCGATGTTAGTATATTATGTATGGACGCTTATGTACATAGAATCCAGCGCGATGAATATTCGAAACCGGTATTCGTAACAACGACGCACACGTTACCTGTATGTTCTTACTAGAACAATATTGGCACAGGACATGTATGTGCAGCCATAAACAAAGCAATTTGCGAATCCCCTGCTAAACCGAGTTTCATTAACGAGCAAATTCTCCGTCAGGATTTTAATAAGGATTCGTAAGTATAAATAAATGCAGTACGAGAATAAGTTTTTCCTTATGTTTCTTTTTAGAATAATTTTCTGTGAATTTGTATTCCTGAATTTTCTCGAAATTTTATTTCTTTTCTGGTTTCGTATGAAATATTATAATGTTTTCGAACAGTATTATGTAGGCAATATATTGGTAGATCGAATAGTAAATTTATTTTTCTGTGCTCAGTTAGGATATACGAATTGTAAAATTTTCACGTTATATCTTTAATTTCTCTGTTGCTGTTCCCTCTTCTGTATTCCCACACTTCGTTTATATTCCATCCTCCCCTAGTGTTTTCACGTTTTCCGCCTTCATAATTGTCTTTCTATTTCCACTTCTGTTATGTCTGGCAACTCATTTCTATTCTATCTGTATTTCTTTTACCGTTCTTTTATTTTTATTCCTACTCCTCCTAATAAGTACGCACAGTATTTTCCACGGTCATTCAATTTAGTGTTTTCTCGTATGCTTTCTCATATGTTTTCTCGTTTTACGTTTCTATCTCCGATTTCGCCGATTTTTCATTCTTTTAATTTTACGATAAACGCCTGTTCTGCTATCTAAATCAACTTTCAAACTGTGCCCCAACTGTGCGTGTGAAATTGAGGCAATAAAAATAACATATTATTTATTTATTTATCTATTGATGCTGTAAACCATGTTTGGTTCATATAGAATATATTAGTATAACACTTGTGCAATTAATAATGAAGTATACAGTCGTTACATAAAGATAAATCTTGCATTTTTTGAGGAAGTAAAAAATAAGTAATATCGCTGTAATGTCTGGCACGCTTAAAAAGAAATTAATAATGAAAATAACATATTGGATAATATTGTAAAAGGTCGCTTACGTTATGTTCCTCGTCGAAACGATTGTTATTGTTGTTCGTGTGCCATTGCGAGCGCGTTTCTCGTTCTTCAAAGCTTATCCGAAGTTGATTTTCCGTCAAAGCGTTCGGCAAAACGGCCATTTTATCTTTCCACGTCCACGCGGAGAGTGAAAACGAGGTCACTTGAACGCACTTTTTGCTTTTCGAGAGGGAAAATACTCCAACACTCCCGATATTCCCCACATTTACTCTCTTTCCTCGCAAAGCGGAAAAACGTGTTCGTTTTCACTTTCTGGAGTAATAACAAAATTAAAACGAACCTGCACGATGGCGCTCTCGGAGAAGATTGGCTTGAATAAATTAAATATCTAATTTTTAATGAACTGTTATCAAGTTTACTCAGATACTTTCAAACCTGTTTCACACTTCAAACATTAAAAAATGAAATTTTTATCGTGAGCCATCATATCCGCAGAAACCCTAGAAAATGTTGTTCGTTCACTGGTAATCCGATTACGCATTGGTTTTAATGGACAACACTTCGGACACCGCTTGAACTAGAAATCGTGTTACGAAAATATTTAGGAACGATTCATTTTAAGCCCTATTTGGTATAATCTTCTTTTTTCCTTCGTAATTCAAAGCAAAGTAACAAAAACCAGATTACAGCACTGTGTGGCCGGCTTGAAAATATTTTTCGTGCAACAAATAACCTACGAGTTATTTGAAGTAATCGTGTATTTCAGACTCGCCGTGTATACGATCTTTTTAAACAAATTTTGAATCGCGTTGTACGGTAATCTACTGCGAGAATCTCCGAGCAGAATGACAATAGGAGGATTTCATCTGCAGCAGAATCCAGCAGTTCTATCGGATAGCTCTGTGTCAGTCGCTCGCAGAAGACTTGTAAATCACCCCGTGGAGGGCGTGTAAGGGTGCCCAGGGGGGTGTGCCACAGGTTTGAATCGCGGACGCCTTATCAGTTCGCGCCACATTGACTGAACGACGAAATACGATTCCGCACTTTGTTTCTCCCGTGCAACGGCTGATAATTGTACGGAAGCCGGTGTATTGCGTCGCTTAGATTACGTTCGCTCGGTGCCTTCTTTGAGACCGGGCACGGAATGGCCCGCGGCACAGGCGAGGAAATTTGAAGGCGATGAGCGGGAATAATTACTTCGCCGAGCCACCAAACGAAGGGACCCCGAGGACGCTCTGGGAATCGAACGGATTAACGAGTGTGCGCGCCCGCGTTTCTGTGTGCAACCGCGACAGAAAGAAGTTAATCCCCGTGTCGGAAAATTCGTCGCAACCACCCTCTCCCCGGCGCGGCGCCCCTAATTATGAAAATGATCCAGAGAGTCGGCGGAAATTCACGGTGCCATTCCCCGCCTCTTTCATGTGTCATTTGGGTGGCTCTTGTTTACTCTCGCCCAAAATGTTTGTCAAAGCTTTTTTTAACACCACTCTCCAGAGTTGTTTAACACTTTACCTACCAGATGCCTAATAATAGGATTTTCAATAATTGTGCTGTACCAAAAGAAAGCATAGAAATGTTCTTCTACATTGCAATCTTAAATGAAACTATTAGATGATGTTATTCAGGATGACTTGTTAGTTCACAATAAAAATTGCTGTTGCTATTGAAAGGTTCCATTCAAAAGGGTTTAGCCAGCTTGTACCATAGATTTATCAAAATTATGCAATAACCACCGGTCGGTAATGTGTTAACACATCTTGTTAACAGGTTTTGTTTAACATATTTTTCGAAGCGGTAAACAGTTTCAAAAATATTCGAGAAAAACGATTTTACGAGCATCAAATTAATTATTTTAATGTTTCATCCACTTGGGGCACGTTTTCCCGTTATCTGTGGGCACCCAAACTTTGCACAGATTTTTTTTTAGAAAAGTCACTAACAAGGTTAGGACCCCAAGTGTCCGACTTCGATTTTGATGATTTTTTGTGAGATGTTGGTATATGGATCCCTAATTATGTATGCAAAATATTAGGTGTAGTTACTCAATAGTTTTAAAGATATAAACAATTGAATTTTCACGCAACCTGCTTACACGGCTAATGGGACTTCGAAAACTACAGCTCAAATCGAAACTTTAATTGTTCATATCTTTAAAACTATTGAGTAACTACACCTAATATTTTGCATAGATCATTAGGGATCCATACACCATCATCTCACAAAAAATTATCAAAATCGAAGTCGGACACTTGGGGTCCTTCCCTTGTAAGATGTCACCCACAAAATCAAACTCCTGGCGTTGTAATTATATGGTGCCGGATCTCTATGCAAAATAAAAGTGGAGACAATAAAAATGCGTTTCTTCTTCAATAAACAAAATGAATAATTCGTTTAATAATATAAAACCATTTTAATTCAAGCATTTATCGTGCGATAATCGAAGTGAATAATTCAACGCGTATAAATGTCACTAATTCAAATTCTTTACAACGCATTCGAAGCTATTGATCGGCTATTTCCCGAAAGTCCGTACAACTACTAAATCGGCGCGATCTGTCGCGACGCATAAACTTAACAACGATTCAGAGGATTTTTGGCTGGGCGATTTATGAAAACCATCGCACCCTGTAATTTCTGGTACGTGCCATAAAACGCCGGCCGAGGATCTCTGTTGTTTACGTTCATGAATGCGATCATAAAAAAAAGAGCGTATACTCCGCCGCGTGCCAAACCGGCAAAAGCCGGCTGGATTAATGGAGACTTTGAATTATGTATCGTACGTGTCTAACTTCTGAGTGAAACTTTCGAACACGACACTGGACGTATTCCTCTGTTCACATACAAGTGATGCTTTCAACTTCTGATCCAACATTTACGTTCGCCGTATGAATATTTCAAGTTTCGCGGAGCCTCGAACTTGCATCTCCTCCACGGCGAGAGTATGCGTTCGCTTCGTTCTAAAAAGTGCTGTTTGCTCGGTTAACAAGAAACCGGGAATCGAGGAAGTTTAGGCAACGGATAGCTACACTAAACCATGCACGGTTCGCGTTCCGTCAGATAATAGCGAATACAACTTCCTCTCAATATTCGCTTCTTTGCGCTTGAACTTGTGCTTGATCGAAATTCACTTAATTACTAGGTTCACTTAATTAACTAGAAGTTGATGGTTGATGGAAATTGATTGATGAAGCTGATGGTAAACCATTTGCTATAAACCCAAGAACACGATCTCAGTATTTGTTTAGAGTTAATAAATTCTGAATGAAATTCGAAGGAAACCGAGTTTGCCATCGCGAGTTCAAATCCTTTCGAGCACCACACCATGGATACTAGGATTATCGCCTAACAGTTTAATTATGTTTTCGTCTTTCGGATTAAATCCCTTGAAAAGGAGTACTCCTGCAAGTTTTCAGGGATTAAGAGACTCTGACCCTACTGGCAGTTTCGTTGACATCGAGGACCCTTGACATGAACTTTAACCTGAGGGTCCTAAGCCATGGTCGACTCTTTCATTGCGCTTTTAAATGATCGGCCGAGTGAAGTATTATATCGCCTGTTTCCAGGTTATTTCATAAAAGCCAGAACGAGAGAAAACAATTCCTCCAATCAGACGGAATGTCTTTGTGGTCGAAATAATTCTTCCACTTTTCTCCCCATCAGGAAAATGTTACTATATGTGCCCATAATTGTGAAAGTGGTTTGAGTCATTTATTTCTTAGTTTCGAGATATTTGAAGGAAAAGGATATTAACACGATATGAAATAACGGTTCATTTTTTACAGTATCGTAAAAATTGCATTGAATTAATGTGTGAAATAACTGATGAACTCACTTTTCTTTAAACTTTCACTTAGATCACACGGGCACATATCAGAGTTGGTCAAAAATTTAATCAACGATGACGAATTTCTACTTCAATCGTTGATCGCAATTAACAATTAATCTCCTAGTTTAGTCGTTAATTGCGGTTAACGATTAAATTTCTACTTTAGTCGTTAATTGCGATTAACGATTACATTCCTTTCAATTGTAATCGTCAATCGGATAATCGATTAATGTTTCACTGCTAAAATTTCGAAATAAAACACGGAATCAAAACTGTATGAATTATGAAAAAAATGTAAACTGAGTTTAGATGTATTGTCATTTGGTCTATAATACAAACTCTGTTTACGTGCTTTTATGTTTTTTTTCGATGATTTCTTTTTTAATCAACGATTGACGATTAACTTCATCAGTCGATTGAATCAATCGTCGATTTTTCAATGATCTCCTTTTTTAATCGCACACATTAATCAGTCAGTCTTGATTAAAATTTTAATCGATTAATGCCCAACTCTGGCACATACGCATTCTATAAATACCATAAATGATGCATGTAATTATAAGACGATTTTAATTTTCAATATTCATAGCATCGAAAAATTTCCATTGAAATTTACGACAAGATTTATGGTAGTTTCGCAGTAAATTGAGAGAAATACTTTTCTATTTAACCGTTACTGTTCTAATCAATTTATAGAGATTGTATGAAGTTTGTTCGTTTTGTTTAACGACAGTGTGCGAAAGGAACAAAATTCCTATAGCCAGCTAATGTGTATTAAATTTCGTTGACAGGGCAAAGCTAGAAGAAGACATGGAGGAACAATTTCAAACAGATTTTAATGCAATTGTTTGCCCAACGCGATATCGGCAAGAGAAGAAAGTGAGCTGATGGTCTTAACGGAAGTCACGTAGAGAGGCTTAAGTCGCAAACAGCTTCCTCGTCCGTCGGATCTATTAATTTAATGCCGTGAGATCGCTTTGTTTTCCCTCTAAACAACTTCGTGATGCAACGCGACGGCGGAAACTTGTCCCCGGCCGTCGAACCGGAAAATATCGTGAGCTCTTGCGAATTCGAGGGGCGAACTGCTCCGATCCCGCCCGATTTTCACTCTGCCTACACTCTCCTGCAAAAAGTACTGCAAAACTTCTGGCGAAACACATTTCTTTTTTTTTCTCTCTTGCACCGGCGAAATTGAATGAACCCGCGCATTATGCAAACGCAATCGTTTCAGTTTTATTATTCCGGAACGCCCGCGCGTGACTGTCGTCCGAACAGCCTAATTTTTCCCACCTATTAAAATTCGCGTATTTCTTGCTTATTAAAGACCAGCGAGAAATTATGGTCAACGGAAATGACCTTTACCATTTTATTGGGTTGGAACGAAAGTTCGTTGCGTTTCTAAATTAAAATTGAAAGCTGAAATTCAGATGTTTATTCGTAGATTAATTCAATAACAACATATTTTCCATTCTGTTCTATTACTTCTTGCGATTTTCCAGGTAACTTCTCGTGTTATTCAATAAACATATGAATAAAAACCTTAACTGCGGAGCAGAATTCCAAGACCTAAATCATGTTATATGGCAATGCCCAGGCTACGAAAACAAACGTAATACATTGGAAACAAAGCTCCTCAAAGACAAGTACTGTTTCCCTCTTTGTATTAATTCCTTCTTATGTAAACCTGACATATAGAAAGCCTGAAAATAATTTATAATTCCCTCAAACACAATGTTCCGTTAGAATTTAGAAACAATGTAAACCTATTTAATGTAAGCCGAATGCAATAGTATTGTACTTGCTATATAAACCACTTGGTTTAAAGCAATAAATAAACATATGAATGAATAGCTTAATTTTATCTTTGATTCCTAATTTGAAAACGCTACGAACTTTCTCTTTCCAACCCAATATTATCCTCTGTCCGTCAAATAATTATTCTGCCATTATTCTTTTCGAAAATTCACGTGAACAGAGAAAATCAATTTTTTAACAAATAAAATCCCTTTGGATGGTTCGAAGTAATTTGTACAAACATTTGTTTTGAATACTTCCCTCAACAAGAGTATTCGTTTGTTTGTCATTTATTCGCTCCCGTCCACCCCTGAAACAAATACAGTATCGTATTTGTTTACACGCGGTGTTTATTGGTTCGTTTAATAATTCGATCGATATCGTGAAATACATACGCGTACGTTCCCCAATAAAAGTACGTCAATCCAGAAACGAATTGAATGGCATAATTCTTATACGCTTTTATTGCGTGCATAAAGTTCGCTGGAATCCTTACCACAGGCCATCGTCGAATACGTTTATCTTCGCGGATGTTTGTCCGCACGATAGAGAAGAGGGTCTTTTATTGTTGAGAAACTTTCCGACGGGTTTGGCTATCAGTTGAAAAAAAATACATATATATCGGAAGACGGGGGTGGGGGTTGAATTTATTATTAGCTTCGAGCCAACTAGGAGGTGGACTATTGGGCGAAGTCCATTGAAACTCCCCTGCCTCGGGGTAATAAAAAAAATGTCCGGGGAGAGAAAGGAAGAAAGAGAGCGAGAGAGAGAGAGAGACGACGGAGAGGGACAAGTCAGGACAAGAAATAAAAAATGAAAGGAGAAGCTGCACATAAGAGACGGGAAGAGCTCGTACAGAGCGACGTTGGAAATCGCACGGGAACCAAGGTATTGTTCTGAGAACGTTTCGGATAGATATGAGCAAAGCCAACCCATTCACGAATTTTCCCTCTGGGCACGTGAAACGCGAAACAGAGATAGCAAATAGTATTATCTATCCACTACCGGGCTGTTTAGGATACGATATAATTCCAGAAAATACTGCTTTTTATGGTAGAGGATAAACCGAGCGCTAAACGCAATTGATACCTATATATTTTCCCATAATAATACATAGTCCCATAATAATAGTAGCAAAAGAAAATAAATATAGAACGCAACATTTATTATTAAAAAACTAGATTACATTAAAAAATAAATTAAAAATATTACTCCTAATTTTTTTATTTTGAGTATTCAGATAGTTCCTGGATTTTTCAACAATTTCGTTATTGCATTTGAAACTTGTAGGTAGGATTAGTTTTAGAGTTGGGCATTAATCGATTATAATTCTAATCATGATTGATTGATTGATGTGTATGATTAAAAACAGGAATCATCGAAAAATCGACGATTGACTCAATCGATTGATAAAGTTAATCGTCAATCGTTGATTAAAAAAAGGAATCATCGAAAAATCGACGATTGATTCAATTTATTGATGAAGTTAATCGTCAATCGTTGATTAAAAAAAGAAACTACAAGAAATTTAGAAGAAATTTAGAAATTTAATCGTTAACCGCAATTAACGACTAAACTGAGAGATTAATTGTTAATTGCGATTAACGATTGAAGTAGAAATTTAGTCGTCAATCATTCATTAAATTTTTGCCCAACTCTGAACTGAAATAAAACAATTGATTTCGATCACCGGATGAAATTAGAAAAGCAGTTATAATTCGTAACAATTAGGTGAACCTAAAAATATTGAAAGATGTGTCAAAACGAATGACAGATGTTACGAAACATTGATTTTGATTGAAGGCTCCGCAATTTTGCGCTACAACATAACTTACAGCTACATTGGCCAATAATCCCCGTTTAAATATTCACTTGCTACTATTATTATGTGACAGAGGGAGTAAATAATATGATCCAATTAATATCATTTAGAAGACAACTGTTTTTATAATTATACTGACACGTGTCGAAAAGTGACGACTCTAATCTTCGCAAATAAAATTGCGGGAAATTTAAGATTGCACCTATTAGTGTAATTTTTCGCTGATTTTTCGCAGGGAGGAAGCTGCAGGAAGGTCTGCGAACGATTGCAGAGCGGCGGCACCCTAATTGCGCGAAACATCGATGAAACCCATGTCCATCCTCCGGAGATTTTATTTCCCCCATGGAAAGGTGTGGAATGGAGTGAAAATGGCGGTCGGCCAAATTTTATATATTCCGTCCGGTAGCTCGTGGACAGCAATTTGCAGCTCTTTACGACGTCCGCGGGGTTGGAGGCTCGCTCTTCTAAAGAAGGTACAGGATTGGCGAAAACACGTCAACGAACACCCCCGAGCTCCCCTCGTGTCATTGAAACACACCCCGACGGATCACATTCACTCCCGATGGGCTTAGATGCCGGGGGTTGTTCGGATAGAAGGCCGAGCTTTTACGAGCTCTTGGCTCGCTCGAAATTTGTCTGGTTGCCATCTGACTATCCCGTAGGATTCTCTTCTTGCCCACATTCTTCCTACCCCGTGGAACTAAGGGGTCGAATCAAGAGACAGCCGGCAATAAAACCGTTGAGTCACCCTTTCGTCTTCATTCATTTTTCTTCCTTCGAAACTTAACGATTCTGTGTCGTCACACAAACGTGCAACGCCCACGATCTCTCCTAGTTTCCGTGGAACTAGTTAAACTAATTTTTATACAAATCGTTATTTAACACCGTAGAACAGAGTACAGGGTGTCCGAAAAAAAAGCAGTAATTCCTAAGGTCATTGCAAGTAACCTTATCCTTTGCGACAATCTTCTCCGCCGGTTTATCGAGGAGTTATCAACGAAAAACATTGACCAATCACAGCGCGGCAAAGTTTCGTTAATAACTCCTCAATAAAGCTACGGAGAAGATTTCCGCAAAGAAAAAAGTTGCTTGAAACGATCTCGGGAATGACCAATGGAAAAATGCCATGAACGAATAAAAAATTAATCCAAATTGATTGGAGCACTGATCGATAAATTTTTAGAAGCTGAATAATTGATTAACGATTTTTAGGGTGAAAGATAAGCGAACGTTTACAGGTGTCAAAGGAAACAATTAGGTGAATGAATCGAATTAGTAATTGGAGCAAATGATCCTGAACGACAGGCCACGTGCTATTTTTACGAGCAGCCAGAGAAGACAAAGGGGATGTCCTTACTCCGAATCATGACTTCCCGACCCGAAAACGTTTTGTCATAGTGACGACTTCTGAAACATTTATCACCGGGCTCTCTTTTTCGTCTCTTTCTTCCACGTTTCTCGCAGCGGAAGTATTTCTTCGTCTTCACAAAGGTACAGAGAAACTTGGTGGAAGGAGAGATCCACTCGAAATCCTTTCTTTTGTCCGTTTTATCCTTCCCTTTCTTTTATTCTTCGCTCGTAGAGGCCATTTCTTCCGACTCCCGGTGACAAGAAGTAAACGAGAACGTACAAGTCGCAGAAATGTCAGCCAGCTGGAAATATATAAGTTCATGAGTGTGTCGTCAAACGCACAATTTTCATTATGTTCTCCTTTTATGGCTAGGAAATATTGCAGTCCTCTTGGTATATTGAAAGAGCAAAGAGAAACTGTCTGTGCCACTTCCTTGCTTCAAATTTTTAACTACTAATGTAGATTCTAATTCTAACGATTTCTAGGAAAATACTGTAATTTTTTATTTATTTTGCATCACGCTGCAAAAGCAGTTCTTCTTTGTCCTTCTACGCAAATGTAACAAAGGACCTGGAATATTGAAAGAGTAAAGAGAAACTGACGGCGTCACTGTGGCTTACTCAAAATTTGTGCCTTTCTCCCATAAATTATAATGTATTTGGTATGTAATCCAGTAGATTTGTACCCGGGGCGACTGCAGATCGAAGTTTCGATCCTGTAGGATCAATGGTTCAGGAGTTATGCTTGGAATCGACGCGAAAATTTTTTATTTTGCATAAAGATCCGCAGACTAATCATAATTTATAGGAGAAAGGCACAAATTTTGAGTCCGCTAAAGTAAATGTAGATTGGAATGCTTATGTCTCCTAGGAAAATATTGTCATTTTCAATTATTTTGTTTAGATTTATGTAATTTGATAAGTATAAGTAATACAGTGACTATAGAATTTGTACTCGCGGACGCCACGCCAATGTAACAGTGGCGTCGTCGTCGGGCGCGGGAAAACTGAAACAGCGGGGAAGTTGTATGCGCTAGATTTACGTTAATGGGCGTCCTCGCTACGGGCTGGTTATCAATAAAATTAGGCGCAATTAACGTATCGATTAAATTATCGAGCGATGAAATTTTCATTGATTTACAAGCACCTGGTCCCTGGGGCGCACAATCGGCCATTGTTCCGGCATAAATATCGCGGCGCTGCGCTGGTTTACAGTGAACGGCGAACAAAATCCGCGGATAATCGACGCTCCTGCGACATTATCAAAATCCATGATAATGACGCGACTGGCGGTATTTCGGCGGCGCGCGGCGCGTCCACCGCCGATAAAATTAGCATGAACGAGGCTTTCGTGCTCACGCGTTTCGCACCTGCAGTTCGAGAGTAACGGGCCATGAATGAGTGCGCGGCAGAAACGCGCGGGAAATGGTGCATGAATGGACGCCTCGACAACACGGTAACGACGAGACAAGTGTGCCGCCGGCGTATTCCGTCTGACGATTCCCCGGAAAATTCAGGAACGCTCACACATCGACGCTCCTTCGGAAAACCCTCTCGGCCGACTAATTTTTCCACTATACTAAGGAACAAGGCGCAAACACTGCGACCAATTTCAGGGAACTGAAAAATTCAGGGTTTGCTCGAACACAGATTTTCAAGTTGGACATATAGTGTCAATATTTTTTTTTTAAATTTTTGTTTGAGCACTTTAAATCATTCTGGGTTTATTTCGCTTTACAAGAACAACTACAAGTGAATACAATAACAATGTCTATTAACACTAAATATATGCAGATTACAATCTTTGAAAAAAGAATGAACACAAAGACAAGCTTCAACGTTTGGTTTCGCTACGGGTGTGTCTACATTTAGAGGTGGTCGATAAATAATCTGATCTCATTAGAAACAAATAGTACAATAACAAATTTGGGACTCGCTTTAAAACTCGATTTTTGGTAGAAAATGTCTATCTCTAAACATATCAGACGAATGACGCAAGTATAGCACCGAGAAATAAGGGAGAAGTTGCAAGCACCGTTGCATTCATTTTTAACAACATCTACGCAGTGTATACTGTGCAGAGCTCGTAGTTCTTTATGTTCCCTCCTTTATTTAAACAATGGCTGCTCCTGAGCAACTAGCACCGCATTAATGAGAACATTCTTGAGAATAAACAGACTTCTGACTATGTTATCAGGGTATGCAACAAACATTACATTTGCAATTAAGCTTCCAACTTACTCAATGCTTTCATTTGCTGTCGTTAATATTTTACAGTGCTTTTCAAGAAGGAGGTTCATTTTATATTGTAGCTCCACGTTTATATTTCCCGCGTAAAGATGCATCGATATCAACATGGTTGGCTTTGTCTAATTTTCAAAGATAATAATTTTTATGAATTGCACGTTCTATTATGTTGGGTTGGCAAGAAAGTAATTTCGGTATTTCGAAGTGAAATAAAACCGAGTTTCTTTATTCAAGCGATGAACTTTAACCCCTTGCCCTACGATTTATTTTACGCTTTCAGTGATCAGAACCTTTTTGTAGTTCGTAATTTCCTAAAAAAGGAGATAATTTATATCCGTTATGTGCCTATCTATTCTCCAATAGCTGTACATTAAGAAAACCAAAATAAAATTTTATTTTGGTTTAAAGTATTTATTAGACTCTGTTCAGAATCTTCATCACGAGTCTGACACGATATTGTAAGGCAAGGGGTTAATCAATAAAATATTTTCTTATTTATTCTTTTCGGCAAAATATCATCGAGCAAAAGGGAAAATATCTTATTCGTTAAAGTGCATTGCTTGAATAAAAAGATTGAGTAATAGTGTTTTAGAGTTATTTAAATTGAAATATCTCGTGAACTACTAACTTTTCGACATACATAGGTTGGTAGGGGAAGTCGGGGTATTGTGAGCCACTTTTTTTATTGCCAAAAACTGCTATTAAATTAAGTTTTTCATCAAATTTCAACGCTAAATGTTGTAGTATGAAGATTTACCGTTCTTTTAGACACAATAATTTAATCGAATATCTGCAAATTAGATGATTTTAAGACTATTACAAAAAATTTGCATTTTCTTGAATTTGGAAAAATCTCGAGGAATCGTGAGCCACTTTCAAAATCAAATAAAAATTACAATTTCTGTTATGAAATGTTTATTCATGTATCTGAATGACAAAATAATTTTTTAATAATAAGAAAAAAAGTTAAAAATAACCACAATTAATCTAAAATGCAAAGCGCACAAGTCCAATTTCTTGCGGTCATTCCAGCGCATTCCAAGTGGGTGGCACGATCGCAGACGTTGCAATGAATGGTGTTTTGGCGGTTCATCTTTTTCGGCATATTTTCCATGAAAATATTATTATTATTATTTATTATTTTTCATTGAGGAACATCAAACACGTGAGGTTAGCTCGTTAAATGTCAAAAATCGAGTGGCTCACAATTCCCCGAGAAAAGTGGCTCATAATTCCCCGAACCCTTATTTTTACAACTTGGCCACAAACAAATAACACAAACCTCACCTAATTCAAATTTCTTTATTTATTTCGAAAGCTTGAAGTCACACAAGTATTATAAACACAGTTACCTGCTTAGATCCACAGAAAAATGTAACAATAATAGACCAAACACGAAATGAAAATAATACTTCGAGCGCAGCGAATTTGTATCTGCTAACAGAGCAAAGTAATGATGCGGGTGCGTACTTCAACTGATCGTGGAAATATTACCTTATTATAAGACAACTCAAAAACAGTTGTTCGCAGCTGTCATTATTTACCAGTAAAACACAAATGGCGGTGGCTCACGATTCCCCGTGGCTCACGATATGTACCCCGACTTCCCCTACTTTTTTATAACGAATGTCCAGCTGCATCGATTGATGTATTAAAAAATACCTCATTCCATTTTAAAAAATGAAGTTGACCTTCATATGTCCTTATGCGTCCACCTACAAAAAAGTTACTACCACCAGATTAATGCCCCCTCGAAACCAAGCAATTTCCATCTGATACATTTTTCCCTAGCACCAATAGCAGCCGAGTTATTCAGGTGGCCTGTTTCAGGTGCCTCACCCTGTACATCTTCTGTGACAGTAAGTGAACAGTCGTCTTACAACAATGTTTTGTGCACAGTTACTGCAACATTCTATGCATACATACAGTCCTTTTAAACATGTTTCTGGTCGCGTCATACGGGAGTCTACAGTAATTTTCAAAAATAAACATTTTTATGAACTGAAAATTCTATTACAAGTTTAAAAACACACATCCAATCTGCGTGATAATTATAAATATTGTATAATATAATATTTTCGTGGTTGCATTGTTTAACCTTAGTATACAATATGTGACAGCACGTGATACGTGGTAATAAGTGTTTCGAATGGCAAGTTGAGGCGGAAGGCGACATTAGTTACGGAATGACCTGACGCGTAGCACACTCGTTGACTATGATCCCTTAACTCAGGGTGAAACGTGCCACAAGCAGCCGACGATGCGAATAACCGGATAGCGGATAGAAAGTGTAGCTGATAGCGGAGCACAGCCAAAGAGGAAATACGAGGGTTGGGGTCGTCTCCGCTTTAATAAGACGCATCGCCCGTTGAACGGTTTCGAACTTTGGATCGACTTTGATTAGAGCATCCTGCTAATGACAGGGGATCGACCGGCGTTTAATCTAATATTCAAAACTGTCTGGGTTAACTCATCAGGAACAGAATATTGGCCCGTCGTAGTTCGAGGGCGTTGGCAAACCTATCCGTGGTTGAATTCGTCGATCCTTGACGCGATCACGCGTGTGTCAACGTTCCGCGCGGTAACAATGTCAAGCAGGATATTAGAAACGCTCTCCGATCCCATTTTCAATCACGGAAAGTCAGGATCGTTTCCTAAAGTCCCGTACAGAAGCTCCGACACCACTGAATTGACAACCAGTTGCCAACGAAAGTGAGATCGCAATTTCTAAATGCGAAGCAAACGTCCATGATATTTATAAGAAAGAGACAAAGCTTTCTTGTTTATAAACAAATTTTTATGAAACCTTTCCCAATACGCGCGCGACAATTTTCCGATTGAAATGAGTACAGACACGATACCATTCGGAGCATGTTTGTTTCTGCTATTTACGATTAAGCGGAACCTCGATTATCCGAACCGACGACGTCAGATAATCACCGGGGCCAGCTGAGAGATTAAGAAGGCGGTGGAAGGAGAATTATGAAAGTATTGTTGAGGCAACAATTATTATTATACAAAAAGGTCCTCGAGCAAGTAATTACGTCACATCAAAATTATTTAAATAAAAATAAAATTTTGAAAAATACCACGTTTTTAAAATGGACTAAAAAATATAAAATAATTTTTCCTAGCCCCGTACAGATTCCTAACCACGTACAGCTAATCCTGAAAATTTGTGATTGTGAATTTTTAACAGCTACGCAAATACTTGTAAGATTTAAAACGAAAAACGTGGGGTAAATGATGTGTCGACACATCAATTAGAAAGAGAGCGCTATGGACCCCGGCTAATGCTCTCTCTCTCACTCTTTGTACCGCGCGCCGCCATTGTGGGCTTCAACTCGCCCATAAGACGGCGCAGTCTATCTCTATATGTCTATGTAAATTTCAGACGGCATTGCAACCCCGTCCTATCGAAAACAAACGCCGTGGTAAAATGTCAAAGATAAAGGTTCGACGTTCAGCGGAGTGGGGATGAGTCAGAGTGGGAACGCGTAGTGGAGTAGGGAGCGCCGTCGCGCGGCGTGGCGATCGCTGAACGCGATGACGTAGGTTTCGCGGGGAGGTGAACAGGTAAATATTTAATTGTTATTTCTCCGAAACGGATAGACTTATGAAAAATTTTTTTTTGAATAATGCATTGTCATCCAGTTCTGAGCCGTGTAATCGATTTCAAGTCTCTAGCTCATCAGGAAGTTAGTTTAAAATCAATTGAAAAATTTGCCACCGAACAAACAGACAAACAAGAAAGCGAGCTAATAAAAACGTGGTAAAAAAGGGAGAAAAAATTGAATATCTGTGGATGTCGGGAAGAACGCCGCATGTCACACACTTTCACTTTCGAGATACAGCCGTTTAAAGTTTGGATCACTAATGCTTCGACATAGGACATCGGTTAAATTGTATTATTTTGTCGAGCATTTCGAATTTGTTTACATGCCCTTTTTCTGGTAAATACGTAAATCCTATACTGTAAAGCTCAATTAATGTGTAAACTCGAATTTTTTGAAATCGTGACTTGCGGCGTGTTTCCTTGCAACCACAGATATATGCGTCTCAAGTTGTTTCAACGACAGGGAAATTATGGCGCCCCGGAGGATACGGAACTTGTATCCCGGTATTATCAGTATTTGCTCAAGCACACGCGAAGGCAGGTAGAACGCCAAATTTCCTCATAAAAATTACCCACCGCGTAATTCACGTACGTCCTCAACTTTCATAGAGAGCGGAAAAAAAAAGGAGAGCGACTGTCTGTCGGCAATCGTTTTTTCAGCATCGTGGCTGCGAGTTTCCTCCAGCTAAATTGCAGAAAACTCGAGGAATACGTGGAGAGTTTATTAAAACTATTCTCCAAGCACTGCAAAAGGAAAATATGGCGTCCCCGTAGCGGCGCGGCGGCGGGACCCAGCTGTGTTTAATTTCAACGGGACAGCTCTCGCAATTTTTCGACCGAACTTCTCCAGTCTTCTCCGGAAAGACTTTTTTAAACTAGATTCTTCAAATTTGCATCGGCCGGCGCACTTAATTATCGCCGGGGGAGCCATTTTTCCGAAACCGTACTGCCACTGCATACTCGAAATACTGGAAATAAAAATTTTCTGCACCCCTTCACAGTTCCTTGACGTTAAAAACAATATTCCTGGAGTTTTTATATTTTTCATAAAAATCCACAGTCTACTAATAGATGTATATTCGCGATTCCCAAACTCCAATACCTCGTACAACACCAATGTGTGTATATGCGAGAATACTGAGAAAGAAACCCATATAGATAGAAATTTATTTCTATCGCTCAGAACAGTTATCAACGAGAGAAATTTATTTCGATCACTCATAACAGTTATCGATGATCGAATTTCTTTTCACTTGTTCTTAATAATTATTGATGAGAAAATTCATTTTGGTTGCTTATTTATTGAGTTTTCTACTCTTTTTCGGATGGAGCTTGCATGTGAAATTCATTGAGAAGGTTTCGTACAACAAGACGAATCAATAGACCATGAGAACAACGCAAAATCTGTTTGTTTGTCACATGAAATTTTGATTGTATGTAGCAATTAATTTTAGGAATAAAAAATTTATGAAATAATTGATTGTCTACCATTTGAACATAACTATTACAAATTTCCTTCATGAATAACTGTCATGAGCGGTCGAAATGAATTTCTGTCAACGATAACATTTACCAACAAGAGATAAAATTATCGGTTACTTATAATCCTTATTTATAACCAATACGATTTTAGTCGACGAAATACTTGTTATTCTATGATTTTTTTTCTTTTTGGTTATAACAGTTATGATCCCTGAAATTAAGTGAAAGATTCGAATTATGTAATGCACAATTGCCATGTACTTCAAATACTGTGTGTATAGAATACAATGTAATTCATTTCAATGTATTTAAATTAGCACAACTCTGGTCGAGGAGATTCGAGCGTAATGGGAACGTGCGCTATGAAAGTTTCGCGGTCCACTGTCCTCGTCAGGCTTTTGCATTCAAAACGTCTGGTTTCCTCCGGAGCATCTTAATGTCACAGCGTTATAGACAAGCCCCACGACTCCCGTAAACGTTCCAGTTATAGGTAAATCGGCTCCGCCGGGGGAACAATGAGTCCGCGGCATATGTTTCGGAATGGGTCACGTCCGGCTCTAATTTGATGAAAAGCGATAAAGGCGCCCGGGATTCCGTTGGTACATGTATCTCTCCGTGTTATTCCGGGAACGTACTCCGACGTGTCGGGATCTTTGCAATTTTCGCCGGAGCTTCCCCGGCCGCAGAAGCTCATCTCGTGTAAGTGCTCTCTCGTAGCTTTGATGTTCGGCCGTACGGTTCGCGTAAGTGTTCGCCGCAGGATCCGTTGAAAAGAGCGCGGGAAAACTGTTCAGACCGGCGACGGCGGCAGTTAGATTTTACGTTTAGCGTTATCGGGACTTCCGGTTCACCGGGATGCCCGGGATTGCCGGCCACTTAATCGGGGACAAATCAAATCGACCACCCCCGCAGGATTTTCCATCGGGAACGGGTGATTACTATAACTCCTTCGCTCGCGACGAAATCGACTTACGTTCCGACTCCACTCGCCGCGCCCCGGATCGCTCAAATCTTGTATTACCTCGTTCCGAAATCTCACTGGCTCGGTTGGCCGTGATCGAATTTTTAGAGGATCTATGATTCCATATTGAAACCAGACTTGTGCTAATTTAAATACATTGTCATTAAATTACGTAATTGATTACATTGTATTTTATATACACAGTATTTGAGTTTCGGATTATAAAATAAAATCGAATACAATGTAATTCAATTGCTTAGTAATTATGATTCGTGAAGTAATTCAATTGTAATTCGACGCAACTCTCTGCCTGTAGCGGCCCCTGGTATTTTTCCACTGAAAACTCGAATGTTCTTTACGAAAAAGTTATTTATACAGCGTGTTTATACACGTTAGTTTCAAAGTTCCGCCTTTTTCTTCCGTCAACATTAGAATTTTCATTGTACATTTGATTAAGAACGTTTGAAAATCATCGTAAAAATACCACAAAATTGTTTTTGATTAACTGAATGAGTTCCGATATATTGGCTTTTCGTTTAACCAGAAGTTTTCTAGCGGAATATTTACGAGTGGATATTTATTTTCACCGCGACGCGAGACAAGGTCCATTTACGTGGCCGTTTGGCGCGTCGTTTAAAAGCATCCAAGGACACAGATACCTGCAATCAGGGAGGGAATCAGGCTCAAAGGGCCGCTCGCAGAATTCCCTCGCTTTCAGGACGACTGGCTGAACACCCCCGAGGCGAGCAGCGACACGTCCTTTATGCGTCAACTTCTGGGGAAAAGAGCGGTATTTCTCGGGTCCGCGCCACGTTAATTGGTGAAAGATCCAAGGCGAATCATTCTCAAAGACACCCGGAAGCAATAACCGACCAATTTGTGCGCCCTAAACGCATTTTTAAATATAAATTTACTTATAATTACGACGGCCACGGGAGCTTCTTTGATCAAGCCACGCTTTAAGGGCTCGAACTCCGTCGGTTGGCAGATTTCTTTTTCCACGAAATCTGTAAGACTCTGTTCAAAGAATGTTTCCGTATCTAAAATTGCTTGTTTCAGAGAGTATCACACGGCAAACATAGTTATTTAGCCGTCCTGGCAGATGTCTGAGGACATAAGGAATTATATCCTTTCGATTGTACCTGATATCTGTGTTCCTCGTTACTCAAAAATTAATTGGTGAGCGATGCCCATGAAACGCGCGGGGTGACCCCTGGCGTAAAATCTGGATCGATCGTGTAAACATTGAAGGTTGTTTCGTGGAAACGAGGGTGTGCAACATTGCCTCGGGCGTCTAGTGTGTGGAGATTGTAACGAGATATATGTATACGGAAATTGTTTGTCATATTATAAAAGATGTCATTTGTGTATGTACCTCGGACTATTTCAAACTCGAAAATGAATGTACTAGGTTGAGGGAAAAGTTTAGGTTTGAGGTAATTTTACTTGTACAGTGAGCCACGAAAGTGTTCGAACGCCCTTTAAAACAGAATAACTCTTTTGTAATTGTACCAAACGACCTGATTTTTTATAATCCATTAGAAGCATTGGTTTACGAAATGATATGCAGAAAAGATTTTCCGAAAATTATAATTTACATGTTTACATGCAAAAATAAGAAAGGCATTTTTTAAAACTTTTTTATATTTGGGCCCTTAATGAAAATTTAAAATATATGTTTTATGTTAGTTATACACATGCTGAAAATTTAATCGAAATCGATAGAGATACACACGAGCTACAAGCGGTTTGTGAAAAATAATTATCATCTTGGCTCAGGTTGGCAGCTCTGAGCCGTTTGGTCGTGCGTGGTATGATGCTGGATGCGCGTGCGCGTTCGATCTTGTCTAACGAAAGACGTGCTTGTAATGGTTTCGATTGTACTGCGTGATCTGGAAAAGTAGCATTTTGTCCTCGTGTTATATTTAGCAGTTTATGATAATAACTATATTATTAATAAATAAGTATTACAGAAACTCTACTGTACATTTATTTAAACAGTCGAGCGCAAGTGCACCGCTATAAATTCAACACGGTTAAAAATGGTGAAAATCGTAGTTTTCACGACTTTTGATAAATTTCTACTTAAAATCTACAGAATCGTACATCTTTCGATGTGTGTCATGGCTCTCGTGGCTCATTGTAAATGGGAAACACATTTAGCTAGCGAGTCATTGGGAAACAGGAATTGACACAGGTTATTATATCATTGAATAATATTAAACACAATATATATTTTTATAAACTGATTAAAATGTTTTCTTTAAAATACGACAGAACTTTCCCTCGAGCCTAATAAATGTTATGGGCAATTTCTTTGAGAATGTTTATCTTGAACAGTACGATGTATTGTATACATATGTTAGAAGTAGTATACTATATTCGAGAGAGTATTAAAATTAACATATGTTTAATTAGAACACAAACCCAGAAAACAGCCTTTCGAACAGATGTGGTTTTATGCACCTGCAACTGTTCAATCGATCCGAATTGCTTGAAAAGAGGCGATCGATGGGGAGCCAAAGAATGAAATATTTCGAGCATTGCAACGACTCATGTCAAACGTTTCAATTCAATGGAGCCATAAGGGGACCAATAAAAGCGTGTAATTCCACTTCGTATTTAATGACATAAATACTTTTAATAACATGTGGTTTGACTTTTAATAACGTTCAAACGCGTGTTCTGCATTTCTATAGACCATTCAATCTTAATTGTGTCGAACTTCAAAGATGTTTCTATGGTGCTCCGTTCTTTTACAAACGGAATATTTATTTAATTAATATCTATTAGGTTGTAAAGAAAGAAATGCAGGATTTAAACCTACGTTTTTAAAGTGTTATAATTCACATCAAAAATAATTTTATTAAAATTGTTTTATGAAAAACAATAATATGAAAATTAATTTTATAGAAAATTTAATATTGTTTAATAGTAACATTAAAGTATTATGAGAATTGATTTTAATATTATTGAGGGGAATAGTATTAAAATTAATTTTACAGAGAATTTAATGTTATCTTCGTTGATATTCCGAGCAGCTTGAGCGGCACTTCGACCTACCTTAAACTCGTAGAAAACAATAGTGCGAAAATCATTTTTTGATATCCTGAAATAAAAGCCAAATAATTTAATACAAATTTGAATAAAATTAAATATCAGAAGCATAATTAAATAGAGCGTAAAACAAGCTTTAAAATGACTAACTCATTAAATATATTAAATATTTATTGGTATAAAATTGCAATTAAAACAAAGCAACAAAAATCCTGCATTTCTTTCTTTACAACCTAATATAATCGAAAATACATCGATGTTCCTAAATACTCGTGCTATCTTTGCCGTTTTTAATTGCACCTGGTTATTTTTGTCATAGATGCATAAAATTCGCATTCTAGATATAAACGATTAAATCTCTTGAATGACGTAACAATATGCGATTATAGTGAATAAAATAGATATTAAGAAAACGCCTCTTGTTCAAATAACAAGTTCTGCATCGGCGTCGAATATTTTCCTACATTCTTCCACAATCTTCGTTCAAGAAATTCGCGCGAAAATTTAAACGGCCAGCTTTATTGTAAATTGATTCAACGAATTACATTAATGATTGAAATACTTCCGCTTCGAAGCTATGCGAAACATTTCAGTAAACGTTTATTGACACCCTTTCGCGTGAAGAATCTCTTCGGAATACTGCAGTGAAATATTCCGATGAAGTAGTAGCAAATTCGTAAAACATCCATCCTTAAAGAAAATCACCGAATAACCCCATGGAATATCCATAGGTAGAACAAAGCGATATCGCCAATTTAATCACGAAGAAATAATCAACAAGAACAATACCCTCCCAAGAGAAGCAGGCAGAAACCCCCATAATTAATGGCCCGAAAACACCGGCTTCTGAAACAATCCATTAAAACGAACACAGCCCCATCCGCCCGGGCCGCTTACTCATCAACAAGATTAGCAAAATAGGTTCGCAAACATCCTCGCGATGCTGCTTCGCTCGGTGTGTCATCTGTAGCAGAACAAAGTCGGCATTTCAGAGCCGATTGGACGTGTAATAAAGTCTAGTGCAATTTCATATTCGCGAAGAATTACCCAGAAGCCATCAGTTCGTGAATCTAATCAACTGGTGTTATCCCCCGTCTGGGATGTAGAGGGGTAGGAAGAGGAAGAGGAGGGGGACTTATCCAACTTCTGGCAAATCTCACCGCGGCTCGGAACTTGCTATTCCGTGGTGTCCGTTAACCATATTCGCGGCGGCGGAAACGGGGGTTTGCGAAAAAGCTACCGCTCCCTCTTCCTCGGTGATAGAAAAGGGGGGGGGGAGGGGGATCGAGACGAAAATTCAGATTCCCGATGATAATGCCCCCTTTCGCCGAGCAACGGTATTTGCCTTAAAAAACCGGCCGAGCATGGAATATTTAAATTCCTGCCGCTCGGAAATTGTTCCAGCATCGCATACTGACGCGCACGGTGGCCCGCTTCGTTACCGCTCGCGATTATTGCTGCGGGGGCGGCTCATATGGCGCATACCAAGCTGCACACTTGCGACGATATTAATATTTCGCGACGCGCGGTGTTATATTAATACAGAGCACGTATGGTTGGCAGCGCGCGGCCCCGCCGCTAGACACTTATCCGAAGAATATCGTAAATCGTCGACAACTTTCCCGAGCTCTTATGACCAATTCCGAGGACCGAACCAAAGAGTAGGGATACAAGAGGCGACACTCCCGGCGTGGCGCACAGTGGGACCTTCCGTCCAGATCGGAGACAAAATCGAAGAACTTTCAGTCCATTTTAAAAACGTGGTATTTTTTAAAAATTTATTTTTATTTAAATAATTATTCATGTTTAGCGCAATGACGTGAACGTTGCTAACAGAAGTGCTCGTGTATATAACTATGTAGTGCACTATTTTAATTTAAAAGACAGCAGTGCTGATGAAAAGGAGTATATTAAAAAAGTATGTGATAGACTTCGCGTAAAGAGAACAGGTGGCAGAAATGTTACTGTAGTGTAACTAATTTTCTAAAAAAAAATGAACAGTGGTTGGACGGTTGCTATTTTCAATTTGTGAAGATTAGAATTGTCATTCTTCGACACGTGGTCAATGAAACTGTAAAAATGGTAGAATTATTAAGAAAATTGTGAATTGCAAAAGCACAACGTCTTTGTATATGACATATGTACAAGAAATAAGTGTGCATACATATTTGGATGACAGTTATCGCGAAGTACATCGCAGGAACACGTTCTCGCGTGAAGATTCGCAGTGTAGCGGTAACGAGATTCTAAAGAGAACGTTTATAATGCCAAGTCGAGCGTATAAACTTTTTACAACGTGTGAAAAAAGGATGATGCTCGTTCCGGAAGTACGGTCGCGCGAATAAAAAAGCGATGCGTCTGCCGGGTAAAGTGTCGTGAATATCGGCATGAAACATCGATGGCAAGGCGCCTACTGCTACAGTGTACCTGTTGTGTGTGGAGCGTGTATGTATGTATATCTTGTACAACATAACGCATGTCAGTTGTTAACTGTCGGCCATGCGATGAAAACTGTCAGGAGCGGTGATGATTTACCGCGGCGCTTGATGTCGACGTGCATGGAAACAAATGGACTGATTCTACAAAGAGATTTCACGTGCGAGGTGTGATTATCGAAAGTGCTTAAAAATTTATCCGGTTCATCGAGCACCATCATTAGCGATTTCCCCCGGGCTGTTTCCCTTCGTGCCGTGTGTTAATTAAACTGTTTTATACAAACGATTTGAACCACGCCGAACCGGCCGAACGTGTCCTCCGCACGAATTTTAGATCCGCGATGTAATTTCGTGAAACACGCACCAAAGAATTCGAAATAATTGCGTTTCCGATCAATGATTCCTGCTTGTTGATTGTATACCGTGTGTTTCCGTAAAATGTTTATGTTAATTCTGTATTCCAGTCAAATAGAGAGTGAAACTATAAATAGTGTATTGTACACTGTGTCGAATGAATGCATGAATTAATACGAGGCTAATGTTTCAATAATTTTCTTGTTAAATCGAAAAAAGTAAAGGTAACGATTTTTTAATTTGTTATCTGTGCCTGTAATGAAAATTTGAAACATGTATTTGGTAAATCTAAGTTATATACATGTACAAAGTTTCATCGAATTCGATCAAGGTTGTTATGAAATGTAATTCATCGGAAATAGTAAAAATCTTTCCTTCGGAATTTCCACCAATATTATTTACACATTAGCTAGTAAACTAATCCTTCGAACGTCTCAAAAAAAAAACTCAAGCTGTTGAGTCCAATTTTGAAAGAGTTAATCTTTTTTTAAAAACTGTACGAATACATTTGTAATTTCAGGGAGAAAGCCAGAAATCTTCGTTAGAATGGCAAGCAGGAAGCGCTGTGTGCGGAAAGACGAGTTAGCGGAGGATGCAGACTGGCTAGCCTTCTCTCTGGAGATCTTCTCGAGAGCTTTCCAGTTATTGAAAGATTTTTCGGAGATCTTCAAGTTCGTTTCACTCGAAATTCATTATTAATGGCAGGGATGGGGCCCCTCAAGCCTCAAACTCCTGCTTCCCCCACCAACGACTCTGGGCACTACGGTGGGGACGGTCTTGTCTGAAAATTCAGATAAAAATGCGCACCCCTGCTGTATGTACAGAGTGTTACAAAATTATATGTCGCAAACACCATAGCGCGATTCTACACCCCCGATTTTTTCGAAAATGACATAACGAACCCTCCGCAAAATTGACCTTGAACGTGAAAGCAAGGTAAAAGAAAAATTGTTTTTTTTTAAGATTGAAAATCATAAATCTTAGAAAAAATCTATAACCTTAAAAAAAATTTTTTTGTTTTTTTACCTTGTTTTCCACGTTCAAGGTCAATTTTGCGGGGGGTTACTCATGTCATTTTTGATTAAATCGGGGGTGTAGAATCGCGTTATGGTGTCCGTGACATATAGGATAAAGTGCCCAAATATGGTATAGTCACTTATTATGGCACTACCTAATATCTTGTAAAGAAAAAGTCACACTAGAGAGTGAGAAAATCCTCAAACAATAGTTTACCATGTTTACTCAACAGTGTGCAGTGTTGTCTCCACGTGTTGAATTTTTTTGTGGTTAGATATTGTATCGATTGTATCTTTTTCGAGGAAGGTAAGTGATTTTAAGATGTTTGAACATCTCTGTAGTTTCAGTTTATTTATATTAATGTTTGCTAACTGTTGGTTTGGGCTGAAATTCATTTTCTCTTTGTCAGTAGCTAGTATTACCAGTCCACGCGGAGTTCCCAATATGGCACCACCAAGGGTTCCCTAATATGGATATAGCTAGGTGTCATATTAGGGACTCATGGTGTACCATTTTAAGAACCCCTTACGCTGAAACCTGCAAATGACACACCACAAAAAAAAATATTTTTCCCGAGCTGTATTAATTTTTGAACAAACTTGACCCCAGAATCTTATAGGGAGGAAATACATCTACAACTGGTAATTTTTTGGACGAGAAAGAGCATTCTAAAATAATCAAAATATGACATCAACAAAAAGTGGTTCATATTTGGGCACTTTACCCTAATGTTGTGCCAACCTGTACATAAAATGTACAACGGTGTTCCAGCATTGCAATAATAATGACGATTATGAGAAATATCACGAGAAACTATTTTGCAAAATTAGGTCACGCATAGGCAAATGTTGTCGAATAGATCATGACAAGATGCAGTTGTTCGGAGCGCTAAACGTTGTATTGGTGATAACGAAATCCAAACGACCTGGTTTATTTCGCGATATTTGCGGTTGCGCACGACAAGAACAGCATGAGGACATATCCGGTTGCATAATTGGAGAAGTAAGATGTGCGAGACGCGAACAGTACATTTATATTTTTGCAAATTATTGGACGATATATCACTTCATTTTGTTAATTAGATAAATAAGGTGTTCACCAATCTGCAAAAATGTTGCGTGATCGAAAATGTCGTCCGTGAGGTGAAAGATGTGTTAGGGATCATCAAAAGTAGTCCGACGTTTTCAATGTCGGTACAACTGAAAATGTTGTCCTACCTTCTCCAAGAAATAATGAAGAAACTGATTTCTTGTCGTGAAACATCAGCAGGTGATTGTTAATTGATGATAATAAATATCAAATGATATTTTACTTCAATAATACATTGGAGAAACTTTATTCGTACACAGAACAATATTTGCACTAAATAGCTTCGTTCCTTTATTTGTAGATCAACTCACTCGTGCTCAATCAAAGTGGATTTTACGTCTAGTGAACAATTTTATTCGAGATTGGAGCATTGAAAACTCACGATGCAGATTTTGCGATCATGCTACCAATAAAGTAGCTCGGCGATGGGTTAGAATCTAATCTGATTAATGTAATACAATGTTTTCTTCGAAGATAAGTTATTGGAACTGATTTTTCAGGGTGCATACTGTTGCGAAATCCTTCAATTGTATTACGATGTCTGGGAAGAGTGGGCACTGCAGCAATCAATATCCGTGAGTTTCTTAAAATCTGGTTAATCGATCATTATCAGTTTAAGTAATAAATTTTCACTCAAAATTCTACAAATTACAATAACGAGCATAACTGATTCAACACACTTTAAATCAGAATAACTTTTTTTATGGATGGACCAAACGACTACAATTTCTCTGTAAGGCTACATGAATTAGTTTAGTAAATGACGTCTAAAAAATATTTTGAAGAAATGCATTTGGTCGGAATTGCGAAATAAATAGTAAAAATTGATTTTTACTACTTCTTTAGCTGTGAGCCAATAACGAAAATGTAAAAAATGTGTTTGGTCAATTTGTATAAATTATATACGCTACGAAAATTTCGTTGAAATTGGTAATCAACCAATTAAAGTAAAGTAAAAATTGCAATTTTTCCAGATTTTCGGCCTTTTTACCACTTTTGATCGTTTATAGCTCGTGAACCAAGTAACCAATTTCAATGAAATTTTTCAGAGCATATATAATTTGTACAAGTTGACCAAACACATCTTTTAAATTTTCGTTATTGGCTCAGCTAAAAAAGTAGTAAAAATAAATTTTTACTATTTTCTTCGCAATTCCGACTAAATGCATTTTTTGAAAAGATTTTTTAGACATTATTTACTAAACTAATTCTTCTAGCCTGACCAAGAAATTGAGGTCGTTTCGTCCATTCGTAAAAAAGTTATTCTGATTTAAAGTGTGTTGAATCAGTTATGTTCCTTACTGTAATTAGCGAGTTCTTTGATGTATGCCGAACGCCCCTCAGTGCCTATTCTCTACCTCTATGTTCGGCACACCACAAAGAATCTAACACCTCTGTTATAACTGTCGCGCGGCCGACGCGTCGCACTATGCCATGGAAACCCGCTTTTTGTGGCGAAAAGTCAATTTTTCAAGATTAAGATATTGAAAACATTTTTCTTGCAGCAGAGTAGGAACCCTTCAAAGCTTCCAAATCTAGATTACATTATTCTTTTCAGATTATTCTGTGCTCAGGTATAACGTTCTGAAGACAAACTCCGTAAAATTCAGATTAAATAAAATAAAATTCAATTTTAAAAAAAATGAAATTCATTAATTTCTAAAACGTTCGTTTTGTGTCCGATAACCGGGTGGGGCACGGTAACTGGTACCATTACCGTAATAACTCGTACAGTAATTGATTAGTAGACTGCGGATCTTTATGCATTCATGAAGAAATTAGCTGGGTGAAATATAAAACAATAACAGATCAGAAAAATTTAAGAATGTTCTGACGTTCTATTTAATGCAACAAAATCATTAAGGGATGAAATCAATTTTTATTTTACTCCTGCTGCCCACGATCAATGAAGAACATTTTTATTTTGCATAAAGTCTATTGCTCAGATACCGACATATTTAATAATGTAAACAGTATCTTGAATAATGGTACAGCAATTTTTAGTGGCGCCTCAGAGTCACCGTACAATGGTTAAAATAACGCTAAAATAAATTTGGCGAGAAAAAGCGGGTTTCCAGATCATCGACGCGTCCATGTGACAGTTACGGAGAGGCTACTCTAACTGATCCTAAAATCCCCGTGGCAATCAGAACGCCTACAAACAAGAGCCCAGCGACATTCGGTCGAGTAGCGCGAGAGCTTGCCCCCGGGGTTTTTCCAAACCTAAAGACGTCCGAGCAGTGGATGACGGATCGAATGTAAAGGGAAGGTGGACCACCGGTATTCCGCAGGATGTGTTCGACATCGATCGCACCGTAAAACATCGGGACCCGGATAGCGGGCGAATCGTGACGTGTCGTAGAGTGGTTGGGTCGCCATTGCGGAAAACAGAGGCGGAAAGTTACAGAGCAGCAGCTAGCCGGCTGGGAGATAAATTCGATGGAATCAGGGACAGCGATTTAAGAATGGCGGCGTGTCGCTGGATCGACGGAGAGCTTGGAAAAGGAGCAAGGAGCCGTTGTAATATCGACAAGGATCCCGGGTCTCCCATCGCGGCAGATAGACGAGAGGAACGTGACGATGTTCCTCACGGGTTGAACGCCGTGGCGCCAGGAGACCCGGACACAGACGAAGAAGGAACAGCTGTTAGAAAAATGAGGAAAATTAAAAGCGACATGACTCCCGCCCCGGATCGTAAAAGAGACAGACCGTTGAGGAGCGACACCGAGGGAAATGGGACCGACCGATCACCCCGGGAGATGGCTGGGAATCGATCAAGGTCACGGGACTCGAGATTGAGAGAGCCCGAAGAGTACCATCCAGATGCCGAATCCCCTAAAGGAAAGAAAGGGGCAAGAGGAGCGCCAAAGTCGAAAGGCGAGAGGATGAGTCCGGATCGATCGAGGACGATGAAGTCGAGAGGCGAGGCTGATCGATGGGAGAGAGATGAAGAGCCTTTGAGTGGCAAGAAGAAATCGAAGAGAAGCCAAAATGTCGAATCAATTCGCGAGCAGCCTGGTCGATCGAAGGTTAAGAAGCTGGGACGTAGGGATGAAGAAGAGTATGATGACGACGATGATCGATCCGATGCGAAGACTCCGCGAGGCAAGAAGAAACCGAAGGGACGTCAAGATGTCGAATCAATTCGCGAGCAGCCTGGTCGATCAAAGGTTAAGAAGCTGGGACGTAGGGATGAAGAAGAGTATGATGAAGACGATGATCGATCCGATGCGAAGACTCCGCGAGGCAAGAAGAAACCGAAGGGACGTCAAGATGTCGAATCAATTCGCGAGCAGCCTGGTCGATCAAAGGTTAAGAAGCTGGGACGTAGGGATGAAGAAGAGTATGATGACGACGATGATCGATCCGATGCGAAGACTCCGCGAGGCAAGAAGAAGTCGAAGAGATCGCAGAATTTGGAAGCAATTGACGAGGAGCATAAGGGGAACATACGCAGCAAACAATTATCAGGAAGGGGAAGGGAGATCGAGGATACGGACGATGAAGAAAAAGCAGGACGAAGTGGAGGGAGGAAGATGAAAAAAAGGAAGAACGAAGTGGAAGACAAGGAGGATGTTGGCGAGAGTGCTCGGGAACGGAGGAAGAAAAAAACAGATGCACTTGACAGGAGGGAGGCGGGTAGAGGGTCTCACTTTGATGAAGAAGAAAGTGTTCCTAAACGTGATGGAAAGCGGAGAGATCGCTGGACCGACGACGAAGCTGATTCGGACGTAACGAAGAGGGGTGGTAGGTACGATTTGTAAAAATTGCGGAGTGTCTGCGGCTGATTCAGGTGAACTAGAATTTTCAAGTTGGGAACTTGTTTCCGTCGTCGTTAGCCTTTTATAGAATCTTACTTTCGCTATTCATGATCAGACAGCAGATTTTATGCATTTATTGGAAAAATGAGTAGGTTTCAAAATACTTCTACCACGCTTTTATTAACTTGCCGTGTTGTTGTATATGCGTCAAATCTTGTAATCGAATTTTAAACCTCTTCCCATAGTCCAATCTTGCTGAAATTTTGTATACTACATATGTAATATTTTTCACATTGTGCACATCGAATTGAACCTGTTTTCTCATACATCCTTTAAGCTTCTTACAATTTATAAAATACAGACGAAGTCAATAGTATTAAAACTGTTTCGAATAATGCTATGGCAATTTTTACTGGCGCCTCAGAGTCACCATTCGAGTGCAAAGGGTTAAGAGGGAAAATAAATTTCTATGTCACTCCGGTTTGTTGCAATTCTGAAGTTATTTACATTTACATACATTGCTTTATAATAATGACAAAATTGCATTTGTTTAGATTTTCCACCAGTTTTGCTTAAATATATATACTTCCATAGAGAAGTTGACCAAAAAGATTTCTGAGAAAAACATATTTATAATTTTAATATTCCTAATAGAAGAAATCAGGGGCAAGTCATTTTGACTTATCCGGTAGTTCTAGTGTTAATAACAAAAAATCATCTGCATCCAAAGGGCCTAGCAGACTGAGATTGGTCCGGCGGCCCCACCCACAATTTTTATTGATATTATGTGGAAAACAATGGTTTTAGGTTAGTTTTAGGTTGAAAGATAACCCCCTAAAATTTTAAGTCGCTAACCCTTCGTATAAGGATGATATGAGGGTAAATACTCTTAACTGTATCATTTTTTTTCTCGGTTGTTAATTAAGATATTCGGATAAAAATAAAACGAAAATACTCGAACTTACCTTCTTCATATCATACATTTTTTCACCATCGTGATCAAATTATTATTAAGGGTAGAAAAAAAAAATTTCCGGTTTCGGCCGGAAATAGATGATTGAGACCGGAAGTTACATTTTTCAAATGGAATATGATATTTTTTATTACGGATTCGGATTCTATGCGAAACCTATTTCCGGCGGAAACCGGAAGTTAAAAATATCACCATTTGATACAGCGCATCTGATTTATAAAAGGAACACTTTGAATTTTTGAAAATAACATATTTTCTAGTTTATAAATGGGTGGTAGGGGTGGTCTGAGCCACCCTGTATATGTATAATATAATATAACCGCATATAAAACTATATGCTACTTATCTAATGTTATGCGTCGCGTTTAAAAAGAAATAATTGATCAAGAAGGGACTTAATATCCTGATAAGAAACACTGCACTGTACATTATACCATTATAATGACGTAATTCTATTTGTTTTTCAATATTTAACTATGTTCCACCAATCCGACCATCTTGAAACTTTTTTATACGTTAGATAAGCAACAGAACATTGTTCTTGAATTTTTTGGAAGTGGTCACTCGAAGGGTTGCTTGCAATTCCCACCCCTAAAAAATTAAATGATTTTTCTACCCTCAATAATTTGATCACGATGGTGAAAAAAAATGTATGATATGAAGAAGGTAAGTTCGAGTATTTTCGGTTTTTTTTTATCCGAATATCTTAATTAACAACCGAGAAAAAAAATGATACAGTTAAGGGTATCATATCATCCTTATACGAAGGGTTAGCGACTTAAAATTTTAGGGGGTTATCTTTCAACCTAAAACCATTGTTTTGCGCAGAATATCAATAAAAATTGTGGGTAGGGCCGCTGGACCAATCTTAGTCTGCTAGGCCCAATTTGAATAAGTGTCCGGTAGCTTACGAACGGGAGTGTACGCGGAAAGTGTTGGAACGAATTAACCGCGTAAGTCGAGGACTTATTGTAATGATCTTCGGTCGACAGGCGTTCAATGAGGGGATTAAAGGCAATGCAACATATTTCTGTCCGGTTCCGCGATAGGAAATTATATGTACGCGATGCGCAGTGTAATAAGGAGACTGTCGAAATAAAGTTTTCTCTCCTGTGCAAAGGTAAAATACGTGGCGCCAGCGCACGAGATAAATCAACGCCCAATTCAGAGGGCCAGAGTAAGAAAGAGACGAGCGAAGCCAGTGCGAAGGGACGTAGAGGGTATGATTCGAGTAAAGCGGACGACGATTACAGCAAGATAAATGGACCTCGTTCTCGCCAAAGAACGACAAAAGCGCCGGATCTTCCCGAAACAGGTAGACGAAAATAATTCGAATTCTCGAAACCGAGAACAAATTCTCGACAAGAGAATTCTTAACAAAATATAGTATACCAAGATTCATGTAACAAATCAAAAAATATTTCTGTTCGTACACTGACAATTCATAATTGCGTTACAAACTTGAATGATTTGATACTCAAAAGTAATGATAGAAATTCTGTATTCAACGAGATCCACGTTTAAAATGATACATCTTTCAAAGAAGCTGGTATTTCGATAAAATTGATTTATTGTTGAATGAAAGAACGAGACAGACCTGTTTGAAGAAGTTTATGTTTCATTGTTATGCTTGAATAGCAAAGGGAGCAAGAGATGGTCAGATTCCGTTTTCGAAAGTAGCAATTACGTCGATAGCTAACTCGGCATCATTATCGGGTCTCCTGAATCCACAGAGACTGACTGAAGCTCGATATCAGATCATCATTAATCGGGAACACTTGGGGGCTCTGGGAATGTTTGGTCATCATTATCGGATCGCATCCAAATAATGCGGTCTACGTATGTGCGCCAAGTTTGACGTCCTCGGGAAATTCCTTCGTTACAGAACGCCGCCGCTTGATCGAGTACCAATTATCCAACCAGAGCTTTGTGAAGCTCGGCTGGACCATGATGCCGATCCCCAAGACCATGAAGAAAGTCATCTACTATCAGGCAAAGCCAGCCAAGCCTCATCTAAATTGGTATGTCGATACTATGTGTCCTATTAACACTAAACTTCATATTTTTCATTTTACAATTATTGAAATTACAGTTATTGAAACATTTCTTTATCCAAGAACATATTGTAATAACTAGCTAGCGGATCTTTATGCAAAATAAAAGCTTTGTACCAGAATTGCGACAAACTGGATTTAAACAGAGGAATTTATTTTCTATCTTAATATGTTTAATATTTCTACTGTTTTAAATTACACCTACTCATTATATTGCCATAAATGCATAATATAAAAATAATTGCACAAAATCTGAACAAAATATAGTTTTATCATTTTTGTAAGCTGAAACACATTTTAATCGCTTTTAGTGCTCGGTAGGTTCAGTGTTAGAAATATTACCTACGCAAATGAATTCGTAGCAAACCAAATTCCATGCTACAGTTCTGCAGTTCTACTTCAGTCTATTTTCTGTGATATTTAGTTGAAATTCATTTAAAACATAAGCTCAATAAAATAGTAATGATTAGACTGTGGATTTTATGCATTTATAACAAAAAGGGGTACGTACAATTTAAAACAGTGGACATATTTAAAAGATTTAACGCCACCAGTGTACAATTAGTTTCACCTTAATCAGATAATTAAAAGAAGAAAGAAATTTTCATTTGGCACCTGTGTCTTGCAATCAATGCAAACATTTTTTATTTTGCATAAAGATCCGCAGTATAGTAATGATAATAATACATACTGGGTGGTTCGTTTAAATAAGACCATTTTTTGTGATGCAAAAAATATTAATTACGTAATGTGCATGGTGTCAATGGACCAAATGACTGGCAAGAATATTTTTTCCGAAGGTCATTTTTTCGGAGTTATCGAGGTCATCGATGTTTTTTGATGCATAACTACATATTTTTTTAATTGCATCGTGTAACTGATCGAAAAATACATTCTGATATGTATTATATAATAACATGACCTTGAAATCTTCGAAAATTTAAGTTTTACCCCCAGATCAAGGTCAATGTCATATTATTATACATATCTGAATGTATTTTTCGATCAGTTACACGATGTAACAGAAACGAATGTAGTTATGTATCAAGAAACATCGATGACCTTGATAACTCCGAAAAAAATGACCTTCGGAAAAAAATATTCTTGCCACCATGCACATTACGTAACAAATATTTTTTGCATTACAATAACCTGAAGAGATATTTAGGTAGCCTTACTTAAACGGACCACCCTGTATAGGCTAAAGGAAAAATAATTCGATAACTTCAAAGCGTGGAAAGTGATTGTTCTATAAGAAAATGTCGATAGAATTTTTATTTTCATGTACCGCGCATAAAATATCGGCTGAACGGATAATATCGCCATGAAACACGGTATGATAAATCCTTTATGCGCTCGAAATTGTGAAGCTAGACTCCTTAATTTAATTAGGTATGAGCATCGACTATAAAATTGGATCATGCAAAGTAGCTCGTTATATTTCATGCATCGACGAACCGTCGACTCGATACATACTATCATGGCGTTCGCCTAATGGTAACGGTATAAACGCTCGTCGATTTTCTAAGCAAATATTTCGTAACGATCGAAATGATAGCCACATTCGTCGATATCACGATTAAACGAACGATTCAGGTGTAAAAAACGGGCGACAGAAAGCATATTTATTCTACTGAAATTATTGTCGAGGCGACTCACGTTTATGAGTCTGCCCTACGGAAGTATATTTAATGTTTTAATTGCTACTTTTTAATCGAGCATTTCCCGGCGCGAATTTATGCAACGGATTTCTCTTTTATTGCTGTCCGCGTTATTACTGTGACGCAATTTTCCAGATTTATGCAAGCATAATTTTCCACCAGCGTTTTCACGTTTTTAGCAACGATTCCAAGGAGTTACCACAGTGCTTCAAATTTTTTTGTTATTACGTTTTAATAATTCATAAATAGACAGCGCATCTCTATGCAAAATAAAAATTGTCTACCTGATTTTCAACAAACTGGAGTGAAATAGAAATTTATTTTCTTTCCTAATATGTTTTTAATAGCTTGAAAATAATATAACAGTATTTTTAAATTCTTCTAATGTTTCCACATTTTTGTCGCAAATGCATAAAATCCGCTGTCAATTTATAAATCACGTTGTGGTGCAATTTAATGTATAAATTATTCGAAATAGATATCCTGAAACAATTTATTTAATTGTCTCTACGTTTGAATGTATTTATGTATTACGTAATTTTTTAGATTATAATTAGTACAGTCACACCTGTTTTTGTGCGGTAGATAGGGACCGCAGAAAAAAACCCGCACAGAACAAAATATTCTCAAACTTCATAAATAGCTATAACAAATAATTTTTCACAACATATTAAAGAAAATCTTTTTTATGCGGTGGAGAGGGACCGCATAAAAAAATCTCACTTGGAAATATGTCAAGGCATTACGAAATAGCGAGAAACTGCTTTCCAAACAAAATAAATAATTAAATTACACATGGAAACATTTGAAAAAATATTAATTTCTCATTTTAAACATGGAGAAATTTTCGAAATGTACATAATTCATATACAGGGTGTCCTGCTGAAATGAGATCAGCAGGATATCTCGGAAGACGTTGTCGTTATAAAAAAAGTGTTCCTACAAAAATTGTTTGGTATGACGGGCTACATTACGTAGTATTAATTTTTTTCTTGTGGGCGGAGTGGTGTAGGACATTTCAAGGTCACCTTGATTTTTTTAAACGGAATGTTCTATTTTTTATACCATAAATCGATAGAGTATCCAATTCTGAGTATAACAGTGTTGACCTTCGTATGTCCTAAACCTAACAGTTAACGAGATATTATCCAAAGAAGAAAGAAAATTGTTTCGATAATATCTCGTTAGCTATTAGGTTCAAGACATATGGAGGTCAACACTTTTATTCTCAGAATTTGATACTCTATCGATCTATGGTATAAAAAATAGGATGTTCCATTTAAAAAAATCAAGGTGACCTTGGAATGTCCTTCACCACTACACCCACAAGAAAACAATTAATACTACGTAGTATTAGTATTACATACACAAAACAAATCGCACAAAAAAAACGCATAGTAAAAGACCGCACAAAAACAGGTTTGACTGTACGTGAATTAAGAGTAACAGAATTTCGCGTTTATAGAGAGATGTGCTTAAACGAAACTCGCGCTATAAAATATTCGTTAGCTTCTATAGTAGGCAACACAAGGGCAAACTTTTAGATTAGTTGCTAACGAGCTAACGATTAAGTCGAAGCGTAAAGCTAACAAGACACCATTGTAGACGGTATCGTGTTCTAGTTCGGCGTGAGGAAACTAACTTGTATAATTTATTACTCCGAAACATTAATCTTCTCGAACGACCAGGTTCGAGAGGCGCAAATACGAAGGAAAAATATATTACAACGATGGCGTCACTGTGTTCGTGAAATTCCATCCTGACGGATCAGCGGACGTCTTTTATTCGAACGGGCAGCTGGCTATTGAGTTTTGCAAGCCAGGAAATGAAAAATGTAATCGCAAACATACAATACTTATTTATACTCTCCTGCGAAATGGTGTTCGAGTGACCAGAATTTCATTTGAAATCGTTCAGCAATACGTGTGGTTGATGAAATTGAATTGCTAACACATTAAATTCCCGAAGGCTTGTTAAAAATCATCCTGAAAGAATTTTTATTGGAATACGTTGCAGAGGAAAAATTCACATCGATATTAAATAATTTTTTAATGAAATTCTCAGCAGAGTATAATAAACGTTTAAAATCGATGAAACAGTCGCCAGTAAATAATGTGTTGAGATATTTTATTGATGCATGTCACACAGTTGACATGTTCATTTCCTTTTGTGGAGAAGTTTCATTAGAAGCTTTCGTATAAATTCCAGATACAGATGCTCTTGTTAACAATATTACAATGATATTGTTGTATTAAACTTTTACAAAGTTCCACAACAAATGTACACATCTTCTTCAAGATATTGACAATATTAATAGCAAAAGAAAATTTCATCAACCCTCTCAATTTAACACATTGACTGCTACGCCGGTGTCCATTAAAATTCCACAAGGTCCAAATATTTCGGTAGAAGAAATGTGCCAGAGTGTATTATAATTTTCAGAGGAGTCACCAAACTTGTCTCGTTCGATATCTCGTCCGAAAAATCGTTGTTAACCCGTTGCCGTATCATTTTCTTCGCAGTACAGTGATTAACCCTCATCCGTCTCTTATTTCAAGATCTGAATCTGTCCCTCGGTGCCAAATTGACATAGTAAATAGTAAAAGATCGATGAAATAACAAGGTAAACAGTTATTTTTGTTTGTGTGTAGACTGCAGATCTTTATGCAAAACAAAATTTTTTAAAGTAAAATTAAAGTAAAACAAAGTAAAAATTTGTTTTCCTCATTAATGATTTTTTTTTTACCACACTTATATGTATTAACTTGCACTGTTGTTGTATGTGTCAAATCTTGTAATCGAATTTTAAACCTCTTTCCGATAGTGTCCAACCTTGCTGAAATTTTGTATACACACTTGCTTCCGATGACAATAAAAGTAGAAAATAAAGTATATAAAAGAAACTGTTTAAAAACCACGCTTATATTAAAATGCACTAAAAAGAAGAAAATAATTTTTTTCCTGGTTCTCTCCATAAAATACCGAATCCAGTTAAATGATTAATTTTCCTCAAAATTAATCCCCAAAATTGTAAGCAATTAGTTCAAAATTTCTTCTGTTGTAAAATTAGTGTCGAAATAGATAGAAAGATTTAATATAAATTTAAATAAAATCATAACATTACTGTCACTCCACGCTTTTCATTTATATTCACTAATGTCATGATTTTATTCATCTATATGACAGAAAAATATTATTAATCATTTAACTGGATTCGGTATATTATGGAGAACCAGGAAAAAAATAATTTTCTCCGTTTTAGTGCATTTCAATACAAGCGTGGTTTTTAAACAGTTTTTTTTGTATATTTTTATATGCTAAAAATAATATATCGGAATTGTTAAACTCTTTTAATCTAATTCCTGTTTTGAATCACACCTACTCATTTTTGTCATAAATGCATAAAATCCGCAGTCTATCTGTGTTTCGCATTAAAAAAATAAAACTGGCGAAGTTTCGCGCAAAACAAATAACAAAACAGTATAACATATTTCGTAAAAACTGTGTCAAACTTACACGAGGGACGGATGAGAGTTATAATGCGTTTATCGCCAAAAATGTCGTAGAAGAGAAAAGGAAATTTAAATTTTTTGAATGGCTACATTTATATTAATGCTTAAATATTTATTACAAACGAATCAAATATTATTTCATTGAAAAGAGGTCTAACATTTATATTCGTTAGACTTTGTTTGAAATCTTCGTGACGAGTGTGACTCTTTAAAATACGGCAAGGGGTTAAGTAGAAAACCTGCGTGGTTGTTCGTACATTGGCGTAGCAATGAAAGTGTTCGCAGAAACGACCCGGTCGCCGCGTCCCAGGCAAAGCATATAAAAAAAGAACTGTTCAAATCGATTTCAAGATGGTATGTATACTGTGTTCAGCCCAGGAGGCAAAGATTGCGTGGGAGTGGAAAGAAAGTCGCAGATTGTCGGGGTGTTCGACACCGTGGGTAACGGCGCTGTCTTTGACGAGGACGCCGCGACAAGGTACGTGACGGAAAAGAATTTCACAGGAATTTTTAATTACTGTCGTAGCCCGAGACACCTCCAGTTCAAGTTTCCAATTATTTCTGCAGGCTGTCCTACAATCAGATTGGAGGAATTTGGGGGGATAATCCTGCTGGCTTGCCGCTGATGTGGAAATGGGACGTCGACGAAAAGAACTTGTCCGTGGAAACCGTATACCAGGTGGGTTTCCTGTGCTCGTCTGCCTCTAACATCGCCATTTTATCTTTCTAACGTGATTCAAATATTATCAGTATTTCCAAGTGACGAATTCTCTTTATTTTCCCAAACGGAAAATAATTTTAATTTTAGCAGGGAACTAAACGAGTAGGTGTACAAAGCAGGGACCAAAAATAACAGTTATTCCATAATTTTCTACTATAAAAATCATGATGAAAAAGTTGATTATTATTGGAATTTAAGATAATCTACACAAAATATAAAGAAAAAAATTCGTAGAACAAAATGATTAAAATACTTTTTTGTACTTTCTCTCGATAACTGTTATCGATGAAGAAAAACTGTTTCGATTGGTCAAAGCAGTTATCGATGAGAGAAGTTTATTTCGATCGCTCATAACAGTTACCAATGAGAAAAATTTATTTCGATCGCTTATAACAGTTATCAATGAGAGTTTATTTCGATCGCTCGTAACAGTTATCGAGGATGGAATTTCTTTTCACTTGTTCATAATAATTATTGATGAGAAAATTCATTTCGGTTGCTTATTTAATTATTGAGTTGTCTACTCTTTTACGGATGGAGCAAGCCTGTGAAATTCATTGAGAAATTTTATATATAATTAATAAGGGCTCCAATAAAAAAGTTTTAAAAAATGCCCGTTTTATTTTTGCATGTAACCTTCTAAATTATAATTTTTGGAAAATCATTTTTGCATATCATTCGATAAACCAATAGTTCTAATTGATTATAAAAAAATCAGGTCGTTTGGTACAATTATAAAAAAGTTATTCTGTTTTAAAGGATGTTCGAATACTTTCATTACCCACTGTATACATATATCAGTGTTCCCGAAAAATTTCACTTCAAAATGCTTAATTATTGTACCTGTAAAAGAGGATCGAACGTTTTTCAGGAGAAATCGACAACCTCCATAGAAAAGTTCCTCCATCGTTCGTTGAAGAGGTAAGAATGATTTTACGCAGCTCGAAATGATTTTGTCAAGGTGATGCGAGTAACGAATTCTGTCCTGTAAATGACAATGCACTGACACAATCAGCACCGGAAGTGGAAAAGCACCGTCGTCGTCGTCGTCGCCGGTGAGCTCGCGGAATAAGGAGAAGAAGGTCGTGGAACAGAAACCTGTTGTCACGGAGCATGACAGCGAAGAAGAGGTCACGTCCGGGTACGTCTCGGCGAAAAAAGTAGTACAATTGTAACTTGAGCGAGGGTTACTAATTACAACGGGATCGCCCCACTGCGCGAAATGTTAATAATCGGGTTTTTCAATTAACGACCGGCCATCTGCGGTACCCTGCGGCCCGCGAAGCAGTCGCGTCACGGCTAAATAGTTTAATGGGCGATGCGTGCATGATGATCGGCAATTTCTTTGGATAATCTAGAACTGTAACGAATTATTTAATTCACGCAACTTTTTGTCTCGCTGCTTGGCCTTTAGCACTTGAGTGGCACAACTCGGAGATAGTCACCACTGAAAATTGCTGTACCATTACTCAAAATATTGTTTACATTATTAATTATTTTATGCATTTATGACAAAAATGAGTACGTACAATTTAAAACAGTGGAGGTATTGAAAAGATTTGATGCCACCAGTGTATTAGTTTCACCTTAACAAGATAATTAAAAGAAGAATGAAATTTTTATTTGGCTCCTACATCTTGCAATCAATGCAAACATTTTTTTTTATTTTGCATAAAGATCCGCAGTCTACTAATCACTAAACTGCAGATCTGACTTCGGAAAATTATCAAGAAATGCCAGAGTATATCCTTCAACGGAGTTTACTGAAATTCTGATATATTTCAGATCTACAAAGGCTACTACCACTGACGATAATATTTTATTTGGTTCCCCCTTCTTAACCCCTTGCCGTATCATTTTTTTAACCACGTTTTTATTAACTCGCTTTCTTGTCTGTCCGTTTGTCTGTTCGGTACAAATTTTGCAATTGATTTTAAACTAACTTCCCGATGAGCTAGAGACTTGAAACTTTAAACATAATAACTCGCTTTCTTGTCTGTCTGTTCGTTAGGGTTAGGGTTCCGTACACTAAGCCCATGCTATCTGTCCGTTCGTCCGTCTGTCCCAGCTTTAAAAGGCTGTATCTTTTCAACAATAAGATTTATACATAAGAATAATAATCCTGGGTTATAAAATACTGATGTCAAGTACAGGTACTTACAAATTTTTCAGAATCTTCTGTTCCTCTGTCGGATCAACAGGACACTGCCATTTGCGCGAATAAGTTTAAAGCACAACGCAGCACATTAAGACGGACTAAATAGCATAAAATAATTTTTCCTAGCCCCATGCAGATAGTCCTGAAAATTTGTTTTTAATAGCTATGAAAATACTTGTAAGATTTAAAACGAAAAACGTGGGGCACATGCAATAGATAATTGATGCATGAATAGTTCACCTAAGTCACTAACAATTTTATTGCACTGCAAACAATATGAACTGTTGCGTGAGTTTTCTCAACGTTAACTATTCTCTACACTCCTTACTATTATCTTGCGCCCCACATTTTTCGTTTTAAATCTTACAAGTATTTTCATAGCTATTACAAATTCACAATTACAACTTTTCAGGACTATCTGTATGGGGCTAGGAAAAATTATTTTGTACTTTTTAGTCCGTTTTAAAAACGTGGTATATCAAAAATGTTGTTTTATTTAAATAATTTTTACAGTTACAGTGATTAAACCGTCTTTGTCCCTAAAAATGTCGTAGAGGAGAAATGAAAATTTATATTTTTCGTATGGCTACATTTATTTTAAAACGAATCAAATTTTATTTCATTTAAAGAAAAAGGCATAATATTCATATTTGTTAGATTTTGTTTGTAATCTTCAGGACGAGTGCGACTCGTTGAAATACGGGACGGGGTTAAAAATAGACTTGAAAAATTGCAAATTACATGAACTTCCACAGTCTACTAATTTCTTACTGAACATTTAGGTATTGTAGGAGGTATTATACCAATTTTATATGTATAAAATTTAAAAAATCATAGTGAATGGAAATATTCTAGGTCGGAAACTCGGAAGAAATGTTTAATTTTCGAGTTAAAATAGCTCCGAGTGCAGAGGATTAAAAGGTTTTTTGAAAAACATAAACAATGCAGGTCATTTTTCAGTTTACCAGACAAACATTCGAAAGACAATCATGTGCTGAAAATGATTTGTATGAAACTGACTGACAACATCAGCTTGAGAATTGCAAATCGAAGGGAGATTTGCCTGCAATTTTTCGCCCCGAGGAGAAATATCAGGTATTAAGGAAAAAGACAAAAATAATATTGAACATTTCATTAATATACTGACAAATTCATTTGCAGAATAGAGTTGGGCACAGTTCTAAATTTTAACAAGGAAGTTGCTTCATACTTTGTAGACACGAGCTTGAACAATGCTCTGTTGAAGTAAGATTCGATAAATTGCATTGATCAGCATGAAATATAAAATGATTTTCTTCTTTTCATTCGTTATAGATGCAAATTCGACGGCTTGTTGAAGTCTCCTGTCGAGCCAGAAGATAGTTTATGCGGTTTAGTCGAAAGATTACGAGAAGTTAGGAAATCAGCCAGACAACGTAAATTTATGATTAGAAAATATAAACCGTATTTGCCGTTGCGAAAGGCTTGATCAAATAGATGTCGTCTGTAACAATTCCTGCTCGAAATATCAAGTCCACACAATAAAGATACTTATTCTTTAATCCATTTTCATGTAAACATGAAGTACCACGTCTTATTTGTTAACACATTCAAATGGGAAGAAATGTTATGTCTCATTTAAATATGTATATTTTCAGTGATATCGATGCTTCTATATTTTTATCAAAAATATCAATCCATAATTACAAGAGGAAAACAACATTTTAAATTAAAATAAAAGTTTTCGCTTTGCTCGATATAGAAAACAGTCGAACGTAAAATAAAATTGGTATGAAAAAATTGTTCGAAAAGCTGTTGATGTATTTGGCAACATTGATCTCCTTCTCACAATCTCGTCGGAACAACCGCCGCAGTTTCTGAAACTTCGGGAACCGCGAGTGGCCGGTAGGATGTCGAAGGGATGAAGAAGAGGAACGCCGGATTTGTATAAATAAAAATGAATATGTAATTAAAATAATTATCAGATAATGAAATCTTGCCTTAATGTATACATTCCTCGTACCAGTGTAACAATGTATACAATTATAGCTCGCGCACGTACGCGTCTCGATGTACATGGATCCGCCATGCCTGGTTTGCGTCTCCATCGCGTATAATGTGTTTACACGTGTTTATGTGTGTGCTCCAGACACATACTTAAGATTCCCCGCTGTCGAGGAACAAATGTTTCCTTGAAAACTCTTAAACGCTAATCGCAGGATGGAACAGAAGACTTCGGAAAGAATTCCGGAAAGAAAGAATAGGGAGAAAGATAGTAGCATAGCGAGAATTTTGATAAATAAATTAAGGTTAGATCGTTCGAAAGGAAAGGAGGGTTAGAATGGATGTAACAAAAGAAAACAAACAAAATATCTAGAACAAAGAGCAATAAATAAGGTCGCTTCGCGAGCGCGTGAAGAACCGACCAGGAGCTCCGACATTCGTTCCAACGCGATGTACAGTACTGCTCGCTCAAATTTGCGAAATCCCCACCTCTCTCCTATCAGACAGGCTCGTGATAAACGAAATTTCAAATTCAATCATTTTTGTTTGATCTTCTCGAACGCAGTACTATCGGAATGTTCGCAGTTTTCTGATTAAAACGAGTCCAAATACGACGCGAATCGGACTAGTTTCATGCTTAAATGTAAACGATCTATAAAAATCGAAATCTATAAAAAGTGAACCGATTCGTGTCGTATTGTGTCTCAGCAATCCGATGGTGCCACATTTGGAGAGGTAAGACGAGAATGACTGAATTTGAAATGTTCTTAACGTTCAGTTACTCGCACTCAACTTTCTACATAACTTATTATTATTCAATAATAATCGATATATGCTAGTATAGACGACACCTGGGTTTACGCTTGAAACATTGACTTCAAAGTTTTCAGATAGTCAATACTGCATGCGAGTAATGAAAAGTTAATCGTGCGTCTACCTCGCTTTCGCTCGCGATATCTATCCTCTTACTCTGTCGAGCTGCGGTCGACCTGCAACACGAGAATTTCGCTTCCGGACGCCAAACTTCGGAAATTGAAGCGAGCACCGCTGTACCGACGACGACGGAGCTGATGGCCACGTGGCATGAGGTAAAACGAAGTCGGAGAACGAAGAAAGGTGAAAGAGGAATGCCGTTTCGGAGTGTATAGAAAAAACACGCGTAGAAATAAAACGCGCCCCGTTTGATCGAGGGAGAAACCGGGTGCGTCTTGAAGGGCCGTCTGACTACTTCCGTCTGCTTATTTACAAATGCCCTTCGAGACTACTCTGGCCGACACCTTCGACGAGCATCAGCCGCCGTAGCACGCTGATCATGCTACATACTACTCGGACCCGTCGCGGTCGCAACGTGCCCGAGAAACGCGTCGGAGAACGTTCCACCGCTGCCGGAACTTCGACAACCGACGTCGACAAGAGATCGACGAGCCGGACGACCGATTTCGTGACGAAACTCGGAACTACTATCGCTATAGTCTGCTCGACGGCTCGGGTTGGCGTGGACAAACTGAATACTGACTTGGCACCCTTCTTCCAGAAGTTGAAGTTGGCCTCTTTCGCTCCGGAGAGCCTCGGTTGCTATTCTCCAGCTTCGTTATGTACTAACGAAGGGATTTTCGACCTATCCTAATTTTTTAGCTGGGTAACAGGCCACGATAGCCTTGGCTGCTACCTCTTAGTTCTATCATTGACTGGTAATGTTTTAACTAAAAGATCACTGAACAGAGAAAAGGTCCTCCAATTTCAAAAACTATTTTCAACCTTTAGCTACTCGCACTCCACTTTCTGCATAATTGTTTGCATCGAATTCTTTACGACTCGAACGTAAATAAATTTTTATTCGGTAAAATAACTATACTTCAATACGAAATAAATATTTTCTAGTGCAGACGGCACCTTTGTTTATATCAGATGATTCTTCTTTTTATTAGCTGATTCGCAAAATTCTTTTCTACAATCAGAAAAGAATGGTGACTGTATAATCGATTAGTGAAGTTGTACTCTTTAAAATTTAACCATTGAATTTCATTTTCAAATCTGGCACGAACAACTCGTGCAATCATCTGATACTTGTAACACTGAGTTTAATGTTTTGAGATACTATATGCGAGTAATTAAAAGTGAAAGACATTGACGAGGCTCCGTCTGGAGATCATTCACTTTAGAAATGGTCCCCGAATCTCCATCGCCCAGCAAGCCGAGCCGTCGAGCCTTCGGCAGTGGCACTAGCAACTGTTTCGTTAGTAAAAGTGCGTGTCGTCTCGAGGGGGTACGATCGCACGCACGCTGGCCCACATAACAGTGAAAGGATCAAGGATCGCGAGCAACGCTGGACGGAACGTGCTCCGACGTCGTCGTTCTTTGATTCGTCCTCCTTTTTCTCTTGTTCTCTCTCCTATAGAGTCGCGTTTCTAGGGCACTTATTTACACGGTGCTCGAACATTCTGCTCGTTCTTCCTCTCGAGTGCGGCTCGTCGATCGAACAGAAAAGCGGCGCTTTTGGTTTTGTACGATGTCGAACGAGGAGGAAAGAATTGCGGAGAACAGAACTGAATTCCGGTGAATGTGAGGGGGGGGGGAAGGATCGATGACGAGGTAGAGCGAGAAGAATGTTCGAGGTGACACGAATTAGATAAAATCCCGGGCACGGGGTGTCTCTGTCCTTCTGAGAAACCGCCGATCCTCGAGATTGTCGCTTTTCCTCACTGAGTTTCCCGTTGTCCCCTTGGTCCCAGCAGCCCTCTCAGTTGGCCACCTTCACAAATTCCGGATTGTGCACGGTGCTGGTGTCCGGCGCGTACGTCGGATGGACGAAGCTGCTGCCGGTCATGTTGATGTTCTTCCGGTCCACGGCCCGCACCCTGACGAACAGGAACGCGGCCACCAAAGAGGCCACCACCACCACCAGGAGAAGCATCACCAAACCGCCGACGAAGCCCGGTAAGCTCATGCAGATCGTTTCTGGATCCGATGAAGCGCTCGCGTTCTGAATCACCACCGTCGTGTCGTTGCTGGTGTTCGTCGTGCCCAACGCGAAGTTCACGTCACCTGGTGCTACCACCTGGATCGTCCTCGAGGTGTTCACGTCCGTCATCTCCTGCGCGGCCCGCTTGAATAACGCGTGGCTCGACACTAGCGTCACGGTTCGGTAGATATTCTGAAGTGAGTAAAAAAAAAACATCAAGTCAAACTAGTCGTCTACGATTAACACGATTACGCGGTGAAAATGGCCTTCAGTGCACAGCAACAGCCCTACATCTTTTCAAGGGGGTAAACTCTCGTTTCCTCGATCGCAAGTTACGCCATGAACTGACGATTTGATCTCCCTAATATTCGCTTGCTATTCATTTCCTACTGAACCTTTTTTCAATATTTTAACATAGTATTAACATAGTTTTTAACCTATACGAAGCAGTGACTTTCGATTTTGCGCGGAAGTGTAGAATAGAAAAGAAAGCTATTGTTGGTGTTACGGATGACGAATAGGTGTTCAATATCATCTCTGGCAGGAACCGTCCTAGATAAACGAACAGAGCTACCCTAGATAAATCTACATAACTGTTTAGATTAGTTTAGGGCCCAAACGTACGCACGACCAACTGGTCGTTGACAAAATACGAATGTTCACTTGAAGGGTACTGACAAGTACCACCCGTCATTGCAAGGATATATGTATAAGCCCTTGCATTTTTACTCTCGTGGGCTAGTACTGTCGTAATCACGAATAGTGTCGCGTCGTGCTGCATCACGGAAGTCAACTACCAGTGAGATTGGACGTTCGTTCCTTTTGAATCAAAGTTTAACCGTACAGATTCCGCGAGTTCGGTGTAAAATCTGTTAGGCAGTGATAAGGTTGCTCCGAATCCCCCGCATTGCCAGTGCGTCAACACCGTGCATTTTAGTTTAGGTAATATTACCTTTCAATTTCTTTCTATTCTAAATTCAGTCCATTCGCGACAATCACACAATTGTAACACGAATTCTATATTTGTGTTCTTTGATAATTAACTCAAATTCTCATTAAACCCATAATCATTGTCCAATATCCTAATCAATTAATTGAACGTCCCCACACATGATACAATCTTACCGCTCGGATTGTATCAATTAAATTATACTAGTTACGAGGCTTATTAATTATCCTAGCGATTCCCTGATTAAGCATCAGGTTCTTTCGTGACATTCCAATTGTCCAAACAGAGATTTATCCAACCTAGCGGCTCCCCAGTTTCGCATTGGGTTCGTCCGCATCCTAACAGCTCCCTGATTTCGCACCAGGTTCGTCTGTGCTATTATACAACCTCCTAGCAGCTCCCCGGTTTTGCATCGGGTTCGTCTGCGTTTGACTCCATTCCTAGAGGCTCCCTGACTTCGCGTCAGGTTCGTCCTCGCTGTCTATAATCCTAGCGGCTCCCCAAGTTCGCATTGGGTTCGTCCGCGTTCCCCTTAACTAACAAATTTATATCATATTCCTAGGGTAACAATCCTTCGCCGGCCACTCGTGCTGCTCGCGGCCCTGGCTCGTAACATTGGGATTACAGACGAGAATTTCATGCTTACGGAATCATCGTCTTCCAGGTGATCATGGCTGTCGGACCTTCGCCTTCTGGCACCCCTAAGCTCGGCTGGAAAACCTTCGACCGACCTCGGTCGACCTCCGAGGGTGGCCAGGTTACCCTCGAGCTCCTCGGAACCGGCAGTTCCCTTTCTCTTCACGGTCTGGTAGTCCCCTGGGTGGCCAGGAGGAGGTGGTGGATGAAAATGAACGTTATCCTGCGGACTTTGTGGCGAGCTGCTGGCCGTCGCGTCGCCCGGCGTCGAACTCGGTGAGGAGGATGAGGTTTGCGCTTGTGGGGCTGGCACTACGTCCGCATTCGGCTCGCTGTTGGGGGACAATGTTGACTTAGTACTCCGAATAAAATGAAACTTCGGACATATCGAATACCGGACTCGTTTAACCCTTAACCCGACATGTGATTTTTAGCCTCTCCCCTCGAAAGCAAACAGTCAAACAAAGAATAAACCCATTTAAACCTGCAGTACCATGTAGCATTAGCACTCGCATCGCCGTCGGTGAAAATGTTACGCGGCCGCCCTTGCAGGTGAGTCTTTCTAGACCCCGACATTATTATTGAGACTAGCATAATTCCCGTTAAATAAACGGCTGGCTTATTTCTGGCTTATTCCTGGCTTATTCCTGTAGGATTTCTGGGATAAAAGCATATTCGTGCGCCCCTTTGGGCTAACCAAATTTCAACTTCCTATGTCTTCTGTGTGTTCGAGATTTTTTCACCGTTACAGAGGACAGGCAATTCCATTCGTTTATTTTGAAACGAATATATGGAAAAGATTTATCGTTCCTTCAAAATCAAAATGATTGATTCAGGTGTGAAGGTCGTGTTCGTCTCTCACCTGTAAGCTCCGGCAGGTCCACTAGGATGCCTAGGATCAGCAAACGCAGGTGCTACACCGTAATCAGGTACAGGTGGAGCACCATATTCCAAGCTCGCAGCGGGTGTACCGTATTCCAGACCAGGATGTCCGCATTTAGGTTCTGGGCAATTGTAGCGACAGACCTGGATCACACACTGGAAGTGAACGTTCATGCTGTCGGGGAACTTGAAGGCCTGGAAGTATGCGAAGCTGACGACCGAAGCGCTTGGTCCGAAGTTCTTTATCTTTTGGAACCTGCGAAAAGATATTATTTGTTAGAACATAATCATTGGACTGCGGCTTCCACTTTTCCCATACGAACGTTATTCGCCTACCAACGAATCCTCATCAACAGACTGCGGATTTTATGCATTTACGACAAAAATGAGTGGGCGTGATTTAAGACAGTGAAAACATTAGAACTTAAAAATATCGTTAGATTATTTTCAACCTATTAACGAAGAGAATAAAATAAAGTTTTTATGTTGCATAAAGATCCGCAGTCTACTCATAATTAACACTAAATGAATTCCATATAATGTTGAAACAACAAGCACTGTCTGACGGTTGAATTTTCACAATTACGTAAAACTTGCGTTGAACTAATTTAGTTTAAAAAATAATATCATGTAAAATAACTAATAAACTCATTCTTTTATAAATTTTGACTTTGACCTTCTTAGACCATCATCCCGCAACAGAGTGTTCAATTGCTCTTACCTGGACATGATCTTCGGCCTGACAACGCATCCGTACTGATCCACAAGCTGTATCGGCGCCCTCTTTCCGTCATGAGCGACACAGTTCCTCACGAGCATATCAAACTTGTTCTCGTCGTCCTTGATAGCCAGCACCATGGTCATAGTCTGTCCGATCTTGACAATGCCGGACACTTCGCTGGCCCACGGTCCTTTGCCCACCTGTATCTGCATCCAGCATTGGAGATTGTCTCCGAGGAAGTTAGCTGTGACAGCGTGGAGCATGTCGACTTGGAACGGCCTGAACGTCACCGCCTTCTCGTAGAAGTCGTACCACGTGCACCTCAGCTTCCTAGCCTGATCCCAGACCTCTTGCACGTACGGGTCGTATTGTACGATTATGGTGTTCTCGACGTAGCTGCCGGACGGCGTCGGTGCACCGTAAGCCGCCACATTGTGATTCGCCGAGGAGCTCATCCCGCACGAGTTCAAGAAGATCTCGAAGGTCGCGCTTAAATGACCTGTCCCCGGCTGCAGATGAACGCAATGGGGATCCGAATAGAAGCCCTTGCTGAAGATCATCCCGTAGAATGGACGATCGAACTCGATGTTCACGCGCATGTTCGTCTTCTCGCATTGCACCTGCAGGTGCTTGATTTGAGGCGTGTCCGGGGACGCCAGCGGCCAGTTCTCTTCCGCACCGTGCGTTGCTGGGGGACCATACTGAGCCGGGGCCCCGTACACTGATCGATGCTCCAAGGGTAAAGCACTGCTGTCCACCAGAGGCGCCTGACAGTGTACTCTCTGCAAAAGAGAATTCGCGTTTATTACTATCAGGTCGTTTCGAAAGTAGTCTTGTTTTTCGTGTAGAGATTTTCCGACGGACATTTAGGTGTATCAATGAAACCAGAAGCGAATTTTTCTTGGACAATTGCCATGAGCAATTAACGAAGGAATTAATAGTGCAAATCATCATCAGACGATGATGAAACCAGAAGTTGATTCCGAATGATTAACCCTCATCCGTTCCTCATTTCACGAACTGAATCACTCCCTTGGTGTCAAATTAACACAGTGGCGAAAGATCGATGAAATAACAAGGTAAATAATTATTTTTTTAAACGGTTATGCGTTTCGCATTATAAGAACAAGACTGCGAATTTTTATGCATTTATGAAGAAATTGATTGGACGAAATATAAAACAGTAAAAGATTTGGAAAATTCAAGAATGTTGTAATGTTGCTTTTAATGTAACAAAATCGTTAAGGGATGAAATCAATTTGTATGTTATTCCTGCTTCTCACAATCAATGCAAAAAATTCAATGAAATTCTAGTATTATCAGTCCACGTGGAGTTCCCATTATGGCACCACCAAGGGTTCCCTAATATAGATATAGCTATTGACATGCTTGGTGTGGGTGCCGAATATTAGGTGTCATATTAGGAACTCGAGGCGTACCATATTAAGAACCCCTTTCGCTGGAACCTGCAAATGACACACCACAAAAAAGAAATATTTTTCCCAAGCTGTATTAGTTTTTTAACAAACTTGACCCCAGAGTTTTATAGGGAGGAAATGCATCTACAACTGGTAATTTTTTGAACGGAAAAGAGCATTCTAAAACAATCAAAAAATGACATCAACAAAAAGTGGTTCATATTTGAACGATTATTAGTAGATAGCGGATTTTATGGATTTAAGACAAAATTGAGTAGGTGTATTCTGAGATAAAATGAAAACTCTAGAAGAACTTAGAAATACTGTTAGGAAGGAAAATTAATTTTTTCAAGAAGAAAATTGTTATTTTGCATAAATATTCGCTGTCTAATAATATATGTATAGAACAGGGAGAGTACATATAGCAAAGAAAATTCGATTTTCATCTAATAATTTTTCACTGCATAAACGTTTTACCTAATTTTATGAAGATACGCCTGCGTGTGCCTAATTATTTTTAAGCGATGGCGAGTTTACGTTCGGGGTGAGACAACAAATCGGCATATTTCCATAACAAGTGTATCCGACATAAACATCGAACGCGTGAAAACGCGAAATACAAAATCAACTGCTATTCACAGCACGATAATCGTACATCGTGCAAAAGTGCTTATTCGAAAGCAACGTCCGAACGAACTTTGTAATTTATTCGGAAATTAATTTCTCTTTACGAGCGAAGTATTCATCGCTGACAAGATGACTATCTATTTAAAGTTCTAAAGGCCCGGGGGAATAAATGATGTGCATTTACCACTACGGCTAACAACAATCGATCGAGTCGTTCGAGTCGAGTCAAGCTCAAAATAGCTGTGGTCGCTTTTGTGGTATCGGTACCGTTCGGCACGGCCGAAAACGATTATAGCTATGGTAATAATTCGGGAAACATTACAATAATTGCAGCACACTTCCGCTGGCCAGCCTCTATACAATTGTTGCGCGCGGCTTAATAATTGCGTTTAGATTAAATGCGTCCGAACTCGTAATCCGCAAACCATGAAACCATGCCAAAAAGTGCAGTTCACTTATTGCACGTACTATCATTCCACTTACACCAGAAACATTATCGAGTCTTCATCATTTTCCTAAACTATGATCATTGTAAATCATAAAATTAGAAACAGTACGTCTACTTTATTCTTCACATAGATAAATGTGAAACTTTCCACTGATTTGGAGACTTGCTGAAGAAATTCGAAGTCTGTACGAGAACTAGGGTAAATGTACCAGTTACCAGATATTTAGTGACGACTTGGAAGTTTTTTATTAATTTGAATCCATTTTCTACAACTTATTTTGCGTTATTTGTAATAAACGATTTTTTCTGGACGATTTTGTTAAAAAGCAAACGAAATATAACCGAAGTTTTAATCCAAAGTTTTGGTTCTATTCACCGGTCACGAGAAATTTGTGAGAACAAATTAATTAATTAATTTTTTCATGCCGTAGCACAATAAAATCACTATTTTATTATCCTCTGGTGTATCACAGTTTCTTAGCATTTTCTATAACAGTGAACGAAACATTGCGTTGTCTCGGGGAATAAGGTATTCAACTAATGTCTTAAATATTTTAAACAAAAAATCTAGTATTACTTTTGATTTGTATACGAAGGAGAAACATCAATATTATTATATTTTTCACAATAAAGTAATACTAGGTACTTTATGTTATTTTTATTAATTTCGAAATACATAGTTTGTTTTGTGTCCGATAACCGGGTGGGTGACGGTAACGGTTTCTATTTACCCTAGAAAGAAGACAGTAGGCTACTTACGAGAATGAAAGTACTATTTTGTGGTTAAATGTTGCAGTTTCGCAGTTCGATCGGTTTTCAAAGTAGCGGAGGAAGCTCCGAATACAAGAGAGCAGGCACGGGACGTTGACGAACGATGTCGCAATCGGATTTGAATTTAATAGAAAGGAATCCAGGCAAGTCAAGCTTTAACGGAGAATGTATGTACGAGTTCACGATCGTCGAGTGCCCTTTTCAAGGCCCTGCACGTATGCGGACGGGCAATTCAACCGGCTGCATTTCGAAATCCTCCGGTAAGAGTCATAACGGCGAGCCAACCGAAAATTATGGACTCGCAAGACGGCACCGGAAAATGAGAAACGCTTTGTCGCCGCCGCGTATTATATTTTTCTCTCTCTCCTTCTCTTCCTTTTCTATTCTTTTTTTTTGCCCCTGCTTTTTCCGTCTTCATTTTACGACATCCACGAATGATGACGAGGACAGACATAAATACGGCTAAGCTGTGCATCAACTTTACATCAACTTGTACGTTCATAAATAGAACACGAGCATTTATCGAATTCGCAGTTTCGCAGGCGAAATATAATTCTCTGTGGCAGTAACCTAAAAAAAATTAATGTAAAGTCTACTGTATATGTTATATAAACTTTCTATGGTTTAAAGCAATAAATAAATAATAATAATAATTCTCTGTGCCACTGCAACCCTGTCCAAAAAATTAGAACTGCGATTTCGAATGATGAATGACGTTATGCATTCACGTACCTACTTTTTATAAAACAAAATTTTCTTGATTCATTTCCAGAAAGTATAACTCTGACAATTCTGATAATTCTATGTAACTTTAAAAACAACATTTCCGTGCGAGATTCACACAAAATTTCACATTCGTAATAAATTTTCTTTAATCATGGCTAATAAAATTCTAAATTGAAATGTTACATAATATAAAAGTATTGTTTAATTTATACCAAATGTAAACCTTTAAATGTCGCGAAACAAAAAGTGTATGACTCAGAACACTTCCATAGTTATGAGCACTTTTATATCCTCTACTAAAAAATCAACCATATGAATATTTTCGGATGAGAACGATATTACATAAATGGATTTATCTTTCATATTTCATTGTACTTCTCGCATGAATACAATAATGTACGCAGTTTATTTATATGGAAAAAATTCATATCGATTAGCAACCATCCGAAGATACACACACCTACGCGTGTTCATGTTTATCCGTGTAATTCTCTCGGCAACATTTAATCACCCGTTGAACGGGCACTCTTAACGAACAAAATACTGTAGCTTTTACACGCATTCTTGAACCGGATCCATGTAATTGGAGAAAGGCGATAAAACAACAATACGAGCGTGTAGCTCGCGTTGCAATTTTATTCGTTATCTTCCTCTAAATTCTCGTTTCACGGGACAAGGTGCAGAAGCGAGTTGCATTAGGTGCGAAACGAGCTTCGGTCGCCGTTGCAACCTTTCATGGAATGCGAATCGAACGCGAGTTACGGTGCTCGGGATTCCGTGGAATTGCACTTGCGAATTGTCGGGAGATGGTTCGACCTTGGAAGATCCGCAGCGCTTCCTCGAATCGATATATATATATAATATATATGCAACGCGCCGAAAACGAAAGGACAGGAAAATGATGAAACGGATATTTAATTGGCCGCGCACACGCCCGTAAGCGTTTTAATTGGACCCCGCAGAATACGTGTCCGACGCCGATCGATTTTTCCAGTTTTGTTGCACTTTCATCCCGAACGACTCATTACCGCGGAAAATCGGACGATTCGTTTACTTGATCCAACTACTACCACTCTGTTTGCGAATCGTCTCACGCTTTTTGTTCCGGTTCGCAGAAATACGACTCGACGGTTAACAGTGTCTATTAAAATCATTATGCTTCACAACCTTGTCTACCTTCGCATAAAACATAAATTATTATCTGAATTAAATACTGATCATTTATGAAAAATTGACATTTTTTTAACGATATCGCAACCACGATTCCGTTCTTCAACTTCAATATTTAATTTAATTTAATTCCTTTATTGAAGTACTTATGCCTCACAACTTTGTCTACCTTCGCACATAAAACATAAATTATTATCTGAATTAAATACTAATCATTTATGAGAAAGTGACATTTTTTTAACGATATCGCAACCACGATTCCGTTCTTCAACTTCAATATTTAATTTAATTTAATTCCTTTATTGAAGTACTTATGCCTCACAACTTTGTCTACCTTCGCACATAGAACATAAATTATTATCTGAATTAAATACTAATCATTTATGAAAAAGTGACATTTTTTTAACGATATCGCAATCATGATTTCGTTCCTTTGTCAGCTTCAATATGTAGTAAAAAATTCCGAACTACTCTCGGAGGCATGATGATCAAAATCGAATAAAAAATTTTTGCAAAATCGTTGCTGTCTGAAACTTTGTTATGTCCGTCGAACAGTGAACTATTTCGAACGAAAAATGGGGCACTCGAGTTTCCAGATTATTCTATTTTGGATGTCGAGTTCGTCCATAAAGTGGAGCGATTTCATTATAACGAATAATCAGTTTTCCAGCACTTGGCCTCTCGCGAATCCTGTCGATGCAATATATTCATGTTGGGTTAGGTCTGGTTTAGGAGGTATATTATATTTCGTATGGGCCATCTATATTATTATACATATGTGGTACGTCGAGATCCGCCATAAAGTGGAGCGATTTCATTATAACGAATAATCAGTTTTTCAGCTGCGGTTCGCCCCTCTCTCTCTCCCCCTCGTTCTGAATCCTGTTCGTACAATATTCATGTTGGGTGCTCTAAGCGACAGGTTGGATATAACGCATGCGAGTCACAAATCGAAACCGACACACGGCCGGCGTCAATTACACGGCACAGAATTCGTATTAATACGGCTAACTGACTCGATTAAAAGCAACCGAAAACACCGGTACTGTTACACAACAGACGTTCTCCGGTACAAATCGATCGTGCACGCATATTGTGGACGTCGCCGGTGCTGACCAACGCCCACGGATTTTACATTTCAGGTTAACGCGATTGACATACGCACGCGACCGAATTATACTCTGTAAATCAACTTGTTGCGGCCGATTTCACGCTCGAAATTAACCGGCGTACACGAAACGACGGGATTATGGAAAGCTTCGCTCGAAGCTTTCTCTCTGCTGCACTACGTTAAGCCCGCACCATTGTGCTATTATCCATTTTCAACTAATAGAAACTGCCTTTTAATCCTTCTGGCAATATTTCGAATTCTGACAATGTACATGCACTGTAATTTCTAGACTCCATTGTTTTAATATATATTTTTATGCACGAAATTTACATCGATTTACAGATGTCCTAGACGACACTTCTATCGATATTTAGAATTTAGTGTAGTCTTTAGACTTAATTATTTTACTGCATAGTTTTACATATGAATTTTAAATCGATTTATAGATGTTCAAAGACAACACTTCTATCAATATTTAGAATTTACTGTAGCGTTTATACTCCATTATTTTACTGCATATTTTTATGTGTGATCTTGAAATGGATTTATAGATGTCGAAGACAACACTCTTGTATCAATATTTAGAATTTATTGTGGTTTTTAGACTGCGTTATTTTAACACATATTTGTATGCGTGAAATGTAAATCGATTTATAGATATTCAAGACAACTCGAATTTACTGTGGTTTTTACACTTCATTATTTCAGTGCATAGTTTCAGACATTAAATTCAAATCGATTTATAGATGATGTCCAAAACAACACTTCTACCAATATCTCGAATTTACTATAGTCTTTAGATTTAATTATTTTAGTGCACATTTTTATACATGAAATGTAAATCGATTTATATGTAGATGTCGAAGACAACACCTGTATCAATATTTAGAATTTATTGTGGTTTTTTTAGACTCCATTATTTCAGCACATGTTTGTATGCGTGAAATGTAAATCGATTTATAGATATTCAAGACAACTCGAATTTACTGTGGTTTTTAGATTTCATTATTTCAGTGCATAGTTTTAGACATTAAATTCAAATCGATTTATAGATGATGTCCAAAACAACACTTCTACCAATATCTCGAATTTACTATAGTCTTTAGACTTAATTATTTTAGTGCACATTTGTATACATGAAATGTAAATCGATTTATATGTAGATGTCGAAGACAACACTTCTATCAATATTTAGAATTTATTGTGGTTTTTAGACTCCACTATTTTAACACATGTTTGTATGCATGAAATGTAAATCGATTTTGTAGATATTCAAGACAACTCGAATTTACTGTGGTTTTTAGACTTCATTATTTCAGTGGATTGTTATAGACATGAAATTTAAATCGATTTATAGATGTTCAAGACGACACTTCTATCAATATCTGGAATTTACTGTAGTCTTTAGACTTAATTATTTTAGTGCACGTTTTCTATTAGAAAGGTACATCGATTTATAGGTGTCTAATTTTTAATAAACCGTTTCGAGTATGTACAGAATTTGCACGGAATGTAGTTTTATATAACGATTTATGGATATCAGAGAAATCTTCAGTGTACGAGAATAGTATATAGAATGCCGAAGAGAAAATCACGAAAAAGTATCACGTATAGGCCATGCTGAAAGTTAACTGTACAACCATAGAGTCAAGTTCCTCAAATTACAAGAGTTCCTGTTACTAAAGTTACGAAATTCAAGCTTCTTTCTCTACGGGACATTCTGTGCGTTCACTGTAACATTCTGTTAGACTACGATGAAAACCATAAATTCTAACGACCATACGAATAGCAAGTGTTTTAAAATTTACGATCGCTAAACGCCGGAGCCGTTTTCACCAGTCAATTATATCTTCGTTAGAACCTCGTAATTGCTTCAATTTATAACTACAGGTCTAATTTAAAATTTCTTTTCACCTTGTTACGGGAATGATACACTCACCGTGATTTTTCGATATCATTTCATTTCTGTAATCATTTTGTTCCATATCTGTCAGATACTTTATAAAGAAACAGTGTTAATTGAACCATTTAGTTTCTGTACTTGTAGTACATACGACAGCACGAGTTGCAGTAAATTCGACACTTCACTCAAATTAATATTGTTATCATTAGTTTGGCAAGAAAGTAATTTCGGTATTTTAAGATGAAATAGAGTCCAATTTTTTATTCAAGCAACGAATTTTAATGAATAAGATATTTTCCCTTTCGTTCGATGATCTTTTGCCAAAATGAATAAATAAGAGAATATTTTACTGATTAAAGTTCATCGCTTTAATAAGGAAATTCGGTTTTATTTTACATTATTTATTATTTATTAAAAACCGTAATTTATCTTCTTGCCAATCCAATAGTTTGTTCGTAATTACGTAATTACCTTCATTCGGTGTGTAATAGAGAGCCTGCTCACAAATTGTCAGTTATATTCACAATTTTTAATTAAATCTGGTTATTATGTCGACACTTTCTGCTGGATAAAGTCCATTAAAATCACGGTGGGCGTGACTTTTACATTATTTATAAATAGACTCCGAATTTTATGCAATTTATGACGACATTAGAAAAATTTAAGAATCTTTATTAAGGAATTAACATTATTTTCGACTTTTTAGAATTATAGTAAACTCCCCTACAACGCGATCAAAAATTCTTTAAAAAATTGTATATGTATATGTATGTTACATAGCAGTAAACGTACAATAAATTTACAAAAAAATTAGTTTGAAAAGTCTGTTCACTTACTGTTGCAGAAGATACACATAAATACAGTCTGTCTAAAGAAGAGTGTTTCTTGTATTTGACATACAAAATATTCCATAAAGATGTATGCAATTTTTAATTTTTATAAACACAAATCCTATTTTTAATGGGAACAGCCTTTATAGATTTTAAATTCTATCGAATGTTATATTCTAGCATTTTTTGCAAATATTCATAAGTAGACTGCGGATCTTTATGCAAAATAAAAATTGTCTTCATCAATTGCAAGACACAGAAGCCATATAAAATTTTCTTCCTATTTTCAACAATTTTAATAAATCGAGAATAACACATGGGCGTTATTAAATTGTCTTAATGTTTTTACTGTTTTAAATTAGATCCGCAGATTTTTATCATAAATGCATAAAATCCGCATTGATAAGCCATAAATAAGTCATAACTGAATCGTCAAAATTAGGACACGTTTGCGCCTGCAACGAATTTATGTTGCAACCGAATAGTCGTTGTCTTGATCGGAACAACGCTAACAGGGACATTGTACGCGTTTTAATAACTGGTACGGAAAAAAGAAGAGACGGGGCAGCGTTTCGCGAAGAGTTTCTTCGACAAGTTCTTCAAGTGGAAACACCCGGGGGAGTAGCGTATTCAATCACGGCCCGTTCTTTTTTCCACGATGATCGCTCTGCGATTTCGTTTCACGCATCGACCGGTTCCGCGATACTTTTCTGTCCAGAAAGTCCTTAGACCAGATCGGGTGCAGGTGCAAGTAGAACAAGAAAGCGGACAGGTATGCGTACGGTCTCTAGCTGTCTATCGGTCAGGCGCGAACCAAGTATTTCCTGTTGATACTGAATCGGCGTTTTCTGTCATTCTAACAGACTGGAGAAACGCTGAATAACGCGAACGAAACTCCATCCGTCCGTTGCTGAAACGGGCACGCGTTGGCTTTTTACCACTTTTCTCATTCTTATCCTGAACCGTTTGCGGTCCGACGTGTTTTCTCCATTTTATTTCAGAACTCGGCCGAAACTTCTACTCAGGGGACCAAAAATTTTCAACTTCTCCGAATGTCATATTATACTTGACGAAAAAATGATAAAACTTTCAATCGAAGTTTCAGTGTGCGGAGTTCACTCGTTTAAAAGTTATACGCGAGTCAAGTTACACGGTTTCAAGCGCCTTTCAGAGGTTAGAACGATGCCATATTGGTTTTCAGACATAGGAGCAGGTAGATACAATAACGCGATGGAGAGTGTTTAAAATTACTGTGCATATATTGGGTTGGCAAGAAAGTAATTCCGGTATTTTAAGGTGACATAAAAATTTCTTTAAGCAATGAACTTTAATCGATCAAATATTTTCCATCTTGTTCGATGTTCTTTTGCCATCTTTCCGGTAGCTTAATGAAGTTACCGGCTATTTGCATAAAGCTGCGACAGCTACATATCGAATAACAATATTGAAACAATTTCTTTCTTGCCAACCATAGACATATAGAGATAGACTGCGTGGCCTGAACGAAGCGCTGAAGCCCACAATGGCGGCGTGCGAGAGAGAGAGAGCATTAGCCGGGGTCCATAGCGCTCTCTTTCTAATTGATGTGTCGACACATCATATAGAAAGAGAGCGCTATGGACCCCGGCTAATGCTCTCTCTCTCACTCTTTGTACCGCGCGCCGCCATTGTGGGCTTCAACTCGCCCATAAGACGGCGCAGTCTATCTCTATATGTCTATGTTGCCAACACAATATACATCTGTGACAGTAACTGTATAGTCGTTTTACGCAATGTTTTGTGTTTTGTACATGTACTGTACATTTACTGCAACATACGACACAAGTATACAGTCTTTTTAAACAAGTTTGAACTGAAAATTCTATTACAGTTCAAAAAACTCACATCTGTTGTTTAATCTTCGTATAGAATATATCGTATAAAATAGATTGTTTAAAATCACTGTGTATCTGTATCTTCTGTGGCAGTAACTGTACAGTCATCTAACGTTTTGTACGTGTGCTGTACACATATACTGCAGAGGTGGGCATTAATCGATTAAAATCTTAATCAAGATTGATTGATTAATGTGTACGATTAAAAAAAGGTAATCATTGAAAAATCGACGATTGATTCAATCGATTGATGAAGTTAATCGTTAATTAAAAAAGAAATAATGGAAAAATCGGAGACTGATTCAATCGATTGGTGAAGTCAATCGTCAATCGTTGATTAGAAAAAGAAATCATCAAAAAAAAACATAAAAGCACGTAAACAGAGTTTGTATTATAGACCAAATGACAATACATCTAAACTCTGTTTACATTTTTTTCAGTATTCATACAGTTTTGATTCCGTATTTCATTTCGAAATTTCAGCAGTTAATCATTAATCAATTATCATATTGACGATTACAATTGAAAGGAATGCAATCGTTAATCGCAATTGACGACTAAAGTAGAAATTTCACCGTTATTCCCATTTAATGATTAATAAGTATTTAATCGTCATTTTATGACGATTTATTTATTCGTCGATTAAATTTTTGTCCAACTTTGATTTACTGCAACACACTATACACATACACAGTCTTTTTGAACAAATTTTTGGTCGCGTTATACGAGAGTCTGCTGTATGATGTAATGAGCGTATCCGCTAAAAGTCTGGGTTTAGGTCTTGGATTCCTCGCAGTAGGATGTAAAGTTTTATCATTTTTTTTCGTCGAATGTTGAAAGTTTTGCGAACAATAAAATTCCGAATGCTCCCGACCGAAATGAAACTTCTATGCGGGCAGTCGGCCGTTGTTACGATACTTTCAACACTTCCCCGCAGCTCGGACTCGTCCCACTAACGAAAGAATCCGCGGACACGCGAGTTTCCGGTGGAAACGGAGCGCGGTCGAGGACAGAGATTTCATATTTCCCGGGCGTGATCAAGCCTCGGGATTCGGCGGAACACGGAGGACAAAAGGACACTCGTTAATTGTCGAAGCAGCCGATTTCGCCGAGAATTCGACGGTAATTAGACGGTCCCGGTCCGCGTCGTTCGCGTTGTCGTCGGGAAATAAGAACGTTTGCTGGGAACGGAAACTGAAGTTGTGTATACGGAGCGAGTCTATTAAACCGGACGTTGTCGATGAAAATGGGAAAACCCGGAGAAGGTCGTACGAGAGGGAGAGAGAGAGAGAGAAAACGGAAAAACAGAAAACGGTCCGTCGAGAAATAAAGGACACCGGGGAGCGAGAATCGAATCGAAGCGGCCGAGTTGCAGCCGTTTAGAAAGCTACCCGACGATCCTGCGGGTCCATCCGCCATCGAAAAATAAGATAGCAGATTTTACGAAGAGAAAAGCCCCCCTCCCCCGCTGTGAACCTTTCGCAATACCACCGGCGAGTCTCTTTCTCCGTATATAATGGCAAAAAGTGGGTCGGGTCAGTTTGCACGAGCGACGGTACCTACATGTCGCGGGTTTTTCGATAACGCGGCTTGTCTGCGGTTCGAAACGGAGAAAGACTGCCGCGGAGAAAATTCGATGACCACTGGCTCTGTCAGTTCGGAAAGGTAACGGTGCCTCGAAATAATATTTGTCGTTTTCGGGCAGTCTGTCGGCCGGGGAGACCGCGCGCAACGATGATGGCTGCGGCCGAGTCTTCACGCGAAAATCCATTTAAAGCCTGACGATTTTCAAATACGATCAGAATTGATTCCATTTGTGTCCCGACAGAGTTCGCTTGTTAAGCTTTCTTACGAGCGGACGGTGCGTTCAATGAACTTTTCTTGGTCATAAGTAGACTGCGGATGTTAACGCGATTTTCAAGTTTTGTAGACAAATTTTTAAAAAATGCGACCAAACGAAATCCTATTTTCATTGATACTCGACTGAGCTCCTACGGTGCGAAATGGATCAGTGGAGTGGGGATGAGTCGGAGTGGGAACACGTAGTGGAGTAGGGAGCGCTGGCACGCGGAGTGGGGATCGCTGAACGCGATTAAGTACTATCAAGCGTCGCGTGACGAGGTGTGACGGTTAATATTAAAATCTTTTTTTCTCCTAGACGCTCAGTTCTTTTTTTAATTTGTATTTTAATATTGCATTGTCATCCAGTTCTGAGCTATGTTTAAAGTTGCAAGACTCATCGGGAAGTGGTTTAAAATTCGATTACAAGATTTTACGCATACAACAACAACGACAACTCGGCAAACTAATATAAGCGTGGAAATAGTATTTATTTTGAAATTCTTCTAACATTTTTACTGTCGTCTTCAATTACACCTATTCCATCAGTCGATGAACATCCATATATTGTTGTCAACCTTGTTACCCCTTGGCAGTCGATACTTCACCATCAACCTTTCCGAGTAATATCTGCTGTTGACTAATGAACCGTTCCTGCGGTTTAATACGGAGCAACTGCGTTCAAACTCCTGCGATTAGCGATTTCAGCGAACCATTTGCATTTACACACGCGTTTTCTCCATTATTTCTACTGTAACAAACGGTAGTAATTGGAGTTGATCGCCCATTGTCAGATTTTTGTGTTCGATGATTATAATTGCTGTTCCACGTGCATTTTCTTCGTTATTTCTACCAAAACACACGGTCGTAGTTGACATTTTTACAGAATAAATCCATAGAATTCGAGGAAAAAATCATCGTCCATCGAGAAGCACTAAATCATCAATAATTAGATTGCAGGAAATATCGGTGTATAATTGTGTTTACATCGTATTATACAGGGTGTCCCAAAATTCCTTCAACAGCCGGAAATGGAAGGTTCCTGAGATCATTTGAAGCAACATTTTCCTTTGCAAAAATGTTATCCGCGGCTTTGTTTAGGAGTTATTAACGAAAAACACGGACCAATCAGAGCGCGACCTAGACGCGAGTTGGCACAGTCGGCCAATAGACAGTTGGAGCGCCGGGCCGACTGTGCCAACTCGCGCTCTGATTGGTCCGTGTTTTTCGTCAATAACTCCTAAACAAAGCCGCGGATAACATTTTTGCAAAGGAAAATGTTGCTTCAAATGATCTCAGGAACCTCCCATTTCCGGCTGTTGAAGGAATTTTGGGACACCCTGTAGAAGGGCAACAGCGACGTGGTAACTAATGGTAACAGGAATGTAAACAGCGACCAATGATACGCCATTAATGAAAACGGAAAGCGTTTTCCTATATTCGCCGCGCGCAATAATAATTAATGCCTCGTCAAACTTCCAATTACACGTGGCAGATCGGCGTGATGCGTGACGTCAGTGAATCCTCATAACAATAATGGTACGTCTGTCTTCAGATTAAGGATGCTTCTACCGCCCTAGTTCTGTGATTTTCGTTCATATATTTGAATAAATAATTAAAAGTATTTAATCACTAAATTTCCGATTCTCGAAAAATGATCAATATTTGAAAAAAGATAATTTCATTAACAAAAATTCTTATGACGATTCAATTTGCAAGATTTTTTACCAAAAAGGTGTGTTCAGTCTCCCAGTCGCTGTATCATGCAAGAATATACTACTCTTTTAAAGAAAATTATTACAGTTTAAATATTAATGGAGCAGACTCCTTTTTTTCGATAATACAAAAATGGGGATTTTCAGCAGTCAAAAACGCTAGATAAAAGATCGATCTAGGGCGCTATCACCCTCAAAAGTCCTATTTTTTCGTTTACTGCGCTATGAAAATAGCTACATGCGCAGTTGTATGCTTCGGAATTATGCAAATTACGCCTCGTAAACGAAAAAATAGTACTTTTGAGGGCGATAGCGCCCTAGATTGATCTTTTATCTAGCGTTTCTGACTACTGAAAACCCCCGTTTTTGTATTATATTATCGAGAAATGAGCAGGCGAATCTCGCACCCTTGCAATCCTGAAAACGGGTCTACCGCCTTAACTCTCATCTGTACCTGGGTGTGAAACAGAGTAGGGCAATAGTCAACTAACATTTAAAAATGACTAATAGTCTTTTTGGATGTTAGTCATAGCAAAATAGTCATTCGTCAAAACTTTTTGATTAGTTAGTGATAACTAAATGGCAGATAGTTAGTCACAGCTCTAAGTAATCGTTAGCTATTGCTTATTAGAGAATTAGTAGTTGACGAGTCATCAATCTTTAGTCATCAGTCACTATTGTGCGATTAACATACATTAATTAGTTACCACTAACTAATCAAAAAGTTTTGACTAATGACTATTTTGCTATGTCTAATATTTAAAAAGACTAAAGAAGGGATTGATAATAATCGTACGATTTTTCTAATCGTACGAAACTAGCGGGTCCAGGACGAAACACACCATCTCTTTTCGTTACAATAGCTATAATTAATTAATGTAATAACTGATCGATCCGTAGAACCGCGAAAAATTATTTCTAATTTAAAAAGACTATTAGTCATTTTTAAATTTTAGTTGATTATTGCCCTACTCTGGTGTCAAATTGACACACAGTGGTGGAAGATCGACGAAATAACAAGGTGAACAGTTATTTCTCGATACTTTATTCAAATTGATGGCTTAACATCCACATCTTGGGTTTTTCGGTTGTGTCTCACATTAAAAAAATAAAATTCACGAAGCTTCGGGCTTTACCAACAAATAACAGAACAGTATAACTTATTTCAGGAAAATTGTGTCAAATTGACACAAGGGACGGATGAGGGTGAACAGTTTCTCGGGACTGGGGAAAATGTTGAAATACTATTTGGATCGACTGCAAGTTAGCATGAAAAATGTCTAGGCCAGCAGCTTGTAAATAGCTTCCACAAACAGCTCGTTCGTAAACAACAGTGAGGTGTGTAATAGTTCCTCTCGGTGGGATTGTTCAACGGGTCGAACGTGATCGAATAATGGCGCCGGTAGTTTTCTGTTCGAGGACAAGCGGCCAGAGTGAATCGAGGTTCGACGCGACGGGATTATCCGACGTTTTCCGGCCGAAAACGTGATTTCCGGAAAAGCAGAGCCGATCTAATTACAACGAGACGATTAGAACGGAGTCGCGCGGCGAGTCCTCGCCGTGAGAATTAGGTTGAGGACCGTGGTAAGCAGGCAGCCTTTTGTCGAAGAAAACTCATCGCGGGGTGGGATTTTAATTAAAGAAGAACAATGCCTCCGTTGATACTGCTATGCGAAACGACTGCGCATTATGTTCATAAATGTTTGTCCTCTGATCCGGCCATCGCAACGTTTCATCAACTGCTTTCCCGTTTGTTTGTTCGTGTACCGTAAATGATCGAAATGTTAAAACCACTTGCCACTAGTTGGTGATTTTATATTAACCCTAAAGAGGTTCTAAAATATTAAGAATATTGTGTAATTGAGTTGCAGTAGAGTGATGAATTTGAATTTAGATTGAAATATAATGATTGAAAGCTGAATTTGAATTTCGATATAACTTGGGTTACTGAGAGTTGAATTTGAATGTAGATTTAAATATAATGATTGAAAGTTGAATTTAAATTTAGATTTAAATATAATGATTGCAAGTTGAATTTGTATGTAGATTTAAATATAATGATTGAATGCTGAATTTGAATTTCGATTTAGATTGGGTTACTGAGAGTTGAATTTGAATTTTGATTCAAATATGTGCCCATAATTATGAAAGTGGTTTGAGCGATATATTTCTTGTTTCGAGGTGTTTCAAGGAAAAGGATATTAACACTAAATGAATTCTAGATAACATTGAAATAACAAGCACTATCAAACAGTTCATTTTTCACAATATCATAAAGGTTATATTGGATTAATTTAGTTTAAAATAATGTCATATGAAATAACTAATAAACTCATTTTTTTCAATTTTCACTAAGACCGCTTTCATAATAATGGGCACGTATAATCAACAGCGTTTTTAAATGTTGAAACAAGGAAGTTGGAACGTCTTTGAACAACTTCATAATTTCATCGTGCGGACTGTATTCAAATAATACCGCTTTTGTGCGATACAGTCAGCCGACCGTGCGGCATAAGCAGGTAGCCCAGAAACCTGCAACACCAATTAACATCTCGGTACTCTGTTATTAATTACAGAACGCTGTAATTCTTCGGCGCGAACTATTTCGTACGGAAATCTATGCAGCTTTAAATCGCCAGCTTTGAATGTGTAAAACGTAAAATGAAATAGGTACTTTTACAATAATCGATGAAGCAAAATGAAAATTCATAGGGTTGAAAATTGTTACTTTGCATCATACATGAATTCATTTCAATAATTTCCATCGTGAGAATTGAAGAAATACGTCGGCAACGAAAGGATAGTACGAATCGAAACCACGAAAATTCATATTTCGTATCAAAGCGTATAAATCGTGGTATCTGAAATTTATAATTAAGCGGTCTAGACGGGCTGATAGAATTGCATAAACGATCTCGAGTTACAAGATCGAGAGGACTGAACAAGCATAGTGAAAAGCTCGCGGTCGTCCGCAAGATTACACGTTTCAAAGAGCCGCACGATCAACGAGAGTGATTTTTACTATCCATTCAGATCGCGCGAATGGTGGTTTAGGCGATGGTTACGAAAACTGCTCGAAATCGTTAGTTTTCACTCTCTTTTACACTTTCCCTTGCGTCAGACGAACTGTTCGAATCTTTAGATGCGATTATACAGCAACTCTAAACATTGTTCCTACATTTAACACACTGTGTTTAAGACAATGTGCAGCCTTTCATAATAAAACAAACAACCTGAATATTTCATCCACACATTGTTCACTTTTCCATAGAAGAATGTTCTGAAATTTGATCGATCGTAAATTCGCTAAACACGCAACCATTCATTCGGATGATTGAAGATTTTCAAAGTTTACACGTTCGCGCTGTGAACAGGTAAGAGAATTTAATTTTCCGCTATTCGGTTAAGAGGTTCAGCAGCGGGAAAGCTTTTAACGACGCCGGTGTGCGAAAGACTTTTCCAATTTCCCCGAAAAAGGAACCGTCAAGGGTGTTTTTCCCTGGCTGTCATGCGACCTTCGACAGAAAGAGAGAACCTACAGCCAAATGAAAATATGCGGCGAGAACATTTTTCACGTTTTGCCCGGCCTGTTTGGTGTTTACATTAATTCTCTCGAGCATATTTCAGCCTAATCTAATTTCGCCCGCGACACGTTCTGCCCACGCCCGTTGTCAGGAGTCAGATTTTAAATGTGTTTCATTACACGAAATTGCATCACGGTCTCAAGCGCGTTACACACCGACGATACTTCAACCTTTCCGAGTAATATCTGCTGTGTTGACAAATGGACCGTCGCTGCGGTTTAATACGGAGCAACTGCGTTCAAACTCCTGCGATTCGCGATTTCAACGAACTATTTGCTTTTATACACGCGTTTTCTAAATTATTTGTACTACAACAAACAGTAGTAATTGGAGTTGATCACCCATTGTCGGATTTTTATGTTCGATGATTTTAATTGCTGTTCTTCGTGTGCATTCTCTTCGTTATTTTTACTAAAACACACGATCGTAATTGGATTATACTGCGGAGTTTGTGTTTACAATTGAAATGAGAAGGCAAAATGCAAAAATGAATTTTAACTTTAAAATTAAACATTACTTCCGGCGTAGAATAAATTTCATCGTACATCATTCTTTTCATTTCATGGATATGAAATTGATATAGTACCTCAGACAATGTCTAGTCATTGATTAGATACCAACATGTTTAATTAGCCCTTTGAAGTCAGAGCCATTTTAACTTGAAAAATTAAACATTTCTTCTGACGTAGAATAACTTCATCGTATATGATTCTTTTAATTTTATGGATATGAAATTGATATAGTACATCATACAATACGTAAATGTCTAGTCATTGATTAAATACCAACATATTTAATTAGCCAGTAGTCGGAGCCATTTTAACTTGAAAAATTAAACATTTCTTCTGACGTAGAATAACTTGATTGTATATAATTTTTTTCATTTCGTGCATATGAAATTGATATAGTACCTCATACAATACCGAAATGTCTAGTTATTGATTAAATACCAACATATTTAATAATGTAAACAATATTGTAAATAATGGTACAGAAATTTTTAGTGGTGCCTCCGAGTCAGACCTCGACTGCTAAGGGTTAACAATTTCTAGTGTACTTTTCAATCATTTGAGGTGACCAATATTTTTTTATGTAACCAGATTATGCGTTGAAGAGCAAACTCTCAGATTTAAAATTAGGGAAAGATGTATTCAGTAAAAGTGTTGTCGATATACTTTGAGAATAATAATTTTTGTCTGAAGGGTCGACTTTCTCACATGATTAAAAGAAACAGTAGATTTCCAAAAGGAATATTCTAGGTCGGAAGAAATGTGTTGGTTTTGGAGTTGAAACAGATTCGAGTGCAAAGGGTTGAATGCTGTCCGATGTTAGCCGACCTCCAAAGGGAAATTCCAATGACTATGAACTCTGAGCTAAAGGGTTAAACTTTTCCGCTGTCGGCAGGCAGACGACTGTCAGTCACGCGATCAGGACAACTGGTATCGTTTAGCGTTGAAAGACCGACAAGATCGGAAGCGAGACAAGACGACAAGAAGGCGGGTCGAGTCGAGACGGAACAGCACGAAAACAGGGCGAGACGTTTCTCAGGAAAGAAAGCTGCCGATGGAAAAGAAGTCAAGTCAATCCTTGGCTGGAACTCGACTAGAGTCTGACCTGCTATATATCGCATCGCGGGCCGTTTCCTTGACAGAGAGGGGAAGAGAACCGGGGACAAGAGAGCGAGTTGCGCAGCGAGCAAAGAGGAAAGAGGATCGTCTAGAGAGTATAGTCGAAAGAGGGCAACGCGTCCGGCGCGATGACCTACTATCTTCGCTTCGGCTGCTCGCCGTATAGTTAACACTGAAACACCGTGTAGTTTTCGTTGCGGGACACACACGGTGCACGTACGTCGCTCTGGCAGGTGCATTTCCACTGTACGTACTGTTTCCAAAAACCATTTCGAAAATCGTTCATCTTTGTACTATTATAATTTGGTGAAAAAGACTATTACCACTGCGGATCTTTATGCGAAATAAAAACGTTTTGCATTGATTATGAGAAGCAGGAATACATAACATGAAAATTGATTTCATCCCTTAACGATTTTGTTACGTTAAAAGCAACATTATAACATTCTGGAATTTTTCAAATCTTTTACTGTCTTATATTTCGCTCTACTAATTACTTATCACAATAAAACCAGGTTCGATTTACAGGCTACAGTCCCTAATTCCGCAGCATATATTTTTTTCTAGGATCATTTTGTATCAAATGGCACGTGGAGAACTGAAGACATCTGTTCGAAGCAGACGAGACCTTTTTGGAACTGAATCTAACTAACTAAATCTAGTAGATTCAAACAATTATAATTTGGTGAAAAGTAATTGTATGACAATAAACCTAGGCTCAATTAAAAGCCTAAATTCTCTAATTTCGCAAGATATTTTTGATATTTTTCTAGAATAATTTTATACCAAATGGCAGATGGGAAACCCGAAAAATCCTTTCGACGATCAACACATGCACGCGTTGTATAGATTTCACAGTATCATCGAAACATTCAATCACTCCCTATTGATTAGCGAAAACGCCGCTTGCTCCGTTAATTAAATTTGAACTGTAGCCAGAAATAAACGCGTCACGCGATCGCGGAACATTTGAATCGATGGGTATTTACGCGAATATACAAAAAAAAGAAAATAAAATAATCGAGGGATTGCAACAATTGCAGACTTTACGGTGCGATGCACGGGAAACGAAGACGATTACTCATAGCTTTTTTTGTGGGAAACTTTCTGCAGAAACAAGTTGATTTCTCCATATCCGTCCCACCAAATAAACAAGTGTTTACTTCACATTGGATGTTGCTTATAATTAGACTGCCGATTTTGTGCATTTATGACAGAAATACATATAACTACATATAATTGAAAGCAGTGGACATGTTAGAAATATTTAAGGACGTCAATGTATTAGTTTCAGTTTGATAGGATAATTAAAAGAAGAATACCATTTTTATTTGGCTTCTGTGCCCTGCAATCAATGCAAACATTTTTTATTTCGCATAAAGATCCGCAGTCTATACATTATATTGTAGACTGCGGATTTGATGCATTTATGACAATAATGGATTGTTGCAATTGAAAATAGTGGACAAATGAAAAACATTTAAGAACATCGATGTATTAGTTGAAGCTGAATAGGATAATTAAGAGAAGAATACCATTTTTATTTGGCTCCTGTGCCCTGCAATCAATGCAAACACTTTTTATTTTGCATAAAGATCCGCACTCAACTTATAATGGAAGAATTAAGAGAAATTTTAATACACTAAAGCTCCAAAGGGGTTGCTATAATACCTAATAAAATCAACACGATAGAATTCTCTCCGAGGGATGAGTTTCTGCGGAAACATTTTCTTATCCCCGCTCAGGGTGCAAACTGTCCGATCAAGTCTTCGAGCAGACGACAATATGTGGGACAACTAGGGCCCGCGGCTATAGTGATTCCCCAGAAGCATTAACGTCGTGTTGTATCTCAGCCAACACGTGCGTGTCCCGTAAATAGCGGTCCAGCCGACGGACATTTAGGTGTATCAATGAAACCAGCCCCGTTTTCTTTTCTTCTCGAGTACGGAGTCAACGCGAATTTTTCTTGGACAATTGCCATGAGCCTAATCAACGAAGGAATTAATTGTGCAAATCATCATCAGACGATGATGAAACCAGAAGTTGATTCCGAATGATTAACACTCATCCGTCCCTAATTTCACGAACTGAATCGGTCCCTTGGTGGCAAATTAAATAACAAGGTAAATAATTATTTTTTCTAAACGGTTATGTGTTTCGCATTATAACAACTAGACTGCGGATCTTTATGCATTCATGAAGAAATTGATTGTACGAAATATAAAACAGTAAAAGATTTGGAAAATTTAAGAATGTTGTAATGTTGCTTTTAATGTAACAAAATCGTTAAGGGATGAAATCAATTTGTATGTTATTCCTGCTTCTCACAATCAATGCCAAATATTATTATTTTGCATAAAGATCTGCAGTCTAATACAGTAAATCCTCTATCGACGCAAAAAGGTGTTACACGATGGGCGCAAAAAGAATATCCCCTCCACTGTAGTAATCTGATCTCGACTCGGATATATCGGTGTGAACCACTACTATTGCGACGCGGAGAGTCGCACTTGCCGGCACAGTTCAAAGGCCCGTGCGTCCTCACAATGTAATACCAATATAAAAATTTTTTTATTATTACTTATTTCTTTTATGAAACTTTCACTAATATATTTGTGGCATTTTTCTGATTAAAATAAGACCAAACACGATGTCATTTCAACTGTATTTAGTGGTTTAATTGACGATGAAAGTTTCGGGCGCAAGGAAGGACAGCCTATGGGAAAGAAAGAGACGCTCTCTCTTTACACGCGCTGTCCTTCTCTACGTTCGGCTCGGTCTTTGAAGCTCAAAAAAATACTGTCCGTCTACGAACTTTGCAAACGAACCTCCCCGAGGCTTTTGCGACTATAGATTTACCGTAATAACTATTTTCGGGAAAACTGTGTGAAATTGACACGAGGGACGGACCAGGGTTAAAAAAGTTATCGTCTTTTTAAGAGTGTTCGAACATCAGAGGTAGTGACTGGTACATAAACAGCGAAATCGCAGTAACAGATGACTCTCGCCGATAAATCGCTGTTGACCACTTAGTTTCGTGGGAGTGCCGGTCGCGTTCTGGCAAATAATCGATTGTCGTATTACCGTGATCGGTATTATTACGTCCGTGTCCTCCAATTCATCCTCGAGCGAATGGAGATTACTACTCGCGGCTGTTATCCTCGTTCGAAGTGATAGACAGCTCGTACGGTGACCGTTATGTCGCGCTGCGTAAAACAGGTGAATCTATTGATGCAGTTGTCTGTGTTGTGTTTCGTGCCGTATTGTCGGCGAGCTTCTGTCGAGCGTGTTCTACACTTCTGCAGACAAGCCTCGCTGTTTACAGACTGTTTTCTACTTGGACCATGCGGTTTGAACTTTTTTTGAGAAGTTAGACCAATTGAAGGGGTGGATGGATAAAGGTGTCAAGTTTGTTTTCTGTAAAAGAGTTTTTAACAAAATATGTTGTCCTTTTTTGATGAATGAAGATAATTATTATCTTCTTTTTGTATTAGAGATTAACCATAACAATATATATATTTGTAATTGATTTGTGTTATTATCTTCATTCGTCAAAAAAAGACAACATACCTCGCTAAAAACTTTTTTACAGGAAACAAACAATTTGTTACTCGACACCTTTATCCATCCACCCCTTCAATTGATTTCCTACACAACGTGACAAAAGTTTTTCGAAAGAATGTCGGAATTGCAAAGAACTTTTTTATGCGGGCTTATAGGGAAAATTTGGAAAACACGTTTCGTAGATCTGTATCAATTGAACATGTTCTGAAAATTTCATCAAAATCGGTTGAAGTTGCGATGAGCTGCGAACGTTTAAAGATGATAAAAATTGCAGGTTTTCACGATTTTCGGCCCCTAACTGCAATAAATCTGAGGATTCTTACGTCTTTCCGATTTCGATGAAGCTTCCACAATGCATATAATTGGCACAGATCTACAAAACGTATTTTTGGAATGTCCGAATATTAATGGGTGTCACTGTATGTCTCTTTCGATGAAACCTACTAATAATCATAGAAGAATCCTCGGAGAGCATAAAAACCACTAACACGTTCGAATTTCTTCAGCAACAGTCTTCATAACTAGACAAGTAAGTGCCTCGTTTTGGAAATTGTTGAATTTGTACTTGAAACGAGCAGCAATACATAAAAGTATGTGGAACGATAATTATTAAAATTATTAAAGTATCTGTGAATAGTGGGGCACTCGTTCAATTCGACAATTAACCAAGCAATGTTGAAAAATTTTGATAAAACGCGCTAAACATCGTGTCCGCGATGTCGAACGAAAAATAAATTTTGCCGATCTTCACCTTAAAAAATCAATCCGAAGAACAGTGCAAAATTGATTTGTAAAGCCGATAACGATCAAGCACGATCGTCTTCATTGCCATCGAGCGAGACTGGCAGGGAGCAAATATAAATACAAAAATTCTACTCACAGCCACTAACAAAGGCAGCAACAAGATTAAAGCTGTCTTCCGTATACTCCGCCACGTCCTCTCCATCATGTGTATCCTCTCTGCAATAAAAAATGGGGCTGGCTATCAATGTGGCCACACGCGAACACGTTTACAAGTCGAGCAACCGATCGACGAAACGCGACTTTCATCGTTCGACAAATAAGATCGAACGTTCCCCTGAAACTCGCCGGGAAGAGCCTATGGAAAGACTGCCAACAAAATCTGAAGAAACGTGTCGGACAACTAAGCGTCCGATGATCGATCTGATCGAATACGCACAATCCACCGAAACAAACCGGCATCGTCCTCTCAAAACTAAAACTTCTTAATTAAAAACGGGTCCGCGGCGCGTCGCCACGTCGAAAGAAGAAGAAGAAGAAGAAGAACTTTGGTCTCTAACGCAGCTCGGGGAATTCAATCTCGCGAGATTCAAAGTCCGTGCACGCGGAGAGAGACAGAGAGAAAGAAAAGAGCTTCGTTTCCGCTGAAATTGGCTAGGAAATAAAGTTTAACCGTGCGGGAAGGTGGGAGAGCGAAGGGCAAGAAGATGAAGAGGAGAAAAAAATGTAGGAAAAATTAAATTTCCCGTACCGAGCTGGTAGATAAAGGAAGAAAGACCGGAAATACTGGAAAACTGCGAGAGGCCGAGCATCAAAGAGCTCGATATTAGATCTTCGCGATCAACAAGTATGAAAACTTCGAGTGACATCAACGCGAACGACCCGGCTAGAGGTGTGACTATATTCTGTTATCGAATAAATATCGATATGTCTCAATAATTTGATAATATATCGATGATATGTGTTGAAGGTATCATTAAGGCGAACGGAGAAAGGAGTCGTCGAAGTGTAAGGCGTAATGATTTATTATTTAATTCTAGTTATTTTCGTTCGAGCTGATTACTAGACTGCGCATCTTTATGTGAAATAAAAATGTTCTGCATTGATCACGAGAAGCAGGAATAAAATAAAAATTGAATTCATCCCTTAACGATTCCGTTGTATTGAAAGCAACATTGCAATATTCTAAAATTTTTCTCATCTTTTATTGCGTTATATTTCACCCAACTAATTTCTTCATAAATGCATGGAATCCGCTGTCTACTGATTGAAGACAGTATATCGATTACATTACTAATGCAGTACTCGTTTCATTCGCCTTGACGATGTTCTAATGATATTATCGATATATCATTAAGAAGGTACACCTGCCAGACGGTTTTAAGAAATCGATTTTTTGTTCCGTTGATTTTTTTCAAGTGTATAGAATGCCGTGTTATTCCTTTAGATTCGAAATTACTTAATTTTTAGAACCGTTCAGAGTTGATTTTTCGTCCTCAAATCATGTCGCCGTTTCTATAATGATCAAACTTTTATGAAATCCTACGATATATTGTGGGTAACACGTTCTCGTTGGCGAATAAAAAAAAAATGTTTCATTTTAGGCGATCCAGTTCGTCTCGTCCAGCAGCAATGTTCCAACGCACACAGTTTCGGGGTTAATGTATAACTCCGCCATTTTGCAATATTTCCAGGTGAAAAAAATTGCAGAATCAAGTGAGAAGCTACGTGTACACGTTCCCGAAAGATGGAAGTTCTTCACATAGCCGTTACTTCGGAAAAAATTCCACAAGAAGGTCGATTTCTCGACACCAGTCCGGCCAGGTGGTACCCACTTAAGTATCAATAAGACATCGATAATCGATAGTCACACCTCTAGATCCGGGACCGGAAGAACAGATCGATGCACCTCTGTCGAATCCTTCGGCTGGAGACACTGGCGTCGGCTCCTCCGCTCAGGGGATCCTCGTTAGTCCCGTTTCCCCTGGTGTAATTAGTCACCCCCGGTCTCGCGAATGAACCCCGTGATGCGCGCCGTGGGTCAGTTGTTCCTCATCGGGCCCCGCGACCGTGCTTCCCTCGTGGAAACGGAACGAAACGAAACGAAAAAAAAATGAAAAAAAACGAGGGCCCGAGGAAGTGTGCGTTTGTCTCTGTCTGCGCGGCGACTCGACTCTACGGGCCCAGAGGTGGCTACCTTGGCCAACGGGGACTGACTGAAGGTGCAAGCCACGCTCGTCTCGGCCACGAGCCACGTCCCAGTGACCTACTGACAATCTCGATCGTGTTCTGGCCGCACGATCACCCCTCCTCGGCTCCTTCCGCCTTCAGTGGGCCCCAAACAGGCCCACCGTGCTCGCGAGCCGGCCCCTTCCCTTTGTGCCGACCGCTCTCTGCCACCGTTTTCGCTCTTTCTTTTTCTGATACCGTGCCGAGTAGCTGTTTCTCTCCTTCTCTCTTGGTAAACAGTTCTCTCTCTCTCTCTTTCCGTCTCCCGGCTCTGTGTCTCTCTCTGTCCATCGTTCCGGAGAACGATGATCCCCGGGCACAGGTGAAAGACGCTCGGAACGAGGCGCGACAGTCATTAAATGTGCCCATAATTATGAAAGTGGTCTAACTCAAAATTTAAAAAAAACAATAAGTTTATCAGTTATTTCACATGATGTTTATTGTGAAAAATGAAACGTTAGATAGTGCTTGTTAATTCAACATTATATGGAATTCATTTAGTGTTCATTATGAAAATGGTCTAAGTCAATTCAAACTTTGAAAACAACGACATGTTTCGTATGAGATTCACACAAAATTTCGCACTTGTAATAAATTTTCATTAATCAAGACTAATTCAATTCTAAATTAAAAATGTTACGTAGTATAAAAATATTCTTTGATTTATTTAATTGTAATCCTTTAAATATCTCGAAACAAGATATATGTGACTTGGACCATTTTCATAATTGTGGGCACAAAAATGGGGAAATGGGAGGAGAGCGTTTATTTTGGGGCTCTCGTTGTTCTTTGGACACCACCAGAGGACTTCACAAATATGGCAATTTTTTCGAATAGCTATTTCTTAACAGTCCACTAAAGTAATTCACTTATTTCTTCAGGAATTGTTTTTTAAAAAGAGATATTTAAGGTCCTGATTTCTGTTTCTTCTTTTTTCGATACTGTGCTTCGTCGTCTCCCACTTTCTTTTTTCTCTTGCCGGCCTGCTCTTTCTCTTTCTTCCTCTCGATTGTCAAGTCTATGCCTCTCTGTCCACCGTCCCACGGAACGATGCTCCCCGGGCACAGGTGAAAGACGCTCGGAACGAGGCGCGAGAGTCATTAAATAAGGAACGGGGAGGAGTGTTTATTTTGGGGCTCGCGGTCTTCTTTCGGACACAACCAGATGCGAACGGACTTATGATGCGAGCTGTTCTATTCACTGTCTGCGCGGAAATTGGCTTGGCTTTGAGGGAAGAATTACTATTAAGATTTATTTTAATCTACACTCGGTAAAATAAGTCTCCGTACAATTTCATCGATTTCGATGATATTTTCAGCAGGTGTGTAACTACTATAGATCTACAAAACATATATTTTAAATTTTCATTAAGGGCCCAAATAAAAAAGTTTTAAAAAGTGCCTTTTTCATTTTTGCATGCATCCTTGTAAATTGTAATTCTTATAAAATATTTGTTGCACGTCAATCAGTAAACCAATGCTTCTAATTGCTTACAAAACATCAGGTCACACATTTCGTATAATTATAAAAAAGTTATTCTGTTTTAAAAGGTGTACGGAGATTTATTTTACCGAGTGTATTATTTTCTTGAAATTTTTCACAAAACCAAAAACTTTCTATTCGGTAGCTATTCTTCGAAATCGATGAAGATAATGTTTGTTTGCATGAAAATCCACCATTACTAGTTTCCCTTTACACTGCAATTAGTTGTTTTAATAGATTTCAGTAAATAAACGACTACAAAGCGAAGTATTTATATTGACTAAAAGTGAAATATTTTTCGAAATGTTTGGAGCGTATCTCTGCCTCTGCCAATTTCAGCGACAGAATATAAAATTGTGAACGAAACGTTCATTTCCCCGAGGAATATTTTATTTGGATTGAAATGATAACATGCACCGTATTTTTGAGGGTCGGCGTACGTGATCTGCTTGCTTTAGAGTTTAGTGGATTCGGAACCGTTTATTCTAGACCGGTATATTATTTCTGTATAAAATCTTCAATGTCGACAGATCGTGGTTGCATCGTAACATTTGATAAAGTTTAACCATTCCAAGTATTTACAGAAAGCTTTATACAGGAATTACCCGGAGCTTGGTAAAATAGTATTTCAAATAGTAAATAGTAAATAATCCAACTTATTTCAAACTATTTTATTTGATGCAGTAATTTTTAAAAATAGTATATTTTATTTTAAGAATATTCAAAATACTTGTATTGTCTCTTTATTTTCGACTTCAATTTTAAATATCATTGCCGAAAATAATGGTTCGAATCCAATACATTTTTGAGTGTAATTAGTATCCTAAAGATTTCTCGGAGTATCATAACGACGCGAAGAAGTTTTATTTCGTGTTTCAGATTGCTCGAATAGAAATATTTTATTTTCGAAATTGTATATCTTATTTAAAACACTATCTCCTTTAATCAAAATAAAATGTAAAATATTCAATACCATTTTTGAAACGTTTGTTTCGCGAAATAATGCCCACCTCTGGAACAAGCGAAAACATTCGCATTCTAATCGGACATTAAGCATTTTGGGATGAGACATCGGAGGTTCGGATAAACAAGGTCCCACCATATTTACCAGGATTCGAAAACTCCCGGCTGGCGAGTTTACGAAGAGAACGAGGATCCGCAGTTATCCCGTTGGAAACCCGATTTCGCCGGGAAACTAATTCACGGCGGGACACGTAGGGAAACAAAGAAACAGCAGAACAGAAACTGGCCGGGGTGGTGGTGTACGTAACAATATCGTAGCGTCAGCTGGTTGTCGGTGTCTGAAACACGATGGAAGAATGTCTGCGAAAAATATATTTCGCTCGTTCTTCCCTCTCGAGCGGAACACGGTGTGGATCGTGACTCGAATGATGGTCAACGTTCAAACGGCCGGAACCCGTGGATGTAATGACGATGGATCGAGTCATTTCCGTTCGAGGAGGTTCGATTTCAATAAATCGCTGGAGGAGGAGAAAACCGAAACGAGGGCGTGTGCTACTCTACTACAAGTCCGATCGTGGACGTACCACGATTTTTCATCCGTACCTGTTCCATACCGGTCCGTCGCGCTTCGAGTCGCCTCGCGCAAATCGAAAATCGCGAGCGTTTTCCCGGGGGCCGATGCACACGGCCGAGCCGAGAGGTTATCATTCGCGGAATGCTAAATTCCGAAGTACTTTCTACGGTTCGCGTGTACCCGAGACTGTTATCTGAGCTATGCATTTTTCAGCAGAATGGAAACCTTCATGGCTCGCATCTAGATCATTTTCTTGCAATCGGATGTAGGTTGCTCGTTATTCCTGTCGATAACGCTGATGTGAATCAAGATTTATCAACCGACAGATTTTATGCGTTTCTGATGAAAATAGACAGTTCCCGTTTAAAACGGTGGACGGATTTAAAAGATTTAAGAACATCTATGTATTCGTTGCAGCTTATGAATAGACTGCGGATTTTATACGTTTCTGACGGAAATGGGCAGTTGTCGTTTCGAACAGTGGGCGGATCATAAAAATTTAGGAACATCAATGTATTGTAGCTTATGAATATATAGACTGCGGATTTCATGCATTTATTACAGAAATGAACAAGTGTAATGTGAAATAGCAAAAATATTAGAAAAATTTAAGCATCTCATTATATTATTCTCAACCAAATCAAGTAAGAAATTTTTATTTCGCATAAAGATCCGCAGTCTATACATTATTATATTGTAGACTGCGGATTTGATGCATTTATGATAAAAATGAACAAGTGTAATTTGAAATAGCAAAAATATTAGAAAAATTTAAGCATCTTATTATATTATTCTCAACCAAATCAAGTAAGAAATTTTTATTTCGCATAAAGATCCGCAGTCCACTTATTAACGATGACAAAATGAAAATATCTAAATTGTAGAAACATTGTTTAACATTCCGTAGCATTGCTATAAATTGATGTTCGTTAAAATATAGCTTGTACGAAGTTTCTAAAGATAGTTTTATTGTAGATACTCAAAATATTTTGAAAGAAATTAATTGTTTTATGTAAGTGAAAAAGAAGTCGAGTCTCCAAAACATTAAGAACAATTATGATGTTTCTCGAAAATGTGTATCTGACAGAAAATCTGATTGAACGATATTTTGTTTGATTTTCAAATTCCCGGAGCAGAGAGTAAGTGACAGACAGCAGCTCCAGCTGCGTGAAAATGGCGTATCACAGTCGTAGATCGTAGCCCGGAGCGATAGATCTCGCCACCGTCTTTCATCTGAGCGATCCTGCCGCGACAAGTGTGCAATTTGCATAATTATCGTGTAACATTAATTACAATGTATATCGGGTAACCCAGAGCCCTGGTCGCACTTACTATAAAACGCTCTACTTTCGTGGATACGAGAGATGGCGGAGGATGATGGCGAGCTACCTAAATACGCGCAAGCGGTATTGTCACGCTCCAGTGCAAGCGGAACGCGAAACGTATTAATTTGAAGTTGATGGCAACCGTATTGAGTATTACGTCTTATGTTTCTCTTGTAGTAACGACACCGTTCACATGTGTGTAAATACATAAATCATTAATTTTAAATATTCTTAATACGTCATTGATTTGCATAAGGTTGAATTTGACTTGCAAAAACGTGCATTTGAAGTGAAACTGATTTGTACAATAAGATTTCATTATTAATTTTTTAACTCATCGTTCCCATGATGTATATCGATGCTAACATCGGTTTCTAAAAACAGAAATCATTTTTAACCAGTGTGAATAAAATTAATGTAGAAATTGATAATTTTGTAGATAACGTAGTAATAGAATTTTCATCCAGGGTGAATGTTTGATCGATAGAAGGAAATGAGGAGATATATGAGCGTAGTGTTACTTTCGTTTTCGACTCTCGAAATTGCATGGCGTACCTCGATTTGCGTAACACCACGACCGATAAGAACAAGACTAGAAAAGCCAACCGGCGCGGCGCGGCGGTCTGGCCCAGATTCCTCACCCGCATTGCGTTAACTCGTCCATCCGGAAGTGGATTATGGTAGTCGTTATACGCGGGGATAACGCCTTGCGGCAGATAATGCGTGAAAGTGCGAGTGAATGTTTCCCATTTGCAAGCTTCTGCTTCCGATATTTGCATTTCCCAATATTTCCCTACTAATCCCGAAATTGTAGTTGGTACAGCATCCTCAAATCGAGCAGCGGCACCTTTTACTCCCCTAATTGCAGACATAACCCCCAGCAGCTTGTTAAACAAATTCTGAAAAATCTTGTTCGGATGGTCTCCGAAAAAAAGACGGTTTTAAACAATCGCTATTTTGTGTCGTTCATTTTTTAAAGTGTATAGAGTGTGCCTTGTTATTCGTGTAGTTTCCCAATTATTAAATTTTTAGAACCGTTCAGAGTTTGTTTTGTCGAAAAATTTCGTTTATATGTTTGACTCTGAATAATAAATTTAGCGCACATTTTAAAGTTCAATCTGTATTTTGTTTATTAGGTAGTATTCGAAATGCGGCGGATTGTCGACTCCGATGGGGCGCTTCTTTGCATGTAAATGGAATATGAAAGTTGATTAAAAAACCAATCACAGTGGTAATCGTATTATTTCGAAATTTAGTTCTATATTCATTTTATCGGATAAACAAGAATATCGACGAAGGTGTTCTTCGCTTTTCTTAACTAACAATTTATGTTACACACCGAAAGATACATACATATATTTCAAATGGTTCGTACATTTGGAAAACCTTTTCCGCTGAGCGCAACGGTTGCGAAGGGAATATACGGTCGTTTAAAAATTCCTTTCAAGGCAAGGGTTGTTTTCCTGGCAATTTCGACTCGCCCCAATACGGACAACTAACCATTTCGCTCTTCTTCCGTTCTCTAGTTTTTTTCCGAGTGCGATTGCACTTCCATCGTCTTTCTCATCACGTTCCCTTTTCATCTGCGCGCCGAACGATACAAAGACTCATACTCGCCGAAATTCCAAGACCTAACTAAACCCATACGAATATTCGGAGAAGCTCTCTACCAGTCATCATGAGCCATCTCACTTTTTGGATATCTCCTGACTCAGCTGTTGGAATTTTCTGTCGACATTGCACGCGCTACCAGCAAAAATATTCGAGAGAACACTTTCAACTCGAAAGTCTCGGCGAATAGAACAATGAATAAAACTATTCAATTAAATGAACATCTAGTACATTAGTACCAGACATAATTTTATTATTTCGTATTTTCACAAGTGCATAAAATTCACAATCTAATCAAAATGTTCAACATGTATTAAATGCCACAAGATGAACGAATAAATATCGTATTAGTTCGAATGTTAGGTGAAATACAAGTTGACAATAATGAAGGAAAGCATACGAAATACTCTTGAATGTCTTGGCGACGGCAGTAGATTATAAACTATTACTGTTCGACCATATATTATAAATAGATTGCGGATTTTGTGCAATAATGGCAAAAATGGGTAGGTACAATTTAAAATAGCATGAAGATTAAGAGAAATTAGAAACATGAGTTTACTATTTCCAACGTATTCAAATTATTAAAGGATGAAAGAATTGTTTACGTAGTCTAATTATAAACTATTACACTTTCCCTTTCTCAGAAGTGCATGAAATTCACAATTTAATCATTCAGATTCCTAAAATCAGTTTCGAGAGACAACGACGCAGCTGCCGAGAGAAGAGAACGATTATTCGCAGATGGCAGCTATACGAAATTCCTGTTCGACCTCCGAGCGACTTAAAAATGTTAGAAATTCCTTGTCTACGTCACCGCGTCACAAAAGTAGGTCCCGAGCATCCGACTTTCTCGAACTTCTTCTCGTTCCTTCTTTATTTTTTCGACAGAAAAAAAAGAGGTTGCAGTGTGTCGATCGGACCTTATACAACCGCAAGGAAATCCAGTGCGAAAACGATATTGCTTGCGCATAATCGGCGTGCGGGTACCACAGTGTGAACAATGCGATATCACAAGTGGAATCAGGACCCGGTAGAACGACGGGCTATTAGGAGAAAGCGGCCCCGAAAATTAATCTTTCGGCCGCGAAAGCTGATCGAACATCGTGGGCCTCGATAGGACCGTACCCTAGAATCTCGTTCCCGAAACCAAAATCTTTCTCTCGTTAGTCACGCGGCCCGAATAGAGACCAGGGCCACCTGTTTGCCTCCGGACAACCTCTGTGTATGTTTTAGATTTGCATACGCGGACACGTACCCAAATCTTCACCCATTTCCTCTTGTTATTAGCTGTATATCAACTGGAGGCTTCCTTCTAGCTTATTTTGCTTCCAGCGAACATGTTATCTCGATGTTAAGCGATTTTTCATCGGTGATGACTAGACAAATTTTATGCATTTATGAGACAAATGAGTCGGTGTAAATTATAAGTGTTGCTAAATTAAATGGAGAAGTAAAAGTATGTTAAACGTGACTGAAGGTTTTGCCGCAGCTTGTTTTACAGATTTACATCGAAGGGAAATGCATTTAATAAATGAATGTTGAAGAGAAACTTGTTTCCTTTATCAAAGGTTTCATTATGTATCGAAAGAATTTCGAGAACTTTCTAAGATTCTATAATGTAATACTTCCCCCTTTTTAATTTCCTCCGTCCGACTACATATCTTCTAACAATAGACCCTTGTAAAATATCATTCTAATGAAATATCTAACATGGTATTGCCTACGAAGAACTTTAGAAATTCTTACAAAAGTAACAATATTCATTGAGAGTTTCTAGCAACAGCGTCTCAAACATAAAGAATTTGATTCTCTTCAAAGGGAATAAAAAAATGCAAACGATCAATTGCAGTAGAAAAAATATTAGCGCGGGTCTGAACGCTATGAAATAAATGAAACAAAAGCAAAGAAAACGGGGGGGGGCCTCATTTACGCGAAGAAACCAGGTATAAACGCAAAAGGATATCGGAGAAAATAAATTCTTCTAATTGCGATACCTATTATAAGAATGAAAGTATCTTTTAAAGTAGAAAACTTGGAGAATAATAGGGGGAAAGAATGGACACTATTATAACGAACGAGCAATAATTGTTTTCGTTATTTTAATGAACCTTATTAAGCGACTTCGCTTGTTAAATTATTCGATGCTCATTCTTCTGCTTCCGCTAAGCTTTCTGAAAATGCAATAATCTGAAGAAACAACGGAACTCTCTAAAAAATCGAACAATATAAAATCTTTGTCAATATTATACTCTATTATAGAAATTAACATTCTCTTCGTTCGTTAACATCTCATCGAGGTTCTTACGTTAGTTATAAAAGGAAGCTACAAATATTGTGTAAGACTAGTCGCAACAATACATCAATTGTTGCTCGCAAGACCTAAAATTACATAGCTAATTGCCGGTATTGTTCGAAGACAGTGAACTTCGTCTCAGGAAACGGAAGAAGAACTTTGTCAATTTCCGGTAAAACGAAACAACAAAGAAGGAAAGAGAACACCGTCGTTCTCAGGACCGGTGCAACAAAACCTACACGGATGATTCAACTTGTAACGACAATGAATCGAGCGTTCTTCCGGTTTGGGAATAAATTTTTTGCTGGAAGCGTCGTTTCTCCAATTACCAGCGTTGTTGTCAGCCGCACAGTTTTACACGGTGAAACGTAGGAAGAATGCATGCGTGTCGAGAATGTGTCGTTTATGTCTCACGTCCTAAATACGGGCTGCGTAGACGCCGAGGAAAATGACACCCAATGGGATCGAGCTCACGTCGGATTCCTACGCGCCGGGATCCGTGGAATTGGGTTCGCCATTGAAATCGTCTTCGACCGAACACTTATTACGCGGAGATTCTCTTGTGATTGGTCCGGAAAATTTTGTTTCTCAAGTGTACATTTGAAGTACCCAAAATTTCATTGTGAAATTCGTTGCAGCGACAGGTGGGATCCTGATCCTAGTTCTCCATCAAATACCGAATCCAGTTAAATGATTAATAAATATTTTTCCTCAAAATTTTAAGCAATTAGTTCAAAATTTATTCCGTTGTAAAATGAGTGTCGGAATAGATAGAAAAATTTAATACAAATTTAAATAAAATCATGACATTAGTGACTATAAAAATAAAAGCGTGGAGCGCTAAACTATATTGACGTAATCTTCGTGGGCGCTCCACGCTTTTATTTATAGTCACTCATGTCATGGTTTTATTTAAATTTGTATTAAATTTTTCTATCTATTCCGATACTAATTTTATAACAGAAGAAAATTTTGGGGAAAAATATTATTAATTTAACAGGATTCGGTATTTTATGGAGAACCAGGAAAAAAATTATTTTCTCCTTTTTAGTGCATTTTAATATAAGCGTCATTTTTAAACAGTTTTTTTAGATATTATTCAATAAAAAAAGAAGGTATACGTCTTCTTATTTCTTTTCCTCACAATGTTACCAACATTCTCGTTCTTCACTATACTCTGTAGCACTCTGTAATGTACGTTATGTTGTAATAAGTCTCATAAGAGATTTTCTAATAAAAATAAAGTTGCTCGATGTTAGTTCGGCGTGGACACAGCTTCGTGTAAGAAAGGCCGAGTTTTTCGAAGGAATTTCATTTTGAACCCGTGCCCTGAAGGGTTAAATAAAATAATAAATAAGAGTTGTTGGTTTTACGGTAGGATATTAAGCCGTTTATTTTGAAAGTGGCCCAAGTCCATTTTCGAGAAAAATCAAGACAGCAATTTTAATATTTACATTTCTACGTTATCTTTTCATTGTGAAGCAAATTGTAACTAATATATTTAAAATCACAAAGATTTTGTAAAAAAGAAATTAGCTGGTTAATAGAATGATACAAATTTTTATTTTGAAAGTGGCCTTCTTTTTGATTGATTGCTTTACGTCGCTTCTTCAACTGCTATGGTTATTAAGCGACAAGTCCATTTCAGGCCTAAGTCCATTTTCGAGAAAAATCAAGCCAGCAATTTTAATATTTACATTTCTACGTTATCTTTTCATTGTGAAGCAAATTGTAACTAATATATTTAAAATCACAAAGATTTTGTAGAGGAAATTAGCATAGAATGATACAAATTTTTATTTTCAAAGTAGCCAAGTTTATTTGTCAGGGAAGGTAATAACTTTATGTTAAATGAAATGAAACAAGAGGATTTCATATCAACAAGATTTTTAGAGGATGCAATTTTGAAAAGGGTAAAGAATTCTAACGGAGAAACAATAAATTGGTTAAAAACATGCTGGATGCTAGATATAATACATATATTATATCGGCCGGCGAGTTGGTATGCGAACAAAAGTAATCGTTAAGCGGTGAAACCTTGTTGCACAATTATCTGACGAGATCGTGGCCCGTGGTGCCCACTTCCTATAACCTCGTTTTCGTCAATTCCTGGGACGGAACCCCGCGGAAGATGGAGAAAGGAAAGTTTTTCAGCCGATTAATGCGGATACGAAAACGCGCCGGGGCTACGGGACGTCTCGATACCCCACATTCACGGCTTTTAATGAGACACGAAGACGATTCGAACAACCATACGTCAAGCATTCGCAATTATTTGCATGCCCCATTTATGGCTGCGTAGAATTTTCGCCGAATCCAACCGCACATCGCAACGGAGACATGCGAGTAAAAATATTCTGACCGGACTGTAAGGATCTTTGTGCAACATTTATGCGAAATAAATATTTCCATCTTCTCTATAGAAACGTTTACAATAAAATTTCGGATTTCTTGAAACGAGAAAAATGAGTCTCCCAAGTCTTAGGCAAAAAGAACAATTCCATCTTGTCGATAAAAATGTTTACAATAAGATTTCGGATTTTGAGGGACAAGAGAAATGAATTTTCCGAAAGTCTTAGGCAAAAGAACAATTTCATGTTGTCGATAAAAATGTTTACAATAAAATTTCGGATTTCTTAGAACGAGAAAAATGAGAGTTCCAAGTCTTAGGCAAAAAGAACAATTCCATCTTGCCGATAAAAATGTTTACAATAAGATTTCGGATTTTGTAGAGACAAGAAATATGAGTTTACCAAAAGTCTTAAGCAAAATGAGTGTTCTACGAGACTTAGAAAAATCGATCTTCCAAAAGTCTTAGAGGAACAAGTCTTCCGAACCATTTCAGCTCCATTCAGCTAATGAGAAAAGTTTTGGAACATCTTGATTAAGAATACTGTCTAGAATGCTATGCAACAACTGCAATGTAACGATGAAGAGATGAAACTGATACTCATTCTTGGAGAAAGCACACTCGATATTAAATATCTATCGAACATTGAGCCTCGGAAAGGGCTTCTTTTTAATCAGAAGCCTGAAGCAGATGTTAAACGAAATTTCGAATCCGGACTACTATAATATCTGATCTTTATCCCGGAAAATATTGTAGAAGGGAAAAGAAAATTTATATTTTTTGTATGACTACATTTAATTGAATGCTTAAATATTGATTATAAACTAATCAAGTTTTATTTCATCTGAAAAGAAACGCGCAACATTCAAATTTGTTAGACTTTGTTTAAATCGCGAGTCTGACTCGTTAAAGTACGGCAAGGGGTTATGGAATCAGTGGAATGATATATTGAATATATGAAACACGAGTTAAACGAAAGGAGAATGTTATATTAAACACAACTTCGTTCGATCGAGCAGGAGACAGATTGCACATGAACATGCAACGCTATGTGCAGCAGGGAAACGCATCTGTCGCTAGCAGACACTCTTCGAATACAATCCAATTCCTCTAGTATAATCCAGCGTGCTCTACAGTGCTGCACAATATCGTTGCAATCAAAATTTTCGTATTGAAAGCGAATCGAACTTTGAGTAAAATTTTCCTTCAACTAATGGATTTCTGCTGCACGCCTCGACGAAGCTGCGTTGACGCTTGCGTTACAGAATTGTTTAAATTAGAACTGCATATGTCTTGAAGGAAATTACATTTAATATATCAAACGAAAAATTCGATCTTATCAATTATGTACAACATTATGTTCGATATTTTTATCGAACGATGGTTCCGATGAAGATACTGTGAATAATTATAAACTCACACTTATTTCTTGTATTTTTTCGTTATTATTTCCAAGAATCCATTAAGTACGTTTTACTACATTTATGATGTGGTAATGCGACTTTTCTATGTTAACAGTTTCTTGCTAGCTTTTCTTCGTGCACATGTAGTTGCTGGTAGCTGAATGTTTCAAAACAAAGAGATTTGAGCTGTGAGTATTTATAAACACGGTCGCTATTCATATCTCATACAAAACGTTTCAACAGTGATAGTAATATTACAGTAAGTCTCTAAAAGTATTTTTTTAAGAATCTGAAACAATTCTGTACTGTACACTATGCCGCGTAGCACGCAATTGAGTGATGTAGGAAAACAACGAATAATCGATTTGAAGAGCTGTGGGAAAAGTCAACGACAAATTGCGAGTATAATTAATAGATCCCAGAGTGTAGTTACAAATTTCTTGCAACTTGCTATTGAAAATTGCAGGAAAATCAAGCGATTAGGATGACTTACGCGATTTTCGCCAACTGTAAAACGTGCAGTTTTAAGGGAGATATCAAAAACTGAAACTTCTTCGTCTAAAATTGTGAGTCGATTTAACATGAACTGTGATTCCAGTACTTGTAAGAAAGTGGTTGCATATTCCGGAAGGTTTAAATATCAGAAATGTTTGCGAAAACCGCCATCACAAAAGCGTTATACTGACACTAGATTAAAATTTGCCGAAACATTCATTCGAAAAAATAGCACGTGGAGACATGTAATCTGGAGCGATGAAAAAAAGTTTAATCTTGATGGGCCTGATGGGTTCAATTATTATTGGCACGATTTGAGGAAGCAAAGAAAGATCATGTCGCGAAGAGCTCAGGGAGGTGGATCAGTCATGGTTTAGACTGCCTTTAAAAACAATTTTAAAAGTGACATAGCTTTTCTAAACGGCAGAATGAATGCTGCTAGTTATCAACAGATGTTATACGACTATTTGTTGCCTTTTATAACATTAACAGAAGACGATAAAACGATTTTCCAGCAAGATAATGCTCCCATTCAAACAGCATTCTCTACAAAAAAGTGGTTCCAAGATTTCGGGATCGAGCTATTACCATGGCCAGCACTGAGCCCTGATTTGAACCCCATCGAAAACCTATGGGGTATCCTTGCGAGGAAAGTTTATGATCAGAAGAAGCCACCAATAGAAAGTATTGTCGATCATAAAAAAAGAATAAAATCTGCTTGGGCAGATATTCCAAATGACATCTTAAATAAGCTATTTAGTAGTTTCCTGATCGACTCTTACATGTGATGAAAAATAAAGGAAAATGTATTAAATACTAAATGAAAGATATTAAAATTAATAATGAGTCTATACTTGTTCACAGCTTAAACCACAATTTTAGGAACAAATGCCATTTTTTCCAGATTTCCCAGGAACAGAATTATTATTTCTTGTTTGCTCACTTTTGTTTTGTATTAGAATAGAAAAATGCATAAACGTTTTCGTCAATTTTTGTTTCGGTACTATGAAAAACATAAAAATATGTTTGAGTTTATACTGATTCACAGGGCTGTATTTGTGCGATGTTCAATTCTATTTCTCAAGAAACAAATTGCTTCGCTCTGAGGCTCAGTCTATCAAATATTAAAGTAGTAGGAGGGACAGTATGACTAATAAGTCATTTTCCTGGTATTCAATCATTCTTTCGAGCAACTGTCACCCCCTATAATCAGCAAGTATAGTCGTTGAAATACAAGGGAGAATTTTGTCAAGAGTAGGGACAACCTTTCTTTTTCGAATAGAACTTCTAATTAGTAGACAAAAGGATTTGATGCATTTATGAGAGAAATGAGTAGACTGATAGAGGACAATGTTTTGGGAAAATTCGCTAGAAAGAGTAACGGCTATCGGGAGTCAGCCTTCATGGTGAGCCTGATTTTCGACTGGGTGCCGCTGGTAATCTGAAATAATCAAGATCTGAAGACAGGCCGTCGCCCTGGGCGTCGGAACGCTCCGAATACTCAGTGGCAGACACGAAGACAGAAGTCCCAGTTTCCTCCTCACGGAAATCAGATATCGGGTAGCGTCGTTGCTTCCTCCTTCTTCTTCTTCGTGTCTTTCTTTTTCTCTCTCTCTTTCTCCTCGTTCGCCCCATATTTCTTTCCGCTTGGTTGTTATTATTATCCGGGGCGACCGGTGGTGCAACCCTTTGTCCAACCGAAGCGTGACAGGTGCGAGAGAACGTGCATGACGTAACGAGGTACCGTTATACCGATACTAACCCGTGTGGCTGCGCACACGCACACCGTGTCCGAAACCCCATAAGAATGCCGGATGCGACGCGGAACACCATGGGGAACATGGGCCGGTGTGGCGCAGAGCGGCCGTTGCCGCGAAATTCTGTCCAGTTGTGAAAGTGACATGGGAGAAAAGGACGAGCGGATAGGGGGAAAAAGGAGAGACGACCCTGGACATGCTAATGATCGCGATGATCCACTTTTCGCGATACTGGAAAGTGGATTCGAACCTTGCCGAGAGCCGCTCGTCCTGTGTAGCGTGTTAGGGGATGTTGCTATTCCGTGGTCACACCGCGGATTTTACCATTTCACCATTTTTCCTTTCCCTAGTTCTCGCAACGTGTTCGACTCTGGGATTCTTTGCACGATTCAACGACCAATTACCAGTGAAGAAATCAGATTAGACAGAGAGAGAGAGAGAGAGAGAGAGAGAACAGTGTGCTATAGTAATTGCAAACGCGCTAATTCGTGTCGGTGAAACTAGCTGGCAATTAAAATGGCATATCATCGCATAGAGATTTAGAGACACTGCGTTTGCTGAATCATGGTGAATGCTTCCGAAGATTTCTCTGCAATTCCGACAACTTGAGATATTTTTCAAACATTTTCGCAGCACGTTGTGCAGCAAAACAATTGTTCCAACTTCCCAAAAACGTTCAAGTCCTTCGTCGTCAAATTGACACAGTGATCGATGAAATAACAAGGTAAAGTGTTCCCGCGATTGATGTGACTTTCGGGTATGCGGATGACGTGACCTTTTTATCCCCACTACTAGGGGGTTCCCCCTTGGGCGGTCGATCGCGCTGGACAGAAATTAAGGTATTAGGGTGTTTAAATTTGGGTTTTATGATATTATACTTGATGTATTATTCTCAGGTATGGAATAGCATTAGTAAAATACAACAATTTTTCCGCTTAGCACCGTTGTTTACCCAGGATCGTCGTTTACACTTGGAAAAGTTATCCAAGAAATCTATGTTCGGCACACACACGTAAAAGAACGTAGTACCATTTCGTTTTCCCGAGACTCGATACCCCCGAAGTTCTCACAACAATCGCGGGAGCACTGTACACAGTTATTTTTCACATCAAACTGATGAGTTAACATTTACACTCCCGTCCATAAATCACCGGACACTAATGTTTAGACTGCGGATCTTTATGCATTTATAGAAAAATTAAGTACACTAAATTCAAAATTGTTGGAAAATTTTAAAAATTGAAGATGTCAATATATGATTTCTCCTCTATTTAAATCATTAGCGGAAGAAATAACATTCAATCTAGGTTCTATTTCTTGCAATCGATGCAGATAATTTTTATTTTGCATAAACATCCGCAGTCTACTAATGTTAATTAAAGAATACAAGCTTACAGCTTGATTTTATTGTTTCATTTTGATTGGATGCAGCTATTATACTATTGGATTGTAGCTATTATACTATTAATTTCCGAAATTTGATTTATAAGCATTGAGAGTTCGAAACAGGGAAGTTTCTTTAATAAGAAAGTTCGGTAAGGTTCGATAAGAATTCTTTAATAAGAATGAAGATTGCACAGGGTTACGCGAATTTTCCTGGAGAAAATGGAGGGAGGAAAGCATGGACAGGAATTTCGTAAAAGTGCGTCTCGGATTCCTCTTTTTTCGTTAGACCAGCTATATTCCTTTCTCCGTGGTTTCCTGCCGGGCGGCCCGGGGCAGAAAGCGGGAAATTAAGGCGACGTCGCGCTGCGGAAAATTGATCTCACGTGGACACGAGTGGTTGCCCAGAAACTTTCATGAATATTCGTCTCGCTTGTTAAAGGGGCGAACCGCGCGGCCGCGGCCGCACCGATAAAATGCTCTCTCGATCGCATGGCGATCCTGCTGATTCCGTGAAACAGTCTAACGACGTCCTAACTGCTCCGAAATCGCTACACAGCGCCGAAATTCGATGAACGACTGGCATTCTCTTTGACGCCGGTCACTGCTTCGAAAATAACACCTTCGCAGAAACGATTCACAATGGCTTCTAGAGCTGGTCGAACGGAAAATTCAGCTTTTCACGAGAAAATATGAACAATTATTCTAATTCGATATAATCGATTTACCTCGACCTAGAGAAATTTTATGGGAGATCGCGTTATTAGAATCAACAATTTTTGTGGATTGTCCAGCTACATTTAATAACAATATTTCGTATTTTTATCAAGTATTTCATTATTACATTGACGAAGGCAATATCAGTCGTTCTGTTTTTTCCGGATGAACCGATTTCGATGAAGTTTTCAGAATATGTATAATTGATACACATCGCTGTCCGCCAATATGCAAATGGTGGATGCAACAACGCGGAGAATTGTCTTATTATTGTGTAATTGTGTATGTAAAATGTGAAGCATTAATCAAGCGCTTTGTCAGTAGCAAAAAACTGGAATCGCTGGGTTCATTGATTTTTCCGATTTGTAAAAATGTTTGGCCGCAGTATCGCGGTATTCGCTGTCCGCCGATATGCAAATGGAGGATGAAGCGAAGCGGAAAAGTGTCTCGTCGATGGAGGATTTCACGGTGAAAAGTCGACCGGCTGCCGAGCCGTCTCGATCAGATGTTTAAATCGTCGGTATTTATCGGTGGGCTCATCTCGCATATACATGGAGGTGGAGAAGGAGGAAGATAGAGAGGCACGGATCGCTCCGTGAGATTCAGAATGAATCGGTCTCCTCGTCTAATGGCCGCGCGCTCCGAGAGCATCCACCTACATCTCTCTCTTCATCATCTGGCCGCGCCAGAGGATCTTTCTCTGCCTACACGCGGCCTTATTCTCGACATAGATCCGGAGAAGGAAGGACGCTTCGAAGAGAGACGTGAGAATGCTGACACACTGACTCGCTACCCCACATACCCTTTTACCTTTTCAACGAGTATTCAGAGGACGCCTGGAAGGGGACGAGGAAGCGGAAGATCAGCTCCGCGAGAGCCACCTTGCCCGAAAACTTTTACATTCTCCGCCTCCTCCTCCGAACAATAATCCACCGGAGATCCCAATAAATATTAACTCATTACCAGGCGATTATTTCATCATTTTTCTATGTGTCCATGGCTGGAGATTTTTTAACAGATCCGTCCATTAGTCCACGGTAACAACAATTTCAGTTGTGAACCAACAAGTGAACTCAGTAACGTTTTCTAATTATTTATCGTTCGATATTATAATGTCAAAGAACATATTATAATTATCTTCATGCAAAATAAAATTTTTCCACCAGAATTGCAACAAACTGGAGCGACATACAAATTTATTTTCTTTCTCAATACGTTTAACAGGTTGAAAATAATATAACAGTATTTTGAAATTCTACTAATGTTGCTGTTTTATATTACACCTAAACAGATTTTCAATCACTTTGACGACTTCTAACCCAACAGAGTATTTTATCGAACAATGAAAATCACAAGATCAAAGAACATATTATAATTATCTTTATGCAAAATAAAATTTTTCCACCGGAATTACAACAAGCTGGAGCGACATACAAATTCATTTTCTTTTTCAATATGTTTAACAGGTTGAAAATAATATAACAGTAATTTTAAATTGTACTAATGTTGTTGCCGTTTCATATTACACCTACTGATTTTTGTCATAAATGCATAAAATCCGCTGTTTAGTTCTCTTAAACAGATTTTCGATCACTTCGACGACTTCGAACCCGACAGAGTATTTTATCGAACAATGAAAAATCCCGTTCTCCGTCCATGGAGCAGAACTGGAAGGTCTCAGAGCCGCGAACCACTCAGAGTAACAGCATAGAAAATTCACAAAAATGAAGGACGTGTACGCGGCGTTTAGGGGATGGCAGGCGTCCCATCGAACCTCTGTGTCAGAGATTGCGCACCAGCACATAGGATCGCGAGTTCATCGTGTACCACTGATCACAAACGTAGCTCACAAACCTTTCTTTCCGCAGCAGTCCGGCAGGCAAGTAATCCTATTGGCACACACACTTGGCACTTGTTGATTCTCTTGTTCGAGCTCTGTTGTTCCTTCACCGGCCGTGAATCCTCACGAAGGTAGAAGAAGAAGACGAAGAAAAAGAAAGATGAACGAAAGGGAATCCGGGTACCCGAGGGATCAATTAATAAACGTGACGGGCAAAAGGCAGCGACGGGTTCGCCAAGTGAGTTCGTTGTGAGCCCGCCAGAAACGATACGCACTCTATATACTCTCCCCTCTCAGGGTCGTCGGCTTTCACCAAAAACCCTCGCCGGGTCCGCACTGCCTGTCACCAGCTACAGAAAAATCGAAATTCTTCGGACCATCCAGCATATCCCGCAGCGGAAAAGGGAAATGATCGAGTCGATCGCAGGAAGACGCGATCGGTGAACGTCTGAGATCGGTTCCTGGTCCCGGGGACCTCGTTTCCGAGGATCCAGATCCTGCGGACAATACTTCGGCCGCTTCGGGCCGCGTGGGCCCGACTTTCTTTTTCTTTAATCATCCGCCGACAGAGCCGCGACGCGACGTAAACGGAGCGAGGTTGAATCACAACGTTCGTCAGCAGTGGTCTACCTAACCGAATACCGGAAGTCCTCGGCACCGGATGTCGGCGAAAGTCCTCCGAATTCACAGACAGGTTCGACCAAAATTTCTTTCCTTTGTTTTTATCCGGTATCTTGCGATTCACACAAACAATTTCTATCTTGAGAGCATCTCTTAGATGGGACAGGTTTATTAAAAAATTTATTAATAGGCTTCCAGTGGGTGAAATGTTAAAATCTGATAGAACAAAGTGAACGCGTTGAAAACTGAGACGCTATGCGCGAATGTTTGAAAACAATTGTTGCCCGGAACGAAAGAAGCTGATTGATAATTGCATGAATTCCATCAAAATCTATACCCAGAACTTAAGAGAATTGTAATTTATTAGGACCTGTATATAAAATAATAGTTATACGGCTAACTGAAATTGTAGTTCGAAGAAAGTAGTTTTTGGGCGTTTGTTTCGAGGCTGGATCTCTCGCGCCTCCTGTTTCGCCTCTGCTCTTTCTCTCCCGTTGGTATCGGAAGTGGAGCACGGTCAAGATAGCAGCGAAAGTCTTTAACGTGGAACGTTCACGGTCACTGTGGCTTTTTAGACACCGCATACGCTGAATCGCATAGCTTTTTGTACACTTGTCTATTATGTAAAGAGAGCCGAGATGCGTATCAACTGTTTGAATTAATTGAGATGCGAACACGAAAGCAAGTGGCGAGTGACATAGATAACGGACTGGAGAAAAGGAAACTTTACTGATTGCTGAAACAAGCTGTTCCTCAACAGTTTTTATTTTTACGGTGCCAGTTAATTAGTGGTGGCGTATGTACACTAATTACGTACGCGGTTATCTTGCTCTTCAACGCCTTTACACGTTTGCCGCGTCATCAGTTGACACTGACGAGTCCGTGGGCATTTTTGTTTCCAAGAAACAGCATAATCGAAACGGAAGTGCAATCTACCCTTGTTATTCTTCTGCTTATTAATTTATACTATTTTTGCGAGCAAAGGGTGAGTTTGGACTGCAAAACCTATTCATTTCTAGTCAAATGTCTTATGTTAAAAAACAAATTAGAATATTTTAGTCGACTTCTAAGCTATAGCTGGAATGCATAAACCGTTAAAAGTGCATAACAAGGTTAATTGAAGATCGCTATTCCTCAAAAATCAGTGTTGAACGCAGTCATGGCGAACGGTGTTTGTCAATGGAGCGGAAAGCGTAAATGTACGTTCACAATAAAAGTGAACATGGGAAATAAATATCGACAGTGACCCATTTACTTCTGCGTTATCCATTTCAACGGACAGGAGACAGATAAATATTTCTTCGTTTAGTAACTTCAGTGAGCTAACAATTATATACAGTCGGTGTACAAAGTATTCGTACACATTAAAAAAACGAATTACTTTTTCAAAATTGGACCCAACAGCTTGAGTTTCTTTTCAGACGTTAGAAAGATTAGTTTACTAGCTAATGTGTAAATAATTTCTTTTTTAATTGTTATTGGTCGCAATTGCGAAGGAAATAGTAAAAGTCACGATTTTTTAATTTTTTATCTGTACCTGTAATGAAAATTTAGAAGGCGCCTCTCTTTGGTAGGTCTAAGTAAGTTATATACTTGTACAAAGTTTCATCGGAATCGATCAAGGATGTTACGAAATATAATTGACTGAAAATAGCAAAAATGGTAAGAATTTGCGATTTAAATGAATCGGAAACCATAAATTCAAAGATTTTCACATCTTACAATGCCCATCGATTTTTTATCCGTCAACCAATTTCAATGAAACTTTGTACATATATATGTATAACTTACTTCGTTTTACAAAATACATGTTTTAAATTTTCATTGCAGGCACAGATAAAAAAATGTTGAAATCGTGGTCTTTACTGTTCCCTTCGTAATTGTGTCCAATAACAATTACAAAAAAAATTATTTACACATTAGCTAGTAAACTAACTATATATATAGTCCAATTTTGAAGAATTGATTCGTTTTTAAAAGGTGTACGAATACTTTGTACACCGAAAAACGAAAGATAAAGTTGGATGACGTGATCGTTACCGAAAGTAAGGGACAAATTGGGAAACATTGGCGGATCGGCAAGCACGAGCGGCGTTTTCTCCGGGGAAATTACAGAGCGGGCCGCGAATTACAAGGCAAATCGGATCGCAATTAACGCGCATTCTAAAACAACGACCTCGTTAATTTCCCCGGATTCGCTGGCGCGGCGCGGCGTTCTTTCCTCGAAAGGCCCCGGTTCCGCGCTCAGTTCCGATTCCGGAAGAAAGCTAAGCAACCGAATTTCGCGTCCGCAGGAACGGTGAAATTGCGCAATTTTTCCACGAGCATTGACGTCAGCGGCCATTCACGAGTGCCTCGCGCGCGGCTTTCACACGGATCTTGCTTTGTCGTCCGCGTACCTACATACAGCCCGTCTCCGGACTAAACTTTAGAATCGCTACGCAACACAGTGTACCGAATGGCCATTCTAAAATGTCATGTCAGGAGATAGATACAACCTCCATATATTCGGTTTTATCAATGAGCCTAATTATTCGGCAGCGGATCTTTATGCGAAATAAAACGTTTGTACAGGGTGTTAAGAAATGTTTGGTCTTGGCAAGCATAGCCGTATTCTACATCTTCAGATCGATGGAGATCTGTAAAAAAAAAAGATTAAATCAAATGTAAATTAATTATTAAGAAATTCAAAATTTTATTTATTGCAAAGATGTACATCAGATACTTATTTAAAAGTAATAACGAATTCATTAACTTTGTAATGTATGAAAACGGTGTGTATAGATATGTATATTCATTGTAGCTATTTTCTGATTAAATAATACTTTCGTGGCTCACTGTAAGTTGACATCATTAGCCGCATCTGATGTATATAGGATTTTTTTTCCACCTAGATTGAGCATTCGGCACATTGTGCGATGGAAAGTCCGACTTTTCTTGCACGCGCACGCCATTCTGGATCAACCGAAATTACGCCGTTTTTCTACGCTTTGCCCATTCCAATTATGTTAGATACTGAGAGCATTTTTCTTCAGGTCAACGGCACGTGTCGGTCGCCGGTCGATCCGTGGCTAACAAGGTAGCGCAGAAAAAAATTCTCGCGTCAATTTTTGAAAACCTCCGACCCGGATGAGAGACAAGAAAAATTCGAGAGTCTCCTCCCTCAAAACTGCGCCGTTAATAGTTTGCATTCATCGCGGAACGAGTCTTGACAACTATTAACAAACAGCCTGAAACCCGGTTATACCATTCCTTTCGTTTCGATTTTGCTGGGCTGCTCTTGACATGGAAAACCGTGTCGCGGTGAAAAGGGAATTTGAAAAACGGTTTCTAGAACGCTTCACCTGGTAAATCGCCGCAGCCTTTCCAAATCCTAGTGCGGCTGCTTTTCATATTCTAGACGTTTTACAAAACCAAACTCTCTGTATAAAAACTTTGAATCCCCCGGAAGTCGGTTGACAAATCGTTTTATTTTTGTGCCTAGTAGAACTTTCGATTGATAGAATTGTCAGCGTATTTCTGGTTATTTTTCGAGAATGTTCAAAGTATAGATGAATGAACATATTTTCAGTGGTAGTAGTCTTTGTAAATCTGAGATAAATAAAAATCGTACTATAATAAATTCTGTGGAATTTTATTTCCTAGCATTTTTTGAAAATTTTTTGCAGCCATAACGATTCGCAGTCTAGCGATGACAAAAAAGAGTAGACGAACTACAAACCGAGCAGAAAAATTTGAGAATAAAAATTTCTGCATAGAAGTCTTCATTGTTTGCAAAGATAAATTGAAGAAATAACGATTTTAGAGATGAAATCTGTTTGGATAAGACGATATAAGTTTTATGTGTATTCCTTGTAGAACTCACGATTGATAAAATTGTCAGCGTGTTTCTGGTTATTTCTCGAAAATGTTCAACGTATAAATGAATAAACTTTTAGAAGACCCTAATAGATACAGCTAAAATCTGTCTTAAAATCGTTTGTGCACTAAGGTGGAGTGTGGTAAGTCCGTCTACGGGGCAAGTGCGTTAATTAGTTATTTTTATTATAATATGGACGAAATTTCTCTAGCTTGTATTTATTAATGTAGTATACGTTAGTATGAACTATTCGACATAGATGTCGCCCAAGAATAAAGGTGTTTTCCTCGCTTAAATCAACCAATGCCAAAAAGTCACGTGCGAGGTACACGTACAACTTTGAGGTTACCCTCTGAACGTGCAATAGTTAACAAATTATTAATATATTCTGTGTTGTTATTTTAGGTAATTTATTGGGAAAAACACTAAGATGCACTTGCCCCGTAAATATTACTACACGGGGCAAGTCCGTACCATCACGGTGGGGTAAGTCCGTACTGGATGAGAAACTATAAAACTAAACAATATGTTTAATGCAATAAAAATCATTTTATAGCAGGCTTGTTAATCATTCTTTTCTTGCCCCGTAGCACCTGAAACAAGCTTCGAAAGCATTTTTAACTCTCAGAGACGGACGTGCCCCATTTTCGGGGCAAGTGCGTGGTAGTTGACACTTTGTACAATATCCTATCAAAATGGTAATTTTCAAGCAAAATTAGAATCGTACTTAATACTAATTCGTCAGTAATAACTGTGGCAAGAGTTTGATACCAAGAACGTTAAGTTTTTACATACCAGACTGGAAATATATCAGTTTAAAGTTGAACTTTGCAAAACTAGGGCGCACTTACCCCACTCCACCTTATATTGAAAAATTTTACGACGATTAACGATTGATAAATATAAATATTTCATAAATGCTTCGTTATCGGTGAAGATTGAAGAATTTCATTTCGAATCGAAAGAAGAGCGTTTTGGGAACACTTTGAGGAACGCTCGATGTAGCAGAGATATTTTGAGACGACTTGAAATTTCCAAGGCACCGGTGCACCGTATGTATGCATGTATGTATGTATGTACGTGGAAGAATCCAATCGGATCGCGCGTTTGACCGATTTCTCGGTACGAACCACCGAATCGTAGGAATTCGGGGAGCGTCCCGGGCACCGATCCGCTGCGTCGATTTCGAGACGGCAACTCCGATCGGTCATTTTGTGTTAAGTCGAACGGAAGATTTAGTTCTGGCATACTTTCGACTGCCAAAACCGCATCGGGAACGCCGTCCCTACCGCACCGAAATTATCGATACAAATCGCATGATCGAAGCCCTACGGATTCACCAAATTCTGCGCCATCAACCCTTGCGACCCGTGCCTATTCATCGATGTCAACGTGATCATTAGATTGCGCATAATTATGCTAAATTATTTAACACTAAACCTACCACTGTCGGTCAAATGACCGGTATTAGATGTTTCATTTTACAATTATTAAAATTATTTAGTTGCTTACTTGGAAATTGATTCAATAACTTGCTTTATCCAAGCACATATTCTACTAAAAATTGTACAAAATTGAAATAAATAGAGCCTTGTCATTTTCATAACTTAAAACTTTTTTATCGATTTTAGTGCTCGGCAGGTTTAGTGTTAAAAATAATTCAAAATCGGAATTAAGTCGAGAATTTACTTTATTTTTCTTCAGTATAATGGAAGAACAATTTTTCTCCGAATTTTCTGATCCATGTAAGTAATCCTTACTACTTTCGTTACGGTAACAATGAATTATATTACCATTGCCATCAGAATTATCGCACAACATTTTATTAATTAATGTGAAGCGCCGTTGTGCTGTTACCGCTATAATCGATAGAAGAATACCCTTGTAACAATTTTTCCGAATTTTCTTTTTGAATTTTCTATCGATTGGGTTGGCAAATATAAGTTCGTTCGGTTTTCGTGATTTATTCCACTCTAAAATACCGAACGAACTTATTTGCCAACCCAATACATAAATAATCCTTAATACTTTCGATACGGTACCAATGTATTGCCATAGCCATTGTAATCACTGCACAACATTTTATTAATTAATGTTAAGCACCATTGTGCTGTATTTGCCCTTGTAACACGGCCGTTTACCCTTCGCAAATACGTTGAACGGCGATCTACAATAATTACGCGATACTTGTTACCATAAAGTACTATTCAATGCGGTCGCGGAACAACCTTCATCAGAATTAATTGATACACATTGTGCTTTCACTAATAATTCGCTGAAAAGCACTGCATACAGTCTCGGCCACTACACAATGCACGTTACACACGAGAGAAATACGAATAAAGAGAGTGCTGTCGCTTTTCGAAAAGTTAAAAATCAATGAAGACTTAATGAGGGTTTAAGAAGAGGACCGTAATGTTATGCAAAAGCGGATTAACCTACTTAGAGAGAGTCGTATATCATCCTGAGGAAACGTTGAGGGAAGTAGTACGCCAACGTTGTAATCAACAACAGAAATGCTCGTGTCTGGCGTCTTCAACGTAACCGGCGAAATAAATTCCGGCCAAGTAAATATGTATTGAAAAGAACTCGAAGTAACGATTCGAATAACGTCCTTACAACACGAATGGATTGTGGAGGCCACCTTAATTAATGCATTCAGTAAGAAGCTAAATTAATGTAATTGAAAATGACGATTCTATCGGTGTGCTAAGTTAACCCTTCACTCTGCGTATAGGGGTGTAAGCGCACCCCAGACTAATTAAAACGTACTATTCACAGCACGAGAGAAAACTAGCGGGAGGGGAACGGGGAAAGAGGAACGCAAAGGCAATCTGAATGGTCAGGCTTCTTTCCCCGTTCCCTTCCCGCTAGTTTTCTTTCGTGCTCCGCACAAAATACAAGAAAATTTCCAAAGTCCAATTAGGAATGCTATCTATTTCACAAAAAATTGAAATTGTTAAACTTATCATTTTTATTTATTGAGAACTATACTTGATTAAATTTTGTAATCTTTTCATACCTACCGTCATGTAGAGTTGTGCAAAAATTTTATTCAAATATTATAAATCCCACGTGGAAAAAACCCAGTTCATTCGAAATTTTTATTTAAATAAAATTTTTTCTTTACATTTTACAATTTTACGTTATATGTGTACACAGAATGAAGGGTAAATTTAGTAACAAATCTGAATAATTTGCTGCTAAACGGACACTTCGATAAATTACCCGAAAAAAAGCAGGATATGCTTTCGGATCGATCCGAAGGTATGGCACAGCAGGTTGCAAACGAATCATTCGAAAAAATGCCCATTAAAACCGGCACACAGTGTTCGTCTCTCCATAGTGGGCCCCGTGCGCGACATCGTTTCATTCTCACGGTTCACCTTGAACCAACTTTCTCCTCGACGTGTAAAATCTGAGGCTTCTCGGTCGCTAATTAAGATGCGCACCGCAAACGGGAAAAACCGTGGGCGCGTGCGCGATTGCAAAGCATCAAACGGGCTAATTGCGCGTGCCAAACCTCGCTCCAGGGATTCTTTCATAAACCAAACGTTCGTATTGGTTCGAGAAAAGCTGGAACACTATAGGACGCATCGAGGTCACACGTGAACTTCCCCAATCATCGCACGGTAATCAACATTTCGGAGAAACTGACCAAAATCGAATTCCCGAACGTTATTCCGCACTTTCGTTTCTGTTCTTCATTCTTAATTTATATATCGTATGTATTCTTCTCACTTTCTTATTTTTCATTTTTCATTTTTCATTTTTCATTTGTAAGTCGTTCTATTCTTCATTTTTATATTCTTCATTCTTAATTTGTAAGTCGTTTTTTACTTCACACTTTTATATTCTTCATTTTTAATTTATAAATCGCATGTATTCTTCACTTTCATGTTTTCCATTTTTCATTTTTTTGTCGTTCTATTCTTCACTTTTATATTCTTTATTCTTAATTTTTTTGTCGTTCTATTCTTCACTTTTATATTCTTTATTCTTAATTTTTAGGTCGTTTTATTCTTCACTTTTATATTCGTAATTTTTAATTTATAAACATTTCTGATTTATATCATACAATCGTTCCACTGTTCACTTTTATATTCGTCATTTCCAATTTATAATTCATATGTATTCTTCGCTTTCGTATTTTTCCTTTTTAATTTATAAGTCGCTCAATTCTTCACTTTTGTATTATTTATTCTTAACTCATAAATCGTATGTTGATATTTTTAAAATTCCGAATGCTTCTGGAATATCCACTTTCGTTGTGATTTTTCCGGATGCGAGTGATCGTGTATACGTGGGATCGGGAAAAGCTGAAACACTATAGATAGGAAGCATCGAGGACACACCTGGCCGTGCCCGATCGTGGTTTCGATCGTGCCGGGACACACGTCGCCGCGAAAACAATCGATCGTGGGCGTTCGTTCCGGCGAAACCAGAGGCGCACCGATACCTTACGATAATTTTAGGTCACTGAATCGGCGACTTTCTTTCGTTCTTTCTTCCCCCTACTATCCGGAGACTGTCTGTCAGAGATGTAAATACCATTCTCTACATATGCATCAATCGTATCCGTCGACGGCCCTCCGCAACAAACGCGTTGGTAATTATCGCGAGTGGTTATAAATCCCCGTCCGCCATCGGCGAACGCTCCAGATCCTTTTAAGTCTATATATATAGCTCCTACGGTAGCGGTATAATTCGTCTGCGTCATAGTGAAATAGGGCGGGTTTATTACGACTGCGGATACGTCCTTCCCATTTTAAAAAAGGTTTATTACGCGTTTCGAAAATGTGTCGTGAAACGCGAGCCCTCTGCATTCGAATCAACGATTTTAGTATCCATTTTATAGGCTTTGCGAATTTTGCGATACAGGATCCGGGAACTAATCATTTTAACCTTATTTCCTGAGACCATTTATACTTATAGACCCGGCTTCAGGTAACATGCCGTGTTCCAAGATTACTTCATCTACCAGATAACGGATGTGGCCAAAGTGCTAGTTTAATACATGGAAACGCAACGGGCTTTTAAAAAGAAAGTAAAGTTGAAAATGTCGAAGTAATGAAACTTGTTAATTGAGGAGGCTCGATGGAAGTGCGAGCTGCTAATTGGGAAACGTCAGGTTTATTAGAACAAAAGTGAAGTTACGTCCGCTTATATAATCGAAAGGAAAAGTTGTGGAAGACAAAGGGTGCTCGTCCTGTTGTAGCTCTGACAAGTACTAAAATATTTTGTGGGAACAGACGTGCGTGGCGTGGCGTGGCATGGCGTGGCGTGCCAGTTCGAACAAAGTGAAAGTTGTCCTCGGTTGTCGAGCAGACGGGCACCCACGCCTTAAATCATTTCGCTAGACACACGACCAGGGCTTGAATGAAACTGTAAACTTTTATAAATAATAGTTGTTCTGTAAACTTTAAACTTTTCAATTATTTCTTTTTTGTTTTCAGTGAACTTTGTACATTCATGTCTCATACTTATTGTAAATGAACTTATTTTTAATTTATAAATGATATGTATTCTTCTCTTTCATATTTTTTTCGTTTTTAATTTATACGTCGTTCTATACTTCGTTTTTAATTTATAAATCGTATGTAGACTTTTCTTTCATATTTTTCGTTTTTAATTTATAAGTCGTTCTATTCTTCATTTTTATATGTTTCATTTTTAATTTATATAGCGTATGTATTCTTCACTTTCATATTTTACATTTTTTATTTATAAGTCGTCCTATTCTTCACTTTTATATTCTTCATTCCTAATTTCAAAGTCGTTCTATTCTTCACTTTTATATATATTCTTCATTTTTAATTTATATATCGTATGTACTCTTCACTTTCATATTTTTCATTTTTGATTTAAAAGTCGTTCTATTCTTCATTCTTAATTAGTAAGTCGTTCTATTCTTGACTTTTATATTCTTCATTTTTCATTTATAAATCGTATGTATTCTTCACTTTTGTATAACAATGGTTTCCAAGATGGAACATGTCCCATACACCTGAAATCAAAATTCCATCAATTCTCCTACGTATCGTAATCTGTGAACTGATTAATTTCACTGATCCATAAGCCTACAGTTAATCCGCTTTCATTGTACTCTGAAAGGATGGAGGTTCGAACAACGAGTAACATTATCGAAATGAAAGAAAGGAGAAGAGGATAATCATGTGGGTACTCGGTCTTAGTATGTCAGTGTGTCTATATGCTAATCGAGCAGTGAACAGTTTTAACCTGAGCGTATCAGCGCCGGCGGCGCCATGTTTCCGCAAGAATATACAAAGAAGTTGTGCTTTTAGCACTTTTAGTGTGTCAGTAATCATAGGGTTCGTCTTTACCAATTTTCTAGGCTGTATAAAAAACTACCGAAATAGAGAAATTATTTTATTTTAGGCTAACTCTCGATTTGGCTGTAATATTTTTAAGAGATTGGCCTAAATTGGCAAGAATCTAGATGGTCATTAATTTACGCGATTATTTCAGTCGAACCTGTCTAGACGCTAATTAAAATTAATTACAATAAAATAATACGTTAGACGCTAATTAACACTGATTATACCGACAAAGTTTAAAGCCAAATTACGTGGGAGAGATTTTAATTATTCATAAAAAGTCTTTGCCACTGGCATTGTATTTATTAAAACTTTTTCATGAAACTTATGACGTTAAGATTATTTCTCGATGAAAACTGGTGTACAATTTTCATTTCTAAACAAGAACAGAAAATCGGATGACCATTTATACAGGGTGTAACCGTTAAGTTATGTCATCATATTTTAGGCATTTCCGGTAGTGCAATTAAAAAATGTTTTAGACAAAAGTTTGTCAGTACTTGGTGAGCTACATGTTCGCATATTCTTAAATCTGGAAAAATGCTTTTTACGTAAAAAAGTAAAGGTCACCTTGACTTTTTTAAATGGCACCATATGTTTTGGACATCATAGGATTGTTGCATTAAAACATTTTTTAATTGCACTACCGGAAATACCTAAAAAATGGTGACATAACTTAACGGGTGCACCCTGTATACAGTGTGCAGTTCGGGTAATTAATGGTTGAGCGGAGGGTGGCTTCATTTAATGGCAAAGAATGGATATTTGTGTTTCTCTCTTTTTTTTCTGTATTTTTCTTTAGCTTAGGTAAATGCTTGGTGGCGATCCTCTTTAGTTCTATCACCATGATTAGCTCTCGTTCCACCGGCATGACGTGGATATATCGATTCTGGAACTCTCTCTTTGATTAGTCAGTCGGCAGCAGTGAGAATTAAAGTGGACGTTTATAATTTTGACGAAGATAGAAAGCGTTCACGGACGGTTCGTAATTAACATGAAATTTCAGAAACGTTAATGAACGTACGAGACCCTTTAATGGAAATTATAGTGACTGGCGAATCTACTTTTAATCTTAGAGTACCTGACACTTCTTGTTCTCTCGTTTACATGTCCCAGATTTATCAATTGAATACAGACGATGAGAACATCGATATACACTCCTGTCCATAAGTCACCGGACATTTATTCAAATTTGGATGCAGACGATTTTTTTTTTTGTTATTAAAGGATCTATATTATGAAATAAAATTGGTACTTACTCATTTTTTCGAATGTAGAGGACATGTAAATGGAATCTGACCAAAATATCCTATATTTTCTAAATTTTAATGCTTAGTCTTATAATGTATATATATTTAATTTTGTATTCAAATATTATCGTACAATACTTACATCTAATCAAAATAAAACAATAAAATCAAGCTGGGAGCTTGTATTGTTTAATTTTGTTGGATAATCATCCCACAATTTCTCAATCTCTTTCCTCCAACATTTATTCAAACAGTATATGTATATATTTAATTTTGCATTCAAATATTATCGTATAATAGCTACATCTGATCAAAAAAGCTGGAGGCTTGTATTGTTTAATTTTGTTGAATAATCGTCCCACAATTTCTCAATCTCTTTCCTCCAACATTTATTCAAATAGTATATGTACATATATTTAATTTTGTATTCAAATATTATGGTATAATAGCTACATCTGTGATGAAAATAAAACAATAAAATCAAGCTGGAAGCTTCTATTCTCTAATTACCATTTTGTTGAAGATAAGCAAGAGTCCGGTGATTTATGGTCGGGAGTGTATGATGAAAATTCCTTCTATTTTCACGAGTAGGAGATATTCGTCAGACGGGTACGGGTGCTGATTAAGTCGCCAGTCCACTCACTTTCACCTCCTACACGAGAATTTTCTGTTCGAACGAGCCCCCGTCCCGCCTGTTAACGATTCGCGTGACAATGAGTCACCGTCGCGGACCTCTCCGTTGTGCTTGTTGCTTTCTCGGGCCTGGTGCAATTTTGAAATTGTCCTGTTCCATGTGTGCGTCACGGACCCGTCCCATCCACGCTCTCGTATTTCACTTTTCTTGGTCACCGTCTTGCATACCAATGTCGTTAGTTCCGGTGTTCCTAATACAGGGGGAAGATCAATATCGATCTACGTGGGCCAACCCACTCTCACTCTCTCTCCCTTGGCCATTTCTCTTTTTGCATCATCGTCTATTTCTGTCCCCATTCTTGCACTTCCTGCCTCCTGCTTCGTCACCACTTTCGATTAATTTTTCAACCACCGATACGGATCCGAAAGTCTCTTCCGCGAACAATAGAGAGAGAGAGCGGCTATTAATCGCGTCGAGTCGTCGGGGACGATTTAATAACAATAATGATACTTATGCAACGTTTACGACGATCCGAGACGATCAGCCGTTGCATTTAGCAATACATCAAGTTTAGGGAAAGCTGCGATCTTCGGATCATTGGTGGAGTCACAGGAAATATTTTCCCACGCGTATCGAGGTGGGAGGTAGACTAGGTATTAGATTGTAAAGAAAGAAATGCAGGATTTTTGTTCCTTTGTTTTAATCGCAATTTTATACCAATAAATATTCACCTTATTTTAACGAGTTATATGTCATGTTAAAGTTTGTTTTAGGCTCTATTTAATTATGCTTTTGATACTTAATTTTATTCAATTATTTGGCTTCTATTTCTCTAGACTTTATTACTCTAGAATCGAGATACATGGTAGAACACAATCAGCTTGAATTAGTGGATCGCACAGCTCGTACACGACAGAAACGATAAAATAAAGTTTGCCATTTCACAGAAATTGCTAGCTTCACATGAAACGCATGAATCAAATTGTTTGCAGTTTATCTGCAGATCAGTTGTTGCTACGAAATTACTCTAGAATGGAGATAGTAGAACACTATCGGCTTTAATTAGTAGATTACACGCAGCTCCGACGCGACAAAAACGATCAAATAAATTTTGCAACTTATCAGAAACGCACAGTCTTACAGAAATTGCTGGGTTTACACGAACACTGTAAGGCAAATTGCAACGTTGCGACCGATCTTGTATTTTCTTTTTCCCTTTGCGCACTACTTTGCGCCTCGCAACGACTTTCGATGGATCTGTAAGCGTGGCTGATAATCATCCGAAAGTTCGTTCGGCGCACAAAGGAGGACAGAATATAAAAGGATTAAATGGAGATTACTGGTAACAGATGCAGATCTGTTATCTCCAACTCATTAAGACACATTAAAAATCGCTGGCCTGAATTTTAGAACAATATCGTCACGTTGTAACATTCCTCTTGTGATACGGTAAATGGTGTGCATCTAGTAACGAATATAATCACAACAAAGTATGGATATATCGTTCATTCGGAATTTCTCAATCTCTACCTCGAAATAGTTTCGTAGAATTTGATAGATCGGCTTCGTGCACACACGTTCACTCCTCCATAATACGCTTTCCCTTTGCGTCCTTGTCTTCGCAAAGAGAGCAATCTTTCGAGTTTTCTAGACAAGGCTACGCCCCTGAACTCACTTTCACGGACTGCATTTCGTGCATCCGGAATCTCCGGGGTTCTCCGAGTAAATGGGATACTGGATACGCTCAGCGTGCTGGCCCCGGTTCTTTTTTAGTTTAATTTATTTACACAAGAATTAGTAGTATACAGTTAGGAGCAAAACTGATCACACACACTTTAAATCAGAATAACTTTTTTATGAATGGACCAAACGACCACAATTTCACTATAAGGCTAGATGAATTAGTTCAGTAAATGACGACTAAGAAATATGTTGAAAAAATGCATTTGGTAGGAATTGTGAAAATCAATAGCGAAAATTGATTTTTTCGACTTTTTTAGCTGGGCCGATAACGAAAATGTAAAAGATATGTTCGATCAATTTGTATAAATTATATACGTCCGGAAAATTTCATTGAAATTGGTTAATTGGCTTACGAGTTATAATCGATCAAAAGTGGTAAAAGGCCGAAAATCTTGAAAAATTGTAATTTTTACCACTTTTGATCGTTTATAACTCGTAAACCAGTTAACCAATTTCAATGAAATTTTAGGAGCGTATATAATTTATAAAAATTGACCAAACACATCTTTCACATTACCGTTATTGGCCCAGCTAAAAAAGTCGTAAAAATCAATTTTGACTATCAATCAAATGCATTTTTTCAACACATCTTTTAGACGTCATTTACTATTCATAAAAAGGTTATTCTGATTTAAAGTGTGTGTGATCAGTTTTGCTCCTAACTGTATACTGGAAAATAAGTGGGAAATGTGGAATGAAATGTTTCATTTGACGCGTCGTTTCCGAGAAAATTCACTAACAATCCGTCAAGTTCGCGTGCCTAGCGTTCTTAAGAATAAGTAGAATGAGTCGGTCGTGAACAGACGCGTCAGACAATTCCTATTCAATGGCACGCGTGTTCGCCGAATTTTCAAACTGAAATTTCTCGGAAAAGGGGAGGCAAATTTTCTATATTTTCTCATGTAGAATCATCCCCTCCACGTTCATACCATCTTGTGATACCCTGTAGACATACGAAATAAGATAGTATACGAAACTTGAAAGACATTTTCTAAGAGAACAGTTGACACGCGAGACACACGGTTCCTTCGAGACTTTTCTTCACCGATCATATAATTTTGAAACACCCTGTAGACGTAGTTGTCAGTACACCATGGGGAAATCAGTTCGCAGCAGTTACAGCCATAATTACAGAGTGTGGTGAGTATTTGTGGATCTCAGAAATAGGATAACTTCGGTGATGTTCTTATCAATAAATTCTGATCGAACGAAAAAGGTACGAATATTTCGCGAACAACTCGGAGAATTTGTCTTCGCATTTTCATCTACCAAATGTTTATTTTATAATTATAATTGTATAATGTTCCCAAACATTTCTGAAAGCATGCACATACAACGTTCAAGTTTTATGTAACGTTTCGAGAAGCCAGATTATGAGATTCGCCAGAGATAAATGAACTTCCGAAGACTGTTCTACAGATTTTCTTCGGAACAGTTACGGCTAGCCGAGATAACGTGATACAGTTATAATTAAAGTTCAATTACGAGCAGAGGAGGCGGTCGTACGTATCCGTTTCGGTATCAGTCCCGCTTTAATTAAAACTACTGAAGATATTCCAGCGAAAAACTGTTGTAAGCGTACAAAACGCGTTCATCGAGATAGATAAATCTTTAAACGGTTAATGTGTTTGGTCCACGCAGTCTTGGGCCGTGCACAACACAAATTGCATTCTGCACTTTGCCACGGTCTTCTGGGACACTTACAGTCATAAAACAGCATTCCAGTTCCCTTTGCGCTTTAATATCAGACGAGAAACAGATTTCCCAAGATGGAAACCATTAGTTCCGGTGTAATCTGACTTTTCTGCTGTCTTCCTCAGTCGTTAACAAACGAAAATAGAGAGACAGCGAATGGATTGGGATTTTATGCTGGACTGCATATTAAAAGTTGTAAGAACATAATAACCAGACTGCGGGTTCTCTATGCAAAATAAAAGTGTCTGCATTGATTATGGGGGAGAAACAGGAGTAATATAAAAATTGATTTCTCCCCTTAAGAAAGATCCGCAGTCTAGTAATAACAAATGGAAGCAATGCCATCTCTACACGAAAAACAAAATTACTTTCGGTCCAGCTTCACAGTATTTTTATTTTTATTCGAATTGTGCGATTTAATTTTTAGGGAGTTTGTTTGTACAGATACCGTTTATTAATTTCGAATGAAACACGTCCCGTACGGAGAAGAAATGACTCGATTATTGGGAACGCGCGTTATCCTATTTCTTTCCGGGCATCCGCTTTTAAATAACGGATATAAGAATGCCACGCTCGCCGGGCTTTGCGTTAACGTTCAATTATTTATTCACTGTACGGTCTTAAGGAGGTAGACCGGACACTGTTGGCAATTATTCACGCCTGTTCGAAACGTTTCTCCGTTGGTGTTACGGCTTTCTTAATTGTCTCGTGAATTTTCAACAGATTTTCCTTTTCTTTTCTTTTCCATTGCCGCTTCTTTCTCGACGCTATCGATCGCATCCATTTAGATCACTAGAATTTTCATTTGCTGCTTCCGCGCCGGTTCTCTCCCACTTTTCAATTATCATGCTGATTAATCCATTCATGAATCTCTTGAGCCTCTCGAACCTCGCAATTAGCTTCGAAGGTTACTTTTACTATTTTATATTTGCTCATAGTATCCTCTGAATTATGTATTTTCACTATTATATATATATATATATATATATATATATATATATATATATATATAATAGCGTTGCACTGTCGCAGACTTTCCATTATTAGTTTGTTTTCGCGTAAACAGGTTCATCGCGTTTGTTGCTGTGAGAATCGGGCTAATTTTAGACGGGACGGCTCGGTTAAAAACACACAATTAATCTTTAAAATGCAAGCATCGGGATTTGTCTACTATATGTAGATACGTCTACTATAATCAGCCAAATATTTATTGCTGTAGAGAGCGTACCTTGTTACAGGATCTTCTAAAAATAAATGACAACACTTTTGCAAAAGATCTCCATAAGGAAATCAGCCATAACTTTGTAGTCTATAAATGTGCCATGTGCCCATAATTATGAAAGTGGTCTAAGTCATATATTTCTTGCTTCGAGATATTTCAAGGAGAAAGATATTAACACTAAATAAATTCCATGTAACGTTGAAATAACAAGCACTATCTAACGGTTCATTTCTGACAACATCGTAAAAATTACATTGAATTAATGTAGTTTAAAATAAAGCGATATGAAATAACTGATAAACTCATTTTTTCAATTTATGGGCACAAATGGACCGTTTATTTTGGAAGTGGTGAAAGTCCATTTTCTGTTGTTTCGAGAAAATTAAAGGTTAGCATATTAGTCAATTCAAAAATATAAATTATCTATGTCAAGTCTGGCTATGTTTCTACTAACTTAGCAATACGTAATTTGATTATATAAACTTCTTTTAGGCGAATTTAACTAAAATAATATATTCACGGGCTTTAAATGGACTTACACCATTTTTATAATTAGTCAATTATAAAAATCATTTCGTTTCAATTATGAAAAATTAAATATCACTTAAAATATATTGTGTATTAATCCAATTTTGTTTATAAATAATAACAAGAAATAAAATAGGAGTAGTATTTTTTTATTTTGAACGTTAATTATATTTCTATACTGTTAATCTTGACATCAGATATTGATGGTATTTATTTATGATCTTTATGTGGCAGTGTCTTGAAATATTCAAGAAGTATATAAGGTAATAACTCCATATTCTTATATTTTTCGTATGTAATAGATAGATATTCTTTATGTAGAATAAAAAATGTTCGCATTGATTGCTGGACATAGAAGCCAAATAAAAATTGTATTCTTCTTTTAATTATCTGCTGAAACTAATACATTGATGTCCTTAAATATTTTTAACATGTCCACTGCTTGAAATTATACGTACTACGTACCCATTCTTCCATATATTTGTCCAAATATTTGAGATACTCTCTAAAAATGAATTGTTTCAAATAGAAAAAGATTTTTTGATCGGAGTCTCGATTTCGGTTGGATATATCGAATATAATCAGAGCAAGCGAGGAGAGGAGAGGGCATTCTAATTTCTTCAGGACTCGGGTATCAACAGCGGCGCATGAAATCGCGTATCGACCGGTCAATTTTATCCGAATTTCTCGGCTCCGTTGGCGTAAAACAAGCATGATTTTACCGACGGCCGACTAGGTCGTCGTATGCGTCAACAATAGACAGCGATGCGCATTTCTCCGTATGGAATTCGAGCTGCGTGGTCGACGAGAATCCATCCACATCCACATCCACACAGTCCGGCAATTTCACATCCACTTCTCGACTGCTTTCGCGAGAGCCGCATCCGGAATCGATCGAGCCGGGCTCCAAGATACGTAAACAGGATACAATCACTGACTCACGCGGCGTAAACTTATCGGTCATTAGACCCGTTTGTAGACTAACGCGAGCCGACCTCTAAGCGGCGAATGTAATTGTACGCGAAAATTCATGCACGATTAAAGGTTGCCCGCTCAAGGAGCAGCGCCGCAATTAATCTCCGATCGGACACGCGTTCTGAGATTCCTAATGAACGCCGGCCATTCGCTGGCCGTCCACCGTACTGCATCTTTACAGCCTTCATCGTACATACATCTAATTGTTGCGTTCTTTTTTTTCAAGTCTGAACGAGATAATAGAATTTTTCTGATTGTTGCGTTGGCTCTTTCCAATAAAACTTTCTCAAGTCTGAATAGGATGTTATAATTCTTCATTAGACTGCGGATCTTTATGCAAAATAAAAATTGCTTGGACCAATTGCAAGTGACTGGAGCCACATAAACAATTTATTCTTACTTTAATTCATTTAATAAGCTGAAAAAAATGGATTAGCACACTTAAGTCATCGTAACCTTTCTACCGTTTTAAATTGCACCCACTCATTTTTGTCATAAATGCATAAAATCAGCAGTCTATTCATCATATTTCTTATCCAAGTGACGAATAATACTACTTGCAGTGTTGCTAAACGTTTGTTTGCAATTTCCAAGCATCATAGAAGAACTATAAGAATCGAGAATATTGGTAAAACAATATTCGATTCATCAAGCGAATGCATCCTAAATGTGAAACGTGAAGCATGAACCGAGTGCTTGGCCAATAAAATGCGAAAAAATCTTGAAAGGAAGTTAATCGATTGTGCTGAAACGTTAACGAGGTGAAAATGAAAAATTCTTTGTAGAAATCGGTTGTTGCCAGGTGCCGTTAGGAATTCCAGAAAAATCAGCGATCCGTGTGTGAAAATCGGATTTCATTCGGATCTCTGTTGAACGGCCCCGTCGAACGTGGATCGCGTCTAATCGGAGGCGTTGCCAAGAATCGTTCCTTTCCGTTGTCGGTTTAAGAATACCGTCGACCCATTCACCGGTGGCTAATTGCACGAACATTCGGATGAAACGGTGACTTGCTAAAATTTAATCTACTGCGGCCGCCGCACCGCTCCGTGGAAGACGCTCTGATTCCCCAGGTAATCAGAACATAGCGATCGGAGGGATCTCGTCCTGAACGCGATACGAAAACGAATTTTTGCAACGAAAACGCCGACAAATCCTGCTCCGGCCGAGTTCGGAAAATAAGTGTCACGGCCGAGAAACGATCCGAAAGAATATCATCCGCGAATTTGTACGCGGGTGAAAGTCGAATCGGCGTAAATGAGATATTCGACGAAAGTAGACTTCCCGATAAAAAACAGATCTTCGAGTCTATTAAGTATAGTCTCCTCCGTGATCGCTATAACATTTCGCGTCCTTCCAATTGATTTTTACTCAACTGAATCGTAAATGGCGATTTTGCGCGCTTCCCACAAAAATGGTAAAACGTGGAGCGTTCTTTTTTATCGTTTCTTGATGATTTGATGAATGTGCTGATTAATTTAATTCGGTTGTATTTTATATTGTGTTTCGTTGTTTAGTAGAGGTTTATTAATTATAATCGTCTCTGTTTCACGTCCTTCCAGTTGATTTTTACTTCGGTGAACCGTAAATGGCGATTTTACGCATTTCTTGATAATTTGATGAATATGCTGATTAATTTAATTCGGTTGTATTTTATATTGTGTTTCGTTGTTTAGTAGAGGTCTATTAATTATAATCGTCTCCGTTTCGCGTCCTTCCAGTTGATTTTTACTCCAGTAAATCGTAAATGGCGATTTCACGCGTTTCCCATAAATATGGTAAAACGTGAAGCGTTCTTTTTGGATTTTTTCTGGTTATAAAAATGTCTGCATATTCTCTCTCTGTTGTATTTTGTCCTTCAGTAGTTGTTGGAGTTTTTTCTAAACGCAAATAATGCGTCCAGTGCACGGTTCGTATGCACAGTTTATGGATCGTGGCCCGTACTCGGATGTAATGGATACTCGGCCAATGGAACGTCCCAAATAATGCTTTGAGTTGCACATTCTACGTGCACGAGGATTCAGAAAATCTCTCGCGGCTTCGACGATTTCAAAGGAACAGTTTGTTAACGCAAAATATGTTCGACCAATTTCATAATTATGGACACATATGCAATAATATCTAGGAGTACATATTACATAATGAATTACCGAAAAGTTTCTGAACATTTCTAAATTATTCTCGATTACTTTGCCATGCAACTTTATTGGTGTAGTGTATAAATAGTAGAAAGGTCTCCAGGTTTTGTATTCAAATGCAGCAGGGACGAATATAATTCGTGATAAAACTGTGCTTGATAAAATGTATACTTTTCGCGCAGAGAAAGAGCTTCCAACATTTCAACTTTTATCGCGGTTTCATAAACCGAATAAATGGTAGGGTTCTGTTCTACAATGGTACGTTCGTGTTACGATAAAAAGGTATTATTCTTACAATATCGGAGCGTATGCTAATGATAAGCCGGAGCATAAAACCATTGTACGTACATGTTACTCGATTGAAATACAAGCTGTAACGGCACCGACGACCGTAAACGGCGAGAGAAGATGAAAGTGCCATTTTTGTAGTTTTTCAGGATTCCTGCGTGGCACGCAAAGTCTTCCAAGTGCCAGCTGGTAACGCGATCGCCATGATATCGTAGCCGGTAGCTACATCAATATTCAGAGAAAAGTATTCCAACCTGTTTCCACGAGGAAATTCTTTCACGTTCTGAGGGATTCCAACGAAACGCGTCAACATTTATTTTCCAAAAACTATACGGTAGACTCCCGTATAACGCAACCAGAAACTTGTTTAGAAAGACTGTATATACAGGGTGGTCCACCTAAATGTAACCACCTAAATATCTCCTTTATTTGTGATGACTAGACTGCATGAAGGAATTGGTTGGATGAAATATAAAACAGTAAATGATTTTAAAAATTCAAGAATGCTGTATTGTTGCTTTCAATATAACAAGGTCGTTAAGGGATGAAATCAATTTTTATGTTATTCCTGCTGGCCACAACCAATGCAGAACATTTTTATTTTGCACAAAGATCCGCAGTCTAGTGATGATTAATAAAATCAAATCCAAAATTTTCCGCATCGATTGCAAGAAACTGGAACTCAATAAAATTCGCTTTCCTCCTTGAATCATTTTAACAAGCTGGAAATGGTATGTTGATGTTCTGAAATTCGTTTAATTTCTTTACTGTTCTGAAACTTACCGTTCCATTTTTGTCATAAATGCATAAAATCCGCAGTCTAATGATGACATAACAGATGTTTTTAATTCAATTTTGTTCTGAAGGTCATTTTTTCTGGAATTATCAACATCATCGATATTTTTTTTCTTGTGAATGTATATTTTTTTCCTTGCATATATATTCTAATTGACATTAATGTATTATACACTGTGAATGTTGGAACCGTTGGCTTACACGGACACAAGTTTAACGAATTAAAGAGGAGAACTGGCCTGTAACTCGATTACAATATAAACTGTCGATTTGAAATGAACTGTATTTATATCGAGAAGTGTGGAAACAAAGGTGTACGGTTGGGTTAAACAGACCCGAACGGTGAACGAGGGAGAACAATGTAATTACCTTGATCGATTTATTTCGAAGTGATTTAATAGCGACTCGGGCAACGAGCACATGAAATTATGATCGAACGAACGATCTGTTTATCTGAATATTCGATTATGTCGTTTTTTTATTATCAACATTCATTTGATTCGTTTACCATCGTATGCTGAAAGGTTTGTCCGTAACGTTTACGGTCGATATACATTGAACGTAAAAATTCACAGTCTATAAATCAACAACAAATCCTGAAATCAGAAGGAGAAACTTTCCGAAACTCGACGGCCAATTTCGTGAGTTTACATCGCCGTAAAACATGATTCACAGTTAAAAAAGCACAGCGAACCGTGAGAAACGCAGCCATAAATAATCGAGGCAACACGATTAGCAAATCCGATGCCGGGGAAGCGTTTAGCGCTGGAGCTTGCTGTAATTACGGATTATTAGCAGCGGCTGGTGCACGAGCCAAGGACGCAATCATCCGGATTACCTTTGAGTAACGATGACGGAGAGGACACGAAATAATTACACGCGACGTCGCGTCACCTCCGCCCAGAAAAGTACGCGCGTCCTATCTCCCGCGTTGAGGACTGTGTGCGTATAGCTCCGGCTTAGGAATTACACGACAAGGAGGATGGAAAAGGAAGAGATGAGCAAGAAGAAGACGAAGAGGAAGAAGGTGGCACATGTAGCCGAGATCGAATCGAGAGAGGCTTACTTGTGAACGCACGACCGACGCTACGAGGAGAAAGTTTCGAAGGCAGGAAGTGAAGTAGGCCACGACTTTGACCGCTCGCAAGGTCCATATCCCTCCCAAGCCACGCCACTTTGAGGTGTTCCCAGCCTGCACCGGCCAATTCGACTTCATTTCGCACGATAACATCTCGCAAAAATCGAATGCGAACAATCGTCACCCGCCAACTCCTACCAGGAACCGAGAACAATGTCCTGAAAGCAGAGTTGTGTTGAATTACAATTGAATTACTTCGCGAAATCTAATTACATTGTGTTCAAAATTCAGTCGCTTGTAATTTGTAATTCTAGTCTCTTATTCAGTTATATTACAGTGTAATTCGATTTTGCAATTGAGATACAATTGCAAAGTACAGTGTAATTATGAATTATTAGGTTGGCAACTAAATTCGCGATCTTTTGTTCCGTAATTCTTTTATTGTTTCATTATAACCTCATTCAGTCACCATTCCTCTTGAACTGTATATCATTGGGAAGCTCCGAATTTTGCGATTAATTTTATATAAAATACTCGTGCTTAAAAAATACATACAGTTACTCGAATTAATATTCGGACGTTCTAAAAATACGATTTGAACTTTTTTGGGAAGCTAAAGAGGATGTGAAATTTTTTTTTCAAAAATAGCAATTGATCGGTATTGTAGAAAAAATACTAAAAATTGCATTTTACAACTTTTTTATATTGAAAATTTAAAAAGTACGTTTTGTAGGTCTGTGTCAATTATATGCACTGTGAAAGTTTCATCGAAATCGGTTGATGCAGGAAAAAACGACAGGCATCGAAAGATGTAAGAATTCTTAGATATAGGTCGACAATCGTGAAAATCTGCAATTTTTACCATCTTTGAACGTTTGAACTTCGGCCGATTTTGACGAAATTTTCAGAATATGTTTAATTCACACAGATCTACAAAACGTATTTTTGTAATTTTCGATATAAGCCCACATAAACAAGTTGTAAAATGCAACTTTTAGTATTTTTTCTACAATTCCGACGAATTGCAATTTTTGAAAAAATTTCTTTTCACATCCTGTAGTCAACTAATTGCTCCAGCTTCCCAAAAAAGTTCAAACCATATAGTACAATATTAAAAAAGTTATCGTCTTTTTTAGAGCGTCCGAATATTAATTCGAGTAACTGTATATAAATGACTTTGTTTGAGAAAATGTGGAGGTCGCGAAATTAGTTGTCAACCAATATGTAAGAAGAATACGAGGTGGAAGAAGAAAAAGATTAGTATCAGTGATGAACACGATACCGATCATAAATTCATATTGTGCGATCAAAAATAAAATTGTAGAATTGCTAAAATTATGATCGAAAATTGTCTTGCAATTTACACCATAAAAATCTACAGAAATTAAAAGACTCGATACTCGTAACCGACTAATATTTTATCATCCAAGTCTTCATCTAATGCGAATTTTTTCAATCGTATATATGTACGCGAATATCGCAATCTCATACTCGCAGGAATAAGTATTTTACGCATTAACTAACGTTCCATAAATTCGTGCCGTAACTACTGTTCAGAGACATTCTCTCGATTACTGATCCTGCCAGGAAGAGACTACAAACCTACGTCTACAAACAAGTCCAACAGTTTATGTATGTTAGTAGTAAATTCAGTTTTTTCCACGGAACATCAGGAATTCCCTAGGAATTCTTACGTGTGCCGTGATGTGGCCTTCACGTAGCCTTGAACTCGGAACGTTGAGGTATATACATATTCAGTCTGGATTATATTAACACGCTCGAGTCCTGTAGCTCGTGATATGTATAGGTCGCGATCACTTAAAGTGTGACCAATCATCACTTTTGTTTAGAAAATGGTCACGAACTATTTAATCACGGGCGAAATATTTTCAACCAATTGTGTTTAAAAATTGTACTGAACTGTTTCGTCACAGACTAGTTTTGAACGTGAGTAAAAAATGCAGAGGATTATGAACATTTTATGGATTTTACATACATTAATTTATAATCAAGAAAACTGATTTTGCACTGCTTGAATAAAGATCCCCGTTATGGGACCTCGTGAACCATTGTGTATATTCTTAACCGTGTCTCTTGCACAATAATTTAAAAAATCCATCGTCTACAGTTCTACAAGGTATGTCGCATGAACGTGGAAGCGGAAATCGAGTCGAAAATCAATCGAATCAGGATTGCATGCATACTAAAGACGCTGGTTATTGTGCCTGGCAGATGATAAGCCCGGAAGAGGGCATTTTATGGACCTAAAATGGTCGTTCAATGATACTGTACTCGTTGCATTTTACAGATCCAGCACAAATTGTTCTGCCATGAACATACATTAATTAATAACCCAGAAAACTGATTTGCGACTGCACTGATAAAGATCCTCGTTATGGGACCTCGTCAACCTTTGTCTATATTCTTCGCAGTGTCTCTAGCAGAATAATTCCTAAAATCCCTCATGCTTGAACGTGCAAACGGAAATCGAGTCGGAAATCAATCGAATCAGGATTGCATGCATACTAAAGACGCTGGTTATTGTGCCTGGCAGATGATAAGCCCCGAAGAGGGACAACGTATCTCGGGAACATAAATCTGCGCAGGAAATCTAGGTAACAGCGCGGCGCGTCGATAGCTTGTAATGCGCACACTTATGCAAAACGATCGATTCTTGATTCTTTTCCGCGGGAAAATAGCGATTCACCGGTTTCGATTGAAGCAGTACTTTCATGCGAACGAAAACTGTTTCATAAGCGTCGCAATCACGCCGGTTAGGTTGTTAGAAGCAGGCCGCCGCTGCTGGCGGAAATTCAGCTTCGGTGTAATCCCCTCGACAGAAATATTCGAAAGCCATTCTCTCTGAAAACGGTACGCCGCACCGGCGGCCCTGACGTCACGTATCAGCATAGGTTATCAGAATACCGTAAATTTCTCTTTTTACCCGTAGGAGATTCGTCTCCCACCGGGAATCACGTTTCCGCAAACGCGATGCTCAATTAGTCGGCCAGATGGAGAGGAAAAAAAATAGCAAGTCTCGCAACGAGTACGGGAATACACGCTTTGAGAAATAAGGAATTGGAAACTCGGATGCTGTTAACATTTTTTCAGGAGTAGCTCGTAGACGATGTCTTTACGTATATGAACCTACATGTCTGTCGCTTGACATGCGGAACGTGGATCGACAACATGGTCCTGTTATTTCCAAACCTGACTACCTTTCCCCGGATGATACGTCACCGGCCAGAGAACATTTCGTATTTAACGTCTCTTTTACCTTTCTCGAACAACCTCCTTCAAATTCTCGTTCCATTAACGCGGCTCGAATTCTGCGAGACCACCTCGAGGACCCTCGATGACTGAGAACCGAAGTCATTTATTGATACCAAGCGTCGTGTCGTCCTCGTCGAAGCCTCTCTGCTGATAGTTGACTCTTTGCCACTTCAAGTTGACCAACTGGCAAAAGATGTTTGTAAAGTGCTCAAATATGAACCACTTTTTGTTGATGTCATTTTTTGATTATTTTAGAATGCTCTTTTTCGTCCAAAAAATTACCAGTTGTAGATGCATTGCCTCCCTACAAGATCCTGGGGTCAGGTTTCTTCAAAAATGAATATAGCTTGGGAAAAATATTCTTTTTGTGGTGTGCCATTTGCAGGTTCCAGCGAAAGGGGTTCTTAATATGGTACACCTTGAGTCCTTAATGAACCACTTTTTGTTGATGTCATTTTTTTATTATTTTAGAATGCTCTTTTTCGTCCACAAAATTACCACTTGTAGATGCATTGCCTCCCTACAAGATTCTGGGGTCAAGTTTCTTTAAAAATGAATACAGTTTGGGAAAAATATTTTTTTTATAATGTGTCATTTGCAGGTTCCAGTGAAACGGGTTCTTAATATGGTACACCTTGAGTCCCTAATATGACACCTAGTCCCATATTCGACACTCACACCAAGAGTATCAATAGCTATATCCATATTAGGGAACCGTTGGTAGTGCTATATTAGGAACTCCACGTGGACTGATAAGACTAGCTACTGACACAGAGAAAATGAATTTCACCCCAAACCAACAGTTGGCAAACATTAATATAAATAAACTAAAACTACAGATATGTTCAAACATTTAAAAATCACTTAACTTCCACGAAAAAGATACAATCGAAAATCTAACCACAGAAATATTCGACACGTGGAGACACAACTGGCGGAGGATCGATACTAAAATCTATAGATATGGATTGCACTGCACACTGTTGAGTAAACATGTAAACTATTGTTTGAGGATTTTCTCACTGGAGTGCGACTTCTCGTTTACAAGATATAAGGTAGTGCCATAATAGGCGACTATACCATATTTGGGCACTTTACCGTATAATATGGGAGAGAGATTTGTCAAAATCTTGTTTTCTGTTACTATCAGTATCAGCGCGACAGTAATACAGGTTTTATACTCCAAATTCACCCTTTTGCAAGTCAAATTATAAAGACGTCTGTTGTTGGACATTCAGACGTCTTGGAAACAACCCGAATGTCTTCCGGACGTCTCTTGAACGTCTGATCTTACAAAACGGTACGTCTTTAAGACGTCTGTTTGCCGTCTAACATCACACAGCACATGTAATTAATTTGAAATATGGTTGAAATTGGTTTGCAAAACCTACATAGAAATAATTTGTATGTCACCTGTTCAGTGAACTGGACAATTTTCCCTCGTGCAGCTTACTCATCATGCCTAATAGATTGCCACCTGTCTGTGCCATTCCAACATCATTTAGCTAATAGAAATATTAAATCATTGGAAAAAGTTTGCCGCAGGGATTCGTCGGTAAGATTTCCTATTAGAAAAATGTGCAAGGAAACGGTCGTAAAAAATGTTTCTTTTACATCTTTTCTATCGATTACGGAAAGAACGACGAGTAGATCGTTAATAGCTGCGGCGCAGATTTATAGGCTTCCTATAAATAAACGGTGAGTTTTTAGTGGCGGATTAATTTCCGCAGCTAACAACAAATTGCTAAATCCACCGTGCCTATAAATAAATTCCGGTTCAGGTAACTCGTGTAAACGGCTTTGTTTTCTGGTTTCGAGTGCCAAAACGACTCGCGTTACACAATTCATCGTGACAGGTCAGAGTCTGTGCAAGCGCGACGAGGTTGGCAGCGGTCGCTCGCTACCAATATGAATGATAAAAGGTATTAATAGTTCGTGGATGAAGATGAGCCCGCGCGAACGAGGGTACGCTTCCTAGCGGCTCGTTATTCAGGTTGAAAAACAACCTTGACCCGGTTAGCTGGCCACGTGGAGATCAACACTATTGGAATATGGTGTTCCGCATGGTCCACCGACAGGGGAGAATCATCTCCGCATAGTTTAATCGGTGCAGCCATAACGGGGACGCATTCTCTGATACCGTGTTACGTCGAGAGCGCAGTGATGTAAGAGACATTATTAGAAATTCCACTCGTATCTACTGTACGCCCTTTTCAGCTCTCCAACCGCAACCGCGTTTTGCTTTCTGTCACGCAATGGAAATTACGTGGCGGACACAGGCTCGTTATGACTTTTAATTGGAATAGCGTTTCTGTTGAATCGTATCACGCGCTGCGAATTGCATATCCGGTTTGGCCAATCGTCGACAGCGAGAACGTTTTGCTGCCGTGATGCATGCGTTATTGATTTTTACAGCGGTTACTTCAATCGCGGATTTTATGCTTTTGTGGCGGAAACGAGTCGTCGAAGGGAACAGTAAATATATTTGGAACATTATCTCGGAGTACTATCAACTCTTTTGAGTAGATACTCTTATGTTTTCACTATAAGCTCCTAAAAACTCATTTTCGTCGGTTTGCTAGTTAGCTATTATAATTTAATGGAAAAAATGTTGACGCTTTATTTTACCCGTCTGTAAAACCAACAATTTTTAAGATTTCGAAAAATTCTTTGAGATACGTTTATATATCGTTACCGATTATAACATATCGAAATTTGAACAAAATCCGAGACAGTAGTCCGAAAAGTATTCTGAAACAGTGGGTCAAAAAACGCTTGCGTTTGGGTCTGGCGCAACATTTAGAGGTCTCGAAGCGAAAATACAAAAGCAAACGTGTGCGTCGAACATGTATCGTAATTGATCGACGCACGTGTTTGAGTTTGGGCAATGCTCTTTCGCTATTCTTCGCAAGTGAAATACGAGGAAAGACATACCAAATCGCATTATAGGAACGCAAACTTGTGCTTGTTATTTCAATTTTTATTTAAATAAATTTATTTATCGCCCAACAATGGTCCATACGCGCAAATGAGATGCCACCTTTAGTTGATTACATTTTTTTAAATAGAAGTGGTTTTCAAATTAATTTTTTTAAAAATTAGTGACTGCATCTGAAAAATGAATACGAATAAAAATGTGGATACGTTAATACACGTGTATTTAAATATACGTGAAATAGAGATCTCTAGATCATACAGGACTACGTATTATGAAGTATATCGTGTCTGAGGAAAATGCTTTGAACTAAAAATGTCTTTCTAAACGTGAAAGTGACGCGTGTAGGTCGCTTCGAGATAGAGTTATTTCACACTTTGCAATTTAACAGCATATACATATTCTACGGCAATAAATATCTTACTTCTATGACAATTTCACGGATGCATAGCGACGCACGTGACATTCTTTACACGTCGTATCAGTGCGGCAGGGTTGCATGGCAATATGTTGCATATACAATATGGCGTTACACTTGACAGATGCTTCTTCTCCAATATTACTGCACGCATAGCAATATCACTATATAAAGCATTCTGCCTACAGCGGAAGTAACACTTTCCGGCGTAGGAATCCCGAAATTAAAATTCATTCGACCGTCCAGATGCAATTGCGTTTCTTATTTTCTTTCCATTATTATAATATTCCAAATTTTCGCATACCGCCCGGTTGTGGAATAGTTTAGTTTCAGGTTTTCCGAGAAAAAATTATTTTAATGTATTTTAGACAAAAAAGATTTTAAATCATTTTAATGGCTGTGACGGCAGTCCATTTGGAGTCGTATTTTTTTAGTAGCCAGTTCTAAATGTCAGTTATACAGTGCCCAAATATGGTATAGTCCCTTATTATGGCACTACCTTATATCTTGTAAACGAGAAGTCGCACTCTAGTGAGAAAATCGTCAAACAATAGTTTACCATGTTTACTCAACAGTATGCAGTGCAATCCATATCTATAGATTTTAGTATCGATCCTCCGCCGGTTGTGTCTCCACTTGTTGAATATTTTTGTGCTTAGATTTTCGATTGTGTCTTTTTCGAGGAAGGTAAGTGATTTTGAAATGTTTGAACATATCTGTAGTTTCAGTTTATTTATATTAATGTTTGCCATCTGTTGGTTTGGGCTGAAATTCATTTTCTCTTTGTCAGTAGCTAGTATTATCAGTCCACGTGGAGTTCCCAATATGGCACTACCAAGTGTTCCCTAATATGGATATAGCTATATATATTGACATTTCCTTGGTGTGGTTGACGGATATGGCACTAGGTGTCATATTAGGGACTCGAGGTGTACCATATTAAGAACCCCTTTCGCTGGAACCTGCAAATGGCACACCACAAAAAGAATATTTTTCCCAAGCAGTACTCATTTTTAAACTAACTTGACCCCAGAATCTTATAGGGAGGAAATGCATCTACAACTGGTAATTTTTTGGTCGAAAAAGAGCATTCTAAAATAGTCAAAAAAATGACGTCAAAAAAAAATGGTTCGTATTTGGGCAATTTACCCTACTGTAAGATTCTTCGACAGGAACTTACAGTGGGATTCTCGATCTTCTAATTTTGCGGAGTGGTGTAGGAGTTTGATTAAAATCGAAGTGCAAGTCCGCCAATTAGAAATCGGCTCTTTCGTTGGTTATATATAATTTAATTTCGCGCCACGGTCGGCCGACTGGTTGGGTAACGATGAGCCGTTGATCGTTGTCGATTTTCGGGCGAGCGCCCGGTGGCAAAAGTATGGCAGATCAATTTCGCGATCGAGCCGCCGATGAAGCATGACCGATTCGAAAGCGAGCATGTTTCCTGGCCCGATCTTCGTAGTATTCTTAACCCGCTCTATCAGCTTTTTTTCTGCTTACACCAACGTCTGCCCGTTTTTCTGGCGCATGCCTCTGGGCACGCACGGCTCACTCCATTTCTGTTCTGGCTGACAGGCTCGCAAAACTTTCTAGTGGGCAAAAAAGTCGTCCCATTCGAATACTCGCTGGAAATTCGGCAGTGACTTTTTCCAGGGCCCCGTGGACTCTGCGAACGATTCCACGGATCCAGCCGAACGGTGGATCGGTTTGACGCGAACGTACTCGCCGGTTTTTACCCAGGATGTAATGTCCCGTGAATCTACTAATGCTTGTTACTGTCGCGACATTCAGTGACTCTCATTAACCCTTAACATTATTCTCAATATGTCGTACTGTGATTGAACCCTTTCCAGAGAAAAATTATTATTCTCAAATTATATCGACAAAACTTTTACGGAACACATCTTTTCCTAATTTTAACTCTGACATTTAACTCTTACAATATACCTTCAAACTAGTGGGTTATCAAATCATTTCAACGAAAAATGATTACATTAGTTCTGTTCACAAAAATCGATTTCTTTAAAAACCAGAGGTCGTAGACAAATTTTGAGACCAGATTTGGAATCAGAGTGAAAAAATCCACGAGAAATGATATATAGCAAAAATTTTAAAAAAATTTTCCGCCCGTGGTAACGGAGAAACCACATTTTCTTGAAATTGTGAAAGTTTAACGAATTTTCTCAAGGTTAAAAACCGTTCGTACCGTAATCTCCCTATTTTTCCCATATCCTGCCAAGTTTCAGCTTTAATTTAAAAAAAAATTCATCGCTCTACCTCATTTCTATCGAAAGTTATTTCTTTTTGAATCGAGTTAGTTCACTTTTCCCCACTGTGCGACGTCTCTTGATGGAGTCCGAAATTGTCCGAAATGGAATGAATGGAACTGGATGAACGGAACACCACACTGACTGAGCTCCTTCGGTGCGAAATGGGTCAGTGGAGTGGGGATGAGTCGGAGTGGGAACGCGTAGTGGAGCACTGGCGCGCAGAGTGGGGATCGCTGAACGCGATGACGTACTACCGAGCGTCGCGCGGCGAGGTGTGATGGTTAATATTAAAATTTTTTTTCTCCTGAACGCACAGTTTTAAAAAATTTTTTTTTTAATATTGCATTGTCCAGTTCGGAGCTATGTTTAAAGTTTCAAGTCTCTAACTCATCGGGAAGTAGTTTAAAATTCGATTACAAGAACGACAACTCGGCAAGCTAATATAAGGGTGGTAGAAAGAACAATTATTAACTCTTAACAGTTGAGGGATGACTCAGAGGCACAATGGAATTATTCTAGATCGGAAGAAATGTTTAATTTTCAAGTTAAAATATCTCCTGCAACGGGTCAATATTCGGACACTCTTAAAAAGAAGATCATTTTTCAAAAAGTGCAAAAATTGCGATTGCTCCGACAAATTTAAAAAATACGTGTTCGAGTGTCAATTATACATCCTGAAAATGTCATAAAAATCAGTTGATGCGGGAAAAAACGATAGGTACTGACAGATGTAAGAACCCTTAGATTTATTACAGAAAAATGGTGAAAAATGCAGTTTTTAATTTAAAAATTATTTTCTAAATTTTCAACACAGACCCACGTAAAAAAGTTCTGAAAAACAGCTTCTAGTATTTTCTCTGCAAATTCCAACCAATCGCAATTTTTCAAAATTTCTTCTCGCGTCATATAATAAACTAATTTGTGTTCTAACTTCACAAACAAAATTCAAATAGTACGGTCCATTATTAAAAAAGTTACCGTCTTTTCGAGAGTGTCCGAATATTAATGGGAGTCACTGCGTATCACATTGCTTTTTATCATCGTTTTGCAGGACGCAACTCCCATTGATGTTTCGAGCAAAGCGGAAGCGGTATCGAAAAAGTTTGCGGGAAAAAATTTCCGAATATTCTGCCAGTGCTCGTTTCAACCTTCGTTAATCAATTTCATTTTGTACGTTTCTGAATCCACTTCTTTAGTTATCCAAAAATTACAGTTCAATTCGGAGTGTTTTTATAACTCTGGGTCAAAATCGACCCAACCTCCTATCTTAGGGTTAGAGGGTAAGTATTCTTCGAAGATTCTGTTTTAAATCAGAATGAAATTCTACATTTTTAATCAAATCAGAATATCAGATTTTGTTAGTAATCATATGTGTACTAATCATCGATTTCAACTTCTCGGAAGTCCCACTGTTTGGCAGCGAGTGTTCGTTCCAGAAGTCGGGAAAACGCTTTCCGGCGGTGGTCATTGTTCCTGTCAAATGATTATGTATTACCTTTTGCTTTGTATCATAATGTCGGGTCAGGTTTGCGATGCAGGTTCAAAACACAATCCATTGAATACGGTTTTTATGTTCTATACATATAATCTATCTATGTGCTTCTTGCTTACAGTATCTATACATATACAGTTAGGAGCAAAACTGATCACTAGACTGCGAATCTTTATGCGAAATAAAAAATGTTTGCATTAATTGCAAGATACAGGAGCCAAATAAAAATTTCATTCTTCTTTTAATCATCTTATTCAGGTGAAACTAATACACTGGTGGCCTTAAATCTTTTTAATACCTCTACTGTTTTAAATTTTACGTATCCATTTTTGTCATAAATGCATAAAATCCGCAGTCTACTGCTCACACACACTTTAAATCAGAATACATTTTTATGAATGGACCAAACGACTTGAATTTCTCTGTAAGGCTAGAAGAATTAGTTTTATGATTTTTACAACTTTTTTAGCTGGGCCAATAACGAAAAAAGATGTGTTTGGTCAAATGGTATAAATTATATACGCTCCGAAAATTTCATCAAAATTGGTTAATTGGTTTACGAGTTATAAACGATCAAATGTGGTAAAACTTGCAATTTTTCAAAAGTTTCGGTCTTTTTACCACTTTCGATCGTTTATAACTCGTAAACCAATTAACCAATTTCAATGAAATTTTCGAAGCTTATATAATTTATACAAGTTGACCAAACACATCTTTTAAATTTTCGTTACTGGCCCAGCTAAAAAAGTCATAAAAATCAATTTTTACTATTGTTTTTCACAATTCCGACCAAATACATTTTCTCAATACATTTTTTAGACGTCATTTACTAAACTAATTCTTCTAGCCTTACGGAGAAATTCAAGTCGTTTGCTCCACTCATAAAAAAGTTATTCTGATTTAAAGTGTGTGATCAGTTTTGCTCCTAACTGTGCTTTGTTCTATACTCTATTTTTTCTAATGCCACATTCTTTCGGTGGAAATATATTCTACAGCGTTAAACTTGTTATAAAATACACGTTTTTGGCGCATTAAATAAATATGTCAGCGTGTACCACCAATGGTACGGTGGTACACGTGGCACGGTACGTGTCAAATAAAATTGTACAAATTCGAAGTTACCAAATTACAATTGTCTTCAACCATTTTTTTTTTTTATTACGTTCTACGAGGTTCTACTGTGTTTCGTCGGACAGGCAATATGGCTGGAGGGAGTGTTCGCGAGCAGTCGAAAATGAAACGTCCCTAATCGATGACGCTGAGAGCGCGACACTGGGGACAAACGAGCGAAAACATTTCTTTGATTATGTCCCCACGTCTTGTCCTCCTTTTCTCGGCGAGGTATAGTTGGCAACGCTAGTTAACGCACACGCACCTGCACCGGCGATGCGGCGATCGGCTATAGTGAGTGATAATCGTAGAGTAGGTCACCGGAACAGCGCCTCTAGCAATCTGCGTTCTTCGGGTTCTCGGCTCCTATGTATACGGGCTGCTCGTGCCACGTATGCGGTTGTATCGGTGTGTACAGGTAAGTATGTGAACATGCGAGTATGTATGTGACCACGGATAAAGGTACGCCGACCGCATGTGACAAGAAACGAGTCGGAGACCCGGTAATGTCGTCTGGCCGAAACGGCCGTCGACTTCGACGTCGTTTGTACCATTGCAGAAAAATACCTATAGATCCTATTACAGTAGCTCGCACAATGTTTTCACAGAAAGCTGTTGCATTTATCTCTCGACTTATCTGCTCGGTTTCATCGCTAGAAAAATTGTATTTTCGTCACAAACCTTTCCTGGAGACGTGGGACCATTTTTCTCGTCACCGAATCTACCACAGGCTTGAAGATTCAAGTTTCCAATCTGCGATGGCTGTTTAAACCTCCACGTGTGACTTTCTTTTGGCCATTTTCTGGTACAAACACGAGGCGTAAGTTTAGTAAACTCTCGAAAGATCCGAGTAAAATATTACCACTAAAATGCTTTTCCACTTTGTTTTATTTTATGTAATTGATTTAAGCTGCTTTGCTTGGTTAGTCCAAAGTCAAAGTCAGGATGAAAATTTTATTTTGCATAAAGATCCGTTGTCTAATAATAACGAACAGATGAACAGTTTCGACGAACCTGGTTAATGGCGGAACCGAAATGACCGTTAGCTGCTGGTGCATACTAAAATGGAATTTTTTAATTAAGCCGTACGGAACGATTTTATGAATCCGGGCGATGATACATGCCACGTGCGCAACCGTCTCGCATTAGACATAATTAGAGTATTTTTTTCAGCGAAACAAGCTACACGGTCAACGAATCTTTCACGATCCCGCGTTCTCAACGCAGTACTACCCACTTTCTAGCAGCGTTACAAATGAAAATAAGTCGCTCGGCGTAATACATATTTCGAGTCGAATCCCTCCGACACCTCTGGAAGTACTTCCAATGCAGTCTTTTCATTGGAGAAGATTCCATGTGATGACTGTGGTGCCCAAAGTGGTTCGGAATCAGAGTTGTGTTAATTCAATTACATTGTAATTCAATTACACAATTGAATTACATTGTATTTCAATTATATAGTAATTCAACTACGTCGTAACTGAATTACATAATACAAACCTTTCAATTAATTCAATTAAGGTGGAGTGGGGTAAGTGCGCCCTAGTTTTTGCAAAGTTGGACTTCAAACTGATGTATTTTCAGTCTGGTATGTAAAAACTTAATGCTCTTCGTATCAAACTCTTGCCACAGTTAATACTGATGAATTAGTATTATGTAAGATTCTAATTTTGCTTAAAAATTATCATTTTGATAGGATATTGTACAAAGTGTCAACTACTACGCACTTAACCCGAAAATGGGGCAACAGCGTCTCGGAGAGTTTAATTGAATGAAGATCTGAATTATAAATTACAATATGACTGAATTACAATGTAATTTAATGACTTTGTAATTATAATTCCTGGAGTAATTCAACTGTAATTCTGCACAACTCTGTTCGGAATCCACCTTAATAAACTGTAGGTCCCGTCGCTAATGACCATAGTTACAGTACACCAGTAGAAATAAATAAATTGAATTACATATTTCGAGGAAATGTTGTCTGCATTCGCGAATTCGCGAGCGTTTTGATCAACGCAACAAGCAACTCAACTTTGAGCACAAGCAACTCAATAATCGTCTTAAATCACATCGATGATCATCAATCAACCTCATGGACACGCTTCGGTGATCATCAATTGGCATCGTTAGAGACAAAATAACAAATCGTATCGGTGATTCGCAGCTGCGACTGAATAGTTTAACTTCTACACGTTTCGAATTTAATTTGGTAGAAAGCTCGCTATAAGAAGGATGCTAAAAGGTGCTGGAAACATGTGATTAGACACACCGGGGAGTAAGAGAGTAGAAAACGAACATTTTTAATGTCTTCCTTTCGGCTGCACTTGGGTAACCAGAAATTTTTGCCTTTGTCTTACGTAATACTGTAGATTTCGGCGAGAAAATGCCAAGAGTCGAAATTTCAATCCTAGGAGAAGTGGTTCTAAAGTTATGAGTGTTTAAACTTGTTTAAACTTGAGCGATTCTCAGCGTTTCTCACAGATAAGTAGTCGATTGTTGTAATTAAAACTGAACTGTTTCAAGAGAAAGCCACAAAAAATATTTTAGCTTGTTTCATTTTATTTAGATTAGTTCACAAATCATATATAACTTGAAAATAAAAGGTCCTAGAAAAGAAATCTTTTGGATTGGCTAGTGGAGGACATTTATCTTCCAATTAAGCAACTAATTGTTTCTTTTTTCTGGAAACACCGCGAAAAATTGACTTTTGACCAGTGCATCTCTTTTTTCCCACTGTGCGACGGGACAGTGCGGGCTCTTTGTTCGTGGAAGATTGCATCCATCTGGGATCGAATGGAGTGTCGCATCGTAAAACCGAATGTTCAAACAATTTACACGCGTGAGCGGGCGGGGAGGGTTAGAAATAAACGCAGGACCGTTGACGATGAATAGCGTCGAAGCTAGACGAGAGCAATTTCCCCTGAAACGGTGAATTGCATCTAAGAATCGGTCGAGTGCCCCAGGAACTCGCCACAATGGACCACGAAAAAGGTAAGAATCGATCGGGAATGATAATCGGCCGGAAGGGTGGAGCCTGAGGTGAGAGGTGCAAAGAGGAACATAGAAAGTCCGCATCATGAAATTGCATTCCATAAAGAATGGAAAGTCGGTGCGTATTCCTTTTCTTTTATAACCCCTTCCCGGGCCGAGCCCCGCCTACCCCGCAATTCCCTCTGTTCGCGGAATGTGTGAATGTGAAACGAATTGCTGTGAAATACTGGAACAATTCCTGATTGAGACTGCTCGCCTCTGCCTTTTTTTCCGGCGCAGAATGACGACGTCGTCGCTTCGGATCGTATCCACCCAATCAGAAACATCACAGAGGAGTACGACGACCGACGGCTGGGCTAGATTAAGGCAAGGAGGTCACGTGCTACTGGTGTAGCTGTGGTATGGTTACGTATGTGCCATTCCACGTCAAATAGCAGAAAAATCGACGAGCCGAGCAGTTTCTTCTCGAACGGTTACGCTTCGACGGGACTCGGAAAAATTACACGCTTGTTTTTCATTATTTCCCTTTGGAACTCTGATCGACATATTTCTGACGTTCCTCTAACTCGAACGACACCAGCACGTTTAACCCTAATCCCTCCATCGTGTCAATCAGACACAGTTTTCCTGGAATAAGTTACATTCTGTCATTTGTAGGTAAATTTGCCCGAAAAATAATTGTTTACCTTGTTATTATCGATCTTTTACCACCGTGTCAATTTAACACCGAGGGTGTGCGATGAGTCGGTTAATGCATTCGCGATCTAGTACGTAACACAGACTCGGTCATTTACAATCATTATTAACAGACACGGAACAACTAACGTATGTTACAACGAAAACTGTTTTAGCACGGCAGAACAGGAATTTGTGTCAAGATATAGTTCTTCAGCTGCGGCAGAATTGGGAGCTGCTAATTAGAAACTGGTATCAGAAAGTGCATCTAGTTGGCCGGTAGTAATGAGAATAAACGTTAGCGGATGTAACCGTTCAACGATTTTAATTCACTTTCTTAATATGGCCGGCGACGATTCGATTTAATAATATAAATAGAGTTCAACTAAATGCGCGTAATCACGGAGTTACATTGGTGAACGGCTGCCGGCCATCCACCGACTTTCCCATCGATCAATTGCTCGTGTGGCAAGCATAACGAGGCGATTAATTATTAGCATTCCCCTGGTCGTAGAATTTATTAAGTTTCCCTGGTGCTCCAGAATCTCGTATTTGGACGTCACGGAACGAGGACTTGGAAATGGCAACTTGAACGACAGAGAGAACCAAATGAACTAACTGCGAAACGACTCGTACATACTATTTCTTGTTTCTGTTAATAACGCCGGCAAATTTTCTTCGGCGCGCTATCCATCGATTCCAGTCGGTATTACGGTTTAGTGTGAAGTACGGAAAAAGGATGCGATGGAAAGTTTTCGAAATCACGATCTGACGTGGATAGCGCGTACAAGGTAAAAATTTAATCTAAGCATAGTTACAAATTAACAATTTGCACTAGAATGGTTCTTATACCATTCATTCAAAATATTTTTGGCATCATTAATCTACATTCGATTGATTACTAAACGTATTTCATATTTTAATAATAAACTACTAAACGTATTGTATGAGGTATTATATGAAGCCCTTAGTGGACAAGTGGCATAAGTCGAAAATTACGAAAAATGGAGCTTTTACAGAAATAGTAAGTATTAAGAATACTTGTTAACTTCCCGATTTTATAGGGAAGTGCGTATGTATGTCCGTTCGTATGGTAACAAATTTTTCGTTAACGTTTTCTGAAAAAGTAACAATGCGATCAGAATGATGAATGATGCAATCGATGTGCACCGCTGTAACTTAGAGCTGATTAGATTTTGGTCCACTTCGGTCCAGTAGTTTTTTAGTTTTTTTAGTAAGAAGTTCATTCAACAATGCCATTTATACGAGAGAACGGAAATTTTCCACCGAAGAAACAAACGTAATTACATAAAAAATTTCTTTTAAATTAAAAAAAAATTTTTTTTATTTTTTTATTTTTTTTCAACTAATGCTAAAGTTACCGCTTACAATAATCGAAAATTATCCCAATGCAAGAGTGAGTTAATCATCTCTACTCCCGAGAATACATTTTCAAAGAATATCGATGAAAGTACAAAAAAATTTATATTACAATCTTTAAAAAACCAATCAGTTCAAAACGAATTATTAACTGAGATTAAATTGAAAATGAATATAAACTATATGATAATTATTAATAACTTTGATGTTGAAGACGGATTGGTTAATGGAGCATGCGGAATATTAAAATTTATTACTTTTCAAGAAAATGCTAAAATTCCGTCTATATTGTGGTTAGATTTTCAATTGGCCAGAGTAGGAGTGAAAGTAAGAACTTGTTACCGTAATTATATGAAAAATGCAAATATTGATCAAAATTTAACACCAATAATAAAAATATCGAATCAAGTAAATATGTCGAGTGAGGAAAAATATCAAATCACACGTAGTCAATTTTCGCGCGAAGATATTTTGCTTTCTGGTTCGAAAAAAACGTCGACCATGCAAACTTCACAGGGGGGTTTCTCAAGATAAAAGTCTGCTCTTTCGCGTGGTATAGTTCAATTTTTCGCTGGACCCTTATTTTTTGAGATAAATTCGAAAATATCCGCAAAAATTGGTGCAAAAGTGGTGCATCTCCGTCTTTAATCATTGTTTAAACATGTTTAAACAATCATAATGTATTAATATTGGATATCACTGTATTCGGGAAAGTATACAGAATCTTTTGCTGTAAAGAACAATTCAATATCTTTTATAATAACATCGCAATATTTGTTTAAAGTTGAAAAATATGTCTTTTTTTTAAACTCCATTTTCTCAAAAACTGGACGTATAGGGAAAAAATTAAAACCAGATTCGGAATCAGCGCGGAAAACTCTACAAGAATCGCATAGTGGGAATCGAAATACTTTTTGGCTGTTGGACAGTGTTATCGAGAAATGTGAAGGTGCATCTCGCACCCTGGCAATCCTGGAAACGAGACCACCCCCTTAAATGTTAATAAACGCATAGTTCCATTTTGCGTCTCGTTCGCGGATTAAGAAGCTCGCCATCGAGTCTCTCGTGACGGGAACCTGGCATGCGTGGCCGGGCACCGTTGCAGTAATCATAGCTATCAGAACAGGCTCCAGTCGCGTCGCTATTCATATCGGAGCCGAGAAAGTAAGTAGCATTCGCTGGTTACCGGGTCTGCAGCGCAAGAATAGTGTCAAGTACAGCCCACGGAAGCAGAAACGTGAGAACGGCCGTCAGAAGGACGCGGCCGATCATTAATCATAAAACATCTCTGCGAGAGTTTTTCGTCCAAGGCTCGGATATCAGCGGATCCGATCGTGATAGACAAACTAGTCCGCGCACGTGCGCGAGACCTTGTGATCGATCTTCCATGCGATTAGGATCATCCCAGGAAGTATGCTACCGAAGGATATCATCGGATACGAGAGAATAGGCGACAAGTGGCTCGACCCGCGTTCCTAAAACAGTCTTTTACCAGTGAAATGCGTTTCAAGGCTGCCTCTTCCTCGGATCAGAGCATTAATTAACCCATTTCCGAGGGAGATACCCGGCTCGGATTAACCACGGCACATAAATCGCAATTGTTCCAACGACAAAATGCAGATAGAATCCGCGAACCCCTTTTCTAATCTGGAGCACCGCGCGATTTATCGCACGGCGAATTTGTTTTCCTACCGTGAATCTTGTTCCATTCACAGAAATCGCATCTTCGGAAATTAGACGATTCCCGTCGACATTGAAATCCGTCCTTGAAAAGTAATTACGCGGAGTTAGACAGCGGTTGAGACCGATATCTTCTTCCGGGACTGAGAACCAGAATTAAATTTCAGTAAGCCTGTGACGTAACTCGTTCAGATTCAACATCCGACTAAACAATGATTCATTCTAAATCGGCAACTTCAATGAACACTGTAAATATTACTGTGGTTCCCTACGCTGATTTATTTGAGAAGTTTAAAAAACAAGCTGAAGATCGTACTTTCGAAGTTATGAATAATTAAGGTCTCTTTAAGGGAAAACAATTCTTCCAGAAGTTTTTCAATGAAAATTCTGTACCCTAGTTCGCTTATTTCAAACTTGGGAGAAGCTTAATTGTTACAGTTAACGATAACTGGTAGGTATTATTATTAACGATAGCCAATGTAAATGCAATCAGGGCTCCGAAACCCTTGATAACTTAATACGTAGATGCAAGCTGATAAATGCCCTACGTAAATGGCCTACAACCATCTCCAAATGTGGACACACTCATAGCGAAACCAAATGTTGAAGCTTGTATTTGTATCCATTCTTTTCTCAAAGATTGTAATCTGCAATTAAACCTTGTTCTTGTATTGATTTGCAGTTATTCTTGTAAAGTGAAATAAACCCAGAGGGGTTAAAGTGCTACCCATCATTGTTTCCAAGCCTCGAGAAGAAAGATCATGAAACCAGTGTCAAAATGATAAGGCACCCCAAGGTTTTTAGCAATGAACATTCATTTGTACATATGTACACGAAGAAAATGAATATACAACAAAATAAGGTACTAACTTTTATATAATATACTAAAAATTAAATAACTCGTTCAAGCCATTTATTATTTCTACAAAAATTGACTTTTAGTGTGGGCAAAATGATAAGGCACTTTGAATATAAAATAAGAAAAGTATTAGAATTCAACAAAATTACACAATTCTTGGCAGTTTTAGTAATGCGTGGACTGCCCTTTACATTGTACCACTTCAATCATTCTTCTTGGTAAACATCTATATAGATTTTTTATATCATTTTGATGTATGCTTTCCCAAGCTTCTAAAATTCCTGATTTCAATTCGGGTACTGTACTGTACTGCTTTCCACCTTCATATAATATTCTTAACAGTCTTCCCCAAGCGTTCTCGATAACGTTTAGGTCAGGAGACCTTGCAGGCCAATTCGAAACCTTTATATTTTCCGCTTCAAAATAAATTTTTACCATGCGAACAGTATGCACAGCTGCATTATCTTGCTAAAATATATATTTCCTGTCAGCAATTCTGCGAGCATATGTTCCAATTTGCACTTTAATTAAATTTAAGTAGCCAACACTATTCATACAGCCTTGAATAAATTTTATTTTCATTTTTCCTCTACAGCCGATTCCTCCACATATCATTACTGTACCGTCACCACATTGTCGATGACTCAAAACACTTTGTTCCTTTCTTAAATCATGGAAACAGTATCTTAGTTCCTTTTCATCCGTGAATATAATTCGTTTCTACTGAGATTTCACGACGTATATATGTAATTTTGTGTGTGTACAACGGTGCCTTATCATTTTGTCCACCAGTGTGAGTTAATTTCTACCGGGCACCGATTCCGCGTACAACTGGTCGCCTGTTGATAACTGTTGACAAAGCCGAGCCGACCACAAGTCGATGGAATTCGAAACATCGTTGTGGAAGGTGTGCTTGGCAACAGGCATCATTGGTTTTTCCACTTGAGACAGTATATCTGTGTAGAGTGGCTCGGTATCCGTGACCGGTGACGCCGAGTACACAAGCTGACAAAATTATAAGGCACACAATGATCGTACAAGGTGTCCCATTTCAAGTAAAGAATATTTCAAATGGAACTTATTCTATTTCGGGGGCCAAAAACGAGACATAAAAAATGGACGTGCCTAGAGCATACTGCGGATGTATGGTGCTATCTGGGCAGCGTATATCAAGTAGCATGAACCGCGCTGCCTCAACCCCTGCCGGCAAACGTGAAAACGGTCATCGATAGTCAGCCGTAGGCAGCACACGCACGCCGCTGTTCGTCCGAAGCGCTCGAACTTCAACAATTGCGAGCGGAACGCGGTCGCCTTATAAATAGCGGGCGCTGCGCTGGTGTGACCGATAGGACAAAATACATCGTCGCGTAGACGAGGAGATAAATATAATCTACCAAGCAGATACGATCGAACATAATTATCACGTTATCGGTGGGATTCTTGTGAATGTTGCTCGAGTGAGAAGTAGAGGATATAGTGAAAGGAATACCCGGAGGAGTGTGCGTGTGTGTCGGGTTGCAGTGCAGCTTGAATTTCCCGCCGTGCGGAGCGCCAATCGTCGAGCACCGCGGCCGTAGGTGCATACCCGCCAATCGTCCGTGATGCTGCACACGAGGACCCTCGCTGTCGCCTTAGCATCGTCGTCCGTTGTCGAAAATCTCTTCGCCTCTCGTCTGCACCACTTGACCGGCAGCCATGTCGGCTACCTCGGTGTCCTCGACGCCCGCGGCGTTCACCACGGCGTTATATCGCGCGAGGTCATGCTACAAAACTACCAAAAGGTGCGCGACAAGTATAAATGTAAGTACCAGCCACGAGCCCCAGCCATTTTTAGCGCTGTCCTCTTCTCGTACGCGATCGTCCGTACGCCTCTCTTCCGGTTCTAGTCGTGGACACTTCGTTCTACGCATGCGCACCGCGGTCGGCGGCGCGCGGCTACCTTCTGCGCAAGCGCAGTGACCGCGGCCGTTTCAATATTTCGAATCGATGGCATTGGCGCGCGAGACCTTGATAACGCGTTGATCGCGTGTTCATACGGAAATTGTAATTGATGCGTCAATCAGCTCCTCTTTGTTTAACGAACGATCTTTCTCTTATGGTATGTACTCTCCCTGCCGTACGTTCGATTCACAGTTGATCTCGGGGGCAACGTTATCGTTAAACGTTACGAGAGCGCTACACGCGGAACTATTTACTATTTACATATTTGCGCGCACGTTCATAGAATGCCCATCCGCTGGCCGACGTCCAATGCCTTCCCCGACGTCTATTAGCGACGCGTTGCTTGAACGGTTCGCCATGATTTATAGATCTCTGGGGGAGACCTAACCTACTTGCACCTTGTCCATGTACCGGGTGGCCCGTCATTCAATACTGTCGAAATTTTATCTCAGCCAGTCTCATTCGACTTCGGCTAGTCCAATGAACATACTCCCCCACTTTTACAGTTTTAACGCATCAATGTAATAATTATTAGACTGCGGATTTTATGCATTCATGACAAAAATGGGCACGTGCAATTTAAAGCAGTGGATGAATTACGAAGATTTAAGGAGATCAGTGTACTAATTTCTGTGTTTTGCAATCAATGCAAACATTTTTTGAACAGATAATAATGATTAGACTGCGGATCTTCATGCATTTATAGTAAAATTGAGTACATGAAATTCGGAATTGTTGGACAATTTTCGAAATTGAAGATGTTAATATATGACCTCTGCTCTGTTAAAATCATTAAGGGAAGATATATAACATTCGATTCAGTTTCTATTTCTTGCAATCGACGCAGACAATTTTTATTTTGCATAAAGATACGCAGTCTAATTATGATGCAGAACAAAAGTGGCCAATTACTGCCCGCGATATCTACGTTAGTGCGGCATTAGTTGTCGAGCACGTATGTTTACTTAAAATTTAGAAAATGAACCGAAAGTATATAAATTCAATGTCGTGCTTTCGTCGTAAATCGTGCGCAACGTTGCCGTAAAGAAAATTACTGAAATTATGAAAATGTTCTCGCCAGAAAGCGTATAGATTTTTTCAAAAATCGATTTGGCTGCCAAAAATTCTGAAATAATTCACTGTCGTGTGTGCTAGCCGGTAGAACGTTCGTGAATTTTTTCGTAACCTTTTGTTGAGCAGAGCAGAAGAAATAATTCATTCAACCATGTTCACCCTATAAGAATAAAATGGAGGTAATTGTCTAAATGGAAAAATGGTCCAACCAAAAATCAATTTGGTTTGGGGGCATTTTTCAACATCTTATCCGGCTATTTTGCGAACGAAACTCTTTATTGAAACACGTAGGATAAATCGGACGCAATACAAACTTTTTAGAAATTAATAAAAATAGCATGAAGCACCTATTAGTAGTACTTTATTTTTAAAAATCAAATTGATGCTTCCCCTTCGTAAATAAATCAAAAGTATTACAATAATTTTTGTTTAAGATATAGAACACATTAGTTAAAAACCTTAATCCCCGAGACAACGCAACTTTTCGTTCCCGATTACAGAAAATGCTAAGAAACTGATAATAAAATATTGTACCACGGCATAACAAAAGAATTAAGTAATCAATTTGTTCAGACTTCGGATTAAAACTTCGTTAATATTTCTTTTGCTTTAAAAAAGATTAGTGATCGATCCTTTATCAGAAATAATGCAAAATAAATTACAGAATGCCTTCAAATTGATAAAAAATTTCCGAGTCGTCACTAAATATCCGGTAACTGGTACATTTACCCTAGTAGCGCAGTACAATAAAAATTTAATGTTGACCAGCCTAATGACGCTAATGATCATGCCAGGGATATAGTGCGATTTATATGAAACAGATAACGTCGCAGTAACGGGGCAACATTCATTGCAAGTAGAATTAGCAAGCATTAGACAGACACATCGTTGTATTGATGATCATATTGTTTCTACGCGTATCGTTTATCTCCTTAGATAAGGTCAATTTGATTTCGACTATATCTGAATTTCCTGGACACCCTATATCGCGTGTAACCAACCTTGAAGTGTTGAACCTTAAGTAAGTTTCCGAAGATAATAGAATCCGGTGAACAGCTTAGGAAGTTATGTTGTTCGATAACGTCGGTAAACACGAAGTTTACAGTAGTTAATTGATCAAACTATGTCAGTATGCTTTAAGAATCAGGAAACGATTCGACGCAAACAACCACGTACATCGTATTACCTAACACAATAAGCGACTTGCTGAATTCTGCTGTTAGAACAGGTTCGATGATGATTATCTAACATGTTGTTCCACTGGCGTTTACTTCATAATAAACTTATTGAATTCGCGACGATGCAGTGCGAAAATATCAATCTTGAAAGATTATTAATAGAATTTCTTAATCCTGTATATATGTATATATATAACGCTACAGATTCTCCGCTTGGCACTTTTGCGTGCGATTAACCACAGAAAATAGAACGAAACGGGATAACGCGATTTTTTCCTGTAACTACCTTCCCGGCCACGGTAAATGGTTACAACCTGAGGTAGAAGGTTTTTCCTTGGGACACTTTTTGCTCCTTTATTCGGCCGACACCCTTTTAAACAAAATAGCAGTTTCTGAAAACTCGAAGAAAAACTGAACATCTCAGGTGATTCATTTTTTAAAGAGAAAATTTCCGAATCTTATCACATTTGTCTACTATACTTATCTAGTCACATTTACAAAGCAATACATATGCATGTGCCCATAATTATGAAAGTGATATAAGTCATATATTTCTTGTTTACATTTCTTTTGATTAAAAATTTTATATTGTAACATTTTAATTTATAATTTTATTAGTCTTGATTAATGATTTGTGTGAATCCCATACGAAAAATGTATAAATAATGTTAAAATGCATAAATGATTTAAAGCGATAAAAAACTACGAGTTTTATAGAGACAAAAATTTTAATGAAATTATTAATTTACATTTATTAATTATTTTTAAAAAGTTAACCATTTTTATATAATTATCCAGGGACCATAACTGTTATAATCAAAAAGAAAAAAGTCATAGAATAGCAAGTATTTCATCGACTAAAATCGTATTGGTCACAAATAACGGTTATAAGTAACCGAAGATTTTTTCTCTTGTTGGTAAATGTTATCGTTGAGAGAAATTCATTTCGATCACTTATAACGGTTAACAATGAGAGAAATTTATTTCGATCGCTCATAACAGTTACTCAATGAAACAAATTTAACAGTTATCAATGAGAGAAATTCATTTCGATCGCTCATAATAATCATAATAATCAACTTTTTATTAATGATTTTTATCGTAGAAAATTTTACAACAACTGTTATTTTTGGTCCCTGCTTTTATCATTATGAGTTTTGAGATTTTTCAAATGTTAGCAAACGCGTGACGAGTAGAATATGTTCATTGTTAATTATCCAAATAAACTGTAGTTCATTGTTCACTGATAACGAAGGAAGTTATTGGTGAAGCCCCTCAAATCCTACAGTAATAACTAATAAACTCATTTTTTTATATTTTTTACTTGGACCACTTTCATAATGTACACTAAATGAATTCCATATAATGTTGAAATAACAAGCACCATCTAGCGGTTCATTTTCCACAATATCGTAAAAGCTACATTGAATTCACTTAGCTTAAAATAATGTGATTTAATATAACTGATGAACTCATATTTTTGACTTAGACCACTTTCATAAGTATGGACGCAGCTCCTGCACACATAATCGAGGCAGGCCACCAGAAATGTCTGTCTGGTTAATTAATACCGGTGCGCCGTGGAAACGAGAAAAACGAGCGGTGGGGATGGGGCGAACGGTCAGAAAAATCTAGGACGGTGAAAACCGTCTCGTATCGAGCAGCTGCGGGACAAAACGAGAGCGCGGACTTATCGCGAGTCGAAGTCGGAGGAGTAACGCACGTGGCGCGCGTTATCCTGCAGGATTGTGGCGAACAGGGGCCTGATGCAAGGCCGTGCGACGTCACGTGCATACGAATCGTATTCTGCACCCGCGTCCATCTGATAAGGCCTATCGGCGGCGAACGCGGGACATTGTGCTTCGCAAAGTAACTGTCCGTTTTTAAATTACGCCACGATCCGCGAAGCGATAAGAAAAATAGAAATGTCGATGAATGGACGATGCGACTCTGAACCATGCTTTGGCATGCATGCCAATGTAATTTGTATAATGATGGAAGACTAGAATTAATTGAAAAGCTCCGTATTATCAACTTTCAGCTTCTTATGGATGTTTATTAATTAAACAATGGATTTTATACATTTATGACAAAAGTGAGTAGGTGCAACTTTAAGTAGTCAAAATATTAGAAGAATTTAAAAATTAAAAAATTCTGTTCTATGATTTTCATCCTATTAAACATATTAAGAAACAGAATAAATTTCCATTTCGCTCGAGTTTATTGAAATTCAGGTAGAAAATTTTCATTTAATTATAAGTGAATTTAATTAATTATAAGTCTACACTGTGTCCAGTATACATGTACTCATATTAATGTTTATATATTTGTATATTCTGATTCTGTAAATATTTCTCTTGGTTTTCATTTCTCTATTAAATTCTGTAGTATATTGAAATAAATCTCTCACGAGATTTTCTACAATAAAGAAAAAACCATTAACGAGCATGCGAATACTCGTGGCTTTAATTATGCGGCTGGTAACGAGATATAAACCGGATACAGAAAATGATGGGGGAATAGATTTATTCTGACTCGAAGAAAATATTTATGAGGATAGGACCACGAATGAATTTGTACACCTAATATGTATAAAATTGTGCGACATCGTTAGATATTCGCACGAAATTGGCAACAGATTGTAGGAGGTCCTGGTAACGATGAAGCAATCGTGCTCTCGGTCGACACAGAAGCGGTTGGAGACCCTTTTCAATTAGACCGGTCGTGTAGCAATCGAAACTAACTGTGTAATTGTCTGCCGCAGCGAAAAAGCTTCCCCAAGACGTGAATCCTAAGGGGGTGTTCGCGTGCAACGAGCTGGACTTGAAGGAGGTGCAGGTGTACGGTTTCGACTACGATTACACTCTAGCCTGTTACAAGCCATCCATGGACTATCTGCTGTACAACCTTGGCCGCGACATGCTCATCCAAAAATACAAGGTACGCGATAGAGAATTTAATTATATGAGGGAAAGAATATAGAGGTGAAGCCGAGATTTCGGGTTCGGATCGGGTCGGGATCCCGAAATCCAATTCTACATTTCAACTTTTCGGGTACCCGAACTTTATAAACCTTCGGGTTGATACCGATCCGAGGATCAGGTACCCGCACAGTCCTGAAATTAAAAAAAAACGGTGGTGTCTGTGAACGGTTGAAAGTTCGAAGCCGACGGCGACGAGGAGAACGACGCCGACGACGAGAGCTCCGTCGCAACGAGACTAATTCGCACGAAAGTTCGTCTAACTCGTTTCTGCTCTCGCGAGTTCGGCTCGTCAGTGGCGTTTTCTCGAAAATCAAGCGACAATTACGGCTGAACGAGAATTTCAATTGAAACTTGAGGCAAACCCGTTTAATCGACTGTACAGTACCCCGAGGGAATCAGCAACCTTAAGTACAACGAGAATTTCGCTGTTCGCGGGCTCCATTATGACATCGAAAAGGGTCTGCTCCTGAAACTCGACAGCTTCTTGCAAATTCAATTTGGCGCCGTTTACCGCGGCTTGCATCCGGTCCCCGACGACGAGGTCCTCAGGCTCTATAAAAACAGGATAATACCGATCGCCTATGTCGAGGCGCCACATAAACACTCTCACGTAAGCACGGTTTAACGGATAAAGAGCATGCGGTACCCGCTCATAATTATTCGAACGACAGAGGCTTTGTCCAAAACCTCTCCAAGGTAAATGTCCCGTGTTGTTCTTCGCGTAAACGATTATCTACCTGCGGAACTCAGCTTTACTTACACCGACTACCGGTGAGGGAGTGTTCCGGTTTTACACTCACAACACATACATTTACTTGAAGTAGGTAGAAGTGTTCTTGAACACTTAGGGGATGAATACAAAATTTATTCAAATAAGGTGGAGTGGGGTAAGTTCGTCCTAGTTTTTGCAAACTTGGACTTTAAACTGATGTATTTTCAGTCTGGTATGTAAAAACTTAACGCTCTTGGTATTAAACTCTTGCCAAAGTTATTACTGATGAATTAGTATTATGTAGGATTCTAATTTTGCTTGAAAATGATCATTTTGATAGGATATTGTACAAAGTGTCAACTATGCACGCACTTGCTCCGAAAATGGGGCTTCCGATTTTTGAATCTCTGAAATAATTCGAATAATTATGAGCGACACTGCGCATAGTACGTTTAATTGATAAACAGTCTCCCTTGCATATTTGTAACGTATTGTGGTCTATTTTTAATTCCATTGTTGATCAAACATGTGAATCCCGATAGTTTTTAAAAGAAAATACAAAACCTAGACTCGGATATCGTCCTACTTGCAACAAAGATTTCCTACGACTAATTGTATCAATTTTTATATTTTTGAAAAGAGTTAGAAGCTTTTGTCCTTTTCTGAAGATATTCGTCAGAAATGTATTGTCACCGTCACTTTTCCGTTCTATGTAAGATTAACACAATACGAAAACATTATGTGAACGCATAGCAATTAACATATTGAGGCCTAAAAATTTACAATACAATCTATGCTGCATTCATTATCGTTCGAATGCAGAATGTAGTAGAACGTAAAGAACTGGACAAAAGCAGCTTAACAATGAAATATTCAACAATATCCGATTACATGAGCGAGTTCACGATTGTTCTGGCCTCTCTTCAAGGTCGATACATTGCATGCACGTACACGTATCCCCAATTTCCCGCTCAAAACTGATTACTGGGCAAACATTGCAGCAACTTAAACGTCTTCTGTTTGTTTGCATGCGTCGATACGTGTGTTTTTCGTGATGGAATTTTCGCAACGTTATCGTATAGAAAGTGAGTATCCATCCCCCGAGATGTTTTATTCGCTTAACTATCCCCCATGTTCGGATTTAACAGAGATTTCTTAACAGGAGGCGTTGCACCGATCGAAAATGATTCAACTCGCCGATTTATTCTCAGTACCGGAAATGGGGCTTCTGTGTAACGTCACGGAATATTTCCTTCGCAACCATATCGACTACCACCCTGAAATACTCTTCAGAGACGTGAAGGCGAGTATACAAACTTCACCATTCGCTCGAAGATTGATTAAGTGGGTTAGAAATGTTCATCAGGATACATGAATGTAAAATAAAGTGATTATTCATTTTCTTTTCTGTTCCCATCGCAGAACTCTGTGCAAAGTTGCCACCCCATAATGCACGGCCTAGTGGTGCAAAATGTGGCGGAGTATTTGGAACAGAATAAGGACATAAAGCAATTCTTCGATCGACTGAAAGATTCCAACAAGAAGATGTTCTTAGTAACCAACAGTCCCTTCCATTTTGTGTAAGTGCGTTGGAACTTGCAATTCATTCGTTCACCCAAATGTATAATTTTCGAACGAAATAGAATTACTAGAAATAAAAGAATCGTCTTTGGAATAGACTGCAAAGGGTTAAAGACGTGCCTTCTTGTAACACCAGACGTACAGAAGACGTTCGGAAGGCATTCGAGACGTCTTTAAAGACGTCTTCGTGCTATCTGGGTAATGTACGCTATTCTTCTCTTCGCAGTGATACGGGAATGAAATTCTTGGTCGGCGACAACTGGAAAGATTACTTCGACGTGGTGATAGTCCAAGCAAGGAAACCGAAATTTTTCACCGAGGAAAGTAGGCCGTTACGAATCTACGACGAAGTGTATAAAACTCAATTATGGGATCGAGTGACGAAGCTCGATAAAGGTGTGATATACCTCGAAGTAAGTACGATTTCTTTCGATCCGCCGCCGTCGGATTTGAATATAGTAACGCTATTCTATCCGTAGGGCACGGTTAAACAATTGCAAGACATGACCGGTTGGCGAGGACACCAAGTATTATACTTCGGGGACCATCCCTATAGCGACCTGGCGGACGTCACCTTGGAGCATGGCTGGAGAACTGGTGCCATAATTAAGGAGCTGACTGTAAGCAAAAGTTCTTGTATTTAATCATCGTATTACAGCGAGTGTACAAAGTATTCGTACACCATTTTATATGACTTTTCCAAAATTGGACCCAACAGCTTCAGTTGTTTTTGAGGCGTCGTGTATAAATACAGACAGAAAATTTAAAAATCGTGACCTTTACTTATTCCTTCGCAATTGCGACCGATAACAATTAAGACAAAAATTTATTTACACATTAGCTAGTAAACTAATCCTTCTAACGTCTCAAAAAAACTCAAGCTGATTGGCTCCAATGTTGAAAAAGTTCGTTTTTAAAAAGTGTACGAATACTTTGTACACCCACTGTATTATATTATTGTATAAAGCATATATCGGTAACTAAATGTTCCAATTGATTTACAGCATGAGATAACAACGTTGAACAATCCTAAATTCAAGGAGAACGCTAATTGGTTGCAAATGTTGACTGGACTGATCGAGGAGCACCAGGATTACGAGGGGCCTGATGTGAAGCCTGTGCTGAACGAGTGGATCAAAGAGAGGGATGAATTAAGAAACGAGATAAAATGCGTGTTCAATCAGCAGTTCGGCTCTGTGTTCAGAACGTACCACAATCCCACGTACTTTTCTAGAAGACTCTTTCGGTTCGCCGACATTTATATGAGCTCAATCACGAACCTGTTCGAATACTCAACGAGTCACACGTTTTACCCTAGAAGAGGCGTGATGCCTCACGAATACACAAGCTACTTCGTTTAAGTATGCGAGTCTACGTTCGAACTCGCAGCTAACTGTGTGTTGCCATATTTCTTCTTTTTTCTTCCGAATCTGCTTACCTCGTTAGAGCTTTCGACGCAAACAAATCAAAAATGTCCGTGATAGTATAGCACGTTGCAGACCTGGGCGTATGGCGCTTAATCCCAGAATGACTTCTGCCGAATTTGACTTGTTGCTCGGGAGATTTCGAATGCATTTCGTCAACTTTGCTTTACGAAAAAGCGAAACAGTTTACAAAGATATGAGTAGTAGTCAAACGAACGCTTTAAAATAGGTCATTTGTAGAGTTCGTGTAACATAAATGATTCGAAAGCGATCATGTATTCGAGTATAACAAATAGCATGTTTATAATATATATACAGGGTGGTCCACCTAAATATCTCCTTTATTTTTGACGACATAAATGGTATCACAAGGCAAATGCTTTGCAAATGCTATTTTTCTCTCGAGGTCTTTTCTTCCGGAGTTTCCAAGATGATCAATATATTTTTTCTTGTAAATGTATATTTTTTTCCTTGTATACTCTAGTTAATATTAAAACGCATTTAGACATATTAATAACATGACCTGTATATATCGCCCTGTATATGTATAAAATATGTTTCATACATAGACAGCGGATCTTTATGCAAAATAAAAATATTCTACCCGGATCGCAACAAACTCGAGATGAAATAAAAATTAATTTTCCGTCTTTATATGTTGAATAGGTTGAAACTAACGTAACAATATTCTTAATTTCTTCCAATATGTTTACTCTTCATTTTTGTCATAAATGCATAAAATCCGCCGTCTACTCGTATGTCTTGCTTGATATTTCTGGTATTTTATACGAAAGAGCTTGTACAATGGTGCCGTAGTTGATAATTTTATGAAACGGGTTGAAATCCCGGAAGTTCTGCTGGCGTTGACAAATATATTATCGTGTGGTGTAAATAAAAAGAGAATATCAGACTGCTGAAAGCCAAATTGTAAATAAATCCGCTACGTTGCATGAATTTAGAGTAACGTAAAATTACTTGAACAAAATCATTTGCTCGAACTTAGCGTTGCGCATGTCCCTAACGTCCAATGTAATTGAATCAAACATCATATTTTGGTAGATGTCTCGATGGTACAAACAAAAAGAAACGGTAAAATCCAATAACGCTTAATGCCGAAATGTGTAAGATAATACGTAGATGGCGATAATGAGAGTTGACCGCTTATAGAACACTATAAAAACTGTTGAGCTTCGTATATTTTATTCACTATGGAATATATATATATATTTTAATATATATATTTTAATATATATATATATATATATATAATATATTTTGAAATATATATATATATTTCTCTTTCAGGTACAAAATCGATCGTATTAAACATTATATATAAATGACAAAGTCTATTATCAAAGCGTATGCATGTGTATCATAGATGAAATACCGCAAAGTGGACGTATAAAACTTATTCTATCATGTCCTTACGATAAAGTACAATTTAGAATAACTAGGATACAGAAGTTTAAGTTAATCCTAGTAACTGTGATTATACTTCCATCGAGCTTACTTTTCCATGTTAGTACTTTCTGTTATTATACAAAATGTACACACAGTGCGAATGATTCTTATGTCCTATAGTATGGCGGTACACAAAGTACGAACAAGAATCATCAAGACGTTACGTATGTTAAATGATATATCAAAGCTAACTGCACAGAAAAGATTCTACTTGATATTTTCTTTGCCGGATTAGCATAAATTGTTTTACATTCGTATACCTTCCACCGTAAGAACGAATACAACGATTACACGGATGTGTTCAAGATATACAGAAATGATTGTAAAACAGTCAATGAAAATAAATCTAGACAATTCTATTGTGATGTACATAATTTATATTGGTATTTAACTCCTCTCCCAAATTCCATAAGCTTCTCGATTTGATTTTAACTATACAATGTAATGTAATCATTGTCTAGAATTCTAGAGCATAATTGTCTTTTAGTGATACTTTGTGCGAGATATTTGTCGAATACTTTCGAAGTATAATACGAAATAAGCGATTAATAAAATCGATAGGAAATATACGATAATAAGAGGTGTGTAAAGAATTCTTCCCAAAAACGAAAGTAAATTTTATAGCTGTGGAAATACGGTGACTCACGGAAGTATTTGAATGCGTTTCAAAACAGTATAACTTTTTTACAATCGGACCGAACGACCTGACTTTCTTTTTAAATGTTAGAAGAATTGATTTACCGAATGACATGCGAAAAAGATATTGAAAAAATTGCAATTGCTAAGAATTACATGAGAAAATAAAAAAGACACTCTTTAAAACTTTTCTAATAGAGCCCGTAATGAAAATTTAAAATATGCGTTTTGTAGATATGTATGTTAGTTATACGCGTGAATAAGTGAATAAGTTCTGCTTAAAGTCCACAGATTCTTACATCTTTCTGTCGTTTTCTTCTGCGTCAACCGATTTCGATGAAACTTTCAGCATGTGTATACAGGGTGTGGCCGGACGGGCGGTACAACCGAGCAGGGGGTGATACTACATGTAAAAATAAATCGAAAAAAAAGAATAACATTTTTTCGTTTGACGCTTCTTTTTCGAGAAAATCGAGTTTAAAGTTCCGCCAGGTTCGTGTGCTTTAGTATCTGCACAAAGTAGAATTAGTTGATCATGGTCAGACGCGTCAGACGATTCCTATGCAATAGCACGTGTATCGCTACATTTTCAAACTTGATTTTCTCGAAAACGAAGCGTCAAACAAAAAAATGTTATTCCTTTTTTTCGACTTATTTTTACATGTAGTATCACCCCTGCTCGGTTGTACCACCCGTCCAGCCACACCCTGTATAAAGAACACAGTTTACTTCTAAAAATCTTTTTCGCATGCCATTTGGTAAATCAATTCTTCTAATATTTCGAAGGAAGTCAGTCAGGTCGCTTGGTCCGATTATAAAAACGTTATATGTACTGTTTCAAAGTGCGTTCAAATACTTTCGTGAGTCACTGTAAATGTACAAAGAAACGAGTGTTTACTGAAACACTTGAAAATGTAAATTGGAAATGATGTACCTGAGAACAGAGAAAGAATTGATATCTTGTAATGTACTATAAGATGAATTTTAGCACCGTAAGACGTAATATATGAAAGATATTTACTCTGAAAGCAATATATCTGTGATTCAAATAAACGGAATGTGTTTGATTGTGTGTCGGTATAAATTATGATCGTTCAACAATCTTCGTAACCATTTTATAATATATTTCGTTATAATTTTGTCGTTTAATCAATCACACGAATAAGTACAAATGAAAGATCTATTATTGAAACGAACTGATATATTGGCAAGAACACATTTAAGAGCCAATTCTTACGTAGAACTACGTATCGAAGAAAGCATTTATTTATATATATACGACGCATTTTTCTCTGTTTTATATAAAAATGCCCGCAGAGTTTATATACAAATGATACGGGTGTGTTTGTATAAATTATTCAAATATATTTAAACAAATATCAGAGATTACAGTATTTACAGAAAATTCTCTCGCACTCATGCGAACACAACATGCTCACAGCATAGTCCTACGTAGTTTGTTTTTTCCTTTGAATATATAAACGTCGAATACAGCCAGTGTACAGTGTAATTACGCTATCCACACTTGAGACGAGTGTGTTTGTACTCGACGACTGTATTACTGGAAAAATTACTTTCGTAATATTCGATCGACGCGGTGGTCGCACAAGAAATCGAGCTATTTCAAAATCAATGATCCACAGCCCGCCATAACTCTCGGATAGCAGTGTCAACCACAACACATCCTACAGTTTCATGAAAACGTGAGTTCAATCACGGCATCTGGTTCACGTGTCGCTGGCGCGAGATTTCTCGGGTTAGAGAATGCTCACTTCAAACTAGTTACATGATCAGTCTGTATCAAGTACGATGTTCGTTCACAGTTAGTGTTCGGTAAGCCAACTAGCCGGAATTCGAGTCTCCGTATTGCTTACAAATCATCATAAATAACGTGTTAAATCACGTACTATTTGGGTTGCGTACGTATTACGCTCCGGACAACTAAACTTGTTTCAACGTGTTTCCGCCTAATTATTGGTCAACTTACTGATTCACATTATCCCACGTCAGTCTTCTGTTTCCGTGTAGATGCAACACGCACGACTACCGACGAGGTAGATTAGCAAAATGAAATTTCGGTGAAGGTGTAGCAAAGGTTCGGTCGCGTGCAATACCGACAACACAAGTTCGACGTTTTAGTTGGACTACCGCTGTCAGGGTAAAAACGTAACCGGTACGAAATCAGTAAACTAGGAAATAAATACGACAGCTGACAGTTGAAACGGAACTTAGAATGGAAGGTAGTTCATGGTTCAAGCCATGAAAGCGATGGAACTCTTCTTTTCTGATTCTGGGTCTAAAAGATCTTTTCTCCTTGGTCAAGTTTTATCGATTAGCAGAACGACAGCTGCTAATAGAAATGAAACTTGAATTGGAAGGGAGATCCGTGGAAGTGGTGGAATTCTTGGAAGGGGTTCGAGCCATGCTGATGTTTCCCCGACTCTGGGTCCAGGGGATCTTCTCCTTGGTCGAATTTTGCTCGTTTCTCATCGTCAGTTAGTACTTCTTTGGCAGCTGCGATATCGATAAACCTCTTTTCCGCTCGTTTCTTCTCCTCTCCTTCCTGAAAGTTGTCAGGGTGCCACTTCTGTGCAGCCTTTCTGTACGCTTTAATGATGTCCCGTTTCGATGCTGTTCTCGACACCCCCAGGATCTTGTAATAATCCCGAGATTCCGACAGTTTTTGACGTTGCTGAGCCTTGTGAAGACCCTGTTTAGCCCTTTGAGAGCTCGGGTCGATTTCTAAAGCTTCTTTGAAGTCTCTTATCGCTGTTTAAAAGTAAACGATCACGTTTATGACACCAGTAACAAGAAATGGTAATAGCAAAAAATACAATGCAACCGTCACTCACAATCGTCGAACATTTCAGCTGCGAGATACGCTTCTGCGCTGTCACAGTATATTTCAGGTTCTTTCCGCATCTTCAGCGCTTCCTGACAATTACTGATCGCCTGACTTGTATCCGAGCTGCTCGTATAGCATTTGCAAAGAAGCTGATGGCCGGAAAAGCGAACGTTACCTACGTTTGGTTCCAGTTTCAGTGCCGATTGAGCGGAACCTATGCAGTCGTCGTATTTTCCTGCTTTCTCGAACTTCTCTGCGTCTGCCAATAACTTGGATATTTTCTTAACTTTCTTGTAAAATGAGAAACACTTCGAGTGATCTGGATCGAGCTTCAAACATTCTCGAATGTCCCTAAACGTGTACAATTTTCATTGAACAATCTGCTGCGTTGAACGTTTGCTTCACGCTAAGGGGGACCCTGGTTTAGCAACTTCTATTATACACTCCCGTCAATAAATCACTAGACACTTACTTATCTTCAAGAAAATCGTAATTAAAGAATACAAGCTTCCAGCTTGATTTCATTGTTTTATTTTCACTAGATGTAGCTATTATACGATAATATTTGAATGCAAAATTAAATATATACTAGAGCTGTTTGAAGGAATGTTCGAAGTACACGAAGTTTCGAAATCTAAATAATTGAAGTCTATGAAATTGTAACTTACGAGTTTCATGTTGGTCATGATTTTTGACAAATAAAAGTTAAATTAAAAATTTTGCCAATAATTCCTAAACCAAGCTTCCCCTTTAAATGTCATTGTTACTCACTTCAACGACTCGTCTACTTGTCCGAGCTGATAATGTAGATCAGCCAATTTGAGGAAACCATTAGTGTTATCGGATTGTAACTTGGTGGTGGAATGCACATCGGAGATCGCAGCTGTATAATCGTTGAGAGCTTCGTAACATTCTGCTCTGCGTTCCCTGAGTTCCACTGCCCAAGGGCATATTTCAATAATTCTAGTTAGATGTCGCACAGCTTCGGCATAATCGTCACTTCTCATTAATTTATCTACAATCTCTAGATCTTCTTGTGCGGGTGCTATTTTATATAAGGCATTCAGAGCTTCGCTATTTTGTGGTTCTATCGCCAACTACAAGAGGAACCGAAAAGTTAGAACAGCACGAAAAGACTATACTAGCGGCTCAAACAAAAGGACTAAGATTGTCGCCGATAGTATACTCACCACGCTTCGAAAATCTGCTGCTGCTTTATCGAACTCGGCCTGTTTGAGTAGCACATGACCTCGCTGCAACTTGGCGGACATGAAGTCTGGCTTCAACTCCAAAACTTTGTCGAGATCGAGCAGCGCGAACTTAGCTTTACCTAACGCTAGATACACTATGCCTCTTTTATAGTACGTTAAATAATTGTTTGGACCGCCCTCTGCAACAATAGACTCCTTTGAAATTTTAGACTACACGTATACAGCTGAGTTTCGTGTGATCAGGATGATTATGAGAACGTGTGACCATGAAAAACTGGAGAAACAAAACTCACCAACAGCTGCATGGTAGTATGACAGTGCATCTTGTAGCTGACCCCTCGCTAAAAATTCTTTACCTAACTCCAAATTTCTGTTAATCTCTGCTTGGGAAACACTCCCAACCACTGCAATACAAACTCGTTAAGTATTATACCGTGCAATCATTATTATAACTAAAGATACTACAGGTTAGGATTATTTACCATCTAAAGACAGGTCCAATAAGACCAGTAGCAAACCGCAATGGTACATGACTGAATACAAAATTGAAAGACGATGATACAAACAGTTCGTTAAACAAGAAAACAGACCCGCCGGCTTTACAAGCCTCTACTCAACCACCAGATAACGCAAAACTGATCAGCCACGCCGCCATTGCGATCGTGGTCTTATGCGATTGGTCCAACTTGGTTCAACAGAAATTGCCCTCCCACTCCCACTATATTACACCCACACGTATTAACTACAAAATCGTCGAATATTATATTCTATGTGTCGCGTTGCAAGTTGCAATTAGTTATTCGGTGATTCGGCCGTTCTATCGTCGATAAAACATAATCGGGAGATTAACTTGTGCTTTCTGTCTAGGTCAGCATTCGCAGTCTCTTTTTGCAATCAAAGGATTTGTAACTTATATAATTTCAAATATATAGGAAATGTTTTGCACACAAATTTTGTTGAAAAATTGTATTTTTATTGATATGCGCTCATTTGGTAACTGAATAAAATGTTTTTTGCTAAACATGTTTAAATAAATATGTTCCCTTGTCTGTTTAAGATAAAAGCAGTGCAACTGATTTGTATCGTTATTGTCAGTAAGATGAATACAGAAAAATACACAACATAAAGATGAAATGTATAATATATAATATAATATGTTCGAATTGTAGCGGATTGAAATTTACCCGGCACAAAAGATTATGCAATTTTTCAGTTCAAATATATATTATACTCACACGAAAAATTAAAAATAAAAGAGAACATTAATATATAATTGCGTATAAAAGTTTTCGTTTAACCCTTTGCACTGGGAGCTATATATTCTATAATATAATAAGTCGAACCGAATTCGAAAACATGCGATACAATACTTTCAGTAGTTTATATATACGATTAGTAATTTATCGAATTACAGATTTAATAATGGAACAAATATTTCAAATAATGGTATAACAATTATTAGTGGCGCCCCCGAGTCATCGTTCGAGTGCAGAGGGTTAAATTATGTACGTTAATTAATTAATTCCAATGTCCATCGCAGGGTAAAAAGAGGCGTGTATGGAAGAAGAGTCTGCATCGCATAATCTTTTTTCCTCGTTTATTAGATGATTCATTTTTATAGAATCCTCCTGTCATTTTTCGTTCACGTAATACTATAACTAAATGAATGAACATGTAAATAATACGCGAGATCCATCGTCTCTTATGAGGTATTTGTAATAATGTTGACAGTCTACAGTCTACATCATTCTCCACGGGACACACGTGTTATCTTTCACCTCGGCAATCATATTTATTGCTAATGAACGACAACTGCATACATATCGAATGCATGGATATGCGGAATGGCTCACTGGAAATCAATAAATTAACACGTCTATTCATTAAATGAAAATCAATTTTATTTTTCGATATTTAGTAAAAAGAATCCTTTTTGTCAAACTATATGTATCTCTGCAAAACAAACAATGTTTCTTTAAGAAATATAATAAATAACGAATTAACCCTTTGGACTCGAAACTTCAATTCCAAAATCAAGATATATTTAATCCTTTCAACCCAGATCATTTTTCATACACACACAACAGTTGAGCTTTTTACAATTTATAGAGTACAGACGAATTGACTAATATTAAAACTGTTTTGTGATAGTGGAATGTCAATAATTTTTAATGGCACCTAATATAGGAGCCACCATTCGAGTGCAAAGGGTTAAGCTCCAGTTTCAAGTGACCCATCCTGCATACACAAATATACATACCTTGCATATATATATTTTTTAAATATTATATATGTATACCATACACATTGCGTAAGGTTCAAGTTGACTTCCCTCTATTTTTGTTCAATTTCAGACACTTTATTTTTATTAATTCATTCAATAGCCGTACGACGTACAGTTGTTTGCAGATTTTTTTTTCCTACTTCTCATATTTTTCTCGGTTCACCTAATGTAGCGTGTAAATGTGCAATTACTAATAAGAGACCGACAGAATGGTACGTTTACCGCTCCGTTTCATTGCGCTCTCTCTCTCTCTCTCTCTCTCTCTCTCGCTCTCTCTCTCTCGCGCTCTTTCTCTCCCTTTCTCCATCGCCTATCATCATTTTTCCCCTGCGCTTTTGCCATTTTGCTCACCGCTCGGAGTGAAACGGATATATATATTTATATATATTTATATATAGTAGTATCATTAGTTACAATTGAATGATACACGAGCGTCACTGGCCGTGGTATAATATGAACACAGCCACTGAGACTCGTTGCCGGAAATCGTGGCGACCACGTAAATTGTGCGCCACGCATCCAAAAAAGATTTCTCTTAATTCTTCTTCTTCTCTTGTTCATCGTTTTCTTCCAACGCTGGTTTTCTCGACCACCACGTTACTCGATTCAACAAGCGACGCATTTTTATTTAACTCGACTCGAAATAACATTCGTAAAAGTTCGAAGACATTCGTTATTCTTTTCCTCTTTTTTTTCGTTTGCCATCCCGCCTCGTTTCGCCTAACGAACTCTCGTTACCACCCTAAACGCGTGTGCTCTTTTATCATCCCCTTTCTCTCTCTCGTTTCGTTCTCCCACATATATATCCCACTCGTACATATACAATTCGCTCGACGCTTTTCTTTTCTTCTCTGTGTGTATGTGTTCTCCCTTGAGTATTATATAGCTTTGTTTTACCTCCACGTCTTGGAAACATAAATAAAAAGCTGCTCGAGTAGACACACGACAATCGCGTTCACGAACCTCCCTCTAATCCTTTCGCTATGTCTCGTTTCTTTTTTCACCCCAACTTGAAACAACGCTCCCATAGAGCAAATCGAACGCACGAGCATATTCGAATTCATCGAGCACGCGTAACGTATACGATACGGTACGATACGATACAATACAATACAATAGAAAAAGAAAAAGGTAAAGGAAACTATTACATATAGCTACAGCACGCGACAACGATTGTGTTTCGGCGACGCTTCCGACGCTGTTGCGTGATGCGTACATGATAAATACATGGATTTACAATATGTTTTTCTATCTTGTGTGTATGTGTGCTTTCGTAGATTGCGCATTCTTCGCTTTGTAGTTAATGATTGCAGTCACAGTCAAACGCCATCACCAATTGCTTTCCCCTCTCTCCCCTCGCTCTCTTTACCCCCCACCCACGTTTTTTTTCTACTTTACATGATTCACATTTTTCGCATATAGCCCCTCCCCTCTCTCTTTCTCCCGCTCTCTCTCCTTCACGATATCGTTTTCTCTGTCTCGCACTATAATTGATCTTTTTCTTTTGTTACTGCTTCTTCTTTTCCTTCTTCTCCTTCTTTTCCTTCTTCTTCTTCTAATCGTGCCGGCTCTCCGTGTAGATCCGTAAATGTTTATCATTAAGGCTGCTCGTCCGATATACTTTAGAGGACCAAACATTATAATTGTTCGAAGGTACTTGCGTGTACAGTACAAATACGCGACCACTGTCCTCCCGAGAGAATTAACAGAAAGAGAGAGAAAAAACTAAAATAAATACTTAAAAATTGTTAATAAATAATAGTCTCGTTCGTTCTTCTGTTTCATTTTTACATCGTTCGCCTATCTCGTCTAAAAAAGGTGCTAAATATATACCTTCTCTAAATCATAATGCCGTACTTGAATTTCATCTTTCCTTTCTCTTCTTTTTTACATGTATACCGGTTATGGAAACGGTGGACAACTATGTTTTCAATTTAACTCGAAAATTTCGATCTGTTTTCCTAGTTTTTCTTTCTTTTCTTTTAATTATATACCAACAACCGAACCGCTCGTGATACGATCGTTTTCTCTCGCGATACAGTCGAATGGACGACAAAAAACCAAAAAATGAGAAAAAAAAGACAGATGGAATCGATACCACCATGACTGCTCGACGACCAACACTGTTGTATATAAAAATATCGTTATAACTAGGAGAGAAATAAGTATAAAAATATTTTTCCGTATTAGTTGACATGCACGATCTCTGTCCACCATTGTTATTCGTAAATGAACATATTATCTTCCAACTGCACAGGACTAATAACTTATACGTTGACGCGTCATATGTATTCGTTGCGTTTGACGATCGATTGGACAGTAGAATCCGGAATGTCGTTACAAATTCTTTCCTAGTATGCGTGTGTCTTATGGCTGTGAAGTGTAAACAGTCGGATGTACTCGAACACCATATTCTACCAAATATTTCAAACTATTCGAATATTTTATAGCGTGCAAGAAACCCTGACCAAAATCAATAGTAGCTAGTGCTAAATGTGTGAAGGTAGTGACACCCCATAGTATACAGGATGATTCTGGGAACTAGGACAAGTCACTGTTCTTTTTTCAGTAAAAATAGAAAGATGGTAGAGGAACAAATCATATGTCATAATAGGTCCTAAGAAGTTAGCACCCATCATTTTCTATTCTTACTGAAAAAAGAGCAGTGACTTGTCCCAGTTCCCAGAATCACTCTGTATACGCACTGCTTGGCTCAAAACGTGAAAATTTAGACTTACTATGATTTTGATCAATACATCCAACAATTTACTACGAAGACATCTTTATAGTTTCAATGATTGTATAATACAGAATTTTGAAATACACAGAAACTTTGAAGAGAAACGTAACGACGAAGATGTTTAACACACTTGTTCGAAAACCTTAGAACGAGTCTGACCGAGCCTCGACGAGGATCATGCAACCAAATCAACACTTTCTTGATATGCTAATATGCTAATAACATGCAAGGTACAAAATCTGAATTGTTAAATTACTCGTGATATAAATATTACGCCACAAGAGTTTCTTTTTTATGTATTCTTGCTATAAGAGTTTAGAAGCTATATCTCAGAAGCACCGTAAAGACTAAATGTGCATATTATCCTTACACAGACAATCCATGGCAGTTGAATTCGCATTGACAGCTAAATTCATAAAGTTAAACAATCTATCGTCTTAAGGCATCATCAAGTGTATTAAACATACGCTAATTTACCATGTACCCATTATTCTTGACAAGAATCATCATGCCGGACATTGTTTTCCTCATCGACTGAGTACATTCGTTTAAAAGATTTTTTACTAGTTCAAGGTTGCATGAATTCTTATCAAACTTTCAAAAGCTGGATTTCTGGTAACTAAATGATTTGAGAAGTTCGATAAAAATTGGATTGACCTCGAGATAGTAAAAACGATTTTTAACCCTTGTGTAGACGACCCGGATACCTATTTACTGAATTTCTTTCAAGGTTTTCCGCAGTGTTCGTCTAAAAATATTACAAAACTGTTCTGAATGGTCATTCTTCGCTATTATCTCGATTGATAGTCATAAAATAAGAATTCGTGCAATAAAGTTTTTCAATGATCTATACAATGACTACACAAGAATTAAAAAACAAGTATGTGCCAAGCCGATAAACGAAGAGTACATTCTTGAAAAGAATAATACTCGAACGGAAATATTTAGTATAATTGGAAGTTCGAGATTGGTTTACAGCTCTAGTATGTATAGCTGTTAGAATTTGAATTGCGTGAACGGTCGCAATTCTTGTGAATAATGACGAAAATATATATATGTATATATATGTATATGTATGAAACTATTCAGGACAGTAGTGTCCAATAGCCGTCGTAATACTCGTTCTCTTTCTATCGCAGTGTAAAATAAGACAAAACGTAGTACAGCGAAGCCGTTATGCAAAAGCTTGCGCATACACAGTAGTACCACCTACGAACCCGACGCAGACGTTATTCAGAAAATGAATAGTATAACAGTAGTAATCGTAACTAAGAGTAATATTATAGCAATAGCGATACTAACAGTAGTAGTAGTAATAGTAGTAGTAGTAGTAGTATAGTAGTAGTAGTAGTAGTAATAATAGTAGTAGTAGTAATAGTAATAGATAGTACTATTACGGCAAGAGCTACTATTTTCTCGACAGAACTCGATCGTCCAACTGAAACGTGTTTTCTGTTGCCGCAAAAGGAGTTGTACACTATATATAATATAATAACGAAAAAAAACAATGTTCGATCGTCACTCTTCACTGTGGGTTCTCGTTAATGTTCTTGGCAGGGCCTCCGAGTTGACAAATGAACTCGACGATGAAATCATATTTAGAGAATTTGATAGACCACACACACCATTAATGGTTCGGAAGCCAACAATATTTCCATCGTAACACTATTTGAAAATGTTCTAGTTGAAATAATTATTTCTTTCTTCCCCCCCACCCCTTTCTCGCAGGAGGGAGGGGCATTCACACCTTGGTCCACGGCCACACGGCATACGATTCACGCACGCGATTGCACTATAAATCTATTAATATAACAGGTATAAGTTATGACATGTCTAAAAATCCTGTCAGTTGTCACGCAAATCGAATTTGTACTTTTTCTCACATAGGTTTAGGTAAGAATCCGACGTTTGCACAAAAGATATCGATATTCTGTAAAGCCCTACCAACATCATCATCATCCAGTAATGACGCGTTCCGCCGTTCATCAAATCTATAATCGCGTTTTCCGACGCGCGTTACAGATTTCGTTCTTTTTTTTGCTCGCTTCGTTTTTTCCTCTTCTTTCTTTTCGTTTATTTCTTTTTATTCTTTTTTTGTAAGTAGAAACAATGCCCCTAAAAACGTGTTCTTTAGAGTTTTCAGGACTTAAGAGCCGAGGCGTTCAGCCCTCCCCGATCGGACAACAGCCACGTGGTTTCTTTATCATGCGTTTAACGACTTAATATTCCCATTTCTTCACGGCTCAAACAAAACTGAGCTTTTCTATGCTTTCCCTGACATTCAATACCGATTAATTAATACATTTAGCGTTTGTATTTCGTTAAATTGTTCATGTTCATCAATTCGCGTGGAAATTGAATGTCACAAGATCGTTCGATATCACAGTCGTTTTTCAATTATTTTAATGTTTATGTATTTACGAATATTACTTAGTATGTATATATATCTATATATATAGCGTACTGATAAATACAGTTATAAAATATGAGTGCGCCTTTCGCCTTCGTGTTTCAAAGGGCTTGCTTCTTTGTATAATTCTCATCGTTAGTTTTGTTTTATTCTTTCGTTCGTTTTATTTCCATTTATGTTTTTTTTATTCTCTTCCCGCAAAATTGAACCAATTGCACCAACAGTGCACGTGTGTGTGTATGTGTGTGTGTGTGTGTTCGCTCATTCGTTCTCTCTTTTTGAAGTTTGTACCCCCGTCTGTAACTGCAACCGTGTTTTCACCGTATTTTTTTTGCTTTAACCCTTTCACAATGTCATACGTTCACAATGTCATGCTTTCGTTCGTAGAGCACTCGCATCCAGTAACTGCGGTCTAAAACTTTCTTTTTAATCTTTCGCCATTTTTTTCTTTATAACGCACCATACCATTTTTGTTTTTCTTTTTTTACAGGACAACGTCTTCGTTACGTTTAGAAATTCTAATTAGAGTACATTAAAAGATTCAGGTACAACGAATTACAATATACCTGACACGCTCTGCTGAAAACTTTACACAGCCTACTCTCTAGATACAGCGACCAAAGTTATTCTCATTTATCATTATTGTTTCCATTTCTTTTTTTCTTTCTTTTTAAATTAATACAACACACTTTTCAATTAAGTTAAGATTAAAAAACGAGCATATTCAGAGTTTTACAACAGCGTTCTCGAACCTTGAAGCTCACTTTATCGTTGAAGAGGACGCGAGACAGAAATACGAACGAAGATTTCTAAAAGTAATCCTAAGACGCAGCCTGTGTCCTTCTCATAATATCAAAGCTCTTCGACTAGAACTGGAATATTTCACCGCGATTCAGTCGATCAAACCATGATATTGTCGGCGCAACGTCATCGTCTGTATCTGGGGACGGCAAAACAACAAAGTACCATTCGTCGCTGGATTATAGTAAATTTAAAAACAGGAATCGTCGCGAAATCTATGGCGATGGCGATGATATGACGTATCCCAGGCGTCTAGTCAAGTTTTGTAAGTGCGTTACATTCAAAGAAAAGAAAATATATATATTATTATCGATGATAATAATAATAAAGAAAAAGAAACTAACAAAACGGAAAGGGAAAAAAAAACAAAAAAAAATGGGAAAAGAGATAGTGACGGCGCCATCAGCTTAAATCAAACTACACAAGTTACTGGCCGTTCAGGCGGGTTGTACTAAAGCACTTGTGCATTTTTAAAGCTATATTTAATTTCTCTCTTAGACGCCACGGTATACACGAAGATACGCCCATAACATCCTTCAAAAAATTTAAATAATGAAGCCGCAACGAGCCCCATAGTCTCGACAGGAGTTCTAAAAAATTTTACTAAGTTCCTCCACCTACTATGTGTTGCATCGTCCTGCCCTCGTCTGGGCAATAACGATTCGATTCATTAGTGATTTAGACTACTTGTGTTCCTCAACACGCACGGCAACGAAACTTTGGATGGATCTTACATATCTTTGTCTAGTGCCTGACAAATCCTCTCATCTATGCCTCCATGAATGCTTTCGAAACGAGATCACTGCCTTCCACGCGTCACTGTCCGAATTCGCCTTCCCAGTTGTTAATGCTGAAATTGCACTTAGGATTTGTCAACACGTTCCGTCGCACGCGAATAAAGTATTATATAAGTATTATATATATATATAGATTTCTTTTTTTTCTTTTTAAAGTTATTTTCTTTTTTTTTCTTTTTTGAATTGAGGATAAACACAATTATTACTTTTTTTTTCTTTTGCATCGAGTTCGAAAATTGTAGTGCTCAGGCAGTCAGCGAACGTGATTGTGTATTATACGTGATAAATTGTCTGTCGTTTGTTGTGTATATGTGTAATATACGCGAGCAAAGATATGCGCGCGTTTAATGTCCGATCTGTATGTCGTACGTGTCTTTTTTTCTTACATATACTTGAATTTACGTGTACAGTAATAATAATGTTAACCAAAGAGTGGAAATTTATATGTTGATGATTACTTGTCCCATACCTCCCACCAATCGGTGCCGTTGCTGTTTCCGTTGTTAGATGAACTGTTATGCGATGAACTGTTATAGTTGCCGCCGTATCCTCCGTAACTTCCTGCAGAAAAAGAATGCGTTCATTCGTATGCGTTCTACGTTCACTCTTACACGAGTTAGACATATGAAACGTACAGGTTGTTTCAAAATTATATGTCGCGACCACTATAGCGTGTGATTCTGCACCTCTAGATAAGTGGAGATTTGTTAGAAAAATGGACGCAAAATTCACTTTAACATTGTTTTTTGTTGTATAGTACCGATCGCGACGAACAAAAGTTTCAAAGGAACTATAGATCTCAATTCAATCGTTCTCTTAACCCTTGTATAGCCAACCGGGTACCCAGATACCCATACACTACATTTCTTTCAACAATTTGTTAATGTTCCTCTAAAAATATTACAAAATTCCTCTGAATGTCCATTTTTTGCTTGCTAATATATTGATTTATAATCTTCAAATGAAAATTTGTGCAAATATGTTAATACATACAAAAGGTTTTAAACAATCTATACATTTCGGTTGGCTGCATAAGGGTTAAGGCAATTGTTAATTGCAAGGGTGCGGAATGCAGCTTCTCATGTCTCGATAATGCAAATGCAAAAGATGACGAGGTTTTTCAATGGTCAAAAGCGCTAGATAAAAGATCAGTCTAGGCTGCAATCGCCCTTAAAAGTCCTGTTTTTACGTTTACAAGGGGTAATTTGCATTATTCGGAAGCATAAAGCTGCGACAGCTAATAATAAGCGAACACCAACCTCCATAACTGCCGGGTCTGCTTGAGGAACCGTTATTGCGAATGGGTCCAGAGCCCGGCTGTTGGCGATAGTCTCTAGCGCCGAATGCACCGCTGAATCGTCCTCCTTTAGTGCTGCCGCCAGTTCGTCGAGTGGCACCACCAGAACTTCTTGCGTCGGACAACATATTTTCCAACCAGTCTGGTAGTTCTTGGTTAGCCTCGACCAGCAAAGACACCAAATCGCGCACCAAGTTATGATTCTTACTGTTGAAAAACGATGTTGCTAGACCTGTTGGAAAAAAAACAATAAGTGGCTTGTTACGGAGGATATACAAAATGAGTCTCGGTGATCTTTAATAGAAACAGGAACGAACCTAAATTGCCCATACGGCCAGTACGACCAATTCGATGAACATATTCTTCAACATCGCCTGGTAAATCGAAATTGATCACATGCTTCACGTGTGGAATATCAAGCCCACGGGCGGCAACGGCAGTCGCAACAAGTATTGGCGTTTTACCACCGCGGAAACGGCGTAACGCTTCTTCTCGTTCGCGTTGGGTACGATCACCATGAATACTGGTAACAGGATATCCCTGATGGTGCAAAAACTCGTCTAACATATCCGCACCCTTCTTTGTCTCCACAAACACCAGTGTTAATGATTCTGCTGCAGCTGATGCTGGAAATGTAATTATATGAACGTGACCTGTCACTTGTTATTATGTGTATTATACAGTCGCGGGAAAAATTCAGTGGACGCCCTTTAAAGACTAATAACTTTTTAAATATTTGTCCATTTTCCCCTGACTGGCAATGTATACGTAAATAGAGTTGTTACTCTCCTTTGAATCTTCGAAGAGTCGAAGCTTCGGAAAAGTAACAGCCCTACGCTTAAATTCGTTTAGCTTACAAAGATTTGAAACGTTGAAGTTAGCTTGAAGCAGATCAAGCAGAAATGAACGCTTGTCATGTTCTTCCACCCATAAAATCTTCTGAGTAATATTTTCAGACGTAGAGCCCACACGGCCTACAGCTAAGAAGACATAATTGCTAAGGAAATCCCTTGCCAACATCTGTATCTCCTTCGGGAACGTGGCTGAGAACATAAGTGTCTGGCGTTCCCCGGTAGGAGGCATTGTATCTTCTAAGACTATGCGTCTTATTTGGGGTTCGAAACCCATATCCAACATTCGATCTGCTTCATCCAATACTAAATATCTGGAATACAGAATTGAATGTTTCATTCGAAACTAGATGTACCTTTAGAGTGACCGGACTGGTCACTATAGAGGCCAAACGAAAGTTTTCAATTAGAAAAATGCCGGCCCTCTAGAAATTAACCCTTTGCACTCGGAGTTATCTTAACTCGAGAATCAGACATTTCTTCCGACCTAGAATATTTCTATTCCCTATGATTTTTTAAATTGTATGTACCTCATACAATACCTAAATGTTTGGTAATTGATTAGACACCGACATATTTAATAATGTAAACAATGTGTTGAATAATGGTAAAGCAATTTTTAGTGGCGCCTCCACCATTCGAGTGCTAAGGATTATGTATCTAAAATTGTGTAGGACAGTAATGGGCAACCGGCGGCCCGCGGGCCGAATTTGGCCTCGTAGTATACTGCCTGTGGCCTGCCGGGATCCGGCGCAGCAGAACTGCAGTCCGCGGGTTGCCCATCACTGGTGAAAAATACTTAACTTGTTCGTGTATTAATTATGAAAATCCGTACGTACCGACAATTATGTAAACCAATTTTACCCCGGATTAACATATCTACGAGACGGCCAGGTGTTGCTACAAGAAGATGGCAGCCACGATCTAGTTCTCGCATTTGGTCTGTAATATTGGAACCACCGTATACAACAGCGGGGCGCATACGTGATCTATATGCAAATTTCCTTGCTTCGTCATATATTTGAGTGGCAAGCTCTCTCGTAGGTGCTAATACTAGACCTAGTGGGTACTGTTTGCGCTTGCCAGTAGAATTGACATGTGGTGGCGGTGGACGTGGGCCACTTTCATAAATCTGATTCAATATTGGCACTAAAAAGGCCGCTGTTTTACCAGACCCCGTTTGGGCACAGGCCATAACATCACGACGTCCAATGATGATCGGTATCGCATATTTCTGTACGGGTGTAGGCTTATCGTAACCAGCCAATGTAATGCTGTTCTTTATTATCTCCGTCAGCTTGACTTCGTCGAACTATTTAAATAACATAAACTGGTTGTTAGTATACATTCGGAATTCAAGTACTCTCTGTTACAACAGGTACAAACTTACAGATGTGATGTGCGGAGGTATATTGTCTCCAGTAGCCTCAACTGGGATATCCTCATATTTACTAAAGTTAATACCAGTATTCCCAGTACCAAACAAATCCTCCTCCAATTGCTCGTCTCTGGAAGTAGGAATCGTCCAGTCGATCTCGGAGTTTCTTCTTCCACCTCCACCACCGCCTCCTCCTTCTCTCTCGTCCTTCCATCTACCAGCACCGCCGCTGCTACCCATTCTATGATCGTTTCTTGTCTCTGGCCAACGGTTATTCCTAGGCTGTGATGACCAGCTATCATTGCCGGAGCTAGCCGGGCGATCGCGAGGTCGATCGCGCTCGGAATTCGAGAATCTATAATCCCGTCCATTCTCCTCAGGCCCGCTACGTCTGTTACGTCCACCATAGTTCCCAAAGTTGCCGAAATCGACATCGCGAGAATTTCGCGGCTCTCTAAAATCTGAACCACCTCGGCCCCTATCGCGGTCCCTATCTCTTTCCCTCTCACGATCACGTTCACCGCCTCTATCTCTTTCGGAATATGATCTCGAGTTAGAAGAATGTTGATCTCCTGCAGAAGGACCGTTACCTACGAGCAATTAATTGCTTAGTTTTTCAAATTATTTTATACCTAAGGATATTTTCGACGGGTTCCATGAAAATCATCGACTCCAGATTTGACCTACAATCTTTGCCTGGCTAGTATCAGTGCAGAATAGTTCAAGAATAAAGTGTCAGCACCATCTTTACAAACAATATTAATGCCGGACAATACTGTCGTCGACGGTCAAAGTCGTTGTCAGTTAAAACATTGTATGCCAAAGTTCAAATCTGGAGTCTGTGATTTTCATGGGACCCATTTTCGACCAATGAATACAGTATCACCAAGAGGTTCTACTGACTCATGAATCCTTTCAGTAGCAACACCTCGGCTTCACGAAATGTTAAACTAAGCGTTCGTTTAACCCTTTACACTCGAAGACATTTTAACTCGAAAATGTAAACATTTCTTCCGACCTAGAATATTTTGTTCGTCATGATTTTTTAAATTTCATGGATATGAAATTGGTATAACACCTCGTACAATACCTAAATGTTTAGTAATAGATTCTATACCAAAATATTTAACCTTTAGTAACTTGCATGGTAATTTCGATGTCTTCATAAATGCGTAATTCCTGTCAAACTACTGTAAATAAATAATTAATTAGAACTAAAATAGTTGTTTCATTTGAATTGAAACATTACTATATTGAGGTCTTACCCATGCGAGCAGTTTTGCACAAATCAAGGTGCGAGTAACTAAAGGTTAATAATGTAAACAATATTTTGAATAATGGTACAGCAAGTTTTAGCAGCACCTCTCAGAGTCACTGTTCGAGTGTTAAGGGTTAACACAAAGTCCACTGTGCGAGTCGAACAAAACAGAAAGGAATACTCACTTCCAGATTTATTTCGTAGGTGTGGTGGTACGTAGCGGCCCCCACTTGGTTGGCGGGAGCCTGACAAGTCCAGACCAGCTAACTAAAATGCAAGAAATAGACTATTGAGATGACTATGGTTAAAATCTAACATAAATCAGAAAATTCGAAGTAACTTAAAAACGGTCTAATATAAACCAGTCGAATCCTATACACTTTGTCAAATACTAATGGGTGATCGTGATCATGAACTGTTTATACGTGAAAAATCATTATTAAATACAGTAGAACTGAAATTTGAACAGGCAAAAATATTCGAAGTTGGAGGTGGCAATCAATTAGGTCACGGGAAACAAAAGCAAAAAATATGTGTAGAGCGTACAATGCACCGTGAAGACTACAAACACGATATAAAAGCAACGCGAGAGTGCGTCATGGCACGAGGCATGCTGTTCCCGGAATTGGTTGCCGCCATTACAAAGCTGTACGTCACAACCGATCTCGACGACGACCCGAGTCTATGAAAATTTTTACGACTAACGAAAGACGCGGGATTAAATAAATCGCGGGGGGGTGGTGTGTGCAGGTTATGAAATGATGCGCATCCGCGTTCGAAAACACGATTTAGCTTGAAACAAAAGTTTCGAATAACACGGAACAATGAACGACTGAATAGAGAAACGGTTGTCAAAAATATAGAAGACGAATGATTATTTCTCTATTTTACCTGCTGCTCTAGACCTGATCCATTCTGGTTGGCTGCATTACTCATATTACTCCGCCTCGGTGCGTATTTTTCGTGGCTCTGCCGCAGAAGCTCTTTAGCTGTTTCTCGCCTAGACAATCACCAAGCAAAAAATTTCAATTGTTCGCTCCTATCCTCTCTCTCTCCTTCCGCTCCTTGCTGATCTACGAACGAAACTTGTCGATTAAGTCAAGTTGTTCTAATTACAGTGTCCGCTTGTCGCTACTTCGATGCAAAGGAAATTCGAAGACTGACTACTATGAAAGGCCTCTGGCCACACTTGACGTCGACGCAACAAAAATGGCCGAGCGCCGAAATACTGCTAGCAAGATGGCCGACAACTTATTTCCGCCGGATATTGCAAAAACTATGAGAGCACACTCTGCTGGACAATTTTCTTGACGTTTACCGTTCCTATTATTCTCGGCCGTAGCACATGCACTTTTAAACTTGGATTTACACCCTTGCACATGATATCGAAACGAAGTCTATGAACTTATTCCTGTCACCCATTCAATTTACTGCTTGTTAATGCACCTATGTTCAAGATAATAATGTTCATACTTCAGAGTGAATTCCAGAGCTAGATTCAGGCGTTACTGTACTGTACAGTGTACAGGATTACGAGTTTAAATGAAAATAAATGAAAAGCTATTGTAGGATTTGGTATATTTTGAGTTTCCAAATTTCTACAGGGTAGGTTGGATACGAGTTGTTGGTCGCGAATTTGATTTGGGTAGATTATCGGGTTCTCGCACGCCTCTAGTAATTTTATACAAAGAGGAATGAGTTTTTGGCGCTTTTTATTGTACAAGTTTCAAAATTTAATCAACGTTTAATCTAATCGTCTTTCTTGGTGTCGGTTTTTCCTCCTCTGATTCTTCCGGTACGACGCGCAGCAATAAGACCGATCTTACGACCAGCGCTGGTTCCACGTTTAACTGTAGACGCTTTACCAATGTGTTGATGGTTACCACCACCATGAGGATGCTCGACAGGGTTCATAGCAACACCACGAACCTGTAAAAAAATAAAAGTATTTCAAATACCATACAACAATAAGATTTCATCTTACTGTAAACATGCAAACAACTCAGTAAAATAATGTCCACACGAATTATTCAGGTTTCAAATGTCTAAAAGCATCATTGCGAAGTATTCGTAGTAAAATATGAAGATACATATGCATTATAAAATTCTCTACCTTCGGCCAGCAGTTCCTCTTTGCCTTGTACTTGTGATAAGCACGGCCAGCTTTAAGAATAGGCTTGTCAATACGTCCACCACCAGCAACAATGCCAACCATTGCTCTGTTGTTGGATGGAATAACTTTTTTAGCGCCAGACGGTAGCTTTACTCTGGTTTTCTTTGTATCCGGGTTGTGGGCGATAACTGTGGCATAGTTTCCAGATGCTCTAGCCAATCGGCCTCTGTCGCCAGTCTTTTCCTCCAAATTACAAACGATGGTACCCTCGGGCATTTGACCGACAGGCATCACATTTCCAATTTGAAGATTCGCTGAAATATACGATTCAAGTTGCTTATTTTTCTATCGTCATTTCGAAAACAGCATTATCTCGATAAAATCGTTTTCAGGGATACTATTCTTTGACTTCTGCCAAACGTAGAAAAGTAATGAACAAAGCTCGAGTGGTCTCGAGAAGTGTAAACATAACTAGTCCAATACCAAAACTTCTTTATTTTTCATTATTTCTTGATGGGACTTTGCCCAACATGTTCGTGGCATTTTTCTAATGAAAATCATACCAAATATGATATAATTCCAATTAGATTTACTTGTGTAATGATTCATCACTACTGAACAATGAAAGCTTTGTACACAAAGACTGCATATGAGAAAGAAAGAGACGCGGAGAGTTACGGCGCGCCGACACTGTTTAAAGAATTTCCTGTACACTGTTCTTCTTTGCGTCCGTAACATTCATCATTTGTTACACAAGTAAATTTCATCGGAATTATATCATATTTGGTATCATTTTCATTAGAAAAGTTCCACGAGTATGTTGGTCAAAGTCTCATAAAAAAATAATGAGAAATAAAGAAGTTCTGTTATTGGATTAGTTATGTTTACCCTTCTCGGCAACCGAGGCCTCTCGAGCTTCTTGGCCTCTCACAGGATATACTCTGCGGTAGTAGGGATAGTTCTGAGACAATTAAAAGCCAGACATTTGGGACATTCATCGAGAAAACACTGTACAAGTCTAACATTTGTTTACCTTTCTTTCCACAATAGAGGAACTGTCCGGTGTACATTCCCTCGGGTGCAATAAATAATTCTTTACGTGTTTTGAACTTGTACGGGTCACGGAAGTGCACGAAAGCTAAAGGTGCTCCACGACCAGGATCGTGAAGAATATCCTATAAAAAAAATATACAACAATTGTAGAAAACGAATTATTGGCGGTAAGGTATTATATTATATGACTTGAAAACATTTTCAGAAAGAGCCTCTAATATTTACTTCAGCCATGATCAGAGTAGGTAAAGTAGAATTCATCATGTATTTTAAATGAACGTATAAACTTCAGAACAGCGTTCAATCGAAAAATTACACAAACCTTCACAACACCCTTGATGTACCCATGCCTTTCAGAATAATCGAGGGAACGAAGTTTCGGTGCTCCCTTCCTCCTTTTCGTGTGGGATCTGAAAACAGACCCAGCACCCTTACGCTGAGCGCGAATTACTCGTCCCATGGTTTAGAACCTGCACAAAAATAATTGAACACGATCAAATACTCGTTCACTGAACCACCTACAGTAACACGAAACGTGACACTATGGTCCGTTAGTTGGCACAATATAACCTCAAAACGCGACAACTAGAATATAATACAAATTTCTCTTAATTAAAGAAAATATTTATTAAAACATCTAAGGAATCGACTAAGCATCTTCAATCATAGCAACTTTTTGTCGGATGAGTTTTAATTATGCGAATTTAAGAGGATTTTAACACGACAGAAAATAGTTGGTCACATACCAAATGAACCGATATCAAACAGAGAAAGACGCAGCCGGAAGTCGCTGCACGTTACGTTCTTCACGTTGGCTGCATTGCGTGCCCGCCTAAGTATGCGGATTCAAAATGATTTACTTCTTCTAAAATAAAAACGGATATACTTGATAGATATGTTTGTTTTATTGATACTATTAATACTAGAAAATTTTATGGGAATTTATTGTGTAATATCTTCGCGTTTGATACAAGATTCTTTCATTTTAATAAAAAATGTGATTTTATAATTGTAATAGATGTTTAAAAAGACTGGAATAAATATTAAACGAATTTTAATTCGGTAATTAACAATTTCTTTTTAAAGATATTCATAAATTATAATAACAGTTCAAATGACTTTTGAGTATTAGGAGCCTACATTGGCATCAAAGCATCAAATAATTAAATATCGTCAGATGGGTGAGCATAAGGTAAAATACAAGAAATCATATTTTCTAAAATTATTCAGTTCTCGTAGACAATTTATAGAGTAAAGAAATTTATTTGAATAACAGCGATGAAAATTTATACAATATAATTAATCATCAGTTTTTGGTATATCCTGAAAGAATTGTAACATTTCTTCTTCCTCTTTTTTATTCTCTAATGTTGCTTGTTCTTGAGCAACTTCAGGTTCAACAGATTTATCAAGACGAGCATCTGCTACTTTCAATCTTTTATTTGAAGAAGGTGCTAAGTCGTCATCTACAATGCTCTCTTCAGGATGAACAATTGTTGCTTTGTTTTTTCTATTTTGTGATGGTATCACAGCATCATCTAGAATGTTCTCTTCAGTGTGAGAAACTGGTGCTTCATTTTCTTCAGAATGAGAAATTATTGTCTTATTTTGTATATTTATAGATGGCGCCATTTCGTCATCTTGAACACTCTTTTCAGGATGAGAAATTGTTGCTTCGCTCTTTTTATTTGACGATGGTGTTATATTTTCATATAAAATACTCTCTTCAGAATGGGAAACAACTGATATACTTTTTTCATTTGACGGTATCATGTCTTCATCTAATGTACTCTCAGTGTGAGAAACAGTTGCTTCATTTTTTCGATTTGACGAGGCCTCTGTGTCTTCAACCGTTACATTTTCCGTATCGAAGAAAACTGCATTTTCTTCCCTCTCATTATGTTCTGCAATTTCGCCTTCAGGAATAAATTCCTTTTGTATTGTCCTGAAAAATTATTATTATTGTTTCGAATTTTGAACTTATTGTGGACACATTGGAATGACATTTTCAACTCCAAACGAGTCGGGTTCTTTAAAATTTTCAATATAAACTAGTAAATGCATATATTTACAACTTACTCTACTTGAGTCAATTGTATAGGTGGTGCGTGGGGATGCACGATTTTTTCTAGTTCAGCTAACGCTATTTTCGCCTCTTGAATAATGCATAAATCATTATCGCGTAGAGCCATTTCAAATATTTCCAAAGAGTATTGTGTCGGCAGAGGCACTAAACAATGCGGACTCATTTGTAAAGCTCTTAGAAGCCTCAGTAATTCCAAACGACAATCAGGATTTTCTTTATAAAACTTTTGCTCCGCAGAACTTAGGTAGCAGTCATATAGAAGAGGTATTATGATATTTTGTATTGTCTGTAAATATTACCATTTTGTTAATGAATGTGAACTGTAGCGAAGAATGTAGAAGCAGAAAGCTTACCTTAAAGAATGTTTGTTTTAAACAAGTACCACCATTGAGGAATATATGTTGTAATGCATTGAGAGAACTTTTACATATATCTATGTCTAAATAATGTTCTCTGCCAGAAGTTAATCCATTAGTTAGATAAGCTCCTTTTTCATATTGACTATCTCGAAGACGTTTTAACGCTCGTTTCGATAAGTTATGAGTTTTCTGGATCTATAACAAACATTTCAAAGTTGAATATATTACTGTTCCATTCCTCAATTTTTTGCTTCACTGAACTAAAGCAGAATATAGTCCGAACTTACAGTTAATAAAACGCAGTCTTTCTCTGGTACAATATCTTTCAATATAGAAGGAAGATACTCGTCTGCAATTGTTTCTACACCTGATAGTGAATTCGTGTTCACTAGCCAGGATGTAAGACATTTGTAAACGGATATTCTAACATTTTTATATGGTTTCTCACCACTGAGAGTTATTTTATTTTCTAACACTGTCTCTGTCCATTGTAACAATTGAAGGAATAGTTGTAATATTGTTGATCCAAATGGTATTAACTGCTCCTTGAATCTAAACATTATAAACACATGAATTTTTGTGCGATGTATTATTAAGCACTGTTTTCGTATGTATATATTTTTACCCATTTATTAACGCATCCAACACATTGAACAACGCCATATGCAACTGTGGTAAAATAAGGTATAACATTTGTCCTCTGATAGAGTCTTGTTTTTTTAAATTCGACGGTTGTATTGCTAATCCTCTACATAAAACTTTTAAAATGTCGTTAGGTAATACTGAATTTTTTTTATCGAATCCACTGTAAAATATAAATTACTTTAAGGTCAACATCTTATTAACATACGTACACTTATATTATATTGACCACTTACCGTAACATACAAGACAAATAAGAACAGAGATTCAAAAATCTTTGCTTTTGCTTGAAATAAAATTGAATAATATTCTCCTCAGATATATTCGGTAATTCCAGTTTATCCCAAATGCTTACATTTTCTAGTTCTATTAAACTGGAAAATAATACATCCATTACAGTATGTAAACTATTACAAACAAGTGCTTGGTGGTACAACCAACCAGTGTAAGTAGGTTTCGAAGCTGGTGGTTTAAACGAACGTTCTGTAGCTTTAGCTAAAAGTGCGTAACATCTTGCGCTTGAATTAACTAAGTTATCTTGGGTGGAATCGATTTGTGGTAGTATTAGATTCCTTATAGCAACCTGCAGTGATAAGAAATTTAATTTATTAATATTTGTTATACTTTTTGATGCGGTATAAGAAAGGAATTTGATTACCTGGAAGCGCTCACAGACTTCAGGATAATAATGCAACAGTATAGCGATTAAATAATATAGTGAACCACACTGCCTGTCCGAATGTAAATTGCTAACTGCATTTATAAGCTGTTTTACATTTTGCATAGACACTTGTTTCTGTATTTCTTGAATCTCCTTCGTTTGTATAATTAATTGGCCAAGAACTTTGCAAGATATATTTAACTCCTGTGGGACGCTGTGGATGCTTTCTAATATTTGCGTAGCTTTCGACATCCATAGTATACAGTATTTTGAAATTGTATCTTTAGAATATTGTGACAAGCTCTTGTCTAATATTAGTAAACCTTTATACCTGGTGGTAGCTTTATTTAAATAATTGTTGATAGTCGATATAATTATACTTTGTGCTTCGTCCACCTGGAATGAAAATGTTATGATTTATATAAGTTGAATTAATATTTAACCGAAAGTACTGAATTTATGTAAAGAATTATTAGAAATCTATGATTTTGGATTTTGAGGTTATCTCAGATTTCTTCTTACCTCTTCTATACTAAGCGGTATATCTCCGTTAGAACATAATAAATCTTGTAGAAGTTCTTCATATTCTTTCGAAGTGTGATCATAAAAATTAATCAATTCTACTATTGTTGCCATTGTTTTTTAACGTATATCGCCACACGTTTTTTTTATATGATTCTTAGAGGTTAAGTATGCAAGTTATATGTATTTATATGTATATATGTATATATAGGTGCGTATACATACATACAAATGTGTAAATACATGAGTAGATCACATAAACTATTTATAAAACTTTTTAAATTTACATATTGTAATTGACTGAAATATGTTTTACGTGTAGCAAAATTTCTATACTGTCCTATTACGTTCGTAATAAACATATAAAATATTTATTTGTAATGGAAACAATAAAATATGAAAATTATTCGCTTAGCGCAGTATGTATATACAATTAGAGTTTGCAACAAACTCTGTGAATCTTTTTTTACTCAATGCGATTGGCCTCAATCGTAGAAGGAATTATTATGTAATTTTGCGGCGTACTCGCGCGGTGATGACGGTACAAATAAGTTGTTCCCGCACTATGAATGCATTCGGTCGCATAATGAATTTGTTAATTGCTTGTGTAAAAGGTGATTGCTCATATAGTCTTACGATATGTAGGACTGACACAGGTAAACAATGAATTTTATGGGTAATGACAGCTAACGGAAGAAAGGCGGAAGCGGAAATCGAGAACAGTTATTATATATGTATATAGTCTCTATATTTCTCATTGAGCAGAGTTGATTCGAAATTCAATTAAACGCTTCGTTCAATTAAATTACAATGCAATTTGTAATTCTGGTCTCTTATTCAATTAAATTACATTAATATCAATGTTCTGAAAATTATACAAATTAATGCACGTGTATTCAAAACCACGATAAATAGGAACACTTATTGTTAAATTCAATAATTGAAAATTTACAATCGATATTTAATATTTAAAGATTTGAATATGTGGAATTTAGAAGTATAAGTTAAGATTGTAAAGATTTCTTGGTAGTATTTTCGATTGAAGATACACAATGTTTTGAAACACAATGAAGAATGCTGTTAATCACATTATTATATACACTTAGACTTGGTATCTGTTAATTATGGGTGACACGACAATGCAATGTTGCAGTCGATGTGAAAAAAAAGGAAATGTTCGTCACGCATTGCAAACACGAACAACAGAACAGCATTGCGCTCAGCCATTTAAGAACAAATCATCCTCGCGTTGCTCGTTGCATTAGACTTTTATTTGATGACACAGATAGAAAGCAATCATTTGATATGAAATAATATCCTCTTCAGATATTACTTTGGCTTTGTTTGCAACTATTATTTAGTTCCCTCCAATTATAACTAGATAAAAATCGTCCGCATTAATATCAACCTATAGGAGCTACTTTTATAGGAGAATTTTAGCGAGATAAAAGTTTTCTATAGAAGAGGAAAACTATTTTACACATTATTCGTGCAATTTTTTTAGTCGATTAAAATTTAATTCCCGGAAGTGTTCTATTCGGGAGGTTTTCCTCCAGATAACGATTCAGTTTGATACGTTGAAACGTATGATAAAACCTGTAAAAATGAAAGGAACATGATCAAGAGCAAACTTATCGTAGTATAAATCGTGTGCTGCAAAATTCCTTATTGCAAGGTCAAGATTAAAGATAAAGCCGCTGCAGCGAGAAAAAGCTTGCGCACTTTTACAGTAACGATGCGCGTACCGTTTTATTACTGTAATATTATTCACGTCAACGCGATAATGCATTCTTTCGCCTCTCATCTCATTTTTTCCGAGACGTTCTGGGTTATAAATCATGTTGTACAGAGAGATTGATGACAATGGATGTTTAAAGAAATTCGTAGTGTGCACGATTATTATATGTACATATGGATTTATATAATAATTTCGTATCTGGAATTATTTGTAGAGAGAGGGATTTCAAGTCAAACAAACTTTTTTTCTGTTTCACTTGGTTTCTCTTCCTCCATTTGTATAAAATTATATTTTTACGTTCGAACATTGTCTAATTTCGTGGTATCTAGACAGCGGATTTTATGCATTTATGACAAAAATGCAATTTGAAACAGTAAAAATATTAGAAGAGTTTAAAAGTACGAAAAAAAGAAAATAAATTTCTATTTCGCTCCAGTTTGTTGCAATTCAGGTAAAAAATTTTAACCGTTTTTTTAGTAATATCTTTTTCTGTCGACATTTCCATCTGACTTATCGATTATTTAAATGCACGTTATACTGAAACTTTCACTATCAATGACGCAGTGCACTGTCAGTTCGCACAGGTGGGGTCTCATTGACGTATTTACGTTCATACATAAAAGTTGGATATTCGTGTGCATTCGTGTTTGCACCGTGGATGCAACAGTGAACAAATTCACATTTTATAACAAACAAGCCTTTGAGAGCTAGTTAATCTTCTCTCTGTGTATGGGGTGCAAATGCACCCTAGGCTAACGAAAACGGAAGTAAAAAGCTGACGTAATAAGTTATCTGTGATATGTTTCACATTTTTTAAATATTGTATACTTATCTTTTAAAAATCAATAAAATTTCACAAATACTTACATATGCAGACTTTCTTTCATTTCGCTCCAAATATGAATGGGATGAATGGGAGGAATGTTGAATGTGTTAACATTAGAATAACAGCACACAGAGAGAAGACTAATTGAATTTAATCAGAAGTATAAATACTTACTTCGGTTTTCACCTTTCACATCGATCGTGGATGGTTCATCAGGGTGTATAAAAAGTAATGGTCATCCGTTCTAGGGGTGAATCTACACCTCTAGATCGCGCGGTGTACATTCGCGAAAGAAACTTGTCGCAAAATTATTCATACGAAAGAAAATTGTTGTTGAAAAGTTTGTTTTTACATCAACATCTTCTAGTCATCGAGAAGAGAAAAAGTTTAAGAGGAACCATATGTCGTAAACAAATAGTTATCAATCGAGATATAAGCTGTTGAAATGTTTGCAAAATTTGATTGTGTGGATGTTCACCTTATCGTGTCGATGAGACAGAACATAATTGTGCGAATGCTTCGAGCAAACGGTACCAAATCATCTTGTTTCCCTGCCCATTTAGATCATAAATTTGAAGTTGCAAAATGTGAAAGAAAATCTTATGCCCATTGTTATACAGAAGAATACTAATCCTGTATTATAAAATGCTGCCGTACCTCACCTTTCCTTCAGCGGATTAGTCGATATACCTGAAAAGGATCGGTTCCGAACTGGCCGATTATTCTACAACCACCGCCCTCCGACAACTTAAACCCCGCAAGACACTTATAAATCACGCCATTGATGACAGAAGACAATAAGAAAGGGAATTTCCTCGACAGTTGCCGAAAGTTACATTGCTTCGCAAAAATTTAAACAGTTTATATCTCAGTAACTATTTGTTTGCAACATATGGTTCCTTTCAAGCTTTCTCTCTTCTCGATGACTAGAAGATGTTGATGTAAAAATAAACTTTGACAACAATTTTCTTTCGTATGAACAATTTTGCGGAAAGTTTCTTTTACGAATGTCCACCGATCCAGAGGTGTAGATTCACCTCTACGACGGATGACCATTACTTTTTATACACTCGGTAAAAATATCTCCGTACACTCTTTAAAACAGAATAACTTTTTTATAATTATACCAAATGACCTGATGTTTTGTAAGCAATTAGAAGCATTGGTTTACTGAATGATGGTATTTTCTAAAAATTACAATTTTCAAAACTTTTTTATTTGGGCCCTTAATAAAAATTTAAAATATATGTTTTGTAGATCTACATATAGTAGTTACACACCTGCTGAAAATTTCATCGAAATCGATTGACATACACACTAGCTACAAGCGGTTAAAAATTGTGAAAATACGACTTTTGATCAGTTTCTGCTTAAAATCCACAGAATCGTACATCCTTCGATGCGTGTTGTTTTTTCCCGTGTCAACCGATTTCGATGAAATTTTCAGCACGTGAGTAAAAAATAATATTTTAAAAAATATTTTAAATTTTCATTAGGGACCCAAATGAAAAAGTTTTAAAAAATGCTTTTTTTTATTTTTGCATGTAACCTGATCAATTGTAATTTTCGGAAAATCTTTTTTGCGCATCATCTAGTAAACCAATGCTTCTAATTGCTTACAAATAATATAATCAGATCGTTTGGTACAATTATAAAAACAGTTATTCTGTTTTAAAGGGTGTACGGAGACTTATTTTACTGAGTGTACAACCAAAGTGCAGAAAGTGTATATGTACTTGCTTTTAGCTTTTGTTTCATCGGTGATATTTTACTTTATCCGTATTCGCTACGAACGCAGAAAATTCACAGTCTGATTACAGTCACGCTCGCTAAGTAAATCATAGAGGCTTTGACACGGTAAACTCGTGTTTCGTTATGCAGCCGTGCGTGTGTATATGTATGTGTCTTACTTCATCGTTGATTCTACGGTAAAGGTCAAGACAAAGGATACCCGACGTGCGAATATCCTTGGTTACGCAACGATTCATTTTCCTTTTATAAATATCCGGCCGCGCGCGCTAAAAGGCGAGACCATCGGCGGCAACAATTGTTTACTTCCTTACGTCGCGTCATAAACTTACGAAGTGCGAACAAATTAATTACTTGGGGAACGAACGCGATTTCAAGCACGCGATAACGGTAAAAAATAAATCTCACGGTTCATAAAAAGGGACATTCGAACAATAAAATGGGCCAATGTTACTGAAAATCGAGTCACGCATCCTCTTTTCCTCCGATCTTCGACTAACTGTATGCAACATGGAAATTCCACAGAACTCGGGAAAGTTGAAGAAAGGCAATTCACTACCTGCACCTATATAAACATAGTCAAAACGACCTAAAGCTAAACCAATCACAGGTAGTCGCAAGGCCTACAGGACCGCGGTTTTAGCTAGAATCGTCACAGCAATAGAGAAATAGAGTCATGGGCAGAGTTGTGTTGAATTACAATTCAACTAGTTCACGAATTATAATTAGACAGTGGATTTTATGCATTTATGGCAAAAACTTACAGGTGTAATTTGAAAGAGTAAATTCATTGGAAGAATTAGAAAATACAGTGGTACCTCGGTATACGACCTTAATCCGTTCCTGATGTTTGAACTTATACCGAATAGGACGTATTCCAAACCAGCCTTTCCCATAAGAAGTAATGTAAAAATGATTAATCCGTTCTCATGTAAAAAAATCTCCTATTGATATTATATCTACATTAATGGGGTTGTAAAATAACTTAAACACTGTTTAAACACGTAAATAAAAAATGAGATTTTATTATAGATTTTTAAATTTAAACTTTGCTTAATGCTAAAACACAAAAAGAAACAAATGATATTTTATTCAGGGGAATAAGAGTCCCCTTGCAATAAAACCCGACATTCTGGTGTTTTCACCACGTTTTTTTTCTTTTTCCGCCTTGTGGCGCTTTTGACTAGGCTCAGCTTGGTTTGACTTTTATTAAAAATCTGACCAAAGAATTTTGTTTCTGTCTTCTTCTCAGGATGTTTCTAAAGTGTTTCTAACGTGTGCAAAATTCACACAAAAAGATTATGTCGTATACCGAACAGTAACACTGTACTCTTATGTTATTTTCAACCTATTGAACATATTAAGAAAGGAAATAAATTTCTATTTCACTCCAGTTCGTTGCAATTCCGTTAGAAAATGTTCGTTTTGCATAAAGATCCGCTATCTACTCGCCATTCGCGTAATTAGCAATTAAATTAAGTGAAAGGTTCGAATCATGTGATGCAATTAACAGTAATAAGTAATGTAAGTAACAGTAATACAATATGTAATTCAACTACAATATAATTCAAATACTGTGTATATAAAATACAATGTATTTAAATTAACACAACTCTAGTGTGATGGGTCTATCAGGAAAAACTGGAGAGATGTGGAAGAAAACAAGGATATTTCAATAACATTCACGTGCGTATAGAGGGTCTCCGTAACATAGGCGCGGAACTGTGCAGACCCCTAACGCCTACCACTGATCTTCCTTCCTGACCAGAACAGAGTGGTCTTCCCCCTCCTCGATCCTCACGGTTATTCTTCCCTCTCCACGACTGGTAATCCTACGTCCTTCCTCTCACCTTCGGGACCGTCCTTCTACTCGTTCCTCCACGGATCAGTTCCCCTACCTACCGGTGTCCAGTTATGTTGTCGTGGCGAACATTGCTGGGGCGACAATTCGTTTAAGTATTCGCGCATCGCGAGAAATCCCCCATTGTAGTCCCCCGTTGCTTAAATTTTCTACCTATCACCGAACAATCGGGACCGTATCGGGAGGTGCGACAGTGCGGGGACCACCGTGGAAATCTCGGGGAAAGCGAACTTCCTCAGGTATTCCGCGCATTTTTCAACAGTCCGCTGTCTCGGGTACCATTTACATTCCATACCCATGCGTGGTCTCCGGTGTTGAGGATCCAGTGTGATCTCGCGGGAAAACTGAGAGGGTCCTAGGATCTAGAGGATTTTTTTGGACGAAACGATTTCGGAGAGGCGGTGTGTGCACGTCGAGCACCGTGCATGAGGCCTCAGCATCGCTGATGGAAAATGGACATTAGAGAGGTATGTAAAGTGCTGGGAAACGGGATCTCTTCGTGTAACCTGCCATATTGGAGACGGTCGTTAGGATAATTGAAACCGGGAAAAGTTTTCGGACGCGAGCCGTTTCCTGCCGTTAGGGGCCTCGTCGCTTCCTTTATGGCCCGTGAGAGAGCGGACCCACCTTCTGACAGGTGGAATGCGGGGACCAACATAGCCGTGGGGCCTGACAATCGCGATCGCAGCGACGCGAAGCGACTCGTTCAGGTATGTGGCTCTCTGCGTTCCCTGCGACTCCTGTCTTTCGCCTGGGCCCTGCTCCTGCTGCGGTTACAGCGATTCGAGAAACAATTCGAACATTCGTGATTCATCGGGCCCCTCGACTTTATGCGTTTGTACCGTACAAGATTGTTCCTTGCAACGCTCCATCATGTTCGACAATTTTTAGGTTGATTCGTATCTCGGGTGGAGTCGTTGAGGAAGTTTCAAGAGAGAAACAACGCACCGCAATAGTACGAATATGCATTTGCAAAATATAGAATCGTGTCGAGTGTAGAGATGCATTTAACGATGTGATTGTCGATAAGATATCGATAAACTATATTTATCAATATATTTTAGTTCGAATTCCGTCCGGCAAGCTCCGTTCTCAGTATAAATAAACCTTGATCTAAGAAAACTGAAACCGCAGGCAGAATAGCGCAATGATCAACTAATATTTAAAAATGACCAATAGACTTTTAAGACTTTTCTGATAACTAATTAATAATATTAATGCATGTTAATCGCACAATAGTGACTGATGACTAAAGATTGATGACTGATCATCAACTACTAATTCACTAATAAACAATAGCTAATGATTACTCAGAGCTGTGGCTAACTATGTGCCATTTAGTTATCACTAACTAATCAAAAAGTTTTGACTAATGACTATTTTGCTATGACTAACATTCAAGAAGACTACTAGTCATTTTTAAATATTAGTTCATTGTTACCCTACTCTGGTTTCTGGATCAATTTCGTATTTAAAAATATGTATAGGGTCTGTTGTTGGATAACATGTATACGTGATTCGAGCAAACATCTGTTTATATGTACATATAGAAAAACTGTAAAGTAAAAGCCGAAAGTTCGCGGGCAAAGTGAAAGTCAAAATCGGTATGCGTAAAAAGTTACAGGATTGTGTAAGATTACCACACATGGTAACTTCCGTGTCATTCGTCGTGTTTTGCTCTCTGTCATTCCTGAAACTTATTTCTCATTATACAATAGAAGTATTAGACTGCGGATCTTCGTGCAAAATAAAAATTGTCTGCATCGATTGCAAGAAATAAAAACTAATTTGAATGTTAATCCTTCCCTTCCAATTTTGAATTTCATCTACTCAGTTTTGCTATAAATCCGCAGTCTGATAACTAATTATGTATACTGTTCTAGTGAAACATGCGTTTCGTCGGTATAGAATGAACTCGAAAATATTTTACGAACACCTTAATCTTCTCTCTTTGTACTGTAATTCATACATTTTTCGAGCAAAATAAACAAATCTGTCTGCACAAGTATCTGTGAAATTTTATCGATTTTTAAAAGATAAGTATACAATACTTGAAACGTTTGAAACATATTTAATTATTATTTCATTAAAATTATATCCGTTTCTGTCTGCCTGGGGTGCAAATGCACCGCATAGACAGACAGAAGGTTACTACAAATGAATGCAAACTTAAATTGTTACATATACATTTACATTGCTGGTGAGTGCGTTTTCTGAATTTCAAGTAAGTTCGCATACTTTCGAAAAATTTCTTAATCCTTCGAGGTGTTTCCATTATTAAATCCAGCTGCTGTTCACTTTAATAAAGCCTGCACGCGGCAGCATAAACATCTTGGTGAAAAAAAACCCGACGAAAACGACAGTGGAATGATCTCTGCTATCCGCGAGCGTGGAAGGAATGACGGGGCTTTTTGCTGAATCCAGTGGAAAAAATTCGCGGGATATCTGAAAGGGGCAGCGTCGGATGCGTCCTCGTTTATGCGCGGAACCACCGAGCCGGTTGTTTATTTATTCGAGCACGCGTGTTAATGATATTCATCTGGTGCCAAGGAGATTCTCGGAGTGACCGCGTTGGAGACTGCCCTAATGGAGCAACATCCGACAGGGTCTCGTTTTACGAGTTCCCGTGGCCACGGGATCGTTTCTAATGCGTTAATATGTATCTAAACACGACACGTAACGCGTAACCCGGCTCTAACTTCGAGTAATCGGTACTCGCGCGCGAATTATCTTCTTCACACAGCCGATAACCGTACACGGTCAATAAAGAAAGAGAACGATTTTCCGAGCAGAGCGGAGCGGATTAGAGCAACGCTCGTTCCTTAACCAATCGATCCATTAACCTGTTCCGCGGTTTAATTAATCATCTTTATGCAGCCACGGTGGCTCGTCGTGATAAATTTGACTTTCACTCAGGCCTGCACTACTTTCACCGGGGATCTCGCACGGAAGGACATTTCACAACGAAAGATCGCTGATAATCCTGTCAGCGTTTCCTATCTCTAATATAGCAAAACGAAAAATGTTTCGTGTGGCCTATCATGTAGTCCCGCGAGTACCGGATACGTACGAGGTTCTTTTTTCAAATACATATTAGATCGTTCGAAAAGCCATTTCGTTTTCTCAAGGGAACGTGAAAGCCAATTTTCTACCATTTCAAATAAGTTTTATGACATTTTGTTCTATGATCTCTTTTGCGATTTTTCAGGCAACTTGAAGATCCCATGCTCGTAGAATTTCTGTTTTTTATTAGCAAGACGTTGAGTTAGGTCTTTTCGCGACTTTATTAGAAACGAAATTTGAACACACAACTTTTTCTCTCGTGTACAGCACTTTTACCTTTGCGGTAGTAAAAAAGCAAACGGTGGAAATGCGTACTTTAATTTGGCATATCTGATGCGATGACCAAAAAATGCTAGAATGGTTAGAAAACACTACAAGGCAGGAAATGACGTCCGAAATGTCAGCTGTCAAGATATACCAGGATTTTGCAATTTAAAATAATGTTAAGTAATAACTACGACTGCGGATCTTGATGCAAAACAAAATTTTATACCTGAATTGCAACAAACTGGAGCGAAATAGAAATTTATCTATACTCTCTTAATATGATTAATAGGTTGAAAATAATATAATAGTATTTCTAAATTCTTCTAATGTTTTTACTGTTTTAAATGGCATCTACTCAGTTTTGCCATGAATGCATAAAATCCGCTGTCTACTTATTATGTTCGAATTTATACGAGAATTTGTCTTGATCACCAAAGCAAGCACCGTTGTAAGATGATTCGAAGAACTTCACAATACTATTCTATTATTTTCAGCCTATTAAACATAGTAAAAAAGAAAATCACTTTCTATTCCACTCCAGTCTGCTACGATTTAAGTAGAACATTTTTATTTCGCGCGAAGACTCGCTGTCTACCGATTGAAATTTTATTTTGTGACTCGATCGTAAATCAAGAGAAGCGCAAAAAGACGAAAAATTGCAACAAGTTGACTTTTTTTTTTGTTTTTTAAAGACGTGCGGAAAAAATACGTTTACCTACACCCCAGAGAGGGGTAGTTTGGGACTCGGGGGACAGAGATGGGCGGTGTCCCCAGTACCCACTGAGAAAACCACACATCTAGAACTTCTTTAGCCGATTTCTCTTCCACGTATGCCCTTTAAGGAGCCCCTAGACGATTAATAATATTGTCAATACGCCTATCAATAATATTGACGAGGCGCATTGAAAGAGTATATTGACCGTTTAGCAGGGTGTCAAACGCATCGTCAATTAATTAATTCATTGTTAATTCTGGAGCTTCAATATTATTGTAAACCTAAGTACATTGACAATATTATTGATCGTCTAGGGGCCCCTTAAGAACAGTCAAGGCCCCACTTTCCGTATTTCTCTTGACCGTCTTACTTCTCGGGCTCTGCCCACTCCTGTTCTTGGCTCATGCAACAAGTTGCGACTAGACTGCATTTCAAATCGCGTTGGAAAGTGTGCAAAATGTCGCCCACGAAAATATCGAGCAAAAACTGTTTCTCGAAAGTCCCGACGATACGCGGATATACGTGTCATTACGTTCTATCTCATTAGAAAGAATTAATATTCCAATCGACAGGTCGCCGTCGATTTTACTCGATCGTAAACTCACCGGATGTTGTAGGTTTATAGTAGGTAAGAAATTCACGTTGTGGTTAGGAGATCGCGAAACGACTCATTTAATCGGAACGTTTATTCGGCCACGGATAGATCGGATCGAGGCATCCGTATCGTTTCTCGTTCTGTCGTTAGGTGGAACTCGAAAGATAGATTCCGCAAAGTAGGACTTCGCGATAACGACCTACGCCTCGGAGTATCACCTATCTTGTCTTCGTTCACGAGCATCGTTTTATCATTCACGATCGTCTATTTTCATAGCCGAGTTCATTAGAGCGCGGTAGCCTAACGGCTGGTCTTTCATGGATCTCGCAAAAGATTTCTGTTAAATATCTCCGCTTTTCTTTTTTTTTTTCTATTCACTACTGACAGCGTGGATGCTCATGCAAATTCGGACTCGGGTCGTTCGTTTTGCGAGACCTAGAAAATCGTTGGACACTTTCGGAAGAATCGATAAGTCTGAACTGGAGCAAACGAATGCTTAAACTGTACCAAATAAAGCGTATATTTACGTTATTCGTTCACTTGGTTTAGCCTTAGAGTGTTAGACCATATACATATACTTATGGTCTAAGGAATTGACAGGTTATTTGAAAGATGGATTAAACATATATTTTTATAAATTGATTCAAATGGTTTCTCTCAAATAACGACAGAACTTCCCCTCCAACCAAATGTATATGCTCTAAGGGTTTAGTGTAACATTTCTTCGGAAAGAAAACAGCTGCTTCGCGGTCAGACTTGTTGCAATCTTTTACATTTCCTCAATTAGTCGCGAGTGCTCGATGTCCTCTTGGCGATAAAGATCATTTTTTCAAATGACACAATCGGTATCATTTCAAGAGAAGTAATTTCCGTTTCCGTTACATGTTCGTTCTCTTTCGCCAAGGTCGGAACACCTTTATTATCGTTTATTATTGTTCGTGTTCTCGTCGTTGTTCTGCTCGTAGAGATTTCTCGTCTCCCCTACGTATTTAAAAGCCGGAAGGTTAAATACACGCATGCACAGTAACTGGTGATTGTAAATAAAACGGCCAGTGTTTGTGCGTCAGTCCACAAAGCGGTATTCAAACTTCTTATTTTAAGATTTTGGTTCAGGAGTCGGTATATTCGTCGATTCGACAGTTTTTGCATGACCGTGACGGGACGACGCTGTATCAATAGTAAAAGACGCTAATGTAGCCGAGAAATATGCAAAAATCTTCCATTGAACTTGTCTTCAATTTTTGAATAATGTATTTTTCAGTTTTATCATGCGCTGACTGTTTTTAATACTTTTTATTCATGAAATAATCATTATTATTAGACAGATGACATTTATGACGAAAATGGGTAGGTATGATTGAAAACAGTAAAAACGTTATTAAACATATCACGACAGAAAATTACTTTGTATTTCACACGAGATTGTTGCAATCCAGGTAGAACATTTTTATTTTGTATAAAGATCCGCTGTCTAATGATTATATATATATACATTCTATATTATGTATATTACAGTAGAGTATACTATATTTCCTAGTAATTATGATAAGGTATTGTTAGTGCTTATATGTACGTTAATACTTATCAAAACAATGATCAAGTAGTATCACGAAGGATGTGTTGGACCCGACATGCAACAAATCAAATATGGAGTATTTTTTAAAACTGTTGTTACATCGATCTTCGTCTATCATGTATTATTCATTGCACGTACATCGACCAATTATGATCACGTCAAACTCCTTGAACTCGATCAATAAACATCTCAATCATCCGGTGATTCCATATTATCCTTTTTTTTGCAGGCATCGTGCGGAAAATACACGATGCCGTTGTAAAAAAGTGTGTCCGAAGATTAATAATAATTGCAACTTTTATGTGTCGTGATTGCTGTTGATTGCAACAGTGTCATGGTCAAATTATCATGTAAAATTAATTCGTGTAATTGATTGTATCGAAGAGATTGAATATCGTTTTCTTCTGGAAGGGGTGTACGATGACTCCCATTAATATTCGGACGCTCTCAAAAAAACGGTAACGTTTTTAATATTGGACTGTACGATTTGAACATTCTTGAAAAGTTAGAGCAATTAGTTTACTACATGAAAGTTGCATGTTACAACTTTTTTATGTGAAAAACTGCAATTTTTATCATCTTTAAACGTTCGCAGCTCATTGCAACCTCGATTACTTTCGATGAAATTTTGATCGACGAAAAGTGTTTCCTACATTTTCCATATAAGCCTACATAAAAAAGTTGCAAAATACAACCTGCCTAGTATTTTCTCTGTAATGCCGACAACGTGCAATTCTCTTAAAAAATTTGTGTCACTTTGTGTAGCAAACCAATTGTTCTAACTCCTCAAGAAAGTTCAAATCGTATGGTCCAATATTAAAAAGTTATCGTCTTTTTAAGAGTGTCCGAATATTAGTGGGAGTGACTGTTACTGTGTGCCTTTGCGAGACGCGACTGAAAATATGCAATTCAGAATAAAATATTGTGCGAGTGAACCTCTGATATTTAGGCTCGATATTGTTCGACATGTATTTATAATATTATTTTAACGATCCGTTTTGAACGTGAAGAGCGTCAAAGTAATTTGTTCCTGGCATTTCTTTTGTTGGTTCATTATGAAGGAATTGTACGGTTACAAATGATCGCATAATTTGAGACATGTAATTTGTAATTTCAGTAAGGAATACAATTTCCAAAAGCAATCTTGTTAGGTCATTTCTGGTTACGCAACACGGTGACGCCAAATATACGTGAATTTTTTTAGGATTGTTTGAAGCTATTCAGAATTAACACTACCTGCATATTATGCAATTCGCAATCCATCAATTTAAACTGTCAGGCGGTCGGGACATTTATCAACTAAAAAACAAGAAAAACAGCTGTTGCAAAAAAGTACACTGCGAAGAAAATCGCAAAACATATTTGATGAGTGTGAAACGTCTTTGTTTATTAACTTTGAGAATTCGAAAGCTCATTCGTAGATTGTAAAATTTATATTGGATACACAAACCACAAGACAATGAAAACCATAAATCTAATGATTAATGGACGGATATTTAAGCATTTATGGCACGTGTAGATTCGTAAAACACAATAAATGTGTACACTAACAAGCACTAAAACAGCATTTTTAGTAAATCACGTGATAAAATGAGAATCCGCAGATTCGCCATCTGTTTAATATGTCCAGAATATAGTGAAAGAAAAATACGACATAAAAATGCGCATTTCATTCATGAAAGATAGTGTATCTTGTAAATATAAAAATAGAAGACAATCGTTTCCTGTCTCCTGAGGCGATGTTATCATCAACTAACAGGGACCGATAAATTATTACTAAAGATAATCCACAGTGGTTTCAAGTGTTCCGGATTAGAGTCGAGTGTTTTCAATCCACGTTCCTTTCAATTCGTTTATTATCAATATTGAAAAACTGACCTCGATTGATGGCGATTATTTAATATTAGATTTGGATTTAAAATAAAGATACAACTAACTAATTGCATGGACCACGATTTCATTTGCACACTTAACTTGTACGAATATGAAATTGATATAGCAGCTCATACAATACTTAAATGTTTAGTATTTTATTAGATACCACCACATTTAATAATGTTAACAATATTGCGAATAATGGTACGTCGATTGTTAATGGTGATACTGAGTCTCGAGTGCTAAGTGTTAAACAGTTTTAGCCAGTTTAATTAAGATGATATCTCGAGAGTCCGGCCATCGTCCGATCCAGCTTACGTGTTTTGTTATCGTTCGATATTGTAATACCTATTTGTAATACCTGTTTATTATGATCGATGACATTCATAATGGCGAACGTGTTTACGCGAATCTCTAAATGCGTAACTGTTTAATTCCACTTTCCGCTATCTGGTAGAGTGCGAATTAAATGGTAAGTTCGCGGGATGATTAGGCGTTTGCATCAGATCCGAACCGTATTATTCCTCGAATGGCTAATAGATAGGAAAACATTTTTTTTTCTAGTAAATTGCAATTTGCCTTCGATGCTGCATCAGATGCCGTGTAATGGACTGTTAATTTTTTATTCATTAATGGAACCGTAATTAAGTTCCCCAGAGTTTACAATTTTATGCGACCTGGACATCTTTACATCTTTACATCTTTACATCTTCGGCATTTGCTTCAATCTTCGTCGTTTGTCATTAGACTGTGGTTTTTTATGTAAAATAAAAATCATCTTCGCTGCATACAATCCACAGACTGATTATATTATTATCGACGAATTAAACTTATTAATGGAAGGAACAAATTTTAGCTTTTTCAACTATTATTATTCTTACATACAGAGTGGTCCACCGAAATGTCTCCTTTATTTGTGATGACTAGACTGCGAATTTTATGCATTTATAACATTGTACAATTTAAACCAGTGGACATGTAAAAGATATTTAAGGACATCAATGTGTTAGTTTCAGCTTAATAGGATATTTAAAAGAAGAATACCATTTTTATTTGGCTCCTGTCTCCTGCAATCATTTTTTATTTTGCATAAAGATCCGCAGTCTAGTGATTACATAACAAATGTTATAATTCTCACTTACAATTAGACCACTTTCATAATTACGGGCGCAATTAATGCACAATATTCTGCAAGAAGATCCGCAGTCTACATTTATGATCGATTTGGAAAATATTGTACGAAAACTCGCAGATTATAAAGGCCCTGATCGCGAGCGTCCTTTCGACAGGTTTTATCAGACAAATTTTCAAGTTGAAAAAATTCCGTGAAGATATCGTTATCTCACCGGTGGTTCCCGGCTTAGGGTGCTTTGCAGCTCGTTAAAATCCGCAAAGCTGCTTCTCCTTTTTGCCCTGTGCGTCTCCCTGTCTTGTAAACGCTCATGAATCTGAAACCGTCGCATGCGATATTTATTAAGCGGTCGTGCGTACGCAGGCAGAAGCCGCGAAACCCGACGATCATGAACTTTAAGGAGAAGTCGTGACTCAGTGTCATCCAAGAGACCTTCCAATTTGGCTAATCGTCCTACGGGGTCAACTCGATTACGCGAGGTTACGCGTCTGACCAAGAATGTCTGCTCGTCTTTCTTTCCACGTATTCCTTCGCCTTCTCTCCTGTACTTTGAAAGACTCTGGCCCTCGTTTCCTGTCCGAAAACGTCACGAAAATTACTATACACGTATTTTCAAGAGACTTCGTTACTATTAACAATTAATAATTCGCTTCGGCGAATTTTAACTGATTTTTTTTATGCATTTACGACCAAAATAGGTGGGTCGAATTAAAGTGTACCGCTCGAAGTTTTACACGCCATTACTTCCCAAACTACTATAGCTCGTTGTAAAAAAACATTTCAAATAAAACTTACCGTGTTTGGGAGGAGATGTCTATCTGAGAAAATTTAACAAATTAATTATTATGTATTTATTGCTTTCAACCATGTAAGGTTTATATATAGCACATACATTTTACAAGCAATACAATGTATGGTTATGTTACAATATGACTTAGTGTGCAACTTGCAATTAGTGTACGTTAATTTTGTTAGGTTACGGTTACCTCAACACAAAAATAATATTCAGACCTTCGATATTGTGGCTATAATTATGAATACACTGCGGATCTTTATGCATTTATGAAGAAATTGGTTCGGTGAAATATGAAACAGTGAAAGATTCGAAAAATTTCAGAATATTGTAATGTTGTTTTTAATGTAACAAAAAGCCATTAAGAGGTGAAACCAATTTTTATTTTATTCCTGCTTCCCACAATAAGTGCAGAACATTTTTATTTTGAATAAAGATCCACAGTCTAATTATGAAAGTGGTCTGAAAGTGACATATTTCTTGTTTCGAGATATTTCATGGGAAAGGATATTAACACCAAATGAATTCCATACAATGTTGAAATAACAAGCACTATGAAACGGTTCGTTTTTCAAGAAATAATGTGATGTGAAATAACTGATAAACTGATTATTCCCTTTTTTTTAATTTTGTCAACTTTCATAATTATGGGCACATGTCTGGTCCGCATAGGAAAGATTTGAGAAAATTTTTACACAATTTTCGAATTGTGCTAGTACGATACCTTTGGTACTCTAAATATGTACAGTGACTCCCATTAATATTCGGACGCTCTAAAAAACGCGATAATCTTTTTAATATTGTACTATACGATTCAAACTTTTTTCGGAAGCTAGAGCACTTAGTTCACTACAGGATATGAAAAGAAATTTTTTCGAAAATTGCAATTGGTCGGAATTGTAGAGAAAATACTAAAAGATCCATTTTACAACTTTTTTATGTGGGCCTATATTGAAAATTTAAAAAATACGTTTTGTAGATCTGTGGGAAGCGATGGAAAGCGATTCTTACATCTTTCAATGACTGTCATTTTTCCCCGCATCAACCGATTTCGATGAAACTTTCACAATGCGTATAACCCGCACAGATCTACAAAACATATTTTTCAAAATTTCAATATAGGCCCGCATAAAAAAGTTGTAAAATGCAACATTTAGTATTTCCTCTACAATTCCGGTCAAATGCAATTTTTGAAAAAATTTCTTTTCGCATCCTGTAGTAAACTAATTGCTCTAGCTTCCCAAAAGAGTTCAAATCGCATAGTCCAATATTTGAAGAGTTACGGTGTTTTTAAGAGTGTCCGAATATTAGTTGGAGTCACTGTAAATACTGTACCACTCGAGGGTGAAGATATGACGGTGGCAAATTCCCAGGGAGAGCATAATGGCGTCGAATTCTAACGGTTTGATAAACCGTGGTGCAACAAAGGTGATTCCCATCAGCATGTCCCCATCATGGTGTTCGAGTGGAGCGTGTTGTACGCGTCTGGAAACACGCATCGATAAACGCAGAATCTCTCGTGCGTAATTGGTATCCAGTCGGCGTCGTCCCGCCGGTAATAATTATTTTCGTGCCACCTGTTATCTTTGTGTGTCGGAAGGCGGCGGCGGCCGGTATCGTCAAATCTCTTGTTTTCACGCGATATTTATAGATAGTGGTTCTGATCCGGTCGCCCGGTCGTTCTAATCGGTCCAGGTATCAATTATCGTATTTCGGTCAACCCGTAAAAACGCGAAACTCGTTCCCCACGGGCAATTTCATGCGGATGACGACGAGGGGACGCGCAAGAAAACGCATAAATTACGCTAGTCTCGATTAAATACGACACCGGACCACGACAGAGAGTTATGTCGGCGTCGCACCGCGACCAAGATTGTAACTGTTTCGTATACACTCCTCTCTCGACGGGCAGATACACTCCTCGACAAAATGATGTCGAGACACACTCCCTGTGTGCCATCTTTAATTTCTCCAAGACGCAGAGTTTCCGAACGGAACGCACATCGTCGCAATTCTTCAAATTAAAGTTAAGCCCAACTAACTTTACCCAAATCTCCTTTTTCTCCGCTATTTTTATTCAATTGAAAATCAGGGAAAGCCTCAGCCGACATGACAACAGAAGGATCGAGCACACGCGCTATCTATATTTTGTCCAGGAGTGTACCTACAGGAAAATACATATACGAGATATAGCTTGCGACCGGGCCTCGGTTAGTATGATTCTTGCCGGTTATAGTCGCGAGGGCCGTGTGTTCTCGACGGCAAGGATCATTCGCTCGGGTCGCGTTTACGCCCACCTTCGACCGAATATGCTGAAACAGCTAATCGCGATACAGTTTTAATACCCGTTTTAGCATCTGAGTTAGCATTCGTAAACACTGTGCGCTCTCCGCGACATCGCGGTTTCCTTGTTTTTCCGTACGGCGATCCGAGTCGATCGCTGGCTTTGTGATTAAGCACGATCTAATGCCAGACGACTTGATAAGAGGCGTTTAAGTGACGAGCAGCATTTTTTCTGCCATTGTCGTCTTTTGACGCTACTGTTTAGAGGTTGCTGGGGAGCACTCGAAAATCTGATCGTTTTAGTAGTGTTAAAAAGATAGAAATTTCACGATGAGACAATCTTTCGATTTATTTTTTTTCTCCTTTATTATCATAGTAAGGCTCCAGTAATTGACCTCGTATCATTTTCAGGAAAACCGTGAAAAATAATGTTTCTGGTCGTAATGATCTTTTGAAAAAGCCGCGATAGGTAAATATAGTACGAAATATTTACCTATTCCGTTCGTAAATTAGATTTTCTATGGTATTAACTTCTTTTCATTTGTATTTTCAAATAAACGATATCAATGTAACCACCTTTAGTGTTTCATTGTGTTCATAGTGTCAATTAGTAGTTTTCTCATTTTCAAGGATGGTCAACTTCTGACAGAATTATTGAATGTTCGAAAATGTCTATAGAATAATATCATTATTTTGAAAAAGTTTAGCTTTGTTACACAGTATGAGAAGTTCAAACAGCATTTTCACGAATAGACAATTCTCGAATAAAACCGAATGGTTCTCGCTTGGACGGGAGCATCGGGGCGCATCGCCAGTCGATTAAAATGAAACAATCGGTATTTTGCAAACCGGTGAAAATCGTCGTTTCTATTTTAACATTCAACTCACAGCCCTTATCGTGTTTACGTGCAGCGCTGCGTATCCTTGCGTGATACTCCGCGCGTGGCTGGCTAGGCCGTTTTGCGATTTCGCAATAAGCGCATGTGCGCGCGGATTTAGCGATGCCAGGTGAACGTACCGGGTCTTCCCGGACCCAGAAATCAGATTCATTCCGTTCACTTCCTTCCTCAATCTTCTGGAACATCAAGATTTCTCGTATCCCTCGTACACCTCGCTTTTGATCATTAGATTGCCGATGTTCCAGCAAACTTTCATTTTTTGGCACGTTCGCAGAGACTAGAATCAAACCACTTCTCGTTTCCTTAATTAATCAATTCGGTAGAAGTAAAAGATTTTCATGATTTTACAATCTCTTTCTCCTCTCATCAAATCATTTGAAAAGCGTAGCTCGACCAGGGTCCGCAGCAGGATTAATCCTTATATCAGTAACCGAAATTCAGGTGTATCCACCTCCGGTCATGGAAAAGATTTCATAATCACTTTGCACGCGTCAATTTTGTGCTTTTTACGTTTGTAGTCCACTGTACTACCTGGAACCATAGTTGGGCAAAAATTTTATTGAAATAAAAATTTCGAATAAAGTGGGTTTAAAACCCACTTGGAAAAAAACCCACTTTATTCGAAATTTCTACCCATCTCTGCCTAAATAGAACCAAGTTTCTAACTTTCAGTTACTCGCACTCCACTTTATACATAACTGTTTACATGGAACTTTATATGACTCGAGCATAAATAAATTTTTATCCAATAAAATAACTACTTTAACGCAAAAGAAATATTTGCTAGTGTAGTCGACAGCTCTGTTTACGCTTGAAACACTACATTTAAAGTTTCGAGATTCTGAGTAGTAATTGAAAGTGAATGGAAAGTGTCAGTGCACAATAGTTGAAGAAAGAAATGTCAGCACCATCTTTAGACACCATGTTACTATCGGATAATATTGTCGTTGACTAAAATCGTTGTCCGTTAAAGACGTTGTCGGCCAAAGTTAATGTCGGTGAAACCTGTGTCGGTGATTTTCATGGGACCCCAAATTGACACAGTGGCAAAAAAATTGATGAAAAAACATCGAAAAATCACTGTTTTCTTATTCTTCGTTTTTAGGTTTCTCGGTTGTGTGTTTCGCATGAAAAAGATAAAGATCACGAAGTTTCGGATAAAACCTACAAACAACAGAACAGCATAACATATTTCGGGAAAACTGTGTCAAATTGATATGAGAGATGGATCAGGGTTAATATTTAATTGACTGCAGCATTGTCATGTGTCAGGTACGCGTTCCATATTGAAAACATGATGATCCATTTCTTCCGTTATCAACGAGAGAAAAAAACACTGATCAAACGATGCAGAGGAGCAACAGCAAACGAACGCGTTCGGTGTCGAACGAAATTCAGATGATGCCGCGCACTTTCACCAAATTATAAATGGTGGACGGCGAAAGTTGTTATTCTTTATGTCGCCGTGTAAAAAAACTGTCGCCGATGATGTAACGCGTCACGTTTCTTTCGGGGAATTCATTCCCCCCGTAGGTATTTGCATACAATTTGGCTGACGATCACGTAGTCATTCGGCAGCGAATGTCACGCGTAGATAAAATCCTGCGAAATCGAGGAAACGTGAAATCCGCGGTGCGATCTCGTTATCATTGTTCTTCCTGATACGCCGGGTACTCCCGGAGCGTCTGTCCACGTCACTCGTTTCTTTCTCGTTCCATTTCATATCTATTGCTCTGAATTTTCCTTGGAGTACTACACCTGATTAAACGTCACTCCTGTGCGAATTGCACGGCCCAGTCCAATCCAATCAGGGTCGAGGACCCTTTTGTCTCCATGAAGGAATTGTTCGTCTCCATTTGGCACGATTCTCTCGATGTTGCATCAATTGATTGCCATTAAATGCCACTTTTATAATTATTATGGACACGAATCAGGGTTTACAATCCCGCAGGATAGATGTGGGATTTATTTTAATAAGGATTTAGTTCTTCTAACTAATATATATGTATACAGGATGTCTCAAATGAAGGAGGCCATCTAAATATCTCCTTTATTTTTAATGGCACAAAAAATATTTGTGGCATAATTTAAATGGTATCGAAGGAGGAATATCATAGAAGAACAATTTGTTTTGTCCGGTTATTTTTTCATAGTTTTTTCAGTCATCGTTATTTTTTTATTGGGAAACTTAATTTTTTTTTATTCCATCTTATAGCGGCTGAAAAAATACATTTGAATATGCTTAAGTCATTAACAAGATGGAATAAAAAAATAAGTTTTCCCGATAAAAAATAACGACAACCTTGAAGAAAACTGTGAAAAAATAATCGGACCAAAAAGAATAGTTCTTCTATGATATTCTCCTTCGATACCATTTAAATTATGCCATAAAAAATAAATTTCAGACATATTCGGCCCCATATTCCTTTTGTAATATAGTAATAAATCAATAAATATATTTTCAAGATTTTTACTGGTTTTGGTAGAAGTATATAGCTTCGTCTTAACCTCGGTAGTTCTAGTGTTAATAAAGAAACAAATTTTACTTAATGAGAGATAATCATCTTTAATCATAGTGATAAAAATTTATTAACAAAATAAAAACAAAATCTAAATCTACATCTAACACGAGTCCAGTTTCTTAGACAAAATAATTACGTTAATGGCCAGAGTTGGACAAAAATTTTATTTGAATGAAAATTTCGAATAAAATGGGTTTTTTCCTAGTGGGTTTTAAACCCACTTTATTCGAAATTTTTATTCAAATACAATTTTTGCCCAACTCTGTTATTGGCTAATACAGGAACATCAAGAAATCAGGTTACGCAATCCAGCGATAAAAATGAAATTAGTGTAGCCCAGGGTCGATGAACCATTAACCGCGAGGCAGCTTCCTCACACTTCTAATTAAGGAAGATGATGTTTAGGTCGATTTAAAGATTCGCTCTTCTGGTGCGGAGGAATTCTTTTCCCGTACGTTTCCCAGCTGCATGAGTTATGACAACCCATCAGCTCGTACAGAGCGCGTAGAGTGCCTTCGCTTGCCCCTTTTCTTACCTCCACGCAGTCCCGCTAGCCAACTTTTCTGCCATAGCACATAACAACGGTCGCTAATGTGTTAACACTGAAACTTGCATGATGTTGTTCGGAACCGTTCCTGCGAAATTCAAAGTAAAGTTTAATATTCCCCATTGTAACACGTCGTATCATTCGCAGGGGCTTGTCATTCATAATTCTGAATGTTGTGTCTCTATTGTTGGACCGTAAGTCGGAGAGCACTTCCAAGTGGTGGTATACATATGTGTAGCAGAGTTGCTCCGCACAAGCTCGAGTGTGACGCAGTTCACGTTTCATTCGGAATCTATGCTTTGAAAATTTGGACAATTTTAATATTGTCAATATATTTTCATATCACGGATAGACCGCGGATTTTTCTGCAAAATTTGAACTTGATTTTTCGACGTTTTTAAGAACACGTCCGTGAAGGGAAACACTTGGGGTTGTATCCTCATTTTTCTAAATTTTTAAAACGCTTGCGAAAGACATTTCGTTCAACTGACGTCATTTTCACACTCTTACGATTCACTACAGGCTTAAAAACTAGTTTTCATCGGCTTGTTAGTTCGCTGTTCTTATAAAAATGACAAGCTTAATTACATTTAGACTTTGTGCGGCTCTTGTAATACGTGCTCTATTAAAGACATCTATACAACAAATTTCTTATAAAATAATTGTCATAATTTCAATAAGTGTAAAATAAAAGATCTGGAACCGGTCATTTTGACAAGTGGTGGTAGATTTACTGTTAAACTTGAAACAGATTGTTTGAAATTATTTTCACACGTATGTCTGTAAAATCAACAATTTTTAAGATATCCAACATTACTTCCAGATTCGTTTACAACATATTCAAAGAACAAAATCCAAAACACTACTCCGAAAAGTGTCCGGTTCGGATGATCGAAGTTCTACTATATCGAACAAAAATTTAATCAACGATTGACGAATTTTAACCGTTATTCCCAATTAACGATTAATACGTATTTAATCGTTGCCCGCAATTAACGATTTATAAGTATTTAATCGTTGACCACAATTAACGATTAATGAGTATTTAATCGTTAACCGCAATTTTTTTTAACGACTACACTAGAAGATTAATTGTTAATTGCGATTGACGATTGAAAATCGTTGATTAAATCTTTTCCCAACTCTGATGCATACTGAAAAAAATGTAAACTGAGTTTTTGTTGAGATATATTTCTGTCAATTCTCCATCTCCGCTCTCCGTCTCTCTCTCCCTCCTTATTACAATTTATGGGTAGACCGTTTTGCGATTAACTTCAACAATTGATTAAATCAGTCTCCGATTTTTCGATGATTTCTTTTTTTTAATCAACGATTGACGATTAACTTCATCAATCGATTGAATCAATCGTCCATTTCTCAATGATTACCTTTCTGAACCGTACACATTATTCAATCGATTTTGGTTAAAATTTTAATTGATTAATGCCCCACTCCGCTATCGAGTATCTATGAAGTGTCGAGTATCGAATAAGAACTGGCGGACGCGTCCCATTCATTCGTCGCGAACGGCAGAAAAAAAAGCGTTACGGTGTAAAGGTATCGGTTCCAGTTCTATTGTTCCTGGCCGCTGAAACGTGCACGGAGTATCGCGCGCGCAATTTCGCCAGGTGTATACTCGAAGAGGAGTACGCGCAAGGTGGTCGGCCGGCGACGGCGACCAATCGCGTGCCGAGTAGTTAGGCGCCGTTTGTAGTCAGACGGTGCCGTCGCCCGTGAACGGAGCGTCGTCAATCGGTGCTGAACCGTCGCACGCGCAACACGCTTGTCCAAGTTTTTCGCGACCGTGGCCACAACATTTGAAGTGACACTCGATTGTTATTGTGATCGTGATCCCCTGCTGCTTTGTGCGTCGATTCCACTAGATCCCTTTAATCACAGGTACACAAGTCGCTTGATTTATCCTCGATTACGTCAACATACTCTTTTCTTTTATTTAAGAAATATTCAATCGCGAGAGTATATTTTCCGTTACGCCGCATGCAATTACTAGCCAGCTGATCTTTATGCAAAACAAACATTTTCAACCTAACTTGCAACAAACTGCTGTGGAATAGAAAATTTTCTTACTTAGCCCTTTGGACTCGAAGCAATTTTAATTCGAAAATCAAGACATTCCTTTCAACCCAGATCATTTTTATTCTATGTGATCTTTTTTTACATTGCGCACATCGAATTCGGACCTGTTAGTTCAGTTTTTCAGAATTTATAGAATACGGACGAATTTAATCATTTTAAATCGCCTCGGAGCCACCATTAGAGTGCAAAGGGTTAATACATTTGATAGGTCGAAAATAATATGACAATATTTTTACTGTTTTCAATTACATCTATTCATTTTTTGTCATAAATACGTAAAATCCGCTGTCTAGTGATTACAAACGCACAGAGTATCCGTCACGTGTCGGAGTATACAAATATTATCGTCTGATTGATAAATTACAGATTTCTAGGAACGGGGAACCTAAATCTTATAATTCAATACTTTATATTTACAATTAGTAGATATCTGTTCTGTTACAAATATATGTATATGTTGTAGTATGAACTATTTAGTTACGGCTCGTTGCAAATGCAGGTAACTGTGATTGAATAAAAATTATTTATAGACGATGATTTTATAATTGATTGATTGAAACTGTATACTTGAATCTATAGAATTCGCAGTTCCCAAGATAAACAGAAGCACTGACAAATATGATGAATAAAAAATACTGGAAGTAATACATACAAGTATCCACAATTATTACTAGATAGCGGATCTTTATGAAAAATAACAATGTTCTACTTGAATTGCGACAAACTGGACATACTCGGAGCTATTTTAACTTGCAAATTAGACATTTGTTCGACCTAGAATTCAATTCTCTATGCTTGTTTAAATTTCATGGGCATGAAATTCATATAACAACTCGTGCAATACTTAAATGTTTAGCAACTGATTAGATACCGACATATTTCATAGCGTAAACAATATTTTGAATAATAGTCGAGTGCTTAAGGATTATTTGGTTGAAAATAATGTAACAGAGAGTACTTTGAAATTCTTCTAATGTTCTTAACCGTTTTAAACGATGCCTACTCATTTTTGCCATAAATACATAAAATCTTTTGTCGAATTGCGATTAGACTGCGGATGTTTATGCATTGCCCAATTTTTGTAGACTTTAAGAAAGTGGAATGAAATAAAATCGTATTTTTAACGGGAACAGCCGTTGTATATCTAAAACAAATGAAAATTGTACAGAATTCTATCGAATTTTATATTCGAGTCTTCTCTTTTGCATAAAGATCCGCAGTCTAATTATTGTCATTTCATTGGATATGAGCACAACTAAATAAATCACAGGTTTCACGATTGTGTAATGTCGTATCTCGTTTCGCAGCTTCGACGAACTACCTAATCGACGAAGCTAATTCGTCGTTGAGCCGTCCGCGTGATTGGATTTCTGATACTGTATTGAATCATGCAAGGTAAACAGAAATCAGACGCTCAAATATGTAGGTAGAAAAGCGAGTTGAAGAAATGAACGTTCAGCTGACAAGAAATAATCGATCGATGAATTTACGTTGCCCGTTAGATGTCAGGGTAATTAGGGTCGATATCAACAACACAGAAATATCGCAGATAATGCCGGCGTAGTTATCTAACTTGCATTATCGAAAATTGGACAAAGAGAGATACCGGCCTTTCTCCGATACCGCTCCGCGTTGCATTTCCATAAATGCAGATACAAATTTACGTCAAGGTCGGACGGAGAATGCAATTATTACCAGCCCCGTGCTCCAAACAGATTAGCAGAACCATCAGTTTTCAAAACCTTCTCCTGGTAACTTAAACATAGACGTTACATTTCGTTCGTGCTCTTTTTTCTCGCTCTGACGAGAAGATAGTTATTGGAAACAATATTTCAATACAAGCGGCTCCTGTGTTCCAATTTTTATAGTGTTTTATTCGATCTGTATCCACATTGAATTTACCGATAAATTGCAATATTGCTTTCGCAAATAAGGTTCGTCACAGCAAAAGTAAACTAAGAGAGTCATCGGTAGGCTTCCGATTTGAATGGAAACAAAAAATTGCACGAATCGCACAGGACAGGAGCGGGACAAGAATTTCCATCTTCGATCATTTTCAGAACAGTTGATGCGACTTTAAACAACCAAAAAAAGCAGACGAACGTTATGCGACGGTTCTACGTCGTGAATTTCCGTCGCATGCGGCGATCTTTTTTGCCCGCTTAATCCGATGACTTGGATCAAGCAGGATCCGGCCATGCCAGCGAAGGGTCAAGGGTTAAATCAATAAAATCGCGTCGAGCAACGGGTCTCCTTTTTGCCAAGAACTTACTCGGCAACTTTATGATGCAACACTTTGTTGCTACCACCTCCTCGCCGATGACATCGAAAATTGCCTCTCAATCTCGGACGCGAAGTTTTTCTGCAGGTTCTATCAGAAAATTATTCCACTTTGGCGCGCCACAACACTCCCGATATTATCGCTAATACCACGTCCGTGCATGTGCATGCATGCACACATGCACCGAGGATGAACTTTTGCATCAACGTCCCACGGATCCTTCCACGCGATAATACCGGCCGCAAATTATTGTTGCATCTCCTCGCGGAAAAATTTCGCATCCTCTGAGAAAACGCGATCGGCCGCGAGGAATTCGATGCGCGCGCTCGCGCCGTGAATCACGGATCCTTGATCTAATTTGCATAATCGTCCTCTCCTCGGATAGATCGTTACACAAAAAAAATCGTGTCACTGTCGCGGCAAATATTTCCTTTCGTTATCGCTGTTTGACCGATTAACATTACGTTTTACCGACTAGATTACGCACAACGATTTTACGGTTTGATAAGAGAACATTTTCGAGTAGTGCGTCTTGTGTTTGTCGAAGAAGATTAGGCCGATATCGTTTACATCCTTGGCTTTGAAAACCAGCTTTGAGGAATGCGGAAATTACCTTCTGTATTAATAACGAACGTTTGCTCGGTTCTTTATTGTTACTTAATGTGGGAACAGATAGTTTATCATAGGCGAATATTGTTTGTGACTCTATCTAACAGTGTTGGCATGTTAAATGATTCAGAAGTTGCGAAATATTTCTGCAGAATATGTAAACCTTCTTGTTTCTGTCTTTTACTTAATGGAAAAGGTACTTTATTATAGGCGAAAATTGTTTGTATCTTTATGCAATAGTTTGGGAATATTTACTGGTTATTATGAGAAGTTGCAAAAAGCTTCTTTCAATTTAATTACTTCTAGTTGCACCTACCATTTCATTGGTCGTTAACAGCAGCATAATAGCAACGCAGTTTTGTACTACCAAATGAATTGCTTGCTGTGTTCGTTAGAGCATGCAGCAAGAAATTAGTGGACTTCTTTTTACGATCGTATACGAAGTACATCTTTTTATATTGGGACAGAATTATGAATGTTTGTCTCGTTAAACGGTCGCCTTATTGCGTGTAATTTCAAGCAGTGTATATTTATTCAGTGAGCAACATTTCTTTGGCAAAGTTTCTTTTGACTGCACAATACGATTCCCATAAATCGTATCCATTCACAAACAAGCGCCATCCTGCTTCAAAAGAATTTGAAATTTAGCTGTCGGCGTGCTGTATGCGTCTTGTGCTCTCAAAAATGAATATCGACGAGTACTGTTTAATTCGTTGGATATTCTGAACGATGTTTTCGGAGAAAATGTTGTATCTAGTTCTATTTACAAAAAACATTTACTCAAAAACTTGCAGTTCAGATTTTCAATTTGTTTAGAGTTACGTTTGTCTCTTCATTTATACAGAATCCTATAAATCAAATCTGCCATTCAGATAGAAAATATTTCAGTAAGTTTCTGGTAAAAATCCTTGCGCGGTTAATGATTCAGCAATTTTCTTTGACGATAAATTTGTTTTTAGAAGAATGAATTAAGGCTAAAATGTTTCGGTAAGGTGAAAAGCTGATTTTGCTAGTTAACATTGCTCCATGTTTTTCATCGTTCCAACACCTTTGCATGAACACTGACCTGCGGACGTTTGTCTCGGGGGAGCGCACATATCCGCGTTAGCGAGTAGGGTTCTTGATTACCCTAGTTCGGAATAGGTGTGTGACACGCATGGAAACACGTTTGATTGCTCGGATCATTTTTCGCGCGTAGTCGTACCAACATTTCGATTTGTTAATGGAGAAATTGAGTCACGTCGCATCTCTACCGTTTCGCTAATATAAAATCAGTTGCGCGCGCGCAGTTTGCATTATCAAATTCTTTTTATTCTTTTCAATTTCACCAGCTTGTATTTGCCTTAAGTTCAAAAAATCCGTATCCTGGATAACCTTAAGGGGGTGGACTCGTTTCCAGGATTGCAAGGGTGCGGGATGCTGGATAAAAGATCAATCTAGGCCGCGATCGTCCTCAAAAGTCCTATTTTCACGTTTACGAGGCGTAATTTGCATTATTCGTAAGCTTACAGCTGCACATACATGTATGTGTGAATAATGCAAATTACGCCTCGTGAACGTAAACATTGTTATACTGAAAAATGTTGCAAGTTTAAACGTCTCCAAAAATTTACAAAAATTTTCTGATAAATGAAGCTGCCGTACAAATTGATGTACGATTTTTTTTCAATGTTTTGTGGAGTAAAATAGGACTTCAGAGGGCGACTACGGCCTAGATTGATCTTTTATCTTTGCATTACTGAGAAATAAGAAGACGCATTCCGCACCCTTGCAATCCTGGAAACCGAGTCCTACCCCCTTAAAAAAAGTGAAGAGCAATGGGGTCCAGTCCGATGGTAGCGATGGTGAGCACGCAGTGGTGTAAAGAAGCAGTAAAAGAAGTGGTTATACGGCTTATTAGCCTAAAACGAGTCACGCAGTCGATCCCATAGCAGCCGTTCGCGAAATTACGAGTTTACACAGGAAGAACACGCCGACGAAGAACTATGAGATTCTATTCTAGTCACATCTAGCGTATCAAGTGCTTAATAATCATCGCTGCCTTGTTCGTTTCCACCCGACCGTTTCCCGGTGCATATAGTTCCGATCGTCTGTCTTTCCCGCGATTATTAATTACAATCCGACTGAATCGGCTGATTCTATCCTTAATTCGAGAAGCAACAACGCGAGATTGCATTCGCAGCCGGTGTTTTCTGTTCGTGGCGAGGATCGCGAATATTTGATCTAGTGTTACATAAATGCTTCGAGAAAATATCAGTGCATTCGTATTCTTGTAGAATGATTACGCTGGGAATGAGAATTCCGTCTGATTGATCGAGAGATCATTTTCTTTTCCCTGCTTCGCAATTTATGTCTATGTATAATACACTTTATTGATGGAGATCCGATTTTTCAGTGTTGCTGCCGATTCGTTGTTGAACAATCTGTAGCTTGTTTAATGTATAAAGTTGTTATTAGGTATTACGTTGGCAATGTCTGTGCATCGCTTGCTATTTCTACTCGTTGTAAACACCGTCTATAGTATCGAATTACCCGACTGCGGATTTACGGATTTGCAAGAAAAATATGTGTGCGCACGCTATATTGAAATATGATCTTAAACACTGGCTAAGCTATACTTTATGTGCGTTTTCACGAGATCCCATGAATACCTGCATAAACGTGCATTTACTGCTCGTTTCAAACTACACTTCTAATTTCTCGGAACTTCTTCGAGACGTTATCAAACTTCTTTAACATTTAGTGATTACACTGTCCAACAAATTTCAACTTTTTTTGTGATTTCAATATACTGTTGGGTCCTTCTTATAGAGTTTTTTGCGCTGATTCCGAATCTGGTTTTAATTTTTTTCCTATACGTCCAGTTTTTGAAAATCATGGCTTTGAAAAAAAAACATATTTTTCAACTTTAAACAAATATTGTGATGTTATTATAAAAGATATTGAATTGTTGTTTACAGCAAACGATTCTGTAGACTTTCCCGAATACAGTGATATCCAATATGAATACATTATGATTGTTTAAACATGTTTAAACAATGATTAAAGACGGAGATGCACCACTTTTGCACCAATTTTTGCGGATATTTTCGAATTTATCTCAAAAAATAAGGGTCCAGCGAAAAATTGAACTATACCACGCGAAAGAGCAGACTTTTATCTTGAGAAACCCCCCTGTGAAGTTTGCATGGTCGACGTTTTTACCGAACCAGAAAGCAAAATATCTTCGCCCGACATGCGTTGACGCCAGTGGTGCTCTTCCACTAGCGCGGTCGTTCGTCGGGATACGGCGCGGCGCGCTGCGGTGAAACGGCGCGTGGCTATAAGCGCGCAATTATGTCAGCTTACTTAAATGTAATATTTTATTAAATGTTATACTATTGTTATTTATTATTTATTAGTATATTTATTCAGTATAAATTATTTTATGTATTTTTTAATGTTAGTCTCTCGTTTATAGTATATTTCATACAAAAAATACCTTTTGTAACAAAAAAATAATTTATTCACACACTACACTATTACACTATTTACAATGCTAATATATATGTGTACACTATTCAGATATAATACACTACTAAAATACATATATTATATACAGAACAACTAAAATACTATAAATAACTATAAATGTTTTTTATGAAGTTTTATACGTAGCAATGCAGATTTGAAATGCTTGACACGACTGATTTCAACAAACACAAAGCCGAAACTGAACTCTGGCATCAGTTTTCTTAAGAACCAACACGATACATATTTTGAAATAAATGATGGTCTACGGACAACGGAATACATACAATGTAAGGAAAGTCTGCAATGCGGTGACTGAAAAATTTTATTTTCAGTAATTGTCGTCTTATCTATGTATTGTAATTATAGTGCCAATGAACACTCGAGATTCTTCCGAGTAAAATAAGTCCAAACACAATATAAACGGGACTATTTTTATTGACTTAAATACATAATTAAAATAGTTTGCTCCATATTAAATCGATATAGTGTATTATATCTGAATAGTGTACACATATATATTAGCATTGTAAATAGTGTAATAGTGTAGTGTGTGAATAAATTATTTTTTTGTTACAAAAGGTATTTTTTGTATTAAATATACCATAAACGAGAGACTAACATTAAAAAATACATAAAATAATTTATACAGAATAAATATACTAATAAATAATAAATAACAATAGTATAACACATTTAATAAAATATTACATTTAAGTAAGCTGACATAATTGCGCGCTTATAGCCACGCGCCGTTTCACCGCAGCGCGCCGCGCCGTATCCCGACGAACGACCGCGCTAGTGGAAGAGCACCACTGGCGTCAACGCATGTCGGGCGAAGATATTTTGCTTTCTGGTTCGGTAAAAACGTCGACCATGCAAACTTCACAGGGGGGTTTCTCAAGATAAAAGTCTGCTCTTTCGCGTGGTATAGTTCAATTTTTCGCTGGACCCTTATTTTTTGAGATAAATTCGAAAATATCCGCAAAAATTGGTGCAAAAGTGGTGCATCTCCGTCTTTAATCATTGTTTAAACATGTTTAAACAATCATAATGTATTAATATTGGATATCACTGTATTCGGGAAAGTCTACAGAATCTTTTTCTGTAAACAACAATTCAATATCTTTTATAATAACATCGCAATATTTGTTTAAAGTTGAAAAATATGTCTTTTTTTAAAACTCCATTTTCTCAAAAACTGGACGTATAGGAAAAAAATTAAAACCAGATTCGGAATCAGCGCAAAAAACTCTATAAGAAGGACCCAACAGTATATTGAAATCAAATTTGGTGTTGGACAGTGTTATCAGACTACGGATTTTAATGCGGATTTTAATAAAAATGGATACGCGCAATTCGAAACAGTGGTTGTATTAAAAAGAATCAAGGACATCAGTGCATTCGTTTCAATTCGATAAGATAGTTAAGAGAATAAAAAATTTTTCATTTGGCTCCTGTGTCTTGCAATCAATGCAAACATTTTTTAATTTTGCATAAAGATCCGCAGTTTAGCGATTATAAGTTTTGCACTCGAACTCGCGAACACATTTTCTGTCCAAAGCATATTTTTAACTCCTTGCACTATGATTTATTTTACGAGTTCAGTGATTATATGTATTGTATGCACATATGTTCTCCAATAGCTGTACATACTGTTTTTTCAAATATCTTGTCACTAGGGGTGCTTGATTTTGGAACTTCTTCAAAGTTCTGGGCTATAATTTGGAGAGCTGTATTTTAATTATTGGCTTGGCAAATAAGTTCGTTCGGTTTTTTACATTGGAATAAATCACAAAAACTGAACGAACTTAGTTGCCAACCTAATATATTGTATTACAATTATATTGTATTTCAATTACACATCTGATTAAAATACTTAGTAATTGAATTAATTGAAAGGTTTGAATTATGTAATTCAGTTACGATGTAGTTGAATTACTAATATTATACATATATACCACAATTGAAATACAATGTAATTTAATTGCGTAATTGAATTACAATGTAATTGAATTAGCACAACTCTGCTGTACATTAACCAAACCAAAATAGAATTTAATTTCGATTTAAAGAAAGTTAATAATAAGTATACGTATTTATTAGATACTGTTTGCTGTCCTCATCACAAGTCGTACACGATATTGTAAGGCAAAGGGTTAATAAATTGAAAGTAACATAACAGTATTTTTAAATTCTTCGAATGTTTTGACTGTTTCAAATTGCACCTACTCACTTTTGTCATAAATGCATAAAATCCGCTGTCTAGTCGCGATCGAAGCGCAGTGCAGTTAGGTGCCGTTAGAACTGTGCTGATGGCTGCGAACGTATTTCGCTTGTCCATAGACCAATAACGAAGCCTAAACGCGATGGTAGACCGTCTAATTGTAGCGGGAAGAGCGTCGCATAATTTGTCACGGTGCTCGGCCGGCGGAATCGGCGCGGAGTGACCATTGCAAAAATATTCCCGGATAATTCCGCGCATACCGCGAGCTCTATGCAGATGATTCCCCCAGCTTACGTCACTCGCCGTGATGTAATTAACCACGGAAGTTAACGAGCCTCGATCATCGAGTTGCCGGAGCGTATACAGGGGATCAGCCGCTGCTGCGAAACTGAACGTCACGGAATTTTCGCGCGAAACCGTCGCGTTCATCCTTCTGCTAACGCGAATCGGAGGTTGAATCTTCACCAATGTGAAGGTAAATCGCCGTCAGTGACGGCGCTAAGAATAGATCTATTTTAGCGATCCATTCATAGCCTCTAGATAAGCAGTGGATCGCGGATTCTTATCAGAATTGTCATTGTCAATTTATAAATAGACTGCGGATTTTCATCCAAATAAGAGTTTCTTCCTTTTGTGAGTTTTATTACGTACACGTAATATACAGTGCTGTGAATAATTATAAACTCAAGCATATTTTTATGTTTCTCATAGTACTGAAACAAAAATTGACGAAAGCCCAGAACATAACTGAACGTCTTCGTCTTTCCTTCCTCAAATCGTGCCAATAATAATTGAACCCATCAGGCCCATCAAGATTAAACTTTTTTTCATCGCTCCAGATCACATGTCTGTACATGCTATTTTTTTCAATGAATATTTCGGCAAATTTTAGTCTCGTGCCAATATGTTTTTGTAATAGCGGTTTTCGCAAATGTTTCCGATATTTAAATCTTCCAGAATGTGCAACCCACTTTCTTACAAGACTGGAATCACAGTTCAAGTTAAATCGACTCACAATTTTAGGCGAAGAAGTTCCAGTTTTTGCTTAAAACTGCACGTTTTACAGTTGACGAAAATCGTGTAGGTCGTCCTAATCACTTTAATTTCCCGCAATTTTCAATAGCAAGTTTCAAGAAATTTTTAACTACACTTTGGGATCTATTAATTATACTCGCAAATTGTCGTTGATTTTTCCCACAACTCTTCAAATCGCTTTTTCGTTGTTTTCCTACATCACTCAATTGCGTGATTGAAAAATTGTTTCAAAGATCCTTAAAAGAATACTTCTAGAGGCTTGCTGTAATACTAGTATCACTAATTGTAAGAAGATCTGACAAAACTTCAGAAACGTTCTGAATGAGGTATGAACAGCGACTGAGTTTATAATTATTCACAGCACTGTACGTGTCCATAAATATGAAAGTTGTCTAACTAAGTCATATATTTCTTGTTTCGAGATATTCAAGGATTACATTCGGATAAATTAAAAAATATTTTTATACTGTGTGTAACATTTCAATTTAGAATTTTATTAGTAGAACACAGGAACCAAATAAGAGTCTATTTCTTTCTTTTGTGGTTATGATATTGCTTTCAGTGTACGGTAGGTAATAATTAATAATGTTAAACGGAAACTTTAATTGGAAAAATACAGTTGCCTGATGATTACGAGAGAAACATTTTTTCTTTTTAGTTAACCTCCTCAGTCTACTAACGGAGTTTAATATTTAGAGGATTGGGAGAATTAATATCGCACCGATAGCATCGATTTGTTCAGCCGTAAATACCAAATAGAGGAATGCACTTCAACGAACACGCGAAACTATGTATCTCTCTATGGCGGAAGAAACGAGCGCATCTCTGCGATAGGCTCCAGTGGCTACCCTTAATGATGTCTCTCGAATTGTTTCTATTATTCCTAATGTCTGCGGTTCTTCTCGGCTGTAAATTATAGAACTGCTCGCGGTAAAGGCACTTAAACCGTTCGGAAATAGAACAAAATAATTACGTGAGCGAGTGGGATGTTCGAGCACCATTGTTTGCATTGCTTTCAAGCTTATCTTTTATACGAAATTGCTTCGAAAGCACATCATGGATTTGATTAAAGTTGGAAAAAGAAATTGTCTAAATATTAGGTCGTTCGGAAAGTTATTTCGTTTTCTCAAGGGAAAATGAAAGCCAATTTTTTACCATTTAGAATAAGTTCTATAACATTTTGTTCTATGATCCTCTGCGATTTTTCAGGCAACTTAAAGATCCCACGGTTGTAGAATTTCTGTTTTTTGTAAGGAAAAGATTAAATTATATGACTTTTTACGACTTTATCCGAAAAAAATTGTAATTTTTTCTTTCGTGCACTGCATTTTCACCCTTGCGGTAATCAAGAAACAATAGGTGATTATAAATAGACTGCGAATCTTTATTCATAAAATAGAAATTGTATTAATTAATTCCAAGACGTAGAACCAAGTATCTCTACCTCTATACGAAAAACGAAATGACTTTCCAAGCGACCTAATACAATCTTGGGGGTAAAAAAGTATTGAATTTATATTATGAACTAGTTCAATTTATTAGGCGCATTATCCGCTAGATGTTCTATAAAGCGAAGAAAATGGGCGTTTATTGCACGCCTACATAGCATAGTAAGCACCCGCATCTTCGATCGGTCTTCAAGAGAGATTCCAAGTAGTCGAGCACGTTCTAAAAATCGTTATCGATCATCTCAAGCGGGGGATCTCTTTCCCAGGCAATTTCGCAAATTCACGGAAAAAAATGGGCCGAGTTTCGCCAGGATCGCGGAACAACATTCTCGATCGGCATCGTTGGAATCCGAGGTGTCGAAGTGTCCGGGGCAATTTCTCCCCTTGCAGAAATCGCCGGACGTGCGTTGCTTCTAGTTTTCGTGCGAGCACGTTTCGTCATTGCGTCTCGTTAAAACGTCGCGTCGTCGCGTTTCGAAATTCCAACGATGTCGCGCGTCGCGTCGCGTCGGACTTGTCGGCTGTTGGAGAAAATGCCGGCGACGACGATTTTCCGTGGCACACTTCTCGGGGAAAAGAAAAATGCCAGTCGGTCGACGGGGGATTTGATCTTCCGGCCCCGACAAGCCGCTACGGGGGGAACAACCCGTTACGTCGGCGAGACGAGGCAAAATGCGGAGGTAACCGCGAAAAAGCTACGCTGCGCGCCGTGCCTTGGCTCGCAACGCCCATAAAATCGAGTTTACAGTAGACTGACAACGAGATAGGGGCTTTGCACAACAGTTATGCCCGCTATTTCTCGCGTCCCACGGACAAGGTGGGGGGAACGGATCGTGGAAAGAAATGCTCTTGCCGATTCTTCGACACCGATCCGATCCGCGTCGAACGAAACGCGTTTCCCTCGATAAAAGAAAAGGCAAGGTACAGGCACCAGTAATCAGAGTCGCGTTGAATTACAATTGAATCACTTCATGAATTCTAATTACTACGTAATTTAATTATATGGTATTCAATTGTTTTGTGATTCGAAATTCAGTCGCTTCATTCAATGAAGTTACAATGCAAATTGTAATTCTGGTCTCTTATTCAATTCAATTACGATGTAATTCGATTTTGTAAACTAATCGATTTTACTTTACTTACTAATAACGACTACTAATAACGTGTGGTCAATTAGTAGTTTTCTTGTTTCCAAGGATGGTCACAACTTATGACACAATTATTTTCGAAAATGTCGATAAAATTTGAATAATACAATTATTTTAAAAAAGTCAGTCTTGTTACACAATGTAAGAAATTCAAACAGAGAACTTTTCTTAACTGGTCAATTATTGGTGCTTTTACCTTACTTTTACAGGTGAAAGTCGATTGAAGATTATATTAGACACGGTCCAACAAATTTCAACTTTTTTTTGACGTTGCGATTCTCGCTATGCGATTCTTATAGAGTTTTTCGCGCTGATTCCGAATCTGCCCTTAATTTTTCTCCTAGGCGCACAGTTTTTGAGAAATTTGAATTTGTAAAAAGACATATTTCTCAACTTTAAACAATCATTGTGATGTTATTATAAAAGATATTGAATTGTTCGTTACAGCAAAAGATTCTGTAGACTTTCCCGAATACAGTGATGTCCAATTTTAATACATTATGATTGTTTAAATATGTTTTTGACTGTTGGACAGTGTTACCGATATTTATTTCGGAACTGCTCCTAGAAACCACGCTTTTATCGCTTTGTTCAATAAAGTATCTCGTTAATTAACGATTAAAAAACTTCCGGAACTGGTTTTGTAGGTTCTTTAAATGTCGCGCGATACACCGTGCCCGAACGTAACAAGATACGTTATGCGCATATGTATGTATAACGTTCGTTCGGTTTTTGTCGCGTACTTGTAAAATTACGACTCTCACGCGAACACACACAACACGTATATGTATACATACATGTGCGACCATGCTTCCACGCGAGTGTGTCGCGCGCGTCGTCGCAAGTACGTGTCACCTGGCGACAAACACGCTAAGCTGCATTCTTATCTTCCGTTAAAATGACCGGTTGTCAGCGAACAACATTCGTTTGTCAAAATATCTTTTTCAATGAGTATCGCGAAGTGACATTCGCACTACTGTTCGCCTAACGGTCCCTACCGTGTATATTTTGACGGAGGTCAATGACCTGCGGCGTTCAAAGATAGCAGGACCTCAAACAAACATAATGAAGCCGAATTTCATTCGCTGAACAGCGTTGAAATGGGAAATCATTTGATCGTCCACGTTCGTCAGCCAATTTTTTTTGCAAATATACGTCTCAAAATCCAATTAATGGACGCAGGCATTTTATAAACAGGCTCGATAAAACATTTATTTAAAAAATTCACCGGCTTAATTGCTTAAATGAATTTCATGAAAGTTCACTGGCCTGATTAAAAGTTTGCGGAAATAACGAAGGAAATTGATGTCCATCTGTGTTAGAATTTTTGATTTTGCTGAAGCTTACGAGTTGATATTTGTCTGTAGTTGATGAAACATTGTTTATGATACTCATTTCCCGTTAAATGATATCGGATTCACAGTAAACTAATGCAGAAAAAAGAATGCAGAGCGTGAAAAATGAATCAACTCCTTGATTCTCGTGAACTTATGATTCATTTATGTGGTCGTCTCTGAACCAAAACATATCGATATAAATCGATCATTGAACTCCAGAGAAGTAACGGTACGAAATGATTAATAACTAATTTCACGTTACAGAGAATGTAAAAGAGATTATTAGTTAACCGCGAATTATTCTACAAAATGAAAATATTTTACAGCAATTAGTTAACGTACTGGAACCAGATGAAACTTCGTTTCTTCCTTTAATCGTTTTAATACGATGATATAAGCGATAACGTAAGTATTAAATGAACACAAGTTTTATAGTCTATCCGTTCATTTTTTCTGCGAATGCATAAAATGCGCAACTATTAGCAACAATTTACTTTTAATTAGTGTAGCAGTGGTTTCATGCTGCAAGGCTGTGTTGCGAAACGAATGAGCTACATAAAGTGATATAATATCGACGATGAAATAACAACATTTGCGATAGTTTCTCTCATTTCTTTATCACAAAATAAAGCTACATGAACGATGTGAAAAAGTACAGGTGTCGATGAAAAAATGAAAGTGTTTTATACAGAACCTTTTTTAAAACGAAGCTGTCGATCATTCAGCATTCGCAACAGTTTTTCTTTATCAAGCTTTATTGTCGTTATGAAATAAACAAAAATCGTGTAACACGTTCAGGTCGATAGTGATTCGGAAGAGATACGGTAATGCTTCGGTAAGACTATTCCCACACGAAACGAGCAAAGAAATAACTCATTGTAAACATGCTCTAGATAGCGTAGCTAGTGAAATGTTCTTATATCGTTGACCAAGCGTATAACGAGAGCGCACGCGGCACGCAATTTTCCGATTCACGATACCATAGTCATCCTTGCCTCTTCGTGCACTATCATTTTTTGCCATAAACACACTTTTACCGCAAGCAAGGTCCCGTTTAAGAACACGTCCTATATACACCGACCCGAATGCTTCATACTTTCTTTAAATGGTTTCTCTGGTTTATTGAAAATCTATTTTGCTCGTTTAATCAGATTAACTTGCTTCACAAATGTGGGATTTAATAAATTCGAGATTAGGAACAAAACAATTTTAATGGAAACTTAAAAAACAAATACACGCGCTAAATAAATAAGTACAGCTTCGTCTCGTCACAATTCGTACCGCTCGCTTCGACGTGCAAAACGAGTCTGGTCTTTCCCCCATCGGTATTTTTCCGTGAGCCCTTCCGCCCCCTCTGGCTTTCCCAAAGGACCCTCGGACTTTCCCAAGGGTCCAAACGCTTTCTTGTTTATGCGATTCTAGGTACAATCGTAAATTCTAAGACATAAGTCTAGCCTCGGCGAGGGTTGTGACGAATTTACGATGCTACACAAATATTTAAAAACAATGAAAATACTTAAAAATCCCAAACAGAGAAGAATAAAAGTACGAAGAACTATACCCTGTAAACTGTTAAAGTGACTCAGAAGTTCCTGTTAACTTTACGTCATTTTATTTTATCGACTGATAACACTGCTGTAGCCAATGTTTATTGCATATCACGTGTGTACCAGTTGATAGCGATCTCTTTATTTTGCTGTTCTCGTCTAGGTCGTTTATAATTTCAACAGTCTTCTGTGTATTTTGCAAATAAACTAACCGTAAGAATCTATGACTCATACTATCGCTTCCGGCTGGCGCAGTTGTCGAAATTTAGTAGCTCTGCTAGTGTTACACTCCCGGAAGAAAAGATAGTACATACAATTTGAAATCAATGTAATTTCTGTTTATTAAACATTAGAAATTCAATCTTTTTTATACACATATTTCTAGTGTATATTTCTTAACATATATGAATGAAATGAAACGAATCTTTATTAACTTATCTATTTTTATTGAATCAAGTAGAATTATTAACGAAATATAGAGGTACAAAATGATAGCACACTTAACGAAAAACTTGAAATATAACAGAATTAATCGATAAAAATCAAAGCTCAATATTTTGTGGGATCTCTTTTAGAGCTAACGACTTTAATCATTCGGTTTGGTAAATATTTATGCAATTTTTTAATAATGTTTTGGCTAATATTCTCCGATTAAAAAATGAAATCATCGAATAATAGACGATTGATTAAATCGATTGATGAACTTAATCGTCAATCGTTGATTAGAAAAAGAAATCATCGAAAAAAAAAACATAAAAGCATGTAAACAGAGTTTTTAGTTTTTATAGACCACATGACAATACACCTAAACTCAGTTTACATTTTTTTGAGTATTCGTACAGTTTTGATTCCATATTTCATTTCGAAATTTGAGCAGTTAATCATTAATCAATTATCCGATTGACGATTACAATTGAAAGGAATGTAATCGTTAATAGCAATTAACGACTAAAGTAGAAATTTAATCGTTAACCGCAATTAACAACTAAACTAGGGGATTAATTGTTAATTACGATTAACGATTGAAGTAGAAATTTTTGCCCAACTCTGACGTACAGGCATGTCAGTTCTTCAGTTTAATGTACCCAATGAGGAAAAATAGATGCTATCTTTTTGTTCCGGAGTGTACATTGCGATTTTGGCAACAAGAGTGTGAAAAGAAAACTGTTGATTGCGAAGATACAGTGGGTGTATAAAGTATTTACTTTACGGTTTACTAGATAATGTATAAATAATCGTTTTTTAACCCTGTTCAATGTATAAATAATTGTTTGACCACCCTGTACGGTTAAATAGAAAATTGAATGATATTTTTGAGTTGTCCAGTTAAAAGATTAATGTCGATCGTGCAGATTTAAGCGATACATAATTTCTGCACACAAGTCTGTACAATAGTCGAAACAGAAAATAACCGATCGCACATGTGTTAGGTCGATTAAGTCGTCCGTAAAAAGAGCCGAGCGATCGCGACGATTAGACGTTGCCAGTATGGCATTGAAATTTATGAGAAGAAGCATAATTAAATTTGACGTCAGCCAGGATTAACTGGCTCGGCAGCGATTAGATTAATCGGTCGGGCGAATTGAATATGGTAATTCGTTCTCCCGTTGGGAAAATGAAAAATCGTCTTTCCCCTCGCGTTTTCAACTTTACGAAACGTGTACCGGACAGCGTGAGACGGATCTTCTCGATCCTTCTGGATCGGGGTTGGATCGCACTGGTCATTAAGCTCAGGACCATTACGAGTCCGGAAGAAATCTCATCCCGTGTAAGGATAGATTCAATTATCGTGTGTTTGATCTAAATTCGGTTAGAACGCGGAGAAAAGTCGACCGGATCCATTGTGTATACGTTTATAGTATAGCAGTATGATCTTCCAATAACCTTGGATTTTAACATTTGTTTTATCTACTTTAATATCTAAACTATTTTTTAACTTTGAGTTAGTAACATATTTCAATTTCATCAAACTCGGTGAGGGAGTGACGTTCCGACGAGTTCACCCCAATCTCTCGACTATAAAATTCTAGAATCGATAACACAGTGTTTCCCTGTTCATTTCATTAATTGTGCCAACATTTTCAACTTCTCTCTAGCACAAAGACAATCATATTTTCGTCGTTAACAAACGCGAGAACAATTCTCCCAGCAGCCGCAACCAGAATTTCGATCGAACGTTTGCCAGCGGGGCCAATATTTTACGAATCTCGCGAAAGGTCCGCGGTATTGAAACATAAAATCGGATAAATAATTCTGGAGGTTAATCGTCGATTTACGAACACTATCGTGAAGCTATAAAGCGACTTTACAGCCTAGAATGTGAGATCCGGGGCTTCTCTGTCTTCGTTTTTGCAAAATCGTTTCCCACAGTCCAGGCGATTGAAGACCGTGGCCGTAGTTATTGAAAAGATAAGCGGCGGCGACGGTACGCGACGAAGAATGCGGCGAGTAAGAACAGCCGTAAACAGTAAAGGAGACCATAAAAATGGCCATCAAGCTGGAACAAAAAGTCACGTAAAATACGTTTGACCAATCGTCGGTAGCCGCGACGATTTCGGGCCTGTGAATCCATCGTCGAACTATCGAGGGAACCATTATGGTTACACTATTGCGTTACGTTGTGTGAGAAGCACAAAAGGAGCTCTCTCGTGGTGCCGCACAGAAGATATCCAGCCTGTCGTTACGCTTAATGAATATTTGAACGTTAAACCGGTACAGAGTTGCCTCGACGGTCGTTGAATCGACGCGTTCAGCTGCCACGTGTTAAATCGGCACGCGGTTCGCTTAGGACTAACTAGACTCTAGACGGCGGACCGTAATTTCATGAAAACGACCCTGTTTTTCTGTCGTTCCGGTTTTTTCGAAGATAGCGTTTGTCCTACGGGGGGAAAAATACCGTGACACGGGTACGAGGAAAATAAATATTGAAAATAATTGTAGATAATTATTTTTAGAAAATATCGAAATTTGCCGCATCGATCACAAGATGCACTGGAACCAAATAAAAATTGATCTCTTCTTCCGAGTATAAAGTTTGGGATCTGTCAATGTTTTCCCGACATCTTTTGTTTTTAAAGGCTGCAAAAATCATGGATATAGGAATATAGGGATGGAGCGTGAGCTAGCATTATGGGCAAGGGGGTTTTTTCTTTTCCGGAGGAGGCAGGGTAGACGTTGCATCCATTTGATTGGTGGTTTTTCTGCGCATACTCTCTACCGCCAAGTATGAAAAATGTTTACAGTTTTACAGATTGCTTACATATATCTGACAAGTTGAAACTAGAAAAGTGATAGTTAACCCTTTGTCCTATAATAACGTATGACACTCGTGATATGAATTATGTTCCAAATATGTATTATAATGAACGTTGTTAAATAATTAAAAGTGAAGAAAATGAAAAGTTGTATAAATTTTCGATAACGGCAAATAGAACGAGGGATTAAAGAAAACTAAAATTAGAGAATATAGAAAGGAAATTAAAACGTGCAACTCGAATTAAAGAACATACTAAAAGATTTATGTAACTGTATGTAACGCATGCATAATGACGTACTGCGCTTGCGCCGGACACAGCCAATGAAAAAGATGCAACTTCTACCTCGTCCCCTCCTGAAAAAGACTTCCACCCCGCAACGACATCCTCCATCCCTATATTCCTATATCCATGGCAAAAATTAGAGGAATTATATTTTGGCATGATCATGATGCTGACCGATATCCGCACGTCCTAAACTAATTGAATTACTAATTTAATTATTTTGCTTTGGTTCGTTCGTGAACAAATCCCTTCAATTTTCTATTTGCTTTTAAAGAAGATGCACGGGATTGTTCGACTAATTTTCTAGTCGTTCTTACAACGGAACTTCTGTTGAAAAGTAGGATCGTTAATGGGTTAAGCCTTGCGAGCATGATTCAGAGACTATGCTCACGTTCTGAGAGTGTTGTCTCATCTCTTGTCTACGAGGTGCAATTTAGTGCAAGTATCTTGCTCTACAAGCGACTCGGTAATCACTTTGTCTGGCGAAGTGGATTCTGTAGGAAAGGAAAGAACGAACACGTTGAAAATTGTAGACAGTGGTATTTGTTTAATTAAACATCCGACCGTGGTCAAATGTTGCTACGGGTATTTTTTATTTTATTTAAAGTGCAAGAAACAAATCTTTCAAGAAAGTACATCATTTACCAGACACTCCGTATATGTTTTCATCGACATTCTGTTCCTCGCCGACGTAAACATAAATATATATATATTGAATTCGCGTGCTTTTGCGTTGTTATTAGAAACGAAACCTCAAAACAGTCGAAACGGCAAGGAAAATATAAGCATCGACTCACAAACTTGAAAAATAACATTTTTCGTACGAGATTCGCACAAAATTTCACATTCATAACAAATTTTCATTAATCAAGACTAATAAAATTCTAAATTAAAATGTTACATAGTACAAAAATATTTTTTAATTTATTCAAATGTGTGTGTAATCCTTTAAATACCTCGAAACAAGAAATACGTGATGCAGACCACTTTCATAATTATGGGCACGCACATATCCAATACATTTCTTACAAAGTGTACCCAAACCAATCTATCCATTTGATAAATTCATACCGTCAGTTCCAGGTCGATGATTCCAGGAATTACCAGTGATTCTATCGGTGCATCTGCTGCTCTAAATCATATTCTTGAATGAGGCAGGTTATTTATACGAAACGATAAAAATTAACCGCGATGTATGTCTCGCCGTGCGCAGCTATCAGCAACAAAGTGGACGAAGAAAAGAGGATCGGTTCGAACGCGGGATAGTCAGCAATTTCAATTTGCATCGGCACTGCGGCGCAGTGGCTGGTTGCGCGGATCCGACGAAAGGTGGATGGAAAATTGTTATCACCGTCCGGGAGCCTATATTGGAATAAATTAACGCGCATGAGGTCGATGGGCAAACGGCTTCATCGCGTAATCGCGAAAAATCCGTAATACCACGTCCCACGGTGCTGGCAGCCTGTATATCTGTTCGTGCGGCCGTGTCGTTAATGCATAATGCACCGTCGTATACGATCGTATACGAGCTACCAGACACGATCGTTTTCCCAATCATTAATCGGTCGCAAGGGGCATTAGATTAAAGGACGACCGCGCAAATTATGTCCCGCAGCATCCGCCAGCCGTCCAGTGATTTTCACCCCACAATATGCTCGATTTTTCTTTGCGTCGGGAAAAATTCGAACGCTAAAGGATTCCGCGACTCCGCGTTCTCTTTTTGCCAGAAAACTGGTATACCAGCTCTCCGCGGAAAGTGGAGCGTTCGCGATGATGACGGGGATGATTTGCGCACGCTGCTGAAAAATGCGAGCCGACGTTCTTCGCCTTTTTGCACGGACACTTCTGCGCAGCATGGCTGGTCCGTGTACGAGGACTTCGAAACGAAAGTGAAAATATCGGAGATACTCGAGCCGTTCATTACGGATCCCCCTTTTGTTTGATTGTTTTACGTCGCTTCTTCAACTGCTATGATTATTAAGCGACGGGACCTGCAGTTTAAGGTGGGTTCCGAACCAGCTTGGGCACCACTGCTTTAAACGGACCATCCCCCCTAGTAGTAGCCTTTATAAATGCGAATTAAATAAAAATCGTATTAAATTCTGTGGAACTTTAATATTCTGGCATTCTTTGAAAATTTTTAGAAGTCATAAATGCTTTAGAAGTCTTAATTGTTTGAGCACAGTCACGGTGATCGAAAGAAAAAGTCAGAAATTTTAAAGCTTCAAAGGGTCATCACAATTGACGTATACAAACATTGTTCAATAATTGAATGTTGACCACGAAGAACGGCTTTCCAGTCCGTTGCGGGCCGTTCAAAACTGGATCAAAGTTCGGAAACACCGGTGGATCGAAGGGTTCGATCGATCCGATCTCGCGCATTCCAGGGCTCGGGGCTGCGATCCGCTGTTGAACGACAATAACAGCACGTACGTTACAATGTTACGGTACGATGGACATCGCGACGTCCGTTACAGGAACGCTCGTGTGACCGCAGCCCGAGGCTTCGGCGGGTTCCAGTGACGGGCACAGAGCGGGTTTCAATCCGCTTGAGAATTCTATTTCGCCCATTACGAAATGCCGGTAGTGCTTGTGATCAGCGCGCGATCACCGCTCAGAGCTCGGGATTCCATCGTGGCGATTTTCTCAAAGTTCATTTCGATTTCATGGGCCCGTGTGAAAAATCGGTGGGGAGGAATGGCGGTTCTAGCCTAACCATCCTCGGGAGAAAGCAATACGGACACGCGGACAGACACGGAAAGAGATACAGAAAGAGAGAGAGAGGTAGAAAGGAGATGTTGTTCCGCGACGAAGCATCGCGGTGAAGCCGCGCAGTTAACCGATGAAAATTCAGGATTAACGTCCGTTAAAAGCCGTGAGAATATTTTCCGTTGCGGCCGGCATGCGACCGCGGACCGATAAGAATCCCGATTTTAATTTCCCCTCCTGGATGCTTTCGATTTCCATTCCGTGTACACACAAACACGCGCACTCAAACATATACATATACGGACACAAGTCCATGATCTACACGTTCTCTCTCTCTCTCTCTCTCTCTCTCTCTCTTTCTCTCTCTCGCGTGTGCGTGTACGCGAACGCGTGTCTGCGTACGTGTATCGTTAAGGGCGGGACTAACTAACGTCTAATCGGCTGGCCTAACGACCCCACTAACTATACGCGATACGTAGCCCCGCTAACAGCGGCAGCATCCTCGCATAACGATCCCTACCTTACTGCCTGTTAGTCATCGTTGAATCATGATCCAGTGATACACGACCTTTCCTTTGCAACTAGAGAGAGACAGAGAGAGAGAGACAGAGGAGAGAAAAAAACCAGCCCCTTGGAAGACTTACGATACACGCAATAGATACACCTCGTAGTTTGTCTTTTCAGACCACTTCCGTGCGTGTTCCATGGCGACTCGTACCATTCCCCATCGCTGGGACCAACAACCCGGGGACCGTTTCTGACGTGCACTCTCAGGCACTTGATTAACACGTTCCGCGTGCTGAGACGGGCCCGCACGAGCTTTCCTTCGGGACGTTTGATGGTTCAGTCAAGATTCATGTGTTGGAGTGAAATAGTTTGTTGTATCGTCGATTGATAAGTGATCAAGTTTTGTACTCGAGATTCACCCTTTTGGAAGTCAAATGCAACCTTATGCAAATCAATTTCAATGTATTAGATTGCGGCACCTAAATTCACGACCTTCTGTTTCGTAATTCTTTTATTGTATCATTATAACCTCATTCAGTGACCATTCTATAATAATTATAAACTCTACCATATTTTTATGTTTTTCATAGTACCGGAACAAAAATTGACGAAACCGTTTATGCATTTTTATATTCTAATACAAAACAAAAGTGAGCAAACAAAAGATAATAGTTTTAGTCCACAGAAATCTGGCAAAAATGGCATTTGTTCTTACAATTGTGGTTTAAGCTGTGAATAAGTATAGACTTTCATTTAGTATTTAGTACATTTTCCCTTATTTTTTATTACATGTAAGAGCCGGTCAGGAACACTACTAAATAGCTTATTTGAGATGTAATTTGGAATATCTGCCCAAACAGATTTTATTCTTTTTTTAAGATCGACGATACTTTCTATTGGTGGCTTCTCCTGATCGATGGGGTTCAAATCAAAACTCAGTGCTGGCCATGGCCACTTCCTTACAAGACTGGAATCACAGTTCAAGTTAAATCGACTCACAATTTTAGACGAAGAAGTTCCAGTTTTTGATATCTCCCTTAAAACTGCACGTTTTACAGTTGACGAAAATCGTGTAGGTCGTCCTAATCACTTTAATTTCCTGCAATTTTCTATAGCAAGTTTCAAAAAATTTTTAACGACACTTTGGGATCTATTAATTATACTCGCAAATTGTCGTTGATTTTTCCCACAGCTCTTCAAATCGGTTATTCGTTGTTTTTCTACATCACTCAATTGCGTGATTGAAAAATTGTTTCAAAGATCTTTAAAAGAATACTTTTAGAGACTTGCTGTAATATTACTAATCACTAAGAGGATCTGACAAAGCTTCAGAAACGTTCTGAATGAGATATGAACAGCGACTGAGTTTATAAATATTCACAGCTCTTTGTTTTGAAATATTCAGCTACTACATTGCACGAAGAAGAGATAGCAAGAAACTGTTAACATCGAAAAGGTAGTACTACCTCATCATAAATGTAGTAAAACTTACTTAGTGGGTTCTTGGAAATAATAACGAAAAAATACAGGAAATAAGTGTGAGTTTATAATTATTCACAGCACTGTGTATCATTGAAAAGCTCTGAATTTTGTGACTCTGAAACATGTAAATATAAATCGGAAAAAAGGAATAAAATTTTTTCATTTGACGCCTCGTTTTCGTGAAAATCGAGTTTATAGATCCGCCGAGATCGTGTGCTTTAATTTTTAGGATATGCAGGAAGTAAAATTGGTCGGTAATGATCAGACGCGTCGGACAATTCCTATTCAATAGCATTCCTATTCGCTAGACTTTCAAACTCGGTTTTCTCGTAAACGAAGCCTCAAACGAAAAAATGTTATTCCTTTTGTTTGGTTTATATCCACACATAGAATCACCCCCTGCCCGCTTATACATGTTATTCGGCCGCAACCTCTATATAAATGACTTTATTTGAGAAAATGTGGTGGTCGCGAATTTAGTTGCCAACCTAATAATTAAATTAACACAATTCTGCTCAGGGAAAACGAAAAATATCCTTTAGTTTCTGTAAACAGGTAACCTCTTCTTTCGAGCGACTCTAATATTAACTCTCTGATATTAATCGAATTACGCGCGGCTCGCCTTTAATTGCATACGGCTGATTGTTCCGGTGTAACTTTGAGGAAGTTGATCAATCTCGTTCCTCGAGCGCAGGATCGCTCCTATACCACCGTGCAGCTGCCCGCGAAACATTCATTGCGAATGGAGATTTATGCGACACTCGTCTTTTTATTTGGGGTTTAATGAACTAATAGAACTGTTAGAACTGAATCGGTTTTACATTTCGGCCGGCGCTCAAGAAACACCGTTCCTTCCGCAATTATTTTTATAACGCACCTGCCTCTTCTATTTTCGAGTCGTATATTCTTCGCCAGGCTTATTTTTACTATTTTCGAAAGTATTTTCGTTGGAGATCGATGGGAACAAGTGTTTCAGGAAGCTTCCTCCTGGCCATGATTATGATCAGTTTTTTTTTATACTTTTTATAATTATGGTCTCGTAAGTAGACAGCAGAAATAAAAATTGTATTCATTTATTACTTTTCCTGAAATGTTTTTCCTGTTCTGCACACGTGAATTTGGAGTGCAAAACCTATGAATAGAGATAAAAATGATTTTATATTGTACTTGATAAAGTTTTGTGGGTTTAAACAATCGCTTTCAGCAGTCGAATTGCAAGCCGGGAGGTATAGTTGAATGGGTGAGATGGCATTGAGCACGAAAGTGCCGAGAAATCCTTGAATGGCGCAACTTCCGGTCGCCTTCCGGCTTCCCAGCCGTCGAGAGATTATTTTCAGGGAAAATCGATCGTCTCTCCAAGGATCCGTCGCATAGTTTCTGACGCGTTTCTAGAAACGGTCGCATTGTTCCTTAGAATAAAGAGGCTCCTTTCAAACGCTGAAAGAAAAAGACGCACGCGACGGTCACGGTTTCCGAAGAAATTCCGTATTCATGCCAACAACTTTCTAACGTTACTTTTTTCTAATCGCAGCCGGAACATTCAACTAGACTGCGGATGTTTATGCAATTTTTAATTTGTGCAGGCAAATTTTGAGAAAATGGGAACGGATAAAATCTCATTACCAATGGTAGTAGCCTTTATAGATCCGAAATAATATTCTACCATTTTTGAAACATTATTAGAAGCTATAAATGCATAAAAATATCTGCAGTCTACATTCAACTATATCTAATACTGAAAACTACTACTGAAAACTAATACTGAAAATAGGAGATCTATTCAAATATAAAATAATTCTTTCTAAGGATAGAAAACACTTAATATTCAAACGATATGGGGAATCTGTGTCACGCGAGGCGAACGTGTGGATTTTCATGGAAGTGCGAGTGAAATTATCGGAGAAAATTTTAATGGGCGTGTAACGATTTTACTCGAGTCTTGTAAATCGATCCGTAAAAACGTCAATTAACACTACTATTCTGGTTTAATATAATTTATTGACTGTAACTCGCGCAAGTAGACCGAGGAAGATTATGCAGATGCAATGTCGTGAGTGAATTTTATAGAAACAGTTTATATTGAGATTACCGAATTGCGTGCAACCATGAACATTTGCTTGTTACTCGAATTTCTTGAACATTCATTTTATTCTGGTTATTCACTCTCTGTCTTTGGTCTCACAGGATTGCACAACTTGGTAAAATCCGGCAAGCACTATGGATATATGCCTTATTAAATATATAATACGTATATATGATATATACAAAATATACAAAATATACAAAATATGCAAAATATACGAAATATACGAAATATACAAAATATGCAAAATATATATACAAAATATACAGAACATACGAATATATAATATATACAAAATATACATACAAAATATACAATATACTATAGAAAATATACAATGTACAATATGTTATATATTTTATGTGTGTATGTACGTATGTAAATATGCATGTACACCATGTTCCCCGGTTTATGGACAGACACAGTCCAATGCCGTATTTTTAACAACAAAGAAGAAGAAGAATAAAATTGATGAATTAATTGTTTGCAAGGCAGAAGACTAATAAAGGGTCTTGATTTGTTTCAGGTAATGCATTTCGAGTAGGCTAACCCGCCGACCAGGATGTGCACGAGTCACATCGGCATCTGAGCATCGCAAACGAAGAAATTAACCGTACACGTGTAAGTGTCATTATTAACTGCACACGTGTGTGCGCGCACGCGAATCCAACTAGAAATCGCGCACGATAAAATCGCGCGTTCCGCGTTGCACGATATCGTCCTTCCACATTTTACGAGCCCGACTCGCGTTCATCGTTCGCAGGAACCACCCGGTGAATACCGAATCGCCTGAAACTTATGCGACAGAACTATTAACGACACCATCCTGTCAGGTGCGAACACGATGATTCTCCCGCGCCTAAAGCCTCGACGCAGCTGCGACCGGAAAAAGATTAACGGAGTTCAGTCACGGGGCTCCGGTCTCGCGCGGTTTCTAATGCGTTTCTGCAACTCCTCGCATTATAGTATGTTAACGCATCGGGAAGTGTCGAGGCGCGTATGCGTTATTAGGGAAAGTCCCTTGAGCAAACGGAGCGAGCCATCTTTCTCCCTCCAAACCTAATTTCTTTTAATCTTCACAGCCTAATAATATCCGGAAAATTGTACAATTTTTTAGAATCCCGACGACTTTCTACGGAACGCGTCTACTTACTAAAGTCATTATTATACTGCGGAGTTTAGTCAACACTAAACCTACCACCATCGGTCAAAATGATCCAGATTTTTTATTTTACAATTATTGAAATAATAATAATGATCTCATAAGGAATAGTTGTATAGATATCTTTAGTAGAGCACGTATTACAATAGGGACCGCATAAAGTCTAAATAAAATCAATCTCGTCATTCTTATAAGGGAACATGTACCAGTTACTTTTAAGGCTCGGTAGGTTTAGTGTTAAACGGTCTTCCATTAAGAGATGTCTTTCATTTATTCGTGAAGATTAGAGTTGTCACTCTTCGACTCGCGGTTAGTAAAATTGTAAAAGATATATTAAAGAAAAGACTCTTTAAAAACCACGATTATATTATATTACACTAAAAAGGAGAAAATCATTTCTTTAGACATTAGTGACTATAAATAAAAGCGTGGAGCGCTAAACTATATTGACGTAATCATCGTGAGCGCTCCACGCTTTTATTTATCGTCACTAATGTCTAAAAAAATTATTTTTCCCTTTTTAGTGCATTTTAATATAAGCGTGGTTTAAAAAAATTTTTCTATATATATTTTTTATTTTCTTCTTTTTAGTCTTTTTTAAATGGAATGCAAGATATAGTAATGCTGGCATGAAACAGTAAGATATAGAAACGGAGGATATGGAAATACGCAAAATAGGATGATTACGAGAGACAACGTCTCTTGATGGAGTCCGAAATTGTCCGAAATGGAACTGAATGAACGGAACATCACGCTGACTGAGCTCCTTCGGTGCGAAATGGGTTAGTGGAGTGGGGAAGAGACAGAGTGGGAACGCGTAGTGGAGTAGGGAGCACTGGCGCGCGGAGTGGGGATCGCTGAACGCGAAGACGTACTACCGAGCGTCGCGCGACGAGGTGTGACGCTGAATGCACAGTTCTTTTTTTAAATTTGTTTTTTAATATTGCATTGTCATCCAGTTCTGAGCTATGTTTAATGTCTCAAGTCTGTAGCTCATCGGAAAGTGGTTTAAAATTCGATTACAAGATTTGACGCATACAGAAACAACAACGATAACGACAACTCGGCAAGCTAATATAAGCGTGGTAAAAATGGGCAAAAACAGCGTTTTCTAATAATGTAAAATTAGACCGCTTAGTGAATTTTGTTTTCATATATTTGAACCGAACAAAATGTTCCAACTCGATATATCAAAATGATTTTTCGATGTTTTGTCGTATGTTACGACGCGTAGAAATCTACGAATTCAGTGGTTTCAAGATTGCTGTATGTCAACTGTCGAATGAATCGGACGGTTACGTTTGACCATCAATTTTCTGAAGTTGCGTAGACACTGACGAATGTCTCGCATCATTGACAGCAAAACGCTGTCTCAGTCAATTTTCTCGCGGCAATCTAATACTCAATTGCTGCAGTCTGCAGATTCTATTATTGAATGACATCGTCGTCAACTCTGTTCGTGCAGAGTAAAATATTTCTTCAATTTTATAGAAGACATTCTCTGTATCCAGTTGAGACGAATTCGATCGGAGTAATCAATTTTTATAAATAATATTATAAGTGTATTTAGCTGTGCGAAAGCAAACAATAAAAAATATTTATTTGCATCATTGTGGCATTCAACTGGAACGTCTCTAGTCGTGAAAGATCACGAAAATTTTTGCGCAACCCAACCGAAATGCAAGTGAGCACTATCACCGTTGCACAGTGCACTGTGCGTCGGTGCATCAAAGGATACAAAAATCGAAGCAGTTCTCGGATCTCTGGTGATTCGGCAGCTCCTATTAAACGTTACAAAGTAACATCATTAACGGGCGTCTGAGTTAATGAAATTTCCATAGCCGCGTTTCACAGTTGAATTCGTCCGTCATCCCGATTCAATCTCCAAGGGCTTTGATTCTGCAGATCAAAGTTTTACGGGCGAGTGCCTGACCTTCGCTTCGCAATAGTGCCGCGAATTTAGCCAATCACGCTGTACCGAGTGACAACGACCAAGAGGGTCCTTTGAATGAGCGTATTAACATCAATAAAATCGAATGCACACTCGTGCGCGCGATAACTGACGCCGCGATGCGCTGCGCTGCATTGCGCTACGACGAGGAGAGTAGAAACTCGCTGAAACGGCATCGAAGAATGGCGGCCAACCACGGATGGCCGCGTACAATTGCCCGACAATAAACCAGCCAGACATTTTACTTGCGTGACACACTTGACATTCATTTTTTCGCTTCCCTCGTTACGGAACATTGCTCGCATCCACCTGCACACAACCACTTTAATGCGTCTTCCTGACTGTCATTTTCGTTTCTCAGAACGACCCCGGCATGTCGATGCAAATATAGATTTTGTAAAAATTGCAGCTCTTCGTTAAGGGGTTACTCACCTTTGAACGGTTGAATAAGAAGTATTCAACAAATCGGTATTTTAACCCCTTGCTGTATTTCAACGAGTCGTCACGAAGATTTCAAACAAAGTCTAGTAAATATGCTTCTATCCCGGAAATCCCGCAGGATTAAGTGCTAAAAATAAATTAGTGGCATACCTCCCGGAATAAAACAGCCGTTGATTTTTCAACGGGAATTATGCTAGTACTAGCACAATTTAATTTTAGCAATTAATCCTGAAGAACTTCCGGGATAAAAAACGTATTCGTGCGGAAATTTCAGATTTCCGTATTTCGAGATTTTTTTACCGTTACAGGGGACAGAGGAACTGGCAATTATATATACATATATCGGAAAAAGTCTCGAAACGCAGAAGCATGGAAAGTTGAAATTTGGTTCTTCATTGAAGCACATATTACAATAAAAATTTAATGCAGTCTTGTCGTTACTGCAAAGCAATATTCATCAGCGGCGCAGGAATAATTTTCATCTTTTGTTTTGCACTCTCGAAAATGATTTTTGCTTGGTCTGCACTAAATATAGATGATCGGCGTGTACTGAATTAATCGAGGGACACTGCAACAGGATATTTTCATGGTTATTCCGAGGTCCTGTAAAAGTCTGCGAACAAGGTTACGGGAGTCCGTGCATTTGGGTTCGTCGACCCCGTGCGCAGATCTTTTCGCAACCTTGCCGTGATTCGGAGTATGTATACCGAAAGAAAGCCCGTCGAAAATGATCTTGACCCTCCCGTTCGAGGTGAAGCACAGCGCGAACGTTCAACGTTCAACCACAACATATTCTTCTTTTCTCTTCTTTTCTTCCGCGACGCAAATTGCTTGGCATGATTTGCCTGTTCATTGCACGCCACGTGAACTCGCGGCTTTGAAATATCATACACAGCCGAACCGGTATTCAGTTCCCCTATTTCCCCGGTTTTTACATAATGAACCGCCTAAAATAAATATAAAGACGTCGTTTAACGAACCACTCCCGAAGCCAGTCGAGGGTGAAGGGAACCGTGACTCGTGTCTCCTTGCTCGTTTTTGCACGACGATCCATGATCTTGCACCTTTTGATCGCTTTATAACCGCACAGAGACGTGTAGTCCCGATTGTAACTGGAGCAACGTTGTAGAAAGTAGTCTTGATTTTTTATCGTCCTGGCCCGAGCAACTTCTTCATAAGCAGCTTGTTGTACGATTTTTGAAATTGAGGACATCCGATCGCCGAGATCGATCCCGATCACAGCTCGCCGAACAATCGCGTCAATACTGCTTCACGAAAGTATAGCAATTTGTTCGACTCACACACACGCCCATTTATGTATTAGCATTATCTGTGGCGCAGTAAAAGTAACTTTACAAAAATGACAAGATCACATTTATTCCATTTTTTTTTGCAATTTTAATCAATTTTTTCACTATCCCAGTTAGAACAACAAATATTAGAATGACAGAAGATGTTCTTTTCAATTTTCAGAGTTTACATTAAAACAAAAATGAAGACATAATAAATTTCCATCGTGAATGGATGGAATGTGTATACATACTATGTTTTCTGACAGTGTTATGGATACAATGATTAATGCCGTACGTCGACACTATGTTTCTTTAAGTGTCGTCGTCGTACTATGCGATATTTTCTATTCTATTTATACGTCGTGTTTATAGAGGTCGATGACACTTGTTATTCTCGGGACACGGTAGAAAAATATTCGCAGAATTTCTAGAGAACGAGCTACGTAACAAGAATGCGACTCTCACAATCCTATAATCAATTCCCTTTCACGATAAGAATTATTTCTGTTTCTCTCGGTTTTTTTCTTGTTCGCGTTACATAAATCGCCGCGCATCGAACCCGATTACCCAATTAGGGATCACTCGAGGAAAGTAAGCTAACGGCGCACGGTGGTTTCGATCGGGGGATTTAGCGGTATTTCAGTATAGTCTGTGAACCGTGACGCTATCGGAGCGAACTTTGCATTGGGCAATATTTTAAAACAGTCATCTTATGCTCGTCTTCATAGACGATTTTATAAACTCGGGAAGAAACAAGAGATATTGAGAATATGGAATATATTAATGTTAATTTGCAAATAGGTTAAAGAAAAATTTATAATTTTATTTTAACAATATTATTATTTAGTTATCAATTCATTTGCTTCTGGTTCCGAATATATCTTCGTTTGCTGCTGATCGAGAACACTATTATCACCATTAGAACATATCATTTTAAAACAATTAAATTAAAAATTATTATAAAAAATATATGTGAATAATTTGTTAATGATAATACCGATATTTTTTATCGTTCAAGAGTCACCAAATTTCTCGATCGATTAATCATTCATAAGTAGACATCTTAAGTAGAGATCTTTATGCATTTATACGAAGAAATTGGTTGGACGAAATATAAAACAGCAAAAGATGTAAAAAGTTCAAGAATGTTGTAACGTTGCTTTTAATGAAACAAAGTCGTTAAGGGATGAAATCAATTTTTACGTTATTCCTGCTTCCCACAATCATTGCAAAACATATTTACTTTGCATAAAGATTCGCGGTCTATTCATAAGTTACGAATGATTTGAGGCAAAATGTCACTGAATTTGTGTTGCGATACTGTGCGGCGATAACGTAGGCCACGACATATTAATGAACCGGTATCCGTTACTCCGATCCGTCAGGCGTGCATCGTGCGAATCGGTGAACGCTTCTGACCGCGGAATGTTCTCGTTGGTTTGACGGTCGGTCGTCCCACGTCACAGAAAACGCGGTGCGTCGTACACGCGGACCGTATAATGGCACAAATTTAAATGACTGCGGTTGCTCGTAGGTGGCCCGTAAGAGATTGCGGAGAGGAGGCTAGGATCCGCGAAGCAAGAGAGAAGAAGAGATTCGCGATAGCGAGCACGATGTGCTTCGTGAGAAAGTCTCCCGGCACGAACCTCTCGGTTTTTCCTTTCCCTTGTTCCTTCCGTCCGTCGGCCCGTTCCTTCTTCCTTACTTCCTTCTTTTACTTCTTCCTTGAGAAGATTCACGTCCAGTCGCCGCCGCTGCCGCCGCCATCGCTATCTCCATGAAGAAACCTCTCTCCGGCGCGTTAACTCTCCTTTCGCGGCGGTTTAATTGATTACGTCAGGGTCAGAGTTTATTTCTTAACGCCATCGTCGATTCGACACCCGATGGGCCTTGATTAATTTTAAGCCTTTCAACCAGACGTCCGACGATTGGCCGAGAGAGCTCTGCTACCCGGTAGATATCCGAACAGCATCGACCGCCTCTCGGTGTTTAGCGATGCAATCAAGCTGTTGCATTCCGCGGGAACCGAACGAGTCACCTCTCGGCTTTAATCAATGTTGTGTCGGCGATTTTACGCAGCCTTTGTGCCCCCGAGGGACAAGAACCGTGCGCCTGTGCTTCGATCGATCAGCCTTTTTCTCGCGCTCTTATGCAAATACACTTGCGTGGGAGCTCGAAGCGCGGCGGGACCCGATTAGGGGATTACGCACTAGATCGGATCGAAAAAAGCATTTTTTTCGAAAACGTCCCGCACGGGAAAAAGCTGTGGTTCGACGCCCTAATGACGGGATCAAAATCCCAAACTTGTGCGACGATGTCTTCAGGTTGCGCATCGAGCGCAAAGTTTGAAAATTGGAGCAGCAGGTTCCGTATTCATTATAGTATAAAAGGTTTTATTTGTTTATTAGCCATCTTTACATAATTATTGATATTTGAACATGTCCCACTTAGAAGCGAAAGTTATACTTCAGGGTTCGTCCTTGTATTTATTTTGGTGTGAACACACTTGATGCATTGTGTTGCCGCTCCAAGTGTGTGTAGTAGACTGGATCGAAAAACATCTTTTTCGAAATCGGAAACGCCCAACACGGGAAAAGCTGTGGTTCGACACCCAAAGTTGTGCGACGATGCCTTCGGGTTGCGCATTCAGCTCAAAGTTTGACAATTCAGTGGAAATATCGACATTTTGAAGAATATCAAGATCGAAGTATATTCTGTTATGGACGGCGTAGAGATAACTAAAACGCTTCAGATTAAACATGTGATAAAAGAAAATATGATGAAAGAAATATGAAAGAACAACTTTTTACCATGTAATGGTAAAACCTGCTGCTTCTTTACGCGCACTAATTGTGAGAGAACTTAATGAAGACTTTATATTATATATAAAGTTACTTCACGCGCTTATGTACACGGACTGAACAGTATCATACGTCAACGTTATTATGCGGCTCGTGAGATTGATTGTGCGAATATGCTTCGCTGAGAATAGAGTTAGCGATGTGTTACTCCGTATATTGTTAACTCACAGCGGCGATCATTATCGGGTTCCCTACGCAACTGATTGGTTGATTTCACTGCTCTAAATTCGATAATTATTGCGTGTAACTTTGATCATTACGTGTAACGTTATACCGAGCACAACTTTCGTTTCTACCCTTTTTCCTTCTGTCGAAGAGAATCGAAACGTATCTCCAATTTATGAAACATTCGGCGGGACCATCGACTGTAGAAATTATTAGAAAGCTGCAGAATTTTTATTATTACTAAACATGATATAAGAAACTATTTTGACTTTGAAAACTCCGGGAGAAAAGACTTTAGACAAAAATAACATTTGCATCCACCTTAAAAACATTTGTTATATCCAGGGACCAAAAATAACAGTTATTCTAAAATTATCATAACAGTTTTTTCACTCATAACAGTTATCGATGAGAGAAATTTATTTCGATTGTTCATAACAGTTATCGATGATCGAATTTCTTTTCTCTTATTCATAATAATTATTGATGAGAAAATTCATTTTTGTTGCTTATTTAATTATTGAGTTGTCTACTCTTTTTCGGATGGAGCAAGCCTGTGAAATTCATTCAGAAGGTTTCGTACAACAAGAACAACACAAAATCTGTTTGTTTGTTACATTAAATTTTCATTGTAACAATTAATTTTACGAATAAAAAATTTATTTAATAATAACTATTTCAAATTTACTTCATCAATAATAACTGTTACGAGCGATCGAAATGAACTTCTTTCGTGGATAACTGCTATGATCGAAATAAATTGATCTCGTCGAATAATTTCTCTCAACAATAACATTTACCAACAAGAGAAAAAATTTTCGGTTACTTATAATCCTTATTCGTAACCAATACGATTTTAGTCGATGAAATACTTGTTATTCTATGATTTTTTCTCTTTTTGATTATAACAGTTATGGTCCCTGGTTATATCATCACTAGACAGCGGATCTTTATGCAAAATAAACATTTTCTACTTGATTTGCAATCAACTGGAGTGAAATAAAAATTTATTTTCTTTCTTAGCTGAAATTCTTGTAATGTTTTTACTGTTTCGAATTCACCTACTCATCTGTGTGGTAACTGCATAAAATCCGCTGTCTAAACATCACGAATAAAGAAGATTAGATAATAATCTCATAATCACAAATAAAGGAGATTAGATAACAATTTCACGAACGTTCGGTGAAGGAGAAAATTTTGTTTCGTCGACGAAAAGATTCCTTTGAGTGAAAGTGAAGTAGAAATGTCGTTGACGTGCGTCGACGTAAACATTCGATCGTGCTTCGTCTCTGTTCGAGCCCATTAGTCAATGCAAACACGGCCAAGTATTTCGAACTTTCGCAACAATGGCAGCACGGTGAGGAACGTATTCGATTTCGCGCATTACATCGACCCGAAAACGGGATGTACTCGCGGGTAGTGCAATTTTTCACGAGTCCGCTAATTGATGCGTGAGTGTTCAACCCAGATGCGCCGGCGCGGCGCGGCGGGCAGAATTTCACAAACGTAAATTCACCGGCGAGTCGCTTTTGTTTACAAAGAAAGTCGAACTCGGACGATCGTGAATTTTCGGTGCTGCAATCCGAGGGTCGTGGACTTTTTACTGTGTTCCCCGGCGTGCCTTTATGTCTGCTCCACATGAAAGCGCCGGGCGAAAGTTTCGCAGAGTCAACGGCCTTCGAGCGAGCCCCGACAACGCTCGTTACACGTGCATATTTGCTTGTTACTTTTTTTTTTTATTGCATCCATCTATGCAGCTCTTTTCTTATGCGCACATTTCCTTACCCGTCATTTCGGTCGCGACAGAATATTTATTCGAGATTGGTTGGCAACGAGAAAGTTATCGGTAGACTGCAGATCTTTATGCATTTATGCAGAAACTGGTTCGATGAAATAACAAAACAATAAAAGATTAGGAAAACTTGACAATATTGTGATGTCGTTTTCAACGTAACAAAGTTATTAAGGGATGAAGCAAATTTTTATTTTATCCCTGCTTTCCATAATCAATGCGGAACATTTTTATTTTACATAAAAATCCGCAGTCTAGTTATTAAGTCGTTAGAAAAGTCATTTCGTTTTTCGTGTAGAGATGGCATTGCTTCCATATCTGTTATTACCAGACTGCAATACAATAAACAGAAACTAAATTGAATGTTATTTCTCACTTTGATGATTTTAATAGAGGAGAAATCATATAATGATATCTTCGATTTTTTTAATTTTTCAACAATTTTAAATTTTATCTTCCCAGTTTTGCTATAAATGCATAACAAGAACTTGGGAACAGGAATTTTGTTAGCGAAGCAATTGAATGAAAACGTAGTTTACTTTCCAGCTTTGTATCTGGCATTTAGGAAAACGGATCTATCGGCACGACCGCCATACATAATTTGAATAATTCATTTTCCCTGACATAATAGCCTCGATTTTCTTCGCAATTGTACTCTCGGTAGAAAATGGACTGTTCTCGGAACGTTTTATACGCGTCTTCCTTGAAGAAATCGTACTCGAAGTGATGAGGACATCCGACTCTGCATCTTTATAGATCCGAAGTGACGCAATTGCGCGGTCGAGTTTTCCGCGGAAGATAGAGATGCGAATTTTCAGTCTGGCTGCTCTCGCAACTGCCGTTTTAGCATACAATCGTGGGAGGTTCCGAGCGCAGGGCGGCTATGCTCCATTTTCCTTTGTCTCATCTTCCTTTCTTTCCGCGTTTTCTATCTCTTTTCCAACCGCCGGGATAATTAGCCGCGACCGTACACGCTTTTCCCGTTTCTTTCATCTTTTTTTTCCTCTGGTACTCGAGCGGATGAGCCATTTTCGCGCGAAATAACGAACTGGCGAATGCGCCTCGACGTACGCTGCTGCTAAAAATTTGTTCCGCACCTCTAGTTGACCAAATTTGGTTAAAAGTTAACCAACGTCATTGAAAAACGAGCTTCGATCATTTAATTTCTGTTCGAATTGGAGAAACCAGGCAGTTTCAATTAGAACAACGCAGAATGAATTGAATAATTAAAGTAGACAGTGTCTGCTGCTAAAAATTTGTTTCGCACCTCTAGTTGACAAAAATTTGGCTAAAAGTTAACCAATATCGTTGAAAAACGAGCTTCGATCATTTACTTTTCGTTCGAATTGGAGAAACCAGGCAGTTTAAATTAGAACAACGCAGAATGAATTGAATAATTAAAGTAAACAGTGTCTGCTGCTAAAAATTTGTTCCGCACCTCTAGTTGACCAAAATTTGGTTAAAAGTTAACCAATATCATTGAAAAAAAAGCTTCGATCATTTAATTTCTGTTCGAATTGGAAAAACCAGGCAGTCTCAATTAGAACACGCAGAATGAATTGAATAATTAAAGTAGACAGGCTGGTGCTAAAAATTTGTTGTTGAATGAATTGAATAATTAAAGTAGACAGAATAAATGTAAGAATTGAAGCTCTAGTGATAAAAATTGATCAAATGAAATCGACAGAATAAATTGAATGCAAGCTGTGGAAAAATTGTTTCTGGCAACAATCCTCTATTTGTTGAACACCCCAAGTGATTGTGCTCGGTCACGCTCTCTCGTTGCGCGAGCATCGTGAGACATTGTCAGAGTGTGGCTAGACTAATCAAAGACCGAGGAAAGTTCTTGTCGTGCCACGAGAAAAAGTGTTAAGCGATCCCCCGAGAGAAACAGTCTGGGAAAAGCTTTGTTCCTTTCCTTGGTACTCGGCTAATTGCAGAATTCTTTTACGTAGAGATTATTACTCGAGCTATGATACTGTTAGTAATATCGTGTCGTATCCTCAATTTTTCCGACTTCATCATTTCCGAATTCTTAGATTTACAAAATACATGTTTGAAATTTTCATTACAGGCACAGATCAAAAATTAAAAAATCCTGACCTTTACTTTTTCCTTTGCAATTGCGACCAATAATAATTTTTTAAAAATTGATCCTTCTAACGTCTCAATAAAACTCAAGCTGAAGGGTCGAATATTGAAAAAGTTATTCGTTTTTGAAAGGTGTACGAATAATTTGTACACCAGAGCTGGGGGAAATAGTATTTTAAATAGCAAATAATATATATATATATACATATATATTTTATTTGATGTAGTAACTTTTGAAAATAAAATAATTTATTTGAGAGAGGCAGTAATTTTTGGAAATTAGTATTTTATTTGAGGAATGTATTGAAAACACTTGTATTTTGTCTTTATTTTCAATTTCATTATAAATATTATTGCTGAAAATAATGGTTCGGATTCAGTACATTTATGAGTGTAAATCGTTTCTTCACCATAAGATAGACGTAAACCGCATATGTTTATGCGGTTTCTCAGAGTATTATAACAATGCAAAATGTAAAATATTTTATTTTGTTGTTTCAGATTGTTAAAATAGAAATATTTTATTTTCTGGATCAAATTGTTGAAATGGAAATATTTTATCTTAAGGTTCAGATTGTTATAATGGAAATATTTTATTTTCGAAATTGTATATCTTATTTAAAATACTATTTTCTTTAAGCAAAATAATATCTAAAATATTAAATTGTATTTGAAATATTTGTCTCGCCCAATAACGCCCACCTCTGTTATACACCATTTGTATGTGTGTTGCGAGTCGAAGATAGTATCGCCTTGAGTGAAATTTGTATTATCAAGCGAGCCTTCAGGAGAAAGTTCGCGCTCGAAGTAACGAATTTTTTCATCGTTACAGCTTCGGTCATTAAGTCGGCTTAATCCTTTCACTATTAACGAGATCTGTCTGAACGATTTCCGCGAGGAATTCAGTTTCTTCTAAGTTTGCCAATGGGAATGGTATGCAGACGTTTTCCGATGAAAAAAGTCTCGGCGAATAAACAAATCGCGTGAACACGGTTGTTGCGTATGCTTACGGTATTGTGGAACAACACTGTAACTAAAATGCCCTGGTCGGAATAATTAGCGTGCCGACATAGAAAAACTGTAATTCATTTTGATAGCCTTCTTTGAAATATATTTTTCGTAACCTGTTAGACACGGCAGATAATATTTCAAAGTGAACAGTAATTGTTCCGGGAACACTAAATTAGTAACGAACACTCATACTCGTCTTGACTTCCGCTTCTATTTTCCTCTAAGCGCAGCGTATTGTAATGTTTTCCAGCTATGTAATGGATTCGGCGAGTGGAAAATAAATTGATACTGAAATGTAATGTTAAACTTTTCGTATAGAACAAGTACAATATAAACAACACCAAAACCAAGCATCGTGCATAGTAAACTTTTCGTGTACGTAGATACGTATCTTTAATTGAATTCTAAAACAAAGATTAGTAGACAATATATATGAGCAAAAATTGAAATCTCGAATCGAGAGCAAAAATGCAACTTTCGTAGGGATCGACAAGTGGTTTGAAAGTCGGATTGTCGATTATTTGAGTCTTTCGACAAGCTTTTAAGACGACACAATGAGCGCGAAGTGTCAGGAAGCACTACGGGCGTTAATCCGATTCAAAGAGGTCAACGAAGCTAGAAGCCATTCGCATAAACTAGTCTCCAATAAGTTTGCTAACGTCTGATGCTACACCGAGGATCGAGGCATAGAACGAAATTCTTGCGAGGTCAGATTACGATCTGTTCATATTCTCACAGGTGAAAAACAAGAAACTGGCCCCGAATCACTGACATTTGGCTAGTGTTGTTCCGTTCTGACACATTTCTCACAACGCCGCGGCGTTTGCCGATCCGAAGCACGTTCGAGGTCACCTGAATTTTACGAGTACGCGTCTCGTTTCACGGAAAACGCGAAATTGGAGGTCAACCCGACGTTGTTGTAATGCAACAGGGAAGCGGAATCGTCATTGATCATTTGGACAGTCTCAATACTAAATAAACGTTTATCTAGTTACGTATATTTTATAATGAATGTAGATTCGTAGTTAAATAACGACATACAAGAACTGCTTTAAAAATGGATTGAGAACAAAGGTCCATTTAATCATGCACATACTATTGAAATCTCAATTTGTAATTTATATCAGACCTGTCCAACTTTTTCTTCGTCACGAACCACACGGTCCCCATCCATTGAGTCTATTCCCCCCGCTACTTACGATCGTCGACCGTGTCAAGTAGTGGGGGAGCGTCACTTCTCACTAGACAGCGGATCTTTATGCATTTATAAGAAAAATGAGTAGGTGTAATTTAAAACAGTAAAAACAGTAGAAGTATTTAAGAATTCTATTATATTATTTTCAACCTTTCATTCATATTGTCAAAGAAAATCAATTTCTGTTTCACTCCAGTTTGTTGTAATTCAGCTAAAACATTTTTATTTTGCATAAAGATATCCGCCGTCTACTTCTCACCTTCGCGGAATGAAGAAGTAGGGGAACCATTGATATATGCTTTAGAATATACCAAAATATACCTGCATGTACGACAAACCTGTTTTTGTGCGGACTTTTGTTATGCAATTTTTTTTTTGTGTAATTTGTTTTGTGCGATTTATTTATGGGTTATACATATGAATATCAGAAGACGTTGCCGTTATCAAAAAGTGTTCCTAAAAAAGTTGTTTGGCATGACGGGCTACATTACGTAGTATTAATTGTTTTCTTGTGGGCGAAGTGGTGGAGGACATTTCAAGGTCACCTTGATTCTTTTCAATGGAATGTCCTATTTTTTATATCATAGATCGATAGAGTATCAAATTCTGAGTATACAAAGTATATAACCTTCATATGTCCTGCTAACAGTTAATGAGATATTATCGAAATAATTTTCTTTCTTGTAAAATAGCTCTAAAATACCATTATTGTCGTACTATGACGTTAGTGTTTACTTACTTATGTAACGTCTTGGTACGCACACACACAACAGTAATGGTATTTTAGAGTTATTTAAATTGAAATATCTCCTGAACTACTAACTTTTCGACATACAATAGGTTAGTACTTTTTTATAACGAATGTCCAGCTGCATCGATTGATGTATTCAAAAATACCTCATTCCATTAAAAAAATGAAGGTGACCTTCATATCTCCAAAAAAATTACATGAAAAAAAAATTTTGTTGATATCTTACGAGCCCCATTTTACCATTCAATTTTGTTCTTCAGACATTTCGCGTATCTTTAAAAACAACAAAGATATTCGAGGTGGTCAAGTTAGCTGGGACACCCTCTATACATTTTGAAAATTTCTCCACGTTTATATTTTGACGAAATTTGCAGAATATGCTTGATTGACACGCAGATCTGCAAAATGTATTTTTTAAATTTTCAATATGGGCCCACATGAAAAAGTTGTAAAATACAACCTTTATTTTTCTTTCTACACTTCCGATCTATTGCAATTTTTGAAAAAATTTCTTTACACATCCTTTAGTAAACTAATTGCTCTAGCTTCCCGAAAAGGTTCAAATCGTATAGTACAATATTAAAAAAGCTATCGTCTTTTTTAGAGAGTCCGAATATCAATTCGGGTCACTGTACTAGAATATACCAGAATATATACTTGAATATGGTAGAACATACTAGAATATACAAGAATATACCAGAATATACGAGAATATAATAATAAAGTCGTTAGGGGGGAACATTGAAATATTATTATATTATTACTAAAATTATTAACGAAAGGAAGGAATGTTTCTTTGGCTCCTCCGTTTGACAGATTGATACAGTAAATTTGTATTTTTTGCATGAAGATGCGCAGTCTATTTCTAGGCACGTTTTTCAAGCGAGTTTTACTGTGCAATACAGAAGCTATGAAAAGAAGTTCGGCAACTCTTTCGATGGCGATGGTTTAAAAGCGATTCGGACCGTTTTCCACAAATTGTCGAGGTTTCGTGAACTACGAGGCGTGCAAAAAGGAAACGATTACAAGGATGAACGAGGGTAAGCGGAAAAGTTGGTAAATACACGGCTTGCTGAATTTCGAGCCCAAGGCTCCCGGGGCTCGCACATCGGAGCGGGCAGGGCCGTACAAATCGTCTATGCTTTTTGTCCGGTTAACTTATCTTACCGGAAATTACGGCTTTCAACGGAAGTCTTGCGGTCAGTCTAGTACGAAACGTTGCACAAGCTCTCCTTTCCTTAGAATTCCTCGTCTCGTTGTATCCTCGCTCGCAACCGTGATCGTCGGACAGGAATAGATCTTGAGAGAGTGTTCCTGGATCACAACGTTGTATAACATTTGAATCGGGAGAAAGGTCCTCATTAACACGTTCCGCGCCGAGCCGAACTCGTCATGAAGATTTCAAACAAAGTCTAACAAATATGAATGGCACGCGTTTCTTCTTAAATGAAATAAAATTTTATTCTCGCTTCTAATCAATATTTAAGCATTAACACAAATGTAGCCACACAAAAAATATAAATTTTATTCCGTAGGCTAAGTAAGTATAGAACACACGCGCATTGTTCGTATCTCTTTTGAAAGAGATAATGGCTTGAACAATATGTATAGTGTCGCCGTGCAGTATGTGCAACAGGTATCCATTTGCGCGAAACATTCGTGTTTCGACAATAACACGTTCGTTTAATTAGGGGACTGCATAATAACGAGGCAATGATGACGCGTGAACGTTTATCCGTACACGTGTTATCGTTCCGTTTAACAAAAGAGGAAAAACGATGTTCGCAAATACGCTCACCTTTATTTATTATCCAGGAGCATCGATTCATAAATAATCATTCGAATTATATCTAAGCGTAGCCATATTACAATGCACGCGGTGCCTCGCCTTATCTGGTTTTCATGAAAAAAATACCATCCGACGACAAATTAGAAAACGACATCGAGGAAGATTGCAAATGAGATTCAGCAAGATCAGTATTTTTTTTTGTGCTTTGTTTGCTACCTTTTTTACCGGGGACCGTAAGAAATGGCATTGACAGTTGGTAGCAGTTCAATCGGTAAATATTGTGCACTGGAACTGTAGCTTTCTATTTGTTTAGGTATGATTTTTGTCGAACCATCTTGATCACAATCTTCCAATTATCGTAATAAATAGACAACGGATCTTCATGCAAAAAATACAAATTTTCAACCTGAACTGAAACTTATTTTCTTTGTTGATATGTTGAATAGGTTGAAAATAATATAACAGTATTTTTAAATTCTTGTAATGTATTTACTGTTTTAAATTACACCTGCTCATTCTTGTCATAAATGCGTGTTGACCCCGACACGAGCACTTCGTTAAAAATCGGGTAGGAAGGGTTGGATCAGTCCGGTGGTGGGGAAAGTGTAAGTGGGCGAATTAAAACACTGGTTTACTCGGGGAAGCCGGGTTTCTGCGACTTCCAAGAATAACTTTTAATATTAATCTTTAAACTCGCGGTACAAATAAAAATTCGCGGCTATCGATTGTAAATCACGACACTCGCGGATCGGAGTCCTCGCGTAATACGTGGTCATCCCCACTATACTCTCATACTTGGAAGCTCGTTAGAAATCGTTCAAATTGAACGCGAACGGTAACAACAATAACCCGCGACGAGGCGGTAGAACATTGCTTTGAACTATTTACAACCGCGTGTCAAGCAATGCGTAAAATCCGCTGTCTAGTAATAAATAAAAATACATTATGCACCGTTATATTTGTCAAATATTCAAAAATATTAGAAAGTCCCTCGAATGTTTTTACTGTTTTATGCATCTCCTACATACACTCGTCTTTGGCACGAATGCATAAAATTCGCATACTTTATTGTCGCGTCCTTAGTCGACATCGTAATAATAGAAAATGATGAGAATAATGGTACATATTTTTATTACGCAAACAGTGGAAAAAACATGAAAAATCAACTCGGAGAAATAACGAACAAGTTGTCGTGTTTCATCTGAACGAAATAATCGAATGGAAAATCTGTGTCTCCTTAACTCGCGAGATGTAAGCATGTCAAAGAAATCTTATTGTTTTTGTTGTTCGTGATTTATACGGATATGTATGTAGGCATACGTGTGCCAGCGATACAGAAAATTACAAACAAATTGCGTTTCTTCGTGCTCGCAATAAAACTGTTTTATTGCCGCATTGCGACTACTTTTACGGAGGGGAATTGAAATCCACGCGATTTCGTGCAGTAATAATGGCCACCGTTGTAAAGCAAACATAAAATTGGTTGCTACTTTCGGCTTAATAGATGCTGGCGAAACATGTAATTCTCGCGTAACGCGTTAGAATAAAGACACGGTGAAAGTACAATTTAATGCATGGCTGATTGCAGACTGAAACAAAGATTACATTGTTCGCGGACTGCTCGAAAATTGGGTTCTGCGTCAATTCGTCCCAACAAATTAAACAACGTGGCACTCGAGGTAGCTTTAAAAAAACCAACAGAATTATCGTTCATATTTAATTTCGTAAACGTTTCCTCCCTTTCATCCATTTCGTCATTCGGAAAATCATTTCGTTTTCTCGAGGGAAAATGAAAGCCAGTTTTTGACCATTTATAGTAAGTTTTATGACATTTTACGTTTTTTATGACGTGTACAGAAAAACACAATTAAAACTGTTCGGCATCGTCACAAGTAACATTTCAATATCAAAATTTCACCCACTCATTTTTGCCACAAGTGTATAAAATCTGCAGTCTATTGATTAACGTCCATGAAGAAACTAAGGTTTCAGATCATCGAAATTTTCTGGCAAGCATTCCACTAAAAACAGCTCTCCTCAATCCAATATAATTGGGCATTTACACCGACAAGCTTCCGAACCGACCGCATAGTGGGCCAGATCGTATAAGTAGGAGGAAAAAAAAATATGTATATATATTTATTTTGTAAATAAATTACAGTAATTTGTCGATTTTTTGTTGTAGTGGATTGTATCAGTCCTAATTTTTGCAGATTAAGTACCATGTCGCTTCGAGTTATAACAGGTTCACGATCTACCAAAAAAATTATTTCTCATAAAATGGCAACTACAGGCCAGAAACTATTGAATTAATATCAAGTATAAGAATGTTACTATCGACTAAAAATAGTTTCGATCAGTAACATTTAGTAACTTAGGCTTCGCACTTTACAAAAGCTTGCAAGAAACGGACTGTCAAGATTTCCCGAAATATAAACAATAATCTGAACCACCAAATTGAGATAAATCTGTAGTTCTGTACTTAATTTCCATTGTTGAATTCATGTTATTATGAACATAAAAGTCTTTGCTAGATATTAACAACACACGATACTCAATATATCGCAGCGAACGTTCGAGAAACGTTAAACAACGCAACGCATTAGCCTTCGTAATTTGCCTTTGTCATTTGTTTTGTTGTTGATAATACTAATATCAGAGGTCACTTTACGACTCAGGGAAATGTATAATACATAAAATATTCACTAATACTTATATTTTTTTTATCTTCACTTTCGGACTTTTTTCTTCCTACTTATACGATCTGGCCCACTGTGCGGCGGTTCGTTTTTCAATTTTTGCCGTAATCATCGGGAAGTTCGTTTAAAATCAATTGCAAAATTTGTACCGAACAAACGGACAGACAGATAAGAAAGCGAGCTAATAAAAACGTAGTGAAAAATGGAAATGTGACCACGTGGAACACACGTGCGAGGTAAATACCTGTCCCGATTATAGTCACGTTTGTCTGACTACACCTTATCATCGGTGTGCCCGCAGCAATGGGCCATCGCAATAACGTTGTCGCCGAACGACGCAAAATCGAGAAGGACGCTCGAAAAAGTACATTATGCTTGTTTCGTCTTCTTGTTATACGGTCGCGTGTGCCTAGTGATAGCGAAGCCGTACGTAAAAGACCACTTCGCAGCTACGGATCTTCAGTGTCTCTCGCAGCTACTTGCTATAGACAACTATACTCCGAGCGTTTCCTCGCTGCGCGAATAAAAGTGTTGTTACCGCGACGGCTTCACCGAATTTCCGAATCGGATGATTCTCAGTGAAACATACATACATTAATTAAAAAGGAGATCTATAGTCGTGATTTACATTTCTCTGCTAATCGAGTTTTCCTAAATTGGAGTACCAGTTTGGAGATTTTCCAGTCTTTAGGTAGGTGTTTGAAAACAGTGTGAATTGAAATCAGTTTCATACGAAGAGAGAAGAATTTTTCTTGTTTTTTCACATTTTTTTCACGTGAATGGCCGGTTTCTCGGTTTTTGTTCTGCAATTACGGAAATTATAGTGATGCTTTCACTGGGAATGATTGTGCATATTTTCGTATCGGAGCACATACTATAATAAAAATCGCAGAAAATTACCTACAAAATTCTATGATGTCATTTTCATGAGTAGACAGCGGATTTTATGCATTTATGACACAAATCAGTGGGTGCAATTTGAAACAGTGAAAATATTAGAAGAATTTAAAAATACTGTTATATTATTTTCATCTTATTAAATATGTTCAGAAAGAAAATAAATTTCTATTTCGCTCCAGTTTGTTGCAATTCAGGTAAACATTTTTATTTTGCGTAAAGATCAGCTGTTTATTTATGAGGCAACACATGCAAGTCATTTTCAAATTTGAACGGTAGCGATCACATTATTATATTATTATTTATTTATTGATTTAAATCATATAAGGTTTATATGTATAGCATATACATTACAAATTATAAAATATATGATTATGTTACAATATATGGCTTAGTGTCTAACTTACAATTAGTTTACATTAGTTTTGCTAGGTTACAACTACCTCATTGAAATTAAATCTTAATTGAGCATATCTTAATGCAATCAAAAATCATTTTCAGCCCTCGTACTATTATATACAATAGAGTTTTATGCTTACATAAAACTGCACTTTTCAGAATGTGCAACGAAGTCATTCGAGCATGTTCTGTCATTTGCATTTTACGGCGTCAAAGTAATCAGCCGAACACAATCATCGACGTATAAATTAGTTGATAATTCTCTTTTTACATCCAATCTGGAAAATTCAAACGATTCGGTGCTTGATCTGTTGCTCCATCGGATTGGTTAGCAAAAAATCTTAATGACAACGATTACAGTGTATCATAGAAAATTGTTCTTTTCTTATACACGACGAACTACTTTTGGATAATTTCTTGTTAGGAAACTTGTTGCAGGTAATTATATGTTCCGTTCGAATGGAATGACATTATCGTCGCGGATGATTTTAATTAAGAGTGGTTATCCCCCATGTCGTTGATAAAACACTTAAACGACGATCAAGTTTGATATTCATAAAATAGGTATATGACATGAATATGCATGTCGATGCTATTGACGTACATGTTCGGCCATTAACAATCTTCCTTGTTTGATACTGTATGTTGCATTTGTTGCAAAACGTACGTGAACAATTTATCGTGGATTTATCGCGTTCGGGGAGACAGAGAAAATTTTAAAAATAGCGCCTCCGACCACGAAGCGCTTGAATCGTGAAGCAATAGCTACCTCCCACATCGATTTCTAGCAACGCCACCATGAAGTTTCCTCCTACTGCGGTATTAGACATACTTCGAGAAACGAAGTGGCTGGAGAGTCCGATAGAATCTAGAAATTCTTTAGGAAACGCGATTTTTTATTACAGCGCGCACTTACTGTGAAACAATTTCTTCTCTGTTGCAATCGAGTCGTCGGGACTGTATAAAACAAAAGAATGCTCACTCACCGGTTATTCCCCGAATTTTTCCTTTATTGTATATTTATTGTATATTAATATCCATTTTTTATATTTTTTATTTATGTATTGATTTAAACTTTATACCATATAAGGTTTATATAGCACGTACATGAAAAATTATACAATATATGATTATGGTACAAATATGGCTTGGTGGCTCACGTTAGTTTTGTTAGATTCCCACTATCTCATTGAAATTCGATTTTAATTGAGCATATCCATTTTGATCGATCTCCATTTTTGATATATTGAAATTCTGCTGTATAGGTTTTGCACTCCAATTTCGCCCATTAAGAATATTGAAAATTAATTGTTTATTTCAATACTCAATATTCAATATGATTCAATACATACATACAATGAGTGTAAAAAGTATTCGTACGCCCTTTAAAATAGAATAACTGTCTCATAATTGTACCAAACGAACCGATCTTTCATAATCACTTATGTTAGAAGCATTGGTTTATGAAATGATATGCAAAAAAGATTTTCCAAATAATTGTAATTTACAAGGTTACATGCAAAAATAGAAAAGGCACTTTTTAAAATATTTTTATTTGGGCCCTTAAAGAAAATTTAAAATATATGTTTTGTAGATCTATTTTAGTTATACACATGTTGAAAATCTCACCAAAATCGATTAACCAAGAGCTAGGAGTGGTTAAATGTGGTAAAACTCGTAGCTTGTCGCGACTTTTGGTCAGTTTGCTTAAAATCTACAGATTCTTATATCTTTCGATGCGTGTCGTTTTCCCTGCGTCAGCCGATCTCGATGAAATTTTCAGTATGTGTACAACTAACATATAGATCTATAAAATATATATTTTAAATTTTCATTAAGGACGCAAATAAAAGTTATAAAAAATGCCTTTTTTATTTTTGCATGTAACCTTGTAAATTATACAGTGAAATCTGTTTTCGTGCGGTCTCTTTTTATGCAATTTTTTTTATGCGGCATATGAATATCAGATCAGCAGGATATCTCGGAAGACGTTGTCGTTATCAAAAAAGTGTTCCTGCAAAAGTTGTTTGGTATGACGGACTACATTACGTAGTATTAATTGTTTTCTTGTGGCTGGAGTGGTGGAGGACATTCCAAGGTCACCTTGATTTTTTTTAATGGAATGTCCTATTTTTTATACCATAGATCTGTAGAGTATCAAATTCTGAGTATAATAGTGTTGACCTTCATATGTCCTAAACTGGAGTGCGAGTAACTGAAGGTTAAAAATACTTTACTTGTGAAAGGGTGAATTTGGAGTGTGCAAATCTAGCTTGCTCGGTCTTTTGCACGAAGACCTCCAGACCACGCCCAAAAATCCGCAAAATCCGGTCACCCTGCGCTCCGAAGTCTCCACTCGTCAGACACCTGACACGTCAGAGTCCCCATACAGTGATTCATCACGTGTCCCCAGAAATCACGTCTGATAATTACCGGGTGGATTAATTAACGATGTTACCCCGGCTTCGGTTTACATGCTCACAATGGTGATTCGCAGCTGGTCTAATCTGCTCGATCGTTTTCGTTCCAGGAACCGAGGAACCGTCGTTCGCAGCAGCAAGAAGTAGCGACGGGTGGTGGTCCCGGAAGGTATCTCCGGCTTTCCATGAGAAGAAGCTCCGCCGACCTTTCCTCGTACGTGAGAATAACGACAAGCGCCCGGCCTTGAGGTGCGGAGAAGAAGAAGCAGCCGGCAGAAGCAGCAGTAGACGAAGAAGAAGTCGAAGAAGAAGAAGAAGAAGAGTGGTCGTCGTGCAGAGAGGGAACACGGGGCACCGGGAGAGATTTATTCGAGTTTCACAACCTCTCTCGATCAGCAGCGACGGTCGTGACCTCGATAGAGCTCATCCACCTGGCTGTATAGCTCCGTTCGCCGTCGGGAAGCCGAAAAGGTCGAAGAACAGGTCTCTGAACAGTATCTGAGCCATCGTTGGTACCTGCCATTGGCTGCCAAGTGCCACCGGAAGTCGCGCGATGTAGTGGTCCCATGGTTTTTCGAGGAGATCGGGACTCTTGAGCGAGAACCAGACCGTTCGAGGAGGAAACGGAACTCGATTTTCGTGGCTGTGCGTTCAGCAACATGAAGACGATGGCCGACGAGGATCCTGTCGACGAACAAAACAACGCTGGGACGCAGAACGCCACAGCCAGCAAGGAGTTTGGTCAAAGGACACTGAGGTCCTTGAAGAAAGGCCTCGGCAGATTGTGGAGGAGGCACAGGGGTAACGCCTCCATCACCGAGTACGACCCCTGCTATAAGGTCGCTTATCTTGGGAACGTTCTCACTGGATGGGCCAAGGGTACGTGAATTGGTTTATCTGATTTTCTTTGTGTCTCGCGATGCGCTGCCGACCGGCTCGGTCATTAAGTTCCTGCTGCTTAAGCCAGCTAGCGCTAGGCTATCGTTCCTGCCTGGATCTCCTAATTGATGACATTCACTTTTCAAAGCGATCCTCTAGCGGTCTGTGCTCGCTTTTCCTGCTCCGACGACCAACGATCGCGTGAAAGCGTTACACAGGCTTGTTTTTCGCCGGCGCGGATAGCGAAACCGATCGTTTTAGAGGAACGGCCTAGGGAAATTATTATTCACAATTTGCCCGAAAAAAAACATCGAAGTTCTAATTTGTCCGTAATTATGAAACTGATATATTTCTTGTTCCGAGATATTTAAAGGAAAATATTAACACTAAATGTGACTCCGTATAATGTTGAAGTAACGAGCACTGTCTCGCGGTAAAAAGTTATTGTAAACATTACATCGAATTAATTTAGTGTAAAATAATGTGTGTAATAATTTTGACTTGGACCACTTTCATAATTGTGGGCACAAGTATCTTTGAAACTGATATCAACTCGTTAAATCCTTCTAACCAGCCCTCGCTTCATTAATTCGCGTTCAGGCTGAAGGACAAATACAAACTGATTTTTGAAGAAGACAAGCATAAACGAAACTCTAATCTTTAATTTATAGCTGAAACTCAGTTGTGTTTACGAAACACTTCATTTCTGTTGCTGAGTTCATCTATGGAATGTCTTTAAATGATGTTTCTATATTCTCTGTCTGACTTTATACCGCATCAGGATAATCGTTGAATCATCTTCTCTTTATTTAAATCGTTGGATATGAATAGTTCTTCTTTGACGCATTTGCAAGGAGTCACAACTCAATCGTTCAAATCAGAACATATTTATGTATATTTGCATCCAAACAAATTAATTAAGTTCTCTCTCTGTCCCAATAAAAAACGTTCTGCTATCGCGGAGTGTCTCTGTTTTGCTCGAATATTAATTCATGCAAAGGCAGATGCAAACGCTTTGTCGCCAGCCAATAATAACGTCGTTTAACGTGTCAATTACATCTTCGTTAGTTGATCATCTCGTCAAAGTCTCTTAAATCCAATCCTACTATTAAACACATCAGTAAAGTTTACGACTACCGGCAAGAAAGTTAGTTATTCATTCTTGTCGCATCCTGCGTTCAATGAAAGCCACGTTGAAAATTTCGCTGATCATCAAATTACGCGGTGTAGGAGACAAATAATAAATAGCTAGGCTCTTCGAAGGTGCTATCGAGATAATGAAGTGGTTAGCATCCTCTGATGCAGAATGCTAACAATTTTCTGTTAATTACCGCTGTTACCAACCGCTTTCCCACCCGTATCTGGTGTACGCAAATGTGTCTCGTGTTCCTTTTACGAATCCGCTCGAAGGAATTGTAGCCTTGTCTTCTTTCCAGCTTTAACGAGAGGATCTTGAATATTCGACAAGCCATTAAACGTCAATAACGATTCCCGAATAAATATTAATCGTAGGTTACTCAACTAAGCATATTGGCAGTGTAGCAGACGGAACGAAGGACACACATTTCTTTTCGTATCGCTAAACGATCTTGTAATTTGTTTGAGAAACCGGTATTCGGTCGTTTAACCCAGTTACAAAGACGGCATCCTGCGATAGCTAACAGTATTTTGATAATAGGTTTCTATCAATTATTGCTTCATTAATGCAGATTAGAATGTCTCCTTTCGAAATCGAACTGATGTTCGTTAATAAAATTATGCTAAAATTGACGTTCTTTTAATTCTTAAAATTTCAGTCGGTCGGTTCGAGACATTGCTTAACCCTTTGCACTCGGAGCTATTTTAACTGGAAAAAATTAAACATTTCTTCCGATGTAGAATATTTCCATTCCCTATGATTTTTGAAATTTGATGGATAACAATACCTAAATGTTTAGTAATTGACTGGATATCGATATATTAATAGTGCAAAAACAACATTTTGAATAATGGTACAACAATTTTTAGTGGTGCCTCAGAGGGGACAACCGAGTGCAAAGGTTTAATTTATTGCTTATTTATTCGATTGTGCAGAAGTTAATTCTGAAGTTCGTATCTTCGGAACAATTACATATGTGTTTATATTTTATTGTATTTATTAATCATGAATGCCATAGAATGCCATGGAAATTGAAAGGAGTTCTAATTATATTACAATAATAATAATAGTACACGCACAGTTCGACGAGTGTCATTTTAACGCAAACGCGACGACGAGGTTGATGCAAATCCTCTTCATCCGTTCTAACATGAACACCTTGTACAAACTTTACGTAGACCGAGAAAACATGTAGGAAAAGGCACACCATCATCGTTCACGATCAGTGTCACACGATCTTTAATGTATGCGGAACGATCGAGAATCTGTGAAATCTGTTTGCGTCGTTTCGTTTTACCGAGATCGCTATCACGACAAATTTGAACGGAAGAACGAAAGCGAACTCTTCTAGCAGTCGCGCAAGAGGATCATAATCAAATCCAGCAAGGAAAAATACCAGTTTTGATAATTAACAGAGAACACGATTCGGAGTGGTTCTGCGGTCGGCTGACGTTTCCTGGAGATTTTAATTACTACGTAGGACGAAGAAGTTCTTGGAGTGGCACGTGTAGGATATGTATACATATGTATACATAGACATAGTATACATTCACCTCGCAAAGTAAGCTAACGATCGTAATTTATCGGGGAATGAACGTAATTATGTTCGATAATAATGATACATGTTTCACCGATTTTTTCCCTTCTGATGTCGCATGCGAATAAAACTAAGACAACGAACCGCATAAACAAAACATGTATGCATGAAAATGAATTTTTCAAATCACTGACATTTGTTCAAACAGACTGCTCCTATCAAACGCGCGACGCTTAACGCTTTGCAATACTATTTATCTTGTGGTTATAGTGATCCGAACAAAAACATCCTGTAAATAGTGTCATAACGTGGGTCAACGTTATACCTTGTCAGCGTCCCCAATACACGATTACGAAAATGAGCTAATGGCCGTGTCGGATTATTTATAGTTTTCGCGGATCTTTTTCCAGGCCGGCCTTAGCCGTCACCGCTGAATGGAATCCGCGATTTCGGCTAGTTATATAGACGGTGACCTTGCTCTCCGGCCGGCCGGTTCTCTGCAAGAACTATCGCGCACTTCCGGTTGGTCATTCACGTATCCCATGGCCCGCTCTCGGAAAAACTTTAATTGCTGCTTCTCGGCACAGCGTAATTGCGGCGGCTTGATACGTTTTTCAATCTGTCTACTGTTTCATATATCACCTACTCACGTTCGTCATAAATAGACAGCGAATTTTATGCATTTACGGCAAAAATGTATAGGTGCAATTTGAAATGGTAAAAACATTGAAGAATTTAACCCTTCGCAATCGGAGCTATTTTAACGCGACAATTAAACATTTCTTCCGACCGAGAACATATCCTTTACCGTCATTTTTTAAATTTTATGGATATGAAATTGGTACAATACCTCATACAATGCCTAAATGTTTAGCAATTGATTAGACATCAACGTATTTAATACATCTGTACAATAGGGTTGCACCATGCAACCACAATCATGTGGAGGACATCCAGTTATGACCTCTGGTCATTCATCAGGCTTACAATCAAATGATTAATAAAGTTCCAATATATGCTAGTGCAGGATCTCAGGAAAAATGAGGGCACCACCGCCGCCGCGGGAATCAAACCCCGGCCTCACTGGTGGCAGCCGATCGACTAACGAGCTCACCCACGGATCAACATATTTAATAATTGAAGCAATATTTTGAATAACGGCACAGCAATTTTTGTGTGATCTTCTATAGTTTCTAGGGGTGTGCGAGAACCCGAAATATCGGGTCGGATCGCGAACACGAAATTCTTTCGGGATCGGGACGGGTACCCGAAAATTTCAAGATTCTCGAATTTATCGGGATTTCCGAAAATTCCGAGAACCCAGTAATCATTTCTATTTGTTTTAATGAGTACATTCACATGGTTTCGGATTTTTTATACTAGATGTTTTTGAAATTGAAAGAATGTTGTCCATCACGAATTCTTTTCAAGAGTGTCTTGTGTCATATTCTCGAAATTTTCGGGAACCCGATTCCTTCGGGACCCGACCTGACTCGACCTCTTCTCGACCAGGCTTGCCATATTCCGCGCGTGCCAGGCCCCTTACCGCTGCGCCTCTTGCCACGATACTACGCTGAGCTCGCCCCACTCTTCCCACTACACTGACGCGTACCGCGTGGAGCAAGCTAAGTTAACGGTACGCGTCAGTGTTAGTGGGAAGAGTGGGGCGGGCTCAGCGTAGTAGCGTGGCGAGAGGCGCAGCGGTAAGGGGCCTGGTACGCGCGGAATATGGCAAGCCTGTTCTCGACTCGTCCCGACCATCGGGTTGTCGCACACCCCTAATAATTTCCAACCTATCAAACATATTAAGAAAAAAAATGAATTTCCATTTCACTCCAGTTCCTTGCAATTCGGAAAAAATGGTGGAAAAAACTCTATTTTGCATACAGATACGTTTTTTTTTAAAAGACCTATTGAAGATTTGTGCTGATCTTAATATGATAGACTCTATCTCCAATAGGTCTTCCAAAAAAAAAACACGGATCTGTATGGAAAATAGAATTTTTTTCACCAGAATTGGAAGAAACTGGATTGAAATGGAAATTTATTGTGTTTGAATTATCTATCAATGATAAATAATTCAAACTTGTTCAAAGATCTCTTTTTTTGTTTTATGTCGCATCAACTGCTAATAGTCATTAATGACGGGACCTACAGTTTTTATTAAGGTGTGTTCCGAACCACCTTGGGCACCACACAGTTTTTAGATATGTATCAATGCAGAAGACTGCATTGGAAATGTTTCCAGAGGTGCCGGCGTGATTTGAACCCGCGACTACGGTTGTTCGTAATCGCGACCTCTATCCACTGAGCTATTTTTTTTTATAACGAGCGTTTATGGTGCCAATAAAATACATATTACATACATATATATATATATATGTATATATATATATATACAGGGGGGAACAATAAGCTTAAAACGCACAACAAGTATAACAGGTAATATAAATCTAGGGAACTAAACTAAAGGCCCGGAAGGCCGGGCACGCACGCTTTTACGGGGTAACATTTTTATTGCACTTATTTGGGGAGGGGATTACTTATACTAATGCGGATTTGCTTAAAAATCGAATAAATCGATTAGTACAGGAAGGCACGCGTGAAAACTGTACAAATGAACTTTGGCTTTTTTATTGCAGAAGGTTGGGAAATAATATCACAATTTTGTGTATTTACTACTATTTACTATACAGGGTATTTCACTTAACTTGACCACTTTGAATATCTTTGTTGTTTTTAAAGATACGTGAAATGTCTGAAGGACAAAGTTGAATGGTAATTAGCTTTTACTTACTAGTATTACGTCTTACAATTAGTACACACACACGACAGTAATGGTATTTTAGAGTTATTTAAATTGAAATATCTCCTGAACTACTAACTTTTCGACGTACATAGGTTAGTACCTTTTTATAACGAATGTCCAGCTGAATCGATTGATGATTTAAAAAAAAACATATCACTAAAAAAAATTACATAAAAACAAACATCTTTTTTGTATCGTACGAGCCCCGTTTTACCATTCAACTTCGTTCTTCAGACATTTCGCGTATCTTTAAAAACAACAAAGATATTCAAGGTGGTCAAGTTAGGTGAAATACCCTGTATGTGATTTGTTTCCTTTAACGGTAATCTGAGTCAGGTAAATAAAACTAACGCGGGTTGTTATTGCTATTGGTTCTTCACGGGTCTATGTATAGAAAGGATTATAATTAGTAGTTATAATTTATATACATATAAGCTTATAATACGGAGCCACGCCACGAGCAGCTAGTAAATCCAAAAAAACCGAATGACGCGTGAAAAGCAAATTATTCGAAAAATCGTGAAAACTGAAAGGAAAGGAACAACGTAACAAATCGAAAGAACGTGAACGCCTTGATCGCAACCAATTTAATCCATCAGGCTACCGATCCTGTAGCGTAACGGTTCTAACTCGTGTGATCGGATAATCGTGCTGGGACAAGAAGACATTTCCCTATTGTAGATCTTTCCCCGGGTGAAAGTATCGATCGCGCTTATCCGGTTGCGTTACGGTCGATTATCTGAATGATTTTCATCTCGTGTTCCCGTGTACAGGCAGCGGCAGCGGTGCGGCGCGGTCGATTTCGCGGGAAAACGAGTCACGATCGATCGGATCAGATCCGATCCGCGACTGACGACCTTCCATTATGGAAAACAGTAAATAGTCCGGTGGCCGGGGACAGGCAGGAATTAATTAATCACGGCGAAGTAGGCGGTTGCGAATAAACGTACCGTAATAATGGCGTTCCCGATGATTGAGGCCGACCCAGTCGGAGGCGAAGGTATGCAGAGAAAGTAGGAGCCCCCTCCGTATACGCCTATGTCCGGTCGTTGCACCGAGAGCAATACTTCTTTCTTTCGGATCTCTCCGTAACATTGGCCAGTGTGAATTTCAACCAGACGTTCGATCGATTCTTTTTTAAACAGTCTGCCACGGCCGTCGCGCCGCTGCGTTTCACTCGAATCACACGGTCCCACTGATCCTCTAACGATTTACTGTCGAACATAATTATAGTAAACATTGAATCGTATCGGAATAGAAAATGGATGCGCCATTAATTGGAAACTACATTTTCTAGCTACATTTTATAAAAGTTGTTTATTAAATGTGCGTGTTGCTCGGTGTTTGTTAACATGCCTTGTCTTGAATGTCTTGGCAAAATAGCCATAGATTATAAATTATTACATTTTTACTATTTTTAACCCTCAGCACTCGAATGGTGATTCTTAGGCGCGACTAAAAATTGCTGTACCATTATTCTATGTAATAGCAGTATCGAATCAATTACTAAACATTTAGGTATGAGGTATTATACCAATTTCGTATCCATAAAATTTCAAAAATCATAGGGAATGGAAATATCCTAGGTCGAAAGAAATGTTTAAGTTTCGAGTTGAAGCAGCTCCGAGTGCAAACGGTTAACAAACAAAAGTATCAATCAGTATGTTATGCAGTTACTCTTCACGTTCGCATTGATTAAGACGGTAGCCATAGTGAAACCGGAACAGGTCAGAGTATGAATTCAGGTGACAGTTCTAATGGACAGTGTCCGCAAAGAATGAAGATCAAGAATTCTACTTGTTCGGGAGTGACGCGTGACTCGAATTAAATGATTGAACTGCATTCAGCCGTGCTTTCATGATCCATACACTGCTCCAATGATCCTTGGCCTCTTGTAGGTAGTAGATGGCCGATGAATGGTTCGAATGGGAAAAATCGTAGTCCTTTGTTTGCGTACAATAAATTGATCACGCAGTCAGTCCTCGTCTTGTGCCATTTACGTTCGCGGTTAGATAATTACGATGCTCGGACGATAACTACAATTACACGTGTATTCGCATTGAGTTCAATTTCGAATGCTTGATATGTATTACGTTTTCGCAAAGCGGCAATCATTTTATAATTATCTAACGTTATTTATATTGAGCTGTTTTACTCGAATCTTGGAAATTTCCATTGTACGAACTAGGACTGTTACTTTCCTTCGAAGATCGCACATTTTGAAACTTCGAAAGCTTTGATTTCTGAAACTTTGAAGGCGATGAGAATCGAAATTTTTCGAATTAAAGCCTTTTTTTATCTCTTATATTCTGTTAAAATTCTGTCCAATTTCTTGTCGAGTCCTTCAGATCTTCGAAGAGTCGAAGTTTGTATTTTATTAGACGAGATGTTCTGCGCATAAATGCCGTGCGATAAGGTCACTGCAGAGCTCAGTATTTTACGAGATACTTGGCACTATTACCGATCGCGCGTACAATACTTATGTATAACGCCGATTTACCATACCGCTAATGTGTTCAGTAACACCTAAATATTTACGGTTTATCACCATGCCCGTCATAGTTCTTTAGAAATTAAATGAAATTCCGTGAAGTGGCCACCTGTCAATGACTTAACCTTCCGTTATTTACACTCGGAGTTGTTCAAGGAATTTGTGTAAAAGAAACGAGTCAACGTTATTTTGAAACAATTCCGTTAAATCGTGCTAACTCCATTTTCTCGATTAGCGATTTCCGTTTTCGGAATTGTATGAAGTTGTAACTTACGAGTTTCATGTTGTCATGGTTTTTGACAAATAAAAATATAAGAACAGAATTTTCAAAGAATATAAATAAAAAATTCTCAACTTCAATCTTTTTGCTGTGGTGGCGTATTCTTTTCGGAATCTAGGAGTCTCCAATCACTTCGTAAAAAACTAATTGTATCAAATGTAACTTAGCGAAATTTCGAAGTTCAAAGCTTCGAATAATTCACTACGGAGGTTCGAAATTCGATTCTCATCGCCTTCGAAGTTTCTGAAATCGAAGCTATAAAATCTTCGATTTTCGAAGGAATACGAGAACATTGTAGCTCTGTTTATTCCAGTTTCAAGTTTTTTGCGATCCGAAGTTGTTTCTACTCTGTAAACATAGAAGAAGATACGAGGACAAGATTTTTGCAGAGCGTATTAGTGGAGGATTAACGAAATTTTTCGAGAAAAGGGATTATAGAAGAGGATGATATCAGGATCTATTTGCATGCATTCTGGAAGTGGCGCGAAGGTCAGCGAGATCAAGATCCAGGTAAAACTGGAAACTGTTAACGCGATTTCGAGGGACCCGTGCCACCGGATAGCATAGCACTACCTTCGAAGCACAAAATCTGATGTTCTTCCCTCCACAATATTCATTTCTGCAACCTTGCAATGAAAATGAAGAAGTAACAAGAATTTCACGTTACCATGTAGACATGGGAGATCATTTTTAACCCCTCTTACAGTATCTTGACAAAGTCTAACAAATATGAATGTTACACGTTCTTCTTTTTTGGATGAAATCAAATTTGATTCGTTTGTAATCAATATTGAAACATTAAAGTAAATGTGGCCATACAGCAAATATAAATTTCCTTGTTTCTTCTAAGCACGATCAACTTGAAAGGATCTTCGAAGAAAATCAACATGACTTAGCAAGAAGATAAGATTGACATCTATATTAAACCTCGCTTCCAAGTATCGTCCAAGCTGAATTAAATTTAGCATCGTCGAAAATAGCTGGTAAATGAAATCCCGGAGATTTATTCGCTCGATAAATAGGTATCACGAATCCAGGAAGACTGCGCTTCCCGGAAAAATTGCACAACACTGCAGCACAGTCAGCGTCCGTCTCTTTCTTCATTTTCATAGAACCATTGATCTTCCGTCCAACCTAATCTCCTGACACATTTTTTCGTCGCATTCCAAACCATGCAAAATACTTGGGAAACACGTCTTACGAGTGCTTCGTCGCTTCCTTGCAAAAACGGAGATAAATTGGCGCTAATATACATATAGAGAATGAGCGATTACGTGATGAATAACGCATCGGATGAAAATGAGGATAATCCTTTGACACCTTTGAGGATCAATCTATCATGGTCTCCAATGTGAAGTGACGGAACGTTCTTGTTCAAAGTATTTTTATTGCTACTCGGCCACACGTGGCTGAGGAATCATAGTGGTGTGTTCGCGGAAACGATAGGAATGCGTTTATAACACAGATACTAACGAGACGAGTCTACAATGTTTTAACATAGTTAAAAATGTAACAGTGCTCGCTAGCACGAGCCATTATTCCGCGAGTCCATTTCTGCGTAGGAGAGTAGCCAATGACATTCGGTTTATCTCCGCTCGAGATGATTTCAAAAGCGTCGCGCTCAGTTTGCGTCGAGATCATTTGTAAATTAATGAAATTATTAGGTCGTTCGGAAAGTAATTTAGTTTTTCATTTGTTATTAATAGACTGCGGATTTGATGCATTTATGACAAAAATGAGTAGTTGCAATTGAAAATAATGGACAAATGAAAAACATTGAAGAATATCGATGCATTAGTCGCAGCTGAAGAACATTATTGAGGAATGAAAGAAATTATTACTTGGCTCTTGTTTGTTGCAGTTGATGCAAATTGTCTAGTTATCAGTAGACTGCGAATGTTCATGCATTTTCCAATTTTTGTAGACAAATTTTAAGTGCTGAGAAATATTGACAACCTGTATGTCTAATCATTCTAACTTCGGATAATTTTATGACAATTTTTCCAGGTTCTACCACAATTTTAAAGCGTAGCTATTTGTTTATTAATTCTTTTTTTGTTTCGATTTTCATACGTCGATTCGTACAAAGCTGAGAATGCAATAATAACATGCTAAACACTGCAGTTATTCACAGTACAATTCACATAGTTCTCGTAATACGTTTCCATTAAAGCTATTATGCACGTAAACAGTGTGCGTTTATGATCAATAGGTGCAAATACGGAGCATTAACTACATATTACAAGGTATAATGCGAAAAATGCAGAACTGTATGACATGATAATCAGAGCGGCTCGCATGAACCTTGCTACATTAATAAAACTACATATGTAACGCGTGAAAGTGCCACTATGAATTTAGAAACTTGTAAAACTGTCAAAAACGTGTACGTATATTGACAAACATTAATCACGTATGTCATGAACATTTTGAAACGTGGCAAAAATTCAATATCGACTTCTAGACTTGCAAGACATGTTTTGCCATAGATAGTCTTCCAACTAACAGAACCAACTATCCTTTGACGTTAGGCTTTCGTAAAATCCACGGTTTCAATGTTCTTTAACGAAATCGGTAACATTTATCATTCGGACATTCGGGGACTTTTAACGACGACAATCTCGTAAATATTGGGTTGGCAAGAAAGTGATTTCGGTATTTTAAGGTGAAATAAAATGCAACTATGGGAAAATTATGAAGTTTTATGAGTGCAGAATTACAAAGCCATCAGAAAGATGGCAGAAGATCATCGAACAAAATGAAAAATATTAAAGCTCATTGCTTGAATAAATAAATTGGCTTTTATTTCACCTGAAAATACCGAAATTACTTTCTTGCCAACCCAATAAGAAATGTGAACGTTCAAAAAATTGCTGCGGACGTTTATGCGATTTTCAATGTTTGTAGGCAAATTTTAAGAAAGTGGTCGCATATGTGTCAACCTAATAAATAGACTGCGGACGTTAAAGCGATTTTCAATGTAAATACACAAATTTTAAGAAAGTGGTACCGAATAAAATTCTATTTTCGTTGGTAACAGCATTTAGATCGAAAATAAATTTAAAAAACCTACTAGATTCTCAGTTGACTTTGAAATTAAATTAAATAAAGGTGAATTTAAAATTCAACCAAATAAATTTGAACTTAAAATTCAATCAAATAAATTTGAACTTAAATTGAAAATTTTTATACGCGGTGAACGCATGAAGATCCGCGGAGGTCTACTAATAAAATAGTGTATCAGCCGGCTCTGATTGGAACAAAGTGAAACAGTTGTGCAGATAATCCGCGGGAGGATCGACAAGATGGCGTCGGCAGATTTCGAGCGCGAGGCGGCTCTCGGAGTATGCGAATCGGACTCTGCTCTATCATTGAATTAAGTACATTGTTATCTGACAAATACACGTCATCCCGACGCACGGATAATTTTAGACTCCTGCCGGCGTGGCGGTGCTCAAGGGTAAAAATGTCGCCGGCTCTATTATACAAGCAAATGACGCTACTCCTTTGCGTTTAAAATAAGACGGCACCACGCATACACGTGCGCGTGTAAACACGCGTGTGCGAGGCGCGTATCGCAGCGCATCTGGAACGCACACACACAGCTGACTCGTTCGATTATAATCGAAGATTATAACGCCCCGGCCCGTTGATTGCTGCCGCGGCAATAGTTCGTAGCCCGATCATTTCGTGTCGTTAATATTAATTCTATTAAAGGGAGAATTAATCGATGTACCCGTCAGAGTTTATCGCGATCCCGAACCCCGCAGCAATATTTTCATCGATCTACCCGCGTAGATATCGTAAAAATATTGCCGGCCTACAAGCTTTTCTTTTTTAAATCGTTGTTACACCGTATATTATAATCTGATGCAATCTTCCTTTTCTTTATCGACGTTTTCGTCGTGATGGGTAATTACTTGTCAAAACTGCCCTGATCACGTTCATTTGCGGATTATGATACGCATAAGCGCCGCTCTCCGATAATAATATTATCTAGTTTACGAGTAAGAGGGGCTATACAATAAACTTGAAGAGATATGTATTTATTTTTCTTCGTTTCGTAGATTGAATGTTCAAGAAACGTAGACAATGCTAAGTCGAAAATTTGAAAATGCTGAAGGAGCTTGTGCACATTTCAGATCACTTTCAAATAAGGATAAAAAAGAATTAAAAATTAGAAGAAATCAAAGACTCGAACTGCTCGACAATTAAACAAGATTATGTGCTTTCTTCTATGTATAATGCATTTTTTACAATGCCACAATCTTTTGGTGGAAATCTGGGTGCACGGTAGTGCACCAGCAAAGTTCTCGCACTATGTACCTCCTTTTACACGAAACAACTTAGCCGTTTTTTAGAGGCTTATAACTCGGCACTGGAGGCAGATGGAGAGATGTAATTTCGTACACTTGTTAAATGCTATCATGTCTCAATATTGACAAAACATTAATCTTCCAACATTAGTAGGTTCCGAGATATAGGACCTCAAAAATCGCTAAAGTCACTGACTGACTGACTGACAGATCATCAACACCTTTTGGGTACTTCCCATTGACCTACAAGCTTGAAATTTGGTACATAGGTCCACCATAACAAACACTGAAAGGAATAATTATCAAAGTTTGAAATTTTACATTTTAAGAGGGTTGTATTGAAAAGAAAAACATTACGAAATAGGTACGTAGGATAGAACATAACAGCATAACATACATACGTATACGTTCTATTAGCTGCGAAGTCGCAACAAATACTGATGAAAAAAACTGATGAAACTGCACCGAGCATCGTCTATAGCAGCGGGGGGGGGGGGGGGGGGGGCAAACGGATCCGAGCGTCTTGAAGATTAGAAAAGGATTGTTTTTCTTTGATACCTACTTGATAATTGATGAAATTTCAACAAAAATTGATGAAATCCCAAGAAAAACATCCTGTAAACAGGAGCCAAGTTTCTATGGCCGTAAAAAGTTGTGAGATCAAACGAAATACGGCCAAGTTCGTTAGCTTAGAAATACCTCTTGCGATACTGAAAAAAGCGTTTGTAAAAATTAGTTTAAAAGAACGCTATTTAATTTTTAAAGAGTTACATGGAGGGCTAAATTATTCAAACTTGGCCGTTACTTTTTAAACCAATGGCCATAAAAAGTGTTAGGTAGCGGCCAAGTTTGAATAATTTAGACCTCCATGTAACTCTTTGAGAATTAAATAGCGTTCTTTTAAACTAATTTTTACAAACGCTTTTTTCAGTATTGCAAGAGGTATTTCTAAGCTAACGAACTTGGCCGTATTTCGTTTGATCTGACAACTTTTTACGGCCATAGAAACTTGGCTCCTGTTTACAGGATGTTTTTGTTGGGATCACTATAACCACAAGATAAATAGTATTGCAAAGCGTACAGTGTTAAACTTGCTACAAAATATATGTTTTTAGGGTATTAAATTAATATGTCAGCGTGTACCACCACACACAGACACACTAGATAGTTGAACGTGTAAATACACGTGGCACGGAACGTGTTGAAAGGATAACAATGAAACCATACTGCTGAGATGTGTAACAATTTTCGAGGTGTCTAGGAAGACATTATTTATAGCTTCCGAGAAGCTATTTAGACGACAGAAACACGTGAACACTCTTTCAGAATATTCTAGCAGAACGAGCGCCGCAATTAGAGATGCATGTTCGGGAACAACAAACTTCTAAAGCGCAGAAAAAGCCGTAATCGGCGTGTAAACGTTCCCGGCAGATTAATCACGTTTGTCGCGTTCGGAATTTCAGTTTCGAGGTTTATCTAATCGTTCGTGCGACAGGAGTTCTTCCGGAGGTGCTCCGCGCCGGGACGCGACACGAATCCGAGGTTTTTCCCAGGCGTTCGTTACGTAAATAGAAGAATAGAGAATAAAATCTCCGCGGACAAAAAAACGAGGAAAACAAAGCGGAACCTCCGCGAGGTGAGATTAAAGCAACGACACGGAACTATGGTTAAAATCCGCGAGGTGTTTGGGGTCGGTCTTGATTCGCGTGTGCGTAATTGACAACATCTTGTGGTTTGAATCGTGGGAGATCGACGGAGTCGCGAATGCAACCCACACGCCGAAATAATAATAACGACGTCGGTAATTAAAAGAAACTCGTTAGAAAGCATCGAATATCTCGTCTAGATTATGCGCCGTCTTGCAACAGAGCTTCTTTCTTAATTAATATCACGTGGTTATAGTTCGAGTGGAATTTTTCATTTCGTTTCGGTGTAGTTCGTGCAGAAAAGAACGCGGGTGAATTATTTTTTCAATGACAAGCAGGTTTATTGGCCGATGGAAATTAATTATTATTATTATTGACGGCGTGCACAAATAAGCCTGCGGAAACCAGAACCTTTCCAGTAAAGAGCGATTAAAAATAATGAATGCCTTTGAGGATCAATTATTCAGCAGTTAGTCATGCGCCATTTCTGAAGACCAGCTACTGTATAAATATTCTGGACGTTGTCGAGCCTCTTTGAACAAACTTACGAAGGAATATCTGTTACGATATCTAACTTCTAAAAATACAGTGGGCAATTTTCTGAATGCTTCAAGTCCATCTGCGTGTGTAGACGATTTTGATAAATCAACATTTTCCTCCATTTTCTTCCAATTATTTTTATGGGTTGAAAATAATGTAACAAGACTTTTAAATCTTTCTAACAGAAGCATCATAAATCGTACTTTGGACTTAAGAAAAATGTATCAGAGAATTGACGAGACTTGCAAAATTACGAATATTGTCATTGCCGACACTAGATAGTGTGAGCCGCGGTTATCTCGTGAAAATTACGGCGGACGCCAGACTCGCGTTTTATCGAGCATGTAGCATTATGTAAGGACAATTAATGCGTCCGATAAAAACGACAGAAATCGTTATCTCGGCGTTTATTTTGATACATCGTTATTAAGGTTGAGCGATCGTTAATCGTGGGAAAATTTCGCAGCGGGCCGCGTATTTTCGGCAACGACGTTTATCGGCTTTATCCTCCGGATCCACAACGAGCGATACCTTATTTAATACCTGAGATTACCGGGGATCCGACATCGGGAAGCTTTCAAGAATTTATCGGTCACGTCCAACGGCCGAAGATACCGCGAAACACTAATTTTCCATTAAAGATACGGCTCCCGGTTGGAAACACGCGCCGAAAATCGCGCGAGCCCGACGAGAAATAATAAACAAACCGGCGGGTACGACGATTTCTACTTCGCTCGTTTTCAGTTTTCTCGCAGCGGACAATGTTCTTCGCGGTAATCGGACGTGGTACACGCATGAGCGACGTTAGGCGAGATCCTTCTGCAAACCGTGAACGCCTCGAAACCGCAGACTTTCGAGAAAAGTGATAAGTGACGCGGTTTGTTGACTCGAGAGTCCCCCGGGTTTCGGAAAGTTCGAATTAGATATACAGTGACCCGAATTAATATTTGGACGCTCTAAAAGAGACGATAACTTTTTTAATATTGTATTATACGATTCGAATCTTTTTGGGAAGCTAGAGCAATTAGTTTACTACAGGATGTGAAAAGAAATTTTTATCAAAAATTTCAATTGATCGGAATTATAGGAAAAATACTAAAGATTGCATTTTACAACTTTTTCATGTGGGCCTATATTGAAAATTTAAAAAATACGTCAATTAAACATATTCTGAAAATTTCGTAAAAATCGGTCGCGACGTTGCAATGAGCTACAAACGTTTAAAGATGGTAAAAATTGCAGATTTTCACGATTTTCGGCCTCTAACTGCGATAAATCTAAGCATTCTTACATATTTCAATGCCTGTCGTTTCTTCCCGCATCAACCGAATTCGATGAAAACTACGCCGCGCTAATTAAAACTTTGAATGAAACCAGAGTTTATCAAGCTTGATTCTGTATTTCCAAGGACTCCGCGATCGCGCGAATCGTTCTGGATTGTTCTCGAGCAATTACAACCGCTCGAACCGATCAAGTGGATCTATATATCGGTGTCGTACGAACCGATCGATCATCCTCTTTAGCCTGGCCGCACTCGAACGATAATGGACCGGTCGAAACTTTTCATTTACTGCGAGTCGCAAATGGAATCGAAACAGAAGAGCTTCAGCTAGCGATGGGAACGATCTAATTCCTTCTCGCGATTTTCAAGTAATTCGGTCATTCTGTATATGACGGTGGTATTGAAAAGCAAAGCACTGGATATCAGTTGTTTAAGTACTTCACGAGTATTTCGTAAAAATTATGGGAATCGCTAACATCCATCGAATTGTATTAAATTACAGTGGCTCTTTAAAGCAGAATAACTTTTTTATAATTGTACCAGACGACCTGATGTTCTGTAAGCAATTAGAATCATTGGTTTACTAAATGATGTGCAAAAAAAAATTTCCAAAAATTATAATTTACAAGGTTGCATGCAAGAATGAAAAAGGCATTTTTTAAAACTTCTTTATTTGGGTCCTTAATGAAAATTTAAAGTTTATGTTCATCATTTAGTAAACCAATGCTTCTAATTGCTTACAAAACATCAGGTCGTTTGGTACGATTATAAAAAAGTTATTCTGTTTTAAAGGGCGTACGAACACTTTTGTGGGCCACTGAATATTATCCATTGCTGTTAGGAATCGATACTAGTTGAGAAGAATCATGCCCGTCACTAGGGTCGGCCGACGCGACGCGACGCGTCCGTGGCTCTCATTTTCTGGAAAACGCTGCGCTCATAGGGGCCGGCACAATGGCCGAGAGCTAACGGAAGAAAAATTAACGGGCTGCCGGCATTACCTTTAATTGGATAATACCGAACAGAGTGTTACGGCCTAGCGGTCGTTCTCTTGCTATACCCCTCCTGGAACCGGCGCTCTCGACGCCGCTTCCTGTTCCGCATCGTTCCAGATCGTCCGTTTTTCCGCCCGCGATCCGATACTGCCGGCGTGCATGATACCTGCACCGTGTGTGCATCGTGTGTACCGTGTCCAAGTGTCGTTCGATCGTGACGATCACTGTCAACGACGGCGCACAGTGGGACCTTCCGTCCAAATCGGAGACAAAATCAAAGAACTTTCGATAGAAATGAGGTAGAGCGATGCAATTTTTTAAAAATTAAAGCTGAAACTTTGCAGAATATGAGAAAAATAGGGAGATTATGGTACGAACGTATTTTAACCTTGAGAAAATTCGTTAAACATGTAGAATTTCAAGAAATCCAGACCAGATTTGAAATCAGCGTGAAAAAGTCTACGGGAAATGAAGTACAGCATGTTCAAAAAAAAATTTTTCCGCACGTGGTATTGGAAAAACCACAATTTTCTCGAAATTGTGCAAGTTTAACGGATTTTCTCAACGTTAAAAAACGTTCTTATCATAATCTCCCTATTTTTCCTATATTCTGCAATGTTTCAGTTTTAATTTAAAAAAAATTTCATCGCTCTATCTCATTTCTATCGAAAGTTCTTTGATTTTGTCTCCGATTTGGACGGAAGGTCCCACTGTGCGCCGTCCGCTTTCCCCCGACGTGCGCCGAATGAATATCTTCTGGCATCCACCGAACACCAGACACTTTCTACCCTATTCGAACCATCGCAATTACAGTAATGCCTCGATACAGGCGAATCAGACATGAATGATTAGACTGCGGACCTTTATGTATTTATAGCAAAATTGAGTAGATGAAGTACAAAATTGTTGAAATATGATTTCTCCTCTATTGAAATGATTAAGGCGGTAGACTCGTTACCAGGATTGCAAGGGTGCGGGATTCGCCTTCTCATTTCGGCAGCTAGCCGTCCGATTGGTCATTAAACACGGACTTTCGGATCTAGCCGAATTATTGGCCAACATGTGTAACGTCAAAGCCTAACCATTGATTGCGAGCGAGGACCCCTTTGACCCTGTGCCTTCTCGAGGGACTTCCAGCGCGAGGCACGCGGAGTACATCTGAATCCTTCATAAATGTGTAATGTAGTATGTGTTGTACGCACGTTTGAAGCAGGTTTTCTACAATCTCAGTTGTTCTCCTGTGTGTTTTAGTAAATACAGTAATATTATGCGAATTTAATCAATATTCTCTAGAGTGATAAATCAACCGAGTTTCGCAATTCCCTGGCAAGATCAACCTTCGACTCGAACCAGTGAGAAACGAATGAATGAATCTTAATGTTTTGCATCCAGAGTTGTAAACAGCTTCAGTCGCAAACACTGAACAGCAGTTAAATGCCAAACGGACTGGATAGAAACATGTCAATTGACTTGCCGAGAATAATAACAGGGATTAAGAGTGAATCGATCGAGAAATTAAAGTCCATTCAACGAGAGGAATTATTGGCAAATAAAGAAATGGTGTTCGCTATTTTTAACTATCCGAGGAACGCGATCATTCGACTCGTTCAAGCTCTATTTAACAAAAGACAACAAAGTTGCGTTTCAAAATCTGCAGGAATGCTTGAAACATCTCGTTTGATCTCATTTTAATAAGAAAAATGACGCGGCCACGTTGCTGAAAGTGTCATAAAAAGATCATTTCGAACGTCTTCTCTTCTCGGATACGTTTAATCGAGTTCCTAGACTTTCGATTGCGAGGATAAATGTTTTCGAGACATTATAAACATGAGGGAAAAACAGCGATTTCAGTTTTTTCAAAATTTGACCCGCATCAAAGATCGCGTGCAACAAATACGTAATATTACACTGCAATACTGACTCCGGAGCCGTACAGTGCTACTTTCGGGAAGGAAAAAAGGTTCGACAGAGTACAGCACACAATAGCATTATCTGTAATTAGGGTAACGTGATTCAACGCTATTAACGATAAAACATTGCATTACAGATAATTTGTAAAAGAACGTCGGCTGGCTTCGTATGATATAATGGCGGTGTATTTCGCGGCAGTCGTCAATGTATCAACGAGGTAAACTCGTAATTACTACACCGTAAAAAAAAAAAAAAGAACGTTCCCTTAATAGTAATGCAGATCCCTACAGTGGCATAAATATTGTAATCACAGTCGACAGTGTAGTTTGCATGCGTTTAAACGCATCAATTAACATCAATATCTTGTCCCGGAGACCCTGATAGATCGAAACATGCCGGACCGGTCACCGGTCTCTTCGTTTTCTTTGCAAACCGCCGCGCCGCGCTGCGCGCAACTTGCGTCGGACAAACGAGCGACTATAAAAGTGCAATAACTCGTCGAAATACTTTATTCGACAAATTATAACTATACCGTCTGAAACTACTGGAAAAAGTACTTTATCGCGCAGACATTCTTCCAGTCGTGAATCCACATTACTTATTACAACATTGCAGGTCTCTATGCAATTATGTACATTCGTACCTGGCGATTGGAAGAAAACGAGTTCGTTGAGAAAAATCAGTAGCATTTTTATTCGATCAAGCTTCGTGGAAGCACAAAATAATCATTTTCTTCACGTGCTCATCTCTACCTAGACATGTCCGTAGAATTCAATGCCGTATACATAGTAAGTTCCTGCTAGATAAAGGGTTTCTAGTTGTGCTAGATAAAGTAGAGCGTACAAAGTACCCGCATCAGCTAAATAACCGTGAATAATCGTAATCGCTGAACACGAAAAAGTTGAATTTTGTTGGACTGTGTTATGAATCATCGATCGAAGGTTAATTTCGCTGGTGAAGTGGGCCCCACCAGGAAGAAGCACAGTCTGCAATCGGTTTATCGATTGATAATTTACCTCGTAAAAGATAAATGTTAATCGTGCCGATTAAATGCGATCGCGCTCGTCATTCCGTTTGAAATTTACGCCTTTATCGATGACCGTCTTTCCGAAAAGGTTGCGCGGGTATCGCATTTTTTCCCCGAGATCTTTTCATGCTCGTGTGAAAATATTGCGAATCGATTACCTCGGTTCAACCCATTTTTCCGCACTCCTGCAAACTACGCATCTCGTCGAGAGCCGTGTCTAATTGATAATTACGAGCTGCATTATCGGGCGCCAATCCGCGTATTATACGCGATACGGTTAATTAGAGACTGCCGTTATTCCGAATAATAAATCATTCGTTATCGTGTCCGCCGAAACGAAGAAGGTAATCATGTTCGCGTTTCCCCGCGAAATAATTAATGTATCAGATAGAGAAATTTCCCTTAACAACGTGGCAAATACTGCAAATTCTATCGTAGCTAGCTTTTTTCCTTCCGCTCGTATCTCGATGGAAAATCTAGATTCTGCACACGTTCGGAATGTTTCATATTTATCGCGGGTGTTGCAGGTGTCGTTACATGCAAATCGCATACAAACGAAAACTGGCTACAATATTCTACAGTTCTCAGGAAAAACGCCGAACAGTGGGACGAACCGATGAATTCTGTGTCAAAATCAAACAACTTTCGATAGATATGATGTAGAGCGATGATTTTTTTGTAATTAAAGTTGAAACATTGCAGAATATGGGAAAAATGGATAGTTTATGGTACGAACGTTTTTTAACCTTGAAAAAAATCAAGTAGACATATTTTGAGACCACATTTGAAATCAGCGTGAAAGATCTACTGGAAATGATGTATAGCATGTCAAAAAAAATTTTTCCGCGCGTGGTATTAGATAAACCACAATTTTCTTGAAATTGTGCAAGATTAACGATTTTCTTCAAGGTTAAGAAACGTTTGTACCATAAACTCTCTATTTTTCCCATATTATGCAATGTTTCAGCTATAATTTTAAAAAATAATCATCACTCTAGCACATTTAGATCGAAAGTTCTTTGATTTTGACACAGAATTCATCGGTTCGTCCCACTGTGCGCCGCATGTCGCAATTCCAAAATTTGCGTTCACGCGTCAATCGAGCTTTATAATATAGGATTTACAGTGGCTCACAAAAGTATTCGAACGCCCTTTAAAACGGAATAACTTTTTTGTAATAGTAACAAACGACCTGATTTTTTATAATCAATTAGAAGCACTGGTTTATGAAATGATATGCAAAATCGATTTTCCAAAAAATTATAATTTACAAAGTTACATGCAAAAATAAAAAAGTCACTTTTTAAACTTTCTTATTAGAGCCCATAAAGAAAATTTAAAATATATGTTTTGTAGATCTATATTAGTTATACACATGCTGAAAATTTCGTCGAAATCAATTAACATACACACGAGCTACAAGCGATTAAGAATGTTGAAAATCGTAGTTTTACACGATTTTTGATCAGTTTCTGCTTAAAATCCACAAAATCGTACATTTTTCGATGCGTGTCGTTTTTTCCTGCGTCAACCGATTTCGATGAAATTTTCAGCATGTGTATAACTAACATAGATTTACAAACCATGTATTTTAAATTTTCATTAAGGGCCCTAATAAAAAAGTTTAAAAAATGCCTTTTTTATTTTTGCATGTAACTTTGTAAATTATAATTTTTTGGAAAATCTTTTTTTCACATCATTTCATAAACCAGTGCTTCTAATTGTGATTATAAAAAATCAGGTCGTTTGGTACGATTATAAAAAAGTTATTCTGTTTTAAAGGGCGTTCGAATACTTTCGTGAGCCACTGTACGTATGTATTTACCAGGAAAAAAGTCATGAAAACAGATTCGAAAGGCTGAGAAAAAAATGATGCAGTGAAGGGAACTGCAGAAAGTTATTCGAGTACCTAATATCAAGCGAGTTGCAGTGTAATGGCGGACAACATTACCGCGCGGAACGATTCCCTTGAACGTTAGAACTCGTTCCAAGGCGAACGTGGATCGCAGGATCTCGAACGATCGCACTGTGTCGATGGCTGCTGAAAAATTTCCGCTCGCGAAACACCGCTCCACCCTATTCCGCGTAAACAAACAAGATATTATCGAGCCCGACGTCCGACCAAATGAGCCGCGGCACGATGGAAAACGTTTCGCGAAAGAAAATCCGCGAAGAAATTCGCGTGAAATCTTCCTCCCACCGTCGGCTAATCTGATCCGGGAAACGAAGTAACTAATGATAGTCCGTGTTCCACGTCTGCAATCCTTCGCACGGTTAACTTTTATCTGTTGCATTGAATTGCTCGATTGTAAGGTGGCTCTCCGTGATCCACCCCGCGATAGATCTCGATTACGGTTAGATCGCCCCGGCGAATTGTTTAAAGAGTACCGTTCCGTTGTCCTCGCGATTCAACGCCGAGTTCGAGGGCTCGTGAAAACACGATCGCGCCAGGTACACTTCGGAAAGTTCATAAACTCGATGCATTAATTAATTATTCCCCGTCTACGGTGGACGTACTTAGGCGGTGGATTAAAATTCTTGCATAACACGACCGTGAGAGAGTCTTTACATTATGTCTGCGATAGCGTCGAGCCAGACTGAATTGTAAAGGCCAATATTTTTAGTTGCGAATCGATCTTTCGCTATTTATGTTAATGGCACTGGTTGACGCAGAGGTATAATGCTGAGATATTCATGCGACTTTCCTGACTCGCTAACGTTTCTGCATTTGCATTTTTCTTCAGCGAGCACTGTCGCGATTTCTCTAAAAATTATTCAGCGATTTTTTCTAAATATAGTCGATCTGCATGTGCATACACAGAAAGTATACAAAGACTTTTCATTTACATATCTTCATTTCATCAGGAAATCTCTTACGAGACTTGTTACAGTATAATGTAGATAACAGTGTATTACAGACTTATAGTCAATAACGAGAACGTTAGTAACATTGTGAGAAAAAAAGAAGACCCTTGGGCACGTAGATTAGTATTGAAAAAAGCTGTCATACATGTATACGCAAGCCATAATATTAGATTTAGTTATTAACCTTCAATTATTCGCACTCCACTTTCTATACACAGTGCTGTGAATAATTATAAACTCAACCATATTTTTATATTTTTCATAGTACCCGAACAAAACTTGACGAAACCATTTATGCATTTTTATACTCTAATACAAAACAAAGGGAGCAAACCAGAAATAATAGTTTCGTTCCTCAGAAATCTGGAGAAAATGGCATTTGTTCTTAACATTGTGGTTATATAACGAGTAATTAAAAGTTAAGCAAACTATATCCAACGGCAATTGAATTATTATAGAATAAATTTCCCTGCAGTTCTATTAGGCAAGAAATAGATGCTCCTAAGGTTATTCTGTTATAAAATGTAAGCTCGACGATCGAATGCTGAAAGCAATTTGAAGCTTGACGATGGCCGACTCTGGTCGAGAAGTTTGCAAGAAACGGCACCGAATGTCCGTTACCATTGGATGCCACTACATATATGTTGCAGCCAGACATTCCGCGGGACTTCTACACGCGACTAGAATACACCGACGGAACTAAACCGAGGGACAAGCATATCCTGACCTTCGATACAGTTTGATTCGCCGTTGCCCGTTGTACCTCAGATCGCGTTACCAATTAAGAGATACAGGAAACACTGGTACAGTTACTTTGAGTTCAAAACCGATGCACAGTGTACCGAATGGCCATTTTAGGTGGAAAAACATCATGTCAGAAAATAGATACATCTTTCATATATTCTTCTTTGGGAATGTTTAACAAGTCCAACGATTACACAGCGCATCTTTATGCAAAATAAAACGTTTACACATCATTTGCATGGAAATGAAGCTAAATAAAGATTTTTTGCCTGAATTGAAACAAACTGGAGTGTGAAATAGAAATTTATTTTCTTTCTCAATATGTTTGATAAGTCGAAAATAATATATTTCCATTCCCTATGATTTTTTAAATTTCATAGGTATGGCATTGATATAATAACTCGTGCAATACTGAAATGTTTAGCAATTAATTAGATACCAACATATTTAATAGTGTAAACAATAATATTGTATATGATAGTATTTTTAAATTCTTCTAATATTTTTACTGTTTCAAATTGCACCTACTCAATTTTGTCATAAATGCCGCTGTCTAATTATGAGCGATATAGGATGAATTTTTTAATATGTAGAATAGTATGATTTTTTTTCCACCCAGATTGGGCGATGGGAGGGAACATTCTAAGAGCGAAACGTAATTTCTTTTCTATCTTGAATCCGGATAAAAATATTACCACTAAACCTACCGAGCACTAAAAGCAATTAAATTGTTTCAGCTTACGAGAAAGACAAAATTCTATTTATTTAGATTTCGTGCAATTTTTATTGCAATGTGGTCTTGGATAAAGAGAATCAATTTCCGGATAAGCAATATTAATAATTGTAAAATGAAAATATATAAGACCGGTCTCGTTTGACTTGCAGTGGTAGGTTTGGTGTTAAACAACTTTTCTTGTTCCTTTTCACTTCTTTAAAGGGGAAACAACCCCTCAATCTTCATCGTTACTTCACCATTTCGCTGGATATGTGTCAATCGTAATTTGAAAGGTACGAAAATGACCATGAACAGTATTGAGAAATTTTGAAAACCACAGAAACCTTGCAACTCGGTGAAAGTCTCGAGAGAAAGGATCGAAAGCGTTGAATGTTTCGAAGCTATTGAGCATCCATATAATAAATTCTTAATGATCCTCGCGCCACACGAGAACTTTGAAACTTCAATTGGCCTTGCAGTAAATAGAAAAATATGGCGCGACCCATATTTTTTTTATTGAAATGTGTCGCAGACTTTGCCACTTGTTCGGCGTTTAGAAGATTTGTTGACTGTCCACTTCCGAGTGACAGTGATGACGTGCGATCAAAAAAAAGTGTATGAATAATTGAATCGTGTTCTTCTGTTGATCGTAAATCAACGATCAGCGCAACTCTCGAATGCACAGAAATTCCTTTAAATGTAAACAAACCGCTGCATTTCAGTTGCAGGAACATTGCTGAAAAGTACCCTAACACTGAATTCTACAAAATTAGCTGTTTAGGCTATAAAAAAAAAGACAACTGCGTTTTACAATGATGTGCAAAGAACTACTGCGCGTGTTTACTCGAGCAAGATCTCCGTCGTGATCGAAGCAGCATTTTTTTCCTAAAATTAGTTCACTTTTTTTTTTAAATAAACGAGATAAAACATGCCTTCATGCATTATTCGCGTTAAGACAGTTGCAAGCGCTATTAGATCGACGACGAAGTATGTAATTAGTACGTTAACGTCGGTACTGTTTCTGCCATAATTGCTAATTGTTTTCGATTTTTCCTGAACTACTGAATTCATTTCAAAAGTCGATCTTATATGTTAATCATACTTCCACGTTATGATGAAGGAATAATAATAGAACTACGAGATCCGTCATTTCGGTGGGGTGCAATTTTGGAGGTCTACACTCCGGGACAAGAAAAATGGCACACCTTAAAATTAACGTGATATTTATTTATTTAACATTACAACCAAGGTTTTGTTTTTACACATTCTTGCAAAATACCTGTACTATATCTTGCGTTCCATTTAAAAAAGACTAAAAAGTAGAGAATAAAAAAACATATAAAAAAACTTTTTAAAAACCACGCTTATATTAAAAGTCACTAAAAAAGAGAAAATAATCTTTTTAGACATTAGTGACTATAAATACCGAAGATTACGTCAATATAGTTTACCGCTCCACGCTTTTATTCATAGTCACTAATATGTCTAAAAAAATTATTTTCTCCTTTTTGGTGCATTTTAATATAAGCGTGGTTTTTAAACAAATATACAACACCAGATAATATCATGGACTTCATTGACTATGTTCCGAGGTTGATGTTCGCAATTCGCGAACTTCAGTGTAACTGGAAAGCGTAGATTTACTACATGTGCTATCCTTTTGTCCCACTTGCGGAACACAATATTTACGTTTTCAATTCTAGAATTCTGTTGAAGTGAATATTGTCGATGATATTCAGTACATTACACATACAGGCACGTCAGAATATCAGAATACCAAATGAGAAAAAAATAGATGATGTGCTACCTTTTTGTCCCGGAGTGTATTTGGGGAACTGTTCACTAAACTTATTACTTCGGAAATTGTAATAAAATTTAGGCAGAATCGGAATAAATGATCTCATTATTTTGTATGAAGTAATATAAAGTAACCGCGATCTAATGTAAAATAATCGTGAAGGATTTTTATTTTGCATGACGGCCCGCAAAGGATTGTTCAGATTTACGCTGGCATAATTCTTGTCTCGGCGTTAACCCTGACGGGGAACCATTTTGTGTCCACCTCTGTAATACAAGTAATAGCTATTATATACCGAGAGCAATTGTACCGCGTGTAATTGTACGCGGAAACGAGCGGCGAAACTCGTGTACACGTGTATGTATATGTATAGAAGAGATACGTTATGTCTCGATTACGGTTACTCGCTGATGCTATCCTAAATAATAGTGCAACGGCGGCATTGAATACTAATGGCCCGGTATAACAGTAGCATGATTATTACCTTTGGAATAGGTAACAGAGTGTCTACAACATTAAGACATTACTCTTAGCGCGAAAAACAATTACAATGATCGAGTACGCGTAATACGGTAACGCATATGTACATGCAATTATGATTAGATTCCGGATTTTATGCATTCGCTACGTACTAGAGCGTGGTCAGCACAATATAAACGGGAAGAACCTAATCACTGCTTAGGAGCCATTACGATCTTCTCGATCTTTTAGCCTTCGAACGAAGTCTCATCCAATTTTCATGTTCTTGAAAACAATGCATTTAGGTTCAAAGGTAATCCCCAAAAAATTTTAAGACGTTAACCTCTCGTTTAAGGTAACACCCTAAACTTTGTCATTTTTTTCCTTGACTGTTGATTGAGATGTGAAGATGAAGAAATTTGCATTTCATATATCTTTTTCACAATTGTGAGCAAATTATGAACTATTACTAGACTGCGGATTTGATGCATGTACGACAAAAATTATTAGGTGTAATTTAAAAGAGTAAAAATATTAGAAAAATTTAGAGAAGCTGTTATGTTATTTTCAATCCATCGAACAATCTAGGGGAAAGAAAAAAAATTTCTATTTCACTCCAGTTTGTTGCAGTCCAGGTGGAAAATGTTTATTTTGCATAAAGATCCGCTGTCTAATTATTACAAATACAATTACGAAGTACAGTGTAATTATGAATTGTACAGGGTGATTCTGGGAACTGAGACAAGCTACTGCTCTTTTTGAAGTAAAACTAGAAAAAACTGATAGAGGAAAAAATAATATGTTATAATACGTCCTAACTTCCTATGACCTCATTTTTCACGTGGATGCACTTTACGTTTAATTTCCTTGAATAAGAGACCAGAATTACAAATTGCATTGTAATTTCATTGAATAAGAGACTAGAATAACAAATTTCATCGTAATTGCATGAATAAGATACCAGAATTACAAATTACATTGTAATTTCATAGAACGAAGTGACTGAATTTCGAATCACGAAATAATCGAATACAATATAATTGAGTTACTTTGCAATTAGAATTCGTGAAAGTAATTCAATTGTAATTCAACACCGTTTTGGTAGCACCTGATATTCGTAGCGTCTGGTTGAATGATGAGGTGGATGGAATCGAGACAATAGTCGTTGGTAGCTAGATTGAGAAGGAACGTCTGATTGAAATTGCAGGCGAGGGCTGCGTGGAGAAACCGGTGTCGACCTTATGGCGCAATTACGTTACCAGCAACAGGCCGGACGTGTCGATGAGGTTGACGGTCACGAACGGTGGTTTGACCGCGACGACGAAGGACCACGGTCTGACGGAGTACTGGGCGCACAGAGTCACCTATTGTACAGCACCTGCTTCCCACCCGCGCCTCTTTGTCTGGGTCTACAGGCACGAGGGGCGCAGGTTGAGGCCCGAGCTCAGGTGCCATGCCGCCCTCTGCAGCAAGGAGTCCACCGCCAGGAGGCTGGCCTCGACCTTAAACGCCAGGCTACAGCAGGCGCTCCTGGAATTCCGACGGGACAAGGTCTCCAGGCAAAATGCTAGGTAAGGATATCGATCATGAATCCATTCCGGGAAATTGTCTTTGGTTATTTGCTCTTTTCACCCTTTTGCTCGGGACACTGTGCCGTGCCGCCGCCGGCTACCGCCACTTCTCTGTCTTTATTTTTCTCTCTTTCCCTTTATCTTTGCTCTCTACACCAATCACACGTGGCAAAAACGAGAACAGAAGAGCTAGTCGATGGGATTTATTTTTTTTCTTTTTTTGGATCGGCGACATCAGAAACTACGCGAGTCACTATCTATTAACTTTTTAGGAACGGTATGCCGGACGGTGCCATTTTTCTTCGGGAACAAATGGTTCCTAATTTTGTTATTTGCATTTTTAACAAACAATAGGAAGTTCGAGCATTTTTGTCGGAAATAATAATCAGTTTAATGAAAGAATCAATGAAGAATTGTTTCAATGAAACTAATTGATTGTCGTGTATCACATCTATACTTTATAAAATAATCGATATTGTAGATTGAGTTCTTCTTAGAACCGTATCTGTCGTCAAGCGACCATTAATCATCAATTGACATCGTCCGATAATAAATCCGTCGCGAATACCTCTCATCTCACAGAACGCGTTTCAAGTGAATCTCCCAAACACGATTTCTACCCGAGGAGAGCGTGCACAGTAAATTTCATTAATGCGACAACGAGGAAAGCGATTGTTTTTCTACTGACTGGTAAACACGAGTTACAGCGAGAGAGAAAGAGTGAGAGAGATCTCTTTTCAAACAGACAATTTGGGTCATGTCCATAGATCACAGAGTGCACGATCGAGTCGCGATTCAGGTCGTGTGTTGATCGTCGTTTGATTCAATGTTCCGAAGAATTCAGCGAGTCAATAAGGGGACAATCAATTTTTCTGAATATATCGTCGCTGCGTTTCTACTGTATACTCGTCCTGAATGTCCAAGTTGAATAGTTCTCGAAGATAAATGGAAAACAAACCAACTTTCTCTACGACTTCATTATTCACTGTCGCTGTCTACTCTGAGTTCCGAAATTCTCGGACCCTTCTGTATTTTAAGATTCCTCCGCTTTATCTCTTGAAGTGTCTCATTATACTCGAACGAAAGTTTGAAACGCGACTGTTTATGGAAAATTATGTCGACGTGACATAGAGAACTTTATTATGTGTGTGGTAAACCCAGTTCGAAAGTTGAAGTGGCATACGAGAAGCTGAAAGCTCGTTTAGGGAATGTGTGTTTCATTAGAATTTAACCTCCTCTCTGATTCCCAGAGAGAATCTGATTCCCAAATTTCCAAAAATTTTTTAGAGATACTATCTGTAATGCGTTCCAAATTTTTTGAAGTATTGTTTACTTATCTTTTAAAAATTAATAAAATTTCACAAATACAGCGACTCCCACTAATGTTCGGACACTCTTAAAAAGACGACACTTCTTTTGATATTTGACCATACGATTTAAAAGTTTTTCGGAAGTTAGAACAATTGGTTTTCTACACAGCATGACCAAAAGTTTTGGAAAACAAATCTGCAAAACGAATTTTTTAAATTTTCGTTATAGGTCCAGATTAAAAAGATGTAAAATGCAACTTTTAGTATTTTTTATACAATTCCGGCCAATTGCAATTTTTCGAAAAATTTCTTTTCACAACATGTAGTAAACTAATTGCTTTAACTTCTCAAAAAAGTTTAAATCGTATAGTCCGAATATTAATGGGAATCACTGTACGCAGACAGATTCTTTTGTCCAATTATCCTCCTGTACACGGTTAACATTAAGGTTAATGGGACCATAATCTCCCTATTTTTCCCATATTCTACAAAGTTTCAGCTTCAATTTTTAAAAAATGTCATCACTCTACCTTATTTCTATGGAAAGTTCTTTGATTTTGAATCGAGTTTGGTCGAAAGTTCCCACTGTGCACCGTAACTCGTCGAACATCGCTACACACCGTCAGTAAAAAACCCTAGTGACTGTGATCTCTGACAATATATAACAATTCCTTGGCAACCGAGAACGCTATGGTAATTCCGTTGTCAAAAATTGGGCGTGCTCGGTGCGGAGGTCGGGACAAATTGACGGTAAAATTCATTGTCGAACAGTGAAATATACTTATACACACACATATTTGTTTGCTCCTCATTCAGTTTAATGGACCGTTCGTATAAATGCAAGAGTAGCAACGTAAACGAAGTTTAGCGTCGAAGCTTCCGCTAAAATGACGGGCATCTTGCCATCAAACGCTTCGAAATTTCATTAAGTCGTTGTTCGATAGAGTTTTGACTTAAAAGGGTTAGTTCGGAGAGGAAAAACAATTCGATTAACCTATGCAAATTGAGTTTGGCGTGTGTCATCACCGAGGTCGGACATATTTATAATTTCGTGCTCGCGTGTATGGCGACGGCACTATCGGAATCTTTATAATTAAATAAATCGGAGATTTTAGATTAAATAAATCAATTGCTACATGCCAGAGTAAACCATAATATAATTGTTATACGCATTTTCTTCCGCAGATTGTCGCTAGCAAACGCTCTGTACGAGAACCCATCGTTACCGCGGCGGAAGCTACTTCTAAGCACGGGTGGACAAAATTACCGACCGCCCTTGGAAAGATCGAAAAGCGCACCGAAATTATCTGCGATCGAAGAGGACATTGTTGCCGAGGAAGTCGAACAGCAGAGGATTCTAGAGGAGCTGAGGACTCTGGAAACTGTTGCTCGCAGCTGGCAGGATCAAGACAGTTGGAGGATCGCTCGACTTCTCGATGCTCTAAATCGCGAATCGTCCGATGAGAATGGAAGTATCTCGAGCGGTTGCGAAACTGCTAGCACTGCTACCAGCGAGGAGAGGGCTCCTGGACCGGAGGATAATCATACTGCAGGTCATTAGCTTCCTCATTTCTCAAAATTCCGTAAATTCATTCTGCCAAACTCGTTTAAATTCTTGCATCCTCAGACCAGAGTCGGGCAAAACGTAATCCGATTAATAATTGAAAATTACGGTTAGACTGCGGATGTTTGTGCAACTTTCAATCTTTCTAGGCAAATTTTAAGAGAAAGTAGAATCACGTAGAATCTTATTTTCAGTGGTAGTAGTCTTCGTAGCTCTGGAATAAATAAAAACTGCACAACATTCTATCGAATTCTATATTCTAGACTTTTTTCAAAATTTTTTCAAAATCAATATAAAATCCAATTATTAATCGTGGCTACTCCCAAACAGCACGCGACGTCTTGAAGACGTCTTTTTCGAGGCGTGAAAAATGAATTGAGAGGTTACGTTTAATCAGTAGACCGCGAAGAGAGTCCTTTACGAACTCTATTTCTCAACAATCGCGAGACTTTGGTCAGACAATGTTCTCATATGTAAAATGGGTGATTTCAGAGAGTATCTGATAATGTTTGTTATTTAAAAATATTTTTTTTATATGGTCATTCGTAGCGAAACACTGACGACACCGATTCTAATCTGTGCGTTTTCGAACAGGTGAGCCAGAGCAAAGAGACAGGGCAGAGAGACGAGTGATGTTTTCGGACGACGTGGTCCGAATGGGTCCGGGGCCTCGAAGGAATTCGGAAGGTTCCCCAAACTTCATGACCTGCGCGGGAAGCCCGCGTTTCCACCTGCGGAGTGCGCAGACGAACCGGAAGAGGTTCGCAGCCCAATCCGAGGAGGACGAGTCGATGGAGGACGAGTCGATGGAGGACCCGAACTCCCACGTGTTCGACTTCGAAGACGTCGAGGATTTCGACGACGTGGTCGACTACAGGCCCAGGGGCGAGATCCTGCGTAGGATCGAGAATCCCCAGGATAGGGAAAGACGAGTGATGGAGACGTACCCGGGCAGAATGAACCACGAGCTTCTTCAAAACGACGAGTCCCCATTTCTGACCTTGGATTCTCTAGACGAAGAAGTGGACAGCGATGAGAGCGGTTACGTGGAGGCACCGCCGAAGTGTCTTCTGGGTCAGGACGACCGCAAAGAGGAGGAAGAGTCGAACAATGGTCGCGTGGAAGCGTGTCAAGGACAGTCTGAGTCATCGGACGTGTGTAGGAGGTCGAAGGCTGTTCAAGAGAGTCAGACGAAGCTCGGCGATCCCAAAGAGTCGAAGGAGGAGAAGAAAACGAAAGAAGAGCCTGAGCCGAAGGACCCTGTACCGGTCGAAGAGAGAGTCAAGGAGAAGGAGAGAGAACGAGCCGATTTCATCAAGTGTCCTATCTCGGAGACCATCAAGAAGCTAGCGAACGCTTCCCTGAAGAGCTCCAAGTCCCTGGAGATGACCACGAACAGCTGTCTAAAGGCTCTGAACAACCTGAAGACCTCCAAGTCCTTCGATGGCGTGAAGACCATCGAGATCGACGCGGAATCGCCCAGTCTTCATCAGAGGAAGCAACTGCTGGCTCAACACGGTGTCGTTGTGTGAACGTTCCCCGGGGAATGAACATAATCCCGAGAGTTCCGACACAGTATGTCCTTTTCTGATCTTTGAAACGGCGAAACTGGACCGGATGGACTGATTAGCGTTAGAGTTGCTCGTTGGCCGTTCGATAGAGGATTTTGTTGTGCTCCGTCGGCGACAGGAGCTAGAGAAATCGTTGATTAGATGTTGTTGGCACTGTTTTAGTTGTTTCGCGTGCGATATACGCGTTTAGAAGACGAACTATGGTGTGTAGAGAGATAGCACGTGGTGAGACAAGTTTCACACTTTGGCATATGGCCGGCGAGTGTTTAACGATTAAATGATTTTTGAATATTCGGGATATCCCAGGATAATGAATTTTAAGGACGCTGAAAGACCTCGATAGTATTTAAAATTGCGGAAGGATTTACTTCCGGAGTCGTTTACAGTACTGTTGCTTATATACAGTGTTGAACTAAATTATGTTCTATGATATTATTTTGATGTTGTCATGATATTATTCGTTCGACGAGCTACTTGTAATTGTTTCCAACAATTTTGTGGTAATTAAACAATCAGTGTCTAAGCTAATAGCCAGAATTAATAGGAATTACTGTCGAATATCTTTTTGCTGTTATTAAAACCTGGGATATTCTGCAAACTGTTTGACAAAACTGCTGCGAACGCAAATTGATAAGAGTATTGAGAGAGAGAGAGAGGAAATATATTTAATTCGGACTTATGGTTGTCATGAGTCCCAGTTAATTACGACTGAAGTTGTCTGTTGCAAGACATCCGATTTCTACGACGTCTGAAAGTGAATTTCTGGAGGCGAATCGAGTGTGTGTTTCCGTTTAGAGAACTTTCGGAGAGACCGATCTAGGTCTACTAAAATTACGGGAAATCGAATGAACGTCTCTGCGTAAGGTTGCTGCAATATTCGCACAAATTAGGCGAAGAAGATTTTGTAAATACGTTGAGCGAGCGTCGAGAATGTTTCTCACCGAAATTCGGCATCGAGGATTCAATGGCATCAACATTTATAAATATACTTGGATAGAAATTATTCTTAAAAACGCTGAAACGTAACGTCTTTTTGAAACAGGAACGTGCCATAGATATTTTGAAAATGTAGCGAGAAATTTGTATGATGCTGAAACCGTTAAAACGTTGACGAAGTTACAGTGGATTGAATATTTCCAGAGCGACGTTTATCGTTGAGGTCAGAGAGAATGTTTGCAACTCGCATGAGAGAATAACTAATTCTGTGCGTACTCTACAACAATTAATGTATGCCGATGCACGAGAAGAAAAGAATAGGAGAGAAAGTGACTATGTGTGCGCAATATTTTCCAGAAACAGGATCGAATCCTGCGAGCAGAAACGTTACGTGAGAATGTATGTAGAACGATGTATACGAGAGAGTCTAAAAAATTGATAGAGCAACTGGGAAATGGTGTTTGCAGTCTTGTCGAACCACGTAACGAAATCGCAACCGTACAAGACCTGTATACCGCTATAGGTTGCCCGGTAATTACAGATCGCGTGCAAAACCGGCAGATAACTCGAATTGCAACTCTGCAAGGTGCATCTCCTCGCTTGGATCCGGGTCAATCGATAGAATAGGAACTTCTCCGCGGCCATCAACCCCGCGTTCGTCTTTTTACGAAGGGCTGAGTCGCCATCCTTGTTTGTCGATCGAGAGGCGTTCAGCTTCCGTGAACATAATATTCCGAGAGATTTTGGGTGAACTGTTTCTGAAAACACATGTGTAATATATTTGAATTTAGAGAATTTTCTAATAAATGTATCACAAATATCGACCGACATTTTTCTTGCTGTAACAAGGGAATCCCCCAACCCTTTGCACTCTTAACTCCTACCATTTCCTCTGACCTAGAATATTTCCATGATCTTTTCTTGTGCAGATGAAAGCAATGATACAATTTATTCCTACAGTATTCAAATCTTTAATGATTTATATTAAATACGAAAATATTGTATAATGGGAAGAATGTTTTTAGTAACGGTGTAGCACTTTTCAGTGGCGCCTCAGAATCGCCATTCGAGTACTAAGGGTTAAAAATGCGTCGAGCTGTATAAGATAAATATTCATTTCAGTTTGTTACTGTTTCTTTTTAGAGTGGACCTTCTCGATTCAAAATAATATAACTCAAATACATTTATTTGAAAGCTTATTTCTTCACGAGTCGAAATTATTAATGGAAATAATGCGGTTTATTGTTTTTCAGATCTCATATGTGTAAATACATTGTTGGAAAATGAGCATTCCCTACGTGAAACATTGTGTTAGCTATACATTCAGCGGCGCTACGAATCGTTTATTTAAATTTTGACCTTCCAGATATCATCTACACTGGCATGCAAAAACTGGACGTAAGAAGAGTATTATCGATTACATTGCATAGGAATGTATGCAAATGTACCGTGCACGTAGCTCTTCCGGAGTTTCTTCAGGATTCGTTTTAGTAGAAAACGTTCCCTTCAGATGGCAGCAACGGTTCTTTCTTAAACCACAGACAAGATATAGGAGTAGACCGTAGACTTATACTTATAGACCCGGCTTCGGATAACATTCCCTGTTCCAAGATTACATCGTCTACCAGATGACGGATGTGGGCACAAAGTGCTATAGTCTGTTGAGAATTCGCAATACCATGAAGCTAATGTGTACCTAGAGGAGAAACGGAAATCAATCCCATATCTCATTCTGTATAAATATTTATGAAAACTGTAACTATAATTTTTTTTTATTAAAAATAAAGAATATTAGTTACTACAGTTAACGTGTTCGTCTTTCCCCACCCTGTACATACATCAGTATTCGATAGTACAATTGGAAATAACATCTCTTCGAAAATTTTGGATAGAACTTCGGACTTGTCGCTGAGTTGTACTACCGAATTTTCGAAAATTTTTGACTGCCTGACTTGCCATTGAGATGTACTACTGAATTTCGTGCCACTTCCTTTGATATCATATTCTCCTAACACAAAAGTCAATTTTTGAGATTTTCGAAAAATTTCGGCCGTCTGGCTTGTCGCTGAGTTGTACTACTGAATTTTCGAAGAAATTTTGACTGCGTGGCTTGCCATTGAGGTGTACTACTGAATTTCGTGCCACCTCCTTCGATATCATATTTTCTTAATAGAAAAGTCGACTTTTGGGGTTTTCGAAAAATTTTCGACCGTCTTGCTCGTCGCTGAGTTGTACTACTGAATTTTCGAAGAAATTTTGACTGCGTGGCTTGCCATTGAGGTGTACTACTGAATTTCGTGCCACCTCCTTCGATATCCTATTCTCCTAATACAAAAGTTAATTTTTAAGGTTTTCGAAAAATTTTCGGCCGCCTGGCTTGTCGCTGATTTGCACTACTGAATTTCGTGCTACCTCTTTCGATATCATATTCTCCTAATACAAAACTAAATTTTCGAGATCTTCGAAAATTTTCCTCGAAATTGAGTTTTGTATTAGGAGAACATGATATCGAAGGAGGTGGCACGAAATTCAGTAGTGCAACTCAATGACAAGCCAGACGGCAGAAAATTTTCAAAAATTTCGAAAATTGAGGTTTGTATTAGGAGAATATGATAGCGAAGGAGGTGGCACACGAATTTAGTAATAGAACTCGTACCGGCGTACGTTTTTGTGAAAATCAGTAATGTAATTCTACGAGAAGTCGGATGTGCAGGAAAAATTGGTGGTTCAACAAATATATACGCAGATATGCTTTTTTATTACATAGTCTTTATTTATTCATTGTAGATTCATACATAAGTATGTATTTATTCATTGTAGATTTTGTAATGAGACTTGTTTGAGGGCACTAGATACTCCGTCATCTTGAAACACTGTATCCTATGCCTATCCTACACGTATGCTGGGTGTATCCATGGTGTATCTCTGGCATGGTGTAAGAAGTAGACCAATCAACATATGCGGTTTCGTGTCTCCCGATCTGAAACGATAGAGATAAATTTTGGAACTAACTCGACGAAAATATTAGACCATATAAATAAATATACGTATGGGGTACCTTTGGTCGCATCCACAGACTTAGTGCACAGACATAAGATTAGTGCGGGCTTTGCATATTATGGGCTTTTCTGTCTAGGCTTTGATTTCGGTGTCAAGCCGTCATTAGCAAGAACTGAATATTCTATACATATACTTCATTTTTAATATGAGGCACCTATGTTTGAACAGTGTAAATAGTATTTATGAAATTGTAAGTAACCAAAATCAATTTTGGTTTACTACTCATGTCATTAAAGAAAGTATATAGCAATAGTTTTATATACTTTAATTTATATTATCATCATTTATAGTCATTGTATTTATATTCTCTCGTCTTTCTTTTAAACCCAAATGCTCCTATCATAAAGTGCGATGTTCCTTTAATTGCCATCGAAACGAACGAAAATTCTACAATTGGCTTGAAAATTTCTCTGAAAAACGTGCATATTTTCTAAAAACTATTTCTCAATACACGGAGGCCCCGTGAGTAGAGAACGTTTCCGTCAGATGGCAGCTACGGTTCTTCCTTAAATCATCGCGGGATATCGCAGGATATCTGCTGAGAATAATAAGTGACGCGCAAATAAAATACACGATCTTTAAATACTAATTTGCTAATGGAAAAATATATTTTATTCCGAATATTCAAAAATTATTTATTCTCAAAAATGAGTTATTCTCTCGCAACTGGACAATTTTTATTTCTTTCATCTATATTAGTATACACATATTATTTTGTTTTATTAAATGGACAATCGAGCTCGTAAACGCAACATATGTAATGCAAAGAGAAGCTCTAAAGGATACATACAGTCTCACATAATATTATATTATGAGCCCATAAGCGTGTAAGTGGTTTAATAAAGTGATATATTATATTTCTTGTTTCGAGATATTCAAAGAAAAAGGATATTAATACTAAATGAATTCCATATAATCTTTAAATAACAAGTATATATTAGGTTTACAACTGAGTTCGCGACCTCCACATTTTCTCAAACAAAGTCATTTACAAATATTTTGTAAGCACGAGTATTTTACATCAAATCAATCGAAAAATTCAGAGCTTTCCAATGATATACAGTCGAAAAGGAATGGTCACTGAATGAGGTTATAATAATACAATAAAAAAATTGCGAAACAAAAGGTCGCGAATTGAACGTTCCATTTCTTCACAATATCGTAAAAATTACATTGAATTAATTCAGTTTAAAATATAATGTGATATTATTGACGAACACCACTGTGCAAAAGAAAAGAGCACCCGGTACAATTATAAGATATATTTACAAAGAATATATTTATATAAAAATTGTATTGTATACAATGATTGATTTATTACATTTAAAGTACATTCTCAATTAAACATTCAATTAAATATAACAATAATCATTCAATTAAACAGCGGAATCCTTTTTCGAAACTTACTGTGCTCTTGTTTGATATTTTACGCTTTTCTATTAAATATGACCGGGTGACTTCTTTCTCTTTCGCGCAGTAGTGTACGTACTTGAAAAACCATTAGTGACACTTGAAAAAGAAAATGCTCGGAAAATTCGCTTGGCATCTAATCGATCGTGTATTTCCGCGTGCGAAACAGTTTCCGCAGCATCAAAGAGTTCGCCGCGGTTGCCGACAACTTTTCCCATTTACGGGTTATTACGCGTAGCTCCCGTTTCGTGGCACCGATGCGAACAATGCGAAACCGAATAGGAGCAATGCCATATTGAATGTGCGACGACAGCGAAATGGACCTTGCGTCGAGTCAAGATCAAGGTACCTGATGAAGCCTCGTTTGGAGTCACAGTTCTCCACGGGTATGATAATGTGCTCGGCGTGTTCGTGCCTACACACACAAACAGGCACGCGCGCACATGTACAACGTATGTGCCGCTTGACTCACGTCTGCCTGACCTACTAACTTGTCCAGGTACGCACACATCCGTACGCGGATGCACATTCAGCGCACACATCCTCTAAGTGCCACATAAGTGCACGGACAAGAATCAGGACCGCGACGTTTTTTTTTTCTCTCCCTCTTTTCTTAACTTTCGGTTTACGTATTCCTCGACGCTTCGTTTGCCCACCAACGTAATACTAATTTCCTCTTCGACGACCTCCGACCACCCCCGTCCTCCGAAAATTACATCTTTCTCCACCGACGCCATGCGGTGGTCCGAGAGAAATCAATTACGTTTCTTCGAGAGGACACCGTGAGAAAGTAGTCGTCGTTTCGTTGAAGATGTACACGCGATTTTTCGGGGGTGGACGCCATTTTGCCACGGTCGAAGAAGATGCTTTTCGAGAGATTCGAACGTTCAACCTGGACCGAGAGAAACAGCTTTCTAGCTGGCTTCCATCACAATTCTACTTCGAGGACAATTCATCCTCAGCTTTCCTCCGGCGACGATTAATTAGTATAGTGTTCCTCGAACCGGCCGGCTGTCGTCGTGATCCATAAATTTCGAATTGGCGGCGGTTCGATGGAAACTCGGGTTCTTCGATACCTTCGTTCCACTTATTTTTGTTTGCGACTGGTTGGATAGTGGACGGTGGGTTCGTTAAGTAGCTTGAAAAATATGTTTGGGAAATTCGGGAAAGACGGTGAGTTTGTTAATTGACTTTATGCGTTTAACACCGGGAAGAATAAATTAAAAACATAAAAGCATATATATACTGTTGCATTATTTTCAACTATCAATCATTTTTGAGAAAATGATTAAATGTGTATGTATGTCATTTTGCATAAAAGTGGTCCCCGACTCGAAGGTTAAAAACATGACGGAAGAGTTGATGAGGATGAGGAACGTTTTATTATTATTCAGATATCCACTTCGATACAACGAAAATGTAAAAAGAAATTTCCCTCGCCGTTTTAACAAAAAAATTAAGCCCTCAGCATTACGTGCATTAAAGTGGAGGAGGAGCTCATTACTGCGTCACAGACATCGTTAGGATTGTCCCTAATGCTGCGGTGTGAACAGCAATCACGATGAGAAACAAAATATATATATATATATATATATATATATATATATATATATATATTTAAAAAGCTATTTGTTTATGTTATGATTAAACAGCGGATTGTAAGCATTTTTGACAAAAATGAGTAGATGTAATTTAAAATAGTAAAAATATTAGAAGAATTTAAAAATACTGTTATATTATTTTAAACCTTTTAAACACATTAAGAATGAAAATTTTCTATTTGGCTCCGATTTGCTGCGATTCAGAACGCAAATTTTTATTTTGCACAAACATCCGCTGTCAGGTCACGATACTTACCGAATTCGTCTTGAAATCCTCTAACAGTTAGGCGTAAAAAATATTATAGGTATATTTCCAAAGAATTGAAGGTGACTAAAGAATCATGAAAAAAAGAGTTGACAAAGAATTATTGAAATCATGCTATATCTGATAAAAACATTTTCGATCGGACTGTTAATAACAGAGTAATTTCTACAGATCACGGTCCGTGGTTCACCCTGTATACGAATGTAAATTGTAGAGATTCGAGATTACAAATTGTAAAAACATCTCGTTGGGGGGAATATTATAAAAGGAAAATTGTTATGAAATAATGTTCACGCAGTTTCTGTGTTTGACTATAAAAACTCATAAGTTGAAAGAAGCACCCAGTATAATTATAAGATATCATGACAAACAATCTCTTTACGTAGAAATTGTATTGTGCAATGATTGATTTATTGAATTTAAAGTATATACCCTCAGAACAATTCCATTAAACAGCGGAATCCTTTTTCAAAACTCACTGTGTTCTTATTTGATATACGTTTGATTTACGCTTTTCTATTAAATATGGTCGGGCGCTTCTTTCTTTCGCGCAGTAGTATACATATAAAGTCCAAACGAGCTTCTTCAAAATGAAGATCGCTCCGGTACTTTCTGAAGTGCCATTACACCAGAAACACAGAGTGTGTCAATACGTTTTCGGTCGACCGTGTATTTTTAGAGTCGCCGGGTGTCTTTTTTTGATGGATCTTCACCTCTCAACAATGACAAGAGGAATCTTCATCTCCGTCTCGTGTGTGGTACGGGTGTATGCGTGCGAAGGTAACGCACAGGTACGCTCCGGTGTTTGCAGGTAGCCGTGCGTCCTGGAGGGGCACGTCGAGCCCCCTGTCGATCGAGGAGAGGGGAAATGGGCACGTGGGGTCCCATAGAGCGGCGTGTATAGCTGCTCGTAGGGGCCCGCACCCATACGTTCGCGGGCCCGTGAGTAGTGTTAACGGCCTTGCTTTATGTGGGTCATGAAACAAGGTCCCACCAGCACGAGGAGCACGAGGAACACGAGAGAACACAGCACGCTCGGGCTCGAACCTCGGACTCTCTTGGTACTTCCACATCCCAGACCCATACCATGCCGCTCTCTCGACTCGACGATCATCTACACCAGCACAATACAGTAGTGCTCGCTTAAATTTGCTAAATCTGTTACACTGAAATTTCCACGATCCCACTCTTCCCACCCCTCCCTCCACCACTTAGCTCTACGAACTCGACGGAGCCTTATCTCGACAGGCGAGGGAAGGGAATGAAACCTAAAAATCAGCTAAAACATAGGAAAACGATGTAGACTCCCACATAACGCGATGAAAATATTGTTTAAAATTACTGTGTATCTGTAAGGTGAAGTGCCCTATGCCTGGACAACATATTTTTCTATTTTAAATTATATCACTTTAAATAAACAAACATAATGTTTTAAGAGTTTTAACATACAGCTCGGAGTTTGTATAGTAATTTAAAATTAAAAAATCATTGTTTAGGTTAATATCTTAATTGTATTAACAAGAATAATTCACACCTATAGTTGGACATATTAAATCCAATCTAAGCTAGTACCTGGACAGAAGGAAACCCTACATCGGGACAAATTGAATTTACATATAATCTGTAACAGACACTATAGTGCTCCAAGCACTATGGCCGCCACGGGGAGCGAGACGCGCGACCGGGAGGAGTGGGGGTATTCCTTGAGAATGCCTCCGATCGAGCAAAAATTTGCCCATGCCTGATTTATAACATCGAACTTTATTAAATCTTTAATATGATGCACATATGAATATATTATTATTGTATATTACATTCTACCCTTAATGTGTTGTGTAATTGTCTCTTTTCTTTCGTGTAAATTATTATTGATTTCTTGTTCTTGTTCTTTTTTAATTTTGTATCTCTCTTTTTCCTGCTATTTTGACAAATGTTCTTCTTCTATAATCTTTTTTCTTGCTCCTTTTTTCAAGATCTTTCTTCTGTCTTAGACAGTACAGTTGGTGGTCCTTTGTTAGCATCCACCGAACTTAAATTTTTCATTCTAGAATGCGTGCTTTTTGGAATCTTAAACTGGCCCACTGTATTGAGAGCTTGTACTTGTACGATGGATTCAACAGAATGAGATCCTTGATTTCTCTTCAATTTTTTATTTTTATTCAATCTTCTATTTTCCTTCAATCTGTCATTTTTAATAATATCCTTAGATTTTATGTACACTTTTGGCTTTCTCTTAGTTTAATCTGTTTTTTTATGATACTTATTAATTACTTTTTTCGACTGGAATCAAAAGTTTTGATTCTAGTGATGGCCGTTATCAAATTTAATTTTTAAAGCAAGTTTACAATCTGAAAAACATTTTTTTAAGAACTATATCGACACATGAATAATTAATTTGTGAGGTTAGGTATTAATACTGATAGATTTGTGACATAAAAATTAAGTATTATTAACGTCACAGCCGGAACACTATTTCTACATACGTTATACAAGCTAATAGAAGACTACTTATACGTACATTTAGTTAAATAATTTGCAAACAATGCGTTGATTTTATTCACAAACGCGTGTACGGCTTCAGGTGTCAGCACATTGCGTATAAGCTTAGAGTGGGACAGCTACTGTCATCGCGTCCCAGTATGGAGTACTTATATTTGAAAACAGTCCTAATCTTGGATATCTAATATTTGGATTAATAATGATTATTCACGTTAAGTTTGATTGCCAATTTATTTTAAAATATCAACATTATTATGCGTGACAATTATTTTTTGTCTAAGGGCTTGCATTATATCTTTTTTTCTAACAAAAGTTCGAACTATAAATGCACATGATTCGCATGTAAATAGCCTATTTTGTATACTGTTTTCAGATGAACTTTGAATTTATTCTTAAATTTCAATTGATGTTATAATGAAATAATATTCACACCTACTTGTAGCTAAGAGAGAGAGAGAGAGAGAGAGAGAGAGAGAGAGAGAGAGGCCTCAGAATATATAATATAATTATTTAATCTCTTCATTACTGATTTTACTATGAAAATTCAATTGTCCAGATTCAGGTATCACTTTTGGACTGTCCAGACTTAGGGCAGTTCACCTTACCTCCTGTGGCAGTAAGTACCCAGTCTTACGCAATGTTTTGTACGTGTACTGGACATTTACTGCAACGCACAATACATCTGCAGGGTATGTACGGAAAGTAATGCGACCACATTTAAAAAAGAAAAATTTCAGGACAACAAGATCAGGAACAACTCTCGATGCAGTACTTGCAAGACATTTAGACAAAATTGAATCAAGAATATTTACAGGGTGACAAGAAATAACGGAGTTAAACATTTCTTATTATAATTCCGTCAAATCGACGAATTTTGAAAAACCAAATGATAACAACCATAACATAGACCTTTAGTATTCAGAGGCTCAAACGTGTTTTGAAATTTTCGGCTATGGGCCGCAGCACTTCTGGCGCCATTCGGTCCCACACCCGGCGCAGAGATTTTTTCAGCGACTCGAAACTATTATGGGTTTGAGCACAAACCCTGGCCTCCAAAATCGACCAAACGCTGGAGTTCATAGAGTTGAGATCCGGTGAGTACGGCGGCCATTCCGCAGATGTGATGAAACCTGGAAAATGGGATTTGCTACGGTTTTCGTGGATCAAGGGGTCAAAATCGACCAAGAAATGTATCGACGGGACATTCTCGAAGCCGTTGTACTTCTGTGGGCCCAACAGCACCTCGGCGATCCGGAATGGACGTTACAGCAGGATTCCGCGCCGGCCCACAGGGCGAAAACGACTCAGGAATGGTGCAAAGTCCATTTTCCAGGTTTCATCTCATCTGTGGAATGGCCGCCGTACTCACCGAATCTCAACCCGATGGACTACAGCGTGTGGTCGATTTTGGAGGCCAGGGTCTGTGCTCGGCCCCATAAAAATTTGGAGTCATTGAAAAAATCTCTGTACCAGGAGTGGAACCGAATGACGCCAGAAGAGCTGCGGCCAATTGCCGAAAATTTCAAGACACGTTTGAGCCTCTGTATCGGCGCAAAGGGTGGCCATTTCGAAACTTCTTAAATGTATGAATACTAAAGGTCCATGTTATGGTTGTTATCATTTGGTATTTCAAAATTCGTCGATTTGACAGAATTATAATAAGAAATGATTAACTCCGTTATTTCTTGTCACCCTGTATATTATATTTTAGCTATTAAAAGCCAATTGTTTCAATGATAGAATCATAGAAAATCATAGAAAAAATAATGAACGATGCGACGCAAAGAAGGAGAGCGTATGGGAAAAACCACCGTGATAGTACGCACTTGCCCCGTGTAGTAATATTTACGGGGCAAGTGCATCTTGGTGTTTTTCTTAATAAATTAAAAAGAAATACAATAAAAACGGTTTATTTCATGTAAACCTACATCAATATTTGTTGTACTTAGTACTTACCTAAAATAACAACACAGAATACATTAATAACTTTTAAAGTATTGCACGTTCGGGGTAACCTCAAAGTTGTACGTGTTTGGCATTGGTTGATTTAAGCGAGGAAAACACCTTTATTCTTGGGCGACATCTGTGTCGAATAGTTCATACTAACTTATACTACATTAATAAATACAAGCCATTCCCGAATTTGTTCTTTGCAAATATTCTCCTTCTTAGTGGACATTCGTTGCAAAGATTGCAGGTGACATTGTATGTGCCTGTTCTTCCTGGTTCCGCATCGAAACGCACTGAGTAGGTGAAGTTCAAAATTGTTGAAAAATGTTTAAAATTCAAGATGTCACTATATGATTTACTCCTCTATTAAAATCATTAAGAGAAGAAATAACATTCAGTTTACTTTCTATTTCTTGATCTATAAGATCTCCAATTAGATTTCCAAATTTGTTCTTTGCAAAGATTCTCCTTCTCAGTGGATATTCGTTGGAAATATTACAGGTAACATTGTACGTACCTGTTCTTCCTTGTTCCGCATCGAAACGCACAGGTAAGTTCACAGGATTCCACATATGGGCGCGTTGTTATCGCGATATTTCCAGCACGGCGAATTTATTCAGCTGTTTCGCGGACTGATCGGTGGATGATTGCATCGGGATTATGATCGTAAATGGAATGATAACGAGGTGTCGATGGGCGATCTTTGATTTTGTGGATTATTCGAACAGCAGACTCGATAATCATGGCAATAGACGCGGCGGAAATACTGGACTAGTGGTAACAGTACCGAGAGTACAGTTATTGTAGAGATTATAGTAATAACGCTAAACGTAGAATGGTATAGCAACATTGATTCTGAGATTATACTAATAACGACAAACTTTCGCACCTGAGAGCGTGCGATGTTAAACATTTCTGGGGCAGAAAATATTTCATAGTACATTCGACCATGCATCAACTGTTAAACGTAATCCTTAGTTTGTAAATATTATATGAACAAATTCGGAATTGAATTGCAATCAAATTTTAAGTATCAGTTACAAAGCTGACAGATGCGTCTTCAGTGTCTTGAGCCTAATCCTCTCTTGACGCAACTAATTGTAAGATCAATAATTCGAATTGAAGTTAATGTTGAACAATGATTAGACTGCGGATATTTATGCAATTTTCAATTTTTGTAGGCAAATTTTGAGAAAGTGGAATTAACTGTAATCTTATTATCAGTGGTAGCAGCCTTTGTAGATCTGGAACAAATGAAAATCATACCAAATGCTATCGAATTTCACACTCCAGCATTTTTTACAAATTTCCAGATACCATAGATGCATAAAGATCCGCAGTCTAATAATGATTAATAAATCAACAAATAACGATTAAATCGGTAACTGCATTTATTAACTTGACAGGAATTGTTTCGGATAATTTTTGCATTTCAATGGATTTTTGAAGCTAATGACTGCTCACAATTAGATTAATTTGCATTGATTAATATATGCTGATAAGACAATCGTGTTTTCCTTAACGACTATGGTAATTAGAAAGTTTCTCAGTGTACCATGGTATTGTACAAATAGAGTATTCCACGAATTCACAAAGTATTAAAGAATTTTTATTTGTAAAATTTTGTTAGGAAACGGAAAACGAGTTACAGCTTCTAATGGCATAGTTTTAATTCGTTCAACGGTTCCACTCAGATAAAGTGAAAACGAAAGCTTACGTTCTACAAGAACATTGAAACATCACAATATTATTTCTGGTATTGCGTGTACCATTGGTACATGAACTTGTATTAATTATTTTTCGCCGAAGTGCCGCAGGAGATGAATAATGCGAGACTTTCGAAAAACATGCAAATGCGCCTGCAGACATGCAACCCGAATTACGCGATCTATTTTAGCTGCAGTGAAAGTACATACTGCAGTCTACTACATGGTTGTTTTTGAAGATCGTAGATCCGAGTACATCATGAATGCATGGATCGTTCTAATCGGTGCATAAAACATCCGACGACTATTATTCCGTAACATGACGAACAACCGCGTACACCGGTTAAATAAATTTCTTCCTTGAAGCACATATTGTTATAAAAATTGCGAGAGCTCTGAATAAAATCCGTCTTGTTTCGTTTTAAAAATGTATCTCTAGTTCTTTTAAAATTCACCGGAATATGTTTTCCCTTAAAATTAATAATACACGATTACTAGAGACATTATTTGAATAAGTACTGTTTTCAAAAGTTGTTCCAATGATTTTTGAGCAAAACAGTTTTAAAAAGATAAACGGCTTCTGTTTCCTGAGATCTGAACTGACATAACTTTATCATTTTTATAAAACAACGTATGCCAGTTACATTTTGGGCTCGGTACGGTTCGTGTTAATAGTACCTGAGAAAAATACTACATTTTACCACGCATATATTAGCTTGCCGAGTTGTCGTTGTCGTTGTTGTTGTATGCGTCAAATCTTGTAATCGAATTTTAAACCACTTGCCGATGAGCTAGAGACTTGAAACTCTAAACATAGTTCAGAACTGGATGACAATGTAATATTAAAAAAACAAATTTTTAAAAAAACTGTGCGTTCAGGAGAAAAAAATTTTAATATTAAGTAGTCACACTTCGTCGCTCGACACTCAGTAGTACGTGATCGCGTTCAGCGATCCCCACTCCGCGCGCCAGCGCTCCCTACTCCACTACGCGTTCCCACTCCGACTCATACCCACTCCACTGACCCATTTTGCACCGAAGCAGCTCAGTCAGTGTGGTGTTCCGTTCATTCAGTTCCATTTCGGACAATTTCGGACTCCATCAAGAGACGTCGTCTCTCGGAGTCATCTCGTCATTCTATCTCGCGTATTTCCATATCTTATATCTTACTATTTCATACCAGTATTACTATATCTTGCGTTCCATTTAAAAAAGACTAAAAAGTAGAAAATAAAAAAATATATAAAAAAAAACTTTTTAAAAATCACGCTTATATTAAAATGCACTAAAAAGGAGAAAATAATTTTTTTATATAGAATAAAATAAAAGTGTAAAACGTTTCTTGAATGTCCTACGAACGTCTTCCGAACGTTTTTAGTTTTTTCGTGGCGGCCAACGACGATGCACAGTGGGACCTTCGTCCAAATCGGAGACAAAATCAAAGAACTTTCGATAGAAATTAGGTAGAGCGATGAAATTTTTTAAAAATTAAAGCTGAAACTTTGCAGAATATGGGAAAAATAGGGAGATTATGGTAAGAACGTTTTTTAACGTTGAGAAAATTCTTTAAACATGTAGAATTTCAAGCAATCGATTTTGCAATATCCTGAGGTCGTAGACAAATTTTGAGACCAGATTTGAAATCAGCGTGAAAAAATCCACGGGAAATGAAGTACAGCATGTTCGAAAAAAAATTTTTTGCGCGCGTGGTATTGGATAAACCACAATTTTCGCGAAATTGTGCAAGTTTAACGAATTTTCTCAACGTTAAAAAACGTTCTTACCATAATCTCCCTATTTTTCCCACATTCTGCAATGTTTCAGCTTTAATTTAAAAAAAATTTAATCGCTCTACCTCATTTCTATCGTAAGTTCTTTGATTTTGTCTTCGATTTGGACGAAAGGTCCCACTGTGCGACGCAGGGGCCCGTTCCTCTTCCCCAGGCTTTGTAGTCCGTTCTTGTGCACGGCAGAACTGCCTCGAACGCGGCTAATGGGCCGAGCTCACGTCGCGGCTCGCTTAACGATCAAGTTCGATTTCTCTTGGCATCGTGACTACCGCGCGTGCACACGCACGGTGAAAATCGTACGGGGTGCCTACGAAAATTATTGCCGTTTAGGTTCACGCGTGGACGGACCACCTTCCGCGACCAGGGACACTCTAATCACACGGTCTGCAACCAGCGATCCCGATCCGATCCACGGTCGATCGACAAACGCTCTCTACAAGTACAACCCTTCAAACAGAATCCTTTTCTTCAAAACCAGTTAAACTAACTCGAATTGTATATTTTTCCTGATTTTCATACAACTCATTAAATTAAGGTAAACATTTATTCGTATAAAATTGCAATTAAAACAAAGGAACAAAAATCAATTATAAAAAAGTTATTAGTTTTTAAAAGGTGTACGAATACTTTCTACATCCACTGTATATGATATCTGAGTCTATCTTGTGGGAGGGGCTGCACTATTTCATTTCGAAGAAAAGTGCAACACCCGAAAGTCGTCAAAGTTATAATTTGTTCTCAGAAAGGAGTTGCGGATGTTAAACAGGTCAGAATGATAAGAAATTATGAATTTTATTCACAGAGATTGTTTATAGGACACGAGTAGTTTCGCATCGCGAGAAAAATGCTCTGGCAGAGAATCAATGTGCTACTTCGAACATGAACTGCGATAACTCATGTAACAGGTGATATTCATCTCCGAAATGATCTATTAGTCGTTGACACGCTAAACTGACACGATCTCAGTTAGTCATTCTTCGTCACGTGAATACCTATGTGCAATGAGTTATTGACTTACAAATTAACAAGCTGTGTATCCATGGAAAAAATCTGTTTCGAATGTGTTAACACTTTCATACCATTTTCAGCGAGTTCTACTAACCCCTCTAGGTTGTGTTTACAATGTTATTTCCGTGTTGTATAATATATGATTAAACATGGTTTTATTTAGTTAACTCTACTATGTACACGAATCTTCGTAATATTGATAAAAATGAAAGTAAATTTGATAAAGAAATTCGTTTATCGTTCATTTCAAATGCAGCACACACTTACCGAACTGTTAAAGATAAAGAATAATCGTTTTCGCGAGTTAATATATTAAAACGCGAGCACGCGAGAAGATATGTTCCGACTATTAGCAAGCGTTCACATTTTTCGTAGATAAATATCGTTAATATAATAAACAATAGCGTCTCCGAGTCGGAAAAGTAAACACTCACAATGAAGATTTCCTTTCTGTTCAAGTATACACGCAAAACGCTGCACACACGATTATTTCAAGAGAAATTATATTTTGTTACGAACTGAACGTAATCTACGAACTAGTTCTCACGGATTGAAGGTTCTAGGGCACCAGGGTGTCTCGGTACGTGAAACGTGCGATATAATTAACATAACAATTGCATGTCGCAGAATGTTGGCAATGTGTTCCTGCTCCAGTGGTGGTTGCGTTTCTGCACTGCCGTCTTTCGCAACAGCGTATACATCAATTTATTGTTAGACGAACACGGATAATTCGAATACAATAAACTAATTATTTCAGCCGACTAGTGTTCGTCAAAACTAGGGTCAATTCGACATTCATTTTTTTGTTCTCTTTGCTGTCCATTTAGAGAAGACATTTCTTTACCTCGAAACCAAAATGAATAATGAAGAGTGAAATTGATTATTCAGAATGATTATCTTAAAAATGAAGAAAAATCCACGCAGCCTATTGATAGCATTTTTTTTTATTCTCTTTGCTATCCACTTTGCAAATACATTTCTTCACCTCTAAACCAAAATTAATTATGAAGAATGATTACCACCAAAATGAAGAAAAAGCGATGCAGCCTATTGATAAATAATGACTGAAAAATAGGTTCAATTCGACATCATTTTTTTTATTCTCTTTGCTGTCCACTTAGAAAATACATTTCTTCACCTCAAAATCAAAATGAATGATTATCACCAAAATGAAGAAAAGTCAACGCAGCGTATTGATAGGACAATATGTCTGAAAAGTAGGTTCGATTCAACATAATTTTTCTTATTCTCTTTGCAAATACATTTCTTCACCTCTAAACCAAAATTAATTATGAAGAAAGATTATCACCAAAATGAAGAAAAATCGATTAGCCTATTGATAGACGATGTCTGAAAAATAGGTTCGATTCAACATTAATTTTTTTATTCTCTTTCTAATCCTTTTTCTTTCCTTCACGCAGCCTGTCGATAGACAATGATTTCTATCGTCGAACGTTCAAAGGATGACTAATCGTGTAAGCGCCGGGATTCTCGAGGAAATTCAATGCACGTAATTGAATTCGGTCCGACATTTCGGCGGTTAGGAATTTATAATCAGCAACACGAGGTAAAGGCACGCGTTTCGGCCGCGGTTGGTCCGTGTATCGAAGATTATGCTGGAACTGGGCCAAGTCGAAATTTGACACACTTCTGGCCGCGCGTTCGAATTCGAGCGCAGGCCTTCTTCAGGGTAGATGGACGACGCTCGGCGTCGATGCCGACGCTATTGGCTTCCGTGGTTGTCCTCCAGAACAACAACGGTTTGACAAAACCGCGATGAAACGACAGGATATTCCGAATTCCCACTGAGAAATCGAAATTACGTCGAACCGTTCGTTCCAAGTTCGACACGCTTTCGACTATTTAAAGAAAGTCGCGCAAAATTCTCCGCCAATCGCGGGATCCAGAAAACTGTAAAACAACGAACAGAGACGCGTCGCAGTTTGCAATTTTACTGCGCCAATGAATCCGTTGTTTTTCTTTCTACTGGCTTTTGCCCGAAGAACCAAAACTATCAGATAATTGCATAAGTTCGTGGCCGATTTGAAAATAATATTCAACGGTTAAATTTTAAAGATTTGGTTAAAGATTGGTTAAATTAAAATTAAAAAGTGGTTAAAATTTCTACGATTATGTATAATTGATTAATAAAGTTGTATTCCTTAAAATTTAACCATTGAATTTTATTTTCAAACCGGGCAGGAACTTACGCAATCATCTAATATTTACAGTACTTAATACACGCCAAAATAATTAATTTGCACAAAAACAGGTTTGGCTGTAATTTTTATTTCTTTTCCAAAATGATTATTAGACCGAAAGAACGTTTCTACAAAAGTCTAGATACAGAAACATAGATACAGTAAGCGAACAATTTTTATTCTCGAATCTAATCTCGTAAATCCTTTTCCAAAATGATTATTCGACCGAAAGAATATTTCTACAAATGTCTAGATACAGAAAGTCATTTCAATGTTATCCTAAGGTGTGTTGCAATACATTGGTGAATTGTTTCTGTAAGTATGTGTGGATCCACGAGCAGCGAGCGTATTCGCGATGCAAAAGAAGGATTCCCGTGGTGTTATCGTTGCGGTTTCGTCCGTCGATTGCGCGGCGGGGTAGGAAAGAAGAATTTCGCAAATCGTCGAATAATTAAAGGCGATTCGGATCATGTGAGTGGTGCTGTTCACACAATTACGTGTTTTGAGCTCCTTCTCAATGGACGCCGGTGAGTATACCTCGCGGTGGCGACGATGCAAGCGTGTGTAGACATATGCGTGCACGTGCAGCGTGCGCATACGCGTGCATCCATAGCTACGACTCCGTAATAGGATCCTCCATTCCCGTGGTAAAGTTCCCATCGTCTGGTCTATCGTGGTTCGGTCCTTTCAACGCAACTTCGCCCGGAGATTGTGTCAAAAGATTCGCGACACATTGGGTTGCGGTCGGACGAAAATGAAACGCGGAGGATGGTCTCGGAAAATTGCTTTATCGGCCTATCCTTTATATCAGTCCTGGCCAATCCAAATGGTATCACGGGCCACTTTGATAACGCGTAACGTTACAGCCGGCCGCACTTTCGCTAAACGTGCTTTTAAAAAATGCAATATAAATACAAAATGAATAAAACTTCATTGTTATACGTCGCATCCGCGCATTCTAATTTGCGCATTTCAACTTTTCGTTAATCTCATTTTTTGATTATTTTGGAATGCTCTTACTCGTCCAAAAAATTACCAGTTGTAGATGCAGTTCCTCCCTATGAGATTCTGGGGACAAGTTTGTTCAAAAATTCATACAGCTTGGGAAGAATATTTTTTCTTTGTGGCGTGTCATTTGCAGGTTCCGGCAAAAGAAGTTCTTAATATGATACACCTTGAGTCCCTAATATGACACCTAGTGCCATATTCGGCACCCACATCAAGAATGTCAATAGCTATACCCATATTAGGGAACCCTTGGTAGTGCCATATTGGGAAATCCACGTGGATTGATAATTACTAGCTACTGACAAAGAGAAAGTGAATTTCAGCCGAAACCAACAGTTGGCAAACATGAATATAAATAAACTGGAACTACAGATATGTTCAAACATTTCAAAATCTTCCTCGAAAAATATACAATCGAAAATCTATCCACAAAAATATTCGACACGTGGAGACACAACTGGCGGAGAATCGATACTAAAATCTATAGAATGGTGCGATTGCACTGCACACTGTTGAGTAAACATGGTAAACTATTGTTTGAGAATTTACTCACTAGAATGCGACTTGTCCTTTACAAGATACAAGGTAGTGCCATAATAAACGACTATACCATATTTGGGCACTTTACCCTACGTGCAAATTTTCATTTATTATATTTAATATTTTTTGTATACGCATGCGGCCCACGAGCCGCGTGTTGGCCAGGCCTGCTTTATATGTTCGCTGGCGCGGCGTTTCTAAAGTGCCGTGTCTATCGAAATACTCCTTGCAAGGACTGTTTTCATTTTTCGTGTAAGTTTTCACCGAGGAAAGTAGAGAGACGGTAGAAACCAAAACCAACGGATGAGGATGAGTAAGACAAACTCTCCAGTTTTGATCAGTTAAATGAAATCCCCCTGGTCACGAGCTATGTTTCTCCGAGTCATTACTCAGCGAAATTATCTAAGCTAATCAGAGGAACCTGTGACTTTTGTCAGCCACCTGTGACCCTCGCCGGAGAGCATGCTGCGAGCCTAGACGTCGCCATAGCTAATTTCGGCGTCATTCGAAAGTGGATGGTCGCGAGAACTCTCTGGTCCCCAATTAAAGAGGTCATTAAGGGTTACAGGGGAACTCACTCGAAATTAGCGGAGCCCGACGAATTGGATTTAAGCTTCTCCTACAAATTCAAACGTATTGCGATGTGTACAATTTACTTGCGCAAACTTACTTGGAAACACACATAACTAGACAGCGGATTTTATGCGTTTACGGCAATTAAGCCGACTTCGAAAAAACGCACTAAAAAGTATGAAATAATTTCCATTTAATTTATGTGAATACGCACGAACTTAAATGCAATACAATCTTTTCGGAGGCGGTGCAAAATTGAAAATTTTCGACGCTGGAAATTACGAAAATCCTTAAATTTTTCTACATGCTTTCACATATTAATGTATCTTCTCTTCCCATCTACTGATTTCCAAGTTCACCGTATTCTAATGAAGTCATAATCAGCAACGTCTGTCATTTGGAAAATTTTCAATTTTGCGCCGCCTCCGAAAAGATTGTATTGTATCTAAGTTCGTGTGTATTCACATAAATTAAATGGAAATTATTTCATACTATTCAGTGCATCTTTTTAGTGCGTTTTATCGACGTCGGTTTAATTTTTTTTTATAAAATTTTTTTATTACACACTTTTTAGTGGAACGAACAGAATTTGTAGAACACCGTAGGATGGTTTTTCGGTCTTATTGGTTAGGTTAAAAAATGCAAAATTTGTTTTCAGGGGACCAATCGGGAGGCATACCCTACAAAATGCAGCAGGTTTCTTCCTGATTGGTCCATCCATCTCGGAGTAATCGGTGAACATACATGAAATAATTCATTTTTCGCAAATAAAATCGTAAGGAATAAATAAAAGAATGCAAAATTTGTTTTCACGGGACCACCCCGGGAACATACTCTACAAGATGCCAAAGATTTCGTTCCGATTGGTCCATCCATCTCGGCGTAATCGGTGAACATACATAGAAAAAAAGCGAAATAAGGCATATACAGATCGAATTGGGTAACCTCCTCCTTCTTCGAAGTCGGTTAAAAACTGAATAGGCGTAGTTGAAAACAGTGAAAACATTAGAAGCATTTAAAAATACTGTTATATTATTTTCAACCTATTAAACATATTGAGAAAGAATACAAGTTTCTATTTCACTCCAGTTTGTTGCAATTCCCGTAGAAAATTTTTATTTTCCATAAAGATCAAAATATTTTCAAGCTTGAATAAAGAAATTCGGTTTTATGTCACCTTAAAATACCGAAATTGCTTTCTTGCCAACCCAATACTATTATACAGGGTCATCCTTCGCGATTAGGATTCCTGTACGGGATCACGGGACTTTGTTCGACTTTTTGTAGTCATTTTAATGGTACGTAATTTTCATGAAAATAATGCAACTCTGGGGAAATTGAACTTAGAGGTAAAACCGAGACAAATTCATGTCTTCCCCCTGTGTGCTCGTTACTTCTACCACTGATTTACCTCGGTTTGGTACCTCAAGTTTTAGGTTTCGTCTATGCTAGAAAGCCCATTTCCATCACGCGTCGCGCACGGTTTGAAAAGCCGCGGCAGAAACGGTGGGGTGAACCGAACAAGCATATACAGTTAAGAATTCGTCGCACGTGGAATGGCTATATCTAGCTGTTCCTGCCCTTATCTGATGCTCCATTTAAATAAGAATTCCTAATTACCATTGTCCGCTCCCATCCAGTCACGATTTACGATTTGCCGTGGATCGATGTACACGCGGAATGACAACGATCAGGAACTATCGGGAACGTTTAAGGGCACCTGTCTTCGCTGCTGTTCATCCGAACCGAAGATTTTCTTCTTTTTACCTTCTATCAGCTGCTAACGGTACCGCACCGAGCATTAACAAATTTTTCACGTGCGTGAAATGTGTAATTTTCTAATATCCAATGTCGACCAGTAATCGATCGGACGATTCGCTGGAAATGTTAATCGATCGGCTGCTAACGAGGGAACCCATTATCGATACGAGTCACCGGTGATACCGGCTTCCTTCGCACTGTTTATAGTTACGTGATTGCAGACGGCAGGGCGAGATTGTTTAAATAACCGACTACAAGGTTGGTCGTGTTGGTGTCGAACTGTGTCGAATCGGATCAGTTGTTGTTGGGTTGGCGAGAAAGTAATTGCAGTATTTTAAGAGGAAATAAAACCGAATTTCTTTATTCAAACGACGAACTTTAATTAATATAATATTTTCTAATTTATTCTTTCTGGCAAAAGATCATCGAACAAAAGGGACAATATCTTATTCGTTAAAGTTGATTGCTGGAATAAAAAGATTGGGCTCTATTTCACCTTAAAATACCGGAATTACTTTCTTGCCAACCCCAATATATGTACGTGCATTTGACGTACAAAGTATCTTCCACATTCTGTGTGTTTAGTTAAATGTTGTTGACAGTTTTAAATGCGTATAAGCTACTGAAAAAAAAGAAATTGACTCATATCTGTGGTTTCTGAAAATAGCATCACTGCCGAAGCGGCTGTCGCGTCCTGCTGTGACAACTTAATGATCGATGGGATTAATTATGATTTCGTGTGATTTATGAGGCTAGATATGCAGATTGTATTCGCGCACGTTGATTACTATATCAATCGAACTCTATTTTATTTAATATTGTGAAATTAATTATATCATGGCATACAAAAAGAGAAGCCGTATTAAATAATAGCTGTACTCCTCTAATAATCCGACTTTCAAAACTGTTTCGATTAGGATGTTTCATTGCAGACGTGTTAACGAGACATCTTTTCTTTTACTTTCCTTTGTCCTGTATACATTTCATGCATTAGGCTCGATGTATGCGTCGATGATATCCCTATCATGTTCCCGTAGATTTCACCGTCAATGATATCGTCACAATGACACTGTGCAGCAGTTTCTATGCACGTTTCTGTACACTCATTAACACGCATCGTTCAACATTTTGTTTGCAAGTGTTTTAATTTCGCGAAGAACTGAAGGTTCACATCGGAAAACGTTTCATAAGATTTCACAACATTTTCCTACAATTTTTCATCTCATCTACTCAATTTTTCCTATAAATGCACAAAGATCCGCAGTCTATTGATAACCATCAACCCGCAGCCAGTGCACGCGAATTCTCCTAGTTTCCATCGTGCTCACGGAGCCGAGCCGAGCAGAGCGGAGCACGTCATTTCCTAAAGGAAGCATTCTCGGGCTCTATCACGAATTTCACGCTGGAACGTACGAATCTGTTTGATAACCAGACGGCTGATCTTTCTGCAAAAGAAAAATTATCTGCGCCAATTGCGGAGGTAGAAACCAAATAGAATGTATTCTTTCTTCCCCCTATAATTTTAATAGATGCGAAGTTATCACGTATTCTTCTACTCAAATTTGCTGTAAATGCATAAAGATCAATCTCAGCCTGTGCACGAGAATTCCCCTAGTGTGTATCAATCAAATACGAATCTGCTTGATAATATAACCAGACTGCGGATCTTTCTGCAAAAGAAAAATTGCCTGCGCCGATTGTAAGAGATGGAAACCAAATGGAATGTATTCCTTCTTTCCCTAACAATTTTAATAGATGTGGAGTTATCAGTAGACTGCGGATCTTTATGCAAAATAAAAATGTTCTGCATTGATTGCGGGAAGCAGGATTAACATAAAAATTGATTTCATCCCTTAATGTCTTTGATATATTAAAAGCAACATTACAACGTTCTGGAATTTTAAAAATCTGTCACTGTTTTATATTTCGCCCAACCAATTTTTCCATAAATGCATAAAGATCCGCAGTCCAGTTATCACCTATTCATCTACTCAATTTTGCTGTAAATGCATAAAGATCAATCTCTGCCTGTGCACGAGAATTCCCCTAGTTTCAAGGTGCTGATGGAGTCGAGTAGAGCGCGGGTCATTTCCTAAGGAAGCATTCTCGGGCTCTAACACAAATTTCACGCTGGAACGTGCGAATCTGTTCGCGCGATAACCAGACGGCTGATCTTTCTGAAAAGAAAAATTGTCTGCGCCAATTGCAAGAGATAGAAACCAAATAGAATGTATTCTTTCTTCCCCCAAATAATTTTAATAGATGCGAAGTTATCACGTATTCTTCTACTGAATTTCGCTGTAAACGCATAAAGATCAATCTCAGCCTGTGTACGAGAATTCACCTAGTGTCCATCAATCAATCTGCGGATCTTTCTGCGCCGATTGCAAGAAATAGAAACCAAATGAAATGTATTCTTTCTTCCCCCAAATTATTTTAATAGATGCGAAGTTATCACTTATTCGGCTACTCAATTTTGCTGTAAATGCATAAAGATCCGCAGTCTATTGGTAACCATCAATCTTAGCCTGTGTACGAGAATTCCCCTAGTGTCCATCAATCAAATACGAATCTGCTTGCTAATATCGCCGATTGCAAGAAATGGAAACCAAATGAAATGTATTCTTTCTTCCCCCAAATTATTTTAATATAGATGCGAAGTTATCACTTATTCGGCTACTAAATTTTGTTGTAAATGCATAAAGATCCGCAGTCTATTGGTAACCATCAATCTTAGCCTGTGGACGAGAATTCCCCTAGTTTCCATCGTGCTGACGGAGTCGAGCAGAGCAGACCGGAGCGGAGCAGAGCAGAGCGCGCGTCATTTCCTAAGGAAGCATTCTCGGGCTCTATCACGAATTTCACGTTGGAACGGAGCTGCGCGGCGGCCTGTACACGGCTGAGTAGCAAACGACCGCCGATCGGAGCCGTAGGATAGACTTCAGGATCCTGAACCGAGGCGGGTTGCTAAGTGTGCCGTGTAAGTGGAACATCGCTGCCTGGTACCGGCGCGGCGATCAAGTATACCAACGTAGTATAACATCGTCGTCCTCTCCTCCTCCGTTCCAGGCCCCGGCTGTTCGGCTTCGTTCCTCTTTGCCCTTCCACCACTATCCAGCGCAGAATGAAGCCTCCTCTTCTTCCTCCTCGCCAAGGCACTCCCCCTTCGACTCGAGAGAACACAGCAGCGTGTGCACGGTGAAAGACTTTCTTTAAAACCGGGCTCTACAGTGAGTGCCTGCCCGCACGCTACCGTCTGCCACGTTTTACCGGACGAGCAAAAGACACCCGTGTACGCGAACGAAGGATGCCCATTGTCTCTCTTCGACAAGGCCATAATCGGGCACCGATCTTCCATGCATCCGCCTCGGACCCGTGGCCCTTCCTTCCTGCAGGAGCAGTCCTTCGCCCGTTTGTACTCCTCATGGCGTAAACGGTCGCTTCCGCCGCTTCCGTGTTTACGCTTCTTCTTCTTCGTCATCGTCTTCCGAACCATCGTCTTCCGAACCATCGTCGCGAACTCTTCCATCGTCGATTCCGAAATTATTGACTTCGATATCGAATGACGGAAACCGGTGCCGTTAGGGTACCGGCCGATTCAACCATGAAGCTTGGACACTGTTTGCAGAAACAGAGAACTGGGTCGGCGCGATAGGAGTTGGACTAATTTTCTTTTTTTGACACTTCGTTTTGGGAAGTTACCACCTCAATACACCACCTCAATTTTTCGTAAAAACCTCGCGAAGTCTACTCTAGCACAGTTAGAGTAGCTGTACCGATTACTGCGATATCATGCTTCGATCGTACTTTATTTGAATGTTCTCCCTAATTTATCACGCGATAATCATTAACCCATTATCAAGCGAATTACTAGAGTGCGGATGTTTACGCAAAATAAAAAATATTCGCGTTCATTGCAAGACACTGGAGTCAAATAAAAAATTTTTGTTGAGCTTAATTTTCTTATTAACCTGGAACTAATACACTGATGTTCTTAAATCTTTTCAATATGTCCACTGCTTTAAACTGCGCGTACCCATTTTTGTCAGAAATGCATAAAATCCGCAGCCTACTAATTATACACTTTACAGGATCAATTTTAGAAGAAGTTAGAGAAATGCTTCGGTACGCAAGAATAGTGGCTCTTTAATATCAATTTCTCAGTCAAGGTCAACCAAAGGTCATAGTATAATAGTTCATTGGAATCGTCTTAAAGTCGCCTACGAGACTACGATGCAGTCAGATATACGTAACAGGTTAAAATGTTCAAAAGAAGGAGTACATTTTTATTTATCTCCATCGAAACTTTAAACGGCAATATCTCGAAAGTCAAAGTACGTATGTGACTTGCGGTGTTCTTCCTTGGAACAACAGATATAAGCAGATGTAACACAAAACAGAAGAAAATTGAATTCTCTATCTACTAGCAGCCACAGTTGTGCAGAATTACAATCGAACTACTCCGGGAATTATGATTACAAGGTAATTGCAATACATTGTAATTCAGTCATATTGTAATTTATAATTCAGATCTTCATTCAATTAAATTACAATGTAATTCGTAATTGCAATTGGAGTACAATTATAAAATACTTTGTAATTAAATTACAATGTAATTCGTAATTGAAATTGGAGTACAATTATAAAATACTTTGTACTTAAATCACAATGCAATTCGTAATTGCAATTGGAGTACAATTATAAAATACTTTATTGTAATTGGTAATTGCAATTGGAGTACAATTATGAAATACTTCGTAATTAAATTACAATGTAATTCGTAATTGAAATTGGAGTACAATTATAAAATAGTTTGTGATTAAATTACAATGTAATTCGTAATTGAAATTGGAGTGCAATTATGAAATACTTTGTAATTAAATTACAATGTAATTCGTAAATGCAATTGGAGTACAGTTATAAAATACTTTGTACTTAAATTACAATGCAATTCGTAATTGCAATTGGAGTACAATTATAAAATACTTTGTAATTATATTACAATGTAATTCGTAATTGCAATTGGAGTACAATTATAAAATAGCGTTACGTATTATATGAAGGAGGACGAGGAATAGAAACTACGCCGCATAGACAGCAAACAAGTATACATATGTATGAAAGAAAAACATAAGCATATATCGCACTTCTTCAAAGTTTTGGGCTATAATTTGGAGAGCTGGATTTTTAATTATATTGTATTTCAATTACACATCTGATTAAAATACTTAGTAATTGAATTAATTGAAAGGTTTGAATTATGTAATTCAGTCACGACGTAGTTAAATTACTATATAATTGAAATACAATGTAATTCAACTGTGTAATTGAATTACAATGTAATTGAATTTGCGCAACTCTGCCAGCAGCATGATTTACAGCTTATTAGAATTATTAAGAGAAGAAACCAATTATTACGTAACCCGTTCGTCTTGTAATTAGTGCAGACAATTTTTATTTTGCACGAAGATCCGGATGAGTCTGAATGTAATCAGTGGCACACTTAATAAGGAGTTTATGCGAAAACAAAACTACCTTCAGGTCTCTCGTTATCAGGCAAATGTAAAGCATCCACTGATACCTTGTGTCATTTGCTTAGAATCGGTACAGGTATCGATGAAGTAGAACGGAATGCAGAGATAAGCGTGTCGTTGATAAACTATCGTCTCGTTTAATTATAGATACTCCATTGCATTTACGATTCCAGTTCCTTTCAATAACAATGTAGACCACCGCTCATATACAAATGCGAAATAACTGTACCCAGAAGTTGCAGTAAAAATCCATTCGGAAAATCGGATTACCGTCAAGATGTTTGCAGAGTAAATTACTGAATAAACTGTTTCTCAAAATGTACATAAGAATAAAAATTCTCAGTAAATGAAATCTCTTTCTTTTCATAAGACCGATGTGTAAGTGTTTTACAGTCAGCCGCAAAAGTCTACAGACGACAATCAAATGTAATCAACAACAAAAGAATTGTTCCTACATTTGTTTACTTGAAAATGTAAATATTTAGAAAACGAAGGTTCCATTAATATATTATCTTATCTGGTCGGATGTTGTTTTGGAATACTGAACTGCGCATTAGTTGATTTCCACATGCAAATGAGTTGTCTCTACATTATTTTAAATCGGTATCACAAGTGAAATAATTTCTTATTATTCTTATTTCGTGTTTGCTGAAAGCATCTCTTCCATACGCATCTGATAATACGATCATCTGGACTTGCTTCGTTTGCTAGGATGTTAGATTTGCTACACTTACACTCTTCATGATTAAACGAACAAGATTAACAAGTATTTCTTGTAAACGAATCAAATGAGTTGATTGAAGAGAGTCACCGTGTTTCAAGCTGTATAATTTCTTATTTTACTCGGAACAGAAGGTGTCGAAGGTTGATCAGGAGGTGACAAGACGGCAGACTCTAGCCAGACTAAATTTCATGGAAAAAACAGTTTATTGGTGAAAGGGGAACAGTGTCCCGACTCGAGTTTGCCATCAATTCCGTGGCTCTGATTTCCTGGAGCGTCAGGAATCCTCTTACGTAGCCACTCGACAGGAGTCAAGGAACCAGTCTCCTAGAAAAGGTGTATACGCGCATTATAAACCTGACCCACCTGATCTCGAGTATAGGAAGCCCTGCCTGGTCCAACGGGCCCGAAAAATCTAGGTCATTGGCCTGGCTGGCTACGTAGGCCGCGATGGGATTCGTGGTACCCATGATCCCTTTCTTCCATCACGGTTTAGCCTCTAACTGTTTGCGTCACAAGCCTCCAACTCCGGTTCATCTGATCTTTCTGTCAACCGTCCTTGTCTGGCTCTAACAGCCACCTTCTCCAGCTTGCCACCGGAGCTTTTATCTTCGCTCCTTCGTTACCATCTTAATTGGGACTTAAACGGAGCGGTTAATACGGTATTCCTTATTCCCTGATTAATTTGATATCGGGTCGCCTATCCACTCGAATCGCGGACTATGTGATCCATCGAATAGATCAAGCTGCTGTTATTAGGATAATCTAGTCTTGTAGATCAAGGAGTTTTGTGTCCCACGAAATACTAAAAACATTAGAAGGATTTAGAAATACCCTTATGTTATATTCAGTCAATTGGTTAAAGTCTTCTGTATTCTATAATAGTAATTGAGAGAACAGGTTCAATTTCATGTGGAAAATGTAAAAAAGATTACGTAGAATAAAAATTTTCCGGGTTGAGAGATATGTCTTCATTTTGGGATTAAAATTTCAAAGGGACCATAACTGTTATAACCAAAAAGAAAAAAGTATAACAAGTATTTCATCGACGTAAATCGTATTGGTTACAGATAAGGATTATAAGTAACCGAAAATTGTTTCTCGTGTTGGTAAATGTTATCGTTGAGAGAAATTCATTTCGATAACTGTTATGAGCGATCGAAATGAACTTCCCTCATCGATAACTGCTTTGAGCAATCGAAACAGTTTTTCTTCATCGATAACAGTTATCGAGGAGGATCCAATTTTTTGAACACTAATAGCAATAACTGTTATTTGTAACCAAAAGGTATAAAAATCGATATTTTTTAATCATTTTGTTCTTCGAATTGTTTTCTTTACATTTCGTGTACATTATCTTAGATTTAAATAATAATCAACTTTTTGCTAATGATTTTTATCCTACAAAAATTTAGAATAACTGTTATGTTTGGTCTCGGGGGTTAAGTGTTGTTACGTTTAAGCGTTGACTTGGAATTTCGATTCTTTCGATCGGTACCGCCCAAAGATATCGGTATGTATATGGCGTGCAGCTTTGATCTGCAGTGATTCATTCGCGTCACCGCGTCAAATTACGCGGGAAAAGTGGACAAAAGAGATCCTCGTCAGATGTAGAAGAAAAGAGGATCCGGGATATCTGCAGCGACAGGTTACAGTATACGGTGGATCGGTTAGGTTAAAGACACCGCGTGTACCATTGTTAAATGTAATAATGTATAACGGGGTTATGGTCCCAAAGGTTATACGGCCTCTCGTGACGTTGTCTCCGCGAGGGAGATACATACGGAAAGATCCAGGTAACGCGGACCGGACACAAGAGAGAACGAGACAGCCCGATCTTTTTATTTTGGTCCAACTACCGGGGAGAGACCCGTTAAAACCACAGCCCGCGGATTACCAATGTACAAAATGCTTCACAATTTGACCATTCACGCGATCCTTTGACGCGATACTCGCCGCATAATTAGGACAAGTCACGAGCGACCATTCTCGTACAAACTGTATCAATTTTGACCACCGCTCGATTCGACCACTTCCATGAGAAACAAGCGTGAAACGTCTTCCCTCGTTTCAAACTACTCTTTATGTATATCACCATAATTATGAAAGTGGTCTAAGTCGAAATAGAGTTATTTCACATCACATTATTTTAAACTAAATTCATTCAATGTAGTTTTTACGACATTGCCGAAAATGAACCACTAGTGCTTGTTATTTCAACATTACAGTGGTACCTCGGTATACGACCTTAATCCGTTCCTGATGTTTGGACTTATACCAAACCAACCGTTCCCACAAGAAGTAATGTAAAAATGATTAAACCGTTCCCATGTAAAAAAGAACTAATTTAATGGGGTTGTAAAATAATTTAAACACTGTTTAAACACATAACTAAAAAATGAGATTTTAATTATGATAGATTTTTAAATTGAAACTCTGCTTCATGCTAAAATACAAAAAGAAAAAAAATGATATTCTATTCTGTGGGAGGAGAGACCACGTTTATATGAGCTTGCCGTGTCGTTGTTGTATGCGTCAAATCTTTTAATCGAATTTTAAACCACTTCCCGATCAGCTAGAGACTTGAAACTTTAAACATAGGTCAGAACTGGATGACAATGCAATATTAAAAAACAAATTTTTAAAAAAAACTGTGCGTTCGGGAGAAAGAAAAGATGTTAATATTAACCGTCACACCTCGTCGCGAAACAAGAAATATATTACTTAAAGAAAATATAGAATAAAATATAAAACTTCAAAGAAAAGACTGAAATAAATATCAATCATTACTTACCGGAAGTCGAGCGCGTGCTGCATGTAAATGACTTCGACTCAACCAGGAGGAACTATAAATCGCACGAGATAATCGAAGTAGGCGTTATCCTCCTCGCGAAAACGATTCAATACGAACGAAACATGTTTTACAAAAGTAGGAAGAATAAAAACGCGACAGTAATACTGAAGCAATGTAACATCTTCGGAATGACGCAGTAAGTAAAGAAGAAAATGCAATAGAAAAATTAAGTACAGTTAATAAGAAAGAACCGAATCGACAAATTAATTCAATCACAATGTACACGAACTTATAGAAACAGAATCGGTTAATCGTAATTGAGAAAAAAGAGGGTTATTGTCACAGGGAATATATATATATATATATATATTGCAACAAGTAAGTATCCATTTTATTAGAAAAAATGAAAGAAGCAGATTCTGAGACTTTGACGAAACTTTTGATTTTTTAGGGCATCGAGTAACGAGTAATTTTTATATGATTCAAATAAAATTATTCAATTTCAAATGAAATTTTGGAAAAACATTTATTCAATACTAAAAATTGCACTTTAGGTGCAAAATTTTCATTCCAAAAAATTTTGAATAAATACATACATTTACAAATGTGCCCATAATGATGAAAGTGATCGAAGTGATATATTTCTTGTTTCGAGATATTTCAAGTTTCAAGGGAAAGGATATTCACACTAAATGAATTCCATATAATGTTGAAATAACATTTTTGACAATATCATGAGAATTACATCGAATTAATTTAGTTTAAAATAATGTGATGTGAAATAACCGATAAACTCATTTTTTTCTTAATTTCTACTTAGACCACTTTTATAATTATGGGCACAAATATTCGTGACAGTTCTAACAAATTTCTACTATTCAAGTTTGAATATTTCCAATGTACAAATTATAGCAAAACCGGCAGCTAAAATATACAGGATCGTCTCGTAAATGAAGGGACCGCTTTGATCGTCGAGCAACCGTGAAAAGTAAATCGTTTTTGGGTTCCGTTTTCGAGAAATCGATACAGACAACGCGACCATTACGTCAAGCGAACGCAGAATCCGGGCGTCGGCCTCTCGGTGGAGCTCGGTGCCACGCTTCGAGCGAAATAAAAGCAAGAAATCGAACACGTACGCGTCAGAGGAGATCCGGATTCGCGGAACACGCGACCATAAGTGCGCGGAGGGTACGTTTCGTCGTCTTACTACCGTCGTATTACAGCCTGCTTATTTCGGACGAAAACTTGCTAACTTTCACCTCGCGAATGTCGATGCGTTCCGCTTCGATTAAGCTTCCACGAAAATCGGCGAGCTTCGTTGCTCGCGACGATAATTCTGTGGTTGTAGACGCCGCATGTAACAATTTCCAAAAATTCCAGTTTATGCATTAATTCAGCTGTAGAGTATAGAATTTACGTATTTACTGACGAAAAAAATAATAGAATTTGACCGACGTCCTATGTCAAAGAATTTGATCCCAAAGAAATTGATCTTAATGTCAATTTGACACACTTTTTCCACAGTAATAAGTAGACTGCGGATCTTTATGCATTTATCAGGAAATTGGTTGGACCAAATATAATATAAAGATAATAGTAAATGTTAACGGTGAAACTTTGAATGTCACAAAGTCGTTAAGGGACGAAATCAATTTTTATGTTATTCCTGCTTCCCGCATTCAATGCGAAACATTTTTATTTTGCGTAAAGATCAACAGTCTAGTAATAAGTAAACTGAGGATCTTTATGCATTTATAGCAAAATTGAGTAGATGAAATTCAAAATCATTGAAAAATTTGATAAATTGAAGATGTCAATATATAATTTCTCTTCTATTAAAATCATTAAGGGAAGAAATAACGTTCAATGTAGTTTCTATTTCTTGCAATCGATGCAGACAATTTTTACTTTGCATAAAGATCCGCAGTCTAGTAATAATTTATACTGTTCTGTTATTTGTGTCCGAAACTTCTTGACTTTTATATTTTTCATGAGAAACACACAATCGAAAATCCTAACACGTAAATGTTAACCCGTCAATTTGAATGAAGAGACATCGAAAAGTAACTGTATAACTTGTTATTTTATCGATCTTTTATCACCGTGTCAATTTGACACCGAGGGACAGATTCTCTAAACCTAGAACATTTGGATTTTACGTAATCGTTTTTACGCCATGCACATCAACTTGAACGTGTTTTCTCACGCGACGTTTGAATTTTTAGCAATTCCCAGAATACAGAAGACTTTAATCATTAAAAAACTGTTTCAGATAACAATACTATCGATTATCTACTCCGCAGTCTGTATCGATTTGCGAGAAGGATTCGAGGGATCGACGGAGCGGAGAAACGAAACGGCAACTTCTCGTTACGGTAACAATCATTTTAATCGAACATCAGCTTTTAAATAATCCACATTTTTCTGACTTTATACAAATTACAATTTCCGCAGCAGCCACCATTGCAACACAAGGATTCGACGAGGCCTTCGCCGGTCGAATGACGCAGGACGATCGGGAGAGAAATAATAAATTAACAATCGTCGATTGAGTATTTGCGATTCACGGGACTGGAACGATAAATATAATTAAGAAACAAAGCGGATCGTCCTGCGCCGGTCGACTCGTCGAAAGCTCTCGTCCGGTTCGTCCGTTTATATTTTTTCTCGACGACGACGATTCGGAAACGAGATTGGACAAGCTAGGTACATCGTGCTCTCGTCGTCGGTGAAACCTTTCCTCTCGATCGAGAGGAACCCGTGACACGTCCTCGAGAGGGGTATCCTTAAACAATCCTAAGAACGTCGTCGTACATGTTACATACGGTGCGCCAAGATCAAAAAGCTAATATGGAGACTAAAGAGTTAAGGGGAGGGACACGGTGGAGGGGAGGGGGGACTCGGAATAAAGAAGGAGAGAATCTTAAATAAAAAGTGCCAGACGATTGACTATCTTACAAAGATAAACCAATAGAAGAAAACAGGGACGGATGGGACCGGGGGTTGTGGTGGGGGGTGGGGCGGGGGATAGGACGGAAATAAATAACAAAGAAACTAGAAAAGGACTGCGGACAATGAGACCGTGAAAAATATATAATATAAAAGCATTATAAATAAAAAGAAACAAGCGATAGAAATCTACTGAAACAACGTATTTGGAAGAGCTTAGGTACATCCGTAGCGCGGCCGTCACGGCCGCACCTCCGCGTAGTTTTCGTCACTTCCGTTTACGTTTTTTCTTTTTTAGTTATATGTTACACCTAGCTATGTATATGTATACATAATGAATGTATATATACTCTCTCCGTTTCTCCAACGATCTTCCGCGAGATGCGTCTCTTTTTTTTATCTTTCGCTGTACTTGTTCCTCGCATCTTCTTTAAACAATAAAAACGTTCGCTTTCCTACTAACGTATATATAGATATATATATATATATATACGCACGTACCCGCGCGTACGTGTGCTCTGTTATCATCGGATACGTATATGTATATGTACACACCGTGTGACCAGTGGGTTTCGCTCACTTCGAGTCGTCGTTATAACACAGCACGAGAGATCATTCTCACATCACCCGACGGAATTCCTGTATCATCTCTTTTCCTATACGTTTCTCGGTTTCATCGTTTCGTGATCCGTGGCGCCGCGCCGGTAGAGGAGAACCGCGCGATCAAGCTGATGGTTTCATACCTATTTACAAAAGCCTCGATCCACCGTTCGACATTATTGCACCTGGGGACACGTGTCGCATTCATCGTATATCTCTGGACGGCATTATTCAGGATTGGACCAGCGTCGCGGACACAACCGACGTCGTCGGCAGGTCGTTCTCGGATCGACGCCGTAGCGTTTCGCCATAGGTACTTACGGTAGTCTAGGTACATTCGAACCATTCTCCCAAGACAGTGGGACACCTGCCTCGCCTAGTCCCTGCCGATCCTCTTGTGGATCTGTTGGTGCTTGATCAGATGCGCTTTCTGTCGGAACGCCTTGGCGCAGACCTCGCACCTGAACGGTTTCTCGCCGGTGTGGGTTCTAAGGTGGACCTTGATGTTGCTCTTGTTCAGGAATCCCCGGTTGCAGATGGAGCATCTATGAACGGGCTTCTCCTTGCCGCCGATCAGACCGGACTCGGTCCCGTAAGGCAGCGCGGTGGCTCCGGCGCCGGGGCTCTTCTTCGAGGGGTTCTGCGAGCCGGGAGTAGGTCGCGACCTCTTTCTCGGATGCGAGGGAGCCGCGAACGACGAGTGCAACAGGTGGTCCGGGCTGCAGGAGGTCGAGACTCTGCCCGGCGGGCTAACAGGTGGATAGGGACTCGTGGAGGATGGTGTCTCGCCGCAGGATGCGTTTTGAAGGCCGGCGTTCGCGGCTTGTAACCTGGCGTTCAGCAGCGGCGCGTACCCGTGCGTCAACAGACTCTGCAAGGTCGAGCCGTGTTGTTGCGCCTGGTTCGAGGGCGTCGCTGTTGCGTAGATTTGCGAGTACGGGCTGGGCGATGTGGTTTCCTGAGCCTTCGGTGAGCAGGCGGTGTCGATCCATTCGGCGATGTCTATCCAGTCGCGCGACGCGTCAGGATCGTGCTCCGAGCCTGCTCCGTTCCCGCCTCCGGGAACCGTGGTGTCCGCTATCGCCGAGCCAATGATCTCCGCGATATCTTCGATGTCGTATTCCACCTGTTGCGTCGATTGCGGTAGCTGCTGCTGTTGGTGATGATGGTGCTGCTGCTGCTGTTGTTGCTGTTGGTGCTGATGGTGTTGTTGCTGTTGCTGCTTCTGGCTGCCCTGCGGGCAAGGCGTGCTCGAGGACACCACCGGCGACTCGTAGTACTCTTGGTTCGAGGACGACGTGGGGGAGGAGGATGGTAACGAAGGCCGTTGCGCGGACGACGCTATCGTGTGATAGTGGTGGCCGGGTATGCCGTTGATGCTCAGGTGTCCCGTGTAGCCTGTGAACGGCGGTAGAGGCTTCAACTCTGCCAAAGATTGCGCCGAGGCAACTCCGACCGACGAGTTCAGGAGAATAGTGTCCCATGCATCCTGCAGACCAGCTGCCGTTTGCTTGACATCCGGAGGCTCGAGGAAGTCCGGTCCGGTCGCTCCCCATGGCGACAGAAGCAAACTGTCCACGCCGACCACCTCCGCTGGCGATCCTCCAACAACTATGCCTGTTCCCTGACTACTATGGGGTGGCTCGACCCCCGATGATGTTAAATGCGGCGGCGCCGCCGGCGGACCGGACTGAGTCTCGTACTTCATGTCGATCACGATGTCGGAGTTCGGTGAAACTACGCCCGTACAGTTTGGCACGACCACGTTCTTCACCAACGAAGCCGTTTGGCTCTTGCCACCGCAGGCGGACGGCTGTTGTTTCTGCAGACACCTGCCGCCGGGGTTTCCGCTGATAATGTCGTAGGGTGACGTGGCGGTTAGTTCCTCGTCCTCGGTATCCAGAACGTCCTGCGACGATTGGCTGAGAGGATACTCGACCTTGATGGCGCGCACCACGGTCCGCTCCTCCTGCGACGGTTCTTGGCTCTGTTGGGTATCCGTGGACGGATACTCGAGCTTGATGCAGGACCTCGAGAGGATGTCCTCGTCGCCGTCGCTCCGGCAATGGCCCGACGAGATTCGCGACGTCGACAACAGGGAGCTTAAAAGGGAGGCGTTGAACGCGGATGCAGAGGACGAAGACAATGATGAAGACGATGATGAAAGGGTCGTCGGATTTGCCGCTCTTCGCTCCTCTGGTCGGATCTCCGAATACTCCTCCGTCTTGATCCGCACGTTTAGCGACGATAAGATGCCGTTCAACGAGTCAGCCGACGATAAACCTCCGTGGCCGATGCTCCTCGCGTTCGATGAGCTCAGGGACGTCGTCAACGCGTTGTTGCTATGCCCGGTGCTAACCGGAGCGGCTCGGATGCTGTTGCTCGAAGACGTGGTCGTCAACAACGCCGACAGGATCAGATTGCTAGCCGATGAAGGCTCCGGGGATGCTGAAGCGATGCCGTACGCGCTCGTCGACGAACCTACGGCATTAGCTCCACGCGCTACCGTCGCCACGTGGCCGAGGCTCGACGGCGAGCACGAAGAGGACGCAGTCGAGGCGATCCCGTAGCTCGTGCACACGTTCCTCGAGCCGTTCGACTGATTCGGCTGGTGATGCGACGACTGCTGCCGTTGTTGATTCGAATGATGGTGGTGGTGGTGGTGGTGCTGCTGCTGCTGCTGTTGCTGGGACTGCTGCGACGGGCTGCTCGTGTTACGGTTACCCGGGTTGCAGAACTGATAACCACCGTTCCCGTTGTCCGGTGCCCCCTCGTCGATCCTTGGGGGCCCAGGGGTCGAGGGGAAGAGGGGACCAGGATTCCACCAGGGATCCACTCTACTGCCGGGGGTGCTGCAACCGCCAACGGCGCCGCGAGGACCTGCAACAGAAAATTGCGATCTTGGAAAACGGTCCCGTTGATTCGAAAATGCAAGTGTCAGGGGAACAGTTACCGAACATCACTTTCCAAACATATTCCTCAGAAGTTCATAGGGTAAAGGTACCAGTTACTGTGCCCCACCTGATTGTCGGACACGAAACTTTTTAGAAATTAATAAAAATAACATGAAGTACCTATCAGTAGTACTTTGTTTTTAAAAATAAAATACATGTTTCCATAATATAACATAAGTTATAAAACTGCTAACAGACTGTGATACACCAGAGGGTAATAAATGAGTGATTTTATTGAGCTGTGGCATAACAAAAAAAATTAATTAATTAATTTGTTATCAGAAATTTTGTTGCGTCCGGTAAATAGGACCAAAACTTCGTTAATATTTCTTTCGCTTTCCAACAGAATGGTCCAGAAAAATTTGACGACACCGAGAAAAGGTGGACAATCGATCGTTTATCAGAGACAATGCAAAATAAATTACAGAATGCCTTCGAATTAATGAAAAACTTCCAAGTCGTCGCTAAACATCCTGTAACTTGTACCTTTACCCTAGTCGTTCAGCATTCAGGGAAGTATATTTCTGACTCGACAGCGGATCTTTATGCAAAATGAAAATTTTCTGCCCGAGCTTTAGTTTCTTTCTTAATATGTTTAATAGGTTGAAAATAGTATAACAGTATTTCGAAATTCTTCTAATGTTTTCACTGTTTTGAATGACACCTAGTCATTTTTGTCACAAATGCATAAAATCCGCTGTCTATTTCCAACGGTGACTGTTCAAACATTTTCCACCCGGAAGCTCGGAGGTTTCGAGAGAAGCACGTTTCCATTTGCTGAAGTTGAACACGCAACAAATACCGGAATAACGATCGAGAATATAATTGTACGCAAATCATTGTGTGTAAGCCATCGGAGAAGTGAACGTTTCCGTGTGATGAAGTTTAACGTACGACGAGCTATGGTCCTAGTTTTCAAAGTAGGTCCATTTTCACCTACGCTCGATGGTATCGAAGTCCCACGTTCCCCGCGAACGGGACCGACAATGGTTCGTTCACGTGTATAGGTTCGCTCGCCTCTTGTCGGGCCGCGCTGATATCAAATCGTGCGTGTGAACGCGCATATTATAAACGATACTTTTGCGACTATCGGAGACGCGCACACACGCGCTCGCGGTCTGTATACAATGCGCGTACAAATACACATGTATATGATCGTGTATCATGAAGTTAAGTAGGCAGATACCACTTCTCTCGAGAAGAAAGGGACTTGCTCCCGCTAACTAGGTTAGTGGCACGCTAGCCAGCCACGGTCGGGTACACTCGACCAACCAAATTGCCACGTTTAAAAATACATTTTCGTGTTGCAAATAGCGAGGCATCATCGCGACGCTTGTAGACCAGGGAAAAAGAAGGACGCTCGCCGAGAAAACGAATAGAACGAACACGAAGGAAAAATGAAAAAAGAAGAAGAGTCAAGAGTTGAAGGAACACGTTCATTCAAGAAAACACAGGTGGGCCGTGGAATGTACGCCGATCTCCGGGTGTAGAAACTTTCAACGGAATTCATGGCGCACACGCGCTCGCGAGCGTTATAAACCATGACCAGTTAGCAGGAAAAAGGATCCAACAAAAGTCGAACGATCGGAGCTGCGGTAACAGCCTAAGGATCTCTCGGGGCTTTCGCGAGTGTGACCGAAAAGGTTGACCATTTTCATCGATAACCGGCAAGAGTTTCTCCGAGCCGATCGGGACAAAAGAGGGCCCGATTCACAGGAGCATCCGATATCCGAGTGTAGAAATTTTCAACGGAATTCATCGCACGCGTAATAAACCATAGCCAGTTAGCAGGAAAACGGATCCAACGAAAGTCGAACGATCGGAGCTGCGGTAACAGCCTAAGGATCTGTCGGGGCTTTCGCGAGTGTGACCGAAAAGGTTGACCATTTTCATCGATAACCGGCAAGAGTTTCTCCGAGCCGATCGGGACAAAAGAGGGCCCGTTTTACAGGAGCATCCGATCGAGAGTCGATCGCCGCATCCGGCGACGAAAAAGCCGCCAGGAAAGAAAAGCGCGCGATTGCTCGATCTCCCTGGGGGATTGACACATCCGCGTGGCCGTCCTGCGGGCACACCATGGGAATCATGCAAATGGTAAGCACATACGTATGGTCCGGCTGTCCACCACGAGGCTGCCTCGTTTCCCTCCTCTCGCCATCCTCCTTCTCTCTGCCCCACACAGGGTTCACTCGAACACGCCACGTCCGTCCTTGTCGTCGGTTAGAGCCCGTCCTTGTCGATTGCCAAGCGGACGGTAGACAAGCGTTGGAGGTCCCCACCTCGAGGCCCGACAGGGAGGACAGGGGGTCTCTCGTCGAGCCGTGACGTGTTCGCCGGGTACCGTTATCCAGTGGCGTGGACTCAGACGGAGCCGGGACCCGAGCAAACGCGAGAGAGTCCCCAGCCACCGCTGAGCCGAGCGCGAGGGGCTAGCTCGCGCCGCGCATCGGTCCCACTTTTTCGGGCCTACGACAATGTCTCGATGAGCCACTTATCAATGGGATCACCGGGTATCCGCGGGACGCGATCAATTCGGCCGTATCGATTTGCACGAGGCCATCCAGGTTTACGGTGCTGCCCACCTCGTAGCGGCGGTTCCGTCGCGCGTATCTCTTTGACACGTTTCAGCCTCTCGTTAAATTACCAGCTGGACGGATCGGTAGCTCGGACGACCGTTGAATTATTTAAACGACACCCGAGCTCTCGCGAGACTAAGAAGACGGAGGGGGATTCTCTCAGTGGACAAGAAATTCGATTATAATATTTCGACTTTCGAACGGGCAGGCTCTCCGCTCGATGTCCACGATCTTCGACGATCGTGGGGAGATTAATGTCCTGACGACGTTCCTCCTCGTGGATCGGAAGGAGGACGATGGACGAGTGTCAATCGTGTGCGTACCACACGTGGTGGCACGTCCAAATGAAATGGGCATCGGTGCACGTGTACCGAGGGAGAGGAGAGGGGGCGGGCAACAAGGACCTGCATCGTTGGTCCCAGCGTCTGCCCGCCGCCGCCGCCGCCACTTGTGCCCGTGACTATACGCCGAAACTATACCGCGATCGCGCTCACGTATAGTGGGGGACGAAGTAGGCCGAATCACCGTTACAGCCCGCTGCACGGTCGAAGCCTACGCAAATCGGCTAGATTTTGCTCACATGGCTTTCCTTTTCGTTGTGAAAAATGGCGCGTGCGAGCCCGCTGGTTTCCGTGCCGACCCACTTTTGTCGGCTCGGCAAGCGAACCGAATTTCATAGGGTTACCACTGGGAACATAACAGCGTTTGCCGGGACTCGTCTTCCCCGAAGAGGACGCCGAACAGCCTGCAACGCGACGGACTGCGCTCGGCGTCCTCTTCGAGGAGACTCGGCTCTCGATACACAGCTTCTCCGAGAACGTTGTTGGGAATTCGGGTTTCTCGCGAACCGCACCGGATCAGAGGAACGTGCGTCGTCACGTGAGACGAGCGCACTTGTTCGCGCCACTATACCCGGTTAAACTATATCTGAAACGCGTGCGTGTATAGTGGGGAACGGATGTAGGTCGAAGCACCGTTACGCGTTGCGCTCGACGGCGAGGAGGCCTACGCAAAACCAGTCGGGATTTTGCTAGGCGCGTAAGCCATGGCTTTCCTTTTCGTTGCGAAAAATGGCGCGTGCGAATCGCGGTTCCCCACGGTGACCCACATATGGGAAACGAGTCACACTCGCGCCTCGGCTCCGATCCGATCCGCTCCGATCCGCTCCGCTTCGAAACAGCCAACACGCGTCTCTCCTTCTTGACAGAAACAAGGCTCGTTCGCGCGCGCGCGCGCACGTATACACAGACACACACGGTTCCTCTCTCCGCGACATGTAAAACCAGAAACACGAGTAAACGTGAAATTCACTTCCACGCTTCCGCATCGGACATGAATGACGAATTCCCCGGTGTATGCCTGTCGCTCCGGCGAATTTACGAGGTCGACCCAGTTCTTTCGCTTTTTAACGCGGACAAAATTTTATGGTAATCGGGCCCGGGTAGCCGTCCCGCATCATCCGGAACGATCTTGTCTCTCTCCGGACCATTTCCCGGAGGAAACTCTGCGAATCTACGCAGGGGAAATCGAACCTCCCGCGATAAGGGATCGCAGTGTTTCGAGAAACTGTTTGGTCGACCGGTGGAAGTCTCGCCACCGGATTCCATCGGCGAGAAATGCAGGACAGAGACAACGGAGCCGATCAGACAGTCTCGGCGTCGACTTTCGCGTTAATACGGCTTCAAAGGCAAATACATCAAATGAGGGTACTATCTCTTATCTCTCGTAGCGGTACACGCGGTTATATTTAGCGGCTTCATTAGTACTCGTTCGACGATTAGCGCGTCATTATGTGGGCCCGGGAGACCGCGATTACTTTCCTTTCGGAGCTATCCGGAACTCGTGAAATATCCCCAGCTTACTCGAGGAGCTGCGAGTGATCGATGTATCGCGCGCCTATGGAAATCGGAGATTTCAACGCCAGGGCAAGCGATAGCGTACGGGGCACTTCGCATTCTTCGCGTAAATGCTTCGCGTTTGACTCATAGCTCCCGTAACGACTCGTTAATATTCCGTTAAACGGAATTCTATGAGCGACCGGGCCAGACGGTGCACGGAAATGCGTATTTAATTGTACGGAGACTACGAGTAGAGACCAGGAAATTTTTGTTTCGTGCGTAAACGTTAGATCAGCCGTGGTCCGAGGAAAGTAGATCAGCGCCGGGAAGCCGGCACAATGTTGCTGCGGCGCGTCGATCAAGAGTCAATCGACGCGGAAGATCCAGGCTCGGAGAAATTCGGGCTGCTCCGGTATTTGCCTGAACGCCGACATCAAAATGCGTCGTAGCTCATAGGTGTGTGCGGAACGTACGCGAGGGAACCTGGCACCGCGCTGGCAACGGAGAAAGTGCGGCAACCATTAAGGTAAAGGTTAAAGAAGACGAGGGCGAGGTGGTGAAGGTAGCACACGCGGGGCAGAGGGGCGAACGATCAACAGAGATAGAGAGAACGGGTTCCGAATTCGAAGAGAGGAAAATGCCAAAAAGAGGACAATCTCGTGCGTCATCTTTGCCGAGAGAAGCCTACTGATATTCATCTTTCGTCAAACTCGCGTATGCACGCTTGTTTCCGAGAGTTTCGCCGGGTCGCGCTCAGATTTCGTCGAAAATTCTGATGGACCGTCCCGGAGGTGTTCGACGAGAGAGCGTGCAGCTAAACGAGTCCGGTAAAGTACCGGTATTCGAACATGCAACCGAACAAAGCAGTTATGTTCGTCGATCAAAAGCGAGGCGAGCATGGACGCGACCGTGGACGGAGCCCCGGAGTATCTATAGGCGCTTGCGGAACTGACGAGTCGGAAGCCCCCCTACTCCGGCTGGAATACCGGTTAATGTGGTACACTGACCTACTCTTCAGCCACCGCGCGATACCACTGGGAATACCCCACCACACTGTTATTCTCTCGTCCTTCTCTCTTCGCCGTTTTCCTCCTTCTCTCGCTCTACCGGCCGCCTCTTTCCTCGTCTCTCCCGCATTCCCTTTCAGCATCTCGCGCGATTCCGCCTCTCTCGCGGAGACTACTAAGCTCTCGTTCTTCCTCCGACGCGAATAATCAACACGCATCCTGGTTCCCCGAAGAAATGCCCTCCCCCACCTGTCGATACTTCAAGTCATTCCCGTTTCGTAAAACGGAAATCGTCGGTTTATTAAAATTCCCCCCAGAGAGAGAAAGAGAGAGAGGAAAAAGAAAAAGGGTACATAAGGAAGCAGCTTCCGGCCGCCATTTCCGCTCGATCGAGCGCACGATCACGCGAGGATAATTGCGAATAGTTTATAGAGAAATGAACGAGCCGAGACTCCCAGAGTCCTCGGCTACGAGGCGCAGAAAGCCTCCGAAAAATGCGACGGCCGACGAGAAATCGGCGTACTGACACTGACACTGGCTCCGGCTCTCGAGCCAATCGTGAATTGGCATGGAAGAGCAACGAACCGCCTCGCAAGATGTCTACAACCTCGCAGGCAACACGTCGATTCCCCACTCGCGACGGCTAAGGAAGTCGCTCCGGAGAAATTTCACCGCGAACCGAGCAACCTCCGTCTCCGTCGACCGCCGTAGTCCTCTAAGGCTGCGTCCTCCTCGGCCGATACCCGAATACCTAATAGTCGACTCCGCTTCTAAATGTCAAAGAACCACCGACAAGACGTATGGGTTTTCAGCGGCACACGCGCGCACGCCGTAATGGGAACGCTCAGTGAAAATCGTTTCACCTTAGCCACCAAATATCCGCCGAGGTTAAAGGCAAGGTTGCCGACAGATCTGCAGGCCTCCATTTCAGAGGGAACTTCGCTTGGAACTTCTGCAAATATTGTCCAAAAGCAACGCTGACTTTCGTCACGAACCTGCTACTCTCAGGGACGTAATCCAATTTTTATATGATTTCCAAGTTCATTTTCAATGCAACGGAGTCGTTCGGAATCGTTCGAAATAAAATGATGCAAAATGAAAATTTCTTCTTCTTTCTTGAATAATTTTGATACATCGATATAGTGTTTTCGGCTTCTTCCTTCCCGGTTATCGCAGACGACGCGAACAATGCCAGTTGCATCCGTCGCGGTTGATAATTGATCGCCGCCATCGCGGATTTATAACCGACCTCGCCGAACGGGGACTGAAATTTACTAGACAAGAAATGGCCCAGAACGATGCCTGGACACCGGTGTGATTTGTTGTTCGCGAAACGGCGAGAACCTCGCGAGCCACCGTTGCGACACCCGTGCGCAGACGTCGTCGTCCGCTGATCCTCATCGAATAAATATTCCGCGGAAAATTACGCTCGTTATTATTCAACGGGCCAACGACTTTGACACCCATCGCGTGCTCCCCCGGGTTTCCTAACTCGAAATATATGGTCCCATTCATGGTGCAATTTCGTTAGACGTATCTTTTTCTCCCCCTCCCCTCCCCGCGCACGCGCGAGCGGATAGAAAGTCGTCTGCCGAACATACAACGGTTCGGCGAAAAAATTCGACCGTACTTCTGGAGCGAAGCTTATGGCTCCGGGATCGCGAGTCGTGTCCATTAATACGCGTGGTCCGAAATACCGAAATGCTTCCGTGCCACGAAGAATCCTCCTTTATGACACGGTTACCAGTACCCGTTACTAACTGTTAGGTTTTAGTGCCAGGTTCCACTGACACGTTGCGAGCGGCCTCTCGCGATCCGAGGGATCAGGATGCTTCCGACTGTTTATTCACCGATCGGAATATCAACGAAACAAGTCGAGAACGTGTCCAGGGAATATCCAGACTCTCTTGGAAACTCCTTATACAATGTGCCCATAATTATGAAAAAATGAGTTCATCAGTAATCCTTACGATATTGTGAAAAATGAACCGCCAGATAGTGCTCGTTATTTCAACATTATATGGAATTCATTTAGCGTTAACATCCTTTTCCTTGAAGTATCTCGAAACCAGAAATCTCCCGTAATTATCGGCACATATATTTCCAGTTCGAATTAGGAAGCGCGAGGCAATTCTCGTTCGTGTGACAAGTTTTTGTCGAAAAGTAGCTATAACACGGTTTGCAAACTTGATCAAATATGTCTACGAATTATTGATGTACTGTAACTTCTAAATGTTTCTTAGTGGTCGATTTATGTTGAGGAGGGCTGGCTGTTTAGCAGAGGCACGTTTAATTCGACGAATTAAATTCAGAGAACGAAGAACCAGGGTCTGCAGGTGACCCCGCGGTTTTATCAGGCCAGCAAAGCAGTCTGATGGCTTTTCTTCGGTTCCGGAAAACGAGTAGGCCTGACCTTCCCTACGATAGCGTTGCGAAAGGCCAAGGACGGCCAGCGCCGCGAGGCCGATTCGTATTTCCTATGCGATCGGGGTATCGTTAAATTTCTTCGCGACAGTTAAAAGACAGAGCGAGAGAGAGAAAGAGAGAGAGGAAGAGAAAAAAAGTCGGCCGGAATTCGCGACTTCGATCGTGAATACGAGACACGGGTTCTATCGTTAGAAAGCGTGGTAACTCGAGTGACGTATGTGGTACAAGAAATTCTGAGCAGGAATCGATTCGTAAAAATCGCGTCGCGACGCGACGATTCGCGCGAAACGACGTCCCGCGAATTCGTCGGACAACCGGGGACCGTTAATTATCGCCGCGGCCATATTGCGCGGATTATCGCGCGCCGTTTACGAATTCTTTTGGGCCCCGTTATATAATCGGCCGAACATATTCACGCGAAGCCCGCGAGAACACCAGGATAACGTTCACCTCCCCCGATTTTCGGTAATGTTGAAAATCTCTTTGCATAATTAACCGTCGTCGGGGCGTGTTGTAAAACGGCTCGAGAAGCGACTCGAAAGATCGAGAGAAAGGTAAAAAGGAAAGGCTGTGTCGGTGTGTTTGGTCAACTTACATATGAGCAGCGTGGTATCCAGAGTGGAATTGTTGATGTCCTCAGGACCTCCTCTTGTAAATCTATCCACAGAACGAGACACACTGTTCACCCGCTGGATCCTGGCTTCGTTGACAACCGTATTTATCAATGATCACTTTTTTTTCGATTTTTTTCCTCGTTATTCTCTTGTCGTTTTTCGCGTTTCAATTACAAGACTTCACCTCTCACTCGGAGACAGGGGCGAGAAACGGGCAACGAACGGAATTGGACGAACCGAGTAATTCCGTCGACGATGAACGTATTTTCGCGAACAGAAAGGAAGACGCGCAAGCTGTCACGCGAATGGCAACAACAGTGTCCGGTCCGTCACTGTCTGTGCGTGTAAAGTCGGTCCCAAAACGTACACTGATTCGTTGATCGTCGTTATCAGGGACAATTAACGAGCGCGTCTAATTCCCCGAGAAAACCGGAAGCCAGGTGAGGACCACAAAACTTTCACTGCAGCCTTCCGTTTCTTCTGCTTGTCGCTGTGCCTCCTGTTCGCGCGCGCACACCGTTTTCCTTCGAACAGCCCAGACACGACACGTCCTTCCACACGGTCGAACGTCGCGGGATCGGTGATCGATCCGCCGTAGATCAGGAAGAGGAATTCCCGCGGGACAGGGTCCTTGACCTTGCCCAGAATCTCCTTCCTTGCCTCCTCGAGCACTGTCGACAGCACATCAGCCTCCCGGTGTTCTTCATTGGCCGTGGACTCCTCTCTTTTCGCGACCTCTTCTTCTTCTTCTTCCTCTTCTTCTTCTTCAGATGAATTAGTCGTTGATCCTCGCTCCACAAGAATCGACAAGGCGCGTCAGGATCCGATGACAGCTGACTCCAATTTCGCGTGGAGAACACGAAACAATCGTTGGTCACTATCGCGATCGAGACTTCTACGAGCTCTCTTTTCACGTTACGTAGTTGTTGTTGTACGTTGCTTTCGTCCTGTTGTTCCTTTCGGGGCACGAACTTCTTTGCGCGCACACTCTTATCCTCTGTCTCTTGTGAATTTTGATCGGAGGCGACGTTCGCCGTCGACAACGTCGAAAGGAGAGAGAGATAGAGAAAGAGAGAGAGAGAGAGTGGAGTGGAGTGGAGTGAGTGAGAAAAGAGAGTGTGAGAGGAGAGAGAAGAGAGAGAGAGAGAGAGAAAAAGAAGAAAGAGGTGGGAGGCCTTGCGTGGATCTGACACGAGCAGGGAAGAGGCCTCGGCTCGCCTGGCGCCGGACGAGATGCGACTAATTCCTAAAAGTAGGCGAGGAAGAAACGAACTGGATGGCCTGTGGGCCCTTACTGCGAGGGGCCTTACGCTGTACCGACCGACAGGGGCCCCTACTTCGAGAAGCCTCCTTGCGTATTGAGCCGGGGGGGACCGTGGACCCCCCACCTAAAACTCGAGCCGACTCCACTTCCTCCGTAGTCCACCACCTCCCGTGCCTTGCTCTTCTTCCACCACCTTGCCGTTTCGAAGCATCCTCCACCATCGGTGTTAAATCACCGTCCACCCGGTTCCCTCCACATCGCAAGCGTATTGTAATCACGATACGCCACCAGGACCACCGCCGGAAAGTGTTTTCCCGGCTCCTCGAACGAACACTCGCTGCCAAACTGCGATACTCCTCCAGCGGGACTTCCGCAAAGGTGGAATCGATGATTAACACTAAACCTACCACTGCCGGTCAAATGACCGGTTTTATAGAATTTTTATTTCACAAGTATTGAAACTATGAAGTTGGTTACATGAAAATTGATTCAGGCACATATTGTAATAAAAATTGCACGGAATTTAAAAGAACGAGAACACCTGTTTGACCCGCATCTCAATCGTAAACACTATCCTCCCTACACTATTAATTTTTTTCTAAGCGTACGAGATATTACAGCGCTAATGTTTATTTTTAACTATATCAAAAAATGTGTAAGATTAGGATTTAGCGCCTAACGTTTATACTACATAATTCCACTTTATACATACTATGTTATATACTTCTCTATTTTTTTGTATTGTGTCATAATAATGTATGCTATATAAACCAAACTAGGTTTACGGCATTAATAAATAAATAATTAATTAATTAAATAGAGCCTTGCAATTTTTGTAAAGAGATTTTAGTCGCTTTTAGTGCTCGGTAGGTTTACTGTTAATATGATTACTAGACTGCGGATCTTCATGCAAAATAAATACTGTCTGCATCGATTGCAAAAAATAGAAACTAAATTAAATGTCATTTCTTCCCTTAATGATTTTAACAAAGGAGAAATCGTACGTTGACGTTCTCAATTTTTTTAATTTTTCAACAATTTTGAATTTCAACTACTCAATTTTGTTATAAACGCATAAAGATCCGCAGTCTAATGCTTACTAACAAAATCTGTTATTCTGATTTTAATTCTGATTTTATTAAAAATATGTAGAATTTTATACCAATTGTAAACCAAACGAATAACAACCATATTCAATCTATTGTGTGGCAAACCTGCATCACAAATCTCACTTGATATTATGATACGAGGCAAAAGCTAATAAATAGCTTTGCATTTATGAAGAAATTGTTTGGGTGAAATGTAAAACACAGTAAAAGATTTAAAAAAATTCAAGAACCTTGTAATGTTGCTTTTAACGTAACAAAGTCATTAATGGTTGAATCAATGTGCATGCTATTTCTGCTTCCCACAATCAATGCAAAACATTTTTATTTCGCATAGAGATCTAGTAATAAATAATCATTTGACCAATGGCCATTTCTGGCCAGTCTAGTAATAAATTATCATTGGAACAATGACCAAGTCCAGTTTACTCACACGCCACGCATCGAAACCGTGACAATCGATAAGTATAATAATTAAGTCGCGAGGTACCTTCAAACAACGATTCGAGCGAGACGACGCTTTCGACGGTAGTATCCCGGTCGTAATGATAATTGTAATGATTAGACTGCGGATCTTTATGTATTTATAGCAAAATTGAGTAGATGAAATTCGAAATTGTTGAAAAATTTAGAAAATTGAAGATGTCAATATACAATTTATCCTCTATTAAAATCATTAAAAGAAGTAATAACATTCAATTTAGTTTCTATGTCTTGCAATCGATGCAGACAATTTTTACTTTGCGTAACGATACGCAGTCTAGTAATAAGATTGTTGTTCAAATCAAAGATGCAGCCCCAGCACGAGAAAAGTCTTCTTCAGAGAAACGAGCGACGAGTAGACCAGCAACGCACAATGGTCCGAGAACGCCATTTTGCTGGACAAAAGTCAATTTTCGAAGTCCAACATTTTGGAGAACTTTCCTTGCTATAAAGTAACAATACTTGAAACCTTCAAGATCCAAAGTATTATCCATTTCAGATAATTGTGTCTAGTAATGATAAACCGATACATTCGTGTTTCGCCGGAAAGCAATGGAAAGATCGATAAATTCGTGGATAATAACGGCAGCAAGTGTATCTGTGTGTGTGCGCGTGCCATCGGCAATTGGCCAACGTGGAATTTCGTTCTTACGACGGCGCGTCTGTGTCCGAGTTTTGAATTTAATTGGCATAGACGAGAAATTTCGCAATTTTTACCTTCACCGGGCACATCAACGAACACCTACACGCGCCAGCAACAAGCGAATGGTCAGAGAAACGCGTAAAACCGCATGCAAGCGCACCCACCCTTCTTCACACTACTCTATTTCGAACAATTTCTTTTGTTCACGTTCCTTTTTACACTATTCCATGTCTAACAGTCTCTTCACAGTCTCCGATCACCGATTACTGCATTCGTTTCATTATCGTGAAACGTGCGAGCTCTGTAACAAACTGGTTGACATTTCAAATCAACATTTATTGTACTATGAATACATTTATAAATAAACGCTAGAGTCTTCACATTACTCTATTTCGTACAATTTCTTTTGATCACGTTCCTTTTTACAGTGTTCCGTGGCTAACAGTCTCTTTACTGTTCACACCACAAAATATTTAATTTATAAATCATAATAAAAATCAGAAATTCTACGAGCATGGGATCTTTAAGTTGCCTGAGAAATCGCAACAGATCGTATAGAACAAAATGTTATAAAAACTTATTCGAAATGGTCGGAAATTGGCTTTCATTTCATAAATGCATGAAATGCATTTTACATTTTACAAGAGCAAGGAAACGCGAGTTTATAACGCAAATTATAATTATTTATAAAAATAGACATTTTTATGGATTAAGCTACTCGAGACGAAATTAAAATGAAATCGAAATGATAGTGTTCTTCTAGGAATATTAACGGCCCGCGAATGCTAATTGTATTGTTCGAAAGTGGCACAAAATGGCGGACCAAAAAATGATTTCGTTCCATTGTACCGATTCCTCAAGGCCGTGCATGTGCCTGCAATTGAATCGCATTTTATTCTGATCGGACAGAAACTTTCGAAAGGTATCTTGATCTCGTTTGACAGAAATTCGAAATGTAAATTTGACAAATCTCGGCGGATGCGAGGGACTCGATTCAAAGGGATGCTCGTACGCTTTCAGCACACGTGCATAGTTCGTCATGGCCATTTCTTGCGATCGGCCGATGCACTTTTCCACGCTCGCATTGGCTGCCAAGATTCTTCGCGTTCGAACGCGTTCGTCTTGATACACGAAATATTAATAAAGAACGCACGCTAGCCTCGGATATATATATATTTTTACTGCAACATAGTAAATTAATAATGCTGCACCACGCGATGAAACCACACGCCGGATAATAAACGGTAGGAAATCGATGATCCTTGTGAAATTAGAAAATTGTACGTTGCACACGTTGCAGTTAATACATATTGCTCGTGGAAGTGTTTCCAACAATGTAGACCGCAGATAATCGTGAAAAATCAACTTTTACTATGTTATTTATTTGTTGCTTTAAACCGTATAAGGTTTATATAGCATATACATTAAAATTTATACAATATGTGATTAGACTGTGTATGTTATACATTTAAGACAAAAATGAATACGTACAATATGCAGCAGGGGACATATTTAAAAGATTTAAGGACATCAGTGTATTAGTTCCAGCTTGGTAAGATGATTTTAAGAAAAAAAAATATATAAAAATACTTTTTAAAAACCACGCTTATATTAAAGTGCACTAAAAATGAGAAAATAATATTGTTGCAGACATTAGTGACTATAAATAAAACCGTGGAGCGCTAAACTATATTGACGTAATCTTCGTGGGCCTTCATTGCCAAATGACATGATTTAGATCTTGTGATTCACTGCACCACACTCAAAAGCACTGTCTAAAATAAAATGAACTCTGGCTAACGAAGCGTTTAAGTTATAATGATTAGAACGACACCTATTAACAAAAGTTACAAAGTTCATTTACTGTGTTTTTACTAATTTTTCAAAAATTTTCATTGCACGTGCTTCTAATTTATCACTAAAACTACCGAGCACTGAAAGGGATTAAAATGTTTTAGCAGATACAAATGACAAGGCTCTATTTATTTAGATTTCGTGCAATTTTTATTGCAATATGCGCTCGGATAAAGAAATTTATCGAATCATTTTCCATGTAAGCAACGTCATAATTTCAATAATTATAAAATTAAAAATGTAAGACCGGTCAATTGACCGGCAATGGTATGTTTAGTGTTAAGGGAATAAGTTGTATGCGAGTCATCTGATAGCAAACTCGTCTTGAAAGTTGACCAACGAGGTAGAAAATTCGGAGTGCATCGAGAAGCTCGTGTTCAAACATAAAGATTTGCCACGAAAAAAGATTTTACCATATTTTCCGAAAGAGTTACGCCGTTCGCAAGAAGACAATGGTGCCGAAGGGTAGCACGGTGCCATTTTCACAGGATTAGGTTCTAGCTCGGAAAGATGTAGGACAAAAAAGTCTGACCCTCCTCGCCGCCACTAGGGACCATTTCTTCAAGGACCGTGTCGATCGGCCTTACTGTATTTTGCAAACTAGCGGTAACCTGGACTTTTTTGCACCCCCGAAAGTCCCGTTTTTCATTTACAAGAAACGGGCATGACTGCCACGGATTTTGTAGGGTAACTGTTCCGAGGATTTCCCGTTGAAGGGTTAGGTGACCTTTTTTTCGCCGTCAAACCAGGACCAGGTCTCTTCCGTACCTAGCGTGGATTTTATTGCTTCCCGACGAACAAACCAGTCCGCCGGAAAATTCGCAATTTTAACTGGGCTTAACCTTGTCCGTTTATTGCATTAAAGTTGACTAGCGAATAACTTAATCCTCTGCTACATGGGTTGCAGGTAGTTCTCGAAATTGCTTACTAAACATTCAGTAAAATAATTCTGATTTTGAGGCAATTTAATAATGAAGAATGGAGTAGAAATAACTGTACTTCACACGGACTATTTCTTCCGTTCAATTTCGTAATCGTTCCAAATCGAACAAAACCTAAAACACTACAGTTCACACGTTTTCTCAATCGAAACAGAACCAAACGCAAAACAGTTCTGTCAGTTCGACATCATTAAACGCCACGTTAAAAGAACTTCTTCAACACATTTCCTTTCTACGGGAGCACAGGGGCCTCGTTGAAGTTTGAGTAACTCTAATAAATCCGTAGAACAGAAATTCGTTGAAAGAAAGTGACATGACAGAACGACAATGCTCCATTAATTTTCCCGAAAAACATTCGGCGATTATTGGAGCTGAACCAGGTGCTCGAGAGGGCCTCCACCAGCCGGAGTTGTGCTAATTTAACACTAAATCTACCGACCATTAAAAGTGACTGGATATGTGTAGGTACAGTATTATAAAAATAACAAGATTACATTTATTTATATTTTGTGCGATTCTTTTTACCACGCTTATATTAACTTGCCGTGTTGTTGTTGTATGCGTGAAATCTTGTAACCGAATTTTAAACCACTTCCCATAGTCCAATCTTGCTGAAATTTTGTATACACACTTGCTTCCGATGACAATAAAAGCAGAAAAAACTTTTTAAAAACCACACTTCTATTAAAATGCACTAAAAAGGAGAAAATAATTTTTTCCTGTTTCTCCATAAAATACCGAATCCAATTAAATGATTGATAATATTTTTCCCCAAAATTTTAAGCAATTAGTTCAAAATTTCTTCTGTTACAAAATTAGTGTCGGAATAGATAAAATTTGATATAAATTTAAATAAAATCATGACATTAGTGACTATAAATAACAGCGTGGAGCGCTCACGAAGATTACGTCAATATAGTTTAGCGCTCCACGCTTTTAGTTTTATAAATAAATAATAAGAGATAAATAATAAATCACATTGTAATTTAATTGAATGAAGCGATTGAAATAATTGAATACAATATAATTGAATTACTTCGTATGTAATAATAATTCGTGGAGTAATTCAGTTGTAATTCAACACAATTCTGCCGCGAACCCCTTGCCCATCTTGGATATCTGTCGAAGAGTCTCTCACGGTTCACATACTTTGAAATAAACTTGGGAATAATTAGGTCGATCTGGTTAGCGATCCTCGCGGACGAGGAACGCGGTCGAGTGGTACCACTAGTCGCAGCAACGAAAGTGTAACCGATTGGTGGCGAAGTGGGGCCCCGTTCCTGCGAATCGCCAGAAAGAAGAAGGGGGGCCCTTCCTCCATCGTTCCTCGTTGCATTGCGTCAACGAAAAAAATATATACACGTGTACATACGTGTATGTATACATCACACACCAGGAGAGGGAGGACGGCGGGGTCCGATGCCTAATTAATCGAAAGTTATACAACAATTATTATGACGCAAATAGCCGCGATCCGTAGCGAGTGCGACGGTTATGCCGGGCGGCTCGCCCATAGCGCAATCGCAAATAGTAATTAACGTTTTGATTCCGAGGAATAAATTAGGCGAGGTAGATCGAACTCGCCGATCTTCACGACTCATAACTGCTCATCCCCTCGAGAGGTCGGTTTTCAAAAATTCCAATTTTTCTTACCTGCACCTTGGATTCTGGTTTTCAAAGCCCGTTTCGCGGGAATTCCGAAATTTTTACAGGAAAACTATCGCACCTGCTGCTTTGGGATTTTGCACATGTATACATATATCGATGTCTGATGTACGCGTGTGATTTTTTCGAAGTAGAAATAATCAAGATTACAGAAGTTAGATATTTTTGTATAGAGGGCCGACTAAATTGAAATCAGTTTGATTAACCTTCAGTTAGTCGCACCTCATTTTCTGGTTACATGGAACCAGAGTTGAGCAAAAATTTTATTCAAATAAAAATTTTTGCCCAACTCTGCATCGAACTTTATACGACTCCAACATAAATAAATTTTTGTTCGATAAAATAACTATACTTCAACGCGAAATACATAGATATTTGCTAGTGCAGTCGACACCTTTGTTTATGCTTAAAGTGCTAATTGTAAGTTGGAAGTTTCCAGATTGTAAGGTAAAGTCTTCTACGTAATATTCTTGTTCAGTTTCCTCGCAGAGAACTTATACCAGGAGCATCTCACGCAAAGGGAGGACGAAAAAACGTCTCTCGTGATTCTTCATAAAAGTCAGGGAAACGGCAGCGCGCGGACGCGTTTATTGGTGGCAATAAAATTCTGCGATCGGCAAATAGTAAGAACTAGTCCCTCGGAGAAGACCTTAGGCAACCGTAACCTCGGAACTTGTCGAAGGGTATCGTAAATCTCGTGTCCTTGGACTACCTCGAGTCGATGCTGTCAAAATATTTGGGTAGCTTCGTGCCGTAGGTACTAGGTACGCCTGGGGATGGGCTCACCTTTGCACAGTATGCGGAAACAGTGGCAGTAGGGACTGCCTACTTCATTGTGTATTTAATGCGAGCAATCCATTAATTTTAGCATGACTAATGATAATCCTATTGATAAGCTTCCAGTAAACGGATTTATTAAAATCCAGAATTTTAATACTGTCAAACCTCGATAACTCGAACTGTAAGACGAAAGTTTTGCTTATTCCCTTCCGCTGCACTTTATTCTAAAAACCTCTATAAATCGAAATGAAACTTCTTTGAACTCGAATTATTTTCCAAAAGTGTGGAAACTAAACAAACCAAATCAGCGATACATGTTTTCTCCGAAGAAAATGTATTCTCTGCGTTGGTTACCGTTGAAAATACCATTGATCAACAATCTGATAATTCATAAACGCAGAGTAAAATCACAGATTTTTTTAATGTCATAGTAATATGTTGACTGCGGATCGTTATGCATTTATAGCAAAATCGAGAAGATGAAATTCAAAATTGTTGACTTTAACAATCGAAGGTATCAATATATAATTTCTCCTGTATTAAAATCATTAAGGAAAGAAACAACATTCAATTTAGTTTTTATTTCTTACAATATTTTTATTTCGCATGAAGATCCGCAGTCTAGTAATGTGTAAGAGCCTAGTAAATTATATTTACTATATGTATATAATAAATAGATTGCAGATCTTTATGCATTTATGAAGGAATTGTCTTTAGATGAAATATAACAGATCTACAAAACGTATTTTTCAAATTTTCAATAACGGCCCGCATAAAAAGGTTGTAGAATGCAACTTTTAGTATTTTTTCTACAGTTCCGGTCAATTGCAATTTTTGATAAAATTTCTTTTCACATCCTGTAGTGAACTAATTACTCTAGCTTCCCAAAAAAGTTCAAATTGTATAGTACAATATGAAAAAAGTTATCGTCTTTTTTAGTGCGTCCGAATATTAATTCGGGTCACTTGTACATGCTTCCGAATAATGCAAATTACGTCTCGTAAACGTAGAAATAGGACTTTTGAGGGCGTTCGGGGCCTAGATATCTTTGTATTATCGAGAAATGAGAACGCGCATCTCGTACCCATAAACCTGACAATCAAATGACAATGGCTATTTTATTACAAGGGTAGTTAATTGCCGGTCAAAATTCCCCACAAACAAGTCAGGTTGTTTCAGACCCAGTAAAATTTTTGAAATGAAAGGTAATTTTGGCTTATAATTGGTTTATAACAGACAGGTTATGAAGAAATTGTTTCGGTGAAATATTAGGTTGTGTAAATAATGTCTAGATAAAAGATCGATCTAGGGCGCTATCTCCCTCAAAAGTCCTATTTTTTCGTTTACGATGCGTAATTTGCATTATTCAAAAGCATACAACTGGGCATGTAGCTATTTTCATAGGGGACATGCGATTTTGGGGCAACCTAATATAAAACAGTGAAAAATATAAAAAATCTAAGAGTATATATATTGTCGTGTTGTTTTCAACGTGGAAAAACCATTATATAAGGGCTGAAATGAATTTTTATTTAACTACTGCTTCGCCCACAATCAATTTGGCAATGTCCAAAATATGAAAATGAACGCGATACACTCCTATCAGCTCTTCTCCGTTGCAAGTACTGCCTCCCGAGTTGTATAAAATGCTTCTTATGTGGCCCAGATATTAAAGGCCTGCCAATTATCTTCGATTGTATTAAGCGATGTGTATAATTAAAATCTAATCTCATTACTAAGTAGAAGCTATATAAACTAGTTGTAAGTTAAGTTAAAAGATGCTATTATGTATTGTTAAGGGATCTAACATGTAATATGTCAATATGTTCATGTATTGTTTATGCTACATTTAAATACATAATACCATTTATATATAAACATTTAAAAATAAATAATAATAATAATAATCAATGTAGAACATTTTTATTTCGCATAAAGATCCGCAGTCGAATAATAAATAACTCCTCCAAAAATTGAGCTTTTCTTTTTTTAAGACTATTACAATCGGCAAATTATTAACTCTTTTACAAACCCCCCGTAAGTCGAATTTTCGTAGAGTAAACCTCTCTCTCTTAGGTGAACACTTCGATAAGTCGAAACCTCTATAACTCGAAGTGATTGTAGTACTTCCCTCGAAATTCGAGTTATCAAGGTTCGACTGTAATTTCATAATTTATGGAGAATTAGAATGAAAATAGAGGTCTACCTCCGGTGGCAAGGTTTTCGAGTTACAAATACACAATTGTCACGAGACGCGCGTCTTATACCTGCGTCAGTATTGATGAAAAGATGAATTGCAGGTATTATCCGGGAAAAACGTAGGTCACAAGGCTTCATCCAATGACACGTGGACGGTGTCTTCAGGATACGGGCCCGAAGCGTGGCCGAAGCGGGCCCGAAGCCATCCGGGCGAAAAGGAAACATGTGTGCAACAGACACGGACGGTATTTATTGCGAATCTTTGAAAATTTACAATGGTCACGCGTCCGGAGCACGGCACGCGTGACGGCACCCAAATATTTATGCTCTTCAGGTTGTATACCATCCTGACGAGCCCTTAAAACGTTTCTCTGCTTGTTCGACGATATATCCGAGCGAGAGGGACCTCGTGTTTTCCCCAACGACTGTCTAATGTAAATGGACCTTTCGGAGCCCCTTGCTTCGTCGTCGGGGGTAATAAACTCACTTATTAGGTAAATGTGTTTCTGAAATACAGTAATCGATCGCTGGAGACCCCATTCTCTGATTTCATGATTGTCACGATTGAACGACATGGTGTTCCGATGATCGAGAATATAATAACTAGACTGCGGATCTTTATGCATTTATGGCTCCTAAAAATTCTCAAAAAATGTTAGAATATACAATTCGACAGAGAGTGTAGTACGATTTTTTATTTATTTAACATCTGCAAAGGCTACTACATACCACTGAAAACAATATTTGATTTGATTCCACTTTCTTAAAATTCGGCTACAAACATTGAAAATTGCATAAACATCCGCAGTCTAATAATAACTAACCTGCGGATTTTTATGCATTTATGGCTTATGAAAATTTTCAGAAAATGCTAGAACTTGGTAAGATTTCTATTTGTTTTGGATCTACAAAGGATGTTCCCATTAACAATAGGATTTTATTTCATGCCGCTTTCTTCATATTTGTTTATAAATATTGAAAATTGCATAAACATCTCCAGTCTAATTATAACTGTTTCTATTTGATAATTTTTTGCAATTGATGTAACAAATTATGTTGCACAAAATCCAGTTGCAGGCGATCGACAACCAATACAGGAAGCTCGTCACGGGCCACAGGGTTCTAAAACATAAAAGATACGGATGAACAATGGAAACCGTCGTAGTCGAAGACTGTTAACGCAAGAATAAGCGCGTAAACCGTAAAAAAGCCGTCGAAGGATAAAACAGTCTCGTGTCATTGCTCGTACGACCCAACAAGGACCTCATCAGGAAACAATTAAGCAAATCGAGGCGACTCGAATAATCGTCCGAGCAATTAAACGACAAATCACAGGCGCTTCAAGGTGGAGACAATAAAACACGTTGAGGACAAACGAATCAGCATCCATCCACTCATCCGAAGGTTTCCTTCGTTTGAAAATCGCTTGGCTTAGTAACGCCCTTTTCGCTGAAACAATATAAATAAATAAAAACGTTTCTGCTCGAACGCATTCTGATCGAAGACTTGAAAATTGACTGATACACGTCTCATAACCCTTCGCACTCGGAGTTATTTTAACTGAAAAATTAATTTTATTTAACTGTATGATTTTTTAAATTTCATGGGTGTATGAAATTGATATAATTACAATGATTAAAACGTCTGTATCCCGAAAAATGTCGTAGAAGAGAAAAAGAAACTTTGTATTTTTCGTATGACTACATTTATTTAAATTTTACTTCATCTAAAAAGAAAGGCATAACATTCGTATTTGTTAGACCTTGTTAAAATCTTCATGACGAGTCGGAGACTCGTTAAAATACGGCAAGGGGTTAAATGTTTAGTAATTGATTAGATACCAACATGTTTAACACTAAACCTACCACCACCGGTCAAAATGACCTGTTCCAGATTTTTTGTTTTACAATTATTGAAATAATAAAAATGATTTCTTTCTTGAGTCTTGTCATTTTTGTAAGGGAACATGTTCCAGTTACTTTGAAGGCTCGGTAATTTTAGTGTTAATAATGTAAACAATATTTTGAATAATGGAACAGCAAATTTTTAGTGGCGCCTCGGAGTGATCGCTCGAGTGCTAAGGTTAAAATTGGTTAAAAATTAAAAATTGCCAAGTTCAATTTACAACTTTGGCGAATGCGTAGGATTTGTAGTCGCGTTTGAAGAAGAGGGAACGAAAGGATCGAAGAACTGTTAGTCGCCTGCTGCATTTGTTCCAATTCCGAAGACTCTGTCCGCGTGAGAAGAAAGCAACGATTTCGTGACAGAAACGGCGCGGCGGGCCTTTCCGGTACCGGCATGACGAATTCCGCGTGGCAAAATATTTTCGGTCGTGGTGCATCGAAAACTCAGCAGTCGGAGACCGACCGTAAGAAATCACGCCTCGCAATATTTAGACTCGTACTACTTACGGGGCAGCCGTTCGTCGGCGACGGCCGATTATCCACGGCCTTTTTCTTCTCGTCTCATTTCGGGACGCACCCGGAAGAGCAGTCTTTTCGGGTTCGTTGCACCGACAATGAGGAAGTTTCGGTGCGTTTCGCAGGTATCCCATTTGCCACCGTTCGGCTCTGGCCACGCAGAAACACTTCCGGGTGGTCCACTGCCCCGAACTATCCGTCTTCCTATCGGTTTCCCGGAAAGCAGTGTTTGTTCAATCACAATTGGATTACTCCACGAATTATAATTACTAGACTGCGGATTTTGAGGCACTTATGAAGATCCCAACAAAAACATCCTGTAAACAGGAGCCAAGTTTTTATGGCCGTAAAAAGTTGTGAGATCAAACAAAATACGGCCAAGTTCGTTAGCTTAGAAATACCTCTTGCAATACTGAAAAATGCGTTTGTAACAATTAGTTTAAAAGAACGCCATTTAATTTTTAAAGAGTTACATGGAGGGCTAAATTATTCAAACCTGACTAACGCCTTTTATGGCCATTGGTTCAAAAAGTAACGGCCAAGTTACTTCTCTCGTCGATAACTGTTATGACAAATCGAAATAAATTTCTCTCATTAATAACTGTTATGAGTGATCGAAACGAACTTCTCTCATCGATAACTGTTATGGGCGATCGAAATGAACTTCTCTCATCGATAACTATTTTGAGCAATCGAAACAGTTTTTCTTCATCGATCACAGTTATCTAGGAGGATCCAATTTTTTGGACACTCATAACTGTTATTTGTAACCAAAAAGTATAAAAATCGATATTTTTTAATAATTTTGTTCTTCGAATTTTTTTCTTTATATTTTGTGTACATTATCTTAAATTTCAGTAATAATCGACTTTTTGTTGATGATTTTTATCATAGAAAATTTTAGAATAACTGTTATTTTTGGTCCCTGGAAGAAACGATATAAAACTGTTCGAGAAGATACATTGCTCTTCACGCGTCACTTTGGAACGTTAATGTTGACAGCTAATTGCAAAACTGGGTGTGCTTATAGGAACTAAATATTTATTATCAATTAAGCACGCGACTGTACGATATGTTCGTGTACTCTCCGTGTAGCCGACGAATTTTTCTCCAAGAAATGTGCACCGTCACGTAATTACGGTATTCGTGCGTGGAAGAAAGTCAACGGCGAAGGATGGACCATCTATCGTTCCGAAGAGATATCAAAAATTTACGACGCTAAGAAAGTAGGTTCGCATACATAAAGCAGTCTGTGTGAGAAAAAAAAGATCGTCAAGTGTGAATCGTATTTTAAATAATTGTATTCAACGGGCGCGCGGCCTAGAATAAAATATGCACGATACTCACGATGCAGCGGAAACCGTTCCAGAAATTACTGCAACCATTCTTCGTACTATTTAAACAAGGATCGCGCGTGTTGATAATGAATTCGTTGCTTCTTCTCTGTATCGAGTATTTACTTTTGCAGAAATCGAGAGTCTGAAATGTTTCGATATAGCGTCTGTCCTCCTTCTACACCTACCGCCGTTTTCAGATCAAGAGAAAATTTGCGGTTCAACTTTCACATGCGAGTTTATTAAATCAACATTTATTTACTGATCTGATATACTGATTATTAGACTGTGAATCTTTGTGGAAATGATCCTTCCAGTTGCGAATATTAACGAAGTCTAACAAATATGAATGTTATCCCTTTCTTTTTAGATGAAATAAAATTTAAATAAATATAGCCATACATAAAATGTAAACTTTCTTTTCTCTTCTACGACATTTTCGCGATAAATCACTGTAACTGTAAAGAAAATGGCGCGGAAAGATGTTAAAGAAAGAAAAAGCTTCCCATTTGTTTTCTAGTTCTTCCAGTTTACTCGTCAATAGACTGCGGATTTGATGCATTTATAACAAAAATTGATACGTACAATTTAAAGCAGTGGACATGTTTAAAAAATTTAAGAACATCAACGTATTAGTTTTAGTTTAATAAAACAATTAAAACAAGAAAGAAATTTTTATTTAACCTCTGTGTCTTTGAGTCGACGCAGACATTCTTTTATTTTGCATAAAGATCCGCAGTCTACTCATCAAAGTTGCTACTTCGCATAAAGGGGGTCGCATTCTACCAATTATTGTCAATGCTCTCTAGTGCCAGAAGACATAAATCACCGATAGAGTTGTTGCGGACTCGATTCTCCAAACCGTATCACATAAATAAGTTGGTGCGATCCCTTGTCTGTCTTGAGAGAAATCTATTTGGTTCCGCTACGGGTCGGCTGCCATGTTTACTTTGAACAGAAGGCCGTAAATAATTCGACAGGTCTCGATGAAAGTGAAATCTCTGGGACACCGATGTCCCATCCGCGAGGGCGGCAAAGAAAATTTACGGTGGTTTTGCGAGGAAGAACGGTTTTGCGGCCCTCGATGTGGCTACTGGTCACCACTTTGCTCTTCGCCACTGCAAACACCCTGTCCCCCATCTTGACCATAACCATCGCGCGACCTTGACCAGGGGATAATATCATATTTTTTCGGCGGAAGTCATAAAAAATCTTAAAATTTATAATAGCAAGTGCGTCATTGTTGTAATAAGTATTTGTTTTTATCCATCTTGGGGGATATTTAAACTTGAGATCTTCTGCATTCACGACAAAAATAAAGGAGATGAAACTACAATAATATTAAAAGAATTCACTTCTAGACTGCAAAATACAAATTGTCTAGCACAATAAACGGTAAACGTTCAGTTTTTTATGTCAATAATTCGTGTCCCTAAGTGAAGATTCACGAGAACGTTGCAGAAACAATTATTGTGGCAAGCAATAAAATTTTCCGAGTGCTCAAAAACGAATGGCGAAATTTACGATGTCGGTCCGCGGGGTTCCTTTTCGTGGCAGGCACCGGACAAAATCGAATTGGCTAAGTGCACAGCTTCTCGGGTGTCGTAAACTACAATGAAAGGATGCTCAGTGGCCACATCCGGGCCCACAGGCCGTTTTAGGTCCATTTACTACGGCTAGGTTTTACAACGCGGTCGCCATTTACGAAAACTCGCGAGCTATATCGTCTTCTTTTGATTTTTTGAATTGCTCTGTTCCAATGTCCCGAAACAGGTTGAATCCAAAGCTGCAAAAATATGTAGATCAGAATGAATTTACTGTTTATTCAACTTATTCAATTTAGAACCTGTCCGATCAACCGTATAGTCTCTGAATTTGTTTATTATTATATTATTATTAAAAAACAATAGGGAAGAAAATAAATTTCTATTTCACTCCAGTTTGGTGCAATTCAGCGAAGAAATTTTTATTTTGCATAAAGATCTGCAGTCTATTCATAATGTTATAGCTGACGTCGAGACGAATTCAACGACCTACTGTGCTCGAGTCTTACAAACAACGCTAGAATAATTTTTTCCGGGTTTTCGGCTAAATACCCGACACTGTGGCGACGCGCGACGGTGCGGAGGTAGCAATGAGTGGTGCATGCGTGTACATGGAGATAGGAAATTACCAGAAGTCTGCTAATTGGTGTAAAAGGTGGCCGGATAATGTCTCGATCGGCCTTGCCAAGGACTTGCCAAGCCGTTCTCCGATTAAGCGGGCTGCCAGCACGCACACATCGGCCCGATCCTGCTCGAGCTCGCTTAAGCAGACACCGCGGAATCGGAATCGGAGCCGAGTGAAACTTCTTCGTGGTATATACACGCTATGTACACGAACCGGCAACCAGTGTGACGTATCCTACCACATTCGTTCGTGGCTAGAGATAGGCGTTAAGTGTGACGCACACGTGGGACACACACGTAGCACGGGCGTACGTGATCGTGTACAGGTGTCCTGGCAACGAGGGAACAGGTAGATGGGTATACACCTCTGGGTGGCATGGCATGGCGAGTGCACACACGGATGTTACACGAACCTACGAGGAAACTTACTCGCGACGCCGTTACACGCTCGTGGGTACACCGTGACTGCCCTGCTCGTTACATAAATATGCGCACCGCGTATTGCTTCCTTTTTTAACAATCCGTTTCGTAATTGTTTATCACGGCGAGAGCGCCGATCGACGCGCGTCTGCACGATGTCAGGCGCCTGATCGATAAGAAGATCGTGGGTCTTTAAAATGAAAATTGTTTAAACCGATTGCGAGACACACAAGTACATAGAATGAATAAAATGTTTTTCATCTTTCAATGATTTTAACGAAAGTTGAAGACGGGTTTCGCTCTCGAAATTCACCCTTTTGCAAATCGAATTCAACCTTTTACAAATCAAATTTACCTATTACATATATTAAAAATTGATTATTTAGAAAGATTAAATTATATACGTATTTAAACTGAAACACACGTGCGCGCCTGCTCGATGCCAGGCGCCTCTCATCTCGAAAAAGTTATCCCTATGTTCAATTGGGGAGATACAGTGGGTGATCTAGTTGTTAGGCTGTATTGAGTCTTATGTTTCCCTTGCAGTAAATATCACCGTTCACACGTGTGTCTAAATAAATATGCAGGGTGAGTCACCTAACGTTGCCACCTTAAATATCTTTGTTGTTTTTAAAGATACGTTCAATGTCTGGAGGACAAAGTTGAATGGTTCAGTGGGGCTCACATGATACCAAAATATTTTTGTTTTTATGTGATTTTTTGGAGATATCTCAGGGTTACCTATATTTTTTAAAATGGAAGCACCCTTTTTTGAACATCTACAATGATATGTAGTCCCTTTCATTAGGAATTCAGTGACTATAATTACCCATCACGTATAAACTTTGTAAGTAGCTCCTAGTCCATATAACACACACAGAACATTATTATTTTGCATAATTAAATATTAAAAATTCGCAGTGTACTCGCTAATCACTCGCTAATTTTCGAAGCCCCTTATTTGTAGACTTCATACTTAGGCTTCAAAAACAACAAAGATATTTGAGGTGGCAACGTTAGGTGACTCACCCTGTATAATTCAATCTAAATAAATAAATAATTAATTTTAACCCTTGGCACTCGACTGGTAACTCTGAGAGAGAGAGAGGCGCAACTAAAAATTGCTGTACCATTATTCAAAATATTGTTCACATTATTAAATATATGTTGGTATCTAATCAATTACTAAACATTTAAGTATTGTAGTAAATTTGAAAAAAATCATAGAGAATGGAAATATTCTAGGTCGAAGAAATGTTTAATTTTCGAGTTAAAATAGCTCCGAGTGCGAAGTGTTAAATATTCTTAATGAGTCAAATTGATTTGCAAAAGAGTGAAATTGATTTGCACAAGGACGAATTAGTCTTGCGAAAGGATGAATTTGGAGTGCGAAACCTATAACACCAGAATACTTAATCTATGTCACTGGCCATAAATGGTACATCTATCTAAGTAAGAGCTATTTAAATTTGAAGCATGTTGGGCTACTAGGGCCGTCGGGCATCAGGTGTTTGGTTAATCGAGGTCGTACTGTACTTCGTGTACTCGGCCATGGTGACACACATCGAAATCAAAACGTCAACTTGAGCCAGCGTAGGACTCATTTCGGCCTAGCTGCGGACAGTGTGTCGCGACAAAGGGCCCTAAGTAGGAAGACGGTAAGTAGAAGGTAAAAGAAGGTGGAACAAGGTAGAACAAGGTGGAAGAACAGTTTTGTCGGTGATACGTCGACAGAATTCAAAGAGCCAACCGGTGCCGAATGCTCGCGCGAGGCTGCCTCGCGGTTCCCGGTTATTACGTTGAGGAAGTCACGCTGTCTTTGAGACCCCAAGGCCCCGAAAAAAATGAGGACATTCCGAGGAGCGTGGGGGCCCCCTGTACACCAAAACGAGGTTCCGGATTTGGGTATATAGAGGAATGGGGAGGGGAAGGGAGGGGAGAAATTTGGGCAACACTGAGTGCGAGCCATTCCGGAGCACCGGAGTATACTAGCATCCCGATTCTCGAAAGTGTAACTAGGTAAAGGTCCGCTCCTCCGTCCTACCGTTTGCCGATGAAAATGTGACCCAGTTGGGTTCACCACGGGTGAATGAGAGAGAGAGGGAGAGAGAGAAGAAAAGAAGGGATTATGCTAGCGCCCGATCCGTGGTATGCGGTGTTCCGCGGCTCGGATCGTAAAAATAACCCCGGCCCCCGGCTCGTTCTCGTAAAATCTTTTTATCAAGAACTGTCGACAAAAAGCGTCCTAAATTCCATAATAAAAGAAGGAGACGATTGGCTGAGCGTGGTTATTAATTACGATCTCAACGGCAAAGTGGAACGAGCGGCGTTACGAAACGGAAGTAACCGGCGGACATCGAACACACGAATTTGTTTTATGCGAACAGTGGGTTGCGAACTGTGTTTGATGTTCTACGAAAATGAAATTTATGTGCTCAGCCCTTCATTGCTTCTCCAGCGATGCTAGATTGAAGATGCTCAATCCCTGCTCACGCCCTGAATTGTGTTATGTATACTTATTTTTCACCGACGCACAGTGTACCGAATGTCCAATCTAGGTGGCAAAAAATGATGCAAGTTATGTGGTGTCGTTGCAAAGCGGAGGTCTGGATCTTCAAGTTTGTGGTATTTTAAAAAAAATTGTTGGATTACAAGTAATTTTTCAAAGATAAAGTATCACGAATTTAGCACTCGATTGTTAATATAAAGGAATTTTTAAGAACATTGAACTTCCGGGTGCTGCAGCGGGCCATATGCTGAATCTAGGTGGGAAAAATCATAACGAATTCAAACGTAGACCTCGGAATAAAGTTTTTCTAGAAAACGGGACCATTAAAATAATTTCACGTATAATTATTGCCGAGTTTTTAAAAATCAAAGAAAAAGATGAAGAAACATATTCAATATGATATGATAAGAATCTTTCGCACAGCTATTTTTGAGAAGCAGTACACGCGAAACCATTGCAACGTTTAGCTCAAGAATCAAGGCAAGCATTAATTTTCAAGAAGATAAGTTGCGGAACGTGTCGCGCAGAAGAGAGAGATTGTTTCCAGGTGGACACACACACAGCCATCAAAAACCAAGAGTGGGTCGCCTGGTTCGAGCGAGCCAGCAGCAGAGCGATGACAAACTGTCCACGATTTGATCGTGGATTTCCTCTTCCGTTCCGTAGCTTCCTGACTCCTTCTATCGCGAGCTTCGGCTCGTCTCGGGTCCGTGATGTTGGCAAAAAAGTCGAGCGGATCGGGCTCCTCTTTCTTCAGTGGCCACGACTCAGGACCCAGCCTTGCTCTTCCAGTTTTGTCCTGTTTACCAAGTGGGCCAATCGAGATGGAGAGTAAAACGCGGGCGTATACGTAGACAAGGATTACACGCGACCGCGTCTCTCCCGGGCACAGTTACGCGGATACCAGCAATCTTCATGGACTCTTGTTTTTCACGCTAGTTTCGCGTGATCTCAATTTAATTCTGCCTAGATCCGTGCCTTAACACTAGAGGTACCAGATAGGTCAAAATCACTCGTTCTTCGTTTCTCGGTTTCACGATCAAGATACCTGCCTAAACATCGCCACTTTTCTGGTAATTTGCTGAATAAGCCCGTTTTATTCCGGCCGCGATCGGAGTCACGCGAAAACACGACTTATCCGCTGGCAGATTCACGAAGCAGCACGAAACGAACTCGGAACATTCACATTTCTAATATCAGCGAATATTTCAACTACAAATTGTTGTTTTTGTAGGTACTTGCAATTAGTCACAGTGCAGAGTACTGAGTACATGCTGAATCTACAATAAGTACTCGAAAGTGAACTAAGTAAATTTGTCTTGTTTCGCAATTAAATATTTGAGATCTGCGAATACCGATAAATCTGGCAAATAGAGCTGAACAGGATTACAAACGTAAACGTGGAAATCGCGAAGAAACAGGCACGAGGAAGCGGAACGCGCACGGACATGTGCGCGGAGACTTCAACGACCGTATAAGACATGACTCCGCGCGACACGTCGAGAACTGACTCATTTAACAAGCTTCTAACCCAAATTTCAGTTCGAGAATCATGATGGACGTTTTAAAAGAATCATTTCACACAACCCAATAGGAAATTGCCGAGAAAAATGTGTATAGATAAAATGGAAACGTGCGTTGATCTCTCGTCTGCGGTGATTTCAATGCTTGCATAAGACGCAACTTCTAACGATGCATACGAATCGACACTAAAATGCGCAGTGTTTCGAGATGACGAACACTGAACGGCGATTCTTGTGCAAATTCGTTGCAAATGGTTTTATCGATTACAGCTTTCTTTTCGACTTTCATCGATCGACGACCCGTCCGGTTCTAATCGGCATGGACTTGTTCGAATCGCGAAGCGATCGAGATCCATTGCTGAGTGCATTTAGCATACAATTACCGGGCTCCCTTCGAGTAGAAGTTACTTTCAGCTTCATGGTGGCGCACAGGTACCGAATGAAAAATTCACGAGGCGGCAGATCGGGAACACGATCACGCCCGCAAGTAAATCTTCCAAGGACGACGTATACAGAAACGTCTGCGGCCTGGCGCGAGGAAGCAAGCAAGCAAGAGAGCGGTGTGTACGGGCATTAAGGCATAGCGACAACGGCAGAGAACCGGCGTATATAGCAGCATAGTATAACATAGGTAAGTATGTTTGTGGGTCAGTGGCACGAGAGCTGCCCGCCGCCACCGCCCCTACCGCCCGTCGCTGCCACCAACAATAAGCCAGCACCATCGCCTGGCAAAATCGTACCTACATTATACAGATCGTGAAGCGCCATTGTTCTTGAACTTGCACGCTCACGCACCAAAGACCTACGCACCGCACGTGTCCTACCGGTTCATATCTTTTACACGTCCGCTACGGAGAAAACCGCGGCCGATCCTTGATAAGGAGAAATTGGGGCTGCTGGAAGTCACGGCCATGGACTTCTCTCTCTTTCCCTCTCTGTGTGCGTTCTCTCTTCCTCTCTTTCCTTTGCCTTCTCTCTTTCTCCTCATCGCGTTTGATCGATCGCCATATTGTAAGAATGATACACGCTACCAGTCATGAGGATTTGGACACTCGATACCATCTGACGACAGGCTAATGTGGCATAGAACAATTGTGGGTTATTCGGTAATTTAAAAGGTTGTCTTTCAGCTGATGGACGTCTTTGAATTTTCATTCTGGAATCTGTTCGTTATTTTGATACTGAAAATCTGTTAAACAGCATTTCAAACACTTTAATAGAAAACTTGTCACTAGACTGCGTATCTTTATGCAATTATGGCTCCTGTATATATAATAAAGTTTTATTTTATTCAAGTTTCTTAAAATTAGTCTACAGCAAATTGCATAATCATCGTCGTTATAAGACAAACGGACAATCGATGTGAAATTGTATGGATGTTAAAACAATGTCGAATAGGTTGAAACTGATGTAAAAATATTTTTCAATTCGTCTAATGCTTTTAATGTGTTAAACTACACCTACTCTTTTTTTGTCATAAAATCCGCTGTCCAGTGATTACTTTTAAATAAGTATTTGACGCACATCTTTGCAATAAACACAATTTTGAATTTCTTGACAATAAATTTACATTTGATTTAGATTTTTTTACTTAAGACTCACTTAAAAATGCTTCATTTGTAAAAGGTCGAAATTGATATGCAAAAGGGTGAATTGCGAGTGCGTAACCTGTCTTCAACTTTCATTAAAATCATTGGAAGATGAAAAACATTTTATTCATTCTACTTCTGTGTCTCGCAATCGACTTAGACAATTTTTATTTTAAAGATCTGCAATCTTCTTATCGATCACATTTGCCAACATAGGAAACAAGGAACACCCGTGTGGTAATCCCGATCCTACTTCTGTTTCTTCGGAGGCGTGAAACCGAGATGCGTGAGCAGTCTTGGCACCGTAGCGTTGCGCCAGTCGATTTCAAAGAAAAAAGAATCGGTGATTCGAGAAGGCACGAATGAACGATCGTGACAAATCAGCCAGGTCGGTGCCCAATTCCTCGGTACCGTAGGCAAGTAGGTATCCTCGGGGTTCTCAGCGACCACGGTTGAACACGGCGGTTTTTCCATGGCGCAGAGCGGCGAGGCGGCCGCAATTTTTGCTCGGATTTTACATAACGTTGTTCTGCCACACGTTGCGCCACAACCGCCGCGTAAAATATGCTCGCCGTATATTGACGTTACCTGCACCGCCGTTTATATAGCCGGACACAAAAAATCAGTGCCAATCTTGTGGAAGGCTGTTGTTAATCTGCCCGATCGCTACCTTCTTATGCCGGTTTCGCGTGTTAGACGCGTGTACGAGTGAAAGCACGGGAGCCACACGCTGATGGCATTAACAACGCCCGGAACAATTAACGGGCTTCCCCGAATTACCGAATTTACAGACGACGCACGGTGGGCTAAACCGATGAATGTTCCCTGAAAAAATGAAATTTATGTTCTCAGCCCCTTTATGATTATGAAAATGCTCAATATTTTACTTCAAGATTGTTCAAACAACGCAATATAGACATAAAGTAACGAACGTTTTTTGACCTTGATAATAATCTGAGTTAAACTTGCAGAATTTCAAAAAAAAAATTGTGGTTTATACAATGTACGGATAGATTTTTTCTTGACATGCGTTAGTCGTCTGCGCACTAATAAGCAGTTGAAAATTCGCTGCGTGAATTTCTTCGAGAACGCCGCGCGCCGGCGAAAGAGCGAATCCGTCTGTCAAGCAATCGTTCGCAAAACGTATGATGTTTCATAATAATTGGACTGTTGAGTGGCCGGCGCGGCACATTCGGCGAGTTCGTTGCACCTGCGCGGCGCGGCGGCGGTGGTTGTCGTTGCAACATTTTATAATTACGCCGCGCCGTGGCCACACCACCGTTACGTTCTACGAGTCCTGCGCAAAAATAGACGATATCATTGGGGGACATTCGACACACTGCGCTGGCGGGAATTGGCCAATTGCCGTTCTACACAAACACGATCATTTTTCTCGGCACGAATCGAAGCGAAACGACGAGCAAGTCCTTCGGCCTGCAACGTCCGCGCAAGGACTCATCAAGGACGTTCTATACACTTCCGAAAAAAGTATATTTACTTGTATGTACAGGGTGTATAAAAAGTAATGGTCATCCGTCGTAGGGGTGAATCTACACCTCTGGATCGGTGGACATTCCTGAAGGAAACTTGCCGCAAAATTGTTTATAGCAAAGAAAATCAATAACTAATCAAATATAATAATGAAAAGGAGTGTTGTTTGTTCACTCACTACTCGTTGGAGGGAGAGAAGCTGGGCTAGAGTCTTGGAATCAATAAAGAAACAAGATATTAAAATATCGATTCATACAATTCCATCGGGATATAAAGAGTCTATTTAAGCGATTTTCGAAATAGAAATAGCAAAGGACGGGTGGAAAGTTATTAATATAATATAATATGAAAAATTTAATCAACTTGTGTAAGCTGTACAATTTGTCATTAATACTTTGGAAGAAAATGTTCAATAGGACATGCTATTTGGTCCCCTCAGGGTTTCAAATTCATTTACCAATCATCCTCTTCCTCTTTCCACTCTCACCATCGCCTTTTCAGCGGGAACTACTGTTTATTGTGGGTTCCGAACCACCTTTTGCCAACAACACGTGAAAAACACCCCCGGTGGGTCACTTTCCGGTTTTTTACCAGACGGTCACCCATCCTAAGTAGTGCCGTTCACGTTCCACATTGTTTAACTTCGGTGATCTAACGAGAACCGGTGCTTTCAACGGGACTACGGTTGTTGGCGAAAATGTTCAATAATAAAGATTAATTGTGAAGATAGACTTGGTCCTTACATTCCCTCCCCCTTGAAGGGTGGGAAATGTTGCGTTTGTAATTAGACGGGGGTGTGTCGGAAGGACTTTAGATTGAGAAGTGCGGAAACTGTCAAAGAAATTCCTGTTGGCATTGTCAACGGTCATCAATGACGTAATTTATAAGGGTAGTCCGCTCGTCGATTCGATGGGTCCGTCGCACGTGTTGTCGATCTGTCAGGGTTTAATGCGATCAATATTCTTATAACAATGGATATAAGGTATTCTTTCATATTTTGCAACTTCTTTATGATCCGAATTGGCAGGGAGGCGATGACGTCTATGGGCTTAACGACGAGTGTCCCATTCAATTTCGTTTATCTCGAAAGTGTGCGAGGCACGCACACGATTACGTTCTGTCTCATCGACACGGCCGGACCGGGTGAACTGTAGTAGTAGGCTTTTGTCTATACTAGACTGCGGATTTTATGCGTTTATGGTAAAAATGGGTAAGCACAGTTTAAAGCAGTGGGCATATTAAAAAGATTTAAGGACATCAGCGTATTGGTACCAGCTTAATCAGATAGTAATTCAAAAAAGAAAGAAATTTTTATTTCGCTCCTGTGTCTTGCAATTAATCTAGACATTTTTTGTTTTGCATAAAGATCCGCAGTCTAGTCTATACGTATAACTCCACATAATCAAATTTTGCAAGAACTTTAACAGCTTATATCTCAATAACTGTTTGATTGGGACATGTGGCTTCTTCCGGTTTTTTTCTTTTTTGGATGAGTGGAAGGTGTTGATGTAAAAAACAATTTTAACTATTTTCTTTGTTATAAACAATTTTGCGGCACGTTTCTCTTACAAATGTCCACCGATCCAGAGGTGTAGATTCACCCGTAGAACGGATGACCATTACTTTTTATACACCCCGTATATTGCCATTCTTTTGCCGACTATCTGCAGATTCTGTCGTTTGAACGCGATATCGACACAGTTTTCGGTATTAGGACATCGTTATCAAGGAATTCTCGAGCCCGAATCATTAACCTATTAACTTAACAATTTTTCAAACCTCGATGCTCGCATGAGCATAAATAGGAGCGGATAAAAACGGCTTGACTCATTTCGCGCGGCAAGAAACGCCGATAAATTGCGGCGCGGACTAACACATGCATTTCTATTGAGTTCAAGAATCTGTAGCTAAACGAATGCTACCCGGAGAACTATTAACTGCCTCGAAGTGATCAATATTACGAAGCAACTGTAATTATTAAAGCTGGCACTAATCACTGCTATTGAACGGTTAATACAACGTTAACCTGTTAACCCGGAAACGCGAGTTACATGATAGCTCGTGCAGCAACCGATAATCCGCTAACTTTTCTGATTTGTTTTATACAGCGTAACATTTACAGCGAATTCCTTAGGATCGCTCGTGCTCGTTAGAATTGTGTCTGTGTAGCTGTTCGTCCTCGGATCATCCGGTTGACGGATTATCACTTGTCAGACCCAAGTTTTGTCGCAATTTGTACGTCGTTCCTACAAAGGTATCACAATTTTATATTTCGCGTATATCGTTGTTTAGAATTATACAGGGTGGTTCACTTAATGACATAACAAATGAAAAGGAAATATTTAGGTGGCTACATTTACATGGACCACACTGTATAACACAAGCATGATATTTGGAGAATGTACCTTGCAAGAGAACATGTGTTGCGTTTAATAGACTGTTGCTAAGAACAATTAGCGAACGTGTTAACAGGTTACTTGCAATAGATTTTAAACGTTTATGATTCATAGCTGAGAATTTCTCAAGAAATTATTCAACGACAATGATCAGTTTTTTTCATGGGCCGACAAACCACGATTTTCTGGGTTAGTTGCACGGGAATCCCCCGTAAGGGTTAAAACCACCCCTGATAGTATATTATTATTGTAAATTTCGAAACTGTATCTTTCTGTCAGCAGAATCACGCAAGTCGGCGTGAAAAGGAAAGAAATACAGACCGTGTAGGAATAGATTGAGCCTTTTCTTTTCCCCGTTTCCTTAATCGAACCTCCTCTAATACGCGGCCAGTGGATTTAGGTCGAGGAAGTCACGAGTGGTGCGAGTTTGACACAATTTCCTCCATCCGTCTGTCGAATGTCAAGGTGTAGGTCCCGTGATTGGGGCTTGTACACCGTGTGCGTGCCTATTCGTCGGCTTCAAATGCCCGAAATTCTGAGCACGACCGTTAGCCTAACGTTTAACTGTATAATCGTGGCGCAACCTGTACGAAAAACCTCTCTCTTTCCCTTGCCCTCTCGCGTCTTGCCCTTTCTCTGCCGTTCCGTGAATTCGTGCGCGCAGGATTGCCCGAGTGGCAAGCCTAATCGCCCCCGGTGCGGTGTTCTCCTTAATGAGAAGATTAGGACAACGAAGCCCGCCCGTGCAACGCAATCACTTCAACCCAGAACATGATTCTTCGATCCTGCATTTTACTGGACGACCTGTCCAGTGTCATTAGAATATTATAGCTCGCCAAAATCACGGTAATTAAAGAATACAAGCTTCATATGCATATATTATTTGAGTAAATGTGTTGGGAAAAATAAATTGAGAAATTGTGGGATGATTATGGACAGCTCTAGAAGCCAAATTGGAATACAATTACTCCAGTTAAATTTTAAAAATTAGAAAATGTAAGAATAATAATTAAAATTTAGAAAATACATGTTCTCTACATTCGAAAAGATTAGTGAGTACCATTTTGATTTCAGAATATACAAAGATTCTGCAATAAGAAAAAATCGTCTGCTTCTAAATTTGAATAAGCATCTGATGACTTGTGGACGGGAGTGTATTTTAAAACGCGGTACAACAAAGACACGTTTCATAATTAAAGACGGAGGTGTACCAGTCTTGTCGGAATGAGCCATTTGCAACCGATCGACGCGAAAAAACGATTAGAAGTAATCCGTGACGTTCGAAATGGAACAGTTTTGACAGACCCAGCGATCGATGCACGGGAGATAGTAACGATGTCACGATTTCGCACGATCTCCTTTTTTTTTCTTTCGTTTTAGACTGGCCGAAGAAAAAGAGTGCGTGGTCAGTGGTGTGTGTCGAAGCATAACACGCTACAGCCCCTCGGTGGCATTACTACTTCGTCATGCTCGGTTATTTTTCCGAAACCTTATTCCTATACACGAGCGAGTCGGTTTCGTGGCGAGGAAGGCCCGTCGACCGTAGAAAAATTAACGACGGCTTATCCGCGTAATTAATTAACGTACCGAATAAATTCATACAACGAATGTTATCCAATCGCCGTCTAGAAAAATGCCAGACCGAGCGCGCTCGGTATATCGAGAAATGGCAAAACAACTGGCGGAACGTTTTCCTGTAAAACAACAGTGGCCACCTCCACGCCGAGATTCAATTAACAACCTTCACTTCCAACCTTTTTCGGAGGCTTACGCTGCCGATCAAATGTTTCGGAGCACTAACTCATTGGTTTTATTATTCCCTAGGATCTATTTTACGAAATTGATCAAGTCGACGATATTATACATCGCACAGCGGAGTATTTGGCTGTGGAAGTTGGCCAAAAGTCGAAGTTAGAACGTATTATGACATATGATTTCTTCCTCTATCATTTTCTTTCTATTTTTACTTAAAAAGAGCAGTAACTTGTCCCAGTTCCCAGAATCACTCTGTATAATATTACGACCTTGAGACTGTGAATAACGCTGTAATGATTTTGTTCAGCTTTTGGGGCAAAATACTCCACTGTGGATCGAGTGAGGGAAAAGGAAGGAAGGACATTTACTAGATTTTTCGCAAAATAATAGTTGTTTGCACCAATTGGAAACAACAGGGGTTCAATAGAGCTGTGCTTCTTCTCCCAATAATTTCAAAATGTAACAACGCTTTTAACTTCTTCAAATATTCTCAGCGTTTCGCACATGACCTACACATATCTGGCATGAACGCATACAATCCGCAGTGCACTTGTACTTGGTTAACCCTTTGTTATAATATATTTGTTATTGTTAAATCAAGACATATCTTTAAACCCAGAAGATTTTTATTCAATATAATCTTTTTTACACTATTCACATGAAATTGAACCTGTTTTCTCATACGACATTTGAATGTCTAGCAATTTCTAGAATACAGAAGAATTTAATCATTTAAAAACTGTTACGAATAATGACATGGCAATTTTGACTGGGGCGTCAGAGTCACTATTCGAGTACAAAGGATTAAAGCTGCATGCAATGCGAGATCCGCCTGTTTCCAGGGCACGGTCAGATTAGATCACGGAAGCATCCCTTTCCCAATTTTCCTGGACACTCTCGGACCGACGGTCGGACAATATTTCAGTCGACGTCGTTCCGCCGTTTGCGGAACAAAAGGCAACACGGACGCGGAAGCGACACGCTGAAAAATTGCGGTGAACAAGAGGGTTGAAACTGTTGAAAGAGCGTCCCGTTCCTCTTTTCGACTTCCTGGTTCACCTGACCAATACCCCCCGTTGCTCTAACAGAATGCACGGTCCAGCCTCCGGCCACAAAACTACGCAAATTCTTTGTCAATACTATCCGCTGTAAACAACATTGTCCACCATCCAGGTAAACGGGCTCGAGGACTGCCATGCACCCAAATTTCGCAACCGAATCCAATTTAAAGGTGGAAACGCTTGCCGCAACTTCGTCTTTGGAATTCGACGCATACTCGAGGTAACTGAAGCGTCACCGAAATCCAAAGGCGACTGTATTATTTTAATTATTATTCCTCTCCGCGTTAACTTTGTGAAAAATGTCAATTATAATTTAATTCGAACCTTTCCCTTAATTTAACTGCTAATTACGCGAATCGTGAGTGTAATCGATAAACACTGTAATTGAGATACAATATAATGTAAATTACTCAATGTGTACATTGCTGTGAAAAATATTTTTCATTTTTATCCGTGTTTCTTCCGTTTCGCATTCACGGACAACTCAATTTTATGTTTATGTTTTGTGAGGATATTTTCTTAAAACGAATTGCATTTTAATCCAATTGAATGGAGCGACTGAATTTCGAATTACGAAACAATTGAATACAATATAATTGAATTGCTTTGTTAACTATAATTCGTGAAGTAATTCGGTCGTAATTCAACACAACTCCGGCTGAAGTAAGACTGTTTTATCCTGAAAAAAAATTTCGTTTTTAGTCCGGATAAGTCAGCGCAAGGTTGTGCTCGTGGGGAAAAACAGATGAAGGCTCGTTTCTTGGTGTTAATTGAGAAAAATCCTTGAAGGATGCACGATACGCTATCATTTAGCAACGGGCTCTTCGATATCTTGTGGTCGGCTGGTAGTGGCAACGATGCCAGTGTTCGTCACAGTTCTTAGACCGGCTTAACCGGCTCAACTGTACGATTCGCCTAGACAGAGAAGCGAATCCTCTTCACTTTTACCGCGAAACACACAGAAAAGCGCGAGCTGCTTGAACCGTTTTCCGTGTGCATCTACGAGATCCGGGGATCCGTATGCGTGAGCTCATAACACAGCGACGACAGCCTTGCTTGTAGATCGTAGACGTTGGAAGACTCGCGTACACTACCCAGACATTGAATTATGGATCCGAAAGGAGAAATTCTGAATTAACATCGAAATTCTCTGAATTTGCAAACAAACCGCCGCGTCTCGTTCGCTCCCAATTATAAATCATTCTTGCGTCTTCCTTTAGAATACTGAGAAATCGAATAACAATTAGGCTTTTAATGTTATTTGATGTTTTATGGATGTTACCCCTTTGTTCTCGATTTGCGTCGCAGAAGGAATATTCCTTTTTTTACGTACGGCCAGTAATGAAAGTTATTGTGTATATAGGTTCTTCTTAATAGAATTTATTATGTGTACATTAAATATCCGAGAAAATATATCTCTGAATCTGAAATATATAAAGCGAACGAACAATTTAAGAAATGATTTGATTGAAACGATCCCCGATATGTTTTATTACTGGGGGGTGGTTTTATATAAAAGAATTGCAGCAGGTGCAAATACCTGTCGTATGTTGCGTCAATAGATTCGCTGAAACGTCCGATACCGTACTTATCATCCTAATTCTACACCTTGGTTCGTTGTTTTGCTTTCTCTTTCGGGAGTGGCATGCTCTAGTTAGCCTGGCCACGAAACCGTCCATCCGTCAGTACGGTACGTCCTCCGCTTCTTATTTCTTTATTTCCATTTTGAAAGAACAAGTACATTTAAAAACACCGAAACAAATGTCCGTGCAAATTTTTCTGCGAGAGAATAACAAAATTTCTGTATTTTTCTTTTTACCGATACATTTTTACAAAAGCACTTTTCCTCATAACTGAAAATTGTATATTTAATATTGGATAGGAAATCGAGGAAATGATGAAGGAAAACGCGACGGTGATCCCATCAGCAGTAAATATGTATTGTACAGGTACTTCCTGCGTGTATATATAAGAGACTATGTAAACTGTTAAAAATATATATGCAGATAAAATGTATGGACAATATATATATAACAATACATAAAATATAGTAGTATTTGTGTGTGTGTGCTTAAAATATTCTTATAATTTATATATTTCCAAAATGTTTTACTCTTCATCTACTTCTCGAAGAAAAATTAATCTCCTCCGCTTAACATGAACACTGTAGGTAAATATAATCATGTAAGTAACAATATGCAATATTTTTCTTACACGTTATTCAAAATAAATACGCATCAAGTATATTGGTTATAAATATAAATATACATCTGACACTACTATATCGATCTGTTTTTGTGCAAGCAAGTTTATAATCTTAGTCTTAATAAAGAAAAGACTAAGAGAAAGAAAATCCATTACTTTCACTCTCAGGTACATAATGTGGTCTTCGAACTAACGAGTATCTAACCCGCAGTAATTATACGTTAAAAGATTATTCAAGGCCTCGCCGAATTCGATTTGCTCAGTCTCAAACAACAACGAGTTTCGAGATTATTGATCTAGACGAGACGTATCGTTGGAATATAAAATATTCTATGAATAATATTTTTTAATCTCAGCGAGCAATGGCGTTTCTGTCAATTCGTTTATTTCCACGAATCGTTTGTTCCCTCTGCTGAAGTAATAAATGTCGCCAGTGTAGATATCAAACCACAGAGCGTGGATATGCAAATCATGTCTCTCCAGTCGTTTCTTTAAAAATCCGTAGGAAGCCACGTTTTGCAGTTGTTGAAGAGTATTTATCTGAAATGAGATACATTTTCACAGTTAAAATTAATTAAGTTATACAGAGATACATCTCTATTCCCTTATTGTATACATTAGAGTTCATAAAGATTGACGAACTTGAACAAATAAATTGTATGTGTATGTAAGACTAACTTGAGACAATTTATCTTCTATGCTAAATTTATCTTCTGGGTCAATGTAGGCTACAAACTTCCTCAGTGGTGTCTCAGCTTGAAAAACAATTGGCTGGTGGAAGCCGGAGACTTCAAGCTGCTGAAATTTTGCTAAACTGCTGCTCGCATGTGCACACAGCCATGCTCTTAGCGGTGATATTCTCCTGTTCGCCTAAAAGACAACATAGAAATGCCAATGCTGTTATTTATTTTCTCAATATTTTACTAATATTTCGTAAGTATTGCTCGAAATTCTTTCTCTAATCGTTTAAGTCACGAGGATGTGCAAAAGAATAATGTGATAAGTAGACTGTGTATCTTTAAGCATTTATGGCTTCTAAAAATTTTCAAAAAATACTAGAATATTAAATTCAATAGAATTGAGTACGATTTTTATTTACTTCATATCTACAAAGGCTATTACCACTGAAGATCAGATTTTATTTGTCCCATTGCCTTAATTTGCCTACAAAAATTGAAAATTGCTTAAACATCCACAGTCTAGCGATTAGATAATTGGAGGATAGTGCCATATAAGGTAGTATGGAGAGGATGGTAACCTTGAGTGACTTTGAATGACTATTTTGTCCCTAGAAAAGTCAGTACGAGTCCAAACCTTTTTTTAAGACAACACTGTAAAAATGAAATATTAGAATTGCAGCGAGTAAAATACGGACTTACTTAATTCTTACTGAACAATTGACTTCTCTGAACCAACACTAAAATTTCTTCCAGTATAAAGTCAATTGTATTTTTATTCTAGTTTTTAATTTAATTGTCAAACGAATCTCACCTTGGAGGCAAATTCCTCGTCCCGCAAGGCATATAATAAATTCATAGCTTTGCAATCGCTGTGTCCGCAAACTATAACGTGCCTTATGCTGTTTACCACACAGCCAAGTTCTAAAGCAGCGGGTTCGCACATGGTCAGCTCGTCCACGAAATGCTGCGAGTGAGGAACAATGTTACCAGCATTTCTAACTGAAAAAGAAAAATTCATAATTACTGTTTACTCAGAAATTACCTACTCGGTAGCTTATTCTACAGGATGTCTCATTACAACTCTACGAATTGTTTTCTCAAAAACTAATGAACAACAACAAACTCCTCCTTTACTTCTTATCAGAGAGCGGATTTTATGCATTTACGACAAAGATGAGAAGAATTTAAAATATACTACTATATTATTTTCAACCTATTAAACATATTAAGAAAGAAAATCAAATTCCATTTGACTCCAGTTTGTTGAAAGTCAGGTAAAACATTTTTATTTTGCATAAAAATCCACTGTCTAGTTATACATTTCTTCACAATTTTATTCTAGAAAATAACATTTGATAATATAATATTTAAATTTGAGAGAATATTAACCGTTTGCACTCGGAGCTCGGAGCTCGAAAACGAAATTTTTCTTCTGGCCTGAAATATTTCCATTTTATATGATTTTCTTAATTTTATCGATATAAAACTGATATAGTACCTCGTAAAATAGTTTCAGTGGTTTATTAAAATATTACAAATTGAATAATGCAACAAATATTTTGAATAATGGTATATAAGAATTATTAGTGGCCTCTTCGAGTCGCCACACGAGTGCAAAGAGTTAAAGATTTATTAAGTAATCTCTATGATCGAATTATAAAAATTCACGATTATTTCGATTGATAAAACATTTTGTGAAACGGCCTGTACATCGCAACATGTAAAATTGCGTTATCGTAAAACACGATTACTCAGTAAAACTTGTTATAATTAAATTGGAAAAGTAATATTTAGAATGAGCCTGTAATATCAATGCTCATTGCAATGATAGTGAAATGCATCTGAATGCATCGCAATACAAAGACGATGAAGTAATCTTCACGTTCGAACAAATGATATTTCAGTGAAATGTCGTACCGACAAACATGTCCCCAACGTTCGTTTCCGTAAATCTAGTTGGGATCATCCGGGAGTCCATGCAGGTAAAGAATACTGCTTTTGGCTGTGATAAGAGCAACGACAGAAGTCAGTTACGTCAGTAATGATTAACATCGCACGAGTCATATTATGGATTCAAATATTTTTCTTTCATTGTACCCAATTGTACCTTGTTGACGCATATAAAATGCATAAATACTTCGAAAAAAGTAAATCGCATAAATAAATAGTATATGACTAAATGTCAAAAGGAATAACAAAAATAATATATAAATCCACAGACTTAGCTCTTGAAGTGAAAAGAATAAAATGTTTTAGATCTCAGAAATATTTGATTTGTTCGAAAAAGATAAACGAAATAATTATGCGAACTTCAGTTTATCTACTAACGAAGTTATTGTTAATTTATAAGTCTTAGTTTCATTAATATTCATTGATGTTAGATAATGTTATTCTTTACAAGTGATTTAAAAGTGCACGTGTACACACGAACTTTTTGTATCTTTTATCAGTAATCCTGTGGTCAAGGTCGTACGTCGTACCATGAGTTCACAGTCAAAAGAAACATGCTTCTCTTTTTGAAATGTTAGAAATATGAAAAGTGTATAATTTTTTGAATAAATTCCAAGATATAATACAAATTATATTTTTCCATTGGACTTTGTAAAAATAATCATTCAAGATTGTGTTTTATACATACTATTGATAACTAACATACAAAAGATTTCACATGTCCATGCACTATCACGAGAAATTTTCACGAAACTATTTTGACACACCTCGGGATGGTCTCGGACTTGTTGAAATTGTTTCACCATTCCGTCCCTGTGACATTTCCTGTATTTCATGATTCCTTTGATTATTCTGTCCATTATTACGTTTAGAGGCACTACTATGTAGACTCTGTCAACACCAGTCAACACTGTGTATATAAAAGTGATGACAGCACATATATATCCGCCATTACCAATCGAATGGCGGAAAATTCGAATGCTCTTCAGAAATAGTAAAACTATTGCTTAGCATACTGCATAGACTAATTTAAGAAAGTGAAATGAAATAAAATATAAAATCCTAGTTTTCATGAGAACAGCCTTTGTAGATCTAAAACAAAGAAAAATCATCTAAAAAAAGTAAAATTCTATCGAATCTTATATTATAGCATTTTTTGAAAATTTTCGTAAGTCACAGATGCACAAGCATTCGCATACTGTTGATTAGTATATTATCCAACAAGAACGCACTAGATTTTCTTTTCTGTTCGAATTTATTCTCTCGTATAGCGAATGCATTTTTACATTTTTTATTTGTACATATATAAAATACAGCTTAAGTATACATGTTTAAAAGCACAAGATCTTACTATAACACTTTTATCATTACAAATCCATACGAATTAAACGTTTATTTCCTTATACTAATAATAATAATAATAATAATAATAATTTTCACTATCATTTACATAAATCCAGAGAGAAATGGCGATACATCGATCTTCATTGTAATTAAATATGAGCCTTACAATTAGCATATTATTATAAGTGAATAACGTAAGAAAATATACATCTTTGAGACAGGCCAGAGTAATTGCTGTACAAAAATGAAACATACAACATGGAACCAGGAAAATTGCTCACCCAGGGAACCATGAATGATCTAACTAAGAGCCAAGATAGAGAGCATTCTTCCACGATGGAGGAATATAAAAGAATTCATACCGCTACGTTGTTAAGAAACGTAAAATTTTGAGTTCTTTGTTAGATGACTTACATTTTACGTCTACCGTTGAATGCACGTAATTCTCTTGGTACCTTCATGTAATTATCGCTACAAATTTCATATCGACTTCTGTCGATATAAGTTGTATAGATACTTGTACTACAAATTTTATTCAAATTGATTGCTGTTATTATCGGGAGCTGGAATGACGTCTTTTGGAAAAAATGCGGGAAGGGCACGCCCCGAGTCTCGCGTATTTTCAACTCTAGCGAAATATTGCCTCAGCGGTCACATACTACGTAGCGTGTGCCTTCAAAGCCTAAACACTAGGACTGTGGAAGCATTGATAATGAGGACAAGCATGCCGAGCGAAAGATTCCCCTTGCCCTTGTACTGTCTTCGGAGACTTCTTTTCAGCTCCCAATAATCTCTACATTCACATCAGTACTTGCATGCTGAGTGTAGTAAATCATTAGCAAACTTATTAATAAATCTCGGTAGATAAATAAGGAAGTCTTGTACAATCGTACTCTCATCTTGGTGACTCGAATTCATAGTCATTCTTAGATTCAACAACGCTTACCAGTTTGGACCCGGGTGACAAAGCGCCTGGGCCGAATTGATTTCTATCTACTCAAAGCCGAGCTTTGACTAGCACGCTCTAACTTTTCAAAATGTTTCCGGGCATTGCGAATATTAATTAGCGTTGCCGCCGATGCTGAAATAACAAATAATTGATTTTAACCACTAATACAATTATAAATACCATAATATATAAATTATAAATGCTTACGAATTGCTGGGTCCGACATAATAACCATTACGTATGTATTCGACGTAAATACATCGATAAATGCCGCGAAATTAGTATTTCTAACTTCCATACTTTGAAATTGTGCTGCCAATTTGCTGAAAACATTATCTTATAAGTACATTGACACATCAGCATTCTTGGAACATGTATTACCCAGTAATATATCTTAACAAACTCACCTACAACTTAGCTTAAACTGTTTTATTATATTTGAAACCTTCTCAAATCTATGGACGTCTCTATGATGTTGCCTCTGACAATAACTTATTACCAAAAATGTTGCTCTTTCAAACAGTAGGACTTCGTCAGCATCAATAATATTTGTAAATTGTTTCAAACTTTGTTCCAGTTCTTTCACATTGGGAATCAACATATAGACAATAGAAGACCATGCCCTAAATATAATGAATTCGATGAAACGCTAGAATACTATGAACTAGAAGTATGCAATGATAATGATCTACCTATATAAAGTTTCATCCCATATGCTAGTTCTAAAACAAGTACATTCAAGGGGTAAGCTAAGCCGTCTTAAGTCCTCTTCTCTCTCTCTAAACATCACATCACGCTGGTCTTCTTGAAGCAGATCCATTTTATGCACTAAACAGAATATTTTTGCTTCGGGGCTGTTCTGCAATATCGCTTCTAAACAACTTTGATAATAATGCATATCTTTATCCAGCTCTCTTGACTCAACATCAAAAACATAGATCAAAACCTCAACGTTCCTAAATATATTATCACGTTGCGATGCAAAATAATTTTCCATAAATGCTTCCTGGCCACCGCAGTCCCAAAGGTTTAGCACCAAATTACCAAGAAACCGTACATGACTGTGTTCTACATCGACTGCAACAAACATGAATAACATCAGTACATATGAAGTCAGAGAACAAGTTTAAGGGGATAGTATCGTTTCTAGGATTGCAAGGGTGCGGGATGCACCTTCTCATTTCTCAATAATGCAAAGATGGGGTTTTTCAGGAGTTAAAAGCGTTAGATAAAAGTTCAATCTAGACCGCAGTCTACCCCAATTTCCTATTTTTACGTTTAGAAAGTATAATTTGCATTGAATAATTCAATTTATGCTTCCAAATGGAAGCATAAAGCTGCGACAGCTACACGCTGCCGAATAATGCAAATTATGCCATGTAAATGTAAAAATTGGACTTTTGAGCTTTTGACTTTTGAAAAGCCCCATCTTTGCATTATCGAGAAATGAGAAAGCGTATCCTGCACCCTTGCAATCATGGAAACGAATGTATCCCCTTAAAAAGAAACAATAGGCTGCTTTTACTCACTTGTTGCTCCAAGACGGCGTGTATCACGGGCAATGTAATTTGCAAAAATAATACTTCGCATACTGGTCTTCCCAGAGCCACTTTTACCCATTAAAAGAACCTAGGGAAATACAAATAAATATTTATTACATAAACAGAACGTACTTGTTATGATATGACACTTCAATTACTAGAAGGTTCAAAGAATTATGCACGTACCTTCTTCTTCATCTTGACTGGATAATGTTTAAACTTTGAACTTATAAAACGAATTTATTCGTGCAATCGTCGTTTTGCTATAATCGTTTGATCAATTTTGATCGGCCTGTAACAAATCATTGAATAGCATATAACACCGTCTCACAATTAAACAACTTCCAGCTTTTGTTTTTATAATCTCATGTCGAAGTTATTCTAAATTGTTTCATGAATCACCAATGTAGGTGTTCCTTTGTGACATGTACATAATTGAAACACAATAGTCTTTCCGTTCTGCAGTAACAGTGCAAAATGCGATTAAAAAATTGTTAATCGTACAAAAAACATTGATCGACTTGAGCGTAGGTGTTCATTACTCTGATAGTAAACAGATATACGATATTAAAATTACGATTTACCCTCTCCGTTTACAATGTAAATGTAGACTGCTAATAACTAACTTCAAGCGTATTGTTACATTTGTTACTGCAACGCTATGAAAAGATACGATAAAGAAAAACAATGCTATATATATATATATATTTCTCGCGCAGAGGATACAAAAGAATTTTTGTCCATTCCTCTCATTGGGGGATATAATATCATCTATCCAGTGATGCCAGATGAGGGGAGTCACGGTGGAATGATGTACCCCCTCTCTGATGACGGGGAATGAGTGGGGCGAATGGGAGACACGTTGCACGTGCGCGATGGGGACCATGGAGTGTGCGCCTGCGCACGGTGCTGGAATGGAATAGTGGAAGGAGTAGGAGGAGAGTACATGAGCGCCGTTCGGCGCTCATTCTGGCTTCACGGCTTCACTGACTGCATCTATCAGCTGCAATCAGCTGCATCTATATATCTGTAATCTGTAGCCTGTGAACCAATGTGAACCATGAAGTGGGTTCACTTCATGACGTGAACACAGGTGTAAAGAATTTTCTTTCGAAACAACCTTAGACCATACACACTTATAGACCCGGTTTCAAATAATATACTGTTGTATACTGTGTTTCAAGGGTTTCAAGATTACTTCATCTACCAGATGACGGATGTGGTCAAAGTGTTTATATATTGTTATATACATATATATATTTTAGCGACTGCAAGCGACTGGTCGGAATCCAGTCGGAATCACAATGAAGTATGCGGAATTTTCATTTCCAACATGTTGGCCGACCTGTAATTGATTCGGATGCAGTATTACCACCGCTTCAACCTATATTATTCTAAAATTTTTTTTCAAATCATGTATCCACGCACACAGAGAGCAAGAGAGAAAGAGAAAGCGAGAAAGACGATGGTCGGTCGTGTGTCGTGTGTCCAGTACGGTAACAATCGGTGTAGGTGAAGATATAAATGTATGTGCACGCACTAATGATTAGACCTTGCAAGTATGCGAGGCGAAAGATAGTGTACGTGGGAGGGAAAGAAAGAGCGCCTATAGTCCAGTGAAAAAAGTGTGTGAAAGAGAGAAAGGAAAAGACGAAGAATAGGGGGGTAGTGAACGGTGTTTCAGTGGAAGCACTGTACAGTGGCAGAGGACCGCGGCGGCGGCGGTGATTCAGACTTCTTATCAGCCTCGAAAAGTCGTGGAGAAGTACAGGGAGTGATTCGTCGACATCGGGCGTCGATTCTACATATATACGAGATGAGGTGCCATTGATAAAACTTGGAGCGCCGCGTGGTTCCGCCTCCGCCGTGCCCGAACGCGGCACATCACGGACGTGTGGATAAAGCGGCGCCATATACACATATATAAATATATATATATATATACATACACATACATATATACCTATATATATATGTATGTATATATACGATATATAATCGTATTTTTTCTTTCGCGAGTGCGAGAGGACAGAAAAAGGGAGGAGTGAAACGAGAGCCGCGGGAGAACGAAAGAGAAATCGCGACACTCTCTCTCTCTAAGGGAGATTGACACGGAAGGTCGGGGAGCGAGGAAAAGAGGTAGGGATCCGTGGATGCGGCGCGGTGTCTGCACCCGTGCATGAATCACGCTTTCCGAGGCGTTCGTCTATCCCCCGTTTTCGAGTACACCCTGTAACCCCACGACATTGACCCGATCGAGGACGCCAGAGCGAGTACTCGCGCAATTCAACAAAACCCATAAACGAGCGACGTCGATTAGCTTTGCAAAACTGTCACTCGTGGAGGAGGGGCTTTGTCCCTTGCTACCGTTTCATGTCGTTCACCGGTCGCCCGAAGTCCTTCTGCCCGTGCTCGTGATACAGAGCCGGTATCAGAAACATCAGTCAGCCAGTATCCACGAAATTCGGAAGAAAAAAAAAAGGAAAGAGAACGGTCAGCCTCCTTACTTGGCAGTAGGGGTGAATGGCTCTTAGGACGTTAGGCCTGTCGCAGAGAACTTGTTGGCGGTCTTGTCAACAGAAACGATTCCGTACACACTGCGATTGCAAACCTTAGTCTCTTTTTTGGAATTTTGCGAAACGTCCAAACAACAACCGTGGCAGGAGGCAGCTGAACGACGGAGACCTCAGAGTAGAAGAATAGAGAAACGCAGCAACATAGGATAGACTGGCAACAAAGGGACAGGAGCAGAGACAAAATGTCAGATGAAGAAGATAAACCCCCCGCACCTCCTGTGCGACTTACTTCGAACAGGTAATATTTCATTTATAAATCTCTGTTTCACACATACGTATGGTATAGATTACATTTATGTCAATAAGAAGAATCCTCGAAGAATAGATCAATTACTTACCATTTGTAACTGTGCATCGTACGGTATAAATATAATCTGACTAACGTACCCATTCCTGTTTTGCATATGCTGATAGCCAATATCAGTTTATTATACCGTGAGCTCTTATTATTTTCTTCGCGATATGCACAGATCTGCGTCCCCTTAAAATAGAGGAACAGGCACTAATTTAGTAGTCGCTAAAAATAAAATCCTACAGTTCAGATGCAATGACATTCTGTTGTGGGAGACCATCTTTTCAACTCTTTCCATACAGTTGCACTTCTGCACCTTACAAGCAAAATATAAGATGTGGTACTTGCGTGTAAATAACTTGTATTAAATATTGGTTTTGTGTTTTAATACAAGCTGCGTATTGTTTAATCGTATATGCTACTGTGTTTATCAAGAATAAGATATTATTCACAATTCTGTTTTTCATATTAGGTAAAAGTAATTATCTTAATTTATATGGAACTATGAATGTTACTCTCTAATTGTTATTTAGGATATAAATACTTTATAGCATGTGTACTGAAAGATATATGAAATGTTTCAGGAGTGATTCTGCACCTAATTTACCAGTGGATATGCGTCCATTGCCAAAAGAACCTGATTCTGACGAACGTAAGAAAAAAACATTGAAAAGCAAAATGAAGGTAAAAGAAAACAAGGACAAGCCCAACATCAGTTACCCCACCAACTTTGAACACACGGTGCATGTTGGATTTGATGCAGTCACTGGTGAATTTACGGTAAGTTTTTTTGTTGTTCGCGATTCGTTACTATTGTTCAAAATGCACTCGCTTCCTGCTTTGCTACTATACAATGGTACGGAGTATCCAAATGAATATTCTGTAAAAATAACTTTATTTCATTTCAATACATTACTGGTTTGATAAATTACTCTACTTAAAGCTGCAAACATTTGCAAGACGAATACTGTTCGATCGACATTTAGAATTAAAACGATTTGCTTCTACAGTGAAAGATTGATTCGTGCTTACAATGCGAAGGTAAAATACATTGCAACAGTTGGAAGTTAATGAAATTTTGCGTGTACTTTAATTTCAAGTTTCATGTTATGTTTGAATGTTATCAGATCTCATATACATAAATCATGTACTCATTTTCATCGTGTATTCATTGCATAGAATTATGTGAATGACCTATAATGTATTGGTAAGGATTAATATAATGAACTTTCTTCTTAGAAAAAATAAGATATTGATGGATTTTCCGTACCTAAAATAAATTAAATTTTCATCACCTGGTCACATGTGTATGGACACTGTGGAAAAGTAATTTGGTAATTTGTCTGATGCTTCTTATACCTATTATTTTTTCACATGAAAAACTAACTAGACACGTATTTCTTTCAAGCTGCCATTGAAAGTAAGTAACTTCAAATAACGACAGAAAATAGTTTGCCTGCATCTTTTTATTGTATCTACACATAATTTGACTGTTTGTTTTCTGTTGCGGTTAATAAAAAGTTACATTATTATTTATTTCTTTATTTTTCTTTTTTGTCATTCAAAATTTGGAGTTTATAATAGATCACAGGCATAGCTGCTTTAGTAGATTAATAAACGCTTTAGTCAACGTTGCATTCGATATTATTGCTTTCTGGCGACACAAAATTTCACATTGGTTTGAATGCTTAAAATCTTACTTCCGTACATCAATTAGATTCTGAAATATTTTATATTTGCACAATGTTCTCTTAGTTTCCAAAACTTTGAGAATTCATCTTTGCGATTAAATACATCTTGTATCACTTGTTTCTACTCTTACATGTATATGTACATACAATATTAAAAATGATTATGCTAAAACATTGTGTCTTATCCTAGGGAATGCCGGAAGCTTGGGCGAGGCTGCTTATGTCTAGTAACATCAGTAAACAGGAACAGAAGAAGAATCCGCAAGCTGTATTAGATGTTCTGAATTGGTATGACAGTAGCAGTAAAGAAACAAAAGGTTCCAAGTACATGACAACAACAAAAATGGTTGGAGTAGTTGGTAAGCTAGCATTTCCTTAAGGATGTATTCACATTATTGAGAGGGTTGACTCGTTTCCAGGATTTCAAGAGTGCGGGATGCGCTTTCTCATTTCTCGATAATTCAAAGATGGGCTTTTTCAGGAGTCAAAAGCACTAGATAAAAGATCAATCTAGGCCACAATCGCCCTCAAAAGTCTCACTTTTACGTTTACGAGGCGTAATTCGCAAATGCAATACGCATAATGCAAATTATGCCTTGTAAACGTAAAAATAGGACTTTTGAGGGCGACTGTGGCCTAGATTGATCTTCTATCTAGCGCTTTTGACTACTGAAAAACTCCATCTTTGCATTGTCGAGAAATGCTGGAAACAAGACTACCCCCTTAACCCTTAGCACTCGAATGGAATTGACTCAGAGACACCACTAAAAATTGCTGTATCAGTATTAAAAATATTATTTTCATTATTAAATATGTTGCTATCTGATCAATTATTAAACATTTAAGTAATGTGTGAGGTATTATATCAATTTCAAATCCACAAATCGAAAAAAATCATATAAAATGAAATTATTTTAGGTCGGAAGAAATGTTTAATTTTCCAGTTAAAATAGCTCCGAGTGCAAAGGGTTAAACAGAGATGTGAGGGAATCCGAAAATATCGAGTACCCGATAGTCGGGGCAGGTTGAGAAGGCATTTTCGGGTTCTCACACACCTCTAATTATCAATAATTCAGCGAGTATAAATTAAAAACATGTGATTGTTTTTGAAGCTCCTATTGAAAGAGCAAGTAGTCCCAGAAGCATGGGTATAGGTGTTGGAACCGGAGTAGGAAGCATTCGTGGTCAAGCAATGTCACAGGCTTCTGGAAGTTCTCATTCTCAACATTCGCTCAGCAGGTGAGTCTTTTTCACAGTTTTCAACCGGTGCGATTAAATATTCGCTGAGAAACAATAAACTTACAGAGTAAGTAGCAGTAGTCCCAGTAGTACGCCAACAGATGCTTGTGCAACCAGTTCCGAACAGGAAGATGAACCTCCGCCACCTCCAATTTCTGCTAGACCGGAACGTACAAAATCAATTGTAAGTAACGACGTCTTCGTCCACGCGAAAGATTGTATTGTTTGTTTTGTGTACTTTCGCGGATAAGTACAGCAATACAACTTCTTGCGACAGTATACAAAGCCCATAGAAGAAGAACCACCGCCGCCGATAAACACAACGTTAGGTTCACCTCAACGAAATGGAACACCACAACAACCACACCAATCGCCATTGGATAGAAACAAGAATCAAGCAACTCCTACATCGACAACGACTGATCAAACGAGACCGACGCAAAGCGATAAAGCTAGAAAGAAAAAAATGTCGGATGATGAGATATTAGAGAAACTGAGAACAATTGTGAGCGTAGGCGATCCTAATAGAAAGTACACGAAAATGGAAAAAATAGGTCAAGGGTAAGTTGTAACATTCTCGTATATTCCGATATATTCTGATATATTCTATTATATTCTTGCGTATTCTAGTATATTCTGGTATATTCTTGTGTATTGTGGTACATGCTGGTATATTCTAGTTTGTACACAGAGAATTATCTTGAAATGCGTCAACATTCTTTTTTTATCTATTTTTCAGTGCTTCGGGAACAGTGTATACGGCAATCGAAACATCGACCGGGATGGAAGTTGCAATAAAACAAATGAATCTTTCACAGCAGCCGAAGAAAGAGTTGATAATAAACGAGATATTGGTTATGCGGGAGAACAAACACCCGAACGTTGTAAATTACTTGGATAGTTACCTTGTAGGAGAAGAATTATGGGTAGTTATGGAATATTTGCCTGGCGGCAGTTTGACTGATGTTGTGACTGAGACTTGTATGGATGAGGGTCAAATAGCAGCTGTGTGTAGAGAGGTCCTGCAAGCTTTGGAGTTCCTGCATTGTAATCAAGTTATACACAGAGATATTAAATCTGACAATATCCTGCTTGGGTTAGACGGCGGGGTGAAACTAACAGATTTTGGGTTTTGTGCACAAATTTCACCGGAACAAAGTAAACGAACTACCATGGTTGGTACACCATATTGGATGGCACCGGAAGTAGTTACAAGAAAACAGTATGGTCCAAAGGTAGATATATTTCGCAAACGGGAAAGAAACGTTAAATTCGTCGCATTACTGATCAATGATTTCGAATTCCTAGGTGGACATTTGGTCATTGGGTATAATGGCTATTGAAATGATAGAAGGAGAGCCACCATACTTGAACGAGAATCCTTTGAGAGCATTGTATTTGATTGCAACCAATGGTAAACCCGAAATTAAAGAGAAGGATAAATTATCGGCAATTTTTCAAGATTTCTTAGATCAATGTTTAGAGGTTGAAGTGGAAAAACGATCGGCAGCTTCAGAATTACTCAAGGTAATTCCAGTGTAATACACACATATGATATATTAGTATAATTGTACTGCGTGGATACTGTGTCGGGATTAAAGGGTTATTCTAGTCTAAAACACAGTATTCAGGCTAAATTTCGAACCTTTCTTTTATCACAGAATTAAAATATTAGGAACCTGGTTAAGACTCACGTCCTTGAAGGAAATGAAACATAATGGTTCCTTTCCGAATTTCTAGACCAGAATACCCCCTTAGGTTAATACACGAGGTGTACGAGAACCTTATCGCGAACCGGAATATGCTCGGGTATCCCGATATATTCGAGAATCCGTTTCGATCCCGAATAAAATTCTCGTCCCGTTCGGCCGACATTTTCGGGTTCTCGCATACCTCTAGTTATAGGTTTTGCACTCGAAATTCACCCTTTTGCAGATCAATTAAGACTCAATACTCAATATGTACTTTCATTTTCAAAACTTATTAATCAGAAAATGGCTACAATGAATATACATATCGTATATTACATATATACACACCGTTTTCATGCGTTACGAAGTTAACGAATTGGTAATTACTTTTAAATTTGAATAAAATTTTGAATTTCTTAACAATTAATTTACATCTGATTTCATTTTTTTTTTTACAAAAACTCACAAAATACGTTATTTGTAAATGGTTGAAATTGATTTGCAACAGGGTGAATTTGGAGTGCGAAACCTGTAGTAGACGAAATAAAATTGATTAAGAGGTGTGTTTTCTGGTAAATTGCAGCATCCTTTTCTGAAACTAGCAAGGCCGCTTGCTTCCTTAACACCTTTAATAATGGCAGCGAAGGAAGCTGCGAAAGGCCATTAGCGGCAGAATTCTTGTTGGCATTTCTGGCCATGCAGTGCGACCAGAAAAATTAAGTTTGCGAGTAAAAAAAGAATCATCCTCCCAAAACGGAACGGCACAATAATTCAATAATATATTATAAATATTGAATAAACATATATAAATATATATAAACATATATATAAATATATAAATATGTATATATATAGATATACATGCATATTAGATATATACATATTTATATATATAGGTCATAGATAGATAGAACTTATCCGATACCTTAAGAAGTATCGAGAAATGGTTTCAAAGTTTTTAAATTGCTCGATTCTCGCATGTTGCGAGGAGAAACAAAGTTAAATCAGAACTGTGAACGATCTGACGGCAGAAATCTTGCACTCCTCGACGAGTTTTTATTGGTGACGATGAGCTCGCCATGTCTTATTAAAATAATCTCAAAGGGGAAAAAGTAAGAATTGTACGAATAGGTTGTTGCCTGAGGAGGAGCTCTTGTACCAATATCGAACTGCCGTCGAGGACTTCCAAGTGACTGTCAGTTATTTTCTAAAAATATAAAGAAAAAAAACTAGTATTACTGACTCTAAAAAAAAATTGAAGATCAGAGTTAGCTACAAACATACATTATTTATAGCGAAAAACCTTATTAGATAATACCATAAAGAAATGTGAACAAGTACATAGGACCTATTCTAATACATTATTATGGTTTAACAAGAAATCGTAGGAAGAAAGAAAAAAGAAAAAATTGGTCTTCGTGTCAGACTTATATTTTTTGAACGAAGTTACGGAGAACAGAGCAATATGTTTTCAGTCTTTGGTCTGTCAGTATGACGTGTAGGTATAATAAGCGATAGCCTAACTTGTTTTAAACGTTCTCAAGAGATCACGTTCTTGTCGAGATGAATGTTAGCGAACTTCGTTTACGTTGTATTAAGTTAATGATCTTTAATGGATACTTTTTACGATTTGGACATTGTAATCCGTGCATTACATTTACGTGTATATAATTTCAAGAAGAATTGATTTTACCGTATAGGGAAAAGAAGTTCACGATGAATTCAACATACGCGAATCTTATTTAATGTTACTTCATTTTCTTGTAATTGTAAGATAAAACATAAGTACTTTTCTCATTTGCATCGCTCATGAGACATGTTGAGACATTGACCTTGTTACTAAAATATATTAGTTATTAAAACATCTTTCTATCCATGGACGGGTGTCCTGTTAACACGTGTGTTCTCCAATACAGGTCGTAAGAAAAAGAAAGAAAAATAAAAAAATGTCTTCAACGTGTCTTGTAAGAAACGAACGGATAAGTGACGAAATTTTAAAACAAGATTCAGATATAGGAGCATTTTGTGACATTATAAAGTGCCTGTCTTGTCATGTTTAGAGACGTGAAAAAACTCGCGCTAGATTCCTTGTAATCTTGAATCATCAACAGGATAATTTAATATTTTGTTTAAAAAAAAAGAAAAGAAATACGAACAGACACAGACGTACACGTAAATCAACCGAGAAAATAACGAAAGATATACATGAATTTACGTTAACGATTGTACGGAACAAGATTTCTATATGGTTGTACTACACTAAACCTAATAATTAATGTCTTTCCTAATTGTATTATACCATAAACATATATTAATTGCTGAAGCGGAAGCCTTGGACGTTTTAGTTTAAGGAACACAGACTTTTTCAGACTTGTCATTTTTTAATTCTTTTCATCATCATTACGTGTAGAACATTACTGTAAAGTACCGCTAATGGACGAAATGTGAGAATATAATAGATATCAAGGAAGTTAATGATATATTGCATATAAAACAATGAGGAAAAGAGAAAGAACAAGCGCAAGGAAAGCATACATCATTTAATAATAAAAGAGTTGTATATGCAATAATGTATTCATCATTTACTGAGTTTATTGTTTTCGTAATACTATCATTAAAAAGCCTGATTAGTTTTTCTTTTTATAATAATTGAATAATGTCTAATTATACTTGTGACAGACGAAGCAGCTCAGTTTTGCAACGCGCGCTTACGCCCGAAATTAGAATCACATGCTGAAGGGTAATTATGTTTACCTATAACAAATCAAGGATTACGATTTATAGTCCTGTTAGATTTGTCTCGATATTCGAGAATCAGCTCCCGCCATTTCAGCATGCGTTCTAAACTATTCGGGAACTGTAAGCAATGTTTGGCTGTATAGGAGAGACAAAGTAACTGTGCACGTCTAGTATTAACGAAGGAATGCGTTTTGTGTAAAAAATACAAACAGAAAAGAAATGCGTGCGATCCAGGGTCGAAATTGACGTTAACACGAACGGACATAACTGAACGAGGTCCTGCATTTTCACAAATATCTGTAGAAGGAAAAAAAAAAGAAACGTCCATTTTATGTAATTGTATTACTGCGGCGGTGATTAAGCATATTTCAGCTGAAGCAGCTATCTATATAAGATTTATTTTTATTTGTAAATCGAGCCGAACCGGGGTGCAAAGTTTACTTGTCCATATTTTTAAATACCACGTAAGACTTATAGCAGGTTTACGATTAGGCATGTGAACATTCTGAGTGAGATTCGTTGTTTGTTGAATGAACCCAAGTACAAAAAGTTGTATCAGTATGCCTTATCATAATAAAACTGAGCGCCATTCACCAATTTAGAATCATTGTTATTATTTTATTGTTAGTACACACAAATCGCAATAATATCAATTGTTGCAAACAAGACTCGGATAAAAATGTGGACAAGGATAAATGTTCTCGGTCCTTACGTCTCGGTTATCGTTCCAAGTGCATTTATGTATCTCCGTAAGAAACTTACTTCTGGTCGGTTTAGAACTATACGAAATAGGTTCCTATATGCAAATCGAGTTACGAGCACGTGTACTCGCATGTTTTTGTAACTTTCTTCTTTTTTTTATATGATGTTTTTGAAAATGCTTTGAGATCTCAATATAGAACAAGAAATCAGGCCTACCGACGAAGCCGTTATATTATTTACATATTTTATTATTAAAGTTTTCAGCTTTCGAGTTTTTACCGAAAATGTTTTAAACGGTGTACCTATATATTTCTATGAAATTGGCATTTGTTATCGCAAGAGAATTTGGTAGAGAATCTGGTTTCTCAGGAAAAGCTAATATTTAACTTAAACAGTGTCGAATTTAAAAAAAAAAAACGAAGGAAAGCAGGAAATGGATAATGAATTATTGTAAAAATAATGCCTAGAATTTGCATATATATTGTACTGTAACACCTTTTAGTTTGTTTTGAAACGTTACAATATAAGGAAACATTTTATAACAAAAGAATTGTTGTTCCAATGTGATTCTTCCCTTCTTATGCGAGCTCGGTACAGAAAGTAAATATTTTCCATTTAAATAACGTACAGTTAATAAACAAGACAACAAAGTTTACAATGCACTTTCAATGTTTCCTCAGACAAATAAATAGTTATTGTTATTTACATATTATGCCCGTTACATGTAATATAAAAAAATAACTGAATGCTTTTGCGAATTATTTCTTATACGTTTTACATTAGTTTATCAGATCTTATATTTTACACACTCTAAATGTAGTATCTTATTCATTTAGTGTGTATTTACAGATTCAAGGCTATCTTACGATTAGATTAGTATTGCAAAAATTAATATGACATTATTTATCACTGCATTATGCATAAATACACGTATTTATATTCTCGTATGGAATCTATGCTTCTAATATAATTCGAGACGAATTTAGCATTCATACAGTATAGACGGAGAAGCTGCTCGTAATAAATATTCAATATACATGAAAGTATTGCTCATAATATTTAACGTAAGTAAAAATACGTTTTGCTATGTACGATGTTTACATATTTTCATTTTAAAAAGTAACGAAATTTTCAAAAGGTAGTAGCAAAATCTAATTGAAAATATCATGCAGTCGGTATTCGTTAAGAAATATAAACTTTTTCTCAGTACAAGTTGGACTTCATCATTCTTTTCCTAAAACCTTAGTTAAAGTTCCTTTTGCGCTAGTCTTATGACGGTGTCTTCTTCTCCTCTCCTGCCGAATGGAAGTTTATTGATGCAGAGTTGATGCAAAATCGCTTCCTCGTGGGTTTCGGACCATCGTTAAACACATGCCCCAAATGTGAGCCGCACTTCGAACAGGTTACTTCAGTCCGCACCATATCTGGGTTTGCGATCAGCAGTAGTAGATTTCCACCAACTGTGCGTCAATTGTCGACGCAGTTTTTGTGTGTCAATGGTGAGAGTGAAGTGGTGGTAGCGGAGCAATAGGAAGACAAAGGAAATAGAATAATAGAGTGTGATTAAACACAGACCAACACCTTTCTTTTGTGCACTTTAAATGCTTTCCAGTAATAGCAGCACCAAACAAAATGAATCGATATTAATCAAAGCAGTAGGTAGAGTAACGAATATTAAGCAACGAATATTCAAACCTCTGCTCTAAATGGTTTAATTGTAAAAATAAAAGGTTCAAATATAACAAGAAGCTTGTATCGTATTGTGTTCTTTAAATAACCAGCAAAATAAGAAATAACTACACAATCTACGCATAATCAATACCCAGAATCTTGTTTCTTGCTTTATTCATCCATTGAAGATCTCTCCAAATATCGATTCCATATTTAATTATGTCGATACTGTACAACTGAATTAAAAGTTTTATCAAATTCTTGAAAAATTACTAGGACATTTCGAATTATAATCATTGTAATCTACATGGTACTGCATTTCATATAACCATAATGCTTTGCATTTGTCAACATAAACGACAATATAAACGAAATAAAAGAAAAGACACAAATAGTAGTGTCGAGAGAGTGTCAAAGACTACAGAAATATGTATACATATTTTAGAAAAACGAATTGAGATACTATGTTAGACGTAATAGATCAATCGTATACTGTAAGCTTGAAGTTATAATAGTGGCATGTCTATTAAAATCATTATGTAAAAGCAAAAGCTACATGTTAACTATAATTCGATGAAATAGCAAGATATGTTAATTTCCCTTTCTCTCATACAGAAATAGAACAAAAAATTATGTTTCACTATACACCTATGATCTTAGTTTCATACAATAGTTTCACACAATAGATGATGTAAGTCTAACACAATCACACTCTAAGCATTAGCATGCAAGGTATAGGAGAAGGAGGAATATTACCTTCTTTATATACTAATATAATTGCCATAAAATAGTAACAAAGATTTCTCAATTCTTTGTAAATATGTTACGAGAAAGACATAAATCTATTATACAAATTTTCGTGCATCTCTGAAGTATACTATAATGAAATATTTGAATAATAGAGAAACAATATTAATTGAACCATACATGTTCGCGCTGTATAGAAAATATAACAAAGAATAAACAAAATATAACGAAGTGTGAGTTATGGAAGGCTTGGGAACGGCAGAACTAAAAGTTTAGGATAGGTATTTGTGAAAGTATGAATGTACGAAAAATAATGAAGAATGTTGAAGTATGGTAAATAAATAAAACTCCAATAATCCTTACGAACAATATCGGATACTATCATATGTAAACAGACGTTTGCGCCATAGAGTTTATTTATCTACCATTTAAGCAGATACTTTTAATGAGTGTAATATTATATATATGTAATAAATATTGTTATTGTACTAAGAAACCGAGCATAATTCTAAAAAATATTTATCGGTAAAAGTAAGATTCATGAATCCACTTACCATGCGTTGTGTCTTTGGTTAACTTCACTCGTCCCTGCTCCAATACTTCGTTGAACGCAGGCCAACCGCAGCCGCTATCATATTTTGTATCGGAGGAAAACAATTCTTGATCGCAAATTATGCAAGTGTACGTGCCTCTTTCGTAAAATTTGTTGTAGCAACCACTGTAGGGCCTAAAAAGGGAAAGAAAACTGGTTAGCGGCGTGGACAAGCATGCACAGGCAGGAAGTTAATTATGAACACCCATGTTTTATTTTTACACTGCTCGGTCATGACGCAAAGTCAAGCCGACACATGCTCTTGAAAAATCTATTTTGGTCGCACGTCATCTAAAAGTAAACCAGTTTCCACCGTATTGATATTTTTGGAAAATTGGATCATAAATATTTGAATTTTCTGGAAAGTAGACGATTAGAATTACGATGATCTTCTGTTGAGCTACTGTTAAAGAAACATCCGAAAAGTTCATGAAGGATCGGTGAATTCGACCAGCTGATCAAAATTAATACTTGACTCGCGTATGCATACGCGACTAGAAATTGCAAAATTAAATTATTACTAATACTTTGACCGTGCATTTAAACGAAAAATTGACAATTCCGGTGTTGAAAATTCTTATAAACAACGCACGAAGCGGCGTATACGTATGACGTATGGGAACGTACGCAATGCGTGCACAGAATTTTCAAGTTGTTCGAAGTGCTGTCTCGCGAAACGAAAACCTGCATCAGTCTCGTGCGACTTCTAAAGTATAAGATGATAATCTGACACACGCGTTACTCCGCAATAAGAATATTCAATTCACGTCTGACGTACCTTTCGGTGCCCTTTTCTTGCGTTACATGCCACTGTAACGGCGTCAAACGTTTCTTTAATTCCTCCTTATCAATCTCCACAGTCATTCTTCTAATCGTTCCTTAAAAACAAGTTAAACAGAATGTGGAATCGAACAGTGATCCCGGTAACAAAAAAACAACACGATCCGTCTTGCCGCGCTTTCCTCGCAACTATGCACAACTATGCAACTATACGGCGGAGAGAACCAGAGAGAACTCAAAGCGGCACACACGGCTCACGGCTTGTTCCTTTGATACATGGACGATCAGATTTCGTGACCTTGGTCTAACCAATCAGGTCCTCCGGCGTTCAGATTTGATAATTACGCTATTACGATGACACGTGGCTTCTGCACTATACAGTAATATATATAGGTAACATGCGACTACGTTTTACGAACAATCTTGATTCAAATATATTGTTCAATATAACGCTGGTATTTCAAGTGTTAGCTTTCGTTGATTAAGTGTTTGCTAATATATAAGCGACAATTTTCGACAGTCATTTTTGTTATCAGTGAATTTCGTATTATAAGTACAGATATAATGTACATATTGCGTCATAAGACAATTGTGAAACTGTACTTGTCGAAAGATGCAGATAAACTGTGGAAAAGTTTATAGTGGATAATATTTATTATATATATATATACACGTGTGCTAGAAACAAATTTCAAACCAGGTTTTACTAATTATAAGATCTAGTTGTCTAGAACATTTTAATTAACGGCGGAAGAAAGTGTATAAATTATGTTTGATATATATACGCATGTATTATATTCTACTTTACTGTTTGCCATGATTTTTGTTGTATTCGTATATAAAACATAAATATCTATTTATCTCATGGAGTAATACAATATACTATGTACTCTGGTTAAAGCTTGGAAGTTCAGTATATAACATATAATTATTATTAACGTGCTATTCAACGAAAATGAACAACAAATTATATCCAAAATTACACCGTACTTTTTATTAGTATGAGAGCATCTACGATGAAATAGTATTGTAACATATATTTAAAAAATTTTGAATACTTCTGCGGATTTTATGCATTTATGATAAAAATAGCCACGCATAATTTAAAACAGTGGTCATATATTAAAATTAAGGACATCAGTACGTGTATTAGTTTCAGTTTAATAATAAGATAATTGAATTGAACAAACATTTTTTATTTTGCATAAAGATCCGCGCAGCCTATAGGCTATGTAAGTATACTTACATATCACTGAAGCAGTGATAAGATAAATAGACGATTTTAGAAAATAAATAGTAAAAGATGCCCGCGTAAAATCAAATTCCAAATTTCGATGCACACCGTTCATATAATAAATAAACGTATGCATATTTCTATTTTATATTTCGTTTTAATAAAAACTAACCCTACTATGTACTCCACTTTAACAATACACGACCTAATCAAACTGTGAAATCGAAATCTACTGGCGGTTGCGATACAAACCTTTTTGAAGCAATAAATTCCTTGTGAGCAGAGTTAAAGGTCGCAGACGCATTGACATATTTCTATAAATTGTAAATAATACAAGTTACTTTATGGTTATACTTATCGAAATAATCCCTGAATGGTCTTGGTGACATTGCTCACGTTCTGTTTTGGTGAGGTATCGTGTATGATTTCGTACTGTCAATGCTAGGTCATTATTATATTGTTGCACAAGTGTAATATTGTTTACATAATAAATACGTCTGAAAACACTACGCGAGTTAGTGTCGTCGGTACATCCTTTTTCTTTTCTCGGTTTTGAAACAGGACGGAGTTACGTTGGCTGTTCGAAGGTATACCGTTTCCGAACACACCGTTTGTTTGTGGTTTCATGCCCAATCATAGTCTCCTATGTGTGTAATAATGGGTCTGAGTCTGTGTGTTCTTTTGCTATAGCGGTGTATTGGTGTATAGCGGCCTCGACCTCGACTCGACGCGGCAAACCTCCGGAATCTCAGCGTCCGACGTGGATCAACACGATTTTTCGGCGCAACTCCGCATAAATATGTTGTGCTAGTGTTTTAAAGGATAAGAACAATGAGCTTCTCTAGCGATGAAGTCAATTTCTTGGTTTACCGATATCTACAAGAGTCCGGTACGTTCTCTGAAACATTTCCTAACCTCTCTTAGACAATTCGTATAAATATCAATAACGTTCGAAATTTTTTCATTATCATTATCATTCGTTATTGCTTGAACTCTTTGCAGTTGGAGCTATTTTAACTCGAAAATTAAACATTTCTTCTGACCTAGAATAAATTTTTTCATTTTGCAGATATGAAATTGATGTAACACCTCCTCCAATACTTAAATGTTTACTAACTGATTAGATACCAACGTATTTCATAATCTAAACTATATTTTGAATAATGGTATTGCAATTTTTAGTGGCGACTCTGTGCTAAGGTTTAAACTAAGAGGTTTATTTAGCAGTATAATATTGTGACATGTAGGTGTTACATTGTTTCTAAATTCTTATGGAACATTATTTGAGAAAATTATAAATTATTTTCAGGCCTTCTATGTCAGGTTTACATAAGAAGGAACTACAGTGTTCTATCAATAATTATCCAAAGCATGTGTCTGAGGGTCAATTACCAGCCAGGGATACTATTCTTTGACTTTTGCTGAACATAGAAAAGAACAGCGAAGCTCGAGAGCCTCGGTCACTGAGAAGTGTAAACATAACTAATCCAATAACAAAACCTCTTTCTTCCTAATTATTTTTCTATGGCACTTGCACCAACATATTCGTGGTATTTTTTTAATGAAAATGATACCAAATATGATATAATTCCAATGATATTTACTCATGTAATGACCGATGGAAGTTAATGGGAAAGAAAGAGGAACTTTCATTGTTCGTTACACACAAATTATATCATATTTGGTAACATTTTCATTAGAAGAATACCACGAATATGTTGGTGAAAGTTCCATAGAAAAATAATGAAAAAGAAAAAAGTTTTGTTATTGGATTAGTTATGTTTACACTACTCGGCAACCGAGGCCCTTGAGCTTCAGAGCCCCTGACAGGGTATACTCCACGGTAGTGGGGATAGTTGTGGGACAATTATAGGCTAGACACTTGGGACATTTATCAATAAAACACTGTAATACAGAAGGAAAGACAGTACTTGCCTTTGAGAAGCTTTGTCTCTAATGTATTACGTTCGTTCTCATACTCTGGGTATTGCTGTATAACATGATTTAGGTCTTAAAATTCTGCTCCGCATTGGCAAGCACTGTTAGTACAGAAATATAGTAGAGCGTTATACTCTTATCACCGCTCCACTGTATACAGTTGCATTTCGTTACATTGGTTTGATTTTGCTTATGTTCTTTTAATAGGGTTTCAACATTCTGCGTACACATTCGGAATAGAATCGCATATATCGCAAAGTAACATAAATGGAGCGTTAGTACCGCCAGCAGCGCTCTTGTCCATTCTTCAGAAAGGGTTGCAGTACACGGAAGCAGAGATATCAATAGGCGAAGATGGAACGGAGCAAAGGATGGTGGAATCTTTATCCCTCATCGATGCTGTTATGCCAGATGTTGTTGCGTCAAGGCAGAATCAAATCAATCAGCAGAAACAACAGGTGAAAACGGAAGTGCAAGATACGAATGGAGAAGAAGGTAATTTTAGATTTTTTGTTAGCAATTATTTTGTGATCCTGGCACACCCTGGTTTATAAAAGTATTCAAATTTTATGGACCTCCTTTCTAGATCAGGTAAATCAAAGGACTGCTTTAGTTTACGGATTTGTTCTTGAGCTATATTTTGTTCTGCCATATGCATTCAAGTAGATGTCTAAAAATCTAATGTTTGTCTAATAACTAATGTCTAAAAACTAGTCTAAAAATATATTTTATTACTTTGAGAAAATAATGGTATAGCAAAATACAGCTCAATAGTAAAGGTGTGACATATTCGTAAAATAGGAGCGAACAATATTGTTTTATTTTGTTATAACACTTTCATGGTGGAGTGTTTCATATTTACAGATTATTATCGTAACGTTGCTGCCGGTCGCGTATACGTAACATTAGTCATGAAAGTGTTAGAAAGAAAAGAGTGTATCGAATTTAATATATATTCATCAATTTACAGTTGTTACCTCTAATGAAGGTGTAGGCACAAATGAGAGAGGAGGGGATAGAACAGAAATGGAAGTGGACGAGCAACAACAAGGTTCAGGTGGAGGGAGTAATGCCAGTGCAGTTGAAATTCCAGAAAGTAAAGCTACAAAATTACGTGGTCACGAATCAGAAGTTTTCATATGCGCATGGAATCCCACAACTGATCTTTTGGCATCTGGTTCCGGAGACAGCACAGCTCGTATTTGGGATATGTCTGATAATTCTCAAGCACCGAATCAACTTGTCCTTCGCCACTGCATACAGAAAGGTGGCACCGAAGTACCGAGTAATAAAGATGTTACTTCCTTAGATTGGAAGGTATGTTTTACGTTTAAAAATCTCTATTTATCAGAGGTGTGCGAGAACCTGAATAATTATTTGTAGATAACGGCAAACACACTTATTGCCCTTTTTCTTTCAGTGCGATGGTACCTTATTAGCAACGGGAAGTTACGATGGCTATGCAAGAATTTGGAAAACAGATGGTAGATTAGCTTCAACTTTAGGTCAGCACAAAGGTCCAATTTTCGCGTTGAAGTGGAACAAACGTGGAAATTATATATTGAGCGCCGGCGTGGATAAAACAACAATCATATGGGATGCGGAAAGCGGACAGTGTACCCAACAGTTTAGTTTCCATTGCGCACCTGCTTTAGACGTTGATTGGCAAACAAATACATCGTTCGCTAGTTGTTCTACAGATCAATGTATCCACGTGTGCAAACTTAATGTAGACAAGCCGATCAAGAGCTTCCAAGGTCACACGGTGAGTACATACAAATAATTGGCAAAAGTATTTGTTTTTTGACTATACTCGTTATCATTTACCGAATGAATTACAGAATGAAGTTAATGCTATTAAATGGGACCCTCAAGGCAATTTGTTAGCTAGTTGTTCGGACGATATGAGTCTCAAAATTTGGTCCATGAAACAGGATACGTGGGTGCACGATCTCCAGGCTCATAGCAAAGAAATATATACGATTAAGTGGTCACCGACTGGACCTGGAACACATAATCCAAATATGAATTTAACTTTAGCTAGCGCATCATTCGATTCGACAGTAAGGTTATGGGACGTAGAGAGAGGAGCATGTATACACACACTTACGAAGCACACGGAGCCAGTTTACAGCGTGGCATTCAGTCCAGATGGCAAATTTCTTGCTAGCGGGAGTTTCGACAAATGTGTTCATATTTGGTCCACTCAGGTAAGACTGTTACATTTTCTTTTTACTATACTAGGAGGTTCCGCTCCTTGTTCGCTTCGCGATTACGCAGTATTATATATACTTTTTATTAAATTTCCCAGAGTGGTCAGTTGGTACACAGTTATAGAGGCACCGGAGGAATATTTGAAGTCTGTTGGAACAGTCGAGGCGATAAAGTTGGTGCTTCGGCATCCGATGGCAGCGTGTTTGTTCTTGACCTTCGTAAACTGTGATTGCAACCATATAAAAGACTATACTTCATTTCACGGACTTCTTACGGTTCTAAGTTACCTTCCGTACGTTTTCTTTTATTACAGTTCCACTTTTTACTTTTTAAAATACTAGCCACGTTACACAGTCGCCTGAACTGTTTGTCCTTATTGACTATATTTCGAAAGAGTATTAATTATTTATATGTAGGACTGAAATGTGTCAATAGTAGATTACGTATCGGAAAGAAATTTCAATTGGAACGGAAAATAAGAACATATAACTTTTCTTTCATTCTTTTCCCGAGATTTTGTTGAAAGTGTTCAGGGGAAAAGTATTGTACATTAGTATTTTCGGTAATTATATATTTTAGCGATAGCATATTTGAAATTCGCGAAAGTCGGCAAGGAACTTCGTTTCTAGATTGTTACCCCACGGAGAGTTAGGTTTGTACAGCTTTTAAATGAATATCGATTAAGTCTGGGTTAGATTTCTTGACGAGTTCGGCCGTTGGGAGAACGCGGAGTTCGCTATAGTCATCCTGTCTGCATTTGCGAATATTTAAAAATTAAGGCCGAGCGGAGAAGTTGTTCAGAATGATGGCCTTGGCAGCATATTTCAAGGTCATGAGGAGTCGCTAATGTATATAATTACCGTATTTCCAATTGTGGCACTTTGTACAGCGAAACGGTTCGACAGACATTATATTTCCAGAGAAAAGTAAAGTACGATCTCCATTCGCTCGAAGTGAATGAGATATATGTTGTAATTGTAATGATAATTAATACTAAGTATTATATAAACATCGATAATGGATAAAAAAAAGAATAAAATTTTTTAAAGAACAGTAAGAAATGGCATTATGTATTTCTATCACATTTTGTTGGGGAGAAAGAGAGAGGGAAAGAAAGAGAGAGAGAGAGAGGTGAATGAACGCGCAACACGCTAGTCTTAAATGAAGTTTATTTCATTTGATCTACTTTTTGTGCAATTTATATCGTCAGAATAAAAAAAAAGAAAAATCGAAAATAAATAATATTATATAATTTCTTGAAATAAATAACTTATATCTACTTTATGCACAGTACTTTTAGAATGCATAATGCATATACAGTTTTTAACAAGTTATGTTATATAACATGTAAATAATGATAATACATAGTTATATCTATTTTCTAACATCACCGTAAACATCAGAAGCGTTAACTGTGTTTCATTGCTACATCGTTATAGTTCTAACACGTTGTCGATGTGAAATCATTTGCAAATGAACATATGTATATTTCGTTCGCGGATCAACAGATAAACAAAAGATATTAACCGAAGAGAAGAAGATGTTCTATCAAATAATCATTTGATTCAGTGATTTATTTATCTGTTTCGTATTTTTAACACTGCATAAAAATACTTAGGACTAAAATCCGAACAATTAGAAAACAATTTACGCTTCGATGCAGTACGCGGATATAATATGTGTATATGTGTAATTGTTAAGGGGACAAGCGTTCTAAACATAGTGTACATATTCATTAGTAACACGTAAAAAAGGAATCATCGATTTCCACATAATACAGTATTTCTTTGGTATATCGTCTGACTGGAACACAGTCAATTCCATCGTCCCGTGTCTTTCTGAGGATACTGTATTTAGATGCGAAGGAATGTAGTCGTCATAAACTCGAAATAACATTCACGAAAAGAATCGTTTACAGTTTACGTAAAAGACGCTTCGGCAAATATACATATATCTTTGAAACATTTATTTCCAAATACACTTATCGTTCGTACGAGAGAAATGTCCCCGAGCCAAAACTGAAGATTAGAATGCTAAAATAACAATGACATTGCGTTAGGTGTATAATTCTTCCTTTTACATACAACATTTAACCCTTATCACAAACAAACATTAAAACATTCAAGTAAATACATAAGTATCTAAAAAACAGTTATCGTACAGCAAGTAAGTACAATTTCCTATTACTATAATATTTCATGCCACGGCGGATTGGTTTGGAATGTGTGTCACCGTTAAAATGAAATAATTACGATAAAATACCTTGCGGTATCGCCATCGTTATGCTTCCGAAACTTAACGTTAACATGAAGTAACATTTACAATAAATTACATGAAAAATTGTACATCGGATGTGTCTTATGCGAGGGGTGGGGGAAGGTGGTGGTGGTGGTGATTGATTGATTAGACGGACTTGGAAAAGATCACAACACATAATACTGTTCTGTTTCAGGATTCCACGTGATCGAAAAGGAAAAAATAGAAAATAAATAAAATACTTAGACTCCTTCGTGTGTCGTTTCTATTATTTTTCCTTTTCCGGGCATCGTAAAATTAATCTATAGCTAAGTGGAGGAAACTGATAAAGGAATACTGGAACATTTTTACAATTTTCTTAAATATCCCGAGCTATTAACCCTTTGCACTCGAACGGTGACTCTTGAGGCGCCAGTAAAAATTGCCATACCACACACATTTATTCAAAATATTTTAATATTATTAAACTCATCTGTATTCTATGAATTGTAAAAAGCTCAACTGTTTGTTGAAAACAGGTTGTTGTGCACAATGTAAAAAAGATTACATAGAATATAAAAATGATCCGAGTTGAAAGAAATGTCTTCATTTTCGAATTAAAATTTCTTCGAGTTCAAAGAGTTAACTATTGGCACACATCGCTTCGTGCTCGGTACGCGAGTAATTTGCAGGTAGCAGGGTAGCGGATGAAACGGTTTTCAAATTATGATTCTTGTATGCCAGAAAACATACGGGGATCTATGGTAAACCATGAGGAATGTTACGAATAATACACAAACTATATGTTAATCGTGTTGTTAGTTAAAAAACCGTAATAGCGACTGTTGATTGTGATTCCATTGTATTTTTTGAGAAGACGCTTAGAGTACACGCAATTCGTTCGCCTGCACCTGAAAACAATAAATAGAGGTTTCTTCAGTATCCACATGCGGTCGATTACCATCCTACAGTTCAATCTACTCCCAAGTAGCCACATATGTCCCTAAAACGTACGGTTCACGTCCAAACGTCCTACGTCCATTCTGCGTACGTTTTAGGGACGTACGTGGCTACTTGGGTTGAACTGTAGGATGATCATTGATAAGTCGAGAGTGCAGAATACAGTTCGTCATTTTGTCGAAACATTTCACCTAACCATAGCGATAAACAATTGTCTCGACTTATAATATATTTTCACGCAGAAATAATTACCCTTCGTGTCTGGTCGTCGTGTCTCTCTCGAAAAGCGGCATCGTTTACCTGGAGCCAGTCATCTAGTCTTCCTGGAAGTTTTTCCGGCGCCATACTTCGGTCATGTATCTTTTCCTCTTGATCAATCGTAAAGTCGATCCCGTTCCTCGTTCTCGAGATGGGTTTGTTCATGCCTCCGGTGAACAGGGGTAGCGATCTCTTGCCAATCACGTCCAACAGGCGACGATTAGCATCGACCTGCTGTTGATCTTGCATCGCTTTGCGCCGAGCCAATTCGAGAAGCACTCTTTGACGAAGCACGTCCAGGTTGTTCACGATTGAAAGAGATCCAATCCGCTTGGTACGGACCACCGTTGATCCAGGATCGTTACTCGAGTCGAACATTTCATTCTGTAATAATATTAGAGGTCGTTACATTAGGTCGCAAATTGCACAAACTTCCGCAGTCTAGTAATAACAATTCCGAACGACCTAATACCTCTAGAAAATGATATCGCACTATGGTCAAAAATAAGAATGACAACGTGATTGGATCGCGGGAGACCCGAAGGTTGCGGCAAGGTCGACTCGCCTGTCTCGCGCGACAGCGAGACAATTCGTGTCGTTATATCTTTATTTCGATCGTTATTTTCCGAGATTAAATTTCAATTTATTTATTCAGCCTTCCAAGGGTGTCGTGAACTCGGTTCATTCGGTTAATGGATCGACTCCGGCAGATCTAACAACGAAAGTATTACTGCGACGACCCCGTAACACCTTTTATGCGGCAGTTAATTTTTTCGACGCTGGCTAAGAGTGAAACAGGCAACATCCTATGTATACAGAGAATAAAGGAAAAACGAGGGTCGTTCCGGTGCACGTTCACCCTCATTTCCGTCGATAATATTTAGGGCTCGTTCGCGAAACGAGGAATAATTCTTTTCTCATAACCGGAGCGTATTATTCTTCGATTCGCCCGGGCGAAACTTTTCCCCTACGTCCGACGTTACCGCGATAACGAAGATAAATAATATTGCGGACAATGAAAAACGCGATTCGACGGCGGCACGGTCGACGAAAACGATTATGTTAATAATTCCCTCGATCGCGCGAATATTTAAAATCCACGCGGATCACGCGCAATGCGCTTTCTCTCCCGTTAATAACGGAAATCGACTGCAGCGGACGGTGTCAACGCGAGAAAATTAAAGCATCGATTTAATCAGTGGCGATTAAGTCGCCGTAAAAAGAAAAGGAAAATGGAAGGCAACGACTTATGGATTATTGTTACCGGGGATGGAATGCATGAGCTCGCGGCGCGACGAGAGAACCGGAAAAAAGAAAAGGAACTGCAACGATCCTCATATGTGCAACGCGCCGCCATCCTTGCGCGATATTTCCCTCATTTTATTGCCACTTCCGGAGGTACGCACACACGCGTAAGAACATGAGCAAAAGGCCCTGCGGCTCATTTCGCGAAGAGGTCCACGTATCTCAGGTCTGGGAATACATTGCGTAAAACCGTGCTTTCATGTTCGTACCAGTTTGCCGCCCGTAATTCACGTTCCTTGTTGCACAGAGGAGATTTTTAAATATTTTGAGAAGTTGGCGAGTGGGTTCGGTCAGCTAGAAATCATCGGTTCTAATTTATTCTCCCAATAGAGTCAGGTGTAATTGTTTCGAGTCGATTGCGCGTGTTTGTGTAAACATATCAGCAGTACGAAGTAAGTAAACACCATAAGCGCAACAAAAGGGACAACTTTTATGCATTTACGACAAAAATGTGAGTAGGCGTAACTGAAATTAGTAATTGAGAAAGAAAATTAATTTCCATTTCACTCTAGTTCGCTGCAAATTAAGTCGAACATACAGTGGGTGTACAAAGTATTCGTACACCTTTTAAAAACGAATAACTTTTGACCAATAAGAATGAAAAAAAAGTTATTTACTCATTAGCTAGTAAACTAATCCTTCTAACGTTTCAAAAAAACTCAAGCTGTCGGGTCGAATTTTGAAAAAATTATTCGTTTCTAAAAGGTCCACGAATATTTTGTACACCCAATGCATTTATTTTGCACAGAGATCCGCTGTTTACCGATAACGTATTCATTAGTAATGTAGATATCGAATTTCCAGAATGATTGCGCGCGTTATATGTTTCTGGCGAAGTCCACTGAAACGCGTATTGCCTATGAACGTTAATTAACAGCGGTTTCCCGGAAGTAGGTTCCTACCTACCAGGTAATAGTGGCTGCTCTTCTGAGAGCGTTTTAATTAACGCGTGGAGACGAGAGACCAGAAGAATGGTACATCTCGAGGAATGGTAATGAGGTCTTAAATCGGCTAGTTGTCGCTCATTTTCACACATTATTTCCGACTGAGAATGAACACAGACATTGGTCCGGAGTGATTAAAATCATCAGAAATCTATGCTGCACCGGCGCTCCAATTATCATTTCTCATTCGACGCCATTGTTCACGAACCCAACGAGAAAGATCTTTCCATTATGCCAAAGTTCAGCTATATGTATATTTCGACGAGATTCTGATTTTTCTGTTATTCGTATTTATTAGTATACATATATGTATACTGTGGATTCAATGCAAAAGAGTTGTTGAGAATGTCGAGATTTATAGCATACTAGCTGTACCCACGCGTTGCTGTAGCTCAGTCTGGTTAAATTGAAATGGAATCGTAAACTATTTAGTATAGCGTGTGTTGCTGTTACGTCCAACGGATGGCACTGTTTTTCATAAAAAAGCATGTTTTTATCTGTCACAAGGTACGAGTTCTGAGTTGATGCCGTCACAAACAGACAGGCAGACGCGATTTTATTATATTCATACCATTTCGACCATATTTTACTGTTTTGACCATATTTTTGCTTCTAACTTCTGTAAAACTGTTGACTCATTTTGTAGACTCTCGCACGCTAAGTAAGCCTGTTTTCTCAAAACTTATTTCCGACAAACAGTTCAAAAGTTACGGCCGAAAATACCTTAAAGCAAAACTATCAACATTTTCGAGTTTATATCGTTTTTCGCATGACCCATTAGATCGCGTCGGAGAAAAAAGTGTCAAATATGAAAGTTGTAGAGAATTAAATTTCCAATCGCCAAGGTGGTCTCAGATTTTTCCTAAAACTTACCGTTGAAAAGCTACAGCTGTTTAAAAAGTCGGTAAACCAAAAAGCTTAAGAAAAACGCACACTTTTTGTGTTATAACTCCTAAACTATGCAAGATACAGAATTGGATCAGTGGCCATTTGAAAGAACTCGGTGAGCTGAATCCAATGAGTACCTCAAATTGAATATTGGTGCTACCAGTCAAAAGTTATAAGCAAAAACGTGCCCAAAAGACGGCGAAAAAGTCGTCTCTGGTCACTAATGACGTCACAACTTTTGAACGAATGGACTTCGTCGAATGCGGAATGTCCTAAAATCTTCCCGAAGAAACGCTGCGCCTAATGGCTCAAACCACAGCTTTTTACGTCCAGCTGTTTCGAAGATGTTAGATTATGAAATTTCCTCGAAATCCGTGAGGTAGTGACGTTTCCACAAGTTACCATATTTTCGATATGCCAATTCGATTTGGACAATTTTAAACTGATGTTACATCGACGTCGAACGGCCATGGAAGCCATATCGACTTCCGAACGAACAATTTTTAACCTCAGCTGCTTACGTAAATGATTCTAAATGTATTTCAGAAAAATATGCTTCTCAATCCATAACCAGCGCGTGTAAATATATGTATCGCATGATGAACCGATGTTGTAACGCGTGCATTCACAACGTCACTGCCGGTAAATAAACCGGAAGCCAGATCACGCGGAAACGTTTGATTCCCTATACATATACCACTTCGGCGAGATGTACACTGACTCGTTCTCGATTCGCATTCTGAATTCAATTCTATCCACGAAGGTGTGTATCCACGACACAAGTCAATAGTTGATGGACACACGGTGTTCCGACAAACGCAGGGACACGATGTAATGGTATTATTCGTCGCGTATCCATTATTCTTAGAGGCCACACACAAGGATTTTAGCCAGTCGTTCGTTACCGGTTCAGAACGGATGATCTATGTATTGTTAGCCGTCTACAATGTGTTCGAAACGATTCTAATCATTGCAACACTGTGCAAAATGCTAGAGTAAACGATACGATTTATCGGAGCTGTACTTATTTATCTTTGATATGTGTGCCTATAATTATGAAAGTGGACTAAGTGGAAATTGAAAAGAAGTTTATCAGTTACTTGACATGATCGACATTATTTGAAACTATATTAACACTGAACCTACCGATCCTTCAAAATAACTGGTACATATTCCCTTATAAAAATGACAAGATTGATTTTATTTAGACTTTGTGCGGCCCTATTGTAATACGCGCTCTACTAAAGGTATACGCAGGGTGTCTCAAAATTCCTTCAACATCCGGAAATGAGAGGTTCCTGAGATCATTTGAAGCAAAATTTTCCTCTGCAAAAATGTTGCTTCAAATGATCTCAGGAACCTCCCATTTCCGGATGTTGAAGGAATTTTGGGACACCCTGTACACAACTATTCCTTATGAAATCATTTTTATTATTTCAATAATTGTAAAATAAAAAATCAGGAACCGGTCATTTTGACCGGTGGTGGTAGGTTTAGTGTTAATTCAATGTGATTTTTACGATATTGTCAATAAAAATGACTAAACAAGAAGAACGTTTAGCCATAATCAAAAGTCTTTTCTTCAAATATTCCCATTCCTATAAAATTTCATGTTTTTCGCCACTTCAACGTTAATGTGGCACGTCTTCCCCTTATCCGATCAACTTCATCTTTTGCAGGAATTAGTTTCTTACCCAATGGCACAATTTTCAAAAAAAATTTCACCAGGTATAGCTAAGGTCCACCCTATTGTACATTGTACAATGTCAGGGCTTGTTTACTAGTAAACCTAATTTTGAACGTTATTCTTGATTTTCGTCTTATTTCCAGCCATAGAATCGACCTGACCTAGCTTATACCATGAATTATGAAACACCCGGTATATACTTAGACCACTTTCATAATTATGGTCACATGTATGATTTTATTTTTGTGAAAGACAGAGTTGGTGATTTTGAAAAATCACTGAAGTAATTCCGCTAAAACAAGAAGCGATTGGATTTTGGATTTCGACTTTCTCAACATACCTCCAACTCCGGGATCCGATGATTGATTAGCAGCAAGAATGGCGATCTTTCCCGGGATAGTTCCCTTTCGTCGTAAGTGTTATATGACAATGGTTGACTCTGTGTCATAGTAATCAGGAAGAAGGACATCAGAATCTTGATGAAAACCATTTTCTCGGGTAAAGTTATCTGGAACAGAGAATACACAGAATGTCAATCAAATCTTTTCTCTATACATATACCAGTTGAACTATTGAACTGTCAAACAGATGTGGATATAACTAATGCACAGGTGTGCTAATGATTTTCTGGAAAAGCTACAGAGAAACATGAATTTTCTCGCTCGGAGGATTCCGCGAAATGTAGGCTAACGATATTCTGGGAAAGCTACAAAAGAAACACGAGTCCTCTCGTTTGAGAATTCTTTGAACAGCTGGAAAAATGAGCGAAAGAGGATTTTCCTTTCTATTTCACGGTGATTTTACCGATTCCTTGCTATCTAGATTTCAGTTCAGAAAGCCATTTCGAAACGTGTTTGTTTGCACTGTTAACATCCGGTCTGAGGGTGGCTGTTCTTTTGGTACTCCCCTCTGATGGAAGTGCCATTAACCTCTTCCCGCTATACGATACTTCTGCACCACTATTCTTCCTTTCGCTTTCAGCGTCTTTATCGTTCCTTTTTTTTCTACCGTGGATAAGCTGATTCGATCAACTTCTGACGAATACAGACACGGTAATGCGATACTGGTGGAAACATTCTTTCTGCTTTAATCGGAGGAAACAAAATGATCTTATCTGTATTCGAAACGTGCAAGTTATATTTACTCAGAATGGTAAAAAAGTAAGCACCCTCCGACGTCCACTGTAGCACCCGGAACTTCAATTTGCTTAAAAATTCTTTTATATTAACAATCAAGTGGTAAATTAATGATACTTAAATTAATTTTACATGAAACATTGAATGGAATTTCGACAACCAACTTTAACCCAGAAACAGATAAATTTTTCCATTGTAATCAATCGCCTTGTATATTTTAACCCCTTGCCGTATTTTGCAGTCTAACTAGTGTTACGGCTTTCTTTTTAAATGAAATAAAATTCGATTCGTTCGTAATCAATGTTTAAGCACTGAAATAAATGTAGCCATACAGAAAATACAAATTTTCTTTTCTCTTCTACGACATTTTTCGGGATAAAGATAATATTACGGACAAGGGATTATTACACGATGCTTCGATATTTTCCTTCGAGATTCGTTTTCGACCGTGAGGAATGCGCGAACAGAGCCAGACAGATCAGGCGACCGGCTATCAGGCGAATTGCTCTGTTTCAATTGATATGTCTATATTTAGGCGAAGAAGAACGTCGAGCACGTGCAATAAAAACGGGGCCAAGTTCGATAGTGAATGAATCTGGTTCAATGTGCTGATGTGGACGTCAACGATCATCGTTGAAGCCGCGAAGCACGTCATCGTCATCGTCATCGAGTTCATTAACACCAAGAGGGTAATTTGTGTTCGGTAATTTAAGGTACCCGCTTTCCAATTACACGCTGGTTCTACCTTCGCTATATACCTGTTGGAAACAGACCTAGCTCTTGCGATTCTGCCATTGTCAGCCGTTTCGATCGCTGCCTTGTAATCGACGAGCATCGACAGAGATTTTTAATTAATAGTCGAGCCGCGTGGATTACACGTTGCCGACGGAGCATGGACAAATTTTCAACAGAAGGTCGTTGAAATTCTACTCCGAATTTTCCGAAAAATTTCTAGCGATGTCGAACAATAGAAATAAATATCTACGCAGTCAATTCTGATTATTTTTATATCCCATAACATTCTGCAGTCTAGTTGGCAGCATTTACGTCAACAATAGCCTTCATAATTACGATATTCCATTGAATTATGCTCTTGTACAATATGCAAGGTTGTCATAAAGTTATAAATTCTCCGAGTATAGAGCAACAGCGTGCGCGAAATGAATTTAATTGTTTTTACGCAATTTAAAAATCCCGAGAGTTACACAACATGATGTTGGCAGTTCAACGTTTGGTGTTAATTTATTTAAAGTTTCTTGGGACGTTGTAATTCCCGTCAACTTCGTTTCATTCAGGAATCACTGCGTGCATGAAAACGATAACGTTAGAGAGGACTTCGCGAGTTCCCCATCTCACTTTAGCCTACGCATTAGCCCTGTCATTGAATCGCGCTTTGTTCTTGTCTTCTGACTGAAACCAACAACACTATCGTTTTCATTGTACTGTTAAAGGATCATAACTCTATTGATAATGTCGATACTCTTACTGTTCCAAGAATAACATCGCGCTTCACCACGGTAAATGATTATTCGAAGCCGCGGATAGGCTTATGCTACGTATCTATTCGACTCCGTGTCACCGAGAAATTGTATAATAATTCACTGAAGTGTTTATCTTATAAATATAATTCTCATAACTGTTCAATTTACGATCGCGAAATAGTCCTTTGTTGCTAACACTATTTCGCGTTCTTTTTCGGTCAACAGCCGATTGAGTTTCATTAGCGGCTGCAACAATAGCTACCAAACCGTAGGAGTGCACAGAATTGCGAGAATCGGTATTTTCGACGAATCCTGCAATCCTATAAATGTAAATTCGGGTCAGATAACGCTAATACCGTTTCACGTTTTACGGCCGGTTTTTTCAGCAAGATAACACCACCATCAGTTGCAAATGAAGATTCGACTGGCGTTCGTAGTAATTAGGAATCGATAGTGCCAATACATCTCGACGCGACGCGACGGTGCGAAGCTCAAGGAATTCTGATCGATAGCTTTCGATTATTAAACAGAATTCATTAGTGAAACATATATGTAAGTGTGGTCCACCTATGAATATCTCCTTTATTTTTTATGGGATAACAAATGTTTTTAATGCAATACAAATTGTATCACAAGGTGAATGCTTCGCGAATGTTATTTTTTCACAAGGTCTTGTTTTCTACATACACACCCACCGTATATAGAAATAAATTTGATCATTAGACTGCGGATTTTTATGTAAAAATTGTCTTAATTGCAAGACATACGCTAATTTTTAACAATTGCAATAAAATTTTGATTACATGTGCATAAAATCCACAACCAAAAACAGGAGGAAAATTATGACACAGGGTATTTAGGTCAGTTAAATATTAATTGCACCATTATTGCGCTTCGACTTCCGCAGCGTGCAGATTTCTTTGGCAGAAATTGCATGTCAGCTTCAGAGAATGCTATGAAAGCATAAAACATTGGAAAAGGTTAATAAGTTTGCAATTAGAATTTCACGTTTCGACATTTCATGTGGAATAACTTCGTGCATTTTATTCTTTAGAATTGCAGGTTCCATTGCACAGTCCATAGTCTACGGATTTCATTATAGAAATCAGTCAAAACAGTCAAAGAATGCCAGATCTGTTTTATATTATTCCCAGCTTATTAAGATCAAATAACAATCTTTTGCGCTATTTATATTTTCATGCTGTGGGCGTGTTTATTAAAGAATGCGACGCGAACTCGCGACGAATCTACATTCATCGGCATCTGCCTAACAGAAAAAAAATGGCGGAAGCGATGAAATATTCACTCTGTATGCAAATTGCAACCGTACGCGTATCAGGAAATTTTTCATGGCGGCTGGAAATTGCAGTTGCGGCAAATCTCCGGCTATTTCCCGGCATTACCAGAGCTAACTTCGACTGATTATCGAAACCCTAATTTTTTCCATAAGGATCATCCGACGTGCAAGCATTTGCACATTGCATTTTAATTGGACAGGTACCACCGATTTTTCTAAACCCGCCGCAAGCTTTCGCTTCTCTTATAATTATCATTTCATTACGTTTAGGAGTGTAACGCGTATGTGCGGAACAGCAAACCCATCAACATGGCGGTTGCAACCCATGGAATATGCCTTGAACCACCGGAAGCGTGGTGTCGAACGGCGGAAAGGATTAATCGGAGTATATCGATTTATTGATAGCGTCCTTGGTCCTAAACAATAAGCTGTTCTCTCAAGGAGATAAGTCTCTAATGGCATTCGAAATATTTTTTTGATCGACTAAACCGATCTAAATGCATCTGAGATTTGTCCCATCGAATCAAACAGGGACATTATTATTTTTAGTAGTCGTAAAAGTTAGAAAAGTCAATCGAATACATGCAATTCTAATAAACCATTTATTCTGAAGTAAAGAGCTTGTTCCAGTCACGAGACAGTTCTCTTTCTTCCATTCTTTGGCCGAAGCGCCGAAGCACACCAATCCGACATCCCCTCGAGATTGCAGAGGTTCCAGGTTCATTACAAACTGCCGCAAAGTAGTTACATCGATTTACGCGAGCTCGCAAAGGTCTGAAGAATACCTCTTTACATTCCTTTGTTAAGATCGATCAGGCAACCGATAGAAGTTTTCTCCGAAAGGCGGAAATTCGCAGGGAACGGAGTGTCTCGAGTACTTTTCCTCCCTTCCTGTTCGCGAACGTCCGCGAATAATTTCACGCCTGTTGCCTCGTGGAATATTTTCTCCTATTCCCCAACCTTTTTCCCGGCCACTCTCGCTGCCGTCACCGGCCTCGTAATTAAGGTCTTAGCTCCGCGGACGAGTTAAGGCGAATCCTCAAAACGAGAGCACCGTACCAAACTTTGAAAAAAAATCCTCGCGACGACGACGACGACGCACAGTGTACCGAATGGCCATTTTAGGTGGAAAAAATCATGTCAGTAAATAGATATAACTTTCATGTATTCTTCTTTGTTTGTTTGTATTTATCTTTATGTTGAATCAAACGTTTGTACATATCATTTGCATGGAAATGAAGCTAAATAAAGATATTTTTACCCGAATTGCAACAAACTGGAGTGAAGTAGAAATTTATTTTCTTTCTTAATATGTTTAATAAGTTAAAAAGAATATAACAGTATTGTTAAATTGTTCTCGTATTTCTACTGTTTCAAATTGCACCTACTCGTTTTTGTCATAAACGCATGAAGTGAAGTATGATTTTTTCCCACCTAGATTAGAAATTTTCTGCAAAATTCCTTTGTATTAACAATCGAGTGCTAAATTGATGATATTTTATCTTTGAAAAATTACATGTAATTGAAATATTTTTTCGAAAATACCATAAACTTGAAGATTGAGACCTCCGCTTTACAACGACACCACATAGGTTGACATTATTAGCCACGTCTGATGTGTAGGATTTTCTTTCATCTATCGCGAACGCGAGTCTGCACACGGGCCGCAGAAAACCGCGAAATTTTCCTCTTAAGACTGTCGGAACTTCTGTTTGTAATGTATTATGTATGTATTCATACCGACCACGCATTCGTTTTCGTTAACGCAATTCTGCAAATATTTATAAGTTCATATATGTTCCTCGGCTTGCGGCTCTTCGTTCATTTTCATTCGGAATTTGCATTTAGTAGTGTCTTGGGAAAAATAGTTGAAAGAAATTGCAGAGACGCCCCTTATTAACACGTTGCGTGCAGTTTCGACGATTTGACCTCGAGCACAGTAGACTCCCGTATAACGCGACCAGAAACTTATTTAAAAAGACTTCCCGGCCAGATGGTTTTTGCGATTTTTCTTCTAAAAGAAAAGCGTTAAGAGATTTTGATTAGTATCATGTATAAGGCCATATTACCTGAAAGGATACTACAAAAAGAATCAATGCTATTATTTATCTTATGTATTTATTTGTAGAATAAGCAAATTAACGTGTTCAAAAGTTCCCAGCCAGTATATGTTTAACAAAAAAATTATGTTTGTTTTTGATTGTGTAACAATTTTGCGGTAGATTATTTAACATATTATAATTAATATTTTGTAGGCATGTCCTTTGCAGCAATAACAGCAGCACAGCGACGAGGTATGGATTCAATTAACCGAGTAATGTAGTCGTGTAATAAAAATTTCTTAACGCTTTTCTTATGGAAGAAAATCGCAAAAATCATCTGGCCGGGAACTTTTGTACGGCACTGTATGTATTCGTAATTTCTAACAATTTTTTCATCGCGTTATATGGAACTCTACTGTATATTCAAATATTGTTCTGATAATACACTCTGAGCGTTTTTAGCTCCTCAATGTGACTCGAAATCTAAATGATTTCTTGTTGAATATAACAAAAGTTCTTATATGTTCTCATTGCTGTATTTTACTAATTTTTGTTATTAATTATGTATGAAAAGAGCGGAAGAGAATAAATTCAGTAAAACGTTCTTCCAACTTGAACGATTCTTGCGTTAATAGCGAAGCTTTGGCAGTCCCATCCTTCGAACTTAGTTTATCGCGGCCGGAAAGCTTCTCGCGGGCGTTTTATTTCTGTTTTACCGCGGTGAAGATAAAAAAAGAGCGGTTGTTTCTTCTGAAAAAGGTTCTTACGCGATGTTTTTACGTTTCCCGTGCGATATCTCACGCAATATTGCAACGATATTTCGCGGCGTGGGCACACGCGAGAGTTGCTTCACCGTTGATTGCTTGCCTGATCACGACGATAAGTTACACAAGCCTCAGGACTGACCTGAATCGTTCGTTTTCGCGTTAACTTTAAAGCAAACCGAACTTCCACTTGCTTCGCTTTATTAAATGTGGCATGATCCATCAAACATTGACTTTTCCTCGCGCACGCATTACCGGCGGACACTTCCAGAGAAATTTGCGGTCGTCGCGCGCCGCTGCAGGATCTGTTTTCGTACTTACTAGCGTAATTAATAGAGTACGATCGAAGACCTAACCGCCCGGTGAGATACAGACTTTAATAAAGTGTTGTGGAGTACTATTCGAGATCCAGCCCTTTCCTACCACGACACTTGACACTTGCCACAAGCCAGCACACTCTAAACTTCTTCGCAGTTATCGCCAAAGTTCTTGCAATTTCTTTGCAAAATACTCTCCTCGAACTTTCCGTATTGCGAGAGACGGGCATCGGGACGTTTAGGGTTCTAGAAACGTTTATTTAGAAATGTCCTAGAGCGAGGAACTCTTTTATCCTTATTCGATTTGCACATAGCTCCAAGGAAGAAAAATCATCTTATTCGGACCTCGTGACAAATTTCCTGAGATACGATTCTCAAAATATTTTCTGCAATTTCCATCCAATTTAAAAAATTTAGGACAGGATCTTACCTCGTGCATAATCCAGTGATATATGTAGAGGGACTCGCGCTAATCAAACATTCTTGAATCAATAAATCTCGTGGGCGTTTGAGAAAAAAACGTTCGCAGAATTTGCAAGATGAAATTAAAATGCCTTCGCGGCGACGGATCCTACCCTATTAATTCGCACTCTTATTTTTACCGTAATCTTCTGCCGAGGAAAATCCCATTTCGTAGTCACTCCACGTCGACGTTGTGATTGAAGCATCATCGCGCCTTAATAAACTACACAGTCTGTCCGATAGCCCCGACGAACGCATAAAAATGGTAATTGTTAATATGAATAATTCCGTGATACTGATTGATCGATCGTCGATCGAACGCCTCCGGATTTCATTTGCCTATTTCCGCCCAAAATTCAGACTTCATTCTTTAGTTCTGTTTAGGTTGATTGTACCATTGTTCCAACAAGAATATACATTTCACAGTACAATTCGAGTATTGTGTCTTTCCCAGGTTTGGTTACAATTGATTTAGTATCCTATAAACCAGGTTCATCCGAGTTTTTAGTTTCCTTGTCTGTTTCATCGAGTTTTAATACGAAACAAAGTTTATTATTACTCTCGAGTGGCTTGCCAAGTAATATTTATTAATTCACTGCTAATTTTTATGCAAGCTCGGACCTTGGCGAACTAATTTACAACAATGTCGTTTCCGTTACGGTCTATTATTTATCGCGACAATGATGCAAAAGTTATCTTAATTTTCAGTAGAATTGTAAACTCCGTCGAGTATTATACGTTTCGAAAATTGCCGTAGATGCATAAATGCCACTGTCTTCTTATTAGTATTCAGCATGCGTTTATGCAAATCACGAATTCATGTTTTGTTTCGCAAAAAGTGGTAATAAGGGAATTTATACCATCCATCAAGGGATTTCGTTAAATTTCGTTCCATGTTTTATAAATTCATTCATGTGGTTTACTGGTTTATAATATTCGAGTAAACGTATAAAATATGCAGTCTAATGATTACACTGTGTAATGATTGCAATCGATGCGCGTTCAGATTCATGTAATACACTGGCCGACATTACCATAAAGCCACCTGATTTTTTGATGAAATCTTATAATTATGTCATAGTTATGAGAAGCTGATGCACGACAGCATTTTGGGATTAATAAAAGAAACCATTTACATGATTACATTTTCATAGATATATTATTTATTTACAGAAAAACGTAAAGTTATATAGTTTAACCAGAAACAAACTGCGAAACTTCCATAAAGCCACACGTTTTTTAAGTAGATAACATCAAGATTATCGAAATTTCTTCTATATTTACAAATGAATACTTAGTATAACATTTGTCCGGGGCGCCAAAGTTTGGGGGCGCCATTTTGGCTGTAAGTGTGAGCAAAATATTGATGTGTTAAATGCCCAACTATTAGAAAATTTGCTTTTATTAAAATTTGAATAAAATGACTTCATTATTATTGAAAATAAAAAATATATGTACCTTTATTTAAAATATATATATATTCTTAAGGGGCGGCAATGTGTCTTTTTGTCCGGGGCGACGTAACCGCTAGAGCAGGCGCCGAGTATAATTACCATTTCTTCGAATAACGTCGAAAATTCGATTAGGCATTGATGGAATCACAGTACGAAGAGTTTCTGCTTCGATGGATGTCCAGACAAAAATGCTGCAAAATCCAGCACTCAAAGAACGACACAAACGAGCTCGTCTCGAATTTGCACAAAGGCATACGTCCTGGACACAAGAATGGGAAAATATCATTTTCTCCGATGACAGTTTAACTTGGATGGGCCAGATGGTTACAAATACTACTGACACGATTTAAGAAAAGAAAGTAACGTTGCAATGAGTCGTAACTTCGGTGGTGGCTCATTAATGATTTGGGCTGCATTCAGAGTCAATAAAAAAACACCAACGGAATAATATAAATCCAAACAATATATACGGAGCTGTTGGAGATGGCCTTAATACCATTTTTTTTTGTAAATAAATAATATATTTATAAATGTAATCATGTAAATGGTTTCTTTTATTAATCCTAAAATGCTGTCGTGCGTCAGCTTCTCGTTACTATGACATAATTATAAGATTTCACCAAAAAATCAGCTGGCTTTATGGTAATTTCGAGCAGTGTATAGAATTCACCGTAGAAATTAAAACCGGCAGGCCGGGCGTCTGTGATTTAAATAATATAAATAGCGGAGTTTTTACACTCTCGAAGGAGGTATAAAAACGGCCACTATTAACGGTAACGTCGTTATGTTCATTGATCGATCGCTCATGGAATATGCTGCAAAGATCAAACGAGCCGCAGGAATTTAATTCACGCTAAATCTTGTTAAAGCATGTTGCGATATTTCCTGTTAAAAGGCCACTTATCACATTCACTTTTCGTAATTAATAATGCGCGACAGCTGGTTCTTCTTCTTCCCAGGCAATGGTCACATTTATTATCGAATTAATACGAATCAAATTAATCATAAATTAAACGAATAAACCACGTGAGATTAGCATCGAAGGTGTAACTTCACTTCAGGTTTTAATGTTGAACAAATTCAAGAGACGGTAGGCGAAGATCCATTGATCATCTGTACAGACGTTTCAGATGTTCGCGCGATGAATATTTGTACCATTGTCTACAATCCTCGGCGTTGGTTTAAATACACTGCGACAAAAAGATAATATGCTTGTACAATGTATCATATCCTTGATGGTACGGTGTATGTATTTACGCAGACATAAATAACGCGAGTTGAAATTCCATCGTCGCAAGTAGTACGAGTGCATATATTGTCAGACGTCCGAGCCCGCGGAGAACCATTTTCGCGTCGTCGGAACAATTGCGACATGTATCTCACGTACGCTCTGTTGTGTTCAAAGAAACGGGAATTCTTGAATTTAACGAGACTGTCATTCTTCTTCATTCGCGGAATAGTCTCCGAGCATTCTTTCCCGTATTATTTGCTCGATCGTATTCAATCTCTGTATTAAACGACCGGATATTAAGGCTCCCTTCAATTAATTATCTTCGAAAACGTTTCATCGAGTGAATATCGATGTACCGCGAAGGAGGACAGGTTAATTTCTGCGTCCGAATTAATTAATACTCTCGTCTCGTTCGGGATCGATGAATGCGTAAAGGGAATAATAAAAATCGGGAAAAATTAATTGCGACAAGCCTCTACGAACAAATTGATAGCGCGACCTGTTTCATCGGGATCTCATTTAACGAGCATATTGCGATCGGGTGTAGTTTTAATAAAATACGAGACCCTTCCTAATATTCAGTAATTAATCAAACAAATTGCCAAAATTTATCAATTTCAATTGTAATTGAAATTATCGATGTAAATTGTAATAAGTAGACTGCGGATCTTCGTGCAAAATCAGAATTGTCTGCATTGATTGCAAAATGTAGAAACCAAATTGAATGTTATTTCTTCCCTTAATGATTTTAATAGAGGAGAAATCGTAAGTTGACGTTTTCAATTTTTAAAATTTTTCGACAATTTTGAATTTCAACTACTCAATTTTGTTATAAACGCATAAAGATCCGCAGTCTAATGGTTACTAACGAAATCTGTTATTCTGATTTTATTAAAAATATGTAGAATTTTATTCCAATTGTAAACCAAACGAATAACAACCAGATTCAATCTATTGTGTGGTAAACCTGCATCACAAATCTCACTTGATATTGTGATACAAGGCAAAAGCTAATAAATAGACGCAGATCTTTATGCATTTATGAAGAAATTGGTTGGGTGAGATGTAAAACACTAAAAGATTTAAAAAATTCAAGAACGTTGTAATGTTGCTTTTAACGTAACAAAATCATTAATGGATGAAATCAATGTTCATGCTATTCCTGCTTCCCACAATCAATGCAAAACATTTTTATTTCGCATAAAGATCCGCAGTCTAGTAATAAATAATCATTTGACCAATGGCCATTTCTGGCCAGTCCAGTAATAAATAATTATTGGAACAATGACCAAGTTCAGTTTACTCACACTTATAATAATCGAGTCGCGAGGTACCTTGAAACAACGATTCGAGCGAGACGACGCGACGCTTTCGACGGTAGTACAATCCCGGTTGTAACGATAATTGTAATGATTAGACTGCGAATCTTTATGCATTTATTTAAAATTGAGTAGATGAAATCCGAAATTGTTGAAAAATTTAAAAAATTGAAGATATCAATATACGATTTATCCTCTATTAAAATCATTAAAAGAAGAAATAACATTCAATTCAGTTTCTATTTCTTGCAATCGATGCAGACAATTTTTATTTTGCATAAAGATACGCTGTCTAGTAATAAGATCGCTGTTCAAATCAAAGATGCAGCACCAGCAAGAGAAAAGTCTGTGAAGCATTAAAAGCCCGAAGACCAGAGAAACGAGCAACGAGTAGACCAGCAACGCACAGTGGTCCGCGAACGCCATTTTACTAGGCAAAAGTCAATTTTCGAAGTTCAACATTATGAAGAACTTTCTTTGCTAAAAAGTAACAATACTTGAAACATTCAAAATCCAAAATATTCTCGATTTCAGACAATTGTGTAATCGAGGGTGGCGTTCTGAAGACAAAATTCTGGGTATTCGAAGTGAAACTATTATATTTATTAGTAAAAGTGAGTAGGTGTAACTAAAGATAGTAATTATACTATTATACTATTATACTATTTTCAAGCTGTTAAACATTAATATGTTTGATGAATGAAAATAAATTTCCATTAGACTCGAGTTTGTCAGGTAGAAAATGTTTATATTGCATAAAGATCCGCTGTCTAGTCATCAGTGACTTCAAACACATTTGATTACCAACTTTTACAAAGTTTCAATGACACTTTTCCTTTAGCCAGGAAAATCACGTTTTCGGACCAGTGCGCAACGTGGGGAATGAAAATATTCGCATGCCCGAGGTATTTGAACAAGGTCGCACGTAATGAGAGTATGAGGAAAGGGGCAAACGTGATGAAGCGTGATAGAGCGTCGGATATAAGGAGAAAGGGGACTTTTCGGCTTCATCTTCTTGATCCCTCGAGCTCCGGATTCTCCGCTAATATTCAATGATTTCGACAAACAGAGCCAACGACGCGAAATGATTCGTCGTCTGCGCTCACTTCCTATGCGAGTCATCCCCGGGCGCTGATGTGTCTGCACACAGAGAATGCTCGCGTTAGGAGACCGGAAAAGAAAGAGCAAACGTCCATTTCGAGTCGTTAAGGGCTCTGCTGTCAGCAAAATGGCGATAAAGATAAGGGAGAACGGCGTAATAAGACCGACAGCGCGGTGGCTGGATAAATTAAAATACAAACCGAGCCGAAATGGCCGGCCGGCAAATTTATGGCAGCATTTCGGTCGCTGTCCTCCGCCATCAAACAAATTTGTTCCGGCATCTTTCCTTACGTTCGCGTCTTCTCACCGTAAACGCTGTGCTACAGCGGTTTCGCATTAGAACCTTTCAAGTTATTGCCCTCCATCACCGCAATTGCGATTCGTTTGCACAATAACTCTTTTTGCTGCGTCCAGCTCGATAGCCCGCCATTTTCACATTCTCGGCGGAAGTGGTGCAGCATTTTTCAAGTATCCGCTGTGGCTCATTACGTAGTTTTAACTCTATTTTAACCGTCTCTTATTTGTATAAGAACTTATTTGCACACCTAATAGATCAAATAATGTCGTGTGAAATAATTGATAATTATACAAAATTGAATTTTGTAAATTGTACAAAAATTGATTATGCCAATATAAACTCGTCTCAAACATGTCAGTCTACATAAATGGCTCCATTAATCGAATGAATGTGTAAAAAAGATCACAAGAGAAAATTCTGTGATAATATTGTATTTCCGACCGTTCTAGAACATTCGTGATAAAAGTTGAATAACTGCGAATTGACTTTGGTCCCATTGCAAATTTGATAACCGTTACGGCGTCTGTTCCTGTATCTCGCTCGAAACGAGGTCCGTTTCCCGGTAGAGTTTCCGACAAATATTTAATTTCCGTACGCAAAACGCAGTCTCGGTTGCTAAATGAAAATTAATTTAGCCGGTCCCGTCTTTTTTTGCCGTGCCCGTCAACGGTGCTGTCGACGTAACGTTTAATCGTCGGCGCTCCGGGAAAATATACGTTCTTCCGGATGCTCTTATTAACTTCTACGGGAGCGGGCGTAACATCGTCCGTTGCAACGGTCCGTCTTACTTAAAACGATAGATTAAAGGCGGGATTCTTTTTTTTTTTAATTTAAATTACTGTCCTCCTATCCGAGGAGTAATCGTGTCCTCTCGACTCTCGCTCTTAATTGAACGTCTTAACGGAAAGAAACAGCTGTCCATTAGCGTTATTCCGCGGAAGTGGAATAATTACGGAGCTTGTTCTTTTCTCGAATGAAAACTTTTGACAAATCTTCTAATCTGGCAGCTACTAGATCGTTGCAATTGACAATGAATCCAGCATTTTCAATGGCCCTGTTTAATTATCAGCACGAAGTGGGTCAACAACGAATTCCAGACCAGCTTTCCACGTAAATGAGAACTAAAATGTTGCACAAAACGGATGACAGGAACCATAAACAAGCGTAATCCTACACTCTTGCAACTTTATTAAATGCCACACACTGTTCGTACAGTAGTGAAACATTGTTTAAAAAGTCTGTACACATCGGACCCCAAAGAATAGAACATGGTTCTTCTGTGCCAGTAATTGTTCCGTCTTTTCAAACAACTCTTTGTACATTTACGATTGCACAAAGCACGCGCATACAGAATTTTCAAACCGTTTCTTGGTCTTTTTTTTCAAAAAAAAAAAAAATTTTTTCTCTGCGTAAAATTCTTCGTTGAAATAAAGCCTTGTAAAGCCAAACTAAAGCTCTCGCATAAAATAAAGCTGAATAGAGATCAAAGAAACTCTGTAAGTCTGAAAATGTCAGTTCTGATGTATTTGATCCTTGGCAAACTGCAATTGTTTGTCAACGGTGGGCGGGATTGTTGACAGCGCATTTGCACGCAATTATACGATCACGCGTCCACGATATCGCACATTCAAATCACTATTTACTAATTGCATCGTGATCGTTGCATTCGTAATAAGACGGAATCGCGCGTTGCTGCGAGTGGTAATTGTTTTAGCGCAAGGACCCTGTAATTAATTACCATCAAACGCATCTACGTAATCAAATAAAATCCAAATGCATTCAACGTGTTGCTAGCAGACCCAATTCGCTTTGGTTGCAATAATGAAATGCGTCGTCACGCGTTCGCGCGATCGTCATTTCCGAAATAATAACGCGGAGGAGCCTCACCCGTTGACAAGGTCAAAATTAGTAAATTCACATTGTCCTAATGATTTACTAGACAGCCGGTTTTATGCGTTTATGACAAAAATGAGTACGTGCAATTTGAACCAGTAAAAATATTAGAGGAACAAGGAAAAAGATTCGCTGTACTTTCTTGTATTTCTAACCTACAATAATAGACAATTTTAACAATGGAGCCGTATACGATTGAAGAGCGTGTTAAAGTTATTAAAATTTATTTGGCAAATCAGTGTTCAATAAAAAATACCCATCGTAAATTACGTGATTTTATCGGCATACATAATCGTCCATCAGAGCAAATAACTCGAAATTTGGTTAAAAAATTTGATGAATCTGGATCTGTTCGCGATAAACGAAAGTCTGACAGACCAAAAACAGCTCGTTCGAATGAAAACATTGCTGCTGTTCGTGAAAGTGTTGCTAATGACCCATCATCATCAATTGCACGTCGTTCTCAAGAATTGAGCATTTCTTATGGCTATTTGTGGCGAATTTTGCATGAAGATCTGCATTTGCATGCGTACAAAATTCAATTAACACAAGAATTGAAAGAACGTGACCATTTGCAATGCAGAAATTTCGCTGATGGTTGTTAGAACATCGTTCTATTGATGCATTGTTTTCACACAACATCATCTTCAGCGATGAAGCCCATTTCAAATTGGATGGACACGTCAATAAGCAAAATTGTCGCATATAGGCAGATGAAAATCTAAGAGCCATTCAAGAAAAATCACTTCATCCAATAAAAAAATTACTGTTTGGTGTGGTTTTTGGTCGAAAGGCGTAATCGGTCCATTCTTCTTCGAAAACGAGAATGAAGATGCAGTTACAGTGAATGGTGCACGTTATAATGCTTATTTTCAACAAGACGGAGCTACGCCACACACAACGCGTGGAAACATCACTTTATTGCGAACGAAATCCAATGGTTGATTAATTTTCAAGGAATGGTGATGTGAATTGGCCACTCGTTCGTGTGATTTGACTCCATTGGACTTTCTTTAGGGTTATTTGGAAAGTAAAGTTTATGCCAACAAACCAGCAACAATTCTGACCCGAAGAACAACATTAGAAATGAAATTGGTGAATTAAATGAGCAAATATGCCAAAATGTCATCGAAAATTTTGATGTTCGAGTTGATGTCTGTAAACGTGGTCGTGGTGGTCATTTGACAGATATCGTATTTCACATATAATTGTCATAGATAATACCTGATAATTAAATAAAAAACCAATAAAATTATAAAAACAGTATGTTTTTTATGTAAAAAAAGCTTCCTATAGTCTATTTTGGATAACCCTGTAGATATTGCAGACGCGTTTGTCGAGATGTGGTTATTAAAATTTGAAAAATTAATCAATTGGGCTGTGTTTGGAACACGAGTATCGATTGCAAAAACCAAAATTGTTTCTGGTATAAACATTTCCCAATGAAAAGTGCATTTTGTTGAAATTTATATCTCGTGACGCTTCTCTTGCAGCTGCAACGGATTTAACGTTGTAATTACAATTAAATTTATTGCTGGACCATTGTTGAACATTTCGTGGAAACAGTTAAATGTACAGAAAAGTATGTAACAATACAAATTAATTTTCTTAGTGGAATTTTTTACAGATAAGAAAGTTCCTGGTTCAGAAGAAAAACTGTTACCTGAACTTTTATATTTTCGCCAAATGGGAATTCGCGAAAAATCGGCGAATTAATGATAAAGTTGCGGTACGGATATAAAAATGTCGTGAAACAACGCTTTGAACGAAAATGTGCGAACGTCTAGAAATGCAAATCAGAAAAAGATGAAGGAGATTGCTCAATGTAGTGCACTGTTCAGAAAAACGGTCAACTTATTCAAATGTTGCCTCGTTAACGAGCGAACGAGTCGTAGACGTTCGCGCTGGCAAATAATGGCACAATATTGTACCGTTTGGTACCCAATGTTGTACGCGCGCTCATTATCTTTTTTTTCCTCCGTAACATTCTTTTACTTGGTGACATTTAAAGGCTCGTCTTGCTGTCCTCCAATCCAGTTGCGCCATTGACACTCTCTGTCAAATTCACAACTCTGTATTCTTATGTACTCATTAATTCATTTTCACTTAATTTCTCCACGAAAAATGATTCTAATTAAGCGTTACTGATCGCCATTATTGTTTGGTTCTTTTCCATTCGATTGAAACTGTATATGTTTATCAATAAAATACAAATTACGACACTGAAATGTTTAATCGAATGCAATCGAAATGTTTTCGTGGTATTGATGACTATTACATGCGATCGAAATAAAATATCTCTGAATGATAATAGTTACACATGCGGCTAAAATAAACTTCCCTCACTGATAACAGTTACGAGCGACCGAAATATCGGATCATGCAAAAATAAATTGCGGTGTCAGTACATAAAAACCGTATTTTGGTATTTTCCATTTTTATATAATTTTATACGTTTCACACGGTCCTTTATTTCATACGATGCAAAAATCTGGATTTCTAGAATTAATGAATTTCAAAATTGAAAAACTGTTATTTTTTTATATGGAATATTTGGACCACTATTGAACTGTACATTTACTTGTTGTACAAGTCTTATTTTAAATTCGTTTAAAAATATTACACGAATCCAAGGAGTCGCTCATAACAAAGACTAAATGATAGATTACGTAATGGGACACTAAATGACAGAGCGACATTCGTAAATTAGCTCTTTAATTAAACTGCAAATTAATCCTTACTTGTTGTTTTGTACAAATCCCGATGAAATCCGATTCAAGCAGACGTAGCCGTACGGTAGATTTTCTCGGTATGATGTGAGTTTTAAATGTTTTTTTTCTTTAAAATAACCTCCGACTGCGATACAAAAAGAAAAAAAAACAGCACAAAATGTAAGAATACTAGTTTTATTTTGAGACTATGAACCACTTTAAGATAACAATATCAACCATCAAGTACAACAATCTACATAGTTTCACCCTTCTAACTTGAACTTCAGCAAATTCGTTAATTAGGGATGTGTAGTCTAAAGTGGCGCAATTAACACGATTTTTCAGAGATTTTCTATGGTCTACCCCAGAAATGTTTCCAACAAAAGTTGATCAGTAACTTTTCTACAAATGTCAATATACAACAATTTTTATTCTAAAAAATGGGGAATTCAACTATAACCTTTAACTCATTATTCAAAATATTGTTTACATCATCAAATATGTCGGTATCTAATCAATTACTAAACATTTAGGTATTGCACGAGGTATTATACCAATTTCGTATCCATAAAATTTCAAAAATCATATTCTAGGTCGGATAAACCGTTTAATTTTCAAATTAAAATTGCTCTGAGTGCAGAGGGTTAACTTGGAAATAACGCTGAAACATTTTTGGCGAGATAAAGCCGGTTTCCAGTGCATAGTGTGGCTTCTTTGCAAGCAGAGATGGACAAAGAATTGTGCCACCAATCAAAGCTACCGAGCACTAAAATTGGCTGGTACGTGATGTTTCATAAAACTACTAATTACTATAGACAACGCAATCCCACGTTCTGTCAGCCGAAGGGCCACATTGACTCGTGTATAGGTCGCACGTCGCGCCGAAAAGCTGCCATTCATAATCTTCAGGCCGCGAACACGCAATCTCGCGATTTCATTTCGGAGTAGTGGCTTACGGTGGGCTCGCCCTCGCACGTGACTGAATTTAATTTACCGAGAGAAACGACCCCGGTTACTGTTCGCGACACTACGGGACATTAAACAGTTTTCGCATCTTTCGCCTATATTTTTTCCTTTATTTTTCTCCCCGCCTCTCTCGTCTCTCGCACGATCGTTTCGCCTGCTCGTCTTCGTTATTTACCTTCTCATTGAAATTCAAATGAATAGAGTGTTCGCGTCGGCACCGGGGGAAAAATGGGCGAAATTACGATACTGCATGTAAAACACAATTTGGAAGCTTGATTTATCGCGTCACCCTGTTCCCCGGCAAACTCGGTTTAGTCACGCCTGTAAATGTTGTTCGTCCGCGCTTGAAACGCGCTCATTTTCCGACTACGTTGCAGCTTCCAACATGATCTACATTCTACCTCGGTTCGTCGGGAATTTTTCGTCTTCCGTGTGCTGCATGCGCAGCTAACCTGATAACCCAGCTGGATTTCCAAACAGGGCGGGGGCGGCGGATTACTCTTTCCTATCCAGCTACGTTATCCTCGATAATTGTCTCACTTTGTGTATCATGCGCGGACCTTGCTAATACCGCGCCTGTCGGAAGCTGTTTCACCGGACCCGGTCCCACCGAGATGCCCGAAATTATTTATTAGCCTGCTGCGGGTTCTTTATGCAAAAATGTTTTCCACGGATCGCGAGGAGCAGAGTGTAAATATAAATTGTATTTCCAGCTTTAACAGTCGTGATACGTAACTCCTAGGAGTGGGGACTTTTAGTATGTTTACCTCCTAACTAGTCCAAACAAAGTCCCAATGTTAAAAATTGTGTTCCTTCCATTTCCCTTTACACCCCTCTTATGAGCATTCATTGACTGGACTAGAAGGTTTAAACTGCGTTGGCAAAAAGGTGGTTCGGAAACCACCGTAATAACAAGTATTAGGTCCCGCTGAAATTAGGCGATAGTGAGAGTGGAAGAGGGGGAGAGTGGTAAATGGATTTGAAACCCTGAGGGGACCAAATATCATTACCTACCCATATCTAGCACTTTGCACTCGGTTGTCCTCTCTGAGGCACCACTAAAAATTGCTGTACCATTATTCAAAATATTGTTTACACTATTAAATATATCGGTATCTAATCAATTATTAAACATTTAGTTATTGTATGAGGTACTATACCAATTTCATATCTACAAAATGTTAAAAAAATCACAAGGAATGGAAATATTCTAGATCGGAAAGAAAGTTTAATTTTGCAGTTAAAATAGCTCCGAGTGCAAAGGGCTAGATTACGTAAATTTTGATACAGTGGCGCATACTCGAGCGTTCACTCTTTTACACAGTGCTATCCCCCAATTCCAAACAAACGAGACCTCATCACATATCACCTGTTCTCCCTTCAGTTGAATTTGCAGAAGCCACCTTTCCCTTGCTTAAGTGTCCGTGTTCGGTCCCGACTGCGGACGCTTAACCCTTAGAAGCCGTTCAGACACGGCGGAAACCGCGTGTGGATGCAAACTGTGCAGAGGTTATTTACATTAGCGTCTTCGTATTAATCCACATCTGTGTATGAACGGGGTCTTATTGTTAGACTGTAAACGTTTTTACGGTCCCCCAAACTGTAAGGGTGGGTACTTCACGTGTGGGCTAGGGCAATTTTGAAAATTTTCATTACATTCCGCGGGAAAGGAGTATGTGTGGGAAGGGAATTCACGCACGCATCGAAACAGTGTTCGCAGCTTGTACTTTGGGACCAGGTAACCGCAATGGGTGATTGCGCGTCGATGTTCCGGTATGCAACGGTCGACCGGGGTGCAAGTGAAAACGACAGGCCGAGTCACGGATTATTGGCGTCCAAATTGAACTTTATCGTGTGATACGCGTTTCGAGAGCCGGACAGATACTCTATTCCTGTGAAACTACCGGCTAACGCAATAACAATGATTAATTCCGAATGCAAATACTGTACTACGGAGTCCCGATTAACTTATCCATAATCCATACGCGATCGGTTGACCGCAATACCCGATTTCACAATGATCGTGTTTTCGAAGTTATATAAATTCTTGTACACAGCCATTCGTCAACTCCATTCGCTGAAATAAACATTTGCGAAAAGAATTTAGTTCGTAAAAGCGATTCCACGAATCGGGGAAAGAATTTCCTGAGCAAAATAGGAAATCGAAATGCGAACTTGCGAGCATTTAACTCTCAGAGACGCACTTGCCCCATTTTCGGGGCAAGTGCGTTGTAGTTGACACTTTGTGCAATATCCTATCAAAATGATAATTTTCCAGCAAAATTAGAAATCCTACATAATACTAATTCATCAGTAATAACACTGTCCAACAAATTTCAACTTTTTTTATGATTTCAATATAGTGTTGGGTCCTTCTTATAGAGTTTTTTGCGCTGATTCCGAATCTGTCCATAATTTTTCTCCTATACGCACAGTTTTTGAAAAACATGGCTTTGAAAAAAAACATATTTTTCAACTTTAAACAAATATTGTGATATTATTATAAAAGATATTGAATTGTTCTTTACAGCAACAGATTCTGTAGACTTTCCCGAATACAGTGACATCCAATATTAATACATTATTGTTTAAATATGTTTAAACAATGATTAAAGACGGAGAGACACCACTTTTGCACCAATTTTTGAGGATATTTTTCAATTTATCTCAAAAAATTAGGGTCCAGCGGAAAATCGAACTATACCACGCGATAGAGCAGACTTTTATCTTGAAAAACCCCCGTTTGAAGTTTGCGACATCGACGTTTTTTTCGAACCAGAAAGCAAAATATCTTCGCCCGACATGAGTTTCCGCCAGTGGCGCTCGGACGGGATACGGCGCAGCGATGAAATACGGAGCGGCGAACGACCGTTCTGGTGGTGAGCGCCACTGGTGACAACTTATGTCGGGCGAAGATATTTTGCTTTCTGGTTCGAAAAAAACGTCGACCATGCAAACTTGAAAGGGTGGTTTCTCAAGATGAAAGTCTGCTCTATCGCGTGGTATAGTTCGATTTTCCGCTGGAACCTAATTTTTTGAGATAAATTGAAAAATATCTTCAAAAATTGCTGCAAAAGTGGTGTCTCTCCGTCTTTAATCATTGTTTAAACATGTTTAAACAATCATAATGTATTAATATTGGATATCACTGTATTCGGGAAAGTCTACAGAATCTTTTGCTGTAAAGAACAATTCTGTAAAGAACAATATCTTTTATAATAACATCATAATATTTGGTTAAAGTTGAAAAATATGTTTTTTTTTTCAAAGCCATGTTTTTCAATAACTGTGCGTATAGGAGAAAAATTAAGGACAGATTCGGAATCAGCGCAAAGAACTGTATAGGAAGGACCCAACAGTATATTGAAAACAAATTGGGTGTGGGACAGTGTAATTGTGGCAAGAGTTTGATACCAAGAGCGTTAAGTTTTTACATACCAGACTGAAAATACATCAGTTTAAAGTCCAACTTTGCAAAAACTAGTGTGCACTTACCCCACTCCACCTTAAGTACATTTTTTCTCAAAAATTTTGAGCGCAAATCGCTAGATCCGTTTGTCAGTTACAGAACGGACTCGCGTGGTAAAGTTGTTCTTAAGTCAGTTCCAGAACTGACCCGCATTGAACGTGTTAAAGGATAACTGGTGCACCTGTCTCGACCGCGACTATACGATTACAACGCGATTCAATTATTTGCTCGCATTCCTACGTCATAAAGTGGGCGTAACGAAAAACTGCGAAACTTCCGCGCAGCTGTAACCGCATGCAGCCTGCTTTTAGACGCGTCACTTCTATTAGAATTCCCTCTTGTGAAAAATCGATTATTCTAGAATTTTTCGTGCAATTATTTCTAAGGGAACGCGCACAGTGCACCCGTTTTCGTCCGATTTGGCCGATGTTCGACGCATCTGTCTCTTTTTTCAAGCGTGCGGAGAAGAGACACAACGTCGGACGTCGGCCGAAACGAATCCACTGTGGACGTTCCCTAAGGAGTGAAGTATACATAGGTGTTGAAGAAAATAATTGAAAGATAAGAATGACGGAAATATATCGGTGGCAGTTCTCCTGAGAGAGTCTACACGGTTACTTCTTCAATTGAAAAATAAGAATGACGGAAATTTCGGTGGCAGTAGAACAAAGTTAATTGAAAACAGTGGCAATCCTCCTGAGAGAGTTTAAACCACCACTTCGTCCCTCGCGGTTGGCTTGTATTCGATGCAAATTGCCAGACTTATGAAAATTCATTCGACGCACCCTCATTTCGCGTCACCCCCGACGCGCGACGGTCGAAAAATTTGTAATCCTATTTCAAAGATTATATGCCCGCGGGAGAATCCTTTGCGCATCGAAGACGAGCTTAATTGCATTTTAATAAAGGTATAGATTATACAATCTTTATCCCAACTTATACACCGCGTACATCAGAAGATGGAAACTTCCGAAAGCGATCAGAATAATAAAGGAAAAGCTCAACAGCTAGTGCATATTCGATGAAGACGATTCATTGAAGAATGAAGAATATTTAGTACCTTCTTTCCCAGCACCTAAAAGACTTCACCAGTGAACTGAAATCGAAGAATTGAGGAATGAGAAGCATTTAGGGTGCGCTCAGCAGACAAACGATCTCGGTATGCTTTTTCCGCAGTGTGTTACGAAAATAAATAGAAAATACGCTTTCAGCGGGGGTATGTCGTTTGAAGACGAAGAATGAGGAGCGTCCAAAGATTTCTTAGGGTACCGCAAGAGTTTTAGGAATTTCATGGTAGGAATGCTGTGCGCAAAGCTGTTCTAGAATATTCTAAATCCTTGGCACATGCGAGAAGAGACGCTCGACGAACTTAGATATATTTTTTAAATTGCATTTCCGTTCGTGTTCGACAGATGGTAACTTTATTTCGATTCATGGTGCAACATTTTACCATTAGAAGAGTAGTTGAATTTTCAATTTGATTTGAAACAATTTGATCAGCCACTGCAGTCTATCATAGGAAAAATGTTTTCCAAATGAAAATTCCGTTGAAAAATTCAGCAAATACGCACTACGGAAAGACTTCATTTCGATCCGTGGTTCGAACTGAGGCTCTTCCGACGGGGTACTGCGGATCTAATATTTCATCATTGAATTACATCGATCCGCTTGTTTCCCGTGGCTGCTTAGCCGTGTAGAGGGCTGAAACAGGGGGGCAAAAACACCGTTTCCCCGGACCTTCAGTTTCCATTAGCGTTATCTGATTCCGTGGAATAACGCGGTCTCGCCGGCTCTATAATTGACGACGGGAACGTGCTCATCAGCCTTTTTCCCGTTTCGCATCGCGCTTGTCGCACGTGCATCAAAGAAATGCTTTCGAAATTGTCGCTCTTACATGACCCGCATGCTTTCGCATCACGTGCATACGCTGCTGCACCGGTTTCGAAATTCCACCGGCCGTGTAATCAATTTTTCCTCGTGTATCGAGGAACGGCCCGGAAATCGATAGTGCCCTGTCTCACCTGTCTACCCTTTCGTCCTCGACATACCTCCCGACCTGGAAACCTTAAGAAACAGTCAACGACATAAACGAATACATTTTCTCTTACAGTTACTCGAATGTCTCAGATTTTCTTTGGAACCGTTCAGATTCTCTATTGAAATTTACCTCAAGTCGAGTGTACATTTACCCTATTGTCTCTCTTCCTAATGTCCAATGTTAACTATAGGCCTTTTTACAAATTACGTGTCAAATATATTAGAACCAGGGACCAAAAATAACAGTTATTCTAAAATTTTCTACGATAAAAATCATTAATAAAAATTATTATTGAGATTTAGGCTAATGTACAGAAAACAGAAATAAAAAATTCAAAGAACAAAATGATTAAAAAATCTTTTGGCTACAAATAACAGTTATTAGTGTCCAGAAAATTGGATCATCCTCGATAACTGTTATCGACGAGGAAAAACGATGAGAGAAATTTATTTCTATGGCTCATAACAGTTACCGATGGGAGACATTTATTTCGATCGCTCATAACAGTTACCGATGGGAGTTTATTTCGATCGCTCATAATAGTTATGAACTGCAAATAAATAATAATAACAAATAAGACAAGGGGTAGCGTCGTCGGATAATCGTCACCGTTTGTTGATCTCGCGAAACAGCATCTGCAAGAAATGCCGGAGGGCTGCGAGAAATTATGTCAGCCATTTTCCATCACGGCCTACCGCGATCCCATTCGTTCGCGTCGCGAAGGACAAAAGCGAGCCGTGCTTTACGAGACGACTCCGCACCGAAAAGGAAAAAGCATGAATATACTTCGCGCACGACAAGGTCTCACTGTCGAGGGTCAAGGTTCGCGATTAATTTCACAATGCCGGAGAAGCTGCGATTAATTCGCTCGAGTCCAGCGAGGAAGAAAGAAGAAAAAGATGCGGATCCTCTCTTTCTCTCTCTCTCTCTCTCTCTTCCGCTATAAATTTTACTTCCGCGGCAATCCTAGACCAGCGAGAAGTGCTGCATCACCGAGATAATGATTCACGTGCAATCTTATCGGCAGCTAAGAGCCCGTTTAACGATTGCCGGCAATTTAAGCTTGGTCGATTACCATGCAAGCCTCCGTGAGCCGATTGAAACGCCTTCGGGCCTGTTGGAATTTCCCCTGCACACAAGAAACGATCGAAATGTTCCTCTCCTCGAGGACTTCCAGCCATTCCGTTCTGCGAAACATTATATGTAGCGCAAGTACGAAGTTTTATTGCGCGATCAGAGAGAGCAACCGTTGACATTTCGTTCCTCCGAGCATTATCTTATCACTTTCTTTTAAAAATGTCGCCGCACGACGCCTTGTCTTACGCGTGCCTGGAGCGTCGCATCGCGTCGAAGGCTGCGTGCTTTGAAGAGTCATTCGATGCTGTTGCAGTTTCGTGGACAGCGATGCTTAAGCTCTTTTTCATTTATTATTATTATTATTATTATTATTGGTTATCAAATCGAATCTATTTGGGCTGATATGGGCAAAAGTGTTCGTACACCGTTTAAAACAGAACAACTGTTTTATAATTGTACCAAACGAGCTGATGTTTTGTAAGCAATTAGAAGCATTGATTTACGAAATGATATGCAAAAAAGATTTTCCAAAAATTATAATTTGCATGGTTACATTCAAAAATAAAAAAGGCATTTTTTAAAACTTTTTTATTTGGGCCCTTAATGAAAATTTAAAATATATATTTTGTAGATCTATGTTAGTTATACACATGCTGGAAATTTCATCGAAATCGGTGGACGCAGGAAAAAATAACACGCATCGAAAGATGTACGATTCTGTGGATTTTAATCAGAAACTGATCAAAAGTCGTGAAAAACTACGATTTTCGCCATTTTTAACCGCTTGTGTGTATCTTAATCGATTTCGATGAAATTTTCAGTATGTGTATAACTAACATAGATCTACAAAGCATATATTTTAAATTTTTATTAAGAGCCCAAATAAAAAGGTTTTAAAAAATGCCTTTTCTATTTTTGCACGTAACCTTGTAAATTATAATTTTTGGAAAATTGTTTTGCCTATGATTTCATAAACCAATGCTTCTAATTGATGATAAAAGGTCAGGTCGTTTGGTACAATTATAAAAAAGTTATTCTATTCTATTTGCATTAAATTTTATTACCCTGCTACGTTTTCGATGCTGCAAAATTCACATCCATGTGTGTACTTCATATTTGGTAATATTTGAAAATTAAATATACTCATTGAAATGCACAACGAGTTAGTAAATTTATCATTAGACAACGGATTTTATGCATTTATGTCAAAAATGAGTGGGTGTGATTAAAAACAATGTGAGAATATTAGAAGAATTTAAAAATACTGTTGTATTATTTTCAACCTATTAGAGGAGACATATTAAGAAAGAATGCAAACTTCTATTTCACTACAGGTGTTGCAATTCGCATAGAAAATGTTTATTTCGCATAAAGATCCGTTGCTTATTTATAATGTACCACCTTTACGAAATATTTATTGAATTGTTTATCCGTCAGTACTGAACAATTTCCCAGCAAAAACGTAAAAAAAGTGTTCGAACGGTACTCTTGCATAATTATAATACATACAAGAAAACTACGCCACCTGCATGACCCTCGGTACTCGAGAAAATGTTCTTTACAGTCTTTCAAGCAATAAAACTGCAGCAATGAACAAACTTCCACGGACGTTCATAATTCTTTTTACACTCTCATCTCCAAAGTTACATTCTCCTGATAAAATACCTCAGCCAAAGCCGTAAGAACCGTCCGCCATTATAACAGGCAAACTTTCATGAGAAATAACGGGAAAATGGACGAATACAGAAACCCGTATCGTATGGGGAAGAAAATTGCGTGTACGCATCGTGACCCGTATAAGATTCAAAGTCACGAGGCTCGCATTAGAATATAGCACTCTCGAAAAAACAGGTATTCTGCTCGGTAGCGATGATAGTTATTATTATTATTGTTATTTACCATACCACATATGGTTTACAGATGGTTTACACTTGGTTCTAATGTATTTTACATGTAATTTGTGAATTTACCTACAAATAACGGAACATTATGATTTATCTCGGGAAAACTGTGTCAAATTGACACGAGGGACGGACAAGGTTTAAGATACTTCGAAATCGAATGTGGAAATGATACGTTAAGGCGGTAGACTCGTTTCCAGGATTGTAAGGGTGCGGGATTCGCGTTCTCATTTCTCGATAATACAAAAATGGGGGTTTTCAGTGGTCAAAAACGCTAGATAAAAGATCGATCTAGGGCGCTATCGCCAACAAAAGTCCTATTTTTTCGTTTACGAGACGCAATTTACATTATTCGGCAGCGTAAATTGCATTATTCGGAAGTACTAACTATTGTCATAGCTACATGCTGCCAAATAATGTAAATTACGTCTCGTAAACGGAAACAAAACTTTTTAAGAACCACGCTTATATTAAAATGCACTGAAAAGGAGCAAATCATTTTTGTCCTGGCTCTCCGTAAAATACCGAATCTAGTTACACGTCAGTAAAATAAGTCCCCGTACACCCTTTAAAACAGAATAACTTTTTTATATTGTAATTATATCAAATGACCTGATGTTTTGTAAGCAATTAGAAGCATTGGTTTACTGAATGATGTGCAAAAAATATTTTCTAAAAATTACAATTTACAAGGTTGCATACAAAAATAAAAAAGGCATTTTTTAAAACTTTTTTATTTGAGCCATTAATTAAAATTTAAAATATATGTTTTGTAAATCTACAGCAGTTACACACCTGCTGAAAATTTCATTGAAATCGATTAACATACACACGAGCTAAAACGGTGAAAATACGACTTTTGATCGCTTTCTACTTAAAATCCACAGAATCGTACATCTTTCGATGCGTGTCGTCTTTTCCTGCGTCCACTGATTTCATCCTGGAAAAAGGAGTCTACTCCCTTAAGAGTCAAAGCGGACCCTGGACGAATTCTAATTCGCGTAGTACATAGTCCGAAGCAAAAGCAATGTGCGGATGTGCCGAGAGCGAAATACGGTGCACCTTTGGAAACAGGGAAACACTAATGGAATTGGAAGAACGTGATGTACGAAGCGTGGGTGTAGCAGTGAAGAGGAGGAAGGAGTTGACAAGCGTGTAAGAGCGATTTTTGAGATGGACAATGGGTTTAGATTGAAGGAGGCGGCTGGGGTATGCGACGAGGGTGGAAGGAATGACGAACAAGATGGGGACAATGGATGACAGAAGGGCTACTCGGTTCGAGGAGAAACTAAAACGTTGGAGGGAATCGACCGACGATTTGCTGGCGAGAAGAGGAGGAACAGACGGAACTAGAGGAGAGGGACAAACAGATACAGGAAAGGGCAGCTGGGGATTACGGTCTCGAGGCTTGACAGATAATATAGGGAGATTGCGGCGGTTGACCTAATGAGATACCTGAGAAATGAAGATCTGAAGGAAACTGATAAGACCTGCTTGGTCCTAGAATATCCAGGATACTGGAGAAAGAGAGAACGTTAAAAGAAGTATGCTAATAGAACAAATTAGAAGACTCTTTAAAAGTGATCAGTAGACTGCGGATCTTTATGCAAAATAAACATGTTCTTCTCTAAAAATTGATTTAATTCCTTAACGACTTTATCGCATTAAAAACAACATTGCAATATTCTTAAATTTTGCTAATTCTTTGCTGTTCTATATTTCATCCAGGCAATTCCCTCATAAATGTATAAAAATCCGCAGTCTATACATATAGTGATCAGTATAAGGGATCGGTATTGCTCTTTTCGTATATGGAATTTCTTCCGACCTATAATCTCATTGTATATGATTTTTTTCATTTTTTGGATATGAAATTGATATAGGGTAATGTGCCCAAATATGAACCACCTTTTGATTAATTTAGAATGCTCTCTTTCGACCAAAAAATTACCAGTTCGAGAAGCATTGCATCCCTACAAGATTCTAGGGTTAAGTTTGTTAAAAAATTAATATAGCTTGTGTGAAAAATATTTTTTTTTCGTGCTGTGTCATTTGCAGTTTCCAGCGAAAGGGGTTCTTAATATGGTACACCTTGAATCCCTATAATATGACACCTGGTGCCATATTCGGCACCCACACCAAGAATGTCAATAGCTATACCCATATTAGGGAACCGGTGGTAGTGCCATATTGGGAATTCCACGTGGACTGATAATACTAGCTACTGACCAAGAGAAAATGAATTTCATCCCAAACGACCAGTTGGCAAACATTAATATAAATAAACTGAAACTACAGATATGTTCAAACAATTCAAACTCACTTCCCTTCCACGAAAAAGATACCATCGAAAATCTAACCACAAAAATATTCAACACGTGGAGATACAGCTGGCGGAGGATCGATACTAAACTCTATAGAATGGTGCGAACGTAATGCGCACTGTTGAGTAAACTTGGAAAACTATCGTTTGAGGATTTTCTCACTAGAGTACGATATCTCCTTTACAAGATACAATAAGATAGTACCATAGTAGGGGACGATACCATATTTGGGCACTTTATCCTGATACCTCGTACAATACCTAAATGTTTAGTAATTGGTTAGATCCCAACATATTTAATAATGTGAACAATATTGTGAATAATGGTATAGCAATTTTTAGTGGTGACTCCGAGTCACACCACTCGAGTGCTAAGGGTTAGGCTTCGTAAATTATACGAATTTATCATTCGTTCAATTTACGAAGACATTGATAACAATTAAACGACCTTCTTCGCCACGGAACGCTGTTCGAGAATATTTTCCATTAGTCGAAATTGCGAATGATAAAAAGAGCAGAGTAGAAAGTAAGTACGATAGTCGCGATAACGACAGAAGAAGTGGAAATTAGTAAACGAGCACTGATACGGCACTAACCGGAAGTAGCGGTAATGTAGTCGGAGGAGGAGTAGGTTAAGGTTGAGGTTGAGGCATACAGGAAAAATGTAAATGGGCCGGTGAATGGGAAATTTTCAACGAGAACTGAACGAGAGAGTGTAATGCGGTTGCAGGAAATGGTGATCCGGCAAGGCCGCGATAACGTGCAACTATTATTGAACATTCCAATGTATCGGTGGCCGCGACGATGTTTCCACAATGAACTCGCGATAACGATTTCAGCACTTCGGCGCCGGCCACCGCGATAATGCGATGCGTTCAATCAGCGGTCGCGTAATTGCTTCTAATTTTACGCATTTTTATCGACCGCCTCCATTCAATTTCTTCGGCCATCTACGCGAGAAAAAAAAGCGAGGGTTGCTCGTATGATTTATGCCAATGATAAATTCAGCGACACTGACGCGTCGTAGTCGTTTCGCGCGAGATTAATCGTCGGTCTATCAAGAGAAACCAGTTTAGTCGATCGTAACGCGGCTAATCTATTCGATTATTACGGATAATAACTTGGCGGTTTGACAACGTTTCTCGCCAGCATCTGTCCGCTGACAGTAACGCAAACTATACAACCTCTCTCTAATCGACTCGCGCTCTATTTGTTACATCCAATTTCGGATCACCGTAATGTGTGCCGATACGTGCGAAAATCACGGGATCGAAATGTCGCTTACATCGTGCACAGACACCATTATTTGATCTCTTATCTCTGCCGTCGACGTACAAGAGGGCAGCGAGCAAATAGACGTCAGCGTATTACCAAGACAATACCAGGCCAATATGACAACAATTTTTTTTAATTTATAATCATTCCTCGATGAAACTTTTACCAACGTATTCGTGACGTTTCTCTGGTTAAAACGATACCAAACACGATACCATTTCGAGCGGATTTAACCGTTTAATCCACGATTCCGTAGAACCTCGATCAGAACTAATCAGGAAAACACAAGCATCGTGGATTAAACAAGTAAATATGATCCATGCCATTTTAGTCACAGAAATGTCGCGAATATGCCGAGTTCCATAAAAGCTTTCACGAAGAAACGATTAGAAAAGTTTTTCACTCATAGAAATAAATGACAAACGTTTTTAAGGTCTCTATTTACATATGTGACAAATATGTGCATGATATCTATGAAACATTTGTCATTTATTTTTATGTATGAGAAAGTCTTTATATTTTACTTGTACACACATACTTTATATTATATGTATATTTCCTTTAATGTATCGTACTACCTGATACATTCGACGAATTCTGGGACACGGTACGAACGACTAATTTCGAAAAATCACTTTTAATGAGTGTGCTCTAAATGTAAATTTCGATGAAAGTCAAATGAAAGTCGAATGCGGCGAAGTTAGTTTCCCAGTGTCCTCCACCCGGTGGTTTAATTTTTCTCGTCGTTTGTTTCCCCAAGCCAATGGAGTGAGAAAGTGCAGTTATTATGTGATATTTGTCGGAGCGACAGTTGTAGGATTCTCTTCATTCTGTTTTTACGACCCTATCTGTCCCGGCCGCCTGTTGATTCATTCTCATTAAAGCTCTGCGGTTCTGTGCGCGGCTCCAGTCGATTTTACAGTGCCACTGAAGAAGATGGAAAATATGTCTGTGTCAACAAAGAGGGAGAGCGACGGTTTGCAAAGGGAATCATCGAAAAATCGAAGACTGATTCAATCGGTTGATGAAGTTAATCGCCAATCGTTGATTAAAAAAAGGAATCATCGAAAAAAAAGCACGTAAACAATACACCTAAACTCAGTTTACAAATTTTTTTCTGTATTCATATACAGTAAATCCTCTATAAACGCATAAAAGCTGTAGCAGATAAACGCAGAAAAATATCCCCTCCACTTTAGTAATCTGATCTCGTATATCGGTGTGAACCACTACTAATGCGACGCGGAGAGTCGCAGTCGTCGTCACAGTTCACAGGCCCGTGTGTCCTCAAAATGTAACGCCAATATTTAATCTTTTTTATTATTACTTATTTTTTTATGAAACTTTCATCAATATATTCGTGGCATTTTTCTAATTAAAAAAAGACCAAACACGATATAATTTCAACTGTATTTAGTGGTTTAGTCGACGATGAACGTAATCGTTAATCCCAATTAACGACTAAAGTAGAAATTTAACCGTTATTCCCAATTAATGATTAATAAGTATTTAATCGTTAACCGCAATTTTAACGACTAAACTAGTAGCTTAATTGTTAATTGCGATTAACGATTGAAATAGAAATTTATTCGTCAATCGTTGATTTTTTTACTCAACTCTGCTCCGCGGCTTCGTTAAGGAGTTATTCAAGAAAAACGCGGACCAATCAGAGCGCGGCTGCAACAGACGAATTCCGACTTGGCCAATGGCAAACCTACACTCAGCACCTCTGATTGGTACACGTTTTTCGGTAATAACTCCTCAATGAAGTTTCGGAGAAGATTTAAGCAGAGGACAAAAGTTACTCGAAATGACCTCAGGAATCATCGCTGGCAAGAAAGTACAACATTTTTGCGACACCCTGTATTGTACGAACTTTTACGTGCTGTAGTATTGGGTTTGCAAATAAGTTTGTGTTCGGTTTTTGTGATTTATTCCACTCTAAAAAACCGAACGAACTTATTTGCCAATCCAATAATGTTTGCACATTTCTACATCTGTGAACGGTCACTGTGATTTCCCAGTATTTACGCATTCCTTTCGAAAGCAAAAAGATTAAAATCCGTGGGCCGATACAATGTTTTCTTACAGGGGTATTTATTTAATGTCCGGCCGGTGGAAGTTAGGTAAACATTCGTTTTACAAATATTTTCGCGAGACTCTGTCTTCAAAATGAATTTCCGCGCGAAATTTCTATTCTACGCTTTCAATTCTTTTCTGGATATGGAATCATCCACGCGTCGGTCATGCTATTCGCGCGCATGACGGTTTGCAAACCGTGTTTTGCCTTTCTTTCACCGAGTTCAAATAGAAAAACGGGGAAACGATTTGACGAAAACGAAGAGTTATTTTTTCAATTGACTGAAATAATTCAATGGACTGCTGGGGTTTTTGGCAAATAGCGTCGCGGTAGAACGGATTCATACTACGTTATTGCGCACGAAAAATGGCCGACTGACATATTAGTGAATGTATCTCAAATCGTACAAATATTAGTAAATGCGAGATACAACGGATAAAAATTAATTAACACGACAAATTAGTAAATATAAAGTTAAATATAGATACCGTATACTTAAACGATCAATTTCGATCATGTAACTCTCCAACCCTCTGTTTTTGCACACTTGAGAAATGAATTTCTTAAAACCTCTACGTCCCACGTACTCCACGACACCACAAAAAATTTCTGTACTATTATTACCAATATTGTTTACGTGATTAAATATGCTGGTAGTGTTGGACAATAAATAATTATTTAAATAAAAATTTAAATAAGTTATTTGTTATTTGGATATTCAAATAAAAAGCAAAAATAATTATTTATTATTTCAGCAAGTCTCTAAATGAAATATTTAAAATAATTAAGTTAATTGTTATTTACAAATAAAATTTCAATTATTATTTGTGTTGACAATTAAGAAACGCGCACGTGTACATTAATACACAAGATACAAGAAATAAGAGAAGACCAAAAATTATTTATTTGATTTCCACCTCAATCCAAATAATAAATAATCTTTTATTTGCAAATAAGGTATAATAAATAGATCACTTTTGGAATTATTTAAATTACTTCTATTTAAATAAAAAGTTTAGTTGTTATTTGTAATTAAAACCACAAGTTTAGTTATTATTTAATTATTTATTATTGAAAGTCAAATTTGCCCAACACTGTATATGTTACTATCAATTACTACATTCAAGTATCAAATTATTAAAAATGGAATTATTGTAGATCGGAAGAAACGTTTAATTTTTGATTTAAAATATAGCTCCGAGTGCAAAGGGTTAAATGCCTACTCCACCTTTGGTTTTTTGAATTGTACCCTCCTAAATCGGCCGTTTCCCCACTGTGCGTCCTCAAAAAATCATTTTCATTTACACATTTTCATTTGTCAGTCCCTCGCCCACGTCTTCCCCGGAATAAATAATTCACGAGCGAAAGACAACCCGGGGAAAGATGAAGGGAAATTTCTGAGAACGAATTCCGAGAAACGCGCGACGACTTTCAATAAATCATGGTTCGGGGTTGCGACGATCGTTCCTCTGACACCACGTAGACCTTGGGAAATTGCTACATAAAGCGAGTCCCGTAGGAATGGCGAAGTCCCGAGCGGAGCAGCAACAGGCTGGAGGAAAACATTGACGGCGGCGCAACGAGAGGAGTTCCTCGTTCTTGAAACGGAGCAGCGGCCTCTGGCCTGTAATAATCTCCCGATTCATGATTTATTTATGAGCGTGTACTCGTATAGTTTTCACGGGTCCGGGGAGATCGGGTTGGGATCCGCGGGAAAATCCCGTGCGTCGGGAAATTTCGAGAGCTCGGTGACCCGCAACATTACCGAGCCGAAGTTAATCCTCGTTCACGACTAGGCGGGATCGCGATAATTTTGTTAAAGCGAGCCGTCAACGGCACCATTGTCGACGCGCGGAACAATCGCCGATACTTCTGCACAAGGGCGAGAGATCTCGAGAACCGTTCTCCACCGATGGAAAATCGATCGGCAGGCGTGTAACGCTCACTAAAGTTTCGACGGGTTCCCGATTCGGATCCGAAAGAAATTGGATTAACGCTGGGCTCTTCCAACTTTCGCCCACTTTCCCCGACAACCGTCTCATTAAATCCTTGCGAGCCATCCAATGGACTCTCTCTAATCCCCTCGTCCTACGCTTCCTCCTTCGTCTAACGATCAGGATTTTTTGCAAATTCGTTGGTCGGTTTCGGGCAAACGCGGGAATTAGAAAGGCCTAGTGTGCAGAGAGAGAGAGAGAGAGAGAGAGAGAGAGAGAGAGAGAGAGAGAGAGAGAGAGAGAGAGAGAGAGAGAGAGAGAGAGGTGGACATTTTTCTTCATTTAAGTCTTTCGGAATCCATCGTGATTTCCATTTTGGATGGCTAACAGTAGCAATTATAATAGTCGCTTGCGTGTTCAGAAAAATCGAATAAATCACGAAATCGAGATTTTAAACTCGATAGTAAATGAAGTTTCAAAGGTTCGCAATATCTATTGAATGCGAACCATTATTTTGAGCAATAATATTTAAAATTGAAATTGAAAATAAAGACAAAGTCCAAATATTTTCAATATTCTTAAAATAAAATACTATTTACAAATACTATTTTCAAAAATTACTGCATCAAATAAAATATTTTATTTTCAAAAATTACTGCATCAAACAAAATATTTTATTTTCAAAAATTACTGCATCAAACAAAATATTTCATTTCCAAAAATGACTGCATCAAATAAAATATTTTATTTTCAAAGTTGTACAGATACTGTAAAAAAAATGTCTGTTCAGCTAAATATCAGATGATTGCGTAAGTTCGTGCCGGATTTTCATGGATGTCGCGAACTGTACTGCACGGCGGAGCGTAGAAAAGATGAAAAAAGCTGTCTTCTATAATATTCAATTGAATTTGATTTTTCAATTTTCGCTTAGACCACTTTCATAATTATGGTCACAAGCGAAGTCCTGGGCCAGGACTCCTGTGCTCTGTATAACGAGTTTACACGAGGAAAACTTCGAGTCAGATTCGCTGAAAAGAGGATACCGATTCGTACGAAACGGAGAATTGTTTGGTAACCTGTTTCAAGAGATATATCGTCTTCAGCGGGCATTCTGTTCAAGGAAAAGCCGAGTTTCCCGAGGTCTTTATCACAGAGAGCTTGAAGAATCCTCCAGTTACAGACAGACGCGAAGCAAACTTGACGGGAAATAAGAATCAAGCCTCCGATTACATTTCGACTTACAGCAGTTGTTGGCTACTTGCCGGGGGGCTCTTGGAATTCGGTGTCGTATTTGAATTACCCGCCGCCGCTGTCGACCAGTCGTTTTTTCTTATCCGGTTAAGTCGGAAATAACTAGTCCCGCCGCGGATCGTATTAATTAAACGGCCAGTTTCATTTGCTTCTAATTACAAACAAAAAAGTGACATTTTTTCGATTCGAAATACACAGAAACATTGTCCGTCTAAAATAATGATTTCAATCATTTTCATTGAACAAGTAAAAGAACTTGTCCTTAATTAACATTTCAATGGTTCGTTTCTTACAAAACTTGTCCGGTGCCCTTTGTGGACCTCAACGAGGTACTAGTTACGTTTGAAGCAGTAGACCGTTAATCATATTTCATATTGGCCGAGTGAATAACTTTGATGGGCCGCTAACAGAGTTAACTTCTACACTATCGTTTTACATTAATGAATTTACCGAGGACAGGAAGGAATTCGTTTAATCACTGACAAGCTTGTTTATGTTTCTACGTCGAAATCGTGCGACTTATATTCTCAGCGTAGCTATCTTTATACGAATTTTTACGAGTAAAAGTTCCCGTGAAAATAATTTGTTACATAGGAGCTTCTAATTCCTTTATTTCATTCAGCATGGATACAGATTTTTAAAAGCGAACTACAGCAAGATGTAGATTTTTACGAATAACAAAAAAATACATAACTTTTTAACTCCACGAAAGAGGATAAGAGATTCGATCATTCTTCCATTGCAAGTTTCGAAAGATCAAAAATTCTATAAATGTAAGTACAAAGTCCTCGAGTGTAATAAGGCCATTAGATAACTAATTATAACGGTTCAGAAACTACATAAAAGATAATTGCGATTGCACGCAATTAGAAGTCCAAGAAATACAAAGCAATCTAACTGATCGGAGAAATACATAAATAAACGTTAAAGGAAGATCGCGTGTACGTGACAGCGATCAATACGGTATTAAGAGAAACAAACCAGATGTGTCGTTCGGGAGGGTCCGATCAAACAATATTCGATTTATATGCCCGAAGATACGGGGGATTTAGCCAACTTTTCAAACAGCAGCGAATAACTTCTTCCTCATGACGTATTAAGATCCTCATAAGTCCCGTGTACCCTACGAGGAATCGTAAGCTCTAGTGACAAGCAACAAAGAAATCCTTTAACGCGTTTCCTTCAACTTTTTCCGTCTAGGGCGGACACAGAGCGCATAATGAAACATCGAAATCTGCTCCGTATCCGCACAAAACGTTTCCATTGTTATTGTCATTGTCCATTGTGGGCAGTGTTGGGCAATAAATAAATTTATTTAAATAAAAATTTAAATAACAAGGTATTTGTTACTTGGATATTCAAATAAAAAGCAAAAATAATTATTTATTATTTGAGCAAGTCTAAATGAATTATTTAAAATAATTAAGTTAATTGTTATTTACAAATACAATTTCAATTATTACTTGTATTGACAAATAATAAATTAAATTGTATTTTTTTATAGGCAGCTATGCCCTCGACCAGTGGCGGTATACCTGAAAAGGTTACTATAGCAGACAAAAAACGCGCACGTGTTCATTGTATATACAAAATACAAGAAACAAGAGAAGACCAAAAACTATTTGTTTGATTTCCACCTCAATTCAAATAATAAATAATAAATAGATCACATTTGGAATTATTTAAGTTATTTTTATTTAAATAAAAAGTTCAGTTATTATTTGCAATTAAAACCACACGGTTAGTTATTATTTAATTATTTATTATTTAATTAAAATTTGCCCAACGCTGATTGTAGGACAGAGTTGTGTTGAATTACAATTGAATTACTTCATGAATTATAATATTACAGAGTAATTCAATTACATTGTATTGAATTATTTCGTGATTCAAAATTCATTCGCTTCATTCAATTAAATTAAAATGTAATTTGTAATTCCGGTCTCTTATTCAATTAAATTACAATGCAATTCGATTTTACAATTGAAACTTGAAACACAATTACAATGTACCGTGTAATTATGAACTATTTTCTATAGTTCTGCATTTATTTATTTATTATTTTCTATATTCTACTTCAATTATACAAAATATATTCTAACTACAGTTTTTCAATTACATCGTAATTGTAGTACATAATTCGAACCTCTCACTGAATTTATTTGCTAATTACGCGAATATTACTCAACGCGTACATTACTCGCTTAATGCGAAAAACATCTTTCATTTTTATCTTATTTTATTAATTAATTTTATATTATATATTATTAATGTTTACGAGGATGTTTTCTTATGTGACGATGATCAACCTTCGAAAATGCAGCAATCTTAGTGACAAGATGTTTGAACAAAGAGTGTTCACTGAAATTCATTTAAAACTTGCTGACAATTGCCATCGGCGAATATGACCGCATAAGTGATTAGTAGATAGCGGATTTTTTATCTATTTATAACAAAAATGCGTAGGTGTAATTTGAAACAGTAAAAACATTCGAAGCATTTAAAAACTCTGTTCTTTATTTTCAACCGATTAACCATATTAACCAAAGAAATTTTCTGTTTCACTCCAGTTTGTTATAATTTAGGTAGAACGTTTTTATTTAGCATAAAGATCCGCTGTCTAGTGATTAGTGCCACATGAAGATGTTTTTTTTTAGGTCTTCTCTATTAAAATAGTGTTACTTTCTTTTCTGTAGTAATTTTGTCCTATGCCTTTTTACAATTTATATTTCATTTCTGAAACTAACGTAACAGACAAGTTTATTTTTGGCCGTACAATATGAATTTATGAATTACTGTATAATTCATAATTACACTGTACTTTGTAATTGTATTTCAATTGTAAAATCGAATTACATTGTTATTTAACTGAACGAAGCGACTGAATTTCGAATTACCAAATAATCGAATACAATATAATTGAATCGCTTTGTACTTATCATTCGTGAAGTGAATCAATTGTAATTCCGCGCAACTCTGGACACTTCCGTGTAAAATAAAAAGGACACCAACCGTGGAGAAGTTACTCGAGCGTAAGTCAGTCAAAGTGAAAATAAATCGTGGTGTTATTTCGACGAACAACAAGACCGAAACTCCAAAAGAGTAGAACAAAATGTTGAAGTGCACCGTTCAGGAATAACAAGCAGTTCGGCGTCGTTTTATCACGTTTCCAGAGAGACGACCACTTTTGTCGGTCAGTTCTGTTCTATCGATGTTTCAAATGACATTTGAATGCGACGGGAAATAATCAAAATCGCCCACATAAAAAAAAGGATATCGACGATAGAAGCCGCCGACTTCAAATCGGAACGTACGGCCGCGGTACAGATTTTCCAGCGTAGTCGAGAACGATCCAATATTCTTCGGCGTATGGTATATGGGAAGCCATAAGGGTTACATGGGCTGTGGTCCACGGGTCCCATTGGGCCTCGATCCAATCGCCGAGAGGAGAAGGAAAGATCTATTTACGATAAACGTGACTCGCGTGATCGGTGCTGTTTGTTTTACTGAATCATCGTTGTGTTCGATTGCACGCTATCACCCCGGTGTCACATCTTCATGCAATACCGCGAGCAACCACGATAACTCGGAATGTAATGATCTTGTTTGAATCCGTCGGCAAACAGTGCTCTAAACTTGATTTAAAGCCCGTGGATTATATCACTCCATTATTATTAGATCGCGGATCTTTTAATAGCGTCGCTTTTTCGGAGAAACTTCGCCGAAGCAGATGCCGCATAACATTTTAACTTGTCTCCAACAACGTTGAAGAATTCTTTCAAATGGAATTATATTTTAGATCTGGCTGTACTGGCCACGTTAGTTTTTATTCAGATTTAACACCGTGCCATCCACAAGACGAGCCTTCTTTCAAAGAATTACGTTTTATATTAAGAATAAAATTCTAAAAGTGCTGTCGATGTTTGTTGACAGCTAACAAGCACGCTCAACACTTTGCCCGACGTTCCAGCTCGCATAAAACATTCATACGGTTAGAACCCTCGCGCGAATAAAACGGGGATAGTTTAAGCCAACATTTTACACGGACCTTTCTTTTATAGCCCGATTCTCCCGTGTGTCTTATACGAATTCATTTTATTTAACATTTTATTATATTTCATTTCAGCTTCAGGTCGGAGGATTGTGTTGAATTACAATTGAATCACTTCACGAATTCCAATTACAGTGTAATTCAATTATATTACATTCAATTATTTCGTAATTCGAAACTCCGTCGCTTCGTTCAATTCAATTACAATGTAACTTGTTATTTTGGTCCAGAGTTTTGCAGAATTACAATTGTGAATTACTCCAGGAATTATAATTACGCAGTAATTGAATTACATTGTAATTTATAGTTCAGATCTTTATTCAATTAAATTACAATATAATTCGTAATTGCAATTGGAGTACAATTGTAAAATACTTTGCAATTAGATTACAATGTAATTCGTAATTGCAATTGGAGTACAATTGTAATATACTTTGTAATTAAATTACAAGGGAGGGATAGAAATTACGCCGCATAGACAGCAAATAAGTACATGAGAGAAAAACATAAAAATATATCGCACTTCTTCAAAGTTCTGGGTCATAATTTGGAGAGCTGTATTTTAATTATATTATATTTTAATTATATTGTATTCCCTTTACACATGTGATTAAAACACTTAGTAATTGAATTAATTGAAAGGTTTAAGTTACGTAATTCAGTTACGACGTAGTTGAGTTACTATATAATTGAAATACAATGTAATTCAATTGCAATGCAATTGAAGTAGCACAACTTTGAACTCGGCGTAACTCCGCGGAAGATGAGTCTCGTTTGTTGCTAATGCGACGTCGGACAAACAAAGATCTTTCGTGGTAAATTAGACTGCCGATTTTTATGGAAAATATAAACGTTCCGTCTAAATTTCATCGTTTCATATTTCGTCTGCTCGGGTTTCTAACAAATTGCTATAAATTTTTAAATAATCGGGACACTCTTGTGAAGTTCGTGGCATGGAATGAACTCGAAGCATCGTGGGAGCTTGTTAAAAGGTTGTCTAATATTTACGAACGGAGTTGTACCTGTGAACTTTTGGTAAAATCGTATATCTCCAGAGGGTAGGTAGGTATACAGCAGAGTTGAGAAAAAATTTAATCAACGATTGACGACTAAATGTCTACTTCAATCGTTAATCGCAATTGACAATTAATCTCCTAGTTTAGTCGTTAAAATTGCGGTTAACGATTAAATATTTATTAATCGTTAATTGCGGTTAACGATTACATTTCTTTCAATTGTAATGGCAGATTTTACTTTGTTGAACATTGAAAGGTCGAGCGTGTTTATCTTTTTATTTTGTTTTTTCATTTTTTTTCTTTTTTTCTCAAAAAAAAAAAATCGATGTCAAGCTTGTATTTGCGCCCAAGGACGACATTTTGAAATAATCCGATAAACACGTTCGACCTTTCAATGTTCAGTAAAGTAAAATCCACACCGTGTGATCAATTCTAACTTTATTTGTTTATAGCTTTGTAATAAAGCGTTTATGAGCAAATTTCAAATACATAACATTTGTTTCTTATTTCCACTTGTAGGATATGCTCCCCAAGTTTGTCCATTAAAACCCGGTACACCCTGTATATGAATACTGACAAAAATGTAAACCGAGTTTAGGTGTATTGTTGTTTGGTCTATAATATAAACTCTGTTTACGTGGTTTTATGTTTTTTTTCGATGATCTCTTTTTTTAATCAACGATTGACGATTAACTTCATCAATCGATTGATCCAATCGTTCATTTTCCGATGATTTCTTCTTTTAATCAACGATTGACGATTAACTTCATCAATCGATTGAATCAATCGTCGATTTTTCGACGATTTCTTTTTTTAATCGTACCCATTAATTAATCAATCATGATTAAAATGTTAATATCGATTAATGCCCAACTCTGGTATACAGAACACCGTGTGACATCGATTATTTATTTGAAAGAGAAGAAAAAAGGTAATCGACGTGCATCGCGAGCGGAGAGTCCAATCTTATAATTGGCAATCTGGGAAATCGTCGCCGCCTTTCCCGAAATTAGAATCCGTTGTAAAAGCGAGCGAGTTCGTACGACGAGCCTAAGTCGGCTGAATTTATTATTCACGGTGCAGCAAGATTTCTTTCTTTCGAGCACGCAACGCGATATCACGCGAAGAGACCCGACTCAGTGCGACGCCGCTGATCGTTAACCTCTCGCGTTAATTAGCAGGTATAAGACTGCTGAAGTAAGATACTAAAACGGGAAAATCAAATAATCCGGGGGACACGCGTGTGACGCGTGTAACGTAGCTTCCTCCGACGAAACGTAAAATTGTAGGAATGAGTCACTGTTGAATGGGGACCGGAAATAACGGTGAATTACCGAAAGTGATTAGCGATCCTCCGAGAAAACGTTTTCCACTGTGTCACGTTCCCTCGCTATTTATTTAACGGAAACCCTCGATAGAAGTGATGAATGAAGCTCACTGGCTTTACGTATCGTATAAATACCTCGATCTTTTTTTCTACAGTCGTAAAGTATCGCAAACGTCTACGGCCCCAATGGCCGAATCAATTATACCTTCCACTTTTTTCGCACATTTCGCGTGAATTATTGTTGGCTGCTCAAAGGGCAAAGTTTACCAGAGCCGCGAACGAACGTACAAATTTGCATCTCTATACTATTAGACTGAGGATCTTTTATGCATTTATGGTTTCTAAAAATGCGAGAATATAGAAAATTCCGCAGAAATTAATAATAAGATTTTATTTGCTCCCACTTTCTCTTGGTTTGCCTGCAAAAATTAAAAATTGCATGAACATTCGCAATCCAACTGTTAGTATCAGTCGCTGTATTGCAAATAAATCTTATTTTTGCGCTAAATGGAACGTCAAATTATTATAAAACTATTATATAATAATAATTAGACTGCGGATCTTTATGCAAAATAAAAAATTTTCGTGTCGATTCCAAGACACAGAAGCAAAACAATATCTTTCTTGTTTTAATTATTTTATTAAGCTGAAACTAATACGATGATGTTTTCAAAAATTCTTTCTTTTTTTGTTATAAGTGCATAAAATCCGCAGTCTAATAATAATAAATAAATTTCCAAATCATTTCATTCGTAAAAGTAGAAACGAAATAGAAACTGCTCGCTTTCAAATCAAACAAATGAATTCGTGAAAGTAACCAAATAAATTCGTCAAAGCAAAACGGAAGTAGCAGTATCTCGCGCGTTTTCCACGAATAAATAAATTCGTAAAAGTAAAAACGAGATAGCACGATTTCTTACTTTCGTGAAATAAATAAACCTCTTAAAGTGAAAATTGAGATGGAAACATCTTAGTCGTGCAGAATAAATTTTTCAAAAAAGTAAAACTGAAATGGAAGCTACTTAATTTAGCAGAAGTCTGTACGGCAGATTAAAACTTGCTATGTATCGTTACATTCTAATGTATACTTTTGCGTCTACTTCAGCGGCATTCGAAGTCGCTCGAAGATGAACGGTTTTATTAGATTAGATAAGTTTAAACATCCCGTGCTCTTGCGAACGAAACGTGACAACGTTGACGCAATTAATATTATATGTACGAAACGGCAACGGGAAGCGATCATTTCGTAAGATTCAATTCGCGTGTTCGAAGACGTCTTTTATTACCGTTCCTCTGCGGAATAAGAGAGCTTGAGAAGTTCGTTTGCAAGATTAATTTCACAATTCGACACAGAAATACAGATCAACGTGAAATTTCAAGGTTCCGAATCCTTTGGGCGAATTGTCTCTAGTTGATTCGCGTGAACTATCGATCGTGGCTTTGCGTATTCGGGAAAACGTTATTACAATCATCGTTAATCCTATTCGGACTAAAATTGTTTTGTATACGTCACAGTGATGTACATTTCACTCGATAATGTTCAACAATCGTTCCAAGTCAACCAGAAAATAAATAGTTTCGGAATATTTCAATATTTTTCTAACAGTTTCGGTTTTCATTGCTTTTCAAACACTGCCAATAATTTTCTTAGCTAATTCTAAGAAGTCTACACAACCTTCTGTAGAATCTTTTGTTATCTTTATCTTTATGAATTAGATTTATATTGTATGGATGATTAATTAACACAAATAAAATATTCGTTCATTTACTTTCGATAAATACACCTGGATTATTAATCATTTTTATAATTTCAATTGAATCTATTAGAAACTTTATTCGCCCATGAACTCTTGCTATTCGATTGTCAGCAAATATATTAGCAGGACATTTACTCCTTTCATTATTAGGTTCAACTTTAGAATCAACACTTCATATAATTCTATTATTTTGAATTCATAGCATTATTCAAGCTTATGTATTTGCAATTTTAATGTACTAATTAATGAAAATTTCACAAAATCATCCTTTTCATATAGTTAAAGTTAGCCCCTGACCTTTAATATCTTCCTGAAGAATCTTAAATCTTTTATTAAGAGTTTGCTAGCGATTCTACAACCGTCTTCAGCGATGATCTCGAGTTAGACACGGAGTTAGGGGGTCGTAAAATCAGGCTTTCGTGAGTAGCGTCCTAACATCGTAAACGCACGAAGTTCACAGTATACACTAATTACATGCACTCAAATGCCACATGATTCTCGCGCCACTCCACTCGTAAACGACAAACCCGCGGGCGGCAGGAATCATTCGTAAATTCGTAATCATTTGTACATCTCGTCGACTTGAACCACCTTGACCGGCCAAGGAAACCTAGAGGTAAATCATACGGGTGGCCCGATCGCCTAATCTCGTCGCTGCTATCCGCAACAGATGGTGAAATGTCTGCTCTCCCTCCCGTTATTCCAAAAACTGTAGAACTACAGAAATATCTTCTAATCAAATCTTCTAAACACTTCGTTTAATTAACGCTGTCGCCATTTGTTCCGACAAGTATCGCGACAGTGTTGATTCATACCGTGTTTTATAGTTTACAGCATCAAGATGAAATTAAAAGTGTATGTTCAACAATTTTGTTATAGTTTTTAATGCACTTTTGTATGTCTCAAATGTAATTCAATTTACAACTATCCAAGAAACGGAAGTTTCTAGCAGTTTTGCTATTGCCGACAAGAGTATGACGCCGTTTAGCAAACATGGAGAATAAGGATCGAACAAAATGGACAGTTGAAAAATTAAAAAATCCCGTAAGGTTAACGACACCCATTCGCCGATTATATAAAACTGTGCTCTATGTAAACCTTCTGGTTCACCGAAACACACGAATATTGCTGTCCAGTATTCATTTATGTTTATTGTTCTTCCGTTTTTCCGGTTTTGTCGAACCTCAAACATAAAGCGTATCTGTGCAACGAGCTGAAAATACTGAAAATACTCAACAAAAAGAATTCATTGTCTCTACGATTGACCCACTTATTCCTGTTGCGATTGTGTTTCAGTTAGACGAACGAAAAACATTGCTCACGATCCTGTTTAATTAGTAAACCGAACCTTCTACTTTGACCGTACTTCCCGAGGTACGAAAAATATTGTCGCGAAATCAAGAATTTCGGAAATGTTTACTCTAAACGATCAGCGTCTTTCTAATATTTGAAGAACGAATATACTATTATGATAACTAAGCGTGTTACTGAATATAACGATTGATCAGTGGTAAGTAGACAGCGGATTTTATGCATTTATAGGAAAAATGGATAGATGAAATTTAAAACAGTAAAACCATTCGAAGAATTTAAAAACACCGTTATTCTATTTTCAACCAGTTAAACATGCTAAGAAAGAAAAGAAATTTCTATTTCACTCCAGTTCGTTGTAATTCACGTAGAACATTTTTATTTTGCATAAAGATCCGCTGTCTAGTAATAAGTGAATCAAGAACTGAAGCACTTCATTCATCATTTTTCTTTGTACTTTTGACTTTCCGAGTTGGGCATAGTATCAACATTAGATATTGGATACTGGATAAAAAAACGTTCGTTATCGAGGGACACAGCGGCCGACCGAAAGAATGCTCGGCCACGAAATCACTGTTACACAGAGCGAATGAAACAACCGAACTTCGCTGTACAAAGTTTAACAACATTAACACGCTTCAATAGATCAAACCGCTGCGCTGCCAGCGAGCATAAATTTGCTCACACGTGCGGAATCATCGAAAACGCGAGAAAATCCGTAATCCAGTGGATGCTTGACAGTCGTTGAACAATGTAAAATCAGCTATAAACCAAAAAAAAAAAGAAATTTGTGCCTGTCAAGAATGACGGAATCCGAAAGCCTAACACCATTTATTACTCGGTCTCCCCTGCGAGCCACGGGGACGTAGAAAAACGACAATAAACGTCGGCGGATCACCTACCTTTTGAGTAGGCAAGTTGTCGAGGTTGATAGCGTAGACGTCGAACAGTCTTCGTCACAGAAAAAATTCTTGAATCGGCGGGATAAGTAAAATAAGGTGCGGGGAACCCGCAGCGGTCCTGGTGAATCGGAGACGAACTTCCCCTTGTCGAGTCTCGGACGTAACAATGCAACTTCCGGTTCGTTCGTAGATGCGGATGGCTCGCGGTGTTGGATTAAAGAATTCGTCGATCACGATATCGTGTTTGCGGATGATAACCGAGCAGTATCGTCCTGGGATAACAGGTGGTACGCCGGGAGTTCCTCACCGTGCAGAGTACTAACGACGTGTGACGTCGACGGCTCGGTGCAAGAGGGCTTTTATAGCCGGCCGTGCCGACTCGCCTCGACGCCGCTCGACGCGGCTTACCGCCGAGGAGCTCGCAGAGCTCCACCAGCCGATTTCCCTCTTTAACCCTCGGCTACTGAGCTCCCGTATCTTCCAGCTTCTCAACAAAATGCCAATTTAGCCTATCGATAGGGTAACTGTACCGATTACTTCGATCGCACTTTATTTTACTATTACACTCCGGGACGAACAGATAGCACACTTCGAAATTAATGTAATTTCTGTTTATTAAACATTAGAAATTCCAGTTTTTTTTATACGCATATTTTTAGCGTGTCTTTCTTGACATATTATATATGAATGAAATGAAACGAAGCTTCATTAAACGAAATACAGAGGTACAAAATGATAGCACACTTAACGAGAAACTTGAAATATAACGGAATTAATCGATAAAAATCAATGCTCAATATTTCGTAGGACCTCCTTTACAGCCAACGACTTTAATCATTCGGTTTGGTAAATATTTATACAATTTTTTAATGCTGTTTTGGTTAATATTCTCCCATTCGTCCAAAATGCACTATTTTCAATCGTTAATATTTTGCAATTGTCTGCCATTTTGGTACACAGCTCTGGCAAGATGTCCCCGACAATTTTCAATAATGTTGAGGTTGGAGATCTTGCTCGCTACTCCAAAACACGAATCATTTTTGAAGAAAAGTATTTCTTGACCGCTTTCGCCGCGTGGACTGCGACATTATCTTGTTGTAAAATGTGTTTATTTGCAGCAATTCTTACAGCACAAGTGTTTAGTTGTCCATTTATCATTTCAATATACCGATCAATATTCATTCGTCCTTTTATAAATTTTTTGATTTCTGTTTTACCCCAATATCCAATATCGGCCCAAACTATCACACAGCCGCCTCCCATTTGGCGACGCGACGGCTTAAAAATTGCTGTTCTCCATTCAAATTACGATAGTAATAGCCTACGTCGTCTGGACCATCCAAATTAAATCTTTTTTCGTCAGTAAATATTACTCTTCGCCGCTGTGTCCTCATATTTATATGCTTTTCGGCAAATTGTAAGCTTTATGCTCCTTTAATCAAGGTTTTGTCTGCAATTCGCTTCGCGCTAAGTGCTTGCGTTTTTGTAAAACACAACGTACATTCTTTTCGTTAGTGTTTACGCCAATACTTTCGGCGATTTGTCTCGCAGTCATCCTCGAATTTGATGCTGTTCTCAATGTTGCATATTTTTCACGGGCAGTCAAACTTTGTGGGCGCCCAGAACTCTTCTTTTTCCCGTAATTTTCAGGATTTTTTAACAAGCTCATAATAACTTTCCGGCATCTATTTACAATTTTTTATATTTGTGTAATTCAATCTTGTTCTTCCTTTAACTTCAATATCATATGTAGTTCACATACACTTAGTTGTTTTATTAAATAAGCACGAAAGAAGCTAGTACCCACATTATCAATTACGTTTTGCAATGAATGTTTGCTCTCTTCAGTAACTTCTGCACAACTGACAAACGTAAAACTGCTATTTGTGCTATCATTTTATCCCGCTTGTGGGCCCCAATATTTACGTTTTCATTTCGAATATCATTGAAGTAAATATCGTGAATGATATTCAGTACATTGTACGTACAGCCGTGTCAGAATATGTTGACATATTAAAATATTCATTTTCTTCAGTTTAATGCACCAAATGAAGAAAAATATTGATGTGCTATCTTTTTGTCGCGGAGTGTATTTCTAATTTCTCATGAAATAGTAAAATGTGTAAGCATTAATTAGCTCCCTGCCGTATTTTTACGAGTCACACTCGTGATGAAGATTTTAAATAAAGTAGAACAAATATGAATGTTACGCGTTTCTTTTTTAATGAAATAAAATTTGATTCGCTTGTGATCAATATTTAAACATTAAAATAAAGGTAGCCACACAAAATATATAAATTTTGTTTTCTCTTCTACGACATTTTTGGGGATAAACACTAAAGTTGTAGTCACTGTAACTGCAAGGGGTTAATCCATTATCAAGCTAATTACACTTTACAATTATGTATACGAAATCGTTTTCTTTTTATCGATCTCGTGAAGTATCAAATTTCTTTGAAAAAATTACAGAATAGTGCCTTTTTAATAGCAATTTCTTAGTTACGGTCAATTCAAGAAGGTTATAGTATTTGATAACAGTTCATTTTGAATTCGTCTTGAAATCGCCTACGCACTCAGATATACGTAACAGGTTAAAATGTTTAAAAGGAGAAATACATTTTCATTTATTTCTCCTGTTTCCTACAATTCACTTGGAAACTTTTTATATCCCATAAAGATTTACCTCGATCTCTCGAAAATAACCACGAAAAATATGTCGTACTGCCTCGTAAACGAATATTATTTTCAGGATTTTTTAAGATAAAACTGGCGAGGCGTTATAACATTCCCTTCTTTGACACACTGACGTCAAATCAGCTTAGCTTATTATTCTTTTACATAAATAAATGAAATTTATTTCGTTCTAGCTTTGCCAGAAAGTGATTAATAGTATCAAATTTCTTTACCATTTTTGAACCCACAGTAAAATGTCTGCGAAGTTAGCCAAACAAATGAAAATGTAGTGAATTCCATCTTTTTAATCCTCCTTGAATTCTAAAGAATTCTCGAAAATTCTAAAGATCCTTCTGGGAAGGATAACAGAATATTCCTCGACTTCTGAATTGGACTATCTTCGAACATGTTCAACGAATAATAATTTCACTGTATTGATTGCAAACAACATTGATTTCAGTGCTTCTTTACAAGAAGGGTTGCTAACTCGTGCAGAAAGACTTGCAGGACCTCCTGAGATTTGTTGAACAAATGATAATGCAGTGTCCCTTCAATCCTTGATTTGTCAGCAAGAGTATCTTTAAACTTGTAAAAATAATCGATTTGACTGTTCCTTTACGTGCAAGGAAGTTCTCGGCTTATAGCGACTTGGATCCTCTGACACTTGTTAACCCCTTGCCGTATTTTAGCGAGTCAGACTCCTGATGAAGATTTAAACAAAGTCTAGCAAATATGAATGTTACGCGATTCTATTTAGATGAAATCAAATTTCATTCGTTTGCAATCAATATTGAAGCATTGAAATAAAAGTAGCCATACAAGAAATACAAATTTTCTTTTCCCTTACACGACTCTTTTCGGGATTGAGACGGTTTAATCACTGCAACTGTAAAGAAAATGTTACGGCTAGGGATCGAGCAGATTCAACTGTTTGCAAATTAGGATTTCCAAAGTATTAGAAATATTTGCTTATTGATATTTACTTATCGATACTTTCACGTATTACAAACGTAATGATATTGGCGGCACTCGCTCTAATGTAGTAGACAGCGTCGTCGGTCTGTTTGCTGAGAAAACAAGTTTCAATTTGTGAGACATGGTATATCGAGTTAGCTATATTGGTTGTAAACAAAATATTAGAAACCTCACTTTTGTGTTAATGTAGTTGATTGCGGCTGTTTGTTTGCTGAAAAGAAATTCTGAACTCCAGAGGTACCTATAAAACTGGCAAACGAATGAAAATGGCTATTTTGTTACTGGGGTAGTTGATTACCAATCAAAATTCTCCATTAGCGAGTCAGGATGTTTCAGACCCCATAGTACTTTTGAAATGAAAGGAAATTTTGGCTTGCAACTGTTTATGAACAGTCTGCGGATTGTTATGTATTTATGAAGAAATTAATCGGGTAAAATATACAAAATCTAAAAATATTGTCACGTTGTTTCCAATGTGAAAAGACCATTTTTAAGGGGTAAAATGAATTTTTATTCAACTACTGCTTCCCACAATCGATGCAGAATATTTTTATTTTCCATAAAGATCCGCAGCCTACTTATGAAGTACTTTTAGCTACTTATTTATTGATAATAGTATAATACTTTACAATTAATAATGAAGTATATATGATTATATCAAGTTCAGTTAATATGAACTAAAGTTAATATGAAGTTAAAAATAAATATTAGCGCTGTAATGACTCGCACGCTTAGAAAATAGTTAATAACGTAGGGAGGGTAGTGTGAAGTAATTTTCTTAAATTTTCGCACGCCTTTTAGTGTGACTTATGAGTAAATTAATAATATATTTAACTATTTTCGACGTACCTATTATTTTCTCAGGTTTGAACCATTTTAATTGGCAAAAATTTGAAAACTTACGGATAGATTAACAATAAATTGCGAACCGCAGACATTGTTCGATTATTTATATTTCTCGCAGACTACGATTATATATAATGAACCACAATTGGATCGCCACAAACGGATTTTTTTTATCAATTTCGATTCAGAACCACCACACACTTTGCACAATTAATTTTTCAAAGACTATAAGATAAAGACTAAATAAAGAATGTTCCTCGAGATAAATATGTAAATATAGCACATTACAGATAAAAAAGCAATTGCTCATGAAATACTTTACACGCTTTACTCGTTCGTTTCTATCAATATGGCAAGCAAATCGAAAAATAGACGATCTATGTTTTATGACAGCTATATTTTATAAATTTACTACGGTTTTATGACAGTCTATGCTAATACTGCTGATATTGTTTCCACATAAAAGGAGGATGAGAAAGGTGTGTTTCGATTAGAAATTTCTGAAATTTTGAACGTCAATGTCAAGATAAAAATCGGACCATATTTTAATAAATCAGACCGCTGTGCACGTTTACGTCAAATATTTATACTTTTCATATTGATTGCATTTTGAAATGTACACAGTATCAGTTATCACGACCTACATAGCATTTTTACATCATTTTGAGAAACGAAATCATCAGAAATAAATATATCTATACGAAATAACTGAAATTAAACGATGGACTGCTTTACAATCTTAAACGCATTTCAATATATCAAAGTTCAAACACATTCGAATATATTCAACTCGTACAACTCGTGCGACTCCGACTTTTTCCTTTCAACAAACTCCGTTGTGAAAAGCCCGCTGGGACGTTCAGTAAGTTGCACAAATTTCGATATTCTTCGCGTATCAAATAAAATTTCATTCTCATGATTTGATTCTCGTTCGTCGAACTTCGGCGTTCGTTCCACGAACTTCATTCAATAACCATAACTAATCTCAATGAAATATATTTACTGTTCCACATTTCCATTCGTACCGCTTCTATTTCCAATCACTATGCCATCCGCGCATCGGGCTCATTTTGCCATTATGTTTCTTGGAATAATTCAACCAGGTGTAGCTCTCGATTTAAGAACATCGATTCGTCATCTGTTTTCGACTCTGTCGTTTTCCCGCTTGACTCCCACTATGCAGATATATGGAAACGCGTGTTTGTAATATTGTAATCTTCACAAATACGGCATGACTTTTTCCTAAAACATGACATAATTGCACCGTTTCGTTATAGCTGGGTATTCACGCTGCTTGTTTATGATAATTCGCTCGTGACTACAGATACTAATTTTGCTGACTACTATTTGTGTCTATAAATAGGTAAGATTTGAAAAGGTACACATTCCTGTTATATCATTGCAACAGGCTACGAGTTTTAGTTAATTTCCATGCTGTTCAAATCACGTGACTACAATTTTTTATTCGATTGAATTTAAGAAGATCTTAATGTTGAGAATTGTGGATCGGGATCGCCGAAATAAATGTTCATGATCACTTCCAATCACTCTGACAACAATAATAATATAATATTTATTATATACGCTTCTTGATTAACACAATATATACAGGGTGTCCCAAAATTCGTGAAAATCCCGAAAGGGGGTGGTTCCTGAGACCATTTCAAGCAACATTTTCCTTTGCAAAAATGTTATCCGCGGCTTTGTTTAGGAGTTATTAACGAAAAACACGGACCAATCAGAGCGCGACCTAGACGCGAGTTGGCAAAGTCGGCCCTGCGCGCCAACTGTCTATTGGCCGACTGTGGCAACTCATGTCTAGATCGCGCTCTGATTGGTCCGTGTTTTTCGTTAATAACTCCTAAACAAAGCCGCGGATAACATTTTTGCAAAGGAAAATGTTGCTTGAAATGGTCTAAGGAACCACCCCCTTTCGGGATTTTCACGAATTTTGGGACACCCTGTATATGGATATGCTTTACAACAGCTTTGGACCACGCACAATGCCAACTCATTTCCGACACGCTATATGTATACGCCATATTGTCTTCTTACAATTAGTGCAAGAAGGAATATCTCCTTACTACGCGGAGCTGCGCGCGAATGCGCTTCTTTTAACGTATACACTTGAATATACGTAGCGCACAAAATTACGCATATTTCAACACTTAATACAGTGCTTTATTTCAGAAAATGAAACTGCTGTGGACGGGTCTATTGAAAAATGTTCGATTGAAAGTTTACAATGACGTGTCGATCTTGCAACTGTAGTCAAAGGGTTTATTAAAAGATTTTTGATTGTTGTTTCCAATTAACTAAAAAATCGAGCTTTCAAAGCACAATAACCTGTCACATTGCAGGTAGTTCGATTAGCTGCACAGTTACTGGACACAGTGTTCGCCAATGGAATTTTGTAAACGTTGCACAGTGGGGTATTTGGCCTGAAAAAGTGGAAAAAACTATTTTAGCGTTATTTATAGACTCGAGGTTATAATATTATATACCGTTGGATTCGTTTTAAGATGAACATTACTACAACATTATGAAATCCAAAGTACATTTTAGTATTTAAAAAATCAAATTTACCTCAATTTTTTGAAAAAGAAAATTTTTTTTAACTTTTATATATTGAAATTTGTAGACGACTGAATACTGTTCCTCTTTTGTTCGAAACATTTTTTGCTCAGATTATTGGGAACCCCTGAAAAAGCGAGGCGATAGTGGAATATTTGCACTATTATAACTTGAAAAGTTGAAAAATATTTTATTATAGCTTTTTGGAAAGCTCTGAAAACAAGCTATAAGAATATGCAATAAAAAATAGGGTTTTCTATTTAAGAAATTGAAGATGACCCTCGGGTGATTTTCAAACGATTATCCAAGGTCAAATCAATGACACCATTTTATGGCCCCCTCGAAACCAACTTTTGTCTGAAACATTTTTTAACCAAAATGCTTAATTTCGAAGATATACGTCTGTTTAACTTTGAATGACTCACCCGGTATATATATTATAAGAACATTTTAAAATTATTACCATCAATTTTCATCCGAAAACACATCAGAAATTTCTTCCTCGGATAATATTTCTTCTTCATTTGAGGCCAAGCGTAGCCGAACATGCAGGCGTACGCGAAACGCTGTTAAACGCTTAATACTAAATAGGCTATAAAATTTGAATTCGGACATATTCGGATTTAAACTTTGTTGGCTTATAATCACGAATCTTTACCGAATGTAATGACACCAAAAAGAGCACTGAATTTCGCTATATACTATAACAAAATTGTCAATAAAGTTTTGTAATTTTTAAAAAGCTTACAGAATGATTGGTAATATTCAAATATTAATAACTATACTAATTTAGATGATAACACAAAATAAAATCTATGCGAAAGTGCTCTGTATACCTACCTGAACAACTTATGTAATACAAGAATTAACAGAATTTTCCTTCAAACACTTGAAAATCGCTAATGAACAGACGCTGTCTTAGAGACTGTTTAAGAACGCCAAGCGCGCCTTAAAATCTCTTGACTTTCGATGAAGTTTACTGCTTCACGGGTGTACAAATAGAAAAAATAATATTGCAGCCTTATTCTTCAGACCTTTAACTACAACGAACAACAAAAATTTTATGCCATACGCAAAAATTTAGAAATCGAATTTTTTCCACTTTTTCGGGCCAAATACCCCACTGTGCGTTGCGTCAAGTTCGCCAAGTTAGTATTCTTAAATTATTAGGTCGTTCGGAAAGTAACTTCGTTTCTTGTGTAGCCTGCGGATCTTTATGCAAAATAAAATTGTTCTGCATTTATTGTGGGAAGCGGGAATAAAATAAAAATTGAATTCACCCCTTAACGTCTTCGTTACATTAAAAATACATAACATTACAGTATTCTGAAATTTCTATAACCTTTTACTGTTCTACGTTTCACGCAACCAATTGACTTAGAACAGATCATGGAACAACATGTCATAAAACTTATTGTAGATGGTAAAAAATTGGCCTTCATTTTCCCTTGAGAGAACGAAACGACTTCCCGAACAACCTAGTAGATTGCATACGTTTTCTTTTCCCTCGAATTTCAGTTCGAACTCAGTTCAGACGTCTTCGGAAAATCGTTGTTCCGTATGAATTCTCCTTTACGAATATTTTGCGAATCCGCAAAAAGGTCACGATTTATTCTTTGATTATCGGAACGCTTTCATTGCGACATGTTGTTGGCATTTCGATAATAGTCCTATCTCGAATTTCAGTAGTACGCAGATTCTGGATCACGTTATGCATGATGAATTTGTAATTTAACTATTTGCATTCTGCAGTATGGCACCGGTTCATATGAGAACACAACCATATACGCGGGAATGAATCTTTCGGTAATGAAGTTAATCGCGGTGACACCCAACACCTACTGTGGAACGCTGAAAATGCTGGTGTAATTATTAATTCGATTAAAGTCTAACAGTACTTACTTTACGTCGTATATCAGCATTTTTTTAAATAATTGAATTGATTAAAACATTGAAAATTGATTGAAACATTTTATGAAAATCTATGAATGTAAATACGATTCAATACTTACTTAATGTAGGTACACCAGAATTTTATTAAATAATTGAATTGATTAAAACATTGAAACTTGATTGAAACATTTTATTAAAATCTATGAATGTAAATATGATTCAATACTTACTTAATGTCGTATAGCAGCATTTTATTAAATAATTGAATTGATTAAAACATTGAAAATTCACTGAAACATTTTATGAAAATCTATGAATGTAAATATGATTTAATATTTACTTAATGTCGTACACCAGCATTTTATTAAAAAATTGAATGGATTAAAAAACGAAAATTGATTGAAACATTTTATGAAAATCTATGAATGTAAATATGATTCGATAAAAATGCCTGATAAACGAAAAATTAGCCATTTTCATGTTTGTTGTAGATTGATAAAAAATATCAATTTAGAATGTAGAAGTTACAATTTTGCTAATTCGGATTTAGAAGTACATATTCGGGAAAGTGTAAATTATTATAGTAAAATTGTGACAATATAAAAGGGAGCGAGATGTAATGGAGCGCATAAATAAGATTCGCGACGAATTCCGGACATTGCGCTTTAAATATGCAGATTCCTGAACGACTACGCTTTATGTACAAGCTAAAAATACATTTACAGGACACATTTTTTACATTTCCTTTGCTAACGGCATGTACTGCAATCATTTAGTCTGTTCAGCTAAATATTTAGCGTTTAATTCCGTTTACATCTACACTTTAATTGTTTCGGCCTCCGCTATGCTAGTAAATGAAAAGTGATGTTTTCAATTGGGGCACATTTTTCATGCTGTTCTCAACGTATTAGAATGATTAACAAAGGAAGAAGTTTCAATTTAGGTTTCGCTTTTTGCAATTGATGTCGCAAATCTTTATTTCTATTTATGTCTATGTTATGGTTGTTATTATTTGGTTTTTCAAAATTCGTCAATTTGACAGAATTATAATAAGAAATGACTAACTCCGTTATTTCTTGTCACCCTGTATTTATCGTTAGCATTGGTTAGCAGTGGCGAAGCGCCGCGCCGCAAGCGATCACTTGTTGCTTGACATCTCTACTACGTGTATCCACCGAGAAAGTACAGTTACAGTTAGAGTCGCCTTATGCATTAGTCGCTTCAGTGTCTCAGATTTATGAAAATATTGGGAGCTATGAGAACTGCCTAGGAAATCCCACCTTAACAATAACCGAGGCACGTTCCCATGCGACTTCCACTTCCCTTCAAAATCAGAGGAACATCTTTTAAACCATCCATTTGAGACTAATGAAGACTTAGAAGAGACTGAAGCGAAGTGTAGCTAAAAGTAAAATATGGTCAGCTCCTCTATTTTTCAAGAACTATTATTTTTTTACGAAGTCTCAAGCAGCATTAAACAATTTTCATTACTTTTAATTTCCTCGATGATTGTAATCCTTTATACAAAACTTAATAACAATTCTCCAGTATCAATCTCGAACTTCCAATTAAAAAATTGTTGATACTTCACAGAAAAATGCTAATAAATATTTCATAATTCTTCTTAATGCTCATAGAATATAAGTTTATCAATATGAAAGAAGATTTATAGGCTTCCATTTGCTACAGCACAATTAAGAAAAATTCAGAGTACATTAATAAAGAAGTGGAAACGACAATTTTATAGTCATTGTTCAAGGAAAGTGGAGTAGTTAAAATTGCTGAGAAAAGTAGAGTGCACTATCGAAGAATGCTTGTTTGCCGTTAGTTAGTCTATTAAGTAAACAGATTGAAGCCGGCGCGGCGTTTAATTCGTTGAGCTACGAGGCTGTTGGTCGATAGGCACGCTAATTCGACATTAATCCAGTGACGAGACGATAAAATCCATTTAATACCGCTGTATCGTCCGGACCTCCATTCGCTAGTTCGTCGAGAAATTCCATCCTAAAGCAATTAAAGCTCGTCATCGAAGTCTGACTTCGTCGTTGTGGCGGCGCTATTCCGAGTGACGTTGCTAATAGCACTCGTAACTAGCGATAGGACCAACATCAATGTACACACTACACTTACACACATGTTAGTTAATAGTATCCTCACATTTCGTTTCATTTATAACATTACCCGAACAAACCTAACCAATTATCCTTCAGTTGCTCGCACTCCGATTTCTACATAACTGGTTACATGGAACTTTACACTAAAGATCGTGGTTTTAAACGTGTATTGAGTGTATTTACATACGTGTACTTTCTAATGCGTGTCATTTTAAGTACAACGGGTACACGAATACTATTTCACGTGTATTTAAATAGACGTGCAAAAAGACATTTATTTATCTTCTTAATAAATTTATGTCGAAAACAATAATCAACATTTTCAAATTCTTTGAAAATGTTTTTACTTTTTTTTTCCATCTGTAGATGCATAAAAGTGGCGCTCTAACTATAATTTTCAATATCGAACGTACCATCGCTAAGATTGGAATGATTAAAAATAAAAGAAAAATTGATACTGTGAACAGGTCATAATCTTACGTCGATATTTGTCAGGAATATACCGTAATCGACCAGAAAAGGCTCGCTAATAATTTGCAAAGAGGCCATTCCGTCGTGCCATTTAATAGCGCTTTAAAAGTAACCACATTTTCAGGTGCTGTAACACCGGAATGAAATCGTTACTCCCCATTTTCTTAATTGCTGAACAGCCATTATCGTTGGCCTTTAACGCAACGTGTAGCCGAGTGGCTCGCGAGGGATCGGGATTTCTTTTACGGCATCTCGAGGAAAATTCTTCTCTTGTCAGGATTCATTCAACAATATGATCGGACGATCCCGTGTCCGCCCAGTCGAACAGTTACTCCACTGGGAATTAGTCGACAGATCTGGATCTGGACGGTCGCAGTGATGGCGAGTAGCGATGGCACCGACAACATCGCGAACACCAACAATTAAACTGACGATTTTTATGTGGAACAAAAATTGTCTGCATTAATCTATTCGTATCACGCTGATTGTGGGAAGCAGGATAACGTAAAAATTGATATCATCTCTTAACGACTTTGTTACATTACAAGCAACATCACAACATTTTTGGATTTTTTAAATCTTTTAATTTAATTAAATCAAGAATAGTGGCTTTTTAATAGTAACTTCTTAGTCAAGGAATTTGAATTTAGATTTAAATATAATGATTGAAAGTTGAATTTGAATTTAGATTAAAATATAATGATTCAAAGTTGAATTTGAATTTAGATTAAATATACATATAATGATTCAAAGTTAAATTTGAATCTAGATTTAAATATAATGACTCAAAGTTGAATTTGAATTTAGATTTAAATATAATGAGATTGAAAGTTGAATTTGAATTTAGATTAAAATATAATGATTCAAAGTTGAATTTGAATTTAGATTAAATATACATATAATGATTCAAAGTTAAATTTGAATCTAGATTTAAATATAATGACTCAAAGTTGAATTTGAATTTAGATTTAAATATAATGAGATTGAAAGTTGAATTTGAATTTATATGTAAATGTAACGATAAAAATTTTTTGCATTAATTGTGGGAAGGAGGAATAACATAAATATTGATTTCATCCCTTATCGACTTTGTTACTTGAATTTTTAGAATCTTCTCACGTTTTATAGTTCACCCTACCAATTTCTTCAGAAATGCATACAGATCCGCAGTCTACTGGTTACACTTTGCAGTATCAATTATACGAAACCGTTTCCTTTTTATCAATTTTATAAAAATTTAAATTTCCTTGAATAGTGGCATTTTAATAGCAATTTCTTAGTCAAGGTCAATCGAAGGTCAGGGTATAATAATTAATTGAAGTTGTCTTGAAATCGCCTAAGAGACTACGAAGTCAGATATACGTAACAGGTTAAAATGTTCAGAAGAAGTAATACATTTTCATTTATCTCTTGTTTCCTACAATAGACTTGGAAACTTTTTATTTCGAAAAATATGTCGTACTACATATGTCGATTTAAATTTCACTTAACAGGTTTAGGTTGCACACACACACACACACACACACACAGTAGACGGAAATATTCTAACATTATTTATGTAGGATATTACGCTGCGCAAATGAAGATCGAAAACAGCAGGAAAAATACGCTACCGCGGGCTTTTCTACAGCGTCAGGCAACTCTCGTTCGCGATTCTACTTTCCTCGGTTCTCTGCAATAACATGATGCGAAAGCTCGAGTATCTATTTTGTCAGCGGAAAGAGTCAAGATTCTCGTTCGTGAAACAACGTAATGAAGCATAGGAGAGCTGCCCTAATGTAGGAGATTTTTATTTATGCACATGTTCCACTTAGTTTCACAGCATTCACGTAAACTTAAATATTTCGAGTTTGTAGGAAAATGCTCTTCCGACTCGCCAAGCTTGAAATGTAAAAATGGTTTAGAATATGTAGACAATATTTATTCTTGTTTAAGATTGCGCTTCAGAAAAGTTAATGAAAAATACTCGTTTCGAAAAGAGATCCATTAAACGTTTGCGAGAAAAATCCTCGAAGTGATAATTCCAGATAGATAACTAGGTGTGACCGTTTAAGTGCTGCGTAATTCACAACTTCCCCAATTTCACAATAGAACCGTTCACCCTGGAACTTTCTGTATAATTTTCTGAAGTATGTTAATACGTATCGAACGAGGAAAAGCATCCGCCTCCGTGATGCCCACACGAATTCCCGTTATTGTTCTTTCAAGTTCGACGCACCGTGAAAGCGCGAATCGTTCTAATAATATATATATCCAACAGAATTTACGAAAGAGTTTCACGCGCTGTGTGAATGAGTCTGTCGTCATGATTACGTTTAATGATGAATAGACTGCGGATGTTTATGCAAGATGAAAATTTTCTTCGTCACTTACAAGATACAGGAACCATATAAAAATGTCTTCCTATCTTTAACAATTGTAATAAATTGAAAATAACATATGGATGTCCTTAAATCGTTTCAATGTTTTTCCTGTTTGAAATTCCATCCATCTATTTTTGTTATCTATCTATATATATAAAAACGAAGTCCTGACTCACTCACCTATCAACGCCCAGGCTAAACCGTTGGACCTAGAAAGCTGAAATTTTGCACAGAGGTTTCCTTTATGATCTATACAAGGGATAAGAAAGGATATTTCGGAATTCAACCCCCAAGGGGGTGAAAAGGGGTTGCAACGTTTGTATGAGGAATATTTTGTTCGTGGTCGGATTTACTTCATACTTGGTCTTAACACTCTTTGATATAATTAATCAAATACCTGTTTCGGCATTTAAAAAAATTGAACCCCCCAAGGGGGTGAAAAGGGGTTGCAACGTTTGTATGAGGAATATTTTGTTCGTGGTCGGATTTACTTCATACTTGGTCTTAACGCTCTTTGATATAATTAATCAAACACCTGTTTCGGCATTTTAAAAAATTGATCCCCTAAGGGGGTGAAAAGGGGTTTTGAAATCTAAGATTGCGGCATGACATAAAGTTAAAACTCTATAGGGGTGAATGGGGGGTTAAAAGGTTTTATATGGAGAAACAATATCAATTTCCGAGGGCATTAAACGGTTTTCTATGCGAGCAAAGCCGCGGGCAAACGCTAGTAAATGTATAAAATCCGCAGTCTAATGATGAATAATAATCGGTCGCCGAGATGAAGAGACGAAGTCGACGGCCGTACAGGCAATCATCCGATAAACCAACGAGTATCATTCATGAAGCAGTTGAGCTAACGAATCCGCGCGTCGATCGCGCTTGATAAACCGGGGCGAAGATTGTGGGAAGGAGTCATCGAGGTAAGCAAGCGCCGAGATCGCAATTTCTGTTTACAGGGTGCTTGAACACCCTCGAACAACCGTCGATCAATTCAGTTCCATGGTTGTTCATCTAGGATACGCGTTCCCTCATTTTTTTGGCACTTCAGGCTCGGTTACGGCAGCCATTATCCTTTCTGCTTGCTTGTCTGATACGGTGTACCATGGACCTCGTATTGGTTCAGCGTGTGCGCGTATAAGGTACATGTACCTATTACTATGGGTGTACGTTTTACTGCGGTATTTCTTCCACCATATACTTACTCGAATGTTCCAGATTTTCTTTGGAACGATCCAGATTGTGTATTAAAAATGACCTCAAGTCGAATCTAAAGGAAGACAGCATCAGGAACGTCCTACTCTTCCTTAAATCCAGCGATCTATACGAACTGTTATCATTTCATACTTGTAGATATACAGGGAGGTCCGTTTAAATAAGGACACCTAAACATCTCTTCAGGTTATTGTGATGCAAAAAATATTTGTTACGTAATGTGCATGCTGTCAATGGATCAAATATCTGGCACGAATATTTTTTTCCGAAGTTCATTTTTTTCGGAGTTATCAAGGTCATCGATGTCTTTTGATACATAACTACATTTTTTTTATTATTGCATCGGGTAACTGATAGAAAAATACATTGAGATATGTATAATAACATGACCTTGACCTTGATCGGAAGGTAAAGCTTAAATTTTCGATGATCAAGGTCATTTCTTCGGCGCTCCTGCTCTTTCGTCACCTTCGAGGTCGAAATTTCCACTCCGGAATCTTTGAAACCACTTCTCGATGGTGCTGATACATACAGCATCTTCTCCCAATGCTTCACCTATCATCTCCTTAGCCTCGGAACAGTTTTTTTTCAGTTGACATGCGACAAGCTTACAATGCGTAATATGCGTCTTTTGGCAACTCGTGTTACGAGGACCAGAAGATCGATAGAACACGATAGGAAAAAGCAGAGTCCAATGCAGAGCACCTAACCCACCGAGAGGATCTCCGGAATTCGCGCGATGGCTATAATCGAATCACCCGAAATTGTTCGAGCGGGAATAGGCAATTCGACGCGCATGATGTATGCATGCCATGACCGGATTGTTTTGATCCGGTGCACGACTAACTAAGATCGTGATCACGTGGACAAATAAAGCTGAATCGAAGACCGCGTGTTTCACGAAATCTCAAACTGGAATTAATTAACTAGCCGTGCACAGCCGGAGTAGGACAGGAGCGCCGCGCCGCCGCGCCGGTGCTCGCCGGATGTTTTATTTGCACTCTTCCGTTCAACTTTATCGAGAGAGAACCCCGTAACAAAAGGGATCAATCATTTGCCTCGTTCGAATTCGAGGCGAAACGGGAAAATTTGTTCTTTGGCATTGCCGATGACAGAATGTGTCACGCGTTCCCGTTGATTTTTTTTTCAAATAGCAGCTCGCGTTACGGGAGTTTTCGTCGATTGATCGCTTGATCAATTAATTCGCCCTGTAACGTAAATCGAGTCGAATATTCTTATACAGTAGACTCCCATACAACGCGATGAGAAAATTGTTTAAAATTACTGTGTATCTCTATATCTTCCGTGGCAGTGAGCGTACGGTAGTCTTACGCAATGTTTTGTACGTGTACTGTACATTTACTGCAACATACAATACACACACTGCCCGAAATTACCATATAGCCACCTGATTTTCTGGTCAAATCTTATAATTATGTCATAGTAATGAGAATCTGATGCACGATAGCATTTTGGAATTAATAAAAGAAACCATTTACACGATTACATTCATAGATATATTATTTATTTACAGAAAAACGTAAAGTTATATAGTTCAACAAAAAACGAACTGCGAAATTTCCATAAAGCCACACGTTTTTTAAGTAGATAACATCAAGATTATCGAAAATTTCTTCTATATTTACAAATTAATACTCACAAGGGAACATATTCAGATGCGAAAATCCGATTTTGATGAAACTTATGGGAGCTTATAGTTCTTTGAAAAATATTTGACACGTGTTTTTTTTTATCGGCAACCATCCACTTTGAAGGGGTGAAAACAGCCCTCAAAGTTGTGGGTCATAACCATATTTTTCGAGATATCTCGGAAACCAGAGGTCGAAAAATATGCATTTTTTTTTAAATTGTGTGTTTTTCAATGGGAAATGTAGTCGCGAAAGAAAATCTTAACAAAAGTTTTTTGTTTAAACAATATATTAGAAATTTGATTTTTTTTGCAGTTTCTCTTATTTATTCTTAGTTCATTTTAATGTAAACTTGAGTGTGTGATCTTTGATCCAAAATAGGGGATACACGTTTCAGGATTTTCTTTTTTTGCCATTTAACAATAATTATGCATAATGGAAGATAGTCTTGCACCTGGCGTGTGGAGGAATTCTGGCTTGTTTTATCGAAATATAAGCATTTAGTATAAACGTATATAGTATTTTAAACAATACCACTGGATTATATGTCGTTTATTGTTTTATCAGTAGCTAAAGAAGGAGGCGTAGGTAGCAGCGTGACGCGGTGCTAATTACCGCGGCGGAGTAAGGGTATACGGGTAATTGACGGCTTCAATTGAATAAATTGTCCAACAATTTTGAGTTTCATCTACTCAATTTTTCTATAAATGCATTCTGCAGTTTAGTAATAACTATAGTGGTTGATCGAATTACTATGAACAAATGGAAAATTGCACAGATTGTAGCTCCTGTGACAGGAGTTGGGCAAAATTTGTATTTAAAATTTAAACTATTTAAATACAAATTTCGAATAACGAATAAAAGATACAAAATTTGTATTCGTTATTCGAAGGTTCGAATACAAAAGTACCCTTTACTCGACTTTTATTTAAATAATTTTGTATTCACCCCTGTCTTTATGATTATTGTATTGCATTATACATATGTATTTACATTTATTGTATTAGATTGTTCAGAAAGTCGTTTCGTTTTCTCAAAGGAAAAGTGAACGCCAATTTTTGACCATTTACAATAAGTTTCAAGACATTTTGTTTTATGATCAGTTCCAAGCAAATTGGTTGGGTGAAACTCAGAACAGCAAAAGATCAGAAAAATTTCAGAATGCTGTAATGTTATGTATTTTTAACCGACTTCGAAAAAGGAGGAGGTTACTCAATTCGATCTGTATGTGCCTTTTTTTTCGCTTTTTTAATGTAACGAAGTCGTTAAGGGGTGAATTCGATTTTTATTGTATTGTATTTTTATTGTACATTTTTATTTTGCATACAGATCCGCAGGCTACACGAGAAACGAAATTACTTTCCGTACGACGTAATATTTCGTTTATTCAAATGATCGAAACAGTGTATTGTGTTTGTATCTCGTTTTTGTAAATCGTCCAATGGTGTTTCCAGGTAAACGAATTTACATCACGAAAAGAAAATCATTGTTTCCCGGTTAATTACGATATTCAATATTCCAGCATGAAACCTTGTATAGATGTTATTCACATAATGGCTATTAATGCAATATATTCGGTATTTTGTAGCATTATTAACACAATGGAACGTAATGCGTTGATTAAAGTGAAACTGGAAGCTGAATCATATTTAGATGTGGCTTAACCTAATTTACATTAGATTGTAGGATCAACGCGTGACATATAAACTATTTTGAAACAACGTCGCAATTATTATTTATTATGTAGGCTAATTTGCACGATGTAAATCATTGAATGTGCACGGTGCAATGAAATTTCAACAGGATTCCAATAACTTTCTACCGCATAATAAAATCGTTACACTGTGGGAGATGAAATTCTAATTACAAAATGTTTCTTGCAAACAGTAAAGATAAGAATTTGCATAAACTTCTAATTTATTAGACATCTAGTGTGTGATATCGACATGAGAGTGGAAGTATTGTATTTGTATACCTTTTAAAAACGAATAACTTTTTCAAAATTGGACCTAACAGCTTGAGTTTTTTTGGAGACGCTTGAAGCTTTAATAGTTTTTTTTTTAATTTACTTACTTTCTTTTTTATTTATTGGTCGCAATTGCGAAGGAGACAATAAAGGTCAGAATTTTTTAATTTTTTATCTCTGGTGCCCGTAATGAAAATTTAAAACATGTATTTTGGTTGACGCATGAAAAAGCTATGAGCGTTGTAAGATGTAAAAATCTTTCAATTTATTGATTCTTACAAGATTTGCAATTTTCAATCAATTATTGATAACAATCTGGATCGATTTCGATGGAACTTTGTACATGTATACATTTACTTAGATTTAAAATATATATGTTTTTAAATTTTCATTACAGGCGCAGATAAAAAATTAAAAAATGGTGACCTGTATTGTTTTCTTCGCAATCGCGACCAATAACAATTAAAAAGAATTATTTACACATTAGCTAGTAAACTAATCCTTCTAATGTCTGAAAAAAGAACTCGAGCTGTTGGATCGAATTTTGAAAAAGTTATTCGTTTTTAAAAAGTGTACGAATACTTTGTACACCCATTGTAATTACACATCTCCCCCGGTGGCCCCCGGTCTCATAACAGTTTGTAACTTGAAGAAGCGACGTAATGTCGCCAATATGACGGCACTCGTCCTCAAAGAGTTAATCGACTGCATTCCGAATTTCGTTTTGACCTAAAGCGAATTTGTTCGTCAGAGTTTGAAATGAGAAAGCTTCGAACGCTGGCATCGAGGTGTTAATGCGACCGGTATATTTATGCTCGCATCTATTCGAAAGAGCGTCACATTTCCGCGTTCAAACTCGACATTAGCATGCTAATGGCGCCGATAAGAGTATAAGCGGCCCACGCTTTGGGCACCTGTTACGCAGGGAAACGCGCGTTTCGTAGGCAGTTCTGTTCGCAGTTAGGCAAACATCTTGGGCACCGACCCCGCAATGTACATACAGTCGGTGTGCAGTGTACGGTATACATGTATATTCATTATAGCCACTTTCTGATTAATAAACTTTTTAAATGGAAGTACATATGTATGTATTTATTGAAGCGACTTGAGTATTGAATCTTATGTTCCCCTCGCAGGAATGACACCGTTTAACGTGTGTCTAAATAAATCTATAATTTAATCTAAATAAATAAATAAGATGTAGTGGGGTAAGTCCGCCCTAGCTTTTGCAAAGTTGGACTTTAAACTGATGTATTTCCAGTCTGGTGTGTAAAAACTTAACGTCCTTGGTATCAAACTCTTGCCACGGTTATTAATGATGAATTAGTATTGTGTAGGATTTTAATTTTGCTTGAAAATTATCATTCTGATAGGATATTGTACAAAGTGTGAACTAGGATGCACTTGCTTAAAAATGCTTTCGAATCTTGTTTCAAGTGCTACGGGGCAAGGAAAGAATGATTATCAAGCCTGCTACAAAATTCTTTTTATTGCCTTTAATTTACCTGAAATAACAACACAGAATATATTAATAACTTGTAAATTATTTCACGTTCAGGGTAACCTCAAAGTTGTACGTGTACCTCGCACGTGACTGTTTGGCATTGGTTGATTTAAGCGAGGAAAACACCTTTATTCTTGGGCGACAGCTATGTCGAATAGTTCATAGTAACTTATACTACATTAATAAATACAAGCTAGAGAAATTTCGTTGATATTATAATAATAATAACCAATTAACGGACTTGCCCCGTAGACGGACTTACCCCACTTCACCTTAATTAAATTTAGATATTCTTATTGGGTGAAATTGGTTTACAAAAGTTTGAATTTGATTTGCAAAAGGTTTGTTGAACGCGAGTGAATTTGGAGTGCAAAACCTATAGTGCTTGTTATTTCAACATTATATGGAATTCATTTAGTGTTAATATCCTTTTCCTAGAAATATCTCGAAAGAAGAAATACATAATATCACTCAGACCACTTTCATAATTATGATCTTAAAATTGTAATTGTAATATTGAATTGAAGAGAAAAAAGAATTGCGCAGACCGTATTCGCAACACGAATTCGTCAGATTTTTAATTACACGCTGGGTCTACTGTTTACCCGTACCTACATCCCTTTCAGAACCGTAGAAATCGAATTACAGCGGGTTGATTAAAAATTGGTAGTTGACGTCCCGAGTTTGACTTTAAATAGATTTCTACGATCCCAGCGAGGGGATGTGATTTGTAACTCTCCCTTGTACGTATTTTTCTTTTAATTAGAATCTCTTGGCCGCTGAAAGGAATCTTCTATCGACGTTTGATGAACCGGCATGCTTCAATGAATGCTCTCGCTTTTTAATAATTGCTCGATCGCCTAAGAAAGGAACGAACCAGAATATTATCTCTGTTGCCTTCTAATTTAGAACACCCTCGAGCGCTACAATTAATCGAATTATCTCCGCAGCTGTGCTGTAATTCGTTGCGAAAACAGAGCTTTTTCATTACACTATCCGACGGTGACGAAACAGAGAAAAGTTCAAATGGAATAATAATAACAAACGGAATAATATGGGCGTTTCGAACGACGTTTGTTGTTTGCATTTTTTGCGGAAGCTAATTGCACTGCCGTCCATAAGTCACCGAACACTTATCCAAATTTGGATACAGACGATTTTTTGTTATTATTAAAGGACCTATATTATGAGATGAAAATGGTATTTACTAATTTTCTCGAATGTAGAGAACATGTAAATCAAATCTGATCAAAATATCCCATATTTTCTCAATTTTCATTATAATTCATATATTTTCTAATTTTTCAAATTTAAGTGGGGTAATTGTTCTCCAATTTCGCTTCTAGAGCTCTTTTTTCCAACATTTACTCAAATAGTATATGTACATATACATATTTAATTTTGCACTGAAATATTATCGTATAATAGCTGCATCTAATCAAAATAAAACAATCAAATCAAGCTGGAAGCTTGTATTCTTTAATTATAATTATTTACCATTCTATTGAACATAAGTAAGTGTCTGATGATTTATGGGCGGGAATGTACATGATAACTAGACTGCGGATCTTTATGAAATATAAAAATTTTCTTCGTTAATTATGATACAATACACAGAAACCGTACAAGAATTTCATTCCATCTTTAATAATTTCAAGAAATTGAAAATAACATACATTAATGTTTTTACTGTTTCCAATTAAATCCACCCATTTTTATCATAAATGCATAAAATCCGCAGTCGAAGTTTACGATTTGAATTTTACCAATGTACACCCGTCGAAGATGATTAAAAGAACGGCACACTTTGTCCAGAATATTTGAACAATTTCTTCGAACGCGTTCTACGAACTGTGAAAACGGAAGTCGGGAGAAACTCTGTAACACAGGGTGTAGTGGGAATAACCTTTACAGATCTTTATTGGAAATTGATTTCACCTCGAATCCTTCTCTCTTATTAAATTATTAAATAAAAAGTCTTTTAGCCCTCGGACAGCGGTCCTTCTTGTCTTCAACCATGAAGTTGATGTTGCTTAACACCATTCGTAGCGTTGTGCACATTTTTGAAGATACTTCTTGTGAGACCATTAGCCTTTCTAATAATCACAATGTAACGTTTGATTCGTTCAATTTAATCCACCTTGATACTGTGGGTCAGAATAGACCCCGGTTCCGCTGTCGAAGGGTTAATAAGGACAGTTGCTTTCAGAGTTCCAGAACAGAATAATCTCCTAATAATACACAATACGCAATAACTATAGATTTGGACAGAGTTGTGCTAATTTAAATACATTGTAATTGAATTACATTGTATTTTATACACACGGTATTTGAAGTACATTGTAAACACGAGTGTAATCGAAATACAATGTGATCGAAATACAAATAGATCAAAAATTTTTAAATTGTGACCCTTACTTTTTCCTTCGTTATTGCGACCAAAAGTTTTAAAAGAATTATTTACACATTAGCTATAGTAAACTAATCCTTCTAAGGTCTAAAAAAAACTCCAGCTGTTGTGACCAATTTTGAAAAAGTCATTCGTTTTTAAAAGGTGTATCTACAGTATACGCACAGTATTTTCATACATTATAAATTAAATGAATTGATATAATTACTAGACTGCGGATCTTCATGCAAAATAAAAATTGTCTGCATCGATATTGCAGCGAAATGGAAACCAAATTGAATGTTATTTCTTCCATTAATGATTTTAATAGAGGAGAAATCATATATTGACATCTTTAATTTTTTTAATATTTCAACAATTTTTTGAATTTCATCTACTCAATATTACTATAAATGCGTAAAGATCCGCAGTCTAGTAATTACTCTTAAATAAGTATTTGATGTACGTCTTTGCAATAAATAAAATTTAAAAACTTACTTAAAAATACTTTATTTGTAAAAGGTTGAAATTAAATTGCAGAACGGTGAATTTGAAGTACAAAACCTGGATCTAACGGTTCATTTTTGACAATATCGTAAAAATTACATTGAATGAATTTAGTGTAGAATAATGTGATATGGAATAACTGATAAACTCATTTTTTTAAATTTTGACTTAGACCACTTTTATAATTACGGGCACATAATAGTGGCTCTACTTTTTATTAAAATTGAAGTATACGATTTATATCAGACAGGAATATTGTTTATTGTTTTTCTCCGACTAATGGATTAGAATCTAACGATCTTTCGACATAATTTTAAAATTATCTTTGAATCTAAATGAATTCCTCATCCAATGGGATCCCTCAGTTTTCATTTGAGCCTTCAAAAGTTCGACAATTTCCACGGGAATACACTTGAAAATCGATTTGAAGTGATCTCGTAAAATCCGGTTGCTTTGCCAGGAACTGTGTATTGGGATTTATGAATTTTCCTACATGATTTGGAATTTTTCTTCAAATCTACGTGAACCTGTCAAGAAGTGAAATCTTCCAGCTTTCATTCGTGCCCTCAAAGGTTCGAAAATTTCCCTGAGAATATACTTCAAAATCGATTGGATATGATGCAATTTAAATTTCTACGGAAAAGCATCGGAAAATTATTTCTCCGACATCCATCGAACGAGCGCTTGAGCCTTATACCTATTCTGACCATTTTTCAAGTTAACGAACAGTCATTTTATATTTTGTAAAAGTTTGACCAGTCGAACCCGAGTCGCACTGGATCTAGTTCTCGAATGCACCGTACCACCGACGAGGTACTATTAAAGACTGCCAGCCTTATGGGAGTTGGCGAGCCCGAATTTTTCGGTGTTTCTTACGCCCTCTAGGATATATTCTGGCTCCATCCAGAGAAACAGAAGGCCAACGACGGCATTTTGTCGGTGAAGAAGACCACTGAGGAGATTCTCGTCGCGATGCATCGGCGAGAATGCGAATTATCACGAAACTATATCGATTATTATTAAATGTTACATTCTCCGCCATATTTCAGACGATGTTTTGGCATTATTGTGGCACTATTTCGAATTTTTAGCGATGTGGTATATCAGATCACTGTAACTTTCACGTTATCCCCGCGCCCACTCGCGCCCACTTACTGGTCCCGCGGAATAACACAGGGGCTGGCAGTCTTTAATAGTATCTCGTCGGTGGCCCGGTTACCGGGCTCGCTGAATAGCACAGGGGCTGGCAGTCTTTAATAGTATCTCGTCGGTGACCGTACTCAAAGCGTAGAGGACGCTAAAATCACTGGTATTTTAAGGTGACGGTACTACAGATTTCTATGGATACCAAGCACTCGTCGGCGACGAGATACTATCACCTCTCGTCAGTGCTATCACAGACGAGATATAGGAATAGACGACACACCGACGAGATACTATTCTGGTCGGTGGTGGAACTTATATATAAGTAGCCACGTACGTCCCTAAAACGTACGCAGAATGGACGTAGGACGTTTGGACGTGAACTGGACCTGAAACGTACGTTTTAGGGACGTACGTGGCTACTTGGGTAGCGATGTGGTATTTCAGATCACTGTAAGTTCCACGTTATTCCCGTGCCCTCTTGCCTATGTCGCTGAATAGCACAGCACCGACGAGAGGTGGCACAGTCACCGACAAGATTTCGTGATAATTCGCATTCTCAGTGAGTCTTCTTCACCGACAAAATGCCGTCGATGGCCTTCTGTTTGTCTGGCTGGAACCAGAATATATCCTAGAGGGCGTAAGAGAACACCGAAACACCGACGAGATATAAAGGTAGGCGCACAGTAGACCGCATCGCGGCGGCACCGACGAGATACTATTAAAGACTGCCAGCCCCTGTTATTCAGCGGGACAGTAAACGGGCGCGACGGGCGCGGGGATAACGTGAAACTTACAGTGAACTGAAATACCACATCGCTAAAAGTTCTACCAACGACGAGATACTCGTCAAGTAGAAGAAGAATGATATAGTATTTACCCATTCTGTAATTGCCTTATAATACTATCACCGACGAAATACTATCCCGTCTCTTTACTTAAATAGAACCAGACGATATATGACATTGTTCACGCCCGGGGCAAATCAGCTTGGATAATACATATATTTTGATCTGAAGGAAGGTAAAATTGCAAAATGTTGTGAAAGACAATACGTATAGGAATAGAATTTATTGAAAAATCAACATATTTATTAAATGTGCAGCTATTAGCTCGATATTATCCTTTATTCATAAGACACTAAAAGTTCTTACAAATAGAGGTTAATACCGATTGCCCAGGTCTCACCACGAGGAGGTTGCTGCACGAGAGACCCGAAAGGGAGTCAGAACGAATGCAATATTCCTTCTGCCTCCCTTTCTTACAACAACGGACTTATACTAAATTACGCAAGTATGTATGTCGAGTAATTATCGCGGAGCAAAAGGTGTGAATCGGAGAAGAAGTCTCCGATCCACGGGGAATTAAAGGCAAATCAGGCAGAAGGCTCTGATTCTTTCAAAGTAAAAAATAAGAGCGAACCAGAGCAGAAGGCTCTGGTTCGAAGGTGACGCGGCGCGTACAATGCTTGCAGTGCAGCTCCGGTCAGAGCCAATACCTGACGTGTCCTCACCAAGAGGAATGGACAGTGAGAAGTGTTCAAACGTAACACCATCTCTCTGCCAACTACCTGCCACCAGGCAACGCAATGCATTGAGATGACGTGGGTAGGATGACGAACAGAGAATTTCTCTGCCAACTACCTGCCACCAGGCAACGCAAAACATTGAGGTAACGTGGGTAGGATTACGAACAGAGAGAATGGCAATACGAGTGAACAGGTCTCAATGAACCACCCCTCTCAATGTATCGACGCCGAATACCGGCTCCAATCGGTCTGGTACATACAAGCAAGGTCCGACACAGCAGAAGGCTGTGTCGGAATCAAGAAAACGAGTCGAGTAAAGTGACGTTACGGCAATAATTACTCGACATATTTAGAACGACGATATACAATCTTAATAACTAACGCACGCAAGTCGATGGAATTATACTAAATTACGCACGCAAGTCGAGCAATTATCGCGGAGCAAAAGGTGTGAATCGGAGAAGAAGTCTCCGATCCACGGGGGATTAAAGGCAAATCAGGCAGAAGGCTCTGATTCTTTCAAAGTGAAAAATAAGAGCGAACCAGAGCAGAAGGCTCTAGTTCGAAGGTGACGCGGCGCGTACAATGCTTGCAGTGCAGCTCCGGTCAGAGCCGATACCTGACGTGTCCTCACCAAGAGGAATGGACAGTGAGAAGTGTTCAAACGTAACACCATCTCTCTGCCAACTACCTGCCACCAGGCAACGCACTGCATTGAGATGACGTGGGTAGGATGACGAACAGAGAATTTCTCTGCCAACTACCTGCCACCAGGCAACACAATGCGTTGAGATGACGTGGGTAGGATTACGAACAGAGAGAATGGCAATACGAGTGAACAGGTCTCCATGAACCACCCCTCTCAATGTATCGACGCCGACTACCGGCTCCAACCGGTCTGGTACATACAAGCAAGGTCCGACACAGCAGAAGGCTGTGTCGGAGTCAAAAATACGAGTCGAGTAAAGTGACGTTACGGCAATAATTACTCGACATATTTAGAACGACGATATACAATCTTAATAACTAACGCACGCAAGTCGATGGAATTATACTAAATTACGCACGCAAGTCGAGCAATTATCGCGGAGCAAAAGGTGTGAATCGGAGAAGAAGTCTCCGATCCACGGGGGTTCAAAGGCGAATCAGGCAGAAGGCTCTGATTCTTTCAAAGTGAAAAATAAGAGCGAACCAGAGCAGAAGGCTCTAGTTCGAAGGTGACGCGACGCGTACAATGCTTGCAGTGCAGCTCCGGTCAGAGCCGATACCTGACGTGTCCTCACCAAGAGGAATGGACAGTGAGAAGTGTTCAAACGTAACACCATCTCTCTGCCAACTACCTGCCACCAGGCAACGCACTGCATTGAGATGACGTGGGTAGGATGACGAACAGAGAATTTCTCTGCCAACTACCTGCCACCAGGCAACGCACTGCATTGAGGTAACGTGGGTAGGATTACGAACAGAGAGAATGGCAATACGAGTAAACAGGTCTCCATGAACCACCCCTCTCAATGTATCGACGCCGAATACCGGCTCCAATCGGTCTGGTACATACAAGCAAGGTCCGACACAACAGAAGGCTGTGTCGGAATCAAGAAAACGAGTAACGTGAATTTAAGACAATAATTACTCGACTTACTCGGGTGCGGCCTATCGGCGATTCGGGTACCCCGGGGACGCGACTCCCCGTACTCACTCACGGATGCGGCCGTGAGTGAGCCCCTGGGGGATCTCCCTCGGCGAATAAAACTACACCTTCGTGGTACGTCCTCTTCTTGGTGTGTCCTCTTCTTGGTGTGTCCTCTTCTTGGTGTGTCCTCTTCTCGGTGTGTCCTCTTCTCGGTGTAACCTCTTCATGGTGTATTCTAGCTGAAACAGACTAATAATAGTTAGACATAACAATACGTAACCCAGCACACGAGAGCAAACCTAAGACCAGTTCACGAGAACCAAACAAACCCCGCACACGAGTGCGAATCTAACCAGCTCACGAGAGCCAACCTAATACCAGCTCACGAGAGCCAACCTAATACCAGCTCACGAGAGCCAAACAAACCCCGCACACGAGTGCAAATCTAACCAGCTCACGAGAGCCAACCTAATACCAGCTCACGAGAGCCAACCTAATACCAGCTCACGAGAGCCAAACAAACCCCGCACACGAGTGCAAATCTAACCAGCTCACGAGAGCCAACCTAATACCAGCTCACGAGAGCCAACCTAACACCAGCTCACGAGAGCCAAACTAACACCAGCTCACGAGAGCCAAACTAACCCCGCACACGGGTGCGGCCTATAGGCGATTCGGGTGCCCCGGGGACGCTACACCCCGTACTCACTCACGGCCCCATCCGTGAGTGAGCCCCTGGGGGATCTCCCTCGGCGAATAAAACTACAACTTCGTGGTACGTCCTCTTCTTGGTGTGTCCTCTTCTTGGTGTGTCCTCTTCTTGGTGTGTCCTCTTCTTGGTATGTCTTCTTCTTGGTGTATTCTAGCTGAAACAGACTAATAATATAGTTAGACATAACAATACATAACCCTGCACACGAGTGCAAATCTAACCAGCTCACGAGAGCCAACCTAATACCAGCTCACGAGAGCCAACCTAACACCAGCTCACGAGAGCCAAACTAACCCCGCACACGAGTGCAAATCTAACCAGCTCACGAGAGCCAACCTAATACCAGCTCACGAGAGCCAAACTAACCCCGCACACGGGTGCGGCCTATAGGCGATTCGGGTGCCCCGGGGACGCTACACCCCGTACTCACTCACGGCCCCATCCGTGAGTGAGCCCCTGGGGGACCTCCGATCGGAGGAATGCCAATTTTGAATACGGAATTAAATCACGCACACGAATGCGAATGTAACCAGCTCACGAGAGCCAACCTAACACCAGCTCACGAGAGCCAAACTAACCCCGCACACGGGTGCGGCCTATAGGCGATTCGGGTGCCCCGGGGACGCGACTCCCCGTACTCACTCACGGATGCGGCCGTGAGTGAGCCCCTGGGGGACCTCCGATCGGAGGAATGCCAATTTCAAACAAGATGAGAAAATTTGTAGGAAGAGGGACTTGTGAAACACGACATATTTACAACGATGATATACAATCTTAATATATAGATCGTATATAACTAACTTCAAAATACACTGTAGTCTTCTTCCTCTTCGTTAATGTGTCCTCTTCATTTGGTGTGTCGTCTTTGTTAGCAGCGGGCTGTTGTAATCTAGCTGAAACAGACTAATCGTATTTAGAAACAATGCAGTTGAATACGGATTTAAATCACGCACACGAATGCGAATGTAACCAGCTCACGAGAGCAAATATAAACCCGCACATAAGCGCAAACCTAACCATGCACATGAGCGCGAATACAACCAAAGAACCAGCTCATGAGACCAATTATAATCCTGCATACGAGTGGGACGCTCAAAATTTAATTTTTATAAAGAATAAAATTGATAAATTTGAAGAAGACTCAATAGTCTTCATTGAAAGTCTCGATAAAAATTTCAAAAGTATGAAGGACGAATTTAAAAAGACAAAAGAAGTTTTGAAAAATATTAGTAATCAAACTTACCGTTGTTCCTTGAATTGACAGTTGAAGGTAGGCCAGGGTAACTGTAGATGACCTCTAGTCCACCTCTGGTCCGCCTCTGGTCCCTCCGGTTCTCCTGGCGCTCCTGGTCCCGCAGCACGTCCGCTCACCCCGCTTCCCACGCCCCCACTGACTGACCGCCGGTGAGCTCTCGCCGATCTGCCGAGCTCGAGCGGCGCCCCCCACTCCGCCGAATATCGATCGATGTCGATCGCCGTGACAATTATTGAAAAATTTATTATTTCCAGCTGGTTAATGTTTATAACAATTCTATTTGACAGCGATGTCCACAAGCAATCCCTTGGCTATCTGACCACCTAATTTTTTAGTCAAAGTGGCTAATAGTTTTCGTGATACGTAATAACTTTTAAACCATAACATTCGCACGCATTAATTTATTCGATACAATTCACAGATAAATTTATTATATCTGGCTGTTTAATGTTTATAACAATTCCTTTTTCTAACGATGTTAACGAGCACTCCCTTGACCACCTTGCCATCTAAATTTTTCGTAAAAATAGACAATAAAACTCGAAATATAGAATAACTTTTAAACCATGAACATTCGCACGCATTAATTTATTCGAAATTGATTTTTATTATATAGAAGATAATGCCATGAGACATTTATTAATTCTAGCCACATAATTAATGTTTATAATAATTCCTTTTGCCAACGACGTGGACAAGTACTCTTATCTTAAGAGAATAACTATAACTCCGCACACGAGTGCGAAAACCACCAACGAAGCAGCTCACAAGAGCAATTATAATCCTGCATACGAGTGGGACGCTCAAAATGTAATTTTTATAAAGAATAAAATTGATAAATTTGAAGAAGACTCAATAGTCTTCATTGAATGTCTCGATAAAAATTTCAAAAGTATGAAAGGCGAGTTTAAAAAGACAAAAGCAGTTTTGAAAAATATTAGTAATCAAACTTACCGTTGTTCCTTGAATTGACAGTTGAAGGTAGGCCAGGGTAACTGTAGATGACCTCTAGTCCACCTGTGGTCCGCCTCTGGTCCCTCCGGTTCTCCTGGCGCTCCTGGTCCCGCAGCACGTCCGCTCACCCCGCTTCCCACGCCCCCACTGACTGACCGCCGGTGAGCTCTCGCCGATCTGCCGAGCTCGAGCGGCGCCCCCCACTCCGCCGAATATCGATCGATGTCGATCGCCGTGACAATTATTGAAAAATTTATTATTTCCAGCTGGTTAATGTTTATAACAATTCTATTTGACAGCGATGTCCACAAGCAATCCCTTGGCTATCTGACCACCTAATTTTTTAGTCAAAGTGGCTAATAGTTTTCGTGATACGTAATAACTTTTAAACCATAACATTCGCACGCATTAATTTATTCGATACAATTCACAGATAAATTTATTATATCTGGCTGTTTAATGTTTATAACAATTCCTTTTTCTAACGATGTTAACGAGCACTCCCTTGACCACCTTGCCATCTAAATTTTTCGTAAAAATAGACAATAAAACTCGAAATATAGAATAACTTTTAAACCATGAACATTCGCACGCATTAATTTATTCGAAATTGATTTTTATTATATAGAAGATAATGCCATGAGACATTTATTAATTCTAGCCACATAATTAATGTTTATAATAATTCCTTTTGCCAACGACGTGGACAAGTACTCTTATCTTAAGAGAATAACTATAACTCCGCACACGAGTGCGAAAACCACCAACGAAGCAGCTCACAAGAGCAATTATAATCCTGCATACGAGTGGGACGCTCAAAATTTAATTTTTATAAAGAATAAAATTGATAAATTTGAAGAAGACTCAATAGTCTTCATTGAAAGTCTCGATAAAAATTTCAAAAGTATGAAGGACGAATTTAAAAAGACAAAAGCAGTTTTGAAAAATATTAGTAATCAAACTTACCGTTGTTCCTTGAATTGACAGTTGAAGGTAGGCCAGGGTAACTGTAGATGACCTCTAGTCCACCTCTGGTCCGCCTCTGGTCCCTCCGGTTCTCCTGGCGCTCCTGGTCCCGCAGCACGTCCGCTCACCCCGCTTCCCACGCCCCCACTGACTGACCGCCGGTGAGCTCTCGCCGATCTGCCGAGCTCGAGCGGCGCCCCCCACTCCGCCGAATATCGATCGATGTCGATCGCCGTGACAATTATTGATAAATTTATTATTTCCAGCTGGTTAATGTTTATAACAATTCTATTTTACAGCGATGTCCACAAGCAATCCCTTGGCTATCTGACCACCTAATTTTTTAGTCAAAGTGACTAATAGTATTCGAGATATGGAATAACTTTTAAACCATGAACATTCGCACGCATTAATTTATTCAATACAATTCACAGATAAATTTATTATTTCTGGCTGTTTAATGTTTATAACAATTCCTTTTGTTAATGATGTTAACGAGCACTCCCTTGACCACCTTGCCATCTAATTTTTTCGTGAAAATAGACAATAAAACTCGAGATCGAGAATAACTTTTAAACCATGAACATCCGCACGCATTGATTTATTCAACATAATGATACATTTATTAATTCTAGCTAATTAATGTTTATAATAATTCCTTTTGCCAACGATGTGGACAAGATGTAACCTTGACCCTTGACCACCTTGCCATCTAATTTTTTACAGTAAAGTCTTTTCAACATATTTCTGTTCTCACAGATCGCGATTCTTGGAACATTTATGTATAAAATAGTGAAAGGTAATAATTCTCGTTTATGAAATGTTTTGAAATTACAAATTGGGGTGTCTTTATATAAAATTTGAAATATTGTTGATTTTCCTAAAAAATTATGCTTCAATAATATATTTCTAGTTATTCTTTGTCCTTGAGTTTTGCTTTTAATATTGAAACCAACATCGTCTGAAATATCTGCTCGGTACAGAATGAAGAGAGGACGAGGTAAGGACCACGGCCGCTCTTGGTTAGCGAATAGCAGCCCCGACAGGAGAGTACGGCGATAATACGTGGACGCCTGTCGAACGAGAGAGGACAGAAACATCTCCTGGACGCCCGAGTTCGATACAGGAGAGTACAGGATAATTCCTGGACGCCTGTTTAGAGTATGTACCGCGAAACCTAGCTAGAGTACACGTGTGAATTTTGAGAAAATGTTTGCGCATTGAAACTTAAGCGTCCGAACGCTTTTATCCATCTCACCTCCTGTACCCAAAACCCTAATCCAAAAAAATAAATTCTGTCTGTCCAGATATTCCCTGTTCAAACTCATTCTGAAACACCATGGCTACACTTTTATTTATACACATCAAATGTGTTTGATGCTAAAGCGTAAATACCGTTCTAAATATGAAGTTTATGCTTCGAAACTGTAATTATTTTTGCGCCAATCTAAATAACGGCACGCTTAAAAATAAATCCGAGTACTAGTTGGAGGTGCAAGAAATTTGTGGGTTCAACGAACCCTTTCATAGGACATCCAGGATTGATGATGACGTCTGAACATGGAGTCACTAATTTATTTCTTTGCAGACAACCGTTGAAACAGAGGATCGTCGCTAGAAACGACGAACAAGACGGAGAATTCGATGTCTTTTACATTATTACTAGAGTGATAAAACTAAATGTAGCGATCGGATGACACATTTATTTCGATGACAGACCTTCCTGAAATGCCCTCCGGTCCCGATGACGCGGCAACTGTCGACAGAACGTAGGCGGGAATTTAGCGATCAACGGACGAGATTGTTCTAAACATTGTTCTCAAAAAATTGTACTATTCTCACGATTTCTGAGCGACAGTGTCGCGACAGATTGACAAACTGACTTTTTTTTTACATAGGAAGGCTTGTCGCGTGGTCTTCTTGTGACAAAAGTATTTTTATAATATAATAATAACCGATACGAATTTTATTATCAATTTATACGTATGAAACGGATAAAAGTGAACTAACTGAATACAATAATGGTATTCGGTTGTAACATAAATACGTTCGAAGGTAAGTACAAATACGTATGTTATCATTTCAACGATTTAGTTATAACTCATATAAAACATTTCGCAAGGTTTAAAGTTCGAAAAAATTTTAAACCGAACTTTCTTTTACAATTCAAAGTCATTAGTTATTACTAATTATTAATTTATTCGTTATTCTTCTTGTTTTCATTTTTTATTCATTTTATTTTTTATTACATAGAGTCTCCAAGAACAATTATGTTCCTATGCTCTCCACCAATCAGAAGCAATCACGAAAAATCACTGTGAGCCCATCTCTATCCCTTACTAGTTTTTTATTAGCAACCCTAATGGTTAAAGAGCGGCGTTCTGGAGGAACGAAAATATCATTCTCGGATGAGAAACTTGCAAATGTTTGTGAATTTATTTCCTATGATTTCTTTGGTTGGTTTGCTGTTCCGTTACTATCACTCATATACGGAAATATCAAGTTTAAACTTTTTTTGTCCGCCTCTGTATGCGTCATCCGTCGCGAGTGTGTGAAAGTACCATGGAGTACCGTTCGCGAGTGATCTTGTCATGCCAATTTGAAGAGCTTGAAGAGAACATAAGACGGACAAATCAAAAGCGTGTTGAGGCCATCTCTAGACAAGCCGGTAGATGGAATCGTGTGTTCGCATCAACGCCGACGTAGATTCGGGGGGAGCGGTTTATAGAAGCAGCGAGACAGTTAGAGGAACAGAAAGGGAGACAGAGAGAGAAAGAGAGAGAGAGAGAGAGAGAGAGTTGAGAAAGAGAGAAAAGATGCGGGAGGAGAGACAAGGGTAAAAACTACAAAAATAAAATTGGACGGAACTAAAAGAGATCAGAGAAAAGTAACAGTCGTGGCGATCGTGTTTTGGCAATCGGTGACTGTTTCGCTTCGCGGATGCGTTTTCAGTCAGTTTTCGACTAGAACTTGTGCTTCAGGTGTCGATGGTACGACTGAGAAGATCTTCGAGTGTTATACACGGTCTTTTTTTCTCATTGTCAATTGGGTCATGCCGTGAATCAGTGCGTCGACGGTCCACCAAGATTAGAAATGACAAATCCTGGAAGAAATCGGTGCTTGTTCACGTTGAGATCGGCACGGTCTTAATCGTTCGAGTATGAAGTATACGTCAATCGTAGACACCACCGCAGGATATTATGTAAACGGTGTATTGGTTCCGTCGTTCAATGGGATTCTTCGGAACAAGAAAACGAACGAATTGAAGATGATCGATATCGCCACAGGGCTTTATTATCTGCTGCGCGTAAGTGTTCTTCTACCGATTGACTCACCGAACAACGTTTAAACCTGGATTCTCGTTAGTTGCAAAAAAAGAGACGGTGGTTGATCGTCATTAACTTCGATAGCTTAACACCTCGGCGGTGATAATTAGACTCCGGATATTTGTGCATTTATGCCATTCTGGCCACGTTTTAGCGCTTTCCGACCATTGTGCGCCACTGTTATTTGGTTTTCAGTAAAAATTCCTTTAAGTAAACACTCTCGCAAGCGATTAACGAGAACCCAGTTTAATTCGCACGCAAAGCACGAAAGGTACGAACAAAGTACATATATCGCAAAACAGAGGAGAATAGAAATAACCGTGGTCTCTCAGGTGCCCAGAGTAAAAGACGACGGTATCACCTTCAGGCTGCACGCGTTGACAACCGTATTGTTATTAACGTTTTCCATGATTATCAGCAGCAAGCAGATCGTGGGAAATCCAATAGAATGTGTCCACACGAGGTATTCTTAAAGATAAACTCTTTGCGAACGAAAGGTGTTGTGGTAATCATATTTACAGTGGCGGACAAAAGAAACTTTAAAATTGATATGTCGAACCAACGAACCTAACCCTGACCAACCTCCTGACGGCTCAGCTCATTGGACGATGTCTGAGTACATACCAACGTGCGCCCTTGCCTATCAAAAACGCTTAGAATCGCTATAAAATACTTTAAACATGTATAACTTTTGAACCGGTGAATTCCTAACATTAAAACTTGACTTTATGACATTTTCTAGTCGAAATCTACAGGATTATATTTTCAAAAAATCCAAAATTTTTAGTCCCGTAAGGTGAAGTTTAACCATCGAAAATATAAAGAGAAAAACTGAAGAGTAGAACTGTAGAATCACGCTATGACAGTCACGACATATCATTACTTTGCACCGTGTTCAAACCAGTAAAGATTTGATCTAGCACTACAACTTTGTGTTTATGTGTACAGTGAATTAAACAGGTAAATATGATCCAAATTGTGTCGCGTTTGGTGTCATTTCAACCAGAAAAATGTCACAAATTAATATGTTTGCTCCACGAGATCACAAAACAATCGTTTATATTTAATATGTTCGGGAACATAACCCAAACTTTTATAATTACTTAATATATCGTGACATTATTGCACTTTCAGAGGATATTAGAATATTGACATCCAACATGAATAAAATTGTCATTCGCAAAGAGTTTATGCCAACATGAAGTTGAAATGATTCAAGTAAAATGTGTGTTCACCTTTATGCAAAACCTCCTGCGACTTCAGCCTTCTATTCGCACAGAGACATACCCGTTGAGGCTTTCAACGCATATTGTTGGATACACAGCACTTATTTTGTGACCGGAGCGATGTTAGGAATACCCGGAAGCAACGTCGCAGCAGCTGGTATTGCGCCGTCCTTTGGACACCATCAATACGATTGGTATAATCGGCGAAAAAATGATTCAATCACTGCCCATGAGACGACTAGGAGCGTAAAATATTACCAGTGGGTTGTCTACGTCTTGATATTACAAGTGAGTGCAGATTTATAAACTGAAGGGTGACCCAAAAATTTCCCTCGAAGGGTTGCTTGCAATTCTCACCCCTAAAAAATTAAATGATTTTTTTCCACCCTTAATAATTTGATCACAACGGTGAAAAAAATGTATGATATGAAGGAGGTAAGTTCGAGTATTTTCGTATTTTTTTTATCCGAATATCTTAATTAACGACCGAGAAAAAAAATGATACAGTTAAGGGTATTTACCCTCATATCATCCTTATACGAAGGGTTAGCGACTTAAAATTTTAGGGGGTTATCTTTCAACCTAAAACCATTGTTTTCCGCACAATATCAATAAAATTGTGGGTGGGGCCGCTGCACGTATCTTAGTCTGCAGAAAAGTTACTGTGGTGTGACTAAATTTCTAAAAAAAAAAATGAATTTCCAAATAAAAGTATACAGGGTGAATTCGATAAAGCAGGACACCTAAATATCTCCGTTACTTTTCGTTGTACAAAAAAACTTCGTAGGACAAAGTTATACTATGTGAAGGGCCACATATAACGGTGTAAGGGAAAAAAAAATATCAAGGTCATTTTTATGAGATTTCAAGGTTATCGATGTTTTTTTAAATGGAATGATATATTTTCGTTAACGTAATGTTGTAGCTGACAAAATAACGAATTCATGCGTATAGGTGAAGGTATATCATAATTGTCCTCCTGTCAACGTCCTGTCAACAGAAACGTAAACACTTGAGATGAAATGATGTTTTTAAAATACTTGAACACAATTACAAAATGATATTACATGTGATTTGAAAACGTTGCGGGATCATTAAACATTGTAAATAATTTTGACCAGCGAAATCAATGAAAAGGTTCGGTTCGGAAGCTTTTCGGTGCAAATGCCCAATTGTCACCACGATGTTTTCAACATTTCGGATAATCTGGCAAGAAAATATTGCCAACAAAAGTTAATCGATACTCAGTCATCTTTAAATCCCAATAAAAAAATTTCACCAAATTCTTTGTTTTAATAAAAAAAAGTATGATCATGTTAATTTTTTAAACGCCACTAAGTATTTGTTGTTACATATTGTTGTAGCTGATGTCAAGACGAATCCAAAGACCTACTTAACTACGGCTTTAAGTCTTAAAATAATGCTAGAATAATTTTGTCCAGCTAGATTCGCGTTCGGCACCACTGTGCGGCGCGGCGCGGCGTTGGCCGGCAGTGAAGTAAGTAGACACTGGACAGGGTTCGCACAGGCGACCCCGGACAGCAAATGAGGATTTACTGTATTTCCTTACCGGATGTATACGCGACAGAGAGTTAACGTGGGGGAGTAGCGTCGTAGAAGGTAGAGTGGGGACATAAGTCTTAATCTGGCGACTCTGGGCCTACGTTATTGAGCATTGTACATATTTATGATATTCACTATACAGTGAGATCGAATACAGGAGCCTGAGAGGAAGTCAATAGACATTATCCCGGTTAGGAATAAAAACTACACGGTTCTGATGGAAGGAGATGCTTCCTATCTTGTCGACGGACCGGCGCGGCGCGGCGCGGCATGGCACAGGAATCAACACGTTTTACTAATGAAACACGTGTTCCCGAGGAAAGCACACAAATAGAACTCGGTAGTGTGGATATGATTGATTTGTGTTTAAGGAGTCGAGGAAACGGGAAGTGAGCTGATTGACGTGTAGGTGTTTCTAACCGTTTGGACCGAGTACAAGGCAAAACTGATTATTTTCTTTTTCACGATATGCACGGTCTTTGAACGCGCTTTCACGCGAGCTGCATTTGTCACAGGGGCGGCAGAATTTAAACCAAGATAATATTGTTGTGGCCGATTTCTTTTGCGTCCCACTGGCTCTTCCCGTAAACTCCCGTGCAGTGTATTCACAGTAGCCGTACAGTTCTTGTCTTTGTGAACGGACTGCAGCGACAATGTTTCCACTGTCGACTACTGGAGTAGTGAGAATAATTATAGGTCCATTGGGCTATTCGGTAAATTGACTTAACACTAGGTTTACGGAGCACTAAAAGTGGCTATTTTCGATTGTTTTATAAACATAATCAGAATATATTTCGTCAGACTTTTAGCGGCTTTTACCATAATACAATATACAGGGTGTCCCAGCTATCTTGATTACTATTAGATTGGCAACTAAATTCGCGACCTTTTGTTTCGTAATTCTTTTATTGTATCATTATAACCTCATTCAGTGACCATTTCTCCGGAACTGTATATCATTGGGAAGCTCTGAATTTTGCGATTAATTTGATATAAAATACTCGTGCTTACAAAATACATATAGAAATGAGTGTTTGAGAAAATGTGGAGGTCGCGGACTTAGTTGCCAACCTAATACATTAAAAATCATATAAGAATAAATGGATTTCTTTGAGCAGTAAATTTCTCGTTGCGCTGTTACGTAATTACCTATTCGGATAGTTGAAATATTTAATATCGGAAAGGACTTTGAGAACAAAGAAGCTCTTTGAATGATAAAAATGGTATGTAACTGCTACAGTGACATTACCACATAAAAGGTGGTAGGAAAGTAGGTGATCAAATAAAAGACATGTTGGAAACCAAAGAAGACAAGTTTAGATTGTACTATTTCTGTTTTTCCAAATACATGGAAAAATGGAAAAGATGCGGAGAAATATTTTGGACGAAAGTTGTAGAATAAATTGACGTGTCGAAAATTTATATAAAAGTATCAAACAAAGTATGGTTGACGTCTCAAGTGTTCCCAAAGCCTCAAGACATTAAAAGAGAACTGTGCACTTGAAATACGCTCATAATAATAGATTAAACCGGTTATTATTGAGTGAACAATGTTTTTTTATATCAAATGATCTCTAAAAAATAAACACTCAATTGACATGGAATATAAGGCGTTTTAACTTAATTTCAACACTTACTTTTCAGAGTTTTTGAAATGTCCAAACTTATATGAGAAACTTTTTTTGTCGCCGAAAACATTGTCTTCAGAAAATTTGCTATAATTTTTTATCCGTTAACGTTACCATTATACTTTCTGCAGCAAAAATGTAGCTGCCAACTATACCTTTACAACGGTGTACATTTTGTTGTGTAATTCTCACCCTATTTAATTTTTGAGGTAAAAGGCGGAACGTGTCTTAACCTTTACGACAGTCGCTTACTATAATTCGCAATGATTTTGAATTAAGATTATAAGAAACTCAAATTCGACGAACCTCGTTCACTCAACGCACTTTCTAAGCTCTGTAATGCACAACTGAGAACCCTGGTAACCCAAACTGCCAAGTATTAGGGATGGAATCAAGTACCTCGCTAACAGGTTCGAACTTTTTGATTGATTGAATTCGAACTCTCTAAAAGTGTTTCGAGAAACAGAAATAGTAGTCCTAAGTATACTCGAACCTATGCCAAACAGTTTCGAACCTTTTACAAGTACTTTGTTAAACGGAAATAATACTTGCAAGTATATTCGAATCTTGGTCGAACAGATTCGAAACTTTTATGAATATCGTACCGGAAATTTTCTGATTTTTCTAATCATTAGTGTTTTTTACCTTTAAAATCAGTTATATTGTCCTCTACTGCATAATTTAATTCAACATGTATAACTACGTATAATTTCACAATCTATCGCAAATATAGTTACGAATTTAATCAAGAAAGTGCTTAGAAGCTACTATGCAGTTCTGATTTCCAAGATTCGAGTACTACTTGTGAAAGATTCAGTTCCTTTCAACATCGAAGTGTAGGGTGTATCAAAATGACCTGACATTTTAAATTATTCGCCATTTTTTTTGTGGCGAACATAGAGTACTAATCTTTGACAATTGGCATCAGGAAGTATTGAGGTTTAGTCATGGAGAATTACACGATCGAGCAACGCATAGAAATTCTGAAAATTCACTAAAAAAAATGGTGAAAATTTTTCAGAGACGGTTCGAAAAGTCCGCACGTCTTTTGGTCCTCATAACGCACCATCTCGCAACACTGTGGCGCATAAATTCCGGTAAATCGTCAACTTAATTCGCGGAGTAGTGGTCCAAGAGTTTCTCGAACTTAACACGGACGTCGATCAATGATCTTCCAGTTTCATAGCAACACTTTAACATTCCCTTTATATCGAAGTAATTGATCTTAATATAGTTCGAAAACAGACGCGCACCGTTTTCGAACAACCGGCGTTCTAGTAGAATTTAACCTTAATATTTATTGTATCGTCGTGAGGAAACTTTGGCCCATTTATTTGAGAATGCACGCCGAGGGAGCGAGATTTCCTCCTTCGTTCGTTCGAATGTAAGCAGTTAGCACGTGGACCACTGGTGCCACTAGAGATTTCCTCGTAGATCATTCTGGCCACGTGGTCTCCGTCTAAATTAACCTTACGGGGGTCTTCTGGTCTGGAACCTTGGAAAAATTGATTTTTCTGTGTCTGCACTTTCTTGAAGCACATGCATGTGAAAACGAGTGATTTTTAAGAATTTTTTTTCAGTATAACTATTGGACATACGGGGAAACAAACAAATATTCTTTTGAATATGAAGTACAAGAGGTTTTTTTTAGTTCAATTCTTAATTATTGAGAAAATTGTTATTCACAAAAATGTTGGAGTTCCTTGAAAGGGGCGATTCCTAAGGTCATTTAACGAAGCCGCGGAGAACATTTCCGTAAAGGAAAAATTACTCGAGATGACCTGAAAGGAAGTGCAACATTTTTGGAACACCCTGTGTAGACTGCGGATTTTATGCATTCATGGAAACAATGGGTGAGTATAATTTGGAACAATAAGGAGATTATAAGGATTGAAAAGTATCAAAATATACTTACAACTTAATAATAACACCAGTAAAAAGAGAAATAAATTCAAAATGTTGCCAAGTTCGTTTTCTGTATTATCTCAAAGAATACATCATGCAGTTGTTTCAAATAGAAAGAGAAAGTTGAAATCAGGTGAAAGATTTTAAAAGATGGTCGTTGGTGAGCGGGTATAAAGTTTTAGATTCTCCATATTTTTCGTCCCATTAATTCGACCATAATTGTGCGTACTCTTTAGCGCGATTATAGAGCATAAAAAGCTGTTTGTGGAAGCGTACAGATTATTTTCTCAGAGAATATGCCTGACCCGTGGAAATATTAAAATACCACGGCACGCGGGATGGCTGCAGCTTGAGCGTCGCGTCGTCGCCCTGTTTTCAATTTTTAATTGCTCCCTTCGGCGTCGTGTTTTACCCGACTTAAGCCATAAAGTGATTTCATGGCACGTGCTCCGTCGACGCTCGAGCATATTTATTTTCAGCCGTGTCGTCTACACTTGAAGACACAATATTGTAAAACACACTGGAAATTACTGAAATAAATGTTTGACATAGGCGATGGGTAATAACACCGTATCGCTCGACACATTTCCGGTCCCCGGGGAAATTTGGTATAGTTTTCTTTTTCAAAATAGTTCGAAGGATAGATAATATCTTGGGTAATTGTGCATCAAAGGTTACAACTCACTGATTTCAATAAAATTTAAATATATCGTAGAACTCGACATTCTGAACAACTTTTTCGTATTCATCGACCCGTCGCTCAACCTTAGTTTCTGAGATGTTCGCGAAAAACTGCAGCTACTACTATTAGGTTCTAAAGATAGAAATGCAGGATTTAAAATGATGTTTTTAAAGTGCTATAACTCACAATAAAGAACAATTTTATTAAAATTGTTTTAATAAAAACAATAATATGAAAATTAATTTTATAGAAAATTTAATATTGTTTAATCGTGACATTAAGTTATTATGAGAATTGATTTTAATATTATTGAGGGGAATAGTATTACACAATTTTATAGAGAGTTTAATATTATTTAAAAATATAAAACTGTGCATTTGTTGACACTTCCTTCGCCCCATACTTCGTTGATATTCCTAGCCGCTTGAGCGCCACTTCGGCCTAGTTTGAACTCATAGAAAAAAATAATGCGGAAATCTCGCGTATTGACATCCTGAAATAAAAGCAAAATAATTTGATAAAAATTTGGATAAAATTAAATATTAAAAGCATAATTAAATAGAGCGTAAAACAAGCTTTAAAATGACATATAACTTATTAAATTAAGGTAAATATTTATTGGTATAAAATTGCAATTAAAGCAAAGGAACAAAAATTCTGGATTTCTTTCATTACAAACAAATACATACATTGAATTAACTATACCGATTACTGCGGTATCATGCTTCGTTTGTACTTTTTTTTTAACACTTTATCTACCGGTAGCCTATTAATAGGCTTTTCAATAATTGTCCTACACCAAATGGAGGCTTAAAAATCTTCATTTACACAATAATCCCGAAGGAAATTATTGGATTTTCTTATTGAGGGCGAATTGTTGGTTAATGATTACAATTCCTGTTGCTATTGAAGGATTCTTTTAAAAAATCCTCAGCCATGAACCACACTTCCAACAATTATGGAATAATCACCGGTAGGTAATGTGTTATTCCCAATTTATCATAAAGTAATGTGTAAGAATTTTGTGGAAGAATGAAAAATATTATAAAAAATATAAAGAATTATAAAAGTTGCAATCTTTTGCTTAGATTGCATTAGCGTTAGTCTCACCGATACGATTGACCCCTCGTTGGCCCGATCGTAGAGCGTCTTGACTGGTTCCAAGGGGATCCGCCAGTGGTGGGGATACAATTTTCACGGTTACGGTGGACATCTCTTCGACAGTTACGGAGCGAATACTGTATTATTAAGAGTTGGAAATCATGATGTAAACGTTCAAAACTCTCGAGTGTTAGTGGCGCTGCAGTTATGCACCACGGTGTACTTAATTTCATCTGCCGGAACCTATTAACATACCTTTTAATAATCGTATTGTATCAAATAGAACCTTAAAAGTCTTCGTTTACGCAATAATCCGAAATAATTAGATTGCGTCAATGAGGACGAGTTGCTGGTTTATTATTCAAGCTTCTGCTGCTGTTGAAGGATCTATTTAAAAATCCTCAGTCATGAGCCATGGACAATTACGGAACAATCGTCGGTAGACGATAATGTGTTGACGAAAATATCGAAAATTTGACTGTTTGAAGGTGTTCGAAGCAGACTATCCTCTTGATATGATGTCGTTCCACAAATTGTAAGCTTTTCGTTTGAATTTCTTCAGCGTTTTCGGGCAAATTGCGGCGGCGTACAGTGGGTTGAAACGCGAAAAACGCGGACAAAAATCATTTCTGAAGCTATTTCTAAGTTTAAATTAATAAAAATGGTATCGTTTTATAGATTTTGAGGTGCTGAATTCAAATTAACAATCAGATTTTATTTAATTCCAAACCTATAAAAGTTATGTAAGGTTTTTTAGAAACGGTTTTCTCGAATTGGGACGTACATGTTATTAATTGTTTTATTATTAATAATGGTATATTTTTAAGCTATTTATAGTATAAATTATAGTATAATTTACTTTATGTTAATCGCCGGACCATATCCCGTAGTCATCCTCTTCACTGTTGTCTTCTTCACCGATGTGTATGTATGTGTATGTGATTTCACGTTCGCGGATAGTAACGGATTTATATAAATAGAGGGTTCACGGAGGGACTCGGCCTATGATTTTTTTTTATTGTCAAATCGTATAGTACAATATTAAAAAAGGTATCGTTTTCTTTAGAGCGGTCTTAAATTTTTGTCCGCTACTGTATGTTATAGATATACGTTAAGTAAACGTTCAAATACTTCATTATGATTATTTTTAATGTGTTTTATATATGAGAATACAATATGCCTTCAAACTAGTGGGTTACCAAGTCATTTAAACGAAAAAATGATTTCATAAGTTGTGTTCACAAAAAATTCAATTTGTTGCAAAATTCTGAGGTCGTAGACAAATTTTGATACCAGATTTGAAATCAGCGTGAAGAAATCTACTGGAAATGATATATAGCATGATAAGAAAAAATTTTTTCCGTGCATAGAATTGGAAAAACCACAATTTTCTTGAAATTGTGCAAGTTTAACGAATTTTCTCAATGTTAAAAAACGTTCGTACCACAATTTTCATAATTATCCCATATTATGCAAAGTTTCAGCTTTCATTTAAAAAAAATTGACACAGAATTCATCGGTTTTACCCACTGTGCGGCGCAACCGCGCATTCACCTCGCGCGTCATCGTTTTTGTGAGACAGTATACACATCTGCTGCTGTCTGCAGGTGAAACCTTTTTAGTTTTATTGTACACATATCTACCAATAACGTTGTATAAATTTTATTGTTTCATTTCTTTGTTTCATCAATGTTTATAGGTGCTATATACAACAAAAGCATATCAAATCCATGCTTATTATTTTCGTCTTGAAACACGCTTTCGGCTAAGTACATGCAAAACATCTTTACTCATACGTGTATTAAGTTATAACGTACTAAATGAGACGATATTCTAAAAAATTCAGGAGAAGATAAGCTCATGAATTTTTATTGAACTTCAGCATTTAATTGTAGGATATAGATACGGAAATTTGGAAAATGAAATGTAGAAAATGATGCCCCACTTATCTACTGACAAGTTAATAATACAATTTTACATGTTTCGTTTAGTCAGAAAAATGACTTTTGTCCGCGTTTTTCGTGTTTCAACCCACAGTGGCGGCGGCGGTCGAGTTCTCGCGGGTTCGTGCGGCGCGGCGAGTCTCGGCCCTCGCGACGCGGTGCGTTTTAATGTTGCGCTTCTACGCTCGAACATTTCGGGTTTGGTGTTTCTATTCCTGGAGCGGGTTGACTCCTCGCTCGCGGCTCCTACGGGAGGTGCTATGCCCTGGCTAGCAAACACGAGCAGTCGAGCCGAGTCGAGTTTGAGTCGAGCCGTGTCGAGCCGTGTCGTGCCGCGTCGTGTCGTGTTCTAACGTGCTGCTGCCTTCCGCTTCTGCTTCTTCGTGGCGTGTGGAAGCTGCGCGTGCGGTCCGGCCAGCGTCGACAGGCGGCGGCTCCTCTTCCAACCGTACAAAATTTCTGCGTTCAGCCAAATTCCCGTATCGCAAAAGTTCCTTTTAGATTCCATGGCTCGATCCTCGTGCAAATTGCCTTGTGGTCACGACCCGCGTGACAGGGTACACGAGCCCCAGTGATTTCGAACGTGAAGAATGGACTCAGTATTTTCCTGAGAAACAAATTCGGAGGAAAGAAACGCGGACGGAGATAGAGGGTGCCGGACAGAATAAGAGAGAAGAGAGAGAGAGAGAGAGAGAGAGAGCGACGGGTGGATATCTTGATGTGCATCGCGAAAGGAGTTCGTTGACTGACGCGAGGAATATTTAGAAGCTAAGCCGAACCGTTCCATTTTTCTCCGGTCCGGCTCGTGCACTCGCATGAAACCCTAACTTCTTCCTCCGATTCTTGGATCGAAGACGCGCGTGTGTTCGTTCATCGGAGAGATGAACCTCTTCTCGCAAAACTAAACACTTCTCTCGCCGGCGATTCATAGAACATTTTAACGAAACAAGAGGCCTCTATTCCCGAAAACCGCTCGTACGACCTATTCTCGGTACCGCTTCATTATATTCTTCTGACACTCTTCGTTGCCCACGGAGTACCGAAGGCTGCATCGCTCCAGACCCGTTGCTAATTCATTTATTTTCTCTTATAATGTCGTGCCAAACTGCAGATTACACACGAAATCGAACACAAGTGAATGTCACTCATTTGTTCTAAGGTAAAATTGCGGCACTATTTTTCACTATTTTATTCACGCCGGAACTGTAAGAACTGCCGCCACTTTGATCGGTCAAAAATTCGTAAATTCATGACCACAGTAGCACCCTCGATTATCCGAACACTCGATGTCTGAGGTCTTTTAGCGTCGCAGCATGCGTCGAATGTAAATAGCTCAATCTATGGCTATTCATAAGCAACACTATTGATCATACAAATTAATTACAATTGAATCTAGCATTACAATTGTTTAGTTATTCAATTTTGAACATTTGCAAAACGTAAAACTAAATAAATAGAACATCAAAAATTTTTTTGCTGTTAACGTGATTACAACGCAGTTTGTATCAATATGAATATTATAATATAATCAAGTGAAAGAATTATATTGTCGCTAAACAGAAGTCTAGTTCATTGTTTATTATAATGCCTTTTACACTATTTGAAAAGGAAGATAATAACTGTGTCGCAATGCCTATAAGTACAGTGGGAATGAAAAGAAATTTAGGGAGTTCAATACTCCGCAAAAAATAATAAAGATTTGGTATAATTATATTTTCATCTAAGAATGAATTGTTTTATCTAATTTTATCAATTTATAAATGTATAAATTTATTATAATATAAATATTATAAATATATTATATTATATTTTTAAATATTCTTTAGTAATATGTATGTCAGAAAAATTAATTTCATATTTAAAGTTAACTTTGTAAGTCATAAAATATATATACTTGCAATTATTATACAAATTGTTAGAGTTACAGTTAGAGTACAAAAACTACATTTATGTGACGGATAATATATTATCTATAATTTTGTTAAACGTAAATTCACAATTTAATATTTTATAAAATACTCTACAAAACTAATAAGAGATGAGTGTTTTTCGAAGAACTATACGTTTTTTTTTATTATTCGAAGGACCACGTGGTTGAATACTACACGTGGTGAATTACTAACAAACTCTCGGGTTACAAAACTGCATCGATGCAACGCACAAACTGATTAATACTGTTAACGAATCCGTCGATCTTTCCCTCGCCTGCGTTCTAATAATGTCTACCGCTTAACACTACTGGTGTACTCTAATAGCGATTCTTATTAATATCTTTCCGGCATTCGATCGGTGAAAATAGCCCGAGATGTTGAAGGAAAACAGTAACTGCCGTACTAAACTTAACGACATAATTGCTGAATTTTTAAAGAATGATAGACGAACCAGCTATTTATCGAAATAAATCGTTTCAAGTAACTAATAGACGACGCGCTTGTTAATTATTAAATTTTTAGTAAAGAAACATGAAAATTTTAATTTCATTTAATATCATTATTAACCATGTAGTGGTAAATTAGTATATTAAATAATGTGTTTATACCTTTATAATAATGATCAAATAATTGTTTAAATTACATTCTATTGAATGATTAAAATTATATTGAGATAAATTGAGATAAATTGTATTGAGCGAAAAAACACAAATTGTTTGACACTTATCTTACTTCTATAATTTAACGTACAAAGTCCTACGTCATAAAAAGACGTCTTTAAGACCATAAAACAGTGTGGTTTTTATATACCCATAATCTAACAGTACATATTAGCATTGGTATTAGTTGTTCGAGTTAGTGTTTTTGCTTCAAATTTAAATTTAAATTTCAACTTCAATTTCAACTTCAATTTCAACTTCAATTTCAATTTTTATTAATTTTATTGTGATTTTTATTGCAATTGTTACTTTTATTACACTTTTTATGTCAATTCCACGTCTGAATGTCTAACTGCAGATGTCTTAAAGACGTCTTTGTGCTATCTGGGTTATTTTTCATTAATCGCAATTTCCCATTATGTTTTCACATAACTGCAATTGTTTTCCATTAATGGCGGCCGTGATATTGTCTTCAGTACGTCAACCGTCTCTGGATCATTAAAGTAGATTTTACTTTTCACAAATCCGTATAGAAAACTCTAATGATGTTAAATTATATGATTTTGGTCGCCAATGTCTCTTTTTTGTGAAATGAAGTGTCTGTGGGGTGGTCTGTGTAGGTGCTGCTATCTAGAGGCTCCGCTCAGTAAGCGGTTAGGGTCATTCACTACATACCAACATTCCGGCACTCTTTCCTGTAAAAAACACTGTAAATCGCTCAACTTTAAACACTTGTAACTTTTGAACCACTAAATCTCCTAGGATAGGAAATTGGATGTTTGACATTTTTGACAATGGAATGCTATATGTGTTTTTAATGTAACGTGAATGCGTGGGTCGGGTCAAGATGAATTCACTCATATGTAACACGTTGACTTCCAAGGTCAGAAATAAAAGAAATATGTAGATCGAAAGTTTAAGCATAAATTTATCTATTAGCAGGAAAAAGTCTGTTATTTAGGGTTTTATTACGTTCAAAGCCAATACTTCAGCGTAAAGCTCTCGAAAATGATCGAAAACTGGTTCCTTTAAGGTAAAAAACCTGAAAGTCACTTCCGTTTCTCGAAAAATGATGTGAATACAGAAAATTGCCGTAGGTTATCGTGTTGTCAGTAAGATGTAGTGTGAGTTCTTATTCCTTCATTTTTCTTGTAACAATTACTGTTTACAAGAAAAACGCTAGTTCAATTTACCGCAAACACCCTGTATGCAGATACACAAACTCCCCTGTAAGCAGAAATAAACCTGCATGGAGGTTCTAAAAATAAAAGAGAAAGTAATAATTACAAGATGATCAATTACTGTCGAACTCTGATACCATGGAGGTCAAAGAATGATAGACGGCTATTGTGACCATCGATATACCCTGATCCCTTTTTTCGAAAAGAAACGAACTACAGTTAAGAGAAAAACTGATCACACACGCATTAAATCAGAATATTTTTTTTATGAATGGACCAAACGACTTATGCACTGAGAAAAAAAAGTAGTTACTTCAATAACACGCGTGTTATTGTAATTTTTTTACTTCGATGAATATCAATGTATTCTTTTTCAATAGTATGAAATTTAGAAGCAAATCGTGATGTATTTGAATTGTCTATCATGAAATGATTGAAAATATTATTCGATTCAATACCGTACATTATTATTCGTAATATTTCTTTTTTTCCTTCAATCAGATATGTTGTTAAAAAAATTTGAGAAATGTATTGATTTATACTGGAATTGGTTTGAGGCCATATCTTATTTTTTTGAAAACATTGATGGTCAAGCTATTCGCTTATATGATTGGCGGAAATGAGTTTTGCTATTGAAATTCAATAGTATTAAATATTAAAATAAGTTCATATGATATTGGCACTATTCAATAGTACATCTTATTGAATCAACATATATTTTTTTTTTTTTTCGACAGGATTTTTTTCTCAGTGTGGTGAAAAAATGCATTTGTTCGGAATTGTGGAAAACAATAGTAGATTTATTTCGTAAACAATAACGAAAATTTGAAAGATGTGTTTGGTCAACTTGTATAAATTATATAGGCTCCGAAAATTTCATTGAAATTACTTGGTTTACGAGTAATAAACGATCAAAAGTGGTAAAAATTGCAATTTTTCAAGATTTTCAAGATTTTACCACTTTTGATCGTTTATAACTCTCAAACCAATTAACCAATTTCAATGAAATTTTCGGAGCATACATGTATATAATTTATACAAGTTCACCATACACATCTTTTAAATTTTCGTTATTGGCCCAGCTAAAAAACTTGTAAAAATCAATCTTTACTATTGTTTTTCACAATTCCGACCGAAAGCACTTTTTCAACATATTTTTTAGACGCCATTTACTAAACTAATTCATCTAGCCTTACAGAGAAATTGAAGTAGTTTGGTCCATTCATAAAAAAGTTATTCTGATTTACAGTGTGTGTGATCAGTTTTGCTCCCAACTGTATAATCTCTGATGTGTGGACCATAGACACTTTCTCGTAGACCCAAAAATATCCTAGTTTGACTTCTGGCTAACTGTCAGGCTTCCTGCTACACGGTGCTTCGGAACCTAAACACTAACTACTATGAATTGACGCATTACTCAGGAAAAAGATTGTCGAAGAACTGTTGGTAGGTGGGAAATGGGAGATGAAAGGACAAACGTGTCGGCGGCGAGCGATCTGAAAGATTTGTCACCTATATAAACGTGTTTCTCAGGTCCGGCAACAGCAGATGTCACATAAACTATCGGATACACCCACGGGTTTCTCGTTTTTGCTTTTGCCGAAGACAAAACACCGGCGGACTCGTCCGGCAATCTACAACCGATCCCTTTCTGCGAGTGCAACGCTTGTCATACGGGGACGGTGACGATAATAACACCCCGGATACTATTTGTAACACAAAGCGCGATTATCTAAGAATAGAGGGACAAATAATCTCACGATTACCGGCACACACAGCCGACATTTTCTGCTTACTCGTAATTTCTCCGGAAATCGGTGAAAAGCTCGACATACGTACAACACAAAGAGACGCGTTCCAAGAAACTTCTTTCGCGTGTAACAACGAAAATATTCGCCGAGGTCGACTTGTCATTACTAGACTGTGGACTTTATGCATTTGTGGCAAAAAGAATAAATAATAAACGCTAAAACTAAACCAGAGTTGGGCAAAAATTTCATCAACGATTGACGAATTTTCTACTTCAATCGTTAATCGCAATTAGCAATTAATCTCCTGGTTTAGTCGTTAAAAAATTGCGGTTAACGATTAAATGCTTATTAATCGTTAATTGCGAATAACAGTTAAATTTCTACTTTAGTCGTTAATTGCGATTAACGATTACATTCCTTTCAATTGTAGTCGTCAATCGGATTTTGTCAATTGATTAATGATTAACTGCCTTTTGAAATGAAATACGGAATCAACACTATACTGAATACTACTGAAACTCTGTTTACGTGCTTTTATGTTTTCTTCTCGATGATAAAATATACGGTTTCTAAACAACAGTACAGAAAAATGTGAATGATCGATTAATATAAAATTTTGTATTTCAGTTTACTATATTCTGAACTATAGAAAAATGCTTGCTTCTGTCTTTCGCACAGTGTAGTGCATGTCTTAAATAAATCGAATTACATTTGAATGAAAATATTGCGGGCTATCTAATATACGAAAAGTTGAGTTACAAATTCTCTGTTTCGATTTCAGGAGAGTTTTCTCTATTTGTAGTAGTCATGTACTAATATTTGTAGAGTGTAGCCAAGATCTCATCGAAGAAGCCTGCTGGAAGCAGCCCAGTTAGCGTTCGTGTGTTTTATATTAAGCTTTAAGCGAGGCTGAATATTTCTTTCGGTGTAGGTTAATTGACAAGTCGAGATTAAACATGCTTTTCTGCTCATTTTTCATTCTCAATAATTCATGGTCTATTCAATTGTAACATGGCTTCGCCCCGGCTCGACTGTATTTGCAGAAAATGATCGGTATTGTCGAATCACGTTAAAATGTTCCGACGAAATTATATATACAATTTAAACAATTTACCTTTGAAGTAATATGAGAATTTGTTATAAATGCTTCAGAGCTGGGACCTTATAAATTCATTTATTATTATACATTTTTTGAAAACATGAAGGGGGTGTTCGACTAGTGATGGACATTCTAGATTTTCCTTAAATAAACGAAAAAATATAACACTTTATAGTGTCGAGTTTGAAAATGCAGCGAATACACGTGCTGTCGCATAGGAATCGTCCAGTGTGTCCAGATAGGGGTAATCGAAAAGGAATCGGGGGGAATACAAGTACCCCCTCTCTCATGACCAGAGTAATATGTGACACGTTGCGCGACGAGAATAGAGTGAGGCAGAGTGAGGCGAATGGAAGACAAGTTGCGCGTGCGCGGTAGGGACTGAACGGTGGAATAGGATAGTGGAAGGGGATAAGGTGGAGAGCCTGGAGGGGGAAAAGATGTTGGTTTCAATATCAATCTGGCCACACTGGAATCGTCTGACTTCTGATCATGACCAACCGATTCTACTTCCTGTGTATAGTGAAGCACGCGAACCCGACGGATCTTTGAGGATGTTCTGGAGGTATATAAAAACGCAACAATTGAAAATTTGACAAGATACAGTAAGGAGCAAAACTGAACCAATAACTACAAGTTTTGTATAAATCATTATTTATTGCTAGGAATATAGAAGATTAACCAAAAATCAACATTATAATTATTTTTATCATAATTAGAAGTAACTAAAGAAATTTTTTTCAATAATGAATGTCTCCTCGTTTAGCAATGACAACAAAAATAGATTGACTCGGTTTTGCACCACGTCCAATACTTGGCGATATTTAATATATTATTAATTTTTAATATTTCGTCCGCAACCCTTGTGCTTGTAAAACTGTACTAATTCGCTTTGGCATACTTTCTACTCATTTTTTGCAATGATCCGGAGATAATTGTTCTCACTGTTCTTGAATTCTGTCATACAAATCCGTGATTGAAGTTGGTTGGGAGTCATATGAATCCCGAAGTCGTCTTTTTAGTAAACCCCATAGATTCTCTATGGGGTTGAGGTCGGGGCTCTGTGCAGGCCAATCCAGAACAGAACATTTTTTAGTACTGAGCCAATTTTTTACACTTTTAGCAGTGTGCTTAGGGTCTCGGTCATGCATGAAAATTACATTTTTTTTCTTCGAAAGGTATATTTTCAACAGCATCTATGAGATGATCTTGTAGAATATCCTTGTACATGTACTGATTCATGATGCCATTAGTTCGGTGCAGTGATCCAACACCAAATGCTGTTAGGTACCCCCAGAACATTAGGGATCCGCCTACATGCTTTAACGTTTGTTTCACATGTCGTGGTTTAAGCCTTTCATTTTTACGAATCCAGCGCCAAGACATGCCATCCGAACAAATTCTGTTAATTTTGGTCTCGTCTGACCAAATGACCAATTCCCAGTCAGTAGTTGTCGAGTTTTGATATTTTGTAGCAAATTCCAAACGACGTTTAATATTTTTTTTCGATAACATTGGCTTCTTTTTTTTCTTAATGCTTTTAAACTCAGCTCCTTTGAGTGTTCTTCGTGCTGTTCACTGACTTATTTGTATATTCGTATCTTCTTTTAATAATTGTGCAGCCATAATGGAACTTGAAGATTCACCAGATCTGACAAACCGTATAATCCTTCGTTCATCCTGCGGTGATCATACTTTTGGTCTTCCTTCAACATTTAATTATATACTTTTACAGTATTTTTTTCTGATTCTCTGCACTGTCGATTGACTAACACTGCAAGTTTTCGCCGTCTTACGCGTTGACAAGCCGTCGTTCAAAAGAGAAATGACTTTTTTTACACAATTTGGAGCAATTGACTTCATATTTATTCTTACTTCACTTGCGTGCTTTTCCGTTGGACTGATTGCGAAGAACTGAGTGTTAAGACGTAGACTAATAGTTTTTAAACATACCAAAGTGCTAGATGTAAACATACTACTAGAACATTCCACGTAAACATTTCTTGTAGGGACCGGTTCAAAACCGAGTCAATCTATTTTTGTTGTCATTGCTAAACGAGGAGACATTAATTATTATTGAAAAAAATTTCTTAAGTTACTTGTAACTATGATAAAAATAATTATAATGTTGATTTTTGGTTATTCTTCTATATTCCTAGCAATAAATAATGATTTATACAAAACTTGTGGTTTATTGGTTCAGTTTTGCTCCTTGCTGTATAATTCTTCCTAAATTAATGCAATTACCAAAGTTTGGGTTCGATTCACTGCACCGTTTAAGAATTATAGCAACTTAAAGTTTGCACATTTTAACACGTCTTCTTATGAAGAATTCATAAAATTCCACTTCAAACTCTATTTAAACCTTGAAAAAATGCAACTAGAAACTCCAAAAACAAAAATATACTCATGAATGGCTTTCATTGCCAATATATGTATTGATGGATTTCGAATGTCTTGTACTTTTGTCTCCCATTGTACCTCCACAACATCCTTAAAGATGTTATCCCTTTTTTTCGACTTATTTTTACATGTAGTATCAGCCCCTGCTCGATTATACGACCCGTCCCGCCACAGGCTGTATAAATAGTTAAAGTATTTGTTCGAAGTTCTAACAGCAAACGTTCGAATACTTTCGTGAGCCACTGTGTAGAGTTCCAGCTTCCTCGCTGCGGTTTTCTTGTCCCTTCGTTTTCATTTTAAAATCCAAGCAACCTGGATGGATCATATATTTCGAAACGTAGAGACCCAGAAAGTATTTCCGTCTCGTGTCATCGCGTGCATTTCCGAGCAAGCATCGGTTCTTCGTTTGGTCCCGTTCGTAACAAACCACGCTGTTACGCGTTAATATTAAAATAGAGTGGCACGCGTATTAAATGAAACCATAGGAGCGTGAACACGCACCTTCTATCCATTTCATCGGGATTTCGGTGGATTTATATGTGTTTTCTCTTTTAATCACCCGGGTACTACCATGGCATTGTGGCACGCGCCAGTTTGATTAGAAATACAGCGGAGTCTGGTTAATATTGTCATTTTCGGACTTACAGTGGCGTGCAAAAGTTCCCGGCCAGATGGTTTTTGCAATTTTTCTTGCAAAAGAAAAGCGTTAAGAAAATTTGATTAGTATCATGTACAAGGGCATATTACGTGAAAGGATACTACAAAAAGAATCGATGCTATTTATTTTTCTTATGTATTCATTTGCAGAATAAGTATATTAACGTGTTCAAAAGTTCCCGGCCAGTATATGTTTAACAAAAAGATGATGTTTGTTTTTGATTGTGTAACATTTTTGCGGTATATTATTTAACATATTATAATTAATATTTTGTGGCCATGTCCTTTGCAGCAGTAACAGCAGCACAGCGACGAGGCATGGATTCAATTAACCGAGTAATGTAGTCGTATGATATTTTATTCCATTCTTCTATTAAATTTTCAAAAAATTCTATCTTATTAGAACTGCTATGATTTTTCATTCGACGTTTCATCTCTCCCCACAGATGCTCCGCAGATTGAGAAGGCCAGTCTAAAACCTGTACTTTATTTGCAGACAACAACGTTTCTACTATTTTCGATGCATCTTTGGGGTCGTTATCATGCTGAGAGAAACAATTTTCTGGCATTTTTCTTTCAGCGTATGGTAGCATACGAGTTTCTAAAATTTCTCTATACATGACACCATTCATGGTACCCTTAATTTTCATAAGAGGATTAACTCCTTGAGCGGAAAATGCTCCCCATACCATAATGCTTCCTTCACCATGTTTAACAGTTGGTGTTTGGTACCTGATATTATCATTTCTTGTGCCAACTGGATGTCGTACATATTGTCTTCCATCGCTGCCGAACAGATTAAACTTAGATTCGTTCGAAAAAAGAACAGCTTTCCAATTTTCAACAGTCCAATCACAATATTTCTTGGCAAACTTTAATCAGGCTATTTTATTTTTCTTATTGATTAGCGGGTTTTTAACACTAACTCTGCCAAGTAGTCCTACATCATGCAATCTTCTTGATACCGTACATTGACTAATGTTAGCAACGTTTTCCTGTTGTAGTTCTGCTGTAATATGGCTAGCTGTCTTCTTTGGGTCCGCAATTGATTTCCCTTTTATAATTCCACCAATTCTTTTAGTGGTCTTTCGGGGCCTTCCACTTCGCGGGCGATATTTCACACCATCACCTGCATGATATCTATTGATTATATCGTTGATTGTTCTTTTCGCGATACACAATGTTCAAGAACTTTCACGAGACGACCTTCCGCTTATAATGACCATTTACTCACAGTTTTGTGTACTTCGTCAGATGTCTTTCCACCCACGTTTATAGTTCAGCGATTGGTTACCGAATGAAGTAATAATACTACGTAATGCTATTTGAATGTTAACACTTACTGACCTTTTACAGATTTATAATCGAAATTGGTCAGGAACTTTTGAACACGTTAATTTGCATATTCTGCAAATAAACACACAAGAAACAGAAATAGTGTTGATGTTTATTGTAGTATCCTTTCACGTGATATGTTATACGTTATGGAAGAGAAATCGCAAAAACCATCTGGCCGGGAACTTTTGTATGCCACTGTATATCCTTAACCGTTTCAGGGAAGGCTCCGGTCTAGGAAGCTAAAGATATTTTAATTAGAAGCTGGTCATTCTGTCTACAAAAGATCTGGAGATCTGTGGAGATCTGTCCACAAAAGATCTGGAGATTTGTGAAAATCTATTCTCAAAATGGAACTCAAAATTCACCTTGGACTTGAATTTCAAGGTCCAATTTTTTAGTGCATTGTATACTACTTATCGCAAGGAACAAAAGTCTCAAAGGAAGTGTGGGTCTCATGTCGTTCCTGTGAGACTTTTGTTCCTCCCGATGAGTACAATCCGTGGCAGAATGTTTCCGATCGGAGACATTGATACGGATTTTAGAGAAAACATTCACAATTTAGAAGTATAAAATATCACTTTATGGAGTTAAAACTGATGGGAAATGAAAAGGGGCTTATTGAAGAATGGAAAAACAACAAAATAACATAACCTTCCATTTATTGTAACAAAGAAACGAGAAACAATCCAATATTTTTTATAATAACATCACAATATTAGTTTACAGTTGAAAAATATGTTTTTTTTTTCAAAATCAAGTTTCTCAAAGACTGTGCGTCTAGGGGAAAAATTAAGGGCAGATTCGGAATCAGCGCAAAAAACTCTAGAAGAGTGTTGGACAGTGTAAATCTTTTTTCCGTGTAACATTTTGTTTATTTTCCCGGTTCTCTGTTATAATAAATAGAAGCTTACGTTATTTTGTTGTTTTTCATTCTTCGATAAGCCCCTTTTCATTTCCCAACACAGTTTTAACTCCATAAAGTAATATTTTATACTTCTAAATTGTGAATGCTTTCTCTAAAATCCGTATCAATGCCTCCGATCGGACACGATGCTTGTAAATGACTTAAAAAAGGGTCAAGGTCAATCATGTGGTACATTTTTTTAACAGATCTTCACCGATCCAGAGGTCGCAGAATCCCGCTATGGTGTTCGTGACAGATAATCTTTATACACCCGCGATCCTCGCGTAGCCGTCCCCTGACGTACAGTATTTACGAAACTTTCATTAAAGATTAGAACCGGTAACCCTGTCTGTGGTTCAGAATCTCCGTCACGCCTTCGAACTCTTCGACCAACAAGCAATTAATGATCCATACGGTATCCGGCGGTCTTAATACACATTTTGATGGTGATCACAGAAACTGCGGAGGATGTCAGTGCGTCGTGCATGTTGCGACTCGAAAAGTGGATAGAGTGTCCGCGCTTGGAAGGATTGTTGTTGTGAAACATGAGTGAATTGGACGCGCAGATGCGAGCAAGTATTTCCTGCAAGACTATCGTTCGGACGTCCAGCCTGTCAAACGCAGAAGCTCGAACGAACGAACGGCAGGAAGCGGCTAGGGGTATTCGCGATGCTCTGAGGGAGGAAGAATGCATAAACGAAGATTAGCGACGGTACACAGGATCCGACCGGTTCAAAGGATCCTACGTCGCCGAGATCGTCTCGCAAATTCTTTGGAAGTAGGCGCGACTGTCGGCCTTCTTGAAGGATCCATCGATTAATCGGAAACGGGCTGCAGAGGCACCGTTCAAGACAGCAATCGTGTCGAAACTGTTCGTGGACGAGAGTTTTTCGAGAGGTTTTTCGAGTACGTCGCAGAGGGCGTCGAAAGGGTAGTCGTGGTTAAGTCAAGGAAGAAAGAGGATTGAAAGGATCGGACGGACGATCCTGGAGTCGTCGAGATCCACTGATACCTGAACCTCCTGGGCGTCGTTGCCTTGATCCAAGATGCTCGACATATTCCGAGGCCTGAAAAGCCTGATCAAGATTTCCCACATACACATCGACACCGCCGTCTTCCGGTTGCATTACAGCCTGACTGTGATCCTATTGATCGCGTTCTCGTTGATCGTCACCACCCGACAATACGTCGGCAACCCGATCGATTGCATCCACAGCAAGGATCTGCCGGAGGACGTGCTGAACACCTATTGCTGGATACACAGCACGTATACGATTAGCGCTGCGTACCTGAAGCGGGAAGGTATCGAGGTACCATTTCCCGGTATGGACAACTCCAAGTCCCATCCAGACAGCGAAAGGAAGGAGTACAGGTACTATCAATGGGTCTGCTTCATGCTGTTCATTCAGGTAATTTCTAAGAAATTTTCTTGCTTCATACGGTAGCTCCTTATGGAGATTGCTAAGGGTACTCCTCTGTTAAATCGTTCAGAATGTCCATGAACTCACGGCTTTTCAAATAGAAAACTACACACTACATGATGAGCCAGGTTGCCAGGCTTTATTACGAAGGTGAGGTCAAAGACAGTATGATGGGATATTGCAAACGCAGTTTCTCTCCGATATAAGGCGACGGTGTTTGTTCCGAAATAAGGTAATCCTCTTTTCTTCTTTTGAAGTCGTCCGCTTGACACCACTTACAAGGGAAGTTACCCGATCGTAACACGCCGATTTTAATTAAATATTTGTATTCGTATTTTTTTTATACCGACATTTATATTAAGGAGACGAAAATAGCCGTCAAATTTGGGGTGGAAAAATCCATTTGGCTGCTCTATTCCTTGCGTAACTAGACATTTTTGCCTTTCCCCTATGTAATCCAGTGGATTTGGCCGAGAAAATGCTAAAACTCCGAGTTTCCATTCCAGGAGATTAGTCATTTGTGATTAGATTAGTAATTAGAGTATACTAATCCGCAGTAATTAGTACATGGCTCTTTTTCATCCGCAGCAAAAACGTACAAATGTTATCGATTTTATTTTTTAATATTTCCTTATGTCGGGTTAGGTTTTGAGGACCAGAAATTTTTTTTGTATTCAAAACACATCATTCTTCCATAAAATGCTTGTATATGGTGTCTCAAAATGACCTGATATTTTAAAGTGCGCGGCATTTTTTTGTAGCGAACATAGAGTACTAATCTTTGACAACTGTCATCAGAAAGTATTGAGGTTTAGTCATGGAGAATTACACGATCGAGCAACGCATAGAAATTGTGAAAATTCACTAAAAAAATGGTGAAAATTTTTCAGAGACAGTTCGAAAAGTCCGCACGTCTTTTGGCCATCATAACGCACCATCACGCAACACTGTAGCGCATTTAATCACAAAATTTGATGATGGTGGTTCAATTCTGACCGCGAAAAGCAGTGGCCTCCTCGTACCGGTCGGTCGAATGAAAACATAGCCGCAGTGAGTGCGAGTGTTGACGAAAATCCTTCCACCTCGATTCACCATCGTGCTCAGCAATTGAAGATTTCAAGATGCTCTGAGCTGCGAATTTTGACGAAAGATCTGCATTTGCATGCTTACAAGATCCAATTGACACAAGAACTGCAGCCAGCAGACCATGCGCAGTGCCGTACATTCGCCAATTAGAAATTGGTATTCTAAAGATACTATTCTATGTTCGCCAAAAAAAAAAAAATGGAGCCCAATTTAAAATGTCAGGTCATTTTGAGACACCCTGTATATATTATTGTGTCATGATAAATTAGGAATAACGTTAGAATAAAGTACGATCGAAGCATGTCACAGAGATTTTTCTACAAAGAGGTATGCAAAGGTAGGTTTCCTACAAAGAGGTGAAAGGGTTGCTGGGAAATGATACCAAGTTCCCTCGAGGGAAGGTAAGAAATACAAAATAGTCGGACGGAAGTGGTGACTTAATAAAGCGTCAAGGACTCGTAGCGTTGGTTTGGTCGGTCAATAAAGTTGCCTATCGGAGCATATGCATTATAGATAGATTTGGCAATGAGAAAAGCCGGATAACGAACGAACTAGTTGCGGCTACGCTCGAGGAATTTACTCGCTGCTTACAGAAGCTTATATCTAGTTCATTGCCAAGAAGGAAACCCTAAGCATATTAACTCCTTAAACCCGTAACTGTTACTTCGTCGCCGAGGGTCGCTGTCGTGTTCGCCTTGACGCTCGGTCAAAGACGATCCTCCACCCTCACCTTTCAACCCGTCGTTTCAAGCAGACGCATCGTTACATGCTCGCTGCTAACAATCGCAACGGACACACTTTCTTTCTCTTATTGACGATCTTTTCAAGCATGTGCGGGGCAAAGCCAGGAACGTTTCAAACATTGGGTCGAAACGAAAGTTCGTTGCGGTGTTAACCCTCGTCCGTACCTGGTGTCAGTTTGACACAGTTTTCCCGAAATATGTTATACTGTTCGTTATAAGTTAAACTTCCCCGGAACTTCGTGACTTTTATTTTCTGAATGCGAAACACATAACCGAAAAATCCAAGATGTAAATGTTAACTGATCAATTTGAACGAAAAAATCGAAAAATAATTGTTTATGGGAAAGGGCAATACATATTTGGTAGAATTTGGTGATATCAGTAAATATGAATCTGCTATTGAACGGAGATTGATTCGAAATAGAGAAATTATCATATTCTATATTTTTATTATTACCATTTCTATAAGTATCATCAATTTCTTCAAATGCACTATAATATTCCCGTTATAACTGTATTATTGTTACTGCAATTTTCTTATTTATTATAACTAGACTGCGGATCTTTATGTAATTATGGCTTCTAAAAATTTTCAGAAAATTTTCAGATCTAAAACCCACCACGGAAAATAAGATTCAATTTTATTCCACTTTCTGAAAATGCGTCTACAAAAATTGAAAATTCCATAAACATCCGCAGTCTAATTATGTGTAACAGATTAGTGCCATGCTAAGCAACTTTAAAAACAAACAAACTAAATGCTTCTGCGTGATAAATGATTACATTCAGGAAAGAAGTAAAACTGCAGATTCTTTCGTTTATAAAAATGTTATAAACTGCTACTTCTATGTATTGTTACTACCACTTCGGCTCTCTATTCTAAAATTCTAACCAAAAAGCACCGCGAGTATCTTTTAATAAAGCCTGTTTGATAAGATAAAAAGTCTGTGTTCGTCTGAACAAGCCTGATCCAGAATCCCGGCTGAATAGAATAAACCACTAACTCTAACTTCTATTCTCCGGATGTTGTTTTCTCAGAATCTGTTCTGCGCACTCGGATCTTCCTTGCACCTGCCGCTTCAATTATGCTAGGCGAGAAGTGATATCTTTGTGTCGTGTTCGTCTTCCAGTTGTTCTTCCAAAATTAGATGTGTGTAAAGTTATCAAAGTTCTGACGAGAGGGCAACAGGGACCGAATTGAAATTTGGGTTCTATGTCCCAAATACACGTGTACTTTCTAAGCTGTTATTTTCAAATCCAATTGATTTGAATGCAAAGTAAAGTTGCAATTAATTGCAACAGCCACGAATAAATTTGTGCACCTATAATGTAAAAAATAATTTATGCATAAGAATTTTAATAAATCCAGCCATGGCTGTCATGAAACTGTCCGAAAGGTCCTGTTCAAATAAATCTTAAAATATAGATTAACACGTTTACATAGATCAACTATTAAGGGCAAATAATCAATCGCTAAGAATTAAGATGACAGGCCAATTAATTTCTATCGTATTTACTAGGATAGCAGAGGGTAAATATAGGTGCTAGATTCGGAATAGACCGATTAAGTAACTTGATGATGAATGAATGGAGTCTCTCCCAATTATGAAAGGATGGAACAAATCCAATTGGTTCTCCAAATAATTCAATTACCTCCAGTGTTAGTCAAACATTAATTCGGCACGGTGCAAACTCTTGATCTAACTATAGAGTGACAATGACCCGAATGGATTCCTCTTCTTTTTGCTCTGGATCGTTCTTGGTATCTCTTTTTCTTTCCCCCGTTTCACGACACCGAGTGCCGCTCTGGCTGCTGGCCAATCCTTACTAATCAAGAGTTATTATTACACTCGATACCACAATACGTGCATCTTTTCACTTTTTCATGTCTGGCGTCATCGATATCATCAGTTGCAGTAACGACCGTGCAGGTAGTGCAGCATACATTAGGTAGAAAATAGCTGTTTCTGATAGATTTGTGCAGTGTGTGTGGAATAAATGGGTGGATATTTCGTATATGTACACTACTGTGCAAAAGAAAGAAGCATCCAGTATAATTATAAGATTTAATGACAAGCAATATCTTTATGTAGAAATTGTATTCTACAATGATTGATTTAAAGTATTTGGTAATCCGCAATAACACATATTCTCAGAACTATTCAATTAAACAGCGGAATCCTTTTTAAAAACTTGCTGTGCTCCAGAGTTGGGCAGTAATTAATTACTTGAGTATTTAATTACATCTTCAATTACATGTGCAAAAGTGGATTATAATTACAATAAGAAAACGGTTAAATGGTCCAAAACATAAAGATTTGCGGTTTAAAAGAACAATTACACTGAAGTAATTGTTAGACTCAATTACAATTATTGTATTCGTGTTAAGTAATTGCTATTACTCCATTCACAATTACTGTAATTGTAATTGCGGTCCGCAATGAATAATCCTGGCAAGATGTATTTATAATTTTTTAGATGTTTTTGGTTGTTTTGGACTTTATGTACTCATTTTTATTACAAAAACGTAGAGTCCGTTGTCTAGTTATGTATAAGGGAAAATATGGTCTGCTGCAAAGTAGGAAATATGGGTATGGCAGCGTTTGCATGAAGAGAAATCCGACCGTGGAAACGCTATTAAATATAATCACTATGTCAAAGTTGAAAACTAAAATAGACTAGCAGATATATAATAAAAAATATCCTCGGAACCTACATAATTGAGGTTAATGTGATTTTCTGTTTTTATGGGGACTGCATTGTAAAAATGAATAATTTTTGGAAACATTATTTAAGAAAAGAAACGTCCAGCGTACATATTTTTTGGTTTTATTTCGCGAAATTTGAAAATAATAGATTCTTCAACGTATGCATACTTATGAGATACTGTTCTCTGACAATGAGAAAACACTAATGTGTATTATTGGAAACATTTTTTATAAACAAAGATTTCGATAATGTTTTTAATATCTTATTGGCATTGTTGTGTTTTCTAATAGTTTACTTGAAAACAGCGGGAATTATCATTTTCATCTGATTCTTCGGATTCATCTACTTCAGAAGATATAGATTTTTGTATTGTCTGTATGAAGAACATGCCAAACAAGTTAAGTCGCTCGAATTCCATTGAATGCAACACTTGCAAGAGAGCTGTGCTTTTATATGCGCTAATATGCCTGCAAGTTACAGGGTGACAAGAAATAACGGAGTTAATCACATTTCTTATTATAATTCTGTCAAATTGACGAATTTTGAAAAACCAAATAATAACAATCATAACATGGACCTTTAGTATTCATATGTTTAAGAAGTTTCGAAATGGCCACCCTTTGCGCCGATACAGAGGCTCAAACGTGTCTTGAAATTTTCGGCAATGGGCCGCAGCTCTTCTGGCGTGATTCGGTCCCACTCCTGGTACAGAGATTTTTTCAATGACTCCAAATTTTTATGGGGCCGAGCACAGGCCCTGGCCACCAAAATCGACCACACGCTGTAGTCCATCGGGTTGAGATTCGGTGAGTACGGCGGCCATTCCACAGATGTGATGAAACCTGGAAAATGGACTTTGCACCACTCCTGAGTCGTTTTCGCCCTGTGGGCCGGCGCGGAATCCTGCTGTAACGTCCATTCCGGATCGCCGAGATGCTGTTGGGCCCACAGAAGTACGACGGCTTCGAGAATGTCCCGTCGATACACTTCTTGGTTGATTTTGACTCCTTGATCCACGAAAACCGTAGCAAATCCCATTTTCCAGGTTTCATCACATCTGCGGAATGGCCGCCGTACTCACCGGATCTCAATCTATGAACTCCAGCGTTTGGTCGATTTTGGAGGCCAGGGCCTGTGCTCAGCCCCATAAAAGTTTCGAGTCGCTGAAAAAATCTCTGCACCGGGTGTGGGACCGAATGACGCCAGAAAAGCTGCGGCCCATAGCCGAAAATTTCAAAACACGTTTGAGCCTCTGAATCGGCTCAAAGGGTGGCCACTTCGAAACTTCTTAAATATATGAATGCTAAAGTTGATGAATGCTGTATATGTTATGGTTGTTATCATTTGGTTTTTCAAAATTCGTTGATTTGACAGAATTATAAAAAGAAATGTTTAACTCCATTATTTCTTGTCACCCTGTATTTCACATGCAAACATTGTGCAAGCGAATCAGACGACTAAGCCGGTTGTCATTGCGTGTACAAATGTTTTTGAAGTGAATTCTTGCAACAAATCATGATCTAAGAAATAAATACTCAATAAACATTGCATATAAGGCGTTTTGATTTCAGAGTTTTTGGGATGCCCCAACTTATAGGGCAAATTTTTTGTTTGCCGAAAATACTGTCTTCAGAAAACTGGTTGTAACTTTTTATCCATTAACCGCTGTCATTATACTTTCTGCAGCGAAAATGTAACCGGCAACTATACCTTTCCAATATAATTATGTATATGTACATTTTTTTGCGTAAGCCAAGAGAGTTGGGCATCTCGTTTAAAAGGGTTCGAAGTTCTACCAACGGCAGGAGAAAGATACTAGAAGATCATATAAGTTATGTGTTCAGCATCGAGGCCAAGGGATGCCTCTCAAGTTCGGCCAGTCTTCTGACGGCTTGCTTTCGCGCCCCACGTGTGTCTGTCACCGTGCCCGAATACTCGATCCGTCCTCCCGTACTCGTACTCTTGTACTCGTTTTATTTGACAATCAAGAAACAGTGTCTTCATTCTCTTTCTCGTCTTCTTCGCCATTGTCTGTGAACGTCGAAGTTTTACCAGCGTTCGAATGTGTGAGATGAACAGAAGAGCAATGACTCGCCTACGTCTCGAGGAAATAATCACCAATGTGAAGTAACGCATTATCTGCGGGCTTACGAGTGCTCTGTGCTTCCAAATTTAATAATCGACGCCACGCGTATTCCGTTCCTTCGGTTCACACCATTGCTGATCGTTCACAGCATTTTGTAACCGTTGGTACAAGCTTCATCTAACATCCGGGAATATACTAATTAACTTTATCGATAACAATGACGGGCATATAATTCGACAGGTACATATCTTCCGAATTTTACCGTACTTTACATTGTCAATAGCAAGGGGGGATCATTATGCATTGTAAAAATAAGTACGCCAAACAACATTGGGTTGCAACGATACTTCGTAGCGTTGTAAATTAAAATTGAAAGCTAAAATTTATAGATTTATTCAGTAACATATTTTCCATTCTGTTCTATTACTTTTTGCCATTTCCGAGGTAACTTCTCATGTTATTGAATTAACATATGAATAAATACCTTTTATCTTTGATTCTTAATTTGAAAACGCTATGTTTCTTTCCAACCCAATAGGTGTATTAACACTAGGTCCACGGGACCGATCCATGAGAAATTATTCAACATTTCTTTGGATATAGAGTAGTGGACAAAAGTTTAAGGACGCTCTCAGAAAGACGATAACTATTTTAATATTGTACTATACGATTTGACCTTTTTTGGGAAGCTAGAGCAATTAGTTTACTACAGGATGTGCAAAGAAATTTTTTCAAAAATTGCAATTCATCGGGATTGTTGAAAAAACACTAAAAGTTGCATTTTCAACTTTTTTATGTGGGCCTATATTTAAAATTAAAAAAAAAAATACGTTTTGTCGATCTGTGTCAATGTCTCGGTACTTTTTTGACACGATGTACACTGTTTCACTTTGGATGCACGTCGCAGATGAATCGTCCACAGTGAAAGTGAAAGATGACAACTGGATGGAGTATTTATACATTGTGTATTATTCACTGACTTAATACATTTGACTAAATCTCAGAATGTCGGCAAGTAACGTAGTGAATGTCCAAAATGTCGTAAACTATTAGCTGCAGTGGGGTCCGTTAATTTTGGGGCCCCGGGCTAACACTGTTTGAAGGCCTGTCCAAATTAACTCAAGTACCAAAAATTTTTGTAGAATTTGTTTTTCCTTAAGTTCCTAATTTAAATTGATTTCATTTTGATCTTTTTGTTCGACACGGCTTTCATCCCATGTACGTACATTCGTTTGAACATTTTTTATCTCAGTCATATGTATACATACAATATGTATAATATATCACGAAAATCATGAAAATCATGAAAATGCTAATTGAAAATGCTGCTCCGATCTTGCGAGCTGAACAAAAGCGGGAAGAAGAGAAATTAGCAAAAGTGACACTAAATTAATAAACAAACAATAAAATTCATTGATTATAATTGATTTTTATACAATAAAGATCATTCATTTGAAACGAACAGTTTTATCATTTCCTTTCCCTTCCATTTCCGTTTCCGATCTTTCTTTCGTTGATCTATCAATGTCAGATCGGTTTTTCGTAACAATCTTTAATATGCATTTTCCTGACATCTATGATGTGTACACATTTACCCTATACAGGGTACGACAAAAATGTCGTATTTCCATGAGAGTCTACATAATATTTTCAAAGACATATTCGGCCTCATGCTCTATTTGTAACATATGAAACTATTCTATTATTACATATTTTTTAAAGACCAGTCATTTGGACTGGTTTTGGTAGAACTAGCTTCGTCTTAACCTCGGTAGTTCTAGTGTTAAAATTAACGACCCTAAATGTGAATACCCGCTTAAGGCGAGGGGTTAATCAGCTTATATGCACAGTGCCCGCAGATAAAGCGTTAGGAAGTTCTATGAGAGCCGGTCGAGGAAATGGGACAGAAGGAAATGAACGGCGACCGGTGCACCGATGATTCGATTTCCAGCTCGAACTCGGAGAACGAAACGGAAACACGAGCAACATGCACGTAACGAAGCTTCCACCATTTACGAGAGCGGAGATTTTTCACGCGTGGCCCGCGATCATTCGCGGAAACGGATCTGCTTAACAAGATCGAGGTGGAGGAGGGGAAAACCTCGCGCGTTCGGAGAGGCTCGTTCGCCGAAAACCATCAAAGATGCCCCTGATGCTGAAGATGATCGATGTGTTCGGCTCCCTTCGGTCCCTGTTCAAGGTACAAAGGCTATCCGAGGATGCGACTGTCTTCCGACTACATTATCGCGCCACGGTGGCGCTACTTCTCGGTGGCTGTGTCACGTTGGCTTGCAAAAGCATTTCTGGCTCGCCTATTCATTGCGAGGCCGCCGGTTCTGTCGACAAGGTCGTCTTGGAGACGTTCTGCTGGCTTCACACCACCTACAGCATGGTGCACGCGTTCAACAAGAGCCTCGGCCAGGCAGTTCCTTATCCGGGAGTATCGAACAGCAAGGGCGCCGGACTGCACGGCCACACGCCCCATCCATTGATCAAACAGCACAAGTATTATCAGTGGGTCATCTTCTTTCTGCTGCTACAAGTACGATCGAGTCGTTCGTTTTATATGATCATTCGTAGATCCACTATAGTCCGTTCGACGAAGCGAGTCACTAGCAGGGTTGCCAACCGTCCCGGATTAGCCCCGGGATTGTCCTGGAACTGAAATTGCTGCCCAGAATTCCGGTTGCATGTCAAACCTGGTCAAACTGCCTCGCAATTTCAGAGAAAGCTGGACTATTATTATTAGATTTTAGATTTATTGTTATTGCTACGTACATGAGAGGACGATCAGCCTTGTATAATAGTTAAAATTTATTAGAAAACTGTATTATTATTTTTTTAACTAGGTATATATTATGTTAAGTGGTTTCTTAGGGTGGATTTATAATGGAGCTGCGAGCATCGATGATAGCGGCGCGGTGAAAAGAAACCAACATTCGTGACAGCATTTCGACACATACTAATGAAAAAGTACATATGTATTTTCATGGTTTTTCTTTTTTTTTCGCCGCACAGCTCACCTCGCTGCTCTACTATAAATCCACACTTAGTGGAGAATAATATGAAATTATTATACATGTGTGCACAATGTATATTATACATTCAGTTATGGGAAATATGTCCCGCAATGGTCTTGAGAAAAAGTTGGCAACCCTGGTCACACTAGACGTAAACAAACTATGCACGTGGTAACGCGCGCGGGAACAGCAGCGGCCCGGACCTACTTAACTTTCTGTTCGTTGTGTTGTTCTTGTTTTATATTTGCAACGAATAATACTATAGCGTAGCGTAACGAATGCCTACGTTCAGTTTAAAGTGAAAACTGTCTCGAAAAGGCTTCCATTTTCAAATCACTAACCATTCCAATTTTAATCGACGGTCCTCCCCGTTGGCCGTTCTACCACAGCTCAAAGAATTTATATTAATAACCTTCTTCTTCGGAAGAAAAGCATATTCGTCGCTTCCTGGTTATCGATCAATCGTGACTAGATTATAAGCATACTCATAAGCCAAGGTTGTCGGGGGACCTTCGGTCGGCTTCGCCCTAGCAGTAATACGCTAAAGAAAAAAAAATCCTTTCCCGATCGTTTCCGTTAAGTGGATCCGCGAATGGGGGGACGCATCGGTGAAAGGGGAGGGAAAAAGAGCGGTCTGTCGTTCGTTCAAAGACGCTCCATCGGGTTTTCCTCTTGTTTAGCCAATTTTATCCACTTGCCGCGTGGCTCCATGCGGAATGATGCGCCGAGCTGGCACGCGAGCACGGTTAAAGTATAGCTCGTTCTATTTTCATCCATGGATTTTCCCTTTTTGTTGGACTCGCGTGGACGTCGGCGTTCGACCCTGTTCGCGAGTCGCGACAATTCACGGTACTCTCGAATCGCGTGAAGGGTCCCCGAACTACGCACCTTCGCGTACAGGGATTTCGGGGTAACGAAAGTCAAATGGGGTTAATACACTCCGCGTCAAAAAAATGGCACACATGATTTATTTTTGCCCATGATTTTTCGGACACTTCCAGTAGCCAGATAAAAAAAATGATGGGAAAAAAGACAAAAAAGAAAATTGTTCATAAAAAATGAAGGTCACCTTCATTTTTTAAAATGGCACTACAATGAAGATGTCCTTCATTTTTTATGAACAAAGTTCTTTTTTTAATCTTTTTCTATTGCACTTTGTAGCTGACTGAAAACTAATTCATTTTGTTCCTAACATTTTTTTATCTGACTACCGGAAGTGCCTGAAAGATCATGGCGAATAACTATTATCGCTGACGAGAATTGTTTTTTGTTTAGTCATTATCTATGACGGGAGGATTGTTTTGGTTGCGAATAAACAATATCGATCGTAGAGACTTTTATTTTGATTACTAGAATAAACGCTCCGGAATGTAAAAAATTTCGTAATACTTATAAGGGCACTTTTTTAAAAATAGTGGATAGAAATAGAAAAAAAAAGAGAGCCAACACAGCACGTGGCGTTCCCAGGCGGTCACCCATCCGAGTATGTACTGACCACGCTCAACGCTGTTTAACTTCGATGATCGGACGAGAATCGGTTTTTCTTTTTAAAGATGTTTATTGAATAAAGTTTCACAGTCATAATAATAATAGGTGTCAACAAACATAATAAAAAAAAACTACCACACTATATTGCGTTGATAACTAATTCGTTCGTTCGCATGCGAATCTCTAAGTTATACATTTCTTTGAACGGTGGTTGTATGAATAGGAACTATTTAACGACTAGGTTAATATAAGTAATATAGGGTACTTAATGGGTAATGGAATGGCGCGTGGGGGAAAAAAGTTTTTATTGAAAAACCCCCTCTTCAGTCTTTGGTAGAGATTTGTTACGAGAATCGGTTTTCTGCAACGTGAAATGGCCGTTGGCAGTTTTTGTAGTATAAATTGTCCATTACATTTTTGACGATTATTATATTATGTATTATATATATATATATGTATTATATATATATATATACAGGGTGTCCCGAAATTCGTGAAAATCCCGAAAGGGGGTGGTTCCTGAGACCATTTCAAGCGATATTTTCCTTTGCAAAAATGTTATCCGCGGCTTTGTTGAGGAGTTATTAACGAAAAACACGTACCAATCAGAGCGCGATCTAGACGCGAGTTGCCACAGTCGGCCAATAGACAGTTGGCGCGCCGGGCCGACTATGGCAACTCGCGTCTAGATCGCGCTCTGATTGGTCCGTGTTTTTCGTTAATAATTCCTAAACAAAGCCGCGGATAACATTTTTGCAAAGGAAAATATCGCTTGAAACGGTCCCAGGAACCACCCCCTTTTGGGATTTTCACGAATTTTGGGACACCCCGTATACATAAATAACAGAAAGTTTAAAAAATTACAACATAGACTAGTGAAATATTTATAAAATGTGGAACTTAAATTTAAACCTGAAAGTTTAATGGACTTACAAAGACTTTAAAATAATATAATATTGTAAATAATATAATAAAAAAAGTTAAAGTCTTAAACTCTTAAACATACTTTAACACTAGATCTACCAAGGGGGGTCAAAATGACCCGCTCCTGATTTGTTCTTTTTTTTGGTAATATGAAAATTATAGATATGTCTTTCTCAGAAATTTTTTTAGTGAACTTCTCTATTGAACTACATATTTAAAGAAAACAGGTACGAAATCTAAATAAATACGACTCTGTCACTATTATTAGGGAATGTATGCCGCAATTGCGTTTAGTGCTCGGTAATTCTAGTGTTACAAATCTCAAAGAACGTATATACTTGGTTCCAAATAAGAAGGTACTTACTAGCCGACGAATTTAAGACTCTACTGCGCATATGACTCTAACGGAACTCGTTCATTGGCTAATACCCCTACTCGTACTCCGCCGACCACGCGATCATTGGCTAACGCCATGAATTTTATGGCTGACGCGCAACAACATGCGCAGAACAAGTACCTTCTTATTTGGACTCAAGCATAAACATAATTGTTGAGGAGTTATTAGTGAAAAACAAGGACCAATCAAAGCGCGGTTACATCGGACGGATTCCAGCTTAGCGGCAAGTTTCGCTGAGCCTCACCCAGAGCGTTGGCATTGGCCGAGCCCGAATCCGTCCGCTGTAGCCGTGCTCTGATTGGTACGTGTTTTTCGTTAATAACTCCTTAACAAAGCCACGGGGAATATTCTTGCAAAGGAAAAGGTTACTTCAAATGACTCGAGGAATCAACCCTTTTAGGGAAGCAGAACATTTTCGGGACACCCTGTATATCGAAAAATCGCAACATGCGCGGACCCTTCGGCTTCGGTCGAATGGGAGAAACGCTGTCTAGAGGCTCTACGGGTTTCTTTAATTAAAGCAACGATATTTCATTCGTGTTCGTTCCGTATGTTCCCGTTTACACGAGGAATACGCGAGCGTTTTAAGACCAACATCGCGAAGTTTAACGGCTCTTGTAACAGAATTCCGGTGGTGATACATTTAGGCGCCTACGGGACAACGTAAACTCGTTACCGAAATGAATTGCCGCTAAATCAACAACGATTAATCAATCCACCGTGCCAGCTTGAAACAATACTGCCGTTTAGTGTGATTTTATCGCTTCCAACGAAATGCACAACCGATCCGACATTTTTACACGCGTGCCAACGCAACGCGCGCGTTGATCCGTTGGACGGATTCGCGAACGGTGCGCTCCTTTAATTAGACCTCGTAAATGCTTAATAAAGGGTACACAGCCCGATAACGAGATCAAAGGAGGAAGGCGCTCGAAAATGACTGGTTTCTAATGCTTTCAATTTCAACTATGTGCCCCCACTTCGAAAAGTCTGAAAAAATTATATGTTAACAACCATAACGAGATGATAAACTGTAAAAATATAAACGTAGTATATCATAACTTCTACAAGAAATCGGCATTTCAAAAATTGTTTTTATTCTTTAACACTAAACCTACCGAGCAGTAAAAGCGATTAACATGTTTTAGTTTGAAAAAATGACGAGGCTCTATTTATTTAGATGTTCTGCAATTTTTACAACAATATGTGCTTGGATACAGCGTTTTATCGAATCATTTTCCTCGTAAGCAACTTCATGATTTCAATAATTATGAAATGAAGCGGTGGTAGGTTTAGAAGAATTCATAAATGTGCATTCCAATAGTTAAAATATGCCTGATTTTTTCCGAATTTTCAATTAAAGAGATTAAGAGAAGTTACGGAAAAGCCTGATTTTCTTCATCACCCCATTACCACCCCCCCCCCGTCGACATATGGAGTTTAAAATTGATACAAAGTATTGCCTTTGGATAAGCTATCGAATGGCCTGTTGCAGATTCAATTTGGTTTAGGGACACTTTTGACCCCCTTGTCCGGGTACACCCTAATTAACACTTTTCACGTTCACGGTTCTCTCGCAAAGTCTTTCGTCCGTCATCAACACTTCCTGTCAGCCGTCTTATGCGGTGTCTACAGGTTTATTATCATTAGGTTTATTATTAACCGTGCGAAGGTTGCGGTCCGAACAATTCCTTATTGGGGCGCTTCGCGCTGTGCATTTCAAAGCAGTGATTGGTGGAATGCATTTCAAAAATTAGTTGAATTACAAATTATTTTAAGACAATAAAATTTAAACAATTAGTGTTAAAATTATTACAAAAAATATATATTCATTACAGTAATTATATCAGTAGATATGAATAACTTTCTCGTGAATTTTAAAGCAAATTGCATCTTGGTATCTCTTATGGTTCAAGAGTTATAGTTAAACATTACCAAATTTCTCGATCCAGACCACTGTGTCGGAGGCTGTTTATCGCGGTGCAACGTTCATTTGAAATAATTTTAATTTCGTCGATTTTAAAGTGTCCGCTTTTTTCAAAACAGGTCCGTAAAGGGACCACGATGTAGCTAAAAACAATTGAAGTGATCTTCATTTTTTTTTCGTTAAATAGAAACCTTTTCCCTAATTATTGTACGGCACTTTTATTGTCGTATAATTCCCGACCAATAATGCACTCTGAATATATAATACGCTACAATGCTACATCGAAGATAATCTATTTTTTTTAAGTTGATACAACAATTTTTGTAGTTGTGCAAGCTATCAAGGTTTTGCTGATCCTCCACTATTTTGTAATTTTATGTAATAAAAACATATGAAAACGAAGCTAAAATGTTTGTTAATGTTCCCTGAAAAGAATGTTGTTTTACAGTATCTTTATGTGCAAAAAAGAATGTTAGATTTACTCCATTTTATTAGACTTATTGGGTTGCATACCCTTTTCCTGCGAGCGGATTTAATAATTGATCGCACGTGTTCCGATACAGCTAGCTGACATCTTCTTCCGATTTCTGTTCCAGGCGATGCTCTTTTACACACCCCGATGGCTCTGGAAAGGCTGGGAGGGTGGCAAGATTCACGCCCTGATGATGGACCTCGACATCGCCCTCTGTTCCGAGGCCGAGAAGAAGCAGAAGAAAAAGATGTTGCTCGACTATCTATGGGAGAATCTTCGCTTTCACAACTGGTGGGCTTACAGGTACTACCTCTGCGAAGTTCTCGCCCTGGTGAATGTGGTCGGTGAGTGGTACGATATATTTATATATAAATCATTATATGTAGACTGCGGTACCTTTTTAGATACAGTGACTCCCACTAATATTCGGACACTCTTAAAAACACCATAACTTTTTTAATATTGGAATATACGACTTGAAATTTTTGGAGAAGTTAGAACGATTGGTCTGCTACACAACGTGATAAAATTTTTTGAAAAAACTGCAAGTTGTCGGAATTGCAGAGAAAATATTAAAATTTGTATTTTTCAACTATTTTATGTGGGCTTATATGGAAAATTTGGAAAACGCGTTTCGTAAATCTGTATCAATTAAACATATTCTGAAAATTTCGTCAAAATCGGTTGACGTAGTAATGAGCTAGAAACGTTTAAAGATGGTAAAAATTTCACGATTTTCGGCCTCTAACTGCAGTAATTCTAAGAATTCTTACATCTTTTCAATGCCCGTCGTTTGGGACACAAACTTTTTTTCTTTGTTTCGCACATTTACGTCATTTTTATGAATGGAAACCATGTTTTAAGTGTTTTCATGTAAAATAATCAAATGGTTAAAGCGCCATGAGAAGCGTTATATCTGATCATGCTTGTCCTTTTTTCCGTTATGAACAAAATTATAATACGGCAAAGTAAAAGTTCGTTCTAAATATTAAACTTACTGGTAGTACGCGCGTTCCTCGATTTACGCGGCACTTTATTCGCGCGAGGTATCCTTTTACCTGGTAAATTAATCTCTCGTTTTACACGGATTTTTTATCCTCGGTTTCAATTTACGCGATCTCATTTTACGCGGTTCCCTGTTTTCCTCCTCCATGATAAATGATTACATGTTGTACATGTATGTATATCCGTGTAAAAAGTAAAAACTCCGCGCGGAACAGATAATCCGTGTAAATCGTGGATTTATTTTATTGCGTTTCATGATAAGGATGATCATACACTATCTCCAGAACCATTGATAAAATACAGTAGGCGTCAATTCTGTGGTCAGACGGAAAAACGGCGCATGTCATAATTTCAAAAAATTTCAGTTTATGCATTCATTGAGCTTCGTAGTATATAATTGACTTGATTTGAGTATTTACCAGAAAAAAGTCATGAAAACAAATTCGAAAGGCTCGAAAAAATAGTACAATTTAACCAATGTCCTATGTCCTATGTCGAGGTATTAGTGATCAAAATTTTAAATGGCTATATCTCAAAAGTGAAAGTGTGTGAGACATGCGGGCGTTCTTCCGAACAACCACAGAATTATCCGAATGAATTGGGACCGAGGTGGCTCGGAAAATTGAATTATTCGGTTAATCGGTTAATCGATTAAACGGTTTTAAAATTACTTATTAACTACAATGTGATATACCGGGTGAGTCTCGTAACGTTTTGACCGTATCGATGAAAACATAGTGTCGACGAAAGCTACTGTCGGTTTTGACCGACACGATTTGTCGTGTCGATGAAAACAGCGTTGGCGAACCAAGGGTAATCCATCAAGAAGACCCACGGATTTACCAGTAAAGTTTTTTGCGAATAGCTCGCAAACTAAAGCCGACCGCCTAAATCTTTACAGGAAAATGTTCTTCGAAATGGCGACCTTGACAGGATATTTCAAGGTCATTGGAATCGGAGAGGACTGGAATAGCACATTAACAAGTTCACCATATACTTTTTTCTCCCACTAGCTGTACACAGCTTCCAACGAAATCGGTTAAAAACGCATTTTTGTCGCTTTCCCTCAACCGTACTAAAACACAAACCGTGCTATTCGTATACCATAGGAAACGAGCGCGAGCAGCGGGTGTGTATTTCCGTTCGCTCGTCCGGCTTTCTCATTTGCGTGGTTTTACCATTTCCTACGAATCTCGCCACGTCGATATGTTTACCTTCTTCCGTTATTTGTTTTGTTACTTTTAACGAATCTATATTTCTTGTCTGTCCGACGGACATTAAATGCCGCGTTTGCTTTCGTTATTCTACATATATTTTTCCCCGAAATCACCGATCGGCACCTTTCACCCATTTATCCGGAATAGTCGTCGATTCCCTGCTTCCCTTGTGAAGTCCACGAATACGAGCGCTGATCTCGTCGCGCGTACACGGGGTCGTAGATTAGGCTAATGGCGAATGAATGAATGATTCACAATAAAATTTGGCAAGCATACAGCTGGCCACCGGCTGCTTACGAGGACAGCTAATCCACGCGGCTACTCGTCACTATTATGTAATGCTTAGTTTGCTCTATCTATTCTATCGCTGTCAACCACGAAATGTTCCGATTTGTAAATTCGCTTGCGTCCGTCCTGCAGATCGAGATGACAGGCTAGTTGGTATGATCAGAAGCCAAGTGTACACTAGAGTGGCTCTTATTAATCCGTGCAAAGTTTGAGCGCGATCGAATAACTTAAACATTATAATAATTAATTAAATGCTGATCACCAATGATCACATTTTACGCTCCATTTAATATGAAACAAATCTCGTTCGAAATATTTTTTTATACTACAAATATCTAATTTATGCGTAGTACTGGTAAGTGACACACCCTGTATATAGTTTATCAACTGTAGTATTTTCTTCACTGTCCCCGCAAAGTTGAATGCTCCTTAACCCTTGGGTAGTACACATTTTTGGCAACTGCACAATTGGCAATGATTCGGTCCATTTTAATCTTTATTCATGAATTCGTCGTAAACATACTTTTAAGGGCATTTCTTCTCGACACTTTGACGTTGGCGCATCCAATTAGTTATATAACTTCCACCATTTTCAATTATTCATTTCCCATTCACCGAAGGGGTCACAATATCATTGTGCAAAATCAGACCAGCATTTTTTTCTCAGTTCGCCTTCCTGTTCTTTCATATATCACCTACTGAATTGGGGCTATTCTAATTAATTTTATTTGAAACTTCACTTTAGGGAACCATGAATATTTAGCTTCTTTTATACAATCCTGTAGACTTTGACCAGAAAATGCCGAAAATCTCCGTTTTAATGTTCCGAATTCGCTGGTTCAAAAGTTATGGGTGTTTAAGCGTTAAGCGATTTCGAGCGTCTTTGAGCGGGAAGGGCGCCGCCATGTTGGTATGTATTTTCTCAGCGTCGTCGTGCGCTGTCGTGCGGTGATGTCGATAAGTTGTAGTCGGGCCGAACGTAAAGTGAAACTAGAGTGTATTTATTTACTGCAAAGCTGAAATGACTAATATGGCTAATGTCGGCGGTGAAACGACTAATTTTAGTCATGAAGACGGATATGCGTTAAAGTTAGAAACGCAAGGACGTCGTTAACGACCGGATACATTAACACTTTGTCAGGTTTGCTCTCATAGAACTAGCTGAATGAGAACAATGTGGACACGGTAGTTCCACCGGTAATCATTGGTTAGGAAACAATGATCAGCTGTTGTAACAACGATGAAACTGACAAATTGGAATTTGAATATGCGCAGGTCAAATGTTCCTGATGAACCGCTTCTTCGACGGTGCCTTTCTGACGTTTGGTATCGACGTGCTCAGATTCCTGGAGTCGGATCAAGAGGATCGAGTCGATCCGATGATCTACGTGTTTCCACGGATGACCAAGTGTACCTTTCACAAATTCGGCGTCAGCGGCGAGGTGGAGCGACACGACGCTGTCTGCATATTGCCTTTGAACGTAGTCAACGAGAAAATATACGTTTTCCTGTGGTTTTGGTTCCTCTTTCTCGGCTTCCTTAGCTTCATGACGGTTTTGTACAGGGTAAGTGATGTGAACTACTGCTGCAATGGAAACAAAATGTGTGAGATAGTCTCATTTTTATTTAAGCGTTCGATTAAACAGTTACATATAGCAAAGCCTTGGTCTAAGAAAAACCCTCGTGTCCGTGCTGCTTCTTAGATTGTATGGTTCTACTATTTCTTTATGACCTCGCTGACCCACAGTGGTCCAGGCAGCCGATCTAGCAGTTCATTTGGTAAAAAATGACTTGTCTCAACAATATTTTTTAGATAGACATTTTAGATATTATTTTTTAGAGAATTCTTACATTCTTACATCTTGAAGAGTACATCTTATTATTTCATATTTATACAGTGTTTACTGAGAGATTCAGCTAAATATCTTCAACTAGAAGAAGTTTCAGATATTTATGCTTACACAAATACTTATGTGTATAATAATAGAGGATGTCCCAAAATTCCTTCAATATCCGGAAATGGGAGGTTCCTGAAATCATTTGAATCATTTGAAGTTGCGCGCCAACTGTCCGACTGTGCCAACACCCGTCTAGGTCGCGCTCTGAATGGTCCGTGTTTTTAACCGACTTCAAAAAAGGAGGAGGTTACTCAATTCGATCTATATGTGCCTTTTTTTCGCTTTTTTTCTATATATGTTCACCGATTACGCCGACATGGATGGACCAATCGGAACGAAACCTTTTGCATCTTGTAGAGTATGTTCCCGGGATGGCCCCGTGCAAAAAAATTTTACATTTTTTTATTAATTATACGATTTTATTTGCGAAAATGTAGGGTGGTGATACCGTTGTGAACTCCGCTGAATGTTAGATATTAGGAACAGTAACGACGCGACGTCGTTACCGTTATCGATTGCGGCTTTCAGATATTTATAAATTACGATTTGGAATGTGACGGCTGACAGAGATAAAAAAAAGTGTGAAATAAAACAAACTGTTCAAAAAAAAATTAAACCGATTTCGAAAAACGCACTAAAAAGTATAAAATAATTTCCATTTAATTTATGTGAATACACACGAACTTAAATACAATACAATCTTTTCGGAGGCGGCGCAAAATTGAAAATTTTCGACACTGTGGAAATTACGAAAATCCTTAAATTCTTCTAAATACTAATATATTTATATTTAAATAATATATTTGCGCCGCCTCCGAAGAAATTGTATTGTATTTAAGTTCGTGTGTATTCACATAAATTAAATGGAAATTATTTTATACTTTTTAGTGCGTTTTTTCGAAGTCGGTTTCATTTTTTGTTAAAAAGTTTTTCGTTGATAACTACTTAACAAAGCCGCGGACGACATTTTTGCAAAGGAAAATGTTGCTTCAAATGATCCCAGGAACCTCCCATTTGCAGGAGGTTGAAGGAATTTTGAGACACCCTGTATAAATTAGGAGTAATATTAAAATCAGTGATCGGTACAGTTTTACCCGGTATAAAAATATCAATTTTAAACTTTCCTTTGTCGGCCACTGTACGTGGAGAAGTAATACAAACATGTAGATGTTTTTTAGCTAGAATAATTATAATTTCTATCTTTCGCGGCTTTGTTCGTATTTCTGAACGGATCTTACGTCTTGTATAAACGCTGGATCCAACCGGAGTACACGGTTTCAAAGTAACCCTTTCAGAATTGTGGGTTATCGAAACGCAGATGCGCTTCTGTTTGACCCCCGCTGCGATCCTCGTAGCGGTGTATTGGTACGGTGTATTGGCTCGAGCAACAGAACAGCTCGGGGCCTCTTGTGGCCGTAATAAACGTTGCGAAAGTAGAAACAGTGATGATTCTCGATTCTTGGTTCACAGATCTTAATTATATTCTCGCCGCGAACGAGGGTGTACCTTCTGCGATTACGGTTCCGCCTGGTCCGACGAGAAGCCATCGAGACGATCGTCCGACGGAGCAAAGTGGGCGACTGGTTTCTCTTATACATGCTCGGGGAGAATTTGGACACGGTGATATACAGGGACGTGATGCACGAGCTGGCGAACAAGCTTGCGTCCAGGCATCATCACAGCGTGCCCGGGATCAAGGGAGAGCTTCAGGAGGCCTGATCGAAGTAAGTGATGTCTTTCGAAACCTCCTGCACATCCGTCCCGCCTATTTAAAGCGTCTCTCTCTCTCTCTCTCCGTTTCCCGTCCATCCACCGCACCAATAGAAATTCCCAGGCTGACTTATGCAGTTCGATATGTAACGTGTCTTCGATACTCGGCATCGTACCGCACCGCACCGTCCACTGCACTGGACATAAATTTCCTGGCAACTAGCGTTTGACATTTACGCGTTATCCTATTTCGAGCGGTTTAACAACCGCGCTAGAGAGCCTTCCCCCCTTGTTCAATATCGGTTTGAAATAACAACCTTATCTCGAAAGCGACGCAACCTGCGAACCATCAGCTCCGAACGCTAAGATTTTCCAGCGATACCGTTTTCACTCCCATAGCGCTCGAGCCTACGATCGCTTTAGACTCTGATAGCGCGTGCACTTCCATAATGGTTTTCCATAAAGGCTTTGCACTCGAAATTCATCCTTACATATGTACGCAGTTTCCAAACGCGCCTCTACACTAGCGCGGACCTTATCTTCCGACCCTCGAATTTTTTCGGGACACTAATTCTGGATCTAACAATAAAACATAATCTATGCAAAAATTTAGATTGATCGAATGAATGACGGGAACCCGTGCCTCTATTTGTTTTATAATTAAACATATACGCACTTATTACACCTGTAGTACAGTCCGAAAATTTTAATAAAACATTATCTACACTGCACTGTGGTCATCCGTCGGTCTTACTGGATGTACCAGCGTTGCTAACAGTCATATGTAGAACTTTGTTACGAAAACTTACAACGTTGCTTTGAAATATAAATAAGAAGCAATATAAAATGATTTTCTATACCAGGAATTCTTAATATTTGTCGTTTAAATCAAAAGTGTCAATAACTACTGCAGTGCCAGCAATAGTACAGTTTACCCTAGTTCGAATTCAGTCAGAAGTTATGACCGTAGAAAAAAAGGGGGTAGGAACTTATTTGGACACCTAATAATTTCAGTATTTTGAGGAGAAATAAAACCCAATTTTTTTATTCAAGCAATGAACTATCGCTAATGACGATGACCTGAAATCGCACTTGGTTCAATTTTTTGACGATAAGGACCAGAGGTTTTATGAGCGCGGAATTGTGAAGAGAAACAAAAAAAAATTGGGTTTTTATTTCACCCTTAAAATACCGAAATCACTTTCTTGCCAACCCGATATAACAAGCTACAGTAGTAACAATCTTTGCGTAATAAATTTTATCGAGTGGTAGGCGAACTTTGAAACCTTGTGTCTGTTTAAGCTAAATTCTCATTTAATCGACGCCGAACAATTTCGACACTTGTCCTTCCATCGCGATGTGCTGACAACGATGATCTTAAATCCATTTGCTTGAAATGATCGACGTATTTTCTGATCGGTTTTGGTGTCTCTTGCGGTCTCATTTTTTGAAGAACGCCGTCCATAGTTCCCGTGTTACCTCTGAATATGTCGTATAGCTTGACAGCAAACGATTGTACCGCTATATCTATAAATCCCCAGATATCTCCCGATACGTTTTCCCAGCTTCGCAGAGCAATTCCAGCCGTCGACGTTGCTCTTATATAAATCGCTTACGGTTATGAAAACTGCTCCATTTATTTGAAATCAACATTTTAAATGTTCGATGTTGTAGCGTTACATTTCACATAGGCTAGGAATCTAACAACAAACAAACCGTCTACAGGTTGTCGCAGAAATGAGTTACATCGTAAAGTAACGCTCTTGTTACAGATTGCCTCGGAAAGTCATGAAAACTGAAAGGATTCCCGTAGCGAGGATAGCTGGCGTCCCGGCAGAAGCCGACAGGAACGCGGAGGAATGTCGAAGACGAAGATTCGAGGAAACGAGTTCCGGAACGGGACGGATCGCATTTTACTTACTACTCGAAGCGTGTGTTTTTCCTTTTTATGCTTCGCCGCATTTCGATAGCCCGCTGGAAGGAACTTCGGCGAACGTTAATCGTTACTCGCGTAAAAGACAAACAATCGATTTGTATCGCGCATTTATTCGTCCGTGTAGTTCAAGCCTTGACAGGCTTCGCGTAGCTCTTCGAATGGACAATTCTCTGTAAAAGGAACAAAAGAAAAACAAGAAATACTATTCGGCGAAGTGAACGATTTCGGTGCGAGCGAGGCAGTGTCGCCAGATCAAGACATGTGTCCCCACTCTACCTTCCCCTTCTACGACGCTATGCCCTCGCGCTTCCGCCGCGGCTCGGTCACGTGACCATGGATATAGAAATATAGGGATGGAGCATGAGCTAGCATTTTGGGCAAGGGGAGTTTTTCCTTTTCCGGAGGGGACGAGGTAGAAGCGCATGGATCTATGGGTAGAAGTTGCGTCTTTTTCATTGGCTGTGTCCGGCGCAAGCGCAGTACGTCATTATGCATGCGTTACATAATGGTTACATACAGTTACATAACCTTTTAGTGCAGCCCAGCAGTCAGAACTGAGAAATCGAGGAAATCGAGGAGAAATAATGAAAAAATTTCTTTTCACATCCTTTTGTAAACTAATTGCTCTAGCTTCCCAAAACAGTTCAAATCGTATAGTACTGTATTAAAAAAGCTATCGTCTTCTTTAGAGCGGTCCGCTACTGTACATATATATATATATATAAACCTATTATGTGTAAAAACTTATTGTGCCCTATTTTTAATTATACTATAAGAAAAAATTACATTTATGATATCCCTATTAGTTATTAAATATATAACACCTATTCATTTACTAAAAATAATAATTTTAAAATATAAATAAGAAATTTTTTATGTAAAATTAGTATGTTCCTTAATTCGTGTTACACGTTTTAATTTCCTTTCTATATTCTATAATTTTAGTTTTCTTTAATCCCTCGTTCTATTTGCCGTTATATGGCCGTTATCGAAAAATAACCCCCCTTGCCCATAATGCTAACTCACCCTCCATCCCTATATTATATACATGATGTAACGCATGCATAATGACGTACTGCGCTTGCGCCGGACACAGCCAATGAAAAAGATGCAACTTCTACCCATGGTTCCATGCTTCTACCTCGTCCCCTCCTGAAAATGACTTCCACCCCGCAACGACATGCTCCATCCCTATATTCCTATATCCATGCACGTGACGCGTTTCGTCTCTGTCGCGCATGTGTCAGAATGTCACGTGACCAATCCGGTACCGAAAGAGAGGGTAACTTTTTCCCCTCAATTCGTGCTCCCTCCCCTCATCTGGCGACACTGGAGCGAGGCGAATGGCTGCCCAAATCCGTAGTGTTCTCCGATTGAATCGGAACGTTCTCTGTAAAAAGAAATGGCTGCCTAAATCCGTAGTGTTCTCTGAAGGAATCGGAACATTCTCCGTTTCGCGAATTGACCATTTTCTCGCGGGGCACGCGTTACATTGGCACTGCCAATTCGGCGAGCTCGCAGCGAGAACCAATGTATCTTCTTACACAAAGACTGTGCCAACGCAAACGAACCCGCGTGTAACTTTTACCGGACTCTTGAAATAAATGTATTTTTATTTAAAAAGTAATTTAATAAATATATAGTTCTATATATTATAGGTGATTCTATGTGGATGTTTGATCATTCAACTTCCCGTATATGTACAGAGACCGTGATGGGACCAAGTTCGATATACAGGGTGTACAAATCTTCAGACTACGAATCGAGATAGTAGTAAATAAATAATGGACATTCGGAGCAGTTTTGTATTTTTAGAGAAACATTACAAAATTGTTGAAAGAAATACAGTAAATGGGTACACGAGCACCCGATTGGCTATAATGTCAATACAAGTGATATATACATATACATGGGTTCAGAAAGAGTTGGTGAAATTTACATTTCCTCAGAAATCTTATGTTCAATACCAACATTTTAGTTTAATTCACTGGACCACATGGATATAATAAACGTCATTTATTCTTAATCGTTTTCTATTATAATGCAACGAATTCCCACTCCTAATAAAACACCGTATAGATGCAAATAAAAAAAACGGAGTAATATTTTTATCTTTTACGAATATTCCAGTATATTCTATTATCAGATGGTTGCATAAGTTCGTGCCCGATTTGAAAATAAAATGCAATGCTTAAACTTTAAAGACTGGTTAAATATTCGGTTAATGATTGGTTAAATTAAAATTAAAAAATGGTTAAATTTTCTACAATTAGAAAAGAATGGTAACTATATACATAATTGATTAATAAAGCTGTATTCTTGAAAATTTAACCATTGAATTTTATTTTCAAATCGGGCATGAACTTATGCAATCATCTAATATATTCTAGTAGTATGTATTCTGTTATATTCTAATATATTCTAGTATATCGGGAATATTCCAGTAGTTTGTGGCAATTCAGGTAGAAAATTTTCATTTTGCCTAAAGATCCGCAGTCCACTGATTTACATATCAAAGTTGGTATGTACTATCTCTTATCAGAAACATGTGCAGACATGATCAGTGATTTCTGTAAATTATTGAATCAATAATACGGGAATTGAGTTTTATAAATATAATCAGAGCAGTGTATGTTACGACAGAGCGGTCGACTTATTTTTCGAGGCGGCTGTACACCATTATGAGATTTCGACAGTGCCTTGGTGCGACGCGTTCTTGGTCCCACCACTATGGTAGTGTGAGAGAATATTTCGAGTGCGTGCAAGTGGCTATATGTATCTTCTTCGCGATAGGGAGGAGGAACGGGGTGCGATGGTGTGTGGTTGGCCATATTCGGAAACGCGAGGAGGACCAACCGGTCCTCGTTGGTCCACGGCTCGCGAAACGCGAAACTTCGTGTCGGAAAAGGAGGCGGTGGCGAACGCGTTCTTTCTGCGTAACCGAGACCATTGGCATTTAAAGGGTCCCTTATATCCTTTCACTGTCCACGCCGCTCGTCCGGCTATTTCTTCGTGTCACTTACGTTCCAGCAACATCCCCGCGCACGGGATCTCGTTATGATAATTATGTTCCGTCTTTCCATTCTCCGCTTGCTCTAAAACGAATCCGCGATCGCAATTTCAGGGGTCAGTCTCGTGTAGAAGGGTAAAAAAAATCGATCTTTGTAACCGTATCTTTTAAAATTAAGTATAGAACCTCAAAAAGAATTACCCAAAATGTTATGTTCGCATTCGTTGGAATAACAAAATTACGACTGCGGATGTCTATGCAATTATCAATTTTTGCAGGCACATTTTAAGAGAAAGTGGAAACAAATAAAATCTGATTTTCAGTGATAGAGTAGACTTTTTGTAGCTCAATAAAAATCGTACTAAATTTTATGGAATTTTATATTACAGCATTTTTTGAAAATTTTCGGAAGCCATAAATGCCACAAACGTATTTTAGTAAAAACTGATTATTTCAGCCTAACTGAAGGCTCACAGATTCGGTGAATTTTAATAAATGAAACTTTAAATACAAAATTCAATGGAGCTTCCTTCTTCTATAGTCAGTTCATTTAATTAATTGACTTAAAAAACTGTCTACAGTTCATACACTCCGAGAGACAATTAAGACATTTACGTTATTTGCGATGCAATGTAAATTGTTCTTCATCGCTTGGCAAAAACTGGAACCAGTTTATGAAAACTGACACTAAAATCCCATTAAACCTTTTGATAAACTAAGCTTTATGTACCTCGTACCGTAAGTGGATAAAGTTTGCAATACGGCAGTATAGCAGTTCGCGATATTCCTTGATCGCGAATGCCTGAAACGTGTTTTTTTACGGGGTCTATCATTTCAGAACCGGTAACCTAAAAAGTTATGCAAACGCTGAATAAGTGAATGCACGCGAGAGGAAGATTGGTCAACATGGTCTTCGTGGATGAAACAAGACTTAATATTTCAAATCGTACCGGTTTGCACAGCAATACGTGCAGCAGGAGATTCATTGACGATACTAAACGATTAAACTGGTCCGTTTAGCACCGACTGTCCTTTTTTAGCTTTCCAACATTTTAATACCCCCGTTCCTCGATATGCAGCACTTTATTTACGCGATAAACAATCTCTTGATTTATGCGCATTTTTTATACGCGATCTCAGCATATTGCTTTATGGGGAACATATCTTCTTAGAATCTATACAGGGTGTCTCACTCGAGTGTAAAACATTTTGTATGTGTAATTGAAATGGTAGGGTAAAGTGCCCAAATATGAACCACTTTTTGTTGATGTCATTTTGTGATTATTTTAATGCTCTTTCTCGACCAAACAATTACTAGTTGTAGATGCATTTCCTCCCTATAAGATTCCGGGGTCATGTTTGTTCAAAAATTAATACAGCTTGGGAAAAATATTTTTTTTTGTGATGTGTCATTTGCAGGTTCCAGCGAAAGGGGTTCTTAATATGGTACACCTTGAGTCCCCAATATGACACCTAGTGCCATATTCGGCACCCACACCAAGAATGTCAATATAATATATATAGCTATACCCATATTAGGGAACCCTCGGTAGTGCCATATTGGGAACTCCACGTGGACTGATAATACTAGCTACTGACAAAGAGAAAATAAATTTCAGCCCAAACCAACAGTTGGGAAACATTAATGTAAATAAACTGGAACTACAGATATGTTCAAACATTTCAAAATCACTTACCTTCGTCGAAAAAGATACTATCGAAAATCTAACCACAAAAATATTAAACACGCGGAGACACACACAACTGGCAGAAATTCGATACTAAAATCTATAGAACGGTGCGAATGCACTGCTCACTGTTGAGTAAACATGGTAAACTATTGTTTGAGGATTTTCTCACTAGAGAGTGCGACTTCTCCTTTACAAGATATAATACCATATTTGGGCAGTTTACCCTACCACCTGGTATCAACACCAACAGGGGTTGTTTTACGTTAAATGTTAAAAGTACAAGTCGTACTTTTTTTTACAGCGTGAAAAAAGATTAGCGCTACAGTTCTGGGTGTTAGATATGATTACAAATGATTACAAAATTTCCGTAGTGCTACGAGACTCACTTGGTCATTTATGAAACTATACGCGTATAGATTTTTAAATAACTCATGGTCTTGTCTTGGAGCTTCCGCAGCAATTGGAGTTTGGATCCACGGTTTTAAATACAATTTACTGAGGAAAATACAAATCTGACGTATTACATTTCCTTCATCCTTTAACTTAAAGACGTCTTTTTAGGACGTAAGACTTTCAGGCCTAAAATACACGTAAAATGGACGTCTTTAAGACGTGGTGTGCTATCTGGGATATGACGAATGTCACCTGCATTTCTCGAAAAATAATGTAAATATAAAAAATTGATATCGGTCATAATTAGTAAAATATTCTGTAAGTTCTTCCCCTTCCATTCTTTTTTTAAAATATTGATACTGTTTTACTGAACACCCAGTATACACAGACAACTTCAATATTCTTTATACTTCGAGTTCGTCATTTACTATGCTTTCTCATATCATGCGCTTGATTTTCTTGAATTATTCTTTCACAGTTGAAAAATCTTAGAAATTTAGGTGGCGCTGTAGTCGTGCATCGCAGTGTACGTCAGCGTTCGAATACTTTCGCGGGCAACTGTACTAGGTACTGCACCCGAGTGGATTTTCCTGGTGACTCATAAACGCGAATACTTACATTTACACAGTCTAATACTTCGTTCCGTCTCCGGTCGAAAATTCAGATCGAGAGTATAAAATTTCCCTGCTGAGTTTTTCGGGAACGGAGAGGAGAATGAAAGTTGCCGGAGAGAGAAAGAGGGGAAACGTTTGGGCGTGGGCGTTTCAAGGTCTTCTGCTCGCCATTTACGGCTGTATGCAAAACCAGATACAGAGTGCCACGACAATGAGCGAGACCGAGACATTTCAAGTGAAGAGCGAGACGGAGCACGGTCGTTTGGTTCCACTATGAGCTGGAAAGACACGGGAGACTGATTGATCGCTCAACGATCGTATAATGATTCCATAGAGTCTACCATACCTGTAGGATAAATCTTAATACTACGGAACATTTGACTTCGGAAGCCTGCAAAAAATAAAAGAGTCTGTTTTTTTTTATTGAACGATATTAAAAACGAAGTTTAATATACGAGGTGTGACAAAGAAGGAACCGGACCCAAAAACAAAATTGATTTTTGCTCACGCCATTCGATATAGGGCTCCCAAAGAAAACACTATGTGACAAGTTTCAAGTCTGTACCCCCACCACAGGGGTAGATACGGGGTGAGCACGGTTTAATAGGTCTACTCTATTTCTTCTGTTCTACTCAACAAAAAATTACGAAAAAATCCATGAATTTTCGGCTGCAATATCGATGTTTCGAGACATCCGGAAGCATAAAATTACTGATTTCATATTGAAGTTTTCAGAGCACGTTGAGATCAAGTCGAATTTGTCAAACTTTATCTCATACTCTACTTCATACTCTCATACTTTATCTCATACTTCGCAAGGAAACTGCCAGAGTCTTAAATGTTATTTTTTCTGGTAGTTTTCAAGGTCATCGATGCGTTTGTTTAAATAACTACGTATATTTTCGTGTTGCATCGCGTAGCTCATAAGAAAATGTATTGTGGCATGACCTTCAAATGACCTTCGCCTCCGAGATGAAAGCCAAACCTAAATTTCGTTTGCGAGGAGAATTCAGGCTTGGAAGGTATCGAGCCTGATAACCTTTCGTGGTTCACCCGTACGTATAATAAATAATAATAATAAACCCTTAGCAGTCGGGGGTTGACTCGGAGTCACCACCAAAAATTGCTGCACCATTATCCACAATATTGTTTACATTGTTAAATATGTGTTGGTATCTAATCAATCACTATACATTTATCAATTTCATATCCATAAAATGAAAAAAAAATCATATACAAGTGTTCAATTTTCAAGTTAAAATAGCTCGGACTGCAAAGGGTTAACGAACGTTCGACTCATTTCGTCAAATATTTTTGTGCAGGCGTGCAGAGACACCCGGTTCATCGAAAGATACACTAAAACTGATCCACATCCTTGAAGTGTTAGAATGCGACCACTCTCGTCGTTCACAAGTTCAATGAAACGATGTACGAACACACTGCTTACCCAATTTCAATGAAAACTGCATCAAATTGGTCCGGGGAGCCGATAAGAGGTACTGAATAGTCTCAAATTGAAGCACCGCGAGGACACCCAGTATACCCGCGGTATCTTCCGAGTGACACTAATGAAGACTCTATGGCAGTATAAACTTCTTATTTAATTTGTCGAAACCTTGGGCGTGCGGCACTAATTGCAAGAAGAGTTCCCTTAATTATGAACGGTAGTGCATCTGGCTTGGGGCCAACAAATCGTTCCATCCGTAGCCGGTGTTTGTGTGCGTGGAGTCTCTGAGCAGCAGCTGAAAAGGAGCAGCATCATATAGGGGATCGGAAGGTACGTTGCTGGAGGGCCCTGATCACGTCGCGACGTAAGGCCGCCGAGTTGTACCGAGAGCGTGTACGCACTCGCGCTCGCACACGCACTCGGTTTCGCAGGCGTAAATAGGTGGGTGGTTGGGTAGGTAGGAAGGATAGCCATAAGAAGGCGAAGTGGATACGGACACGGACACGGACACCAATACGGATACCGACACGGGCACGGTTTGTCAGTGTTCGGCTCGGAAAGAGAGGGAACCTAACCGAACCGAACCGAACCGAACGAGCGAGCGAGCGAACGCTCGGCCCGTTGAGAGGTCTCTCCTGTCGCAGGTAAAACGCCGACACTGGAAAGTGAGTTCAGTCGCGGCCGCGCGATCGCGTCGGACGATATTTACCTGCGCGTGCAACTCTCTGCGACCGGGAGCGTGACCTAACCGCCGCGCCGAGTGCCGAGAACGAAACCCGCGCGTCCTCGCTCCTCGTTGCCTGCGACCAACCTCTGGCCTGACAAGGTAGGAGTAACTACCTGTGCGATACGCCCGCGTTGCGTCGCAAACGCTGAACCATCTTCTCGAATCCGCTCGGATTCGCCTGGTCCTGCTGGTCCCAGCGAGTACACGTCCTTCCGATGGGAATCGAAACCGGTGACAGTAACTCGAGAATAGAGCATTAGCGAACAATGGTCGCCGTGTATAAGGTATTCACCAAGTCGGGTCACTGTAAAATCATCGACGATCCTCTCGGATGACGACATTCCGGGGTTACACCCACTCGGTTTGAATAAATACTCTATGCTGAATTCCACGGGACTCAATCTCTATCTCGCTCGCCCCCGCACTCAGCTATTCGACACCCGTTTTGGTCTCGAATTTTTCTCTTTGTCTGATTCTTTTTTTCACGGAGAGGGGACTTGAGGCTCCATTGGTGGTGTCGGTCGATTAGTCGGGACGGGGAGATTTCGTGGGAGCGCGTAGGAGAGTCAACGATCGGCCGGTTAATTGCGGCCGTTAATTACTTTCACTGAACGGACGCGGAGGAACCACGCATAGAGGAATCGAAAGCTGCTGGACTTGCTCTGGGATCGGTTCGCGATCCGCTCGGCAAATAATCCCTGCGTGTCTGGCTATTATACGGAACACGACACGCAGGGAGGTCCCTGGTGTTTCGCAGCTTCTACATTTCGGCCGCAAAACGACGAAACCGCGCGGATAAACGACCCGGCTCCGACTCCGGGTCCCGCCCCCTGTCGAAAACCGGTCCTGCTCGCGGCTCCCAGCCGATTTTGCCTGGCGAACACGCGAACGCCATCTTGGATCCGCCGGGGATGACGTCATTGGTACAAGGCACGCTCGCCTGTAGATACTGTGCACTCGCCTGTTCGCCTTGCACGATTCTAGCGGCAGCTAGAGATGGAAACAGAGGCTGCGCGTCCAATAGCGACGCTTCTCGGAACGGGCATCGATATTCCGCCTCTGACTTTCTTGAACTATGCTCGAGCATTCAAGGGCTTGCCGTGGGCCAGTGTTGAGCGTTAATCGAGTACTATATTATTTGAATACAGAAGCTGGCCAAATAATTATTCTACTCAAACTCATGCGGTGGAAACTCAAGCGACGCGACGGAATAGAGTAGATGTCTCTTTGTTGTAATGATATCGTATCAGTTTTTAATAAGAATATATATACAGGGTGTTCCAACGAAAGTATTGCCAGATCTTTTCTCAGAATCAAATAAAGGGTTAATGGGGGTCAATATTTTAGTATGTATTCAATTTTTTTGGGGGGTAACTTTTTTGGAGGGGGTAGGGGCCCCCCAACATTTTTGAAATGGGAAGTAGTATTGATTTTTTGTTATTGTGATATTTTTCTCTAATAATTTTAATGTATTGACAATAATATATATATATGTTCATACTCTGAAAGTCTTCTAATCTTTTCACTGTTTTATAGTGAACACTGTTGGCATAGATTTGGCGTGGAGTTGCGTCTGCAAACCGAGCCTAATGCGGAAACAATTGGGTCGGAATTTGTCGACAAGTTTTGTGGCAAAGTCATAGTTTTCATAGCAAATCAAAAGCAAATTGCTTGCTGGGATGTTGCTCGATTAGGTCGGGCGGAATCGAAAAGAAAAACGATTCATTTCACTACTCTTCGCAACCTGTCTGTAATTACGGTAATAGTCCCCACTGTTGCGATTGGATGCGAGTATTTAAGAATGCGGTTTTGAACTCTGCGTGCAAGATTGTTGTACGTGAAAGTTGCGTTGTTCCCCGGAGCTCATTACCCGATGCTTAGTCTTCTTATCGTAGTTCGAAATAACATTCTCAGTGAGAATGCTAGATGTTGTTATTCCTGAATGGAGAGTAACAGTATTTTTGCTTAAGGAAAACAGTATAAGCTACATTGCTAAATATATGTTGCAAGAATTTCTTCAAGGTCTACGCTCACATTAACATTTTCCTTTTATAACTTATTTTAATGGATGAATGACATCATTTTTCTAAAGAGTCCGACTCTACGTGCAATGCATTTTTGTTTAGAATGTTTCACTCTGAAAAACTTGTAAATCTTTCTTTTAATGTTAAGGGAGTTCAATCTTGGTCTATCTCGCAACAAAAGAGTACGCAAGGCACAATGTGGAATGTCACTCTTAAGAGATGCCTACGCAAGATATAATAATGTCTTTGCGAAATGTCGCTATTAAATGATGGCATATATGAAAATTATTCATCATTCTTCATAATGCGTAGTACACAAATACGGTGGCAGACAAAGAAAAGTTTCAGATGTAATTTTTACAAACTGAAATGTGATAATGAATATTTTATACATATCCTCATTTTACAAAAGAATGAAACCAGGAAAAGCTACAAAAATGGATAGAGAACTAATAGTTTACTTAAAACAATGACACGAGTGGAAAACTGGGTGGGAAAAAGTAAGTTCAGTTAAAATGTCCTAAACTCCCTATCTAATGGATATAAACGATCCTAGCCTTTTCAGGCATGAACGATTCAAAATCGTTTTGAATCATGCCTATTTGCCGCCAATGGGAACGCAAACGGGAACGTAACGCGCGAAAAATGGGGACAAGCATACATACTTCGCATGCAGGTGTTCATTAACAACTTGTAAATGAAGCCGCAACTTCTGAGACTTCATCTTTATTTTATTTTATCGAGACGAATTAGTTTATATGTTTTCTTGGTTTTGTATGCAAATGCTTTGTACATCGGATTGTACGAAATCTTGACTTCGATGGTCAACAAAGAAAATCCAGTAAGCCACTGAATTTTTAGGGACGAAAAGTAATCAATCTTGTATAATACAAAGATACAGTGAATAAAAGTGAGTCATTGAAAATTTCGTGATCAATCCATCTCGATATGTTCTTTGTGCTACGAAAAACACTTTCTACAAATTTGCAGATATTTATTTAAGTTTGATCTTCACCGTCGGAGTTCAAGGTCATTTGAAAGGCATGTCACAGTACATTTTCAATGAGCTATGCGCTGCAACGCGAAAGTATATATAGTTATTAAAAACAAACATCGATGAACTTGAAAACTGCGAGATAAAACAACATTAAAGAAAACAACTCCTGCGGGATACTGACCACTTGATACCATTCAAATTATACATAAAAAAGTGTTTACATTGTCAAATTTAAAGAAGATATATATTATCGAATTATGTTCCACCCGCATACACATAGTAAGAGACAGTTCGACCCGCACATTTTCAATGATATTTAGATGATGAGTGAGTGGGCGCAAGTCGTAAACTTTCACATTTTTCGTAGTTTTTAGTCGTTCCACTGATTTTGCGGTATGTATCTCGTCGTTATTACGCAGAACATTGCTTACCGTGCGTAAATCCTTTCCTGTATCTAAGCGTTCATCTATTCATTTTCATACACTTCGCAGTGTTCACTCGACTTTAGAAAAAATGTATGTCGTTTCTATCATGGCGTCCACTTGCACCGAGCCTTTCTCACTTCGTAAGTCATGGAAATACATAGTAATTCCAGTCGTCGGGCTATTCAAATGAATTTTTTCGTCGCCACTGGATGCCACAGTTCTTCGCTTCTTTTTCTGATCGATGCGGCCTCGGACGAAACTGTAAACGTGTTTCTCTACATTTCGCAATTGACTGCAGTCGTTCTTTTAATATTCTTCGGTTAATTCAGTCGCTGCTACAGAGTCATGTAGAAATGGTTTAAATTTTTATGTGACGGTATACCTCCGCGTCGCAATAGTAGTGGTTCACACCGACATACCCGAGCCCAGATCAGATTACTACAGTGGAGGGGATATTTTTTTGCATTCATCGTGTACGACCTTTTTGCGACTATAGAGGATTTGCTGTATCTCGTAAACTGAAGCCGACTGCCAAAAACTTTACAGGGAAATATTGTTCAGAATATGTCAGACCACATATGTCAAGGTCATTGAACTCGGAGGGTAGATAACAGAGTTGGGCAAAAATGTAATCAACGATTGACGAATAAAAAAAAATTTCTAAATAAATTAAATACTTATTGATCGTTAACTTGGGAATAACGGTTGAATTTCTACTTTAGTCGTTAATTGCGATTGACGATTACATTCCTCTCAATTGTAATCGTCAATCGGATAATTGATCAATAATTAACTGCTGAAATTTCGAAATGAAATACGGAATCAAAACTATATGAATACTGCAAAAAAACGTAAATTGAGTTTAGGTGTATTGTCATTTGGTCTATAATACGAACTCTGTTTACGTGCTTTTTTTTCAATGATTTCTTTCTTTAATCAACGATTGACGATTAACTTCATCAATCGATTGAATCAATCGTCGATTTTTTAATGATTACCTTTTTTAATCGTACACATTAATCAATCAATCTTGATTAAAATTTTACAACGTATGTCAAGGTCATTGAAATCGGAGGGTAGATGGCGCATCGACCCCATAGATTTACAAGTCAAGCTTTTTGCGAATATCTCGTAAACTAAAAACCACCTTCAAAAACTTGAAAAGGAAATGTTGTTAAGAACGATGAGCTTGACAACATATCTAAAGCGCATTAAAATCGGAGAGGAGGTAGCACATCAACAAGTTTACCAAGTTTGGTCAGCCCACATCTTGAATCCTACTCCATAATGACTCCATAATTTAGAACCCTTATTACAGGTATGTACATACTTATTTATCTATGACGGTCGTACGTGAGCACCATAAGTTTCTCCAATTTATATTCTATAATTGAAGGAGTCATCGCGAATACATTATCATAATTATATGTAACCACTGTTATGTTTACACCTAGCGCGTTATCTGTCGAAACAGCAATCGCGGAGTTCAATAACAACTGAAAATGATTCATAGCGTTCTTCAATTTTTAAAATATACACAACTTCGTCCATTTCAATTTAAATTGTTGTAATAATGCTGTGTGTTTATGCATTTTTCTTTTAATGCGTCGCTATGGTTCATTAATATTTTCCAATTATAAATAAAAACCACAACATGTCCATTTCTGCCTCCTAAAAACATTAGTCACTTTTCACTAATTATTAGTAACGTAGTAAGTAAATAAGGCAAAGATATAAAATGCCAATAATATAATTGGGAAGCGACCAAAGATTTGAAAAATAATTATCTGATTTGGCTTATGCGAATATACCACAATAAACATGAATTTCCGAATCTAGGCAAAAATTCATATATTCGCATAAGCCAAATCACATTATTATTTTTAGCATAGAGAACGATTAAAGTAGCATTATACATATGTGAAAGTAGGGATGTTGTTACAAGGTTTTGGCAAACTTTGCACGGGTTGCAAAAAACTTCCAGTTTGTTCGGAACCTTTCAGTTTGGAAATTCTAACAATAAGAAACGCGAAATCTTGCTGTGTTATGGAGCTCATTGAACTTAGCTGGGCGATTAAATGAGAATTTAGATCTTGAAACTGGATAGTACCCGCCGAATGGAGGAGGAAAGTATTAATAAACACGTGCTGCTAAATAAGTACTTTCAAAGTTGCAAACAATTCCTTTTTCCGTTAGGAACGAGAGATAACACTTTCTACATGTGAGACTTTCTAAAAAGATTGTCTACATGTCTTCTCACCGTTTTTACAAAAGTTTGGCACCTTCTTATCGGAGGAGCATGCATACCTGAAAAATCGTTGGTCGCTTTCCAATGATTTTATCGGCATTCTACCTTACTTCACTTGCGTTTATAATTAGTGAAAAGTGACTGATGTTTTCAGGAGACAGAAAAGAGAATTGAACTATAACGACTTCAAACAAAATGAAAGGAGCCAGTTAATTTGGGAGACGTGTTCAACAAAAGTGCTGTGAAAATAAATGGAGTTGCATATATGAAAAATTTTGGGGTTGATATTCGGCATACAAACTTATCATTTGATTCCGGATGTTATGCATTTACGGCAAAAATGAGCAGATGCAATTGAAAACAGTGAAAATATTCGAAGACTTTAAGTGAAATATATTTTATATTTAGCTCTTGTGTCTTGCAATTGATGAACAAACTTTTTATTTTGCCTGTACAAGATCATAATAATCCCTGTACAAGATCATAATAATCCGTTCAAAATACAAAACTAATTAACCAATTCTAAAAACCGACCACTCATGTATAGACCAGTAGTTGCTAATGGCCTCTGTGAGGTTGGTACAATTTAAAAAATAAATAAAAAAATTTTTTTAAGAAAAATCCATTTGAAAAGTTCAAGCAAAGAAGAATGGAACGTTATCGAGTATTGTGAAATCTTCTCACTGTGTCGTTCCTATTGATTGCTATGCGTGCTGCAGAGAAGTATGTAGTCAGTTTCCGTTCAGCCGCGTAATAGCAAACTAAATCGTATAATATTCGTCGTACAGTTTTTGCCTACATTTCCGGCCTCGTGTCTGGCACAGCTAAGATAACGAGTCCCATTCTTTTTTTTTTATGAACGACAGCCTGTTATCATACGTCTCGGAGAAAGGTTCTGCTAACATCGCGACAGTATTAGCTCGCTGCGTGTGAAATGCCATTCTTATGCAATTTATCGTCCGCAGTGTGACGTTATAAGTTGATGACATTCAATTGTCCACCTGAGTATCGGCGGTACGATGTGCAATTTGTTTCATGCTGAATACAATACAATTTTGTAAATAATCAGTGCGGTCAATAAAAAAAACTGTACAATTCAATGCAGAACAATCTTATCATCAAACGACACAGAGAATTGAAAATTACCAGTTTCTGTTTCTTTGTAACTATGTAGCCGCCATTTTGAAAAATCTGAAAAAACTGTATGTTAACAACCATAACGAAATGCTAAAACTGTAAAAATATGAACCGTATTAGTATATCTCAGTAACATCTAGAAGAAATCCATTCATCAATTAAAAGTCGGTTTGGAAGCTAAAAATTTTGAAAAAACCCTTAGATTTTTTTCAGAATTTTTAATTAAAGAGAAGATCATTTTCTATCCATTTTGTTGTAGTTTTTTTGTCTTCATTCATCTGTAAGATGATGATATTTAAGAAATATTCTCATTGCTGCTTTTAAATAAAATCTCAGTTTGCAAAAACCGTGATATTGAAAATGTAAGTATTACATCTAAAATTTTCTTTTGTACGCAACTGTACCTCTATCGCCTAGGATTCTTTGCATCTGCTGCAGCCGTTCGTTACGGTGCGTAGAATTACCGTTTCATTGCCGTTTCGGTATCGCAATTATTCTGACAGGTAGTCGTTTTGAAAAGCCGCGTTTCGATATTTCCTGAAACGAGCAGCGGGCACTCACCTAAGAGCACTAGGTTCTTTCTACCGTGGGCTTCGTTTGATCCACCTGTATATCCGACAGTTAGAGAAAATAAAGAAACAGATAGGGAAATGCTGAATGTTTTCATTATTATACAGGGGGAGGGAATAACTTTGTCCGCCTTGAATATCTCCGTTGCTCGGAATAACATGAAAAGAAGTATACATACACTAGAACCTCGATTAACCGGCTTGTTCGGGAGATAAACAGCCCGTATAAATTAAGGTCCGATGGACACCCTTGAGACCCGAGGGAAATAATTAAAATGTACATTAAATTCTAAAATAAATTCTTTATTTTTGAAAATTTATTTCCCTTCATAATATAATCACATTTAAACGCATATTTGTTTATAATCGGGATCCGGTTAATCGAGGTCCTACTGTGTATACAAAAGTTGCATGAAGTAAGGAGAGAAATATTGTGATGTGAACATTTTTATATAAGTGTATTAATTTCTTTTAATGGAGTGATCAACCTTTTGTATCGTAAGTTGATAGAGTATCAAATTCTGCGTAAGAACGTATTGACGTTCATATGTCCCAGATCTGCAGGTACCTAAATCAAACGAGATATCAATGACATAATTTTCGAGGACCCACTAGCCTCGAATAGTAATAATAATTTCGCTCCAAAAGAATTCTGGCAAAAAGCAAAGTTTAGTGTACAATTAGGAACAAAATCACACACACGTTAAATCAGAATACCTTTTTTAGGAATGGATCAAAGGACTTCAATTTCTCTGAAGGCTAGAGGAAATAGTTTAGTAAATGGCGTCCAACAAATATGTTGCAAAAAATGTATTTGGTCGGAATTGTGAAAAAGAATAGTAAAAATCGATTTTTATAACTTTCTTAGCTGGGCCAATAAAGAAAATTTAAAAGATGTATTTGGTCAGCTCGTATAAATTATACACGTTCTGCAAATTTCATTGAAATTGGTTAATCGGTTTACGAGTTATAAACGATCAAAAGTGGTAAAAATTGCAATTTTTCAAGATTTTCGGCCTTTTTACCACTTTTGATCGTTTATAACACGTAAACCAATTAACCAATTTCAATGAAATTTTCGGAGCGTATATAATTTATACGAGTTGACCAAACGTATCTTGTAAATTTTCGTTATTGGCCCAGCTAAAAAAGACGTAAAAATCAATTTTTACTATTGTTTTTCACAATTCCAAGACCAAATGCATTTTTTGCAACATATTTTTTAGACGTCATTTATTAAACTATGTAATTCATCTAGCCATACAGAGAAATTGAAGTCGTTTGGTCCATTCATAAAAAGTTATTCTGATTTACAGTGTGTGTGATCAGTTTTGCTTCTAACTGTATAGGTACCTACAATAGAGCTCTGCATTAAGCGCGGGCTGGTGTGCAATATGTTAAAACAATCCATGAACGATAACGTAGAAAAGTGAAATCGCAATTTGTTCAAAAACATAAGCAAAAGATTTTTAAAAATAGTCGGAAATGTGTGTTAATGCGCACAACACTGTAGAAAGCGACGGATCCTAACTGTACATGTGTATGTAAACTGTTCAGTTCAGGTGCGCGGCTGCTAATGGCTGCATTGCCGATGCTACCATTCCGAATAAATAAATAAATAATAAAAGTTTGAAAAGTTCTGCGCGACTGCACGCAACAGGGCGTGACAGGCTTGAACTTAACGGTCCCAGGCCTCGGAACTCCGTGGCCGACGGTTTCACGCGGTCTCTTCCGTGAGGTCACGCAAAATTCGGAAACGCAAACGTAAACGCAAACGTTCCTCTTTTGATCACGAGCGTTCTCTTCGCGTGGCAAAAGCCCATAACATAGCCAGCGTCCGTTGCGAACATGCTCGAAACACGCGAACCAAAACCATGACCGACAAATGGTACGTGTTTTGAGCAAGAGGTACCGTTCGCGAGGAACATTGGGAACATTGCCCAAAGCGATCTGCGGATTCCGCGGTTTGCACGATTGCGTTATTCCCTTCATACAAATAAGAATAGTAGCCAACCGGTTCTCGATTGTGTAGGGTAGAGTGGGGCTGAAAGTACGGCGAAGATCTGGATTGAACATCTTTGTTTATGGCCGATTAAAATTTCCCATATACCAGACTAGGGCAACAATCAACTAATTTTAAAAATGACCAATACTAGCAAAATAGCCATTAGCCAAAACTTTTTGATTACTTAGTCATTTTTAAATATTAATTGATTATTGCCCTACTCTGCCATATACTGTGGGTAGTGTGGTTGATACTGATACAAACCATAGCAATGTTAATTATTTCGGAGCGTTCGTTTGAACAGTGGCCCAAAAAAGTGTTCGTACGCCTTTTAAAACAGAATAACTTTTTTATAATTGTACCAAACGCGACCTGATGTTTTGTAAGCAATTAGAAGCATTGGTCTACTAAACAAAAATTGTAATTTACAAGGTTACATGCAAAAATTAAATGGCATTTTTTAAAACTTTTTTATTTGGGCCCTGAATGGAAATTTAAAGTATATGTTTCGTAGATCTATGTTATAGTTATACACATACTGAAAATTTCATCACAAAACATATATGTATTTTAAATTTTCACTAAGAGCCCAAATAAAAATGTTTTAAAAAATGCCTTTCTTATTTTTGCATGTAACCTTGTAAATTATAATTTTTGCATAATTTTCCTTTTGCACATTATTTAGTAAACCAATGTTTCTAATTGCTTGCAAAACATCAGGTCGGTTGGTACAATTATAAAAAAGTTATTTGTGGTCCACTGTATATCGTATTTATATATAAATATATTATAAAATATAATATATACTTATCGAACAGACCTTCAAATTGGTTGTATGGGTTATCTCTCTCTAAAAGGTCGATTCTTTTCTATAAGTGTCGCCTCTTGTTGTATCCATACCCTTTGGTTAAAGGAAACAGTTTAGCAGGCGAAATGCTTGCAAACATGCTGAGCAGTGTCTACGAACTTGAATCGATTGAATAATCTTCTCAATATATAACAGACACGTTTTAAATATGGTACAATGCGAAATATTCAACATCTTGGGAGAAGAGAAAGTAGACTCGTATCACTTTCAAATAACGCTCATATGATCCTTCCGTGAGTATAACAGTGTTGAATCAGGAAAGACATTTTACATTCACGGATGTAAGTTACCATTCCAATATCGAAATTTCAATAATTTCGTATATCTTGTTAAACTATTGACAAGTTGCATTTGATTAAAATTATAAACTGCGTTTTATATCCTCTATTTCACTTAATAAATCAGTTTATAAAACAGGAGAAGTTTTGTCGATAAAAAAAGTGAAAGGTGCTACGAAAATAACTACGGATGACAGCTCCAAGGTCATTGAAATCGATAAATAGATCTATATTTCCCAGAATTTATAAGATTATTCAAGTTTTCTAGTGATTTTTCTTAGTAAGACAAATATTTTTATATATTGCAAATTTTAACGACGACTTTTTAAAGTGAACTAGTACGCGTGTATTTTTAATTGTACAACTAATCAATTACAGTATTTCCGGTTGGTAACTGGTGATCCAGAACGCGAACAGCATGCCACACACAACAGTATCGGTATGTCACTTGCGTGATACTCTAGTAAAGGTAGCTACCATGTGCGCAAAATGTTAGTTATATCTTTTTCAAGAAGTGATCGCTTACTTTAGAAATTGTTCATAATAAAGTGTTATAACCAGACTGCGGATTGTATGCATTTATGACAAAAATGAGTAGGTGTAATTTGAAACAACAAAAAGATTCAAAGAGTTTAACAGTGTCGTTACACTATTTTGACCATACCAAAATTATTAATGAGCAAAATACAATTTTACTTAGCTCCCGTAGATTGCAATTGATGTATACAAATTTTATTTTGCAGTAGTACAAAATACATAATACACATGTTAAAAGTACTGAAATTATATTTCTGGAAATAAGTAAACAAAAACCACGTTTCTGCAACTATCTCTCTGGCGTGACCGCACGAATCGATATTATCGATCGATGCGCATAATGTTTAACCAAAATACATGTACTTAGTGTTAACCTTTGAACAGTGTTTCTTCTTGTTTACGGACCCACATTGGCAAATAGTTGAAAATGTGTGTTCCATATATGAACACTTCATCTGCCGAAAGTAGATCTATAAAATCAAAAAGAAGATCTAAAAATCTACTTTCACGCAAATAATTCCAAACGAAATGATTGTATTACGTTATTCAGGATGTGGGTTTCCGATTGAAGTTTCTGTTGAAAGATCTATAAAAGCTTGTCAGCAATGGGTTATAGACATCCAAAAATTATGGAATAATCGCCGGTAAATTAATGTGTTAACAATCTGTAGCCTACGTGACGCTGATAGCGAACTTGTTCAGTGAAGTGCAGAGTAAAAATGATGAGAATTCGAAAAATTGTTTTCTCAGTGAAATACAGCGGCTATCTTGTTGAAAATCGAAACTTGTTAAACAGTTTGCCGAGCGTTGCTCGTGCAAGGGCATCAGCGCATGCACAGGCCGCGTTTCGCGTGTGCGTGCCCAGTGAAAGTCGAGTCTTTTGCGCAACGAGACAACGTTGTCTCCTTCGGATACTGGTTCGACTTTAAAGGCTCGAAGCCTGTCTCCTAGACTTTCAAGCAGGCCGGGTGTTAACGTCACTCTTGTTACGCTCGCCACGTTCCTTTTTCCATCGGGCCGATATTTTCTCGAGCTCTATCTCCTCTCTTATCTTTACCTTGCGATTTCAATACTTAACCCTTGCGATTCCATTATCACATTCGACCATATGCTAGATTTTCTCGTAGAAGGTCGTTCCCGGTCTTTTTTCATGAACAGAAGATTATTCCAAATTAGACTGCGGATTCCACGCAGTTACGGCCAATATGGACGAGTGAGAAACGAAACTGTAAACACATTAGAAGCATTTGAGAATACTCTGTTACATTATTTTCGACTCACTGAAATTATTTAAGAAACACATTTTTGTCAAATTTTTATTTTGTTACATATGTTAGGAAAAGCGAAATCCTCCGTCGGAAACCATTTGTTTCATATGAAAATTCTTACACTACTTTTTGTCTGATCTAATGCCTTAGACTGGTCATAACTGGAGTGCGGAGTTTTGTGCACAATAAAAATTGTCTGCACTCTAGACATACAAGCTCCATAGATATTTATTTATTTTCTTAATTATCTAAATCAGCTGCAAAAGAGTTTCAATATTATATTCCAAAGTTGACCTTTATAGGTATTTTCAAGGTCACATAGGTATTTTCAGTGTTGAATAGATAACTTAAAACATTTCTTCATATCATTAATATTTTTCCAGATATTTGCTCAGGGAATGCAAAATGAGACACAAAAATATAACAGATTTGGAAATTTCTGTTTTTTCAAAACTATGGTAGACGGAGAAAAAAGAACTCTGGATTCGAATTGGACGCATTAGAATCAGCGAGAATCAGCTATCAGTTAATATCGACACGCGAAATAGAAGGACACTGTCATTAAACGAAGTATAAACACTCTTTTGTGACGGAATACAATTCCTTTTCATTGTCAATTGCATGGCTCAAATTGGTCGCCAATCATCAACGTCCAAATATTAAATATTAGTCATAATAGTAATTTGTTTCTTGCTGTAAATAAATGACTCTAGTTTCTTCAACCCCTAAGCGTACATACAAAGACGTCTCGTATGCCATTTTACACATTGGAGTAAAATGTTTAATACAGTAAATCCTCTATAGACGCAACAATTTCTATACGATAGATGCGACCAAGAATTACCCCCCACCCCCCATTAGTAATCTGATCTCGACTCGGTATATCGCAGTATCGGATAATCGCAGTCGCCGGCATAGTTCAAACGCCCGTGCGTCATCACAATGTAACACCAATATTTAATCTTCTTTATTTTCCATAATTTTTTTATGGAACTTTCACCAACATATTCGTGGCATTTTTCTAATGCAAAATAATACCAAACACGATATAATTTCAACTGTATTTAGTGGTTTAATTGACGATGAACGTTTCGGGCGTAAGGAAGGATAGAGTATAGAAAAGAAAGAGACAGAGAGTTTCTCTTCACACGCGCTGTCCTTCTCTACGTTCGGCTCGGCCTTTGGAGATAAAAAATAGCTACCCTATACGATAGATGCGACCAAATCCCCCGAGGCTGTCGCGTCTATAGAAGATTTACTGTACTAACAGCAATTTTATCAGCAATGTGTCTATTAAATAATGAATGGCATCTTTGGTCTTTTGGAATAAATTAAAATAATCCATGAACATCTAAGAAAGACCAAGAATATGAACAGAGAAAGAATGCAATGGAATATGCGTGCAACCTTTGGTGGGTTAAATCAGAGTTGTCAGACAGTCTTGAGTCTCCACTCTGTTTTCCCTTCAACGGCGCTATTCCCCACAGTTTTCCCGCGGGCTGGTCACGTGACGCGTTTCATCTCTGTTTGGTTCTGACAGAGAGAGGGTAATTTGTTCTCTCTCTCCTTAATTCGTGTTTCCACCCCTTATCTGGCGACTCTGGGTTAATTTAGCGTTATACATTTTGCACGAAAGTTTAACGAAACAGAGGCTAGCCCAGTTAACGGGTTGTCGTTCTAGCGGTGTAGAATCCACTTGAAACTTTTTCAATAGGACTATCAAACAGGTCCTTGTATTGTTTACCACGGCAGTTTATTCGATGAAGTCCGATGATTAGAATCGTGATATCCATCGGCGGTATTCGTACCAAGGCCGAGATGCATCGACCTCCTCCGGCACCAAGGAGGAACAATCGTGTGGGAGCCTATTCGCAAACGCGACATTCCACAACGAATCGCCAATTACAAACACGTACCCGGCACCTACACGAATTATACTTGTACGATTGACGAGTTAGGCTGATTCGGCTGGCGAGGAACGTGATTGACAAGACAATCGACGGCTTTCTTCGAAACCGTTTAGTCTACCACTGTAATGGCTACATTATTTCTATCGCACCACCGCACAGTGGTCTATTTGGCCTGAAAAACTAGAAAAAAGTCGATTTCTAAATTTTTTCGTATGTCGTAAAATTTTTCAATTCTCTTTTTTCTATTTGCACTCCCGTGAGGTAGTAAACTTCATCGAAAGTCAAGAAATTTTAAGGCGCGCTTTTCTTAAACAGTCTCTAAAACAGCGTCCGTTCATTGACGATGTTCAAGTGTTTTAAGGAAAATTGTGTAAATTCTTGTATTACAAAAGTTTTTTAGGTAGGTGTACAGAGCACTTATCATCTAAATTAGTATAGTTATTAATATTTGAACATTACCAATAATTCTGTGAGTTTTTTACGATCACAAAACTTTATAGACGATTTTGTTATAGTTCTGCGTGAGTCTGGATGCTCATTTTGGTCTGATTAGATCAGATGTCTACAAATTTCAATATATGAAAGTTGGAAACAAATTTCTTTTTACAAAAAATTCAGGTGAATTTGATTTTTTAAATGCTAAAATGTATTTTGGATTTCATAATGTTGTAGCTGATCTTAAGACGAATCCAACGATATATAATATTATAACCTTGAGCCTATAAATAACGCTAGAATAGTTTTTCCACTTTTTATGGCTAAATAGACCACTGTGCACCGGTGGAATCAAGTGCAATATGCGCGAATTCCAGTTTGATACCAATTTGGCAATTGTTGATATTAGTGATCTCTCGCCGATCTCTATGGACTTGAAATAATCGCACTCCGGCAAGATCAATAACACAACTCAAAACATAACTATTCTAAAGTTGGAAGTTCTTTTTGAGCTAGACAATAATATCATTTTATAGAGCCTAGTCGAATTAATCCCAAAAAATACTTTTCTGAAAAATTAAAGCCGTCTGTACTATGTCGATGGAAATTTTTGTAATTTTCTTAAAATCGTTATTGTGAGAATACTGTATTTTTTAGTTATGTCACTATTCTTGCCGGGGTGCAATATGTTGTCAGGGTCATTATCTTGAACCCTCGCATTAATAAAAGGGGAGGGAGGATTGAAAGATAGGAGTTGAGAAAAAGATTAGCTTTGCACCTTCAAATCATATTACAATAAATCTGTAGATTTTATAATTAGTATTTCTTGATTAAACTTCATAAAATGTGCATTCTGAAATTTGGCTCTATGGGTTGAAGCCCAGGTCCCCCTTTACGGTCAAAGAATAAAAACAATTCAAATGAAAAACATAAGAAAAAATAAATTATACAAAAATTTTTTATACTTGATTTAATTCAGGTTAATTGGGTAGATCCTCCAAACGATGTTAACCCAGGGCCACAAAATGTACGGTTCGCCGCAGGTCCTCATCGTTGCTTCTTTCTCCGCAGAAAAATCGAAGAACCTTATTAAAATTCGTTGGTTTATTATGTAAGAGATAATTCGAAAGTAAGCAGAAAGAAGAGGGCATGAGAGAGTGGGAGTAATTTGATAGCCCGGTCGATTTATTCGAAAGTGCGTCGACAGTTCCGTCGAAGCCTTGGAAGCTCCAAAAACGGAACAGCCGCCGCTGACATTTTAAGAATCGCAAAAGTGTGAGACGGTTCCACTGAAACTTTTATTCTTAGTTTCTACACGAATTTCACTTTACCTCCTTTTCCCATTCCATTTTAGCGGGGACCTCCGAGCAACATTCCTTCTCTAATACAGGGTGATTCATGTAAGTGTGTCTCCTAAATTACTTGTAAACTATTTGGCGAATGAAAAAATAGTTAAAACGAAAGTTGTACGATTTCAAACGTAGTATACAATGTAATAACTAATTTTGTTCCGTTTTGATTTTTATCGAGACGTAAAAGTCACCTTGAGTTTCTTTTTTGTGAATGGAAAATTTTAATCTTGTAATTTTAATATTAAATTTTCACAATAATTCGATATTACTCCTCAATAATATTAAATTTTCTATAAAATTATTTTAATAATAATTCAATACTGCTCCTCTCAATAATATTAAATTTTTTATAAAATCCATTATTTTCATAATAATTCAATATTATCCCTCTCAATAATATTAAATTTTCTATACAATTATTTTAATAATAATTCAATAATACTCCTCTCAATAATATTAAAAAATCGAGATCTTCTCTATAAATGATTTTAATAAAATACTCAAAATAAGGAAACTCAAGGTGACCTTCATGCCTCCACACTGTAAACCATACAACTTTTATTCCAACCATTTTTTCACATGCCAAATAGTTTATACATATGTAACACAGTTGGCAAGCTTAACTAAACCACCCTGTATATCGCATGTGCGAAACAATTCTTTTTATCTATTCTTCACTAGATATCTAGTAATGACTGTAATGTTATGTTAAGCAGATATAACGTGGGAGAGAGTAAAAGTCACAGGAAAATCCATTATTTCCGTTCAAGTATTTAAATGGTTAAATCGTCTTCTAACTTGTATTAATGGAGCTCGTAATATCATTAGATATATTATTTTAATTAGAACTTATCGAACGATACTAAAAAGTTAACTTGAGTACTTTTATTTTATTTTCATTACGGTAACTCTCTCTTAATATTTCTATTACAGTAATCGCTCCTACTCGCTTTCTTTGGCTTACACAATTAGTCATACATCTACTCCTACATATGTCATATGTGCAGAGTTTAGTATTCATATCAACCTAGATTTTAGTATTTATACCAACATAAACTTAGTACAAAAATTCCCTACTCAAATATCAAATGCAATGGCTTTATCATGATCTTATCCTGAATTTCTATTCTATCGAACAAGAGGTTTCTGTTGGTAATAATAACTATTTATAATTAATTGGCTTTAAAATATACCCGCAGTAATTTTACACCACTTTATTCTTGTATATTGGCTTTAACCTGTTGATTATTTCATGCAAACATAAGTATAATGTTGAAGAATATCATTTAATTAGACCATTTAATTAGTTTATGCATTTCTGAACTTGTGAAATGTGATGATATTTATCAAATTTACTGATACACTCTTCTTATAAAAATATTACTGTATTTTTATATTATATTGGGAATTTGAATGATTATATTTTTATATACATAGATTAGGAATGCTTATACCTATTTCCATTTACGTAGAAATGTGTTAAAAAGGTGGACCTAGGGAAAACGTTATTTCCAGTAGTTACAGTGCCTACAGATAAAAAATAACGAAAGATATACTGCATTTTACTATAATTTATATTTTACGAGTTGTCGAAGATTTTTGTAATGTATAAAAATATATATAAGGCGATAATATTCTCTGACTGGAAGTACTAGGAAACTTCCTTTTACTCTCGAACGATTCGCTGTCATCGTCGAACCGAAAGAATCGGTCGAGGTCTTTTACAAGAGAGCGCGCGCGCGCGCAACGAGACCGGAAACGGCCGAGGTCGATGCAGCGTCATTCCTCATCTCGCTAAATCATCCTGCGATTCGTGTATATACATATGAGTACTAGATAATAATTAAAGAAGCCAGAAGCAAAGTCTATTATTACATAGAATTCATTCCGATACTAATCATGCCGGTTTTTACTTGTACCAATTGATTTATTTACGAGATAGATCCCAACGTATTACGGAAGCGATCGCAAAGACATAGTAACCCTTTTATTGCCAAACGTGCGATAAATTATTATTCTACTGTAATTTATAGAGGTCTTATATTATGATTAGACTGCGTATCTTTATGCAAAATAAAACTATTCTGCGTCGATCGTGGAGAAAGCAGGAATTAAATGAAAACTGATTTCATCCCTTAATGACTTTGTTACGTTAAAAACAACACTACAATATAGTCTTGAATTTTACTAATCCATTACTGTTTTATATTTCACTCAATTGATTTCTTCATAAATGCATAACGATCCGCAGTCTAATTATGATACATAATCTTTATTCTACTTTATTATTATATTAGAATATTACGAACTTATTCCAATATTAGAATCGATATCTAATTCTAGTTTAAGGATTCCTCTTCAGTATCATAAGGGCTCAGTATTTTTCGACACTAAACACGTTAAAACCGAAAACGGAGAGTAGAAGGCTCCATTACAATTTTAATTTTTTAGTCTGCTAAACAATAGTCTTTGCCTAGAACACTATCTTACAAAATTTCAGATCTCTACCTCTTCAGTTAGGGTAATAAGGGGGTGAAAAGCCTAGAAACATTTATTGTCTCAATTATCACTTGAGATATTTAGTCGACATAAAAGCGAAAATGAAGCTACAAACCAGCTTTGTTCGGGATTTCCTCAAAATTTTAAATCAGTTATTAAGGGTTGCAACGAAATAATTTGTGTCTGGGGTGGTTATCGTAAACAACACTTTCAGTGACCACCTTTAGAAAAAACAAAAATCACATGGATGGAACATGGTTAAACAATTTCACAAAAGATATACGTGCAATTCAAGTGCTACTGACAATTTGCGACTGAGAAATACATTGGATTTAACTTCTATGAAGTAGTTAACACTTCGTTTTTTATTTACAGATAATCGGCATGCAAGTGTTATAGCGAGGATCGACGGACAAGGGGAACAGATTTGAATCATCTGAGCACCTCTAGCAATAAACGTAAGTCGAAAGAAATAATTTAAATGAATTCAGAAAGCGACATCCATTTTCGAAAGAGAGATCGTAGGTTTTGCAGTCAACCTTTTCGAGTCATCAGTTGAATTCTTAATTTCTCGGTTATGCTCAGGACGACTTATGAACAACTAAAGCTAGTTTACACTCATCATTTCATAATGCACCTTATTTCTTCCATCTTATGAAGAGTATTAAAAAAAGAATGACAATTTTACTGGGTCCTGTTTGTTTACATTCTTATATATATATATTTATAACAGTGCTTATTTTGACCAATAAGTTATGTTTTTTTCACGTTACTCTTGAAAAGTCTGTAGACTGTAAGAAAACTGGACAGAGGAATGTTTTGGATGACAACGTGGAGAGATTAGAATTAATGACCCCCGGTGACACGTCTCGTGAAGAAAGTTTTGTCGCGTGGGATTGAAACTGGAGAAGGGAGAAGCGAACAACTGAAACGTGCACGCTGGCTCGTTACTGGCTCAGTATTCTGTATAAAGTATAAAGGGAACATTACCTTCTAGCGGCATCTAACGGTGCGAGTGCATCGAAGCGTGCCAGAACTTTCCTTCGCGGTCCTGGATCGCGTAATACGCAAACGGCAGAAGGTTTCGGATAGGCCAGGAAGTATCAGGATACCGTAGAACGCGCAAGAATTTTTTTCACGACGCCTAATGATTAGCGATAAACGAGTACTAGATAGAATAATAAGTTGAGTTATTTCATGACACGTTTGTTATCGAAGTTGGAATTTTTGCTTTTTTTCTTTTGCGAAATTACGAGAAAATAAACGAGACATGTGAGGGTAATGGGTCATCCAAACGTGACATCTAGACGTCAACATTGTATAATATTTGTACGTCATGTCCTTTCAAATGAGATAACCCGTTTTGTTTTAGTAGAAGATAGTATACAATTTTAACCATGGACAGGTACCAGAGTTGGGCATAAAATTTTATTTAAATAAAAATTTCTAATAAAGTGGGGCTTTTCCAAGTGGATTTTAAACACACTTTATTCAAAATTTTTATTTGAATAAAATTGTTGCCCAACTCTGGCAGATACACAGTGATTATTCGCTAGTATGTAGCTGTTTTCATAGTTGCATGCTTCCGAATAATGCAAATTACGCCTCGTAAACGAAAAAATAGGACTTTTGAGGGCGATAGCGCCCTAGATCGATCTTTTATCCAGCGTTTTTGACTGCTTGAAACCCCCATTTTTCTATTCTCGAGAAATGAGAACGCGAATCCCGCACCGTTGCAATCCTGGAAAAAGGAGTCTTCTCCTTAAAATTAGTTTCATGTCAGAGCAGATAACCTCGACAGCATACAACGGACAACAAGTTAACCCACTTCATTTCAAATGAGTGAGAAACAAATAATAATCGTACATTTAGTTTTTCTTTTTCTGCGTTAGGAGGTATAAACAATTATTTCAGATCTCAAAGAACGTAAAAAAATTTCAGTGATGTTTCTATGTTGTCAGTATGCTTCTGAACAAAAGTTACTATCAGATTGATATTCACCTGATAGAGTTACGGTAGTTTACAATATACGGTAGAGTAACAGAGTATGGCAATAAAATGTCGTCTGACCTCTGCTGGAACGCGATACGGAAGAAGATATTCGATCCTTCAACGATTCTTCAACCACGCAGATCCTACGGTACTCTTTCGGAAAATCATTGCTCCTGATGTACAGGCTGTCAACAAAGACGATTTTTCATTTAAATGTTGCAACCGAACTTCTTTATTCTATTTCTCGTATACAGGTACCAGAAGTTCTCTCTCGTTAATCTTCACACGCTTCTCGGGTGAAAATTTACATATTTTATGATTTTTATGTGTACCTAGATACTATCAAATATTGTATTTTCCCCTGATCATGCTGTCATTTGATACACTCATTTAAAATATACAGTGTTAGTCAGTTAGTAAGTTGTGCCACACAGATTTACTCGAAAACTATTTGTTCTATGAAAAGAATGTTCAAACGAAACTTGTTTGGTATCAAGCGAGGCATACAGTGTAACAATTAGTTTTTTGATAGTTCACTTTTCAGTTGGGAAAAACTAAGATGACACTTCAAAAATATGACCTTGAAACTTCAAAAAGTATGGGCTTGAGATATAACTATTAAGATTCAAAAAAGCATAGCAATCTGTTATTGGCGTACTTATTGTTAGTCGAAGTAAAAATTAGTGTTCAATCGTGCAAGCCTTCTCTAGTATCCAATATTTACATTTCTTTTAATTATCACAACTTGTTTATACAACTTCTATCAATGTAGACACACGTATAAATCGTGAATATTCATAAAAATTAGATTTGTATATAATGTGCGAACTTTTTTATCGAATCATATTTTATTTTCTCCATCAACTCTTGTATTCAAAAATAAAGTAGAAGTCTATCCAATTCTGTCGATGCCTGCATTGTTGCTTATTTGTAGAGATGAAAAGATTTGCAGTCTATTCATGCATAAGGATTTCGTCGATAGGATGATCGAGTCGCATACAGGAAATGGTGACTGCATGTGATCACACGAATTTAGATTGGATGACGATCACAGTGAATCACACGGTTACGCATTCACCAGGAAGATCTGTTAATTCATCCAAACTAGAAAAGTATATACAGGATGAGGCAGTAAAAATTGCAGACAAGCGGGGAGCAATAATTTTGAGTATTTAATGTAACAACGCATTAACAACTACGTCATTTCGCTTAAGCATTGTAGTTGAAATAATTTCTTATCCGTGTGACCTAACATGACCTTGACTGACCTTGAGCCGTGGTTAACGAATTCGTCACACAAGAGACTATCAGACTATAAAGTCAAAATTATAGGCCCCTCCACCTAGAACACGATATTTTTCGTTCAATCGATTTTTTCGTGTGTCTGTCCATTTCGAAGAAAACTCAATCGGTCAGCTTATATAAATCACCCCGTATACAGGGTGTCCCAAAATTCGTGAAAATCCCGAAAGGGGGTGGTTCCTGAGACCATTTCAAGCGACATTTTCCTTTACAAAACTGTTATCCGCGGCTTTGTTTAGGAGTTATTAACGAAAAACATGGACCAATCAGAGCGCGACCTAGACGCGAGTTACCACAGTCGGCCAATAGACAGTTGGCGCGCCGGGCAGACTGTGGCAACTCGCGTCTAGATCGCGCTCTGATTGGTCCGTGTTTTTCGTTAATAACTCCTAAACAAAGCCGCGGATAACATTTTTGCAAAGGAAAATGTCGCTTGAAATGGTCTCAGGAACCACCCCCTTTCGGGATTTTCACGAATTTTGGGACACCCTGTATAGTGTTAACCCATGAATAAAAGGTGCCTATTACCTTTTACAGTACCGCATTTTTACATCTTTTAATGACCGTCATTCGTGTTCATTTTTGAAATTATAATTATAGACACAGATAAAAAGAGTTATGAAAGATGAACTTCATTCTTCTCTTCGCAATATTAGCCAGTTGCAATCTTCTGAAAAATTTGTTTACACGCCATCTATTAACCTAATTCTACCGGTATCTCAAGAAACTCCAGACACGTTTAGTCTCCCGAGATTTTTCTGGCTCACTTTATTTACATAGCTTCGCAGTTGAAGCACAGAAGCAGTCCGAAACAAAAATAGCGGAAGCTCGAAGTCTAACGCAGTTAGATTCGTATGCAAATCGAATTCTTACCAATCGATCCTTGCACAGGATGCAAGAAAACAGCGACAGACCGTTAATTTTGGGGCCCTGGGCTAATACTATTCGGAGACCTATCCGATTAACCCAAATTAACTTGAGCACCAGAAATTTTTGTATAATTTATTTCAACTCAAGTTTTTGGTTAAAATTTTTTTTTTACCACGAGGAGGGTCCTGGGCTGCAGCCCATAAAGCTAGATCCGCCGCTGATGAGTGCTCATATCTGGCAACTGAGCTGCAGATGTTAAAGTGACTTCATATTTTCATATGATAATTTACAAATGCAAATTATCTCTTGCATGATAAACGAGAACGAATTTTTAATCCGTTTCTTCGATTTTTCCGTTCACTTTGTATAATTTATTTTTTCTCAAGTTTATAATTTAAATTGTTTTTATTTCTTTGACCGCGCAGAGGGTCTGGGCTGCAGTCCATGAAGCCCGTGCCTACGCCATTGCAGGAAAAACGCGACCGGCAATCCTCTATTTCAAAACACAGAATCCCGCAAAAAACGATCGGCCGCTGCTCGCGCCACGCAAATACGCGATTACTACACCAATTTTGTAATCTAACTAGCGTCCATTGTTGGTGCAGTTTACGAATCTATCGGTTCAGTGATACCGTTTCATTCTTTTCCTGTGAAACGCTGGCGCAGCAACGAGAGTGACAAAGATTGTTGGCAGCGGCTCGGCTTGGCGTAGCTCGAAACCGTGAACGGTGAATGTCGACTTAGAATTCCACCCGCGGACGTAACAATCCGACCCGACATTGGACTTTGCAATTCGCCACGGCTGCTTACGCCTCGAAGGGAGATATCACGCTGGAGGAGAATGGTCCCCAGCGTTCCAGTTATTGCTCTAGGTCCGGTTGCGTTCCTATCTTGCACGTCAATTCCGATATGGAAACGAAAAACCGCGTTCAGATTATCGTACGCTGAAAAATGGCGGAGAACAAAGCGTCTACAGGGAGGGGGGAACCTCCGCCCGCGCACTATTAGCATTAGCTTGTCCCATTTTAAGAGACCGAATATCTGTGTAACTATTAATGTAACTATTAATGTCGTGTCAGTGCTCAACTACAATTAAGGGGGCATGTAACCCCGCTGTGCCTAAAAGGATGGAGTAAATCTAACTTTTTCTTTCGCATATAAAGATACTGTAAAAAAAGACATTTTTCAGTCCCATTTATTAGGTTGTTGCAATTGAAATGACCGTTTTTCACATTTGAAACTTCCCGCCTTTGTAAGTAGTTTAGTTTTTGCACGACAGATTGGGTTGAAGTTGTACAATTTGAAAAGTACATATCTCGTATATGAATTTGCGTCAAAATCGAGTCAAAATCGATTTTCGTTCACCATGGAAAAAAAAGGAAATTCGTATAATTTACTTGTACGAGTGAAAAACTTGGACATACTGCGTCTAAAGCAATATATGTATATATAATATGGAGCAAAACCTTGTGCTATTTTCGAGAAATTGTAACAAAATGATGGATTCTTTTTTGACTTTTTAACAAATAATAAGCTATGTAGCTCTATGTGAAAATTATATGTAAATAGTATGACAGAGCATTAGAACATTTTTTAATATTGTATTTCTAACGATGAGAATGGCAGTAGATATTAAAAAATATTAAATCCCTCCTTAAATCTGAGTCCAATTTTTCGTCGTAAATTCGCAGTCTAGTTATCGTTACAAGAATACGTAACTTAAGGTACAAAGATGATGTTCGTGTCCGCTGTATTCTATGTAGTAAGTTCCGTACAATTTGTGTCAACATATAATGACAGAATGTAGGAATGTCACCGCGAGGATAATGGATAGCGTGCGATCTTCTTTGCGAAACAAGTTACAAGCATGTATGAATTCCAACGGCCGCCATCTTAAACACATTCTTTAAAGTGTTCGGTAATAGGACAGTTTGTAAACACGAGATGTCCCTCGATGATAATTCAGTGTTCACATCAATCGAATCTTATCAGAGTACGGTAAGCATGAACATCGTCTTCATACATTTTATTATGCTTTTTGAATAATAACTTCTCCGAAGTTCATTTGAAGGTCAACATCTTATAAATGATTGATTTGGTCGTTTTATTAGTTATAACGCTACCCCAATCGAAAAAAATACGTCACTCCATTACAAAAAAAAAACGACAATGATCAGAAAGTATTAGAAAATATAGTAATAAGAAAAAATCTCTATCCCATAAATGTCCTACCGAAGCAAATATTTTTTTCGTATACATATTCTTTTATTATTGCGAACATATTTCAAGTGAATATGTTAGCTGACCCACTTTGGAAGAACGAATAACATTTTTTCATTTGACGCTTCGTTATCGAGAAAATCGATTTTGAAAATATACAGGGTGTCCCAGCTAACTTGACCATCTTGAATATCTTTGTTGTTTTTGAAGATACGTCGAATACCTGAAGGACAAAGTTGAATGATAAAATGGGGGGCTCATACGATACCAAAAATATTTTTGTTTTTATGTAATTTTTTTGGAGATATGAAGGTCACCTTCATTTTTTTAAAAGGAATGAGGTATTTTCTAATACATTTTTTTTTTTCTAATACAATTTTTTATTTCTAATACATCAGTCGATGCAGCTGGACATTCGTTATAAAAAAGTATTAACCTGTGTACGTCGAAAGTTAGTAGTTCACAGGAGATATTTCAATTTAAAAAACTCTAAAACACCATTACTGTCGTACTAAGACGTTAGCGTTTATTTACTTGCGAATTCGATAAAGTTTGCTACATTACGCTGTCGAGAAATGTCAGCCCCTAAATTGCGGCTCTGTACACTAGCGAACGAATTCGATTAGAATCAATTCGGATCAATTTGTGTCTCAAACTTAGTTTTCTCAACGCAGAATTCTGTTCGTAACTTTCTTATTTTTGATTGTTTATTTATGAAACTTCCCCTGGCACATAGGCGGCTCTTTTCCGGTTAAAATGATATCTCACACGATGCAGTTCGTACTATAATTGTTTGCCTAATCCACGATAGAGTGGAGCCTCGACTATCCGAACCAGATCAGACAGGACGTCCTCGAGACGATTTTAGAACGTGTTCCAGTGGGAGTTTTGTAACATTCGAGGGCTTGAATGAAAGATGATATTATATTATATGGATGTCTCTTTCCAAAAAGTAGTTTTCTTTCCAAGTGTCGCCTCTTGTAGTATCTCTAGTCTTTGATATTATCGCGAAGTCTACATATACATAGTACTAACGGTATAACGATGAAACATCGGGTCTCTGATCTCTTGTTTTGTTTGCAGATGCTGGCAAGGTTACTGACAGTGCTCTGCACAGCACTTCCTCTGGTGCTGTCGCAGAGCAACTACGCCTCGCAAGGTAACAGCATCGAGTACCAGCCCGGTCTGCCCCCGAGCACGATTCTGAACGGCAAGGTAACCAAACTGGATGACATCTCGTCGATGATATTTCTAAATCGCACCAAGGCGTACCTGAATTGCAGCCAGGGTAGCATGCAAGTCGAGTTGCAGTTCGAGGAACCGTTTTACGGACTCGCCTACGCCGACTTCGATCGCAACAGCGCGTGCAAATTCAAAGGCCGCGGATCAACCAGCGCCAAGTTGGAACTACCTCTAAAAGGTGCGCGGCGATCTCCTTCCAGATTCACAGCATCGTCTGCCGATCCATCCTCGGTTCCCTCGGCTTTTACGATCTTAACCGAACCCCGAAGCCCACGCAGGGTCGCCAGATCAAGACTTGTGTCCCCACTCTATCTTCCCCTTCTACGAAGCTATTCCCCACGCGTCACGTGACTAATCCGGTACTGGCGGAGAGATGGTAACTTTTCCCCTTAAATTCGTGCTCCCTCCCCTCATCCGGCGACTCTAAACCCACGCGAGAAATAACATTCAGCGTGGGCTCACGACACTTTGACACAATTTAGAAAAAAGTTCTTCTTGTTTTTTTTCCACCCCATCCGTAGTTTATATATGGCACGCCCAGCAACGATGCCACCAATATTGTAGGTAGCTACAAAAATAACCGGGCGACTTGTTTCCCGCATGACTAACTTTTGATAATTTACTCGGCTATTTTGTTGTGCTACTCGTTCGCAAAATAACGAGTTATTGGCTTACAGAAAGCATTCATGTTGATTGAAATATGAGCTTGAAAATATGGTCGTAGAACTTTTAAAAAATGTTTTCGTAGCGTGACGTCCAATGAGAACAGATGAGAAAACGTTCTTGAAAATAACAATTTTTGATCGACTAGAATTTCGAAAATATGGAAATGAAATTTTTACGATTAAAATATATGCGATAGGACTTTTTGTGGCGAATACAATTTCATCGCAACGATACCAAATAAAATTTCGATCGATGCTCGAAAGAGATTGAAAGCTTTGCGGGCAATCCAATAGCTCGGAGAATCGATAGTTCGAACAAATATTTCAAGAACGAAGGTCGTTCAGTTGTACATATGTAACACGATGGTGTGCAAACTTGAAAGATTCAATGTTCCAGGATGCGGCACGAGGCAGGATCCTCAACGCGTGTTCACCAACAATGTCGTGGTCCGCTTTCATCCCGGCCTCGAAATGGACGGCGACGAAGTTATTACAATAGTCTGCAGGTATCCGCCACCTGTGGCGCCCGCGCCACCCAAACCACCTGAGAGCATGTAAGTAATTCACCTTGTAACCTCCCTTCCTGAACCTTGTGCACAGAATGCATCGCCTTGAGGAGTTTCGCATACATAGAAACGATAAAAGCAGGATTGGACATGAGAATCTTTTTGACGTATACGATCATATTTTATGAAAGTGAGAGCCCGGTTCACCAACCTTAAAAGAATCGATCTTTTTTGTCTGCTTTAATCAAGATTTAACATTCTTTGACATGACGGCATTTAGGCTTTTTCTTCGCATATATGACATAGTCAAATACATAGAAATATATCGATATTTCTTGAATAACTCATTAACAAAGCCGCGGAGAACATTTTCACAAAAGAATCACCCCTTTTAAGGAAGTACATCATTTTTGAGACACCCTGTATACCATGAGACCTACGTCCTTCATACAACGTTGTTCTTACGAATTTAAACAAATTCTTTTGCAGACATATTTGTAATGACGCGTGTTTTAAGAAAAATCGATTTTTTTCAACGTTCTGAACCGGAAGATCTTTTCTCACCTTCTATGTTTAAGCAGTCGAGCGATTTTTAAATTCTTTTATCGTTTGCCAACAGTATAGCCACAGCGACTGCCTCTCCATTGCCCGAGCCTCCGCTGAAAGGATTCCAAATTCTGCTGATCATTTGCGCGATTCTGTTTCTATCGCTGCTCCTGATGGGTCTAGGCTGCTCGTACATGTGCCTGAAGCGCAGAAACGTTCGCGTGATCCACCGTCATCCGTTCGGAAGCGGTTCAGGTTCTGAGATAACGAAACTTTCCGCGTCCTCTCTGAGTAACATCACGATGTTCGAGGGATTGAAGATTCCTCGGGCACACGCGCTTCTGCACGCGCCGCCATCTACTACCGGAAGCGACGCAAATTTGATGATCGATCATTCGTTGCCTAGCGATTATCCCAGCGAAAGCTCCGAGGTAAGTTCATCGACAGTGTATCCCCCTCATTTTCATTCCTCGAACACCAGAACTACCAGTCCGATCTCAAACAGACTCATTTCAAATTCTTCTTTTACGAGTATTAAAACAGTCAAGATGTGTTTATAGAAAATTGTTGGTCAAACCGATTCATTTGTATTCATATCGCCTGGGGCCTTGCAATTTTTGTAAAACATCTTGGAAACCTTGCTTCCTGTACTCGATAGTCTTAATATTAACCCCTTAACGTACATTAATTTGTTGTTTCACGATCGTAAATATTTGATAAGAATAAATATGTTCACAGCGCACAGTTTCGATCAAAAGTAAAGACAAAGCAAATTTGCAAAAATTAACCTCTCAACGTTTCGATCCGGATTTGGATCATTTTCAAGAGAAATGCGTCTGAAAATATATACTGAATTAATATCATTGGTATTTAACACGGAAAGGAACACTGTTTATAAAATGAACCCTTAAGACACCTACTTGCTATGTATAAAGAATTTTAGAAAATTGAATTAATAAGACTGAGTTCCATGCTGGTCTAAATTGAATTGTACTTTCATAGAAATCTTAATTTCAAGGAATCTTTTTTGTTGCGTCTTATTCTACTCATCACAAAGACGAAAAGTGCAAAAGATACCATATATCGGTCGAAACTCAACCGTTCGCTTCAACAATTATGATAAAATTTTTTCATTCTTCATTTTCGTCTTGTATTGTCATGGAGAGCCATCCCTTTAATTTGCTTCCACCTGTAGTCGAACATCTCCTGTATACGTAGTTGAATTCGTTTTGACATTCGTTTAACATTTAAAAAATCGAGTTGACCTCCATTTTTCGTAGAAGTTTTTTGCATTTGTAGAAAAGCGGGAACTGATCAATCTTTGCTGGAAACATATTTTTGCCAGATCCTCCGAAACGTCTGGAAAATCGAGCTAACTGCGCTCTGGAAAATTACTCTTTCATGAAATTAATTATTTGTCTTTCCATCAAGCGGATTTTTTTACCGTCGTGTTAATTAGACACGGGGAATAAATTATGATGGAGCCATGAAGAATAAATGAGAATACGTATAATCACATTTTATTCAACTATGATGTATGATCCTCTAAATTTCCACTAATTGGTGCTCGGTAGAATATTTCCAATGTAATGCTGGTTTTGTTACAATTTTAAATGTTTCACATTATGTTCAAGAGAAGATTAAATCAATCTTGAACAATCAATTCAAATGTTTTCTAAAGATGTTTTCGTGGGAAAGTACTGAATTTTATTTGTTCGGGCGTGTAGTGTCTCTTATTAACATTCGAATACTCTTTACAATAGAATAATGTTTTTAAATGTTAATCAAACGACTTGTGCTTTTTTAAGGAATTAGGGGTATTAGTTTGCTAGATGTCGCGCGCGGAAAACAAGCGTAGTAGCTTTTTAACGACGTTTTATCTGATTGTGAGCATATATTGAAAATTAAGAAGATTCAATTATATTAATCAATCGTTAGTAGACTGCGGATCTTTTAAGGCAACCTAAAACAGGTATACATCCGGAAAATGTCATCGAAATCGATTAAGGTTGCTATATGTGTTAGAAATGGTTAAAGAATGTATAAATCGCAGTTCTTTTAGGTATCAATCAGAGGTGTCAAAAAGGTGTTAAAAAAAATTATCTACTCTCGATTTTCAGGTTGACGAAGAACCTTCGCTGCCGGTGTCCTCGGCAGGCTCGTACGACAACAAGGCATTCGTTCATCACGAAACCCACCAACGGCAAGAGATGCGCACCGGCAGTTCCTTGTACTCGGAGACGGTCACTGCCGAAGTGGAAACGACTTCCATGACGGCTGCGAACGCTTCAAGGAGCAGCATCGCTCGACACATGGTTGCGGTACCGATCGAACCGAAATTCGACGTGCAAATGAGAGTGAAGAGAGCCCCGCCTCCTCCGCCTAGCCCACTGCCATCCGAATCTGACGTGGCAAGCGTCACGCTGGAAAGGAACTTGACTACGATCCTAGAAAAGGAAGAATCCAGCCTGACTCGCAGCCTCGAAAGCCCGCCGGCTAGAATGACGACCTTCTCCTACGTCCCTGAACTCCACGGGCCTCCTGGAGGTGGAGCCTCGCCTTCGACGATCTCCCGACAGCAAACGCCACCTGTCTACTCGAGGATCCTGAGGAAACAGGCGGAAAGAGAGACGACCACCAGCACCAGTTTGATCGAGGAACGAATCCCGTCCCCCGCCGGGCACGAACAGCCACCGCTTCAACACCACGAAATCCGCCGACCCAGATCCCTGACTTCACTGAACACGGAACTGACCGAGACCCGTTCACTCACGGAAGTGACTGATCACACCCACGCCAAGTACAGAGTGGCCAGCATCCTGGCGCCGACACCTCCGCCTCCGCCACCCATCGTTCCAACGACCACCGCGACGCACACAGCTATCCAACATCGAGAACATCGGCTGTTCCGCGAGGAGGTGACGGAACCGCTGGTAGAACCGCAGGTGATGGCCCCGAGACGTCCGGAGATCACCACGCACGAAGTCGACGACGTGTTCCTGAAAACGGTGACGGAGAAGAAAACGATCGAAGATGTGGAGCGTCACCGTCGCCAGGTTACCGAGTACAAATCGAGACCGCAACCCCCGCCGGACCCCAAGTGGGACGTGACTATCAGGAACTATCCGACAGAGAATCTCCCGCCGCCACCGCCCGAGTGGGAGAACTTCTCCGACGTTAGTTCTACGTCGAACCTAACCATCACGAACGAACCCATCGGAGTTCATCAGGGCGACGCACCGATAGACGAGGAGCCCGACATTAATATCGAGCCGACGTACACGGCTCGGGCCGAGATACCCTGCAGACCGCCGCTATCCGCTCGCCGATCCATCGACGAGGCGGACGCGGACTGGCTCACCAGATTGTCCCGCGTTCTAGATCCTCGATACGCCGCGGAATTCACCGAGGAAGAACGTATAAGATGGCGGGAGATTATTACCACCGATAGCACCCTGAGAACTCTGCTGACGGAAGCCGTGGTTAAAGAGGACTACGAGCTGATCCGCAAAGACGCGAGATACACGAACTTATTCCACCCAGCGAAATGGGACGTGATCATCCGAATCCTCGGCCCTCCGTCGAACCAGGCCGGGTCCACGTCTTCGTCGAATCTCGGAAAGAATCACAGATACAAGAGGTCCAAGTCGTCCGAATGGGACACCAGATCCAGAAGATCGTCCTTGCCGACTTTGTACGAGTACGAGAGCGATGGTGGCAGCTCCGCCCGAACCCAAGGCCATCGGATCCAGGTGTCGCACTCCACGTCCACGATGGGTCAGCCGAATCGCCTGCGTAGACTAGGCTCGAGCCACAGGGGTGCCGCAGCTAGCAGCGAAGCGGATGTCAGGTCGATGTCCGAGATGACGGTGCGAGACTTCGTCAGAGTAGACCGAGACGACCTGACGAGTTTGAGCTCGTTCGAAGGCGCGGACTCGCTGGTCAGGTCCCTCAGCCAGCCGAGCTTAGCCAGAAGCGGTTCGGAGTTCACCGAACACTGGGGAATCCCTTCGGGGATGATGGATCTTCCTCCGTGGGCCGCAGAGGACGCGGAGGAAGGCACCAGCTCCGTCGAGACCACGCCCAGGGTCGTACGAAGAAACGACCACCTCGATGTTCTTGCCTCTTTGGACGATCGCAGACAGGGTCTGGGACCTTCCGCGACCAGATCGAGTCGGTACATGGAGAGGGAGCTGAGCAGCGTGCGCGTCACCGAGAGCCAGAGGACCTCGAACTGGTTCCACGATGATTCCGAGCCCGAGATGCAGATCTGAGCGGGTCTCGCACGACATTATCCTCGATTCCGTCCTATAGATGATCTTGCTTTGTCCTTGCCGCGACCACGGCAAAGCTTCCGATCAATGTTTTTACAAGAATGTCCATTCCCCACGATGTTTCACGACCCCGACCCACAGTACAACGGAGTCCTCTTCCTGGAGTGACGCTCGAATACTTGAAACGACTCCCGTCATTACCGGGGATTCACGACGCGACGCGACGGTGGAAAAGACGGGAGACTCGAAGAAGTAACGATGTTGATATCGATTTTTTTTTCTCGATTATCGATGAAGGCACATTAAGGGACGTCCGGTTCAGTCTCGAGCAAAACTCGAGCGCAACACTGATCCGGGAGGATCCGGTTTTCTGCAACGTTCACTGCCTATTTTATCGCCAGGTCGGAAGACCTGGTGAATGTTCTCGAATGAATCGCGCTACGATTCCGCCGCGTTCACTGTCCCCGGTTTGCTTAGAGATCGGCCGGACACCAGAATGCTTTGAACAGACTAACCGATGATCATGTTAATAATCGGACGGCGCACGCGGCGAGGAACGACGCCATTCTCTCCACCTGCCACTCGAAGTAGAACAGAGTCGAATGAAGCGCGAGCGATCTCGGCTAGGGGATATCGAGTGGGACTGTAGATTCTGGCGTTTCGAATTAACCATAATAAAGACATTAACTCGAGGCAAGTAAGGGTAAGTTTCTGATTAACCGCGCAACAAATTCTGCTTAGCTAACGATCGATCAGACGCCGCGTTCCAAAGATCTCCACGATCGTTAGAACACCACCGGGACACTTTTCCTGTTTTCAAGCGATGTTTAACGCATTCGCTATAAGCGGACCGCGAACGTTCCATGCAGTTATGGCGCGATAAAATGACGAGTTTTATACCGGAATATATTAAAATTCTTCGGGAAGACAGGACACGAAGCAGGGCTTTAGGACGACGATGAAGGGATATGTTGAAATTCTTTCGAAAGATCGTAATTTTCGTGGTGACATCGAGCTCCGGGGAGTTGTTATTTTCCTGAAGCTGAAAATTGCATGGAACATCCGCGGCCCAGCGAAATGTCTTCGAGGACAATGTATTCTCCTTGAGCGTTGTACGTAATAGAAGTTTAATTCGCGTTTGCACGGGGAACGGAATTGTGCTCTGTTATCGTTCGAACCGGAAGACAATGGGAATAACGGGGATCGAGTTAGCGAAAGTGTTAAATATTCGGTCGGTGGTACCGCTGCGATAGTAGTCTGTTTAAGTAGGTAACGAAACATACGGTGCTGGGTTATACGCTTCAAACAATAGCTAGGACTTCCTTCTTCAAGACGTACTTAATCTTCTCAGTGTTAAATGCATCCCACACGTACGGTGTGCGTTCGTTCGAAGTAGATATGTATCGACCGGCAGGCAGCGTGTACACTGCCATTCACAAGTCGCTGAGCGTTTGCGTTTGTGATACGTGTTTTTCTGGACTGCCGACGGGAATTGGAGCGATCGACAGAACTCTCGAAAAGGAGGGAACAAACACTTGATATAACCGGATCGAGAAACTGATCGTTTTCGGTATATTAAATTTGTTCTCCGCTATCGGCCTTACCGAATCTCGGTGTACACTCCGGGACAATAAGATAGCACGCATCGAGATTTACACGATTTTCATCCACTTTCAAAAATAACATTTTTGCCGAAATCTAGCGGGGCGAAATTATAGCACACGCGTATGGAAATTAAAAATGTTAACAATATTTTAGTGAGGGACGGTCGTAATGGTTGGGACACGCGGTTTGTTTTTTAGCTATAAAATTTCACAGGATGTGAGAATTACACAGAAAAATTAACCAAAATTAACGGTCCGCCGCCGTGCTCAGTAGCTCGTGTACAACTGAAAAGCGTGGATGTTTTGCTTGTGCTACCATTTTGTCTCGTTTACGTGCTACAAAACTTACATTTGCGTTGGTAGAATTTTGTCGAAGTGATTATTGGGTTTATTAGATTTGACCAAGACTATTAATGGTATGAGACATTAATTTTTACGAGATTATACTAGAAAACTTTAAAGAATGTAAGATGTGCTACCTTTTTGTTAAGAAGTGTAGGAGAAAAAGGCGACCTTTCGAGTACCTAGACTGCGAATGTTGACGAAAGCTCACGGCTATAATAAACGATTTATAGAAAAGAACATCCGATAAAACGATTGTTTTATGAAAATCTTCTAATAAAATTGCTTGATTATAACCTTTATTCTATTCACATTTTCTAGGTCACAAAGTGCTATTAATACATATCTTTCCCACAGTCTATCAACATTAAAATTACATTAAAGAGTGACACTTCTTTATTCTGCTTTGTCATAAAGTTGACAAACTTCGTTACGATTCTACTCAAATGAAAACTTTATTAATCTCCACCGAATGCCCCTTCTTTTTTGGTATAGATGTCTCTGTCTCTACAGAGTGTCTCAACAATGTTGCATTTCCTTGAAAGGGGTGATTCCTTAGGTAATTTGAAGTAACTTTTTCGTTTGCGAAAATGTGCTCCGCGGCTTGGTTATGGAGTTATTAACGAAAAACCACAGACCAATCAGAGCGCGGTTACAGAGGACGGATTCCGGCTCGACGACCGGTCACGCTAAGCCTGGCATTGGCATTGGTGGAGCCGGAATCCGTCTGCTGTACCGGCGCTGTGATTGGCCCGTGTTTTTCGTTAATAACTCCTTAACGAAGCCGCAAAGAACATTTTAGCAAAGGAAAAAGTTGCTTCAAATGACTGGTTATATAAGTTAAAAAGATAAATACCTCGACAGTGACCTACTTCTTGATTAAAAAACATCGTCGTTTCCTTTAGTGAGTTCTGTTAAATGATTAAGTATTTTATCGACGATTCAGAAATAATCTGCATCAGTAAGTGTAAAATAGGAATGAATTGATAATAAAACTATGTAAATTCTAAAAACCCTTAAAATTTATTAACACACTACTGCTTATATACGAAAATAATTTATTTCGTATTTTGTAAATTATTTTAACTTTGTTTTGGGCAAAAGTGATTGTATATTTTCTATACATATGTACTATTCCCATAATACATCACTTTGGTTTTGTTTCGAGACACGTTTTTATTTTATTCTAGTTTCGCAAAGATCCGAGCTTCTCCAATATTATTAGTACGAATGGATTGCGCAAGATATTGCGCAATTCATAGCCGATTATTTTCTTTTAGGTAGTTCTTAAAAGCGTTCGTTCGTTATACGTGTAGTGCAACGTGTAGTGTTAGCTTACGTAAGAGACAGGTTCAAGCTTTATTTACCGACGCCTACTTAACAAGCATTCCAACATTATTTTTTAACGAAGTCCGTTTGATTAATGGCGAAGTTAAACACCCAACTGATTAATTGGTGTAGCAGATACACGCAAAATATGAGAAGTTAATTATGATGAATGAAAGGGTTAATTAACTTTTTCTCTTGAAATATCATAAATAACATATCTCGAAATGAAAGTTACATTTTGATGTGACTATTTTATTTAATAATTTAACTAATTGAGAAACGGGATAACCTTCACCTTACGGGACCACAAATTTTTGACTTTTTTATATAGTTTTGCAGATTTTGATCAGAAAATGCCGGAAATCCAAGTTTCAATGTTAGGAATTCACTGGTTCAAAAGTTATGGGCGTTTGAAGTTGAATGATTTTAAGCGTTTTTGGCAGGTGAGGGCGTAAAACGAATAATGTAGTTCGAAAGTAGAAGGTTGAAGATTTAAAATGAGATTAGGACGAACATTCTACGACGTTTTTTCATGAAGTTACAACACTTTGAACATGGACGATTTTTGAACGACAATTTAGTGATCATTGTATGATTAAACACAACAGGCCAAGGTATTCGTCAACTGATTGATGTATTCAACAGAAGTGTTCGATATTTTACACATATCTCAATTATAAAAGCTTGCAACACCGCCTATCAGAGTTCCGGAGCAACAACTAACGCAACTTCGGAAAAGAATACCCTGGGAAGGGCCAAGTCCCATGGCGATCATGTTTCGACTGAAATGCCGGGAACCACTCGGAACTCGTTCACTTTTGATGCAGGGTCTGTCGAGCAGAAGATACTCTATTTCAAACTTCAGACGCAATGCCATCCGCGCAGATTAATCCCGGTTTCAAGACCTTCTCCTTTAAACAACCGGGGATTTCTTTAACGATCGCGCGGAAAGTTTTAAATTAAAGATCCCGCATATACGGGGCTGTCCAATTCCAATGTCGCCGGCAAATATCTGAACGAATATGGCAGATACTGCGAAACGTTTCTAACGGAAGTTTCACGCCTAACAATAAGTGTAGATGCCAAAATAGTTGAATTTTATATAGTTCCATTTCATTTTTCCTCAATTTCAATTGAGGAAAGTGTTCTCCTGCAACTTGCATTTCCTTCGAGTTATCAGTAAACGCGTTTGCACAATGTTCCGCAATTTATGCGTCGGTAGATCTAAATACGTGTCACTTTCACTTTCTTCGTTATCAGTGGGAACATCTGGAAACCTGTTTTCAAAGACTTCTTCCGTACATCTTAGCTCGGTTAAATTTGTTTAGCATATGGAAACATTTAAGTTTAAATTGCATAGTCGTTAAGCATCATCGTAGTTCTGCGAGATAGTCTCCTGACCTACTAGCACGAACTTACGGGGATATTCAACCCTGCAAGCTTAATAAAATGCAGCAAATCTAACATTTATTATTTATTTATTTATTAAAGATACTGTAGAAGAAAAAGATTTCTTTAGAGAAGATGAAACTACATTTTAGCATTATTTTCACATTTGTTTGATTACATAAAATTACAGAATGGTGGAGCGTCCAGCGATAAAAGAGACAGGAATATAAAAAATAAAAAATTGTTGTATATAAAGATTATTAATTATACATAAATCTACGTTATCGACATCACATGTGTGCTTGCGGTGCCACCTAGCGGCTCCACTCGTTAAACAACGCGCGACGTTGAATCAAAAACACTTAAAATTACTCAACTTTAAACACCCATAATATTGTAACCAATGAATTCATAAGATTAGAACTTGGACTTTCGGAATTTTCTCGTTAAAATCTACGAGATTCTATGAAAAATAGTTAAAACTTTCTAGGTAGCCAAGGTGAAGTGTGGCCAAATCATTATGTCACCATGTCTCAAATCATGATAACAATAATTGAGATTATCAGGTTCATCTGACAAGTTGTAAAATGAACTTTTTCTCTTCATCATCCTTGCTTCATAAGTACATGTTTCTCTGCAGATTGAAAACGATTAATTTCGTTGTTCCTTTGACCACAAATTTCTCGGCAACTTTCTTCCTAGTGCTTGCACTTGCCACAAACGCGTCCCATGTTCTTCGAATTAGTGTCTATGTCAATACTGTGTGCAATTTGTCTCGCTGTCTCTTGTCTCGTGTTAGTCGCAGAACTCTTCTTTCTCCATAATTTTCTAGACCTTTAAATAAATCCATGATCGTTTCACAACTACTGTTTATCACATTCATGTTTGCACCACTGAATAATGTTCACCTTTCAGTTTCGATATGGTATACATTTGACAAGCACTTTGTTTCTTTTCTCACGGTCTAATTTTATTAATTTTCTATCTTCTTTAATAAATATAAGTCATATAATGGTATTACTCGACTGCGGATTTTATACACTTATACATTTATCAAGGATACGCATGGTGTCTTTACCTTTGCAGATTAAACATTTCGTAACGTGGCCAAAGTCAGGTACACACATGTTTAAATTTTCTTCTTCTCTAACTTATTCCCTGTGAGTCCTACTGATCGATGCTTTTTTACACAAGTATACACGCTCTAGAAATAGTGTAAAAATATACACAAATATCGGAAGTATTTTATTCCTTTGTGTCTCCGTTTAACACTAAACCTATCCCGGTAAAATGGCCGGCTTTCCATGTCATAATTATTGAAATAAATGTACCTGGAAGCTAGTAGGTGCTTGAACTAATATTCCTGAACTGGAATATGATATGTACATATGGAAAATTATTTCGATAATATTGTTTGGGCAAAAAGTTTCTTCATATTCTCGCGACAGATGGAGTTACCATGTCATAACTCCGTTAATATTAATCGGATCTGGCATTACTTGAGTGCGTTTGAAAGGTGACATATCAGAGAGCAATCACAAACAAGAAATTGTGATATTCGTTTACCTAGTCAAAAGTTATTATGTTTTGAAAATGAGCGAAAACAAAGTAGAAATTCGATACATTTTGAAATTTTATTACAAAAAAAGGGAAGAATGCGACCCAAGCTGCTAAAAAAATTTGTGATGTTTCTGGACGTGATACAGTATCAGTACGTGTGGCACAAAGTTGGTTCAAGCGTTTTCAATCTGGAAATTTTTATGACGAAGATACACCTCATTCTGGTCGACCCGTCACTGAAAAAGTCGATGAGATCATGCAAACAGTTGAGCAAGACCGGCACATTAGCAGTCGGGACATCGGCAAGGAACTAAACATCGAGCACAAAACAGTTCTAAATCGTTTAAAGAAGGCTGGATACAAAAAACAGCTCGATGTTTGGGTGCCTCACGAGTTAACCTTGAAAAATTTAATGCATCGAATTTCAATTTGCGGGTCGTTGCTAACACGAAACAAAATCGAACCTTTTTTGAAACGGCTCATTGCAGGCGATAAAAAATGGATCACGTACGATAATAATGTACGGAAAAGATCGTGGTCGAAGTGAGGCGAAACTCCGCAAACCGTGGCAAAGGCAGGGTTGACATCGAGAAAGGTGATGCTGTGCATTTGGTGGGGTCATAAAGGAATCATTCACTACGAGCTGCTGCCATCCGGTCAAACGATTGATTCTAACCTCTACAGTCAACAACTGGAAAGATTACGTCAAACAATCGAGAGAGAAAGCGACTAGAATTGATAAACAGGAGAGGCGTCGTATTCCATCACGAAAATGCCAGAAAAAATGCCAGACCCCACACATCTTTGGTGACCCGTCAAAAATTAAGAGAACTGGGCTGGCAAGTTTTGATGCATCCACCGTATAGTCCTGATATTACACCATCAGGCTACCATTTGTTTCGGTCTCTACAGGACTCTCTTAATGGTGTGAAGTTGACTTCAAAAGAGGCCTGCGAAAATCACGTGTCACAGTTTTCCTCACAGGAGTTCTACAGTGACGGGATTATGGTTTTACCTCAAAAGTGGCAAAAGGTGGTCGATAGAACAGCACATACTCGATTTAATAAACTTCATTTAAAATATGAAAAAAGCTTGATTCATTTCTCCATTAAAATACGAAGAAAATTTTTCCCCAACCTACTCAATTTCAGGACATCTGAAGTTCAATACATTTTTACTCGGAATTTAATACCGTATTGACTTCCGATACAAAAAGTAGGTCATTCCATAAAATAATGAAGATAACCTTGAAATCTCCGAAACCCCTCCACCCAGAAAAACAGTACGATATGAGATGGATTCCTCGAAACCATCTAAACTCAATGTTTTCATAAAATCTATCGTATAATTCAAGATTTAATTCAAGATACCCTGTATGTTCTGCGCTTGGTAGGTTTAGCGTTAAGGACGAATGGATCGGCAAGGCTGCGATCGCCGCGAGAGGAGGTGATATAACGTTGATCACCTCGCGGCGAGAGGAGTTTCCGTGATCGATCCTCGCAGAAAAAGGACACGCCTCCCTAACGCGAACGGTCGCGTTGTTTTTCGAAAAACAAGTCCTCTCGATATCGCCGCGTTTCTCTCGACGGAGAGCGACGCATGCGTTTCCCGATGCACGCGGCGCTTTCGCCCTTCGCGGAATAATCTTGGCCCTGAATCGAGCAGTCTTCAACGGACGACACGATGCTCGTTCGCGTCGCTTCCACCGTCTCGAGCGATCCACCGTGTCCATTCGAAGTCGTCACGAGAAATCCCCCTGAAACTACAGGCGACCCTCACGCCGACAGAACAAAGTCCGAAAACCCGATCGCATTTTGGAGATCAAAGTGTCAGTCGCCGAAGTAACTATAAGAGTTCGACAAGTTCGAGACCACTTTCGATACCGGATACCGGCCGACAATTAAATCGAATGCCATTGCCAGTGATAAGTAAAAGAAAGTAAAGAGCCCCCGCGGAGAGAACGGGAGAGGAAGGAGACGCGGTTAATCGCTCGCATATTTCACGCTGACAAATTTTTCACGGACACTGGCTCGGCGAATGGAGGAAATACGTCGTCGTCGTCGGCAGAAGAACGATAAAACTGCGCTACCAGTCTCCGGTGAATTAACGAGTTTGCGCGTCGTGTAGAACGCACGTGGTCAATGGAATTCGTTCGATGGGAAGTTCGCTCTTTGACGGCACCGCCGTTACCGTGCGATCTCGAAACTGTGACGGACCGTGTAACGAGGTACGCGTTGCGAATAAACGATCTTTCCTCATAACGTGTACACCGGCTCATCGTCCGTTTCCTCTCGTCAATTATGAAACGTGAATTAGAAAAACAAAACGCCCGGCGAAAGACAGTCAGACGACACGTTCAAATCGACTTACGCGGAAGAAGCTTTCCTTCAAATTAAATTACCCGTCGGAGAACGCGATACGTTTCCCGTCAAGCGCAAGCCAACTCTTTTCCGCTTCGAATCGTTCTTTCGATAGCAATTTACTTTTCATTTCACTCAACGCCGCGTCGGAAACTACAGCTGTTCGGGGATCAATGAAGCTGCAGCCGGATCCGCGCGCGGAGATCTGTTCTCAGCAGAAATCCAAATAAATTGTTACCTTCTTTCTCTACAGAAATTCTATTCGAACTTGCACTACCCCTGGCAATAAGTTTTCGACCAGACGACGCCAGAGTGGTATGAACAGAGAGCATATGAGAGCGCTCACGCTCGAGGTTTCTCTGCCTCCACTTTTTTCAGTGTAGACAGAGATAGATCATACCCATTTTTACCATGGCGTAGAACCTACACTGCCCGAAATTACTATAAATCTCATAATTATGTCATAGTAATGTGAAGCTGATGCACGATAGCATTTTAGGGTTAATAAAAGAAACCATTTACATGATTACATTCATAGACATATGTATTACTTACTTCACAGAAAAACGTAAAGTTATATAGTTCAACAAAAAACGAACTGCGAAATTTCCATAAAGCCACACGTTTATTAAGTGGATAACATCAAGATTATCGAAAATTTCTTCTATATTTACAAACTGATACTTAGTATAACTGCCATTTCTTCGAATAACGTCGAAAATTCGATTAGGCATTGATTACATCAAAGTACGAAGAGTTTCTGCTTCGATGGATGTCCACGCTTCGTTCACCGCAACCCGTAACTCGGAAACAGAGTTGTACTGTTTACAATTGCCATATACTTTTCTTGCAAGTATTCCCCAAAGATTCTCAATTGGGTTTAAATCTGGCGAACAAGCTGGCCATGTCAATATCCTCGTATTTTTGTTGTCTAACCACTACTTTGTTTGTCTTGATGCATGAATTGAGGCGTTATCATGCTGAAAAATGAAATTGTCAGTCTCAATTTCTTCTGTAGATGGTATTGAGACCATCTCCAACAACAAGGCGTTTTAAATGGACAAAAATAACTACGTTTTTCTATAAATAAATAATATATCTATGAATGTAATCGTGTAAGTGGTTTCTTTTATTAACCGTAAAATTCTATCGTGCATCAGCTTCTCATTACTATGACGCAATTATAAGATTTCACCGAAAAATCAGGTGGCTTTATGGTAATTTCGGGCAGTGTATACCCATATTTAGTATGTTAAAGATGGGTATAGGTTCTGCACCATGCTCAAAGTGGGTATGATCTATCTCTTTAGCATGTGTGCTCAAAATGGATATGAACTACCTATTTAGCATGCTAAAAGTGAGTATGATCTCTGTCCATATTGACAAAAGTGAAGGCAGAAAAACCTCGGGCTTGAGCGCTCTCATATTCTCTCTGAAATGAACTTACAACAAATAATATCAAATTTTTTTATGTGATACGATACGATGTAAACAATTAGCTTGTGGCAACATAAGAATTATGCAACAAATTTCTTTGGGAATATATAATTTAAGAAATGACTAAAAACTTGGATAGAAGCGTTCTTGTTGTTTTCGTAAAGTAATGTACAATAGTCACTTTTAATGCTCGGTGAACCCAGTGTTCATCGATTTCTCAACCACGATAACAACTTCCGTGGAAAACCAAGAACTTATCTCGAGTTACGTGGTCTAATAATTTCTTTTCATCGTGGGATTATTTCTAGGCTGATAGTCGTTTTTTTTTATTAATATAAGCGCAATCATTAAAAAATCTGTTAAGAGAGCTCGAGTAGATAAAGAATTCACTTTCTACTGCAACGAGGAGATAATTAAAAATACCACGCCTATCGAGGTATTCGCAATTTGAATCTATTGACATTCCACAAATGTAGTTCTGCATTTAATTAATTCTAACCAATATCTAAATTTTGATAAGGATATTCTACATATACAGGCTGGTTCAATAACGATGGCCACCTTGAATATTCCCATTGTTTGTAATACATATGAAAAAATGATGTATACAAAACTGGTATGGTATAATGGGGGAAATATTGTGATGAGAATATTTTTAACATGGGTGAATGTGTTTCGGGGATTTCAAGGTCACCTCGATTTCTTTAAATAGATCGACCTATCGTTTCTTCCGTGAGTCGATAGATATTATATTCTAATTAAAAATTGACCTTCATATATCCTAAACCTAATTGTTAACAAAGTAGTATCGAAATAATTTCACTGTCCAACAAATTTCAACTTTTTTTATGTTTCCAATATACTGTTGGGTGGATCTTATAGAGTTTCTCACGCTGATTCCGAATCTGCCCTTAATTTTTCTCCTACACGCACAGTTTTTGAGAAACATGACTTTTAAAAAAAACGTATTTTCCAACTTTAAACAAATATTGTAATGTTATTATAATACATAATGAATTGTGCAAACATATTGAAACGTATTGAACTGGCGGCAACTCGTGTCGGGCGAAGATATTTTGCTTTCCGATTCGAAAAAAAACGTCGACCGTGCAAACTTGAAATGGTGGTTTCTCAATATGAAAGTCTGCTCTACCGCGTGGTATAGTTCGATTTTCCGCTGGACCCTTATTTTTTGAGATAAATTGAAAAATATCCTCAAAAATTGGTGCAAAAGTCGTGTCTCTCCGCCTTTATTGATTGTGTAAACATGTTTAAACAAATGTTTGTTTAATGTTTGTAAAATTAATTAAAATTAAGTAATGTTTGTGTAATGTTTGTTTAATGTTGAAAAATATGTTTTCTTTCAAAGTCATGTTTCAAAAAACTGTGCCTCTAGAAAAATTAAGGACAGATTCGGAATCAGCGAAAAAAACTCTACAAGAACCACCCAACAGTAATTGTGGAACAAATTTGGTGTTGGACAGTGATTTTCGATACTTACCTAAATGGTATGTATTGTAGTATTTAGTCTACAAACTAATCAAAATAAATTAATAATTTTATTTTATTGTCTCTCATCTCTCTCTTGAATACTGATAAGTTTGTATGGGAAATTATTTCGATTACATCTCTATTGACTCACGATACAAACCAAAGAAATTTCCGAAAATCTCTCAACTGTATGCACAAAAATTTTTGCATCACAATATTTCCCTCTCTATACCACACAAGTTTTGTATATACCATTTTTTCATATTATTACAAATAACGGGAATATTCAAGGTCTGGTCAAGCGTAGAAAATCTTTTATGATATTGCACCATCTTGACAACGTCAGAAATGTTTTTTCATGCTTCAAAGAACCCTCTCTGAAAACAATAATAGGCCATTAAAAGTAGAACAGTACAATGAACAAATTCGTCATCACTTTTTACACAATATCGAACACATATGTATTTATTCAATATTATAGTGCAATAATTTCTTCAAAATTAGAATGCTATCTTGAATATTCAAATAATAAATTATTATATTTGAAATGGATTTTACAAGATAGTTTTTACTCAAGCATGCGTGACAGTGTCCATGTCAAATGTAAAACAATTTCGTTTGTAAGGAGATCGAGACATCTCAGAATTAAAGAAGATATTCTGGGGGTCATATTTAAGTGAGACACTCGATATACTCGTAAGCAGATTAATTAGTGGAACGTCTTTATGTTTATTACAGATTATGTCCTTAAATAATATACGTAAAATCCTTCCTCCAGGAAATTAATCCGCCCTGTGACTCTGTGTAATCGTCTGTAAATGCTGGTTTCTGGGACGCTAGTGATTACGGATTACTGTACCTTTGCATTTATAACCTGCTCTTATCAGTTGTGTATTGGGTTTCTCCGCATCACCTGGTAATCGTTCAGCTGGGCCACACGGGTTATAATACACTGAGTTACCGCGAAATAAATCTGATACGCGTTACGGTTGGAATCCCTGACTGCCCAAATGAACGACCAAATAGCAATACCATTTGTCACAATTGACAAATAAACGAGTGGAAACTGGAGAAGGTTGATACATTTCTGGAAAGAAGTTGTATAAATAACACTAAATAATATTTGAATGGTCTTTTCGAATATTCACATTACACGTTCTATTCTTCGGCAAAAACAAACGTGAACTTTTCTAAATTAAACAAACAATGTGTACGACTCTTAAGTGACTTTCAAAATCTACTTTAAAAATGCAATGTTCCTATTAACCCCTTGCCGTACCATTTTCTTTACAGTTACAGTGATTAAAACGTCTTTATGCACAGAAATGTCGTAGAAGGGGAGAGAAAATTTATATTTTTGGTATAGCCACATTTAATTAAATGCTTAAATATTGATTAGAAACGAATCAAATTTTATTTCATCCAAAATGAAACGCGAAACATTCATATTTGTTAGACTTTGTTAAAAACCTCCATCACGAGTCTGACTTGTGAAAATAATTCAGTAAAGGGAAATATTGTTCGGAAGGGTGATCTTGACAACATATTTCAAGGTCATTGAAATCTGAGGGAGCCCTTTTCTACAAGTTCACATTTTTTATATTTCATATAAATCTGTATCGAAATGGTTAGTAGAAACATAGTGAGATAGTAAAATAAATCCACAAATATAGTTATTAGGTTGTAAAGAAAGAAATGTAGGATTTTTGTTTCTTCGTTTTAATTGCAATTTTATACCAATTTACCTTAATTTAATGAGTTATACATATGTCATTTTAAAGCTTGTTCTACGCTCTATTTAATTATGCTTTTGATATTCAATTTTATTCAAATTTTTATTATATTATTTCCCTTTTATTTCAGGATGTCAAAACGCGATTTTTACATTATTTTTTTCTATGCGTCCAAACTAGGCAGAAGTGCCGCTCGAGCGGCTAGGAATATCAACGAAGTATGGGGCGAAGGGAGTGTCAACGAATGCACAGCTTTAGGTTTTTAAATAACATTAAATTCTCTGTAAAATTAATTCTAATACTATTCTCCTCAATAATATTAAAATCAATTCTCATAATAATTTAATATTACTATCAAACAATATTGAATTTTCTATAAAATTAATTTTCATATTATTGTTTTTAATAAAATTGTTTTTTATGTGAGTCATAACACTTTAAAAACATAGGTTTAAATCCTGCATTTCTTTCTTTACAACCTAATATATGTATTATTAATTGTAATATGTAATATTAACACATTAAATAATAATTAGTATAAATTTAAGCGGGCCGCATCGACCCCATAGTTCACTAAAGTGTTAAAAAATGTTGTTTCATAAATTGTGTAAAAATGTCTCGAGTATCCCATCAGTGGCAAAGTTGACACATAATAGTGAGTGGCGTGAGACGTTAAAAGGAAACAGTTTATTTCGTATAAACATGTTTGTTGGAATGTTTGTACCAGCACATTGTGTATGACACCATTTGGAACGTATTTGACATTGAATCGAACGTTCACTTGGTTTCGAACGTGGATACAAGAAGGTACAATAAATGCAAGTCGCTTCTCCATTTTCGTCTACGCTCTCGATATATCTGTGTCGTTTTCAAAAACCTTCGATTGAAACGACATCTATTAAAATATACTTTCCGTCGTAATTTGTTTGCTATGGAACATCTGTTACAGATTACGCAAGGTTAAATTAATTCGAGGAGATTCGGTATTAGATGCACAAATTAATTCGTGGCCCTTCTTCGTGAATTTGGTGATTAATTATTTACAAGCGACTAAAATGCATTCTACTCTCCAAAATAATCTCCGTCATTTTTTGTATATTGCATTCACTCCGGTAAATATTACGTTCAGGGGAGGCAGCTCGAATGACCTTGACCTTGACATATGTTTTCGAGATCGCCCTTCTGAGTGACCTTTTGAAGGTTTTAGCCATTGCTCGTTTTTTGATAAAAAATTATCAGCGAAAATATATGAATGCTACTGCATTGCAATTTGTCGGTACATACAGATATAATTGATGGCACACACGTTAGATCGAATTCAGGTGAAGCTGGATGGATTAGTTCACTAGATAATGTGTGATGGACATTTTGGAAAAATTGCATTTAGTCTGAAATCAGTTTTTAATAACAAACGTGCGACACGGCTGAAACCTCTTAGGGTTACTCAGAAGGGTGACCTTGACAATATATGTCAAGGTCAAGGCCATCTGAGCTGTCTTCCCTCTAAACGCAATATTTATCTTCACAAGATTTCAAAAATAATTTGAATTAAAATTTGAGAAATAAATGAATTCGAAACGAAACACATTTCTTATTTTCGAATGCTGGCACTTTTCAAACTTTTATAATACACAAATTGTTATATTTTCAAAGATTCCGTTTTGTTACAATTTCAAATAAATTTGTTTAACCTTCAAGAATGAATAAGGCAAATATTTTCATGTAATTTAAAGCAATATAAAGAATGTACAATCATGTGAACAAAAGTCCTTTGGTGATCATAATAGTAGAAAAATGGTCTGGGTTAGGTTTTACTATGAAGAAAGCTTATACCTTTCATGAAGAATATTTTTTCAAATCCTGAAATCATACAAATATGAGAATGATCGACAATTTTGTTTGCGTCGCCAACGAGAATACAATCTGATTGAATCGTACTTTATTCAGGACAAAACATTTATTTTTACGTATTTTAATCACATTGGGGAAAAGCCGCAGTAAAACGTACTGTCCTCGCTCGCAGCCAATAGTTAGACCGTGACGTCACACACTGTAGCCAATAATTCGGTCAGAACCGAAAGTGTCAGTGGAATGACCCAATGGAACGGCTTGCCGTCGCATTCCTTTCGAATTCCTGCTAGAATTCTTCTTGTGAGGCACGGAGAGTACACCCGCAGTAATAGGTACATTTACCCTATGTTTACAATGTGGGATCGTGTAGAGCTTACAATTAGAGCGCAACGTTGGCAGCGAACGCGTTAATAAAAGAGATTCGACGTTTTCATGTTCTTCAAAGGAGAATACCCTTCGCAAGTATTTGTTCCCCGTGGAACGAGCGTCTCGTCGTTAGTCTTTTTATAGTTCGAGTCTAATAATTTTCACAGCTCCGTAAGTAACGGAAGAATGCACAAAAGGACGTTCTGTCTCGCTTAATTGAACGGAGCAGGTCGGAGCGTTGCGGCGGCTCACGTTGGAAGCGGTCGGGCTCGGATCGCGGTTGGATCGATCCCCGAATCATCGAAGCACGTAGTTGAAAAGGGGGTATCGGCCGGGGAGAAAGTCCGATGATCAGAGGATCGGTGGAACAGAGGATGGTGGGGTTGCCAGTGTACGACGCTCGCGACCAGTGTGGTGGCGAACAACGCTGGATGGTGGGGTTGAAGGGTGGCGCAGTCATTTATGGTTGCCGGTTCATCCGACGGGTTCAGTTGTCTGTCCGCCGAACAACGACAAAAACCTCGAGAACTGAACAGGCGACCGGGTACCGACAACCATCGGTCGCCGCTGCGGTTTGAACCGAGAAATGGCGGTGGAGTTTCGTGGATCCTCGACGGGTACAGTTCGATCAGTGAATAGCAACATCTCCTCGTCCGTCGATCGCGCGATCTCCGACGTTCTCTAATATCCGAGAGCCGGCCGATCTTTTGAGAAACTCGAATCGATTTTGATCCTCTTCGTACAGCTCTCTGCGCTGCGCAGCATGTTTTCACGGGAACAGTCGAGCGTGCGAGTGGTTCCGAATTGTCCCCGGGCTTGAAACACCCTAACTACTCGAGAGACTGCTTGAACCGTTGAAACGATGTAAGAGCCGCTCGAGAAGAAAGAACAGTTTTTTACGTTTCAAGATGACTTCGCTGAGAAGATCCGCGAACCAGTCGACCAGAGAAGGCACTTCCGGCAGGAGGCACGCGCTCGCTGGGATCAGCTCGAAGAGCATGAGGAGCGTTCTCCACACCCCGACTGCGCCCGGCTCGCCTCTTCGGCACCGGTCCAAATACGAGCTGAGGAGCATCAGCTTGGAGGGCTCCAAAGTCCTGCCATGGACCGCACGGTGAGTCCAATCGCACACCATTTCCTTCGCGAATCCAAACGTATCGGACGTACGCGCGCCATTTCCCTGATTGCCTCGCCGCAACAGGTAACACTTCGCGTGACGTATTCACCGTTCGTGTGCAGCCGATTCGCAACTTCCACCCGCGTTCTATAATAGTGGCTGGAACTTTCCGCCAGCTACGGAACAATCAATTAACCGATCTAATTGATCAGAACTTCGGGAAGTTCGACGCGATCGACTACAAACGACTGTTGCGTCTGCTACCGGGAAATGGACCCGCGACGGTCAGTCAAACAAACAGTTCAAGGAGAAAAACGCTCTTTTTACGGACAAAACTATCGATTTTTCGTTTTACACGAGATTCTGCGACTTAATTCTTTGCACTCGTGTTTCGAGTGTGACTCGTCGTCAGTTTTATTCGCTGGAACTCTCCTATGTTTAGCGTGACTATTACCCCGGCTATAAGTCGAACGTTTCAAGTGTCTATTATGCGTTCACGATGAAAATAAGTGGACGAATGCAAATTAGAAAGAATGTTTTCAGCATTTGAATTTATCAATATGATTCAGGAAAGAAATCATTTTTGCAACTAATGTTCTACAACAATTTCAATGATTAATTTTTTATAAATATCTACATCTTAGAAAATAATGGAAGCGGGAAGACGACAAAAGGGGATAGGATTATTTAAAGCAATGGAACAAGTAATGAAACTAGTGGTGAGCAAAAGTAGACGAGGGGAGGGAGCACGAATCGAAGGGAAAAAGTTACCCTCTCTCCGACAGGAACTGGATTAGTCCCGTGACATTGTGAAACACGTCACGTGCTGGGTTGTGTCGTAGAAGGGGAAGGTAGAGTGGGGACTATAATAAATAATTGTAACTCTTTTCTTTATAATAGTTTCAAATAAGAGGGAAGAAATTTTTTATATCTACCGTAAGTCTATATATTTACTTTAATGCTTAAATATTGATTATAAAAAAATGAAATTCTTTTCTCCATTTCAGAAATTTATAACATTCATATTTAGTAGATTTCATTTGGAGTGCTGTGAAATGTTTGCGAAATAATACTTTCTTTACCAGTACGAGCACTTAGGATTACGCTCATCTAAAATTGTCGAGAGATTTGGAGCACTGGAGTTATTAAATTCGTATTTTCTCAAAAAATTGTAGGTCACAGTTGTAATTTGCTTGGGGTTGACATCCAAAAAATAAACGACCAATTCTATTATTCTTATTGTGTGTAATGAATAGACTGCAGATCTTCATGCAAAATAAAAATGTTCTGCCTTGACTGTGGGAAGCAGGGGTAAAATAAAAATTGATTTCTTCCCTAATAATTTTGTTGCATTAAAAACGACATTATTTTATAATATTTTTAAATTTTATTCATCTATTACTGTTTTATATTTCACCCAGCTAAATTCTTTATAAATGCATACACATCCGCAGTCTGGTAATTAAGACAATATTTTAAACACAATTTTTATTCACAAATTACATTAGTAGAAAAAATAATTCTTCAATCCGAACAAATAACAGCATCACCCACGTCTAACCCCGACATTCAAACGCAATTAGTGTAATAATATTATGAATTGGTTGGTACATTTCGTTGGTCTTTCATTCTTTTATTGACGAACTGGAAATTGTTTTTCATTCAGTAGCCGCCCTTCCGTGCTTTTTGAATGTGAAATGAATAATGCAAAAAACAGGACAGGGCGTATTCGTAGTTATTTACGAAGGAAGTGCTATTAATGGGAGGATGGCACGAAATGATATAAACTATTTAAGGAAGGCAATAAATCGTTGGAGTATGATTTACCTAATTAAAGACGAGGAATCGCGCGTACACAAAGCGCAAATCTACTCGAAAGAGGTGCTGCTGCAAATCTAATATTTCAATGTAACAGAAAAAGCTGAATTATAGTTATCACATTGTTCGCTGGATGAGAATAAACGAACAGTCTCGCGTTGCTTTCCTGGCATGTCAACGAATAAAGGATGGACGGAAACTTGACTACATCTTCTTTATAGTCCTAACGCGAACCTGACCTGAATCTTAAAACTTTTATGCAGATAAATGAAAATATATGAGCTTATTCGAGTAAAATAATAGAAATGAGACTAAAGTAAATGTCCCGTCCATAAGCCATTTGCTGTTGCAGTTTTTTTTTTAAATAAGCTTTTTCAGTATAAAACATCAAGAAATAAATAAACTAAGAATGAAATTTGAAAAAGTATACTTGTAGCTTATCAATAAAAAAAATATCTTTAACTTTATCAATTTGAAATTTTATAATGGATGAAAACAGCTTGCTGTAACCATGTCGCCTCACCGAATAATCCTAATAAGTTCCAACAACATTTTAGAACGGGTATCAGGTTTTATCACCCCGGAGATCGACATTCCTATTCGGTGGGAATACACACAGTCGCATTATGATGATGAACGTGTATGAAATATATAAGACAGTATTTTGAATACAGCCCGATGCTTACCACCGCCTAACCCAAATCATAACAACAAGGGTTCCCTGCGAAAGGCGATTGTAACCCATAGTAACCCATAGTAGCCATGAGCTAACGCTTCCAATGTGCTCTACAGAGCGTAATGACCAGGTTACAGTACATTAGAGGCTATACATGATGCAACTATTATCGGTTAAAATTGAAAATATTTTCGCACGAAAATTTTAAATAGATTCAGCAATAATAGTAACAATCTTTTAATGGCATCAGCATCGGCAAATGCACACGATGGTCCACGAATCGGTCGCCATGCTATTTCAATTGTTTGTAACAGTTTAACAAGTGCATTGGTGTTAAATGGAGAATTTATAGACTACAATAAATTCGATGTAATATCCAGACTGCGGATGTTTATGCAATTTTTAATTTTTCTAGGCAAATTTTGAGGAAGCTGAAACAAATATAACCTTGTTTTTAGTGGTCGTAGCTTTCATAGATCTTAGGTTCAGAGGAATTTTACATTCTAGCATTTTTATTTAATTTTCATAAGCCATAAATCTATAAAGATCCGCAGTCTAGTAATATCCAATTATATTCATAAATATCTGTTATTCGAAAGATATTTATAACGTACGTAGCACTTAGATTAATTTGTTTCTAATCAGGTGTTCCTAATAGGTCGACTGTATCTTTTCGAGTGGTATAATTTATTTTACCCCGATCGATACAGCAGGACACTCCTCAGAAAAATGATTAGCTTATGTATGTACTGATGAGATACGGGACAGTTTTTTGCGCATGCACGACGATTTTAGCGTCAGTAAAGTGAAAAGTTTGGGTAAAATAGGGTACCTTGACCACCTCGCTTAATTTCGCAAAATTTGTTATGATTTGATTGCGAAAAATGAATGTATAGTTTGCGTATGACAATCAAATATTAATAATAACCTACCAAAAATTCGTAGCGTACATGACACTCTTCCGGTACCTTCCCGCCAATAAGAGTGCCCCACTAGTTTCTCCACAATATACATATGTAAACCCATGTCTCGTCACTGTATGTATGTAAAGAACAATTAGTTCGAGAGGTATTTAAATTTCAATTTTGCGAATACATACAAGTAATACACGCACACCTGTGTACTTTACTATATGACAGTTAATGTTTGTATAACGCTTGTAGCACAGGCTTGGGCATTATCAAAATATAAATGATTTATTTCATTTTATAAAAAAGAAAAGAATTCATACTCTCCAATAATATAAATATATAAAATAACAATATAAAATATTACTTGAAATGAATTTATTTGATTTAAACGAGAAATGGAAATTAATTTTTTATGTTATGTGCAATATAAAAATAATAAAATATTTAAAATAATATATTATTTCAACTAATCAACTAACAATAAGTCAAGGTGACCTTCGCATTTATACATAAAAAGCATTTTTTGAGACTTAAGAATGTGCGCATATGTAGACCACCCAGTACTGATAAAATTTTGTCTGAAACATTTTTTAATTGCACCACTGAAAATGCCCTACAAATGGTGACAAAACTTAACGGGTACACCTTGTATATGTATATCAGATGATTGCATAAGTTCGTGTCCGATTTGAAAATAAAATTCAATGGCTACATTTTAAAGATTGGTTAAATTAAAATTTGGTTCATGATTGGTTAAATTAAAATTAGTAAATGGTTAAATTTTCTACAATTAGAAAGGAATGGTGACTATATGTATAATTGATTAATAGAGTTGTATTCTTTAAAAATTAACTATTGAATTTTATTTTCAAACCGGGCACGAACTTATGCAATCATCTAATATTTATTAAATTCAAAGACAAACACGTGGTTGTTCCAAACCCCAACCCACTAACTTGCAACGTTTTTAACATTTTCCGTGTTTATTGTGTAACTCCTATGCAGGGACGCAGTAAGGGTGTGCGGACGAAAGGGGCGCTGATAACTCCGATATTTGTTATCATCATTTTTAATTTTCATTGTTGGTGATAGTTAACCTTACTTGTGTTTCTTTTTTTAAGTTTTTTATGACTAGTAGATATCTGATAAAATATTTGTATCTTTTTTTGGCAGGAGGCCGCGAATTGTAATTTTGGCCCCAGGCGCAAGTTTTCCTTCCTGCAGCCCTGCTCCTATGCATAATGGAGCATGTAACCTTTACATGTAAAGGTTAAATTAACTCCTTAAATTATGCTGTGTAACCGTTTGAAAGGATTGATTCCTGCATCGCTTGTGACTACAAATCGCTACAACTTCGTGTTTATAATCCACCCTTACCAGGTGGATCGGGTTTCTCTGCATCGCCTAGTGCTAGTGGGTGGAAACCTCGGTGATGTGGGTTGCAGAGAATCTAATACGGGTTACGGTTAGGATCTCTGGCGCAGATGTTGAATTCCAACAGAGTTACGTTACTTCAAAGTGAATGATTGAATTGCGTGAAAGCTTCCACGATTACCTAATAAATCTACACCGATTCGACAAAATATTTCCGCTCTCAGTTCTTTCGTAATTACTGGACTGCGGATTTTATGCATTTATGACAAAATGAGTAGCCGCAATTTGAAACATTTTTTGTGACCTACAATATTACCATTTAATTTACTCGTACAATACTCCAATGTTTTAGTAATTTATTTCATCTAAACAAATTGAATAAAGTACAAAATATTTCGGATAATGATGGTGGTGCCTCAGAGCCAACACTCGAGTGCTAAGGGTTAAAAGAATTAAACAAACTCTTAAGTGGCTCTTGTTACTTGTAACGGATGCTGAGAATTTGTATTCTGCACGAAGATCCGCAGTCTAGTAATTACTGTATGTAGGGTAGGTTTCCCTAGCACCGGACACTTGAGATTTTTCTTAAGTAAATGAAAAAATCTAATACTTTATTATTTTTATAATTACTTTATTATTTATTATATTAACAACATTAGAAACCAAGATAAATTAATTAATTAATAACATTGATGTTGAAGACGGATTAGTTAATGGAGCATGCGGAATATTAAAATTTATTACTTTTCAAGAAAATACTAAAATTCCGTCTATATTGTGGTTAGATTTTCAATTGCCCAGAGTACGAGTGAAAGTAAGAACTCGTTATCGTGATTATATGAAAAATGCAAATATTCATCAAAATTTAACACCAATAATAAAAATATCGAATCAAGTAAATATGTCGAGTGAGGAAAAATATCAAATCACACGTAGTCAATTTCCAGTGGTTCCTGCTGAAGCGATTACGATTCATAAAAGTCAGGAACAAACATACGAGAAAAGTATGTTTGAATTTTAAAACATCAGAAAAACGAACTTTACAAATGTTGTATGTAGCACTGAGCAGAGTTTCAAAATTGAGCGGTTTATATTATATATTTTGGGACAATTTAAATTAACAGTATCGAAGAAAACCAAGATCAATACTGCAAACCCGGATAATGAGGAGCTGTATCGTTTGCGAAAAACTAATTAAGACAATTTATTTTGCAACATTAGTATGCTATAACAAGGAACCAAGCGAGCAACGAGCCTACGATGTTCGTTTAATGCGACGCCATATAGCAAACATTTTGATAAGTAGAAAACTATTGAATTTCCCTGAAAACGTATAATCTTATTAAAACGTACTAAACATAATGATAATAATATACTGCAACTAACGAATCGGGAAGTTCTTTGTGTGGCTCGTGGAGAGTCACACACCAAATAAAAAACATTAATAGCTGCAGGCCCTACTAGCCATGCGTACCACTAACCCTCTCGCAAGAGCAGTCCTACCTGCGAGCAAAAACAACCCTACTCGCGAGCGAGCGAAGCGAGCGAGCAACAATAACCCTCTAGTTTTCTCTACAATCCCAACCAAATGCAATTTTTGAAAAAATTTCTTTTCACGTCCTGTAGTAAACTAATTGCACTAGCTTCCCAAAAGAGTTCAAATCGGATAGTCCAATATTAAAAAAGTTATGGTGTTTTTAAGAGTATCCGAATATATTAGTGGGAGTCACTGTATATTATTATTTGATTGCGAATCATTATGCAAAATAAAAAAGTTTGCGTTATTTGCAAAGGCACAGGTGCCAAATAAAAAATTTTTTCATTATTTAATCATGTTCTTGAACTGAAACTAATACACCGATATCCTTATATCTTTTTAATATGACCACTGCTTTAAATTGTGCGTAGCCATTTTTATTATGAATGCATAAAATCCGCAGTCTAATTATATTATTATTCACCTCATGTAATAAATAACATAGTTGTGTGCGTATTTTTGCCTAATATCGTCGTCTTACCCCAACCTCCCCTACTACATTTACCGACCCATGGCAAAAAGAAGCGAAGATCGAATGGGATCAGTCCAGGTATCAAGCCCATCCGGAATGGAAAAATCTGTTAGCACTCGGGACAGGCTCGATTTGCGATGTAATCCGCCGGACAATAGACGCGGGGACCGATCAGTTCCTATTTTAATAGGAAATCGAGCGTCTCGTGGCGTTATCCCGGGGCGCTGCATCGATCTTTTTCCGATAATCGGTGACTATTCGCGATCGAGCGAACGCATAAGGCTTCGTTGCTCGCCGCCATGTCGCCGCGCCGATATCACCATCGTAGTCGTCGACGACGACGACGACGTATCGGATTTTGACGTTCGCCTCTTTATAATTAACTCTTTTGCTATCGGGGCTGTTGGTAGTCTCGGCCGGCAGCGTCCCTTTTGTACCGCGTGGATCAATTTCGATCACGCTCGACCAAGTGGAAGTCGACCGTTGCCGCATCTCTCGGCCTCTGGGCAGAGAAACCGAGGCGAACGGGACACGGCCGACCGAAGAAATGGGGAGAAAAGGGACGCGAGAGGAATAACAATCAGCTCTCGAATATATCGTGGAAGTCCGCCTTGAAGGTGTGGCCAAGGGTCGGTCGCGTTTCAACATGATCCGTCGATTTAGCTGCGCAAAAATGCTCATTTTAATCGATGCAATTTTAAGAAGGATAGGGCGTAGGGTAATTGCAGTTGATATGGAACACCTGAATTCAAAAGCTTGCCAGAGATGGAGCTACAGAATTTTGTTATACACTCCAGGACAAAAAGATAACACATCATTTTTCCTCATTGCTGAACTAAAGAAAATGAATATTTTAATATGTCAACATATTCCGACATGCCTGTACGTACAATGTACTGAATATCATCCACCATATTTACTCCAATAGAATTTTCGAAATAGAAACGTAAATATTGGGGCACACAAGCGGGACAAAAGGCTAGCATAAATAGCAGTTTTACATTTGTCAGTTGTCCAGAAGTTACTGAAGAGCAAACATTCATTGCAAAACGTAATTGATAAAATTGTACTAGCTTCTTTCGTGCTTATTTAATAGAACAACATACCAAAGCGTTAAGAATGGGTCGTGGAAAAAACTAAGTGTGTGTGAAGTACATACGATATTGAACTTAAAGAAAGAACAAGATTAAATTACACAAATATCAAAGATTGTAAATAGATGCCGAAAAGTTATGAGCTTGTTAAAAAATTCTGAAAATTACGGGAAAAAGAAGAATTCTGGGCGTCCACAAAGTTTAACTGCCCGTGAAAAACATGCAACATTGAGAATAGCATCAAATTCGAGGATGACTGCGAGACAAAGCGCCGGAAGTAAAAACTGACGGAAAGAATGTACGTTGTGTTTTAGAAAAATGCAAGTGCACTTTTACAATACACTTCTCCTCGGTAATGTCGAAACTTATGGATACGGGTGTCGCCCTAATGCGCCACGCGCAGTTCATACGGTACGTGCCTGAGCTGTCTCGAGAAGCAGGATCGTCACGGGGAGCGAGACGCGCGGCGGCCGAAAACAGGGGGTGTAGCCCTGGAAAAACGGCCGAAACGGGCAAAACTTGTCGACCACTGTGCTAAGCAAACACAATCAGAGGGAAATGAAACATTATAGAGTACCGAGGAAGAGGAAAGTGGAAATTTTCATCCATGGAGGGTACGAAGATTAAACTAAACTGTATAAAACATACGTTTGGTTCGGTATATCTGTCGTAAACAATAATTAAAATGATATAACAAAGCTTTTCATCTCTAAGGAATAGTAAATTAATTTTTTGGTTTCTCGTTGCGCCACAGAATCTGTGCCACGGCATTGCTCTGATGAGAACGCTGTTTTTCGGAGCATCTCTCGGGAAACAGGAATGCGGTGAACAATTATTGTGTTCAGCGGTGTATTGGGCTACGCTGAACACAATAAAACAGCCAGACGGGTAGCATTTGCTCACGCAGACAGCTAAAGGATCTCCTATCGCAGCACTGCTAGATAAAAATGAGGAGACAAAGAACGTACAACCTTCCACAAAAGTTTGACACACATCGCATCGTAAGCTTCACATTTTCACAATTTCCATTGAAATCTTTGTTAGTCGGAATTCCCCTAACGCCGGATGGCACCTAATGTCGGACAGTTGCTATGTCCTTAACATTCAAAATTTTACCCCATTCCAGTCGCGCGTGCACAGCTGCGGAGATCAGTTGATTGTTGCGATTGACAAGATTCAAATTATAAACTATTATATCTTATATCCTTAGACCGTAGATATTATAGGATGCAGTGTTTCAAGATAACAAAGTATCTAGTGCCCACAAGTCACGTCACGGGATAATTAAAAATGATGCATAGCAATATAAACGCGAGGTATAAAAGCATATTTACGCATTATTTCGTAAACATTTGGAGAAACGGTGCAAAGTTGTTGCAAAGTTGTTGTAAGAAACGACAAAACCGTGACACAAAATCTTTTCACAAGTCAATATTTTATATTTAATATAATAATATTCTCACTATACTTTTTTTTAAAATAAATACAGATTTCATATTATCAACATCTACATTAAAATGTAACTTTTTCTTTTGGGCCATTTGTAAAAAAGTTATTCTAATTTGAAGTGTGTGTGTGTGTGTGTGTGTGTGTAATCAATTATGCGAGTCACTGTATTTGAATTTTCACCAAGAAGAGTGGACAGAGGTTAAATCATGGGGCATTCTCTTCTAACATCCCATAATAACAGATTGCACCACGTAATAATAGTCTTCGAAGATCTAAAAACAATTATTTTACTACCTAGACATTACGAAAACATTACACTCGGAGCTTGCGGTTTGCCGTGAGGTATACCGCGCTTACAAGTAGCTATACATATGTATGTATGGACATGTTCAGGACAAACTAAAACATATTCCCTAATGGATGGCATAGGGCTCTCAGCGATAATGGCAAACATGCTAAAATGATCCGCGCAAACACGTATGTGAAACCAAAATGCCTGTGCACCTTTCATTACATCTAAAATACAGTAGGACCTCGATTAACTGCATCCCGACTATAAACACATACACGTTTAAATATGAATTGTATTATGAAGGGAAATAAATTTTCAAAAATAAAGAATTTATTTTGGAATATAATGTACATTTTAATTATTTCCTCGGGTCTCGATTATCCATCGGGCCTTAATTTATCCGGGCTGTTTGTCTCCCGATCAAGCCGGTTAATCGAGGTCCTACTACTGTATTATTGTATGTTATCTTCAGGATGTTATCTTGAAACGCCTAGTAAGGTGTTCCGGTTGGTTTTCAGGGATTTTTCGAATGCCAAGGATATTTTCAAAGAATGTGAGATTGTATTTCATCCAAAATGTTCTCCTTTGTTAGTTATAACTTCCTCCCACGTTTTTAAAACAGTAAGCGAACTCCACACGTTAAAGAAAAATAAATAAATAATTCAGTGTTCTTCGTCCTTAAAATTCACCTGCAATTGTATTAAAAAGTACGGTTGTGTTTAGATATGCAAATGGCGAAGGTCAAATATATTTTATAACTCTACGAGATTTGACATGACGCACTAACTTTTTGAATATATATCCACTAGATTTATAGTTATTGTTAGATATTTTATCCAAATCTTTTGTGCTAAGTTAGATATCACGTGGCTCTATTGCAAATCAAAACCAAAGTACTGGCTCAGTGATTTTCAGGAGAAACGGATATCAGTTTGTGAACATAATTAATCAGTATTTTGTTACTGATGTTTAGGAGCAAGAAGACTAGTGTTTTCTAAACTTCATATCGTTTTCTAAACGTTCTTTACTGGGCTAGGTAAATTCTATTTTTATAGTTCCATTCTTTTTTTCTGAACACGCCGTATAATACACTATTGCAGAGGAAAAAACAGGGGAGAACTAGACCGTTTCCGATTACTTTGTCCCGCGAACATATCGAGAATTACGTCATCTCGATGGCCCGCATCTACAGGACCGTATGTGCGACGTGAATATCGACCTTACCGATGCATAACAAAGCTTCCACAGGCATGTTGTTAAATAGCAATTCAGCTTTTGTGTAAGCCTGCTGCAATATTTATTAAACCACCCATTTTTCACGAACGTCCGGCTTGTCGTTGAGTTATACTACTGATTTCCGCAAAAATTTACGCCCTTCTGACATGGCATTGAGTTACACTATTGATTTGGAATCGCAAAAATAGCGAAACTAAGAGAAACAAAAATTTTCAGATATCTCACTTGTCGTTGGGTTGTACTACTGAATTTTCGAAATATTTTCGGACGTCCGACTTGTGGTTGAGTTGCACTACTGAATATACTCATAATACAAAATTCGATTTTCGAGATTCTCGAAAATTTTCTGCTTTCTACTAGGAGAATATGATAGAGAAAGAGGTGGCAACAAATTTTCCTGTCACCTCTCTTACTGTGATATCTCCTGTGTTAAGTGAATTATTTCTTTAAATGTATTTGTTATGTGCGTTTTATCGTGCAACAGAAATCAAGTGAACCCATCTTCTATTGTTTATTAGTATACACCTGATTTTTATGATAAACAAAAAATTTGTGCATCAATTGCAACGCACAGGAGCTATATACATCAATTTACATTTTTCGTTAATAATTTTAATAAAGTGAAAACAATATAACCATACTCTTAAAGTTATTTAATCTGTTCACTGTTTTAAATTGCATCTACTCATTTTTGTTATAAATATAGGTCTCTCTCTCACTTTTATTTCTAAACCGTCTAATTCGTTCTTAAAACTATCGTTTTAAACAAAATTCTCATTTTTATATTTATTTTAATATTTGCCTTGCCAATAGACTATTGAAACTTTGTTTATAACAAGCAAATGTTAGAATTCTATGTTATTTGCGCCTAAGTGCTTTCGGGAGAAACGACAAATGAACATAAGAAACATATATATTCCATGGGGTGAGGCAAAAATAATTGAAAATAAGACAATATCCAAGAATAGCGGAACTCCGTTGTTGGTTTCATTTTGAAATGCAATAAAAAATAAATCCGGTACGCATGCACAGAACAGAACGAGTACCATTACACATTTCACTATGGGCTTTTACTACGGTTACAAACAATTCAAGTTAAATATTTATTAATTTTTCGTTAATAGAGTTTGAAAAGAAGATGTTTGCGTCTTGATTTCGATAATCCAAAAATTTCGATCTCGGGTAGCAATACCGTCTTTGGATCGAATCTGTAACAGAAAATACAAATGCATTTGTGTTAATTGTCCAACACAATTGAGAGACTAAATCCGAATGAACAATAAATAAATAATTCAATTTGAAAAGAAAATCGAAATAAATTTACAACGGAAAATAAATAACCTTGATTTCTATCAAACGACATGAATTCAAATACAACTGATCATCACGACAGAGTTGTAAATCCGAATTAATACAAAATAAATAATTTAAGTTAATATTTATTGATTGTTCATTAACGATTTGAGAAAAGATGTTCAATAACACAGTTTAATTTTAAAGATAATTAGTACTCACGCTCGCGGCTTTTTCTTGCTTCAAGAATGTCCGCCATGATGCTATGTCACGATTCGATTCTCGAAAGCATCGATCTTGCTACCAAGATGCTCTTTCAAACGATAGATTCTTTTCCCACGGAATCTGTAACAGAAAAAAACCAACTCATTACTTACAATTGACAAAAAGTCAGAAACTAAATAAGAATTAATAGTAAATACACAATTCAATTTGAATAGAGGATTAAATTAAATTAAATTAAATTAACTTGACGTCTATACAACGAAACGAATTGAAATAGTACTGGTCGTCACGACACAAGAGTAAATTATCGCGAGAAGGCAACACGATTCGAGAATAAATTGGAATCAATGAAAATTAAATAAGGTTAAACTTTTTACCTCCGGAAACCAGAGATTGTTGCCTCTTTCTTATGCATTCCTGTAGATTTTGGCGAGAAAATGCCAGAAATCTACGCTTCACAATCCTAAGCGGTCAGTGATTCAAAATGCATGTTTGATAGATACAGAGAGGAAATCTGATAGATAGAAATGCTGGTGCTTGTGGTGCCACCTAGCGGCACCGCTCGATAAGCGGCGTGCGACCGTTATTACATACAAACATGGCGGGCACGCAAAAACATTTGAGATTAGCCACGCGGTACAGCTACAAACTGTACAAACCGAGGAATAAGTGAAGAAAGAGAGAGAGAGTCGACGTCTTTATTAAATTCTGAAAAAACAGTACACCCTGAATAAATTGCTTCATGAAAATAATTTTAAAAAAGGTTCGGGATTTGTGTGTTGTCTATGGGCAGCGCTACCATCGCGATTCAAAAATACAAGAAACCGCGTGAGGTGCTCTGAGAATCGTTTTTATTATGTCATAATAAATTTCATTCTTAAATTACCCGGAAGAGAAAGAGAGAGGGGACACAGCCACCGCTGCCAGCTTTACGGGACATCGTGACGTGACCTCCCAAAACTTATCTGTGTAACTCGCATACACGCGCATTTCACGCCTTCATTCGCCTTCTTACCGACAAGAATCTCCTCAGTGGCCTTCTGTTTCTTACTCCAGCCACACAATATATCCTAGAGAGTGTAAGAAAACACAAAACTATTTCAGTGACACGATCTCTCGAAAGGCTGTTGCTCGATGGCCTTGCAAATAAGCCTAAATCCGCGAACTGTCGGTTACAATGGGCACGATACCGAAATGACACGAGAGCTTTTGGAGTCTCCCGAGGCCTTGACAGAAAAGCCCATAAGATGCAACGTCTGTACTGCTGTTAGTCTATGGTTTAATAGATCATATTGCCAGCCGAGGAAAGCTCAAGAGTGTCGGTAAGTCAGTAAGTAAATTACCTACAATGGGTTTAGAGATAATATTGCTCGAGTTGTTCCATTGATTAACAATACAAACTGAAAGTTTTCCAAAGTTATCATGCTGTACCTATTCTGTAAATATAGAGAGAGTGAGAGAGAGAGAGAGAGAGAGAGAGAGAGAGAGAGAGAGAGAGAGAGAGAAACAATGGACTAAAGTATCCCTCCAAGGAGTACTAAAGAACTTCCTTTACATCTCGAAGAAAGGCATTTCCGATGGCAATTGATGAAAGAGGTGATCAAACAGCGTATTGTACAATAGAGAGGGTGGCTGAACGAGGATTAAAAGGGCAGTAAATAGAGCAACCGAATACCGGGAATGAGCAATCGATACGGTAAACAAAACGGGGACATCGAACTGAAGAACTCGAAAAGCGCCAGCAGTCGAGTCGCATCGCCGAAAAACGCGGTTAATCCCTACAAACAGAAATAGAGAAAAACATAGGAGACTTCGTAACGGAGGTTAGTTTCAATTCGAACGAACGAGGATCCCTATAGGGGTCTTCGTGTCCACGAAGGAACAAATTAAAAGAATCAAGTGGAAGGGACTCGAGGGAGGAGCAGCAAAAATAGGGGGATGGGGAGGACAACACTCCTAAAACGCAGAATCCGAAAAGGATTGGAAAAAGAAGATCAACGCCAGCTCGGTGGCCTAGTTAGAAAGAGACACCGGACGAATCTAACTAAAGGTATGTACACACTAGAGTACACGCCGCACCAAATATTGTGCAATTTGTTTTGCAATAGTCTCACGATTCTTATCCATATTTACTACGTCGTCGATAACGTTATCTATTTCCTGCTTCGTGAAACTGAATAAAGCTGCGGAGAACAGTTTCGCAAAGGAAAAAGTTACTTCAAATGACCTTAGGATTCGCCCCTTTCAAGGAAGTACATTTTTCGGACATCCTGTATAATGAAAATATTAGATGATTGTATAAGTTCGTGCCCGATTTGAAAATAAAATTAAATGGTTAAATTTGGTTAAAGATTGGTTAAATTAAAATTAAAAAATGGTTTTTTCTACAATTGGTGACTGTACGTATAATTGAGTAATAAAGTTGTATTCTTTAAAATTTAACCATTGAATTTTATTTTCAAATCGGACACGAACTTATGCAATCATCTAATATTAATATAAAAATGAATATGTCTGTTTTCTCACAATTTACAGAATGAGAAAATTAAACACTAATTGAAGGAATGATTTAATCATCTGATCTTAATTTCTTTATCATTTTCACACAGGGGTAGACGCTTCATCATTTTACATTTGGGTAAAAAGCCAAAGGGATCCATTGTTGTATTAATGTTTTTCGAAAATATCATTAACTCTCGTACCATATAACATACGGTCAAATAATTCCTTCAACAATCACATCCATGATTTTGATCGAATATTTTCTGCCAGGGGTACAGTAGTAAGTTCAGTCAGAAAAATATTTTCCACTGTTTTTGGAGACACTTCAATGAATAGTATTCTTGAGAAAAAATGTCTGAGGAGATAGTGAACAATTAATTGCGGAAATTTCAAATTTTAAAACGAGTCCAAGTATATTATTGCACGATCCTTTTTTACGAAGTTATAAACGTTTAAATATCGAAATGTAGGATCGGAAATGTAGTGTTAAAATCTTTCAATCAAATTAGAAAAATCAAAATAGAAGATTTTAATTTTATTGAGATAGTGAAGACGCTATTAATCTCTGTAACTAGAGTAAGTAAATATTAAATAGCAAGTAAATAAGTGATATTGTATATGAACCAAGTTTGCTTCTAAAACACATGTTGACTCCAACAATACAACATCCACAGTGGAAAGTTTTCATTTGTGACAAAGGGCTGTGTGTCATACCCTTTCTAATTCGCTGCCAAGTGAGGTCACCGAGTTCGGTACAGTATTCGTGAGCGGAGTTCTCGATGATTTTTTTGAGGAATTTTGAAACCACTTTGGTAAACAACCTCATCCGGCTAAAAGGTTGAAAATGGTACAGCACTCCTTTAGTCGGGCAATTCTGGAAATGAGTACTAAAAATACAAGCGAAACAGTATTTTAATTGAAAATCTCGAATTATATTTATCTATGTTGTATATGTATGTATATTCGGGTTTTGTTACGTCAGGAAGATCATATTTTTCTTCTTTCCGTTTCAGTATTTTTATTTTAAGATTTAGTATCATAGAATATTGTTTTATAAAATGTTTCTTTTTTTTCTCTGATATAAAAGCTTTCTTTATTGTCCCTGTTTCATTCGAAAAAGTATGATCACCATAATTATACTACACCGGCGTCCAAAATTAAAGGTGCACTTTTTCGTCTATGATATTTTAATTATTATAACTATTGTACATCTTCATCTGAATTGTACATCTCCAATTAATCACAGCTTAAATCGTACTTAAATCGTGCTTTAAAATGAGAGTGGTTATTGTATAATTTGGTCACGATGTTACAACATATTAAATACCAACAATTTTTCAATTAATATTTAGTGCATTAGCTTTGCACGTGAGTGTACTAATGGGCTTGATATTGTTTTCAATACAGTTAGATAAAGCGTAACATTACATCTACGCTTCGGGGAATTATCCCCGCGTGTATTAGTTGAGTGGGAAATTCGTTTCGTTATTGTATGGTCACGAGATAACGGCCCTCTTGAAACAACTGTAATTAACCTAGTTTTATTAAAATATCTTTAGATGTTTTTATTCTAGTTTACACAGCAGAAAAGTTTGCACAAACATTTGCTTTCTATTGTTTGCAATTTTAAATTGTTATTCCGACGTTTCCAATCGAAATGATATATATGTCTGTTCTACATTTCTTTATCTAGTTAAACATTATCCCATAATTCCACTATTCGGTAACACTAGCACGTCTCTCGTTAAATAGATAAATGAAAAATGACAGCTATCTGTGACCAGCTGTTGTTCATTTCTAAAAATGGAGTAATATTATCGCATTCTAAGGGACAATAAGTACGTACAATAGAGCCTTCATCTAAGAAAAACCCTCTGGTCCGTGCTGTTTCTTAGATCCTGAGGTTCTACTAGTTCTTTGTGACAGCGCGTAACCTACTCGTTACATAACAACGAATTTCAAACAAAAACACCTTTATATCAAACAAGACATGTGATTATTATATCAAACAAGCAATGTGATCATTAGTTTTTGATGTCTTGATAGTTTGTTGATATGTAAAGGCAACTTTGAGTTTTTGTATTATAATGTATGATATTTAAATATGCGATTCGAGAGAGCATTGAATGCTGAGTAAAAAAGTATTGAGGTGAGAAAAAGTAATGGTTCCTGAGATATTCTTCGGTGAATACTCGGAGCATATTCGGATAAATTCAGTGATAGCTTATTTGTTTTTAATAATTTTTTTATGAAACTTTCACTAACATGTTCGCAACGCTTTTCCGATTCAAATGATACCCAACACGATACTGTTTGAATCATACTGACTTGTTTAATTCATGATATACTAAGTACAACCTCGATTATCTATGGAACTAGTCTGTGGAACGCGAGTGTTCGGGTGGAGGCTTTACTAAATCGTAGATTAAACAAGTAAACGTGATGCAAATTGTATCATGTTTGGACTCGTTGTAATCAGAAGAACGCCAAAAATAAGTTGGCGAAAGTTCGATAAAAAAAAAATTAAAAACAAAAAAGTTTTGTTATTCTACTTCCACCAAAGTTTAATCAAAGAGTACCTCGATAAATATTAGTTTTTGACTCCGTATATCTTAGTAACTTTTTACTCAGAATTCGATACTGTTTCGCATCGCATATTCAAATATCACACATTATGAAACAAAAATTCAAGGTCACCTTCGTATCTCAATAGCAAATTAAAATAGAAGAAAACTAATTATTACATTGTATGTACCGGTTGATGTTTAACAACTTTTGTTTGACACATTATTTGGTGGAACAAGTAGGTTTATATTATGACCTCGAAATGACCTTTGAACTTTGTGCAAACGTAATTTTAATGTAAAATTATTTTCGCGTTGTATACGACACAACAATTAACAGTGTTGAAGAACTTCGGAATCGCATAACAACTGCATGTAATAACATAAACCTAGACGCCTTAATAATAGCAACAACGAAAAATCTAAAAAGATACGAAGAGCGTAGCTCTGTATCATAGAAGATGGATCGTAGTTCGAAATAATATAAGAAATAATTAAAATTCTGAAAGACTATAGTCAGCGGCGGATGTATTGTATGTATAGACATGGGCTGCAGCCCAGGGGGTCCCCTTCGCGATCAAAAACTTAAGAAGAAATAAATTATACCAAAATTTAATTGGGTAGTTCGCAAACCGTGTTAGCCCAGGGCCAAAAATTAACGGTCCGCCACTGTGTATACCCAAAGAAATAAATGTGTTGAGCAATTCCTCATGGATACACCGTTGCGATCTCAATAATCACAAATTCAAAATATTAGAACCCTTCGAAATGTCCTAAGATGGCTGGCCAGTGGCGCACCCAGGCGGGCCTGGGGCCTCGCCCCCCCCCCCAAGAAAAAAGGAAATAGAACACTATAAAATTGGTCAAACTGTAGAACAGTTGCTTCCTCTCCGATTTCGATGATTTTTGGATATGTTACATGTAAAACTCAACATCATGTCCATATGTAAGTAATATGTATTATAGATTGGCAGTGGCGTGTTACTGTATGGGCAACTTGGGCAAATGCCCGGGGCCCCAAAGCAAAAGGGGGCCCCGAACACAAACCAAGATCCAAGATCCAAATTCTACGTTTTTCCTCGGAGGGCAGGGCCGGATGAAGCGTAATCAGTGTCGCCAAATGAGGTAGAAAGTGGCTTCATTTCCACTCCTCCTTTTCCCCTTCCACTATCCCATTCCAGCACCATGCGCACACTCCAACGTCCCCCACTAAGACCGTAGACCACGTGCCGTAGACTGGATTGGTCATCAGAGAGGGGGTACTTAATTCCCCTCGATTTTCTCAGTCTGGCAACACTGAGCGTAATATGTAGCAGAAGTAGCAAAGGCCGGATGCCCGCGCTTGGAGCAGAAAATGTTTCACTAGTAAAATTGTGGAACAGCCCTGGCAACCGCTAACAGATATTTTTGTTTCGTATTTTATTTCAACTCGCCCCCCCCCCCCCAGTTTAAATCTTGAGCGCGCCACTGCGGCTGACTACTGGGAAGATTACCCTACGTCCTGAAATAGTGGGGATAAATTATACACAAACATTTAGTGCACCTCTTTCACGTCTACCGCAACATTACTGTATTTGCATAGCGTGTTATCTTTCCGGAGTGCACGGAGAAGAGGAGTTGCAGTAGTAGTTGCAGTCGCGGTGGCAGGACACGTGGCCCAGTGTGCACGTAGCTTTAGGGAGGTGAAATTGCGGTAAGACAGAAAGCACGAGAGAGAGAGAGAGAAACACGAGTCGACAGCGGAGAGAGGGGCGGGAAAGAGAGCCAATGAGCTCGACGACGCGGCGCCAGTCGTCGAGTCGCCGCGCCGTGTTACTACGAGTACTTGCTCTCTCACCGTGACTCGCTGCGTCCTCGTTCGAAAAGGGTCGTGTCCTGCCTCCGTCAGTAGGGGTTGCAGACCCGAGGCAAACCCATCGTCCGTTCCTCTCTGGTCGCTCTCTTCCCTTGTTAGTCGATCGATCCATTCTGTCGATTCCCAGCATCGAACACGTGTAACACCAAACTGTGTGTCACTTCTACGTTTTTCCTCGTACGCTCTCTCAGTTTCTTCTTTTTCTTTTCACTGGTTTGTTGTTGTTGTTGTTGTTATTGTTGTTGTTTCCGCTCTTCAACTAAAAAAAGTTTGACCATCCGTCGCAGTCGTGATACCGAACAGTTCAAAGTACCAAGGTGGTAGGACACTGCGTCTCTCTATCTATCTGCGCGGAAGCTTGGAATCGTTGATCGACGATGGACACTTAATCCCTGTCTGTAAGAATACGAGTGCTTCCTCGGTGTACATATCGTTTCGCTGGATCTCGCTCGGTGACCGTAAACGTTGTAAGAGGATGCATTCATTTTATTTTCGAAATTGAGCGCAGCTTTTGCAAGTAAGCTTTGTAAATCTTTGTGTTAGAGGCATTAGCTGAAACTGTTTAGAGTAGCTCGTTAGTGCGATTAACGAAGGAGTGCGTTCTTCCAATTCACACGTCGACGAAAACAGTTCGATACCAATGTTCTCCACGGCATTAGCGTGAACCTCAGCGTCCGATAGACAGGGAAGGGGAACCATGGCACACATTCGAATTTTCCCGGGATTTATGACCAACAACCATTAATGCGTGATCAGGAAAATTGTTTGAACGTCGACGCTAATTAATGGATAGCGCAGTCGGGAATAATAAGCGGACTAGCGGTCGCACACAAAACAAAATCTTTCTGGGCTACGCTGATCAAAAGTTCACTCTTCTTGTGTGTCGTTCTTTTATTCACGCTTGCTTTTGTTCGAACAATTGACGGAGTAAGAAGTTAGCCCAACTTTCGAGTGACTTGGAGCAATTACAAAATTAATGTGATTCTATTCAGTGTTGATAAACTTTGACTTTACAGCTATGTAATCACAAAAGTCTTCGTGTACCCTTTGAAATGATGTAACTGTTTTGAAAGTGGGTTGTAATTGAGAGGAATTGCGAAAACAAGTGGTAAATATTTATTTGACAACTTTATTATCCGAGCTTGCAATGGAAATTTTTAAAATACATTAAATAAGTGATTTGGTCCACTTTTAATTTAAGAAAGTTGCATCGTTTTAAAGGGTGCGAGGAAACTTTTGTGCCTGTGCACGTGAAATCTATTGCTTTTATAATGATTCAATAAATGTAAAATTTAAATTTTGGTGCCAAAGTAGATAGAAAATAGTATTTTATTATAACAATAATATTTTAGTATGTCCATTACTACGTAGTGGGTTGGAACGAAAGATCGGAACGTGTTTAAATTAAAATTCAAAAATATAATTAAGATATTTATTCATAGGTTTATTGAATAACGTGATTATTCAATTACCTCAAAAATGGCTGGATTTTTTTTAATAAATCTATGAACAAATACCTTGATTTTGTCTTTGAATTTTTATTTAAAAACGATTAATATTTTAATGATACAAAGAAATATAGGTTCATAATGATGAGAAAAATAATGTGGTGTCTATAAAAAGTACATCCATAATTATCACTAGAGTTAACTCTTTATTACACCAAGTGAAAGATCTCATTTTGTAAAATGATGTATTCAACCCTTTGCATCGGAAGCCATTTTGAATACAGAATTTGGACATCGTTACACGGGGTGGGTCACCCATATTACCACTTCGATCTACACGACTATTATTTTTTGTAGTTGGACGCGTAGAGGACATATGAAGGTCATTAACTATTTAAAATAGAAACCTATATTTTTTAATGCACCGCTTAATGCATCTTAATATTCATTACAAGAAAGTGTTAACCTACTTATTCGAAAAAACATTTTTTTTAAGGAAATATAAAAGGTTCAATGTGACGATCATTTAAATCGAACTGGTAATATGTGGTGACCCACCCTGTATATGATCTTTTCCATTTTGTTTATATGAAATCAAATATATGTTTACTCGTACCATACCTGAACGTTTAGCAATTTATTAAATACAATGTAGGAATTGTTTTGAATTATAGCACAGTGGGAACTCGATTAACCGGATCCCGATTATAAACAAATATGCGTTTAAATATGATTATTCAACTGCGGATGTTTACGCAATTTTCCATTTTTGTAGACAAATTTTAAGATAGTAGCACCAAATCAAATCCTATTTTCATTGGCAATAGCATTGTAGATCCAAAATAAATAAAAATCATACTAAATCCTGTCCAATTTGATACTCCAGCATTTTTTAAAACTTTTTATAAACCATAACTGCGTAAGATCCGCATTCTAATGATTATATTATGAAGGGAAATGAATTTTAAAAAATAAAGAATTTATTTTGGAATATAATGTACATTTTAATTATGTCCCTCGAGTCTCGATTATCAATCGGACCTTAATTTATCGAGGCTGTTTGTCTCCCGATCAAGCCGGTTAATCGAGGTCTTACTGTATGTAAATTTTGGTGGAGAGGAAAGTCAAGTGCAAAGAGTTAATTGCAGTATAGTTGAAGTTACCTTTATCAGGAAAATGTTTTGAATTTACATAAAGTTGGATAGAACACTACTGTACTTATGTATAAGTACCTAAAATAGCTCTAAAAGGTAGCCCTAAAATCCTGGTCAATTGGTTGAACGAGTAACTTTCTGCAAAGTTCCGTATGTAATAAAATGACTTCTATTACAAATAATCTTCAAATGACCCTTAAGAATTAATAAAGCGTTTCTATCTTTCATTCCCTTCTTCAATAGCTGTCGATCAATAGTCATTAAAACATGGTCAGTCGTTTCTTTTCCCATTGAAATGAATTTATCGAATGGGTTCAATTATCAGTGCGTCTGATTAAAACAATTACTCGGAAATTAATGGAAAAGTCGGGATTTCGCCACATTTTTTCGCGACATTGCCGATTTGTGCGGAGCCGCGGGAAACAAAGAGCATTGTATTTTTTCTTCTCTTTAACTTGTTCCGCACAGACAAAAAGCAGTATTGAGAACGCCGCTGAAAGGAAAGCCACGAGTGGTTTGCGGGAGTAAGGAGGAGATACATAGAAATCGTGGAGGGTAGCTAGCGGTGGCAGTTCAAACACAGGCAGAATCGCGTTCTTTTATGCCTGGCGTCCCTTCTTATCATCATCGAAGGACGGGGAGAAATTATATGATACGTAGAAAACGGGGCTCGTCTCTCCATTCAAATTTTCTGCCCATTGATCACTACATGCGAATAGTTCCCTGCACTGAAATTGTGTGCAGAGAACCACATTTTCTGGGATAGTACAGGGTGAGTAGTTTAACCGTTCCACCGAGAGGAGAATGTTAAAAAGTGGCCAAATCTTTTCGGACTTTCGGATACCTAAAATATTCATCAGGTTATTCTGTAGGTCAGTGGTTCTTAACCTTTTCAGAATCACGGAACACTTAGAATTTTACCAAAATTTTTGCCAAACGCAGTCATAAAATAAAACAGTACATATATTTTTTATATTGCGTGATAAATAAAAATCACACACATAACAGTTTCCATAACAATTAGCAAATATTATAACAATCGGTAAATGGAATTTTAAAAAGAGAAAATTGTCGCAATTGTATTAATGGGATATTTGGACTTGATTCCTTTTACAAGTGTTTTCAGTATGTATCATATAGATCTTTGAATGAATTCGTTTTAGCACACGCTTTCATATGATACAAAAAAAAATATAGAATTCCATTTAAAAAATTGAATGTCACCTTGATTTCTAAAAAATAATTTTAAAAAATTTCAGACACCATATTACATTGCTTACAAAACACCCTCGATTACCTAGTAAAATGTTTATGAGTAAAAGGTGGTACAGTTAAACGAGTCACCCTGTATATCTAGGAATTGGGAGTATATTATAAACCTTTGTCAACAGAATTCGATCAAACGAACAAATCGTTTATCATTATAACATTATATATACTATTTATAATAGTATAATATTATTTTATATTAAAATATTAATACAAAAATAGATATATTTATATTGGTGAGGTACATACAGAATGAGAAAATTAGCCCTGTGTATTCCTATCTCAAGTATGACTCGACATCAATTTTATTCACACGAATTCCCATGTCGAGTGTGACACGACCTTTTTAAATTGCCAATTTAAATATGCATTGTATTTTATAATATTCAGGTTTCTCACTTGGATAAGCACTATACGTGTAGTTAGCTATTTCTAATATAAATGATAAAAAAAATTCTTTGAAATTATTACTAATTAAGGAACAGCCTTCGGAATTACATTTTAAATGAAATATTGAAAATAGAGAATTGTTGAGAACAGTCTTTTTTTGCCAGCTTTACCGTCTTTTTATAGTAATCATAGTGGTATTTTTAAATTTCTTATATTTGAAATATTTTTTCGGGGAACATAGGGGACCTTCAATTGTTTAAATGAAATTCTACATATTTTCTGTAGGGTGTATAAAATATAATGAACATTACGTCAATATAGTTTAGCGCTCCACGCTTTTATTTATAGTCACTAATGTCTAATAAATGTATTTTCTCCTTTTTAGTGCATTTTAATATAAGCGTGGTTTTTAAAAAGTTTTTTTTTATATATTTTTTTTGAAGTTGAGAATAGTGGGTCGCATATAGCTGAAATACGCCCAATTGCACATAACATATTGGGAAATAGATCGACAGATAAATAATTGTAGAAATCTGGAATCCCATCGTACATATATATTTTAGTTTCAACACGGAATCACACTGCATTTCGATTAATTCCAGTTGTAAATTGTCAACAACAGTTTCAAAGTTTGGTCGGGCCGCGGAGTGGTCGTCGACGGGCCGCATGCGGCCCGCGGACCACGTGTTTGACGCATTTACGCATTTATGGTAAAAATGGGTAAGCACAATTTAAAGCAGTGGACATATTGAAAAGATTTAAGTACATCAGCGTATTGGTTCCAGATTAATCAGATAATTCAAAGAAGAAAGAAATTTTTATTTCACTCCTGTGTCTTGCAATTAATCTAGACATTTTTTATTTTTCATAAAGATCCGCAGTCCAGTCTATACGCGTACATATAACTGCACGCAATCAAATTTTGCAAGAACTTTAACAGCTTATGAACTTTTTCTCTTCTCGATGAGTAGAAGGTATTGATGTAAAAACAAACTTTGCCAACAAGTTTCTTTCTTATTAACAATTTTGCGGCAAGTCTCCTTTACAAATGTTCACCGATGCAGAGGTGTAGATTCGCCCCTACGACTATGTCATATAAACGCGGGTATCAAAATGAGTTCGCCCATGCGTTGTATAATAACGTGAAATATTTCTTTCATTTATTACCTTGACTGACCTTAATCAACATTGGATAGTAGTGCATGGATACATGTATTCATATTCGCCTTCATATACGCGCTTTCATGTGACAGCAAAAATATGTACAATGGCTGTCATCAATATTCGGACACCTTTTACAGTGGAGTAGCTTTTTTAAATTTTAAAATTAAGAAGGTGTTGGAAGAATTAGTTTATTTGATTACACAGAATCGTGAAGAAAATAGTAGTGATCAATTCTGAAACCTGAAAATGTCTAACATATTAAAACTTGGATTTTCTGCATTTTCTCGTGAAAATCTGCAGGATTGTATTCTAAAAAGAGTTTAAAATTTTTGGTCCCGTAAAGTGAAGTTTAGCCTGTGGCATACTTAGTTGACTCACCCTGTAATGTAACTTATGTGATCATGAAAAGTGTCCTAAAACAGACCAGTTTCTGACCAACTGCGGCCAATTCAGTAACGATAATTAGTGTAAGTGGTTTGACATTTTTCGTCGCTCGTGTACTAAAAAATTTGGTAATGAAATCCTGTCAAATGAAATGGGAAGAAGGCACTCCGTAGTTAGTCAACGGCGAGATAATTAACATGACTGTTCTGAAATCCACCCGGCAGACAAGCGATGCGATGTCGAGAAATAGTATCCTCGAGGATCATCATATTGCACGAGCAAACATCCGCGACTCTCCGTGTCGAGTGGCCGGTCGCGATGTCAGCGGCGTTCCAAATTCGTCCAAAAGAAACTTCCTCGCGTGCTTATCCCTTTCGTTACTGATGCCGACTATAATTCTCCTACGTTGAGCACACCGTGGACACCGCCGACTATAGCCGCTGTTCATTAAATACTTTTTATATGCGCAGGAAACGATTATAAATGGCCGGCGTGTAATTAATCAATCGGTAATCTGTCATTTTCATTTCCCTCCTAGACAATTAATTGGTGCACATGAAACTGCCGTTCTAAATTCGAGAGTTTTAAGCGAATCAATAAATGACGCCGATGTTAACAATATTATTTTTCAATTAATTTCACCTATTGTGTTACCAAGATTAATAATATTGGTTTATAGACGTGTACACTTATAGAAAGATGTTATTTTAACCAGCAAATTTCCATAAACGCTGTTTATGCTAATCTTGGTATTTTACGGTGAAACAACACCGAATTTCTTTATTCAAGCAACGAACTTTAATCAATAAATATATATTTATTCTTTTTGGCAAAAGATCATCGAACAAAAGGGAGAATACCTTATTCATTAAAATTCATTGCTTGGATACAAAAAATTAGGCTCCATTTCACCTTAAAATACTGAAATGACTTTCTTGCCAACCCAATGGCTTTATCAAAAGAACGCATGTGGAGGTGACATAAAAAATGTAATGAAAATAACAATTGCAATTAAAATCACAATAAAAATAATAAAAAGTAAAATTACAATTACAATTAAATTCACAATAAAAATTGAAATTGGAATTGAAATCGTAATTGAAATTGTAATTGAAATTGGAATTGAAATTGAAATTGAAATTGGAATTGAAATTTGAATTTGAATTGGAATTGAAATTGGAATTGAAGCAAAAATACTATAACTCAAACAAATAATACCAATGCTAATACTTACTGCTAGATTATGGCTATACATATAAAAACCTCACTGTTTATGGTCTTAAAGACGTCATTTTAGGACGTAAGACTTTCAGGATGAAATGTTTGCTCCTCAAAATCTTTGCTTAACACTAGATTAACTAAAAAACAAGTCAAATAATAATTACGAAATAATTGCCAGATAAAGCCAAAATATTTAACAAATATATTTTAGTGTCCGGAAGAGAACTTTATAAAACTTCACAAAACAGAACTTGATAGAATCTTTTGTATTGATTTTGTGACGTCGTTTGAACCAATGAAATCGCATTGAAATTGGCCTTTTCTCTTCGTTTATTTTTAGGACTCTTATTTGTGACTGAAGCATTGCCTCTTGACACCTTTTAACTCCCTCGCGACACTTTCCTAAAGGTTGCCAATATACATTCGGCACTTTCGAATCTATTTTGATGTTGAACTGGAGGCTATCACTGTCTAGCCATTGTTCAAGTGTAGTATTATTAATAGACCGTAGACATTCGTGCAAAGAATTATGTAAAATACCGATGAAATTACCCAAGCCGGATTTTCTTCTGAATATTGGTAGCCTTATCGAGAAATCGATTTCGCGCAAAATCTTCTTTTCAAGACCTCAAGGACAAGTGATTTGGTGGGGGGTGGGAGATGTGTATTTTACGTATTCGTTCAAGGGCTGTAACATTTGATCGGGAACAGACATCGACTAGCAATTTACGTTCAGTAATCGTTCCGAAAATTAAGCATCCTAAATAGTAAATACTATCTTATTTATTTTAAAGTATGCGTACAACTTTGAAAACAGAATATTTTGTTTCGTGTAATAAGTTTCTAAACTAGTATTTCATTACATACATATATTACATCGTTTAAAGTAGGTAGTTTGCTTTACGTCAAATTATTAAAATAAAATATCTTATTTTGTGTTGCAGATTATTGAAATGGAAATATTTCATTTCACGATTGAGATTCTTGAAATGAAAAGATTTGATTTTGTGGTTCGGTTTGTCAAAATAAACATATTTTATTTTTGAAATTGTATATATTTAAATTACTATTTTCTTTAAGCTAGATAAAATCTGAAATATTAAATAGTATTTTAAATATCTATTTCGTCAAATATTGTCCATCTCTGCTTTCTAACAATACATATAGAATTGTAGGAACTAAAATCATGGAAATTATTTTTATTACCCTAAACAAGTATTATCCACCAATCTTCTGTTCCGAAAAAATCGTTTATCAGAATGCACGTATAAACGGAAATTGAATATCGCTCGGTTGAGAGGTCATATTGGCTGGGCCGAAACGAGCACAGTATTACCACAAATATTTTACCAAAAAGATATAAATATGAATTGAAACGGAAATAACAATTTTACTGCTAACGATATATCTGCGAAACAACAGTAATAAATTTTCCATTTACGTGGGCATTTAATAGCCTGTTCTAGTTGTTCCATCATTCGTTCTGATTCGCCCGGTTGCTATCAGCAGATAAAATGACCGATGGACGGTCCTTGGTTGCATCTGGCTGATGTTTTTAAACATTTCTATGACGTACATACTGTTTTTAGAAATTCAAAGAATTATGGAAGAAATCTAGTAAAATAAATCCTGACTTTTTCCTCAGTATCTCCAGAACTACGTTTATAAACAATTTTATAAAACGTCTATAAACCAAATTTCATTGCTTTATTGTAAATGTTTAAATGTGTTCTCCTAAATTAAGTTTTTTGTTACATGACAACTGCAAAGTCATTAACTATCATTTTCAAAGTTACTTCAGATTTAATATATTTTTAAGCACATAAATTACCATTCTATGCAAAAAGTTCAACACAATGTATTTTAATTCAGTCAGCAAGTAATAATGTTACTTTGGCTTACACCACCAGAGTCGCCAGATCAGGGGAATTGATTCGAATTGAGGGGAATACATTACCCACTCTCTACCATTACCGAATTTGTCACGTGACATTGTGACGCATGCACGACAGAGACGAAACGCGTCACGTGACCGGGCCGTGACAGAAACGTAGGGGAATAGCGTCGCAGAAGGGGAAGGGTAGAGTGGGAGACAAGTCTTAATCTGGCGACACTGTATACCACTGCTCTTCACTTTTTTATATGGTTACTATAAATAAAGGAAATGTTGATGTCTTTTATGATCAGCAATTTCATGTGCATCGTGATGTGAAGAAGAGAGTTGCCGAACTCGTATCGTTTAATATAGATTTTATAATACATTTCATCATTAATGTAAATTGTTGCTAATACAACATTGGAAATCGTAGTTCATTGTTCAATACTTCCAGTATTACAATAAGCAAATATTTAAAAAAATATGAAAAGTAATTATACTCTAATATAATAAAACTGTATTATCTGTTTTCAAGAACGTAGGGTCGCAGCGAATAATGAATAGGAACAAAGATATGGTTAAAAATAGACATTATTGATTAATAACAAATCGAAACAGTAACAATCTTGTTATAATTAACAATTAATATTTATATAATCGGTCACAGCTTCAAAACAACAAGGACGATAGAATGTGTAACGTGCTAATTAAATAGAATACGGATCATCTCATCGATTTCACTGAGATATACATACATATGTTGTGACGATTAATATATTTCCTTCTCGGTTTTAGTTCAAAAACTGTCAACAAAAGTAATTTGCATTCTACATTAGTAGCTTTTTTGCGTACTACATTAATTCAAGGTCATAGTATAGTAGGTCAGATCATTGAAATCGTTTTGTCAAGGTGACCTTGACTTTTCATTCCAATGAAACTTTTTTCAAACTCTCATTGGTACGATTTGTAGACCATTGAACACTGACTAACTTTTGTTCGAATCACTTTTGGACTATCGAAAGTGTTTAACAAATCGTGGCGACCAAATTTGTAGACCATAAATTAAATAAACAAGCAGTGGAATAGTTGAAAAAATAATTTGACTGTTCAAATGAATTAACCAGGGACCATAACTGTTATAACCAAAAAGAAAAAAGTCATAGAATAACAAGTATTTCATCGACTAAAATCGTATCGGTTACAAATAAGGAGTATAAGTAACCGAACATTTTTTCTCTTGTTGGTAAATGTTATCGTTGAGAGAAATTCATTTCGATCACTCGTAACAGTTATCGATGAGAGAAATTTATTGCGACCGCTCATAACAGTCAACGATGGAAGTAGTTTGTTTCTCATAACAGTTGTCGATGAAAGAAATTTATTTCGATCGTTCATAACAATTATCGATAAGAGTTTATTTCGATCGCTCATAACAGTTATTCGAAGTTATTTGAAGGAAATTTGTAATAGTCATTATTAAATAGTACAACTTTCAAATAGACAATCAATTATTTCATCAATTTTTTATTCGTGAAGCTAATTGCTACAATCAAAATTTAATGTGACAAACAAACAGAATTTTGGTCTGTTGATTCGTCTTGTGGTACGAAATCTTCTCAATGAATTTCACAGGCTTGCTCCATCCGAAAAAGAGTAGACAACTCAATAAATAAGCAATCAAAATGAATTTTCTCATCAATAATTAATTATTATGAACAAGTGAAAAGAAATTCGATCATCGATAACTGTTATAACTGTTATAAGTAATCGAAATAAATTTGCGCTCATCGATAACTGCTTTAACCAATCAAAACAGTTTTTCTTCATAGATAACAGTTATCGAGGAAGATACAATTTTTTGGACACTAATAACTGTTATTTGTAACCAAAAAGTATCGAGATTTTTTAATCATTTTGTTCTTCGAATTTTTTTCTTTATATTTGTGTACATTAACTTAAATTTCAATAATAATCAACTTTTCATTAATGATTTTTATCGTAGAAAATTGTAGAATAACTATTATTTTTGGTCCCTGGAACTACCACATGATTATTTTAAATAGCATGTAGTCAAATAGGATACTATATCACGTTAACGATTATTTTTTAAATAATTTATTTCGGTAATACCCAAGCCTGTTACGAAGCGCGGCGCTTCGTATGTAAGCGATCGCGATCCGTGTTCGTCAACTCCTGTCACAACGAAAGAAAGGTTGCCTTACTCCGCACTTCAGTTTGAATAATCGTTTCTCGGTCAGTCTCGGCCGTGACGGAAGGGTTGAAGTATTAGCGAGCGACAGGGGTCGCAGGAAACATCCTCGTGACAGCGTCTCCGGGAAGATGTTGTGCTTGGACATAAAGCTAGTCTCCCGGTTGCGCGGAGTTTCGTTGACGAGTGGCTCGTCTACAAGCGTGTCACCGGTCCCCTTGTCGGCGACCTCGACCTCATCGACGTCGGCCTCTCTGGAAAAACGCAAACGAAGCAAAAGAAGAAAAGAGAGCGGTTCGATGACGGAAAGCGACAGCGAAGAGGAAGCGGCACCTCCCCCTCCCGAGATGATCCGACGAAATAGATCCAGATCCGTCTGCGTATCAGCGCTGCCCTCCACGCAGCTCAGATATCTCCAGCGACGAGCCAGTCATCACGTGTATGTTACTAGCATCTCGAATTTTCTTTCATTTTAGTCGCGGATCAACATAGTTCGGATCGAGAAACATTCTTATACACTCCGCGACAATACTACGAGACAGGTTGTTCCAAAAATGTTGTACTTCCTTGAAAGGGGTGATATTGTGCATTATTGTGTCTACTAACCAGCGTAAAAAAATTTTTTTCAAAATCTATTTCTCAAAAAGAATGAAAATATGCATTTTAAAACATTTTGGCTGCTCTTTACTTTACCGGACTGAAAAATTCATCACTCTACCACATTTCTATCGAAAGTTATTTCTTTTTTAATCGAGTTAGGTCACTTTACCCCACTGTGCGCCGGTCCCTGCCCCCCGCCCTTCGACCTAATCACCAACCAGCTCAGTAAGCGGCTCGCGGTCGTCACTACAAACCAATATGGCGGCGCCCTTACTTGTCAAAAACACTGCAGATTGTTCAACTTTAAGCAAACATACCTCCTGAACCATTGATCCTACAGGATCGAAACTTCGATCTGCAGCCGCCTCGGGTGAAAATCTACTGGATTACATACCAAATACATCATAATTTATAGGAGAAAAGCACAAATTTTGAGTCCGGTAAAGTAAAGTTTACTCAAAATTTTTTTCACACAGTTTGGTACATACAATAATACCATGCAACATTCGTATCGACTTTCTTTTTTTAATATCATCAACACACAAAAGAAAATATTGAAATTTTTTCGAGGGCTGATTTCACCCCTTTTAATGCGAGAAGTAGCACGAAAAAAATAGGGTTGAATTAGGCATAACTTCCTGAATTTACGGATTCTACGTGATCTACGTATATACATAAGTATAAGGGTACAATACATTGATCATTTGATGTCAGCCTCATCATCGGCAAAGATGTTGAAATAAATTACCCAGAAAATCCAACAACATTCACGCTTTCTAAGAATTTCAATTCAGGTCCAGATAGTTATAAGATGCTGTAATATAAAACATAAAGCACAGGAATTCCTAGCGTTTCTTTGAAAAAGGATACCTATCCGTTGACTATAACCCGAAAAGAATTTCATAAATCCCCGTTTACGATGTAACTGTTTTCAGCTGACCCCATATTTCGTGGCCAAGCTCTTCGTTTTGTACCTCGAACTGTCCTAGACTACCTAAGCTTGGCAATCAAGTTACAAATTGCCAGACGAACAGAGTGCATTATCAAATGAAAAATTCTATGAGATTCTCTTATAAATCACAACCTGTGCTTCCACCACTGGCCAAATAAATTGTCCCGTTTCTCACGTGTTTGTCATCGGTGTTCTCGTTTTCCTTCGAAATTCCCGAGGTTCTCAGTGTAATCGTAAAAGGACTTTCCACGACACATATCGCCTCGGATGAAATACTGCTAATTTTATAAATTGCCGATCATGTTTTCTTTCACCTTATGCGAAAGGAAATATGGTTCCAAAGAAATGTACAGGGTGTACAAAAATGTTTGGTATAAAAATAATTTTTGTGTGATTCCCGCTAAAGCATCGAACTTCATCCACAAACATAAGTCTTTAATAACAACAGGGTATACTTGTATATAGTTGTTAGTATTATTACAATGCAAAAGATCTTGAACTGATTTTTGTCCGCTGCATATAAAAGAAGTTTGATGTCGTATAGTCTAACAAAGAAGCTCCAAATTAGGTGTATGTTATCAACATTTACAAAACAATATGCAGGAACTCCAATTTTAAAATTTCTTCTGTCCGCCATTGTAGTTTAGGTTGAGCCTTTCCTTCTGGGACCAAAACTTTTGCATTTCTTTTTATACAACCCTGTAGATTTTGACGAGAGAACTCGAAAAATGCAAGTTTTAAAGCGCGGAGTTCACTCGTTCAAAAGCTATACGCGTATAAAGTTGAGCGATTTCAAGCGTTTGTTACAGGTAAGGGCGCCACCATATTGCTATTTACTGAGCTTATTCGCTAGGTGGCTGTACAAACACATAAGAACAGCAATTCTACAACGGTAATTCGAACGCCCGAGTTACATTCACAAAAACTCGCAATTAATTAAAGTCGCAAGCACAGATTATTGCACGAATCAAGAATCCCCCAGGTGACAGTATGCTCCATGAGCTTGATGCGTTGCATATTAAAATTAGAATATCAGGAACCTTTCCAACAACTAAGAAGATCTAATTTGGTTTTCGACAACACTTTCCTTAATTTTCGATATATCAATACCAATCTTTAATTAAAATTCTATACCAAAAGTATGCGCTACTAAACAAATGCTCTTATCTCTCAAAAACCCTTGAAATTGCTTAACTTTACAGGCGTATAACTTTCGAACGGGTGGACTCCGCGCTTTAAGACTTGCATTTCTGGAGTTTTCTCGTCAAAATCTACAGGACTCTATTTGAAATTGTGGAAAATTTTTGGTCCCAGAGGAGAAACATAGCCTCCAGTGCAGTGGGGTGGTATACAAGAATTGATATGACGACGAATTATAATATCAATGTGTTAACATTCAGTTTTCGTCCATTTCATAGTGAAGTACGTTTTATTGATAGATATACATATACGGATTAAACTTATTACGAAATTTAAAAAGATATACATATACGGATTAAGCTTATTACGAAATTTAAAAAGATATACATATACGGATTAAACTTTTTACGAAATTTGAAAAGATATAGACATACGGATTAAACTTATTACGAAATTTAAAAAGATATCTGAGGATCTTCTGCCAAGCTACCTTACGGTTCCTGCAACCATCGATGTGGCGAAGTTAAGAAAGTCTTCCAGCAAATTTATATAAAGTAAGAACGATGTAAGAATAGAGTACTCGAAACCCACGACTATTATCAGTTTCGATCGAGCATCACTTGAATTTAGCTAAGCAACGGGTTAATTGACGCGATCCAGGGTCATACCTGGCAGACTGGCCTCATTAACCTAGATACCCCGGTGGCGGAACGGGCAAGAAATGTCCGAGGATTCTGGAAAGAAGGGCTGTGTATTTCCTTTTCTTTACCTTCGGTGATATGGGACGCAGTGCGAAATTTGGTAGTAGATCCGTAACCAATCTACGGATTTTTGACATGTTTCAGGTCCACCACGGATGCGATTGCCAGGCGAGGTGTCCTCTCCAGACGGTACTATGGCAGCGTGGAAATGGTGAGAGCATTTGAGAAATATCTAGAAAAATTTGGAGTGGCTCCGAAAATGAAATATTGAATTGTCGCGAAAGTTCATACAGTTTCGATATTGTATGTGACGTCAGGGTCCGCTCTAGGGGCGGGCAACCCGCCATTTTGGCTGTAAGTGTGAGAAAAATATTGATGTGTTGAATACCCAATTAATAGAAAATTTCACATACCGATTTTTTCGTTAGCTAACAATTTACAGTGCGCAGCGTAAAATGAATTAAGAACTTTTTACGTTCGACTACTACACAAAATCATCATAATTGTTCGGCCATTTTGGCAATTGACCATGAAATTGCTGATCAAGTAAATTTAAAAGATGTAATAAAAAAGTTAACAGAACTGAAAGTAAGAAAAGAAAGTTTTTCTAATTTTAGCGTATAGTTGGTGTTACCTTGTTTTATTTTCAAGATAATGGCATTTTAATTGTTTGTGCAATAATACACATTTTTAATAGCATTTAAAAATGTAAAAAATTATATGGTTATCAATTTGTGGCTAGGTACAGATATTTCTTAATTAATTTCTACCGTTTTGTACTGTTTGATTATATCAATGTTATGTCATGTTATATGTTTCTTTCTAAATACATTGTTTTATTAAAATTTAGATAAAATGATTTCATCTTTATTGAAAATAAAAAATATGTATCTTTATTCAAAAAATATATATGTATATTCTTCAGGGGCGACAATTTGTCTTTTTGTCCGGGGCGACGCACAGTGGGACCTTTCGTCCAAATCGGAGACAAAATCAAAGAACTTTCGATAGAAATGAGGTAGAGCGATGACATTTTTTTTAAATTAAAGCTGAAACATTGCAGAATATGAGAAAAATAGGGAGATTATGGTAAGAACGTTTTTTAACGTTGTTAAACTTTCGTTGTTTAAATTCGTTAAACTTGCACAATTTCGAGAAAATTGTGGTTTTTCCGATACCACGCGCAGAAAAAATTTTTTTTGAACATGCTGTACTTCATTTCCCGTAGATTTTTTCACGCTGATTTCAAATCTGGTCTCAAAATTTGTCTACGACCTCAGAATATTGCAAAATCAATTTCTTGAAATTCTACATGTTTAACGAATTTTCTCAAGGTCAAAAAACGTTCGTACCATAATCTCCCTATTTTTCCCATATTCTGCAAAGTTTCAACTTTAATTTTTAAAAAATTTCATCGCTCTACCTCATTTCTATCGAAAGTTCTTTGATTTTGTCTCCGATTTGGACGAAAGGTCCCACTGTGCGACGTAACCGCTAGAGCGGGCGCTGGTGACGTGCACAATATTTGCGAAAAATGAATCCTGTAAAATTCAGAATTAGACATATCAGTAAGACAACACCAATCCATCCACTTATACCGGCATATTTGTCACACTTTTCTGATTAAAATGAGACCAAACATGACACAATTCGGAGCATATTTGCTTGTTTAATTGACGATTCTGAAGAACCGTGATTATTCCAACCGATGCAATGGTGTCACATGTAAACACTTCAATTTAAAATCACCCATACCCAACACGATTTACTGTACAAGTCTAACTGTTCGGCTAACATCAATTTAAGGGGCCAAAAATTTTCAACTTTTTTTATATAATTCTGTAGATTTTGATGAAAAAATGCCGAAAAACCAAGTTTTAATGCGAGGAATTCACTGGTTCGAAAGTTATGGGTGCTTAAAGATGAGTGACTGATCACGTGAAGGTCAACATATTGCACATCGTTGAATTTGTTTTTTTTTTATAAGCTATGAGACTGTTGTAATGAAAATATGTAGTCGCGTTTAAAAAATGTTCGATGACCTTGAAATTTCCAATCGAGTGACCTTAAGAAAATTTTTGCCTCCGACATGTTTCCGGGCTCCAAAAATAAACGAGATATTTAGGATGGTCAAGTTAGGTGAAATACCCTGTATGTTGTAAACGCAGTATTTTTGCATTCTCACAAAAAGACTTTTATTTAGCACGAATTCGTAATGCAATATCTAATTCTGTAAATTGCCATTACAATCGCCATCGTTCGCCTGGTTCGACGCGTAATCAGCAATGATTATACCGTTCAATATGTAGACATCTACGCTCTACACGTAGAATGCATGATTTTTTCACAAACTACGCCGCAAAAATGCAAAAGTGATGCGTTGGTGTATGTCAACTATTTTTAAACTCTGATTTCATTGATAACAACCTCGAAATACGTGAATTAATAAATATACATATCACAATACTTGAATAATTTTAGTCACTTTCACAACCAAATTATAACAAGAAGCTGTATAGCAGTCCATTTTTGTATTGCTCCAGTAAAAGATTTATTGCATTTTTATGACACTTTCTTCAATGATAATTCATTAAAATGTTTTGATATACAAATCATTGCAAGAATATTTTGTAATGCTACCTAAAATACCACTCTCTAACATTCAAGGTCACTATATGTATACTACAGAGAAAATCTCCAAGGTACACATGTATGTTACTGCAGATAGTGTCGAAACTTTAGACATGCACATTGCATACGTGCTGCCTGCAGTCAAAAGATTAGCACATTTCACAGCACAAATAGTGCATTGTGTCACACATTGACACAACGAAATATTATTTTTTATCCATCTGCTTTGAATATTCTTTTCCAAATTATTTTTTTAAAGACGTTCTTTCGCATCACTGTGTCTCAAGGATAGTAATCTTGATAAAAGTTATGGAAGAACCTGTTGTGCGTATAAAATCATATTGTATGACATAATCCTCACTACCACTTGAAAAGACTAGATTACATATGAAGTTATTGGATTGGAACGAAAGTTTGTATAGCCATTGATAAATTAAAATTCGAGGATACAATTAAGATATTTTTATCCACAGATTTATCCAATAACATGACACACGTTGCGTCAAAAATGGCGACATGTGATAGAACAGAATGGAAACTATGTTACTGAATAAAATGAATAAGTATTAATTTTATCTTTGAATTTTAATTTAAGAAAGGCTACAAACTTTCGTCTCAACCCAATATACAGGGTGTCCCACGTAACACTTTTCATGATTTTTCAATTAAGTGCTTGCGATAATCTGACAAAAAAATATTTTAAACAGAATTCGATGAATATTCGATTGGCTATACATGCAATAAAAAAAGTTTGAAAATTTTCTTTTTTAGTGTTGTTAAGGGCACCTTTATTTTTTTAAATGGTACTTCAAAGTCACTGTTTACTCGCTATCCTTGTCTACGTTCGACGCCAGCGATAAGAGATCAAGGTATAGTGTTTGTGCACGATATAGTTGACACTTCGATCCGTATGTTTTTCTTATATATCGGGACTTATTACTGTATTTATCACGTCGTACTATTTCCTTGACAAGGTTAGTTTTACCGGTGGCGATAGCAATTTGAGCAGTACGAGATACAGGATTGCTGGCGTTCGCGAGTAGCAAAGTTTGAACAAATTGTAGCGGTCGAATAAAAAGGGCGACAGGCTGCGGCACAATAAAAGTTAATTACAGAAGAACGGGGAAAACGGGTCGCGGTGCGCCGTTCGTTTTTCCGGCTCTCGACGCGTAACGGAGCTACTCCGAAACTGGAACACGGCGCTCTTGTACCAGACACGGTTCTCACAGTTGCTAATGTAGCCCTTTGAAATCGCCTTTTAGCTGCCGCAGATCGAGCAAGACGGCTCCGACAATGGTAGAAGATTTCGGGTCGAGAACGGCGATTCTCCCGGCGAGAAAGAAGAAGTAAGAACAGCGTAATTATGTCTCTTTGCGTGTCGTCCATCCTTCCGTCAGCCATCTTTCCTACGGACTCTTTGGAGGAATACAGTTCACACTTTCGACACTATGCACTAGGTCATTCAGAAAGTTCGTAGCCTAACAATGAAATGACACGAACTAATGAGTCAAAATACATTTATTCTTCAGTATATTCTCCCTTAAGCTCGATACATTTTTTCCAGCGATTTTCTAATTCATTTACCCCATCTCTGAAATGATTTTCCTCGAGACATAAAATCCTCATCTACGGCTGTTATAACTTCTTCATTTGACGAAAAACGCCTGCCACATAGGACTTTTTTGAGGTTTGGGAGCAAATGGAAGTTAGAGGGGCCAGGTCTGGTGAATATGGTGGATGCTGCAACAATTCATAGCGTAACTCCTTCAATTTGGCCATTGCAAGAACATCTTTGTGAGCCGGTGCATTGTCCTGGCGAAAAATGACTTTTTTCTCCGTTAAGCCAAGTCTTTTCTCCCGAATTTGTGCATCCAGTTGATCCAAAAGGTTTCAGTAATACTCTCGTGTTATTGTTTTCCTGATTTGAAGGTAATCAATTAACAAAATCCTTTTGCTTCCCAAAAAACGGATGCCATGACATTCTTTGTCGATTTTGACCACTTTGGCTGCTTTGGAGCTGAACAACCAGGCTCAGTCAACTCTGCGATTTGTTGTCGCAATGTAGGATTATAGTGGTAAACCCAAGTTTGATCCATGGTTAGAAATCGACGCACAAAGTCAGTTTTATTTGTTCGCAGACGATCCAAATGTTGTTGAGAACATTTCACGCGAATGCGTTTTTGATCCGAATTTAACGAATGCGGCACCCATCTTGTCAATAGCTTTCTCATACCTAATTCATTAGCTAAGATCTCATGAACTGATCCAGTTGGGATGCCTGTGGCCTCAGCTAGATCAACCACAGTTAGTCGGCGATCTTCCAAAACCAAATCGTGAACATGATCAATCATTTCTGAAGTGGTTGCAGTTCTTGGACGTCCTGAACGTGGATCATCATTAATGTCTGTACGACCATGTTTAAATAGAGCAACCCATTTTTTTACCACTGCATATGAAGAAGCACTGTACCCTAACACATTCACCATATCATCAAAAATTTCCTTTGCGCTTAATCCTTTTTCATATAAATATTCAATGACTGCACGATTTTTCAAGTTTCCCATTATTCTAACCAAAGCAAACACGTCTACCTTAATCAGCTGCCTGCAGCAAGCTATTTGACAGATCAATTTGGAATGTATGGTATGTTCACATCAAGGACGAATGTTTCCAGCAACGATATGTTTTTGCTGCTAACAATATCATCTATGTGTCAGGCTAAGAACTTTCTGAATGACGTGGTACAATTTGATATAGTCGCGTCGCACAGTGCTTGATTTTTCGAAAAAAATGCGGCATAAATCAATATCACCTGATATTTTAATTTTCACAAATTCCATTTTTCTTGAGTAATGACTTAACAACGAGTCGATTAGACAAGAATATTTTGCCAGTTTCCTGAAACCCGTCTCACTTTTCCTGTCCCCCAATTTCGTTGTCGATAAAACCCGATCGTTATCATTATCATTATGCAGATGTTCGGCTCGCCCAGCACACCGATATTGGAAAATCCCGAGTACCAAACGCGCTGGTATTTCAAGTACTTCCTCGGAAAATGTAAGTAAAGTGTCTACCTGTGATTTTAAGAATTTTCGATAAGTATCCCGTTCGATAGCGAGATTGTTTTATTCGTTATATCTTCTTCGAATCCACTATGCTTCCAAGGTGTCGCGACAGTGTTTAGTGTCATTATATAATACAGGGTGTCTCAGCTGAAGGAGGCCACCTAAATATCTCCTTTATTTTTAATGGCACAAAAAAGATATTTATGGCATAATTTAAATGGTATCGAAGGAGGAATATCATAGAAGAACAATTTTTATTTGTCCGGTTATTTTTTCATAGTTTTTTCGAGGTCATCGTTATTCTTTTATCCGGAAAACTTATTTTTTTTATTCCATCTTGTTAACGACTTATATTCAAATGTATTTTTCCAGCCGCTATAAGATGAAATAAAAACAAATAAGTTCTCCCGATAAAAAAAAAAATAACGATGACCTTGAAAGAACTATGAAAAGATAACCGGACAAAAGAAATTGTTCTTCTATGATATTCCTGCTTCGATACCATTTAAATTATGCCATAAATATCTTTTTTGTACCATTAAAAATAAAGGAGATGTTTAGGTGGCCTCCTTCAGCTGAGACACCCTGTATAATAAGTTGACGAGAGCCTCATAAAAAAATAACGGAAAACAAAGAAGTTTTGGCGGCATGTTTACACTTTACACTGCTCTGACACTTCACTGCTCGAAGGGATATTCGTTTTTCTTAGATCCTACGGTTCCCGTTTTCTTAGATCAAGACTTTACTGTAATTCTTCAATCATATAAAACTAATTAAGTTTCCTTAATAAAGTAAGATAAAAACAATTGCTAATCTCTTTGTGCATTTATCCTCAGTGCATCAGAATTACGTTGCTGCTGATCAGGAAAGAAATCCTTTGTTTTTGTCAGTCGTGACAAGCGAAGTTAGCGATCAAAGTGTCCCTCACTACAGGGTCATTTTGTGGAGGAAAACCGTAAGTAGCTCATTATACAGTGAAAGAAACATTACGAGAAACAACGTACAGACTTTAGTAACGAAAGAAATGAAATATTTAGGGCGCCCAGAAAATATCGCTGCCATACTCTTCGAACAAAACGATAACGATCAGGCAAATTCTCAGGTAAATGTTATTAGTACTACCGTAATGAAGGTCGTCAATTTTTTTTATGTCGGCAAAACTAACGAAGTTATTAAGAAGCGCAAGATTAAGGAAACACCCTGTAGATAAGGGACAATCTAACGCGAATTTTATTCGGATCTGATTGAAATTTCAGCAACTTCTTCGGACTGGAGAAGCTCGATAAAGTACCGCGCGAAGTTTTCTCGCCGGAGATACAGAAGGTGAGTTTCCTTGCCCTCTAGTGATGCCCATACCCAGACCTATAACCCGATCGGACAAGTATACAACTAAGTTTCGCGCCGCAGGACCTGCTCTTGCTGGAGGAGCAGGAGGGCTCGGTGAACTTCAAGTTCGGTGTGATATATGCGAAAAAGGGGCAAACCACCGACGACGAGATGCTGTCTAATGGTAAATTGATTAGTGGTGAAACTTCAACGATTAAATAGGTCAGCTGTTACCATTCTACACGGTGTCTCGTTTACAGAGCAGAGTAGCCCGGAGTTCGAGAACTTCCTGGAGATCATGGGCGAGAGAATATGGTTGAAGAACTGGGACAAATACAGAGGTGGCTTGGACGTGAAAGGTGCCGGCCATTTTCTATATTACCGTATTTTTTGCTTTGACAATTTTGCCACCGCCATTATCGAACATTCCTTAAAGCGAGGACTTCACGATCTATAACGGAATATCTGTCTAAAATGCCGCACAACCGTTCATCTTCTTATTTTATTTTCATGGAAATATTTCTTACCTGCCGGTAAGATATTTCATAAGATTTGACTAGAACTACTATCAATCTTATATTCTCTATGTATAATTGAACACGAGTTCAATGAGATTAAACTCAGACGGTGAGTGATAGGGGATCTTATGACCTTGAAATATGTTATCAAGGTCATCATTCTGAACAACTTGTCCCTTACATGTTACCACCGCTACCTCAATTTTTAAAATGTTCGCAGTAAACTGTTTAAATGACTGTAGCGAACTTTACCTTTTCCCAATGACCGCGTTTGACCTTTAAGTCGGAGGACCTCTTTGCACCCCCTCTCAGAAAATTCGCTGTATCGCGTGTCCGTAGATGTTTGCAATCATTGTTCAGTGGTCAGAAAAAGTTGTTCAGAATGCTGACCTTGATAACATATAACAAGGTCTTCAAGTTATTCAGGTCCAGAGATTGGTTGACATGGTCGTCAAATAGTTAACTCGACTTGACCTATTTTGACTGACACGCGACACGAAATTTCAGGCGACATGACCGGTAAGGAAAGTTACTACACGGTGTACGCTGGCCACGAAGTGATGTACCATGTCAGTACGATGCTACCATACTCAAAGGACAACCCGCAGCAACTGGAGAGGAAGCGGCACATCGGTAATGATATCGTGAATATTATTTACACAGACGACCCCGACGTTATAGACACGTTCAACCCAAATTGCATCAGGAGCCAATTTACGCGTAAGTCGTTTACCCTTGTGGACCGACGCGACGACGCGATGCAACGCGACGGCCGCCGGAGATTGAACCGGATCTTTTGACGCAGACGTGTTCGCCGTCGTATCCACCGAGGGGAACAACAAAGGATGGCGCGTGGCCATCTATTGCGATGAGAGCGTCCCTTTATTCGGACCCAGCCTGCCCTGTCCGCCTGTCTTCGAGGACCCGTTCACCCTACGGGAGTTCTTGCTCGTCAAGCTGATCAACGGCGAGAAGGCCACCTTCAACACGCCCACGTTCTCGCGGAAGCGAGAGAGGACCCTGGACGCGCTCCTCAGGGACATGTACCAAGAGCACACGCAGGACGGCAAGAGCAACGTAAGTTTGACCAGAAAACAACTTGGACTGCAAACGTAGAGTTCGAACGTAGTATCGTCTTCCTTCGAGAATGCTTCCGGCATGGATTTACCAACGCGAATTGCAAAATTTCGATAAGCTTGAAGATGAACCGCGCATTGGCTGTATCCCCTCTCCCTCCTGGAACGAACACCCGTTGCATTTTCGCAGAGCATGTTAAACCGACGAGCTTTGTCGGATGTGGTGGAGGCTCCAGGTCGACGTCGCGAGGAGACGCGTGCTGTCGAGGTGGTACGCGTCGGCCAGGCCTTGAAGCTGGAAGCTATCGTGCGAGGACTAGCACCCACTTCGCTGGCCACTGCTGGCCCATTGAAGCCCAGACCTTGGGAGCCGAGATGCATCTATCCGGACTTTCCTCACGAGGTCGTCTGCGGGGACGTTTGGCTGGACAGTAAAGTCATTCTTGCTACGGAGAGTGGTACCTTTTTAATAGAAGGTAATGTCCCCTCATCATTCTTACTATCTTCCGTACACCGACCCACGAAAGCATTCGTACCAGGGGTTGAAACGGCTCTGAAAATAACTATTTGAAACGGTTATACAGGGTGTGAGGCATCTAACACTTACACCGAAAATATCTCCATTGCTTTTAGTAATACAAGAAAATGTTTCGGGCAGAAAATGATTGGTTCAATGGTTTATTGAAGATGTCTATTCCGTTTCTTTTTTAATGGAACATTATAGCTAATAAAAAGACGAATTCAATTGTATAATATATTGACCTACTGAGAAGTTATTCTTTAAAAAGCATAACTTAACGTACAAAGACCATGATCGTGCTTACCGAATTCTATCAGGGTTCCGTTGATGTAAACACTCTGTTTCATTATCAACGCGCGCGAACCAAGTTCCCCTCCCGCCACCTCTAAGCTGTCGAGTTATTTGCACTAGTATTTTGACTTGCATGAGAAAAATTTATATCCGGATTCCCAAGTGCTCAAGCAAAAATCTTATGAATTTTTTAAAATCTACCGTTGCTTCGTCTCCTGCAGAATCGTCTCCTTCTGCGCCGTATCCGGATATAAATTTTTCTCATGCAAGTCAAAATAGTAGTGCCAGCGCAGACGCCAAGTTCCCTAGGTTGTAACGTTTGAATTAGGTAAGTGCAACAATCATTGGCCTCTGGGAATTGGTCTTTCCCGATATCACAGCCCTTATAGGCAAGAGGAACTTGGTCCATCCATCATATCACAACTTTGATAGGCGGGAGGAACTTGGTCCATCCTTCATATCACTGAAGTGGATGGGCCGGGGAACTTGGTCAACCTTTACACGAAGTGTTTTGGTTTGGATTTACATTAGCTTCAAACATCAAATTCGGTGTAACTCGGTATACCTTTGTTCGTCGGCGTACCCCGAGCGAACGATAAATATCCGCTTGATATTTCAGACTGCCTGTCCCACAGAATGATCTTCGACGAGTCCGTACAAATTAAACAACTAGACGTAGTAGAACAACATGGAATACTACTATTCCGGACGGGAGACAAAGGAAAAGAGAGCAACGTCTACGTGTTTCGTTTGAGAGAATTCGAAAACGGCACCACAGCTAACAGATCCGGAGAGGTGTTGAACGAGCGGGAGGATGATCAGGACTGCGAGGATAACGGCGACGGAGACGACGTTGACGACGACGCTGACGAAAGCGAAGACAATGATTGGGACAATTTCTCGCGAGCCACGGCGAAATTTAAGCCGTCAGTTCGTCCACGTGGACGCATTCGAGTGCGTCCCTTGGCTGTTAGGGGACGGTCCCACATTAAAGACAGAAGGCTACCACGATCAAGAGGCTGTCATCTGTACACCACCACCATGCCTGGTGGATCTCATCTGCGCATGGTATTCTTTCCGCTCAACTTCTTCGTTCTTACAGCTTTTATTGCTGAGGCTCTCGAGTTATCGGAACATGGTACATTTGGCAACGCTGTCTCAGTCTGATTTAAAGCGATTTGAAGTCGTTCTCTACATATTGTATGCTACTGCGCATATGCAGTAGCTTGATCGGACTGATGTTCTGTCTGTATGCGGTGTTGCCACATCACATGTTCCGGCCTGTACAGAGACGACCTTGGTGTAAGCCGTGTCCTTTTATAGTTCTTCCTTGCAGTGTCGTTAGATTAAAACTTGTCTCCCACTCTACCCGCCCGTTTCTAAGCTATACTTACACCCGGAAGTCTCAAATCTCTAATTCTTCATTCTCCTTTGTTTCATTTGCTTATGATGCAATTGCTTTTAGTGCGTGGCAGTTGGCCGACGTCTGACGGTGCTTCAATGGAAACACAGCGCAGCTTGGACAGCATGGTGTTCCACATCGGACACGGACACCGTGGACGGTTTCACGGTATTGAAAGAGTTCAATGCGAGCGAAACACCATCGCTAGTCACGATGATCGAGAGCACAGACTCTGCCAACGAATGGACCCTCTGTTGCGGAGTTCGGCACCACTTCGAACTGATCTCTGCGTCCGGAAGCACCAGGATTCTTCACATCGACGGAACGTCGAAGCCGCACTTGGTCGCAGCCTTGGATCTCTGCGAGGACGAAGAACCGGAATTAATACTCTGCTACAATAGTACGTACACATCGGAAATTATCTCCGTGGTATGGTTTTTAATAGAATCTTCGTACTCGTAGACACATGTCATTTCCAAAAATTGGTCGAAGAGAACACCGCGCCATCAGAGTTCGATTTCAATTGGAATTCCGTGCCAGCCGCTATAGGTAAAGTATAGCCGTTATAGGCCGGAACATGTGATGTGGCAACGCCGCATGCAGACAGAACATCAGTCTGATCAGCTGTTTCAATCAAGCTACTACATATACACAAATGACTTCAAATCGTACTGAGACAGCGTCGCCAAATTTACCATGTTCCGATCTGTACTAGAGACGGTCGTGCGTCTATTCGACACGATTTCCCGGCTCTCGGGGACACTTGTAAATAAAGAACTATTTTCAGCCTGTGCCTTCCCCTATGTGATCGCATTCACCAAGGACACCATGGAGATTCGGCTGATCATCAACGGGAATCTGGTGCACACGATGGCCATGCCGAATCTGAATTTAATCACATCGAAGCAAGACATCTTCTTCGCGACGACGGCTCCGGAGTTTCTGCCGAGGAAGTGCGAAAGAATTCGGCTGGACGCGAAGCCTTCGGACAAAGAAGAACCGGTTTCTAGTCCGCCTCCTTTCGCGCAATCTTCGTCCTCTCGATCTAACTCGCAAAGTATGTACGCTCGTCTGGGAGAAATCATAATTTTCCTACTATTTCTGTAATTCGCGCGGTTTCGCAATGCACGCAACGCTCGGGATGAAACGCAACAGGATTCCTCAAAGCTATCGGCTTCGTCTTTCGCAAGCCTTCGCCGATTTCGTAAACGTAGTCGCGCCTCCTTCGGAGTCGATTCGCCAGTCGATTCCTTTTCTTTGTTGGACAAGTGCACGCAGAAATGAACGTTTCGGCTGATAAAGTTCAACAGACGATTATCGCAAGTTTCGCAACGGTTAATTGTGTCGCATTTGTTGCAGACGTCCGAGATTTTGCGTGCATTGTTTCGAAAGAGTATGCACCTCTGAAAAAATGCTTCAACCGCAAAGTAGAAAATTGTTGATTATTTTTTAATATACAGTAGAACCTGATTATCCGGATTATTCGTTCCGACCCGAGAGTTTTTCGTCAAATGTTGCGACTACTAATTGTTGCTATAAGTGCTAAAAATTCACCGTCTAGTTATTAGTATTTTTACAACACGCGAAATATTGAAATTGCGATTGATCGTCTTAAACTTTTGTCCGTAACCGTAAGTCAGCGAAGGAAATGTCGATAGCCGAGTTCCGTGATGAAAATGTACTCGCGTCGAGGCCGACGAAAAGATGTGATTGTGCTCACCTTTCGCAGATAGCCAGAACGATTGGAAGCCGATAAGGATCTACCAGATACCATTGCAAACGCTGTCCAGGAGCAACCTGTCGATCTGCACCCAGAGGCGATGTCCCAGCCCCATAGAACCGGAAATCACTTCTGCACCCCCAACCAGCGACAGGACATTCCTCACTGTGGAGCCTCACAGGGCGCTAAGTCGATCCTGTAGCAGCAGCCCGACCCCGACACCGACGAACCTAATGCCACCGCATTCCCCGTTGAGAAAATAGGTCGTCCGTCACGGACGAGTTTTTTTGAATCGGTTCGAAATATTGCGACAGATTGCAGGTACCTGATGCTTGTGCCTCGGTAGGATCGGCAAGAGGATAGAGATGGATCGGCGCGGCGGAGCGGCGGCCAACCACACGGTGCATCGGCTGCTCGGCGATACTATGCGCTTATTGTAGTTAGATTTACTGCCGTTGCGACGCGTTTTGCTATAGGTGTAACCGTACGCGCGAGAAATGCCCTTGCCGCTAAAGTGGAAAGACTGTCTGCCCATTGGCGACCGTTAATCTAATTAACGGTCCTCGGAGAGCCAGCTGGTGGAGACGGTAACACAAGGTTTATGAAATTTTCGAATAATTATTATTAAACGGTTCAAACGTTGATAGAAAGTAACGGGGAAGAACGAGTCCATTCACTTTTTCAAGACTTCGTCCGCCCCCGGCTGTGTCGCGCATGTTATTTTTAAAAGGATTGTGACTATAGTGGTGTCGTCTATTTACATTACTCTGACAACCGCCTTACGTACGTACATACACACAATATGTCCACATGTACATATAAAAAGTGATTAATAAAATGTACGCCAATCAATGTTCACGTTTCTGCTGTTGAACGCGTCCGTCGTTCGACCATTCACCGAGTTACCGTCACACGTTACGCATTGTTCCGTTTCTGTATTCGTGTGTCTGCTGGAAATAAAGGAGGAACATTCCGACGGAAATGCCTGTTCGCCGCCATTGCGAAACGGTGAATTTCAAAAGTGCAAACGATTCTTTCGAGCTCCGTGTAATGCAGTGTACAGTAAAGTCTTGATCTAACAATAAGTCGGACGGATCTGTACGATCTTAATCAAATCGCCTACCCCTCCTCCGGGGGGGGGGCATGCTCCGCGGAGGACGAAGAAGCTCGTGCTGCCTCGGTCGCCGAGCAGTGTAAAGTGTAAACATGCCGCGTAATCCGATACGGGGTCGGGTATATCGGTGTAAACCACTACTAATCGAATTTCAAAACTTCCTTATTATTCATTATTTTTTATGGCACTTTCGCGAAATTATTTATGGCATTTTTCTGATTAAAGTGACGTTAAATACAATATAATTTGCACTGTATTTAGTGGTTTAATCGACGGCGTGGTCGGCGAGGTCACAAACAAATAGTAGAACCACAAGATCTAAGAAACAATCGGTGAAGTCATAAAAAAATAGTAGTCCTACACGATCTATGTCGGAGCACGGACCCGAGGAACCGGCTTAGGTCAAGACTTTACTGTACTTCTTTTAATTATTTTTTTTCCGACGAGTTTTGTCTTTCTTAGGAGCTACGTTTCGTTCGGAAACGTTCATGATTAACCGAAAGAAACGGAATGCGTTAATGTTGATCGTTATTTTCGTCGATTTCCCACGACCGCGGCGCGGCGCCCACTTAAAAAAAATGCAATCGCAATAGTTCGCGAGTCACTCGGCAAGAACGATCTAATCGATATGATCGTCACGGTGGAAAGGACTAACTCACGTTTCCTGAAACGCGTTCAAACGGGTTCGAATCAAACGCATTCCGCGACTTTTTTGCTACATTGCCGGGAATTATAAATGCCAATCGCTGTCAAGCGGAGCTGAAGCAAAATGCTTTGGCGACCCCGGTCAGCCTCGAGCATTGAACCATGATGATTTACGTTTACCTGACTTATGCTACTATGAACCAAGCCTTGCCACGTGAACGTTTTACTCTTATTTCTTTCACTGTCTATTTCCCTGAGAAGTTCATTAATATCGAAAACGAACAACCTTAAAATTTAGTACCGTTCCATTCGTGTGTAGCTGTAGCTAATGAAAAACATCATCCATCCTCCCCTTCGGACACCTAACCCTTAAGTGGACCTTCAAAAAATGTACTTTATATAAATGATTTAATCAAATTCTATTTATATTTACATTTAATAATTGTAAACTTAAATATCCACAAATAGTTATATTATTAATAGTCACATATTAAAGAATTATTAGCATGTATTTGTGGGGTCGCATTGGTTAAATAGTTCACTTGAGGGTTAAAAACAAACATGTTCCTACTTTTGGGAACCATCCCTTCCAAGGAAGTGCAGTATTTTTGGGTCACCCTGTATATTAATTTTTTAGAGAAACGTGATTTTATATCTGAAAAAAACTATTGAATTTCTCTTACTTTTAAACTTTTCCAAGGTATATAACCCTTTAAGGAAAATTCGACTTTTCAAGCATCAACATATAATAGTAACACCACATGTAGACTGTAAAGATTTCTGTGCTTGTAATACCCACAAATTTGTGAAATACAAGGAAGTACATTTTCAAGCATCAACGACGTTTCTACTTTATTGTTAGCATACGGATATAGTTGGTCCAGAATATATATTTTTCCCTAGTTCCGCTGTTTACCGGAGTGCTCTGGTGAAACGCGAATTAGCATAAAGCTCTATCCGCTGTTAGTTATACATTATGAATACTCAGTGTCGCCAGATCAAGTCTTGTGTTTCCACTCTACCTTCCCCTTCTGCGACGCTATTCCCCCACACTCCGCCGCGGCCCGATCACGTGACGCGTTTCGTCTTTGTCATGCATGTGTCCGGTACTGCCAGAGAGAGGGTAACTTTTCCCCTCAAGACGTGCTCCCTCCCCTCGTCTGGCGACACTGTCATTACTAACGAAACGATATTAGGGGTTTCTGCGGTCGTACAATCTAATTCTGGTATAACTTGCTAGTTGATTTCGAATGTGATCTTAAACAATTAATGTCGTATGGAGAAACCTTTGGAAGCGAATAGCTAAACAATTAACGTTAACGGGAGTTACGAATTTTAAATGAACAAAGGCTTGAAATTACAGAAGAACGTAATTTGAACAAAAGTAGCATTGAAATTGTTATTAAATTATTATTGGTTCCATCACACCATCTTCTCTGAACTCGTTGGACAACTTACTTCCGCTTATTACAAAATTACTTCCTGAAAGAAAAAGTTGTCTCACGGTTACAGCTGCAAGTTGCTACAGCTAAATTGTGAATTGATCTGAACATCTCCTAAATGTTTTAATGGAAAAATATCGATATATACCTAACCGTACAAAAAATGGTACAACATTCCCATCCTAGTTCAATATAAATAATAGCGAATATTATGTCAAGTGTAGTATAATGAATTACGACTTTAGTAGGAGGTAAAAATATGAAAGCTTTTCTTAGTAGAAAGAGATTCATACATAATACATATATTATAGAAATCCATTCTTAATTGGCAATAAAATATTCGCGTAGAAACAGAACGTGATATTAACACTGCAGACGCGAAAAAAATTGATTGATGCATTCTTTTTTTATGAACTCTTGGCCATTTTTAATTTAACAAATAGAATCGGATATAAATCTGTGTCTTTTTTAGTTTATCTCAAGTATTGGCGTATGAAAAGCATTTTTTCATGGAAAACTTGAATTCACCAGATGAAAAATTTATATGCATAAGTAATGTCGTCTTTATACTGATTAATTAAAGATTGCTACATTATTCATAGGTTACGTACTAATCGGATTTATGAACATTAAGTTAATAGTGTGCTTATTGTGAAATATATCTGTAATTAATGAATCTATACTAAATGTTAATTGAAATAAAATTTTATATATACATATAAACATCAAGAAACGGTATTACTTATGGGTAGCCCTAATAGAGCCGACACGTTACGCGAAATTCCCAAGTTTATCCCTGGCCATTCTAGTGGTCAGTCCGGCCTTCTAAAGGTTAATTTATGATATGAAAATTGTTGAATCAATTCTAGGTATTTTATAGAAACGTCCCTGGTGATGGGTCAGGAGAAAAATGACGAAAGGTCTAGAAAAGAGGCGTTTTTAAATAGCGAAGGGTGCGCGAATCTTTCGAGTGGCGATGTAGTATACATATGTATATGTAGAGGTAGAGACAGTGTAGAGGCGCGACAGGATGGACCATCTGGTGGCGATGCACTGTACTATCGGCAGTGGCTCCATGCACGAGCGTAGAAAGAGAAAAAGAGAGAAAGAGAGACACAGGTACGAGACGAGGTTGTGGTGTGAGGTAGCCACCAGTCAACAGCGGAGACGGAGACGGAGACGGAGACGGAGACAGAGAGTCCGAGGTAGCCCGTGCCTGTAGCTGCCCGTGGCTTGTTGTAACTCGTTGTAACGTGACGCGAAGGTGTGCCATGCTCTTTCGGGTGCCTGTTACTTCGTCCGAAGACGCCCGATCACGAGCCTGCCGAAGTGTCGCGTATTCAGTGTCGGTAGTGTTGTGATCTATCCGGGTTGTCCGGCTGGGCTTCGTGTACCAATGAAAAAACTATCGCCGACACACATCATCGTGGAAAACTGTCAAGAGTGTCGTCGTGTCTCGGACGCTGCGCTCAAACGCGAAACGATCGGATAAGTGTCGAGACCCGCGGGCCATCGCTTCACGAACGGCGAGCATAAGGTAAGGCTACACGCGGAAGCATGAAAGCGGAAACGAGGCGAACGTCGAAAAACGTCTGTGTGTCTCTCGAGGCAGTCGAACATCGAGCGTTCAGAGGTTATGTTTCCCGATGACCCCTCGACGCGCTCGCTCCTCCTTTTCCTCGTCCGTCCCCTTTCCTTTCCATTCCATTCCATTCCATTCCTTTCATCCTTTCACCCTTCTTTTTCTCTCTCTCTTTCTCTCCCTCTCTCTTTCTCTCTTCATCGACCGCTTCTCTCTCTCGATCGCCGTCTCCGTCGTTCGGTTTTTTTACTCGTTTTTCACTGAACGAATTTCTCGCCGATAGAAAACCGTTCTCTGCTTTATCAGCGGGACTGGGTCCCTAATGCCGCGATAAACCAGACCCGTCCAAGAATTTCGCGGCGTTCGGTGAACTCGCTGGATCCGCGATCGGCCCGAATCTTTCTCCGCTTTCGGCGTCTTCTCTCCCTTTTGTCTCAGCGTATCCTTCTTCTTCTTCTTCTTCTTCGTTTTTTTTTCTTTCTCTTTCTCGATCTCCCGTTCCCGGCCGCGTAGGTACTCGCTCACGCACGATCTCTCACACACCCACCCGAGTATTCCGCTTCTGTCCTGCGAGACCGAGTCGCAGCCTTTCTCGTGGTAACGAGTTTCGTAACCTTCCCCGATAACCAGAGTCGCAGACTATATCAGCTGTCACCCTCTGCGCCTTTACCACCTGTCCGAAACTTTACTATATCTTCTCTCTCTCTCTCTCTCTCTCTCTCTCTCTCTCTCTCTCTCTCTCTCTCTCTCTACATTTCTCCCACCCGTAGCTTTCCGTTCTTTCTAAATCGTTCGACCATCCACTTTACTGTGATCCCAGCGCATAAAGAATTCGTTTTCCGGGAGTGTTTCTCATGATTCTACAAATTTCGACGTAGACGCGGGACAGACGGGAGATAGACGCACGCGTTCAAGAACGTGAAGAGGTAATCGGAGCAGCAAGCGGAGGCTAACCGAGTTGGACAGTCATGTTGATATTTCGGCGCGCAGGCTTTCTTGCTTGACAGCGTGACCGGCCTTGAGCCCCTCCGCGGCCTCCTCCGGCACCCTTCACCACCATCCCCACCATGTCCAGACTAATACACGATACACACTGCAGATCAGTGCTCCTCAACGCGAGATTCTTGCGGCCGGAGATTTTCTTCGATCCCGCGCGCACAGCACCGACTTCTTTCTCTTCTATCCGGCGCGGCGCGACGCGGCCGCTGCATATGGACGTTTCGCGTTCCAAGTGAACCCGTTAAGTCACGAAGACGAGTTATCGTCTCGGTCAAACAACCACCGCCCTGGCCTACCTTCCTCTCCCTCTGTTCTTCACTCTTCTACACCGCAGAGCTTGCGACGATTTTATACTCTTACGAATTAACCGTCAGGTGGTGGAATGCTTGAAAGTCAGACCAAAGGGGGAGCTGGGATCATTGCCGATCCACAACAGGCTATTGTACTTGTATGTGTTCCTGAACCTTTCTCGCCGTAGTTTATCCGAATATGTACTTCCATTTTTATAATTAGAATAATTCCTGACCTATCCTCGTCATTGGTTCATTCTTCTCGAGAAGAAGCCATTTTAACAGACCATTTTACAGCCAGTCGCAGTGAAAATTGCACAGCGTGTATCGACGGATATTTCAACTTCTGGTTCAATACATTTTCGGTTTGTACAGAAGTACAGTTGAACCAGAAACTAAAGGAATTAGTTTCTATTACGGAAATATGACCGAGACTGACCTCGCGAGATACGAAATAACGCATAATTACGTAATAACATTGACAAAATCGGTTTTAACATTTGGTGGGGTATCTTTCTTATTTATAACTTGTAATCGTCGTGGCATTGACTTTACTCATTTTTCTGATCATTTTAGTTTTCCCATCAGATGCAGGCGTATTTATTTTGCTTTCATCCGTGAAAATGACATTCTTCGAAAAGTTTAACAAGGAGCTGGTAATTCAATTTTCATCAAAATCTTTTTCCCCTTACTAAACTACGTTCGCGCTAAACCTAAGCGAACCTTAAAAGTGACCGGTACATGTTCCCTTATAAAAATGACAAGATTAATCTTATTTAAACTTTGTGCGGCTCCTATTGCAATACGTGCTCTACTAAAAATATCTATACAATCATTTCTAACGAAATAATTTTTATTATCTCAATAATGGTAAAATAAAAAATTGTAAACCGGTCATTTTAACCGGCAGTGGTAGGTTCAGTTTTAAAATACCCGTCGATATACGTTATGTACAATTTTCACTGTGGCTGTACATAGCGAAACCCTGGACAATACAATCTTTTAACTGACGTTCGCGCAAATTTCCAGCCGCCGCCCCGACTCAATCGCCACGGGCGATAAGTGCATTCTCGTCGGAGCGTTATCCTTGCGTTATCAAATCGAAGGTCGAACGTGGAATCTAGCTCGTAGACGCGTTATCTTCGATCAAGGAACTTCAAATCGAGCGAGTCTCTCCGCGACGTATTCCACCTGGGAGGCATGTCGGTTAAATCCGTTGTGAGCGCGACACACCGACGCTTCCAGCGTAACCGTTTTATAATCGAGGAAAGAAAGCGCGAAAACCACTCGAGACAGAGCGCGAGTGATAGAGAAGTAGAGAGAGATAGAGCGATGATGGCGAGAGGGAGAGGAGGTAGACGTTGGCTCGAGAAAGAGAAATAAAAAGCGCGGGTAACGGAGAGGGAGAAAAATAGATTGAAGAGGTGGAGGCGCGCGAGAAAATCGCTCGCTCGAGGCTGACTGTTACAGAAAAAAGGAAACGGGATCGAATGGATGGGGCGTTAGCCTATAGCGGTATATGTATATGTGTACACAACTAGTAATAACGCGATTAACGCGACATTGAAGCCTGATACTCATTCCCGATATGACACTGCAGCGAACTGATTAACGTTTAAATGAGTCGGTGATTCGTCAGACTAGAATTTTAGTTACCTTCGAGTGATAACAGCCGGCGTTTACCGCCTACAGTTTTCCATTTATCTTATTGGTCGATATCTCGGCAAAATCCACTTTTTAAACGAGCCTACGAGACTTTATTGCGGCTCTGAAGCCGTTTCAGAATATGTACTCTTCTGGATGTAATTCTAACCTCTATTTTTTAATGCTTTGTACAACACAACCTGTGTCACTCTAGTATATTCGCAGTATGTAGTTATTCTCTAACAATATCTTAGCTGAGCCAGAGGTTACTGCGAAGGATAATAGCGTTATTATCGTTAATACGTGATTACGGTTACTCAATCTTGGTCACTTGTTGATAAAATTTGATGTCATTGATAATATCGCGTATACTGTCTACTTATAATGAAAGAATTACCAATGAAACTTATACTCGTGATGAAAACCTTAAACAGAATTGAAAGTCATGTTTACATAAATGCAAATACAAATAAAATTTCATAAATGTAAAGTTTAACGATCGAAGTTGCGCTAAAGGTACACATCGAAAAGAAGAAAAAGCCAGCTGTATATGATTCGAATGCCGAGGCTGCAGCATCGTAGTAGTACACGTTGTCACCACAGAGTTACAATCACTTTCTGCTGTCGTCTGTCTTGTAACCGGGTGACTAGGAACATGCGGTACTTTCGAGAGGAATTTCTCAAAAACGAAAAGCTGTTCTGACGAGCGGCACGAGAGGTTTTGTAACATTAGATGCATAGCAAAAGTTGTATGTACCTAGTGTCATTCGAAAAGCGATCTCCACACCTTGGCACTCCCCTTGTTAGCGCGCTGGGAGCTGGGACTGGGAGCAACACGCAAGTAAAAGCCGTTGGCAGTGGCGGCGACGGGTCTGTCCGTCTGTCCGCGACACTGCCTCTCGTGGTAATCGCTACTCGAGATTGCGCAAGCTTCTTCTCGATCTTATCACGACCGCAGAATGTATACATTACACGTGCATGCACGAGCCCGATCGCACGTACATGCAATGCAAACACGCTCTCCGTCTCCGACTACGTACAGGAACGAACAAACGTTCCTCAAGTGTGCAGACCGCGTACCGAAATTGGCGCGAACTTTCAAACAGCCGAGCTCGACACGCGTTACTGCGAACCGAAACGTTGCGCGTTACCCAAACTAATTACATTTGAAAAACCATAAAACATTATATCTTATCGTGTTAGCTTTTTTGAACAGACAAATAACCTTTATCTAGATTGTTTCGTTATTTGTGTAGGAATAGGGTAATAATAATGATCACGACCACGTGAACAATTTAAAATCAAGAAAAGAAGCAGTTATGAATACGTTAATAATTTACATACGTTAATTTCATTTTTTATTTGATCAAATACTTTTTCGTATAAAATCGATACTCTCTAATTCTATTAGGTCAGCATCGTCAACTGTGTCTGAAATACACAGATTTTTATACAACGTGTCACGCATATCATGTTTGATAAACATTGAACAACAAAGATTTATTATCTTGTAGTGAATAATAAATCAATAACATTTGTCCCTCACGCGTGTTGTTCGCGTTTGGACGATGATGGACGTACCACGTCACACTCACACGATATTGTAACTCGTAATATTGATTTACGCCAGCAGTCTTTACTAATTTAATGATCCTGAAGGATTTCCAGGATAAACACATATTCGTGCACCCTTTTCGGCTACCGGCTGTCTGTGTACCGAATTTCAGCTTTCTATGTCTCTTCTGTGTTCCGAGATATTTTTAACGTTACAGAAGGCAGAGGAACTTCAATAATACTAATTTAATTTTAACATTTGATATAAAATATTTGTTACTTTGTTTGAGTGAAGTATTTTTTAAATAAAAATTTACTCGAATCAAACAGAACATAAGGATGCTTTTTCCATGTGGATTTAACAAATAAAAATATTTGTTATTTTATTTGAGTGTTGAAATAAAAATTTACTCGAATCAAACAGAAAATAAGGATGCCTTCTCCATGTGGATTTATCAAATAAAAATATTTGTTATTTTATTTGAGTAAAGTATTTTTGAAATGAAAATTTACTTGAATCAAACAGGAAATTAGAATGCTTTTTCCATGTGGATTTATCAAATAATAATATTTGTTATTTTGTTTGAGTGAAGTATTTTTGAAAAAAAAATTTACTCGAATCAAACAGAAAATGAGAATGCTTTTTCCATGTGGATTTATCAAATAAAAATATTTGTTATTTTATTTGAGTGAAGTATTTTTGAAATAAAAATTTACTTGAATCAAACAGAAAATAAGAATGCTTTTTCCATGCGAATTTATCAAATAAAAATACCAAAGTATTTGAAATGAATATTTGTTATTTTGCTTCAAGTGAAATGCGTCGAACCCTGTGAATATTTGTGTCTAATAAATAAATCAAATGAAACCGTTCGGGAATATTGCACGTCGATGCAGCAAGATGTAGTTGGCAGTACTTATATAATGAGAACGAACGGTGTATTGTCCGTGGAATGTCATATTTCACTAGCAGCCTTAAATCAAATCCGATAGGATAAGTTGGTCGAATGCAATGTTGCATCGGTGCAGCTCGCGTCGAATAGCCGGTAAAAGGAAAACGCTAACGCGATATGACAATGTGCATGTAGAATGCAACGTAAATAACTAGGTGAGCACATGTGCACATTACGCGGAGAATTGCGAGTCGCGCGAATGTCTCTGACCGTGTTATATGCAGTCCCACACCCTGGATGAAAAAAGAGGAAAAAGGACGAGAGGGGGAAAGAGAGAGAGAGGCACGGGGAGAGAATGAGTGCTTGCTGGAAACTCCTTGAATCCTTGAGACGCGGATAGGCCTAGTGCGACTTATGAATATTGATGAACCTTTCTCGACGTATGCTGCCCGGCCGTTCCTCGATCGTTCGTTACTACTCAATGCCGATCTTCTTCTTTTCTCCTTTCTATCTCTCCGTCGACTTTCCGAAGCTCGACTTCTATCTGAATTTACCGTGTCTGGTTACAACATGAATTCTTGATCCACGGGTTGCATCCACGCAGGCACAATTAATTTTTCGCGTGGTAAACGCGCGGACTACATTATTTATTTAGATACAATGGCGGACAAAAGAAACTTTAACAAACTGCAATTTCATATTAAAACGGCAATGAATTTTCTAGGAACATCGGACAAATAAGAAACAGTAATGATAAATAAAGAAATTGATTGTTTACTTACAACAAAATTTTGAGGATAGTCTCATTTTCTCTGAGAACGATGTTTACAAGGATTTTTGGCGATTCGACTGATCTAAAATTATAAAAACCTGAAGCTAACCCAGACCAAAAATTCTTCTTGCAAATTTTGCATTTAGCTTTTTATCATGTTTCCAGAATTTCAGCGAAATCGAAGCGTAGAAGTTTTCAAAACCACAGGGAGTAGAAATATAAAAGTATCTTCAATATTAATAAATTATGAAGAAGGGCAGTGTACGAGAAAGGAAGAGTCACGGAGAGTTGCAGCGCGCCGGCACATTTCAAAGGCTTTCCCATACGCTGTTCTTCCTTGCGTCCGAAACTTTCATCGTTCATTACACAAGCAAATATTATCGGAATTGTATCATATTTGGCGTCACTTCCATTATGTTACACTTTTCGGCGACTGAGGCCTCTAGAGCTTCAGGGCCCCTCACGGGATATATCCCGCGATAGTGACGATAGGATAGTTCTGACTTTTGGGACATTTATCGAGAAATGTGTATAAAAAGAAATGGTCATCCGTCGTAAGGGTGAATCTACACCTCTGGATCGGTGGACATTTGTAAAAGAAACTTTTCGCAAAATTGTTTATACCAAAAAATATTCTGGTTAAAGTTTGCTTTTATTTCAACACCCACTACTCATCGAGAAGAGAAAAAGTTTGAAAGAAGCCACAGGTCGCGAACAAATAGTTATCGAGATATGTATATACAGGGTGACAAGAAATAACGGACTTGAACATTTCTTATTATGATATAATTCTGTCAAATCGACGAATTTTGAAAAAAAACAAATAATAACAACCGTAACATGGACCTTTAGTATTCATATATTTAAGAAGTTTCGAAATGTGGCCACCCCCTTTGCGCCGATACAGAGGCACAAACGTGTCTTGAAATTTTCGGCAATGGGCCGCAGCTCTTCTGGCGTGATTCGGTCCCATTCCTGGTACAGAGATTTTTTCAATGACTCCAAATTTTGATGGGGCCGAGCACAGGCCCTGACCTCCAAAATCGACCACACGCTGTAATCCATCGGGTTGAGATTCGGTGAGTACGGCGGCCATTCCAGAGATGTGATGAAACCTGGAAAATGGGCTTTGCACCACTCCCGAGTCGTTTTCGCCCTGTGGGCCGGCGCGGAATCCTGCTGTGACGTCCATTCCGGATCGCCGAGGTGCTGTTGGGCCCACAGAAGTACGACGGTTTCGAGAATGTCCCGTCGATACACTTCTTGGTTGATTTTGACCCCTTGATCCACGAAAACCGTAGGCAAATCCCATTTTCCAGGTTCAATCACATCTGCGGAATGGCCGCCGTACTCACCGGATCTCAACTCTATGAACTCCAACGTTTGGTCAATTTTGGAGGCCAGGGCCTGTGCTCAGCCCCATAAAAGTATCGAGTCGCTGAAAAAATCTCTGCGCCGGGTGTGGGACCGAATGACGCCAGAAGAGCTGCGGCCCATTGCCGAAAATTTCAAGACACGTTTGAGCCTCTGTATCGGCTCACAAAGGGTGGCCACTTCGAATCATTATCATTTGCTTTTTCAAAATTCGTCGATTTGACAGAATTATAATAAGAAATGTACAACTCCGTTATTTCTTGTCACCCTGTATAAACTAATTTAACACTAAACCTACCAACATCGGTCAAAATGACCGGTTCCAGGACTTTTGTTACTTGAAAGACAAGAACAGGCGTGGTTGTGGGCCTCGAGGGACGAAGACCTAAGGGCAATGCGAAAAGTGGAGGCCCTTGGTTCTTCATAGGCTCGGGCACCAACTGCTTAGTAAAGGGGCGGTCCATAGAACGTCCCGGGGGTGGGTGTTTACTGGGGTTCGCCCTCGGTTTAGCCTTCCCCTTAACAAAAGCTTTTTTTACCACGCTTTTATTACCACTTTTATTACCACGCTTATATTAGCTCGCCGAGTTGTCGTTGACGTTGTTGTTGTTGTATGCGTAAAATCATGTAATCGAATTTGAAACCACTTTCCGATGAGCTAGAGACTTGAGACTTTAAACATACCTCAGAACTGGATGACAAGCAATATTAAAAAACATATTTAAGAAAAGAAACTGTGCGTTTACGAGAAAAAATGTTAATATTAACCGTCACACCTCGCCGCGCGACGCTCGGTAGTATGTTATCGCGTTCAGCGATCCCCACTCCGCGCGCCAGCGCTCCCTACTTCACTACGCGTTGCCACTCCGGCTCATCCCCATTCCACTGACCCATTTCGCACCGAAGGAGCTCAGTCAGTGGTGTACCGTTCATTCAGTTCCATTTCGGACAATTTCGGACTCCACGTCGTCTCTCGAAGTCATCCCCCCTCATTCTATAAAATAAAAAAATATATGAAAAAAACTTTTTAGAAACCACGCTTATATTAAAATGCACTAAAAAGGAGAAAATAATTTTTTTTTAGATATTAGGCACTATAAATAAAAGCGTGGAGCGCCCACGAAGATTACGTCAATATAGTTTAGCGCTCCACACTTTTATTTATAGTCACTAATGTCTAAAAAAATTATTTTCTGCATTTTAGTGCATTTTAATATAAGTGTGGTTTTTAAAAAGTTTTTTTATAAATTATAAAACTGATTTCATAAGAAACTATTGTATAGATATCTATAGTAGATATCTTTAGCCTTTGTGCCCGCACCAATAATAATATGAAGTAGTACGCGACAGAACAAAGGTGATTCTCGAAAAATCAATATCTTCTTGGAAACGATTATTTTTTATTCAATCGATCAGTGATCGAATACATTGCATGACAGGAGGGGAGAGTTTTCGCGCGTAAGTCGCATTTAGATTGCAGAACTATTTTGCTCGTGGTCGGAGTAACTTCTTCTCGTTCGCTGTCACGATTTCGGAAAGTGTGTTGTGCAATGTTTAGTGATTGTGTATATAGAAGCGTGATATTTTGTGCTTCAAAAATTGGCTTCCAAAGACGGGCAACATTTAGGAACAGAAGATTCTGAAAAATTTGTAAGTCTATCACTTACGTTTATCTGTCGAATATGTGCAAATGTATTAATTGTAATTGAGCTGATTTTCAGCATCGCTTGCATTAAGAATCATTTATAGAGAATACTTTAGTAATTATTAGATTTTTCATTGCATACACCCTTACAGCTTTTTATTCAATACAAATTATTACGTTGTATGCTGGCCCTGAAACCATACGACTTTCGTTTCAACCATTTTTTTCATATACACCAAACAATTTACAAGTAATGTAGGTGGGACACTTAGTTTTTTGAATCACCTTATACGTCGAACTGGCTTTGCGCGGTTAAGTCAAATGGTGTGGAATCTTTGCTTTCACTATTACCTAGTCCGGAGTTCTCGCCACGAAAGTATTTTTATAACGATCTGACTTGTCTACGGTGAAATGCGTGTGTGTATATACAGCTTCTCTCCTTCCTTCTCTGTGGCTTATCAGAATTTTTTTCTTTACACGCGATAGGGTAAAGTTTCCTGCGTTTCGTCATTTTCCTTCGTTCAGTATTATCATTGCATCGTCTCAAGGTTCCAACTCGGTATTTTAAAAATGTGTTACAGCCGTTGATGAAACTGCGATCTTCTATTTTTCTTTTGTATCTTTTCTATTAAGGGTGGAAAGGACGTGCCAATTATAATTTCTAGAGTCGGCAATAAATAAATATATGTACATATACAGGGTCATCCGTTTTTAAACGGCCAAACGTTAACCAGCTGTAGAGGACCCCAAATGGAACAACTTTTACCCCTATCACTTTTTTTGTTTCGGCCTTGATTTCCAGAAAATTTGCAAAAAACCATCATTTTTTGAGTTTATATAAAATTAAATATCTCAGGACTCCAATGATGAATCTTGATGGCTTTTCCTTTATTTAGTTTAAAATAAGTAGGGGCATCTTTTTTATTAAATAAACTTTTTTGTATTACCTTCGGATCATGGTTTTTTTGGCGTGGGGCACACCGTGGAGCCGGAAAGAAATAAGTTGGATAGTGGCGGTGTGCCCCACGCCAAAAAAACCATGATCCGAAGGTAATACAAAAAAGTTTATTTAATAAAAAAGATGCCCCTACTTATTTTAAACTAAACAAAGGAAAAACCATCAAGATTCATCATTGGAGTCCTGAGATATTTAATTTTATGTAAACTCAAAAAATGATGGTTTGTTGCAATTATCTGGAAATCAAGGCCGAAACAAAAAAAGTGATAGGGGTAAAAGTTGTTCCATTGGGGATCCTCTACAGCTGGTTAACGTTTGGCCATTTAAAAACGGATGACCCTGTATAAATATACAGTGTTCCACAAAAGTGTTCGTACGGCAGACATACACACACACACACATTTAAAACAGAAAAACTTTTTCATAATGGTACTAAATGATGTGCAAAAGAAAATTTTGCAAAAATTATAATTTACAAGGTTACATGCAAAAATAAAAAAGGCATCTTTTAAAACTTTTTTATTTGGGGGCCCTTAATGAAAATTTAAAATATATGTTTTGTAGATCTATGTTGGGTATACACATACTGAAAATTTCATCGAAATCAGTAAACATACACACACGAGCTACAAGCGGTTAAAAATGGTAAAAATCGTAGTTTTTCACGACTTTTGATCAGTTTCTGCTTAAAATCCACAGAATCGTACATCTTTCGATGTGTGTCGTTTTTTCCTGCGTCAACCGATTTCGATGAAATTTTCAGTATGTGTATAACTAGCATAGATTTACAAAACATATATTTTAAATTTTCATTATAAGGGCCCAAATAGAAAAGTTTTAGAAAATACCTTTTTTATTTTTGCATGTAACCTTGTAAATTATAATTTTTGGAAAATTCTTTTGTACATCATGTAGTAAACCAATGCTTCTAATTGCTTGCAGAACATCAAGTCGTTTGGTACCAATTATAAAAAAGGTATTCTTATGCTTTTTTACGTTATACTTATCTTTTAAAAAAAGGATGTACGAACACTTTTGTGGACCACTGTATAAATTTTTGAATCTAAATTCTTATTTAAATTAATATATGAATTATAGTTAACTCAGATTATTATTTTTAAAAATATATAATTTATAATCAACTTAGATTACTATTTTTAGAAAATAATCTTTTAGTGCAACAATCTTACACGTATATTGGAACAAAATTATTCAAAAACAATTTTACTGTTATTTTTAGTTTAAAATTAAAGACTGATTTATCATTGAATTGATTGTTATAACTTTTTTTCCAATTAAAATGAGGCTAAACACGACACAATTCGGAGCACATTTACTTGTTCAATGGACGATTCAGTTGAATCTCGTTTATCCGAACCAATGTCTAAATTTTCCATTTTCCGAATACATGGAAACAGTTCAATCGACAGCTACATGCGACACGACTTATTGTGCAATAACTGTTCTATTATTGGAACATTCATTAGACATACCTCAGATTATTTAGCCCGATTTTCTACACAAAGGCCTTTAGAACAACTCGCCCCCGTATTCCGGATCGGAGCCTTGAATTAAGCGATTTTCCAGCGATATGTTAGAATGTACCCATGAAATATTTCTGCTAGAGCCGGTACAGAATCGTATGCAAGTGAGTCCGCGCGAACGCGCATAGATTCTTTTCCATGAACATTCGCAACGTTCTATTACCATGACGATATCCTCTATACGCACGCGAAGTCCGATTAGTTTTTCTGTTCCGAAGGACCATCGGCGCAACCGCTTCAGATTAATCACTTTAATTGTTTTGCGGCAAGCATCGCAATACAAATGACCACGATCTAACTGTGTTCGTTCCTGTACAGTTGTACACACTCTCGACGCATTTATGAGCTCATAAGTAAGTCTCATGAATGATGGCACACACTTTACAACAGAATACCTTTTTTATAAAAACACCTAACGACTTCAGTTTCTCTGCGAAACCAGATGGATTAGTTAACTAGATCAGGGGTTAGCAAAATTCTTTTTGAAAGGGCCAGAACGTAAAATTTTTAGGCTAGGGGGCCGGTAGCAAGCTCGAAGATATTTACATGGCTAGCTAATTCTACTCATAGAGCAACGAAAAAAACCAGGTTCAAAATTTCTTTATTAGGAAGTGATACTTTTACATAATGTTTTTTAATTTACGTAATTTGATTTATTTTTTCGTGTCCATTAACCTCGCGGGCCTGATTAAAAGCAGGCGGCGGGCCGTAGTTTGCCGATCCCTGAACTAGATGATAGTAACGAAAATTTTTGAAAGACCGCCTTTGCTTTGAATTGCAAAAAATAGTGCACACATAATATTAACAACTACATACAGTGTCCCACAAAACGTAAATCGAGGATTTACTGTACGTAATAACGGATTGTACACCGTACAACAAACAATTCAGGATGAATGGCGTAATCCAGGAAACAATAGAACATACATACCACAGAAAGATACGAATCATCGTTGACAATATAGTACGAAGAGATAATATACAGGGTGTACCAAAATGTTCCACTTCCTTAAAAGGCTTCCTGAGGTTATTTGAAGTAACCTTTTCCTTTGTGAAATTGTTCTCCACGGCTTTGTTAAGGACTTATTATAGGAAAATTGCAGACCAATCGAAGCGCGGCTACAGCGGCGCGCGCTGAGACTGGCGTTGGCATTGGACGAACCGGAATCCGTTAGCTGTAGCTACGTTCTGATTGGTCCGTACTTTCCGTTGATAACTCCTTAACAAAGCCGCGGTGAACAATCTCGCGAAGGTAAGTGTTAAGGTAAAGTGCCCTATGCCTGGACAGCATGTTTTTCTATTTTAAATTTTATCACTTTAAATAAACAAAAATAATTTTTTTAGATTTTTAACATACAGTTCAGAGTTTGTAAAGTAATTTAAAATTAAAATGTTTAAAATGTTTACCAAAAATGCAAGATACATACAGTTAACACTAAGATCTACATTGCAGTTTTGAATGGTAAAAGAAAAACTAGAAAATACTTATCATTGGCAATAGAAATAGAAAAAATATAAGAAAAAGGCACGATGGACCCAGTAATTATAATGTATTCATAACTAGTATAAGGCCAAATCTCTTCACAAAAAAGTATGTACCTCTTATGTTCGACTACCTAGAAAGTACTCGCGTAATTAAAACTAGCAATAAGTTAGAAAGTTCCTACATCAAACTTTACATAACGTATTAATGAGAAATTCAGCAAACCTTGGCAGCAGCCCGGCTGGAGAACTCGACTATATATAGGGTGGAAAAAGTAACCCAATTTGACCTACGAGTTTTTGCATTTTGGTTCACAGATGGCGTTGTAATCGACAAAAATCAAAATGGGTAAAAAAATCGTTGAAAATTGGGGATATCTTAAGAAATACACATCAGATCAGAAAAATAAAAGTAGACGTATGTGATATTTTTAAAATGCTATTCAATAACACCATACTTGACCCCCCACCCCCACCTCACGATTTGTGAGAGGCAAGGGGACTCACCTAAATCATGCCATGGATATTTTCTGTGCCATTAAAAATAAAGGAGATGTTTAGGTGGCCTCCTTCAGCTGAGACACCCTGTATATCGCCGAACCTATTCGAGGTTTCTCGAAGGAGCTAACAATACGTGGAATTAGTGAGATACAGGAGCGTTTAGATGTAGGTAGACCGCGAAGCTAGGTATATTCTATGAATATTCACGATCATTCAGCTGCAGCGGCAACTTCTATGCTACGTCAAAAAAATCTTCTGAGGACATTGGAAAGGCATCCACCATGGTTGAAAACTTAATGCGATCTCTTTAGAATAATGGGCGGTGTCAGATCCGCCTATTTCCCCTTCTTGCTCACGTATGCAATCCAGAAGCCCAAAGTTCATCCGGTACGGTCATAGGAAATATTATTTCTCTTCTAACAATACATTGATCGCCCACTCAGCGACCGCCAAAAATTGGGTAAAATCAAAGCAATTTATACAGGGTGAGTCTTGTAACGTGACGATCTCAAATAACTCGTAAGTTATTTGTTGTACAAAAACAATGTTCAAACAAATGTTGTATGGTACCTAGAGGGATATACGGTGCTGCAATCTGATTTTTGTTACTTCGATTTTTTATCAATATATGAAGGTCACCTTCAGTTTTTTTTTAAATAGAATGCCCAATATTTTTACTCGAACTCGGATGAAGCACAAAATTCTACGTAAAAAAGTATTGACCTCCGTGTATCATAAATCTAATAGTTAACGACATATTATCGATATAATTTCCCATATGTATAATAGCTGTTACCTAGAAAAACCCAGTAGGTGCTTGAACTGATATCCCTCAATTTGAATAAGTACATATGGAAAATGATTTCGATAATATCTCGTAATATATCACGAAGGTCAATACTTTTTTACGTAGAATTTTGTGCTTCATCCAAGTTCGAGTAAAAATATTGGGCATTCTATTTAAAAAAAACTGAAGGTGTGACCTTCATATCTTGATAAAAAATCGAAGTGACAAAAATCAGATTGCAGCACTGTATATCCCCCTAGGAACCATACAACATTGTTTGAACATTGTTTTTGTACAACAAATAACTTACGAGTTATTTGAGATAGTGACGTTAGAAGACTCACCCTGCATGATAAAACTAAAGTTGAGACGTTAAGCCTCGCACGCTCATCAGAAACATTTGCATAATAGATTCTATGATTAATATACCCTCGCTCATTATTGCTTTCCACTTTAAACCAACAAATTACATATGCTGCATTTGTAACGTCATATTTTAAAGACACACATCCTTATCTTGTGAACTAGAATGAGAAGAGTACCAAAGTAGCACTACCTGAGAAGGGTAACATCGACTATGTCGCACTTGAGCAGCTGTGTTTACGTTTACTGCCTCGCCTCAGTGGACAACGCATAGAGCGTCGCTAGAAGTGTTGAGATATCCAGTGTCACCAGATTGAAACTTGTGTCCCCACTTTACCTTCTGTGACGATATTCTGACTGTGACTGCTACAAAATGCTTTTTATTGCATCCAATATATTGTTTAGTTTTATAGTTACCCATACAGTACGGACTTACCCCACCGTGATAGTACGGACTTGCCCCGTGTAGTAATATTTACGGGGCAAGATCGTCTGAGTGTTTTTCTCAATAAATTTTACAAAAATACAATAAAAACGGTTTATTTAATGTAAACCTACATCAATATTTGTTGTACTGCCTAAAATAACAACACAGAATATATTAATAACTTGGCATTGGTTGATTTAAGCGAGGAAAACACCTTTATTCTTGGGCGACATCTATGTCGAATAGTTCATACTAACTTACGCTACATTAATAAATACGTTCATATTATAATAAAAATAACCAATTAACGGACTTGCCCCGTAGACGGACTTACCCCACACCACCTTAACACCAGAATCCCCCGTTAAGTGATGAAATAAATTTTTGTTTTACACCCCCTCCCTTAACATTTTATTTTGCAGGAAGATCCGTGCAGTGTAATCATAACAGTTTCGAAGCACTGGCACAACATGCCGCTCATTCTGCGCGGGCATCGAGCCGAAGAGATCGACGACGGTCGATTAAGACGCGTGGTGTCAGGTATTATTGATAGCAGCTCGAACGATATAATTTAATCGTTTTTCGACCGATTCCTGATCGCATGCATGATCACGTTAGGTCTCTCGGCCAGTTTATCCTCAAGATCAATGCGAGATCGGCGCGAGCAACGTTCGAGTTGGTTTGACGCGCTAAAAGGAACAGCAGCAGCCGTGCTATCGATTGACTGTTTCTCGATCGCGAATGTTACTTTTATTCGACTGGCAAGCCAATCCATTGCGATCGCGTTGAGGCAGGCGAAAACAAAATGCGGCGGTGTGTATACGAGACGGTAACTGGCTGTTGCAGCCGGTCCAGAGAACTGAACCGGTTTTCTTCTGCTGCTCAAAAATGCCCCTCGACCGGCTATAATAATTTTAATTGACACCCAGACCAGACCAGACCGCTGAGTATCCAAGATCAGCACGTACGTACGGGGCTGCCTCTTGCAAGCTGTCGTGTTCGGCCGATGAAAAATCAACATTCTCCAACATTTTTACGTAATCATTAATAAATGCTCGCCCGGTCGCCTACTTCGTCTAGATGTCGTTCCCATTCTTCGAATCGCTCGGTCGTATACTAACCGTCCGAGTGAACATTCTCATCGTGAAAATCGACCGGATGGAAAACCGCCGCGCGATCGTTACGTTCGATCAGTTATGGTTATGTTATACATGCATAGAAGAATCATCCGAGAGCCGTGTTACGCGTTTCACGGATATTAAACGAACGCGAGTTTCGGTACGCTCGAACTCGCTGGCCCGGGTGAAAGGAAAACTCTGCGCCTCCATCCTCCTGGTGAAACAGAGAACGAAAGATTCCACGTTGAACCCGACATATTTCGTGCAGATACAGTACACAGTGACGGCCACAACAGTGTGGAGCAAAATTGAACCAATTCTATTTTTTATTACCACGCTTATATATTAGCTTACCGAGTTGTCGTTGTCGTTGTTGTTGTTGTATGCGTCAAATCTTGTAATCGAACTTTAAACCACTTCCTGATGAGCTAGAGACTTGCAACTTTAAACATAGCTGAGAACTGGATGACAATGCAATCTTAAAAAAAAATCAAATTAAAAAAATAACTGTACGTTCAGGAGAAAAAAAATTTTAATATTGACCGTCACACCTCGTCGCGCGACATTCGGTAGTACGTCATCGCGTTCAGCGATCCCCACTCCGCGCGCCAGCGCTCCCTACTCCACTACGCGTTCCCACTCCGACTCATCCCCACTCCACTGGCCCATTTCGCACCGAAGGAGCTCAGTCAGTGTGGTGTTCCGTTCATTCAGTTCCATTTCGGACAATTTCGGACTCCATCAAGAGACGTCGGTCTCTCGGAGTCATCTCCTCATTCTAAGCGTGGTAAAAAACATTAAGACAATTTAAGAACGCCCATATGCTATTCTCGATTTATTAAAATTGTTGAAAATAGAAAGAAAGTTTTATATGGCTTCTGTGTCTTGCAAGTGACGAAGACAATTTTTATATGGCTTGAAAATCCATAGTCTACTCATCAACTTCGAAATTTCTGAAATCTATGCTCCGAAATTCGAAGCATCGAAGCTTAAAAATGTTAACTCTCTATTTACAGTATTTTTTTCTTGACTCGATTTTGCACCAGTTCGAAATATTAACAAAATTTTTTCACATCGATCCACATCTCAATGGAGTTGAGGTGTGGAGCTCGTGCTGGCCATATGGAACAATTACTATTTTGGTGAGATACAAAATGATTTAACGACATGTGCGTTATGTTTTAGGTTGATGTCGTTTTGATAAGTTCGATTTCCAATGCATCTCTCTGCATGTGATAGCAATACCTTGTTTATTATGTACTCACATAAACATAACTGGCCACGATTTCCTGTAAAATCATTTTTGAAACAGGACATTAGTCCGCAGAAGCATTACTGAGACTTTAGAACAGAAGGTACAAATTTTATGAAAATACATATGTATATAATTTAGACATTTTTGCAAGCTTCTCAGCAAACTATAAGTCGTTCGGTATTGAAAATATGATTTGTACGTAAGCAAATGACCGGCACTAGACGTGTATCACGTCAAAACTAGAAGAACAGCGGACTTGCCATTATTTACCGTTATCGGACTTGAAAATTCTTCGATACAGCCTGCCAGTTTCTACTCTCGTAATTATGATAATATCTCGACATAGAAACTACCATACCCGCCGCGACGGTTCATTTAATTTGATACTTGAGGAAAAGGAATCGTTTCGTTTCTGGTTTACCGTTTCCTCTCATCGCATCGGCAAGGTTACGTAGCGGACCCTGCCTTAGTCGCTGTCATATTTCCGATTCTCTTTTACAAGGATAACCTATGATAGTAATAAGCCGAATTGTAGCTCGGTTGTTAACGGTGATGGAAGAAACTTGTAGAAGAAAGTTTCGCATGGTTTAACAAACTGTATCATCCTGTAATTCAGCATTTTACGGAAGTGGAATGAAATATTTTCACAATCGTGGATCACTGATAAAACATTGTAACAGTGAAAATAAACAGCGAAATAAATGGTGGTAACGTGCTGAGGCATAAGAAAGATATAAATGAATTTTTAATATTTATTTTGAACACAATAAAGAATAGTTGAGATAGAGTGTTAGTACAATAGTTTAGTAGTTAGAGATTTTTCTGTTATCTTTGTTCACGCACTCCTTTCTGTTAGAATTTTGTCCAATTATTACAGATTGTCCAACTATTACATTTTTATAGTAGAATAAATCATACATATTTCCCTAGTCATTACCATAATGTTTCTGTTAAATTATAGCAGCATCAGATAATGTTTCCTTTTTATCACGCTTATATTAGTTTGCCGAGTTGTCGTTGTCGTTGTTGTTCTATGCGTCAAATCTTGTAATCGAATTTTAAACCACTTCCCGATGAGTTAGAGACTTGAAACTTTAAACATAGCTCAGAACTGGATGATAATGCAATATTAAAAAACAAATTTTTAAAAAAACTGCATTCGGCATAAAAAAACTTTGAATACTAACTCCTCGTCACACCTCGTCGCGCGACACTCGGTAGTATTTCATCGCGTTCAACGATCCCCACTCCGCGCGCCAGCGCTCCCTACTCCACTACGCGTTTCCACTCCAACTCATCCCCACTCCACTGACTCACTTCGCACCGAAGGAACTCAGTCAGTGTGGTGTTCCGTTCATTCAGTTCCATTTCGGACAATTTCGTACTCCATCAAGAGACGTCGGTCTCTCGGAGTCATCCCCTCATTCTATCTCGCGTATTTCCATATCTTGCGTTTCTATGTATATCTTACTATTTCATACCAGTATTACTATATCGTACGTTCCATCTAAAAAAGACTAAAAAGTAGAAAATAAAATATATAAAAAAACTTTTTAAACCACGCTTATATTAAAATGCACTAAAAAGAAGATATTAATTTTTTTAGGCATTAGTGACTATAAATAAAAGCGTGGAGCGCCCACGAAGATTACGGCAATATAGTTTAGCGCTTCATGCTTTTATTTATTGTCACTAATGCCTAAAAAAATTATTTTCTTCTTTTTAGTGCATTTTAATATAAGCGTGGTTTTAAAAAGTTTTTTTTATATATTTTTTAATTTGAACTATTCTCGTATATCATTATTGATATGCTACCATGGCAATATAATCAAGTTCCAAAAATAAAAAATGTTCAATTTCGACGAGGTACGGATTATGGTTGTTCGATCAATCTAAAATTCTATATAGATTTTTTTTGAAGTGGAAACTTCTTTAGACGCTCCGCGTACACATTTGCTTGGCAATGAATGAGCTTGATCCGTCACGCTCCGAGATGAAACGCTATTCGGGTAAACTCGGAGGAGCCGAGTTTAGTATTGGTCTGCTTTTTAGCCTCTGTCACAAGGATTTTGTTTCGCCAATAGTAACCAAGGTGCCCACTCTGTCCCTCAGTGGCTCGGTCCTCGAGCGAGTTTACCGCGAGACTGGTTCCAAGGGGCAGAGTTGGGCAGGAATTAATTACATGAGTAATTAATTACATCTTCAATTACAATTACATGTAATTGTAATTGTATTTCTGCAATTCCAATTCCAATGACATGTAATTGTAACTGTAATTGTTAGTAGCAGTTACAAGTAATTGTGGCTGGTAGCTGCAATTACTTGTAAGTCTTGTAACTGCTACTAACAATTACAGTTACAATTACATGTAATTGGAATTGGAATTGCAATTACTTTCGCACAACCAGTAATTGTAATTGCGGACCACAATTACAATTACAGTGATTCGTCAAGTAATTGCAATTCCAATTACAATTACATGTAATTGTAATTGTATTTCTGCAATTCCAAATTACAGTAATTGGCAAGTAATTGTAACTGTAATTGAAATTACATTTTGCCCAACTCTGCCAAGGGGGATGCCCCAGTGGCGCACAGTGGGACCTTTCGTCCAAATCGGAGACAAAATCAAAGAACTTTCGATAGAAATGAGGTAGAGCGATGAAATTTTTTTAAAATTAAAGCTGAAACTTTGCAGAATATGGGAAAAATAGGGAGATTATTGTACGAACGTTTTATAACCTTGAGAAAATTCATTAAACTTTCACAATTTCAAGAAAATTGCAGTTTTTTAAATACCACGTGCGGAAAATTTTTTTTTTAACATGCTACACCTTATTTCCTGTAGATTTTTTCACGCTGATTTCAAATCTGGTCTCAAAATTTTTCTACGACCTCCGGATATTGCAAAATCGACTTCTTGAAATTCTACATGTTTACCGAATTTTCTCAAGGTTAAAAAACGTTCGTGCCATAATCTCCCTATTTTTCCCATATTCTGCCAAGTTTCAGCTTTAATTTTAGAAAAATTTCATCGCTCTACCTCATTTCTATCGCAAGTTCTTTGATTTTGTCTCCGATTTGGACGAAAGGTCTCACTGTGTGGCGGGGATAAAATGTTGACAACTACGTAGAGACCTTTGCGACAGTTACGGAGATAATACTGTTTGTCCACCGCATCGATTGCGTAAGACGACTTACAACTTTTCTCACGTCACGCGACTCGACGATTTTGTTCTCGATCTGGCAGGAAAAACAAGGGAGTAATGAGGCTATCCGCAGCTGATAAAACAGTAATCAATGCGATAAAAAGAGAGCTGCTCGCGTGACCACCGTCTAGCGACTTCTCTTTGGCGAATTACACTGAATTGCACTTCTGAGTTCGAGATACCGTTCCGTGGTGCGCGAAGTACGGTCAACCCGTCGCGTCGCGTCGTTCGGCCGTGCTTTACAGTAAAGTCAAACGTCTGTCCGTTACGCTCTATCCTTCGGTAATATGTACCTATAGCTTTAGAAAGTGTGTGCAACCGTTGCGGATCGAAACAACCTCTCTCGCTATGCCCGATACGCGGCTCTTTCCATGAGCCGCGTTTCATTCGATAATTAACACTTTACCGAACACCAGTTGCATAATGGTCTTTCCGGGGGGGATGGTTTCTTTTTCTTTTCAATAAAAGATATCGACTTTCTAGTATTTTTCATTAACGAGACACACGAAATTAATTAATTTGTAGATCGTATACGCTTTTGTTATAATTTGGAATTTCTACAAGCTGTTTTTTTTAAAATTCAGAATATGATCTACTACAATTGGAACATTATTTAAATGTGCACTGTGACTGCAATAACCTTTTCGACATGTTGATCTTTAAGTAATCAATTATTTGTAGTTTGTCAACGTAGACTCGACTTTTCAAGAATGTTGTGTTAATGAACATCGAACTTGTTATTGAGTATACAGACTGTCTTGGGGACACTGTCTTATTATTTTATTTTACGGTTTCAGTGATTAGAACTTTTTTCGTAGTTCGTAATTTCCTAAAAAAGGAGCAAATTTGTATCTATATTGTATGCCTACATGTTCTCCGATAACTATACATTAACAAAACCGAAATAGAATTTCATGTCGGCTTAAACGAAATTAATAACATACGTATTTATTGTAGGGATAGGGGTTAAAGTCTACTGTAGAGAACATACAAATCAAATCTGACCAAAATATCCTAGTTTTTGTACATTTCAATTATCATTCTTATATCTTCTAATTTTTAACCGACTTCGAAAAAGGAGGAGGTTACTCAATTCGATCTGTACGTGCCTTTTTTCCGCTTTTTTTTCTATGCATGTTCACCGATTACGCCGAGATGGATGGACCAATCGGAACGAAACCTTTTGCATCTCGTAGAGTATGTTCCCGGGATGGTCCCGTGCAAAACAAATTTACATTTTTTTATTAATTACGATTTTATTTGCGAAAATGTAGGGTGGTGATACCGTTGTGAACTCCGCTGAATGTTAGATATTAGGAACAGTAACGACGCGACGTCGATTATCGATTGCGGCTTTCAGATATTTATAAATTACGATTTGGAATGTGACGGCTGACAGAGATAAAAAGTGTGAAAAAAGTGTGAAATAAAAAAAATTAAACCGACTTCGAAAAAACGCACTAAAAAGTATAAAATAATTTCAATTTAATTTATGTGAATACACACGAACTTAAATACAATACAATCTTTTCGGAGGCGGCGCAAAAATTAAAAATTTTCCAAATGACAGATGTTGCTGATTTCCAGTGTCGAAAATTTTCAATTTTGCGCCGCCTCCGAAAAGATTGTATTGTATTTAAGTTCGTGTGTATTCACATAAATTAAATTGAAATTATTTTATACTTTTTAGTGCGTTTTTTCGAAGTCGGTTTAATTTTTTTTTTTTTTAATTCAAGTGGGGAAATTATTTTCCCTCAATCTCTTTTTTCCAACATTTATTCGAATAGTATGTGTATACATATAATTTTGCATTCAAATATTATCGTATAATCGCTACATCTAATCAAAATAAAACAATAAAATCAAGCTGGAAGCTTGAACATATTCTTTAATTACCATTTTGTTCAAGATAAGGAAGTGTCCGATGATTTGTGGACGGGAGTGTACATGATATTGCTAATGTTTTACGACAAAAATTAGTTTCGATTTCATACTTCGAAAGCTGAACTTTTGAGCATTGTTTCGAGCACTATGAGTCGGTCCGTGATCCCTGGGTCACCCTGTAGACGACGACCCGCTCAAAATAGAGCCGGCGTGTACTCTAAGGTCATCGATCCCTCTTCCGCGTCACCTGCCATGCCTACACCTTCTATCAAGGCATGGAGCCATAGTAGCATCGCGCGACAGTCCGCTAGAAAATCCGTCGTAACGGTCGAGGGGGATCCGGGATCTTCGCTGAAAATACTCGGGGATCCGGACTAATTTCGAAAGACGCGACTCGCATGTCCGGAGCGCGCGTCATCGGATTCCGATCGAGCAGGGAGAGGCGTAAAAAATCCCCACGGTGTATCGATGATACGACCGAATTAAGGCGGAAGAGAGCAGTCACGTGACGAAAACTAGCAAACAACTAGAATCTAACTAGATTTTTGGTCGCAAACATGGGTTTGCGGCCCGCGGCTTTTTGGCCATATTTGAGCAGATTTTTAGCTGGATGAGGGCTCATTCTAAAGAGGATGGTTCGGCGCAGCTCGCTCGACAAATGATTCAACGAGATTATGTTTGTATCTAATAATATGAGTGTACAAAGTAGAGAAAAATACCCGCAGAATCCAATGTATTTTTCTGTCACAAATAGAACCTCTTGACTGATAAATAAAAGACTTTTATAAAAAAAATTAAACCGACTTCGAAAAAACGCACTAAAAAGTATAAAATAATTTCCATTTAATTTATGTGAATACACACGAACTAAAACTAAACTTAAACTAAACAAAGGAAAAATCATCAAGATTCATCATTGGAGTCCTGAGATATTTAATTTTATGTAAACTCAAAAAAATGAAGGTTTTTTGCAATTATCTGGAAATCAAGGCCGAAACAAAAAAAGTGATAGCGGTAAAAGTTGTTCCATTTGGGGTCCTCTACAGCTGGTTAGCGTTTGGCCGTTTAAAAACGGATGACCCTGTACATAGAAAGAGAAAGCGAAAAAAGGCACATACAGATCGAATTGAGTAATCTCCTCCTTTTTCGAAGTCGGTTAAAAAGCCGCGGGCCGCGTACCCATGTTTCGACCCAAAATCTAGTTAGATTCTAGTTGTTTGCTAGTTCTGTCACGTGACTACCCTTCCGCACTTAACAGAACCGTCCGTCTCTCTCTCTCTCTCCTCCGACGTGGATTCACACGTCTTGCAACGAGAGCGGAATGCCAGAGCGCAAGATATCGATGAGCTTCCCACGCTATTGGCCAGTAGAGCACACTGCGGTATCAGCGAGTTCTTTTCGCGGCGAACTCGTTTCAGTTGGGCGGCCTCCATTCAGCCGTTCCTGATTTTCATTGAAAATTTCAAATTCGTCTAATCATCGTCACGTAACCGCTCGTCCCCAGCGCGGCGCGGCGTCGTCTTCAAAGATCCGAGAACGCGTGGTTGGTCGTTGACCCTTGACTACTATTCGCCGCGTGTGATTCATTCCGACGTATCCCTAACGGCCGGCAATGAATCACACGGGAGAAATTCGTACACGAAAATGATTCAGGAAGTCTTTCGCTCTTCTCGGCTCGACCCGAACAGACGAAAAAGAGCAATACACGTTTGCCTCGCGGCCGAGATGCATGGCGTGGCATGGCGTGGCGTGGCGTGGCGTGGCTCGGCGTACCGTGGCTTGCCTTGCCGTGGCGTGGCCGCTCGGTTAGGGTAGGGAGAAAAGACCTTGAGTCGCGTCACGTGACCACGAAGGTACACGGGAGTTGGGTAGGGCGGTTGCAGAGGGCCTTGACCTTACCGTCGGCGTCGCAGCCGTAGTTATAGCCACCGTCGTCGCGGCCTCTACAAACCTCGACGAGAACAGAGCCACCAGCACAGCCGCGCCACGCTCGATCTTCCTATAATTATGGCTACTCGTAACAGTCCTGCCTGTCGCGGCTCCTCGACCGATTTGTTCGCATAAAGGTTTCCACTGATTTCTAACGTGGCTCCACCTGAGCACCGTTCCCGTTAGTAGAACCCATCGCCTCTAGTAGCACATGTCTGAACGCGTCCCAGCTACGTCGTTCTCTAAATGCAATCAATGCCATTAACCTATCCAGTTAGAACGACGACGCTTGGACGCGTGCTAGTTCGGTACCGTTTCCTACCTATGCTTTGCCCGGACCGGTTGTAAACAAAACGCGTGAGAATCTTCGCCTCTCTACAGGAAGATCGATCACCGTTTCCGGGGGACCGGAAGTAGACCGACCTTGCGGGACACCATCGACGCACACCAGCGGAACTTGGACGCGTGCAGACTTGCGGACGCGTTAGCACGTTTCCTTTCGAGAAACGATATCGGACTCTGAACATTGCTAAAGCTACGAGGGTCGGTTAAATATTAGTCAGACCACGTATTATGTATACAACTGCATAGTCGTTGCCATCTGTGGCAGTCATTGACTTGCGTACAAACGGCGTGCAGTTTTCTGGAAAACTGCGAATGCCGAGTAAAAATGTATTAAGGATGTTCTGGAGGTATAGAGAAAAACAACAAAATTTTTGAAAATTTGACAAGATATAATACTTACTAAATTAATGCAATCACCAAAGTTTGGGTACGATTCACTGCACCGCTTAAGAATTATAGCAACTTAAAGTTTGCACATTTTAACACGTTTTCTTATGGAGAATTCATAAAATTCCACTTCAAACCCTATTTAAACCTTGAAAGAACGCAACTAGAAACTCCAAAAAAGAAAAAAACACACTCAAAAACAAAAATATACTCGTGAATGGCTTTCATTGCCAATATACATATTGATGGATTTCGAATTTCTTGTACTTTTGTCTCCCATTGTACCTCCAGAACATCCTTAAGACGTGTGGGCTGAAAAAGTAATAATTAGACTGCTGATCTTTATGCAAACGTTTCTTAGCTGAATTGCACCGAACTGGAGTGAAATAGAAATTTATTTTCTTCCCTATTATTTTTAGTCGGTTGAGAATAATGTAATAGTATGTTTTTTTTTCTAATATCATTGCTATTTTAAATTACAATTCATTTTCGTCATAAATGTATAAAATCCACAGTCCAGTAATAATTATCGAGATATTCTACAGTTAACCTTTGGTGGAAGTAGGATGGCAAAATTTTTTTTAGTTTTAATTATTTACTAATGTATGTATTTGTAATGTTTCTGATTGAAACGAATCCAAACACGATCTCAATATTGACAAAACATTAATCTTTCAACATTAGTAGGTTCCGAGATATAGGACCTCAAAAATCGCTAAATTTGTCACTGACTGACTGACTGACAGATCATCAAAACCTTTTGGGTACTTCCCATTGACCTACAAGCTTGAAATTTGGTACCTAGGTCCACCATAACAAACACTCAAAGGAATAATTATTAAAGTTTGAAATTTTACACCTTAAAGGGGTTGTATTAAAAAAAAAACATTACGAAATAGGTTATGTATGGAGAAAATGAAATATGCCGCTTTCCCCATAAGGACTCGTGTAAATTCCGGAAAGAAACATCTGCTCTCTTCAAACGTCCGTATAGCGCCATTCGAGGTAGTGGCAAAAAGCTCAAACTGGTAGATTACGATAAGGTAGAAAATGTCACTAAAATTATAACAAAAAAAAATCTAGGTAAAGTTGGGTTCTAATTCGCCGGCACAGTGTTAATCTTTGATACCTACTTGATAATTGACGAAATTTCAACAAAAATTGATGAAATCCCAACAAAAACATCCTGTAAACAGGGCCATTGGTTTAAAAAGTAACGGCCAAGTTTAAATAATTTAGCACTCCATGTAATTCATTAAAAATTAAATAGCGTTCGTTTAAGCTAATTTTTACAAACGCTTTTTTCAGTATTGCAAGAGGTATTTCTAAACAAACGAACTTGGCCGTATATTGTTTGATCTCACAACTTTTTACGGCCATAGGAACTTGGCTCCTGTTTACAGGATGTTGTTGTTGGGATACAATTTGCACCGCGTCTACTAGTTCGAATATTCGAGGTTCCACTAAATCGTAGATTAAACAATTAAATACGATCCATCCTGTATCATTTTAATCGAAAAAAAATATATAAAAAAAACTTTTTAATAACAAACAAATAATCGAAAAATGACATCTACAAAAAGTGGTTCATAGTTGAGCACTCTACCCTAAAGTTTTTATTTGGCTTCTATTAATATAACATATTTTGATGATCTGATTGCAGACGTGACAGCGTCCTGTGAGGACCAAAGACGAATGACTAGGAGGGAGCGTTGACGGGAGTTGGCGGAGAGTTAACAGAGGCGAATTACTGCAACCGCGGATAGATTCCACTCAGGATGCCGCAGAGTTTTGCAATCGTCCAGAGGGTCCGAGTCGCGTCACGAGCGTACTGCAGGGTAACCAGCTGAGGATGTCGGAGCAAAACGGGCCCAGTGAGGGCCCAGGGCCGGGTCCAGGACCAGGTCCTGGCTGGTGGCCTACCTCGCAGTCTTGGAAGACTAACTCCGCCGCGTCCGCTTCCTCGTCCGCTGGCTCGACTGCTTCAGACAGCTCCGCCTCCGTCTCTGCGTCCTGCACCGCCTCTACCTCCTCCCTGGCAACTACCACTTCGGCTACCCCCTCGTCCAGCTGTTGTTCCTCGACTCCCGGCGGACACTCGTGCACCATCACCGCGGCCCGCACCTCCGAGACGGGCAAGAACGTCTCTGTTACGACGATCAATGTACCTCCGAATCAAGACTTACACGATGGTACGCTCACTATCATTTGCACAATCTCCGGTACATTGTTAAATTCTCGCGTAACAGCTTTTTCGAGTAAACTATACTTTACCGGACTCAAAATTTGTGCCTTTCTCTTATAAATTATGATGTATTTGGTATGTAATCCAGTAGATTTGTACCCGGGGCGGCTGCAGATCGAAGTTTCGAACTTGTAGGATCAATGGTTCAGAAGTTATGCTTGCTTAAAGTTGAGCAATCTGCAGTGTTTTCGACAGGTACCGGCGCCGCCATATTGGTTTTAGTGACGACCGCGTACCCCCGACCTAATCACCAACCAACTAATTAATTATTCTGCTCGGTAAGCGGCGCGCGACCGTCACTACAAACCAATATGGCGGCGCCCCTACCTGTCAAAAACACTGCAGATTGCTCAACTTTAAGCAAGCATAACTCCTGAACCATTGATCCTACGGGACCGAAACTTCGATCTGCAGCCGCCCCGGGTACAAATCTACTGGATTACATACCAAATACATCATAATTTATAGGAGAAAGGCACAAATTTTGAGTCCGGTAAAGTAAAGAGCAGCCGCGTTTTCCTTACAGGAGCTGACTCGAGCACAGCTCCATAATTTAATGAGAAGTTAGAGTCGATCTCATAATTGATTACACACACTTCAAATATGAATGTTGGCTTGGCGAGAAAGTAATTTCGGTATTTTACGGTGAAATAAAACCGAATTTCTTAATTCAAGCGATGAACTATAATCGATAAAATATTTTCTTGTTTTTTCGTTTTGGCAGGAGATCATCGAACAAAAGGGAAAATATCTTATTCATTAAAGTTCATTGCTTAAAATACTGAAATTACTTTCTTGCCCGCCCGTTAGTTTATTTATACATGGTCCAAACGACTTCAGTTTTTCTGCCAATCGGTCTTTCCGCCAATTTATTATTCGGGTACACAATTTTACTTTTATATACAGTTTATTTCAATGTCAATCGGTGTGATTGTCGAGTATTCTCTTTATATAAGTGGAAATACGAGATGTCTTTCAAAAAGCAACGGAAATTTTGGTTTTTCGTAAAAAAAAAACTCGTGTCGATCGTGTACAGGTGTAAGAATATTCACTGTTATTTCAGGGAAAGGTATCTGCAAGTACCTCACCGGCCAGAACGGCGTGACAGTGTCGGTAGTTTCGAGCTGCGGGTCTGTTCTTGGATGCGGGAACGCGAACGTGGTATCCACGACAGGAATTGGGACAAGCACAGGCACCCATAGTATAGGCATCGGGATTGGAGTCGGTGTCCTCGGTCAGAACGCCGTCGAAAATGATGCCGAGGATAGCGACGGTGAAATAAGCAAGATTGATTTCCGAGGCGTCAATTTACGTACAAAGAAGAAACGGGATGTGTCCGGGAACGGTGAGAAAATCGGCGACGGTGATGTCGAAGACGGGAATGGCTGTTACGATGGAAACGATGTCTCGCAACAGCAGCCTGAGAGACCCATGTCGTGGGAAGGTGAATTATCCGATCAAGAAATGTCTTCCAATACCATCACGAATCAGGTAAATATTGCTCACTCGACTACTGTTCAACCCTTTCCGGTCCCATGTCGATTCTGACTTAATCCCTTGCCGTACTTTGACGAGTCTGACCCGTGATGAGAATTTCGGGCCAAACCTGAACATTGCGAGTCAGGCTCGTAGTCGTAATATCATGTCAAACATAAATATTGCAAGTCTGACTCGTATTCAAAAGTTTGCTATTTGTTTCAAGTTTCGACAACACGACTCCGCCGCACTATGGGTCAAACCGACGAAATCTGTGTCAATATCAAAGAACTTTCGATAGAAATGAGATAGAGCGATGAAATTTTTTTTTAATGAAAGCTGAAACTTTGCAGAATATAGGATAATTATGGAGATTGTGGTACGAACGTTTTTTAACCTTGAAAGAATAAGTTAAACTTGCACAATTTCAAGAAAATTGTGGTTTTTCCAATACCACGCGCGGAAAAAATTTTTTTTAAACATGCGACACATCATTTCCCGTAGATTTTTTCACGCTGATTTTAAGTAAACGTTGAAATACTTCATTATGATTATTTTTAATGTGTTTTATATATGAGAATACAATATTCCTTCAAACTAATGGGTTACCAAATCATTTCAACGAAAAAATGATTTCATAAGTTGTGTTCACAAACATCGATTTCTTGCAAAATCCTAAGGTCCTAGACAAATTTTTAAACCAGATTTGAAATCAGTGTGGAAAAATCTACGGGAAATGATGTGTCGCACGTTAAAAAAAAATTTTTTCCGCGCGTGGCATTGGAAAAACCACAATTTTCTTGAAATTGTGCAAGTTTAACGAATTCTTTCAAGGTTAAAAAACGTTCGTACCACAATCTCCATAATTATCCCATATTCTGCAAAGTTTCAGCTTTTATTTTAAAAAAAATTTCATCGCTCTATCTCATTTCTCTCGAAAGTTCTTTGATTTTGACACAGATTTCGTCTGTTTGGACCATAGTGCGCCGCTCCAGCTCGTTTCGCGAACATTTGTGAATTCGTGCGAGTTAAAAGGTACGGCAAGGAGTTAAAATCACACTTCGTTTCAGCTAGTCTTGTGCTGAACTCGACTCGACACGGAGTTTTTGCTTATTTTTAATCGGTGTTGATGATTCCGAGAATCACATTTCTGGGATACGTATATAAGTAGAATGAGTAGAAAGATTTTATTTGTTAGAATTATGCAGTCAGACTACGGTGCTGCCGGAAAATAGTCAAACAAATGCGGACTAGCTAAGTCCGCGAAGGGTTAGCCCTGATACCCTCCTCGGGTGAAAATTAATCTATTTCTTTGTTGCTATACTGAAAATGTAATCTCTCGTTTTTCCGTGAATGTGTTGTAATCTGAGGTTACGAATAAGACACAATTTGCTGAACTAGAACCGGAGAGTAAAGTGTTGATTTCTCTGCAGGACACGCACGAGGAAACATCGATGGAAGGTGTTCAGGTTTGCGGTTCGAGTCCCGGGCCCATGGAGCAAAAGTTCCCCATAAAACCGGAGCCAGACTTCCGATCCAGTCCGGGGTTCACGTTAGGCTCCTTCCACGACGCAGGGATATCTCTGAGCCATGGTCAGCAGATGCAACAGCAACAGCAGCAGCAACAGCAGCGGAACATAGAGAACATCGAGCAGACACAGCAAAGCGATTTGCCTCTTCTTGTGGGGAAACTGCTCGGCGGTTACAACAGCTCCACCCCGAACCACAGTCCTGTGTTGAACCCCAGACATCACTTGACCAAACATAGCCACACGAGATCTCAGGTATTGCGAGTAAACCGAACAGATTCGCTTACATTTACTCGTTTGCAATTCAAAATTGTACGTACAAATCCCGACGTTATGGTATTGCTCAGGTGCCGTCACCAGATTCCGCGATTCACTCCGCGTACAGTGTGTTCAGCTCGCCGACACAGAGTCCGCACGCAGCCCGGCACTCTGCCCTAGGCGCAGGAAGTCCAGTCCCGTCTTCGTCGCTGTCCCTCTCCCGACACAGCTTCAACAACTCGACTTCCTCGTTATCGTTGTCGCTGTCGCATTCGCTCTCGAGAAACAACTCGGACGCCTCGAGCAGCTGCTACAGCTACGGCTCTCTCAGTCCACCTACGCATTCTCCCGTCCAACAACCGAGGCATCCGCAGCATCATCAACACCAGGTTGCTCAAGGAAGTCCGCTCCACTTGCCGGCCACGGCTTCGTCCAGTGTTCCCCATCACTATTCCTCATCCGTGCCCGGTTCCGAGCTTTCTCCCGAAGCACATCCCACCGGAGACGACCAGGAAGACTGTCGAATACCCTCGGCTCCATCTGGTATCTCTACCAGACAGCAGTTGATCAATAGTCCCTGTCCAATATGCGGAGACAAGATCAGCGGCTTCCACTATGGGATATTCTCCTGCGAGTCATGCAAGGGATTCTTTAAACGCACCGTCCAGAACCGGAAGAATTATGTGTGCCTTAGGGGCGCCGGTTGTCCGGTCACCGTCGCCACCAGGAAAAAGTGTCCGGCATGTCGGTTCGACAAATGTCTCAATATGGGTATGTTGGAATAAATAGTGGACTCAGAAGCCAATCAGTGCACGTCCCCGAGCATGGAAACTAAAACAATGAAGTCTTTTAGAATGTACAGTAATCCCGCGATCTAAGGCCGCTATTAGACTAGGCCATTGGTGGCGCCACCGAATTGAAGAGCTTTTATGAATCGGTAACTGGTGGTACACCAGGCGTTCATTCCCGCTGTCGATGCAACGCTGAGCGTGCTTTTATTTATTTTACAATAAACGTGGTGGTACTTTGAACGTCAATGTCGTTAATTGTTCATGTTTTCGCGATGCTGGTGGCGCAACTTGGTGGCTTTGTCCAATAGGCTACTAAGCGCGACGGAGCTTTCCGATCCAAGCTATACAGGGTGACAAGAAATAACGGAGTTAAACATTTGTTATTATAATTCTGTCAAATCGACGAATTTTGAAAAACGAAATGATAACAACCATAACATAGACCTTTAGTATTCATATATTTATATATTTAAGAAGTTTCAAAGTGTGGCCACCCTTTGTGAGCCGATTCAGAGGCTCCAACGTGTTTTGAAATTTTCGGCTATGGGCCGCAGCTCTTCTGGCGACATTCGGTCCCACACCCGGCGCAGAGATTTTTTCAGCGACTCGAAACTTTTATGGGGCTGAGTACAGGCTCGGGCCTCCAAAATTGAGCAAACGCTGGAGTTTATAGAGTTGAGATCCGGTGAGTACGGCGGCCATTCCGCAGATGTGATGAAACCTGGAAAATGGGATTTGCTACGGTTTTCGTGGATCAAGGAGTCAAAATCAACCAAGAAGTGTATCGACGGGACATTCTCGAAGCCGTCGTACTTCTGTAGGCCCAACAGCACCTCGGCGATCCGGAGTGGACGTTACAGCAGGATTCCGCGCCGGCCCACAGGGCGAAAACGACTCAGGAGTGGTGCAAAGCCCATTTTCCAGGTTTCATCACATCTGTGGAATGGCCGCCGTACTCACCAAATCTCAACCCGATAGACTACAGCGTGTGATTGATTTTGGAGGCCAGGGCCTGTGCTCGGCCCCATAAAAATTTGGAGTCATTGAAAAAATCTCTGTACCAGGAGTGAGACCGAATGACGCCAGAAGAGCTGCGACCCATTGCCGAAAATTTCAAGACACGTTTGAGCCTCTGTATCGGCGCAAAGGGGGTGGCCACATTTCGAAACTTCTTAAATATATGAATACTAAAGGTCCATGTTGTGGTCGTTATTATTTGGTTTTTCAAAATTCGTCAATTTGACAGAATTATAATAAGAAATGATTAACTCCGTTATTTCTTGTCACCCTGTACAAGTACACAGCAGTGAAAACATTGCGCGTAATCCGATACCGGGTCGAGAATATCGGCGTGAACCGCTAATAATCCAATTAAGTACAGAAAAAGTAAAACTAAATTGCTATGGTTCGAACAAATGGATATGAAAAGATTTGACTTACACTGATTATAATCTTCTGAGTCCATCAAATATTACTTGAAATACAGCAAAAACCTGTTTGATGCTTGCAAGGTGGATGATTGCTTTCGTATTGAATACAATACTGAATAGCTTTAGTGACTGAAGAGCTTTAGTGGTGAGTTGAGTGTTGAATGATAACTGTAACATATTGAATTTAGTACTGAATGAGCTTTAGTGTTGAAAGATATATCGTTAAAGAGTAACACCTTGTAAGCACGTAACAGGCTTGTAGTTCCAACGAAGAGCTCGTAAAGATGTTATTGACACGCATTGATTTCCACAGGTATGAAACTCGAAGCAATTAGAGAGGATCGAACGAGAGGGGGAAGAAGCACTTATCAATGTACCTACACTCTGCCAGCGAATTTGGTTGGTAGTCCTGCCGGCGGCATGACCGGCGACAAACTAGGTGCTGGCGGGAACTGTAGTCCGGCTCCAGCTGGTAGCGAACATCATTATTCTGTTAGGCATCATTCAAATCATTCGCATAAGATGCAAGTAGTGCCGCAGCTTCTGCAGGATATCATGGACGTGGAGCACTTGTGGCACTACAACGACAACGATCGAATGTCTGGTGTACAGCCAGGTGGTGGTGGGAGTGTTTCCAGAAACAACGATGCTATGCTGTTAGGAGGTGTGGGATCTGGAACGGGGAACGATGCTGGGTCAGGAGTAGAGTGCTCTTCGAATGGGACCGCGGGGAATGGGAATTTAAATAACAGAAGAGATGGCAGATCGTGTCCCAATATTTCTAGTGTCGGCAACGACCAACGGGCACCACCTGTCAACAGTAATTCTCAGTTAGGGAACAACACGAACGGCAATCCGACTCAGCATCCCGATTTCCTCTCGAATCTTTGCAATATCGCGGACCACCGACTCTACAAGATAGTGAAGTGGTGTAAAAGTCTGCCGTTGTTCAAGAACATCTCGATCGACGACCAGATTTGCCTGTTGATCAACTCCTGGTGCGAGCTGCTGCTCTTCTCGTGCTGCTTTCGCAGCATGAGCACGCCCGGTGAAATTAGAGTGTCTCTCGGCAAGTCGATTACATTGGAACAAGCGAGGCAACTCGGCTTGGCGACCTGTATCGAGAGGATGCTCGCATTTACCAATAATCTGAGAAGACTCAGAGTGGATCAGTACGAATACGTTGCGATGAAGGTAGTTGATAAATGAATGCATGCAGAGTGGTGCGCGGTAAATTGGATCAGTGTTGTTCACGTGAACTGTAAGTATTTCCAAACAATGGAAAAGGAAGAACTTACAGTATCCTCAGAGACACGAAGGTGGCCTTCAGTTTTTTAAATGGAATGCTATATGTTTTTTTACGTCATATAACAGCGCGGGTGAAGACGAATTCACTCATATGTAACGCAATCACTTCCAAGGTCATACAAGGTCAGAAACAAGAGAAAAATGTTGGTCCAATTTACCGCGAACAATTTGCACATCGATGGACGATGAAAAGATTGAATTACGAGGCAACGGACACATATCTTGAGATAATATACAGGGTGTCCCAAAATTCCTTCAACAGCCGGAAATGGGAGGTTCCTGAGATCATTTGAAGCAACATTTTCCTTTGCAAAAATGTTATCCGCGGCTTTGTTTAGGAGTTATTAACGAAAAACACTGTTGGCCAATAGACAGTTGGCGCGCCGAGCCGACTGTGCCAACTCGCGTCTAGGTCGCGCTCTGATTGGTCAGTGTTTTTCGTTAATAACTTCTAAACAAAGCCGTGGATAACATTTAAGCAAAGGAAAATGTTTCTACAAATGATCTCAGGAACCTCCCATTTCCGGCTGTTGAAGGAATTTTGGGACACCCTGTAGCTCTGTCGTTAATGTTCGATCGTTGTACCCCTCAATAGTTTCTGTTGTTACAATATTCTTTCCGTAACTGTCGTATATTAGAGTCTGCCGAGCGACAGTTCTAGAGGAGGTAATTTTTTGTAGTGTGCCAAACGTAGAGCAGGATAGCGATTGAAAGAGGACTCGTTACAGCTTAGACTTTTAAATTCAAGAATTAAATTTCTTAGTTTTTGTTAGGATTAGGGTTGGGGAGATGTTTTTTACAGTTACGGAGAGAATACTGTACTAGCATTGTTCTATAACAGGTGGTAAGAGCTAACGATGCAAGTCTAATGACGCAATGAATCATTGAGAGAGGTACTTTATATTCTAACCAGTAAGCACAGCATTCGTTGCAGATCCAATCTTTTCAGATTCCATCAATAAATATGCAACTAGTGCTATTAATTGAATAAATGGTGTGCATTACTGTCCATTAGGTGATAGTGCTATTAACCTCCGACACGAGTGAATTAAAGGAACCAGAGAAAGTGAGGGCGTCTCAGGAGAAGGCTCTTCAGGCGTTGCAACAGTACACTATAGCAAGGTACCCTGAGATGCCTGCTAAGTTCGGCGAATTGTTGCTGAGAATTCCAGACTTACAAAGGACGTGTCAGGCAGGGAAGGAATTGTTAAGCGCGAAACGTGCGGAAGGAGAAGGCAGCTCGTTCAACTTGTTGATGGAATTGTTGAGAGGAGATCATTGAATCTTCACCATAGCCGTAAGTTATTAACACTTTAACAGTTGGGGCGTTAAGAACCGATTCCGTAATTAGTAGGAACTGCGGATCTGTATGCATGTGTAGCAAAATTGAGTAGACGAAATTCAAAATTGCTGGAAAATTTAAAAAATTATATAAGATATTAATATATCATTTCTCCACTATTATAATCATGAAGGGAAGAAATAACATTCAATTTAATTTCTATTTCTTGCAATCGATGCAGACAATTTTTATTTTGCATAAAGATCCGCAGTGTACTAATTAAACTTCACCGGTTCAACATGACTGTGTTGTGCCAAAATGACCTGGTATTCATCAAAAGAATTTGATCGAATTATTTTGTTACTAAAACTTTAAATTTGGTTTTCCTTTTCAGATTCCACGCTTATAGGGGCCATAAGCTTAGGGAATCGGATACGTTAGATAACCAAGAAACGGACAGAATTAGAAAAAAACAATCCATAAACCTTACAGTCCATGATACATTAGTGGTGGGTGAAGGGACTACATTCTTATAGAACTAATTAGAAAGGCGAACTGCTTGACGCGTCAAGCGAGAACGAGGAACGATGTTTTTTCTTTTATTTCGTTCTTTATTATTATAATAATTATATATATATATATATAAATATATATTTTTTTTTTAATTAAAATGCTTCCACGTGTGGTCGTCGCGCTACGCGGCTCCACCAACGAAACACGAATTTCGAAGCGGCCTATGGTATGCTCGAAATGTCCAACATGCACATATATACCTGTGCAAAAGAGACTGAAAGTATAATCGAAGGAGAGATACAGAGCATTTAATTTTACGATAGTAGCAATGTACAGAGATTGGCGGATTGACAGAGAGGTAGGGAGGGAATGAGTGCGAAAAAGAGAGAACTCGAGCAAAAGAGAGAATGAATGCGAACTGAGTGAGAGTGCGAGAGAAAGTCGAGAGGTATCACATGGCATAAAAATGCTAAATTTTATTAGATAGGTTCGGTCGGGCTCGACCAATGAACGACGAATAACAGAGTTTTACCCTTAACGATTATTCTAATGATAAAACAACCAGTATTTTGTATTGTTCTGCGCTTACTTAAGAATGAGACACGGAACGATGTCTTGTATCCCGGTAATGAAGTGTACTTAAAAACATGAGTCGACCAATTGTTTACTTATAGTGCAGTTAATCATGTAATAATTACTAGTTATTAACGTGTAGCCTACCGTATTGTTCACGGGACATTACGATTTTTTTTATCTATCACGCAAATACATCTCTGTCTCTCTCTCTCTTTTTTTTTATTCTCCGTAAATAATGTTCTAACGCTGCTCCAACGACGAATGGAAGATTTTTCGTTGACGTTGACGGCAACGGGCGCGTTGTCTGTTGTTTTGAATCGCACGGGAACACTCGCTACGGTTTCCTGTTTTTTTTTTGTAAATAAATTTTATCTTCTGGAACATTGATTTTTTCGAATCGAGCGCCGATCGGGGAGACACTATCGGATATGTAATTTCTGTCGAGACGATAATTGTTTGTTGTAAAATTGTATTAGATTGGTGCACAAATAATTGCGATTCTCTCGTCTGTTTAAACTTCAGCGATTTTTCTGAAGCGACGTTTTATCCAATTGCTTTAGTACATCAATGAAAAGTTAATAGCTCCATCTTTGCGTTCTGCCTTTTGTCGTAACTGAAGATCGACAAATTATTACGGGAGTTCAGATTAGGATACAAGTTCGGTTAGGGGACTATTAACTCCTTGCCTTACGATGTAAAACTTTTTTTGTAATTCTTAATTTCCTAAAAAAGGAGAAACTTTATATCGATTGTACGCTTATATGTTCCCCAATAGCTGTACATTAAAGGAAATGAATAGCATACATATTTATTAGACTCTGTTCAGACTCTTCATCACGAGTCTGACACGATATTGTAAGGCAAGGGGTTAATAAGCATATAGCTCAACACTGGTTTGAAAAATTGCGTGACTGAGATACAAGTATCGAAGATGAAGAGGTTCGTTAACGTCCTGCAATTGATGATGATGAAATAAAGATTATAAGCATCCGGAGGATTAGCTGAAATTGGCGATTAAATTGAAAAATGTTATAGCTTTAAAATTTCAGAACTAGAACGCACAGACTGCAATTATTTTTGTGCCAACCTAATACAATTACTCTGTCGTTCGGAGACTAAGATCGTTTATTCTTTGTCATGTTGAAATTGAAATGTTGAAACCGGTGATCGACGATCTTCTTTATTTTGTTAAATGCTTAAGACGGCACACAGGCGCGAAACACCTGTTGCCTCTGTAATGGTGCAATTTCTGAATTCGAGATTGAATGTGTAGAAGCCATTCGAATAATCATTGGTAGAAAGGAGCTGGAGTCTCCCGTTTAGAAATAAGAATACTCACCTTCGTCATTGGTACTTCAATGAGACCGTCGTATCAACGCATCGTTCTTCTTGTTAAAGCAATGATCAAGTCTCTTTCGGCTCGTTGGTGAAAACGTTACAACACGCGGTACATGATCTGTCGACTGGGGATCTTTATGCAGTATACCAATCCTCTTCGTCAGTTGCAAGAGACAAGAATTCAGTAGCTTTATTTCTTCTCTTGACGGTTTTAGCAAATTGAAAACTAAAGTCTTCTGAAGCTTTTACTATCTTGTGTCTAAAATTCGCAGTCTATAGAATTGTCTTCCCGTATTTCTATCAGGTTTCTTCGTATCAAAATTCCATTCGTTTCATTGTGTGCTGGGGTGTTCATCAAATTAAAGGGATTTGGTGGTAAAATAGAATTCGTTGCTTTCCTAAATAAATTTTACTTCAATTGTTGTTTTTTTCATACGGAACTTTCTTGTTGATTGCGTGTAGTGGAACACCCTGTGCAAACTTGAATATTTTTAAAGTTCTGTTCGCGTCAAATCCAGTTTCTATTCTCGTGTCCAAGAAACAGCAGTTTTAAAAGTCGAAGAAATACGGAGCAAACGTTGAGAAAGAGAGTGTAAGACACGAACAGAATTCATGCGAGACGTTCAGTTAGAAAGGTAGCTTCGATAATTGAGCTTATTTCAACTTGTAGCCTGCGAGAATCCCCGAGAAGAATTTTGTTTTGATACTGCCATTGTAATCATCTTCAGGTACGAGACAAAGATTGTCATAATTATACTGCGGATGTTATGCATTTATGATTGGAATGAATTAGGTGATAGAAAAATTAGACGCAACATCGGAAGAGTATAATAGTACTGGTATATTATTTACAAGCTTCTAAAATAATCAAGGGAAATAATTCTTTTTACCTCCCATTTCTTGTAACCGATGCAGACAATGTTTATTTTGCATAAAGATCCGCATTCTAGCGAATAATACTATTATACCGAGCAGGAGGCGAAAGGGAAATTTTTGTACGAACGATCTGTGGTGAAATTCTTCTGTCGATAGAAGTATTACTAGCACGGCAATTAGCCGAGCATTAGGAAAAACGAAATGAGAAACTGAAACATTTGTGCCTTCAATAAAATTTAGTATTTTAATCCTTTCACAAAGAATAAAAAAAGCAACTCTTTTTATCAAATTTGTGATGGAACGTAGAGAAGCAAAGAGGTCTAAATAAAATGGATAAGAAATGATAAATAGAAATATTGTAAATATTTTATATAGAGTTAACGATCGACAGTCTGATTAAGATTAATTATCGACGAGGACCTTTACGAGCGGTTGTCGAGTCTTCGATAAAGCTTCGACTATTCGTGACAGTGTTATCTTTCGTTGAGGAATAGGGTTTCAATTGAAACTTTTCAATGACTCGGTGGAAACTGACCAATCTGAATTAATAGACAGCGATCCTCGCAAATCTGACCCACAGACAATATTTCGAACACTTGCATAACAATTACGTTCAATTAACCCATTCAATCGATTAAATCTTTTCTCGCTTCCCAGTTCACTCAAGCTGGAAACACGTCTGCTATCACGCGATAAAATCAAACCGATTTTACATTTTATTAAATTTATTATTTTTCTAACTTTATGGGAAAAGTGTATTGTATCGAATGAGTCATTGAAAATAGAATATAAGCTTTTAAAAGAATGAGTGGCAGGGAACGTGTTGATCTATTATTGAGGGTATCAGTAACTCCTCGAATCAGAAAACCAATTCCGAACTGTGAAATTCGTTTTTGCCAGAACGGGGAGCTTTATGGATCTTTATGCATTCACAGCAAAATTGAGTAGATGAGATATAAAATTGTCGGAAAATTTAAAAAATTGAAGATGTCGACATATGATTTCTCCTCTTAAGGAAAGAAACAACATTCAATTTAATTTCTATTTCTTGCAATCGATGCAGACAATTTTTATTTTGCATAAAGATCCGCAGATCAATTTTCCATAAACGTGGCTGGTTTATTTGAATTTTTCGAAGCAGATCATATATTGATAAACTTTCAACGATGGCACTCAGGCATTATTCGACTGAATTAATTATTAGCCGCGTAAGTCGAGGACTTACTGTATACACATATCAATGTATCTGTTAAAGTTAGATCAAGCCGATCGATTCTTACTTTTATCACTAGCGACAAAAAGTTGAATGGGTTAAATGAAAATTGAACGACAGCGACTCACAACTGAAATAGCGACGGAGACAAGATCTAGCCAGTATTTACAACAGAAAGGATTCTAAGGGCGAGCTTCAATCTTCATTTTTAATTGGTGCCGTGAATTAGTTTCTGATACAGCTTTTCATATGGCTAACCGCATATTGATCAACGACGTGAAAGAAGAATGGAACGGCACCGATTAAAACTGAGGGAAACGCGAAGTGAATAATACTGTAAATAAACAAGAAATACAGAATAATATTTTGTTGCGACGAGCGTATAAAGAGTATGGGTAAAGAAAAATTGGGGAAGATCGAATGTGCGAGACTGTGAATAATACGTAGTATCGTTTTAAACGGGAGAGCACGAAATAAATTTATAAAAATATTAATTATACATCTTGTTAAAACGTAATTAATTTACAATTCGATTAAGGAGACAAATAATATTTATAAACTATTTGTAACTCGATCAGCATAAACTGTCTTCCGTTTGATAGAATAAGGTAATCGATCGTATAACAGAGGAAATCATTTATCGATATTTGTTTGCTAATCATGACAATATTTGGACGATCAACTGTGAAATCGGTGTAATTTTCTAATACAGGCTCTTTTCTAATATGCGGAGGTGGTGCGATGGTGAATTCTGGACACAAAAATAAGAAGAACAACTCGCATAACTATATGTTTATATAAACATAAGTGGTTAGGTGAAGGTGTAATAAGGTTTTTCGTATTTCAACAACAGTTTGCTGTTATGAACACAATCGGTTATTGGTTTACTGTTTATCTGTAGATTTCGCGAAGATTATAAAATACATACATTGCTTGTATCAGGTACAGAGACCATATTGAAAAAAAAGTGATTACTTTAACTATTCCCTTTGAAAATGGACAGACATTTTCCAAGTATTTGTGCCTAGAATTTATCTCCACAATGTTTTCCTTGTATTAGGAAACCCCTCCATAATAATTGGAGAGCTCAGCCAAGATATTATTGATGTAGCTCATCAAAATAGCTTCAGCTATGAAAATTCATAAACTATAATAATAATGATAAAAGAATTCCAGTTGAAGTAGTGAATTCAATAACGATGGGCAATGTGTAATGACTCGGTGTTAGTTTTCAAGTGTTTTGAACCGAGATTTGAAAAAAATTTTTTTAAGTTTTACATCGAAACGATTATTAATAGAAACTGTGGATCCGTGAATACATCGTAGATCATGGCGGAATAGCTTAATTTATCTCCCCGAAAATACTGTTCTGTAAGTGTCTGTACGATTGTTACATTAGATTGTTTTCTAAGAGACGGGTGATCTACGAAATTGTTATTTTTATAAGTACTCGATCGTGAAGTCGATTGATCGATAGAAAGACAGGTTGCGCGAGTGTAATCACAAGAACATTTCATATTCCCGATACAGACAGATGGCTATTTAAACGCTATTAGAGGGTAGTTTTATACATACATGATCATTAAGAAATAAAGAAATTTTTACAAAATATCTTGTTCCGCCCTTTTAATACTTTCCACAAATTTTTACTTATTAGTAGCCAAATAATGCCTGCAATAATGTTCTTTAAGAAAGGATTTCAGATCAATGCGAACATCTAAATACAGTCAAGCCTTAATTGATCTAAGAAAAACCATCGGGCCCGTGCTGTTTCTTAGATCCTGTGGTTCTACTATTTCGTTGTGACAGACATTTATACAGTTAGACAGGGCAGGTCGCACTAATATTAGTGCCACCGACGAGTATACCTCGTCTGTGTTAGTGCGACGCAGGCAGAATCCAGGACCGAGCTCCTTCCATCTGCCCGGCAGCTCCTAGGCATTTTCTCTCTGCCCTCCCTTAGTCCCAATGTTTACGTTTGACGTCCCCATTGTCCCCATTGGACAGAATTGGACTCTGATCCAATCGGTTGAGTATTGGTTTCTACGTCACTGCCGTTCCTGCAAGGACCTTCTTCTTATCTCACCACAATGCACGTCTAATATTGTAATATTGTTGGTGAAAAATAAAGAATATCAGTTACTACAGTTAATGTGTTCTTTTTTCCCTCATCCTGCACATGAATACTTGATAGTAGAGATAGATTAAAGGTTGGCGCACACTAGACAGCACCGCTCCGCACTGCGACTGCACGCCGACCGCCCGCTTCCGCTGTTTTGACTTTCTTCTATTTAGTTTCAATGGAAGTGCGCACACCTAACTTCGTAGCGGTACGGAGGCGTGCTGGCGCTGTGACGTTGCTGTTAGGTGTGCGCACTCCCATTCAAACTAATAGAAGAAAGTCAAAACTGCGGAAGCGGGCGGTCGGCGTGCAGTCGCGGTGCAGAGCGGTGCGGTCTAGTGTGCGCCAACCTTAATAACTTCGAAAATTTGAATGGAGAAACTTTTTTCAAATTGGACAAAAATTAAGTTTTGCATTAGCAGAATATTCGTTTTCTATAAATTTTCGGCCACCTTCTTTGATATTCTCCTAATACAAGTCACTTTTCGAGATTTTCGAAAACTTTCGAACGTCTGACTTGACGTTGAGTTGTACTACTGAATTTCGAATACCTCCTTCGATGTCATGTTCTCCTAATACAAATTAAATTTTCGATACATTCGAAATTTTTCGCCCATTTTCGACCGTCTGACTTGTCGTTGAGTTGTACTACTGAATTTTGAATACCTTCTTCGATGTCATATTCTCCTAATAAGTTGTACTACTAAATTTCGAATACCTCCTTCGGCATCATGTTCTCCTAATACAAAACTCAATTTTCGAGGTTATCGGAAAATTTTCGAAAAATCGAACTTTGTATTAGGAGAACATAATGCCGAAGGAGGTATTCGAAATTCAGTAGTACAACTCACCGACAAGTCAGACGGTCGAAAATGTCGACAATTGAATTTGTATTAGGAGAACATAACATCGAAGGACGTATTCAAAATTCAGTAGTGCAACTCAACGACAAGTCAGACGGCCGCAAATTGGCGAGTTTCCGAAAATCTCGATAATTGAATTTGTATTAGGAGAACATGATGTCGTAGGAGGTATTCGAAATTCAGTAGTACAAGTCAACAACAAGTCTGACGATCGAAAATTGGCGAGAATTTGCGAAAATCTCGCAAATATTGATAAAGTATTAGGAGAAAATGATGTCGAAGGAGGTATTCGAAATTCATTAGTACAAGTCAACGACGGGACGGATGACCATTACTTTTTATACACCCTGTACATGTACAAAACTCATGTATATTACATTCTAAACATTTATAACACGAATGTTCACTAACTTGGAGAAACTCGGCACACCGTCAGACTTCTAGTGTGCCACGTCCAGTGCTTCAGCCACTAATAATAAATAATTGATGAAACCAATAATGTGTAACATACATTTTATGAATTGATTTTTATACTTGCTGTAATAATGTTGTACGAGAAATAATGTATCGATAACTATAATCAATAATGCGGATCTTTCTGAAAAATAAAAATTGTCTGAATAATATCAACAGATAATGGTAATTTGCCACTTGGCCACTTGATTAATTTTTCTCTATTGTTCTCGATCTCATATTCTCTCTGGCACCGACGAGATGTATCTGTAACAATTCATGATAAAAAAGATATACATATACATACGAGCAAGGTTCGGCACAGCAGAAGGCTGTGTCGGAGTCAAAAAATACGAGCAATGTGAAGTTACGGCAATAATTAATTACTTGACATATTTACAACGAAGATATATTTACAAGAAAGTTTGAGCGAAAAGTTCAGTGCGTCATGAGATATTTCAGTTTAAAGATATAAACAAATTACCCTGTATATACGATGGCACCTGTTAGGAAAGCCTAACTCAGGCGTGCGCTCGGCCATCCCCATTTGGACCACGCATGGCACCTGTTAGGAATGCCAAGGACTGAGAGCAACGCTGTATGAAAAAATAAATCAGAAGAAGGTAATGGAGAGCGGAAATGTCCAATGTAATAAACATATTTACAAAGGAGTAAACCAATTATCATTTTCTCGGGTGACAGATGGTAATATCAATGACACATACAACGATAAATACAAAGTCAACTTTGTGCTTTACTAAACAATATGTAACATCGTTACATGGTATAAAGGATATACAACAGCCCATTATGAAATATACAATATATCACGTTGTTTGAGTTGTATAAAAATATATACAGCACTCTTTCGATAAACATTGAAGTATAAGACTACAAATAAGCTAGCGTAAATGAGGCACAGATTATCACATGATTGTAGTTTGGTGCGTTTCGACTGAATGAGCGAACAAGAAGGCAGATAGCGGCGGACCGTTCATTTTGGGACCCGGGGCTAACACTGTTTGGAGGTCTATCCAATCAACCCAAATTAACTGAAGCACAACAAATTTCTGTATAATTTATTTTTTCTTAAGTTCTTACTTCAAATCGTTTTTATTTATTTTTTTTTTATCGCGAAGGGGGCCCTGGGCTACAGCCCATCTCTACAATTGTTTGCAGTATGCTTCCAATCCTAGCAAACACAATAATACCGTATATTTCTTGATGTTCGCTCATGATACAACGGACATCTTTGACTTCTCTCGCGTTTGTGTATTATACGTCTAAATTACACAGACATCAATAAATACATATATAAAAAAAACACGAATATTTTCATTGTCATTTGCATTAAGATATGTTTACTGTTGAGATCAACACGTACGACTTCCAAACGTTAACGTTAAGTATAATTATTTCGTATAAAAATTATCTGCACCCTAGTGCACCCTAACATCTTACATCATAACATATACACGTGGCAGTATCAAAATGTTTCTACTTTAAATGTCCAACAGAATTACGGGTGGACATTGATTTTCCGATATAATAGATTACATTATTTCCGCAATAACAAACAGACAAACTTACTTCGGTAAATAATTTATCAGATGATCATACTAGATAAACGTTTCTAAGTATCGCAGAAAATGATCGGACATAAATATTTATGACATCACAAAATAATATAATCGTTCTCAGTCAGATATTAATATTGCTTCGATAAATAATTTATCAAATAATCATACTAAACAAACTATTCTAAGTATCGCAGAGACAGATCGGAAATAAACATTTATCATATGAAAAAATAAATGAATCGCTTTCAAGTCGCAGATATTATCATAAATAATGTTGTTCTTATCTATTTACAACCAGTTTGTAATACGTCGTGATTAAAGTTTTCAAATCCAGGTACATTGCGTGCCAAATCCTTCAATTCGATACAGTCGATTTGAATTTAACTTGCATTACCATATAAAATTGTTGTGTAGCCTACTCCAATGATAAAAAACAGCATATACAAACGCTCACAAAAGTAATCGTAGACATGGATGGATCTATTCATCCTTAAGTTTATGAATTTTTACTAATAGCTTTATATGTATAATACACTGCAGTATTTTTAACAAACTTCACGAATTTTCATGGGGGATGTTTGCTGAACAAGTATCTTTGCTATTCAATTTATACAGGGCGAGACACCTAAGACTTGCACCGAAAATACCTCCGTTGTTTCTAATAACTAGACAGCGGATTTTATGCATTTATGGCAAAACTGAGTAGGTGTAATTTAAAACAGTGAAAATATTAAAACAATTTAAAAATACTGTTATGTTATTTTTAACCGATTAAACATATTACGAGAGAAAACAAATTTCTATTTCACTCCAGATTGTTGAAATTCACGTAGAAAAATTTTATTTTGCATAAAGATCAGCTGTCTACTAATAACACAAGAAAATGTTTCAGGCAGCAAATGTTCGGTTCAGTGAGGCAATTGTTTTCTGAACAATAACACCTTCGGAGGTCATTTGAAAGTCAACATATTATCCCTGGTTGAATTTGTTTTTTCATTAGCTGTAATGTATCACTAACCTCAAAATACGCCGTTCCATTAAAAAAAAAGACGATGACAAAGTCAAATTAATTAAACAATTTAAAATGTTCAAAAATGAATTAAACGTTTTCTTGTATTACTGTAAACAACGGAGATATTTTTGGTGTAAATCTTAGGTGCCTCACCCTGTATAATACCACGCGATAGTTACCTTAGAAGAAAAGAAGAAAGGGCAACTTTAGCATTTAGGAACACAAGGTGGGAATTCGCGAAATCGGACTGAACCTCGACAGTTCCCATAGGGTTGTATTCAAGTTTACTAATTATAAGCATGGGAAAAATAAGATAGCAGGACCAAAGGAACTATTCCTGCCAGAAGGTAAGTTGTAAAAATTGCGAGTAATACATTAAACAGATGTCAAGAAATTGTAAAGAAGTGCGCGAGCTGTATGTTTCCTTTTGGACGGTTCAACGCATTTTTAAACGGAATCCCAACATTAAAAGACAGAAATTGATGTCTGCACCTACACTTTTCTAGAACGCCACAAAACGATCAGACTAGAATACACTCGTGAAAACATGAATAGAAATTGAGATCGTGTAAGTAGACATTAATAAAAGTGTGAGCTGGCATTAAAATCAATGTTCTTCGTTTAATGTTGCTTCATTTATTGTCATTCAAATATTAATAATAATTTACCAAAAATTCGACGCTTGTCTCGCGCGTAGTCTCGTCCTAATAATACCCCCTCCTACTTTCTCCGCAGTATAAATAGATACATTATTGCACTGAACGCGCGTGCGCGAGAAAACCGTCCAATATTCGATACATAGTCGTCAGATTAATATTTGTCTCTCACTCTACTACACTCTACAATCATTTCTATTATAAAACCGGGGGAACTGACTCGAATTGAGGGGAAGAGTTACCCTCTCTCTACCAGTACCAGATTAGTCACGCGACAATGTGACATACGCACGACAAAGACGAAGCGCGTCACGTGATCGGGCCGTGGAGGAATAGTGTCGTAGAAGAGGAAGATAGAGTGGGGAGACAAGTCTTAATCTGTCGTCTCTACAATGGTCCAATATCCCACTACCGGTGCATATTTTGCAAACGTAATTTTGGTAGAGGAACACTTATAGTGTGTATGTTATAACAATTTATCTGATAAATATTGTCCAGAAGAACCTGAAACACCCTTTATAAATGCTTAAAATTCTTGAAAACTTTAGTGGTGCTGCAGTTATGCTCCACAGTGTATTGTATACTAGTCGTTTAGCAGACGTCGGCGAAAAGTGCTCGTTTCGACCGATTTTCAAGGGTCACGCCCCCTTTTCCCGGCCATGCGTCTCACTCTCCGTGACGGTCAAGATCTGTTAAATTATCTGTTCAATCTGTTACTTAAGATCTGTTTTCCAACTTTATCTTCCGAATTTATTTTCTATGTTTATTTTCCAAAATTATCATGCGATATAGTGGAATAAGCCTACTTGGTAATGTGGTAACCTATTGATACGGGTGTCGCGGAAGAACTAGAACCGTCACGGGGAGCGAGACGCGCGGCCGGGAAAGGGGGTATAGTCGTCGAGAATCGACCGAAACGAGCATTCCTTGCCGACCTCTGGTCTATGGCTATGGTCGGAGTGGGCTCCAATGTCGGACGATTCGGTCCGAAAAGAGTCCGATACGTCGGACTTCGGAGCCACTCTGACCTTAGCCTACTGCTTATCAAAATGTCAAATTGATGTTAAACAGTGTAATAGACATTTGCAATTAGAGCAGCTAATCTCTTTACCCAAGTACCCATTAAACACCCGGGTAGAGCAAAAATACCCGGGGCCCGGATATCTCATGAGACACCCCAGTCCTCCCCGTGGCTCGCAAGAAGTCCTCGAGACGGCGCGGCACAGGGGCAAAGGGGTCTTCGCTTGCGGCCAATGGTTAGGCCGTGACGTCACATACTTTAGCTAATATTCGGCTAGAACAGAAAGTGCCAGTGGAATGACCCAATCGGACAGCTTGCCGCCGCATTCCTTTCTGCCAGGAGACTTCTTCCGATTACTCGAGTAATTTTTGTGTACCCGTATGAAGAAACTGTGGGCGTAACACTTGCCAAAACGAATCGTCGAAATTGAGCGAATTTAAATGAGATATTGCACACTCTCAAGAAAGTTTCTTCAATTTTGGCATTTTTTTCGGGCACAGCTGTACATGAAGGCCCCAGTGTTTTTGTTGGCATCGTCCGTCGCAATAAAAAACCATTTCGCAACCAAGACACTTGAATTTAGGTCCCAAGGTCCCGCAATTGGAGCAAACTAAATTATGTAAGCTGTTAGGGCTACGATTCACCTTGCCCAAGTGCGGTGTCTCGCAGTTTCTAAATTCGTGTTCAACACTAGGCTTAGTCATTTGACCAGGTAAAATTCTTCGTGTTGTGGAAGATTTAATAGCTGTCAGTTGCAACCGATTATCGCTGGTAGAACCTGGTTGCATAAAGTCGTTGGTTCTGGTGAGAAGATTCAATCGATCAAACAAATAATTTTGCATCCGGTGATACTTTGTACTATTCTGATGAATATTCTCGGAAAAGGCGGAATCGTGTGTAAATTGATTATTCACATTTAAAACCTCTGTTTTACTGGAGCTTCCAGCACACGGCGTGTCTGAATGTACAACGTTTGTCATCGTTGAGTTTGACAAGTCAGTCTTTCTTACATTGCACGCTAGGTCACTTTGCTTACCTATGGAAGCTGCTGCAACAATTGCGGCAGCAGCTGCCGCCGCTACTACGTCAGGAATCATTCTGTTCCGGGAGAGTTGATTGGTTTGGGCATATCCAGGCAGAATTGGTCCAGATAGAGCTTGTTGCGATGAAGGCAACGATGTAGGTGGTAAATAAAGCGATGGTAGACCTTGTACACCAACATTGTTTCCGTTGATGTTCCCGTTCACGTTCCCGTTCACGTTCCCGGTCATGTTCCCGGTCATGTTCCCGTTCATGTTCCCGTTCATGTTCCCGTTCATGTTCCCGTTCATGTTTCCTGTCATGTTTCCGATCGCGTTCCCGGTCGTGTTTCCGGTCGTGTTTCCGGTCGTGTTCCTGGTCATGTTCCCGGTCATGTTCCCATTGATGTTCCCATTGATGTTCCCATTGACGTTTCGATTGATGTTTCGATTGACGTTCCCGTTCGTGTTCGCGTTCATGTTCCCGTTCATGTTCCCGTTCATGTTCCCGGTCATGTTCCCGGTCATGTTCCCGGTCATGTTCCCGGTCATGTTCCCGATCATGTTCCCGGTCATATTTCCGTTCATATTAGTGTTCATGTTCCCGGTAATATTTCCGTTCATATTAGCGTTCATGTTCCCGGTCATATTTCCGTTGATATTAGCGTTCCTGTTCCCGGTCATATTTCCGTTCATATTAGCGTTCATGTTCCCTCGAAGGCGATCAGGAGGTAAAGCAGATGATTGTTGTAGATTGTTTGTTGTAGGTGACGAATACTTCAGTACAGGTTCTGGTAGAGGAGGGTAACGTTTATCTGGCTGTTGCATTGGTCGAAGGCCTTCTTGCATGGGGAAATGATACCCTGGCAACGATGGTGGATGTAGTCGAGGATCATATGGATAGGGACCATAAGAACACATTGCTGGATGATAGTTGAGAGGCGCACTGTTGTAGGGATCCATCTAGAAGTTCAAGAAATTACTGACGATATTAATCTGTTTCACAATGTGCGATTCGAAATTCGAACTTTCAGCTATATTGACATAGTGTATAACGTAACACTAAACTGTTCATAATTATGTACAGCTTTTTTCTACTTACAGGATAGGTGTTTGGGTAATATTGATTCATTGATATAGGTGGATACATGGCAGGTCGATATAGTGGTGGTGGAACCATTGGAACTGGTTGTGTAAGCGCCACAGATGCAACATGTTGCATCAACTGTTGCTGCCGCTGTTGTTGGTGATGATAGTACTGCCACGGCTCAGCACCATACTGAACGTTCGTGTTCATATCACTAGATACATTAGGAGCAACTGTCTTCTGGATTTTCGATATAGATACCTGTAAAATTCCTATCGGTTATAAAAATATATAAGAAACAAATTAAAATTTTACCAAGTATTAAAAGTATTCTTACACGGGGAGGATTTTCAATTGGTCCATTAAGCGGAAGAGTACCCACATTCTTAGACATTCGAGCTACCCAGTTACCAAGCGTTGGAAATTGTTCAGTAATGGTGTAATTGTTGATGTTTTCTTGAGCAGCATCACCGGACGGCTTTTCTTTCTTGCACTTTTGTTGTAGTCTATTAATCGCATAAAAAATATTAATTATACATATAAGTAAATATAATGCTAAAGAAAAAATTTTTCTTTTTAAATCCAATTTTCGAAATTTCAAACTTTCGAATTTTTTCTTTATCATGACCTTGTATTTCATTTGCATGTAGTTATAGAGCATGGAAAGACATTCAACGATATAGAAATATATATATATATATTTATGATGTACTATGTAAGTACTATGTAATTAGTAATTACAATGTAATATAATAATAACAATGTCCGATCGAGCTGAAATGTTGCACATATCATTTATTCACCAGGTGTCACAATTTAGGGCGACGCGATCAATAAAATTTTGTAAATAATATATGTATACATATACCAAATAACATATAGATATGTCCTCATTGTTTGTTTTTATCTAGGACTGGAATCATGGCAACAGTCAACACATTCTTTTTAAAACATGCTCTATAAACAGTATACAACTCATGTAATTTTGATTGCTTTTTAAAGAATTGCTTTTAAAACAGAATAACTTTTTTATAATTGTAACAAACGACCTGATTTTTTATAATCAATTAGAAGCACTGGTTTATGAAATCATATGCAAAAAAAATCTTCCAAAAAATTATAATTTACAAAGTTACATGCAAAAATAAAAAAGTCATTTTTTTAACTTTTTTATTAGGGCCCTTAAAGAAAATTTAAAATATATGTTTTGAAGATATTGATATATGACGTCGTTTATCTGTTCCTAGAACTATTGTATACATATACATTCGGGGAACCATATCTTCGGGTGTCGATATGTGACGTCATGATACAGAAATGAATACTGTTCCGAGAACCATTGTTTTAAACATTCCAGGCACCATCTCTGCCGGTTCTATTACATTAAACTCTGCGATATCTTAGGTTTACAAACAGAGATAGAGCGGCGGCCCTTTGAATCCGCATGACGACAATGCCTCACGTTTTGGTATAACATGTACCGGCAAGCTCCAGACCATCATCAGTCTAAACCTAACTTCTGAAGAGAGAGCATCTACATAAATATCGTTTAAAAAGATATCTGCCTGTTTTCTTTATTACAAAATTACCTTGCTTCCCAAAAACCAACAGAAGATCTATCTTAGTTATACACATACTGAAAATTTCGTCAGAATCGGTTAACATACACACGAGCTGCAAGCGATTAAAAATGTTGAAAATCCTAGTTTTACACGATTTTTGATCAGTTTCTGCTTAAAATCCACAAAATCGTACATCTTTCGATGCGTGTCGTTTTTTTCCTGCGTCAACCGATTTTTTTCAGCATGTGTATAACTAAAATAGATCTACAAAACCCATATTTTAAATTTCTTTAAGGGCCCTAATAAAAAAGTTTAAAAAATGCGTTTTTTATTTTTGCATGTAACTTTGTAAATTATAATTTTTTGGAGAATCATTTTTGCATATGATTTCATAAACCAGTATTTCTAATTGATTATAAAAAATCAGGTCGTTTGTTACAATTATAAAAAAGTTATTCTGTTTTAATGTGCGTTCGAATACTTTCGTGAGCCACTGTATGTTCATTAGAGATATGATGAATAGAGACATCGAAACGAAAAATCAGGGTTATTCGAAATTGAAAATCTAGAAAAGTTCCTAATTAAAAAAAGGACCTATCAATTTTCTCTCTTACATGATAGTTTCCTGTCTCGGAGGAGCCTTTATGAACTGTATTTGGATTGATTGATTGGAGCTTGAGGTGACCTGTTTAAGAAAAAAAAAAATTAATATTCAGACGTATAATTTACATTCGAAAAGAGATATTTCAATGTTCGTACCTGTTGCACGTTCTGGTTAACTTCGCTAACTTTTGCGCGTCTCTCTTTCTGACTAGGTTCGTAACAATTGGTTTGCAAAACTTGCTTGCTACTGGTAGACTTAAATATGTCACCAGCGGAAACGGTAGCAGCCACTTCGGGTACGCTTATCACCGAGCTGATAACTGGTCCAGAATCAGGAAAGTGAATGGAATTTATTTTCTCCTCTTCGTGGATGACCAATCGGCCTGGAGAGAGCTCATCTTCGTCCACCTCATGCTTCTCTTCATCCTTCTTTTCCGGATGACTATCTTCGAAGAGTTGAACTATGTTGTTGTCGGAATGGTTCAAATATTTTTCGTCTAGCTGAAAATCATCCGCTTCTATGTTTAAACTGTTCTCCGTTATTTGCCTACATTCTTCCGAGTCAGTCGGCGTCGTTTTTACAGGAATATCTCCGATAGAATCTGCAGAGACTGTCTGATCCATTAATTCCTGGGTCACGGGCCAAATTTTACTCTCGGAGATCTCGAACTTTCCGTCCTGAGTCGATGTAATGGCCAAGCAAACTCTGGGCAAGATGGGAGGACTGTTCCTGACCTCTTCGGGTGGTATATTCTCGTAAGTAGTAGAAGATCGCGGAGACAGTTCCGGAGGTTCGGGAGACGTCGACATTGGAGGTTTATTTTCCACAGATTCATTCTTGTTTTTATTCGAGCCAGCGGAAAGGTATTCGGCTTTCGATGAATATTCAGGGTCCTCGTCTTTATCCGGAGATGGACATGCCGTGGATAGTTTGACGTACAATTTAGACAGATTCTCGATCTGTTTATCGTACCGATTCATTACTTGTTTCAGTCTAGTGTTTTGCTGCGAGTAAGGATCGACAGCCAACAATATCGCCAGATTCTCCTTCTTGGTTCTTAATTCACGGATCTTCTGCTTTAGTCTATTGCGGCGATACACCACTTTGCAGTTGTTGTTACTCAGAGGTGCCGAATTCGTCTCCTTTTCGTGAAGCAAGTTATTCTTGCCTGTCCTTGTATTGTCCTTGATGATCTGGTAGTTCGATTCGTGGTTGGTTTCTGGTGCGACGAGGGAATCATCGCAACTTTCTGTCTCTATAAAATATAAGAAAGAAACGGTTTAATAGCAGAAGATCGAAAGTAACATTTTACAGTGGCCAGAAGAAAAAAAGTTTAATGATATAGTACTTAGATTCGTCTGATCTAATGTAATGCAAGCCCGCAACGCTATACGACACGTGGATAAAAGCAAGGTTAACCCTATACAGCCGCGCTGTGATGACATTCATAACTGCATACAGTAGCAATACTACATACAGGGCCCGCTCTAGGGGGGGGGGGGGGGGGGCAACCCGGACATTTGTACGGGGCGCGAAAATTTAGGGGCGCCATTTTGGCTGTAACTGTGAGAAAAACATTGATTTGTTAAATACCCAATTAATAGAACATTTGCTTTTATTAAAATAAATGCTTTTATTAACACATTACCGACCGGTGATTAATGCATAATTTTGAAAAATCTATGTTACATGGCTAAACATTTTTTAATGGAACCTTCACTAGCAACAGCAATTTTCGTTGTGAACTAACTAGTCATCCTCAATAACGTCATCTAACAATTTCATTTAAGATTGCAATGTAAAAGAAAATTTCTATGCTTTCTTTTGGTACAGCACAACTATTTCAAAGCCTATTAATAGGCTTCTGGTAGGTAAAGTGTTAAAATTTAAATAAAATGATTTGATTTTTATTGAAGATAAAAAATACCTTTATTTAAAAAATATATATTCTTAAGGGGCGGCAATTTGTCTTTTTGTTCGGGGCGATATAACCACTAGTGCGGCGCTGCTACATACATATTTCTATTGGGGTGGCAAGAAAGTAATTTCAGTATTTTAAGGGTGAAATAAAACCCCACTTTTTGTTCGATTGCATTCGAATGGACGAAAGTTGATTGCTTGAATAAAAAAATTTGGTTTCATTTCACCTCAAAATACCAAAATTACTTGCTTGCCAACCCAATATTTAGATTAGGATACAGGAAACCAATAGAAGAAATCAAAGTAAAAATAATTCACACATTTACAAATTTCTCGTCTGAGAATAAATATTTCTTTCCTCCAGAGTTTCGTTTGAACAATTAGTGTTGCTGATGGCATCACAAAATGTTTAGTGTCAAGAAATATATTTTGCACACATTTGTCGATATTTCTCTTCATTCTTGTGTCAAAGAATTACTAACAAACTACAAAATACAACAGTACTAACAAATAATTATTTTGGAAAGTAATAAAACAAATAGGATACTACAAGACATAATAAACAGCAACGGTGGTCCCACAAAGTATTAAAACTAACAAAATGTTTGAACATAAAAAAAGTTGTAATCACAAAACCGTGGAATTAAACTAACTTTTGTCAACCCAGTTTTTCATTTGTTTCGTCGTCTTAGTTAGTTTTCATTCTTTTGTAAGATGATGATATTTATAGAATTGTTACTTTAAAATAAAATTTCAGTTTGTAAAAATTGTGGTATCGTATGTATGTATTACATCTTAAACTTTCTTTTGTCCGTTTCTATACATAATTAGAAGTCTATTATAGCCATTATTGAAAATGTTGGGTACATTATACAAAATTACAATTGACGTGCACACATCCATATCCAAAAAAATAGAAACAGTAAATGTGAACAGCCACAGAAAACTAAACTTGCACATTTAATTTTTAAAGTACATAAATTGAAAAATATCCTTGGCAATTGATACACTTTACATGCTTTTCTCGCTTTAACCATTGATTAAATATATCCCCTAAAACTAATAACGTGATATTAAACTATATCAGCTTATTCAGAAAAGTCTACAGAACATTAATATGCAAATGAGAATGTACTACTATTACTGTTAAAGCTGAGTTGTAAACAACATTGTTCTACTATTACTCTGTCTTTGAAATTGAAAAGTATTTTTATAAATTATACAGGGTGCGGCGCAAATTAGTCCCCACGATTTTTCAGCCCCTACGGGTGGTCGGACAGAAAAGTGTTTCGTACCAAAGTTAATCAGTATTTAACCGACAAGATTGAAATTTTTTAAATAAAAAAAAAATCGATTTTCAACAAAAAAAATCAAGGTCGTTGTCATATCTTTTAATGGAACTGAGTACATCACGAAAAAGAACAATATTTTTTATATTTGAATTCGAACATAAAATTACAACAAGTGTGATAAAAACGATTCTGACGTGTGTAAATAGCTTGAAGCACAGATCAAAATGGAATTTCAAATTAACATTTTAAACAAACGATTAACATTGTAACGAACGACCATTCATCAACGATTAAAACTTTTAATGAACCCATCGATCGGTAAAATCAATGACGAAGCTTGACGATTAATTAACCGAGCACTGATCAAGAATCGATCAAGTTAAAAATTTTAATCGGTTGATACGTTGATACCCACTACATACTGCCAAACGATAACGCTTACCCGTACGAACAACTTTCTTCAATCTCAACGGAGGAACTACCAGTTTGTCACAGCATTTGTTCTTGCTATCGGTAGTTGAAACTACGCCTGTACACGTGTCGGTGCACTGATCTCGCGGGCCGTTGTTATCGGTCGAGCCGCAAAACTTACTCAGAAAATCTTTGAGGGAGCTCTTCAAGTCATTCTCCCTGCCCTGGCTCGAATCCGCCTCGTGCGATTTTTTTCTTCTCTTGTTTTCCTTGGCGCAATCTTTCTCCTGCTTGCAGTCGTCGTTACTTCTCTTCTTCGTCCCGCGGAAATTTGACGCATTCGAAATCTGCGTGACGACCTTGGGAGCCGAGGCGCCTCTCAACGGTGTCTCGATGCTCGCATCCTTCTGTTTGCAAATCGACTCCTCAGATGTTGCGCTGCCCGATTTTGCCGACTCCACTTCGATAACGTCCAGGGTGGCAGGCTTCGACAGAACCAATAGGGGCGGGCCGTTTTTGCGAAACGTTCGCGTTGGCAATGGAGCAGGACGAATCGGCAAAGAATGATTCGGCTGCACCGGGATCAGGTACGGTCCACGGTCCCGCAGAGCGGTTGCCAAGCTTCCGGCGCTGAGTGCTTTGCTTGAGCTGTCTGCTATCATAATTTGAGGCTCTAAAATGAATCATTAAACGGCAACATGTACTAAATCCCGGACAAAAAGATGGCGCACGTACTTTGCGAAGCACGAGAAAAAACCAGCTTGAAGGGAACGGGGAAAAAAGCCCGACCATTCGGATTGTCTTTGCGTTCTTCTTGCCCCGTTCCCCTCCCGCTAGTTTTCTCTCGTGCTCTGGACAGTACACGTGCTGTCGTTAGGTACCACCCCTTAAATATTGTCCCACCTGTAGTCGAATAGACTGTATAGAATTGGAACGAAAGTTTGTAGGGTGGATTTTAAGTTATTATAAAATTCAAAGATAAAATCAAGATATTTATTCATAGGTTTATTCAATAACATGATAAATTACCTCATAAATGGTAAAACGGAATGGAAAACATGTTATTGGATAAATCTATAAATAAATATCTCAATTTTATCTTTAAATTTTTATTTAAAAACTTTACGAACTCAGCGGCGGATCTAGGAAGGGGTTTTTGGACTGCAGCCCAGAGCCCCGTTCAATCAAAGGGCCCCCTTCGCGGCCAAACAAATGGAAACAATTTAAATTATCAACTTAGGAAACAATAAATTATACAAAAATTGTTGGTACTATACAGTTAATTTGGGCTCATATACAAAAATACGAACGAATAAAAATAAATAATGTTTTAAACAAATTCTTAAGCACAATAGTTGCTCTATACTGTACACTATGAACTGTGAGGCTACGATACTGAAGAGTCAACTATCCGGACGAAGTGCAAAATTGCTGTGTCTGTGTCTATTCTACGTGCGCTGTCTAAATAAAAATAATCTTCCACGTTACTATGCTATTTATCGCGATAATTAGTTCAAAAGTTCGCGCTTATTACAGGTTTGTCTATAAATCAAGGAAACATGGAGGAAAAAGGTCAGCGAAATAATAGCAGGCTTATACTTTCGTTCAGATTTCGTACACTAATGTTCTGATCTTCGAGTCGTATAGATTTAGCGTTGCGGTACACTTGAAAAGGAGGTGATTCTAAATAAAAAATACGACGAAAGTGTAGAATACAATTTTTTCGTATATGGCTTTGTTTTCGTGAAAATCGAGTTTGAAAATTCAACGAACATGCGAGCAAGTGAGCAGGGACGAGCTAATTTTATTCGGAACAAGGTAAAAAATGATCATTTGAAATAAAGAATTATTTGAAATACTGTATTATTTCTATTTTACAAATAACATGAAAAATTGACTTTCATTTGGCGTTTAGATCAAATAATTTTTTATTTTTCAATTCCATTGTTCAAACGAAATAATAAATAATTTCACCTCAAGAAGAAGTTATTGAAGTGACTAAATTAATTATTAAATTTACATATGCTAATGGTTTAACTAAAGTCGTGAACAAGAGAAGAAGCAGAAATTGATTGAATTAAAACTCGCTCGAGCAGCCGTAAATGCACTTGCTGTTTCAAAATGTGTGTCACTGGGCGATTGGGAGACAGGCTGCGCAGGTGACTGCAGGTAAGGGATGTACGGTTAGGTCAACAACCTGCACAGCTGGTGTTGGATAGTAGGTATACAACAACGTAAGACCTAAAGGATGTGCGGTCACGTCAACGATCCCGACTACTTTTACTTTATCTGCGCGGTCGAAATTTTCTGAAGATACTGAATCATTTTGATCTAATCCCAATACAATAATTTCGAAGGACCCTGTCCTTCTTCCGCTGATCTTCCGCAAGATTTTTCTGAAAGTTTAAAGAGGGTATTATGCATATGGAAAATGCACGCTGTAACACGCTTAGGAAAACGACGGGCGGTCAGACGAAAAACAGGACACGAGAAGGACCGTTGTATGTAGACTACAATTTATGGCAATCACATGTTTCGGTTATCCTGCAGCTTGACACGCAGTCGATGGGTAACTGTTCAAAAACATCGTCTGTCCTTCTTTTAGAAAGTTTCTGAAGAAGTACAATGCCACTCGGACCCAACATTTCTACCTCTTCGACCTCTTGTTGGGTGCAAACTGAAACATGTGATTGCCATAATTTGTGCAGTCTACAGCGGACCCTCTCGGAATCTGTGTTTCGCCTGACCATCCCGACTTTTCCGTAAGCGTTTATAGCAAGCATGTTCGACATGCGTAATACCCTCCCTAAACTCTTCAGAAAAATCTTGCGGAAGATCCTTGAAAATCCTTGTAAAGTCCTTGAAAATTATTGTACGTTACAGTAGAATCTCGATTATCTCAACTAATAAGTTGTACTATTTAATAATAACTGTTACAAATTTCCTTCATCAATAACTGTTATGAGCGATAGAAATAAATTTCTCGTATCAATGACTGTTACGAGCGATCGAAATGAATTTCCCTCGACCTTAACATTTACCAACACGAGAAAAAATTTTCGGTTACTTATAATTAGACTGCGGATCTTTATGCAAAATAAAAATTGTCTGCATCGATTGCAAGAAATAGAAACCAAACCGAATGTTATTTCTTCCCTTAATGATTTTAACAGAGGTGAAATCATATATTGACATCTTGAATTTTTTAAGAATTTTCAATTTCATCTTCTCAATTTTGCTATAAATGCATGAAGATCCACAGTCTACCTTATTTATAACCAATACGATTTTAGTCGATGAAATACTTGTTAGTCCATGACTTTTCTTTTTGATTATAACTAGACTGCGGATTTTATGCATTTATAACAAAAACTGGTGCATAGAATTTAAAGCAGTGGACATATTTAAAAAAATTTAAAAGCATCATCGTATTAGTTTCAGCTTAATAAAATAATTAAAACAAGAAAGATATTATTATTTAGCTTCTGTGTCTTGGAATCGACACGAAAAATTTTTATTTTGCATAGAGATCCGCAGTCTATTTAGTTATAACAGTTAGGGTCCCTGTTTAAGATTGTTACCGACTCTATGTACACAGGATGAATCATCCGAGACAAACCACCTGAATAAGGGTATAAAAACATTTATTTTTTTCAGAGATGGGGATTGCAAGCAACCCTTTGTCATTTCATTAATAAAGCTGAGAATATCCCATTACGTAAGCATTCACGGTGAATTTATATTTTCCATCGTTTTTTACATTTCTGACCTTAACCCGTTGCCGTACTTTGACGAGCCAGACTCGTGATGAAGATTTTTAACAAAGTCTACCAAATATGAATGTTACACGTTTCATTTTAGATGAAATAAAATTCGATTCGTTCGTAATCAATATTTATGCATTAAAATAAATGTAGTATTGATATATGACGTCATTTATCTGTTCCTAGAACTATTGTATACATATACATTCGAGGAACCATATCTTCGGGTGTCGATATGTGACGTCATGATACAGAAATGAATACTGTTCAGAGAACCATTGTTTTGAACATTCCAGGGACCAACTCTGCCGGTCGTATTACATTAATCTCTGCGATATCTTAGGTTTATAAACAAAGATAGAGCGGCGGCCCTTTGAATCCGCATGACGACAATGACTCACGTTTTTGGTATAAATGTACCGGCAAGCTCCGGACCATCTTCAGTCTAAATCTAACTTCTGAAGAGAGAGCATCTACATAAATATCGTTTAAAAGATATCTGCCTGTTTTCTTTATTACCTTGCTTCCCAAAAACCAACATGTAGCCATACAAAAAAAATATATGTACATTTTCTTTTCCCTTCTACGACATTTTTGTGCATAAAGACGTTCTAATCACTGTATCTGTAAAAGGCAAGGGCTCAAACGACCTTGAATGATCTTCAATGACTATATCGTTGAAATTATCTCGCGAAGGACGACAAACGTAGGAGTTCAGCAGTATGCGGTTGCATTTAAAGAAACTAGGTTGACCTTCAAATCTCCTAAACACCTCCACCAGAAGAAAGTTACGTGCACCAAGTAATGAGCCCCTCGAAACCAAACAAGTTTTGTCTGAAACATTTCTTCCTATTTAAAAAAATGTAGAAGTTATTCAGGTGGCTTGTCTTAGGTGACACCCTGTATTCTCTTTATTTTCCCCGATTGTGTGGCCTATCGTGTGGCTAATGCCTTCACTTAGGATGCTGTGGAGCACACCTACCTTACTCGGCACTTCGTTTCTACGTGGGATCGTTGCGAAAACTTTTTGTCACTAACGCGATAAATCGTCTATAATTTTGTAAGCACTTGCGGCGCGATAGAACTCTGATCGAGAAGCGCGGACTGTGTTGGTTCGACGCGGCACTATTGTAAGGGATAGTGCTCGGAGTCGGCGAGACCGAGCGGTGTTGTAGACTTGGCGGACTCTAAGCAACTGGTGGTCTGGTCCTACGCCGATTTGCTTAGGCCTTAGGCTTGTATACTCCCTCTCCCGAGAGAGGGAGATAAAGACATGGTCAGGGTCACTTCTTTCGTCTTTCACGCCCTCTCCTCTCCCCTTCAGTGCCTGTTTTATTTGGGGTGCGCTCGTTTTATGGGGGGTCATAATTCTGTTTAAAACGGTTTCTACCCTAATCTTTATGTTTTATTATTCCCTCAGCTGCTTGCGATTCCTGTGCGCGCTTTATTTGATAATTTTCGTTTTATAATTTTTCGCGTATTTTTATTCGGTGGGTCGACTTTATATCGATGTATACAGGGTGTGCCACGTAACTGTAGCGACGATTTATTGAATACCTTCGATAGCCAGATAAAAAAACGTTTAGAACAGAATTAATTAGTTTTTGGTCGGCTACAAAATGCAACAGAAAAAATTCGAAGGAAATGAACATCACCTTTATTTATTTTAAATGGCTCTGCATATGTTTTAGTACATACAGTGGCTCACGAAAGTATTCGAACGCCCTTTAAAACAGAATAACTTTTTTATAATTGTAACAAACGACCTGATTTCTTATAATCAATTAGAAGCACTGGTTTATGAAATCATATGCAAAAAAGATTTTCCAAAAAATTGTAATTTACAAAGTTACATGCAAAAATAAAAGTCTTTCTTTTTAAGTTTTTTATTAGGGCCCTTGAAGAAAATTTAAAATATATGTTTTGTGTGTAGATCTATGTTAGTTATACACACGCTGAAAATTTCGTCAAAATCGATTAACACTCGCACGAGCTACAAGCGATTAAAAATGTTGAAAATCGTAGTTTTACACGATTATTTATCAGTTTCTGCTTAAAATCCACAAAATCGTACATCTTTCAATGCGTGTCGTTTTTTCCTGCGACAACCGATTTCGATGAAATTTTCAACATGTGTATAACTAACATAGATCTACAAAACATATATTTTAAATTTTCATTAAGGACCCTAATAAAAAAGTTTCAAAAATGCCTTTTTTATTTTTGCGTGGAACTTCGTAAATTATAATTTTTTGGAAAATCTTTTTTGCATATCATTTCATAAACCAGTGCTTCTAATTGATTATAAAAAATCAGGTCGTTTGTTACAATTATAAAAAAGTTATTCTGTTTTAAAGGGCGTTCGAATACTTTCGTGAGCCACTGTAGGTACGTAATATTATTGCTTATGTCAAGACGAGTTCAACAGCGTAGTATACTATGACATTGACATGACCTTAACAGTAATGTAGGTTTAAGTTGTTCAGATTGGTCACGATACTGATCTCTCGAAATAAATGTTTAGACTTTACTGTTAAGACAAATTTAGGATATATGAAGGTCAATACATTTTAGCCAGAATTTTGTGCTTCATCCTAGTTAGAGAAAACATATTGGACATTCTATTTAAAACAAACTGAAGGTGATCTTCATACCTAGATAAAAATCAAATTAACAAAAAACAGATTACAGCACTGTATGTCCCCCTAGAGAAACCATGCAACATTTGTTTGAACATCTTTTTGTATGAATGAATTGTATGAATTTTGAATGAATTGTATACAAATATGATACAAAGTAATGGTGTAAGAAAGAACCATGAAACTTGTAACTTGAAACACACACACACTTCTATATATGTATAAGTATATACATATAACAAAATAAATAAATAAAACCAGTAACTTTTAATAAGTAGAAATTCTAAATTTCTCTGCATACTTCGATGATGCAGTTCGAACAGTTTTGTTGGCTGCAGCTCCAGGCAATGAATCGAGCTGGTCGAAAGCTTATCGGCACCATAGCATAAACATTTCATGTAAATACATAAGTACGTATAATGTAAACAATTCTCTCAAGAGACGCCTTAGTTCATCGCAGAGGTTCGACACTGGACGCGGGACATATACGAAGTATGTGATTATGATGCAGTAAAATGAGATAGTGATGATATTATTTACAAATGGAAAGGGGATATGAGAATGAAGTGAGCGGAAGAGATAGCTCAGAGCAGTTTATGCTACATTGTTTATTGAGTTTTCTGCAACGTGATATGGCCGTTGGCTATTGTTATAGCCTAACTTAGTTATAAAATAAAATCTTTTTGTTCTTACATTTAAATTTACAATCAAACAACGAACAAAATGCCAATGTTGCTATACGTTGTAGATTTTTATTTGTACGTCCATTTGATTGTTTAATGACCCATTGATCAAATACATGCCCTGCTTTGTTGTTTCTCGGGTTCTATCGCGTTGTTCTAAGGTCTAATAGTTTTTGCTTTTTACGTTTGGTGCAAATTTTATGGGGTTTAGCATGGGAGAAATGGATTTACCGAATGACCAGTTCTCGTAGCGACTTTTAGAAGTGCCTAATTTGCAATTTTTTCCTGGGGTTCGTTGTGCCTGTTCGGTGGTTTATTGCTCTTGACTTTTTAGCCTAGTCGGAGTTGTCGATTTTATGCATTTTTCAAGTGTGTCGCACTTTTTCGTTGCCTCTTAATTTTATGGGTGTACTTCCGGCCCTTCTCTGGACGGCTTGTTCCGCACATGGTGTTCATGCCGTGACCGTTGTTAGGGCCTATTCCTATTCATGCTTTTCGTTCGATTTATGGTGTCTATTAGGTCCTTTCCCCCGTTTAGTTCAGATCGGCTGTTTTCAATGGTTTTCTCAGGCCTGTTTTCTGTCTAAGTCACGTCCGTTCTTCCTTTTAGCGTTTCTACGGTCGCGGAGATTCAAGACGCTTATAAGACATCCTTATAAATATGGCGCGTCCATGCGGCTCACATGGGTGCACGTGGGCTGGATCGAGAAACTTGACATTTTACTAATTACTAGAACTTTTGAACCATAAGAGAGATATCGGGATGAAACTTGCACTAAAATTCAATAACAAATTAATCCTATCTACTGATAATTATCGTAGTAAATATATATTTTCTGTAATAATTTTTTAACTAACTGTTTATATTTTATTGTCTTAAAACAATATTTAAAATTGTTTATTTGTTACTTATTTAGTACTTTCTCCAGATAATTCCAATCACCGATGACTTTGTTTATAAATTTCTTGATAACTTATAAACAAAGACATCGATGAATTACATTACCTTGAAAGGATACTTAGATTAGTACCGACGACTCGTACAAGAAATATAAATATGGGCTGATTACCCGGAATAGAATAGTGGCCGGGCGATTTTAACACAGGTAATTGTACCGACCGATTGACCGCTATTCACCAGCAGGCTTGGAAAAAGACCAATGTCCCTTCTACTATCCATTATATTAATTAAGTTGTAAAATATAAGTAGCCGGCGAAAAAATCCGTTATTTTCGAGGAATTTAGTACACACGGTTGGGAGATCGAAACTAATCCCAAGAAAGTGGCCTCAAAATGCAAAAACAAGGAGACGTGACAGTGGTGGTTCGTCGATATTATTAAAATTTTTCTGGCGAATCTATAACAAGCATAATGTGACCCAAGTAAGAGCGTTTTTGACAATACTCATTATTTATCAAAATAAGTAAAATTTAATTTCATGATATCTAGAAAATTCATTGTGTCATACTTCATTTTGCTATGGCAGCAAGGGTGGTAGAGGTTACGTGTTCAAATCCCTCTTACGATTAATAATTCTTTTTTATTTTTATGGTTTTTGAGTTCTTTTTCTTTCAATTTTAAATTTCGTTCTTTTTTTTGTTCCCCTTTTCTTAAAAAATTTTTTCTTGTCTCTTTCTTTATAATCTTGCTATTTATTTATTGGTGCATTTGTCAATAGTGCAATTAGTTATGTATTTTGCGCAGGAAATGGACAGTCCGTAGGGTGGTATGGCCTACTTTTTGAATTTTTGAACCAAATACCTTTTGGGTTTGGTTCAACAAAGGGTCAAACAAAGGATTTTTCACATAAACACGAAAATAGAGCGTATAAAGTACCCGGGTCAGCTCTTCTTCAAACATCAACAAGCATTTACAACTATTAGAAAGTACAAAAAAATATAATTGACTACATATATGGATATAATAGAGGAGAGTCCCCACTATCTTTTGACTCAGTCTCGCATGTTCAGTTTTCGCGTAACACTTCACTTTTTTTAATGAAAATCATGCATTTTTACAGAAACAAATGTTTTTCGAAAACGTTGCGTGATAGAGCAATTTTACTTTCGCAAACATATCACTATGCAAGTCAGTTTTGCACAATGTAACGGCTGGAAAACTAAAGAGAAGTTTTCTCTCGGAAACGAAGCCTCAAACGAAAAATATTCATTCTGCATTTTCGACTTATTTTCTCATGTAGAATCACCTTCTCCACGGGTTGTGTCTAATATGTACTAGGAAACCCTGTGAACTAGAGGGTGGCTCTTATTTTCAACATTTGAATTTTCTTATGGCACCAAGACCTTGAAAGTCACGTGGAGGTCCACATGTCGCACATCGTTGAATTTGTATTTTTATGAGTTGTAAGATTGTTGTAATGAGAAAAATTGTTGTCCCATTTAAAAAAAACTTCGATGACCGTGAAATAATTATGCAATAGCAATATATACTACGAAGTCTCCAACGCGGCTATTATAACAACGATCAGATAAACAAGAATCAAACGTCAATAAATACTTGCTCGAAAACGGTGTAGTCTCGTTTAATTATTTCTAACAACTTATAAGTAACGTAACTCGTACTTTAATTATTGCGTGGTACATACGTGGTAAACGATACAAAATTCAGTGGACGATATTGACAGCGTCGACTGTGTACTGTTAAAGGTAGGCAGCCCGATATCGATTTTTGTGGGAAAATGTGGCATACTGTTATTTGTGCGAAGTATGACTGCATTTCTTGCAAAACTACGCAGACTAACATACAGTGACTCATAAAAACGCTCCTATTTAAATAGATTGATCGTAGTACAGATTAGCAGGAAGTCGCTTAATAAAAGACTTATAGAGCACTAAAAGTGACTAATTTGCATTGGTTTATAAAAATAGCAAGAATATTTGTATTCGAATTTTTAGCCAATTTTTAATAATCTATAATCTATGCCCAAGAGGAAATAAATTGGTTGAATAACTTCTTATAGATGCATCTTTACAATTTCAATAATGGTAAATTAAAAATATTAGAACCCGTCATTTTGACGAATCCCGTAAGCCTTAGTGTTAATCGACTATATGAACGTGTATGTAATGAATGAAAAACACATTCATAAGCAATTTAATATTCTAATCGATTTCCATGCAACTTTCATATTTTACTTCGAATTTTAAAAAATTATTACATAGAAACTTTACTGAATTTGACATTTGAATTCTTTTTTATTAAAAGGTTCATTTCTAATGATATATTTAAATTAGGAATTTACATTATATACCCTACGAAATAATCTCATTTTTTTGTATCATACTCTACGTTTTAAAATACACATAGACACAAAATATATCATATTTTGATGTCTAATATCTAAAAGTAAGTGTTAGTTAAAATGAAGAACAGTTTCAAAATGGTTTAATTTATTTTAGACGCGTTAGAGTACTTTTACGTTAGGGAACTTTTCGAAAGCTATCTTTGAAATAAGAATAAGAAAATAGCTAAGACACTTATGATTGATCCATACATTGTATGTACATATGTTATTCTGTTTTACGAATAATTCAGTCTCCACCAGTTTAATTTTCTTACATACGGCCATTTATTATTTGAATCAATATCGCCACTATGAACGTGTTCAGCACATAAAGCAATTTTCAGAGAACGTACAGTAGATCAAAAAAATGTTGGCACATTGTTCTTCGTGTTAATTTCAGTTAGACAATTAGCGTACTGGTACAATACAGATTATTAAGCACTTTATTATACAGGGTATTTTTAACTCAACTTGACACAATCTTAAATATCTCGTTTATCTTTTATGATAGGAAAAAGGTCGGAGGGAAGGAGTATTCGAAGGGGAAAATACGGTGATAGGCAAAAAGATTTTCTCAAGATCACTTTTCCCGAGATTTCAAGGTCATTGTAGTTTCCTTAAATGGAACTATATATTTTCATTACAACAGTCTTATAGCACATAAATAAAAGAAATTTAATGATGTGCGATATGTCGACCTTCACGTCACCTTCGGGTGACATTTTTTATTTTTCGACACTAAAACTACTTTCCTCTATCTAAGACATACAGTAGCGGACAAAAGTTTAAGACCGCACTGAAGAAGACGATAACTTTTTTAATATTGTACTACACGATTTGAACTTTTTTCGGAAGCTAGAGCAATTAGTTTACTAAATGATGTGAAAAGAAATTTTTTCAAAAATTGCAACTGATCGGAATTGTTGAAAAAATACTAAAAGTTGAATTTTTAACTTTTTTTTGTGGGCCTGTATTGAAAATTTAAAAAATACGTTCTGTAGATCTGTGTCAATTAATCATATTCTGGAAATTTCGTCAAAATCGGTCGATGTTGCAATGAGCTACAAACGTTTAAAGATGGTAAAAATTGCAGATTTTCACGATTTATTGCCGAAAATAAATTTTTGAAAAAATTTCTTTTCACATCCTTTGGTAAACTAATTGCTCTAGCTTCCCAAAAAAGTTCAAATCGTATAGTACAATATTTAAAAAGTTATCGTCTTCTTTAGAGCGGTCTTAAGCTTTTGTCCGCTACTGTACTTCTTCACAGACTTGGGCATTACGAAATCAATTATTTGAGAAATAATGTTTCATTTCATCTCCCATTTGATCAAATAATTCGTACTCTCCAAAATTCTGTTTAATTCGTGTACTAAAAACAATTTTAAAAACGAATGCAGCTAAACTTTAATCATTAAACTACAAAAATTAGCACCTAAGTTTATTAATTAATTTAGTTACTTCAATAACCTCTACGCGAGGTGAAATTATTTATTATATTATTTGAACAATATAACAGTATAACCGTTTGTTTGACAAAAAAATACGACATAAAAGACGCAGCCTCTCCAAATCTACAGATTTCGTCTACTATATTTTTCGATGCGGTAAATAGTTTAGAAGATATTCGCGAAAAACGATTTTATGAGCATTTAATTAATTATTTTAATGTTTGACTCAAATTTCGCACAAATTTTTTTTAATTATTTGGTACAATCCTAAGCATGGAACAATCCTGAGGAGTGCCGTGAAAAAAATTCAAAAATCGAAAATAAAAGCCACCATATTATTATACAATAAAGTATGTGACAATCTAAAATCTAAGTACACGGGATACGTCGACTGATCGGTTGTAAAATTAATTAGTTACTTATCGCAATGCTCGTGGTGCTATTCTTGGTTCCTCTTTCCTCTTCGTTGATCATGACTAGCGACTTCACGTCGCTGAAACGCTTCAGAATTGTCTGCTTCATTATATTTTTCTCGTCGGTCGTTAGATCGACGACAATTGACTTTTCTTCATTGGTAAATTTCGTGATCACAGTTTCTGCCACCGATCGATCGTTCTCTTTCTCTTTCACCAGTTCATCGATCGTCTTCAACCCATTTTCCTTCGCGCCTGTAGCTTCTTTGATCCCTGGATTTTCTTGAATCTCGCTGGAACTGGTGATCAGGCAGATTCCCTGCTCCTCTTCAAAATATAATTTGATTTACTTCATTTAGACATGTATACATACAGTGGATCCAAGAAGTATTTCAAGTTCAAACCAGTGATGATCTAGATGTATATTCTTGGAAGTAATGGGAATTTCTGGTAAAATATTATTATTAGGTGAAGTAAAAACGCTCAGAACTTTTTACTTCACCTAATATTAATATTTGATTGGCATATACATACTATACATTCATTTCTCAAAATCAAATTATAACAAATTTTGTGAAATTGTGCGGGATGATCCAGTTTACCGACGCTAAAATCATCGCACATACGCGAAAATACCATCCAATATCTCATCAGTAGTTTAAACTTAAACGAGTGACATTCGATTCTCCGGAAGGAATCCGAAGAAGAAAAATTGTTCTTTAGTACATGAAATAAATAGAATTTTGGAGAGAACGAATTATTTGATCAAGTGGAAGATGAAATGAACAATTATTAAAATTTTGTTAGTATAAATGCTAAAGCGCGTCTGTTAATATGGGTTCATTAACAATATCGTATAACTCGAACAAGAGCTCCGGTACATCCGTAGTAAATGACGATGTTTAAAGTCAAGCCTCGTAATCAAAACCCGCTCTTAGAATGAGTGTAGGTTACAGAGTTTTATGGATTACAATTGTTGTTACAAACGGTTACAAAGAACCGAAATCAGTTCGGGTTACGGTTACGATCCCTGTTTTAAAACTTTCCGATCATAACCCGCTGTTACCGGATTACAGTTAGGCACTTAGTGACCGGTTACCGGAATTACGTGAGTTACAGCGGGTTACAGTGAGTTTCCTTGGTTAATCGGGTTTGGGTAAGGGTTAGGTATCGAGCTAGAATCCCTGTACCCTGTGCTCTGCAGCGGAGCCGCAGAACAGTCCTTCGTTCTCGATGAATAAGTATCCGGGAAGGGTTGATATTGGATATGGGTATAAATGAATGAACACTGGTACTTTTAAAGTAAAAGTTAGCCTTTATTTCACGGCGCGGAAGGAAGCTCTTTACCATGAGATGTCTTAGCTTCGACTGACTTTTAAGAAGGAAAGAATCTTTGGGACCCCCAGAAAGGAAACCAGAGTCCTTTCGTATCTCCAAACTGTTTAGGTTAGCCCCCCCACAGTTCGGCACTTGTAAGAAAGTATACTTCTGAGAACGTTCCATCGATACTTCGTAATCTCTGTTTAAGAATACGACTCTGAGATCGTCGATTCATTTTTGTAACTTGTTGATAATCCAACAGATGATTTATGGCACCCCGTAAGTGTCCACGTTGCTTTCTGACTGTTTCTAACCCCGGTTCTACGACTAGCGGCGAATCTAGGCATGGCTTTATGGACTGCAGCCTACGGCCTCCATCGCGATCAAAAAAATAAAAACTTAAGAACTTAAAAATATTGTTGATACTCGAATCACAATTTGGGTTAATTGGATAGGTCCTCAAACAGTGCTGTTAGCCTAGGGCCCCAAAATAAACTGTCCGCCGCTATCTAGTAATCACCTTTTTTTAACTCAACTAACCTCCTCTTTCGAAGGGGTTGAGTGGTGCTAGAAGTCCCGTTTCTCATATAAACCTATGTAAGATTTAGTAATAACCAATAACCAGGCTCCGGATTTTATGCATTTATAACAAAAATGAGCGAGTGCAATTTAAAACAGTGAAAATATTAAAAAACTTTAAGAGTATTAATATGCATATTGTTCTCACCACATTAAAATTATTAATGGACAATATAAATTTATATTTAGCTCCTGCGTCTTACAATCGATGCACAAACTTTTTATTTTGCATAAACATCCAGAGTCTAGTAATAACCGATCTAGAGATACTTTTTTTCTTCTTTGCATAAACTATAACTGTCATACTTCGTTTTTTATTCATACTGTTATTTATTGTGAAGTTAGCCCGTTCGTTACTCTTACTAATTAAAATGTTTCGAGTATGTATAAAACTTGTAGATTGTATAAAATTCTGTCTCGTGCCTTAAATTTCACATACTTATTCTTAATTCTTATAGTTTTCTTTTCTTCTTAATTCTTTTAGTTTATAAGCAGTTTTTTATAACAACAAACACAAAACATTATTTTACTCAAAATACCATGTAAATATGTGGCTTACACACCATTACAATTCTCAGCCCGCCATATAGAGTGATCGGTAACTGGTGATACAACTGAAAAGAAGATGATCCTACGTCCTACATACAAAAGTAAATCGAAAATGTAGAACAATTGTTCTCGCTCGCGCGTCTCGCAGAGATTTCGCTATCTGACTCGCGAACGATCGTTGCTCGAACACGTCGCTCAACGTGCCTCGCACATTCTGTTTATGTTTACGCGTCAGTTGTACTTGCTGCCTTTAAATGTATGCATCCATTAATCCATGTGACCGTTTCTTTTCTCTGTATTGTCCTCTTTGTCCTGAACACACTCTGTGCCCAACATCTACTTTATTTCAAGTTCTTCTCTCGCTGAATTAATTTACTATTCTTACCTTACACTACCCGCTCTCAAAATTAATATTCTCGCTCTCACTCTCAAGGAAGCTTTGTTGAACAAGAAAATTGACTTTGAAAATCCGTCAAGTTCGCGTGCTTAGCATTTGTAACAAGTAAGTAGATAAACTGTAAGATATGAACAGACACGTCAGACGATTCAATACCACGCGAGTTCGTCGAATTCTAAAACTCGATCTCTTCGAAAATAAAGCCTCGTGTGAAAAAATTTTATTACACATTTCTCATTAGACTTATTTTTTTTTTTTATGTAGAATCACCACCCTCTCGATTGTATCACTAATTACCGATGAACCTGTTACATGTATTGAGCTGGAACTAAAGTTTGTAGCGTTTTTAAATGAAACTTCAAAGATAAAATCAAGATATTTATTCATAGGTTTTTTCAATAATGCGATGACGTACCTTAAGAATGACAAAAAGTAAGTAATACATCAGAATGGAAAATATGTTATTGACTAAACCTCTATGAATAAATATCTTAATTTTATCTTTGAATTTTAATTTAAAAACGCTACAAACGCGTTCGTTCCAACCCAATATGTAGTTTACAATATATGCACACAGAGTGGAGGTTAAAGAATGTATGAATACTTTGTACACCGACTGTAAAAATATTAAATCCGCAGTTCCATTATAAATTCTATGCGTATGAATTATAATACCGTTTGAGTTTAAACAATTTGGTTTTGTTAAAGAACACAGAATGTCGAACGTAAATATGCAAGTGTGTGTGTGATTAAAATATTATTGATCATATTATCTAAATCAAGAAATACCTTTATCGTCGCAACAAAGGAGTTCTACATCGCAGTCACCCTCTTCATCTTCCTCTTCGTCGTCGTTCGCTTGCTGTCTACTCGAGGAAGGGGTAATTTCGGTGAATACTTCCGTCCTATCGGAGACTCTATCATCACGGGATATCATCACCTTCGGCCAGTTGCTCGACGCGAATAATTTCGTGGCAGCTCTGCTCTTCCTCACGTTCCCTTTGTCCTTTCTCGAAGGGTCACTCGATTGGGAAGGACTGCGTTCTTTCATTTTCATTTCTTCTCTCTTCCCGACGAGCTCAGTTATCCGTTACAAGTAAACGTACATTCAAAAAAGAACGTCGTCCAGCGCCTGTCTCGACGACCGTGAAAATAGTCCGTGATTCGTCCATTCCAAAACAAATATTTTCGAGACGATTGTAGGTATTATATTGCATATAATAGCGCGGAGAAGTTTGAGGGGGCGACTAGAAGTACACGAAGCGTAGAGAAGGCGTACCGAGAAGAAAACCGAAGGGGGAAGAACAGATCGATGGAAAATTGTTTCGATTGGAATACACATTCGCGTTTTCCATGCACAATTCACTCGCCGGCCATTTCTCAACTTTCTCGTCTTTCCGTTTCTCGAAACGAAAAAACTTCACCGCAAACAACGTATCCCGCATTTTTCGCATATAGGTCACTTCACTTGAACGGGTAAACGCACTTTGAGAAACTAGCGTTTAGCTTGGAAACATTGTATGAACATATAGCCGTTTAATGCAAAAATGGCGCGAGCCAAAACAAGTAATCATTGCATAAAACACTACATACTATGAAACACAGTAATATGGGATTTTACGCAATGCTAAAATTATATCACAAGTACACAGTAGGATCCCCACTATCCGAACGTCCGGTGTCTAAAGTCTTCAGTTCACCAAAACATGCTCCTGCTGCTAATCTCATGCTGACTGTTCTAATATTCGAACAGTCATGTCTAACTGTTTATTTCGAATAATCAAGGTTCTACTGTATTTTGTTTAACGACGATAAATCCCTTGAGAGATGTGCAGTTAAACCAAACGGAGAAATATTAACTTACAACACCACCATCGCATTAAACAACGTGTACTTGAAAGAAAACAAAGTAAAAACACTGCGCGGGAATTTAGTAGGCAGTAAGTAATAACGACTGTAAAATATTTGATGACTATAGAAAGGAACGCGTACATATGTTAGAAAGTGAATCGGAGCTGTATCGCACGAAAAGTGAAGTCGACAACCGAGGATTCTCGCGTGTCGCGTACGATTGCACTTGTTCCATCCCTCTTCAGGAAAACTTCTTATTTCGGAAACCCTTCGCAATTGGCTGACTAGGACGCACTCGTTTGGCGCAGCGGCGCAGCTCGTGAATGAAATGTTTACTAGGTAGACAAAGAGAACAACGAACGCTTCTTTTCCCCGGTATCGCTGTCGCGTTCACCACTTTTTTTTACCGCAAGTACACTCCGCGACAACACCATAAGACACCATAACAGAATCAAGTCTGTGTTATGAAAAAACTGCCATGTATATACGTATCCACTTATATACATTGTTCACCTCGTGCGAAGTATTTTTCCGTCAACTATAATTAATACGTTTAAACATTTTACTATTTTCATTTACTGTTTGATCTATCCACTTTTATTATAAATACATCAAATTCGCAGTTTCGTTATAATTTGTATAACTATAATTAATTAAACAAAAAAAAAATAAAAGTGTTGTACCTGAATTGCAACAAACTGGAATGAAATAGAAAATTTTCTATAATAGTATTTGTAAATTCTGATAATGTTTTTACTTAAAATTACAACTTCTCGTTTATTCGTCATAAACGAATGAAATCAACGGTATAGTTATTCTCTCGCATGAAAGTAACAATTTTCGAAATGACCTAACTGGACTTATGCCGTTTTTAATATTTTAGAAACGGACCCTTCTTTGTATAACTATTCTATATACTTTATATTGCAGTCATCATCCTTCAACCATCCTCCAACATCTGCTAAATTTCCCACATCCTGTCATTATGGTGCCACCACCCCATTTGACTGTGTGCGTTATCAGTTTTCGTCAAAATGTTTTATTTTTCTCTCTTTAAAGATAATTCCTTGTTTCGTTTAATCGAGGTTGCAATTTTTATTCGTCGCACCAAATAGCTGACTCCCAAAATGACGTTGTAGGTTTTTAGATGAAAACTTAAAAATCGTGACATTTAGTTCTTTCTTCGTAACTGCGACAAACAGCAATCGTTAAAAAAGATTACTTTGTTATTCACTTATAAAAGTTATTCAGTTTTAAAGTATGAACGAATACTTTTTACACTGACTGTAAGTATTGTAAATATTTCACACAAACATTACAGAAGAATACATATTAGAAACTGCCAAAGTAAGTAAAAAGATATGAATATTATATACAGGATAGACCAATATAACTTTGATCACCTTGAATATTTTCGTTATTTGTAATAATATGTATATGAAACATGGTACATGTATACAAAACTTGCATGGTAAGAGGGGGAAATATTGTGATGTATGTAATCATTTTTTTTATATGGAAAAGAAGACGTTTTAGAGATTTCAAGGTCGCCGTACCTACTGAAAATTATTTCAATCAGGTTTAGGATATACGCGAAGACATATATACAGGGTGAGTCCGAAGAAACAGAACACGTCTCCGTTACTTTTCGTTGTACAAGTAACTTCTTTGGACAAAGTTACACTGTTTGAAGGGCCACATGTAACGGTGTAAAGGAAAAAATTTGTACAAGATTTCAAGTTCATCGATATTTTTTTAAATGGAATGAGGTATTTTTTAATGCATCAATCGATGCAGCTGGACATTCGTTATAAAAATATCACGAGATATTTCGATTTAAATAACTCCAAAACACCATTACTGTCGTACTAAAACGTTACACAAGTAAGTAGACGCTAACGGCTTACAATTAGTACAACAGTAATCGGTGTTTTAGAATTATTTAAATCGAAATATCTCGTGAACTAATAACTTTTCGACATACATAGATTAGTACTTTTTTATAACGAATGTCCAGCTGCATCGATTGATGTATTAAAAAATACCTCATTCCATTTAAAAAAATATCGATGATCTTGTAAAAATTTTTTCCCTTACACCGTTACATGTGGCCCTTCAAACAGTGTAACTTTGTCTCAAGAAGTTTTTTTGTACAGCGGGAAATAACGGAGATATTTAGGTGTTCTGTTTCTTCGGACTCATCCCGTATATGTATACATATACGCAAACACATATGTATGTACGCAGAATTTGATATTCTATCGATTCACGATACAGGAGGAAAGTATTATTACAAATAACGGAAATATTCAAAATAAACGTCAATAAAGTAGAAAGTCTTTTGCGTAAACTTATTATTATAGGTCCTATAGTAGATAAATTATAGGTCGAAAAATTCTGAGAAAATCATGGTCTCCTTGATTCTTTTGTACTGAATTATAAATGGAATAAAAACCTCTTTAAAATATTTAACTCCATCTGGAGATCACACCACGTCATTCCTTTGATTTTAAGATCATTTCCAAGATAATTACACAAATATACAGGGTGTTTGCGTCATTATTAACCTGTGTTTTTCTTTAAAAAAAGCTATAAAGAAACGAAAGAGGAAGAAGTCATTCTTGTTTCATTTTTGCAATAAACACATAAAGTCCTCAGTCTACTTACTATGTATAGTGATTTTTATAGTAGAAAAGGGCTTGGGTTCTTCGAGTTCATGAACACGCGAGCCGTCTTTACAATTTTTTTTTTGCCGCACGACAAAAAACAGCGGTGTTCGCTAAAGTTCGCTTAGTGATATTGATTGGTTTTGTTTTGGACTATACACATACAGTGGATCCAAAAAGTATTATATTTGAACACTAAATACCAGATTCTCTAAAAATCGCCTATATTTCAACTGAGATAATTTCGTAAAAAAAAATGATCGTAAGACAATAAATTTGGACTCATTTTAAAACTAGAAGCCTCTAGTTTCATAATCCATCGTCCATAATTGTTGTGTATCTTAGAATTTTGTATTATTGAATACACGCTCACACATTCAGAATTTTGTTCCACGAATTGTTGGAAGGACAATATGCGGATAAGCGAATTTACTGATAACGATATACAAGTACTTTTTTTTTATTAACGACTAAAATAAAACGACCTCGATTGAACGACTTCAATCAAAAATGAAGTTCTTCGATTACCTCGTATAATTTTTCTTAAAGATTTCTGATCCCACAGATCCCGGCAGTTCTACACAGATTCACAATTTACGACTAATATAATAATTACTAGTCGGTGAAGGCTGCATTATATTTACAGAAAATATAAGCATGCAATGCAATGAAATAAAATCTTTGGAAAGGGGAACGACTCGATTATTTCATTTTTATTTTCACAGGTAAAATGCAATTTCAACTTGGAGTGTTGGAATATTTCGCAATATATTTCGTATATGCGAATATATTTTTCTGGAAACGGAAATAAATACTTATTGTCATCAGACAAGTGACGCGCGGTCACATGTGCGTTTTCCCACCTAAAGAAAGCCAACGTCGCGTCGTAGGGAAACTTGGCGACGATACGTAACCATCGACAGAAGGGGTGAATCACCCCATCCACTCATTGTTGTGGGATTATTTTAAAATCAAACACGTTGTATAACATTGAAAACATTTTTTCAATTTTGTGTAGCAACGGACGCTCGAGTTAGAGCAGTAGCTGTGCGAAAAATGGATTCTCTTTCTTCAGGGTATGTTCTCACATTTCAACCCGGTGTACTGGGGGTCTCTCGTGAGGTCGACAAAATTTCTGTACACTAGCTTTCGCTAATAATATATATAATTTTCTATAATATACAGGGTGAACCACGAATCGTGATCAGTAGAGATTACTCTACATGTTATTAGCTGTCCGATCAAAAGAATTTTCACGTGATTATAGCAAATTTTTTGTAAAAAAAAATTAAAAAAGCAATTTTTGCAATCTTTTTTGCAATTTTTTTAATGTTATGATACGTTTCCGAATTCGCCTTGAAATCCTCTAACAGATAGGCGTAAAAAAATTATGTTCATTTGCAAAAAATTCAAGGTGACCTTGAAAAAACATTAAAAAAAGAGTTGACGACAAATTTTTTGTAATCACGTTAAAGCTCTCTTGAAACCATGCGAAAGCTGATAAAAACATTTTCGATCGGACTGCTAATAACAGAATAATCTCTAATCTCTTCTGATCACGATCCGTGGTTCACCCGGTATATAAATTATCTTATCTTACTATTTATTTATTGGTGCAGTTGTCATAATATCATATATTTTGTTTATTCCACCTCATTGTATGTACTCCGTTTTGGCAACCTTGTGACGCCTACTTATTCCGGTAGGTTAAAATTGGTTGCATCAAATAAACGATTTTATCTTTAAAGTTGCATGCATATATACTTTCAAATAGATATAGGTTTATTTGAAATACTATTTTACCCAGCTCTATATAGTTTCGAGCGCGGGTTTACTACAATTAAAGTATTTTTTTGTAAGAAAAAATCTGTTCGGAGTAATCGGAATGTATCTCAGTGTGCTATCGAACAAACAAACGAAACGATCGACGTTTAGCGTTTCAAAACATTTAGCACGTCTCTCAGTTACCGGATACTCCTTTCCGCGAGTGAATCCAACCCTTGTTCACTTATAAATAAACTGCGAATTTTCATGCGAAAATATACTTTGTCGGGATAAGTGTACTTGAACATAAATTCAATCATTTACTACGACGAATTATGAACAAATTCGTTATGCTATAAGTGTGTCAAATTTACGGTTTAGTGCGAACCGTTTCCACACTATCTCTATACATTTGTTGTACAAGATAGTTTTATTGCATATGGTACTGGTACATACAGTGGACGAGGTCGTGTCGAAAATGACTACAATTTGCAGAACATCGTTCTCGAAGAACCAGAAGAATGCAAAACTCAAGTCCTGTAAAATCCAGCCAAAAATCCCTTGCAATTGTGAACATAGTTATTCCGTCCCTGGCAATGGGAAAGAGGTAGAATATTACTTGTTTTCACTATTATCGTATTAGGAACGTCTATGTTAATTTATGCACTTATATGTAATGATCTTTATTCAATTAATTAGTACACAATCGATATGCCTCTTAAATTCGAATCTAGAATTTGTAGAAACCATACATACAGTGTTATACTTGCACAAAGAACATAATACAAAAATAAATAATGGCTGATAACTTGTGAAAAAAAATGGAAACAAAGGAAAAATTATTTTCACATTTTGTTATAAATTAATAGAGAAGAGGCTTTTTACTAATCAGTTTTGATATTTTTACAAAAAATTAGCTGAATTAATATTAGATGATTAATTCCCATTCTATTATAATGATTTCATTAAGTAAAAATAATATAAAATAAATGTTAAGCTGTAATATAACTGTTGTTTTTTAGAATTTTATTTTATTATGTCTAACAAAAATATAAAATCAACAATCAGTGTATTAATCTACAATTCCAACATGCATCTGCTCTTTTATTCTCTGATATGCAACTATATAAATTCTAGAATCTAGAATGATCAGAGTGGACGTATAAAGAGTACATCATTCTCTAAATAAAAGAGAAATATACAATAACTTCAATTGAGCATGCACTTTAACTGTTCAGAAACAAATGATAACCGTAATAAAAGTTTAAATATTACTTATGTATGATGCAGCAATAAATTTGATTTTGCTACACTTATTTGTACTACTAGACTTTGTTGTAGTTATTAACGACTACGTTTAAGCGCGCAATGAAAAGTAATAACAATGAATACTTCGGATTGTTATCCTTTACATATTTCAGTCGACTAAAGGAAGAGTCAAGTACGAGATGGGAAAAGTGAAAACAAAAAAGAAACCGCTTTCCGCAAAGGTCTTGACAAAGGAGGAATACGAAATGTTTCGGACATGCAGTGACTCTATGACGAAAGAAGAGCGCGCAGTAGACCTCAAAACTATGGCAGAGGAAAGAGAGAGGCTTATAAAGGAGAGCATGGAGAGAAAAGAGGAATTTCGTAAATTAGATATGGAGAGGCCTCGAGAGAAAACCGCAGAGTTAGCCGAGATCGAGGAGGAAGCCAGAAAAAGGACTAAATACGTGCTCGAGAGAGCGCAAAACATGAGACTGGAACAGGAAGAAGAAATACAGAAGTGCAATAGGATCATTTTGGAAACTAAATGCCGTGCCATACGCGATGCGCAGGTGAATAAACAGCTTCAGATAAGAACTAGAGATGTAAACGTAAGACGAATTTAACGCGTTGCCTCTATCCGACATATAGTTAGCGGAGAGGAAGCTGATTGAAATTGAGTTGGAAGAAGAAGAAAAGCGTTTGAATGACATGGTGGAGAACGAAAGACGATGGGCGATTAAAGAAGAGCTTAAGAAGGAGCAAGAGATGGCAGCGAAAAAATTAGAGTTCGCCAGCAGCTTGAAGGATCAAATACGTGAGAACGAGGAACAAAGACTTCTGGAGTTTTCAAGGAAACAGGAAGAAAGTCGACTAATCAATTTAAGTAATATTGCTTGGCAACAGGCAGAGATTTCGAAGCTGCAGAACAAGGAGGCCGAATTCGCTCGAACTCGACAGGAAATCGCAGAGGGGAATAAACAATTAAGACATCTAAAAGCTATGGAGGAACAGGAAAATAAAATCATTGATGTTAGGTATGTGTTTCGTTATTTTAAATACAGGTTAGCAATCCAATACGTTTATTTGTAGGATTCAAGAGTACCAAAGAGACAAAGAAGAAAGAGAGGCAAGACTAGCTAAAGAACGGAAAGAAGAAAAAATGAGAATGGAGCAAGAGAAAGCGAAAGTAGCGTCTCAGACGTTACGGGATCAGGACACACAAGTATGTTCTTTTGAAAACGGAAAGAAACTTGAATGTCGAAATTGAATCATTTATTTATTTATTTCTAGGCACGAATAGACGAACTAACCGTTGCTCGGATTCAAGAAGAGGTGGAACGAGAATGGAGACAAAAAGAGAAGGAAGAGGCTCTCAGGCGAGCTCAAGCGCAGAAGAGTCTAATAGATGAAAGGGAGAAACAAATAAATAATAAACGAATAATGCAGGCGATTGAGATTGAACGAGAGCGACGTGAATTTGAAAAAATTGTACACGTTCAAAAAGAAGCATTCTGTCGAGAGCAGAGAGAACTTGAGAAAAAGCAGCGGCAATCTTTAATTCACAGGAGTGAAATACTGAAACAGGTAACAAATTAAAATGGCATTTGAAAATAGAATTACATAACGTTGTACCCGATGATCTTTTCTTGTCAGGTAAACGAGAAAGAAAGGGAACGCATCGAAGCTCGGCAAAAAATGTTCGAGGAAGGTCTGGCGATTCGCACGGAGGCTGAAATACGTAAGAAAAAGTTGCAGGAGGCAATAGAGAAAAAATGCAATGAGATGAGGAGGAACAAAGTACCTGACATGTATATAAACGAAGTGAAACGAATGATTGAAAATATCCATTGAAAGACACGTATATTTATGTATGTATCTCTGCTTGTAAAGTTATCATACGCTACTGCCATTTTATGTTACTTCCATAACATGACAACATTCGGGTCGCGTTCAACAATGTCTTCAATCTGCGCTGCTGACTGACCCGTACTACAACAAATTTCGTCCAGGCTATACGTTCCCGTGAAGTATTTGTATACAGGATTGTTTTTCATTTCGTCATTACAAGGAGATCCTGGCAGACATATTGGATACTGAAATCACAAAAATGAAGTTGGATCAATTTAAATGAAAATAAATATGTATGCTGATACTTCTTTATATAAAAAAGTTAAGAAGTGAACCTTATACACTCTACGAATGAGACCTTCGATGAGACCAAATTGTACCAGCCTTCTTTCATTGATTCTCAGATTCTGAGGATTAAGCCTTTGACACAAGTCCCTCATGCTACTACCATGGGTCATACTTGCATACATTCTGTATATGTCTCTGAGGTACGCGGGCTGTCTGGCTGTAAGAAGCACAAGAATCCTGGCTTTATAAAATATATTTTCTTGCCTTTGTAGATCTTTACATTACAAATATAAAGCTTACGAAATTTTGAGGCATATGCTATGCATCGTTCCTGTAATCTAGTATTCTCTGCCAACTCTTTTAATTTAGATGTTGCTGCATAAACATTACTGTACTGGAATATTGGAATCAATGTTACCACACCGTAATACCTGAAAGAAACGTAACATTTATTTAACCTTCATCCATCCCTTATTTTCGCAACTTAATGTGTCCCTCGTGTGTCCAATTGGCACAATGGTAAAACATCAAATGAAATGAAATGATAAATAATTAACTTTGCTAATTATTTTAATGAGAATAAAGTAATCAATATTTACACAACATGTTGCTCGCATTTCTCAATTTCATCCGCACGTGTTCGACTTCGCTTTGTTTCGATCTTATCGTTCTTAGCTTCGTCTCGCGACGAAGAGAAAAACAGAAAGAATACGTAATGTCTTCATCTCTTCTTCAAGTTCACGCCAACTTTTGATATCCAACTTTGATATCCAAAGCTATACATGTCTAGCTGCATTCTGAAGGGATTTTACAGTGAATGCATAATTGCCGTGTAACAAATAACAAAACAATAAACTAGCCGTCAAAGGACTTGAAATAACGTGAAAATTATGTGTGTCAGATTGACACACCAGGGGCCTTTTTGTAACAAATGTCACATTTTCTGTTGCATACTTTGCTATTAACAATACTAAATACATGTATTTCATGTTAAAAGAATAAAGGTAACAAGATTTTAGATCAATTGTTCTACAAATGGTAGAATAACATTCTTTACATGAAAAATGTGTCAAATTGACACGAGGGACGGATGAAGATTAAAATAAGAAACTTATGTGAAGTAAATGCTTATGTACAAATATTTACACAAGGTTCTGCACACAGCTCTTGACGAGATTGTTTTCCACATCTGCTTCTGCTGCTATTCGTGCAACATGATTAAATCCATCGATATAAGGCAACACTTGTTGCGTAGTCAAATCCCACTGATCACTCTGAAATGCTTCACGGCCTTCCAAGAATATTGGTACCTGATGATCAAGAACTGGTTTCGGCTCAGGTGCTAACTTTATGACTTTCAAGTGGGACGTCATTGTCCCCTCTAATAAAATAGTATACTTCATATTTTTTATATATCCGAGTAAAAGTATTGGTTTCAAGTATTTCTTACCTGTTAGTGTACACATCTTGTGCATATTCAGATCCTGCATTACCTGTTGAAGCATTTCTGCTAATCTTGTTTTATCATCGGATGCTGACAAAAAACAATTTTCTATTTCGAGAGCCATCTAAAAAATTAAAATTATTATGTAAGCTAAAACAATTATAATATTAGCTATATGCAAAAGCTCCCATTGCTCTTTCTGGAGAATATGTAAAATATTTTCAAGTATTTACTTTCCACTATCTTTCTAGTAACAAGTTGATTGTATCGCACGAAAACGATATTATCCATGAAATAAAATGAAAATAATACTCTTATATATATTTAATTTTAATAGAACGGTATCCAGATAAGAGGCATGTTGTAAAATAGAACCAGATTCAATTAGTTTAGTAATAAACGTGTGAGCGTCATCACACAACTAATAATAACTTTCCAGCTACCTTCCAGCTAGTCAATGCAGGCCAACAATTAAAAAATTATACAAATATCTTCTACAAAGTATTGAATATTAAATGAAACTGGTAAACTCTTTTTGAACATTCAATTTTTTGAACACATATTCTATCATTTTGTCTTGAAGTTAGCTTTATCAACTTAGTTTTACCAACTGAACCAAATAAACAAAAATGGTAATACAGCGTTTGTACAAGAAATTTTTCAGTTATGTTATCTACTAGATAAAAATTAGCAAATTAATAGGGTGCCCCATTTTTTCATCTTTCAACACCCAATGTGTTGAATTAGAATAATATACAGTGCCAAATAAAAGTACTTATAGTACATTAAATGATGCAGTTTTTTGATCAAACAGTTGCAGCTACTACCATAAAAGTAAATTGTAAAATTTAAATAAGCATTGCTTTGTAAATCCAGCTAACAGCAAGCAATGGCAATTTTTGTATTATCCTTATAAGCAAATACTTACCAAAAAATCAGACATCTTTTTAACAACAGGTTCATAGTGTACTGTACGAGCTCCTGCATCGCATACGAAGCATAAGTTAAAATAGAAAGCATTTCGAGCATATTTATTATCATCAATTTTCACAGGAAACCCTAAAATCTTGTAGTCTTTCAATGTTCTGAAATAAAGACATGGGAACTTCCATTAACTTTATGAATAAATAAATCAATGCTCTAAATTAAAAGCAATACTTACACAGTAATTGTACTACGTTGCAATTGTGCCTTTGGTATAATATAGACACTGACATTATCAAAAATGTCCTTTGAAATAAAGTTATCTGGCACCTGAAAAAAAGACATTCTATTCTATTCTATTGCGCACATATTCACTAAAATCACTTATTAGTGTAGTTATAGTAAAATTGCTAACCTGACAAGTAATTTTTGGACCTGCGATATGATGAAATTCTGAAAAGAATATACATCTAATAGGATCTTCTCGTCCCTTGTTTTCTGTATCATTTACCATTGATACTGACATTATTTCCTTGTCATGTGCTTTTATCAAACCCAATTCTCTATATTTTTCTTTTGCACATTGTAAATAAACTTTGATAAACTTCTACAGATCAACTTTCGCGTTGACTGATAAAATTCCTAAAACTTAAAATCCATCCTCAACGTATGCTTGGATAAAAAAAATTTCTTGTTGACATACTAATTTATAAAATTTTAGTTGTACTCGTTTGAAAACATTGGAATGCATTACCCACGCATTACCAGAGAATTTCCTCTCTGTCACTGGTTACGGTTACTGTCTGTTACTGTCAGCACTGTCAGTTACTGTCATGGTGCGGTGCTGTCATGGTCATCATGAGTAGATCATCAGTAGATCATCCATCATGGTTGGCACAGTCGGCCAATAGACAGTTGGGTGAGAGGGAAATTTGAATATAAAACGTAACGATTAGGTCAAAGTCGTGTATTTCATATACTTTATTATCCAAAAAAGGGCTCTGTACGCTAACCCGCAATAATACAGACTATTTCAACACAAAGAGCATTTAGAAAAAGTCTACAGAAAAAAATTTGTTCTATAAAAACGTACACTTTTGTTGTTTATAAAGTTCCAAGAGCCAAATGGCAAAAAAGGGCTCTGTACGGGACCCCGCAATAATGCAGAGAATATTTCAACACAACGAGCATCAAAAAATATTGCTTCTTCGCTAAATGCAACCCGATCGCGTGATCGAAAAACCAAGCTGTTTCATATTCTCTGTCAGTGTCTTTCCTGCGAGAAACATATCTTGACATATCTGCTTCTCTGTCTTCGTAGTTCACTTCGTAGCGCTCCGGCGCCCGGCGCGCTGTATTTGAAGCATAAAATTGTTATAAAAATACAAAGTGACGTCAGTGGTAAAAATGCCCACGTGTGTTGTCAAAAACTGTGTAAATAGAACTTTTAAGAAGAATTGTACGCAGGAGATGAAGGAAAAAATAACAAAAATTACTTTTCATAGGTAAGCACGAAGGAGAAGAAAGGGTTCCACATAAAACTTTTTACTTATATTACTTTTACATTTTTATACTTAATTTATTTCTTAGGCTCCCAAAAAATGGCATAAGTCGCCAATTATGGCTTAAGAGTTTAGGCTTAAATGAGTCAACTTTACCTAAAGAGTGTGTGGTATGTTCGGACCATTTTAGGAGCGAGGATTTTGATAGAACCTCCATGGCATGTACAAGGTTAAGACCAAATGCTATACCTAACGTATGTAAATAATGTTTTATCGTGGGTGCCATATTATGTCTTGTAAAATGTTTTAAAATTGGTTATTTATAATTATAGATACAAGTATTAGAAGATACAAGGAAAACAACCAAAGACGAATTCATGGAATCTTCGAATGAAGCGAGTTCATTTCCTGCTGTATGTTTCTGTAGCTGTAAAAAAAGTTTTCGTTTCATTTCGGTTCAGTTCTGATAAAAATAATTTTTTTTCGGTTTATACGGTATTTTTATTTCAATTGTATTACTTACTTTTGCAAGGAGATTAACAATCTCATTTCATTTATACTTGTTTAAAACCGTCCCTGACAAAAATATATTTCCACATTGCATAATACTTCATCTTTAACAGTACAATCATCTTACAGAAATATTATTATTTGTAGTTATATTCGGCATTAAAAGAAGAACCCAGCAATTCAGATGTATTTGTTGCATCAAGTCCAGCCCAAAAGCGTTCTATCAATGTTTTCTCTGACGTACCATTAGAGAAAATACAGAGAGTTGTGTCTCCATCAAAAAATGAATATGTAAGTCTCTGTTGTGTAGTATACACATATGAAATCTCAATTGATATGCATGATTCTAATATACCAAAATGTATCTTATTTTATTGCAGTTACAGACATTGTTAAAAACGAAAGACGAATCAGTCCAAGTAAAAATGTCGTCTATTGATAAGTTTACTTGTATATCTCCAGAGAGGATATTCCATTCTCCGACGAAAACAGAATTGCGGAAGCAGATAGCGAGAATGCAAAGAGTACATCAGAATGAGGTAAAATTACTTAAACAACAACAGAAAAGATGTATCAAAAAAATTGAAAATTTGAAAACAAAATTGCAAGATTTGGAGAAAAAAAATTTATTACAAGGTGAACATGTAGAAGCACTGGAAGGTCTGGGTTAGGCATCATCCTTTAATTCACAACTTTTTGAACGCATGGAAAAGGAATCCTCTAATCCCCTGTTAAGCGTCTTTATTCACCTGAATTAAGATTATTCGCTTTAACACTACACTAATACTCTCCATGTGCGTATTCGTATGTACGAGAAAAATTCAATTTGTGTTTGCCACATCAAAAGATTTGTACAAGTGGTACAAATCAATTAACGAGGAACCTGGGTTCAATAGCGAAGCCATTAGACATATTACAGAGTACAAAAATACTATACAGGGTAATTTGTTTGTGACTTCGATTATGGATGAAATGGCCATACGTCAACAAATTGAATTTGATGCAAGCAAATTTTGTGGAGTAGTAGATGTTGGGAATACATTTGCTTGTAATACAGAAAATCTTGTGAAAAAAGCTTTGGTATTTTTGCTATATAGTTGGCTTATTGTTAGATAGAGCATGGCAAATACCAGTGGGGTATTTACTTACTAATAGATGCTATAGATGGTATAGCAAGGTTTAAGATTACTGCATGAAACTGGCGTGACTGTGTTTAACATGTGATGGTGCTGCAAATGATATTAGCATGGTAAGAGCACTTGGGTGTAATTTTTCAAACGCACAATGTTTACAGACATATTTTTCACATCCAACAACATCGAAACGGGTGTATTTTATGCTGGAACCCAGTCATGCAATAAAACTGATTCGCAACACTCTTGGTGATTATTATTGTATAATTTACCCATTTTACACTATTCCCCGACAACGCCGATGAGCATAATCAACTGTTCATCATGCGCCATTTAAATTTTCATAATTTATTTTTAAATATTGTAGGACACAGTAATAATCAACCACCACTATACAATCACAGAATAAATTTAATTAAGTGTATCATAGAGTATTATATTAATTTAAGAGTACATTATATTTGTAAAATTAAATCAGATATTATAACCGAAAGGCAATATTACAATAAATTAATTTTATTTTCTGGCAACTAAAAATATTTTGTTTTTATTAATCCGATACATTACATTTTGTATCATTTATTATAACATTTATAAAACAATTTAACGCATTAGAGGCAGAGTCAGTCTAAAATTTACAGACATAAAATGTAATATAAATAAACGCGTAACTTTAAAATTTATCGCGATATGGCATAGATGGCAGCACTAGGTTTGCCTACCAAGATGGCTGAAGGACGTTTTAGAGGTCGACTCCTTTTCTGTCTTTAGCTTCAACCCCGCAGAACAACTATTTATATACAACTTATCTTTGTATCTTTGTATCAAAGTTATCTTTGAAAAAGTAATTAACTAATTATTAGTTAAAAAGTAACTATATACAGAGGGGAATCCTCTCTGCCATATACATAGTAGTTGATAGTAGTTATTCAAAAAAAGTAGAACTGTTACGACGGCATTGATCGGAATTTACCCAGTGACATTTAATTTTGCCACACTTTTATTTAGCTAAAAAATTGGCGACAGGTTCCGCTGAGCGTGGCGTCGGTATTGGTTGAGCCCACGGTGTATTCAGGTGTATTATAGAGGTGTTCAGACTAAGTACTTCAGACTTCCTTCAGAAAAGTGTGATAGATAGAGGTTAGTGCGTCGCTAGATGGCATATCGGGCATCCTCACAGTTTTCATGTACGTGTGTGAATGAGATTGTGTGTAGCAGCATGTCCATGTATATAGCCTGTGCTAAAGTATGTACCGTACATATACCTTAGCACGGACTACATGGACACGCTACTACACACAATCTCATTCACACACGTACATGAAAACTGTGAGGATGCTAGTATTCCATCTGGCGGCGACCAGAGAACTTTCGAGGCTATGTTCACGATGTACCGACCAGGCTTGCCATATTCCGCGCGGTACCAGGCCCCACCTCGCCACGCTACTACGCTGAGCCCGCCCCACTCTTCCCACTAACACTGACGCGTACCGTTAACTTAGCTTGCTCCACGCGGTACGTGTCAGTGTAGTGGGAAGAGTGGGGCGAGCTCAGCGTAGTAGCGCGGCGAGGGGCGCAGCGGTAAGGGGCCTGGCACGCGCGGAATATGGCAAGCCTGGTACCGACTTGAGTACCACTTGAGTACGCATGAAATTGATTCCAGAAAAAGACCGGAGTTTCGCATCTAGGGTACATGGAAATGCTAGTTCCTTTTCGAACTTTTTCGCCTGTTGCATACTCGCCTGTGGAACCGGTTGATTTCTGCTGCGACGTACGTCAAATTTGCTGACATTTACATGTGACTCGATTATCCGAAGCATTTTCCAAAGCTTTTGCGTTCATTGTCTTTGAATCGTAATGGTAAGATCACGACTTTAATCATTTCTAAGTTGCAATTCGAATGAAATGGCCCGCAATCAAAAACGAGCGCTGATTGTAAACATAACCTAATTGTTTACCGAATAAAATCATCCTAAACGTATATTTTGGGTGGCGCGTAGTCTGCCCTGTTTAATTTTCAGAGTCTGCTGTCAGTATTCCTGTTACTGATATGTACCTGCACTTATGTCAAAGCACTCGCACCGAGTTTCATGGATAATCGGATGAAAAGAGTTGGGTGAGTTTTTCAGAATTTGTAAATAGCGAACCGAAGAAAGATTAAGATACGAATAATACTTATTTGTCAGTATACAGGGTACGTTTTGGAAGTGTGCTAGGATCGGCGAAAGGAAAAGTCCATACGTGGCTGTTTGTTGCGTTCTAATGGCGTTTAGCATTCTCTTTTGGTCGTGAGATGTCAGAGTGCTGTATGGACTTGTGAAAAGTGAGTCTCCGATTGTTCATTGTTATTTGGTCATCGTTGTAACGATGGTGAGTTTCGAGAACAATAAAAACACTGATACCATCTATCCATGTTTTATAGTTGCAAAAAGTAAGCACGACACGTTTGAAACCAATGAAATCATAGGAAAAAGATTATTGTCTGCGAACAAATGCTAGCGAGCTTGTTAATACGTAAAGAAGGTAAACAGAAACGAATATCTGTGCTGGTTGCATGGTACATTTTATTTGTCAACACGTCCTTTTCTCCAAAGCTATATAATTATCCAATTTGAGCACATTTTCTCTTCGTATTTCCATAATATATTTTTCTTCTATAAACAACAACATTCTTTTAATTAATATAGTTATTGTAGAGTCGTTATATTGAGCAGTGTTTCATGATATACGGTATCTGTTAAATAGGTATATTCAACATATGCGATTCGTTCGTTTACCTCGCGGATATGCTACTATTCCGAAGACAATATACCACGCACTGCGACTAAAACCTATACTTCTCTGTAATAGAAGACATTTATGAGAATCGCATAATATCGGCGGAAAGCTTCGGTTCTCCTTCGTTTAAAAATCTGTTTCGATACGTTAGGATCGCGAAGCTTTCCTACCAGCACCATTTCGCACACCGATTCGAATTACAGAGCGAGATATGGTTTGCGGTGTTTTGCGAGGAACATTTAAAAAGGAGAAATCATTAGAAACCGCGATCTATTTAGGAACACTTATTGTCGAGTCCTTAAAAGCAAACTATAGCCGGGTGTACAAGTATATTAGATACATGGTATCGCTGCGAATGCGAACGATCGTTGCGCGGTATTCGTTCGTTCGTGTATCGCAAATCAATATCGCGAACGAATTAAAGTACACACGAGTCGTAGATTTGAAACTAGAAAATGATCGTTTATTTCAGGTAAATTGTAATGTTCCGCGCGTTCGATAACGATAAGGATCCCGCGATACAAAAACAAGTGTATGTACGCTTCGTTCGCTCGAACTACTCGAACTGTTGGCGGATTCCTCGCAGTCAACCACGTCGGTTACGTTTACATCGTGGTCTCGTTTCAATCATTGGCATATTGAGGTACGTTATTCGCCTACGGGTAATTAAAAAAATACAGAAAATAACGAAAGTAGGGTCTAGTATCTTCCTAAAATATACAGTACGTTACTATATGCCCTACGGATATGAATCTGACTTAGATATGATTCGTTTACATTCATCGTGTTGCCATTTACGATCCTGATATCTCGAACCTGATCCCGATTACGATTACGATTACGAGTACGATTACGATTACGATTACGATCTCGGTTCCCTTGCTTCATCGTACCGTTGAACAAACATATCTTATTATTCCTTACGTACAAATTAGTATGCTAATTATTTGTCTGCGTGTTCGAGTGTAATCGAATAGTTTGCTCGAGGGGGGCAATTCGTGTTTAGCAGGAATTCTATTACATATGTATAGTACATCAGAGAAACATTACAAAGTATTTCGATGAAGCTTTAGGCGAGGGCCTGGTACATACTCGTTTCATAAAATTGGGATTCAAGGTAAAATCAAGATCGGTACATACAATATTATAGGTCGATCAGAGCGTTTTAAATAGAAAAACGAGACGCACACATTGTTTCGTCGAATCGGTATCGATACGCAACGAGTAGACTCGCCAAAAATTGTAAATGTCCGGACAACATAACTTGAAGATATTATAGCGGAATTATACGAGTTACCCACCTCGAGATGGATCGATTCGCGGCACGGCGCGAATCTTACGGGAAACGGTAGAATACTTAATTAATCGTTGACAATAATTATCACGTAACGGCGTAACGATATACATACATATTAACGGATGTTCATTTGAACTGGATCGCCACTGCCATTGCTGAAATAATTTGAAAACGCGCGAGTAATCGGTTCACGGTTAATATTTTCGTTCTGGTATTTCCTTTTCTTCGGTTATCCTCGACTCTCCGTAATGTTCGTGGTATTCCGGTATAATATTTCCTGTTTTCCCATGTTTCCATCTTTCCGAACGGTTTTCTCTCGTGAATGACACTGGTGGCCCACTTGAGATAGACACCCTGCATGTGGTAAGGCTTTCGACGCTAACATTATAAAAATCACATCGTAACATCTAGTAACCCCACAAACGAGAAATCAGAGTTTTCAATTGAAGATATCCCGGCCTGCTCACTCCTTTCCCCACGTTCGTCGTTAAAAAAATATTCGGCAACGTTGCGACATTCAGTCCAACCGAAGAACACGGTGCTTTCCGCTCACGAACTACTCCCCTTCCCCCCCTGTCTGTCTCTTCTCTCCTCCGCGTTCAGAAACGGATAAAAGGCTCATAAAAAATACCTTCGTAAGCGTTTATCTCTTAAAATTTTCCAACAGTTTTCGTGACGGCGCTGGTCCGTGACGAGAGATCGATTATACTCGGTGTATCGTCGTCGTCGTCGTTGTCGTCGTCGCTGCGACGAGCGACAAGCATCGAGCGTCGTCGAGTGAGCTCGCGCGCGCTTCGTCATCGTCTTCGGAACGCAATAAGAAACTTGCTCTCGGTGAGTTCAATTAAAACTTCCGAGTTTGCGATTCCTCCTCCTGATCGTTTGTTCGGGAACGCCGCCGCCGCCGCCGCGCGCCGCGCCGGAAGACGGTGTTGCGCGGTGTGTTCCTCGCGTTCGAATCTCAAATTCGATTCGATTCGATCCGATTGCCCCGAATGCGAAATACCCTCGCAAAGTCGGGGATCCTCGGTCCTCGAAGAGTGCGCGTCGTTTCGTTACGCCGCGACTGGTTCTCTTATCGCAGGCTCAGATAGAGCACGGTGCAGATCGCGTAGATCCGAGCGTCGATCAACGGTCTCGCGAGGATCGCGCGGCTCTTGGAGGTCGCGTTCGGCTTGTCGCGGCTCTTGAACATCGTCTCGTCTTTGATGAACGGGGCACGGGGATCCGGCGTCGTCGTCGTCGTACTATGGTACTTGTAGACTATCCTCGCGGTGCTCTTCTGCATCGCCGGCGTGCTCATCTGGTGGAAACCCCGGTTGTTCGTGGTTGCCTGGAGAAACTTCGACTTCCCCTTGTTCGACTTCTTCCAATTGGCCGAGGTGGCCCGTGTGGGTGGCGTCACTCGCTCGATCTCTGCAAAACAATCGGGAACAGTGCTACAACATTATTTTTAGTTCTATGTACTCGTTTTATGCCGAAAGTCAAATAACATGTATATTTCACGTTTGGTCTTCCAATTTTCTCGAAACCGTCCCCCAATATACACTCCTCAAAAGAATTAAGGGATCACTTCTGCGAATCCGAATAATTGCTCCCACTTTACGTGATCATAACTCCGTCAGAAATATCGTTAAACAATGGTTTGAAAGCCTGAAACCTCTAGTTTCAGATGTTCTGTTTCAAATTGTTGCTATGTTGGTTTTTTACAAAGTTCTAGCGAGATGAAGACAACATTGACGGTTAACAAAAATTTTTTGCGACTTTGGAACATCACACGGGGGAGAAATCGATTTTGCAAAATCCTGAGGTCGTAGACAAATTTTGAGACCAGATTTGAAATCAGCGTGAAAAAATCTACGGGAAATGATATATAGCATGTTAAAAAATAATTTTTTCCGCGCGTGGTACTGGAGAAACCTCATTTCTTGAAATACTACATGTTTAACGAATTTTATCAACATTAAAAAACGTTCGTACCATAATCTCCCTATTTTTCCCATATTCTGCAAAGTTACAACTTTAATTTAAAAAAAATTTCATCGCTCCACCTCACTTCTATCGAAAGTTCTTTGATTTTGAATCGAGTTTGGTCCTTTTCCACTGTGCGGCGCGGCGGTAGCGTATTCAGAGATGTCAGGCAGCCGCTGTACGTGGCGCGCTAATTTCTGCGAAGCACTAACTTCAAACACAGCTGCCATAGGTAAAAAATTGTCGCAGCAATTCTCATGGGGTACTCAATCGAATTGGCAGAATCTCTGCTTCAGTCTGACGTTCGGCCCATTATATTACGATCATTTCTCGCCGAGATACTGCGAGTCAAAGGAAAAATGGAAATTGTGCATTTTTTAAGCATGTTTTCAGAAACACCTGGTATATCGAAATGTTAATGAAATTGAAAAAACAAACGAAGTACCTTGAAGAGAAAGAAACGCTCTTTCTATTGCTTTTTTGCATAAGATTCTACGATAATTTTTTCGCTTTCTGGAGCCAGTTAAAGTTAAAAAGCCAACATTTCCTTCAATGTTGAATAACTCGAATAAAAAAGATCGCACAATAATCAACAACCACACATTTTACACAGGAAAGATAGCCCTTCCAAATGATATTAACGCGATTTATCAAAAAAATTTGTTTCTCCCCGTGTGATGTTCCAAAGTTGCACAAAATTTTTGTTAACCGTCAATGTTGTCTTCTCTCGTCTCGGTATAACTTTATAAAAAACCAACATGGCAACAATTTGAAACAGAGCATCTGAAACTAGAGGTTTCAGGCTTTCAATACATTGTTTAACGATATCGATACAGCAATTTTTGACGGAGTTACGATCACGTAAAGTGGGAGCAGTTTTTCGGGTTCTCGCAGAAGTGATCCCTTAATTCTTTTGAGGAGTGTATTTCTTCGGAATGTCGATTCAGATTTCAGGTGTATATATTACGGGAAATGTGTTTAAGGTGGACATTCTATAGAATGTGAAGGGCAATGTGAATAATGGGCAGGTATTTTACAAATTGCCCGGACATTTTATATGATATCCACGGTTCGTTGGGCAGTGTGTTAAATCCATACTTGACATTTTTTTATGTCCATCTGTAATAGCGATAAACTTGTCGATTAGAGATTCTCCTCTCAGATTTTAACATTGTCACATGTTAGACACATTACCCGTAACATATACATAGCAATAAGGCGAATTCTTTAGCAAGATTTTGGACATGTCCCCGTACATAGACCGATAATATCCTTTCGTAGATCTATTAGGTTGTTGCAAGTGAAATGACCGTTTTTCACATTTGAAACTTCCCACCTTTGTAGTTTAGTCTTTCCACGACAAATGGGGTTGAAGCTGTACAATTTGAAAAGTACATATCTCGTACATGAATTTGCGTGTATAAGATTATTGATATTGTATAGTATACATGATTCAAAATCGATTTTCGTTCACCATGGAAAAAAGGGAATTCGTATAATTTATTTGTACGAGTTCAAACTTGGATATACTGCGTCTGAAGCAGCGAAAAATATAAATGCCGCTTTCGGTGAAGATGTAGCAAGTGATCGGACCATAAGGCGTTGGTTCGAAAAATTTCGTCCCGGAGATACAAATCTGGAAAATGAGCCTCGTGGTCATAAGCCAGCAGCTATTAAAGATTTAGATTTAAAACAGATAGTTGAAAGGGATTCATGTAAACCATAAATGCTGATAAATACTGTCAGGAAATTGATATAATGGACGAAAAACACTGCGTGTTCAACAGTCGGCATTAGTCAATAGACGTGGTGTATTATTGCTTCACGATAATGCTCGGCCACATATTGCGAAAGAAACAGTAAAAATATTAGCAGAGTTGAAATGTGAAGTTCTTTCTTACCCTCATTATTCGCCTGACCTGTCACCTACTGGTTAACATTTTTTCAAGCACCTAGATGGCTTTTTGAATGGAAAAATATTCAAAGAAGCCTCACGTTTATTAGATTTCTACCAGAAAGGCATTGAGGCTGTAGGAAGGTGTTTATGTTCAATTGAAGGAGAGTTTGTATTTAGACGAAATATCTGTTTATTAGAAAGAACTGTTCGCTTCGCTGGTTCGCCTAAGACTGAAGTCTCCTGACATTTCTGCGAACGCGAAAATGAAACAAAATATATTTTTGACTCCGATAGGTGGGGCTACTTTGCACCCCCACTCTCGTGAATACTTCTCTAAGGAGTGGGAAATTCGCGAGAGTGACGTGTCGCGAGTTTGCCCTTGTAGCGGAATTTCCATGGGCCCTACACCCTCAACATGCCTTCTGCGTCTTCAGGTAACGGGTCCTTTTTACATTAATGGGGTCCCGTACCATCGGCTTGGGCCTTTAGAAATTCGGGGTTTTATGACTCTTTGCGAGGGCTATTGAGACTGTCGCTAATAAACCTAATGGCAACCCTAGCAGATGTCTTAATGACTCTATCTGACAGTTTCCTCAAAAATAGCTTCTATTGTCGTGTGAGTTCTAAAACCTCTCCAGCATTTGCACCGCACATGTTAATTTTACTGTGTGCAGCTGGCCGCTACAAGGCACTTGTATCACGATGGAAGAAGTGCATAGATGCCGATGGAAATGATTTCAATTAATGGAATATGAATAAAGCTTGTAAAATAAAAGTTTATGTTAAAGATTCAAAACGGCCATTTCATTTGCAACAACCTAATAACACAAAAAATGTGAGACATTGCAATATCCCTCGACAAACTAGGGAGACTCTGGAACCGTTCAACTGGTCGAACACGATCGGCTTCGTGTTACGCCCAACGCCCTACGCCTATAGTAATCTCCGATTTCGACGACTCACCGGACACCGTAATCGTAGCCTCGGCCCTCCCCATGCTCGAGGACGCAGAACACGTGTACTCTCCCAAATCCGTTTTCTCCAACCTCTTTATCTTCAGCTCGATCGTTGTCTTCCACTCCTCGTCCGGGTGTGTCCGTTCGCTGATCTCGTATCTGCCGCTGCGTTGACAGATCGGTTAGCTTTAGCGGATGGAATATCTACTTTGGCCCGTTTAAGATGGAATCGAATCGATTCGACTCGGTCCTCGCATCCGATAACGACATACGACAGTCTCCCACGAAAACAGACAACGCGGTGGGCCGGGAGACCGAAACGATTTGATTCGATTTATCAACGCGTAGGTACGCACCCATTCGTGATAAGTTTATCCTTCCTAGTCCACAAGTTAATCGTCTTTGGATAAGCCTCGATCGAGCAGATCAGCGAGACGTTCGTGTCCAGGGGAGAACCCAACAGCTGGTTGGGCACCTTCGCACTGGGCATGACTGAAACGTTACGATTCCGAAATAACGGGATAAACGAGCGTTTTCAAATTAAGAATCTAAGGTATTTATTCATATGTTTTTGGATAATATGGATATGTTTATTCAATAATACGAGAAGTTACCTCGAAAATGGCAAAAAGTAATATAGAACAGAATGGAAAATATGTTATTGAAAAATTGATTAATTTATTCAATTAAAAGTGCTCCAAACGTCATCAAACTTACCAAATTAAGGAACTACATACTTCCGATTTATTGAGAACTTGGAGATTAAATAAATTCATTAAATTTTATAAATATAACATACCGATATAGCATTGTGATCGCAACGTTCTGGAATTATTTAGATCAGAATATCTCGAAGCCCAAAAGTGCTTCAAATTTTAAATTGAATAGATCTATGAATAAGTATCTGAATTTTAGCTTTGGTTCCAACCCAATGCATGTACAGTACAGAGTGTTTCAAGATTACCATATTTGTTGTGACCACTACAGCGTGTGTTTTGTTACAAAAATGGACTGCAAAATTGACCTTAACATTGAATCCCAATGTCAAAATTGTTGAATCCAATTCAACCGTTTTCTTTTAAAAAACAACTTTAAAGATTCGCCAACTATTTCATTCCCTATGTCTACAGGGTGCCTTAAAATTGTATAAACGTGGAGGGGATGATTCTACATGGGAAAATAAGTCGAAAATATGCAATAAATTTTTCCATTTGACATGTCGTTTTCGAGAAAATTGACTAACAATCCGTCAAGTTCGTGTGCCTGGCGTTCTTGAGAAGTAGAATGAGTCGGCCATGAACAGACGCGTCATACAATTCCTATTCGATAGCACACGCGTGTTCGCCGAATTTTCAAACTGGAATTTCTCGGAAAGGAGGAGACAAATGAAAAAAATTCGATGTATATTTTCTCAGGTATCTATAGCGGTCACGACATATAATTATGAAACACCCTGTACATATGTTACACGTCTGTACATACGTTATTCTTTTCTGTTAAACGGAGATCAAATCATTTAAAGTTATGCTAGCGGAAAAGAACGTACATTTCTGGAAATTTGTATTCAATAAGAATCTACGAAGATGGCAAGAACGGATCGCGAATGAGAAAGAAAACAAGATTGAACGTTAATGAAACAATGCAGCGAGCCTAGCAGCTTCGACCGAGGAATTCGATCGTGGTTGTTTCGCGGCCGCAAAGTTTTTGACTCTGACTTAGACGGGTTCGTGGGCGTGCATTTTCATTGATGCCTCGAGGAAATAAATAATTGATAAACAGACGCGGCCGGCGAGGTCGGGCAACGTTTAATTGCGCGGCGGACCAGCTATTTAAGTTTTGCGGATCCGTTGATCGTTAAAGTGTAAAGTAGCAATATCGGTTGTTCAAAGGTACTCACAATTAACTTTTAGGTAGACCCTCTTGCTGACTCCCGGAGGCACTTCGTTACTGGCTATGCAAAGATAAGCCCCCATTTGCCTCCTGTCTACCCTGGTTAATTCCAACTTCTCGCCATACTGGCTGTCCACTAGAAAATCGCGCATCGTATGAATATCTTGTTGAAAGCTCTCGTACTCGTATACATATCGCTGGCCTCGCGCCAGCGTGCCGACGTTTACGCGTACACCGAATTACAGGAAAATAGGTGGTTCGCGTTCGAACAACCTGGTTACCGAGCCGCGATGTCCGCTTTTGGGGCGATCCTAAATCTCCCACATTCCCCGACCGAGAGATGCAGCATGTTTCGTAAAAACCGTTCGTTCGTTGGAAAGTTCGTTTCGAGTTTCGACTTTGATCGACAGAATCCCAGACTACGACAATTGAATGTTAAACGAAATCGGATGAAATATTTCGTGTGGTTACCCGGACAATTTTGCTTAGTTGTGCCGCGGCGAACGTGTTAAGAGGATTTCGCGTCCAACGAACAATTAATAGAACGCAAACTCGACGGAAAACTCCAAGCCAGCATTGCGGCGGAGTTAACGCGAATGCGTAGACGTCCTGTTCCGTCCCGTCCCGTCCGGTCTCGTCCCATCCTGTCCCGTTCTGTCCCAGTCGATGCACGGCATTATCGTTCAAGTGTACACGCGTGGCCGCGACGTTTCAGCGATCGATGGAACGCGATGAATTGCATTAACAGCGACTGATCGAGCGACATAAATCATCGGCTCGTTCCGCGATTGGGATAAAACGCGTCGGCTGCTCGCACGGTCTAATGTGATCCAGCGAAAATGGAAGATTCATTATTCGGCGGCGGACACTTTTGTTACAGCGTCGACCGCGTCGAAAATATCGATGAATATTTTGACCGATTAACAATATTTGCCGGGCACTCGCGCGAAAAGTGCATCCGCGTCCGCGGTCTCCAGCGGAAACGCTTGAATGCCGTCGGAGCACACGCAAAAGAGCACACACGGAGACCACCGAAAGATATTGAAAGTCATCGCGGACAAACTAATCTCTATTCGATGGGACATGTTCCGGCCCGTAATTGCTTTCGATCGGTATTCGCGAATTTACGACGTCTTCGTGTCCCGCTAAGCGGATCCTGATGGCGAATCGTCTCGCGCAGACACCTTGGATAATTAGTTCTCGAAACTGCTCGAACCTAGCGCGACGCTACGCGACGTGTCTTCGATTCGAATTTTAATTACCACCCGATCGCGGTAATCCCGTCTCGACGGCTCGTCGATCGCGCCGCGTTATCCAAAAAAAATTGAAACGGAATTAGGCAACCGACATTCTGCCAGCAAAATTGTCACTCTTTTCGAGCTTGTGCTTCTTAATGACAATCGCTGGGTCTTGTTCGATTTTGGGTGGCTCGTATTTTCGACTTTTAAAGTTCCCACAGATTTGCTTATTTTTATTTAACGTTTTATTTTAGAGGATTTTTCTAGACGCAGTTTTCTTTATAAGACTGCCACCCTTGAATAAGTGGAACCCAAACATTTTTAAGACAAAATAATCTGCAATTAAAAGAAATAAGTTCCGCAAGTTAAAAAGAAATCACATTCTTCGCTGATGCTTATTTATAAGGTGGAGTGGGGTGAGTGCGTCTACGGGGCAAGTGCGTTAATTGATTATTTTTATTATAATATAAACGATATTTCTCTAGCTCGTATTTATTGATGTAGTATAAGTTAGTATGAACTATTCGACATAGATGTCGCCCAAGAATAAAGGTGTTTTCCTCGCTTAAATCAACCAATGCCAAACAGTCACGTGCCAGGTATGTACTCGTACAACTTTGAGGTTACCCTGAACGTGCAATAGTTTACAAGTTATTGATATATTCTGTGTTGTTATTTTAGGTAAGTACAACAAATATTGATGTAGGTTTACATTAAATAAACCCTTTTTTATTGCAGTTTTAAAAATTTATTTGAGAAAAACATTAAGATGATCTTGCCCCGTAAATATTACTACACGGGGCAAGTGCGTACTATCACGGTGGGGTAAGTGCGTACTGTATGGGTAAATATAAAACTAAACAATACATTTAATGCAATAAAAAGCATTTTGTAACAGGCTTGATAATCATTATTTTCTTGCCCCGTAGCACACTTGAAACAAGGTTCGAAAGCATTTTTAACTCTCAGAGACGCTCTTGCCCCATTTTCGGGGCAAGATAATTTTCAAGCAAAATTAGGATCCTAAATAATACTAATTCATCAGTAATAACTCTGGCAAGAGTTTGATACCAAGAGCGTTAAGTTTATACATACCAGACTGAAAATACATCAGTTTAAAGTCCAACTTTGCAAAAACTCTTGCGCACTTACCCCACTCCACCTTAAAAGATAACGAAACCAAAACCGTTCGTTTTACGAAAAAAAGTAATAGGACATAAAATTCGTAGTCTGTCCAGATCTACAATAGGTTTTGTCTAACATATACAATATAAACGCTTTTATGAGCATTAAATTATTTATAAAAAATTGTTTATATCGATCGTATTCTTGTTAACTTTCCTTTCCAATACAAAAATATACTTTCCTTTACTTCTCTTGATTGTCAACCAAATTAAATATATAACACATACAGTAATGTATGAATAATTGAATTCAGTAAAAATTGAATGTCAATAAATCGTGATTTACCATAATGGTATTTTCAATCGGTGTGAGAATAAAGACACATTATGATTGTTTGAATTTACCGCCGTTGTATCGATCTACATAACCTAGATCTCTGTTGAAACGATCAGTATAGTAAAAACAGACATGTTGAACACATGTGTTTCACGAGTCTCACGACTCTCATAATAATATATTTAATCACACCTAAGCAAGTGAGTAAAATATTATTGAAAAAGATATTTTCCCTGACATTTAAACATTTAATAGTCATTATCCGTTGAAAATTGTATGTTATTATATGGAAATTACTTTATTTTCTTACAGACGCAATTCAATTCAATCTTGAAAACGGTCCAAATCAAGGACCGAAACGTCGATTTTTTTGAAAAATAGCAAAACTGCTTAGTTAAAAATTTATATTTTTTTGTATTTAACGATCGAACCGTAGCGCCGATATCATTCAACGTTTATTAAATTATTTACTTTGCACAGAAATTTTGTTAAATGATTTTGAGCAACTCTGTGGGATGCCGTAAAAGAAATTCTGACAAGAGTAACTAAGAGCCACCCTAATGTGTAAGCGCATCGAACGGTTGCCAGTCTTGGGCCATTACAGATTACAACGCGACCAGCCGAAGAAAAAGGTTTAGAAAGCTTTCTGTCATCTAGAAGGAAACCACTGCAACGGCTATACCACTCGGCATGGCTGTTCGAGGAGGAGCGGCGACGTCGAGAATTAATAAAAAGAAAAGAATCGAACGTTGTTTGTCATCGAGGAGGACCGACGCGGACCGACGCGACGAAACGCGAGAGTTCTCGAGCCGAGATAAAAGTGTAATATCTTACCCAGTATCAGCGAATCGTGAGGACCCCTCATAAGTATGGAACCACTTTTCTCACGGCGCCATTGCACACGAGGTGGCGGTCTTCCAGAAGCATTGCACGAGAGGGTCGCATTCTCGCTTTCCTGAACGGAGACCTCGCTCTCCGACGTCCCAGAGCTCAGTATATCCGGCGGAACTGAAACCAACAACCCGGTTCGGTCCGTTTCAGCGGTTAGTCCACGATATTTCATACTTCACACTTTATACGATCGAGCATCGAATCGGGAGATTCGGAAAAGGAAGACAAAAATGAAATTTCAAGTAATTTTGCTATTCGCAGCGGGACAGCTATTTATTCCACGATATCAAAATTAGAGATCGCGGTTTCGGATCGGAAAACAATAGCGCATAAGTTGTCGGACTCGAAAGTGCCGAACGGATCCGTATTCACTTATATACACGTGAAATAGGGATCTCTAATCAAAATCCTCAGGAAAAATTACGGGGAAACGACGGCTCGACTATGGAACGTTGCGTAATCGCTGTTAGCCTATCTCTCGGCATTCGACAATGCGACGTCTCGGGGATTTGCGCATTCGGCATGCACCGTTCGAAGGATCTCGCGTCGCGTCGGAAGAAAGCGTCGAGTGCAAATTGGAGAAGCGCGGGACGCATTCCGCGTCCAAAAACCGTCGGAATTTTCGGATTAAATTTGAAGTTTCGAGGCGTCTCGTTCTTGTCGAATGCGCGTCGTTAAACGCGTATTTACACGGTCGCGACGGAATTTATGGAGCCGCGTAAAGAACGCTCACGACCTCGCGGGCCACGAGGGTATAACACAGTAGATAGGAGATCCAACGGTCGGCACGGCGTTGAAGCCGCTATGGAAATTGGGCTGGGTTTGGACGAGGAGCCGAAATCAGGTTAAAACGTTTCGCTCTCGTGGAAAATTAAACAGCGTTTACCAAGCCCGTGTTATCGGGGAAAGGAACACATTTTTGGGATGAAATCTCGCTTCTTTTGAACGAGCGCCGACGCTGCGAGGCCATTTCAATTACACGGGTTCAACTTGGACAAATATTCCGTACAGTGGAACGGCGAGGGAGGCTCGGTATCGGGATCGGAGTCGGGGTCGTGGTCCTGGTTCTGGTCGTGGTCGTGGTCGGGGTCGGGGTCGGCGCAGAAAGGAAGAAACGAGACCTTCCCCGCGTAACCCCACAAAGGAATTTCATTCCATTCGGTCCGATCGGTCTTTCGAGTCGGATGCAGGCAGGCAATGGTAGGCGGCAGGCTGTAGGTTGTAGGGTAGGCTGCAGACTGCAGACTGTAGGCGCAACGCTCTCAATGAATTCCCTTCCGCCCCTGGTGTCCGCACCCCGTCTCGCGCGCCGCACGCCGTACAATGAATCGCGGGCACGCGGTTGCACGCGCTTGTATCAGAGTCGGGTGCGGGATGCTGAGTACAGGTACAGAGAGGGTCGCGAGAGCGTGCGCGCATAATGTACCGAGGATCGGGGATCGAGGATCGAGGCGAAAGGGATACACAACGCAGCGGAACGTATAAAAGACGACCCGACCCGGCAATGTAACGTTATACACAGTGCGCCAGTCGAGCCATCCGAGACACGAGGCTGAAATCTTCTCGAAACTGTTAATTATATCGAAAAGTGCGAGTTAAGTTGCCTTAACGCGGGTCAAACGCGCAGGCCGTGCGTCGCACAGTGTTCCAAAACGCTAAAAAGCTTTTTAAGCTAATTTTTATGGTCCCTTGTGCATTACAAATGCAGCTTTGCGGCGTTTAGGATCCCATGTTAAAATGCAAATAGACATGATCTTTGAACATTCTCTGAACACGGCCGCAGAAATGCTAGTTATGTCGAACAGCAAAGTTTTTTCGGCACGGCCAACAGCTTCGAGAATATTTCAGCTCGCAGCGTTAGGCGACTCACCCTGTATACGAGCTACGCGTCTACGTACATGTGTGTATGCAGTCTACAAGCTGCATTGGCCGGTCCTGGGTGGCGCGGCGTTTCCATTGAAACGCATCCTGGCTGCGAGGCACGCGTATTTTCCACCCCCTTCTCGTGGCGAGGCTAATTCCGCGAGGAAACGGTGCGTGTGCCACGTATCGCGTGCTTCGTGCGTTCTATCGCGTACCGTATATGTATACCGCGTGCCTTGCGCCGCGTGCCTTGTGCCAGGTGCGTGCGCGACGTCTCTGGGAGCTACCGCAAACGCACGCGGCCACGTACCTATCCAACCGCCACGGAATGCGGGATAACGCGCAATTAGGCATACCTAGGACATCGACGCATCCCAGCTGGCTCAACATGGGCTTCGTATTCAGTTGGCACATGTAGCAGCCTCGGTCAGCTTCCCGGAGCTGGCGAATCTGCAGCCGCGAAGTGGCCTCCTCCTCGTCCCTCGATTGGCTCTGATTCTTCGTCTTCGCGCTCTCCAGCATGACTTGGAACCGGGGCGAGTGGGTCACCTTTTGCTGACCCATCGACAATATCGTCTGATCCTCCATCCGGAGCCATCCCACCTGAGACACCAAACAGAAAACCATCCCATGTTTACTTCTCTGCAGACCAATCTCATAAGGGGGTAGACTCGTTTCCGGGATTGCAGAAATGGGGGTTTTAAGTAGTCAAAAGCGCTAGATAAAAGATCAATTTAAGCCGCAATCGCCCTCAAAAGTACTATTTTTACGTTTACGAGGCGCAATTTGCATGAGCATAAAGCTGTGCATGTAGCATTCTCATAAAGCTGCGACAGCCACATGCTGCCGAATAATGCAAATTACGCCTCGTAAACGTAAAAATAGAACTTTTGAGGGCGATCGCGGCCTAGATTGATCTTTTATCTGGCGCTTTTGACTATCGAAAAAGCCAGTCGGTTCAGCGCATTATCGAGAAACTAGAAGGCGCATCCCGCACCCTTGCAATCCTGGAAAAAACGAGTCTACCCCCTTAACCTTCTCTCTGTGGATCGGGTGAAATGACAAGTTCACGAATGGAAAATTTCCAAAGATTTTCTAGGAATGCTACCTGTGATATATTAATAATTTTCATAATTTTTCTTTATATTTTGCTCGAAAAATGTACAGGTTTCGATTACATCTGTGTACACGTTTAACATTAGAATAGCAGTGCACAGAGAGAAGGTTAACGGGCTTCGGGGACAGCGTGCCGTTCGCAGCTAGAACCGACCATCATAGAAAACAGGAAACAAAATGGTTCCGGCTACAATGCTATCGTTTTCAAAGAATTCGTTCACCGACGCAAGCCGATCGATTCCAGCACTCGAATTTTCGAGTCAGTCACACTTTGACTTACGGTCTCCCTAAGGTGATAGTAATTCAATTAACTAAATATACTTGCAGTGTATGTATGTATCATATACTCTCCGTGCCTCACAAGTAGTCCCTCGAGGTCCCTTTGACGTCACACACTTTAGCTGATAATTCGGCTAGAACCGAAAGTGCATGTGGAATGACCCAATCGGACGGTTCGCAGCCGCGTCCCTTTGGAATTCCTAACCGGAGACTTTTTGTGAGCCACGGAGAGTAGGTATCACTGCATTCGTACATTAAATTTGAAGAATCGGCGTCGGTCGACGAATACCGACACACCGGTCCATACGGGACCATCCGTCCCATAGTGTTAAATTGTCCGGCCCTGCCGTCCACCCATTTGTCCCCTCGCCGACCTGCATTCTCCGGTGGAAACCAACGGAATCCGACGCACCCTCGTTACACACGCTCCGCTGTGCAGAGCCGGTACGTGGCGCGATGCAACGCGCGCGCTCACGTTCCTCCGCGTTCCTGGCAATTATCTCGATGTTCTAATCCGAGTGTGACACGCGTAATAGCGGGACGAGGTTAGAATGAAACGGTGCGGCGCGGCGCGTCTCGCGGACTTGATTAAACAGCCCGCGAGACGAGACGAAACGAAGCAACGCGCGACTTGATGGAACACCCGAAAGCGGAAACGCAACAGCGTCGATCACTGTTCTCGGTTCTACGTGGAATCGTCTCTCGAACCAGTTCTGTTATCGCGGGTCCCCGTAACAACCGAATGGCTTGGAAAGTCTACTTCGCAACTTTTCAAAAAGTCAAACCGAGTCGAACGCGTAACCCTGTCGGATCGTTTTCACCTTTGTGGGGTAAACGACGCGATTGGAAGTTGCGAGACCCAAAGGCGACGATTTTTCGTTTGTCCTCTGTCGGCTTAAAACGACGATCCATCGAGAAATCCTATACGTTTGGAGCTTAAAAGTTTCGGCTGAATAGAAACTTTGGATTTCCCGATCGGCTGCTCTAACCCTGTCGCTTGTACTAGATCTCAGTTTTCCTCGAATAATTGGTCGGACGTCCAGCTGCAAGCTAGAGAATGCGTTCGAGATGATATCGATCGAAAATCGAATTAGCTTCTCGGTAGGGATGGCGTGAATTGTTAGTTTTGGACCACTCGTGAGTCGATCACGTTCGCTCCCAATTACGGTGATTTTTAAATTAGTATTGATATTGTATTTTTTAAAATACTGAAATAACATACGGAAAAGATAATTGGATATCTTTTATTTTGATCATTAAACGAAGTAAATTTCTAGCTAATTTCAAGCTACTCAATTGATGTATTTAAAAAGAGAACTAATTCAATCGCCATGAAAAATGAGGAGGGCAGTGAGCTTTACGGTTAGTGATCTTGTACGCCACCACAACTTGTCAGTGATTTTTACGCGGTTTTGAATACACAAAAGCGGAAGGACCATTCGCGCGAGACGACGTAAATACGCATTCGAATCTACGGTTGCGTTTGTAGCTGAAGTTTCAAGCACGATCTTATTTTCGATGCAACGGTAGCATACTTTATGGTAATTGTTACGGGTTATGGAAAGTTATAGTATCGCGTCGAGAAAACGGGCTTCCCGCGAGGGAAACGAGTGTCGCTCGATCAAACGAAACCGCGCGCAGCCGGCGCGGCGTCGACGGGCGGGATCGAAGCTTTGGCCGAGTGAATTTTTATTCGAGCTCGACTCGGTTTTCGTAGCCGGCCCGGCGGGCCCCCTTTGTTTGGTTTCCGGTGCGTGATCTCGGCAAGCATTTCCCGTTGCGCTCGAAACTGTACGGGGAGCCGGTTCGCCAGCGACGTGGAACGAAATAATTAAAGGAATCTAGAGAATTGTTTTCTCGCGCTCGAAAACAAAAAACGAGAACCGCGATCCCGTGCCTCTCGCCTCTTGCCTCGGGTCGAGCCCGAGCCTGAGCCGGAGAGCGAGAACGAAAACGAACGCGAGCACGAGCGGAGAAACGCGTTTCAACGCGTCGACGAGCAAACGAGCGCGGCCCGCCAAAGGAACCGCGAAAACTAGAACGTAATCGCACAAGTATCCTCCGAAATCGTTTCAATTCGCTAGTTTTTGCGGAGGGGCGTCGACAGGCGAGACAGGCGTGCGTGTTTCCCTTTTGGGAAGAAACACAAACGCGCGCCTCGTCGAGTCGCTTGTCGCGTCCGCTCGGATCGACAAAGCGGGCAATCTTTCGCGCCGGTTTCCCTTTCCGCGCGAGTTCTCCTAGTCGCAGTCTCCTCGCGACTAGGAAATCCAATTTGCGGGAATTCTCGTAACTCGGTCCGAGCGTGGCGCGGCGCGTTGTCGTCGTTGATCAAAAGTTGGCGCGTCGACGCGACGTCGACGTCGGCGCGTTCTCCGCCGTGAGATGGAATTTCGCGCTGTGCGAAACTCCTTTGACCCATTGTTGTGCTAACACACGCGAATTTAAAGCGTCTCTATTTTCCGCGCGGTACGTTCTCCTCTCTGTCCTCCCCCATTCTCTCCGTTCCCCTGACTCCACCTATGCCTTTAAAATCGGAGTTAACCGTTCCGCGAGCTCACGACGCCGTGGGCTACCCTTTGGAAAATTTCGAGACGAGCTGCACGAGAATGCCAGAGCAGAAAATTGAAAAGAACGTAGCTCGACCAGAAAGATTCCCTCGGGAATACGAGATACGGGAAGGGCTCCGTTCATCGGCCGTGATAAAAACAACGAACCGCAGCCGGACATTTTATATTCGCGTTCTGTAACTCGAGTAAAAATCAGTGGAACGTGACTACGGGGAACGGGAAACGGGAAAGCTCCCGTTTCCAGTTGGCCACCGACGCCGTCTCCGTCGCTTTCGTCGTATGTCCGCTTCTTCGCCGGACTTTCCTTCCTCGGTTTCTTATCGCTGTTTCGTAGCAACTCCGACCGATTTTCCTACAGTTTATCCGAGGACCGTCGGAACAAGCGGAAGAAGCGGAAAGAGCGGATAGATCTCGGACGTGGTCGCGCCAGCTTTTACAGCACACGCCGCACCTTTCCGAGCGAGCGAAATCCCTTCTTTCCCCCTTTATACCGGCTTTCTTGAAGCGGGATCAACCTTTAAAAAATGTGGAGTGACGTTTCCCGTGAAAGAACGTGGTGAAGCGCGATTTAACATTAGAATAAACTTCGTTTCTTTCCGAGGGGACGAAGAAACTCAGAATTTCAGAAATGATTATCGAGATATAACAACGAATAATTTACTAAGCGTTCGAAAGACTACTCGTGCCATTTTTTTCCGGCGAGGAATCCACGCGTTTGCGGCGGAGAGAAACACTCGAGAACCGCTCGAGCGGATATACAAACCGCCGCGCCGCGCCGGGGCGAGAGATTCCCGTAGTTCGGGGATGAAAAGGAACCGAGAGGATCGTTTCTCGATCGCGCGGAAACTGGAATCGAATAAAAGAACGACGGGCACTGCTCCCCGCGTCGCGTCACGACGGCAATTAAACTTTCCGCGTGCTCCAGGGGACTCGTTCCTGAAGGAGGTGTGCTGAAGTGCCGAGTGTTGAGTGTCGAGAACGAACCGTGCCAGTCGTACAAATTCCGAGCAGCGTCTCCCCCATCATTCGTTCGATATAACCCGCGAACTGCTAACTGCGAATCGCGCCGTCGCGTCCCGTCGCGTCAATCTGGCCGAAGATTGACCGTCATCGAAATCCTCGTTCCTTGTTTCGTCACGGAAATTGAACGGGCGAACGATCCCGGCTCGTCGTCACGCTATGTCATTAGAAACGCCCTGTTAACGCGACAACGCCGACGAGACACGACGAGCAGAGACAAGGAGAGACGAGGAGAGGCGAGAGGAGAGCGGCTTCACGCGCTAATTTATTTTCCGCGCATCGTTCCTATCGCGACGCCTCTCCACGAGTGTCCGATGATCGAACGGGCCCGGGCGTTTCGTATGTTTCCTGGAAACTTGAGTCGTTAGCTCCGAAGATGAATTACCGTCGGTTATACCGGGTAATCTCTCGCCCGTAAAAACGAACAAGAAGTCGACGTTCATTTCCCGTTTTTCCTATTCTTTTTTTTGTTACGGACACGTCGTCGATGCTTGTCGACGCTTGTCCCGTATCGACGTTCTTTTTTCCAGGCTCGTTCCGACGCCGATAAAACCTCCTTTCCTTCGGCGAGGAGGTCGATCGTTGTTTCGCATTTGTCCGGTTTCATGAGATTTTTATGCAGAAACCTATAGCGGAACGGAGAAATTCGACCGGCTATAAATAAGGGTATCAGTACGATTTCGATTACTATCGTCCCGTCGAAACGGCCACCTTCGACCTTTCGCTTTTATGTATACTATCCGCCCACCTATACGTATACATTTTTATTTCCCTTTCGTTTTCCACCTTCGCTCGGTCTTCCCGAGGAAAAATCAAGCGAACGGGAAATATCGAGGCGAGGATCTCTCGGATCTCTCTCGAACTCGTCCAATTTATACTGCCGACACGCGACGAGCACAGGTTGTATACAGCTGGTTATCGATTTACGATCTCGACGCGTTTTCCAATGTCGCGTCGTCGTCCCGCTCGTTTATTTCAGGTGAAATGTTACGCAACCTTTCGCCGACGACGTCAACTGCAACGACAACGGCTACGACAGTGACGACGACGACGCGCCGATACAAAGAGAAGCGTTCGAATCTCTTAATGAATTCGTGCGACGGCAAACTCCGTCTAAACATGTCCGATGGAGTTTCAGAAGCCATAAATCTTCGACTTTCGCCAGACGTCTTTTACAGACGAAGTCGGAGTCGGAGTCAAAGCGATGAGCACGGGGGAATCGCTTTGAAGCAGCACACTGGTTCCGATTTCCTGCGCCCGCTATGCACAGTGCTCCGCATTTCGTTCCTTCGGGAAACCCACGGGAAAAAAACTCCCCGAAATTTTCTTTCCCACCGGATCAAAGAAAACTTCTCCAAGATCGAATCGCCTTTATAACAACAATTTGCAATTTTATATACGTCCGAACCGCTTGACCCGTCAATGCGAATAATGTTTAGATAGCTCGAGTGTGGTCGTGAAAAGCATATTATTTTATATTATATTACTTGACTGCAGATGTTTATGCAATTTTCTATTTTTGTAGGCAAATTTATAGAAAGTGGAAACAAATGAGATTTCATTTTCAGTGGTAGTAGCCTTTGTAGATCTGAGATAAATCAAAATCGTAATTCTGTGGAATTTCATATAAGGTGGAGTGGGGTAAGTGCGTCAACGGGGCAAGTCCGGTAATTGGTTATTTTTATTATAATATGAACGCGCGAAATTTCTCTAGCCTGTATTTATTAATGTAGTATAAGTTAGTATGAACTATTCGACATACAAATAGGTGTCGCCCAAGAATAAAGGTGTTTTCCTCGCTTAAATCAACCAATGCCAAACAGTCACGTGCGCGGTACACGTACAACTTTGAGGTTACCCTGAACGTGCAATAGTTTACAAGTTATTAATATATTTTGTGTTGTTATTTTAGGTAAGTACAACAAATACTGATGTAGGTTTACATTAAATAAACCGTTTTTATTGTATTTTTAAAAATTTATTTGAGAAAAACACTTAAGATGATCTTGCCCCGTAAATATTACTACACGGGGCAAGTGCGTACTATCACGGTGGGGTAAGTCCGTAGTCTGTATGGGTAACTATAATACTAAACAATATATTTAATGCAATAAAAAGCATTTTGTAACAGGCTTGATAATCATTATTTTCTTGCCCCGTAGCACTTGAAACAAGGTTTGAAAGCATTTTTAAACTTTGTTTTAATATCACTGTATCCCCTTTCATATTTCAGCATGAGAGTACTCGTTTGTTTAAAAATGGATAACTATAAAACTAAACAATATAATTTAATGCCATAAGAAGCATTTTATAGCAGGATTATTAATAATTCTTTTGAAAGCATTTTTAACTCTCAGAGACACTTTGTACAATATCCTAGCAAAATGATAATTTTCAAGCAAAATTAGAATCCTACATAATACTAATTCATCAGTAATAACTGTGGCAAGAGTTTGGTACCAAGAGCGTTAAGTGTTTACATACCAGACTGAAAATATGTACATCAGTTCAAAGCCCAACTTTGCAAAAATTAGGGCGCACTTACCCCGTTCCACCTTAATAGCATTTTTTGAACATTTTCAGAAGTCATGAATGCATAAAGATCCGCAGAATATACAGGGTGGGGCGTAGTAAACAAGTAACTTATATAACTCGCTTGTTATTGAAGATAGAAGAAAATGTAACAGACCAAACTTACTTGGTACCGAGTCGCTCATAATTTTTATTTAAAAAACAGAGTTACTCTTCGTATGTCTTTGACGTTTCCACCTATAAAAAAATTAGTAACATCAGATTATGAGCGCCCCGATACCAAGTAATATTGGTCGGAAGTATTTGCTTCTATCTTAAAAAGCAAACGAGTTATTCAGGTGACCTATTTACAACGCCCCACCCTGTATATAACATGAAAAGAAATAACAGGTAACAGTTAAGATTTATGTGAGAAGCATAGTTATTCGCACTGAGTAGATTCTGCTCCAGATTTTGGCGAGTTATTATTTTTAGAAAATCGTTAGTTGAAATTTCGTTGCGATATCTTTCACGAGTGAAAAGTTCTCGAAACATGTCGCCGAGGTCTTTGAACCGAGTCAGCACGCGGAGTCTCCAGAGTTTTCCGGCGTTATCGGATCCTGTTCGCTGGTGCGCCGCGGAGGGAATCGCTTCGGAGAGAGCGCGTTACACCCGAGTTTCTATCTATCGTAATTTCGTCGATTTGTTATTCCGTCCCGCTCTCAAGGAATACCCGAAGCCACGGATGCGTGGAAGAGCGGGGCTCGTCGGGGAAAAAAGACCGGTCTCGAGAGCAAAGTTTTCGGTAGCTATCTGGTACTTCGATAGCGGTATGGCTGAGGCGAGGCTGAGGCAAAGCTGAGGCAAGGCTGCCAGCGGTTTCCGCTTTTTGCGCGGCAACAACGGCAAAACCCGCCGGGAAAATTTCGAAAGTTTATTTAGTCGGAGCTCGGCGGCAAGTCTACCGAGAAAATCCACTGGAAACTTGAAACGCGCCGCGATGGAATTAATCGTCGCGGAAAAGTATCGTCCAAGTATCGAAGTCGATCCGGCCTCGAGAAACGAGCCGCTTACGGGTCGCTGGAACGGGGGTAAAGGAGACGCGAATTCGTCGCGAGCAAAGTTCCGATTCGGCTGGTCGCCTCGAGGCTCGAGCGAATCCGCGATAGAAGCTGGAAGAGCAGATAGCGCGGTCGACCGGAGAACCGATAAAAGCTGCTCAAAAATATCCTTTTCCTTGCTCGAACATTCAAATGTACGTTGCGAAACGCGACATTCGTTTCGAGGAAATCCGAATGAATTGCAGGCGAGCCTGTAGGACGTTCAAAACATTTCCCGTAAATATACTGAATCGGGACCCGGTGGCTATGAGCCGGGCCAAAAAAACAGATTTCGTCGGGATCGTTTCGCGAGCGCAATTTGTTTTGCACGGGCACGCGCGCGTGTAAGCAAACGTCTGCCGGTCCGACAAATGTTTGTTGTCGCAGGATATTAAACGTAGTCGCGAGCCGATTTTTCCACGATCCGGCGCGGTATCGATCCGGCAGATAACCGATGTTCAAACAATCGGCCAATTAGAAATTAAAGTCGTTTCGGTTCGACTCGACGGAACGGAACGAGTTTCGTCGCGACCGGATGCGACGTGTACGCGTCGACGTACGATTGAACGCTGGTTGGAACACATTTACATATATTCGCCGAGGTGCGACGCGATGTTCCGCGTCGCACCGCGCCGAATCACACTGAATCGCGCCGTTATTTTATATTATTTTTCGCGCCGTGGAGCTTTTAACCGCGCCCCTAACGCGGGGACACACGGACACACGCCGCCACAGCCGAGGGAATAATATTCGATAACCGCAGATTTGTATTCACGCGAATCCATTCTACGAAACTGCCGTCCCGGAACCGTGACCGCTCCACCCTTCGATGAAACGAGCCCGTGCCATTTGGCCTTTAACCCGTTCCGCGGCTACGGTCACGATGCCATTCCGAAATAGCACCGATTCCTCGTTACACCCCCTACTCCTTCCTCCAAGATTTTCCATTTTGCGTTCCTTCGTTCTAACCTCTTTTCAATTAGGAAATATTGCTACGTTCTCGTCCTCGATCTACGTAGCTGGGCAGAAATGTGTGGTTGTAAGGAGGGACGCCGTATGTCACATACTTTTACTTTCGGGATATTGCCGTTTAACCACTAGCACCGGAAAGACGTGCCACGTGCAATATTTTGATCACCAATTCTTCACACAGGACTTTTTCCTGGTAAATACGTAAAATCCCATACTCCGAAGCTTTTTTTGAAATTCTGACACGCGGCGTTTCTCCTTACAAGCTATAAAAATAAACAACCGACCACCTTCCTAGAAATAAAGATATCAGGTTTCCTCGACAAACTCTATGACCCGTGTCTCGACCGTACCAAAGATGGACACGGGCTCGTCCGCTCGATCGCATATTTTTAACAAGTTCCTCTCCTCCTTTCGCGATGCATCGTTATGCGGTACTTTGTATCGAAACAGTCGATAACGGTCGATCCTCTAGAGGATGTACGACAACGATTTATTCTCGACAGAGCTAGGTCGCTCGATTCGATCCGCGATTAGCTGGAAAACAGAGATGTACCGATTTCGTCGAAAGACGAACGTGAGAGCCCACGTCATCGTCATCGTCGTCGTGATCCTCGTGATCGACTAACTAAAGGCATACGGGTGGATAGGTGGACATAGGGGACGCAGGGAGGGTAGCGCACGACAGTCGCTTCGGATTAATTAGCAAGTGCAGCGTTATAGATAACGCGTAGGAGATGCGGGAGTGGCCGCAGGGCAAAGGGCGCGCGATACGACGTTAAATTGAACCTTTCGTTGGGCTGATTCCTGCGGCGGCGACGACACATCACCGGCTGCGGCTCGGCCTCTCGACTAAAAGCAATTACTGCTGGTCTGTTGGCTGTACGTTGCATGCTGTATGCCGTATACTGTATACTGTATACTGTATGCGCGTGGTCGACGCGGGCCACCATTTAAGCTCGCGGAAACACTCGACGGGACACAAGGACGATACACGGCCGACATCGCTCCCAGCCGTCCCCCATTCGGAGCTCCCGTTCAACTCTGCTCGAAGACCGATCGTCTTAAACGCTCGATCGTCCTTTTGCGTCCTGTCCTATTGTCTCGACTACGACGATTCGATTGTTTTAATGCGATTTGTAATTGCGTCCGGTTGCGTTCGAATACGGTCGGGCCGCCAAACGAACACGTCGTCGCAAAAACGATCGTGACATCCGGAGAATCGCGTCCGGTATAATCGCACTCTAAAACGGTTCACAGACGATGCAGTTTATCGTACAACAAATCGTACAAATTAAGTTGTTCCAACCGTCTGAAAGACAATTAAAACGTATGTACGTCAGTACGTTATGCTGAAGAACTGTCGTACGATGTGGTTGGACATACGACAGGTTTAACCGTTTGTCGACAGTTATTAACAAGTATTAGTATTGTAGCGGCCAGCTGCACACAGCAAAATTAACATGTGCGGTGCAAATGCTGGAGAGGTTTTAGGACTCACGCGACAATAGAAGCTATTTTTGAGGAAACAGTCAGGTAGAGTCATTAAGACATCTGCTAGGGTTGCCATTAGGTTTATTAGCGACAGTCTCAATAGCCCTCGCAAAGAGTCATAAAACCCCGAATTTCTAAAGGCCCAAGCCGATGGTACGGGACCCCATTAATGTAAAAAGGACCCGTTACCTGAAGACGCAGAAGGCATGTTGAGGGTGTAGGGCCCATGGAAATTCCGCTACAAGGGCAACCTCGCGACAATAATTCTATATGCCGTTTACGTAACCATCTGTACATTCTTCGTTCTCTTGAAGTAGTATTACCACAAGTGCGGCTGCTGTCGTTTTTGATACTCGCGGTTCTATCGCGGAAACGTACTGCAATACTGTACAACTGTGCGCTCGTTTGTGGTCACAAGTGAATACGACTGGTCTTTCGAACTATCTGTGCAACTTGGCGTACTTCGTCGTACGACAGATCGTGTCGTCTGTGATCTGTACAAGAGAAGAACGACGGACGGGCGCGTTTGAATTCTTTCGTTAGCCGCCGCGCGCCGCGCCGGGGACAATCGATAATGTCTTAAGTAGTTTGTCACTGGAGACGGACTGTTTGTCCCGCGCGGAACAAGGACGGAAATTATTACGTCGCCTGCAGAGTCGTAATCTCGACGACAAAGATAACGACTCGTTCGATCCTGTTCGAGGATAATGGCCGGGGGCATCCCGCGGGAACGAACCCCCTTATCCGATAAAAAGCTTCCGAATCCGGATCGGATATCCGGGATCCCTGTATTTTGCATAATTTCGGACAGCGTACGATTACCCGGGATATCCGAAGCGTTCCGCCGTGCCGGGCGAGGTTGTTTCCGAGGAAGATTGTACGTTTCGTGCGACGCGACGTCTATCCACCCTGCCGGAAGGGTTCCGGGCTCGGAAACAAGCGGGAGAACACGGGAGACGCGCGTGAAATTCAAACTAGCCTCCATGGTGGTTGGTCTACCCGGGGGTCTTACCTCGACGGCTACGTAAATTCTATCCGCGAGAAGAATGTGCGCCAGTGATGTCGAGGCGAGAGACTCTCGGAGGTCCGCTAGTACCCGGGACACGTCTCGTTCCTTACGCCGGAAAACGAACCGCGAGATTTCTCTGGGAGACCGTGAGACAGGTTCGACGGCTGACACACATTATCCGCGGAGTTACGAAATTCCCTGGTGGGTACGCCGGTGCCCCTCCAGTGTAATATTTCGAGAGACCCTGGGCCACGAATCTACGTTAGCGCTAAGAGATTGCTCCCCATACCCTTTTCCTGGGCCGGCCTCCATCCCTCTTCCTCTTCCGTTCCATTGTAATCATGGAAACAATCATTCTTCGCTCTCCTTCCCCCCTGCCTGCGCTTCTTCGCTCTAACCTCGACGATCTCGGTCCGTCCCCACCTCCTTCCACTCTCCCAACCCCTTCCTCTCCCCACCCCAATCTCTCTCTCTCGTTCTCTCGGAAAACTTGCCGCTCCCCGCGCCCCGGTGTTCTCATCCCGTCTACACTTTCATACTATCTATATCCGTCCATCTTTCTCGTCCTCTTTTCGCCTCCATCTCCATCACGGATTTCGGGCTAAAAGCCCTGTCTTCGTTCCTCCAGCAAGGCAGCGGCCGCCGTGCGCGGCTCCCGGCTCTCTCTCGGCGTCGGCTCTCGGCGTCGGCGGTGGTGTGGCGAGCTACCCTTTCGCTCGCCTCCGCAGCAATCACCGATTTGTCTGAATAAGCCCCGGGCAAGTATATGCTCGTGCTTACCCCGGGGAAACACCACTCCGGCCAACTCACACCCGTCGCCCCGTCGTCGTCGTCTCTCCGTTTCTCTCCGCTCGTCTCCGCTCGTCTCCGTACCGGCTCAGTCCGCCGTTCGCCGATTCGGCCGCCCCCACGGGCGCTCTCTCCGCTCTCCGGTGTACTTCTCTATTCTGGCCCCCACACCCCCGATCGGCCTGGCAGCAACTCCATACCCGAAAATACTCCGGTTCATCGATGCTCGATGGGAGAGCGAGGGCGAGGGCGGGGGGATGAGAACGAACGGGACGAACCAAAACAGCCACGGAGTTGCCAAAGTCGACGTCGAGACCCTCTGTCCTGTTAATCACCGACGGAACGTCGCCGATATGCCAGCAGCATAAGCTGATGCCTCGGGAGAATACGAGTTCGAAATCTTAGAATCGTAAGACCACAAACGTCGTCGCTCTTTTAAGAGTCTGTGGCAAACGGCGTCGGTATAGAACACAGATCCTCCGGATGCAATTCCCTTATTCTCGAGAGTAACTCTCGACGGTACACAACGGGTTGCTTGCCTTCCCAACTTTCCACTATAGCCGGATGACCCGATGCGTTCATCCGTCACACCCGACAACAGTTCTGCTCGGTCGGCACTCAGCATCGTCGTTTAACCGCCGAAGGGGAATCTCGCGTACCCTAATTTCGGTTCTTCGCACATAGAAGGTTCTACGTCGCGACGTTTTCTCGAGAGAGTGAACGGTAAAGATGTTGACCCCGTCGAACAAGCTAAAACGCGAAAGGTTCGCTACACACGTCAGTGTTTCTAACGTGCGGCGACCGTGCGGTACCGGAATTGCGGTCTGAAATACTATGGACTCAATTAGGTGCTGCACATTTGTTTGTGCCGCAGTTGCGGCGCCGCACGTCCATGTTACGTTCAATATTTACCGCAGTTCCCCAAAGAAACGCACGGTCGACGCAATCGGATATGCGATCGTCAGTACATTATCGCATATCAGTCGATGTCTCATCCATTTATCTTGTGATGCGATTCTCTCTGTTATTCTTTCTAACAGCTCATCAAACGAGTGAACACTAATTCGAAAACTAGAGGGGTGTTGTTGCTCGCTCGCTTCGCGAGCTTCGCAAGTAGTAAGTAAAATGACTGCAATGACCATGAAACGTGAAGATCTGCTAAAAAATCGATTTTCGGGGTCATTACAATAACTTCCCTATAAAATCGGGAAGTTAATAATTAAAGAAATTTTCCAGATTTTCTCTTAAATCTGCAGAGGATGTAACAAATCTACCTCGCGTGTAAATCTCGGATAGATAAAAGGATACACCCAATACCGTCTTTTTTGTTTGCAAGGATAGTATTTATTTTCTACGCTTTTTTGGTACACCTCCATCTTCGATAAGTAGTAGAAAACGCAGTGAAAATCGCGATCGTCGCACGTTAAACAAACGCAAGCGGACGCCTTTCAACTAAACCGTGATTCCGTTGCCGCACGTTAGAAAAACGAATGTGTGTAGCAGGTGTAAATGGATCTAGCCGAATTATTCGGAGTAATTTCTGCGAGAGAATTTGCATCTCGAGGATGGTAAAACTTAGGTGAAGACTAAATACAGCGTCTCGTCCTCGTCGCGTCGGGGTTAATTCTCTCGGAATCGGAAGTTCCCTCTCCCCGTCGCGGAGGGGAAAACCAGCCGGTAAACAAATACACGCGCGACGTTTGTTCGCCACGCAACGAGTTAATCACTCGCGGCAGAATGGCATTTAATTTCGTCTCGTTACCCGGCGCGCGAAGCTTAATGAATTGTGTTTCCGTCGCGAACTTCCGAGAAGCTTTCTCGTGTCCGACGGAGTCCTCGGCAGACGGACAAAGTTTCGGTTTATTTCCACCCGGTGAATGAATACGATGGCCTTTCGGGCCATGGAAAACTGTTGGAAAGTTAGCCCCGTCGTCGTTGGTGTCGACTCGGAGAGGGTCGCGCCACGGCGAGCCTCCTTCCTCTTCTTCTCTCGAAATGGAAACAGAGGCGGAAGAAACGCGTGCAAAAAGACAGCGGGACAACGGGCGCGACATCTGCCCCGAGCAACCGCGCGACCCATTTATTTCCGCGAGATTACCGAATCGCGAAATCTCAAATCCTCCTTATCGGCGTGCCTCGGCGAGCTCAGCGGACCCACGTACCCGTGAATCCGTGAACTCGTTTGTACGCGGCCGGCATCGCATAATTAACGTTTCACCGGCGCGACGCGATGGCGGCATCGTGTAATTAACGGCGCCACGCTTCTACAGCGCGAACATTTAAATCCCTTACCTTGTAGTTCCCAGGATTCCGAATCGTGCAGGGTAGAATGGCCTCTTTCCCGATGGCCGCGGTCACATTACCGATCGGCTTCACGAAGCTCGGTACATCTGCAAAAACAACCGTCATCTTGGTCACTGCTTTCCTACTTACAGCCTGAGTCGGCAGGTACGTGTTCGTTTATTATACAGGGTGTCCCAAAATTCCTTCAACAGCCGGAAATGGGAGCTTCCTCAGATCATGTGAAGCAACATTTTCCTTTGGAAGAATGTTATCCGCGGCTTTGTTTAGGAGTTATTAATGAAAAATACGGACCAATCAGAGCGCGACCTAAACGCGAGTTGGCACAGTCTGCCCGGCGCGCCAACTGTCGATTGGCCGAGTGTGCCAACTCACGTCTAGGTCGCGCTCTGATTGGTCCGTATTTTTCATTAATAACTCCTAAACAAAGCCGCGGATAACATTTTTCCAAAGGAAAATGTTGCTTCAAATGATCTGAGGAAGCTCCCATTTCCGGCTGTTGAAGGAATTTTGGGACGCCCTGTATTTGTTTCGCATCAACCTGCTTATGGTCGTTAAACGACGGGACCTACAGTTTATTAAGGTGGGTTCCGAATCACCTTGGGCACCACAGTTTTAGACATCACATGGAAATCTTTTTCCAATGAGAAGACTGCATTGGAAATATATTTCCAGAGGTGTCGACGGGATTCGAACCCGTGACCACGGTGTTCGTAGTCGCGAACTCAAGGCGCGCCAGGTACTGTTCAGAGAAAGACGGGAACGGGGCTAGAGGAACGCAAAGGCTATCTGAATGGTCGGGCTTCTTTCCCCGTTCCCGTTCCGCTAGTTTACACTCTTTGTCTGGACAGTACTTACGTGTCCATCTCAGAGTAAAACTATCGAGAGTCACTCTCGAGAGTCAAATTCGTTAGTGTACACGATACTGAGAGTGCTTGCGGAGAGCAGTACGAAAAACTCTCCTAGAGGGAACAGTAAGTTGAAACTCGCAAATGGACACGTTCAGTTTTTCCCTCGGTGAGCAACTATCGTCTATACACGAGAGCTACTGGTTAGTTTTCTCTGGCATTATATACATATATTTATACGTACACATAAATCGAACAATGGGCGGGAAATTATGGTTCGACGCAGAATAATATGTCAACACAAATTATACTCCAAGAACAGTATTGTTTGTACAATATACTCATTAGTAGACTGCGGATTTTATGCATTTATAACAAAAACTGGTGCATAGAATTTAAAGCAGTGGACATATTAAAAAAATTCAAAAACATCATCGTATTAGTTTCAGCTTAATAAAATAATTAAAACAAGAAGGATATTATTATTTAGCTCCTGTGTCTTGGAATCGACATGAAAATTTTTTATTTCGCATAAAGATCCGCAGTCTACTCATTAGTTAGATCCGACCGCATGCACCATCCATAGTTTAGTCTCACTGCAGCATTATCTCTTTTTGTAATATTTCCTTTTTATTGCCACGTTTTTATTAGCTCGCTTTCTTGTCGGTCTTTTTGTCTGTTCGGTACAAATTTTGCAACTGATTTTAAACTAACTTCCCGATGAGCTAGAGACTTGAAATTTTAAACATAGCTCAGAACGTGTCCCATGGAAATCACCGACACAGATTTCTCCGACACGGTTTTCGCCGACAACATTTCTCCGACTCCAGATTTGTCCGACAATAGCTTTGGCCGACAACGAATTTGATCCACAACGACTTGAAACACAATATGATAATATTGTATGATAATACTGTATGATAATACTGTATGATAATGCATACTGTGGTCGTCTTAAGTTGTTGTGGATCGAATTCGTTGTTGGTTAAAGGCGTTGTCGGCCAAAGCTATTGTCGGACAAATCTGGAGTCGGAGAAACGTTATCGGCGAAAACCGTGTCGGAGAAATCTGTGTCGGTGATTTCCATGGGACCCGCTCAGAACTGGGTGACAATGCAATACTAACTCGCTTTCTTGTCTGTCTGTTCGTTAGTCTGTTCGTTATTACTAAGCTCACGCTATCTGTCCGTCCGTCTGTCTGCCCTACCTTTAAAAGGCTGTATCTTTTGAACCGTAAGGTATTAATAAGAATATTAATCCTGGGTTATAGAATACTAAAGTCAAGTATAGGTACATACAAATTTTTCAGAATATTCTGTTCCTCCGTCGGATCAACAGGACACTGCCATTTGCGCGAATACGTCTCAATAAGTGTGGAGCACAAAACAACAAATTATCCAAAACCGTGACAGCGAAGGGGAAGAAGCTACTCCGACCACGGTCAAAATAGTACTGCGGTTGTCACCTCGGTTTTTCGTGAATGGTTAAGGGTGGATTTAGGTGGGGAAATGTTGCGTTTGTTAATTGAACGGCGATGTGTCGGAAGGATTTTAGGTTGAGAAGTGGGGAAACTGTCAAAGAAATTCCTTTTGGCATTGTTTTCGGTCGTCAATGACGATTTATAATGATAGTCCGCTCGTCGCTTCGATTGGTCCGTCGCACGTGTTGTCGATCTGTCGGGGTTGAAGATTCGCATGCGTTTTTTGCTCACTATAACGACCTTTACGGGTATATCGCCTAAACCGCTGGAGGAACGGTGAGGTACGGTAACATTTTATAATACAGGATTAATATTCTTATAACAAAATGGATATAAAGTATTCTTTCATATTTTTCAACTTCAAATTTATGATCCGGATGGGCAGGGAGACGATGACGTCGTACGGACCTAGCAACAAATGTCCCTTTAAATTTCGCGAAAGCAGAGAGATTGTATAAGTTCAAATAGCGAAGATCTTTCAATTTTTGCTGTTCGTCGATGCCAACGGTCGACGAGAAACTTGGTCGAGTTCTCGAAGACCGCTGCTCGATTAACGGAGCCGCGAAGTCTCTGCTCCATGTTTTTCCAGTTTATAAATTGGGCTGGGAGATTGAAAAATTATGGAAAGGTGCGGAGTTTGGTTGTCGAACTGGCGCGGCGGTTACTCGATCCTCGCCTCGGTTGTTTTCAAGGAAAGAGGGCCGATCACCGGAAGTTCCTTCTTTCGAGAATTTAAATCGAACCCGTCCACCGTGCACACCGCAGATTTATGAACGAAATATGGGAAAATCGTGGAAGCGTGGCGGCACCCTATATTTTTCCGGACACGCGGAAAATATTTCACATCGCTTACAACGGGCGCGGATTCGATACGCGTGATTCGTTGCCCTCGTTAAAGCGTACGTGACGGCGCAATGACACCGATTAACAGCTTGTTGGCTTTCGCGTGTGCCTTTGCGTCGAACGATCGACGGTGAGGCATAGCTTCGATTTCGTAGCGGACCTCCGGAGAGAAGACGCTGCGAAACGGATCGAGGACTCGCTCGTGCCGTCGTTTCCAGACTTTGGATACTCGGTCACGTCTGTTGCATAATCGCGTGAACGCGCGGCTATTTTCGATTAGCTTCTCGTTCGAAGTATGGCAGCTTTACACCGTGGAAAAATTGCATGTGGATCGAGAAAGTTTTTACAGAGTGTTAGCCGCGGTCTGTGCTCGAGCAACGATAGTTCGCCGTGCGCGTGGACAGGGATGTCGGTGGTGCGGTAGGGCGCAGTTAACTCTCGAAAAAATACGGTAAACTTGGTCAAGGCGATCGCGCAAATTCCAAAGTGTTCCCTTTAGTCCGGGAGTTCCGCGCGCAACTTCCGCAGGAGCGAACTTTTCTGCGAAACGTACGGCGGAAGTTGGAATATTTCACGGCAGAATCGAGAGAGAAAGAAAGGAAGCGAGTACTATGCTACGAGTAGGGAAAAAGAGATGATCTTCGATATCATAACGGAACGAATCGGCTAGACGGGGCTGGTGAAAATGAAGTCGACGGTATCGGAGGTGGACCACATGGCGCGGTGTATCGGTATCGGCGTCGACATCGGCCGTGTCTATCCAGTGAAAGTTTCGAAACGGAGCGTGGAAACGGCACGATCCGTGGGCACACGGGGACGCGACCGGAAAACGTTGCATCCGATCGGTTCTGTGCAGCGAACGGAAAAAACCGAGCTTGCAGCTGTCGACGAGTGCCGATGCACCAGGGTATCTCACTCTCTGATTCTCTCAATCTCTTTCGGGGTCTCGAGAACGCTTCTCGAGCGCGAACGGGAGCACGAAAGAACTGGAAAGAGCGCGAACAGTTGGCGCGTAGGGGTGAAGGGATTTGTTATTCGTGCACGGACGAAGGGTTTGGAGGAAGGGTTCAAAGAGTTGGGAGGGCAGAGGTTATGGGAGAACGTGGACGCGGACGAGAGGTTCGGGGCCCGGTGGTCCCCCTGCGCCTTGAGAAAACAGCGTCGTCGCCGCGCTATTATGATAAGATATTCACTGACAGAAACAGGAGAGGGAAGGCATTTTCAGCTCGCGGCCCCGTGGATCTGGAATGTAATATAAGGAAACGCGGAGAGGAAGCCGGTGTGCAGGCGTCGTCTCGCCTCCCTCGTGTCGACTCGTGTCGGGGACGAGTGCCCCTGCGAACAACCAACGGCCGAGAACCAGAGAACCGGAGAGGAAAGGGGTGGAAAAGGGAGAAAAGAGGATCCGGAGGAACCCGGAAAACGAGCAGGGACCGGTGGAAACGACGCCGAGCGGGGCAAGAGGTGCACCGGATCGTTTCGTTTCCCTCGGATTCGGATTCGGGGGTGGAGGAGGAGGCGGAGGCAGAGGTCTGGGTGCGCCTACATCGCGCGAGCAACGCCAACGTCGCCTTTTATTTTACGGCGAAATTATTCCAAGAGAAAAATAATTCAATCTCCGCCTGGTGTACAGGTTAGTCCGCCGCTTCTCCTCGAGCGGACGATTCGGATACGATTCGAAGAACGACGATTAGGAGCAGAGGATCCGGATTCTGCGGGAACGGGCTCCTTCTTCCCGGTCTCTCGGGAAAATATTTTCCGCGACGGTTTCCTCGATGTTATTACCCTCTCGGGAATGACGAAGCGCGCTTAAGCAGCATCCGTAAACGCAACGCGCAATAAAACGAGCACGAACTGTTCGCTTTCAGCGATAATACGGACGACCGCGTGCACGCGGCTATTTTTATGTTTTTTTTAAATAATCGTAGATAAAGACTGGTTCGAACCGAGACATCATTTATAATATTTCCAGAACGGTTTGCTTCGCACTCTCGTAAATTTTCAAATTCCCCCCCGGTGACGCTTCGGAACGCGACGCTACAGAAATAGAAGAACGCGTGATTTAATGTGTTTGCGGTCTTGAAATTTTCCCGCGACTAGGATAATCGATTTCTTCCGTCTTTCTAGAATCTGGAGGAACGACGTTTATCTGAACGTTGGAAATTACGAAATTGAGAGACTAATATTTTTCGTTCATTTTCGCTAGGACGGTAGATGCTCGATCCGTTTGATCGAACGGTCCTCGCACCATGTACATCTGTTCTCCGACAAACGATATCTGTTTACTTCGCAAAAACGACGGGGAACGGTCCAAAACTGGCAAGAGCAGAAAACTTCCGAAAAGATCGAACGGACTCGAATCGCATGGGATCGCGGAGGAACGGGTGAGATATCGCTCGTCGTATTTCTCGGAGATCTTACGGACAGGATCGGATGGCAATTGGTGGCGGAGCGACGCGCGGCTAGAGAAAGAAGATTTTTACGCGTCGAGGACGTCGGCACGTCGGCTAACGTGAATAAAGAATCGTGGAGCCGGGGCAGATGTGGCTGCTCGTTCTGCTGGCACGTTTCATAAAAATACATATCAGGAAGCGGCGATACGTTTCGCGAGCCGCACCTTCGACAAATTACTATGTTATTTCGCGCCCGGCCTCACCGGCGGCGTATCGGGAGCCGAGCCCGGCCGAAGCAAGTCGAGCCGAGCCGAGAGCATTCGCAAGCTCGCTTCCCCGGGGAAGATACATACACCGTAATCGTTCCCCGGTGAGGAGACAGCCTGAGAAATGGCCGGTACCGGCGCGGTGGAACGAAAATATGAGGAACTCTTCCGCGAGAAGATCGGGACCCGACATTTTTCTTCCTCGTGAAACGAAGCCGCTTTCCTCGCGTCGCGTCGGGCCGTTTGCGTAGCGCGTTGCCTCGTCGATGCCGGTAAATACCCGCCGCGAGCTCCTTCGCAATATCGTTCGATATCGCGAAATTCCTTTCGTTCCGTTCCGCGGGAAGAGGAACCGCTCCGACGAACCGCGAAAGAATCTTTTCGTTTCGGCCGGCCCGGCCCGGCCCGCTCCTCTCTCTAGCTTTATCTGCTACGAGCCCGCCTCGGAAACCCTTTCTGACGCGGAATTAAATGGCGCGGCGATCGAGTATCGGAAGTTCTTGTTAACGCGAGCGACAATACGGCTGCCCCTCGACTATGTAATTCGAACGATAATGGAAAACTGTACGTCTCTGTGTATCGCATTAACTCGGCAACGGTAGCCCGAGCCGCCGTCGACTATTAACGTTGAAGAGCCACGGCAACTGAGAGATTTTCCTCAAACGAGAGTTTAACAAAGTTCCATGTTATTACGATAGAACAGAGAGAGAACTTTCGAGATAAGAGGGAGCACAGAAGGAAGCCTGACTTTCGAGGGTAGGAAACTTCTTCTTCTTCTTCTTCTTCCTCCTCCTCCTCCACCTTCCTCATCATCCTTCATCCTTCTTCTGCCGTTGCTCGCTCCGTCTCGAAAGCGCAAACGTTTCACCGTTCCTTTTTCGCGCAACGATCAGCAAATTTTTCTCCCGACGAGCGCATTAATTCGCGAAAGAAACAACGCCGAACAGAGAAATTTCGATCCGCGTCCGCGATTCTCCGCTCCGCGCTCGAACGGCGCCCGACTTCCGGAGCTCGCCGCGTTTCCGAGATATTTAAGTTTCATCGGGAAAGTTTTGCGGGACGGTGCATTTATTAAATCCTCTGGCATATTTGACGAGCAAATCTGCGAATTAGCGTGTCAGTGTTGGAGTCATGGCCGGGGCCGGAGTTCGGAGCTGAAGTCGGAGCTGGGGCCGGGAAGGGCAAAACAAAAAGACTCCGCTCGCCCCGGCCGGTTCCATTCATTTATTAAAGGAACGATATTACCGTTCGCGGAAGTTACGTCGACCGAAAGCCAACGAAAGGGCGAGCGACGCGGCTCGACTCCGTCCGGCTCGGTCCGGCCCGGCCCGGCCCGACGGTACTCGGCGCGTTCCGCTCGAATAAAAGATTTGCGAATTATATTCACGGACAGACTGAGAGACAGAGAGGTGCGAGCAGTCTCGCACACACCGCTGCCGTTTTAATTAATCGCGTATCGGTCGAATGGATCGCGCGCGTATTCCTAACGATACTTTTATCGCAATTCACCGTGAAATTCGATTAATTTAATTTCACCCCAACCACCGCTGCTGTATACCGTATGCACGTACATGCTACACGCATGCGTATTATAGCCGCGTGTCTAAATGCGGTGTGCCAATGTGTGCCCGTGCGACAGATAATATTCAACGCGCGTTGATACTCGCGAAAGGTGGTAGGTGACGCGTGCGATTCGCGGTGCGAGTTGCGACAAGGGTGCCCTGGCAGTGGCGGCTCAAGTCAAGTGGAGGCACAAGCGGTAAAATTTTTGGAGCCCTCAAACTCAAGTTAGAAATAAAAGTTGCAAGAAATATTCACAATACAGAATGATTCACAATTGAAAATTGAAAAAGTTGTTTTATCTTTTTGTAAATAAAATCAGTAAAGTCGCGATTACCTATTCCACTGAGGGGCCACAACGCCGCTCGTAAACATGTCGCGTAATCTGATGGGTCGGGTATATCGGTGTGAACCACCGCTAATCCAATTACAAAACTTCTTTGTTTTTCATTATTTTTTTATGGGACTTTCACCAACTTATTTGTGGCATTTTTCTGATTAAAATGGCACTAAACATTGTACAATTTCAACTGTATTTAGTTGTTTAGTTGACAATGAAAGTTTCGGGCGCAAGGAAGGACAGCGTATGGGAAAGAAAGAGACGTGTTTATATGCTGTCCTTTTCTACGTTCGGCATCCTTTGTACTTTCGGCGCGGTCGACGCAGTCATAAAAAAATGGTGTCCCTACACGATCTCTCTCTCTGCTCGGAACCGGCGCGCGAAGGGAAGCAAATCGCGAAATTCGGGTCCTATGGTATCTTGGGGCCCCACACGGCCGCTTACTCCGCTTACCGTTATATGCGTCACTGGGTGCCGGGAAATGGGTCGACACGAGCCAAGGAATAATAAGAGATATTACCGCAGCTACGCAAGGCGCAATTATCTGACCATTACGATTAATAAATGCCGCATCGGTCTCGCAAAAAGAACGCCGCGGACCGCGTTTAAACGTTTAAACACTCGTCCGAGCCCGTTCGCGGCTGTTCCAACGCGTTTACGACGCTTATTAAATTCATTAACGGTCCAGCGCGGCGCGCCGTTGCGCTCGATCGCTCCTTTGTTCGAAACTCGATCGCTTCCGGAACGTTTGAACCACGTCGCACGCGCCGACAGAACGGGTTAGGCTTAATCCTTGCTCACCCTAAATCCCGTGCTCCCTTGACGTTTCATCGTATTACGCGTAGAAACGGTTCTCGCCATTTTCCTCAGAATTGTTTACTTCTGTTGAAGAAAGTCTGTCTTTTTTACATGGGAATGTCACGGCGGAAAAATTCCTCGACGCGATCGCTGTAGCGAAAGGAGCAACGATAAGACGCTGTTTCCTTTTACGGTAAAAGCGTGCGTAAAAGAACTCGAGTCTCCTAAACGCATAAATCCAGGGTCCGATAACGGAGGAGCGCGATGAAGATTTCAAACAAAACTAAAGAGACATTTAGACGCCTCCGTTAGTCACTTCTGTTAAACTGAAATAAGATTCTACGTCTGGTTGTGAGCGCGTTTCCCTTTCGGACAGCAGAACGTAGGAATACACTCTTCTCGAGGAATACACTCTTCTCGAGGAATACACCCTTTTCGAATGTAGAAATATATCCTTCGATCGAAAAATCCGACTCAAAATTGGCGATCGTTCCGTAGAGCTTCTCTGAAGCTACTAATGTGCTGCCGGAAAAGGCAAACGCGAGCGAGGACGCGACAGAAAACGCGAAGCCCGCGAACCGACCCTCTTTTACACAACAATAGAAGAAACGCTGCTGAGGACGCTCCTCACTTGTTGGTATCGGACGGGGCGAACATTCGTCGATATTAAGGGTGCCGGCGCGCCTTTGTAAGAGTATGGTGGTACACGCACACATCGCTAGATCCGCATATACGTATATGACGTTACAAGGTTTTTTTTCAACACAAACTGACGCTCAACATCCCAATGAGGAGTTCAGAAGCGGCGGTCAATTGTGATTCCTAAAAGTCCAATCTGTGTCTGTCCAGAGCCCAAAATGCATATTTTTACGTTATCGAGGAATATTTGTAACATTCGGCAGATACTGCCTGTCACGAGGCATCCGAAGCAAGAATGATATTACACGATGGCCGCCACTGACAGATTTTCGTAAATATTGAGAGATTTATCCTTCGAATCGAAAATATCTCTCTGCATCGACATAGCCAGGACATGTACAAAGGCGGTGGTGTGTATTTGTAGTTGATTAATTAATTATTTAATTACGAGGTTCTGAAATTTTGCACTAGTAGCACCGTCTCTTTCCTAAACTGCACGTTACAAATGTTCCAATAGAATACGGCTGATAATGTAGGTCGTACGTTATACGACGTTATACGTTATTAGAGTAATTTATAATATTCGGAAGATATTGCCTGTCCAACACCACTGGTGTTGGCCTGTCACGAGGCATCCGAAGCAAGCATGACGTCAGAAGATAGCCGCTTCGCGTACCAGCGTTTTTGTTCAATAAATTTTGTGTTTGCATGGACGATGGACACTGTATTATCAATGGACAATGTAATATCGACCTGCATTATCAGCCGTATTCTATTGTAACATTTGTAGCGTGCAGTTTTGAAATGAGACAATGGTAATTTCGAAACCTCGATGTGCTGTTTTCTTCCAACCCATTTTCCGTGTTTAAATAATTAATTAATCAACTAAAAATACACACCACCGCCTTTGTACATGTCCTGGCGATTTTTTCGATTCAAACGATAAATCTCTCAATATTTACGAAAATCTGTCAGTGGCGGCAATCTTGTGATATCATGCTTGCTTCGGATGCCTCGTGACAGGCAGTATCTACCGAATGTTGCAAATCATTCCTCGATAACGTAAAGATATGCATTTTGGGCCCCGGGCAGACATAGATTTGACTTTTAGGAATCACAATTGACCGCTTTTGAACTCCTGATTGCGATGTTGAAGCGTCGTTTTGTGTATAAAAAACCTTGTAATTTCATATACGTATATGCGGATCTAGCGATGTGTCTGTGTGCCACCACACTCTTGCACGGGCGTGCCAGCACCCGGTGAAAACATTGCAATACGTAAATATTCCTTTTCTCCTAGGAGATTGTACACGACAAAGCGCTCGTGATTATAGAAGATGTACAGTGTTCAAGTACTTACGGACAAGACATTCGCGAAACGTTTCAGAAACGCGAGACGTTTCGTGAAAGTAGTACACGAAGGACGAACTTTGGTTCGACGGGAGACCGGAGTCTAAGACAGGTAAAAGTATAATAGAAATCAGAACAAAGGGCCCGGTGATCCCGGAAGATTCGAATGCATCGTTACTGGGAGAAACAGCGCAACGTCTTTCGCGATGGAATCCGTGGCGAACGCAGGTACGAAGGTTTTCGATCGCGAAGTAACGAGTCGCATTGAAAGAGCGGATTCGCGTTTCTCCGCGAAGCGAGCCGAACCGAACTGAATCGAAAGATTCCAGCGAAAGTATTTTCCTTGTTTCCATCGTTCGAAACTTATAATACCGCTCGCTCGCTCGCTCGCGCGCGTTACCCACGATCCGAAGTCGACGGTGTGTAGTTTTCGCAAATAAATTGGATTCGCCGCGGGAATACCGGTAAAACGACGAAGGTTTACGACGTTCCGGAAAGTGAGAAACGGCATCATCGCATACGTAACGATTTCCCGGCGAAATACCGGTCGTTACTTATATCTTATTACGTTTCGACTCGCGGAAACTCGGCGAGGTTTCGAGGACCGCCGGAAACTTCGGCGTTTCTGCAAAAATGTTCTAACGACGATCGATAATCGCGGCGATGCGGGACCACCGTAAATTAGCTCGGAAAGTGAATTTCGCGATCTCTGCCTTTTTGTTTCACTGTTTCCCGAGAAGGGAGAAACGTTAGGCTACGTATCCATCTGAGAGTTCCTGTCGATAGTTGCTCTCGAGAGTACTCTCAGCTTGCGTGTCCATCTGAGAGTACTTCAAACATTTTTTCCTCTCGGAGATCGACGTGAGAGTCAACTCTCGGGACAGTGGATTTTATGCATTTTTAACGAAAATGAGTTGGTCTCATTTAAAACAGTAAAAACATTAGACGAATTTGAAGATACTCTTCTGTAATGGTCAATCTATTAAACATATTAAGAAAGAAAATCAATTTCTATTTCACTCCAGTTTGTTGCAGTACAGATGAAAATTTTAGTTTATTTTTAATTATTCTCTTGAACAGAATTGATGCGCCAAAGTTTGCTGCAATTGTTGCTACGTACTTAATAAGAAAAAGAAAGAAAGAAAATCAATTTCTATTTCACTCCAGTCTGTTGTAGTATAGATGAAAATTTTAGTTTATTTTTAATTATTCTCTTGAACAGAATGGATGCGACGTGTAATTAATAAGAAAAAAGAAATATTCCAAAAAGAGAAAATGCTGGACTCAACAGTGGATAGTGCTTGCGGTTAGATCTAAATTATGAGCATATTGTAAAAACAATACTATACCTGGAGTCTAATTTCCACATATATTTAACAATATACAGGGTGAACCACGAATCATGATCAATAGAGATTACTCTGTTATTAGCAGTCCGATCGAAAATGTTTTTATAAGATTATGGCATGGTTTCAAGAGAGACTTTCACGTGATTATAGCAAATTTTTGTCGACCTTTTTTTCATGATTTTTCAGGGTAACCTTCAGTTTTTTGCAAATACACCTATAATTTTTTACGCCTATCTGTTAGTGAATTTCAAGAAGAATTCGGTAAGTATCATAACAAAAAAAAGAATCAAAAAAGCAATTTAAATGGTTTTATTTTTCTTTGCAATTTCTTTTTGAGTGGTTCACCCTGTATATTTAATAAAGAAATAAATTTTACTTAACGAGACAATCGTCTTTTTAATCATAGTCACCAAAAATGTTACTCAGATTTAAATTAAAATAAATCTCTTTTTGGAAAACAAACTATAATTGAAAAATATAGACATATATATTACATATACTTTATATTAAACATTAATATATACAATAATACTTTGGTTAATTAATTTCTTAATACAAATCGAAGAATGGCGTTCGAATAGTTGATAGTTGCTCACCGTGGGAAAAATTGAACTTGTCCATTTGCCAGTTTCAGCTTACTGTTCGTTCTCCGAGATTTTTTCGTGTGGTTCACACCTCTGAATACGGTGTACACTGACGAATCTGACTCTTGACAGTAACTCGCGATAGTTTTGCTCTCAGATGGACTCGTACCATTATATTGTTAATCGGCTGGAGTCGTTGGCACGCGTTTCACGAGGGAGAGTTCGCGTCGCGCGTCGGAAATGAAATCTTGAGCGAGGAACGGCGAAGCGCAACGATCGTCGATCAGTCTGGTCCGCGAATCATTGAAATTCTTTCGAGTTCCAATTCGTTTGAAATATTCGAGGCAGCGGACCGCGCGTAATTTCCGGACGACCATTCGCGAGGGGTAAAAGATTAAATGAAACGTTACACCGGTGTGGCGCGGCGCGACGCGACGCGGAGTGCAGCAGATTGCAACCGCTGCCGCCCGAAACGCGAGAAAAAAGTGCGGTCGCGGCGGTTAAGAAGATGCGCAAATAAATTCACGGCGCAACGAAAGTACATTCTGGCCAGAGGACGAGCCCGCGCGCGAAGTCTGAAATTAACATCGATATTAAAGGTGAACCTAATTTCCGGACCGCTTTGAAATTTTAGTTGGCTGCTGTCGCGCGCGGTTCGCTCTCTCGCCTCGACCTCGTCCGCCTCGACCAAATCCGTATGGTTACACGTTACGGAAACTAAAACAACGCGACGTGAATTTGCGAGCACGGATACACGAGGAACAAAGAGACGTCTTCGTCGACGTATCTCTTCGCGACGGTTTAATCTGCGGCGACGTTAAGCGGCCGCGCGTGCTCCGTCCTGATTCCGAAACGGAGAGTCCTCTCGAACGCTCGCGACCTCGAAGATTCGACAGACGAATCTCCTGAGAAACGTCGGAAAATCGAGACAAAGGGCGAGACTTTCTCCCGCGACGTCGACATCTCGAGGGTCGGCTAAAGCATCGTTTCTCAGCCTTTTTCGGCTCGCTTTTGTCTCCTTTTCGAAATTTTTCTTAGTCGCCGCTCGAGTGTTTCCACTGTCTCTGGCGGGAAGCATTCGACCGAATAACGGTGCGGTCGAAGTGATTTTTATCGCAAGTTACGTTGTTGGAATTGTACGAATGCTCGTTCGGCCCTCGCTCCGAAACATTGAAATTCGAACGAGCGTTCGTCTATGCTCGTTAAAGTATTCGCCGAACGTCTAAACTGTCGCCTAATTTCCTCGAAGCGATTGTAGCGGGTCGGGGAGATCGGAACAACTCGGTTGTTCGACGGTGTCGCGGGATAAAAAGAGGGCGCGTGTCATACAAGTTGTACAGACTCCTCTTTCTCTTCACGACAAAGACAGCTACGATGATAAAAATCTTTTTGCGTCTGCATAATATCATAATAACTATGTAAATCAGGCCGGCGTACCAGCCCACAAACACAATCGGGCATTCGTATGCTAAATCCCCATTCCGCTTCGCCCACCCTCGGCCTCCATTTCACTTTGCTAGGCACTGTACATATATATATATATACATTTATACATATATATATATATACATTTATACATACATATATATGTACTGTACATACATATACATACGTATATATATATGTATATATATAAATGGTATGTATATGTACTCAAGTATATATGTATAGTACATGCACCTGGTTACCCAACTCCGATAACGAGTTCAGTCCTCGAAAAAAGGGACCGTTCCTCCAGCTACCCTTCAAGCATTATCCATCCGAGCCTCGAGGTCGGCTAACAAATCGTCTCTTGTAAAAAGTTGTCCGCGAGCAGCGATAGTCGCGTGCGAGCGTCGTCGTGTTGTCGTCTCTTGCCTCGACGAGGGAATTTTGAAGATGCGCGGCATCGTCAAAGGACAACTCTCGACCGAACCCGTGTGTTCTCGATCACGGTTGTTACTGTCGACGGATTTTTATCGAAGCCAAAGTAAGTTGGCGAGACGACGCACAGTGGGGTATTTGCCCGATTTCAGCGGCCACAGCTAATTCAAAATTCGCTCAATATTGAAACTGCTGTAACTTTGCTAAAATTTATCCAAATTTGATGAAAAAACAACCATTTTAAAGCTTGAGATTTCTACTTTTTGTACTGTGTGCCGTTTTTACTGAAACGGATGGTTTGAATGCAAAATTTGTCCATAAAGAGGAGCGTATCACATTGTAAAGTTTGTAGCTATGTTTCAATATTTCAATACTGCGGATTATAATCAATATTTTAACGTTATTCGTCTATTTTATGTACACTACCAAATAGTGTCATCATTTACAATTGAAATATTAAAAAAAAAAAAATAGTTATTACACAAAGAATAATCTCCGTTATTTATAATAGTACGGAAAAATGTTATGAACAAAATTTGCACGGTTCAGAGGGGGATATGTTGTGGCACAAACATTTTCTGCGTGGGTGGAGGCATAGAGGAGATTTCAAGGTCACCTTGATTTTTTTAAACAGAATGTCCTTTTTTTATACCATAGATCGATAGAGTATCAAATTCTGAGTATAAAAGTGTTGACCTTCGTATGTCCTAAACCTAATAGTTATTCGTTTATGTGCTGTCCCAAGAAAACATAAAATTCCGTTTTACACTAAAAGTATTAATTTTATGACCTACATTGATTAAACATTTTATACTCCTCTCAGTCAGTACCATGAACCACAAAAATCTTAAACCCTCTTTATGAGTGATCGCAAACTGTTCACAAACTTTAAAGTTACATTAAACAATTTCTGGCAAATTCTGGCAGCTGATTTTTACAAGAATTAAAGAACAGAGTCTACATTACGAAATCAAACAGGAAATTCGACGAATACGCGTAAATTTGGTTACTTACATTCGAAAAACTGAAATGCATGAAGTAAAAACTTGTCTACCTTTGAACACGGGTATTTGGAAAATTCATTAACTTCTGCAAATTCTGTAATTACAGAATGAAAGTACGTACTTTCTTCTACAAAACCCATGAAAGGCAAAATATTCGCATTTAATTCGCAACTGACCGTTCTGACCGACTATAGACTTTTGCGTAAATATTACCCTATATAAAAAATCTTCAGAGCAAAACAGAATATAATTTAAAGATCTACAGGGATTTAAGAATGGAGACAAACAAAAAAGTAAGTAATAGTATGTGATTGAAAATACGACTTTTTATCAGCTAGATTGGCGTTTGGGCCCACTGTGCGGTGGTTAGATTTACGACGTCCTCTTACGGAAGACAGTCGAGGTCACAGGCTTAATATTTTTTGGAATACTCGTCCGACGACAGCGTACGTATAATTTCGAAGGGTGGTGCATTCATCACGCCGCGCGCCGCTAAAAAAGGGGGACCGCGACGAAAGCCGCGCGCGGACCGAATAACTATTTGATTAATCCTGGCGGGGGCGATTCTGCGGGACGATAAACGCTCGCGGAAAGCAGTTCGACGGATGCAGTTCGTCGCTCGCCGCGCGGTTTCCACGGGTCGAACGGGGACGATACCAAAGCGGATTATCGAAACGTGGCGTTCCAAGTCGAAGGTAAAGTCCCTCGTTCCTACCCAGATTCGTGGAACTTTAAATTCTCACGGCTCGAATCTCTGTCGAAACTTTTCTTCGCAAAGCGAGGCGGAGCAGGACGAAACCTGGACCAGCCGTAAATGTACAGGGTGTTGCCAGTAACGCGACGAACGATTTTTCAACCACTTGCAGTCATCTGACAAGAAAAAGTTTACAAAAAAAATTTCGAATACAGTTTGTTTTCGTGGTGAAATCGCGAGGTCACTTCATCATTTTTTTCTTTTTCCCATACTTAGAGGACATCGAGACGAATTCGAAACACACATGATATTTTTACCAACATATTACTCGATTTACAGTAGCGGAAATGTGAAATATTTAGCTTCTCGTCGTGGTCGACTTTGAGACAGTGTAAACATTATTTGATAGCGAAGAGGATTACGAAACGCTGAGAATTTCACATTTCCTCTGCTGTAAATCGAGTAATATGTTAGTATAAATATCATGTAAATATCATGAGAAAAAGAAAAAATATGTGGTCCTATTTGTTATACCCAAGGTGACCTCGATTTCGCCATGAAAACAAACTGTTTCCCAAATTTTTCATACCCTGCACCTCTTGTTGTAATTTTTTTTGTCAGATGGCTGCAAAGTGGATGAAAAATCGTGCGTCGCGTTACAGGTGACACCCTGTATAACCCCGACTCTCGGTCGCATCTCTCCGGAGCGGTGCGGCGCGGCGGTCCGTCGCGTTTAAAGTCGCAAGCTGTTACAGCTCGCGTCGCTTACCGTCGCGGCGCCCAGCTGTCCCCTTTCCCTCTCGGATCACCTCCGCCACCCTGCGAACCCGTGAGCTCGTTGTCCCGTGATGGCGGGGCGCGAACCCCGTAGCCTCGTAGGACCCGCGGAAACGTCGATGCTACGGAGCAGAGTCGCCGCCACCACTGTCACCGCTGCCACCACGATAATTCCATTTCCACGAACCCAGAACCGGCGTGAATTCGAACTTTAATTAATCGAATTCGCGGCCGTGTCCCCGGATCCCACGGCGACTCGCCTCGCCTCGACCCTCCTCGAGCTACCACCCACCTACTGGGACAGGTTTCGATCCCGGAAATTAGTAAGATCGCACATGCGGAACGCGGAGGTTCCCCGACTGCATAACTACTTGGTCGTGGCGCGTCGAGGACATGCGACGACAACGACGCACATGACGCCGCGTACAGGGTGTGTCCGGAGAAACTGTGATCTTCACGACGCAAATCCATTCTGGAACGCGCGCGAAGTCGTCGTTGCAAATGTCGCGCGATCACTCGCCGAGATTCGACTTCTTCGAAGCTGCCACTCGATTCGGTGATGGCATGATAGCAGGTCTATAAATAATACTACCCCCCCAAATAATATTAACTATATAAAATTTCATAATCATTTTTAATACTATTTTAAAACAATATTGGATTATATATAAAATTTCTATAAATAATATTACCCCCGCAAATAATATTAATTATATAAAATTTCATAATAATTTAATGCTATTTTAAAACAATATTGGATTCTATATAAAATTTCTATAAATAATATTACCCCCTCAAATAATATTAATTATATAAAATTTCATAATAATTTTTAATACTATTTTAAAACAATATTGGATTATATATAAAATTTCTATAAATAATATTACCCCCTCAAATAATATTAAAATAGTATATTTCAATTGAGGATTCTATGTTGCTATCGAAAAGGAAACTTCAACGTAATAAATAAGGGATCTCATGCAATTTTATATAAGTTTTTAATGGTTTTAATAAAACACCGCTATATTTTATTCAATGCAACCTATGAATCTTTGTGACTGAACGTCGAGTCGTTCGAAACGCGTCAATTGTTCAACTTGATGCATGGACCATCAGTCCAAGATTTTGATGCATGGACCATCAGCAGTTCAAACTACATTTTACCGATTGGTGCTAATTCAGAAGAAGTGCTGGAAGCGTCACACAAATTATTTAAAAAATATAGAACAAACTACAGTCGGAAGAGCTCACGGATAAAACGAATGAGGACATATTTCACAGGATGATGGTGTGTACATTCGGATGCGTATTTCTCAGAGTCATATTCATCCTAAAATATCTAAGGAACGAATGCCATCTGAAGTTTTATCATGTATGTAGTAATGGTAAAATTCTGATTTTCTGGACGAAATATAATATTGGGCTGGCAAGAAAGTAATTTCGGTATTTTAAAATGAAATAGGGTAAACTGTACTATTGTTGGCACTGCAGTAGTTATTGGCACTTTTGATTTAAACGGCAAATATTAAGAATTCCTGGTATAGAAAATCATTTTATATTGCTTCTTATTTATATTTCAAAGCAACGTTGTAAGTTTTCATAACAGAGTTCCACATATGACTGTTAGCAACGCTGGTACATGCGGTAACACCGATGGATGAGCACAGTGCAGTGTAAATAGTGTTTTATTAAAATTTTCGTTACGAGTAAGTATACTTTATCGCTTCATAACTTAATGTCGGACTGTATTACAGATGTAATCAGTGCGTATATGTTTAATTATAAAACAAATAGCCTGTTTAACGTTTACTTCTTACAGTGCCATTTGTCTTACGATTGTTATTCACTGAATATATTTTATAATAAAAGATTTATGACTCGTAACACTGTCTGATTTTGCTGAAAGATCTCTATTAGCTTATAATAACACGTTTAAACATTCCAAAAAAAGTTAGAAAGATTTTTATTACGATTTTGGCTTAGGGTGTCAATCATTGTACAGTTTACCCTAAAACCCAATTTTTTTATTCAAGCAATAAACTGTCACTAATGATGATGACCTGAAATCGCACTTGGATCAGTTCTTAGCCGATAAGGGACAGAAGTTTTATGATTGCAGAATTGTGAAGCTACCAGAAAGATGGTAAAAGATGGGTTTAATTGCACCTTAAAATACCGAAATTACTTTCTTGCCAACACAATACAAATAAACGTATTAAGGAAGGTATTTATCATTTGTGTTGATATTCATATAATATTATATTTGAACACCTCTTTATTGTGTACACCTTACTATCACAAGACTATAAACTTTCCTTTACGTATGACTATTTATTTGAAACATTGATGTTTAAACAATAGCTCATAAATAGAAAAACATTTATATTCTTCAGAACGGCGGATTAAAATGTTAATATAACATTAAATGCGTGATCGGCAACCCCGAAAAACGTAGTATGTACACGGTATTTGCAAAAAGGTTTTTAGTGTTCTTCTAGTATTTCTAATGCTTGGCGAGGTTTTCGACGTTTCGGAACACTGTGTGACGCCGCGTACAGGGTGTGCCCGAAGCGTGTGTTCTCCATCCGCGACAGAAATCCATTCTGGAACGCGCGAAGTCGTCGTTCGCGAGACAACCGATAGTTACGTGGACCGAATGCCAAACGGTCCGTGCTATCAAAACGACAGCGAACCCCATCGGTTCTTCCGAGACCGTATCGAATAAGGTTCGAGATGGGATTCTCTATACGCGATTTCCCATTTGACCGCGTACGTTCGAACGTATACGAACGTATGTACGCCGATAGTTCGATTACGCGCGAAAGACGCGTGCCCGTGAGACGTCGTGTTATCGTTTAACGGACGGAAGGGGTCAAGATTCGATTGCTCTTGATGCTGGTGGAACAAGAAGAAAGAGGACGAGGAGATTCTTTTAGGAGTTTTCGCGGGAAGGAAAAGAAAGCACAAAAAAAAAAAGGAAAGGAACGTGTAGCATCGACCGCGTCGTGTATACGACGCCGGATCCAAGCCGCAAAAGTTTTGCTTTCGACGAGCAGAGGACCGCTAGCATATTTCAAGAGCACCCTGTATGCATACTGGAAAGCTGCTCACGCGCGCGAACGAGAGCAAAGTGGAGGAAGGTGCACGGCATGCGCTCGCGATTCGCCTCACGCTTCCTCGTCCCTTGATACGACGCGGCGTAGCTAGCGGGTCTCTCTTTATACGGGGAAAAGAAAAAAGTTTATTAAAGTCGGCTCCAGGAATTTGCAACTAAATGCTTTTCTTTGGGAGGACGCGAGAACGAGAGCTAGAGGGAGAACGAGATCGAGCGTTCGCTCTGGCTGTTGTCCTCGCGGCAGACGGCAGACGGCAGAGGCGGTAGGTGGCAGGCGGCTTCAACAGATTGAAATCCGGGATTAGTTATAGCGGGGATCGGAGCCAGGGAAATATTAGCGCGTTCCGAGCCGCTGAATCGTTTCGAATAGAACGAAAACGGTGTCGGCCGGATGGGCGCAGCAGGAGCGGTAGAAAGCGTAGTCGGGCGCGCTCATCCGAAAGTCTAATATCTGTATATTCCACGTGGCACGCCAACGTCGAGTCAACGGCGAGCCGAGCCCAGTCGACACTGAATTTTCAATTTTCCGAGGACCCGTCCGTTTCGAAAAATAACACCGTCGAGCTGTAATCCGCAATTAGCCGACTAGAGGGGATCAAGGGAATCGAGGGAGCGCTCGAGAACTGGCAAAGGCTGTCGCGATCTAAGTACGAGAATGTAGTGGAGCGGCGAGGTGAGCGTAGCGTAGAGGAGAGCGGTGCTAATCTCTGGTCACCGATACAGTAGACCGCATCGAGAAAACATTTCTTTCGAAATCGAAAACGCCCCACACAGGAACGGTTGCGGTTCGTCGCCCTAACGACAGGATCAATCAAATCCCAGCGCTGTGCGATGATGCCTTCAGATCGCGCATCGACACCAAAATTGGAAAATTTAGGGAAACTACCACCATTTTTAACAATTTCAAAATCGAAGTGTACGAAGGAGGCCACCTAAATATCTCCTTTATTTTTAATGGCACAATTTAAACGGTATCGAAGGAGGAATATCACAGAAGAACAATTTCTTTTGTCCGGTTATTTTTTCATAGTTTTCTCAAGGTCATCGTTATATTTTTTTGTAGGGAAACTTATTCTTTTTTATCCCATCTTATAGCGGCTGAGAAAATACATTTGAATATGCTTAAGTCATTAACAAGAGATGGAATAAAAAAAATATAAGTTTTCCCGATAAAAAATAACGATGACCTTGAAGAAACTACGAAAAAATAACCGGACCAAAAAATTGTTCTTCTACGATATTCCACGTTCGATGCAATTTAAATTATGCCATAAATATTTTTCTTGTGCCATTAAAAATAAAGGAGATATTTAGGTGGCCTCCTTCAGCTGAGACACCCTTGTAAATTCCGTAAGGGCAACCAAACAGTATGATTAAACATTTTAACCGTATGGCCAGTTTACGTACTTCAGAGACAACGAGCGCAAATGTTTAAATATAAATGATTCGACTGTGTATTAAAAAATGCGACTGCATATTAGACATTTAAATTACATTGGTTTGATTTTGCCGCGATGTTCACCTGATTGCTATCTAACGCGGATAGCTCGAACCGCGTCTACCCATCCCATCCCTCGTTATATGTATATGAAATTATTTGCGTCGGCAGACGAGCGTCAAACGTACAACGTCTCGTCTCGAGCAGCTCTTTGACGTGAAGTTGTCAAGGCGCGTTTGGATATCGCGAACAAGGAACAAAGGACCTTGAACATCCCGATCGCGAGTTATGGCATAACAAAGGGTATCGCGTCTGTCGAGACTCTCGAACCCCGTTGGACGAACTTCCGAAACTATTTTATCCGGCGCGGCCATGTAAGATCACCGGAGTCGCTAGAACGCAAGAGCCCGAACGCGAAATTCCATTTAAAAGTTTCCTCTTGGGCGAGGTCGAGGACGAGGACAAGAGGCGCTGACACACCGTTGACACCTCTGTCCTCGGTATACGCATCGCGGGTCGCATAATTCCGCTCACGCGCCTCCTTCGTCCTTTAATACGTTGCCGCGCACGTATGGCCGCAGTGGCGCGTGTCCTTAAGGCGCAAGGTGATTACAACCGGGTACGTGAGCACGGGATCGGAAATATCGCGTTCCAGCCCGCATACCTTACACGCGTGGTCACGTACCTCTACGTACGTCTGCGTTACTCGCTGCTAATTAACGCGAACCTCCTCTTCCTCCTCTCTCACCCACTCCCTTGTAACGCCCACCTGCTCCTATCCCGCCCTTGCAATTCCCTCGGACCAGGCATTGGCAACAAACGCAACCCAATCCCACGTTGCTCGAGCAAATCGCGTGGGTGATTAGTTCACAAATTAAAATAAATCCATCGCTCTCTGTGCAAGCATGGTTATCCTGAAAAATTTGGTAAAATCCACTTGGATATTCCATGATTTTTGAATAGCTACTTTTGTGTTCATTTCGTGTTAACCGTTGTGTAACCAACCAGATACCCGGGTACTCATTTACTGCATTTCTTTCATCAATTTGTTAATGTCCCTCTAAAAATACAGTGTTCCCGCGATTGATGTGACTTTCGGATATGCCGATGTGATGTGACTTTTTTATCCCCATTATTAGGGGATTCCCCCTTGGGCGGTCGATCGCGCTACAAGGAAATTAAGGTATTAGGGTGTTTAATGCGAAACATTATATACGGAAAAACCTAAGATGTAAATGTTAACCCATCAAGTTGAATAAAAAAAAAACATCGAAAAGTAACTGTTTAGCTTGTTATTCTATTGATTTTTTTATCATTGTGTCAATTTGACACCGAGGGACAGATTCAGTTCGTGAAATGAGGGACGGATGAGTGTTAAAAAAATAAGTCACCAAGTTTCGGACAAATTTACCTACAAATCTATCTACGAAACAGTATAACTTATTTCAGGAAAACTGTGTCAAATTGACACGAGGGACGGATGAGGGTTAAATTGGAGTTTTATGATACTCGACGTATCATTCTCAGGTATGGAATAGCATTAGTACAATACAACAATTTCCAGCTTAGCACCGTTCTTTACCCAGGATCGTCGTTTACACTTGGAAAACTTACCCAAGAAATCTTTGTTCGGCTCAAGTAAGAAAACGTAGTACCATTTCGTTTCCTGAGACTCGATACCCTCGAGGTTCTCACAACAATCGCGGGAATGTATAGGGTGAACCACGAATCGTGACCAGCAGAGATTACTGTGTTATTAGCAGTCCGATCGAAAATGCTTTTAGCAGGTGTAGCATGGTTTCAAGATAGCTTTCAAGTGATTATAGCAAATCTTTTGTCAACTCTTTTTTTCCATTGTTTTTTAAGGTCACCATCAATTTTTGGCAAATACACCTATAATTTTTTTACACCTATCTGTTAGAGGATTTCAGGGCCACTTCAAGGCAAAAATTGCTTTTTTATCCTTTTCACAAAAAATTTGCTGTAATCACGTGAAAGCACTTTTCAAACCATCCTAATGTGATAAGAACATTTTCAATCAGACTACTAATAACAGAGTTATTCTCTACTGGTCACGATTCGTGGTTCACCTTGTATATTAATTTATAGTCTTAAAGAAATATATAAACAAAACCTTTTAAAAACCGCGCTTATACTAAAATGCACTAGAAAGGAGAAAATAATTTTTTCCCTGATTCTCCATAACATACTGAACCCAGTTAAATGATTAATTATATTTTTCCCCAAAATTTTAAGCAATTAGTTCAAAATTTCTTCTGTTATAAAATTAGTGTCGGAATAGATAGAAAAGTGTGATATAAATTTAAATAAAATCATGACATTGATGCCTATAAATAAAAGCGTGGAGCGCCCACATAGTTTACGTCAATATAGTTTAGCGCTCCACGCTTTTATTTTTATAGTCACTAATGTCACGATTCTGCTTGAAATATTGAATTTTTCTATCTATTTTATTTTTATAGTCACTAATGTCACGATTCTATTTAAAATATTGAATTTTTCTATCTATTCCGACACTAATTTTATAACAGAAGAAATTTTGAACTAATTGCTTAAAATTTTTGGGACAAAATATTATTAATCATTTAACTGGACTCGGTATTTTATGGCGAACCAGGAAAAAAATTATTTTCTCCTTTTCAGTGCATTTTAATATAAGCGTGGTTTTTAAACAGTATTTTCATATATTTTATTTTCTACTTTTGTTGTCATCGGAATCAAGTGTGTATACAAAATTTCAGCAAGATTGGCGTATGAGAAGAGGTTTAAAATTTTCGATTACAAGATTTGACGCATACAACAAGACGGCAAGTTAATATAAGCGTGGTAATAATGAGAATGTGTGCAAATATGTCAAATACAAAAGGTTTAAAATAATCTACACATTTCGATTGGCTACACAAGGGTTAAACGACATCGATCCGGTAATTCGACGCAAGGCGATTTAAAAATCTCGAACGCGATCTCTCGACGCGACATAAAGCGCCGGGAGCGGGCTTCGCAGCTCTCGACGTGGACGGAGCTGGGTAGGTCGATGCTTCTCGTGCGATTTGTAAAGCGGCCTTTTGATCCAGTCTACACGTTGACAGGTAGACGGACAGGTGGTTGCGATACTTTCACGGATAATCGATCTCGGGCCAAGGGAAAAATAAGGAATAACGGTGCCACCGTAGGTCGGGATAGCGGGGAACGCGCAATATCTGGCTCCGGTTAACGGTCGAGCCTGGAAGAGTTAATAAAACCGCGACGAGTCAGCAGAGCCGGGAAGTCGTTATAAATGATAGTCGCCGCGCGTAGCCGTGAAATCGCCGGAGACACCGTTTTCTCGCCGTTTCGATGGATCAACGGCGAGCTTCCTTAATCGGTTAATCTCGGACAATTTATCTTTTCCACGGAGCGGCACGTTTCCGTTTGCCAGCCGGAGACCGGAGAAAGCCCTCGCGAGAGGACTCGCCCTCTTTTATCCGAGGCTCGATAGCCTAAGACACGTCACAACCGGTTTAATTTGCTCGCGCGTATCGCCTCTATCAATACCGATAATAAATGCCGCCACGATGACTCGCCGAAGCTGCTACTCCATTCTGGAACCACCGGAGGCTCGAGAAGACCCCATTCACGCTTCTGACTTGATCGTACTATTATCAACCAACAGCGCGGGTCACGTTGCTTCGGCTGTTTGCGATTTTCTTCTGTTCTACCGAACTTGTTAACACATTAGCAACAGGCGATCGTTCCATGACTTTTGGAAGTCACGTGGCGGAGGATTTATTAATAGAACCATCGACGGCAACAGAAACTTCAATCATGAACCAGCAACTCCCCTGAATAACGTCATCTAATCATTTCGTTTGAGATAATTGTGTCAAAGAAGATTTTTAAGCTTCCATTTGGTACAGCACAATTAGTGAGAAGCGTATTAATTGGCTCCCGGTAGATAAAGTGTTAAACCGAGCATCATATTACAAAATCAGTCAGAACTTTTGATAGAAATGAGATGGAGCTATGATTTTTATTTAAATTAAAGCTGGAATATTGCAGAATCTGGGAAAATAAATAGAGGTTATGGTAGAAACGTTTTTCAACTTTGAAAATCTGCTGCAAGAGAATTGTAATTTATCCAATATGTACTATGTTTTGGTTAGATTTTTTCCTTGACATGCTCATACATTATTTCCCGTAGATTTTATCACGCTGATGTCAAATCCGATCGTAAAATTTGTCTACTACCACATCTTTCTATTTTTTCCATATTCTGCAATATTCCAGCTTTAATCTGAAAAAATTATCGCTCTATCTCATTTCTATCAAAAGTTCTTCGATTTTGACACGAGATCCATTACTTTGCGCCGTTGCGCGAGTTTATTCGACGAAGACAGATGTCGGTTAAAATCCTTGGGAACGCGCAATTGTTAATTTATATGATAAAAGCGAATCCGGTCTGTGGGCCCGCTCGCCACCACCGTTAACGAACGAATCATTCGTCACGAGTTTGTCGACGATGAAAAAGGCTGTCGGAGGTGGAGAAGCAAAGTTGCAAGTGCCGTCCACTCTTCCACATTCTCGCGAAACTTCCGATTCCCAGGGTCGTTCTCGGAGAGGGACTTTCGACGCTGGGGGCTCGAGATCCTGATATAGTGGTTCAGTTTTCAGAAGATTCATTCCGGAGCGGTCGGGCGGGGACGTCCGATCCGGAGAAACGAGGAACGCGTTAGTCACGCGTCGCACGCCGGTCTCCTGGGGTCGCTTCGCATTCATAACCAAGTCGACGTCGACGTCGTCGACGACGACGACGCGTCGGTATGCTTACGAGATAAGATCGGTGGCAAGCGAGGTCCGATGAGGCGATCGAGTTTTCGAGAAAACCGCAAGCGCACGAGCGCACCGCGCTGCGCTCGAGTGGTAAACTTGCAAGTGGCGAAATAAAGTTCCCCCGATATCGTGTCTGTGACAGTTTAATTAATATCTTCCATCCTCAAAGGAAAAAGTTGGCGAAGTAGCCGGCTCGGGCCCAGAAAGACGGCCGAAGACGCGAGCCGGGGCGGAGCGAGCCGAGTGGAGCCGGAGTGGAGCCACTTCAACTTCCGGGACGCTCGAGCTTCGACGCGAGTGGTCCCTCCTTTCTGCCATTCGTTCGCCACCCTTCGACCTACCCAACCTACTCTCTCTCTTTGAGACAAACTTGCCCTCAGTTTTCCGAAACTTTCGACGCGAAAGGTTTCGCGCGTCAATGGGTCCGGCGATCAGCTAGCTGCCACGAGTCGCAAGGCATGCAACCATCGAACAACACTTTACGTCGGTCAGAAGTTATTATAATAGAGTAGATGTAATAATTTTGTTTCCTCTGGAATACTGTTTACGCGGCAAAGAAATTCTAATGAATGAAGCCGTGGTCCACCCACCTCTCAGATTCTGACGAGTTTGCTTCATTCTCTCTTTTCCATTTGTATTGTACCTACCGCGAGTCATGGAACCATCGAACAACACTTTACGTCGATCAGAAGTTATTGTAATAGAGTAGATGTAATAATTTTGTTCCTTCTAGAACAGTATATACACGGTAAAGAAAACTGCTGCGCGAAGAGTTAAGCTGTAGTTCACCCACCCCTAGGTTCCGACGAGTTTGCCTCGTGCTCTGCTTTCCATTTGTATCGTAGCCGCCGCGCATATCAAATCAGCCCGGCTCTCGGTTTCGACCGCTTAATCGTCACGGCTAATTAAATCTAATTAGTAGCAGCTTCGGTTTCGATTTCATTTCGACGGGTCGAAGAAACGGCGGTTAAATAATAACTCGAGTTACAGGTCTTTGATCTTAACCGAACACGTTTAAGCGTTTTCACATGGTCTACCAGCTGGTGTAATACCAAGTGTTATGGCAAGCACCCTTGGAATGACTTTATGGTACGGTCGACCATCTGGGAGGTTTTCAGTAATTTTTTTCTCAGCATCGAATTTAAACTTTTGCGCTCGTTGTCCTCTGAAGTACGTAAACTGGCCATACGCATAAAGAATATATTTAAAAAACTTTTTAAGAACCACGCTTATATTAACACATTACCGACCGGTGATTATTGCATAATTTTGAAAAATCTATGGTTCATGGCTAAATACTTCTCAATGGAACCTTCAACAGTGACATCAATTTCCATTGTGAACTAACAAGTCACCCTCAATAACGTTATCTAATATACTTTCATTTAAGATTGTAATGTAAAAGAAAATTTCTATATGTTTTCTTTCGGCACAGCACAATTATTAAAAATCCTATTAATAGGCTTTCGGTAGGTAAAGTGTTAAAATACACTGAAAAGGGGAAAATCATTTTTTTCCTGGTTCTCCATAAAATACCGAACCTATGATAGTTAAATAAATTATATTTTTCCCCAAAATTTTGAGTTCAAAATTTCTTCTGTTATAAAATTAGTGTCGGAAAAGATAAATTAGACTTTAAATAAAATCATGACATTAGTGACTATAAAAATAAAAGCGTGTAGCACCCACGAAGATTACGTCAATATACATATAGTTTAGCGCTTTCATTTTTATAGTCACTAATGTCATGATTTTATTTAAAACATTAAATTTTTCTATCTGTTCCGCCACTAATTTTGTAACGGAAGAAATTTTGAACTAATGGAGAACCAGGAAAAATATTATTTTCTCCTTTCCAGTGCATTTTAATATAAGCGTGGTTTTTAAAAAATTCTTTATATATATCTTTCGCACATCTTTGGGATTTTCGCTTTTCTGCCTACACCTTTTCCCGAGAGATTTTTTGAAAAGTCAAGAGTTAGTCACGAGCTTCCAACGAGACAACAAGTCTTCCTCACATCGAGTACTAAACCTGTGTTGAGGAAATCGACTCACGGATTTGAAGCTAGCTCTTTCAGCAATAACGTTGAGAGTAATAAATAAATGGATGAATGTTCCGAAAAAATAACAACGGAAATAATCACGCCCGGATAGAATCGCATTTTAAACCAGCCCGCGAGAACGACGACGACAATGAACGCGCGTGCAAACGATGCCGCGGGTTCGGCTCGCGTGCGCGTCGATGATAACTAATCTCGGCTAAATGCCGAAATCCGACGGACTCTGTTGCCCGGCTGGTCACGACCCGTTCGACCCGCACGACCCGTTGGACCCGTTGACCCGCGTACCAGCGAGGAGAATATAGGAGAGAGCGTATTCCGCGTAGCAGGATGCGCGGGCGCGCTCGCGATCATTTTTGCACCATGCTTCGTTGACCAGCCGGCTAGCCTAGATTTTCCTTCTATTTTGTTCGCCTCTTTTATTTGCCGCATCGGTTTCCCGTACTGGTGTCGCCGCGCCATACCGGCCCGATCCTGACAAAGAGTTTAATTACCGCGGCGACTTCGCGCGGACATTGCTCGCTCGAGTAACCCGATCGTAGTTTTCATCAGCGACGGCATCGATTACATCGCGTCGCATTTTCCTCGGCCTCCGCATGCTTCTGCTTGCTTGTATGCCTACCTATCTGACCACCTGTACGTTCGCATGCCGTCGTTTATTCAGCCCGCGGAGCATGCCGCGATTTTTACCGCGGAAAAAAAAAACGTTACCGTCCATGAATATAATCCGGCCGATAAACAGGCTCGTCTCGCGCGATCGTCCGCGAGAACCAGAGTCGATCGACCGAAAACATTCCTCCCGGAGAGAAAGAGAGCGAAAGAACACCACAAGGAAAGAGACAAAGAGAAAGAGAGAAGCTTTCACTAGGATTCGACGCGAAAGCGCTGCTGCCACCGTCGCAGCAATTTGTCTCGGGGGTGTTGTTCCTTTATTTCTTGATACATCGTATCGAACATTTGTTCCTCCACGCGCCGCGCCGTCTCGCTCCAGGGAACTCCGATCTCTGCGAGATTCCCGAGGATCGGTGTAAACGCGGCTTCCTCCCGACAATGTTCACGGGAAAAGTTCGCCGATAAAGACGCTCCGCCTTAGCACTATTTCAGAGACGGCTTTCGGATTCACGGCCGTTGAGACGCGGGACACAGCCAGACAGAACGCGAGAGAAAGAGAGAGAGAATGTTACTCCGGTAACCACTTTGTCCCGGTTCCTTATTTCGCAGCTTTTTCTCGACGCTTCTGCTGGGAACTGCGAGACCTGCGTCGATTTGTTTCCCCGTTATGTCCTGTCGGAGAAAATGCTCCAGAAGACTGTTAAGGTACTAAGCAGGCACATGGCAATGGTAATTATTTAATGAATAATCACTCGTGATGTGGAATAATCACTCGCGTATACGTTTCAACCGGATATTCATCTGTGGATGCAAGGAAAATGTTTATTCATTATGCATGTTTGTTGTTTATGCATTAATTGGGCTTTTAGGATTTACGTGTTTACCATGAACAAGTTGTGCAAACAAATTCCGAATGCTCAGAAAAATAATGCAGAGTTGAATCGACGTCGTATGTTCAATTCATGCGCATCGAAACTTTAAACAGCAGTATCTCGAAAGTGAAAGTATGAGAAACGACGATAACTTTTTTAAATATTGTTGTCACGACATGACAAACATTTTTGAAAGAAATTGCAAGTTGTGAAAGAATTTGCAGAGAAAATACTGAAAGTTGTGTTTTCGCAACTTTTTTACGTGGGGATATATGGAAAAGTGAGAGAACACGTTTCGTAGATCCGTATCAATTAAAGATATTCTGAAAATTGCATAAAAATTGGCCGACGTTGCAATGAGCTACAAAAGTTTAAAGATGGCAAAAAGTTGCAGTTTTTCACGATTTTCGGCCTCTAACTCCAATCAATCTAAGGATTCTTACACCTTTTAATGTCGGTCGTTTTTTCCCGCATGAATCGATTTCGATGAAACTTTCACAATGCATATAATTCACACAGATCTACAAACCTAGATTACTACAAAATAAGATTAACGGGGTATCCATTGCGTTGAAGTACATTTCTAATGAGCAACAAATTATCAGATCTAAATTCTGGATTTGCAAGAAGGATGGCACGATCAATTAGACCTTTGATAAGGCCTATTTTATGTTTTAACGGATTCCACATAACAAGTTGCATTATTTTTTTTCACCCATGAATTAAGCAGCTAGTGTTCTCACATACAAGAGTAATTGTATGTAATTTTTGGTTCAAATATTTTGAATGTCAATTATTAATTTACCATAACATCTACATGGTATATAAGACCAGAGCTTTATTTTTAATTTAATTAATAACCATATAGATTGTACCTCTCTCCTTATGCAAATCAATTTTTACGCACCTGAACGTGCTTTGAGATCTCAAGCAGGTTTTCAAACACGTAAATGCAAATCCACATATGGATTAACAAATCCTATAAATCGAATTATTGCGAATTCCAACACTCTATATAATAGTATTGACTATTTTAATGGGTCGTTACAAACCTTCAAAAAAAAAAAATTACGCAGGATTAACTCATAATATCAGTACCTTTATACCAATAGTTTTTTTTTCTTTTATGCATGTCCTTTCTTAGTAATTTATGTTAAGTCTTTATTCTATTGTAAGTCTTTATTCTATTGTAAATGGACCTCGGTCCGTGCATAAGAAATAATAATAATAATAATAAGCACATGTGAAGTGGCTCTGGTGGACCGGTATGATTCATAATTGTCGCCAAATATTGATTTGAGAACTCATCGATCTCTGTGTTCTGATTGGCTATCGTTCGATATGCGTCGTTCCTTTGTTCTGACGTTTGGTTCTTCCTTAACGGCCACATGGTTTCAGTTCACGTCTACCGGCATGGTGTTAATTAGTTTTCTCGAAATTTGATCGAAATTGTTTCATTGCACTATCTACGATCGACATAAAGGAATATTCATAAATGACTTTGTTTGAGAAAATGTGGAGGTCGCGAAATTAGTTGCCGACCTAATAAAAAAGTTATCGGTTTTTTAAGAGCGTCCTAATATTAATGGGAGTCACTTGTACCGCGCGACGCCGCTTCATTTGCTCAGGGAACCGATTCGCTCGGCACTCGCCGGTAATTGCCGGTCCTGGTTCGATCGTGAATCTCGAACGCGGGAGCGCGATCTCGCGCAACGTGACCGGGTTTAATCTAAAGTTTCGCCGGGTTGGAAAGGTGTTCTCCGTGTACGACAGCCTAGCACACAAAACGAAATTCATTGGACGGTCGTTCCTCGAGAATTCGGCGCGACAAGAAAGTCTAGGAGTGGAGTTCGACATCCATTGGGCGTCGATTGCGGCGAACCGCGCAAAATCGGTGAGGCTGCTCGTTGCTTGCCGCCAGCCATTCCTCGTCGTTTAGCCGCGCAACGCGACGTTCCGTTGATTACTCATTAGCCGGAGAATGCAACAGTCCGAGATCGGATAACGGGCTACCGCAAGCGGTTCGCGATTACACACGGCATAGTCGTAATGGATCTAGACGACATCTTAGCCGAGAACGCGACACAATGATGCCCCGTTAACGCGATCAACGATCCTCGTTTCATGCTCAACGTCTTATCGCTACCGAGCTGTTACAACAATTTACCGTTTGAGTTAGAGATACATACTCTCCTTCGAGCCAATTGTTACGTCTGTAACGCACTGTGCGTAAAATACTCGATAGATTAGCCGTGCTCTTGTTCGTCACTGTATACATACTTCTCTGCACTCCTCGGTGCAATATATGCTTCGAATTCGCGTGTGTGCAACACGACACACTCGCATCCGTGAGAAGTAAAATTTTATTTTAAAAAATTCAACTGACTTCGAAAAAACGCACTAACAAAATGCACTAAAAAGTATGAAATAATTTCCATTTAATTTATGTGAATACACACGAACGTAAATATAATACAATCTTTTCGGTGGCAGCGCAAAGTTGAAAATTTTCGACACTGGAAATTACTACTTAATGTATCTTCTCTTCCCACCTACTGATTTCCAAGTTAACATCTGTCATTTGGAAAATTTTCAATTTTGCGCCGCCTCCGAGAAGATTGTATTCTATTTAAGATCGCGTGTATTCACATCAATTGAATAGAAATTATTTCATACTTTTTAGTGCATTTTTTAGTACGTTTCTTCAAAGTCGGTTTAATTTTCTTTATAAAATTTTTATATTTTACACTTTTTAGCGGAACGAGCTGAATTTTTAGAACACCGTAGCATGGTTTTTCGGTCTTATTAAAAAATGCAAAATTTGTTTTCACGGGACCACGCCGGGGACATACTCTACAAGATGCAAAACATTTCGTTCCGATTGGTCCATCCATCTCGGCGTAGTCGGTGAATATACATAGAAAAAAAAGCGAAAAAAAGGCATATACAGATCGAATTGAGTAAGCTCCTCCTTTTTCGAAGTCGGTTAAAAATGAGTAATAACTAGACAGCGGATTTTATGCATTAATGACAAAAATGAGTACGTGTAATTTAAAACAGTAAAAGCTGTTACGTTATTTTCAATCTATTAATTAAGACAGGAAATAAATTTCTATTTCACTCCAGTTTGTTGCATACCAGCAGGAAAATTTATATTTTGCATAAAGATCCGCTGTCTAGTAATAAGGAACTTGTTGAAACAGGCAAATTATGGTCCGCGCTCCTTCCTGTCGTGTGAACACACAACGATACTACGCGGATCAGGTAAACATCCGCGCATGTCTAACGTTTCTTCTCCGACTGTCGCGCTTTCAGCCGTTCAGCGAGGTCTGAATCGTTGCCCGAGTAACTGCGTCAATTAGTGTATCTGTGCTCGAAATAAAAGCCTTTAATATTGCCACGTGATATCGAGTTCACCGTCGTTCCTTGCTGCTTGAATTACAATAGGACTCTTTAAAATCGCCGCTCGAATTCGACGGGTTTCGAGAAGCCCGGTCTGCCGAGAGCGGCAAACCAGCAACTAGCAACGTGTTCCGCGATCGACGTGGCACGTCCGCAAGACGTCGCGAGCTGAAAACGTTGAAACCGTTCAGCTCGCGGCTGCATTCCTCTTGCACGCGTTTTCGAAGGGGAACAATGCGTTTCGCGATACACGTACGCGTGTGTTCGCGGACATATACATATACCATATAGGTGAATATCCACGTTGGCACGGACATAACATAAGCATAGGCGTACAGATATACATATACATATATAGATATGTATACATATATGTGTATAGACTCGTAGATGGTAGATATATGTACCTCTCAGCGTGGGATTCGTCGCAGAGGCGTCCTGGCGCACGGCGTCGCTGGTAATTGCAGCCCCGCCGAGATTGGTACTGTAGTCTTCGAGAAGTACGTAGCACAGTAATAGCCGTGCCACCCTCATTCTGAAAGTGGAAGAAAAAGAAATAACTGAACAATAATAACGACTCCCCCTTTCTCCGGCTGTTCCTCTCCCTCCGGCACACGCCATCTCCCCCATCCTCCTATCCTCTCTTCCCGCTGGTTTAAACCGAACCCATACACCCGCCCCTACCCCTCTCGTTCACCGAACTCTCTTTTCTGGTTGTTTCTTCTCTGCACCCGTTCCCCCGCACCAGTCGCTCGTCTTTTTTATTATTTCTTTCGTCCCGTTCCTGCCCGTTCTGAATCGATACGTTTGTCAACCGACCGGCTCCAAGTTCGCGCAATTTCGCGTAATGTACGTGCCCGCCGCCCACGCTGCCAGATCGGGGCTACGGGCTACCAGAATGGGGAACTGGTATCGGGACTTATCGTACCGACCCCCTCCTCTCCTCGTTCCCTTCTCAGACCGGCCGCAGCTCCGACAACTACGCTGTCCAAGGAGACGCGGGACAATTATCCTTTACGCCGTCCCTCGTAAATAACTATCTCGGCCATTTAGCAGCAGAGATTTCCGCAGGAGAGGGAATTTAGCGGCGCCGGACGCGAGGCCGCGCACTCGCACGCGTGCAACGCGCACCAACTGTTCCTTCTTATTTACGACAGGACCAAATGAAAGTCCCTCGGCTCTCTTTGTCCCTTCTCCTTGTCCTCCCGTCGTCTCTTTCTCTTCCTCGCGAGAATCGCGCGAACCGCGTCGCTCCTTCGAAACGCACTTCCACCGGAGAGATAATGGAAAGATCGAGTATCGCTAACGTGCTCGCTGATCGCGGAAGCTCCGCAGGTGCGTTCGTTTCATGAATCACTCGACACGATGAGTTTAAGCGAGATTATATCCCCGGCTTTTAGGCCTTCAGGTTTCCCGTAAACTCGATAAGACCCGCGCGATAAACGAATCGATATAATAATTTCGTATACAGGTGTTCCATACATGTTCTACCCCATTTGAAGTAATTTTTTCTTTGCGGAAATGTTCCCCACGGCTTTGTTAAGGAGTTGTTAGCTAAAAACACGGACCTATTAGAGCGCAGCCACACCGGACGAGTTCTGGTTCGGTGACAGATCCCGCTGACAAGGGAAAGACCCCAATTGTCCGACTTCAATTTTGATAATCTTTTGTGAGAATCTTTGGTGAGTTACTCAATAGTTTTAGAGATATAAACAATTGCACTTTCACGCAACCTGCGTACACGGCTAATGGAACTTCGAAAACTTGAGTATTAATTGTTTATATCTTTAAAACTATTGAGTAACTACACCTAATATTTTGCAGACTTCATTAGGGATCCATATATGTACCATCGTCTCACAAAAAATGATCAAAATCGAAGTCTGGCACTTGGGGTCCTACCCTTGTGAGAGTAGCGCTGGCATTGGCCAAGCTGGAATCCGTCCATTGTAGCCGCGCTCCGATTAGCCCGTGTATTTCGTTAATAACTCCTTAACACCAACTGTACCGAGTACAAAAATTGTTTTGTACAAATCACAAGACTAAACTTCTTTCGATTTCTCACAATTTTGATGAGAATGTGTGCTTGAATAAATAAATTGATGTAATAATTTCTAACGGAAACACACACACACACACATCTTTATAATGTCAATAATTGGAAAATAAAAAATATGAAACGGGTCATTTGACTAACGTGGTACGGTTAATGTTAACAAAGCCGCGGAGAGCATTTTTGCAAAGGAAAAAGTTACTCGAAATGTCCTCAAGAGTCACCGCATTCAAGGAAATGGATCATTTTTGGAACATCCGGTTCGAGCGTCGATTTTCCACTGCCGGTACCAAAATTATCGGTCGTCTCTTCCTTGTTTCCGTTTGCTCGCGATCGGTTGACGCGTCCACGCGCATATCAACACCCGCATACCCGTGAAATCTCTTTCATTTCCGTCGGCGAGAGATCTCGGATTATAAGCTCCTTGTCTTATCTCGGCGGTGCGTGATCGATGGTACCGTCGAACGAGAGCAGAGCCGAGGGATCCTCTTTTCTCAACGCTGAAAGACGGCCACCGGAACGAAATCGAACGGGAAGAAATATCTGGATCCGTAGTACTGCGACGCGAGACGGTGGACCCGGAAAATCGGAATCGAAACGGGATGATTAAAATTCTTTCGACGTAGCTTCGTCAACCGACGAAGCGGGAAGATAATGTAATGACGCGAGAAACGAGCTCGACCCTTTGCGGTATGACGGGACCCACGTGTCTCGATTGAATGGCGACACACCGGACGAGTGACGATGTCTACTATCGGGTCGGTCAATCTCGTAAAGCTTGATCGTTCGATCGCTTATAATTGCGAATAAACTCGGGTGGCACTTGGGTGTTATCGTACACGAATACGAAGCTGAAAGGAATTAGATCGATCGAGCGACAAACGTTTTAAAGTTCACGAAAGCAGTGAAAAGCGTTCCGCATAAATGCAGCTTAACGTTTAATTACTCGCATTACAGTTGTTACAGTCTCAAAACTTGAAATTTAGAGTTTCGAGCATGAACAATGGTGTCGACCACACTAGCAAATATTTATTTTGCATTAGTTCATATGTCCATAACCAAAATGTTCAAATAAAAATAGATGTTCATGCTGCAAATGTAAATTAATTCTCTGACCGTCCAAGAACATGAAAGCCTACAATGATTGTGCTATTTGTCAACACAAATGTTAAATAGTATCAAACAGAAATTTGAAGTGTGTACCCGGGTGCCTGGTTATTGGCATAAGAGTTAAAATATAGTTATTACATTGAATAAAAATGTATATACGTGGAGTGATGTATAGTTCCACATGTAGCCAGTTACGTAGAAAGAGGAGTGCGAGTAATTGAATGTTAAGAGCTTTTTATAATGAATTTTGATTCTCGTGCCGGATTCGTCGTCAAAATAAATGGTCTCTGTACGGTTACATTATAAAAGTCGATTAATTTTTTCCAAAGTTGTTATCTACCAGTATTCGTGTCCCAAAAAATTGTTGTGAACTGAGCGAACAGATAGCGATTTTCGGGCGCGTAAACGAAGACTCCGGTCTTTGAATATGCGTGGTACACGTATTTACACACCGCGGATGGTACGGTGCGGCATGTTTATGCTGGTTCGTCGATTAGTCGGTTGCGGGCCGCGAATCGACACGAGGAAATCAGATTTTCGTACTCGTCGTTCGGCTGTTCCACGGGAGCCAGATTGGTAATGGAAGGATCCGGCCGAGAGGGAACCGAGATTCCATTTCCGACCCTTTTCCGCGTGTTTGCCGCGATCAACTGTTTGCTCGCAAACATTGTCTCTTCGGGAAAGAATCGCGCAAACGTTATGACCGATTTAAAAGCCTGGTCTACGGACGGTAACAAGACGAGGGTGAAGAAGAGAGAAGGGGGAAGAGAATAGAGAGCGAGTAGAGAGAGAACTCGCTGGTTGCGCCGCCGTCGCGCCGGTCGTTCGTCGTTGTACTGGAAATAAGTTGATCTCGATTCTTGAGTCGGTGGAGGACTTTCGTGGATCGCGAGCGGTCCCTCGTCCCTTGCCCGATGATTTACTAATCCCCGAAAAAAAATTCGCAATTTCTCGTTTTGCCCTCGTTACGCTGAGACGGCGTTAAGCGCGGCTTAAATCTCGGCGAGCCAGGGAATTTTAACGACTGATACCGTTTCCCGAGAAGCCTCCGGATAATCAAGGGAAATGCAAACCCGTAATTTTTCCGGACCTCCCCGGACGTTCTCCGGTCCGAGAACCGCGCCGCGCGCCAGGCATTAATTACTGGCAGCAACCAGGATCTCGCATCGCGGCGTTCGCAGACTCGCAGCATTCGCGGTACAGCCAGTGGCTGTTATCATCGAGAACAAAACAGTCGCCCCCTCCCCCCGATCGTTTCGCTTCTCTTTCCCGATTCCGATCGATCCCGTTCGAGTCTCGCGAAATTTCTCGGCCGGTCGAAACATTTGTTTCTCGTTTCCGTGTATCGCGATCCATTTCTCCCTTTTGTTTTCCCTTGCGCCCAACCGATTACACTGCCATCCCATGACCCATGGCCCCATGCCGCGCCGGACGGAACGATAGCGTGTTTCCAATTTTCTATAATTCCTCGGCAATGTAGGAAATCGGAGATCGTTTCTCCGAAAAGTTATTCAAATCGTACCAAAACGTACTACCGCGATGGACCGCGATAAACGGCGGTGATTACGCGAGATATTAACGTTGCATCAGGTTTTGGTAACCAGGGGTAAATATTCGGTTTTCCGCGGACGAAAAGCTCGTTCCACGTTCGAAATTAATTTCGAAGCGTGCGCGAGTTTCCCCGCACCACGTTGAAACGCTACAAACTAGCCGGCCGCGGCGTCTCTTTCCAACCGGAAGGGTAGAAAGTCCCATCGGAAGATTCGGTGAACGCGATCACCGGACCCGAAGAATAATTTTCAGTGGGAGTCGGAACGAAGGCGGACGGTTACCATTTGCATACGCGTACCTATGCAAATAACCCGGCCATCCTCCGGGGAAACAGATTAATTATCTACGACGCCGGCTCGAAAGCCAGCGTCCGTTTTTGCGAAACAACTTTGCCGGCTCGAGAGCCGGACGATTACAAACGTTACGCCGGGGGGATTACATTGCTGGCCCTCTTTAACTTCAAAGATAATCGTCGACAGTGTCTTCGGAGGTTCGCAGGGGAATTAGTTATCTGCCGCTGGGAATCTCGAGGAAGGTTTCTACTTTCGAATATTCCCGGACGATAAGTTTTCGCTTCTTTTTCCCTCCGGATCGTGGTAACGCCGCCCCGGGACCGATTAATCTTATTCGCGGAGGGTGCCAACGTTGCCTGCTAATGTTTAACGGTACAAGCGCCGAGGCACCGTCGCTACGACAGTTTGCAACGTCTTATCAAAATTCCAAGAGTTCTGACGCGTCCCTCGACTCCCTGCGCGAACGATCCCCCGAATAACTGAATTTCATCGTTTCTCACGAACATTGCTTTCGAACTCAACAAACAGACGGCAGAAGATAATCCGAGATACAAGTTGTTTCGTCCGGACTGGTGTAGTCGTAGCGTTAAACGCGATTCTTGATCGCTCGGGCCGTTGCGTTCCATTTCCAAGCGAAGCGCGCGTGCGAACGCCACCGACGACGGTCCGAATCGGGCAGCGCAGCGTTCCGGTATTAAAATTCATACGCACGGAGGAACAGGTTCGCATAATGAATCACCTTCGAGGGATGGATTTATCAAAGTCACCGGCGAGGCCATTAGCCACGGCCGTCTCGGTAAAAACGCGTCATATACGAACGGATCCGTCCCTCGTATTCCAGTGTCCCTTGTCCCTTTTTTGCTTGGTTCCGAAAGAACCGAGAAAATGCGAGATCGCCGTTCGCTGTTGAATCGCGGCGAGAGCAGGACCAACGGGTGTCCAGGAGGTCGGGGAGAATTCGTTGTCGCGAGGGTGAGGGCCACCCTTTCGGCAATAATTCCACGAATATCGAAAATTCAATTGGCCAACGTGGATTATCGGCCGTCGGATTTTCAGACTGTTATCGCTGAATCTCCGGGAGCCTTTGGAGCCTGCGGAGCGCTCCGAGCCTTCGGAACCCGGTACCCTTATAATTCACTTGGAATTCGGCAGGGAATTCCGCTGGAAAATATCGCGTTGATATATCGTCCCGCCGTAAAATCGGATGGCTAGGGAGAGAGAGAGAGAGAATGAGAGAGAAAGAGAGAGAGAGAGAATGCGGTCGAACACCGCGAAATCCTTTGGAAAACCAGCGAAACTCGCGATTCCACGGATCGACGCACGGTTCGATCGCGGATCGATCGGTTCGGTTCTCCCCTACGCACGATCCCATCGAGCGGGGACATTACCTCGTGAGGAAAGTGTAGCATTATAGTCGCGAATGCACACGGCGCGTCATACGTGGTACTGTGTCCTGTTTTGGTTCCCGACTTTTCCCGGCGCGGCACACTCTCGGTCTTGAACGAGTCGGCGATCGAAATCGGTACGACGAGCGTCCCGCTAGAGTTCCGGCACCGGACGCATCCCCGGGCGTCGAGACGCGTGTACTGACGGCGTCGAGCTAGCCGTCGAGCGAGTCGAGCGTCGGAACGCTCCGTGACGGGACGCTCGCCTCGCATGGCGCAGGTCCAGGACCTCCTGTGTCCCTTCTTCTTTCCTCTCTCCTCTCTCCTCTTTCCTCTTTTCTCTCCTCTTTCACCTTGCTCACCTCCCCCTTTCTCTTTCCCTTTCTCCTTCTCGGTTCCTTCGCGTTTCCTCGCGTCCCCTCCAACCCCCTCGCTACACCCCGTCGCTGCATATAATATTCAATTTATTATGTAGCTTTGATGCATGCGGATCGTCGCCGAGGCCCGGGCGCCGCGCCGCGCCGAGCGGAACGCGAGAGTGCACCAGGACCATGATCCGCGAGAAAATAAAGCCTCGAGAGGTATCGTAGCGGCGCCGTGACGCTTCTTCGCTCCTCGTTGTCGTTCGTTCAGAACTGATCGAGATTCTCGGTCCGGTTGTTTAGACGCTTCTCTGCCCGGTCAGATGCCTGCGAAAACAATTATGTTCGCGGAAGTACGGATTCAATTCGTGGAAGAAGGAAAGTGGTGATAATGATTCGTCGATGCAAGGGGTTCCAGAACAGTAATATAGTCCATGCTGATCTGGACGGGCTGTTTTTATCAAAAAGCTGACGTCGATGTTCGTACAAGATGTCTTCCTTCCGAAACGTATTCCCGTATGCTCTTTTCGAATAATTAAGTGGGCAGATGCACCGTTTCGATGGCGAGATCACCAAATACAATGAACCGTTTCGAATAGAGAAGCGTAGCATCGCCTGTTTGCAATTATACTTGCAGCGTTATCAATGGTGTCAATCGATCGTGAATTACTTTTTGACTCCGGTTTAAGGAGGTAGACTCGCGTTTCCAGGATTGCAATCGCGGGATGCGCCTTCTCATTTTTCGATGATGCAAAGATGGGGTTCTTCAGTAGTCAAAACTGCTAGATAAAAGACCGGGTAAACCTTACTTTACCGGACTCAAAATTTGTGGCTTTCCCCTATAAATTATGATGTATTTGGTATGTAATCCAGTAGATTTGTACCCGGGGCCGCTGCAGATCGAAGTTTCGATCCTGTAGGATCAATGATTCAGGAGCTATGCTTGCTTAAAGTTGAGCCATCTGCAGTGTTTTTGACAGGCAAGGAAGGGCGCTGCCATATTGGTTTCTAGTGACGACCGCGAGCCGCTTACCAAGCAGAACCGCCGGTCCTTGCCCTCCTCCACCCCCCTCAACCTAATCCCACTAACTGTAAGCGGCGCGCGACCGTCACTAGCAATATGGCGGCGCCCTTACCTGGCAAAAACACTGAAGATTGCTCCACTTTAAGGAAGCATAGCTCCTGAACCATTGATCCTACAGGATCGAAACTTCGACCTGCAGCCGCCCCGGGTACAAATCTACTGGATTACATACCAAATACATCATAATTTACAGGAGAAAGGCAGAAATTTTGAGTCTGGTAAAGTAAAGAGCAGCCAAAAGTCCTATTTTTAACGTTTACGAGCCGTAATTTGTTCGGCAGCGTAATTTGCATTATTCGGAAGCATACAGCTGCGCATGCAGCTATTTTCATAAAGCTGCGACAGCTACACGCTGCCCATTAATGCAAATTACGTCTCGTAAACGTAAAAATAGGACTTTTTAGGGTGACTGTATCTAGCGCTTTTGACTACTGAAATACCCCATCGCATACTTTATCGAGGAATGAAAAGGCGCATCCCGCACCCTCGCAATCCTGGAAACGCGAGAGTCTAACCCCTTAACCGGAGATCTGCCTATTTGTAAACTGGATGCAACTTGGACGTTGCGCTGCTGGTACAAATTGCAAATCTCCTATTGAAGGAGTAGCTGAACGAAACGCGGAATTTTGCGGGCTTGGCAAGTGACGCGATTGCCTCGAGAAGACTGACGGATTATGGAAAACGTGATGGTAAAATTGACAGTTTACGATCGAGACGACACGGTCGAGGAATCCGACGTTGTCCTAGTCGTCGCGAGCCAACCATGGAATTCGATGGGAGATGAAGTTTCTGGTTCGAAACGATCGACGATATCGTTCGCGCCCGTGTCGCGTCCCCTTCCGGTTCCTCCCGGAAAGTTGAAACCACTTTTGGAAAGAACGCAACGAGCTCAGTTACGAATGATACCGCTCTCGAGACGAGCCGCGCAATTTTCCGACGGAAATTTGTACGATGCACCGCATCTCGGCCAGAAATCGACTTCTCGTTACGTTTGGTCGTTCGTTGTCGTAGTGGAATAACATTTGTTTTCTATATAGGCGGTTAATGCTGAACAAACATCGACGGAATAATAATATAATCGGTACCGAGCGTTTTTATTGTGACGCATCGGCGCGGCCCAGTGGAATGATGGCGGCACGTTTTCAAAGTTCTCGACGTTTTCGATACGCGATGCGGAAAACTGTTCCGTCATATTTGCGAATCATCGAATGTTTCACGCGAAAGCAAACACCCGAGCGTTTCGAGAATCGCGCGGAAAGCAACGTTCTCGCAATCACGGCCATCGACATTTTTCCATGTATCGGGGGCGAACGCTCGCTTTCGGTCCCGCCCCACGATTCCTACCGGAAGTCGATGTTCGCCTGCGAGAATCGGGGCAAAGAGGATCGACAGGGCTGCGCATCCAGCCACTCGGAACGTCGTTAACCCTTGGATCGCTCGAGAGGTGGCGCGATCCCTCTCGGGTCTACTATATTTGAATATTTTCTTCCAACTTTTCCTCCCCTCGAACAAATTGGCGACATTGTTTCCTGTTGCTCGACAATCGGTAGCTTTTCGCTCGCACTATCTCTTCGTAATCGCATTACATTTCTATCGTCCAACATTCTCGCATTAAACTGTCCGCTTACTCCCAGGAGGGACGAGTTTTATGAAAACGTTGATCGATTTACCGGGTGGCCAGCTACCGATCAAATACAGACGAATCCGAAGGACAAATCTATATACGACTAATTTAGCGAATATTTGAGATATCTTCTATACGTCCAGAAATATTGTAGCGACCCTAGTAGCATTGGGTACCATGGAAATCACCGACACAGATTTCTCCGACACGGTTTTCGCCGACAACATTTCACCGACTCCAGATTTGACGGACAATTATGTGTTAAAATAAATCTCTTATGAGTTTATCTGTAATAAAAAAAAAAAGAAAAAATGCCAACCATAAATGCTACTGGGGTATATCGGGGAGCAAAAGCAGAGAGGCGGATCGGATCCTCGGGAGTTCCTCGCGGCAGCCACTTGACGAGCATTTGCCGCGAAACGAGGCGCGAAGAAACGTAGCTCGCGGAACCTAAGTCGAAAATTTATGAGGGAAGAACACTCCTTGGAAGTGGTCTAGCTTCGGACGGCTCCTCAATTATGACAGTGAGAAAAAGTATATACATTAAGGGGATTGCTCGGAGCGGCTGAAACAAGCAGATGCAAAGAGCGGTGGAAAATTGCTGCTTAAGCTGCGCCGAGCGAAGATAAATGAAAAAGGTTTAGAAGGCGCGGTGGCCGCGGGAACCCCGACGCGCCCTCGCATCCTCGTCCTGGTCCTCTCGTCCGCGTCCCGTCGTTCCAGCCGTGAAAAATTCCCTCGGTGTTGTCGAGCTTGTGGTAGGAACCGCTTCACAGATTATGTCGCGATACCTTTCTTCCGGCCCGCGTCTACTTTACGTTCCCGTAACAGCTAATTTTCCTAAATCTCTCTGCGCCGAGAGCACGAATTTGAAAACCGTTCTCCTCTGTTTACGAGAAATTTCATTTTCGAGCACTGATCACGATGTTGAAGTTTGAACGCGCGTTCGTCGACCGTAGTAGATTCTATAGACTTTGTAGAATGCAACGGTGTCTTGAATATTTAAATACGTTCGAAGCGAGCGAAACATCACCGTCGGCGGACCAATATTTTCCGAGTTACATTTCGGAAAATGAAAATTCTCAGCTAATTTGCGCTCGTGTTTTTCCATCTCGGAGCAAGGTTTTCGTTTAACCGCATGGAACGGCCGTTCTCGAATTTCCCACGACGAATCGACGGGATCGATGGCGGCCGAGGGTTAGCGATGAAAAAATACGCGCGAATAACCGTTAGGAACACTGCCGAGGAAACTTTTTCGCCGGTGTTCCAGCAACGTTAACTTTCACCGTTTATCGAGGAAACATATTGCATTTAGAGTCACGAGCTCCGCGCTATGGGATACGGTAACTCCTCGTTGAAATTATCCAGGCTGCGATTCGAGTCTTCTCGCTGGACGATCGGCGAAAACCCATAGGAACCGGCTAATCGAACGAGTTTCATTTAATTGGCAGCACAGCGACGCGACGTATCGCGGGGGGATCGATCGTTGCCAGGCCAATCGGCAATATCGAATCGAGAACATTGTGTTTTAATCTGTGTCGGCCGGATGATTTTTCGATCGGCCGCCTATGCGGGCGCTCGTCGCGTCGAACAAAGTCCCGCCGACCGAAAGATTCTGTCGCGGTTTACGCGACCATGCTGCAGTTTACACCGATGCGATACGACGCGAAGCGACGCGTCGATTGCGATGGTGAAACGCGGTGAAACTCGCGGTCAATTAAATAGATAAGAAAATGAGAACTCGCGTGCAGCGAAGCATCGCGAGAAATTATGCCCACGTTTGCGCCGTTTGTAGGAACAAGCGGTTTTACCTCGTTGCAACTTTGCTGTTCGAGGAAGAGGAGAACCGGAATCGTTTCGACGAGATTCGATACGGTCGACGTTCGTGTGACAATTGTCACGATACCGTTATTATTCGCGCCATGATCTCTTTGTAATCATCAGACGGCGGATCTCTATGCAAAATAAAAATTTTCCACTTGGATTGCAACATGATCTCTTTATAATCATTAGACGGCGGATCTTTATGCAAAATAAAAATTTTCCACCTGAATTGCAACATGATCTCCTCCTAATTGTTAGACAGCGGATCGTTATGCAAAAATATTCCATCTGAATTGTAACGTGATCTCTTTCTCATTATTACACATGCAAAATAAACATTTTTCACCACAACTGCAACAAACCGATGTGACAAAGACATTTATCTTCTTTCGTTATATGTCCAATAGGTTGGGAAGGATATAAAAGTATTTTGTATGTTTTTAATGCGTTTAAATTACACTCGTACTCATTTTTTGTCATAAACTCATGAAATCCGCTGTCTACTAATCACATTTACGAGGGACATTACCCAAGTGTAACACGCCGATTTTAATGCAATTTATACAGTTTGTTAAAAAAAATATTCATCACATATTTTTTAGCTGCCGACATTCCTGTTGAAGGGGATGAAAACCCTATTTCTGTTAATATCTCGGGAAGTAGAGGGTCTACGATAATGATTTTTCTTTCATTTGTGTTTTAAAAATTCATCTTTTGTGTAACTTTTTGTATGTACGTAATCTATGGACTAAAATAGGACACACGTGTTTTTTATTTATTTCGTTTTTGTCATTTAACAATGATTGATAAATATGTAACATTTTCCGACCGCATAGGGGCGAGAACTGTATGGACTTGTTTCATAAATGACAACATAAAGTTTTACAACTTTTTTATGCCCCGAGTTTGTCAGGCTGTCAATAAAAAGAAAGGCGGTTTTGTAATGAAAGAGTAATTTCAAGAAAAGTACGCATTCCTTGATAGCAAAAAAAAAAAAATAAAAAATCCAAAATGTAAAACATACTACTCGTAATTTTGTTGGCAAATTAATCTTCCTTGGTTGCTCTAAAAGCATTCAGTTTTTCTTCTAAACATCCTGTTTCTCTGAATTTACGCCGTGATTCCGAAGTTTTGGCTGGTGCGTAGTGTATATCCTGCATAAATTTCCTTCAAATCGACGTGTTATTCCATAAAATATGTTTATGTTCGACCCTCTCGCATTACGATAAAAATTCTACCGCATTCTACCGAACGAATCGAGCTGTTATACACAATTACTATCACGTTCGACACGGAAAAGCTGCTAAACGGAGACAATAGCGTCGAGGAAGAGGCATCGTATTACGTATCGGAGTTGCGGATGTCTCCGACAATCTGCGTAGTAGAGTTGTCGATTTGGAAGAGGAGGTGTAAGATGAGATTTAGGGGAATTTGGGTAGGAACGACGAGTTAACTCGTTTTCCGTGGATACTCGTCGGGTTAATCAGAAGAGGGGTTTGCTTTCCCGTTTCCGTTCGCAGAACCGAGCGAGAGAGAGTGAGAGAGAGAGAGGGGGGGGGGGGAGAGGGAGAGGGCGCAGCCTTGCATTTACCAATACGGCCTATTTACAAGCGTGGACGTATAATGATAAACAATAGGCGATCGCTGGGAAGTTTCGCATGGTCGCCGGTGGTCGGGACCAGCGTTCTCGGTGTATCGTAAAAAAGTTAAATAGCCACAGAGGATAGTCGAGAGCCGAGGGCCGAACACGAGGAAACAAGAGCACGAGGATACCATACCGGAGTGCATTGTCTATGGTGTTGGTTCGTGCCCCATGGGTTCGTTGGTCGAGTCAGTCCGAGCGACGCGATTCGTGTGTCCTGGTTCGACCGGTCAACGATACTCGCGCGATATACGCGCATACAAAGGAAAAAATGAAATAGGAATCGCCGAAACCCGGCCGGGTCGAAACGCAATTGGTAAAACGGGATTCCACGACAATTAAATAATTTACCGTTGCCGTTATAGCTACACAATTAGCAGAATGACGCGCGTTCCATCGGCAGCACTCGGATTTCGGAGATGTAACGCTCGTTTTGGATTTCGGTGAAACCGAATTATGTTTCGGCACAATGCGTCACAGAGAATTTACGCAAACGCCCCCGCGCCATTCGTTTTAGACACGAGTAGAGCCCAGCCGAAAACTGCCAGTTGTTGCCCGCGGCACGGTATCGCGTTTACGAATCGTCGATGGGAATGTTTGCAAAAAGTAAGCGCTGTGTTTCAGGCACGCTATTGGCCGAGTGCGTTTCTTGCTCGATTCGTACTGCTTACAGATTAGAACGATCAACGACGCACAAAACTCGAGAGTTCATAATTATCTGTCAGTAAATTATAGCTAAGAATATGCTCTTGTAGAATCAGTGAGAAATAACGATGTCGAAAGGCTAAGTTCAAAATTGGCTATTCAGTTTAGTTATGGTAAACTTCAGTTATAGTGAACTTTCTTGTTACCTTGAAAAAATAATAAACTTTCATACATTTCGAAGAGTTTAGTTATGCTCACGGTGCGTCCCAGACAATTTTGTTATGCAAGATGTCGAGAATTTATCTAACTTTAATGTTAAAAAGAAGAAGTTGCTACTTTTATCCATAGTTTCGCGGATACCATCGCGATGAAGCGCGTTTCCTGATGAAAATTAATATTTGCTTATTAAAAATTTTCATGAGATGTACATGTTCAATATTAAAATAATTGATTACATTATTTCAACACAGTTTGTATGCAAAAATAATTTTCTCCAGCTTTTCGGTGAAAGCACTCCATTATCACGATTTTTCAATGGTTTCCGATAATCCGAGGAAAAATGTTTCCATCAAAAGTTGAGCAGTACTGAAACATTTACAAACTTTTATATATAAAATTTCGCGAAAACTTTTTCTCAACAGAAAGTAAAGACCATTTTGATTTTTTAAATATTCAAATGCATGTTACGAATTTAACGATCTACTATATACTATGACTTGATTCCATAAATAACGCTGAAACAATTTTTTCAGACTTTTCCTGCCAAACGGGCCACTGTGCGTTGGTGTAATTGCGTCTGCAAGGTCTTCGAGTATTGATAAGAAAGTAAGTTTCTCAATTTTCATCGAAGAGTCGCTCCCGCGATTGCACGGCGAGATTTGTAAATCGGAATTCGCGGGAGCCGCGAGCCATTCGTCGGTGATCGTTTGATTTCGTGACCGAGACAATGAGCTCTCGATCCGTTTCTTGGCCGCGCGCGTTTTCAGCTCTGCTTTTTCCTTCTCGTTCCACTTTCATTCTGAACGTCGTACAAACGAGCCGGATCGCTGACCCGTCACAAAAGCCTCGGCGCTTAATACCCTAATCGTCGACAATATATTGGAAGCTGCATTATATTCGAGTTCGAATTATATCGGAGTAGCGGAGTCGGAATCGGAGTCGCGAGGCCGGGGAAATAATGGTCGATAGAAATGTTCGACCGCCGCCGATAAAGTAATAGCGTATATACTGCAAAGTATAGAGCTAGTTAAAAACTTAGTCGCGGCGGGCTGTTTGTGGTGTAATAAATATCGTTTTACGTCGCGCGGGATTTCTGCGAAGTTTAGTGCCACTTCATCGTTACCCCCGCCACTATAAAATAGCTAATAATGTCCGATAAAGATGCAAGTTTTTTCTCTCCGGTATCTCGCGCACCTCCGACTGGAGAACGAGAGCCGTTCTTCGGAGACGATTCCCGTTGCACGCGTTTCCCGGGGAACACGCTCTAACGTAACCCGACAGCTTAATTGTTCGAGCAGTAACGCGCCTGTTCGCTGGCGCGTTCCGCTGAAACCCTCTGCGAGACTAGCAACCTTGATCTAGGTGCACGGTAGTGCACCAGCCAAGTTCTTGCAAAACCTACTTTTACACGAAACAACTTAGCCGTTTTTTAGAGGTTTGTAACTCGGCACTGGAGGCAGATGGAGGGATGTAATTTCGTACACTTGTTAAATGCTATCATGTCTCAATATTGACAAAACATTAATCTTCCGACATTAGTAGGTTCCGAGATATAGGACCTCAAAAATCGCTAAATTTGTCACTGACTGACTGACTGACAGTTAATCAAAACCTTTTGGGTACTTCTCATTGACCTACAAGCTTGAAAGTTGGTACATAGCTCCACCATAGCAAACACTCAAAGGAATAATTATCAAAGTTTGAAATTTTACATCTTAAAGGGGTTGTATTGAAAAAAAAAACATTACGAAAAAGGTATAAATAGGTAGTAAAACGAAGATGCATTTATTAATTTACTTAATGTCCACCTTAAAGATAAAAAATGTTTAGGATTTAATGAATCAGGGATAAGAGTAACACCTACTTGATAATTGATGAAATTTCAACAAAAATTGATGAAATCCCAACAAAAACATCCCGAACTTGGCCGTATTTTGTTTGATCTCACAACTTTTTACGGCCATAGGAACTTGGCTCCTATTTGCAGGATGTTTTTGTTGGGATCGGTATTTACGCAAAGTAATATCTCGCCTCGTCCGCGTCGCACAGTGCTCCGGACGGCCGATCTAGTAGTTCATGAAGATTTTAGCATTGTATGGAAGTTTGAGGGTGTAACAAGAACACTTTTCATTGTTTAGCAATGTACAGTAAAATTTCACTATATGTATGAGCGAGTATGAATTTCATTCTTCATTGAATATCGAAGTTGCGCTTTCATGTAGTCAGAAATGAAAAGAAAGTTGCATCAATGTGATTCAGATTGTGAGAGTTCTCTTTTGTTGTCAGAATGTGTTAGTATTCGTTCAATAAATTTCTCTACATGTATTTCATTTTGATAAACTTTAAATATATCAGTTGATTGCATAAGTTCGTGCCGATTTTCATAGATGTCGCAAACTGCACTGCACGGCGGAGTGTAAGAAAATAAAAAATTAATAATGATTAGTGATGCTGTATTCTTTAAAATTTGATCATTGAGTTTTATTTTCAAACCGGGCGCGAACTTATGCAATCATCTAATATTTATGGAAGACTGTCTTTTCTACTTCCTCTAATATCTTTTAAATAAAATACCCTTTCAAATAGTAATATGCAAGAGTTAAAATACGTATTTTCCGGCAATGCAGTGTGAAGCCCCTTGCCGTACCATTTTCTGTGCAGTTACAGTGATCGAAACATCGTTATTCCCAAAAATATCGTAGAGGAGAGAAGAAAATTTATATTTATTATAAACGAACCGAAGTCCTTTTACACAAATGTGTCCAATAGAATAACAAAAAGAATTAACGTAATTTAACTAAGAGCGGACATGTACAAAATAATCGTGCGTAATTTTCTTTTGAATGTGTGTCACGATCCATTAAAAAAATCAATACTATTATATAGTGTGTCAGAGTTGGAATAATGCGATTTATAGGATTTATTAATCCATATGTGGATTTGGATTTAAGTGTTTGAAATCCTGCTCTAGATTTCAAAACACGTTCAGGTAAAAAGAAATTGATTTGCACAAGGAGAGTGGAACAATCAATATTATTATTAATCAAATTGAAAATAAAGCTCTGGTCGGATACTATTCTTCGAGCAGACAATGTTTTCAGGTTGATTGTGTTTAATATTGTAGAGTAATCATGATCAAAGATTGACATATAAGTTTATTTATCTTGTATGAACAAAACCTGAGAAACTCTAAGAGGTAGACTCCTTTTTCCAGGATTGCAAGGGTGTGGGATTCGTCTTCTCATTATATTTTTAAAAAAATTTATTTTTATTTAAATTATTTGTTACTTTTTAGTCCGCGCGCGTTTTAAAAACGTGGTATTTTTTAAAAATTTATTTCTTCGTTTGCGAGGTGTAATTTGCATTATTCGGCAGCATGCAGCTATAAAAATAGCTACGTGCGCAGCTGTATGTTTCCGAATAATGCAAATTACGCCTCGTAAACGGAAAAATAGGACTTTTGTGGGAGATAACGCCCTAGATCGATCTTTCATCTAGTGTTTTTTACTACTGGAAAACCCCGTGTTTATTATCGAGAAAGGAGAAGGCGAATCCCGCACCCTTGCAATTCTGGAAACGAGTCTACTCCCTTATGCTACACTCTCTCAAGCATGATTTCGTAATTAAAGCTTTTCGGAGACCATATAATTGAAGCATATTCTAACAGGGGACGGACAAGGGTAATGTATAGTAATCTAAGTGTGTGGATTGAATGAAAATCAGTGGAAGAACGAAGTATGAAACCAAGTAATCATGAAGCGGAGTTTACAATGTTATAAACATGGTTGTGGAAAAGTCCAAGGTAGAGGAGAAACGAATTCCCAAGTCCTTAACTTCTCTTATTGAGGAGATTTTATATTATTTGTATGGCGTAAAAAAAGACGTTTTAATCGCTGTAACTGTAAAGAAAATGGTGCGGCAAGGAGTTAACTGGTTAAATATGACTGTGCGTCGCTCCGAAATGTGAAGACGCGCCCCTCGGCCCTCGCGTCCCTGAATAAGCGAAGGTTATCGCACGGGCCGCAGGTGTTCCGACCCTTGCACGGCGGCGCGTCCTTTCGAGTCAAGGACCGTTCAGCCGTTCCTTCGGTGTATCTCTCTGGAAAATTCGTTTATCGCCCGCCGGACGCGCTAATGCCGTTGAAACTTCTCACCCACTGTGCGCGGCGCACCGTGTTGTGTCGAGTCGAGTCGAGTCGAGCAGAGTCGAGCCCGAATCGAGCCGGAATCGAGCAGCGCTTGTCCCCGGTTCGCACCAAGGGAAACGCTCGCGTATATTTCATAAAATACGTGACTCCGCGTATTTTCGCCGGCTTATCTTTGCCACCACACGTGTTACGCTGTCCACTGTGCGAACAAGTCGGTCCGCAGCGTGTTCCGCGAACCACCCCCGTGTCTCCATTTATCGGGCGGTCGTTAAACGAGCGTGTCCCCGTCCTCGTGAGGAGAACTACGCCCGTCGATCTCTCTCGATACGTACTCCGAAACTTCTCCGGAAGATTGCATTACCTTTGGAGAAAAGTTTCGACCTTTATACCAGTCTAATCCAAACATAAAATGTTTGCGTGCCTCCCGTGTTTCGTATGCATTTCCGTGCACGTTCGTTGTCTACGCAAACTTAGTTCCATAATGGTGCGTTTAGAACGCGTGATCGTTCTGTTCCCGCTGCGTACAAATCCGATGGAGAACCATCCCTAGTTGCACAAAATATTGTACAGACATTCATATGGTATTAAAAAGAGATCCAATCTGTTTTTAATATTCAAATATACGTACAATATTTATTTTACATTAAGTAACAAACATTTTTTTTCAAATATACTGTAAATATGTATTTCATGTTACGAGAAAAATATTTTTCTCCAAATATATTTTTTCCTAACGTACAGGTAATATTTATCTGGGTGCACGGCAGTGCACCAGCCAAGTTCTTGCAAAACCTACTTTTACACGAAACAACTTAGCCGTTTTTTAGAGGCTTGTAACTCGGCACTGGAGGCAGATGGAGAGATGTAATTTCGTACACTTGTTAAATGCTATCATGTCTCAATATTGACAAAACATTAATCTTCCGACATTAGTAGGTTCCGAGATATAGGACCTCAAAAATCGCTAAATTTGTCACTGACTGACTGACTGACAGATAATCAAAAACCTTTTGGGTACTTGACCTACAAGCTTGAAATTTGGTACATAGGTCCACCATAACAAACACTCGAGGGAATAATTATCAAAATTTGAAATTGTACACCTTAAAGGGGTTGTATTGCAACTTCGAGACTTTGTACAGAAATCACGAAGTTTATCAGTTGAGGAGATGTCAGATGTTCTGAAAGTACCTAAACCAAACTTAACGGTATGTTTACAAAATTAACATATGCAACCGTTTGAAAAACGACACGAACTCATGGAATGACCTAATACATATGTATGTACTTTCTTGCCAACCCAATACTTTTATCGGTTGGACATTTCGGAGGACGATTGATTGTACGCGGGAGACTGTTTACAGGACGCTGTCTCGAGTGACCTCGAGGTCAATTGCCGCGCCGCAGGATCGTTGTTTCCTTCCCGAGAAAGTCGAGCAGGGAAAGTGTCCTTGTCTCGAGTACTCGTCTCCTCTCGTTGGAACTCGAACGTCTACGAGTTGTCCGCGGGCGCATCGACGACGCTGACGAAGGACAATGCGTCTGGACAGGACTCGCCGTCGAGTCGTTTATAGTAGCTCTCGGTCAGCCGCTTTTGCTGTTCCTCCTAATAAAAAGTGCAGTTATATCTTTTATATTAATCCTTAGCACTCGAATGGCGACACTGAGGCGCCACTAAAAATTGCTGAGCCATTATTCAAAATATTGTTTACATGATGAAATATGACGGTATCTAATCAGTTACTAAACATTTAGGTAAGGTGGAGTGGGTAAGTCCGTCTATACGCGGCAATTATTGGTTATTTTTATTATAATATGAACGAAATTTCTCTAGCTTGTATTTATTAAAATTGTAGGATCCGACATAATGGTAGGAACAGGTTCTCTCTCTCGTATCGCAAGGAATAGGAATTGGGATTTCTCTCTGAACAAAGAATATATTTTCCAATTAGTTTCATACATCGAAAGTTTTCGTAAAATTTACAATCAACCTTTGAAGAAGGTTAGCAACGAAAGATTAAAATAATTTTACTAATAAAAGATTTTCCCAAACAGGCGTCCGGTTTATTTCAACCGTACTCTCCTATTGGGAAAACGACGACGACTCGGATTCACCCGGTGTCCTCAATAAGTTCGGCGGCCGGCCTTCATGGCCGTCCTCTCCAAGACGTACAGAGTAACCTGGTGAACCTACTTTCAGGCGGCCAGGAAGCTGCCCTGTTCTTTCCTCTCGGCGGGCGGCCGGCCTTCATGGCCGTCCTCTCCCATTTATCCAGAGAGGCGTCCAGGTGCAACCCCTGTCCTCTCCTGAGCTGCCGGGCGTCCGATAGCATTGCTTCGTACTCTCCCTAACCTATGGGCGGCCGTGGTCTTACCTCGTCCTCTCCCACAGGCGCAGCAAAAGTGATTTCTCCGCGATCGTCTACCGGTATTTATACTAGTCGTTGCTAACCCTTGTTTGGGCGTTGTTAGGGATTTTAGAAGTTTCTCGAACATGCGGCCTTCTAGAACATTCGGTCGCGGCGCGATTTTTTTCTTAATCTCAGGGTAGTGCCGAGGCGGATTGGCGCCCCTGGGGTTGTCTCGTTCATCGTCGCGTTACAAAATGTAGTAGAAATTAGTATAAACTATTCGACATAGATGTCGACCAAGAATAAAGGTGTTTTCCTCGCTTAAATCAACCAATGCCAAACAGTCACGTGCGAGGTATTTACACGTGCAACTTTGAGGTTACCCTGAACGTGCAATAGTTTACAAGTTATTAATATATTCTGTGTTGTTATTTTAGGTAAGTACAACAAATATTGATGTAGGTTTAAATGATCTAAGTAAGATGATCTTGCCCCGTAAATATTACTACACGGGGCAGTTGCGTACTATCACGCTGGGGTAACTCCGTACCGTATGGGTAACTATAAAACTAACAATACATTTAATGCAATAAAAAGCATTTTGTAGCAGGCTTCATAATCATTCTTTTCTTGCCCCGCAGCACTTGAAACAAGGTTCGAATTTCGAAAGCATTTTTAAACATTGTTTTAATATCGCTGTATCCCCTTTCATATTTCAGCATAAAAGTACTTGTTTGTTTAAAAATGGATAACTATAAAACTGAACAATATAATTTAATGCAATAAGAAGCATTTTATAGCAGGGCTTGTTAATCAGTCTTTTCTTGCTCCGTAGCACTTGAAACATGGTTTGAAATCATTGACACAAATTTCCCCGACAACATTTCAACGACTCCAGATTTTACCGACAATAGCTTTGGCCGACAATGCCTTTAACCGACAGCGAATTTGATCGACAACGATTTTAATCGACAACGATTTTGACCGACAACGAATTTGATCCACAACGATTTGAGACATAGTATGATAATATTGTATGATAATACTGTATGATAATACATACTGTGGTCGTCTTAAGTTGTTGTGGATCAAACTCGTTGTCGGTCAAAATCGTTGTCAATCAAATTCGTTGTCGGTTAAAGGAGTTGTCGGCTAAAGCTATTGTCGGTAAAATCTGGAGTCGGTGAAATGTTGTCGGGGAAATTTGTGTCAGTGATTTCCATGGGACCCATTAAGAGGTGACATTTTTACATGATGTTTTCTATTTTATTAATTTTCGTATTTTACGTAATCTCTGTTGACTAACCTCGCGACCGCGGATTTGGCCCGCGGGCCGTAGTTCGCCGAGCCCTGGGCTATCCAAACAAACCACTCGATGACGGGACGTCGTAGACGTGATGCTTGCGTCGAGAGCTTTGATTCCGACGAATTCAACGTCGCGAGACGAGCGATGCCGACGGTAACACGATTACGAGGAAAAATCCAACGAACGTGGTACCGCTCGCAGCGAAAGCAATAAATTAGCATGCGGCGGCAGGAATCCAGCGCGAAAGAATTTAGTGCAGCCAAAAACGTGGTGCGGAGCGAAGCGTTGAAAGCAGCGGGCATGTAAATGTAAAACATGGAAAACCGTTGACAAAAATTGTCGGTGGGACTCGAGATCGGATAACGCGACTGCGTAGAAATAACTACGTACAGTTTGTCCTACAAGAGTGTGTTGGCAATATCTTCGAAACCTGTCACCCAATGAGGAATAGATAAAGATAATGTAAACAAACGCAGATATCTTTAATACGCCTTGGCTGAATATTTGTCAGTTTCGTTTCTGACAGTGAAAAGAACAGAGCTTTCCGAAATGAGTGCAGCGTACGCGAAACCATCAATTTGGTACGAAATGAAAAGCGGAAAACGCCATCACCGTATTACCTTGGCCATCCCAATCCCCTGATGCAAATCCAATTGAAAATATGTGGTCCATAATGAAGGGCAAGTGCCAATCTATAAGTGCTAATGGTGGAGCCCTTACTAACGAAAGTAAGAGTGTATACATATTAACACATTGCATGAGGGAAACGTACTTTAACGTATTTTGCAGTCTGCCACTGGAGCGGGGGTCACGTAAAAGTACGTATTCAGTAGATTTGTGCCAGGGTTGGGGAAAAATTTAATCAACGATTGACGAATAAATTTCTACTTCAATCGTTAATCGCAATTAACAATTAAACTCCTACTTTAGTCGTTAATTGCGGTTAACGATTACATTCTTTTCAATTGTAATCGTCAATCGGATGATTGATTAATGATTAACTGCTGAAATTTCGAAATGAAATACGGAATCAAAACTGTATGCATACTGAAAAATATGTAAACTGAGTTTTTGTAGAGATATAAATATTTCTGTCAATTCTCCATCTCCGCTCTCTGTCTCCCTCATTATTACAATTTATGGATAGACCGTGTGGCGATTAACTTCATTAATTGATTAAATATCAGTCTCCGATTTTTCGATGATTTCTTTTTTTTAATCAACGATTGACGGTTAACTTCAACAAATGATTGAACCGATCGTCTATTTTTCAATGATTACCTTTTTAATCGTACACATTAATCAATCAATCTTGATTAAAATTTGAATCGATTAATAACCAACTCTGATTTGTGCTGGAGAGCTGGTATCGTATAAATACGATGGACATTGTAAATCTGTATGGTGTTTGTGTTGCTAGGCAACGGTCTGCACTGTTTCTTTCTAGAAGTTTAGTTTGTCGTGTTACTTATTGTTATAGTCCGCAGCGAAATATAGCCGCATGCAACGTGTCAATATTTGATGCATAGATTCGACTCGTATCAAATTTTTTTACAAATATATGAATATTTACAGAAATATCGCCGGCACGCTGTTGTGGGACAGGCAGATAGAAGCATAGAAATTGTGCACGCATCCGCTCGATCGACTCCGAGATTAAACTGAGCCCGATAAAAGACCGATCCAACGTGTTTACGTTTACGAACGTCGCCGGATGAATCGCGGAAAGCCGTAAAACGTACGGGGACGTTTCTTCGCGTTTCCCACCAGCCATTTTACGAGTAATTTCCCGCGAGCACGAGCGCGGGAGTCGGGTGTTTCTCCAGACACGAAACCGATCCTCGCCGGTTTCGTTTCCCGTCGTCTCGTTTTAAGAGACCGACGACACCGACACGGTATCGTGCCGGAGAGCGCCGGCCGTTTCGGAATACTAATTAGTATTTCAATTTCGCCAGCATTAATATTAAACCGGACACCGTGTGCGAGGGCGTTTCAACCGCTGAGCGCGGGCGAGTCGATTCGGTCCGACTCGGCCCGGGCCGCAGTCGTTGAAAAATATCAAAGAAAACGATACACCCTTTGTCATTTGAACGTCTCGCTCGGTCGTTCCAAGCTTAGCGACCCACAAGCTTTGTTCCCGGCACGGCGCGCCGCTTCTTACGAGCTAGCCGGACGATCCGCGCGTAATGCGAGCAATTAAACTCTTTCATTCGGTCTCGCGATACAATCTCCCGTTAATTCCGCTCGTAATGGCCAGTCTCGTCTCGACGCGACGTTCTCTTCATTCCGAAGAATGCCCTCCTCGCTATCGTCCAATCGTTCAGTCTAATTGCGATATGGTCGCCAACGTTCCCGGAAGTCCAGCGGACACGCACAATTTGTCCTCACCGGCGCACAGTGCGGACAAATGACCAAAATTCGGCACTTCGCTAAAGGGCCTAGGAGACTAAGATTGGTCCAACGACCCCACCCACAATTTTTATTGATATTATGTGGAAAACAATGGTTTTAGGTTGAAAGATAACCCCCTAAAATTTTAAGTCGCTAACCCTTCGTATAAGGATGATATGAGGGTAAATACCCTTAACTGTATCATTTTTTTTCTCGGTTGTTAATTAAGATATTCGGATAATAAAAAAAACGAAAATACTCGAACTTACCTCCTTCATATCATACATTTTTTTCACCATCGTGATCAAATTATTAAGGGTAGAAAAAAATCATTTAATTTTTTAGGGGTGAGAATTGCAAGCAACCCTTCGAGTGACCACTTCCAAAAAATTCAAGAACAATGTTCTGTTGCTTATCTAACGTATGAAAAAGTTTCAAGATGGTCGGATTGGTGGAACATAGTTAAATATTGAAAAACAAATAAAATTACGTCATTATAATGGTATAATGTACAGTGCAGTGTTTCTTATCAGGATATTAAATCTCTTCTTGATCAATTATTTCTTTTTAAACGCAACGCATAACATTACATATATAAGTAGTATATATTTTTATATGCGGTTATATTATACATATACAGGGTGTCTCAGACCACCCCTACCACCCATTTATAATCTAGAAAATAGATTCTTTTCAAAAATTCAAAGTTCAAAAATTCAAAGTCTTAGTCTGCTAGGCCCAAAGGTTTACTAATGTATATGTATATACAGGGTGTGGCCGGACCGGGGGTACAACCGAGCAGGGGGTGATACTACATGTAAAAATAAGTCGAACAAAAGGAATAACATTTTTTTGTTTCACGCTTCGTTTACGAGAAACTCGAGTTTAAAGTTCCGCCAGGTTCGCGTGCTTCAGTATATTTCACAAAGTAGAATTGGTTGATTATGGTCAGACGCGTCAGACGGTTCCTATGCAATAGCACGCGTATTCACTGCATTTTCAAGCTCGATTTTCTCGAAAACGAAGCGTCAAACAAAAAATCTTATCCCTTTTTTACCACGCTTGTATTAACTTGACGTGTTGGTGTTGTATGCGTAAAATCTTGTAATCGAATTTTAATTCAAGATAAAATTTTGTATACACACTTACTTCCGATGCCAATAAAAGTAGAAAATAAAATATGTAAAAAGAACGTTTTGAAAACCACGCTTTTATATTAAAATGCACGATTAAAATGACGACCACTCAGCGGCTCTTAGGAGTCTAAAGACCTAACCCAGACCTATCTTATGCATTTTTTTTTATTATACGGCCATTGGTAAACATTCGAACTTCTTGCTAGCTTAGTTGAATCATTTGTATTTCAGAGACTATAGTAACAGCATCGTAGTATAGCATCACAGCAGTTTTTCCATATTGAAGACCTGTATTTTACCTTTAAGAGGAATTATAGTATAGATTTTTGTTTATTCATAGATAAATAGAGTTATAAACGGAAAATCCGTATGATCAACTGAATATAGGCAGTAACTTTGTAAAATATAATACTTAATTTTGTTTGAATTTTTGTAATTCTTTAAATATAAGACAGTAATAACACATTTTTGTTATTTCATTAAATGTAATAAACTCCATTCATTCAAAAATTATGGATTACTCTTGTTTGAATGCCTGAATAGCCAGTTTCCAATTATTATTTATTATTCACACGATTTTTCACACATTTCCGGTGGTGTGACAAACAAATGTTTCCTACAAAAAGTAATCAGTGCACAGTCTTTCACAAATCTCAGTACAAAAAATTTCAAAACAAAATTTTTTTTAATAAAAAATTGTGTTCACCTTTGATTATTTATTTATAACTATATATTTTTTATTCAATAATATTATAGCTGACGCCAAGACGAATCCAACGATATATTTAATGTGATCTTTATGTTTTGAAATAATGGTGAACAGCCAGTTTTCAAATATTATTCATTACTCACACGAGTTTTCAGACATTTTCGGTGGTATGACAAAAAAATGTTTCCTACAAAAAGTAATCAGTACTCACAGTCTTCTACAAATCTCAATACACAAAATTTGAATAATTTCTTTTTTTAAATAAAAAATTGTGGTCACCTTCAATATTTATTTATAGCTATGTATTTTTTATTCAATAATGTTATAGCTGACGCCAAGACGAATCCAACGACCTATTTAATGTGGTCTTTATATTTTGAAATAATGGTGAAATAGGCGTGAACAGCTAGCGCGGCGATCTGGCCCACTGTGCGGCGTCCTGCTCTTCCGAGTTGTCTTTTCCTTTGAAATTCTTTGAATCTAGTAGTTCGAATTATCGCGGTGTTCTCGTACCCGTTGATTCGATACAACCAGGAACGCCTCCGCTCAGTCTTGTATCGCGATTAAGTGCTTCTCGAACGTGTTCCCGGCGAGATTAACGGCGAAAGCTCGTTGCCGAACACGTTGCTTCGCTTTCGAAGAAGAGGAAGTCCTGTCTGGGAACCGTTTCCCAGATTCGTCGCGACGCGAATCAAGGCGAGGCAACGTCGTCGCGTGACGTTCCCGTTATAGGCGAATCGATAGACGTTGCTAATTAATGTAAATACGTGTAAACGGTAAGAGGCGCGTTCGGTAGAGCACAGCCCGAAAGCGTTCCGCCTGGCGCGGAATCTCGAGTTCCGTCCGTTGGCGTCGGTGTCGATGTTGGTAGGCATGCGTTCATTTCCGGAAGTACGTGTCCGTAATCCCGGCGAGAGATCGATGGTTTTAATCAAGAAAATGTCTCTCCGCATCATAGCTCGCGAGCAAATCTCTGGCGGTCATGTTTATTAAAAATCAAAATAAAAATAACGCACAACACCGCATCGCCGGCAAAAAGAGAATAATGCATTCCAACGGGTACTGGATTAATATTCGGAGACCCATAACCCCCCGGTCTGTTTCGAGGAGCTCTTAGCACCAGTCAGCCGGCAGCTGCTCGCCAGCCAGTCAGCCAGTCAGCCAGCTAGCAGTCTACAGCTACCAGCCAGCCAACCAGCCAGCCAGGAAACCAGACAGCGAACGAGCCAACGAACCAGCCAGCCATCCATTCCGCTTTTTCCCCGATATCTATCAAGGTTATTGGTACACGCGAATTTCTTTGCATACGACAGCCACCAACGGAAAGAGAAATATTTCCGCGAACTCCCTCGACGAGGTCCGGCGGGACGCCGAGACACGACGCACGAGAGACACGAACGTTTGTTTCCCCGCTGCGCGAGACGCTCTCAATCGCGACGAGAAATCCTTCGCAACGGCGGCGGATGGTTTCACCTCGCCGTTCAACAATGCTCGTGCGTTGTTAATTAAAAATTTCAATCACATATATTAAAGTCGCCCGGCTCTCTCCCCCCCCCCCCCCGAGCCGACTTTCCCGCTCACCCTCCGAGCGCCCCGATCCATTCCGCACAGTGCAACGCAACGGCGCGGCGCACCGCTGGGCAAAATTCGAGACGAGAGCGATAGGCACGGTAACTGCACCGATTACTGCGGTATCATGCTTCGAACTTAATTTTAATATCATTCCTAATTTATCATGAAATCCTAATAAAATTTATTTCGCTCGAACACGGCGCTATAAATATTAATCTCTGTACGTGGTGGAATGCGTGACTGAAGTGGCAGGTGTGAACATGACTTTAAATTGATTAAACCAGTGGAACAGAACTGTTTAAAGAATATCGTCGACTGAACCTATTGGAAAGGAAATCAATGTTTCGTGCAGTCGGAGTTGGGCAAAAATTTGATCACCGATCGACAAACAAATTTCTACTTCAATCGTTAATCGCAATTAACAATTAATCTCCTAGTCGTTAATTGCGGTTAACGATTAAATACTTAATAATCGTTGATTGGGAAGAACGGTTAAATGTCTACTTTAGTCGTTAATTGCGATTAACGATTACATTCCTTTCAATTGTAATCGTCAATCGGATAATCGATTAATGATTAACTGCTGAAATTTCGACATGAAATACGGAATCAAAACTATATGAATACTAGAGAAAAATATGAACTGACAAATTTAGGTGTATTATCATTTGGTCTATAGTAGAAACTCTGTTTACGTGCTTTTATGTTTTTTTTCGATGATTAACTTCATCAATTGATTGAATCGGTCTCCGATTTTTCGATGATTTCTTCTTTTAATCAATGACAACTTCGTCAATTGATTGAATCAATCGTCGATTTTTCAATGATTACCTTTTTTAATCGTACACATTGATCAATCACTCTTGATTAAAATTTTAATAGATTAATGCCCCACTCTGTCTGCAGTTCAGGTACACTTTTTAGGGATAGAATGTAAACACAAGCCATAAATAGCCAACTGTTTATCTATGGTATAAAAAATAGGACATTCCATTTAAGAAAATCAAGGTGACCTTGAAATGTCCTCCACCACTCCTCCCACAAGAAGACAATTAATACCACGTAATGTAGCTCGTCATACCAAACAACTTTTGTAGGAACACATTTTTGATAACGACAACGTCTTCCGAGATATCTTGCTGATCTCATTTCAGCAGGACACCCTGTATGTATGTACATTTTGAAAATTTCTCCATGTTTAGAATGAGAAATGAAAATTTTTAAAAGTGTTTCCATGTGTGATTTAATTGTTTACTTTGTTTAGAAACATTTTCTCGCTATTTCTTAAAGCTATGACATTTTTTCTAAGTGAGTCTCTAAGTGAATAATTTTCTAAGTGAATAAAAAAAATTTTATTCAATATGTTGTGAAAAATTATTTGTTATAGCTATTTATGAAGTTTGTGAATATTTTTTGTGCGGTTGTTTTCGGCAGTGCCTATCTACCGCAAAAAAACAGGTTTGACTGTATTCCTAATTCAAACCCTGCTGCATCTTAAAAATTCTAACAGACAGGCGTAAAATAATTATACATAGGTGTATTTGGAAAAAATTCAAAGTGACCTTGTAAAATCATGAGAAAAGGAGAGTTGACAAAAAAAAAAAGATAAAAACATTTTCGATCGGACTGCATATAACAGAATAATCACGATCACTAATTACTAGACTGCGGATTTTATGCATTTATGAGAAAAATGAGTACGTACAATTTAAAGCAGTGGATATATTAAAAAGATTTAAAGACATCAGTGTGTTATTTTCAGCTTAACAATAATATTAAGCTAAATAAACATTTTTTATTTGGCTCCTGTGTCTTGCAATCAATGCAAACATTTTTTATTTGTGTATAAAGATGCGCAGTCTACTGATCACGATTCGGAGTTCATCCTGTATAAAATAAGTAGAAATAAAGCGCGAGCTAGGTAGGAACCTTTAATCCCCGGTTGTGAGTGTTCGGAAATGCCAGCCGATGAAACTCGACGACGGTACTATATTAAAAAATCGTGGCGCGATCGCTTCGCGAAAAGATGACGGGATTACGTTACGTCGTCGTCTGAATGTTCCGATTTCCCATTTCCTACGGTGACACGACCATTCCCGGATGACACCTCCAACATTCCCGTACATTCTCTCCAGTCCTTTGCCGCGACATTTCCGAGTTATACTTGCCAAGTCATTGCACGGGGCGTCGTCGACCTTGTCGGCTACGACTACGACGACATCGGGGCTGGCGTCGACGTAGCCGTTCGCTCGGTTCGCAACTGAAGGCAATGTTAATCTACGGAGCTTTCGGCGGGCGCGTGTGAATTTCATAGATTGTGCTCGGAGAGAGAGAGAGAGAGAGAGAGAGAGAGAGAGAGAGAGAGAAAGAGCACGATTGCCACACACCGGTACACCGGTACCCGAGGTACACGCGATAAAGTTGCCTACCGGCTGGCAATTGCGAGTCGGAACTTTCCCGAGAAACCGAAGCTGCTTATTGAAAGACTAATACAGTTAACTCCATTCACCGGCGGACGTTAAGTCGCGATAACTCTGTTATTACGTGTCGAGAAACGCGAAAGTGTCCACGTCGAAAGAGCACTCGCTTCCGGTGGTTGCGCCGCATTGCGTGTTGCCGGTTGCGTGACGAACCGTCGACCCTGCTGGCCCGATCATCCGAAATCTTTTCATTTTCGTTGCGAGCCCAAAGATACGCAGAGTTGGGCAAAAATTTAATCAACGATTGACGAATAAATTTCTACTTCAATCGTTAATCGCAATTAACAATTAATCTCATAGTTTAGTCGTTAACTGCGGTTAACGATTAAATACTTATTAATCGTTAACTGGGACTAACGGTTAAATTTCTACTTTACTCGTTAATTGCGATTAATGATTACATTCATCATTGATTACATTCCTTTCAATTGTAATCGTAAATCGGATAATTGATTAATGATTGACTGCTGAAACTTCGAAATGAAATAAGGAATCAAAACTGTATGAATACTGAAAAAAAATGTAATCCGAGTTTTTGTTGAGATATATTTCTGGCAATTCTCCATCTCCGCTCTCTGTGTCTATCTCCCTCCTTATTACAATTTATGGATAGACCGTGTGGCGATTAACTTCAACAATTGATGAAATCAGTCTCCGATTTTTCGATGATTTCTTCTTTTAATCAATGATTGGCGATTAACTTTCTTTCTAATCGATTGAATCAATCGTTCATTTTTCAATGATTACTTTTTTAATCGTACCATTAATCAATCAATCTTGATTAAAATTTGAATCGATTAACGCCAAACTTTGAAGATACGTTCCTAACCCTATCACTACAATGAACGGGACATCTCATTTTCAAAAAAAACGATGTTATCATAATATCTCTTTTATTTTATTTTTTGCAAACACAGGATTGGTTAGAGGATTTCAAGACGAATTCGGTAAGTATCATTACATAAAGAAAAAAGAAAAAGTGTCCCTTATTTTTTTTACACAAAATGTGCTATAATCACGTGAGAAGTCACCTGAAACCAAGCTATATCCGATTTAGTAGTCCATTCGAAAATGTTTTTATCGGATATAGCATGGTTTCGAGAGAGCTGTTTGTGAAAAAATAAAAAAAGCAATTTTTCTATGTTATGAATCATAACTTATGATACTTACCAAATTCGTCTTGAAATTCTCTGAAAAATTATACATGTATTTGCAAAACACAGTAGGTGACTTTCGAGAATCATGAAAAACAAGATTTGACAAAAAATTTTCTCTAATCACGTGAAAGCTTTCGTGAAACCATGTTATATCTGGTGAAAACAGCAGAGTAGTCTCTGCTGATCACGATTCGGGGTTCACCCTGCACATTCGAATATTATTCATCCAACGGAAATGATTTTAAAATACCTAAAATATCCGATGCAAGATTAAAGCGACGCGACGCGCGAAGAAAGCAGCGGCATTCAATCCGGAAGCTGTAGAGTGTATAATCGAATGATACAAAGTGTGTTATAATAATCGAATAGACCGACGCAAGATTCATGCTAATATCCTTCACGGTGTAAGGGTTCCATAAAAATGTCAGTGTGTCCCGGGATCCGGAGCACCGCGGGACGCTTTCGTTCCAGAAGGTTTTTGCCAGTTTATTCGACGAATAAATAAATAAATTTACGCTGCATCGCCTACGGGAGCCGAGCGGAAATACCCGTCGATCTTAGCGGCAGTTGAAACAGTATGTTTGGCGGGCGTCGTAACCCGAGACGGGAATCCATGTTACGAGGAAAACTACATTATTTCTGGCGCGTATGGGAATCAAACGGCCGAGTCGCGATAACGTTGTAACGAGGCCTGGCCGTTCCATATGTAAGACGGTCCCGAGACGGTCGACGGTCGTATACGAGAAGGCAAACGATAGATCGGGGGGGAACGTTTCGCCCCGATGCGATCGAATCTCTTCTCGGCCGAGGGAAAGAACCATTCCATCGACTACCCGAAATGCCCGGTACGTTCGCAGTTGCTTAGAACCGGCGCGCGGCGCGGCGGGTTTCCCTGCGAGCTGGAATCCTCCGAAACGTCGTTGCGCCGCGAAATTTCAAGGAATTCCACGGTGACTTCATGCATTTTTATGCGCTCCAATCGGTGTAATTGTGCCGGCGCGGAGAGCCCGTGGAGCGAGGCGGGCTCGTAACGACCAAGCGAGCAGACAAAATGGAAATTCACGGCCCTCGAATTGTCGTAGGTTCGCGCGGCGAGGCCCAAGCGCGCGCGACATCTACGCTTCCGTTCGAGTCGAGTCGAGCCGAGCCGAGACGAAAGGGGGCCCGGAGACTCGCTCAAACAATTTTGTAAATGGCCGAGATTGCCCTCGGCAGGCCTTAACTGGCTCGCCTCTTTCAGTTTTCTTTTTCTTCGCGGTGGTAATTGCAAAGGCCGCCGTGCCGTACGACTCGCGACTTTCTTCCGACGACCATTCAACGGCATTTAAGCGGACTGCCCCGGCAATAGTCCGTAACAAACTGTAACGCAAAAGCAAATATCATTAAGTGGTGCCTTTATCATCCCTCCGCCATCGTATTTACTCCACCCGCTGTCCTTCAACGCCCCGCCGTTTATTAACCTTTTACTCGATTTCTTCAACTTTTAATTCCGACCATCTTATATTAGCTCCGACGGACGAGGACGATTCGTTTTCGCTCCACCCCTTCGCTCCACCCGCCGCGCCGCCTCCATCGGGGACAGCAATATTAACATTTCGTTTGCTTTCTGCTTTACGCGTTCTGTGCTTTCTGTTTTCTGTTTCCCGCGCGCGTGGAAGAAACTTCGAGAGCGTATAAAATTGGAAAGAGAACTTTGTTATGTATTATCCGGTCGAATGAAAGGTTTGTTCCGCTTTTTTGCACGTCTAGAACCATCGGCGAGTTGTTCCCAACGGTCTAAAATTGCCGGCCGTTACGAGTTTGTTGCTGAGTGGAACAAACATCTGGATATCAATATCTGCCGTTCATTTTGTAATGAATATCGGAAATTATTGATTCGTACCGGGGGGGGGGGGCGTAGCTCGATTTGGAGCATCAGCCAACTCGAAACGTCGCTCTGCGTGTCTCCTAGAAGGAGAGTACCTTTCTTTTTTGTTACAGGGCGGTGGGGAAATGCTGTTACGCACACCCCCTTAAGATGAAGATCGAGGGGTAGTGTGGGGCTCGGCTACCCTTACATGGAAATTGGAGGAACGGGACTTATATCCCTACCCATACCCGCCAAAACCCCACCACCCAGGGCAGAGTTGTGCTAATTCAATTACACTGTACTTCAATTACGTAATTGAATTACATTGTATTTCAATTAATAGTAATTCAATTACGTCGTAAATGAATTACTATACATATAATTCAAATACAACGTAATTCAATTACTAAGTATTTTAATCAAATTTGTAATTGAAATACAATATAATTGAAATGCAATTTATAATTGAATTACAGTATAATTGAAATACAATATAATTGAAACACAATGTAATTGAAATACAATGTGTAATTGAAATACAATATACTTGAAATACAACATAATTGAAATATAATATAATTGAAATATAATATAATAAAAATACAGCTCTCCAAATTATAGCCCAGAACTCGGAAGAACTTGCGATATATTTTTATATTTTTCTTTCATATACAGTAACCGCGGGTTTACTGTCGAACAGCCGTGTTCTGCACGGACAGTATTCCCGCAGTGACATCATTTTTTTTCACAATGTAACACCAATATTTAATCTTCTTTAATTTTCATTATTATTTTATGGAACTTTCGCCAACATGTTCGTGGCATTTTTCTAATGCAAAATGTTACCAAACACGATATAATTTCAACTGTATTTAGTGGTGTAATCGACGATGAAAGTTTCGAACGCAACGAAGAAAAGCGTATTGGAAAGAGAGAGACGCGGTTGTCGAGTCAATGTGTGGTGTTCACACCGATATACCCGAGCCGAGAACAATTATTTCATCTCGAAATATTCACAATTATTTCGAGAACAGTATTTCATGGGCTGTGTTTCCGTTTACGTCCATTCTCAGAATTTGATGAAATTTTGAAAATAGGTTTCATTGCAATTACGAATTACATTGCAATTTAATTGACTGGAGATCTCAATTATAAATTACAACATAATTGAATTACTATTTAATTCAATTACAATGTATTTTATAATTGTGCTCCATTGCAATTACGAATTACATTGTAATTTAATTAAATGAAGATCTGAATTATAAATTGCAATATAATTGAATTACAATATATTTTATAATTGTACTCCATTGCAATTACGAATTACATTGAAATTTAATTGACTGGAGATCTCAATTATAAATTACAACATAATTGAATTACAATTTAATTCAATTACTTTGTAATTATAATTGTGGAGTAATTCAATTGTAATTCTGTACAACTCTGACCCAGGGCCTAGCCCTTACACCAGAGTTCGGCAAAAATTTAATCAACGATGGACGACTATATTTCAGAATTCAATCGTTAATCGCAATTAACAATTAAACACTTATTAATCGTTAATTGCGTTTAACGATTATATTTCTACTTTAGTCGTTAATACCGTTAATATCACGTTAGTGATATTGACAGGATATTCAAGAAATCGATTTTGCAAAATCCTGAGGTCGTAGAAAAATTTTAAGACCAGATTTGAAATCAGCGTGAAAAAAATCCACAGGAAATGAGGTGTAACATGTTAAAAAAAAAATTTTCCGCACGTGGTATTGAAAAAACTGAAATTTTCTTGAAATTGTGAGTGTTTAACTAATTTTCTCAAGGTTATAAAACGTTTGTACCATAATCCCCCTATTTTTCCCATATTCTGCCAAGTTTCAGCTTTAATTTTTAAAAAATTTCATCGCTCTACCTCATTTCTATCAAAAGTTCTTTGATTTTGTCTCCGAGTTGGACGAAAGGTCCCACTGTACGCCGCTCCGCGTTTCTCCGAGAAGAAAGTACCTGCTGCGTTATCGACTATGAGTCGTCGATCGGGTCCAACTGGAGCGCTGGTCGAAATTAGATTACCGTCGCGAATTATCTATAGACTTTTACGAAACTAATACGTATAATTAAAGGCGGGAACGAATACGTGTGCTTCGAGAGCCCGTGTTCCGGGATTAATTCCCTTCGCGTCGGACAACCATACCCACAGGGCGCGATGCTTGTCCTCTTTTTCCGATTCGTGCCGAAGGGGAGAGGGGGAGAAAAAGCGAAGCGAGCGGTGAAATAAATTTGCGAGAAATTTAGTTACGCGGAAGCGCGATAAAAAGTTGAACGGGGTCGTCGTTTCCCCGAGGGCTGGCGGACCTCCTCCTCCCCCCCCCCCCCCCGAAACGAAACACAACGGAAGGATTAGCTCGTGCCGTTCGCCACCAATTACCGAATATTTCCGTTCGAAATTCGAAATAACGCTGCTTCGACAAGTTTGCCGTTCGATCGCGAAAAACTGGCCGAACGCATGCCGTTCGCGGCACGCGGCTCGCGAGAAAGTAAAGGGAACGGAAGCGTGGGAACTCGGGAACGTCACGACCGTTAGCGGACGTCGTTTTTCGCGGCCGTTGATTATTCGATAACGACGACCGTCCCTCGAAAGCAGACGGACCGGCAAGCCGCGCCAGGATGTGTGTCGTATTCCTCCATAGACGCGGTAAACACAGAGACATTCCAGCCGGTACTATGTCGTTTATGTACGTCCTTTAGTGCACGAAAGAAGCTACTATCCACTTCATCAATTACGTTCTGCAATGAACGTTTGCTCTCCAGTAACTTCTACGCAACTAAAGGGGTCCCTAGACGATCAATAATATTGTCAATGTAGGTTGACAACAGAGTTGGGCATTAATCGATTAAAATTTTAATCATGATTGATTGATTAATGTGTACGATTAAAAAAAGGAAATCGTCGAAAAATCGACGATTGATTCAATGGATTGATGAAGTTAATCGTCAATCGTTGATTAAATGAAGAAATCGTCGAAAAATCGGCGATTGATTCAATCGATCGATTTAATCGTGAATCGTTGATTAAAAAAAGGAATCATCGAAAAATCGGATGATTTAATCAATTGTTGAAGTTAATCGCCTCACGGTCTATCAATAAATTGTAGTAAGGAGGGGGAGAGAGACAAAGAGAGGGAACAGAGAGCGGATGGAGAATTGACAGAAATAATAATGTATTTCAACAAAAACATGGTCGTAGCTTTCCAGGAATAATAACTTCAAACATAAAAGCACGTAAACAGAGTTCATGTTTTATATATTATATTAATTTCAGTATTCATACAGTTCTGATTACGTATTTCATTTCGAAATTTCAGCAGTTAATCATTAATCAATTATCCGATTGGCGATTAATAATCGTTAATCGCAATTAACGACTAAAGTAGAAATTTAATCGTTAACCGCAATGAACGATTAATAAGTATTTAATCGTTAACCACAATTTTTTAACGACTAAACGAGGAGATTGCGATTAACGATTGAAGTAGAAATTTAGTCGTCAATCGTTGATTAAATTACCACGTTTTTATTAGCTCGCTTTCTTTTTTCGCCCAACTCTGTTGTCAAAAAATGTAGGTTGGCAATAATATTGAAGCTTCCGAATTAACAATGAATTAATTAACTGACAATGCGTTTGAACCTAAACGGTCAATATGCCCTTTCAATGCGCCTCGTCAATATTATTGATAGGCGTATTGACAATATTATTGATTGTCTAGGGGCCCCTTAAGAAGCATAAATCCTAGAATAATAAATTCCTAGAATTCTGTTATAGTAAATATTGTCGATGATATCAACCTTCGCAAGGTAATGTGGGGTCTCAGAGACCCCAGCTTCGGATTTCTGAAAAGAATTTTCATATGAATAAAATTAAATCTGTTTGTTTACTTTTTATCCTGTGTTATTCTTTATCCGAAATTTATTCAAAACGAGACTACTTATGAAATTCATTCGTCGAGTCTAACAAGGAAAGTGTCCGACTTCGATTTTGATAATTTTTTGTGAGATGATGGTATACGGATCCCTAATTATGCATGCAAAATATTAGGTGTAGTTACTCAATAGTTTTGAAGATATAAACAATTAAAGTTTCATACCTTGTTGACATACCATGATTCAAGCTGTAGTTTTAAAAGTTCCATTAACTTTAATCGTTGATATCTTTAAAACTATTGAGTAACAACACCTAATATTTTGCATACATAATTAGGGATCCATATACCATCGTCTCACAAAAAATTATCAAAATCGAAGTCGGATACTTGGGGTCCTTCCCTTGTAAGAGACCCCACCTTACCCCCCATTTATATGTTATTAGACCTTACCTTGCGAGAGGGCAAAGTACATTATACATACTGTCCAGAGCACGAGAGAGAACTAGCGGAAGGGGAACGGGGAAAGAGGAACGCAAAGACAATCTGAATGGTCAGGTTTTTCCCCCGCTCGCTTCCCGCTAGTTTTCTCTCGTGTTCCGCACAGTACAGGCATGTCAAAAGACATTCACTTATTAAAACAAACAGACAGACAAGAAAGCGAGCTAATAAAAACGTGGTAATATTCATTTTCATCACTTTATTGTACCGAATGAGAAAAAATAGACGATGTGCTGTCTTTTTGTCTGTATACATTCTTTGATAGCGAGCGCGGTTGTACGCGCTCGGTCCGGGTCATCCCTCTCGATCTTTGGGCACAAACGGACAGAGAGACAGGAGAGGAGCCGAATCGGTGCGCAGCGCGGAGCGCGGAGGAGAGCGTGCGCGCGATGTGTGGGCGCGTTTACGTGTGCATTCACGCCAGGAATCCGGCTCTCGCGAGAGAGCGAGATATCGAACCTGTGGCGAAGAGGATAGAGAGAGAAGGAGATATGGTGGCAGCCGGACGGACAGGGATGCCATGGGCTCCGGAGAGAGAGGGAGAGAAGGGAGGATAAACAGCGACGGACAATCGCGAACAGAACGGGGAAGTGAAAAGAAAGAGAAGGGACGATCGGGAGAGGCAAAGGAGAAAAGATACCGGGAGGGAAAGAGACAGGGAGCACGAGGGGCGCGAATGAGATGGAAGACGAGCCAACGAATAGAGACGGAGAGATCGGTATATGTATACAGCAGATACATAGCACGGCTTGCGGAGGGCACAAGTTAGTGTCTATGTACGCGAGAGATCGATAGAGGACAGAATCCCGGGACATCCCCAGCGATCCTGTTCTCTTATTCTTGCAAGAAGCATCCTCGGGTAGCCTACGTCGAGCCTTCGTTGCATGTCCTCGGCTCGCATTAATGCGCGACTGCCGACCGACCGGGAACCACCCGAACAGGAGCGAGAGGGCGGAGTGCCGTGGCCGGAGACCGAAGGACGGAGGACGCAGGACCGATTGGCAGAGGGCTCAATGGATGGAGAGGAGAGCGAGCGGGTGACCAAGATGAGACTCCTTGCCCTGCCTCGTCTCGCCTCACCACGATTCGCTACCGCCAAGGAGCGGCAAAGGGGCGAGCATTATCCGGCATACATTACGCGTTCCATCGAACGGACCCTGAACGTCTTTCTCGGTGTCCCCCGGCACCCGCTATCTACCGACAGATATTTTCCGGAGCTCGATTTTCGATCTCGCAACGTCGAGATGCCGATCCCGTGGTCGATATGCGGACTGTCTCCTCGCCAGCTGTAACTTTTCGGATGTACCAAGGTTTCTCCCAGCCGCTCAACAGCCCACAAACTACCGTACACCAAGATTATTAGCGCTGCGTCAAAGGAAAGTAGTGAACTTGGATTTTCTACTTCCTTTCCTCAAGGATCAAATTTCGCTCTCTCGTCGAAGTCGTTCAACTTTTAATAGAATTAGTTTATCTCAGTACGATGCGAGTCTTCGAAATGCCGTCCTTAAATGTTCTTCCTTTAAAATAACCTTCGATGGTGATATAAAAATATAAGATTAATGATAAATCGTGTACATCAACGTCGGAATAATATAGGCCAATATAGAAAAGCGTTGCGTAAACATTTTCAATTATTGAATGGTTCGAATTGTAATTTACGGCGCCGCCTGATGCGGCCACCTCTCTGTATCACGGCACGACACGGCCCTGAATCCGGTGCACGAGGAAGACCGTGTGTATATCTTGAACACGGTTTGAAAGTTGCAAGGTTCTTACACCTCCGATCGGCTGCTGAAAGTTTGAACACTGTGTCTGGGTTCGTTCTGGCTCCAGAAATAGGAAACTGGTCCTATCGTTCCGTTTCGTCCCGTACGTTCAGTCGAGACGAGGCGAGAGGAAACTTCTCCGCGAAGAATTCCTCGGTCTCTGTCCTGGGATTCCTGGACACCGAAGGGTACGTTAGCGCGGCCAAGTCCAGGAACACAGTTCACGTTCGTTTGACCGTGTTCAAGCGGCAGCAATAACCTATTTTCTAGATTATAAATGGGTGGTACGGGTGGTCTGAGATACCCTGTACATGTATAATATAACCGCATATAAAACTATATACTACTTATGTAATGTTATGCGTCGCGTTTAAAAAGAAATAATTGATCAAGAAGGGACTTAATATCCTGATAAGAAACATTGCACTGTTCATTAGTCTGCTAAGCCAAAACCTTGAACAACTTATATCTCAATAACTCTTTGTTTGCGACACGTGGCTTCTTTCAAACTTTTTCTCTCCTGAATGAGTGGTATTGATGAATGGATTGATGTAAAAAAAATGTTAACAATAATTTTCTTTGTCATATGCAATTTTGGTGGAAGTTTCTCTTACAAATGTCCACCGACCCAGAGGCGTAGATTCACCCCTAGAACGGATGACCATTACTTTTTATACACCCTGTACAGTGAACATGGGCCAAATTGTATCTTGTTTGATGTCATTTGAATCAGAAAAATGTCGCGAATATATTGGTAAAATTTCATTAAAAATAAGTGAGATAAGATTGGTGCTCGGTGCTCGCGGTGTGTCGCGTCTCGTCGAACTCTAACAAGAACCCAGTTTACGTCCGTTTGACCCAGTGCCGCCAGAATCGACCAAAACTGGTCGATGTTTCCTCTCCTCCGTTTCCCCTTCCACTATCCCATTCCAGCACCATGAGCATACTCCAACATCCCCTATTGTAAGACCGTAGATTGGTCACGTATTAATCTGTTCATCAGAGAGGTGGTAAACCGTATTCCCCTCGATTTCCTCGATCTGGCGGCACTGGTTTGACCGCACGCCGCGCCGGATGTTGCGTCACAACGGACGAAGCTCTTAATTCGTCGACGAGCACCGCAGAATTTCTAGCTCTAGGTGAAAAACCGACCACCGTTGTCGTCGCTTTCCCTCGATAAGATTGGCGCCACGCGCTGCTCGCTGCTCGCGGCGCGTCGCGTCGAGTCTGCCGCCTGATAACATTATACCGTATTAGATTATACCATTACCGTAGTCTCCGAAATGTCAAAATGTAATTACAACGGGCGTAGATAACGCGGAAGCCTGGTCGAATACACCTGAGATGGGTAGAGGGTAGAGAGTATAGCGGGTAGCACAACCGGGTGTCTCGGGAAACGCGTGTGCATTATTCCGAGTACATTACATTATCGAGCCGGTACAACTAACCCCCTCTTCCGCCCTCGGGCGAATTACTAACTGAGGTGTAATTATCGGGAAGAACGAGGCGCCCGCGTCGTCACGTATCAGTCGTGACGTGTCGCGCCTGAGAACATTCGTCCCCCATCTTCCGAGAGTTCGGGGGTAACGAGGTTACAAGGATCGAGAGATAGGAGGAAGCAGAGGAGGTTGGAGGTTCCTTCCTCGCTTCTGTCGAAAGGATCATATTACTCGGCGTAGAACAGCGTGGCGTCCCGTACGCCTCCACCATCCCCCGCCCCCCCCATCGCCCCGTCGCGAGGCGTCTTCGAGCGTCGCGACAAGAGGGATCTCCTACGGTGTAATTTCTCTGTCCTCGGTATTCACAGCTAATAATCGTCACGACAATCCCATTGTTGAATCGTCCCACGTATGTATACGCGATCCACCGCACCGCTGCCAAATTCCTGGGTATCCGACGCTATCTCGAGATTCGGGGTATAATTCGAGCTGTTTGCCCCGACGCGATCCTCTACTACACGCGCCACCGAATCGATCGTTTACGATTCCCAGACGTTCCGCCAAAAATTACCAGTTTCCCTCTCCCGTTTCAAAGCAGCTTCGCAGGCGCCCCCCCCCCCTCCCCGCCTACCGAGAACCTATTCTCTAGAACGCGGTTCTGGAGCGTGCGTATGCATACGTTGATTCCGGTCGAGTAACACGCACGGTATATTAGGTCGTCTCGTACACAAGTCCCGTCGCTCGGAGCACCAGAACGAAAAAACCTTATGATCAAAGGTAATTGTACAGTATTTAAATCTCGCATTGTTTAACGTTCACTTTAATGCAACCTCGAGCATCGTGTCTCTCTGCAAAAACACGGAGTAATATGCAGAACCAAATTGTTACGATAAAATAAAATTTTACCTTTCGCTCTGTTTCCTTCCTTTTTCGCGTGGACCGTGGCAAACAAAAACAAAAAATATAGAGAGAAGAACGAGCATGGAACAACGAGTGGTCCGACGCGAAGGGAATTAATCTAGAAACAAAGGGCGGAAATATATCGTTTTTTCGATTTCACGCGAAATCGACGGGATGCGCGCTGGTTCGCGTCGAGCGACCCTCGAAAGTGATTCGTCAAGCAGCCCGGATTACCATGGTCGGGGATTAACGATGGTCGGCCGCGCGGACCAGACTCGAGAGTAGAAGCGATACACAATTATCGCGTTATGGAGGGACACTCCCGTTCTCCGAAAGTCCACAAAGTCCTGTCTCCGTGCGGAAACTTGCTCGCCAGGGACCTGGAGGAGGACCGGTGCACCGGATTGCGCCGGATTGCTCCGGATTGCACCGCAGGCGCAGTCACGTTACCGGTAATGCAACGCAAAGTCTCCCCGAGCCCGGAAGCTCGCTATTAACGAATATCAACCAGCCAAGAATATCGGCGGTTCGATTGGGGACTCCATTTTGCAAAAATTCGACCCGGAGAAACTCGAACGAGTGTTCGCTATTGTCCCTTTAATCGGTTGGGCATTCATCGCCAGGGCCGTGTGGTAAATTTTCTCAGTATGATTCAAGTTAATAAATTTTTAAATGCTTTCGGCGCAACGCACAGTGTGCCGGATGGCCTTTGTAGCTGGACAAAATTAACTTTCAAATAAACAACAACTAACTGTGCCAATATTATCTAAAATAACCATGTATTAAAACCCTTGAATATTAGAACGTAAAATTCTTTTGTTGTATGTTTACAGAGCGTGTAAACTTCACCTAAAAGGCGGCCGCCTAACCTATAAATGAATGGGCACATTGTCATACGCGCTAGAAATATGTTAAAATGTACGAAGGAGTATTTAAATTTCCTATATATGATGCGGATATATAGCATCTCAAAACATGTATTTTCACTTTAGTAATTCCAAATTATCGATAACATACCTCTATTTTTGTAAATTAAGTGTCAAAAACGGTACTTATTTTTCCACAGAAACGCCCATGTTACTCCTCTTCGTCAATGAATTAGTATATGCCCCACGTCGCCCCACGCGATTATTTTTACATTATTATAAAGTAGAGATTCTCTAGTTTATTGTAGTACCAAAATAAAATTGCTATACGTTGCTATAGCATACTAATTTTTACAATGAAGTTACGTCGTTTTACGTTCCGAACGCAGCCGATGCCATCGACACAGATTCAGTTCGACTTTCTCACGGGAATCTCTTCAAAATCGTCTCTGGCAGGAAGCGTCCTACATAACCTTTCATATCATAGTTGAACCTTTTAACGAAGACCGAGCTCTGGCCCGATTTAATTGGAAGTGACAAAAAACGAGAGTCTGGCCCTAAGCCCTAAATGCGATTAGATTATGAACAGAGCATTCATTGTAGGGGTACATAAACCCTTAGATTCTACTCTCGGGGGCTAGTACTTTCGTATACACGAATCGTGTCACGTCGTGCTGCCTCTCGTAGAGTGAACTTGTTAGTGAGATCGGGCTAAAGTTCCCCTTCGTATCAAAGTCAACTATATAGATTCCTCGAGTTCGGTTTAAAATCTATTCGGCATTCGTAAAGTTGCTCCGAGACCCCGCATTGCCGGTGCGTAAACATAGGTAATAATACTTTCTTGCATACCATCTTATTCAATCGCGACAATTACACAATTGTAACATATTCACTTATTATCAGAATATATTTGTGTTTATTGGTAAATTCGTGCTTATCACTTGACCCACTATTATTGTTCCAAAATCATAATATAGTAATTGAACGTTCCCACACGATACATACAATCTTACCGCTTGGATTGTATCAATTAAATTATACTAGTTACGAAGCCCACTAACAATCCTAGCGACTCCCTGATTACACATCAGGTTCGTTCGCAACATTCTAATTGTCCAAATGCTATGAACTATGTCTCATCCTCATATGCTCTCCTTCTTTGCGTCGCAAATTGATCGTTCATTATTTTTTTCTATGTTTTATGATTTTCTATGATTCTATCATTGAAACAATTGGCTTGTGATAGCTAAAATATGATATAAATATTCTTGATTCAATTTTGTCTAAATGTCTTGCAAATACTGCATCAAGAGTTGTTCCTGATCTTGTCGTCGCTTCATTAGGATTATTTACCATTTCCAATCTTAATTTACTTTTTCTCCTGGACGCACAGTTTTTTTTTAAATTTGTTTTTTAATATTGCATTGTCATCCAATTCTGAGCTGTGTTTAAAGTTTCAAGTCTCTAGCTCATCCGGAAGTGATTTAAAATTCGATTACAAGATTATAAAATTTAATTTATGTTTGCTTGATATCTTCAGTAATATGAGGAACTATATGTATCTATCGCGCCTTTTTCGAAAGATTATTAAGTCTAAAAGCATCATTTTTCCGTTTCCCTGAGAAATGGTCAGCTACGAGGTCGATTACCGGAGGCTTTACCTTAATTAGGATCGAACCGGCCTAGAGGGAGAGCCGAGTAGTACGGAACGGAATTGATCGGACGTTACGAGCGGCTATCGCGTGAAAGGCCACTCGTTTGCTATGGGTCGGGCCAAAGAGCTGGGAATGGAGATTTTCTCCGTTGACACGACGATTTGTACGAGCAACAGGCAACTTTCATTAAGCCTTTTCGAGCCGGGCCCTCGTTCCGTGCCGCCTCTGTCTTCCTTTCTCTGTGACCCCTCCGTCCGCTCTCTCCCTCACTCTCTCTCTCTCTCTCTTTCTCTTCCTCTTCCTCTTCGTCTCTCTACCTACCACAGTTCCTCTGCCGCTCGCAATTCCCTTTGCTTCTGTCGCGCAGTACCCTCGCCACGTGTCGAAACGAGCCACATGATCGGTGCTGGTTATACAGGTCGACTCAAAGATGGATCGACGCTCTCCGAACCGAGACAAGGATCCAGTGGAACGATCCAACCACGAACAGACAGAATCGTCTTCACGGAGAAATTGTTCTAAATGCAACACTTTCTCCATAGACTTTGTCAATTATCAGGTGTAAGAAAAAACGCTGCATGTCACGATTTCAAAAAAATTGAGTTTATGCATTCATTCAACTTTACAGTATAGGATTTATGTATTATGTAGTCTATAAAAAATCAAGATTACCTGTAATTTTTAAAGATTAATATAATTGGGACTTCAGGATATTGTAGCTGATGTCAAAACGAGTTCGACGACCTCTACACTCAGTAAAATAAGTCTCCGTACATCCTTTAAACCAGAATAACTTTTTTATAATTGTACCAACCGATCTGATTATTTGTAAGCAATTAGAAGCATTGGTTTACTAGATGATGTGCAAAAAAGATTTTCCACAAATTTATAATTGATCAGGTTACAAGCAGAAATAAAAAAAAAAGAATTTTTTGAAACTTTTTTATTTGGGTCCCTAATGAAAATTTAAAATATATGTTTTGTAGATCTATGTTAGTTATACACATGCTGAAAATTTCATCGAAATCGGTTAACGCAGGAAAGAACGTCAAGCGCGTGGATTTTAAGCAGAAACTGATCAAAAGTCGTATTTTCACCATTTTTAACCGCTTGTAGCTCGTGCATGTGTCAATCGATTTCGATGAAATTTTCAGCAGGTGTGTAACTACTGTAGATCTACAATACATATATTTTAAATTTTTATTAAGGGTCCAAATAAAAATGTTTCAAAGAGTGCCTTTTATTATTTTTGCATGCAACCTTGTAAATTGTAATTTTTAGAAAATATTTTCTTTCACATTATTCAGTAAACCAATGCTTCCAATTGCTTACAAAACATCAGGTCACATTTCTTGTAATTATAAAAAAGTTATTCTGGTTTAAGGGGTGTACGGAGACTTATTCTACTGAGTGTACATTGTTATACCCTTGAACTTGCAAATAATGCTAAAATCTTGATGCCACGTGTCGTAAGGAGCCACATAAACAGTGCTGGTTATACAGGTCGACTCAAAGATGGATCTACGCTCTCCGAACCGAGATGAGAATCCAGTGGAACGATCCAACCACGAACAGACAGAATCGTCTTCGCGGAGAAACTGTCCTGAATGCAACACTTTCTCCATAGATTTCGTCAATTGTCAGATGTCGTAAAATTTCACTTGTTTCTTCGCACGGTGCTCAAAGATTTTTAACTCTTAAATGTGTCAGTATCTATTCAATTACTAAACATTTAGGTATTGTATGAGGTATTATATTAATTTCGTATCCATACAATTTGAAAAATCATAGGGAATGCGAAAATTCTAGATCGGAAGAAATGTTTAATTGTCGAGTTGAAATAGCTCTCAGTGCAAAGGGTTAAAAATAAATGAAATTAAGTAACATAAAAAAAGATTATGTAAAAATATCGATTCCTAAAAAAAGATGTGGAACCTGTTTCTTTTTTTTTTGCTACCCGAGCCTAAAAATTTTGCGATCTGGTCCTTTCAGAAAAAGTGTGAAACAAATTCGGAAGGGTCAAGAAAAAAAAAATATATAAAAAAAACTTTTTAAAAACCACGCTTATATTAAAGTGCACTAAAAAGGAGAAAATAATTTTTTTAGACATTAGCGACAATAAATAAAAGCGTGGAGCTCTAAACTATATTGACGCAATCTTCGTGGGCGCTCCACGCTTTTATTTATTGTCGCTAATGTCTAAAAAAAATTATTGGTGGATAGTTCTCTGGAACAATCTTCGTTCCCACGAAGATTGCGTCAATATAGTTTAGCGCTTCACGCTTTTATTTATTGTCGCTAATGTCTAAGAAAATTATTTTCTCCTTTTTAGTGCACTTTAATATAAGCGTGGTTTTTAAAAAGTTTTTTACATATTTTTTTATTTTCTACTTTCTAGTCTTCACATCTCTTGTAATCGATTTTAATTACCACTTCAACCATCTTTTGTAAAAGGAAAAATATTGTGTCATGGCGGCTGCAAATCGAAGTTTCCATTCTGTAGGATCAATAGTTCAGGAGCTATTTCAGTGTTTTTGACAGGTAAGGGCGCCGCCATATTGGTTTGTAGTGACGACCGCGAGCCGCTTGCCGAGCAGAATCGCCGGTCCTTGTCGCCCTCCACCCCGATCTGATCCTAACCAACTCAGTAAGTAAACTGAGGTCCTACGATGCGAAGTGGGCCAGTGGAGTGGGGATGAGTCGAAGTGGGAACACATAGTGGAGTAGGTAAGCGCTGGCGCGTGGAGTGGGGATCGCTGGCCGCGATGAGGGACTACCGTGCGTCGCGCGGGAAGGTGTAATGGTTAAACTTTTAATAGTTTATATCTCCTAAACGCATAGTTTTTTTAAAAAATTTGTTTTTTAATATTGCATTGTCACCCAGTTCTGGGCTATGTTTAAAGTTTCAAGTCTCTAGCTCATCGGGAAGTGGTTTAAAATTCGATTACAATATTTGACGCATACAACGACACGACAAGCTAATATAAGCGTGGTAATAATAATGCAATTTAACCGATGTCCTATGTTTAATTCAAACGCGTCTTTCAAACGACAATGTCTCGAAAGCGAAGTTGACTTTTTGATGGAATCCGTCGCTTTTTGAGTCGACGGGTTAACGAAATTCGAAATCGATATATCGTTTCCTATTTATTAAAACGATTAAGGGAAGAAAGAGAGTTCTTCCGACCCGCGGCGTATTTTTCATCCGTTTACGAATTCTAATGAATTCGCCCCGTTCAACGAATTAAAAGTCGACCGAAAGGTCTTTGGGGAGGAGTTTCTGTTTACAGGAGCGACGGGCGGGCGCTGGGCTGCTGGCAAATTGAGCTGGAACGCGAGGGCCTAGATGTTATCCGGTAAATAGTTGAGTACTCGTTGTTTTCTTTTCCCGTGGTTCGCCGCGCTTCGTACCTCGTCGGAGTTAAAGACTCTCTCCGCAGACTTTTAAGAGAGGCGGTCTTTGTTAGGCATCCTGTAGAGGAGTGACGTTGCTCGTTCGTGTTCGTACCTGCGACAAAATGCGGGGGCGAGTGGCGTGAGCGTAGCCGTGTGTGTATCGGGGGATAAGCTCGGGTCATTCGCGAGTCGTGCGCCTGTATTCAAGCATTGTGAGCGGCAAGAGTTGCCGGAAGCGTATTGAATGCGCCGAGATGCCTCGTGTATTCGAGCCTCGTTAGCCTTTAGTCGTATCCTTTAATCCCGTTCTCTGTTTTCGCTCCGGACTTCTCTTTTTCCTCTCGTCTTGACTCGGAGCTGCTCGGACGCGATTTCGTCTCTGCCGAAACCCCGATCCTTGTTGGACCGTGTACTTTTAATCGGCGCACAGTGGGATATTTCAACCGAAAAGTTGGTTAAAACTATTTTAGCGTTATTTAGAAGTTCAAGGTCGTAATATAGTAATATAGTAGGTCGTTGAACTCGTCTTAACGTCAGCTATGACATTATGGAATCAAAAATGCATTGTAACAATGGCAGCGGCTTGATTACAGCACGCAACTTTCAACTTTATCCCTTGTCCATTTTCTTTAATTCACTAAGTATTTTCTTTCTAGTAAATTATGGACCATAATGTTTAATACCCGGCGCGTTCTCAACATAGATATTAGAAGTGCAAATAAGTTCTTCCCCCTTTTTTTCCAAATTCAAGATTTTATTAAGGTGGATTGGGGTAAGTCCGTCCTAGTTTTTGCAAAGTTGGACTTGAAACTGATGTATGTTCAGTCTGCTATGTAAAATGGCCTTATAGGCCCTTTCAAAATAAACGGCACAATTATTTAAATTATAATGATGCTTTCACTGGAAATGATTATAGACATTTTTGTCTCCAGGCACATATTATAATAAAAATCACAGAAAATCTGTATAAATTCTATGATGCGATTTTTATAAGACAACACATGCCAACCATTTGTTAAAACTCGATATGAATATTTTGATTTTTTAGCTCATGAACAGTTATAGCGTCGGTCTGGATCACTGTGCGTCTTACAGGTTTTACCGTTGCGGTGGTCAAAGTAGGCTTCGACTTACACTTGCTTCTGGGTAACTGCCTTTAGGACCGGTCGGCTCGTTTTCGATCTCGGCCGGCCAATACGGTGCCGTTGTTTCCCATCGAGCTTCCAAGCGCGATTCCGTTTCCTATCCCGATTCCGATTCCGATTCCGATTCCATTAGCGACGCGGTCGAGGTCGTTCTTTGCTAATGGGATTTGGTGGAATCTCGATAAGAGGTTTCCGTATGCATTGCGTGACTGACACCGACACCGATTACCAGATGAATACTACTTTGACTCGCGATAGTCGGTCGCTCGATACTCGAGCAATGAATATTCTTCGATATCGCGCCGTATCGCACCGCAACGCGCGACGCGCGACGTTTACTGACGCGGAATTTAAATACGCCTCGCGATTCCAACCTGTCTTCGATCCTCTAAGCGTGGCCCCGATCAACGTCGTATCGATGTTCGCGTGCGACGTTTCAAGGATCGCTTCCATGCTTTCGTAAACGAGACACGACTATCCGGGCAGCCGATCCAGCAGTTCATCTTTTTAAATACCACGATGTTTAATCCTTCATTTACTTCTAGACCAGTGATTCCTAAACTGTGGTCCGCGTAGCCTTTGCCGGGGGTCCGCGAAACAATTTTGACATTAACAGATATTTTTGCTAGAAAAAAAATCATTTTCATGTTCAAAATGTTTCATGTTTTCACATTTTCATGTGTCAAATTAAGTCTCAAGAACTACGTACTGATGCAAAAGTGGTGTCCTCTCCGACTTTATTGATTGTTTGAACATGTTTAAACAATCATAATGTATTAATATTGGATATCACTGTATTCGGGAAAATCTACAGAATTGTTTGCTGTAAAGAACAATTCAATATCTTTTATAATAACACCACAATATTTGTTTAAAGTTGAAAAATATGTTTTTTTTTCAAAATCAAGTTTCTCAAAAACTGTGCGTCTAGGGGAAAAATCAAGGACAGATTCGGAATCAGCGCAAAAAACTCTATATGAACCACCCAACAGTAATTGTGGAACATAAAAAAAAGTTGAAACTTGTTGGACAGTGTTATCAAAACCGAAGTCGGACACTTGGGGTTCTTCCCTTGTAAGAGAAGCACCAGTACGTAAAGTACAGACAACCATAAGTAGCCATGATACAAAATTATTTTGATTCTGAATAAATTAAACAAAAATCAAATTCATTATATTACTCCTTCAGTTATCGCTGTAAAAGTCATTACATCATTACAGGAAAAAAATCTAACATGAAGTTGGAATTTTAAAATGAAATTGTATAACCAGCCATTTTTACTGGTCTGGTAGTTCTAGTGTTAATGCCCAACTCTGCTACCTGGAACGCAGGTAAAACAAAAATTTTCCGATTATGTGGATATTTAATTTTTGCATTATTAGTCGTTAGAATTGATGAGATCCGCGAAGCGCATCTGTCTCTCTTTTCGAGCGCGCGAAAAAGAGACACAACGTTGGACGTTGGCCGAATTGGCCGATATCGGAGCCACTGTGAACGGAGCCTTAACGGTACCGCGGTGGATCCCGCTCGAGAGAACGAGAAGAGGCGGACATCGGGATCGTTGTACCTCGATCCTATAACTATAACGAACCGTGGGACCGGGGAAGGGTCGCGATCCAACGATCGCGCGGCTACCCCCCGACTCCCGTATACCGCGTGTGTACCGACCTCGGTTTATCGTTATTCCGAAAATGCGAACGCTTACGACCAGCGTGCAAATATTCTCTAATGCCCTGAAACGCACTTGTAAAATTCTCTCGTTGGCCGACCTTCCATCGCTTTATTATGGAAACACAGGCGCGCGATGCCGGCGCTCGCGTTTTCATTTATACGCCCATCCACGCTCGTCCCCCGATACCTCGATGAAAATAATCGTACTCGTTTTAGCTACTGTACGCGTTCAATTAATGCACGCGCGTTTTTAACGCGCAATCCTACGACGAGACTTCCATGATGCCGTTTCCGATGTGAATATTTTGTTGGCTTGTTGGACAATTAACATTGCATTATGATTGGCAAGAAAGTAATTTCGGTACTTTAAGGTGAAATAGAACCTAATTTCTTAATTCAAACAATGAACTTTATGAATACGATATTGTCCCTTTTGTTCGATGATCTTCTGCCAAAAAGAATAAATAAGAAAATATTTCATTGATCAAAAGTTCATCGCCTGAATAAAGAAATTCGGTTTTATTTCACCTTAAAATACCGAAATTACTTTCTTTCCAACCCAATAGTATAGGGTAAAGTGCCCAAATATGAACCACTTTTTGTTCACGTCATTTTTTGATTATTTTAGAATGCTCTTTTTCGATCAGAAAATTACTAGTTGTAAATGCATTTCCTCTCTATAAGATTCTGGGGTCAGGTTTGTTCCAAAATTAATACAGCTTGGGAAAAATGTTTTTTTTTGTGGTGTTTTTTGCAGGTTCTAGCGAAAGGGGGTCCTAATACGGTACACCTTGAATTCCTAATATAACACCTAGTGCCATATTCGGTACCCATATCAAGAATGTCAATAGCTATACCCATATTAGCGAACCCTTGGTAGTGCCATATTGGAAACTCCACGTGGACTGATAATACTAGCCACTGACAAAGACAAAATGAAGTTGGCAAACGTTAATATAAATAAACTGAAACTACAGATATGTTCAAACATTTCAAAATCACTTACCTTTCTCGGAAAAGATACCATCGAAAATCTAACCACAAAAATATTCATCACGTGGAGACACAACTGGCGGAGGATCGATACTAAAATCTATAGAATACTGCGATTGCACTGCACACTGTTGAGTAAACATGGTAAACTATTGTTTGAGGATTTTCTCACTAGATTTCAACCAGAGTTGGGCAAAAATTTAATCAACGATTGACGACTAAATTTCTACTTCAATCGTTAATCGCAATTAACAATTAATCTCCTCGTTTAGTCGTTAAAAAATTGTGGTTAACGATTAAATACTTATTAATCGTTAATTGCGATTAACGATTATTAATCGTCAATCGGATAATTGATTAATGATTAACTGCTGAAATTTCGAAATGAAATACGTAATCAGAACTGTATGAATACTGAAAAAAATGTAAACTAAGTTTAGGTGTATTGTCATTTGGTCCATAATACAAATTCTGTTTACGTGCTTTTATGTTTTTTTTCGACAATTCCTTTTTTTAATCAACGATTGACGATTAAATCAATCGCCGATTTTTCGACGATTTCTTCATTTAATCAACGATTGACGATTAAATTCATCAATCGATTGAATCAATCGCCGATTGTTCGACGATTTCTTTTTTTAATCGTATACATTAATCAATCAATCATGATTAAAATTTTAATCGATTAATGCCCAACTCGGATTTCGACTTCTCATTTACAAGATATAAGGTAGTGTCATAATAGGTGACTATACCATATTTGGGCACTTTGTACTAATGCTCTCGGCGCACTGGTTCGATCTAATTTTACATCAAAGCAATTTTGCAAATTAAATTAAATTTTCGACGTTTCGATCTATGTTTAGATCATTTTCAAGAAAACTAATAACTGCGTCTGTGAATTATTCAACAGAAAAACTAGTGTTACTACCGTCACTAAATTAAACATTGAATGTCAAAATTGTAAATCTTAGGTATGAAACACCTAAGATACATGAATACTACGCAACATCACTGAACCAGTAATGTTTGACGATGAATTTTTTCCAAACAACTTTATTATCCTGTGGCTTTACCACTTACAATAACACCTAAATGTAATCGTGTGCAACAAACAAAGATTTTTCACAAATTGGTCAATATTGATGTTAATTTAATATTACCATGACATCTTGGTATACAAGCAGTTAAAAGTTGTGATTTGACTTTTCACGGTTTGAAATAATCGCCAAATATCGATTGGTTATGTGGCGATTGATGATCTGATTCGTTGTTAGTTGATCCGTGGTTTCAAATTAGTTAAAATAATTTCATTAAGCAAGTGAGTAATAAAGTACACAATTTTGACATTCAATGTTTAATTTAGTGACGGTAATAACACTAGTTTTTCTGTTTAATAATTCAAAGACGCAGTTATTTTTCTTCTTGAAAATGATCGAAACATAGATCGGAACGTCGAAAATTTAATTCAATTTGCCAAATTGCTTTGATCTAAAATTAGTTCGAACCAGTGCGCCGAGAGCTTTAGTACATCTTTTATCAAAAAGGAACATTTGGGCACTTTACCCTACTATACGTTTCTCACACAAATATCTCGTAAAGTACTGACATGTCGATAATCTTGGGTTAGTACTTTTATATATAGAATAATAAAACTGATCGATTGCAAGACACAGGAGCAAAATAAAAATCTCTTTCTCCCCTTAATTATCTGATTAAGCTGAAACCAATGCGCTGATGTCTTTAAATCTTTTTAATATGTCGATTGGTTGAAATTGCGATATCCTAAGTTAGAGTTAAGAAGCGTTTTCCCTAAGTTTTTCAGCGTGTCGAGCGTAGCAGGAGAATCGTCACGACGAAAGTAGAAAGTTATTTCCATAAGCGTCGACGTCGAGGTCGAACGAGAGAGAAAGGCGAGTTGACGCGTGATCTCTTAATTGGACGATCGCGGGTCGGCAACGCTCGACGCGCAACGGGATACGGGACGTTTCACTTTGCGTGGGTCTGGCCGGGCGGTGCGAGGCCGAAACGCTTCGACCAGAGAGAAACGGGTGTCCCGCGCACAGAGTCATCGCGCGATATTCTTCGTTGCCGATGAAGCTGTAGATCGTTCTGCCTCCGCTTCGGACGGACGTGTCTCCTTGTTGCACAAACGCTCCGGCGTGGAGCGTTTGTTCTCGTTGATCGACGCGCGATGATACACTTTCGTCGTAGAAACGCAAATATTGAATCGCATCGAAGAGTTTCGTGGATCAATGTTTGCTCTGCGAGCGGCATGCACAGAGAACTTTATTATGTATACACGTCGCTCGACGAATCCGTCGTTCGTTCCGCAGTCGACTTTACTTGCCTGCCGCTGAATAAGACCGCTACCCCCGTTCGCCGAGGGCGGGACCGAGCAGCGAATGCAATTTTACGCAACGATACGTACGAATATGATGGATACGCCACATGGCCGTTTCTAGCTTTCTCGTTTTACTCGCTTTCTCGTTTTCTCGCTTTCTCGCCTGATGTCGTGCCACGCCGAGCCGTGTCGAGCTGTGCCGAAAGCGCGCAACAGCTCGAACGGCCGAGAAGCGTCGTCGTTGCGTTCTCGCATAATCCATTTAGCCAAGAAAGTAGGTAGCCGGATCGATTGCAACGCGATAATACGGTGCACTTTATTCGACTCGGCCGCTCGTCGGAGTAGTTTGCTCCTTTATTTTCGCTAACGGCCCAACGGGACACGGCCACGAGTACCAGGCGACGCGGCGTGCCTGCCTCGGGCTCTTCTGGGTTGCCAGCTCATCCTGAACCATGCGGACCTTCCATTCGCTCAGCTACCGGTTGCCTCGAGCCAAGACATCGAACACGGTGCAGCAAGGTGCGAGCATCCCTGACGATTCGTTGAATCGGCCAGACAGTTTCGTCCCCCTCATCTTTTAATTTGGGTACTGTCGATGTACACCGACGATATGCACTAGGACAGGGGTCGGCAATCTTTTGAGTCGGAAGAGTAAAAAATTACAATTTACAAAATTTCAAAGTTTTTAAAGAGCCACAAAATTTTTTCTTGCCAACAATAAATAGTACTCGCATAAATAATGTTTTTTGGATAAAAAAAAAACTAATCTATTTATTCATAAGAAAAAATATCTGTTTATTCATATATAAGTAGTGTTTTTCACAACAAATTAGATAATATATATGTATATTGTATGTATATGTACATACATAACTTTGAGAAGATAATTCGCTTCTAACTCTTTTACTTGAAACAACAAACTATACGTCACAGCCAAAGCACTGGTGAAGACGCCAAATTGTCTCTTGCGTCGAAAGCGAATTAAAACCTACATAGAAACATCCGACGACGGCGTCATTCGAGAGCTTCCAACGGACTGACGACAGTGACGACGCGTGTCACGGGGGAGGGCCCGGGAGGGGTGCGGTGAAAAGCGAGTACAAGTGGCTGAGAGATAGAATCGGTGCCTAATCCTCGTTAATCAGTTCAGAACGATTTTTAAATGTTTTTTTTTATAAAATAAATAATATTTGCGTATGGAACTAAAGAGCCGCCGCTTCACATCCAAAGAGCCGCATGTGGCTCGCGAGCCGCAGGTTGCCGACCCCTGCACTAGGAGATACACGGGCATTGTAATACAAATGCAGTTGCTGCAGATGAAGCATATCACCACTAGACTGCGGATCTTTATGCAAAATAAAATAACATTTTTATACATCAATTGTAATCTACAGGAGTTAAGTAAAAATTTATTTTGCTCATTAATAATTTTGGTGTGGTCGAAATAGTATTTCGACACTGTTAAAGTGTTTTTAAAAAACTTTTAATATATACCACGTTTTTAAGGCGGACTGAAAAGTATCAAATAATTTTTCCTAGCCCCGCGCACAGATTCCTAACCTCATACAGACAGTCCTGAAAATTTGTGATTATGAATTTTGAATAGCTATGAAAATACTAGTGTAAGATTTAAAACGAAAAACGTGGGGCGCATGCAATAGATAATTGATACATGAATAGTTCACCTAAGTCACTAACAATTTCATTGCACTGCAAATGATATGAACTGTTGTGCAAGTTTTCTCAACGGCAGCTACTCTCTTCTACACTCCTTACTTTTATCTTGCGCCCCACGTTTTTCGTTTTAAATCTTACAAGTATTTTCATAGCTATTCAAAATTCACAATCACAAATTTTCAGGACTATCTGTATGCTGTTAGGAATTTGTATGGGGCTGGGAAAAATTATTTTATACTTTTTAGTCCGTTTTAAAAACGTGGTATATTAAAAATTCTTGTTTATTTAAATAATTATTTGAAACCGAATAGAGAAGTCGCAAAACCAGTACACACGAGAAGTAGCCAGGGAATGTGGTACTAGCCAAAGCTCCGTTTCCGGAATTTTGAAACTACATAAATTTCGTGCAAATGTCGGATAATATGTATCAAAATGTTAAACATTTCGTGAAGTATTACCATTCCGATGGTCTTGGGTTAATACCTTCATACGTAGGATAATAAAAGGGTTACATTAATGAATAAAGTGCAATTCCACCTGGCAGGTGCATGGGTGCCTCCACATAAAAAGTAAGGTCACAGGAATATAGAACGTATCATGACACATGATTTCTTCCTCTATCATTTATTTCTATTTTTACTAACGAGCCACCAAAAGTTTTCTAAAATTGACAATGTCGTAAGGCAGCGCGAAAGATGGAATTTCCTCGTCCGAAAACTGCCTCTCTCCACCATGTCCGCTACACTATGCACGATCATTTATACATATTTGACCGGGCCGATAGTCTGTACCGAGCCGTAAGAATCCAAAGGGAAAAATGCGAAGCTCGATCACCGTGACGATCGAGAACGCGACCGAGTCCCCCGGGGTGTCGCGACAGAAATTGGGACGCCACGCTGCGTCGCCGTTCGGTGTTTTCTATGGAAATTCAATCTCGTCGGAATGCGCGTAATTGATTCCGATTCGGAATATCGACAGCGGGACGAAATTAAATATACGCTCCGACGGCATAAAGGTGAAAACGCCAGAGGAAGAATTTGCATTACGGGAAACGGGACGGGATGCGAAGCGAGAGGCGAGACGAGGTGAGGCGTGCCGTCGATATTATGGCGGCTGGTATGGGCTTGTGTAAATTGGCCGGCCCCCGGATACACCGTTAATTATGCCCGAAACAATTAGCAACTTGTTGATTGTCGTTCATTCTCGATAAAGGTGGTGAAATATATGCGATAAACAGGGGATACGCTTCGACGATCGTAAGCTTCGGCCTTTAACGGTTCATTCTAACCGGGGCTCTCGAGCGTTAGGAATATTCTCTGTGGGAAAGCGTTACTACTCGCGCATCGTTGGAGTTTGTAGCTGGCTTAATTGGGAGAACGCGAACATACCGGTTCGGTGTACGCGTCTCTCACGGGTGGAGCTCTTCCCCGAGTGTTACACTGACTTTTTAATGAGCCTTTGGCAGGTTCTAGTTCTCGTCAAGTCTGTAATATCGCGTACTTTACAAGATATTAACAATTTAAAATCCACCGCATCCCCGCTGCATTCTTAAACACGAATTTCCTGCTACGGTTCGCCGGCGCGGCGCAACGTCGCGTCGCGTCGTCTCGTTTCATCGCGATAAATAACCCGGAACGCGTCTTCTCGCTGCCGGCAATAATTATTATCTAATAAAACCAGCGCAAAAGGTAACGACCGACAAATTGGAATAAAGAAAGCTTAACCGATCGATAACGACGCTTATCCGTCTCATTATTCTAGGATTCTAGGCGAAACAAGTTGCAGATATGTTCAAGGTACGTGTGTCCATCTGTGAGAGTTAACTTATATTAGGTGCGCAAATAAGTTCTTTCCCCTTCTTTTCCAAATTCACATTTTACGTACATAAAATGTAATAAAATCTTGTCTGGCGACTCCCAATCTTTCTGCCAATTCTTCCTGCGTCTGGGTCGGATTTTTGTTGAGTAATTCGTCTAAATTAAATATCTCAGAACTCCAATGATGAATCTTGATGGTTTTTCCTTTGTTTAGTTTAAAATAAGTAGGGGCATCTTTTTTATTGAATAAACTTTTTTGTATGACCTTCGGATCATTGTTTTTTTGGCGTGGGCACACCGTGGAGCCTGAAGGAAATAAGTTGGAAAGTGGCGGTGTGCCCCACGCCAAAAAAACCATGATCCGAAGGTCATACAAAAAAGTTTATTCAATAAAAAAGATGCCCCTACTTATTTTAAACTAAACAGAGGAAAAACCATCAAGATTCATCATTGGAGTTCTGAGATATTTAATTTTATGTAAACTCAAAAAATGATGGTTTTTTTGCAGTTATCTGGAAATCAAGGCCGAAACAAAAAAAGTGATAGGGGTAAAAGTTGTTCCATTTGGGGTCCTCTACAGCTGGTTAACGTTTGGCCGTTTAAAAACGGATGACCCTGTATATGTTTAATCATAGTTTTTGGTTGCCCTTACGCAGTCTGTAACCGAATATTAAAAGTGTCGATATTTTCCCTAAATTTACAAATTTTGGTCTCGATGCACAACCTGAAGGCGTCATCGCACAACTTTAGGATTTTGATCTTGTCATTAGGCCGTCACACCACAACTTTTGAAAAACAAAATGTTTTTTCGACCCGATCTAGTGCGTATAGGATAGTTGCTCGCCGAGGGAAAAATTGAACGCGTTCATTTGCAAGTTTCAACTAGCTGTTCGTTCTGCGAGAGTTTTTCGTGCGGCTAACACTCTCAATACCGTGTACACTGACGAATTTGACTCTCGAGAGCGACTCGCGATATTTTTGCTTTCAGATGGACACGTAACTTGGAACATGTCATGCGAAAATGGTCATAAAATAAAGTTAAGAACGTATCTTGCAAACGAAAACAAAAAGATTTAGTGTCAGTTCCAACGGATTCAGCAGAGTCTACGATCCGTCACGCAATTGTCGGAAGTGAGTGCTCTTCAAAGGAGGTTTCTCAACGAAACAGATATCGAATGCGCGACTTATGGTTCGATTCGCACGTGTCCCGGCATGCGGCAGTCTCCGCGACGGATCGGGCCTAGGGAAAGCGGGAGATGAAATGGGTCAGAGAATTTTCGTGGAAGCATTCGAGTCTCGCAAGTTATCGATCGTGGAACGGCGTGAGAAGGTAGCATTCGAATGAATCTAATACCGTCTGCCGTATGCTGTACACGCGGCGCGATATCGAAGGATGCATGGTGCAATCGTTGCGCAACGGTTCCCGTAACCGGTGGAATAGCTAGAAAGCGAAACTGTGTACGCGTCGTTAAACGGTCGCCGCTTCGCGTCGGTCTGCCACGGCAGAACAGCAGCGAAGTAGCTGGGTATGTACTCTGTACTCTGTACTGCACCTGGATAGGTATCGATGAATATGATCGTTGATACGGTGAGCGTTTCGAGAGTTGAGACGTTATAAAACGACGCCGATATAAAGTTCCGCCGTATAGTTTCGAGGAATAAGGCTCTGTCTATTGTAATGCAGCGAAATTGAAGCCGGTCGAGTCGCGGGGAATAAAATATAAAATACGAATCCGGCTTATTACTTTCCCACTACTTGCATCCACCATTATTACTGTCCCCGCTTCTGACGTCAGAGAGTCGCAGACGATCGTTCCCCGTTGCTTATTCCCCGGCTTCCTTTCATTTTTATACACCGCTCACGGCTCATGGCTCACGGCTCCACGGCTCACGGCTCACGGCTGCACGACTCACGGCTCCGTGCCTCCTCTCGTTCCGGGAATAAAAATCGCGATACTCTCCGCCGCTGCCGCCGCCGCCTCCGCGCCGAGCGAGCGAACCACCCCCGCGCGCGCGCTGCCTATAACGGAAGGCTTAAATCGAGCGAACAACCGAGCCGCTCCACGGTTCGCCGAGTAAAGCTGCTCTCTTCTCTCTATAGGAAAACATACTTTATTGTAAATATAACATCATTGTGTCTGCGAAGCAACGTGTGAAATACTATGTTTACGGTTAACAAACACCGAGCTCGAGCGTCCGGCGTCGGTGTCATCGATGGCGGATTTACCGATACAGAGAGAGAGAGAGAGTAGGTACGCTCTCGAGCACCGAATTTTCATCGACAAAATCGCACCTACCCATCGAAATTACGCTTCTACGGAGAATTCACAGTCGATTTGTCCCGTAAGTGGACTATCGTATCGGACTGTTCGACTAACGATCATTCGACGAGCATGGAATGGAGCTGTTTCAAGATTTCGCTAATTCTCTATCGGCTGACGACGTTTCCGATATCACCGAATCAAATTTACATTCGTTCGTCGATCGTCTGCTCGACGAAATCCATTGTCGTTTGGGACTGGTCAGTGAATAACGAGAATTTTTTTGAGTTTAACCTCCTCTCTGTGTATGGGGTGCCGATGTATCCCAGACTGATGAAAACAGAAGTAAAAACGTTGATGAATGGAATATTTCTGAAAATTTTCTAGCTATGCTGTCCGTGATATGTTTCAAATTTCTCAAGTATTATACTTGTTTTTTTAACACTGGAACTACCGGATTAGTCAAAATGACTTGTTCCTGATTTGTTCTTTTCGAGAAATTATAAATACGTCTCTCCAAGAGATTCTTTTAGTGAACTTCTCCATTCAAGTACATACATACTTCTGTCTGCTTATGGGATGCAATAAAAAGGTCGACGAATGGAAAATTTTGAAAAATTGTCTAGGAATGCTCTCTATCTGATATATATTCCAAATTGTTTAAGTATTTTATACTTATCTTTTAATACCAGAACTACCGAAAGGGTAAAAATGACTTGTTCTCCCGATTTGTTCTTTCATAAATATTAAAATTGTAAATACGTTTTTCCGAGAAATCTTTTTAGTGAACTTCGCTATCGAAGTACATATTTAAAAGAAGCTGGTACGAGATCTAAATAAATTGAATTTTGTCATTATTAAAAAGCAATGTGTGCCAATTGCGTTTAGCAAAAATCGATAAAATTTCATACTTATGATGCAGACTTTCTCCGTTCACTCTGCTCTACACAGCTCTACACAGAGAGAAGGTTACGAGACCAAGGGGCTGAATAAAAATTCGGTGAATCCTCCATCGAGTGTCACCGGCGTTCCCGCGGCGAAAAGCTTTGGCACGCTCGTAACAATTAGGCTATATCGTCGATCTCCGGATAGAAAAGATATCCATCGGCCGCCATCTCGGTTCTCGTGGTCCCGCGTTAGGAGACTCCGGCGTACTGCTGCACTATCTTGTTCCATTCCTTCGGGTAGGTCCGTTGGATGTGCGATAGGACTTTCTTGATCTGTCGCGTCTCCTCGGGGCTACACTGCGGGCAGGAGCCTCTCAGTACCAACGGCGCCAAGCCTGGATAACACATAATGTTGATTTAAACATCTACAAATTCCTGTATATAAAATTTAGTAAAATTTCACTATACGTATGAATCACATTCTTCAATGAATGTCGAAGTTGTGATTTTATGTAATTAGAAAAGAATGAAAAGAAAGTTCCATCAGCGTAATTGGAATCGTGAGAGTTCTCTTTCATTTTCAAAATATGTTAGTATTCGTCCAGCGCATTTCTCTACATGTATTTCGTTTTAATTAACTTTACATACAGGGTGAACCACGAATCATGATCCGTAGAGTTTACTCTGTTATATTATAGCAGATTTTTTGTTAAAAAGTTTAGAGAAGCGATTTTTTTATTTTGTTCTATTTGCAATTTTTTATGTCATGATATTAGGTTGTGTAATAAATTCCCGCGTTTTTTGTATCTTATTTTTTTCCCGCAATTTTGTGTTTTGTTAGGTATAGTATATATGTATATGTATGCATTCGCAAGTTTTTTTACCACGCTCATATTACCTTGCCAAGTTGTCGTTGTTGTATGTGTCAAATCTTGTTATCGAATTTTAAATCAATTCCCGATGAGCTAGAGACTTGAAACTTTAAACATAGCTCAGAACTGGATGACAATGCAATATTAAAAAACAAATTCAAAGAAAAACTGTGCGTCTAGGAGAAAAAATATTCGGATCGCGTTCAGCGATCCCCACTCCGCGCGCCAGCGCTCCCTACTCTACTACACATATCGGACAATTTCGGACTCCATCAGGAGACGTCGTCTCTCGGAGTCATCCCCGCATTCTATCTCGCGTATTTCCACATATCTGCGTTTCTATATCTTACTATTTCATAACAGTATTACTATATCTTGCGTTCCATTTAAAAAAGGCTAAAAAGTTTATATCAAAATGCACTAAAAAGGATAAAATAATTTTTTTAGACATTAGTGACTACAAATAAAAGAGTGGAGCGCCCACGAAGATTACGTCAATATAGTTTAGCGCTCCACGCTTTTATTTATAGTCAGTAATGCCTAAAAAAATTATTTTCTCCTTTTTAATGAATTTTAATATAAGCGTGATTTTTAAAGTCTTTTTTTATATATTTTTTTTTACTCTACAAACCTATCTAATTTTCAGGCTTATCAATGGAAGTTCCAGGAGGCAGAAGAATTCATTTTCGACATCTGCTCGACAGAGTGGCATCCAAGTTCCAAGTTTTTGAGTAATGCCCATGGAGTGAAGATGGTTAACGGTGGTAAGTGATAGAAATACATTGTAGATACTGTTATTTATACTACATATAAAATACATGTAGAGAAATGCACTGAACAAATACGAACACATTCTGTAAATGTGGTTCACCCTGTATATTTATGTAAGACATTTATGCAAGAGTTAAAATACGTATATCCGGCAATACAGTGAAAATCATGTTAAAGAAATTAGTTTGAACAAAATACATGATAAGAAAAAGAAACATCATCAAGAATTCAATTCCCCTGAATGATCGAAATATCACACTGTGCGCCGCGCCGCGGCTCGGTGGTGTGGGTGTAACTTTATAGAAATTTATCGACAAAGTCTTCTCTTCGGCGAGCCCTCGAAATACGGATATAAATCCGATCTAAGCAATTCGATGACTCGCCGGTTACGATCGCCGGTGCGAGGAGTTCTACCCCCGCGAAATGGGGTTAACTCCGGCGAAGGTCGGTTTATCTTCCGAATCGGGTAGAATAGCAATTCCTACAGTCGCGCGTCGGTTCTTCCCGGTGTTCCCGGAGCAGGCGTTATGTTTTCAAGGTAATTGCGCTTCCTCCCCGAAATTTTTGCCATCGGATATCCCTTCGGATGGAAACGAGAAGACGATCGATACCGGTGGGCGGGAACGCGGCTTTGCGCGGATTCGTCTCTGTTAGATAGTCGCGTTATGCTGAAATGCTCCGCGCGACTCACAGTGATAGATCGACGCTGGGGACACTTGGGGATATATCTTAATTTTTGCTCAAATTTTTTAAAAGTTCCCTGCCATGGAAACATTGCATTCGTTTAAAACAATTGCAAAATATATGGTGAAAAAACTTTTTCTCAAATGACAACGTTTTTAGTGGATACACTGATTTTTCAGTGCGAGATGCTAAAAATTTATTTTCATCGGTTTGTTGGTTCTAACACGTCTGCGAAATTAACAATTTTCAAAAAAATTGCAAAATAAATGGTGAAAAAAGCTTTTTTTTCAAATGGCAACATTTTCCGTGGATACCCTTACTTTTTCAGTGTTAGATGCTAAAAATTCATTTTCATCGGTTTGTTGGTTCTAACACGTCCGTGAAATTAACAATTTTCAAAAAAATTGCAAAATAAATCGTAAAAAAGCAGTTTTTTCTGGTGACAATATTTTTTGTTGACACTCCTGTGTTTTCACTATAAGCTCGTGAAACCTCGTTTCCATCGGTTTGTTAGTCCTAGTTTTATAGTTAAATGAAAAACGAATGACACTTTTTTCGACACGTCTGTCAACAATTTTTAAGATATAGAGAAATCTTTTGGGATTTGTTCATAAGTCTCTAAAGACTACAACATATTCAAATTTGAACAAAATGCGACCCTTGAAGAGAAGAGACAGGCGCATAGATCGCTGGTCGATCGCGTCGCGATAAGAAGTCTGCTGTTCGCTGGTATCACGGATGCCATTCAAGGGTAACGTTCACGAAAACTACGCTGAGTTACGCGACGCAGACGAGTTAACCTTCTCTCTGTGTACTGCTATTCTAATGTTAACCGTGTACAGGAGGGTAATTGGACCCCATACATTTTTCGAGCAAAATAAAAGAAGAAAGTCTGCGTAAGTATTTCTGAAATTTTATTGCTTTTTACTAAACGCAATTGCCACGCATTGCCTTTTACCCCTTGCCGTACCATTTTCTTTACAGTTGCAGTGATTAGAACGTCTTTATCCTGTAGAAGAGTAAACAAAATTTATACAGGGTGTCTCAAAATTCCTTCAACATCCCGAAATGGGAGGGATCATTTGAATCGACATTTTCCTTTGCAAAAATGTCGTCGGCAGCTTTCTTTAGGAGTTATTAACGAAAAACATGGACCAATCAGAGCACGGCTACAGCGGATTAATTCTGGCTGCGTCAACGGCGACGCCGCGCTAAGCGGGACCTGACGCCGTGTTTTTCGTTAATAACTTCTTAACAAAGCCGCGGACGCCATTTTTGCAAAGGAAAATGTTGCTTCAGATGATCTCAGGAACCTCAGATTTCAGGATGATGAAGGAATTTTTAGACAGCCTGTATATTTTGTATGGTACATCAAATTTTATTTCATCTAAAAGGAAAGACACAACATTCATATTTGTTAAAATACGGCAAGGGGTTAATAATGGCAATATAGCATTGATTTAGATTTCGTACCAGCTTTGTTTAAATACTTCAATAGCGAAGTTCATTAAAAAATTTCTCAGGAGAACACATTTATAATTTTAGTATTTCGAAAAGAACAAATCAGGAACAAATCATTTTGACACTCCTCGGAGGAAGCAAAGGATGGACATTCAGAGAAACTTTGTAATATTTCTAGAGGAACATTAACAAGTCCCTAGTAGCACAAAATATTGTATAGACATTTATGTGGTATTAAAAAGAGATCCAATCTGTTTTTAATATTCAAATATACGTACACTATTTATTTTACATTAAGTACACAAATATTTTTTTCAAATATACAGTAAATATGTATTTCATGTTACGAGAAAAAGATTTTTCTCCAAATACACAATGAAGGTCTATTTAATAATGGGAATAGAATATTTTTTCCTAATGTACAGGTAATATTTATTTTATATTATGAGAAAAATATTTCCTTCTCAATATAAAATGAATATTTATTTAATATACAGAATATTTTTTCCCTAATTTTCAAGAAATATTCTATACTTATCATAAAAAAAATATTTGTTCCATAATATTTAATACGCATTTCATATTATGAATATAATATTGGTTTCAAATGCAGAATAAATCTTTATTGAATATTAAACGTAAAATACTTACTTTGAATTTACTGTAAATATATGTTGTGCGTGTCACTTATTTGATATTTTACATTATAAGAATATTATTTAATTATTTCAGATATTGATTGTATATTTTCTGAATATTTACTTTACATATTTAAATATTTCTCTCATATTTGATGAATATTTAGTTTGCATTTTTTTTTAACATTTATTTCATGTTTCCTGTATCCGTATATAATATCTCATCTAATATTTTTTTCATATTAAAAAGTGTGCCTTAAAAAATGTTATTCTAATATCTGAAAAAAATGTTTATACAATATTTTGTGCTACTAGGGGTTGTTGAAGGAAATGCAGTAATACCCGGATACCCGGTTGGCTACACAAGGGTTTTATTTCAACGAAATTTGTTCAGTTCCAACGAAAGTTCATTTTCAAATCTTCGTTCTCATCAGACTGGGGTGAATTTTCACCCCAAACACAGAGAGAGAGAAAGGTTAATGGCGCGGATGAGAGGCTCGCATACTTTTGAGTCGTCTTCCAACGGGATCGCAGGGCGCCTCTCCCAAGGCGCATTTCAGCTGTCTCCTGAGATAACGCTGGTCGCTGAGAGCCATGTTGAGCTGCTCGTCGGAGACCCGCGATCTCCCAGTCTGTCCTTCGTCCGAATCTGCCGCGACCATGCAGACGAGGAGACTGCACGTGACAAACAGCAACTGAAACATTGTTCAGGGAGGAGTTAAGTACCTAAATGTATCTGCTTTCGGTAAATGGAGCAGTGGGAGGACGCGCGCCTGTGCTACGAGGATGGTAGAGCGCGAAACAGTCTTTCGTAGAACGAGAGTCAGGGCATAAAGCAATTAACCAAATTCGTGGGGTCAACGAGAGTCAACAATGCTTATCCGGTACACGGGGGAACGTTATAAATTGAAATCCCGGGATTTATCGACGTCGCTCGGTTCCCGCCGCTAGGACACTCGGTTTCGGATACGTTCGGCGAACAACCACGACTGCCTGCATCAGAATTTCCAGAACCGGTCCGATCAAAATCACGTCGCGTCTTACAAAGGAGATTGGTCGCGCGCGTCTGTTTACCTTGCGTATTGATCGATACCGGTGCACGCGCGCCGTCCGAAGTTTCGAATATAACGAAGGGACAGGTGAAGGGTTCGAGGACGTTGTCGCAGAACAGTGGTCTTCAAACCGTGCTGCTTTCGCTGAACCTGAGGCAAAGTCAACGTTCGCGAAAAGATTCGAGGAAAAGGTCGCGTCAATGTGCCTTAACTCGTTTAATACGGGTCAGTTCTGAAACTGACAAACGAACCTAGCGATTGGCGGTCAAAATTTGTTAGAAAAAAATGTATTTATTTCATAAAAGTGATTTCCAGTGAGGTAATATTTAGATTTCACAAAAAAAAATTAAAATTAAAAGAATTTGCGTTGGGGCGAGTTTTAGATCGTCAAAAACGCATTGAAAGTTAAGTTAACCCTTAGCACTCGAGTGGTAACTCAGAGTCGCCACTACAAATTGCTATTCCATTATTCAAAATATAGTTTAGATTCTTAAACTTTTTATCTGTGCCTATAATGAAAATTTAAAACGTGTGTTTTGTAAATCTACACATGTACAAAGTTTCATTGAAATCGGTTGATGCATAAAAAAGCTATGGGCATTATAAGGTGTAAAAATCTTTGAATTTATAGGGTTTGCGATTCACTTAAATCGCAGATTCTTACAATTCTTCCTATTTCAATCAATTATTGGGTATGGAAATAAGTTTCCGCCCTTTTGGAGATGTCGTTGTACTTGAGTACCGATCGCGTATTTGATGGAACGTAGTAAGTACATGTTTTTGAAAGGTCTATGTCTACGTCGATCGATCTACTGTTGGAAAACGTTTTCACGCTATGGGAATTGTTTATACTCTTCTTTTCAACAAAAAGGGGTGGAAACTTATTCCCATATCCAGTACTTCATAACTACCTTGATCGATTTCGACGAAACATTCTACTTACATGCATAAAAAGTTCAAAAATCGTGATCTTTACTTTCTCCTTCACAATTGCCACCGATAACAATTTTCTTCTAACATCTCAAGAAGCTCAAACTGTTGGGACCAATCTTGAAGAGGTTATTCGCTTCTAAAAGGTGTACCAATACTTTGTACACCGACTGTGGGTCTAAGAGAGCTAGAGATGGATGCGGCCACACAGCAGCAGCTCGATTAAAAAATTACCACACAAAGAAACATCTTTCCGCGGGAATTTCAGCCGACAAACTGATATCTGATTCTGAAGTTTGACGACCACTGTCGTGGAAGAGGCGTATCGAAGCTCGTCCATGGTTTAAGATCGAAGGACGCGCGCGATGAAAGGGGACGCGGTGGGTTGGCTAGGGAATATAGAGCGAATAGAGCGGATAAAGCGGATAGAGCGAATAGCGTCGGTGAACGAGCGAGCGGACGGCAGATACTGGCTAAACGCGGCACCAGCAAAGCACGCCAAAGCTAACATAGCTAAACAAGCAACAACCACGGTGAGTAACGGCGGTATGCGCGTACCTACGACCTCCGTTTGTTTGCCCCTCTTGGCCCGGTGTGCCGCTTCGACACGCTTCCGTGTTTCGTTGCAGTTGTACGCATACCAGTTTACGCGCGCACATTCCGCCTACCTTCTGCCTCCTGCCTCCTGCCGCCATCCGCTATCCGCCAACCGCCACGCGTCGACTAACGAGAGTCGTCTTTTAAATTACTCGGGCCGCGACTCCCGGACCGGTTCCTCCGAATAATATCAACGCGAATAAAACTGCCACATGGTGTTTCCGGTAGGCTCCGCAGCCGCAAACAAACCACCGTACCGCACCATGGAGAAACATCAAACAGACCGGAGAAGAGAACGTGTTCCGCTCGCGGTCCTTTCTGTTGTCATGGTAATGGACTACGTTTACTACTTGGAGGTCGATACAAGTATGTACCTACTTTGCAGCTGGGTTCGAACGTGTTCACCGATTATGTTCGAGGCTCGACGCGAAGCGAATGAACTACATACAGTAAAGTTGCAATCTAGCTCCCATCGCCTGTTCCGAGCAGGGACAGAGATCGTGCAGGGAAACTATTTCTTTATGACTGCGTCGACCGCGCCGAAAGTACAAAGGATGCCGAACGTAGAAAAGGACAGCATGTAAATACTTCTTGGTCCCTCGCGGAGATATCCCCAGTGGAAGGGGTAGGCGAAGGGACAGTGATCGTGGAGGTCCTCAAAGAGCTAGATCGCGACTTTACTGTACTTCGAACAAGTTCGCTAGTTTAACAGTCCGTCTGCCGTCATTCTCTATCGCCAGTCACGAAACCTTTCGTTTTCCATCTGACACGACGAATAATTCTTTCTATCCGTATCCATATTTCTGTCGCGTCATTTTCACTTGTGTTTCCCGCTGCGTCTTCGCGTGCGTTCAAATTACTGCGGGACCAATCGATGGAAAAACGTACGAGCCCGGAGACCGGTGGAACGAGGCTGGTCCATTGAAATTGATACGGAAGGTGCATATTGAACTTGACCCTATCCCCGAGGATTACGTCGCAACGCAAACTAGATCGACGGATTCGACGGATCGGAGAGACGAAATATTGTTTCACGGAGCTGCCTTTCCGAAAGCTGGAGTTGCCGGAGGAGCTGGATCGCAGAGCAGCGTTTACATAGCCCGTAGCCGATGGTGGATTAGTCTGTTCGTAGTGCGTCGGTGCTTGTTCCCGAGGCTTTTTTTCTCTCGGTCTTGACTGGTTCGGCGCAATTGCGAGTTTCGTCGCTGTAAAAAAATGTATGAAACCCGTCTGCGAGGCGAGGGAAGGTGTCGCTGCACAGGAAATAGTTCCAATTAAATCGACGCCGCTTGACGGATGAACATACTTTCGCGAAACGTCCGGGGGCCGTTTGCGCACACGGTGCCATCTCTCTCCACTCTTCTTTTTTTTACTCGTTCCTTTGACACGACGACTCGCCGTGACCGATACTGTAAAGTTCAATTTTATTTTCGTCGGGTCGCGTCGCACCTCTCGATTCCACCGGGGGTGCCGCCTCTAACGATCGTGCTCGTTTTTAAATTACTCGCGTCGCGATCCAGGACACGCGGCTCCTCTGCGCGCTGTTTCGATTTTTCCCGTCAACCCCCGCGTCGCTCTACTGCCTCCCTCTTCCTCGCCATTCGGCCAGCAAACCCCGCGCGCCAAAATTGCTAGGAAAACTCGTGAATATCGAAAAGCGGGTCGGCTAATCTTTGTCGCGACCAAACGAAATTCCGTCGATGCCAATGACGATCTGCAATCCATATTTAAAACCATCTGCCTCTGTGGTTTTTCAGCGAATTATTACAATTGCTTCGAACGATTCGAGTACAACCTTCGCACCAAGTTACGGATGGGTCGTTCCATGCGAAATCGGACACTGTACGGGATTTCAATTTATAACGTTATGATATATTCATAATATCAAGAATAGATGTTAGGAAGTACAAAGAAATTTATAAGCAATGATAACGGTAATTTAAATTATATCTGGAAAAGTACTAAATAAGTAACAAGTAAACAAATATAAATTTTATTTTTAATTTTAGTGTAAATTTCATCCCGTATGTGCTCGACCGTCAGAGGTTGTATACAATCACGGTGCAGCGTTCTCATCAAATTATTTTAGTTTCGTCAACCTTCAAATGTCCATCTTTTTAAAAACAGATCCGTAAAAGGGACATTTGGGATTATATCCTCATTTTTGTTCAAATTTTTTTAAAAAGTTCCCTGCTATGAAAACGCTGCATTTGTTTCAAACGCGTGCGAAATAAATGGTGAAAAAAACATTTTTTTCAAATGACAACATTTTCAGGGGATACTCTTATGTTTTCACTATAAGCTCCTACAAACTCATCTCCATAAAGAACAAAATCCTCTTTGGACAATGTCTCCTTTATGGACATTTGAAAATTGATGATTATTCTTTATTTATAACCGAAGACATCGGCGACAGAGGTCACTAAAGACTACAACATACTCAAATTTGAACAAAATCCGAAACATTACTCCAAAAAGTGTGGCTCCCGTTGAAAAGTATAAATTGTGTTGTATATATCGACCACTGCTGGGATTTCAATTAATTCCACGAGAACAAACGGAGGAGCAGATAGATTCGATGAGATCTGTTCGAAAACGAAGATTCGCGACCCCTATGTCGTGTCCCCGGACTCGTCAGATGCGAGGCTACGAGTTTCGATTCGCCCCGTGGGATGCTAATAATTGGTACGGTTCGGTAAATCACCGAGGGCCTGTAGGCTCGCGTTGCCGGGATGATTTGTGGATTGGGATGCGGGCTCGGTCCGGGCTCGGGCTCGAGCTCACGCGGACGCAAACCGCTTACTTCCGCGAGCCGGCGTGGATTATAAGAATTATTGGCCGGTCTAAATGGCAAATGGCCATGATATAGATTTTATTGCCGTCACGTTGACTGCGAACGACTGTAGCCGTAACGTTCGCCGGGTTATTACGTCCGAGCGAGACGCTGACGGTTCCTGTCGACCGTGTGCTCCCGTTCGTACCCGCTCTCGCCAACGAGTGAGCGAGTCCTTCCTACAGTCCCGTTGATTATCGTCACAGTCTATGAATGATAATTCACCGGTTAAACGGGACACCGAGAGACGGAAAACTCGCACCGCTTCCACCCATAATATTCCGTTATAGTTATTGTCCGCAGCGGCCGCGCGCGTTCCGTTTTCGCTTGCGCTTGCGCTAACTACATAGAGAACAGATACGAACACGGACACGCACACAACGGCTCGATAAACAATAATTTATTGTTCGTGTACTGGCCGAGCAACGGGCCGGCCGCGCCGCGCCGCGCCGTGTTGTTCGTAGTTATTAAATTAATTTACAATCGTCTAGTTATCGACTCGCAACCGATGGACAATAATTACACAGCTCGGTGATTCACGGTCGATATCGACAACGCGCGGCGTATGGATTACGATTTAACGCGCGAAGAGACCCAACGCAAATACCAACGATCATCGCGTCGCTCGGTATTAACGAGGCTCCCGTCGGTTCGCTTCGCTTCGCGTCGCGGCCGCGAATTATTCGCGATCAGAGCTAACCGGACACCCCGACGACTCGCATTAACCGTTCACCCTCTCTCTCCCTCTCTCTCTCTCTCTCTCTCTCTCCGCGGTCATCGGTCCAGTCTGAATGGACGTTCCGGTTCAGCTGGTTTTATTTCTCCTCATTTCCAATTCGATCGCTTCCTTACACAACGATTACTGTCGTCGCCGATTTGTTTCTATCGTAAAGGTACGTGTCTGTTCATCTGAGAGCAGAACTGTTGAAACTCGAAAATATGTATAATATCAGTACCTTTATACCAAAAGTTTTTTTTTTATGCATGTCCTTTCTTAGTAATTTATGTTAAGTCTTTGTTCTATGTAAACATTTGTGTATAAATGGACCTCGGTCCGTTCGTAATAAATAAATAAAAGAATAAATAAATAATTCTAAAATCTGGGACAAGTTACGAGTTATATATTCCTCTGACGTACATGTGTCCGGTACTGGGATAGGGTGACTTTTTCCCCTCAATTCGTGCTGGGTCCCCTCATCTGATTAGGCTACCGGTCTTCGTCTTTGGTAAAACGTTGAGCAATCCGGTTGCCGGTCATCGAGAACCGTCATGGTATTCGATACGTCGCGTCGATTTCGCGTCGCGAAGGCCGTCTGATCGGAAACAAGCGGGAGAACGCCGAGGAAATCGGTTTGTTATTCCTCGGGAGCAGTCGTAACGTAAGCGCTCGGCCGCGGCACGCACGAGTTATGACGTTGCGACGCCCTCGATAAAGGTTTTGTCTCGATCGTTCGAGTGGAACCCGAGTTACGTGCCGGAATTTAATAACTCGTTCTCGCGGTCGACCGACAAGAAAATCGGCGGGCGGCAGCGAATTGATCGATCCATCGCGAATGCACGCAATTTCGTTGACGCGCGACGTCTACCTAGCTAGATCCGATACTCGTTCGAGCGTCGACGATCCCGCGAGCCGATATCTTCGTCGCAATGAAACGACTGCGAGATTCGTTGCCTCTCGACGTTTATTGGTGGCTTAATACCTGGAAGAATTCAACCGGTGAGCCCAGCTCGACGAATCGCGGCGAACGCGAAAAGAAACTCGACGATCCTATGAAACTCCGCGCCTCGAAGATCTTCGTCGAGAGCGCTTACACTGCTCGCTCCCGTTTCCCATCTCTCCTGTTTTCCGTCTCTCCATTCGAACGGTGAATCGTCACGGTCTACAAACCTATCGTCGCGACATTCCGTTTTTATTGCACTCTCGAGACGATTCGCAAGAAACAGTTCGCCGTGCCTGCGAAGTGCCGTCGACGTAATTACACGGTTCTCAGCTAATTATAAACGATAGTCGCTCGACAGTCCTTCAGAAATCGAAGACAAGTGAATCACGATGTTGCAATAAATCCTTCGATAACAGGTTTCTAGAATTTCTCGATGAACGTTCGGGAAAATTCTCCGTGAACCCGAGATCACGCGATAGAAATATTTTCTGCGCTGTGACGAAACGAGTGGAGAAAGTGTTTTAGAATTGGCAACAGCGGCAGCTAGACGGCGCCGGCGATGTTTTACGACTCTATGGAGGAAAACGATTCTCGGACGAGCAGCTCTGTTCAATCGAATTCGAACGTAACTCCGCACAGCTTCGGAAAAAAAGCTTCTAAAGTCTTGCGCTCGAGCGTGCCACGTCGAGCGCGAGAATCTCCGCGGTGTAGTAGTTCGCGTGCAGCTAGTTTAGCGCCGTAATGTTCGCCAAATTCCGTATCGCTTTCCATATTCTCGTGCGCTGAACGCGATTCGATTATCAAGTTATCCTATCGTTGGGATAGCCCGAAGTTGAATAACTTGCTTGCTCCCGAAGATACAGAATTATCTGTAGTCGCCTCGAGACGAAGTTGCGCGGTACCAGCGAAAGTTGTTTCGTCCCGATCCCGGATCCATTCGTTTGTCTTGCGCGGCAAGTTTTTCGCTGGTTTCACCGATTCTACCGCGCAGCAGGAGTAAACTTCGAGTCTGCCTCGCGACGATGAGTTTGTACTTTTGTACGAAATCTGACACTTTCGCTGATAGCGTTTATTTCGTTAATGGCTTCGCAGATGTTCTTTAGGGTAGTGGTAATAAGAGATCGTGCAACGAGGGGCTAGTTTCGCGCGGAACGAACAAGCACACCAGAGAGACGACTTCAATCCATTATTTTTTCTTGCGCGGTTAGTTTTTCGCTCGTTTCAACGATTCTCGTACATCTTTGAGTCTGTCTCGCAATGATGACTTCGAACAAAATCTGTGGACACCTTCGAAGCCTAGCGTTTACTTCGTTAATGATTTCGCAGATGTCTTTTAGGGAACTGGCAATGAGAAACGCAGCTCTATTGAGACTGTAAAAGAGATCGTGTGACAAGGGACTAATTTTAAAGAACGAACAAGCAGACCAGAGAGACAACTCCGAATACATTCGTTTGTCTTGCGTGGCAATTTTTTCACTCGTTTCAACAATTCTTTATGCAGCCGGCAACCAACTGATCGTACAGTACTGTACAAGTTCTAGTAGGTCTCGATGACTACGAAAAGAATCTATGGACACTTTCGTTGCTTTTTTTTATAGTGAAACTTCTTTGCTAAGGGGCTACAATTTTCTAGCGTTACGGAAGTCGAGTGTGATGAAAATTTTTAACGGAGGAAAAAACTAACTTTCTTACCCCGACAGGATTCGAGAACCCCGGTCTATCGCTTGGTAGTCCAACTCCTTAACCGCTTGGACAACCGACGATCTTAGAATAATAGCGAACATTTTTCATTTAAGACGTTTTTTGAAGTGAAACTTCTTTGCTGAGTGGCTACAATTTTCTAGCGTTACGGAAGTGACAAAATTTCGCGAATAACCTCGAATAGTTTGACAAGTAACATTTTCATAATTAATTTACTAACTTTAAAGACTTCATTGGTGAACTTTTAAGATTGCAGAATGTAGAATGAAGCCTTGGCTACATTCCCATTTCAGTTTTATGCAGGTTTGATGCTTAAATTGTTAGTTATTAACAAATTTTGGAGAAGTGGTACATTACGTATGTCTGTCCTTGTCGCACAGTTCGACCCTCCTTGTTTTATGCATTATGGGAACTTCCGAAACAATCTGCCCGCGCAACAATTGTTAATAACTAATTAACCAGAGTTAATTTGTGAATATTTGCAATTGGATAACATAGAATCAACCTCCAGCTACTTTCACATGCACTTTCTCGTCAGATTTTGTTCCGACTGAAAGATTTATAAACAATTATCCAACCTCTTGTTCCAAACTAATCTGAAAAATGTTGACAGGTGTCAGGTAAGTAAAAAAACATACGCGTGGAAAACCACGCGCGGCAAAAGTAAAACTTCTTGCAGTCTAGTAATGTTTAGAAGTAAATTAAGATTGGAAATGGTAAATAATCCGAATGAAGCGCCAACAAGATCAGGAACAACTCTTGATGCAGTATGTGCAAGACATTTAGACAAAGTTGAATGAAGAATATTTATATCATATTTTGCCTATCACAAGCTAATTGTTTCAATGATAGAATCATAGAAAATTATAGAACATAGAAAAAAATAATGAAGGATCAATTTGCGACGCAAAGAAGGAGAGCGTATGGGAAAGAAAAAGACATAGTTCATAGAATTTCCCATACGCTCTCCTTCTTTGCGTCGCAAATTTTGATCGTTCATTATTTTTTTCTATGTTCGATAATTTTCTATGATTCTATCATTGAAACAATTGGCTTGTGATAGCTAAAATATGATATAAATATTCTTGATTCAATTTTGTCTAAATGTCTTGCAAATACTGCATCAAGAGTTGTTCCTGATCTTGTCGTCGCTTCATTAGGATTATTTACCATTTCCAATCTTAATTTACTTCTAAACATTACTAGACTGCAAGAAGTTTTACTTTTGCCGCGCGTGGTTTTTTTTGTTATGACAATTTCGCATTCACCACGAAAGAACCGTTGCACTAATAATATGCATGTTAATAATTTTATTTATGACAATTTCGCATTCAGCACGAAAGAACCTTTGCACTAATATAATATGCATACTAATAATAATTTATTTATGACAATTTCTCATTCATCACGAAAGAACCTTTGCACTAATAATATGCATACTAATAATAATTTATTTATGACAATTTCTCATTCATCACGAAAGAACCTTTGCACTAATATAATATGCATACTAATAATAATTTATTTATGACAATTTCGCATTCATCACGAAAGAACCGTTGCACTAATAATACGCATACTAATCATTTATCTCTATCTACACCCAATAAGCAAGAAGTTTCACTTCTTTGTAAGTTTCACTTGATTTTTAAATAATATTTGATCCCCTCAGTGTTACAAATCCATTTGCTCACTGTCCCTCTTCCGATATCGGTAACGCCGATTTAAACGGGACCTACAGTTTTAATTAATGTGGGTTCCTAATCAGAGGAGACGACAGCTTCGTCGTTTATTTCGTTAATAGTTTCGCAGATGTTTCTTAGGGATTGTTTTTTCAGGAACTGGTAATGAGAAGGCAGCTCTATCGAGACTGCGAAAGAGACCGCGCGACAAGGGGCTAATTTTCGCTCGGGGAACGATCCGCGCAGATCAGGAGACGGCGCGGCGGAGGACGCACGAACGAGCGACGATCGCGATTCGTGGCGCGTATATTCTGTTCCGGAGAAAAGCTACAGGTACGTGCCCGAGGGACCGTCGATTCTCTGGCTTGCCTCCTAAATATTCAAAGTGTAGAAGGAGAGAGCCGCGATCGGTCACGATATCGAATTTGCCGGTCCTGTACAGAGGCAACGGAGCCAACGAAACCAGAAGAGCTAGGGGCTGCACGGTATTCATCCCCCAGAGAAGGGGAGGTAAGAGCCCGCTCTCCGCTCCGCAGCGAATCGTCGAATTGCTCCCGACAGGCACAGAAACGTGGGGCGAGGCGTGCCTCCCCGCCGGATACTCCGAAACTTTAAATCAGCCGGCGCACGTGTACAGGGCGTGCGTGTGTATCTACATCTACCTGTTGCACGTTCGTCACTCACCTTGATCGTCGAAGCCATGCCGAGGGCTCTTGGTTGCGCGGCGCTGAGCGATGAGTCCCGCTGCTTTCTCGCGACGAATCGCTGATTCACGAATTACGACAGCCTCGGAAAGAGAGAGAGAGAGAGAAAAAAAAAGAAACGATTTCGGATTTGAACGAGGAAGCACTACCCTGATGGATCGAACACGGACTCGTTGCGAACAGTGATCAAGGGTCCTCGAAGGTGGAAAAAGGCTGCTAGGTGTCCTCTCACCTCGAAATCTCGGAACGCACTGGCCCGCGAGGTACGTCCGTGGCCTTCCCTCCCCTTCTTCGACCAATAAATACGAAAGTGTGTGCGGTGGCCGGCGACAAAGACGGCACGATATATACCAGCCGGTACTCCGTCTCGGAACATCGTAGAGGAGCACCGTAAAGGTTAGAAGGTAGGGGGACCCAGACGCGCGGTGCGTGAGTGTGCGCCGTGCACAGCTGCACCGCTGCACTTTTCTCCCCTTCGCCCTTTCTCGCCCTCTTTCTCCCTCTCCTCTATTCGCTTTCGTCTTCTCCTCGCTTCTCTTCACTCCTGTTCGCGCCGTTGCACTTTCGTTACCCAACAACGAACGTGCTGCGTTTCGCCGCACGACGAGATCGTTCGTGACGCTTTCTTACCCGAGATTTAACCTCCTTTTCTCAATTCCACTTAGCGCTTCTTTCCGGTTTTGTTCTCGCCCGGAAAATCCGATTTCTTCTTTTTCTCCCACATCCGCTTCTTTCTGGTACCGGCGGCTCTTGCGATCGATACGTCACCGCTGATTACTTGACAAATCTCGCATCCCCTTTTCAGATTTCAGTTTCGCCGGCCGAAGCGATTAGCATTATCACCATTCGTCGATTTTCTCTAGCAATGAACTTGATCACTAAGCGTCTCCGTTATTTTTCCTCGGTCGCTCGAGATCTGTAAATAAACTATGTATTCCGTCGCGAGTTCGTGTCGCTAGACCTATCCGAATGCCCGACAATTTTCTTTCGATTTTCCACGATTCGGTGAATAACAGAGGGGAGAAAGGGAAAAGAGCGACAACGACGTAGGAAAACTCCGATTGAGCCACGGATTTAATGGACAGTCGACGATCTCGCGTGTTTTTTCGCTCGGAGGCGTGCGTTTGTTCAGGACGGTAACAGTCCGTCGAATTGGCGTGAACGAAAAAAGGGCAAGAGTAAGCGAACGGCGAGAGGTGATCCACCGTGAAATACGATTAAACTGTTCGTCGTAGGATAGACACCCGCCGAGAAAGAAAAGGAAAGGCCAACGCGGGGGGTCGAATAGAACGGACGAGGAGAGCAAAGAGATCGAAAGTACGTCCGTGCACGTGAACTCCGGGAAACGACAGGGAAAGAGGCAGACAGCGGGAGAGGCTGGTGAAATCGTGCCTTGTATCGATAAAGATTACAACGGGTCTGAATTCGTCGATGTACTTTCGACCGGGCAACTCGAAGCTTTTGCGGCATCAATGGGATGGATTCCTTGTCGAATGTGTTGACCTATCGTCCCCCACGCCCTTCTCCCTCTACCTCTCTCTCTCTCTCAACCTCTCTCTCCCTTTTTTCTTCGTCGCTCTTCATCTCTTCTTTTTCTCCTTTCATCCCCGAGCTACCTATCTGTCATTGGCTTCGTTCCGCGTTTTCCTTTTTCTATTCTCTTTTTTTTCGACCAGCGCGATTCTTCCTCGAGAGCCGTTTGAATAGCCGATCGTTTTCGAGGCAGTTCGATCGTTCGGACGGAACGAGTTCACCCGCCGAAGCCGGAAGGGGACAGCGGGGGAACGGGGAAGGGAATAAAGGATTGATATGGCTGATTGTCCTGTTGGTCACGTCGCGCGATTCGTCGCCCGGTCATTTCTACCCGTGGCGAGTTTATCCGACGATTACGCCGCCGGGTCGCTCGGAACCCGACGTAATGAGCGATCCTCCTACCGATAACACGGGCCGAGTGGATCGGTTCGACGATCCAAGACGACCGAAAATTCGCCGGAGAAACCGACGAGCACCTTGGATATTTCTCATCGCCTTCTTTAGCTCACGTCCATCCATCTATCCAGATTAATTTCTTCTGAATTGAGTATTATTCCAGGCTCGTGTGCGCAACTGTTTCCCAGAAGCGCGAAATGGAAAAACAATTGTATCCCGGACGACGTTTTCAGTATGAGCATTTGCGCACAGCTGTATCCTCATCTTAGACCATATGTATAAGGCTTATACATATACAATTGCAAAGTGCAATTGCACTTTATCCTTCAGTGCAACCCAATCTTTTTGTTAAGCCTTTTAGTGCCGAATGGCGATATGTCGTCGTTCACTTGCGAAAAGTGCCAACGACGATATATCGTTGCGTATGCGATGGCGCCTCACTATTCGCAATGCAAGAGAACTCTATCTCAAAATAAATTTATAAAACGTTATAAATAGTTTAATTTCGTTGCATAACAATTGTAAAAATTGTTTATGGACTTAACTTTTTGTTATATTCGATGCCGGTTTGTGCCGAGACTGTGTATTAGGCTGGACCTTAGCAAGAATCTTGTTTAGTCATAATCAAAAGTCTTTCCTTCAAAAATGACACGTCTTTCCCCCATCCGAACAACTTCATCTTTTGCAGAAATTATTTTCTTACCCAATGGCACAATTTTAGGGAGGGGCGTGAAAAAAATCTCGCATAAAAAGTTTCACCAGGTACAGCTAAGGTCCACCCTAATGTGGCACGTCTTCCCAACGTCCGATTGGTCTAAACCTTTGGATATATCATTTTTTATGAAATGGAACAATATTGGGGGGGTGCGTGACCAATATTTCATGGTCGAAAAATAAGATCCACCCTACTGTGTATACGCTAGAGCGATAAGATAGAAACTCGACACGGGGCATTTTCTTCAGACCGTAATCGTAGGATATAGATAGTAATAAAGAATATACAGGGTGTTTAATTTATCTTGAACACCTAAATTATTTCCGCTACTATTAAAAGAAAGACAAAATAACTAAATAGAATGTACGTGGTTTTAAGACGCGCATCAGATGGTAATAAAAAAAATCCTTCGAAGGTCATTTTAACAGTTTTTTCAAGGTCACTGTATTTTTTTGCATATTAACATGTATTTTTCATAATGCAATGTTGTAGTCGGTTGATACCTCGGTTGATTTAAGCGAGGAAAACACCTTTATTCTTGGGCGACATCTACATATGACGAATAGTTCATACTAACTTATACTACATTAATAAATACAAGCTAGACAAAATTTCGTTCATATTATAATAAAAATAACCAATTAATGTTACATGTTACTACATTTTCAAAATTTTGCGCAACCTGAGGCATCGCGCACAACTTTGGGATGTTGAGATTAGGGCGTCCAACCACAACTTTCTCGTGTGGGACGTTTTCGATTTCGAAAAAAATGTTTATCTAAGATCCTCATCGTGGAAAACTACTCGTGACTAACAACGGACGCGTCGCCTGTCGATCGAAAGCGAAACAACACAACGCAACGGTGCGTTGCATCATTCGGTCTCTCTCCTTTCGATTTCACCGAGTAGTAATTCGCCGCTACCTAACAAGCATAATACAAATCGAGGGGGTCGCGTTACTCGACGATACTCGGTCGCATGTAAATCCTCGACTGGCAAATAAATCTAGCGACGGGTGGATCAACGGGACCGGCTCGCCGCTAGATTAGAGCCAGAGAAGGATGGCTCGTTCCTATTTCCAGCCCTTTTACCAAGGCTAATCTCTTCCGGGAAAATTCGAATAACTTACCGCGCAATGCGATTCCTTTCTCGGACGGGGACATAAATCTCAGCTCCCAGCAGCCTCGCTCCTTTCCGGTCGGGGTGCAATTACGTTACTTTCAATTAAATTGCGCCAAGTTTACGGACCGCGCGAACGCGCGCCGTTACCTTCGCTTGATCGCGTTTCGTCTCGCGAATCGTCACTTTCCTCGCGAGCACGTCCATCGCGTCTCACCTCCCGTCTTCCAACAGATTCGAGGAAAAACCGTTCGCCAGCAAAATCTACGACCGGGACCCGCCGCGCGTCAGCTTTTATTTTCTCCCCTCGGAAACGATCGGCCATTCGCGAAACTATCGGTTTCTCGCCGATTCGACCTTTATTTTTGAACGATAAAACCGGAACCGGCGAGATCCGCGCGAATGCTTTTCCACGCGAAGAGTTTAACCCTTCGCGGTCCTATGTCCAGCGTGATCGGACAACCACCGCGGATCCCGATTTTATTTCGACGAATCTTAAGGTACGTGTCCATCTGAGAGTTTCTGTCGATAGTTGCTCTCGAGAGTACTCTCAATTTGCGTGTCCGGTTGGTTGCACTTGGAGATTGACGTGGTAAGTAGACAATGGATTTTCTACATTTATGACGGAAATGAGGTGGTGTAATTTAAAACAGTAAAAACATCCGAAAGATTTAACAATACTCTTGTGTAATTTTCAACCTATGGAGCATATTAATAAAGAAGATAAATTTCCATTTTACTCCAGATTGTTGCAATTCAGCTAGAAAATTTTTATTTTGCATAAATTTCCGCTGTCTAGTTAATAGTAGACAACGGATTTTATGCATTTATGACGACAATGAGTTGGTGTAATTTAAAACTGTAAAAACATCCGAAGGATTTAAAAATACTCTTGTATAATTTTCAACCTATCGAGCACATTAATAAAGAAGATAAATTTCCATTTCACTCCAGTTTGTTGCGATACAGATAAAAACATTTTATTTTGGAGCCATGAAAATAATTGACGTTGAATATACTGTGTGTTTCGTTTATCTGATAACGAAAATATCTTGTGACGCACTGAAGTTACGAAAAAAATTTGTTTACAAAAATTGTTTGGTATGAAGGGTACAGTCACATGGTCTAATTTTTTTGAGGACTGGAATGGTGGGGAGGGGGTATTTCAAAGTCAAATTAAATTTTTTAAATGGAATGTCCTATCTTTTATACCATAGATCAATAGAGTATCGAATTGTGAGTAGAATAGTGTTGACCTTCTATGTCCTAAACCTAATAGTTAACGAGATATTATCGAAATAATTTTCTTTCTACTTTGGACACTATCTCGTTAACTGTTAGGTTTAGGACATATGAAGGCCAACACTATTATACTAAGAATTTGATACTCTACCGATCTGTGGTATAAAAAATAGGACATTCCATTTAAAAAACTTAATTTGACTTTGAAATCCCACCTCCCCACCATTCCAGTCCTCAAAAAAATTAGACTATATGATTGTACCCTTCATACTGAACAATTTTTGTAAACAAATTTTTTTCGTAACTTCAATGCGTCACAAGATATTTTCGTTATCAGATAAACGTAACACCCAGTATAATGGCAGAGAAAACTAGCTGGGAGACTCTCAGCTATACGAATGGCGTTCGTCAGCTTACTGTTCGCTCTCTGTACACTGTGTACACTGACGAATTTTGATTCTCGAATTACTTTGACTTGTCAGATGGACACGCACCTTTACGTTTACGCATGACGAAGAACGTGCGAATTTGCCGCGGACCGCAAAGGATCGATCTCGCAGCGAGCGGATTCAAAGGGGATCAGCGAGCTCGAAGTTCGCATCGCGGTTCCCCCGATTCTCAAAACTAATTACGCGATAAAGAACCGTCGAGGGAGGCTGTGGAAGCTGTGGATGCGGCGGAGGAGAAACAGTCGGCCGGTGACGCGGCAACTTCTTCCGGTTAATAAAATCCCCGGAGCTCGGCGGAATTGGAAATTCAGGTCGACTGATTCGGGGGCTGGGTTGGAAAAACTTTAGCGATATACGTCTTCGATCGTTAACGCGTTCAGCCGAAGCGAAGCGGGAGAGCTAATGAAATCAGGCTCGACGCGGAAGAGTATTGGCTGACGCAAGGATCCAGCGTTGCGCGCGATGAGGCTTCGCGCCGATTCGACGGTTTTCGACGTTTTTTCGACGCAATCGAGGCCCAGCTTCATCCGAAGACTGGAAACTGGAAATCCCAAGGTGAAAGTTCACTGGAACGCGCGCGCGTTACGGTCCGTCGAGCGTGCCCGAGCGAGCGGGAGCGCGCGCGAACGGGAGAAAGTAGGAAAAGGCGGATGAAGCCGTTGTTGAATGGACACGAAGTAGCGCCGGTTTCCCGGAAACGATCCATTCGGCCGTTCACCTCGGGGATAAGCTACGATAAAGAGCGGGCGACAGCCTCGGGGAACGCTTACGACACCGCAACAAGTCGTCCGACGCACGCTCCACGATTTTCGCGTCGTTTGCCTCGGACGCTGCGCCCAGGCGCTTCGACATCCATCTCGACCGATCTGGACGTCGCACACTGCAGCATTTGGCCCGAAAAGTTGGCCAAAATACGATTTTCCAAGTCTTGCGTAAGATGATAAATTTTAGTTGTCTAAGCTATTGGAAACAACAGTATACCAGTTTTATTTCGTTTTTTATGTATTCATGTAGAGTTGTTATGCATTGAGTGTACATACTTTGGTAGTATGTACTCATTTTTCTCTTCGCCCGTTCATTTTTTCTTCACAGACTCTTTTAGACAGGTATATGTATAGTTTTCAGTTTTCACTTCCTCGCTGTTTGTCCGTTTAAAATTATTCAAGTTCGAAGATGACCTGTTACTTGCTGCGATTTTTCGCATTTGTAGAATTTTTAAGAAAGACATTTTGCGTCATTCAAAACTGCAAAGGTTTCTGTTGACATTGCAAAAAGAATTGGGTGCAAACGTTCTTTAATTACCACGTTTTTATTAGCTCGCTTTCTTGTCTGTCTGTTCGGTACAAACTTTTTGGTCCATTTTAAAAAAACGTGGTATTTATTAAAAATTTATTTTCATTCTTAGAAACGTCAATATTTTTCCTAAATTTTCAAATTTTGAGCTCAATGCGCAACCTGAAGGCACAACTAAAAAATTCTTTGATGAAGTTTGACCCTGTCATTTTTTTGTTCTTTGATCCTGTCATTATCCAACCACAACTTTTCCCGCGTGGGACGTTTTCGATTCCAAAAAAATGGTTTTTCCATCCGGCCAAATGTTCAATCAATGACCGACAAATTTTCCAAACAAAACGCTCCCTCATCTCTTTATATTTCGTTCAATCAAATTCTCTTCATACGTTTTGCCTCTCGCTCATTATGTTTCTTTCTCATTCCTAGCGCACATATCCACGTAAGAAGCAGGTCAGGTTGCGTGCGTAAGATTACGTCGCATCGCGAATCGGTGAATTCAACTGGTTGCGACGGCCGCAGGCAGCCCGCCGCGATTTCTCGCGGGATTCTCGTCGTCGTCGCGCCGGAATTCATCGACGATATCGTGGGACGCCCACGTTTTGCCACGCTTTCGACGGCAATCGATCGCGACCAATGAACACGTGAAAATTGCGCTGCCTTTCTCCTGTCAGTTTGAACAATCGCCGAGCGTAATTTCGTTCGCTGGCTCTCCCGTTTTGCCACCGCGGGACTACTTGCAGCGTTACGCTCGGACGCTAAACGCTAAAATCGTGTCCCCTGGATGCGTGTTCATTGCGCGGTGGCAATTTCTCGATTCGATCGTCCGCTTTATCGAACGACCTGTATCCTGGCCGTGCAACGTTGAAAGCACGATTTTCCGGTTATTTTAATTCGAGGGAAATAACGATTACTTCCACGGTGCACGCGGTCCGATTTCGAAAACGATTGCGCAACGACCGAGGCCAGAATCTACGATCTACCTGCGGCATAGTTTTCCCAGAAGCCGTGACCCGCGACGCCTCACCTCGTTGCAATCTCGAGGGAATTAAAATTTCAGTTTCTGGTTATTTTATCCCGTTCGTTTTCAATTTAACTTTTTAACTTGGAAGTTGTGACGACAGAGACGTGGTCCGAGTAGCGAAGAGAAAAAGAAGAAAGGCTTCCAGAGGGAAGAAGCCAGGAGCCAAAAAGCTTGGGAAATCATGGTACGTGGCAGCCGAATCGTTTCGTTTGTACGGTCGCGAGGAACGTGTCATGGAAATCTTCTGTCTCGACGCGACGCGACGCACCGTCGAGTTACGAAGAAAGTCCGCGTACCGGGTCAAGGATAGTTCCTTCTTCATTGTTTCCATTTTCTCGAGGACTTTCGTCACCATAGATACGCGATGTCCTGCGTCTTTTTACAGAGGTAGGGATATTCCAAATTTCAATGAAGCTAACTGAACCGAATGCGCTTGTTTTAACTGATATGTTATACACATCTACTTTATTTGTGATGACTGCGGATATTTATGCAATTTTCAAGTTTTGTAGACAAATTTTAAGAAGGTGGGACCAGATAAAAACCGATTTTCATTAGTATTAGCCTTTGTAGATCGAGATTAAATAGAAATCGTACTAAATTCTGTTGAATTTGATACTTCAGCATTTTTTGAAAAGTTTTATAAGAGCCATAAAACCATAAAGATCTGCAGTCTAGTGATGTCACAGCAAGGTCATGTCATTAATATCTCTGAATGCGTTTTAATGTCAACTAGATTTTGCAAAAAAGCAAACATTTACAAGAAAAACAATATCGGTAACCTTGAAAACTCCGGAAAAAATTATCTTGACAATTGACCTTGTGACACCATTTAGTAAATTGCATTAAAAACATTTGTCATGTCATGAAAAATAAAAGAGATCTTTAGGTGGCTACATACATATAGGTGACCACCCTGCATGCAGGGTGTCCCACGCAACGAAGAATGAGGGTCACCTTCATAGTATACTATGATCTTGACGTGACCTTGACAGTAAGGCAGGCTTGTTAAGACCTTACTGTTAAGTGACGTCAGGGTCATAGTATACTATGCCGTTGAACTCGTCTTAACATCCACTCGCACTTTGTTCCTCACGGTTTCAAGGAGTGGCAACACGAATTGGAGATGGAACGAGCCCACGACAATGTCATAATAAACCATCTTAATGCGCAAACTTTAGATGAGCGCGCAGGATAGTAGTTGCTAATGCGACTGCTAATGCCACTTCTGTCCTAAGGCTGATGAACTTCAATGGGAAAGTCTGGTATGTATACGCGCGTTCTTCGCTAATCGCAAGACTCGGTTCGATAGATATTCAACGATGGATGTCTGCCTATCGTGATCTATGTTCGTATAGACACACATACATATATGAAAGATATGATTTAGGGCCAAGACGTTCGCTACAGATGTTTAATCTATCGCCGCCCCGCTCCCCGCACGCCCGATAGAAATAAGCTGTAAGTGGCCGAGCGATTAACGGAATCGATGAACCGGTAGCAGTCTCCCTGCCGAGAGCGTCTGACCTGGATGCTCGAGATTTCCTTTTTCTCCAGGATTCAAGAGCTTCTTCAAATATTATATCTTATCGAGCGAACCCCGAGCAACGTGGAGAAATTCGTCGAAACGCGGCGCAGAGATAATCTTCGACTTCGAACGACTTCGAAGTTTTATTTTCGTTCGATCGTGGAAGCGAACGTCGTCGTTCGGACTCGATTCCCGCGACGAAACGCAAGAGGAAACGTATCTCCTCCTCCGACGACGACAACGAAGACGACGTTCTCCCCAGTTCCCTGTCGGAACTGTCTCAGGACCCGTTCTGGCCGGGTATCCTCGTCGAAATAAAACCCCGCTCGAGATAAGACAAGTTGATCGCAGTTTCGCCAACTGTATTACGAATAGCTGGGAGCCAACTGTCCGCAGTAGATATTGCGCGGAACCCATTTCCAGTTGTTAAACCGTGCTAACTTGCTAATGTAACTCAAATAATTAAAGTGACGTGTACAGCCTCCACTCTGGGGTCACAGGGAGACAACTCCGAGATCCTAATGCGGATGGAAGGTATAACGCGTGGGATCGCCGAAAGAGAGACAAGGAGAGTCACGGAGAATTTCAGCCGCGCGTAATAGTGCTGTCTAAGTAACGTATGCTCGAAACTAAACTGCTCTATCTTGGCCGAACTTCGCTCCCCTGACTTTCCCCTTGGCTCAAAAACATTCTCTGTGGAGTATGCATCGTGCAAAACGACTTTTCGTTTATAAAAAGATCGATTATAGTCACCGATCCATCGATAATATTTGAACGAGAATGTACAAAGAATTCGTATGCTGCTCGCAACACTCGAGCAACAATTTGCTAACGCGAAATACTGCGCTCTGTCGAGATCGCAGAGCAATCGATTTATCATCGTACACCCAAGTTAGGGCACATGGATAAATTAGCAGCCAAAATTTCTTGTCAGACCTCTTCGAGCCGCTGAACTCGACGAACCCCCGGAACCTCGCAAGTCTTAGGGGCTCGAAAACGACTCTTACAGGTCTCGGGAGACTTTGGTCTACCCTGAAGGACCCTGCTGGTCTCTTCCTAATTCCCCGAAACCCTTCCCTGCTTTCATCTCTATTTCCTTACAATTACAATTCTGTAGTCTCTTGCCCAATCCCTAGTTATTTGTTCCTTCTTCTAAAAAGTAAATTCCATTGAAGTTAATGGTAATAAGGACTGTGGTCGATATGTACTGTGGATAACGTTGGAGCAGAGCCGTGCCTGTTATGATACAGAGTACAGAGAGGCGATTGCATCAGACGACACCGTAAGGGGGCGGCACCTAAGGGGCGGTATAAACAACAACATCAAAATACAATTTGAACCATTCAATAATTAACTATATCTTTACGCAAGATGACGCAAGAGGTTAAGGCTCAAAGATACAGATGACAAAGCATGAACATGGTTATTACCTGGCTATTACTCAAGTCATTACAAAACTACATAGCTTTCCTGCACCGGAAAAGCACCTTCAGCTTCTACACTTGTAGGTCGAATAATAATTAGTATCAATGCGACATAAGAAATGCGGGACTAAAAACTGGCGCGGGATCCTGCGGGATTGCAATCCCTACTTGCGTCATATTGTGCATCATACTGAATCCTGTAATGGGACATTAAATGCTACGTCTATTGTACCCGATTTCTTCAATAGAATCGTATATTATTTCGTCGTAAAATATATATATATATATATATATATATATATATATATGTACGTACTTGTATGTCCACGTCCAATATCGCATGATTTTTCATATTGTGGTATCATATACTCTGCCCGACTCTGCCGCTTGTTGCTTGCACGAACGTTCGAATTTCGAATGCTTCGAGAATGCAGACGGTTGCGACATCTGTGCGATGCACCGTGTAGCATCCTCACGCGAAACAATACAACTACAGGGACACGCGTAACGCGACAATGGCGACCTGAAAGGCTGGCGTGCGTTTCCTTACTCCGTACACTTTTGACATCTCGCCAGTGTTTACTGTGTCCTTTTCGCGTATTCTTGAATGTGGAAACGGCTCGTGCTACCGTAAAATATGTGACTGGTGAAGTGCGAACGCGAGAAACAAGAAATCGCGTCGATCCAACGGTTAAAGCTAGCTAGGCGCACGACACAATTCAATGGTTTGGTCCCTGCCGAAAAAACGGGAGAGCCATGTACGCATCGATATCTTGTCAATTATAATGCGCTGGTAAGTACACCGATCGTCTTTATCCCTCTGGCTCGTGTTTATCTCGAAACCGTGCGCGCATTATTACCCATCGACGAGCACAGATAGACGATTTGGAAAAATGTGTAGGTTAGGTTGGTCCGAGAAACTGGCATCGGCGGATTTTATTTTGCTCTCTTTTCAAGGGGTTGCCTATTTTTTTTACGTTACTTTTAACGCTGCGAACGTACTGTCGTTCGAGAACACGCATTATTTTTACACGAACGACCGTTGTTTCGTAAACCCGCACCGAAGTATCCCTTATTTATATTTACATACACAGATATGTAATATGTACCTTCCAATCGTACATGTACTCATTTATCTGTATACAGTCATAAATTTACGATTATCTCGAACTTTTACAATGGTGCAACTCGAAATTTATAGAAGCAACGTTTTCACCGGATTTATCAAATACTTTATTCGAGAACTGCTCTGTTATTCAAACATACGGCATGTTGTGGACCAATTTTATTCCTAGAGTATTCTTAAGAATAGTCATCACAAGATGATGCAATGTAATGACGCGTTCCTTTCCATCTGTAAATATTAGTGGAGCAGCGGAAGACGCTTGTTGCCGAAAATATTGTGGTGCTGATAAGGCATGTTAAAATAAGGGAAGAGAGCGAGGGAAATGAGCCACAATATTGCAGGCATGCCACCCTTTGCGAGGATGCCTTTGGGGGGTATGGGTATGGGTGTGAATATGGGACCTAGCGCCCCGCATCCTGAATCTTCTGCTCACCCTCATCCACCGCCGCCACCACCCGCTGGTGCCAATCCCAAGAAGAAAAGACGTACAAACGCGAACGTTGCTCAGCCACCTCCGCAGCAACCTCCATCCGTGCAGGTAAATTGGGTTTAACTTATACCATTTGCTTATATCGCTCATTTATATCATGTAACGATAAATATGTATATTTTCAGGATTTATTACCTCCGCCGTTGACAGGGTACGGAGACACGATAGTGGCAAGTAACCCTTTTGACGATACGCCACCGCAAACCACGCCATCTCCGATGATGCACGGTGGACCGCCCCACATGCACCCACACCACCCGCATCACATTGGTGGGCCACCTATGAGGGGCATGAGTCCGTTAACTTCGATAGGCGGAATGAGCCCAATGATGCCTCACAACATGGGCAGCATGAGCCCGATGGGAAACTCACCCATGACGAACCATATGAATCACATGGGAGCCATGTCTCCCATGAACCACGCGCCGATAGGTGGTATGAGTCCCATGAACAATATGGGTCCGAACATGCCACCTGGTCCAATGAATACCATGAACAATCACATGAACATGAGTCACATGGGTAATTCTCAACTCAGCGGTCCACCCATGGGTAGTCCGATGAACAACATGAACAGTGGACCAATGGGTAGTCCAATGAATAACATGGGGCACAGTATGGGTAGTCCTATGGGAGGTCCATTAGGATCTCCTATGAACACTATGGGAGGGTCCAATCACATGCCCAATGGACCTATGAACATGAATAATATCAATAGCCATATACCGCCGAACAGCCCGTTGAATGGGCCATCTATGAACAACGTAAACAGTCCATTGGGACATAACGGATCTCAACCCCATCCAAATCACATGGCTAATAATCTGAACAATTTAGGAAGGCCAATGAACGGACCTATGACCACTATGAGCTCAATGGTGACTAACAATATGAACATGAGCGGCCCGAATCAAATAAACAGCATGAACATGGGTGGACCTCCGATGAACAATATGTCCAACATGAGTATCAGTCATCACAATCAAATGAGCCATATGGGAGGGCCGATGGGCACTATGTCTAGTAATATGGGTGGAGGTCCACCGATAGGCCATCCCATTAACATGGGTGGTTCTATGCCACCCCATGGTTTTCAAGGCCCACCAGGTATGGGACCAAAACCGATGCCAGTTTCAGCAGGAAAGGTAATTTGAACATTGTCCAAATACAATAATATCCGACTGTAAGTCTTGCAGAAAGCTTGATTGTATGTCCCTACGTTTCCCATTTCACTGAGAGGCATACCCGCGAGGGCCCAAGAAGTTCGAGCTGCCTCGGTCGCTACTGATCCAATTACAAAACTTCTTTATTTTTCATTATTTTTTGATGGGACTTTCACCAACTTATTTGTGGCATTTTTCTGATTAAAATCGATGCAAGGAACGTAAGGAAGACTCTCCGCGTCTCTTTCTTTCATCGTTCATTACACAAGTAAATATAATTGGAATTATATAATATTTGGTGTCATTTTCATTAGAAAAAGGCCACGAATGTGTTTGTCAAAGTTCCATAGAAAAATAATAAAAGATAAAGAAGTTTTGTTATTGGATTAGTTATGTTTACACTTCTCGGCGACCGAGGTCTCTCGAGCTTCGCTGTCCTTCTATACGTTCGACGCGATCTTTGAAGTCACAAAAAAATAGTGTCCCGCTTATATCTAGGTCACAACACAGAACCGAGAAACGACTTACAGCCGGACATTACTGTAATTCGCATAGAGATTCGCGGAGCAAAACAATAACTTGTTTGATACTGTTGCAGATATACCCTCCAAACCAGCCAATGGTATTTAACCCACAGAACCCCAATGCTCCACCGATTTATCCTTGCGGAGTGTGTCACAAAGAAGTGCACGACAACGATCAAGCAATTCTTTGCGAGTCTGGTTGCAATTTCTGGTTTCACAGGTACGCTGCAAGTATGTCTATCGTATATAACGTCCAGACTAATGACTAGTCGTTTTACTAGTGTATTTACTATACACACACGTATTCGATTAATTCGTTCCAGGGGATGCACAGGATTGTCGGAAACCGCCTATCAATTACTAACGGCAGAAGTTTACGCGGAATGGGTGTGTGATAAGTGTTTGCAGTCGAAAAATATACCCTTGGTCAAATTTAAACCATAACACTTCTTGACACGTCGTATATGCGACGCACGAGTGACTCTTTGTTAGCGTTTACACCTTGTAACACGCACATATGCGCGTGCGATTGCACACACGTATACACATGCGATATACACTAGTGCACGAGCGAAATCGTGCATATAATATAAACATGCGCTGTTTGTTAATATCTTAGCTTTAACTTGTTGAAATATTAGGGTATCATTGCGAGAGTGGTATCGATGATTCAGAGGACAGCAGAGGAGCAACATATGTTCGAAAGTTAAATGAAATTTTTGAGTCTGTTCATGACAAGTGGATTCGTCCGTTTAACAAAAAGTTTATTTATAACACGAACTCGAGAGGATTTTCTAGACGGTTGATTTGTTTTCTGTTACCGTTAAAACCTGAAGCATATTAAGAACAAAAGTCCAGGAGGCATGCACGTTTTTTAAAGAAAGCTGTGAGAAAAATGGAAAAAAAAGTGAGAGAGAAAGAAAGAGAAATGTTAAAAAAAGAAAGTATAAAAACGTCGAAAGGACTTCGTTCGATTTCATCGTAAACTGTTAATTGCATTTAATTCGAAAAATTGAAAGGATAATCGTATGCATATGGTAAAGCAGATATACACGCGATTGGCGACGAACGGACGCTGAATATGCACTCAGTCCGTGATGGAAAAAGAAAACGAATGTTCTGCTCCTTTCGTTGAAATTCGGATGAACGTTCCTGGTAAATTGCAAGTCGACAACGTGTATTACTTAACGAATATCGCTGTTAGACATCATGCTCGTCGCGTCGATCAAGAAAATCCAAAAACACCGACATGGTGCTTTTCGAGAATAGAAACAAACAAACATGTAGAAACGAATGAATGCACATTGAACTGTTCGAGGACAGAGTTTACGTGAACATCAGACAATTGTAAAATCGTTCACGTAACGCGATATTTTATTGTAAATGTTCGTATCTACCATGGAGTATTTGAGACGTCGGAAAAAAATCCTGAATCCAGTGTTTTCGCATAATTCAATGATTACCGAAGTATTTTGGGTCTCCGAAGAAACGCGTTTGAACAGACCGATACTGCAAACGCGGTTTTCTTGCCCCCCGAAACAACGTATTAACACATATGAAAGTGCTGCAACTCTTGTATTTTTATATTTCAAGTATTTTCGTATAAACCATGGTCAGTTATATACTTTCGAGATATGTTAGTGTTATAGTTTAGAGTATATCCAGAATGTAAATAGAAGTTTTAATACAGTATATGTATAAAAATATTTCTATCTGTTTGCGGAGATCTATCGAAGGCTTGTATCGTTAAGAGAAAGAAAGAAAGAGAGAGCGAGAAGGAGACGGTGGGGAATAAGGGAGGAGTTTCTGTTTCACCGAAGATCGTATATCCTTTCTTGCCATGGTTTATGCTGTTAATTAATTCGACACGCAACAATAACGTGTTTTTAACCTTTTCTACGTGGGTTCTCCGTGTGTTCTCGAAAAAAGGCAACAGCAGGAATTCGTTCGATCGATTATTAAACTGTCCAATATCTATTTTGCGTTGTCCGGTAATCGATGATTTTATACGAACATGATAATCGTGACCGTAATCGAACGTCAATTCCCAAAGTTGAAGATACGATTTTCGAAGTGTATGAAACACAAAACAAAGTTAAAATTTATTCTACAGCGTTTTATCCCAATCAACAGTCTCGCGGAGTACACGCTCCCAAGTGCACGGAGAACTTTGTTTTCTCGAAACCCGACGGTAACGAATTCCGTGCGATCACGAATCAAAGCTCAAGATACTACGTCAATGTATCGAACGGAGTGTCGTGTTTAGTTACAGTAACGAAATTTTTATGCACACACACACACAAACAAATACACACACACACTCGCGCGTACATACGTTACATCGCATACACGCTCCTCGTCATCGATGGACTACGAACCTTTGCGCGGTCGTAACAATTTTTACTAGACACAATACCGGTTTATTATTACGTAATTATTTAACGCGCTGATTTCGAGTAACTTTTCTCATCTAATATTGATTTGATGCGTTTAACGATTAACAAAGTCGACGGAGGAGTATTCCGATTCGATTCCCTTTTGATTTTGATCGACCGATCGCGCGATGATCCGCAGTCCGTTAATCGAGTTTCCACCGAACCGTTTTATCCGTTGGACGCCTCGGACAACCGAGCATAATCGACGCGAACGATCGACGGAGCAGAGTATAGGAAATCGAGGGGGAAAGTGGGAAGGGGAAGCGAAAATTTTAATTCCGTCAGCAGCTAACGCGAAATTAAACGAGTCCCACGGATTGTATAGTTTCCTTTTTTCGTTTTTTTTATATATATATATACATATATACATATGTATGAAATATAGCCAATTTTATCATTTTACGTATTTTCACGCCTGTATTAAACGGAGAACTAATTTCGGAAAGGTATCAGAGTCGTTCGGAACAACCGGAAGCCTCGTTCTGTTCGTCCGCTCACCGCAGACGTTCCCGTTGTTCCTGGCGATCCTTTGCTCGGCGTTTCTCTCTGTGTAATCCACGCTTTCAAGCTTGTTTTACTGTAATCCTTTTTAACGAATATTACACGCGCGTAACATAAACACAGGATCCTATAACTACATAATGCTCATACTAGTATTACAACGAATAGAGAAAGAGAGTACCATTTTTCGCGTATCTTTCTTCTATACAGAGCGTTCCAACGGAACGGTGCCACCCGAATATCCGTTTGTTTGTCGTTGCGTACAAACCAGAGATCGCAGTTTTTGAACGTGTACACGCGGTACATGAACCGTGTAGTACGAATTTAAGGATCCGTTCGGCACATTCGAACCCGACAACTGATGCGTTATTGTTTTTAGATCGAATTCTTTTCCACTGCTGATGTTCAAAGTGAGACAATAATAAAGTCGCGTAAATTATTCGACGTTATATCGCCGTATATTAACACTTTACCCATCGGAAGCCTATTAACAGGATTTTCAATAATTGTGCTGTACCAAAAGGAAGCATAGAGATTTTCTTTTACATTGCAATCTTAAATGAAACTATTAGATGACGTTATTGAGGATGACTCGTTAGTTCACAATGATAATTGCTGTCATTAAAAGGTGTTTAGCCATGTACCATAGATTTTTCAAAATTATGCAATAATCACCGGTCGGTAATGTGTTAAAATACACGGGTACACGTGTATTTAGTATTAGACGGATTAAAATTCGGATTCGTTTATTGCACGTGAAATAGGGACCTCCATTGGATTTCATTCTCGAAGCGGGCAGCGCGAAAGGAAAGAAATACCGAATAAATTAGCGGAAATAGCGCACGAAATAATTAGATCGAAAAATAATAACGTATCAGCGCCGATTGGATCCTTAAATTCTTACTACACGGTTCACGTACCACGTGTATTTATATAAACGTGAAATGGGGATCTCTGGTAGAATACACCGTTCCATAAGACGCGTACGATCATGCAAAGAATTTATTCTTCCTGGGATTCCGGAGTTATCGATACGTTTTTACATGGTACCTTGAACTTTTTCATTGATAGCTTTGCAAGACATAATGCTCCATTATGCTCTCTGTACAAGAATATCGAAGAAATGCGAGGTTCCATTCGGAAGCATATCGATTACCTTGAGATCTCGTTGGAGAACAGGCTTTAGACCGAGAAGAAATTTTGTCGCGCAACGGTAAAGTCGTCGGATATTCAGGTGATCCCGTTTCAACCGGGACACCCTGTGCATCTTGTCGTGTCGCGCGGCAGGTGGGGGATGAGGTCACGCCGGAAATCATTAACGTTACTTTCTTTTTCTCTGTCGCGGACGATTCTGTACACAAGAATGCACGGGATTAAGCTCGAAATAGTTTCTTCCGGGAAAAACGTGTTGCTCGGGCCGCGAGGATCAAAAAGAGGCTGTCTTCTCCACTCAGCTTCAGCGCTGACGCATCCATCTGGGATCCTGACAAAATTCCATTCGTATCTGTCGCGACGAAAGTTACTTTCTAAAAACTAAAAAGAAAACGAACCGAAAACCGTTACAATGTCGATCTCGATTCTTCGTACAATTACGAAGAACAGAAATATCCGATCATCGTCGATATCGGTTCCTGTTTTATCCTCTCATTTCGATGCCAAAATTCAGCAGAGTTTGTTCAGTAAAATCATAATGCAAAATAAAAATTGTCTGCATCGATTGCAAGAATTCGAAACTAAATTGAAAATTTAATAGAAGAGGAGGATTAAAATTTTTCAACAATTTTGTATATTTCAACTACTCAATTTTGCTATAAATGCATTTAGATCCGCAGTCTATTAAACAGCATCTTAACGTAACGGTTTCAAACGGTTCAGAATCATCAGCGAGAAGAGCCTCGGCGTTTCCTCGCGTTCTGTACACGCAAAGCCTTTTGCATCCTCGAAGAAACTCGACACGGTGCTGACGAAACGACACGAAACCCGCGTACAGCGATAACGCGACCTGTAAATATCCCCTTTATCGCGTCCACGAATCATTAATGCGTGCATGTGTGCCTGTTTGTGCCTGTCTGCTGTGCATGCGCGTATACGTATCTGTGTACCTACGCATGCAAGTGCGAGTGAGTATGTGTCGGAGTTGTTTCTCGTTTTTTGACTGTATACGTGTGATTACAAGAAATATCGGAAAGAAGGTCGACGAAACGGAAAGACAGCGTTCAATTGCACCGCGCGTGGTTTTTCCGCATCGAAAACTCGAAAGCGTGCGAATAATCTCCATCTGCGCCTCTTCCTCTCTGGAGAATCATTTCCGCCGAGTCCAGCCAAAGTCTCGGTTGCGAACGGTGCTCGATCTTTCCCGATAGACTAATTGTCAGGTTGTCAGGAAGAACGCCGCATCTCACGTATATTTTCACTTCCGAAATATTGCCGTTCCGAGGTTTGATCGCTAACGCTTTGACAAAGGACATCGGCTAGATTGCATTATTTTTTTCATGACTTTTCTTCTCATAAATGTTATACTATAAGACTCAAATTTTTTGAAATTGTGACAAGCGGCGTTTTTTTCTGACAACCACAGAGATATCTGTGGTTGTAAGGAAGAACGCCGCGTGTCTCGCATACTTTCACTTTCGAGATATTGCTTAGATTGCATTATTTTCTTCAGCCTTCAGAATTTGTTTCCATGACTTCTTTTCTGATAAATACGTAAATCCTATACTAGGTGGTTCGGAAGAAGTGCTGCCAGAAACAACCGAAACGGATTGTTTTTCCACTATCCCATTCCAGCACCATGAGCATACTCCAACGTCCCCCACTAAGGGTGCGAGCACAGTGGATCCGTTTTCGTCCGTTTTCGTGCGAAAAAGAGATACAACGTCGGCCGAATCGGACGAAAACGGATCCACTGTGCTCGTAATCTAAGACCGTAGACCAGGCATGGCCAGAAGTTGCTCGATCGGAGGCATTCTCAAGGAATACCCCCACTTCTCCCGCCCGCGCTTCTTGCTTCCGTGGCGGCCATAGTGCTCGGAGCAACTACGGCCGCCAAGGGAAGCGAGACGCGCGGCCCGGAGAAGTGGGGGATATTCCACGGGTATTTCTTGAGAATGTCTCCGATCGAGCAACTTCTGGACATGCCTGCCGTAGACCACGGTGCCCGTGCTGTAGACTGGTCTGGTCATCAGAGGGAGGGTAAAATGTCCTCGATTTCCCCGTTCTGGCAGCACTGTTCGAAACCCACCGTAATAAACAGTAGTTTCCGATGAAATTATGCGTTAGTGAGAGGGGGAGAGTGGTAAATGAATTTGAAACTAAATCCTGTTGTTAATCCTAAATTGTGACATGCGGCGTTTTTTCTGGCAACCACAGAGTTATCGAACTCGAACGTGCCGAACGGATCCGTATTCGCAGATTCGTGTGTACGGATCCTTAAATTCTTACGGTTCATGTACCACGTGTATACACGTGAAACAGGAATCTCTAGTTTAGATCTAGCGTTTGCCCCGTGCGAAACATCCGTCCCGAAAACGGTGGACGAATATAATTTGTTAGAAACGCGTCCTATGCGAAACAGGGCGTTCGATAAATCCAATGTAATGGTAAATCCAGCACCGGTCGTTAATCGAGGCTCGAGGGAAGCTGGAGGGATTTGGTTGCGTCGCTTCGTCGCTATCATTGTCACGGTTCCATCATTATTTTCTACGACGTCGATGTTCGTTACCGCCAATCAACTTATATTCGTTGTTAATTTTAATCGCTTCGAGTGATTGCACGTGCGTGCAAACGCGACACACGCGTCGCTTTTACGTTAAGATCTTACGTCGATCTTCGTCTCCCGGGACCTCGGAGAGACGCCGATCCAACCGAATCAAAAAACTGTAACCGGGGGAAAAGAAAAAGGAAAAAAAGAAATGGAACGTTTTCGAGTCACCGTCACACGCGACATCCGAAGGAAACACACGCGCGAACACGTTGTCATCGCTGAGCAAACGAAAAAATGTGAAAAGAGAAGAGAAAATCGCTAGACGGAACAATTTGTTCATTATTTTTTATCGTGTGAATACTGAATATATACATATATATATACACACGCGCATGTATATGTATATGTCAGCAATAAAACAAAAATTGTTATACGTATTACAGATCGGCGTGCGTATCTCGCTATTCCGGCACGCGGTCCAGGCACGCGTGCGGAATCATTCTCGTTTTCCTGCGGCGTGTACATGTTCACTCATTGTACATATTTATATGGCACTTGAAATAACAAATCCATACCATGTTGGTTTTTACATAATGTCTTCTATAAACGTCGCCCTGCGAAACATCACCTCCGGACTACCGCGGATTTTAGCCGATTCGAGGAATCGCCAGATCACGGGAGTCGACTCGAATCGAGGGAAAACAGTTACTCCCTCTCTGCCGAAACGCGTCACATGACTGAGGAGGGAACGTGGGGGAAGGTAGAGTGGGAAGACGAATCTTGATCTGGCGACTCTGCTTCGAATATAATACAGTAGACTACCGTAAAACGCGACCAGAAACTCGTTTAAAAAGACTGTATACAAGGTATTTCATAATTTATGGTACAAATTGGGACAGGTAGATTTCATGGCTGGAAATTAACACTTCACCTACCGAAAGCCTATTAATAGGATTTTCAATAATTGTGCTGTACCGAAAGAAAACATAGAAATTTTCTTTTACATTACAATCTTAAATGAAAGTATATTAGATAACGTTATTGTGTTGAAGGTTCCATTAAGAAGTATTTAGCCATGAACCATAGATTTTTCGAAATTATGCAATAATCACCGGTCGGTAATGTGTTAAGATGAAAATCAAGAATTTTCGAGAAACTTCAGGACAAATTACAATGTCAGGACTTGTTTACTACCAGAATACGATTGAAGAGTACATGAAACGCAGAGTAATAAAATACATTGACTATTTTATTACACAGTGTTCAGTATATTGTACCATGTACAAAAACGGTCGCGACAGCGGTCTGTAGTGAAATGTGTAACATCGGTTATTTACTACGGACGCGTGTGCTAGACTGATATTGAAATTGAATTTTCTCGGAAACGAAGCCTCCCACGCAATGTCGTTATTCTTGATTTTCGTCTTATTTCCAGCCATGAAATCTAGCTGACCCAATTTGTATCATAAATTAAGAAACATCCTGTACATGTTGCAGTAAATATACATTACATGTATAATACATTGCGTAAGACGAGTTACTGCGACAGATATAGGTACACAGTAATTTTAAACAATTTTCTGTAGACTCTTCTACGTAAACAACAACCGATCGTGGTTACTATACATACATGCATATATTTCGAGAGAGAGAGAGAGAGAAAGGATTTTACAGGAGAGAGTACTCTTCTCCGTTCGCCACTTCCGCATAAAAGAACTCGAACGATTTACGGAAAAATATTTTATTGACCGCAGTTCAACGCGTCGAAGATACGTAGCTCAGCTACGCCGGAAATCTTACTCGTCCTAGAAATGATCGCGAACAAACAGCAAAGCGTATCGTCAGACGTTCGTCGGATCGAGAGATTTCCGTTTCTCGAGCGTGTGCAAGCGCAACACGTTCGACAAAGTGCGAACCACATGAGCCTTGGTGATTCGATTGGTCCGCTCGTTCGAATTCGATTCATCCAGCCAGAATGTCCGCGGTATATCCGGTCGGACGTGGACCGGCGCCTCGTTGCAAGTCACTTTGAAATCTGTAACGCGTCGATACATGCTTCGTTTTATATCTCTAGTTTTCCCCTCCGAATCGAGTCGAGTCGAGAGAAGTCGAGTCGGCTCGCGTCTCACCTCTCCTACGTTCTTTGAAAAAGAAAAGAAAAACCGAGCGCGAGCGGTTTCAACACCTTTTGTTCGCGATTGCTTTTCCTGCGTTCATAAACGAAATGTCATCTGCCGGTACTTTACCCTGCAGGAATAAAAGAAGAAAGGACGGACGTTTAATCCCGGTCGGGAGCAACCCGCGAGGAATCTATCTATCGGTGGAACAGACAAGCGACTGACACCACCGTCATCTCCTAAAGGAACCCTATGGGTTTCCAATTCCACGCTGAAAGAGCTTTTTCGCTAGCCATGGTTGCCACTAGAGATACGTGTATTCAAAATACACGTGTAATTAATATAATCCGTGCAGCAGCACACGTGTTCACGTGCATCAAATTATACGTGTATAAATACATGTATTTGCAGAAAACTGAAGGTGACCTTGAAGAATCAAGGAAAATAAAGATTTGACCAAAAATTTGCTGTAATCACGTGAAAGCTTTCTTGAAACCATGCTATACCTGATGAAAACATTTTCGATCGGACTGCTAATGACGATATATTCGAGTACTCTAATTTCGATTCGAGTCATTACTCGGTCTATCGAGCCGAGTCGAGCGTTTGAATTTTCCGAGCTACTTGAAATCGACGAACTGTTTGAAAAAAAATGCGAGCTACTTGAAAAAATCAAACGGCGAGCCCTCGTAAAACTTTGATCTACTTGAAAATGAATTTTTAGCTCGTAATTTTTTCAATTATGTACTCGGATACAGTAAAGTCGCGATTCTCGTCAAACTGCCTGTGTTCTGCACGGTCAACTACGTGTGTTACGCACGCTAACTCGAAAGCTAAAGACCTGTTCGAGCTGAAAATTCAGTTTCGAGTAGATCGAAGTTTTACGGGGGCTCGAATATTCGAGCCGTTTGATTTTTTCAAGTAGCTCGCATTTTTTTCAAACAGTTCGAAAATCAAATGCTCGACTCGGCTCGAGCAATCTAATCGGGTTTAGCTCAGCTCGTAAATTACGGGTACAGCACACCCCTACTTAATTATACTGTCCAACAAATTTCAACTTTTTTTATGTTCCCTAATTACTGTTGGGCCATTCTTATAGAGTTTTCTGCGCTTATTCCGAATCTGTATATAATTTTTTCCCTGTACGCACAGTTTTTTAGGAACATGGCTTTGAATTATTATAAAAGATATTGAATTGTTCTTTGCAGCAAAAAATTCTGTAGACTTTCCCGAATACAGTGATATCCAATATTAATACATTATGATTGTTTAAACATGTTTAAACAATGATTAAAGACGGAGAGACACCACTTTTGCACCAATTTTTTAGGATATTTTTCAATTTATCTAAAAAAATAAGGGTCCAGCGGAAAATCGAACTATACCACTCGATAGAGCAGACTTTTATCTTGAGAAGCCACCCTGTCAAGTTTGGATCGTCGACGTTTTTTTCGAACCAGAAAGCAAAATATCTTCGCCCGACATGAATTGCCACCAGTGGCGCTCACCACTAGAACGGTCGTTTGCCGCTCCGTATCCCGTCCCGAGCGCCATTGGCGGCAACTCGTGTTTAAACATGTTTAAACAATCATAATGTATTAATATTGGATATTGCTATATTCGGGAAAGTCTACAGAATCTTTTGCTGTAAAGAACAATTCAATACCTTTTATAATAACACCACAATATTTGTTTAAAGTTTAAAAATATGTTTTTCTTTCAAAGTTATTTTTCTCAAAAACTGTGCGTCTAGGAAAAAAATTAAGAACAGATTCGGAATCAGCGCGAAAAACTCTATAAGAACCACCCAACAGTAGTTGTGGAACAAACTTGGTGTTGGACAGTGTTATTAGTACACGTGAATACGTGTATCCTCAATACAAGTCCAAAACCGTGATCTCTAGTTGCCACGGGTCGCCGTATCTGTTCCACCGACTCGGACACTACTTGCTTTCAAAGAGTACTGCAACGGATAATCCGCCTCCATGGCGGTTTGGCGACGATGCTGGTGACATTTGTGTCTGCAGTAGATCGCGCTCTTAGACACGTTCTCCGTGCAACCGAGTCTACCGTACAGTCCGTACTTCTTCTCGTCGACGGCTCGCAGCGTGCCGTTCCTCTTCATCGCCATGTAGATCTGCTCCAACACGCCGTAGCTCTTGATCAGGAAATCTCGCTGAGCCAATGCCGTCACGCGTTCCCGCTCCTCGGATTCGCAGATTATCTCAGGCTCGAACGAGTATAGAGCGTTCGCTGCTGCCGAAATCGTGTTCGCCGTTTGTTTCTTCGCCTGGAATTGGACGACCGACTGGATCATCGACTTCGATTACCAATCGATACGGGTAAGGTATGAGGTGTGCAGATAAGTAATAATGAATAAAAAATAATGAGAACGATCAAAATTTGCGACGCAAAGAAGGAGAGCGTATGGGAAATGCTATGAACTATGTCTCTTTCTTTGCGTCGCAAATTTTGATCGTTCATTATTTTTTCTATGATTTTCGATGATTCTATCATTGAAACAATTGCCTTGTGTGATAGCTAAAATATGATATAAATATTCTTGATTCAATTTTGTCGAAATGTCTTGCAAATACTGCATCGAGAGTTGTTCCTGATCTTGTTGTCACTTCAAAGGAGTTTCACTTCTGCCGCGCGTGGTTTTCCACGCGTATGTTTTTTGTTATTTTAAATTACACCTACTCATTTTTACTATAAATGCATAAAATCCGCAGTCTAGTGATTACTTTGAGACGTAATCTTGTGCCTGATTTATGTAACACAATCTTAAATTTGGAAAAATAGGGGAAACAACTTATTTGCACACCTAATACACCGGAGAATGACTCTGACTGTCCGACTTTGATCTTCACGAGCTTTCGTGATAGTTCCTCCACAGCTTTCGATTTCAGAGATATCGATCATCAAAGTTACGCACCTCCTAACGTACCACAATTTTTATAACGTACCAGACTGGCAATTATCGTGGGCATATAGGAGATACGTAACTTTCGGGACACTTGTCTTCGAAAAGATCAAAGGAAGATGATTCAAGTGAAAGGTGGTCGATAAACTGACGTTTGGAGGAATCGGCTGCTTCTTGGTCATAACCGCGGATTTGCTCCTGCCATGGTTGCTGGAGGTGGTCGAAGACGTCGACGTTGACTTCCGACCGTAGGCCATCACCTTCGGACTCTCCGGATGCAGCTTCGAGTCGCTCCATTTGACGATCACCTTCTTGCTCTCCTGCTCCTTGGCTTCCTTCAGCTTCGCCTGTACGCCAAACGATCCTAGTTACAGCTTGTACGTACATAATAGAGTGGATCTTATTTAGTTTTGTCAAAAATATGCTCCACAGGTTTAAAAAAACACACATTTTTCGCTCATGTTCATTGATAAAAGATAATGAAACCACACTTCAATTCTCAATTTTTTCGAAAACCGTTCGTTTTACGAAGAAAAGCAATACGACATAAAAGACGCAGCATGTCCACGTCTACAGGTTTTGTCTAATATATTTTTCGATACGGTAAACAATTTAGGAGATATTCGAGAAAAACGATTTTATCAGCATTAGATTAATTATTTCAATGTTCAATCCATTAAATCATCGTTTATCCGTAAAAGAAATTCAAAAGTCGAGAATAAGAACCACCCTAGTACATACTCTCGTATGTATAGGATATTTCGCATGATTGACCTCGTTCTCCTCCTTCTGGATCCTCGAGGCTTCCTCTCTGGCTCGCGACGCCACCGTATCCTGGAACACGGAGATGCTGTTCTGCTTGAAAAACGGCTCGTACTTCTGGGAACCCGAGCACGGATAAATCCGACGAAAATTCCCCATATGCTCGTCCTCCCATTGAAACTGTCGCTCGAGGTAATCCTCCTCCGTTTTATCGAGCTTCGCCGCCGCCATCATCGTCGAATCGTTGACACTTCGCCGAGAAGCGAACATCGCTGAATTAGTCTTTTGTCCGAGATCTCTGGAACTATCTCGAGACGATTTACCTGCTGTCTTTGCAGGTTATTCCCTGGAGCAATCGGTCCCTGACACGTCTCCTGTCTTCCTCGATGATCTTCTTCTTGTCGCACTGCTGCAAGTTCAGCATAGCGAACGTGTCCATCAGTAGACCCTCCTTTATATCCTTGTCGATCTGCGCGTCCGTGTGAAAGCTCGGCGAGTGGTTCACCTAAAGCGTTTCCATAGAGAACGTCTTCTATTATACACAACGCTCGAAACGAACAATTTCCATTTACCAGCGGAGATAAGCGAAGATCAGACAATTACGAGACTCCGCTTACAATTAATCCTTTTCCGGTTCTATGTCGAGCCAGACTCGATGTTAACTTTTGCGCCGCTGGTTGCGTATTTTTTGACTGCGGATTTTATGCATTTATAATAAACATGGGTAGATCTAATTTCTGACAGTAAAGAAATTTGAAGAATTTAAATATACATCTATACATATTATTTTTAACCTATTAAACGTCTTCAACAAGAAATTCAATATTTATTTCACTCCACAGCTTGTGTTGCAATTCAGGTAGAAAGATTTTATTTTGCACAAAGATCCGCAGTCTACTTATTTTACTGATCCACAACCCCTGGCAGAATGTTTCCGATCAGAGGCGTTGATACGGATTTTAGAGAAAACATTCACAATTCAGAAGTATAAAATATTACTTTATGGAGTTAAAACTGATGGGAAATGAAAAGGGGCTTATTGAAGAATCAAAAACAATGAAATAACATAAGCTTCCATTTATTGTGACAAAGAAACGAGAAAATAAACAAAATGTTACACGGAAAAAAGTTCCCGATTAATAGAACAGCTGGAAGAAAGTTTCCGATTCGATTTACACTGTCCAACATCAAATTTGTTCAACAATTACTGTTGGATGATTCTTATAGAGTTTTTTGCGCTAATTCCGAATCTGCTCTTAATTTTTCCCCTAGAAGGACAGTTTTTGAGAACCTTGATTTTGAAAAAAACATATTTTCTAACTTTAAACAAATATTGTGATGTTATTATAAAAGATATTGGATTGTTCTTTGCAGCAAAAGGTTCTGTAGACTTTCCCGAATACAGTGATATCAACTATTAATACATTATGAATGTTTACACGTGTTTAAACAATCGTTAAATATGGAGAGACACCACTTTTCCACCAATTATTGAGGATATGTTTCAGTTTATCATAAAAAATACGGGTCCGACGTAAAATCGAACTATATCACATGATATAGCAGACTTTTATCTTGAGAAACCACCCTTTAAAGTTTGCAAGGTCGACGTTTTTACCACGCTTATATTTTTCGAACCAAAAAGCAAAATGTCTTCGCCGCGCCGCACAGTGGGACCTTTCGTCCAAATCGGAGACGAAATCAAAGAACTTTCGATAGAAATGAGGTTGAGCGATGAAATTTTTTTAAAATTAAAGCTGAAACTTTGCAGAATATGGGAAAAATAGGGAGGTTATGGTAAGAACGTGTTTTAACGTTGAGTGGACGAAAGGTCCCACTGTGCGCCGTATCCCGTCACTGGCAGCAACTCATGTCGGGCGAAGATATTTTCTCGTTTCTTTGTTACAATAAATGGAAGCTTATGTTATTTCATTGTTTTTGATTCTTCAATAAGCCTCTTTTAATTTCCGATCAGTTTTAACTCCACAAAGTAATATTTAATACTTCTAAATTGTGAATGATTTTTCTAAAATCCGTATCTATGCCTCCGATCGGAAACATGCTGCCAGGGGTTGTACATTCATAAATAATTTCGTGGTACACATAGCAATTTTGTCTATGTTTCAACAGTGTTCTGAACTAAAACATGGAAAGCACGTCGAACCGCAAAAATCCGGATTCGATTCTCAATAACCTGCGTAGTTTCGGTAACCGGATATTAGATGCCCAACTGTAACTCGGTTAACCCTGTATAAGAGCGGGTTATAATCGGAAAGCTTTCAAACAGGGATCGTAACCACAATCCGAATCAGTTTCGGTTCTTTGTAACCCACGAAACTCTGTAACCCACACTAAGAACAGCTTTTGATTACGAAGTACGAACTTCTTTCCTTATTTATAATTATGCTTCGGTGCCAATCCGCTGAGTTTATCTACGAATCAATTTTAAATAATATTAGAACAACTTATTAATGATGTGGAGAAATTCATATCTTAGGTAATAATTATGAACGGTATGAATGTTGTGTGTCTGAAAGAACGTATTGTATAATATGTATAAGTGGAATTATGTACAAGGCGAATGCTTTTCTTTTTTTCCGGAGTTCTCAAAAAAAGTCATCGATATTTTTTTATTATTTATTATATGTATATTTCTTTTTCTTCCATATTCTAGTTGACTGTAGAAACAGTCGACTAGCTGACGACATATTAAAAAATCGAGGTTAGTATTGGGTTACAGTGGGTTACAGTAACCTTCTTTGGTGAACCGGGTTCGAGTTAGGATTAGGCGTCGGGTTAGAATCCCTGGTTAATCTAATCTCGGTCGCAAGCGTATCGAATTCGCGGGGTTCGATGGTTGGCTCGCAACAGTTATCGTTACCTCTAAAAGGTACGGCTTCAATTTCCAATCTAGCAGCACATCGAAGCCGAGCAATTCGAAGCACGCGTACGTTTTATCGTGAGTCGGGAAGCACGTGTGATAACTGTGCTTCAATATCGGGTACGCCGCCAGGATCGTTTTGATAATGATCTCGTCGATTTTCCGCCACAGTTCGTCCACGTCGATGTCCTTCACTTTCAGCCACTTGTTCAACGTGGATATCTTCCTGCGTTGAAACGGCTCTCGTATCGATAATAATATATACATACATAATACATATGTATATAAAAAAAGAAAAAAAAAAGAAATGACAATTACCCACCTACCTTTTACTGCCGACTTCGTCGTCGATAACGTACATTCGACTGTGCTTGTTCACGGCGTAGTTCGTCAAGTGCATGAACACGTTCGACGTGTTGTGTCCGGTTGGTTCCTTGTATCTGCTCGTGGCGAACCTGACGACGAACAAACGAGAGGAACGAAGAACGATGAAAGGAGAAAGAGAAAACGGCACGCGTTCTTTACCTCGTCAGACCGTCATTGTACACGTATACTCTGAGAGGGTCGCAGGAGGTGATCAGAGCGTAGATCCGAAGATCGAACTTGTAGCCGTCGATCAGAAAAGGCTGAGAAAACAGGGACCAGTGATCATTCGGATTCGAGATAACTAGACTGCGGATCTTTATGCAAAATAAAAATTATCTGCATCGATTGCAACGAATAGAAACCACAGTGAATGTTTACTGTTCTCGTAATGATTTTAACGCTTTACCTACCGGAAGCCTATTAAGGGGTAGACTCCTTTATCCAGGATTGCAAGGGTGCGGGATTCGCCTTCTCATTTCTCGATAATATACACACAGGAGTTTTTTCAGTAGTCCAAAACGCTAGATAAAACTCGAAAGTCCTATTTTTTCGTTTGCGAATCGAGGTGGAAGGACTTTCGTCAACACTCACTGCGACTATGTTTTCATTCGACCGACCGGTACGGGGACGGCCACTGCTTTTCGCGGTCAGAATTGAACCACTATCCTCAAATTTTATGATTAAATGCACCATAGTGTTGCGAGATGGTGCGTTATGATGACCAAATGACGTGCGGACTTTTCGAACCGTCTCTGAAAAATTTTCACCATTTTTTGTAGTGAATTTTCACCATTTCTATGCGTGGCTGGATCGTGTAATTCTCTATGTTCGCCACAAAAAAAAATGGAGCGCAATTTAAAATGTCAGGTCATTTTGAGACACCCTATATTATCGAGAAATGAGTAGGCGAATTCCGCATCCTTGCAATCCTGGAAACGAGTCAACCACCTTAATAGGATTTTTAATAATTATGCCGTACTAAAAGGAAGTATAGAAATTTTCTTTTACATTGCAATCTTAAATGGAACTATCAGATGACGTTATTGAGAGTGACTTGTTAGCTCACAATGAAAATTGCTGTTGCTATCAAACGTTCCATTAAAAAGTGTTTAGCCATAGATTTTTAAAAATTATGCAATAATCACCGGTCGGTAACCTGTTAATAGAGGAGAAATCATATATTGACATATTCAATTTTCAAAATTTTCCAACAATTTCGAATTTCATCTACTCAATTTTCCTATGAATGCATAAACATCTGCAGTCTAGAGATAACGAAGAACGGTCGAGCTTTGGAAAGAGTTGCATACCCTGGCCACGTAAACCTGGCAGATCATGCGTTCGGCGGGCTTGACGTCCTTCAGGTTCCTCGTTAAGTAGATACCGCGGCCCTGACAGCCGGTGTCGGGCTTCACGATGAAGGTTTTCGAGCGTCTTAGCTTCGCGTAGGCCATCGCCTCTCCGTGGCTGAAATATGTATAGGGAGACGAGGATATCCTCCGTCGGAAAATCCGTCGCGTGTCTGTCCAAGGCCGCGATTACAGTGGATTAATAACGATTACAAAGCGGAGTTCACGATAAATTTTGCACAGAAGTATTTGTTAGAGCCTTCTCAAGATGGCTGCATAAAAATTTCTTACAAATACTTGCAAATGTAAAAGTTACAATAATAAATAGGCAACACAAATCGTTAAAACATGACCAAAACACAAGGAGTACTCTAATTTATTAAAAAATTAATACTCCGGCGATTTCGGGTCCTGGATATTGAATCCGCCATTTGAAATGTTGAAATCAAATTCATATTCAGCGACCCAAAAAATATGGGAATACTAGATTTCAAGGTAATCTGACAATTTTTTCAGTGACACAAAAAAAACCCTCGATTTTCAACAAAATTGGAGTATGTGTTCGATTTTTGGGCACGTTTTGGCGATTCTGAACCACTGTGCGTCGGCCGAATCGTCCGACATGGATCCACTGTGATTGCAGCCTAACGATCGCGGTCAGCTTACTCCGCGGGGAAGCACCACGTCTTCGGGAAGAAGTTGTAGTCCCTCGGATAGAGCTTGAGCATGCGGTTCAGGTTCCGCGCGAGCAGATCCTTCCTGCATATCTCGGTCATTCCGGGGAAATGGTTCACCTTCTGGTACCTCTTCATGTCCTTGGCCCTCTCGACGCTGACGCTCAAGTCTGTCCAGTAGAGATTCCAACTGCTGTCCTCGGTGACCTCTTTCATCCCGAAGCGCGCCGCCACGCGCCTCACCACCTCGTACTTGCAGTTGCTCGTGCATATCGTCAGATACCTTCACGAGAATCCTACTTATCGCTAGAACCACGACAACCGCAACGACAGCTTGCGTACCTGCGTTTCTTCTTCTTCTTGGACTTGTTCGAGGATTCGTCCTTGCCCTTACGAGACTCCGCGTCGGTGTCCGCGAACGAGAGGTCCGCTGGCAAATCCAACCCTCCCCAAATCAGTTTGCGAGCAAACTAGAGCTGTTGCTTATGAGTAGACTGCGGGTCTTTATGCGTTTACAGCAAAATTAAGTAGATGGGATTCAAAATTCCTTCAACATCCGGAAATGGGAGGTTCCTTAGATCACTTGAAGCGACATTTTCCTTTGTAAAAATGGCGTCCGCGGCTTTGTTAAGGAATTATTAACGGAAAACCACCACGGACCAATCAGCGCGCGGCTACAGCGAACGGGGAGTCCGACTGGCGTCGCCGTTGGCCGAGCCAGAATCAATCCGATGTAGCCGCGCTCTGATTGGTCCGTGTTTTTCGTTAATAACTCTTAAACAAAGCCGCGAACGCCATTTTTGCGAAAGAAAATGTTGCTTCAAATATTCTCAGGAACCTCCCATTTCCGGATGTTGAAGGACTCTTGAGACACTCTGTATGATTCCTTCTCTATTAAAATCATTAAGGGAAGAAATAGCATTCAATTTGGTTTCAATTTCTTGCAATCGATGCAAACTATTTTTATTTTGCATGAACATCCGCAGTCTACTTATGAGTAGACTTTATCTTTATGCATTTATGGCTTCGAACAATTTTCAAAAAACACTATAAAATAAAATTCCACAGAATTTTGTACGTTCTTCATTTATTTCAGATCTACAGGTTTTGCACTGCAAATTCAACATTTTGCAAATCAATTTCACCCATTAAGAATAATGTAAAATTAATTATCTCTCTATTTCGATTAAATCATATACTTACTTAGACACGCGTGAACGGTGTCATTACTGCGAGGGAAGACTCAATGCGCTTCAATAAATATGTACTTTCGTTTTTCAAATTTATTAATCAGAAAATGGCTACAATGAATATACGTATCTACACATAGTTTTCGTACATTACAAAGTTAACGAATTGGTAATTATTACTAGACTTCGGATCTTTATGTAAAATAAAACTTGCCTGCATCGATTGCCAGAAATAGAAACTAAATTGTATGTTACTTCTTCCCTTAATAATTTTAATAGAGGAGAAGTCATATATTGACGTCTTCAATTTTTAAAATTTTTCAACAATTTTGAATTTCATCTACTCAATTTTCCTATAAATAAATATTGATTTTAAAGAAGTATTTGATGTACATCTTTGCAATAAATATATGATATATGATTAGATCTTTTTTACAAAAACTTACTTAAAAATACTTTATTTGCAGAAGGGTGATATTGATTTGCACAAGGATCAAATTGATTATATCAAAAGAATGAATTTGGAGTGCAAAACCTTTAAAGAAATTCGAGGATCGAATCGAGACACGCGTTACCTCGATGGCGGCGTCTAGGTTAGAAGCGATACCTTTATCGTCTTTCTTGTCCGGCGGCGGCGGTAAATTCCCGATCGGTTCTCGACCGTGCTTGGTCGATTCCGAGACGAACGGGACGATGCTCGATGAGACGTCAGAGAGCTTCCTGCACCGATCTCCATGTACGGCGTTGCAGAATCGTACGTCGCCGCTCGAATCGGAGTCGCTGGTATTGCTTCTCTCAACAACGAGCTCGTGTTCCCGTTCCCGGTTCGGCATCGAGGGACGTCTGCGGTTGTGTCCAGCGACGTTCATGACCGGCGTATCTCATTATTTTGAACGACACGTCGTCGTCGCGCGGCATCGAGTCGTTTAATTCGATCGGACCGGGCGCATCGTACCGTCGATTCGTTCTCGACGAACAACGCGAATCGTCGAACGCACCGACGAACCGTTTCCTTTCAGTTTTCGATTTTCGAGAATCGGTATCAGGTTAATTTCTCTCCCGACACGAGATCCGAAAGCCGGTTCCTGTCTCTCGCGAAGTCGTGGCGAGTCGCGTTTCGCGCGACGCCGCTTCCATCAATTGTTTTGCCATCGCGCGACCAAAGGGACAGCGAAACTGTCGGGAATTCGAGGATAACCGGGGATGATCGTCGACGGAATCGTTCCTGAACGCGACGGCTGAAACAGAAACGTTCCGCGGATTTCTACTAGGGATCCCTGTTTCACGTGTATACAGGGTGAGTCAGAAGAAACAGAACACCTGAATATCTTTGAAATCTGGCGACATCGGAATTTGAATGGTATCGAAGGACGCACATCGCCATTGCAATATTATTCTTTCCTGTGCCTTTTTTTCCGTATTTTCAACGTCACCAACCCATTTTAAATGGAACTGCATATTTTTTCCGTGTATAATTGCAGCCGACATCTAAACGAATTCAGCCATGTTTAAATCAAATGTTTAATATCAAGGTAATAATTTTCAGCAAATGGACCTTACACGTTGAATTTTATTTATTCCAATTTTTCGGGAAGGTCATTTAAAGGTCACATTGTGTACATGGCTGAATTCGTTTAGATGTCGGTTACGATTATACAAAGAAAAATATGCAGTTCCATTTTAGAAAAACGTTCGTGACCTTGAAAATACCGTGAAAAAGCACAAAAAAGAATAATATTACGATGGCGACGTGCGTCCTTCGATACCATTCAAATTCCCATGTCGCCAGATTTCGAATCTTTAAATCCAACAAAGGTATTCAGGTGTTCTGTTTCTTCTGTGACTTAGCCTGTATAAATACACGTGGTACGTGAACCGTGTAGTGAGTATTTAAGGATCCGTATTCACAGGTTCTTAAATTCGTACTACACTGTCCACGTACCACGTGTACACGTGTATTTTAGTACACGTTCAAAACCGCGATCTCTAGTTTCTAGCGACGCGACGCGATTCGACGCAGCTCCGTCGATATCACTGCGGCATGCCGCCGCCGTCGTCCACGCAAAACGCAACCCGAACCTATGACTCCGTTTCCCTTAATTGCAGTCTTCCCACGTTCGACCAAGTTCGCGCAGTTGCAAAGAACATCACGAACGCTCCTAAACGGCTCGCGCGTTCATCGCGAGGGTGGGATCGCCGACCCAGCGTCGCGACAATGAGAACACGAACGTCTAGACACCTGTGTATATGTTTATTGTTCATTGAATGTTACAAATGCGAGTTCAATAACCGATTGGCTCGAAGAATCGCGACAACGTCCATAGCGCAACCCCAACAGAGCGTCACGCCGCTTCCACCGTGACCATAATTGTGTATTATCTGGAACAAATATCGTAGATATTGTACAGTCGAGTCTTACGATTTATCGGATAGATGATAGACGTATTTCCTTGTTTCCGATACCGTGTATTTCTTGCCGCGAGGAGATTCGAGGACTTCCGACTCGAGGCGGACGCTGGCCCTTCCAGGTCGAAGACCCACCCACTCTTTCACCGATTCGAGCCCCTGCAGCCAAAGAATTTCCGAGAATTTCTCGAGAAATTTTGTAATTGGTTATTTCTCATTTCTCGAGAGATTAAAATATTTCTCGAGAGATTTAAATCTAGAAAAATTCTTATGAATCTCATTTATTTTAGAACATATTTTCGGAAGTTAACAAAAACATACAGTAAGGAGCATAACTGATTCCACACACTTTAAATCAGAATATGAATGGACCAAACGCGAGTTCAATTTCACTGTAAGGCTAGAAGAAATAGTTTAGTAAATGACGTGTAATAAATAAGTTGAAAAAATGCATTTGGTCGAAATTGTGAAAAACAATACTAAAAATTGATTTTTACAACTTTTTTAGTTGGCCCAATAACGAAAATTTAAAAAATGTCTTTGTCAACTGGTATAAATTATATTATACGCGCTGAAATTTCATTGAAATTGGTTAATTGGTTTACGAATTATAAACGATCAAAAATGGTAAAACTTGCCACTTTATGATATACTAGAAATTACCACTTTTGATCGTTTATAATTCGTAAACCAATTAACTGATTTCAATGAAATTTTGGGAGCGTATATAATTTATACCAGTTGTGACCAGGCACATCTTTTGAATCTTCGTAATTGGAACAGCTAAAAAAAGTGGTAAAAATCAATTTTTACTATTGCTTTTCACAATTCCGTCCACATGCATTTTTTCAACATATTTTTTACACATCATTTACTAAACTAATTCTTCTAGTCTTACAGAGGACTTATCCATTCATGAAAAAGTTGTTCTGATTTAAAGTGTGTGGAATCAGTTATGCTCCTTACTGTATGTCCTACCATCGGTCAAAATATGCTGCATTTTAATGTAGGTATTCCAATATCTCTGTTACTTGTGATTATACGAAACAATATCACAGGAGAAATTTGCACTGTTCAATAAGGTGAATATAATGGCAAAATAAAAATTTTTTGTAAATCATAGTTCGAAATTTCAAGGTCATCGTTATTTTTATTTAAAGGAGCTCATATAATTATTCTATATTGCTATTCAGAAAAAGAGACAAATCCAACGATGTGTCATGTTCCATAGTTAAGGTGAATTTCACAATTTTCAAAATTTTCAATTTAAGTGTGCCACGTCATCCTTTTATCCGATCGATCTCTTTTGCACAAATATTTTCTCACCTAAAGGAACAATACTGGATAGTTGCGTGCATTGTATCTCGATAAAAATCTTTCTCCAAGTATAGCTTAGGTCCACCCTAATTCTCGAGAATTCTCGAGAAATGGAAAACGTTGAGAAATCAGGAACACTAGATAGATTGCTATTGAGGGGTGGACTCGTTTTCAGGATTGCAAGGGTGCGGCATGTGCCCTCGATAATGCAAAGATGGGGTTTTTCAGTAGTGAATAGCGCTAGATAAGCCGCGATCGCCCTCAGAAGTCCTATTTTTACGTTTACGAGGCGTAATTTGCATTATTTGGAAGCATACAGCTGCGCGTGTAGCTATTTTCATAGAGTTGCGACAGTTACGTGCTGCCGAATAATGGAAATTATGCCTCGTAACGTGAAAATAAAACTTCTGAGGTTTTTGACTACTGAAAAACCCCATCTTTGCACTATCAAGAAATGAAAAGGCGCATCCCGCACCCTTGCAATCCTGGAAACGAGACTACCCCCTTAACACTAATCGTACCACGACCGGTCAAATGACTGGTTTCATATTTTCTATTTTACCACGTTTTTATTAGCTCGCTTTCTTGTCTGTCTGTCTGTTCGATACAAATTTTGCAAGCGATTTTAAACTAAGTTCCGCTAAAGACTTGAAATTTTAAACATAGCTCAGAACTGGATGACAATGCAATATTTAAAAAAATTTTTTAGAAAAGCCTATGCGTTTAAGAAATATAAACTATTAATTTAACCGTTACACCTTCCCGCGCTGACTCATCCCCATTCATCCCCACTACATGTCTTTGTTATAATTTCATCAAAATGTTTAAAATCAATTGTAAAATTTCACACACACAAGACTAAAAAGCAAAAAATAATTATTTAAATAAAAATAAATTTTTTAAAAATACCACGTTTTAGAACGGACTGAATAGTGTAAAATAATTTTTCCTGGCCCCATACAGATTCCTAACCCCATACAGGTAGTCCTGAAAATTTGTGATTGTGAATTTTTGTGTAATAGCTATGAAAATACTTGTAAGATTTAAAACGAAAAACGTGGGGCGCAGATAATAGATAATTGATGCATGAATAGTTCACCTAAGTCACTAACAATTTTATTGCACTGCAATTGATATGAACTGTTGTGTGTGTTTTCTCAAGGGCAGCTACTCTCTACACTCCGTACTGTATTATCTTGAGCCCCACGTTTTTCGTTTTAAATCTTACAAGTATTTTCATAGTTATTAGAAATTCACAATCACAAATTTTTAGGACTATCTGTATGGGGTTAGGAAAAATTATTTTATACTTTTTAGTCCGTTTTCTAAACATGATATATATTTTTTAATTATTCTATACTTTTTAGTCCGTTCTAAAACGTGGTGTTTTTAAAAAATTTATTTTTATTTAAATATTTCGATTATTGAAATTATAAAGATGTTTCCATTAGAAATGATTACATTTCTTTATTCAAGCACATATTCTTATCAAAATTGTGAGAAATCTAAATAAGTTCAGCCTTGTAATTTTTACAAAACAATGTATATCAGTCACCTTTTTTACTCGGTACGGTTAGTGTTAAGATTCCTCGAGGATCGATGGATCATCAACGTTACCTTGAGGGCGGGCAAGATTCGTCTGCACCCTTCATATATGAACTCCGAGTCTTCCTTCCGTGGCGTGCAGTCGTAGTCGTTCTCTTGATGCGTGCCGCCCAACACCATAGTATTGATACTTGAAAAAAAGCAAATAGCATTCGATCAGGCAACCTGACGTTATCGCGCGCAAATACAGCGTTACGGTACTGTGTAGCGATTCGTTACTTTGGAATGACGTAGTGCGAGTCGTGGTCGTCGACGAGGTGTCCGTGCATCGCCCAAGGCGCCGTCACCTTGAACGCGAAAATCCGAATAGACTCTCTTCTTTTCGAGTATACATATTGTACATACACAAATACACACCCTGGCGACTTGACCTCTGATAGCCGTAACCGTGTTATCGGCGGCGAGCAACCGAGCGCCGAGACCGCTGCAATTTATTACCAAATCGTATCCATCGTCGTCGATCAGCTCGTGCAACTTTTCGACTCTTCTCTTGTGAAATTGACCGCCCGCTGCGACAAACTTCTTCATCAACCAAGGCAACGCCGTGATCGGCTCGCAGGTGTACGACAGGAACATCCATCCGTCCCTGAAATCGTTTCGAATCAGACTGCGATCGCTGTTCTTTTGATTAACTCTCGAGTGGAGAACCAAAATCTACAGTTGTCCACTTAAAAGGATAAAGATACTTACTTGTAACTCGATCCATGCTCCTCGTTCAGTCTGTTCAAGTCTTCGGATGAGAGCTTGCGCGCGCCATAGGCCAGTTTCGTCCAGCTGGAGTCAGCGTAGCCTCGAGGATCGCTGGTTACGCGGTAAACTGGTAGCAACGAGATTCCTATTTCCGGCGCCTGGCCAGATCGCCAAAATCCCTCGAGCCATCGAAACGTGATGCCAGCCCATTTTCTATAGAGGTACCGACCGCGTGTAAGCTATCGTACGTTACAAAGAACAGTCGGAACGATTCAACCCTTATGTAGCCAATCAAAATGTAGTACAGACTCCCGTATGACGCCATGAAGGAATTGTTTAAAATTACTGTGTGCATCTATTATATATCGTTTTGTGCATCTACATATTGTACATTTACTGCAACGTACAATACAGTTAGGAGCAAAACTGATCACTAGACTGCGGATTTTATGCATTTATGACAAAAATGGGTACGTACAATTGACAGCAGTGGACATATCAAAAAGATTTAAGGACATCAGTGTATTATTTTCAGTTTAATATGAAAATTAAGCTTAATAAAAAATTTTTATTTGGCTCCTGTGTCTTGCAATCAATGCAAACATTTTTTATTTTCCATAAAGATCCGCAGTCTACTGATCACACGCACTTTAAATCAGCATAACTGTTTTATGAATGGACCAAACGACTTTAATTTCTCTGTGAGGCTAGATGAATTGGCTTAGTAAATGACGTCTAAAAAATATGTTGAAAAAATCCATTTGGTCGGAATTGTGAAAAATAATAGTAAAAATTGATTTCTGCGACTTTTTTAGCTGGGCCAATAACGAATATTTAAAAGATGTGTTTGGTCAATTTGTATAAATTATATACGCTCCAAAAATTTCAGTGAAATTGGTTAATTGGTTTACAAGTTATAAACGAAAAAAGTGGTAAAAAGGCCAGAAATCTTGAAAAATTGAAATTTTTACCACTTTTGATCGTTTATAACTCGTAAACCAATTAACCAATATCAATGAAATTTTCGGAGCGTATACAGGGTGTGTCCGTTAAGTTATGTCACCATTTTTTAGGCATTTCCAGTAGTGCAATTAAAAAATGTGTTAGACAAGTTTCTCAGTACTTGGTGAGCTACATGTTCGCATATTCTTAAATCTGGAAAAATGCTTTTTACGTAAAAAAGTAAAGGTCACCTTGACTTTTGTAAATGGCACAATATGTTTTGGACATCATAGGATTGTTTTTGACGTCGAGACGAATTTAACAGTGTACTGTACTATGACCTCAAACTTGAAAATTTTCTGCAAACGTAATTTTAATGGAAAATTATTTCTTACAATATAAATCAAGTTACATCAGATGTTCGAACTGCGATCCACCTTCTATGATACAGAACTCCGCTCTATGTGTTAGATTTTTGTATTATTATTTTTGTATTTTTTTTTTTTTTAGTTTAGAAATTTAGTTTAGAAAAGAACGTATGTGTGTGTGTGGTCCAATTCGTTGGCCACCGCGTTCTCCAGATCTGTCTCCGTTGGATTTTTATCTTTGGGGATATCTGCAATCTGTTGTATACGATACAGCAATCAATAATGTTCAAGAACTTCGATAATCGCATAACAACTGCATGTAATAACATAAACCGAGACGCCCTAATTATGGCGACAACGAAAAGTCTAATAGAAAGAGCGGAGCTCTGTATCGTAGAAGATGGATCGCAGTTCGAACATCTGATGTAACTTGATTTATATTGTAAGAAATAATTTTTCATTAAAATTACGTTTAAAACTGCGCCTAAGTCTTGCTCCTAACTGTACACATGTGCCCATAATTATGAAAGTGGTCTAAATCAAAATTTAAAAATAATAAGTCGAGTTACTTCACATCACATTATTTCAAACTAATGTTGAATTTTAGATAGTGCTTGTTGGGTCTCAAACAGACCGAACGTGAGAATTAGACACGGTCGGCTGCAATATCTCGAGACACTCGACGCGATGCAACGATCCCAGAATTATTTGGGTGTTATCGGACACCACTTCGAGACCACCGTGAGCGTAACAGGGAAAAGCCAAACAAGCACGTGTAATTTCTCATATCTTTCTCACTTGATTCATCCTAGCCAAAACATAGTTTTATTGAAACACACTCCCATTCCGACGACCAAAACCCACCATCCCCTCAGCAATTAAAATTGATTTTGCAGCCAACCAATAAAAAAGAAAATTAGAACTCAAGAACACCTTGAACCGTTCACAAGTAGCTAGCATACTACCATCTCGACCGAAACCTTAAGAACGTTGTATACATACAGTGACTCCCATTAATATTCGGACGCTCTAAAAAACGCGATAATCTTTTTAATATTGGACTATACGATTCAAACTTTTTTCGGAAGCTACAGCACTTAGTTCACTGCAGGATGTGAAAAGAAATTTTTTCGAAAATTGCAATTAGTCGGAATTGTAGAGAAAATACTAAAAGATCCATTTTACAACTTTTTTATGTGGGCCTATATTGAAAATTTAAAAAATACGTTTTGTAGATCTGTGGGAAGCGATGGAAAGCGATTCTTACATCTTTCAATGACTGTCATTTTTCCCTGCATCAACCGATTTCGATGAAACTTTCACAATGCATATAACCCACACAGATCTACAAAACATATTTTTCAAAATTTCAATGTAGGCCCGCATAAAAAAATTGTAAAATGCAACATTTAGTATTTCCTCTACAATTCCGGTCAAATGCAATATTTGAAAAAATTTCTTTCCACATCCTGTAGTAAACTAATTGCTCTAGCTTTCGGTGTTTTTAAGAGTGTCCGAAGATTAGTGGGAGTCACTGTATATTGTTAAGTTTAAAATATATCTAAAAGTGTTGTCTTCCACAATTTTAACTTACTGTTCGCTCTCCGAAAGTTTTTCGTGAAGCTTTCCGCTAGCACTCTCAATACCGTATACACTGACGAATTTCACTCTTGTGAGTAACTCGCGATAGTTTTAATGGACTCGTACCTTTGCAACTACCGAAATTCATCTGAGAGCTACACGCATGCAATTCAAATGGCCACATTCCTCAGAGGACTTTCCGACAGTTGACTCTCACGTCAATCTCCGAGAGCAAAACATTTCTGAAGTAGTATTCCCAAATGGACACGCGCATTGAGAGTGCTCTCGAGAGCAACTATCGACAGGAAAACTCTTAACACTAAAACTACCGAGCACTGAAAGCGATTAAAATGTTTTAGCTGATAAATTGACAATTTTTATTGCAAAATATGCGCTTGGATAAAGAAATTTATCGAATCATTTCGTCATAATCCCAATAATTATAAAATTAAAAATGTAAGACCGGTCATTTCACCGGCAATGGTAGGTTTAGTGTTAAGCTCGGATACTCACTGTACTTGATCGACAGGCGTCTCGCCGAGAAGGTAAGGGCTCCAAAGCCCGGCGCTCCCATCGCCAGTGGTATCCGGCGAAAACTCGTCCGCAAAAACGCACACCTCGAACCGCGGGAAAGCGTTTTTCACCGCGAGCGCACTCGTCACGCCAATTATTCCAGCGCCGACCACCGCCACTCTCATCTTCATCGAAACGCCACTTTCCGGGTCTGTTACATTAGTCCGCGAACGCGCAGCAGCAGCAACAGCTTGTACAGAGACAGAAAATAACCGAAGAAAAAAAAAGAAAGTTTTTCTCCGAGAGAGAACGATAACCTTCTCGCGCGAAGTCACGCGAGAGATCAACCAGCTCGGTTCGATAAAACAATTTGTTGTATTTGCACGAGCTTTCGCCAGCGACGATAGTCGAGTCAAGACCTCGACGGCGAATGAAGCTCCGAATAAACTCACGAGATTTCTCATATTTCTAGCATAATGCCCTCGTATCTATCGGCAGTATTATGCTAGAATATGGGAATCGCGAAAATCAGCGAGGAAAGAGACCCGACTCGATGTACATAGATCCATGCCCCTGTCCTGTCGATCTTCAACTTCTCGGATCCAACGATGATCGTCCCGCACCGCGCTGACGGTAAACGGAGCATAATACTTTAAATCTCGTGTCTCAAAGGTCTTATACTCTGCTTACCGAAGGCGCGACGCTTGATATTCGAAATCCACGTGACTGCAAGACCCTTCGGAACAGCCGAGGAACAGATCGACATTGTTTCAGAACAGGAAAACATGGTTTCCGTTTACTCGTTAACCCTTTCCACTCGGAGCTATTTCAACTCGAAAATTAAACATTTCTTCCTAGCTTGAATATCTCCATTCCCTGTGATTTTCTAAATTTTGTGGATATGAATTTGGTATAATACCTCATACAATACCTAAATGTTTAGTAAGTGATCAGTAGACTGCGGATTTTTATGCAAAATAAAAATCCGCAAAAAATTCTTTTCCTTGAATTTGTTTCTTGTATAAGCAATATCTATAAATATTTGTTTCTTTTATAGGCGTAAAAGAATTACAGGTGTAATTGCAAAAAATTGAAGGTGACTTTGAAGAATCATGTAAAAAATAGAGTCGACAAAAAATTTGCTATAATCACGTGAAAGCTCTCTTGAAACCATGCTATATCTCATAAAAACATTTCCGATCTGACTGGTAATAACTGAATAATCTCTACTGATCACGATTCGTGGTTCACCCTAAATATTAGATTGAAATAAATCCCACATCTATCCCCGGGATTGCAAGCCCTGGACACTCTACGTCTAAAAAGATTGATAATCTCGGAACCGATAAGCATTGGCAACTTTACAGCTGTCAGAAAGTTCCGCTGCAAGTTTCCACGGCGAGAAAATTCCAATTTGAACGAATCGAACGTACCTAGGTACGAGATTTCCCTTATCGAACCAAAAGTGGAGTCCTGAAGTCTGTGTACAGGCACTGGCAGTCTGTGGTTCGTAGGAATTCTTGCAACGCGGGACCTCATGGTTGCGCGACACATGTGAACTTCTTTAAATAATAAATGGTTGATTTATCTCTCGCGCCGATTCCAATGACACTTTGCGCGAACCGATCGTGGACGACGAGCTACGAATGACGAACAGCTCGCGGAAGAAGGGAGGTTTTCGATGCGGTCGTTTGAGCGCGCGATCCATGGACTGACAATGAGTCCTGAGTCCTGAGCCAAGCCCCCTAGTACGTCGTATGTCGTGTGTCGTATATCTCGCTCGCAGAACGCGTTTCACCGAAATGGCTGATGACAGTTCACGATACCGAGTGTTTGTTTACAACGCATACGACTGCCTTAGACATAATACTGCATATAGCCCGGAAGTGATGCGATAAAGGGTGTATGAGGGCCGCGGAGATCGCTGGTTTTTCCGAGGGACACTCACAGTCGGAACGCTCCAGATCGATGCTTTTTTTTATCGCTTATTCTCATAGATAGATCGACACTTTGAAAATCTAGTAGTACAGTCAAGTCGCGATCTAACAATAAGCCGATTCTTGATTCTGTGCTGCGACAGAGATCGCAGAGGGATACTATTATTTTGTGGCCGTGACAGAAGAGGGCACAATGTAAACACGGACCGTTTACATAAAATACGTAATACCGATTCAATTACGTAAAAACTTACTTATTTTTAATGAAGTTTTACCAATATATTTGCCACATTTTTCTGATTAAAAGAACACCAAACGAGATACAATTTGACCCATTTTTACTGTACATGTGAAGCATAATTTATATTTTATCATATATTTATAATTACATATGCTGTATATAGCATATGTTTACATAAACGACTTAACATCTCGAAAATATGTTCTCAAAGAATTAGATTAGTATATTATCAGAAGTAATAAGAAAAATGTCACAAATAAGTTGGTGGAAGTCCCATCAAAAAATAATGAAAAATAAAGAAGTTTTGTTATTGCATTAGTAGTGGTTCAAATCTTAGTCCCTCGCGGGGTATGCCCCCCAGTGGAAGGGGTAGGCGAACTGGCTTAGATCGGAAAGCTCCGTCGCGCTTAGATCGCGATTTTACTGCAGAGAGTTCCAACTTGTAGCTCGCGAGCCATACGCGGCACGTTCCCCGCTTAGGCTCTACTCACCCTCTTAAACTTCATCGTTGTCGTAGAATATTTTTGTCTCAATTAACACAAAACAGTCGCCACCATAGCGTCCAGTGTCCCCCACCAACTTCCGTCGTTACTTACGAAAGGGAGGTTGGTTGAGGAAGTAAGTGTTTTGTAGAAGGTGGAAGGGGTAGGCGAAGGGACAGTGATCGTGGAGATCCTCAGTGAGCTAGATCGCGACTTTACTGTAGTAGGAAGAGGTTTCTCGGAGGGGAACAAGTTGGAACTCCCTGCTTTACTGTGTACTGTGTACTCGAACAACTAATTCTAACGATTCGAGCAGAACATTCAAGAAGCCTGAAAAATTCCACTCGAAAGATCCGAAACAGTTTATTCGTGATCATTTTTTATTTTGATAAAGATTTTTCACAGGAAAATCGTAATCCGGAAAAATTGTATACATTTGTGTTTCAGTTTGTCATTGTGTTTAAAGGTACGCTTTATGTTAAGTTCAGCATTTTTTCAAACGAACCATCCTATCTGTAAATACCAATAGCGTTATAATAATAACGAACCGCAAGATAATATTAGCGTTATCGCAATCACCGGATCTCCTTTTGGGATCACCGTCAGGGTGGCCGGCGATTATTCAGAAGCGTGATCAAGTTCCACAGGTTCAGATAGCAGATACCAAGATGTCTTCGGTGTCTGTTATTCAAGAACATTATATCGAAACGATACGTCGGTGTTATATCAGGCATTGTTTTCGAAAAAATGCATTTGAAAATGAATCGGGTGCGATAAATATGTCGTGATAGATTTTGTCTGAAAACTTTTTCTTCTACATCCTATGGTTTACACCCCCGTTCATTAAGTCACCGGACACTTATTCATTTTGGATGCAGACGATTTTTTGTTATTAGAGGATCTATATTATGAGATAAAAATAACTTTTTCTAATGTGGGAAACATGTGAATCAAATTTGACCAAAATATCCCATGTTTTCTAAATTTTAATTATTATTCTTCTACTCAATCTCTTTTTTCCAACATTTATTCAAATAGTATATATGTATATGTTTAATTTTGCATTAAAATATTATCTAGCTACATCTAATCTAAATAAAACGATAAAATCAAGCTGGAAGCTTGTATTCTTTAGTTACCATTTTGTTAAAGATAAGTATCCGGTGATTTGTGGACGGGAGTGTACGTAATTAAAGAGAACTTCTCCTCCTGGAACCTTGATAATAGATAAATTAAAGGAAAACAAGATTGGGATCAGCAAAAGGATAGAAAGTGTCTGGATCAATCGAGATGAATGCACGATAACGTATCAAATGTATCAGCTTATCTGACGTAGAAACATCGACGGGACTCGGTTAATATATTTTTATTTCGTACGAAATACTCATCTCAAATACTATTCATTTACACGTTCCATTGGGAAATTGAAAAGAACATAGATACTTTATAATTTTCAAGCAGTACAATTCGATCTTTCCGTAATAAATAACTACACGCTATCACTCATAAGTTTTGCGGGCGCTTACGTTAATACGCGTGCGGTAAAGGCGAACCTGTGTCATGAAAACGTCATGTAAATGATCAAAGCGGAGTATCGCTTTCTAATTGCTTCAAACTATTCTCTAACTCTTTTATTCTCATCTATGATCGATAATCTTTCGATCGATCGATCGAATGCTCGGTGACTTACGAGTGGTAGTCTGCATAGAAGTATATATATATACAATAGTATGAAATAGTTTATATGTTATAAAATATAAAAATATTGAGTTGGTGGGAAAATAATGTCGACTTCCGATCATGCAAGGTAAACGGTGCCGAATGGCTTACACGTTGCTATGTACAATGAATTTATTTCATCATGGTAGCGCTCTACGTTTAAAAAACACTGGACCCTCAAAGGCGGTATAAATTGAGCAGCATAAAAAAAAAGTCTGTATAAATTTAAAAAACGTGTACATGCAGCTACTTGTGCAAAAATCTAATTATTCTACCACCTCTCTCGGAAGTTACGTAACAGTATACATATGTATATGTATGTATATATATAAATGTTTACAAAAATCATAGACATCCACAATGAACTAAGCGAGACGATAACACAATTGTACGTCGATGTACCTGTGAATTTACAAAACCAAGATTATTGTCCCACTGACCCAACATAATATACAAAATGTCTGTATTTTATGTGTAAATTTATCAGAAAATAATAGAATTCTTCGTCTCGCTATCCGTGTAGCAAGAATATAGAAACCTGGAATAGAAGATTATTTGGAAAACTGTACGTCCATATCCGTTGATATCAAAATTAGACAATCATAGGCAATGCTTCTAACGCACAGTACCTTATCGAATAGAACGTATTGCAGTATACATTCTTATAATTAGACTGCGGATGTTTATGCAAATTTTAAGAAAATGGGAACAAATAAAATCTTATATTCAGTGGTAGTAAGCCTTTGTAGATCCGAAATAAATAAAAATCGTATTAAATTTTGTGGAATTTTATATTTTAACATTTTTAGAAGCCATATAAATGCATAAAGATCCGCAGTCTACTTATGTTACCGACAAACACGGTTTCAAACTATACCAAGAAAACGACTACGATTGCGTCTGTAACAAATTTGATCGGAACGAATACTAATTTGTAAACTGCAAGAGTTGTCCAAATATGGAATATTTCTACTAGCAGTAAGCTACTTTCGAAATTGGTATGACAACTCTTTCTCCCATAGATAAACTGTTTATCACAGACGGAATAAAAATGATCGATCATTAAAATCATAATAATATTTCAAGAAAGAAGAATCTCATAAACATTTGTGTTATGCCAGTATAATCTCTAGTTTCAAAGAAGCGACGATCCTTGCGCGTCGAGTATAAATTATAACGATTTTTATTGCGACTGTTTACCTATTTGAAAGGATATAAACTGTTTAAGTAACATCTAACCGCTCCAAATCAGTTATTCGAGAAACTATTATTATATAAATTTAAATTATATTAAGTAATTTGTGTGATGTGTTTCCCCCGCAATAATTACATAATTACATGCTATAATCCTGTTATCTCATCAGGTCTCGAAATCTATCCAACTCGTAGATGCTTTCCGATAGTCTGTGGAAACAAAATATTGATTTAAAGATCGTGAACAATCGAACTCAGTGTACCAATGTTTTGTCAAACAATATTTACCTTCCAAAGCCATTTATAAGAGCAACGATCTCGCTTCTCTCTAGATAGAATTGTCGTCTACTAAAGTTATGCAATGTTGGCTCCCATCTATCGAACTTTCCCGAGAATAAAATTTTCAATGCTGTGCCCAACCCTTGTATTTGAAGTTTTCCCCAAAGTTTACACTTGTCGCATCCTACGCAATCCATAATGCGAGAAATATTTCGGAAATGTTGCCTAAACTGTTCTTTCAACAGTTGAGCCTCTGCACCACCGGCGAACATGACGCTTTCGTTAAAATGTTCTGGAAATGACCTAAACGATACACATCGATTAAATAAGTATATGGTATACAATTGGTATATAAGTTCCGTATTAATATGACAATTAAAATGTAACATACTTGACCACGCCTAAAATATCATTTATCGCTGCGCGTGTATCTTTATCTTGTACTTTGCTGCCAGTATAGTACTCTTCACGTTCCAAGTATGGTGCAGCTTTAACCAGAGCTCTTAACTCCAGTAAATAGATGAAGTATAAGTTTTTCAACCAATTCGGACCTTCGCCTCCAGTTGTGTCCGGCGAAAATCTTCTTTGAAATTCTTCTAATTTGTGGCCCCATTGACCGCCGTGCAGCATTGGATTATCTTTCGACGACAATAAATATTTCGCGCACAAATGAATGTTAATGCTAGCATGAAGACCCGATATAACGCGATAAAATACCCTCTTTTCCAAGCACATTCCTGAAGCAAAAAGTATGCGTGTTAAAATAAACTGATTGTTTCGTTTAGAATACGTAAACATCGAGTGAACTTGCCATTTATTTTTGAAGATTGAATATAAAAACCAGGTGAATTTTCTGGTCTGAAATTAAACGTACAATATACAATGAAATTTTTCCTTTTTTCGAAGGATAGAATAAACATACCTAAAGCAATTTTCCATATAGACACTGTGCCATATTCTATGTGCACTGGGTCCTTTGTAGCCTGTATATCTCTCAGGATTAAGCAAAAGATCCACATATTCTCCGGGACTAGATTCCTCCACGCAAAAGTTATCTTGAGCGTCGTCGTATTGCTTCCACAACTCGAAATCTTTGTAATTTTCTGAACTGGAGAAATATTATTATTTCGTAGCGCAGAGATAGTATCTATCTAAAGTATACAGAAACTTCTTTACCTAATGGTTGTATTCAGATAACCGAGCTCTTTGTTATGATCTTTAGCACTACGCATACAATCGTTGAATTGAACATTGGCTTTATATTTATCCACAGGACTTTCATTGAAGTGCGTATGCCTGAAGGCATCTCCTTTCAGTCCATCTGGAATGTCTTCCTGCAAGCAAAGAAACGCTTAACGTTTTGTTTATCAACTTTCTTAATGTAATTCCTGAGGCACTCACTTCTTGACAGGGTTGCACACTGCAATGTCGCATAACGCATTTGCTATCATCCGCCCAAAAGGGACACACCTGTTTCAAATTGATTTTATAGAAACGAAAATAATCTCTGACTAGAAGACTCTGAAGTCTTGGATAAATCTTTTTATTGTTAAAATAATCCACTGTGTCCACATTGCAGCTACAGTCGTCTATAGAACCTTTCAACTAAAAATTGACAACAAGTATTATTAGATATAATAAAGTATGTATAACACACATTTATCTAAATTAACATCCAACTCAAAAGTATTGAAACTAATAATCCATCGGGAGAATGCTACCTGTATACAGGGCGAGTCTCGTAGACTGTGGATTTTTATGTATTTATCAAGAAATTGGCTGGGTAAACTATAAAACAGTAAACGATTAGAAAAATCTGAGAATATTGTTACAATGTATTCGATGTAAAAAATCTATTATGCGATGAAATGAATTTAACTCCTGCTGCCCATGCAAAGTAAGTTATTTGTTGTACGAAAAAGTGTTTCGAACAAAAGTTGCATGGTTTCCTGGGGGACATACAGTACTCTAATCTGTCTTCTATTACTTTGCTTTTTTATCGAGATATGAGAGTCATCTCCAGTTATCTACTATTACTGAGATATTTTTAAAACAAGTTTTATTTTAAACAGTGTTCAAAGTGCTATCCATTGCAGTCAACGCACTTGCGTAATCGTTATCAGTGAGCAAAGAACTTCTTCCAGTGTTTCTGTAGCTGTTGCAGCATATGCACTAATAATATATCCTCACATATCTTTAGCTGTCGTTAATAGCTCACGATAAACTTCACCTTTTAATGTTCCCCAAAGGAAGTAATTGCTGCCACATCCGACCCAACGATTAGGAAACATTCTACTTAATAATTACAGCGGTTGCCGATTACTAAACATCATAATAATTGGACTGTGGATCTAACCGGAAACATGTTCACAAACACAGCCTGCCATCGCAAACAAAGTCGTGTTACGAATCACGTTGATTATTAATTTGAAAATATCTCAGTAATTTTATTCATTTTAAGTCCCACTTTACATAATACTTTTTTACGTAGAATTTCATCATTTATCCGAATTCGAGAAAAAATATTAGACATTCAATTTAAAAAACTGAAGGTGACCTTCGTATTTCTATAAAAAAGCAAAGTAATACAAAACAAATTAGAGGACTGCATGTATCCTAGGAAACCATGCAACTTTTGTTCGAAACATTTTTTCATACAACAAATAACTTACGAGTTATTTGAGACTCACCCTGTGTAGCCATCTGTTTGACACATCCCATCTGTTCGACGGGTTATGTTTATACGTTTCTCACAGGAAAATTTGAACAACGGAAAAACAAGGAAAATAATAATACCTTGCAGAAACACTGGTCGTTGTTTTCATTGTTCAGTCCGAAATAACTGGCGTGTAAAACGGAAGGTAAAAACACGGTGCAGAGGATGAGAACGGTGAACATGTTTCCACTGTGTCCGCTTGTCATAATTCTGTTCACTGGTATGTGACTCGGTCACGCTTCAAGCCGATAATAAAGTTATTATCGCGGGTTACCGCGACGATCTAACACACTTCCCACCTTTGATGACAAGAACCAGACTAGGTACGTGCCATCAGAAACGTATAGCTTCCTACCGAAAGTAAACTTCGCTGACATTTTTCTCATCTCTGATATATCGTTAATTGATTAACACCGCTACAATTATACATTGTAACCGTATCTATTTGGCAAACTATGTAATTAATCGTTTGTCTCACCGAATATATTTATATAATCGCCGAATATGCAAAACGAAAAATAAAATACAGTAGGAATAACGGTACTATGAACACTTGGAATGTGTTTGTGTGTCACTACTTCACACTTGCGAGAGATGATCTGACAATGAGATCGTATTAGTTACGTCAGTTACGTGCATGATTACAGTCATGCTGTAATAAACGTATATTATTAAGATAGTATGCAAATATACTATCGTGAACTATGTCGTATTACGTAAAAAGATTTTCAATGAGAAAATGATACATCGAGGTCGAAATATGTAAATTTTTAAGTATATATTGGAGCTAAAAATGTTGATGCAAATAGTTCACGTGTTGTTATAATCATTTGTTAACTTACTTTGAGAGGTCCCAGAAGAGTACTAAAATAATTTCTATCCGACGTAATGTACAAACTTTGACTCCCCTCTATTATCCTTAATCACTCGTATTTAAATTTAATACCACGTGTTCTTATAGTACTTGTTGCTGAATGTCCACGAAAATTAACTTCAAAATCCTGTCAAAAAGGCCTATGAATTTATTAATAACTGCGTTTGGCTATGAAAATGTATAATACGTTATTGTTATGTTAAATTGTTCGTTTCTCTCGTGCGCTATATTGAACAATTTATTATAGTATAAAGTATTACTTATTTATTCAAGTGGTCCTAATCAAACATTATCGATATTTAAATTTTATATGCAAGCAGAGTGGGGAAAAGCGAATGACACAAACCTAGCGGAGAATGTTCAAAGTATTCTGTAAACTTGAAAAGCGATGTACTATCAGCAGAGAGTGTACTATCTTATATATATCTTATAATTATATATATAGAATATAGACCATATAATAAGCATTTTTGGAGGCCACGCCCCCAAATTTATACTTCTCGATAGTGATACAAAAGCGAGGTATATAAGTATATTTATGCATTATTTCGTAAAAATTTGAAAAAATGGTGCAAACTTGTTGCAAAAGAATTGTAAGGAAGGACAAAAACGTGATACAAACATGTTATGCATATACAATATATATATCTTTCCACAAGTAAGTATATTGTTCTTACTATTCTTCTTTTTTAATAAAGTACGTTGTGAGGAAATAAATACAGATTTAATAAATACAAAAAACAGGAGCTCGCCATATTTAAAATAACAGGAGTAATAAAATAAAATGTATATTACAAAAGCACTTTGCCCACATCCGTTATCTGGTACATGAAGTAATCTTGGAACACTGCACGGCATGTTATCAGAAGCCGGGTCTATAAGTATATGTAGTTTATGGTGCTAATGCATATATGCATTTATATTTATATGCATTTATATATTTATATATATATAAATAGTTCTGATACTATATTCACAGTGTACAAACTTCTGCACGCATGCGCACTGATTGTGTGTGTGTGTGTGTGTGTGTACGGAGTCCTCAAATCTACCAAAGTTTCGTGGCAGTGGTAGAGTAGGATAGACAAATCGTGTTTCGTGGTATGGTATACTATACATACATACGGCGTCTAGTGTCTACATATACATATTTATACGGAATATATATACACATTTATATACATGTATATACACATTTACACATCATAGACTGGAGACAGAGTCTGACAGAGACAGTGGGAGAAGCTTCATAAGCTCTGAAGCTTATGTTGAACAGCACAGGGCTAGTCGGGCTAGTACAAAATGGTCGACGTGCCTTGAATGCATGATACAAATTGGTAGATGCAACATTTTGTTTCCTCATGAAGAAGCTAGATATAATAAACTGTGTGTAATGTTAATGGATTTATAAGAATTATTTTACTTTAGGTACGTATTCCATTTGACGTCGAGTAATAGCTCTTAATACACGAAATAATTAAGCCCAGTGTTCATCTGTCAATACGGCTTCCTTTGGCAACAAAGTGTATACGTCGTCCCACTCGAAGTATGAAATACTCCAGACTTTTCTTTATAATAATAAATTTTGATCGTTTCGTTAGTGGTGCATCCTCTTCATTTATCAAATTTTACATCGACACGTTCATATATAGTTTATCTAATCTTCCGAGATTTAAAAAATGTTTGAAAGATTATAATTTTTGTTTAGCGCTATTCTTAACGTTTACAAATGTTTCAGATTTCACACTTGGGGAATTAAATATACGTTCGATCGTCGGAAAGAAAAGATGGAGAAACGGCAGGAAATACTGGCTCCGTTTTCATCTGGTAAGTTGTTAACAATATAAAGAATATTTTCATCGAGAACTCGTCATTTATCAATATCATATGCAATATCAAAATTCTTTATTATATATTATTTAAATAGAACCACGTAATGTGTTTTAAAGTTACTTAATTAAATTGTTTCATCTAAATTATTTCATATTATTTTTTACGTTTTGAATTAAAAATCCTATGGAAGAATGCGAACAAATTTTTTTCCACGAATCCAACACATTCGTTTATATATTTATTTACCATTATTTTATTACATTTAAATTGTTACATTGTGAAAATAAATATCTTTATGCGATTTCATATAAAAACACATTTGTACGCATTGATTGCTACTTGTTTTTATATCATAAACATATGACTGTTTGGTGAATAGGAATTTTGCACGATGATAGAAGAACAGTTTTAAATAAGGTAACATTTATTTTCAAATAATTGGATATGATATTCTATGGAAATGTATATTCGATAGGTATATAATATGTTCAGTGCTTTATACTAGAAAACTGTCGTTAGCATTTTCTTAATGCATTATTAACGCTTTAATGTACACATTATATAAATACTATTAAGTACAGTTGTTATTATAGTTACATACCTTATCACTTGAGACTTTGCTGTCTGTAAATACTACTTCATCACTTGTATCGCTGTTGTTAATATACTATAATGTTATTCATTCTTCATCCTGTTCTGTAATCTTGAATAGAATAAAGGTTATATTACATGTAAATAGTTTTTTCTTTAATAGTAATTTCATAGTATTCCATTGTGTTAATGTTACACAATTACATAGTACTATTTTTGTTTTTGAATGCAGTTGCAGGGGCAGTCTTGTTTCCAGGATTGCAAGGGTGTGGGATGCGCCTTCTCATTTCTTGATAATGCAAAGGTGGGGTTTTTCAGTAGTCAAAACTCCTATTTTTACTAAAAAAAATATATTAATGCTATCGGCGCACTGGTTCGATCATCATATTTTTACATCTGCAAGGCTTAATTTGCATTATTCGGAAGCATAAAGCTGCGCATGTAGCTATTAGATTGAGTCATAAATAACTTCCGATGCAGCTAGATAGAATCTCAACCTTTTAAAGGCAATATTGGAAAAAAATCCATGTCAGTAATGGTGAATACATAATAAATTAATATAATTTTGTTATCTCTAATGAAAGCAAAATAAATGTCTGATAAAGAAACGGAAGTTATTTATGACAGCCTAATATTTTCATAAAGCTGCGACAGATACATGCTGGCGAATAACGCAAATTACGCCTCGTAAACGTAAAGTTAGGACTTTTGAGGACGACTGTAGTCTAGATTGATCTTTTATCTAATGCTTTTAACAACTGAAACACCTCATTTTTTCATTATTGAGAAATGAGAAGGCGCATCCTGCACCCTTCCACTTCTGGAAACGAGTCTACCCCATGGTCTACTCCCTTAAGCTAGACTTATTGTTAGCGTTAAATATCTGTCCCTTCTTATTGTTAGTGAATCCTATGAAACACCCCAACTTAAAATATTTCTGTAGGATAAAGAAAGCATTACCACTTGTTGCTTCCATATTTTTCTTTTCTCAAGGGACATAATACTACTATTAATAAATTTAATATATTATTAACCCTAAAATAAAGAAGGGCTTCTATAATCATACAATTTATATAATAATATGTTCCGCGTATGCTTATATTATGTAATAAATATTTAGTATTTTAATGTACTATATTATTCTTTAATAGTATTATTCTAGCATGTTTGCTACAGTTTGCCAGTATTACCCTTATTGTAAGCATAGACAAACTTTTAAAACAAATACTGCAGCTATATCTATCTGTGAATTCATTTTTACCATCAATTATAATTTCAAGATCTTTATCGTATGAAAATGTAAGAAAATTGATCAGGAATTCGATATTTTAAAGTGAAGTTAGTAGAAAAATCATTCACGTTTGTGTATTGAAATAATTGGTGACAACTGGATTAGAAGTAAATAATTTACCGGATGTTGGTTCAACCCTTTAGCACTCGAGTGGCGACTCGGAATTACTACTAGAAATTGCTTTACCATTATCTAAAATATTATTTAGATTATCAAATATGTTGGTATCTAATCAACTACTAAACATTTAATAAAATTAACTACTAAACATTAAACTCTAAATTAAATACTAGACATCAACTACTAAAGATTGAATAAAATTTAATTCCATAAAATGAAGAAAATTATGCAGAATGGAATTATTCTAGATCGGAAGGAATGCTTAATTTTCGAGTTAAAATAATTCCGATCGCAAAGAGTTGATTCGACGAGGAAAACGACGAAAGTGAAGGCGAGAGACGAATTTACCGGAAAGGGTGGTAGTAAAGGTATTAGAGTGAAGGTTGGAGGTCGGTTCACGATCGGGGGTGCATCGAGGTGGGATGAAATGCGCGGACCAACGGATCAATTCGCGCTCGGGAGTTACGGGGAAAGCAACAGTGTGTCTACCCCTGTTTCCCAGAACAGTACGATTTGCACGATTCGAACACACTAACTTATTCTTGATATAGGAAGATGACAATAAACGGCTCATCAAGTTGTCGCGTACGTAAAGTATCTATTCCGCACGAGTGAACGTTAAAACGGTGGTGTCTTTTTTACGATAAGTTTATTTGCGCGTATACAGACTTTCTCCTAGCGAATTCGTAACTGTTCGGTTAAATGTACGAGGAAGTTTGCTTTGATCAATCAGAGTGATAAGATTTCGAAGTATTTCTTGATTTTTCTTTTTCCCCTCCCTCCCCGTTGTCAGTCAACAGTAGATCGATTCGGACAAATTCGCGAGATCGGACAAATGACCTTGGATTATCCGTGACCGATATTAACACGGCAGAAAGAGAAAAATGAATATTGATATCGATACTATTTTTAATTCGCCCTCTTCCCTTGTCGATCGAATACGACGAAAAATGTTCGTTTTATATCGTTTACGTTCGCGCAATTGTGAAATGTGTAGATAACATGTCATATAACATGTAACAATTTGACCCGATTTTCATTGAATATGTCTTTATGCATTACTATAACACGAGAGCGGGAGGCTGCGATTGTCGAGAGCAAGTTCTATTTGTTCCCTCTGCAGTCAATAGGCGCGAGGACATTTCGATATCGGTTTTCTCGTATATCGATGTAGTTCACCGAAATGCGACATTTCTTGTCATACACGAGTCATGTTATTTCACGGGACAATAGAAATTGTTATAATCTTTCTTCAACCATTCAAGTGATATATACTTTCAACTAGGATTTATTATTTTAATTATACACTGTTTAAACTGGTCGCGACATTGATTAACATTTTTATTATACAGATACATATGATAACAGGGTGTGCTTTCATGTTTGTCTCTTTACAGATGAGTGTCCAAACAGTGGAGAAGACAGCGAAGAAGATGTAATAACCGATTACTTGGGCTCATCGCATTCAGAGTGCGATCGTATACCTATTATTAATGGAGACCTTGGTTGTTTGAGTCAACGTGAGAATATAATCGCTGAAGTCAGCTACACCAAAGACAATATTGGAAAAACTGCTATCACTATGTCTGACGGAATCGACGAACAGCAGCAGCAGCATCCGTTGCTTGCAATTGGCTCTAATATACAATCACAGCCTAATCCTTTGGTGCCAATTATTAGTGTGACACCGCACTCGCCTGGTCTCGCTAAGAACTACCCTGTTCTAGGTATATTCATTTCACTTTCTGATCCGTGTGAAACCACGCGTCACATTGTAACAACTTAATGTCGCTCGATGTTGAGATATTAGATGATTACACGAGTCGTGCCTGATTTGAAAATAAAATTCAATTAAATTTGAAAGAATACAGCTTTATTAACCGTTTGCACTCCTTTGTCGAGTGTGACTCAACATTGGAGAAAGGAAAATGTAAATGAAACGTTTTTTATATGTTGTAAAAAAATGGGTATGTACAATTTAAAGCAGTGGACATGTTAAAAATATTTAAGTACATAGATGTATTAGTTTCAGCTTAATAGAAGAATACAATGTTTATTTGACTCCTGTGTCCAGCGGTCGATGCAAATATTTTTTATTTTGCATAAAGATCGGCAGTCTAATAATTAGTAAACAATGTAATGTCCTTCAATGTAAATTTTGGCAACAAAATTGAAAAACAATTCGGAGCGCAAAGGGTTAATCTTTTCTACAATTGGAAAAGTAGGGTGTCTACATAATTATTCTTTAAACATCCATGAAAATCGTGCACGAACAATCGTCTGATACTTTGTGTGCTTCTCGTGGCTAACAATTGATTCACCACCTTGCAGAGGACAACTTGCAGCATTTGCATGAAATCCATGATTGCATTCAGCGTATGAGAGATCTGACGCTGAACAACTGGGGATACAATCATCGCACTTCCCACAGTGACGTACAGCAACGTTTAACATCGTCGTGTCCTTCCCTCTGTCCGTTAATCTCACCTGAAATCCCGCCACGTTCGACTAATAATGAAACAGGATCTGATCCAGACCTCCTCGCTAATTGCTCCACTAATAGTTCTCCTACACATTTCCCACCGGTAGGTCCTCGTTCACAGAATGCACAAGGTATAGACAGAAGACGTAGCTGGACAGATCTGGAAGATACTCGATGCGGGCGTCGCAGAGCCTCCGGACAAAATCATCTACAAGCACAAAACATGGTTAATATTGTCTGATAAATTCTTTCGATGAAAATGCATTTATCGTATACTCGTAGCATGGTGATAATTGCTTTATCGCTTTCTTCATTTCGCTTTGTTTTTACTTTAGTACTTGTTTTCACAAAACAATATATTCAACAATTTATCCATTAAAATTTCAGCGACAGCGCAGTATTAGTTTAAGTAGCCTAGACAGTGAAATGGAAATAGAATTACAAGGAAAGTCTGGTACCAGACCCGTAGGTGTTGGCAATCGTGCATGTAGATCACAAGCGAGCACTCATTCCCTTAATGAAGCCGATCTTGTGCAGGTAAAAGGATGCTTACATTGATAAACTGTTTAAACGTTTTCTTTTCTTTAATTTTGTTCTCATAACAAAAACTACAGAATTTTTTTTCAACAGAGCGAATATCAGAAGATAGTTACAAAACGGTTCAAAGGTAGTCAAAGATTAGCAGACAGTAGTGGTTTAATGCCTGGTGTCACAGGTTCTCGTTTACCTCTTCAGAAATCTATTTCAACGCCTTCGATTGTTACACCACAAGTTAATGCTCATTTAGCAGAGTCTGTAACTAGGACTACACCATCACTCAGAGTGTAAGTTAAATAACAATGTTTATAGATCGTAAAGCTAGATCAACGTCAGGGGTGCCGAATTGCTGGCTCGCCAGCCGCATGTAGTTTCGTATAAGGCAGCTATGAACGAGAAGATGACCCCCCATTATTTGGGACAGTCGAGATGCACGGCTTTCATTTCTATTCGTCTATTGCCATACCATAACAAGGTGCATGGGATGGTGATTAGTAGACTGCGGATGTTCATGGAATTTTCAATTTTTCTAGACGAGCTTTAAGAAAGTGGAATAAAATACGATCTTATTTGCAGCGGTAGTAGCCTTCGCAGATCTCGGAAAAATCAAAATTGTACTAAATTCTATCGAATTTTATATTCCACCCGTTTTTGGACATTTTCAGAAGCCATTAATGCATTAAGATCCGCAGTCTAGTGAACTTACGTAGTGGAGAAAAAGGCTGATTAATAAATGGCGGGGACCGTATGGCTTGCGACGAAGTTCGGCAGCCCTGACTTATCACATCAAATTTTACGCTTAATTTTACTTTCTTATCGTTTGTATAATTTAGTAAATAATAGACGCAATATCTCTGTTTCTAAAGTTTCGGATATCGAGTCTACGAATTTTATTAATCTTATTTTCAATTTTACAATAAATTCTTAGTAAGTTTTCCTATTATTTCTTTATACGATCTAGCCTACGATCTTTATAAAACACTATACATAGAGCAGCACACAAAAAGATGCACATACTTTATGTATATATATTATATCTCAATATTTCGATTGAAATTGAAGAAAAAATTAATGCATGAATTTATTGGCCACAAATTTTGAAATTTATCTACAACTAAGAATGCTTGCAATAACTCGTACTATGTATATATAAGTATTGACGCATGGTTGCACCACTGTTTATTTTACTATAAACTTACGAGTTATCGATTCTTGAAGTTCAATGCATAATTTCATTGGTATGCTATCTCTAAATTTGAAAATATTCGGAAGGATATTAGTTTTTGATTTGAGTGTATTTGGTAACACTACTCTTATTTCCAATCATTATTCGAATTCGAATATTCTCGCTCGTTTGAATGGCATTTTCTGTATTTGAAGTGTATCCACACCTATATATCTTTTTATGGCGCTTCGATATCTCGGTGGCGCACCACACGAGACTCTCTGATTTGCAATATCTTTTACACAATAGTCGCATACTTTGTGTTTGTACTTGACAATTTCCTACCATCCTGCATGGTACAGCCGTCACGAAAGAAACGAAAAGGGTAGTGGAAGCGAGACTGAAACAGAGGATCTTCATACGACACATAGCCACGAGTTCCACGAGGATAGAGAAGGCACTCCGAATGCTCAGATATTGCTTGACGAATTAACAGAGTAAGTATTTTATTGTTTATATTTTCAGTTTTCCACTTAGGAGCAATATATATTCTGCTAACAAGATACAAGGGAAAGTGGCTGGTTTGTATTAGCTTAATTTACTAAGTACTTTCTTTTATAGTATACACGTATATATGTACATATATAATAATAATATACTGCGGTATCATTTTTACATTTCTCTCTCTCTCTCTGTGTGTAATATATTTCCTCACGAAACGCTTAGTCATCTATGTAGTTACAATATAGACATATTTCCAATCACTTTGTTCGAATATACCGTATAGTGATGCTTCTAGATTTTTGTTGCTCTGATGCTTTTTATATTACAAATTTGAATAACTTTTATTGAATAATTTTTATTTTCAGTGCGACAGTGTACGATGATCAAAATTCCGAGAAAACTAGAAGAAAACGGGGTTCTATATTTTTCCGTAAAAAAAAGGTAATGGCCATTATACACGTAGAAACAATTTTAGAAAGATCGTAGAAACAATTTTAATGGTTTTGCAGGATAAGAGTGGTAAAAAAACTAGTCTACAGCAGCATTTATGGGCAACAATAATGGTTGGATCTCAGGGAAGTTTAATATGTGATGTTTGTATGAAACAATCAACAAATAAACCGCTTCTACATTGCGACAGTAAGTATTATACTATTTATACATACCCGGCAGCAAGTACAGTGTTTTCTTGATAAATCTCCCAATGTCTGGCTTATGATTGTCCCAGAACTATCCCCGCTACTTTCACCAACATATTCGTGACATTCTAATGAAAATTTTACCAAATATGATATAATTTCGATGATATTTATTTGTGTAATGAACGACGGAAGTTTCGGACACAAGGAAGAAGGCGCGGTGCGATTCTCCGCGACTCTTTCTTTCCCATACGCTGTCCTTCTTTGGGTCCACTTTCATCGTCCATTACACGAGTAAATATCATCGGAATTGTATCATATTTGGTATCACTTTCATTAGAAGAATGCCACGAATATGTCAGTGAAAATCCAATAGAAAAATAAGGAGAAATAAAGTTTTGTTATTGGATTCATTATGTTTACATATCTCGCCGACCGAGGCCCTCGAGCTTCGCTGTCCTTTTCTACGTTCGGCAGAAGTTAAAGAATAGTATTCCTAATTATCGATAAAACACTGTATTCAATCAGATAAATCAAGCGTCTATTATAATGGGACAGCCGATCTTTATAGCGGAAATAAAAATTTTTTACCTGATTTGCAACAAACTAGAGTGAAACAGAAATTTATTTTCATCGTTAATGTGTTCAATAGGTTGAAAATAGTATAACAGTATTTTTAAATTCTTCTAATGTTTTTACTGTTTTAAATTACACCTACTCATTTTTGTCATAAATGCATAAAATCCGCTGTCTAATTATAATAATTAGAATTAGAATTATAACAATTAGACAGCGGATTTCACGCGTTTCGCAAATGTTAAACTTTGTTCGCCAGATTGCGGAGTATCTGTACATCAGAGTCAAGGATGTAAGGATCAACTAGTGCTGGAGTGTATCAAGTCCAAACACCATTCCAGCAAATCTGTCGCTAAGCCTGCATCAAGCATGACCACAATATCGAGTAGCTGCAACGTGAAGAGAGGTTCTACAGCGTCGTTGCCTCTGCCATCTTCATACGGAAGCGGAAGGTAAATAGTTTTCATTAGAAAAATCATCTTTTATTTCCCCGCATTGGATCTGCGTATCTGTGGTTCAAGATTCGCACGCAATTTGGCATGGCTATGCCTAAACTCGGAGTTCTTTTTCTTAATAAACTCCCCTTATTTGCGATACAAGCAATTTATAAGTTAAAAAATAATGCGTGAACTGCGCGAGTACACGTTTGCGCTTGACAGGAAGCGCGAATTTCAATTTCTTTTCTTTCTTTTTTGCTTACTAGTAGACAGTGGATCAAAATAACACTTTTCTGCCTGAATTGCAACAAACTGGATTGAAATAGAAATTGATTTTCTTTCCTAATATGTTTAATAGGTTGAAAATAATACAATTTTATGAGGTATATTTTATAATGGGTTGAAAATAATACAAGAAATTGATTTTCTTTCCTAATATTGTTTAATAAGTTGAAAATAATACAACAGTATTTTTAAATTTTTCTAATGGTCTCGCTGTTTGAAATTATACCTACTCATTTTTGACATAAATGCATCAAATCCTGTCTACTTGTTTACGAACGTATTTTTCAACAGAGCTACCCGAACTCGAGTATTTGCCTCTATTTATTCGTTGATAATGCAAAATAGTGAGCAATCGCAGAATTGATTCAATACGCCAATAGTTGTACACAGTTTTGCGAATGAAACGAATACACTTCTCATTTTATTCGGAAAGATCTTATTGAATTTTTGTATGTCATGTTTTCTATACATATATTACATACATATACATATACAATATTTGATATAGGAAATGACTAGTTAGAAGGGGTATCGTATGTGCTTATTACTCAGAAGCTTTGGCTGGCTTGGAGGCTTATTATTTCTAATTAAGTTTGCAATTGAGCCAATAGTATGGCTAGCTTGAACGTGTTTATCCTCGCGTCTCTAACATTACCACGAAAAACTTATATACATATACATATTTAATTAATATACAAAATATCACGCCCAAACTTCTTCAAATATTTTAGTAACGTGTATATATACCATACAAGGTAATTCTGGGAACTGAGACAAGTTGCTGCTCTGTTTTAAGTAACAATAGAAAAAAATGATAGAGGAAGAAATCATATGTTGACATTATTTAACATTTGCACGAAATTTGCAGTTTCAAAATTCTTGAAATGGAACTTTGGCTAATACCACATTCCCTAGCTACTTATCGTGTTGAAAACACTGGGATTCAATGTTACGTATGCCAACACGTCCGCATTCACTCCTTCACATTCGACCACTGGTTTTGCGACTTCTTTGCTTGGTTTGAAAAATGAACCGTATGCTCTCAAGCTTTTTCTAATTTATAAAAATATGTTCGTCGCGGCTGTGTTCGATTAGGATATCTGTGATTATATGCTTCTTTAGCAGCAACTGCATTTTTATTACACTCCACAAACACAATACTTCATGAGATATTTGTGTCAGAAATGTACTTTACTACAAGGGCACTACTGACACAAAATGTCAAATACCTCGTGAAGTACTGACATTTTGATGACCTCGGGTTAGTACTTTTATACGTAGGATAATAAATGGGATCGATTGGTTTAACAAAAAGACTGGGTCTCATTAAAGAATAAAGTGCAATTGCACCTGGCAGGTGCATCGGTGCATCCACGTGAAAAATAAAATCCTTGGAAGTTAGAACGTATTATGACATATGATTTCTTGCTCTATAACTTTCTTCTATTGTTACCTAAAAAAGAGCAGCAACTTGTCCCAGTTCCCAGAATCACCCTGTATACATATCTACATATACATATACATAGAAATGAAACAAACAGAGATAATAATGATAACAATTCATGCTGAACAGCATACGAATGACAACACACACTTCTCGATTTTATTTTAAAGTCCGTAAACACTTTTTCTAAGAAAAAAAAGATTCTTTATGTACGAAAAAGAGCTGTGCATTAATGATCTTGATGCGTAACAATTGGAAAACGTGATAGAATAAGAAAAATGAAGAAGGAGGGGAAACGAAAAGGCAAAATGAAGTTGCCCTAATGCAGTATGTGCTTTTTCCTTCCCCCGTGCATTCCCTCTCGTGCAACTACGACAAACCAATCGATTGTTCGACGATTAAAGGGAAATTAACAGCAAGAAAGCCGTGACAAGCTACAGCCCTTGGCGGCGAGTTGCTACTAAGCTTGGAGTCAAGTAAGTCTCAGATATCTGATGTGTTCCTTCTATTCTGTCGAACCATTCGTACGTTTCTGTTCGTGTATATCAATCCTACACAGTAGTAGGATGGCCCGCGTCTATCGTTCCTTGATTCTTTTCTCGCACACATTGTTTAAAAGGCAACTGAATTGCCTCTATATTGTATTGAAAAAAGACATCTTACCTTGCCCCTTCCTATGCTTCTAATATGCTTGCTTCTCTGATTTATGTTCATTCGATAACATGTTTATGTACACACGATGTATTTCTACACGAATACCGTAAACTCTGAGCTCACAATTATCAAATAACCAAGCATATTCTTCGTCTCAAACATTATCAGGAATGAATACTGTAAGTTATATATTCCCATGTGTTTAATTAACATCAATACCTTCGGCATCTTCCTCTCTCTTAGATGTTTCTATTGTACCAAAGTTTATAACTTTTATACGTCTCTGAATGTTTTTCTAAACTCTGTAATCAACATTTCTCGTGTACGTAATATACATATTACTTTGAGGAAAACATACTGAATGTTCTACTGGGTTACGAACAAATGTCTCTCTGTACATTGTAAATTGTAAAACCTAATGTGTTCACAACAATCCAAGAATGTGCATTCGCAAGCATAGAATTATAGTATTCAGTACACCCCCTTCCCGATCTGAATACAAATATCTTTTTGAAGCATTCGTGTATCATCGATGACTTTCCTGTTATACAATACATAGTAAACTTGTAAATCTCTTGTATAGTAATGTTAAAACTTCATCTATCATTCAACATTACAATTTGACACATTGGTACGAGACAGTTACAAAAAACTGTACCCCCCACCCCCAGTAACTAACGTTTGCCTTTAAACATAGTCATGATCGTTTCGTGTAGGACGTAAAAACCTGAATACAAGTATGAGAATAAAATATAGGTGCTGCTATGCCGATTAAGTTTCTGTGTAAGGTAATATCGATGTACCTGTAAAACTGCTATATTTATCTAATCTATGCAGTCTCATTATTATTGTTTTCAGGAGAACACAATTCGTTTTGTGTAAGACAAGATAGAGTGCGTTTTAATGTGTGTAATTCAATTTTTCTTTCAGTCAAACGATAAACGATGAAAAGGATGGGGATGGACAACATCGTGACATATCAAGGTTCGTTGAAAAATCTATTTCACTAACGATGCACGAGTTTCACATGTGATTAGACTGCGGATTTTATGCACTTATTAGTAGAAATATTAAAAGAATGTAAGAATGTCAATATACACAGGGTGTTCCGTTTAAATACGAACACCTAAATATCTCTTCAGGTTATTGTGATGCAAAAAATATTTGTTACGTAATGTGCATGGTGTCAATGGACCAAATATCTGGCACGAATATTTTGTATCGAGGGTCATTTTTTTCGGAGTTGTCAAGGTCATCGATGTTTTTTGATACATAACTACAATTTTTGTTTTACTGCATCAGGTAACTGATCGAAAAATACATTCTGATATGTATAATAACATGACCTTGATCTGCGAAAATTAAAGTTTCACCTTCAGATCAAGGTCAAGGTCATGTTATTATACATATCTGAACGTATTTTCCCATCAATTTCACGATGCAATAAAATAAAAATGTAGTTATGTATCAAAAAACATCGATGACCTTGATAACTCCGAAAAAAATGACCTCTGCAAAAAGATATTCTTGCCAGATATTTGGTCCATTGACAATATGCACATTGTGTAACAAATATTTTTTGCATCACAATAACCTGAAGAGATATTTAGGTGTTCGTATTTAAACGGAACACCCTGTATTATCCTCAGCTTATTAAAGCTGAAACTTATTTAAACTCCACAAATATAAAACGTTGCAATCCTGGAAATGAAAGTACCTCCTCAAGATTGTTAACGAAGGAAAGAAAGTTGTGTGTGGCTACAGTTTCTTTCAACAGACACCAACAATTTTTATTTTGCATAGAGATCCGCAATCTACTTTGTACGATAAAATAAATGATTAATCGACATATAAATTGGAATGTTCCAGTGGTTGGGAAGAATTCGATTTCTGTGATGATACTCATCAGTTTACTGTAGACGATTTGGAAGGTCTGGACCCTGAACTAGGCCTAGCAAAAGAAGAGCCTGACTCTTGGAGCGCTGCCATTGGGCAAAACGTCGCGTTACGACTCGTTGATAATTGCGAGCGGAAAGTAAAGAGACAAGAGCACATTTACGAATTTGTTCTTACTGAGAAACATCATTGTTTAGTGCTTCTTGCTATGGAAAGAATTTTTGCGGAGGGTCTCCGGCGACATTTCCGTTTCGGTCAACCGAAGCTTGAACGTATGTTTCCCAGGCTCCGCGACCTCATCGATATTCATTTACGATTTTTGCAAAAATTACGAAAACGGCAAAATGAAAATCCTGTTGTTCCTACAATCGCTGATATACTCGTTGATCAATTTGCTAGTGAAAATGCACAACGTATGAAGAGTGCCTATGGAGAATTCTGTAGTCGTCACAGAGACGCTGTTGAAGATTACAAGCATTATTTCCGACATGATCCTCGATTTGCACGATTTGTACGACATTGTCAGGTAAAGTTTAATGTACAATCTACATCCGAAAATACTGGGTTGGCAAGAATGTAATTTCGGTATTTTAAGGTGAAATGAAACTGAATTTTTTTATTCGAGCAATGGACTTTAATCGATAAAATATTTTTCATTTTCTTCGATGATCTTTTGCCATCTTCCTAGTAATAAAACTTCTGTAAATGTTTCAGTAAATATTTTACCATTCAAAGAGTTTCATATACATACTTCGAAATAAGTGGTAATCTTCCACCATGATAACGCTAGGCTACACACAACTTTGGCAACACGCGAAACATGATTGGAGCTTGGTTGAAATGGAAAATACTTTTATTGATCAAAGTTCAGTGCTTGAATAAAAAAATTGGGTTTCTTGCCAACCCAATATATCCCTAAAATGATTCCATGTATTTACATATTTTTCGGTGTACCAGTATCACGAAAATAATTTGTGTTTCTATAGTCGCACCCTCTACTAAAAAAGAAGGGGATTCCTGAGTGCATCTTATTCGTTACCCAACGTTTAACAAAGTATCCACTGTTGGTCGAGCCACTTATAAAAACGGGCATCGCTCAAGAAGAAGGTGAAGATTTGCGGAAAGCATTAAGCCTTGTTAAAGAGATTTTAGCGGATGTGGATGCTTGCGTAGCCGATAAAGAAAGGGAAGATAGGAAACTAGAGATCTATAATAAGTAAGAGAATTCGATACCTAATAGAACATGTTTTTTTAAATTATCGTTGACTAATGTTACTTTCATCGTTATTAAATAGGATCGATGCAAAATCTTTTGCAACATATCGTGGTGTGAAATTCAAGAAGTCAGATATCTTGGCATCTAATAGAGTATTGAAATTCGAAGGTACTGCGTACTTAATGCAAGGTCGTGGAAAAATGACTGCCATCGTAGTAGTTGTGCTGTCCGATATATTATTTTTCTTGGCTGAGAGAGATCAGAAGTATGCCTTTTTTGTGCCTGACAATAAGGCTGGTATAGTATCGCTTCAGAAACTACTAGTGCGTGAGAAGGCTGGTCAAGAATCTAGAGGAATCTATTTAATAATTAGCAATCCAGCTGAACTGTTTGAGTTGAAGATTCAGAAGCCCAAAGATAAACAGTTGTGGAGCCAAGCGATCAGAACAGCGGTCGAAGCTTGTCCGCAAGAACCTGATAATGAAACCGATACAATAACTGAAAATAATTGTAGTAATGAATTGAGAGATACACGATCTTCTTCTATATCATTACTCTCTGTTGAAGAAAGACAACGCCTGGTGAAAACTAAAGAATGTCATATCCAAAAAATAGTTGGTGCGTATAGCGTATGAATGAAGTATTTTAGCAAAAGATTCGTCATGTTATACTTATTTCTTATTCAAATATTCAGCTGAACTGCGAAAGAAGGACACTGAACAAGCACTTTTACTCGAAGAAAAGCTTAATCTGCAAATGCAGCTTTCGTATGCCGCCAACGTATGGGGAGTAAATGAGACGAATGATAACGAACGATTAGAAAAGGTTGATAAAGAGATTCCGGATTATACTAGACTGGTTCACAGCGAAGGGACTGAAACCGCGCAGTTGTGGCAAGAGGTTGGAAACATTGTCATTTAAACAGTATTTTCAATATTTCTTTACATAACATTGAAGATAAAAGTAATGATATACGTTTCTAGGTGGTTGTGGCTGTTCAAGAAGCAACAAGACTTGCTAGCTCGCTATCATTCAGTACAGGCGGTGCTACTCTATCAAGAAGTTTAAGTTCCGCAGGTGAACGGCATAGCGAGACCTACGTGCCTGCTGCTCTTAGCGTACCTCGAAGGGCGGAGACATTCGCTGGTTTTGATCACAACAAAGTAAATATGCGATTTGAAAACCATAAAAATTGATGTAACAGATGATTTTATTCCTTTTTCAGGAAAAATATCCATTACGAGATTCTGCAGCGGTTCAATCAGTCATTTCTCTTCCAAAAGTCGGTGAGTTTGTAAAAGAGAGTCCAGAGGACAAAGACAGTCAGGATTCTGAAGCGAACAAGGATCAACAATGGGCAGCGATTCGTTTGTCTCATCACGTTTATACGCTGCTCTGTATAATTAGTAATCAGATGACGACAATCGATAGTTTACAAGCTCAATTAGCTGCGTGTAAAGAAGGAAGTATAAGTAAACCAAATAATAGACCTAATACGAACCGCCAGTTAGAAGAGTTGCGTAACTTGCAAGATCAACTGAGCCGAGAGAAAGCAGCGTTCCGTGCTGCTTCCCAGCAAGAACAAAAACAGCTGGAGGAAGAAAGAACCGAGTTGGCAAGACAACGAGAACAACTCACGGCAGAAAAGCAGGACGTAACACAGCAAAGAGACCAATTATATCGGCGACTCGAAGCGTTGGAGAGACAAGGAGTGACATTGGTTGCAGGCTCTGCGCCTGGATCCGCGACCATCCATCTATCTCACGTGTCCCAAGGAACGGATACAATGCAGACACGGAAATCTCAGCTGGATGCTAAACGGATACCGTTAAATTTGATTAGCGCTACTAATCAACAAAAAGTGCAAAGCAATCTTCCTGTGAAACAGCAGTTACCTTTGAAGCTTGCTAGCGGAAGTAACAATAATACTAGGTGTGTACAATGATATGTAATTTCCGTTATCTGTAGTTCTTTTATCTAGCGCTACTGAAAAACCCCATCCTTGCATTATCGAGAAATGAGAAGGCGCATCTTCCACCCTTGCAATCCATTTTCTTTTTACTTTTCATAGACGTGTGGAAAAAATACTGTTACGTACACCCCAGAAGGGGGTAGTGTGGGACTCGGGTGCCAGATGTTCGGGCTACCCCATACCCACTAAAAAAACCACACGTCTAAGGACCAGAGCCCTCTTCTCTCTCCATCTTACTGTCCGTTAGCAGAAGGGGCCCACTTTTCGTATTTATCCCTTCCGTTAATTTCTCGGGCGCCAAGTACGCCTGTTCTTGGCTCATAGCACCCTTGCAATCCTGGAAACGAGTCTACCCCTCTCATCGAGAAGGTGTACTGTTGTAACATCTTGAATATTTGGAAGTTAAATAATTTTCCACAGATAGAAATTTTTAATTTTACTATTTTCAATGTAGAGGAACACAGTCTAATCTTTTCTCTTTTCTGTATGACTAGGAGCGGAGGCACAAGTAATAATAGTCCTGATCGACATTCGCGAACCGGTAGCAGTCCGGCAATCGTGAGTAGCTCAACGTATTCTTCCCCGGAACTAGGTAACAATAACCCTAGCACCAGTCAACTTCATTCTTCGAATCGCTCTCTACGAATTACGCGATCTCCTCCGGAGTATCCTCATTATCAACAACAGCAACAACAACAACCACCACCACCAGCGCCACAACAACAACAACCACAACAGCAACAACCATTAGAGGAAGAGGTAATTTTTTTCTGACGACTCCTTCGTTTCGGTCGAAAGCATTCTCGATCCTCTCGTCCCACAACTGGCGAAGCTACCCCTACGTCCCAACTAACTCCTTCTCGGAATCAATCAAAAGATGCTCAACCTAGAAGCCGTGTAAAATCATTTTGACTTTCAACATTTTCGCGGTAATTATTTCGAATTACCATTTTTCATATTTTTCTGCAGTACCTTTCGGCATTAGTTTCAATTTTTCACAACTTTTTCCAATTTTTTCACCCTCTTCCTCGTCTTTTGTTCTTGTCTTCCTTGCTCAGTGATAATTTTTATGGTGTTGTACATTAAAATGCAACACGGTACATAAAAATAATGCATTTAACGTATCTATAAAAATCGCGTGACTGTCAATAAAAAAAAAGATAACATACGTATTATTCTGGATAAATCGATAAAGAATATATTGTTACTTTTCATCTGCTATTGAAGGCAATAATATAATTTTTATGCAAAGTGTCTCATGAAACCTATCGTAGAAGAAGAGATTAAATATAAAACATATATGGACAAATAAAATGATAACTATTAGTTACTCGCAACTATTTGTGAGAACAACAGAAAAAAATAACAAAAAGTATTAAAAAAGCTGGCTTGGTGAGGTGTAGTTCAGCCGATCTTGTTGAATTCGTATAAAATAAAAATTTCATTGCTCGTTATGTTATTAAGCCGACTGACAATTTTAGAGACATGATTTTAGATGAATCTTTTAAACAAATCTGTTGCTAACTTGCTGAAAAACGCAAGGGTAGAGAATTAGATTATATTAGGAGTGCATATACATGATGTGTATATATACTTTTCCATGACATATGTATAGTAAAAGTCACATGTACGTATGTTCGGTTCAAAACTGTGCGAAAGTATGTAATGCGTGCATATGAATAAAACTCATCGACACATGCATACGTGTACAACTCCATTTTACTAAAGAATGTACACATATGCACTTGTAGTTACGTACGCACGTATATATATATATAAAAGGATATGTGAATGACCGCGGTAGCTATTCTTATATCATAACTTTAAAAGTATTTTAATATGTGCTAAAACGATGGGTAAGATTAATTATTATCGGTAACGAATCGCTATTGTGTGTGTGCCAAGCCACAGTTTACCCTCTGTATGCTATGCTGGAGTTAGTCGTGACCCGTCGCGGCAGCGATACAATGTACAGTTTTATTCCGATATAGACGGCGCTATTAACACTAGGTTTACGCACGTCTAGAAATAACTATTTCACATTGTTTTATAAACATAACAAGAATGTGTCTATCCAAATTTTTGGCCATTCATCCAATAGTATATACCCCAAGAAATAAATTTGGTAAATTTATACAGGGTGTCCCACGCAACTGGAACAGGCTGTACCTCCTAAACGGTCGGGAGAATAGACGAAAATGTATAGGAAAGGTGAATGGCATCAGACGGTGCATACTACGCAACTAATTTTATGCACTTTTGTTCATCGGTGCATCAAAAAATGCAACTGCACTTTTTTTTAAAATGGGAACCTACATTTTTGACTTTTGCATTTTGTACCAATCGATGCAGTTCGGTCTCGGGAAGTGTTCCGGAGTACCTACGTTATGTTCTATTATAAATCAGAGAAATTTTAGCTTCGATAACTTCCTAACGAATAAGTTTAGGGCATAAGTATGTTAGTACTTTTATGTAGAGCACAACAAACTGCATCGATTGGTGCAGTCAAAAATGTAGGTTTCCATTTAAAAACAAAGTGCAGTTGCATTTTTCTGATGCACCGATGCACAAAAGTGCATAAAATTAGTTGCGTAGTATGCACCATCTGATTCCATTCAACTTTTTCTTATAACATTTTCCTCTATTCCCGACCGTTTAGGAGGTACAGCCTGTTCCAGTTGCGTGGAACACCCTGAATACCCCAAGAAATAAATTTGGCGATTAATAATCGCAAATTAAGAATACTAGAACCCGTCGTGTCAAAAGGGCCGAGGCATACCCGCTAAAACCCCACAGTGGCCTCCCTGAGCTAATTGGGGGGTGGTCGGGATCTCGATAAGGAATGCGACCGACCACCACCCACTCATGGCAATTACGCCCATCCTCCCCGGGGGGGAGAGAAGCTCGCCCAAACAAATCCCACGCTATTGGGGCCCCATGCGGGACACCGGGTCCCGTAAACCTAGTGTTAATAATTTAACCCTTAGCAGTCGAATGGTGACTCTGAGGCACCATTAAAAATTGCTGTACCATAAAATTTCAAAAATCATGGGAATGGAAATATTCTAGGTCGGAAAAAATGTTTAATCTTCGGGTTAAAATAGCTCCGAGTGCAAAGGGTTAAAAATGAGAAAATCGCTATCCTCTCTTTTTCTTTTGAAGTTGTTAGTTCGAAATCGCTTACAATTAGTGCTAGAACGAGAGGGTATGTCATATTCTATCCTTTTCCAACGAAAGATATCGCTGCTTAGCTGACCACTTTAAAACTGCATTAGTGAAATATCGGCGTGAGTCAGATATGACTCCGGCATAGGCCTAGAACTCGCAGGAGTCCGGGGGTTAAAGTCGTTCATTTTTCGCTACCATTCTTACAGATCGTTTTTTTTCTTGTCGACAAACAGCAATCTAAATAACATTTTCTATTTAATATTTTTAATTCGAGATTTTCCACTGCCATTATTGTTATTCTCACCCCCCCCCCCTTTCGACTGTTTACAATTTATTTTATTTATTGCATCGCGTGATATCTACAATGATTTTCGATTATCTAAAAGTATTTTATTTATAAGATTTTTTAAAAATAAACACACGTTTTCAAGTATTTCTGCGAATCTGGAACACATTTCAGAGAAAGTACTATACAAAGTATGATCATACTGCACGTTCGAAGTGTTATGCTTATTACTTCATTTATTAATCGTTAAGGGAAAAATTGTATTTAAAAATTGAGATCCGTAAAGGACGACAAAGACAAAGTAAAAAATTTATCTTCGAAGACATGACCCTAGAACATAGATCGTTATGATAAAATCAGAATTTTGTTTTGATACATATAGATTATGTATATATATATATATATGAACATATATAAATATATATATATATATACATATAGATAGGGTACGTGCTTGCCTCAGAAGATGCTGTAGCGTGCAATATGATCGAAGAGAAAGACAGCGTCGTAGAGGCATGATGATAATGAAACATGTGACTAATTTAACGTTATAGGGCAACATAAGCAACAGTATCGACTTGTCTTAATCAATCATGATGACAATAGTTCTTCAAAGTATTTCCGTAAGATGTATAAGTGTGAGAGAAAAGAAAACATAACGAGTTTTTACAAGTCTACTACTAAAAAGTCTCAAGCATATGTATCGGAACATAAATAATATTGTATTAACCTGTTAACAGCCTTCATGGATGAGTGTTCGACTTCATTTCGGGAACATCAACTACAAATAAACTGTTCTTAGCGTCGTAATGTTCACGACAAAGAAAATCGTGAAAGTGAGATTTAACACTAAATCTACCACGGTCGGACGACCGGTTTTATACTCTCCGATTATTGAAATGATAGAAATACATTTATAGAAAATTTCCTTCTCCAAGCATCTATTGTATTGAAAATTACGGACAATCCCGATAAATTTAGTGTTACCATTTTTATAAGGTAACATTTACCAGATATTGTTAACGCTCGGCAGGTTTAGTGTTAACACTGAGATCTAATCCCAAAGAAATCATTCCAGACATGTATATACGTGCGAGTTGACACATATACATTATCATAAATCGAAAAAGAAAACGTGTATTCTTTACATATATTACGAGCATTCCGCTGGATATATCAGATATAATTTCGATGTGATTAAAACTTGTTGTTATTAAATAGTTTCCTTGTACAATGAAGTCGCACACCATCTTCAAGGTAACACGAGAAAAAAAAGAATCAAATTGGAATAACAACTTAAAAAAAGTAGTGCGGCGGCCTACGTGCGTCTCGTGGCATCTAAAATGGTTCGATGTCATCTGACTGCATAAGTTTAAGAGAGGATATAAAGAATTATTAGCGACGCGGTTTTCCACGTTTTAGTGAATCTTTACGTCCTTTGATGCTCATGGGAAGTATTTTTGTACGTTTACTCTGTACCTACTATTTTACTCTAAAGCTATATCTACTGTTATCATTGTGATACTCGCTACTGCGATCGTCTTTGGGAACGTTAATATAAAATTATAATAATCTAATAAAATGAACGCGTATCTATTTTAAGACACGCTCGCTCGATGCATTAGTATTAATTCTCTTAGACTTGAATCAATTTTAAACTAAAAGAACCGATCCCCATCGGTTGCAAACCTAATAATAATTGTTATCATTGTGTTACTCAGCTTGATTACTTCATCAAGATTACCATTTACTAACACAAAATACGCTAAATACGTCTATTTTATGACAAATACAAGTTATAAGCTCCTATTTTACTAAATCCATATACTGGAAAAAAGAATGGAATGATTTTTCTGTAAGGCGATCCATTAACGTTAAATCTGTTACTTGGCAAGAGCAAACAAATATTTACAATATTTTTCTTCCTTCTTCAACTTTATACATGCATGTATGTACACGTATGCATATTTATATTAACATATATCAACATATATTTATATACATATGCATACGTATGTATAGCGCATATTATATACAGAAATATATATATATGCACTATAAATATACACACTCATAGACACTGGTATGTGATCTACATTCCTTAACGTTTATATACACATGTTTTGCTGCATTTTTTCGATCGATACAAGAATCGCTGTTAAATCATTAGCCGCATAAAGAAATAATATCTATTTATTATAAATGTACATACAACCGTTATTGTAATAAAGAAGAACGTGAGAGAAATGTACGATTATGTTAATGTTACGTGATATTTCTCTTCTGTTTATTACATTTACTTACAAAAACTCTTCGCATTTACAAATTCTTATCCTATCACTTTCATTTTTAATATGGCTTGGTTCTGTGATGACGGTCGCGTCCTTTCCCAGTGCCAATCTTCGCCACCAATTTATGGCTGGAATTTTCTTGCAACAACGTTGTTTCCCCTTGCCTCCAAATATTTATATATCCACTTTCCCCCACCGTTACTAAGGAACCACTCTATAATTTATATATTAGCAAGTATTAGTTTTCTTTCTTTGTTGAAACAACTGATCGTACATTACTAGACTGCGGATCTCTATGCAAAATGAAAATTGTCGATTGTAAGAAATAGAAACTAAATTGAATGTTATTTCTTCCCTTAATGATTTTAGTACAATTTTCCTATAAATACATAAAGATCCGCAATCTATACATTACTCTAAGATAATACCTTCTCATGCAACCAACTATCACGTACTAATTGCTTATTTCCCAGCATGTTGTAACATACTTCTAATCGATCGTTTGCAACACTCATACACCTCAAATTTTCTCTGAAATATTTTAATAAGAATAAATGAAATCTTATAGATTATTTTTATTTTTATGAAGTTCTTCAATTATGTTGCAATTTACCCTTTAACGTTGCTGGAACCTGCAAGAAGGAATGCTTGTTCGAGTACGTTCGAAGTATGAAATCTGACTGTATAACAGTTGTCTGGATCATCATTCTGAAATTACATGTACAAAGACGGTTATAATATCATTACCACCTGTAGATACATTACGATCAACAGAAATTATAATTAACGTTATTAAACTTATATTAACCTGAGAAACTACTAAATCATTACGTTCAAATTTTGCGTATGGTGTGGCTCCATCACAGTCCCAAAGTTGCAACGAATGTGTATGAGTTGTACACCAAAGATTATCATCATTTAGCCAGCCTATCCTATCCTGTCATTTAAGTGATCTGTTTAAAGCACAGTCTAACACCATTTTATAGTACATATCTGTTACTAAACAAAATTATAACTCACTACAGAAGACTCAGTGTTTAAGGAATAAGTCAATGCGGAATCTTCTGATGGCTGTGTGAGGTCGAATACATTAATCAAACCATCTGTACTACCGGAGGCTAAGACATCCTGCTTCTTAGAGTGAAATGCCAAACAGGTCACATCTTCCATGTGAGATTCCCAGTACCCGCCGAGAAGAGTATTTTTATTAGTATGTCGTGTGTCCCAAAATAAAATGAATGCATCTCCTCCAATATGTTCCGTTCCACCTGCTACCAGTCTTTCGTCGTTGCTTATATCGAAACTACAGAGAGCTTTCACTTTTCCATCTTCCGTAGTATCTGAAAAAAGAAGTATAAACGTTGCATTTTAAACATTTCGATATTAATCAAGAAACGAGAAGTGACGAGTCTACCCCTTCTTTTTTTTTTAATTGGTTCATCAATGTATACCTTTAAATTCTGATATAACTTTCCCTTTAGCGCGCAAATCACACGCTGTAATTTGCCCATCATTCGTTGCTGTGTATAGAATGTTTTTAGAAGTAGGACTAAACCTTATGCCGACAATAGGAGCACGATTGTGAGTTAATGTTACGGTTCGACTTAAACTTTCTCCAACGGAGTAGATTACACAGGTATGGTCCGACAAAGCTGTGCCGATTCGAAATTCTGGATCACTGTACAAACATAAAAATACTTTAGACATATTTTCGGAGCATACAAATCTGTGAAGAAGTTTACGTCAAATCTAAATGCTCAGACAGCAAAAGAAGTTACAACTTACTTTTTTCGTTAAAAAGTAAAATAACAATTTTGCTTAAAAAAATTAAAAATGTGTTGCAAGTAAATGGAATTTTTTTGAAATGATTGATCCTTCTATGTAACACGCGAAGATCACATTTTAAATAAAATGGAGGGAAAAGTAAGTCTGATCGAGATGTATTTGGATAAATACGATTTACTAACACTGAGGAAATTTTTGGATATTAAGAAGCCGATGCGTGTTCTGTAGATTTGACGTAAAACACTATATAAAGATGTGGGAAATTTGCCTTTGTGTTCCACAGACACCAAGAACGTAATTACGATCAAGAGAAACTGCCTCTTCTATCGATGATATTAATTCCCTTTTTCTTTTCATAGTCGTACGATTCTCGTCATATTTTCGTTTGTCATGCTCGACACTTAGCTTCTTTAAAGACTCGACTATTTTAGCCATGCTGCTCAGTTTCAGAATTTCGAGCAGGTACCACAAAATTAAGGTTAATATCGCATCAAGAATATACTTATAGCCATACGTCTTCTTAATCCTTTTAAACTACTTGTCGCTTTGAACTGGATCTAAATCGTCCGATGCTTTATTACGAACTCTTGTTCAATACTTTATCTTATTTGTTCGATATGTCTTTTACCATCTCGATTAAAACATTTTTTGGAATATGTAGCAGCGAAACTTTAAAACGTAATTTTTTTATTATTAGTACATCTGATAAAAACAAAAATTCAGTAAAATCTATGGAATTCGGTAGCAGCCAGTAGCAGCTAATTGGGGTGAAAACATGCTTTCCATCGATTGGTGGCGCCACTGACATTTACGTTAAATTTAAAATCTCCTTTTTGAACAAACATAATATTAAATATAATTTTGAGAACACATTCTTATAATATATTTTAAATTGTTGTCGAAATACTCTCCTCTATGTTTAATATAGTAAAAATTAAAGACCTTTAAATTTTTAATTCATTTACATTTTTTTTTATTGATTCTTTATGCATTTACGGCTTCTAAAAATTAAAAAAAAATGCTAGAATATAAAATTCGATGTATTTCTATCCACTTCAGAAAATAAGATTTTATTCGTTCCCACTTTCTTGAAATTTGCCTGTGGAAATTAAAAATTGCATAAACATTCGTGGTCTACTGATGACTTATGAATCATTATTATATGACTATTATATATGACATATTATGACTTTTATGAATGAATATTGTTATGAATATTGTTTTTCTTTTTTATTTGTTCATTCACAGTATTTACAAAAATTGTACTAAATTGGTTCCAGCGATGTCTTTTCATAAAAATGAGGAGCTAACTCCAATAACCATTCCGGCTGTATCACAGTTATATCCTTCATGTATGTTTTATTGGTTTGTAAAACTTCACAAAAGAGTAACCTTTCAGAAACAGATAATTTAATAAAACATGTACAATGCGAATACACAAAATGAAGATATTTAAATTCATATACAAACCATTGTGGTTGTTGAAGGGTATATAAACAACTATTTGGATGTATGTATAGATCTCTGTTACCACGCACAGTCTTGTACACTCCAGTGTAATGTAAATACGCGGCTTTTGGAAAAAGTCCGGCTGTTATACATTTCAAAATTTGTTGTACGTTTCCTTACGAGACATAAAAAAATTTCATCGTTAATATAGTATGATTTATATATAATTTATCTGAATAATTCACGTTATTTACCATTGCTAGAGATTAATGGAATGTCTAGTTTCCTCATCATAGAGCGCATTTGTGTTCGAATTTCGGTGGCACGACGTAACGCTTTATAATTAAGAAAATTTTTCTGACACCAGGCAGATATTTTATTTTTCTCGTAAGCAGTATACACATTGAGCATAGTTAAAAGATCGCCTTCTTCGACTTCGAATTTCCTATGCGCCACTCTGGCTTTTACAGCAGCCTGACCTCCGCCTGGTCTTATGAATACATTTTGTACTTGAAGCATAGCAAGAATCGTTGTGAATTCTTCCGAACATCCCATTTCACCTGTACACAAATGAAATAATTTAGTGAATTATCTATTACGATTAAATTGAATTATAAGTGAAATAAATTATGAAAATCATAAAAATATTAACCTGATACTATAAGAGATTTTGCTAAAACAGGTTCTAATGGCATCTCTGCCATCGTGATTCCTAACGACATTGTTAATTCTCCATTTCTGTCTATTGCGCCCAATGCATAAAGCAACTCTAATCCCACAAGAAGATTTTTGCTCGGTGGAGCCGAAGGAAAATTAAATCTTAAGACATTATCGATGCCTAAAGCTTTCAATTGTAGAATGGCTGGTGTCAAGTCGGAACGCTGCATTTCTGGTGGCATCGCTTCGAACAGTTCAGAATATGCTTCTTCTGTGTACAATCTGTAAAGGAAAATCGGATATGAATTTGATAAACATAAGCATCAGATTGTAATTACGAAATATACCTATACGCTTTTCCTGTTTGGACACGACCTGCTCTACCAGCACGTTGGTTGGCAGAAGCTCTCGATACAGGGACAATTACCACAGAATTGGTTTGTGTTTCCGCCTCGAACCAAGGAATTTTAACAAAACCGCAATCAATTACTAAACATAAAATGCAACATCTCGATTACGCTTCGTATTACATTTATTATATATAGACATATACTAGGTTCCTGAAACGAAAGTAATTTTTAATTCAATAGTTCACTCCATTTCGTATGTTTCGAATGTTTTGATGTTAAAAATTTCTTGATAGCATTTCCTTCCTAAAGGATGACATTATTACGATAAAAATAACTGAACTTTACGTGACATGATTTTATCTTTACCATAAACGATGTTCGGGATGGTGATGGATGTTTCAGCTATGTTTGTTGCAACGATTACTTTACGAGTGTCTTTGGCTGCCCTCCAAAATACTTTCAGTTGTTCTGAGTTTGGAAGAGATCCATACATAGCCAGGGGTAAAAGTTTCACTGAAAAAAGAATAGCATAAGCAATAAGACGACAGATCCTCACGATCTATCTTAAACAGTTATATAACGTCGTACATTCAACCGAGCATCATCACGTTGCTCGAATGACCGTTTCAACTACATATATGTACATGTACTCTTCAGGTATATACGACAGAAATCATTTTGAGCATTGCACACAAAATTCTACTCACGTTTGCCTTCTTGTATAAGTTTCGCATGCTCTGATAAAAGAGAAACTGCCTGATCCACTTCGTCCAAGCCTGTGAGAAACGCCAAGATATCCCCCGATTCTTCATTTTCGTGGATCTTCAAAACCGTGTCCACAACGCTTTTAACGTAATTTGCTACTGGTTCTACAAAACACGCAAGAAGTTTAATATTTTAGTGAAATAGATTAAAGCAGGCTTTCAATTGAAAATTACCTTTTGCATAGAAAATGTCTACTGGATAAAGCCGACCCTCGACAGTCAATATAACTGCAGTATCTTTGGTGGAGTCCCTTGTAGTGTTCGTGTTGAAAAAGTCCCGAAGTTGTTCGGCATCAACCGTGGCGGAACAAACAACAATTTTCAAGCTCCTGCGTTTCTACAACAGAATTACCGAGAACTTTTATAACATTTCCCACGACAGTATTATCTAAAGGAAACAATAGAAAGGTTGTAATAATTCATTTACCCGAATTATTTTTTTTAGAAGTCCCATTATGATGTCGGTCAACAGTGTCCTCTCGTGTACTTCGTCTATAACGATAACGGAATAATTCGTCAATAAAGGATCGCCCATAAGTTCGCGTAGAAGAATTCCTTCTGTCATGTACTGTAAATATAGAACAAATATATTTGATCATTCAAAATCGTTCGAAACACATAACAACAGCAGATATTAACAGAAAATGTTAGATTATAGCTATTCAATGTAGTATATCAATTAAAACGTAATGTGAAGCTGATACAGCAATATTTTAAAACAGTATCAGTTTTATATTACATTTAAATAGTATAGTTAATAGTAGTTTCGTTCAGTAATTCTACATTTCGAACACTAAGCTGATAACGATCCGAGCAATTGAAAACTCCGGAAATAAGAATACCGCAGAACATCCGGAGATAAAATATGAATAAGAATATACATTCTCGCGTAACACGTTTTATTCGAAGTCATCTTAGAAATTGTTAAATATGAAAATGAAAAATTATTCTGTAAGTAATGGAACGGAGATAAAATATTTAAATAATTTTACCTTAATTCTTGTTGTTTCATCTACACAATTGTCAAAGCGTATAGAATAACCGACTTCGCTACCTAGGACGCAATTACGTTCATCAGCTACCCTGCTTGCCAAAGAAGTAGCTGCAACCCTTCTCGGTTCGGTAATACCGATCATTTTTCCATCTGCGCACCATCCTGCCTCAAGGAGATACTGTAATAATTTTACAAATATAAATATACACGAATTTTGGTCAAATATTTAAGAAAAGTATACATTTGGAATGTATCAATACTTATAAATCCACTCAAATCGGCGAAAAAATTGTTGGAATAAATTATGTTTTGGAGTTATTAAGATCATTAATTTTCCGTACTGTTTATCGGTGAGATAAAAAATTAATAATGCAAATAGGATATTAAAGTTAAAAAGGAATCGCAATTTAAACTCGCGAGAGCGTTGCCATTTCTAATCAGCTACTATGATCGTCAAATAGGTATCGACTACGTCACGTGCAAGGTAACGATAGCGAAAAAAGATATGCTGCAATTCGTATAGAAATTTTTTCAAAGGTAGTTCTGCATTGGTCTGAAAATCGTATTTATGGTGCGAGCGAATATAATCCTTGGAAATAGGAGAATGAAAGATATTTGGAGCAAGGACAACGGAATTAACAATGTGCTTATGTAAGATAACTAAAATTATATTTCTTCACAAACTCTCGATAACACCGTTAGACATTCATGATTGTTTAAGTGCAACGCGAATATATAAGTGGATCTCCTCGCCTACCGGCGAATTTCAATGTTAGCATGACTAACGCAATAACGTTAGAATATTACGCAGTACATGTAATACGTCATTGTAGTTTAGTATCATATTTATATAGGATTTGATCGAAAGCTCGTTACAATGGCTTATGTACGTTAAGAACGTGTTATGTGAGATCGGAAAGCTCACAAGTGCTGCAACTATAGTTGCATATATGGAACTGGCAATTCTGGGGCATATTGGTAAATAAAAGTAAAGGTGATACGTAATCTATTATATCACGCGGATAGCAATAATAATCAACAGATACATTGTACATTATTCAACCCATATATTTATAACATAAATTTATACACGTACATATATAATACATACATATAATAATTCAAATTAAATGACTAACATCAGAAATGCAGTAATTCTCACACCTTACATTAAACCGTAATGGAAATACACCAGAAGAAAAAAAACGAGGCAAGAGTATGAAATGCACATGAATGAATTTATTATCTGTGTGAAAAATCTGTTACTAATTAACATTATTGTTTTATAGTAGTAACATTAACCCCTTAAAGAAGATGAATTCAATGAAATATTTAAACAACACCGTTGTATACATCACAGAGATAAATAGATATATGCAGATACATGTATTAATAATTATATTGCAAAGTTGAAAACTAACTAGATATCGAATAAAACGAACAATGTTTAACGCTAAGTGTCCAATAATTTAAATAAGTATTAATATTTTATTTAAAAATGCAATGCACAAGATAAAACTTTGTTAACTCTTTAACACATCTAGCATAAGAAATTACAACGATAGAGTAGTAAGATATCATTACATAAATATCACATTAGTATAACACATTAGTAAACCATAGATAAAACAAAGACATTATTATTTATAAGTTAGCGTTTAAGGGGTCAATGTATATTTTCATTTTTTATGTGTATCGCATATATGTATCAGTTTGTTATTTATACAAAATTTATACCGAAAAATATAACGTATAAAAATTTTTGTTCGGAATGTTATCCATGTAGATAAGTGACTTTGTAAATTTCAGTATATGATTAATCATAGTTATCATATATCGCTGGTAATTTATAAATGTGGAAAGTGAGCTTTCTCAAGATTCATATTGTCATGTTTGGGTGAAAACATTAGACGAAGAGGTATCTTCGTCGATAAACGATGGTACTCCTTGTACATATGCGTAGGCCCGTAGAAAATGAAATTCAGTTATGTAAACAAGCAGCAATATGACTATATACGAGGACCATCTCACAAGTTTCATATATTCTCTTACACGATCGAAAAATATCGCCAAAAGCACGTAATCCATGACAGCATGAAAATTAAAAAATTTCCAGCAAAGGATTATGATCCAAAATGACAAACTTCTGAATATAGTTGTCTGTTTGGCATAAAGGTGTTGTTTGGTAATTGACAGCGTTCTATATTCAGTCTCAAGGAGATCTTGGTACAAATATATATATCGATTCCAGGCAGCACTGGTCAGGAACAAATGGACGGTCATTAGTAATATATTACGAAGCGCTGTATTTGAAGTTTTTGATATTGCATTCCCAGGTTCGAGAACCGAAGAAACAGGTAGCTGTGGCAGCTTATCGTATCCTCCGCGTCTGCTTGAATTACGGGCAAGAAATTGATATAGGCCAATCAGTAACGCCACGCAACCCAAAGCATCGCAGACACCATCAACAATATAGCCAGACGAACCAACATCCGAGTGTTCGCCATAGATATTTGCTCTTTTCCTAGCAACATGCCCATCTAGATCGTCCAACCATGTTCTTGCTTGGAAGAATATTACACCTAAGCGTCTATGAGACAATGAATCACTGGAAACACATTTGCCAGCTATCACTGCTACTAACACATGGAAACAACTGATTGCATTTGGCGTGACCCATGTCCAACAATTGCTTATTTGTAGTAGATTGTCCATAATCGCTGCGAGAGGACTCAGAAGAAAATAATTTGGGTAATCTAGCATTAATCCTTTCACCGTCACTGTACACAGCGGATTAATATCACAAGGTATGATCGAAACATATTGCGTACCGTTCGATACTGGTCTTACGTTATAATTTTGTATTCTAGAGTACAGTAAAAGATCCATTCCAAAGAAGTACAATGTCAATAATATAAAAATTATTAGGAACAACCTGCTAACTAGAGTTGTTGTACCAAACATTTTGTATAATACTTTGGCACTTTTGTGTTGTCAGATTTATCTTATCGCATGGTATCACACTTTTTGTAATAGATTGAAGTATATGACATGCGATACAGATAGATAATCCGGCATTGCTGCTAAATTTTTAGAGATATCCCCACTTAAACGTGTTCAATACTCTAATACATATGTTTTCTCAGTGATGCATAGAAGTTCAAAGAAACTGAAGAACGATTTCTCTTCTTCGTTCGTCATCATTCCAGAATAATGATATTCTGTTAGCAATTATATATATTATATTCTGTTAGATAATTAGCAATTATCACTGCTAATGCGATCAACTTTTGAACTCGTCACGAGATACATCGAATTATTACGCTTGCGTCTGTAGATCTGTTATTATTACTTTTTAATTATTTTAAAGATTTTATAGTAATAATCTTTTTTGTTTCATGCTATTTCCAGATTCTCCAGTAAATTGATACGACCGCTACAATTAAATAGTGGTACTTCACTTTACAACTTAAGATGCTGTGACGTTCAGAATATCTTCATGAGACGCGGCTCCACATGGTTGCACGGAATATTGTATATTTTGATTAATTAATGAGCGTCGTATCGATAAACAGACGTGTTACAAATACATATTTCATTCAACATACGTTTCTCTTTCTTTCTTGTATCTCGAATTTATTCTGATCAGAATAACGTTAAATTTCTGTGATTGTAAAATTTCGGTCGCACTATTGTCACATAACTTTTTTCAAATCGTCAATAGTGAAATGGTTGATTATAAAAACTGTTATCTCTTGTTGTTTCCTTTTACGAAACATGGCTCCGTATAAAATAGCTCAGAATAACTGTATGAGAGTCACGATGACAGGTGAAATTCACAAACATGTATTAATTCTTCAAGCAGGCGATGAAATATTGTAAAAACTTGTGTAAAGTACGAAGTTGACAATAGAATGGCGAAACAGTGGAATCACAAAATTTCTAATATGCGCGTGCGCGTACGCGCTCTATAAATTACAGAAATAATTTATACGAGGTTTCACCGGTGTGTAGATACTGCACAACAAATTAATAAACAATAATCATAACTTAAACTTTGCTAAAAAATATACGGGAAACAATAATAACAAATTTATTTCGCATATATCGAAATATAAAGCCTGTTTTCATTATTATCGCGAACTATAGCAAAAACAAAAGACTAAATAGATAAATTCAACGATTTTCAAGTATTATGTGTATAATTTAATATTAAATTACCATTTATGAAAATGCACAATTAAGCCAATAAACATTTTATTTATTTCACTGTTTGAGCACTGCGAATCGAGATTTACTTTATACTTATACTTTATACTTATTTTTAATATACACAACTATACGTATTTATATTAAATACTTACGACGCCTGATCTAATTATATAATGCTGCGTGAAGTAACAATAAAGAATTTTGTGCAACAAAAAATATCACTTAAAATTGTACTGCATAAAACATACCAGATGTTTGCTTTAAAGATAATATTATTGAAAATGTGTTTTTGCTATGAACAATTATGTTGTCATTTAATATTTAGTTAATTCATTGATTACGAAGCGTTCAGGGAATGATGTATGCCGTCGCGCAGCGCAATGGTGGCAATAACCGTTCCGATATGATGCACTACTGATACACGACACACTACATTACGATCACTCACATGAATTCTTTTTTTATTATCTTTCACTCGTATTAATTAAAAACGTAATTCCCAAAAATAAAATATTCAATATTACACATTTTTTAATTCATATTTTTCTCGAAAAAAATTGCCATGGATTAAATTCTTGAATGACATTCAAATGCAATGTACAACTTTCCACAAATCGAAATATTATCGGTTTTATTTTACTATAAAATCGGAGAATCACTTTATATGACCAATGTATGTATATAGAAAATTGATGGGAATGAAATATTTGACTATAGTGACTGTCGATGCTTGTACCTATTCCAACTGAAGTTGTAATTTATAAAACCATTACTTATATATATTGAATGAAAATAAATTATATTTATTTCAAGCTTGAGTAAAAAGTAAATATTACAATGGATTATACGATACTTATTAAAACTATGTTGCTGTGTTCATTCTTATAAATCATAATGATTTGATAAAATTAATTCTACATTTACCTGCGGCAGTTGCGTACTCTTTCCACATCCAGTTTCTCCAATTAAAACTAATGTTTGATACTTTTCTAATTGATAAATAATATGGCTTCTATACTTGAATGTAGGCAGTCGTTGACGTTGCATATGAATTGCAAGCGAATGATGAGCATTGTACACAAATTGCGTAGACGAATGGGCATCTATATCAGGTTTATCCTCCTGCCATGTGCCGTCTCCTACAACAATTAATAAAGAAATATAATTGTTTATTAGTATGTTACATGTATGAAGTATAAACTATTTTTCAAAACAATACAAATTAGTATTTGAACAGGTTATATTATACACTATTTTGTATAATGATATTTGTACAAAGGATATATTATTACATGGTGTAAAATACATCGTTATAAAGACTATATAATTAGATGAAACTACAACGATAACTTACTGTCATGACAATAAACATTATACTAAACATTTACATAGATGATAAATCTTACCGGGTTTTAGGAAAATTGGTTTTGTAGTCATTTTGTGTAACTATGTAGACAATATGACGGGAAGAAATTATTTCTGAGACATGTCATTCGCTTGCAAACATATCAAAATAATTATTAATCACACATTGTAAATGTATACACTACTGACACTAACATAGCGGCCACCAGCACAAACTATAGAAATAAAATGTGCTGAAATGTGCATAGTGCTGTGGATTTTCTAAATCGTTATTTCTCCTAGAGATGACGCTCTTCTCTACTAAAATATTTCAGAGTATGTGTACATCAATGTACATTTGAATTCCGCGAATCAAAAGCGTCATACATCAGCAAATTCTTGAGTTTCGTTTGTCTTTTGCAGCGGTCTAGTATTTCATTCAATCAAGCATTTTGTACTTTGAATTTCTATAAAATTTGTTAAATGTATATATTCATTTCAGTACCGATTCCAATGCGCAACATATTATAAACCAGTTGTTAATATAAAAATGCACGCTTAATTTTTATTTCTTATATTTTCTACATACAACCATATAGAATTCTCATATTTTATATAACCATATGTAAATTTCAAGGTTTAAATGTATAACTTTTCACTAAAATTATCAATGCAGTATTTTTTATTGCTCAAAATTTAACATTCAACGTTTTCGCTCACCAACATTTCTATACATACTAATACAAATTATTACATATTGTCATGTATTTAGATTAAAATTAAATGTGTATAATAAAAGAATTTCTGTAAAATATGATTTACATTCGACGATTAAATGGTTTTTTCTTCTATAGTCTTATTTTAAAGATTAAATCATTTAAATTATGTATTACATTATAATATGTATGCACCAAAATATGTAGTAATTCGTCTATTCTGTTACCGTGTTGAAAGTTAAATTGTACATAAGTTATGTATATGTAAGTGGTGTGAGATGGGTATGTTTGATGTAAGGGTTTACAAACAAAATTAACTTTCTAATTTTTGTCAGTAAACGTTATAATCCTTGGGCAAGCTTTGTTTACTTTAGGAATGTATTTTAATTTTCAGAAAAATATTATTTCTTTTATTTCTGATATGAAATATCTATGTATATACGCATACAAAGAACGAGAACTCTCGATAGAACACCTTCCATTTCTTTCTTAAGCACCATACCATCATCTATCTTTATGAAACAAATATATTATTTCTAATATTATTTATATCTCCCTTCCTTTACAAATCTAGTACTAGTAAACATATATATGTGTGGGCGCCAGTGTGGAAAATACAGGAAACATGAATGGTAGCAATTTAAGATAGAAATGTATGATGATGCTGTGGATGTAGACAGTGCTATTTGCCAATCAGATTCATAAAAATGGTTGCAACAAACACACAAATGTCTGAACACATTAGTCATTGATAGATTATTACTGTTCTTGATTTTTCATGCTCATCGCTTTAGATGATGCGCGAATAACTAATTTTGACTGTTCTGATTTCTCAGTTGGCTGTTAAAATTACATCTATAGATTAAGTCTGCAATAAACATAAAAAAAATATTAGGCTGTAGCTTCTGCTTCTCCATTGCTTTCTGCTTCAGCACATTTTTCTTCAAGTCTTGTTTTCTTTTCAGGACTTGCACCGTCAGTGGCAGAATCTTCTGTTGTATCACTTAAAGTTGTTGACTTCCTCTTTATACAGCAACTATCAACAGGAGCATCTGTAAAGAAAAATAATGCTTGTTAATATCCGATGTACTAGTACAGAAACCATATTTATAAAATATGTAGTGATTACAGAAATTGTTTTACTCAATACCTGTGGAATCACCATTTTCTGTTGATTCTACTTCGTTATCGTTTGACTCTTTCTCTTCGTTAGAGCCATTTTCTTTGGTTTCCTTCGCATCTCCATTCTCAGATGCTTTTGAATCCTCGTCAACTTCTTGAACAGGCTTTTTTTCTTCTTCTACAACTTTTTTCTCTGGGGTGGAGGCAATTTTGGTCTCCCTAAAAAATAAAATATAACGCATAGATAATTTTTCATATAATATAAACATAATTCTTTTTGTATCATAAAATGCACGTAGTTCAGTAAGTAGTGTAGGGAAAAATAAAATAATATTTAAAAATAAAACGTCCGGAGAACGCGATAGTTAAAACCAAATTGGGCGCGTATCGAATTTTCGATTGCTGGGGTATCGGTTTATACTTCACAACTATAGACAAGGATGGAACGATGGAGAAAAGAAATAGAGATAGGACGCCGACCGTGGCGGCACCTAGCAATGTTGATATTATCCTGTCTTCGTTCCCCTTTCTAGCAACCCTCTCTTTCCACCAAGAGACACATACACGCACGCGTCTCGAACAGAAACATACACAGAATGTTTCGGCTTTCGGCGCGGCAAATCGTGACTGTCGTGGACCGTAAATATACATCACACACACATACGCACATATATACATATACATTTGTTCTTCTACCACCGAAACAACAAATTCAAGCACCATCGAAGATCATTGATATAAATACGACGATACAATTTCTCGAGAATATTAAATGAAAAGTTTAAACATTAGTATTTTCAACATGTAATTGATAAAGAAGAACAGATCAATAAGTTGTGTATTTTCTTCGACGTTCCATGCACGACGATCTGCGAAATACTCCCAGGCCTCGTGCACATATACGTGCAAGACATTTTACTTTTGGTAAACGTGTAAATATTTGTATGACTGTTTGTACAGCGATCAGTAAAAGATATACCAGCGAATATCAGTTCGAATATTCTCGGGTAAGCTGTAATTACGTGCTAAGGAAAAGAAACCGTTTATTCCGATAATAAACAATTTTCGGAGTACGAACGAGAATAGCGGTGAGAAGAATATGCATAAATAACAAACATTCGCTGACACACGTTGTGCCACTTCGCCGTTGTCCTACGTTCGCGAAGCCACAAGTGGGAAAAATAAAATCATAAACGATGCCACCAGAAAAGTGGCACCGCAAGTAGAGCACGCATCGTGGCAAAACCAGGTAATCCTGAGAACGTAACGCGCCTTGCGAATCAAGCTGAGAATATCACGTAGAGAGAGAGTATATATCCCCTCTCTCCCTCCTGCTGTCCCTTTCTCGTGGCTGTACTCTTACAAAACTGTGTACGCTTTCAAAACTACACAATCAAACTATCTAGGATACAAACAAAGTTGTGAAAGTGACCGAGCTCTGTGCGAAAGAACGCGTCGGCGATCAATGAGACCAGAAATCGTAAGTCGGCAAAGATCGGTTGGCCAAATCATTGCTGTATATTCGGTAACGAATCATTGCAGAAGCGTTCAGTGAAAAAGTGTGATTTTCTTCAGACAAATCGATAAAAAAATCAGCGGGACTTACTTGGTTTCCGTATCCGCCATGGCGATCGATTTAATTGCGAGGTCGATAAGGTATTCGGGTACCGAACGCACTAAATAAGCTTTGCGTTTTCTACGCACCGGTAAGCAGACGTAGAATTCTGGTATCACCACTACCGCGTAGTCGCGTACCGACGCGCAAATGGCAGAGACTCGCACGCTGATTCGCTCGAGACCCGAGTCACTCGGCCCGGCCGGCAGGCCGGCGGCCTTCAAACACTTTTCTTTCCCGCTCGTTTACAGATGGCGTACGATTCAGCCCCCGATTAACGCGATAACTCGAAATTTGACATGAATTGTACAGGAAAAATTGCGAATATGATCTGCGAACGTATCGCAGGATTCTTTCAAGCGCCGCTACGAATACAGTTAACCGGTGGTTCGTATTATTACAACTTTGTCTCGTAAGAAAAATTCATTTGAAAGACGCATAAATTTATCGCTATATTTCAGCCGCGGTTACGACAGAGTCCAATGGAGTTTCTCGCGAAGGTATATACTGCAACTAAATAAAAATATTTCAACCGTACGTATCGTTTCGATGGTGGCGCTACTTTATTCCGAATATAAGTAGTAACGGAAACGTAATGTTTCGATGGGAATAATTGTTGTTAATAGTTTACAACATTTAACATTCATAGTAGTAGTATAGACTTTGCCACTATTGCTTTGTTAATGCCCCTCCAAGTAGCACACCGACCAATTGTATCTTGTCATGCAAAACGCGTAAAAAATCCCCGCGTTTCCGGCGCTAGCAACGAATTGTTTGAAGAATCTGTATCTCGTTCGGCGTTGTTTTAAAAGTAACGGCTAATGGATCTTATGCATGATTTAATACACTGATTATATTAGAGGGAAATCTCGTACGGAAGAAGGGTAATATACGAGATTGAAGCGGAAGCCAAGTTCGGAAAGTTCTAGAAGTTTCGCGTATGGCCCCATTTCCGGTGTATATTAAAAGGTGCGCGATGCTTTCAGGTTGATCCGCGCAGCCGACCGAAAGGCTCCGCTGCGTTTACGTCCATGTTACAGGTTGCCTTTACTGTGAAACAGTAAAATATCGCTTTTCTGTTACAGCGTAACATTATTTCCAGCCAACGCTAACTTTAGTCGAAACGAGTCGTTTCGAAAATAGGTTTTATCAGTTATGAAAATAAGCTTCTGTACTAACGTTCTCCAGGTAGATATTTTGACCGTAATATATATATTTGTATAAGTAATACAATCAATTATACTCAAAACTGTACAGGGGAAAACGTACAATTTTATCTACAAAAATACTTTGATTTCTTTAATTTTAATTACATCTTGAAAATTTAGGAAAAATGAATATAGTTTAGGTTATATGGATTTTGAATTTTTTCGTTCGCGAAATTCGTGCGAACGTGTCAAATTAGGCGGTTTATGAATGTATATTTTTTCGTACGATGTGTGCCACGTGCCAGGAGTCTACGTAAGCACAAAGATAACACCGAGCAGCTGCTTTGTACGGTGCAGGTGAAGACGTGCGAAGCAGATGCTCCTTTTCGAATACCTTTTACACGGTGAAACATTGAACACACACTCATTCCAAATCGAGTAGGGATGTCAATGAAACTTTCCACTAGGAAGGCGTATACGCTCGGCGTTCCTAGTGCACTTCTATTTATGATAGACACGGAAGGAATAAACATGCGACATTTGTACAGTAAGAGAAACATGCTACCTATATGTATAGATGTTGTATTTAATCCTTCTGTGTGAAATATCATGAATGAAATACATGAATTACCCGTCGTAACCAAAATTATTTGTCGGCAGGTATATATATATATATATTTTAAATATATACAAATTTATTCAGAACTTATATATTTATCCGACAAACTTCTACAGGCTGTAAATATATTATAATCAACCGTTTGTAGAAATCTGTTGACATGCAGCTTTACTCGATAAAATTAAATTTCGTTTTAGTGGGTCAGTGGAAGTGTTCAGTCACAAGCTATTTCGATGACAGTAACCTATATTTCTACTGGCTTTGCAGTGTCAAACTAAAGATAGCATCACGCATCTAAATTTTCATTTCGCTGGACTACATTCTCGGTTTTCTTAATACGCTCTTATTTTCCGGAATGTAGTCCTGTTACCGATGTTTTTGGTACGTTCGCATGTCAGAAACCGAGAGAAATCGAATATATATACAAATTTGTCGAGTAGTAGTGTACTGTTTCGAAATGCGAGGAACCGATTGTATAAGCTTTTATATTTACAATTCAACACAGATGCTGCTTTACATACATACAATTCGCGTGATGCCTCATGTATTATAGATTTTATTGTATTTCGTTATTAATACTGTAATTTATTTTGTAAAGTCCAAACGACGATTTTAAGAAAAGGAAGGTACAAACAAATAGTCGATTTTACTTTCCTTCGACAAATTAGCACGCGGTTTTCAGCTTGAGGTCATGTAATCAATAGAGCGCGTGGTCGCGCGCATCCCATAGGGTAGAAACAAAACTGAGATTGATGCAAGAAACACATCCGAACGTAACCTCGATAGAAATGTCTTTTACCAGCTTTACCTAAGCCTGGCATGAAATGTGCCGGTACACACAAAAATACTGTGTATCCGAAAGGCCTGACCTGGTCGTACCTTTTTGACTCGGTGGTAACCGGTTCGTCCCGTCCTCCATCGACTCCACCTAGCTTTCTCGACCGTATCTGCCGCTCTAAAATTGTGCCTGCATGCTTATCTACAGTTACAAACTAATTGCCAAAGGATTATCACAGGTCATCGGGTGTTCAACCTTCCGTGTACATACCACGGTTCAATACCACAAAACAGATCGATTATTATTAATAGCGATGGAACTACCAAATTGGTAATAAAGCCGACTCGATATCAGCTTGTAACAACGTATAAGCACCACACCATAATTAAATACAACCGAATCAAATTTTCGCTTTATTATTAGCCAACGAACCGGTTATAACCTTTCAGGATTTCGATTCGCAGCAATTTTCTTCGGCTGGCCGAAACAGAAACGTCGTCGCGAATATCATTATTTAATTACCACGTTTTTATTATATATGTACATGAATTTGCGAAATCAGTTGTGAATTCTAAATATCGTCTGCGACTACGGTAAACGAAAAACACTGGAATGTCGTTCGTTGGTTATTGATACTATTTAGTAACACGCATTGTTGTGATTATCGAGGTGAATGAGACCCAATGTCGAATGTCGCGAGTCATTCACACAGTATGTTACAATGTTTTTCCCACGCGACCCAGAAAAGAAGTTGTATATTCCCATTGAGAAGGTGACACAATCGGGGTTACTTTATACATACGAAACATTTCGCGATTCGACGGAAAAACCTTGGGCCAGCAGCAAGAGTGGCAAAGTGAAACCAGCATGATACAACTTTGAATTGAAAGTACGCGGACGCTACCGCACGAAGGCAGCACTTCTCGAGGCGTCGTGAAATTCGCTCGTACTACATCTATCGGCGACAAGCTGAAGCAACAGCCGATCGGTGCAGCACAGTATCTCTCTTGCTTCCTAGAGCGGCACTTCGTCATTTTCGTATCCGTGCGAAATCCCGAACGAACAAGTGGAGAGATCCGCGTCGCCATCTTTAGTAACGGTACCGACTGCCTCCACTACCACCGCCTGCTTCGTTCACAGCGAGCTCGAAGTCGGTTTTCTCGCGTGTACAACAATAACAGTGAGTTCGGGTTTTGCGATATCACGTATACTTACAGTATTCCCTATCGCGGTGGGCGACGCGGCATTTAACCCGTTCGCGATGTTCATTTAATACGTCCAAGCCCCGGAGTCGAGTGTGTGTGTGTGCCGTGTAAGTTTGAACAGACGACGACATTTCACTAAAGCGGTCCCGAGGGTTGAGAACGATCCGAATAAATCAACGTCGTTCTCTCGCTTCGTTCGACCCTCGTTTAAACTGTACGTCTAATTGCAGATTCCGCCGCTTGGCACGTTCCACGGCGAGAACAACCAGTGTACAGTGTTTTGATTTGTCGGAGCGAGTGGAACCTCGGGGTACAGTGTCCAAGACTACGTATTATACTCTGACGGGAATAAAAAAGAAAAAGGGAGAGAGAGAGGAAGCACCGAGGTGGCTGTAGCGAACGACAGCAACGACGGGCAAGTACAATTGACAGGAAAGATGGCGCGAGGTGCGGGTGAGGATTAATGCTGACCCATTTTTCCGCGCGAAATCATTCGTTCTTACTTTGTCGTGCGATAAAGGGACCATTAAACTTCGAGCGTAGTGTGAGCACGTCGGTTCCTATCGAGTGAATCGATCTAAAAAAAGAAAGAAATAAAAAGAACCAACCGGAGACACGGGGTAATTCGTTTACCTGCAGGAGGTTGTATACCACTGTACGGTGCGCGCGTGTGCCCAATATATATATACATATATATATATATTGTTGCGTAAGTGTGAGTGCCCTCCTAAACGTGTGTGGGGGTCTTGTAGGACCGAGCATTGACAAATATCGTATTTAAGAGACGGAGGAGGAGGAGGACTGACTGTGTGTGACTTGAGCCGTGTGTAACAAAACGTAGATCGAACAAAACGGGAACGCGTGTGTGAAAGAGAAAGAAAAACAGTGTGCGCGAGAGGACCAGAGTGCTAAAAACAAGTGTCCGGTAAGAACGATAGGAAAATTTGGAAGAACCGAAGGTAGTCGGGGCCTTGGCAGGCTCGACTGCGGCGCGGTGGTCAAGAGAAACCAAGACGAAGACGCAGTCTTCTGGAACCTCGCGGGCTGCGTATAGTCCTGGCTTGCTCGGGTACGAGCGCGGCTGCTAAGATGGGCAACAATGCCGCGACGTCGTACAAAAAGGTTGACGCTGCCGAGAGCGTGAAGGAGTTTCTTGACAAGGCGAAGAAGGAGTTCGAGGACAAGTGGAAGAAGAACCCGACGAACACCGCCGATCTGAATGACTTCGAGCGGATCAAGACACTCGGGACCGGCTCGTTCGGCCGTGTCATGATAGTGCAACATAAGCCGACCAAAGAGTATTATGCCATGAAGATACTCGACAAGCAGAAGATCGTCAAGCTGAAGCAGGTCGAACACACATTGAACGAGAAGAGAATACTGCAGGCGATCAGCTTCCCGTTCCTAGTCTCGTTGCAGTTTCATTTCAAGGATAATTCGTATCTTTACATGGTGCTCGAGTATGTACCTGGTGGCGAGATGTTTAGCCATCTGCGTAAGGTCGGACGTTTCACGGAGCCGCATTCACGGTTTTACGCGGCGCAAATTGTATTGGCGTTCGAGTATCTCCATTACCTCGACTTAATCTATAGGGATCTGAAGCCGGAGAATCTGCTGATCGACTCCCAGGGTTACCTGAAGGTGACGGACTTCGGTTTCGCCAAAAGGGTGCAGGGTAGAACATGGACCTTGTGCGGCACGCCGGAATACCTAGCGCCGGAGATCATCCTGAGCAAAGGCTACAACAAGGCTGTCGACTGGTGGGCGCTCGGAGTTCTCGTCTACGAGATGGCCGCCGGTTATCCACCGTTTTTCGCCGATCAGCCGATACTGATCTACGAGAAGATCGTCTCGGGGAAACCGCGGTTCCCCTCGCATTTCGGTTCCGATTTGAAAGACTTGCTACGTAACCTACTGCAAATCGATCTGACCAAGAGGTACGGGAATCTGAAGGCCGGTGTCAACGACATCAAGGGTCACAAGTGGTTCGCCAGTACCGATTGGATCGCGGTCTTCCAAAAGAAAATCGAGGCACCGTTCATACCGAAATGTAAAGGGCCCGGGGATACTAGCAACTTCGACGACTACGAAGAGGAGACGCTTAGGATTTCGCTGACGGAGAAGTGCGCCAAGGAATTCGCCGAATTCTGAATTCTACGCCCGATGGAAGATGGATACACGTGTCGCGTATTTATTCATATGCGATGGTTCGTCATTCGTTGGTCGCTTTTATCGAGCGAGAGAATAATGATATATGAAGTAAGATGGAATGGAGGCCGGGGCGGGGAGGGGCGGGTGGGGGGTGGGGACGGTGTAGAGAGCGAGTAAGAAAGTATACGTATGCAAGGGGGAAAGAAAGAATACGGGTATGCGTGAGTGCGGGTGTATGATTGGTGTGTGCATGGGGACACCGAAAGCGAAGAGTTAACAGGCGAGACAGATTTCGGGATAACCAAACACAGAGGCAGTGGGAGAACGGGAAAGATTTAGAGAACAGGAGAAACGTAGAATATAATAGCACATCGCAGATTTTGCGCTTTGTTATTTTGAGTCCGACGTTGTCGGAAACGGAATACTTACGAGAAGGAATAGAAATGCGCGAAACAAACAGAGAGGGGAAAGAGTGGGAGAAAAAAAGAGAAAGGGAGAGAGAGAGAGAGAGAGAGAGAGAGAGGCAGATGGTAGAGAGAGAGTGAATGGATGAGAGAAAGATAGATGCAAAAGAAAATATAATATATTAAAGAAACTTCCTTTCGGTTGTTGCATATACAGAGATCGTATACATATATATACGTACACACGTACATCTACACGTACAAAGAGACACACAACACGCATACAGAGAGACACACAGACACACACACACACAGAGATATAGCGCGCGTGCTTGCGCTAATCACCATCGTAAACACTACGATCACTATAGTAGTAAACTACTTTACATGAGAAATATCTTTCTTTTCCAGTCAAATAATTGTCATATTGACGTATAAGAATGATGATACATATGTATACATACATATATATATGTGTACACGTAGATACACATGTATACATGTAATATAGTATATACGTACATGTGTGTGTTCCCTAAGATGGCTTTAGTGTCCGGTTTACGGAGAAGGCGTGTGTAAAGTTTGTTCTCGATAATTCTTATTAAAAAATAGTCGGTAATGTCACCTTGCCTGACAATTATTTTGTACATAATAGTATCAACTATCTATATAAATGTTCCCCCGGGATCCCTTTACACCACGCCCCTTCTTCTTCATCTCGTCCCGCCTCTTTTAGCACATACAAACGTTTACAAAGACTCGCCGAGAGAGAAAGAAAGAAAGAAAGAGAGTGAGAGAGAGAGAGAGAGAGAAAGTTCTAATACACCAACAAACCAATTGTGTCATGTTGTGCATTGTTGTCTATTTGTCTACTATCACGTGAATCTTCTTCGTCATTAATTGAGAGATAGTGAAAGAGAGAGTGAGTGAGAGAGAGAGAGAGAGAGAGCGATAGATGACGAGAGAAAGGGAGAGAGTGAGTGGAAAAAATTTTGCCATGATATACGATTTACATTTATATCACTAGTCGTCACACTCGATTATTCCGTTGGAGTAATATTTATATACGACTCGTTTTTCATCGCTCGCTCGCTGTGGAGAACATCAGAAAATGAAAGGGAGGGAGAGGAAGGGAGAGAAAGAGAGAGAGAGAAAGAGAGAAATATCTTTAATATAGTACATTGTGAATCTTATAAAAAATACTCGTTATATACTGGCTACAGATGCTCGTTGTTGAATTATTGTACCTTACGTAAATGGTAGAGGCAGTAAAAGAGAGGGGGTCGAGAGAGCAAGGGTGAGAGGAAAAAAAACGAATCTAACGGTTAGAGGAAGGGGGAACAAAAAGAAAAAGAGTATTTATGAAATAGGATCGGCGGGGGTATGAGCAAACAAGGATTCATTTTTGGAACGTTTTTAATAGAGGACCACCGGCGTTCGTACATAGATACATTGTAAGAGTATTCATATATTATATCGCCTTAAGTTGCTGTAAGCAAAAGGAGCAACATTATCTTTTATATAGATCTGCACTTTTAGTACGGAATGTAAACATACGGACAATCCTGATTGTGTAAGAGACAGAGAGAGCAAGGAAGAGTGTCTGTTGCGTGTGTGGTATGTCCGGAGGAGAGAAAGGAAGAGTGCGCTTGTGTGTAAATGAGAGAGAGAGAGAGAGGGAAACATAGTGAGAAAGAGTAAGCTAAAATAAACGATGCACACTCGAAATGGCCAAATGGAAATTGTGCATACACGTACGAGAATTAAGAAGGAGAAAGAAAAATATTGAGGCATACACAATCTCGAATCGTTGAAACCACAAAGACACGACAGAACTGAGACAGCAATAGCAGCCAGTAGCAGTGATAGCGAATATTGCCAAAAGACGCGTTTGTTATGTTTGTTTGTTTTTTTAGATGAATTTTTTTGTTCGCGGAGGACACTTCACGCCGTCATTATATTCGATATATGTATGTATATATAAGTTGTCCAAAATGATTGGCACTGAACTTTTGCAGTTGCCAGGAGAATCGAGCAGGTGGTAAGAGTTCCTACAAATCGATGGCGGAAACTGTTTTATGAAACGATTTTATACGTTTCGAGTTTGACCGGCGGCGGTGGTTTTGATTTTATACGATCAGCTGAACGCGAATAAAAGTGTCGCCGAGACACGGATACTCTCGCAAGATCGCTTACGTAATACACGGTTTTATTTTCGCTAAGAGATCGATAACGGGTCCCCGGTACGAATAGTTAATTCGGTTAATTCGATTCAGTTAGGTGAATAGATTCGTTAGTGAATTTTCAGTCGAGAGCATTTCCGGAAACGGACTCTTACGACCTTTCACCGCTGATTCGACTTTTTCCGCGTATCGCAGAGAAGTCGAGTCTAATGTTTCTGGGCCACTCTATATGTATCGTGTCGCATCGAGCACAATATTATTCGATGATCACCAGCGAGCAACGCGAATTAAGGAAACATCAGCAGTCTTGAACGATGATTGCGCGCGCGTCGATCGCGTGACGAAAATTCATTTTACGCTAAATATATACAGGGTGGTTCCGACGAAGCGACCTATTGGACTTTCTGCAAGCCTGGGAAACACACGCGAAAATCGGTCGGACGAAAGATATCTCTTTTAAACGATGTTCCATGGAAAAATATTTTTCTTTTGCGAAAAATCAATCGGCCACTATGAAAATCGCCCTCCATATAAATATAAATATCTTTATAAAATGTATACGTTCGTATACTGTGCGCTCGTGTTTAAATGTATTATAAATGAATCTCAAAGTGTTCCGAGGTAAATCGTTGTACATAGAGCTTCAGAAGGAAAGAAGGATTCTGGCGAGCGGGACTCGAAACCATGATCTTGAGATTCGTAGATTGATCAGCAGGCAGTCTGATTTTTCTGAATTTCCTAAGCTATTTCACAAGTTCGCATTTTTTTGGGAAGGCCGTCCTTATCGCTCCCTCTTAGTTTCCCGGAGATTTTCCCCCTTCGTCTGCTCGCTCGTGTCTCTTATCGGATCAATCATTCTCAATCCCTTAATAATGCCGCTGTTATGCCTAGTCGTTATCGGATAAGCGTGGAAAAGGATAGGACTGTTTCTGCCCCCGTTGTGGCATTACGGGAGGCCAGTCCCATTACGAGCATCATTCCAAACGTGGGTCTAAAAGATACTCTCCTGCGAGTTAATCCGTCAAGTTTGCCCAACAAGTCCAACATCGTACCGTAACTTCAACATATAATTTAGTCATTTCATTGACGGACTTAAGAGAATCTAAACCAACTGCTCTCGTGTCATATCAGTTCGTGATAGCGACTGTTAATCCCTTAGGGCAACACGGAGAAATGAAATCAGCTTCGATCATTCTCTCTCTCTCTCTCTGCGAATATCTTCGCTCCATTATATCCAGAATAATCAAAGCAAACAATCATCGAATGAGACTGACATCCACGCGGGCATGATCTTGACCACTTCTGTCGTCATCCCCGAACTGTATCACTGTATCACTGTATCACACCACAACCAAATTTACTCTATAATATTGATAATTGAAATATGCCACGACTGATCAGGCTGTTATCATACGACTGTACTCTATTACAGAGCAGATTTTGCGCCACGAGTTGAAACTGTCATCGGGATTCACTCGTGTCGCATAGAAATATTCATCTGTGTCAACAACTTCTCCAACTGAGCTGCTGCCTCATCGTCTAGCAAACCGGATCTCTTAGCTCGGATAGCTCGAGCTTCGCACAACTGCTTCGCGCTAACCCTCTCTCTAAAGGCCTCAGTAGCACGCTTTCGCGCGTTTCGACCAGGTTGCTTCCTCGTGGAAGATGCCACCTCCTTCGTAGGGATTGTAACCTCTTTATCATCGGACATAGTTAACGAAACAAAGACAAAACTCTGAAATTCGTATCACGAATTATTATGGAGACGTTCAATCGCAGTCGAATCTAACGCATGCATGGTACATGTTATGAGAACTTCTTCTACGAATAGGTCGGTGGTATTGCGTCACTGCATCGTGATCAACGCCGAGGGGTACACTCAATAATTACGTGGTAGAAAATTTCTGCTATCTCATGGTAGACCCTGATGATCAGGAAGGCGGGGATGTTACCGTAATTCGATTTAGTGGCTTAGCAAAGGTTTTAGTGGATCAATCAATTGTTGGCAAAGAGAAATGGGGAAGGGGAGGAAATCTAGATGCGGTAACGGCGACCGACCACTGCGGTTCCCACTTTTGTCCAATTTCGTCCACTCTCCAAGATCGAACCCATACGAAATTCCAAATTTCCAGATTCTCCGAACGACATTGGCGATCGAAGACGGTCGAACATCGTGGATTCCACGATTCGGTGGAACAGATTGCCAAAGAACCCGATCGTGTCGTTCTGGTTGCAAACCGACGAGCGATATGTGTGTCGTGTGCGTCACGGCAACGCACAAACACGAATAAATAGACGGAACAATATGTCGTTGGTTTTCGTTACGTTTGCATCGTCGTGGCTGTAAATATGTTTCCTGAACGCGCGTGCACGTCGTTGATTCGCAAAAAAAGACAACGACGAGGAGTAGGAGTGGGAGGAGGATAGGCTGGCTCGAGAAGCCAGACAAAGAGGGGAGTAGAGAGGGAGGGGTGAAATTCTTAACAAGAAATTATGTCGGCCAAGAGGATTGTGCTTTCGGATCGCTAAATCATAGCTACAGTTTCGTCGGCATCGCATACGCAATACAGTGACGCACGAGTATGGAGATGCTAACATTGTAGTCCTCAGTTATTTATTGATCGAAATAGCATTCCGGCGAATCGCGAGATCGTTCGTTTCACAGGTCGGAAAATCTTCCGCGAGATCCGTGTCGAATCGTAAAGTTGCACCCAGTTCTGGATTAACCAATCAGCAAACTAAGCACGTGCTTAGGGCAGCAAGAAGGAGGGCACTGTAGAAATTTTCTGAACCTTTTCAAATCACGTTTGAATTTGGTTTTATAATAAATCTTATCGGAAATAGCAGGATTTCAATTGATTGCTCGGTTGTTCCGTTTGGCATTACAATTTACGAGTCAAATCCATCGTTTCCACGATCCAGATGTTCTACTTATTGATATTTCGCATTATCTTGTGCATACGCCGATCTGCATACATAGCGATTGGACAAACGTTTGTACTTGGTCGGTTCAACGTTAATTTCTTCCACTGTTTTTTTTTCTATTCAGGTTTCTGTTACTCCTGTTGCTCCTGTGCTGTCGCAGGTGACTTCTTTTCAGCCCCCAACAATACAAAATATTAAGACTCTGACAATATTGTGTCGACTGTCGAAGACACCGGAAACACACGTGCTTGCCAGTTGTTTTCGATAGAAAGGCGGTCGTTGCCAGTAATTAAGAGAATAGTCGCAGGTTTTAGGCTGGTTGCCACAAAAATCGAGCTGCAGCGCATGATTAGCTGCAACGGTCTCTGCATAGTCAGCTAAGATGCTCGATCCATCGAGGAGGGCACTTTGGACGCGTATTTTCAAGGCAGGGCAACCTATGTACTGTCTTTTCTTGAATAAGCCGTTCTATCAAGTCGGTCGTCCGAATGTTTCTTTTTACCTAAAAGCTCCATTAGCTGTTTAGGAAAACGTGGCTTATACTTCCAATACACGGGATCTCTTTTGGTTCTTAAATTAATCGTTGACCCTGTGCGTAAGATGTCCAAGCTGCCCTCTTAGGTTGCTCTGTTACCGAGACTCTCCTTTTACTTTGTCAGAATCTAGTTAGCCCTAAGGATGTTATCGAGTTTGTTCTTGTTGGGAAACACTGTAAGGCCTTCCATTGGACTCTCCGGTCGCATTCTGCTTCCTTCTCCTGAATGAGAGAAACCCTTTCAGGGACCCTTTTACCATTAAGATACTTTCGTCTAAAGATAATTCCCGAAATTGTTCGAATAGCCCTTCTCTCTCTTGTCCATTTCCTCCCGATATTCCTTTCTAATTCGTTAGACATCGTTTCGATCGTGGTTTAAACTACAGTGCGGTTTGCGCATCCTTCCAAACCCGTCCGCCGGCAAATTCAGTTTCGCATTCCTATTTTCGGAAACAGGGACAAAGGATCAGGTTGTTTTTCTCGTTGGCTGGTGTGGGCGTCTTTTGATGTAGCAAGTCTCTACTTAGAAGGCTCGGCGTCATTTTCTTTCTCGGGAAAAGACGGTCAAAGCGTGATCTCTTGTTCACGTTCAGACTCGGTTGTTTCTCGAGGCGATTTTATGCATTTACGACGAAAATCAAAAGAACTAAAGTCTGCCTCTTCTCCTACAAATCATACTTTCCTCTTCAGCTTCGGTATTTCTTCGCAACACGTGTCACTGCTGTTCCGTTCATAAATAGTTTATTTCCTGGTTCAGTAATCGGTCGGTTACGCAATCGTTGCTCGTGCGCGGCGCTACGAATTAAAATATTCTCACGTCTAAATACTTACATACCGCATGTAAGAATGTAATACTAACTCTATCTATATCTAATCTACTCTACTAATCCAATTTTTCGACTTACACCGCTTCTGCACTTCTCGCATACTCAGTCTCGGTTGCCTATCGTTGCTGTGAACAGCGGGCAAAACTTTTCTCTGAGCGTTTAGGTCAAGCGCTAATTTTGATCTCTTGAATGACCCCAGGACACGTAGCCATACTCTCTAGGTGGACATACCTTAGTTTTACTGTATTGTACGATAATCAGAGTGATACCCACTCTTCCAACCACAAAGACATTGTCTCTTTCCCATATCATGTCCTTGTAGCCCCAATTTGGCGGCCCCCAAGATCTCAAGCCATGAACAAGTCCGCGTCATTTTTAATTATGTTCCCCGCGTATCCAATGAATCCTCTATTTGAACTTATCTAAAAGCACGCGATCAGCGTATAGAAACGATTAATACCGATTATAGTCTCGTTCTTGGCCATCATAGACACGCGACTGCTCGAAAATTCCAATATTTTCAGCATCTTTTGTTCGCTGTTGTTCGTTCGGACGTAGTTGCGTAGCTGGCAGTTCGCATACGAATGATTCACTGCTGTAGAAGTCATGTAACAATTGCAGTTTCACCTATTCTTAACCTCGACTTTGATGTCGAGCCGATTAATCCATCAAGAACGACGGCGCTCTGCACAGCAATAAAACCGTTCTCTTCAAGGTACTCCTTCGCTGTGGGTAAACGTCCAGTGACAATGTAAACACGATCCACGTATCACTACAGAGTGACCACTTTCAAAGAAGTACATTTTCGGGACACGCTGTATAACGTTCGCAATGTTGTCAAGTCGGTGAACTCGTTGAAAAATGAATCAACGGCGAAATGGTTGCTATTACATCTATTAGGTTGGTAACTTAGGCAGATCTCGAAGAGCGATCGCTAAGATTGTCAGTGCATCGTCTCCCGATGTCATCATCGTGTCACGGAAAGTGCCTACGATTGCGGGGACCGGTATATGTCTCTTACAGTCTCGAGTTGGAATTAATTATTCACTGAACACAGATCAAGTGGAATTCTGCTCATGGAAAGCGGTCAATTGCGTTATTTTATTGTTTCATCTATTGTCATGTGACGCTTCGCCTTCGACGTCCATTAATATCTCGTCGGTATACTCCTCACTTCAATGGCGGTGTCTGATCGTGATGCTGCGCAAAAACGCGAAAGAGAAACCATAACTCTGTGGGCCGTCTACATTGAACAGATCGTCGTTAGAACGAAGCGAAACACTCACTTAACCTCCAAAGACTGTGAAGCGCAAGATCGAAAATATTTTTCTCCGGGAAATCAAAAGTTCATCGAATCGAATCGTCGCCGTGTTCTTCGGGTTTTATGCATTCAAAACGAAAAACAGCCGATCAAATTGCAAAACTGTGAGAACATTTCACGAATTTAGCGAGACTAGTCAGATACTTAGAAGAACTATCAATGTCACGTCGAAGATTCGCAACAAACTCCGATTCCAGACGTATGGGAGTTGGGTAACTTGATTTGTTACGGCGGTGTATGCAAGAACATCAGTAGGCTAGACAATTCGTAATCATTAGGCCAAATCTTGTCAGGATTAGGAAGCGCAGATCCATTGTTTTCAAGAACTCATCTAGAACCAGGGATCGGGCATAGGTTGCAAATCCCGTTCGAAAGGCTAGTGGTAAAGGCGGGTGGCAAGACGTATGCTATCCCGCATAGGTATGCGAGCAATTGACGTTCATCATAGTAGATGGAGTCTCCATCCATAATATACCGAGTGCAATGCGATCTCGTTGATATTAACCGTGATCTTAATTAATCCGAACTGCGATGCACAGTTCTATTAATCTTTGAACAAAGCAGACGCGATGGAACCGTTCGAGATACATAGTTGGTTTGCTTCTAGCGAATCATGCAATATATTCGTTTAGTCAAGTTTCTGTCTCTCGGAGACTATTTTTAGTATGAACGGTGACATCCTGAGAATTTCGAATTCACGTGTGTATCACTTCTCGTGCAACGGCAGTGAGAACAAGTGATTTTTATGAATTGTTTTTAGAATAACTATTGGATATATATGGACCTAGGCCTTTTTGGGACGGAAGCAATCTTGAAGTACAAGCGTTATATTTTTTTTAGTTAATTTCTTATTCATTGTTGAAGTGAACGTAGCTTTCTTGATGATGATTTACGCTTGGATTCTATGCGTGATTAAATTGAAATGAATGTAACGGTCTCGGCGAATATGGCACCCAACGAAGGAATCATCTCGTTCGCAGAAAGCTCGAGAGAAGCGACATAATTGCGCAGGGCGATCTCGACTATTGGTTGAACCGCCACGTTACATACTATGTATACCATGTGCCATAAGGATCACTGTACCGTGTGCCATTGCAACTACCAGAGGCATCGAGTGATCCGGCAAGAGTGGTGCTCCTGGTGTGTCCATGCTGTTTGGTCTCATACCCGTTATTTGGCTTGAATAGCCGATTTGCACGAATCCCGAGGTTTCGAGCTGTTTGCACGTATCTCTACTGGTATTCGCTAAATACTGTTGATACTCGCTCTAGTACACGCGAATACATGTCGCCATAGTAGTCCTGGCCGTCTCTGCCGCACTACATTGACTCGCAAGGGTGCATGCTTGAGCTCTGCAAACCGATTTTAGCAAAAGAAAAGCAATTCCTAGTAAAATATTCGACACACTCTATTTTATACATAATAAGGTGAAAACAGCCCTCAAAGCTGGGTTTTCTCATTTTTCTAAATCAATTCCGTTGGCTCCATGTATGGCAAACATGGATTAAAACAAACAAAACGATAAAGAGATTGCAAGAATTTCTTATAACTTAATAAAACCACTGAATAGAGAAATAAAGTCGAGGAAAAAAGAGAAAAGAGGCGGTCAGCGGAACTCGAGAGAATGATGATGTTAACAGAGTTGCTGTGTAAGTGACATAAGACGTCCACGCGAACCGTGGTCGTAAAAGTTACGATTGGACTATTAACGACCTACTTACTTTCAGAGAAGACTAGCCTAGTCGCGCGGGATGTAGAACTATTATCCAACGAGAACTGATCGGCTACGATGGTCTTTTGGAAATGTTCGGAATCGTACCTGAGTCGAAGAGAATGTAGCACTATTCTCCAAGAACGTTTGCTAAATTCTACGTGTCTGCTATGCTCTATAAATTCGTAATCCAATGTCGTAATTTCTGTTAGATTATGCGCTCGGTCGCGTGCGATACATTTCGTAGATTATCTGGGATGCATTACAATGTTGAATCCGAGCCAAGATTAATTCCCTAACTTTGTTACACATCCGAACCTATCAAGTTTCTTTTTGCATACCGGTGCGATTGTGGTACTCTGGCAGGCTGACTAGCGTTTCAAGGACAAACGGCCACTGCGATAGTTCTGGGAATCAGTACAGCAGATATAGATGCACGGTTGGCAAAGGAACAAGGTTGAATCGAGCAGCGGCGGATCGCACATGTGAAAGAACAAATTAATAGATTGCCTCGGTCGACTGAATTGGAAAAAATCAGTTTCGGAATCTTCGAATGTTGCTCGTTTCAGAGATAGAATATTCCCCTTGTCGTTGGGAACATACCATTAGGCATTTAGTTCCTGATAAATCCTTTCGGGGGGGTTTCGTATTAGCTTCCATCTTACGTGATGCGACAGCATAATCGCTCAATCCTCGCGAATAAGCACGACGCCCGCGTACCTTTACCATAAAAGCCTCGCAGAATTTGTTCGTAGCAAGCTTTGACTTACTTTTCTCATTTTATCTTTGTTTGTATCGCACGAACATGTTTCTGGCCATGTTCGAGCGATTTGTTAATTGCCATTGTGTTGCCACTGCTTAATATGAGCCTGATGCAGTCAGGAACGGCATCGTGAGTTGATCAATCGCGATATAAAATCGCCGCTGATTAACGGATCTAAATACATTATATCAGCGATGCATATGCATCTTTCAATTCCGTTCAAGTCGATTATGGCCATCACCGGAGTACGAGCATGATTGAATCTGCCTCTGAATTGCGGTAGATATCCGAGAATGTCAAGGCGGCTGTTTGTCAAAAATGATTCACAAAGGTCGTATTCGTTGAGGAGAGTAACCCAGGCTCTCGCTAACTGTTGTGGATATGTCCGGTTATTGCGTTGATGCCGCGCATCGTCGATGCTCTCGCCAACAGCCCGACAGTATTCTTGCTCCACATTCAACTAGATTTAACTTGGGTTTGGGTTCATCCTCTTGAACGTTAGCGCTGTTAGAACGTTTGCATCTCATCGCATCTTCGTCTTCGATTTTGGCTAGAAGGCAAACTCTAAGAAGGATAGGAAGTATCACTAGAATAGAGACATCGTGTCCAACTAAGCGATCTTCGTGTTTACGTTCTTAGCTTCGGCTGGCTTTGCAGCCCTAAACAGGTGTTCGTCATCTAATCTCGCTAATCTGTAGCTAAGTTGCGTTGGTTCTCTCAAAGTTCTACAAATAAGCTTGATCCCGAAAGTTGGCGTATTGCGCGTGCCTCGGGATAACGAACCTCGTCCTTCTGGAAATTTAACGCTTTCAGGTGTTGGTACAACAACGGTGTGTACACCGAGACCAGTGTCAACATTCCCAGAGTCCTCTTCGACGTACGCCCTTGTCGTCCTGTGCTGCAAAACACGCCCCGCTTCGACTCGATACAATTAAGACCCGGGTAAAGACAGCCTCTTGCTCCTCTAACCCTTGTACGCTCCCGGCTGTACTAATACGGAAAGGGCAGAGATGTAGGGATACTCTTCCCCTAGTACAACCGGTTAACGTTCATAAGGTTGTGTCGTAAGGCTGGTGCCACCTTAGTTCCCAGTTCCAGTGAATGGTCCTATGTCCAAGTGTCCTTGTCTGGGATCAAAAAGCTTGCGGGTTTGGATATCTGAGAGATTTTGTACTAGTCCAGAGTTACCAGTTCCTAAGAGCCTGTCGTTCTCGACTCTGAGAATGTCGTCATTGTCAATCATTGGATGTTAGAAAACTTGGGTCAGCAAGGTTAGGGAACCAGGACCACTGATTGGGGGAGTGCCATCAACATAGGAAACAGAGAACCTAAGATATGGGGTACAAAGAGAAAGTACTAGCTACCAAGTGAAAACTAGTTCTAGTTCTTTGTCCTATTGTGTGTAGACACCGTATCAGTGTCAAATCTAGAATCGAAATGTAAGTTCCATGCGTTCAGTATCCAGAAGGGGATGTTTCTGGAGTGAGTGTCCAAGTTGTGCAAGAGGATGTGCAGATTTCCAAGCTGTCTTAGTGGCCACGTATGTCGGTGTTTTCTTACTGTCCTGTTGACAATGTCAACTGACTTCGAATAACTAAAAGGCATCCTTGCGCAAGGTGACAATGCTAAAAAGTTAAAAGTGTGCTTCATCCGACCGATGGAAGGCCATAATCGAGCGTTTCATTTCGTAGTGCACTTTTACGGGGATACGGGGCTGATAACTTGGATAAATTCCACGTAGTGATACGGCGCTTCACAAGTGCTTGTCGGACTTTGTAACGACCTTCCAGGGACGTGAGGAGCTTGTTGACAAGTCCAACTAGCTGGGGACAGCACTGTTAATGAAATAAAATGTTTCACCAAATAGATTTCACTGTATCCAACAACTCCCTCTCTCAATTCACCTGGGAAACTTAAATTCATCGAGGTATTCCTTGCCTCTGTAGTACTTTAATCCTCACCCAAGAAATTAGCATTTGGGGTGAGCTCTGCATCCATCAGCTCTTCAGGCAATGGCCGCCAGTTTACGTTTCGTGGGAAGGTGTTTTCCACCCTTGTTCGGGTCCGGCCAATGTCAGTCAAATACTCCACAAGTATTCTAGAGAAGATACTTTTAGAGACTTTAAGATTCTAGAAACTTTTTCACAGGTATTTCTTCCTCCTTCATTTGTTAGGATAAGAATACATCTGCTTGCATCCCACATTGCCCTTCTTCTTGCTCGTTTATGTGCCACGACTATGTTTTTAGCCATTTTCAAATGATTCTTTTTCCCTTTAAGCTCTGTTTACCTTCTATTTTCTATACCATGACGAGTCTCGGTCCAAGTGCTGTTACAGTAACCAGCTTGAAATTGTTCTTGTTGCTTGACTTCGACAGACTTCTGTTTTACGTAAAGACGAACACGTTGCACCGACGATTCTTCGCCCTTACGGCTGGAAAGTGCATGGTTCAAGAATTATCGAAGCGTCCAGTTCGCAAGATTCTTGCACGATCATTAGTTGCGAGTTTTGCGTTACGAGCGTATACGTAATCTAATTGTTCAAGCTGCTTCTACGATCAACGTGCTTCGTTTGCTTGCTTCTTGGAAAGTTTGTACGATTCCTCTTCGTACAATGATCGATTAGTTGCTTGTAGTTTCTCTTTTATACACACGTCATGGCAATCCACAAGAAATCAAAGAACATTTGACCGTTCTTTCGGGAATTTTAATTAATTTCAAATGACGATTTATGTGTTTACGTCTCCTCACCGATGTCTTATGAAGGATTGCCGGCGTCTAGAAGCACGTGACTGTAATTTCCTCGCTAATGTGTTGGCCATCATAAATTGCAAGGCACGGGACAGGGTCTCCCAATGTGTGTCAGCTTTTGTCTATAGCCGGGTATGTACTTGGACTTGAAGAGCTTGACCTGTGTTCGATTCATCAGTTCTCATGTCAAGCATAAATGGCATCTGCAATACGTTATAGCATCGACCCGCCGAAGACAACAGTTCCGAACTCGATCTGTTCGTCTTCTAACTCTTCTATTCGTTTTCTAGGACGTTTAAAAAAACACAACCGAGCCATCTATGTTGTTAACTTAATTCTTTGTGTACCTAGAAGGATTTCCGAATTTAACGAAGAAATTTATTTAATAATCTCTGCTAGAAGCGTCTCTGTAGCTTCAAGAATTTATAAATATAAAAATGCGAAACCGGTCGTTCGACCGTTCATAAATACATATACGTACCTAATCATTTCTCAGCCTCGAGGCTGGCGGAGAATCCATTTACCACCGAGAGTTTTCCAAACGAGAATGTCGTTCTACGTGTAACGAGCGTAGGGTGGTTTGAACTCTGTTCGAAAAGTAATTTCACCTCTTACGATCAACTCCATCGATCGGCCAAGAAGGACCATCCGTAGCAATTAATCGTCGGCCCTCTCGGCCGATGTTCCTCATCTGTGGCTGTGCTCACGATAGTGTTTCTGCTTCTCAGATGTTATCGTCGTTCATCCTCATCCGTAGAGAGTCGCTCTCGACGCTTTCCAAGAGAATCGGTCCCGTTATCTTGAACATGGCCCGAGCTTTCGTGTCGTGTACTCGAGATACCTCTCGAAGCACCAAACAGAGCTTTATTTTCATGCCTGTCCCTGGGTAACACCAAATCGTTTGTATCTCGTTCACCAGCAAAACTAGCTTCGATCCAGACACTGGGAAATTCATTTTCATCCAGTGTTGCTCTTTGTCGGGAGTACAAATGAAGCTCGACTCACTCGCAATCGATCAATTGTAACTTCATTTTGAGATCGAATTATTTGTTCAAAGACAAGCTGCTTTGGCTGGCGATGCGCGGTGCCAAAGATTGGAATAGCAATCTCGAACTTCCGATCGCGAATGTTCAAGACTGCCAAAAGATTTGTTGATCGAACCGTCTCGAAAATATCATTGTCGCACGCAGGAGCTAGGATGTTACCCAACGAATTTCTAATCTACCGATCCGATTAGGGACAATTTCATTCCAGATTGATTAGGTGTATTAGATTGTTACATTAGGCCTCTAAAATGTCTAATTACAGTTCTGATTGGACCGACTGTGGGATCCTTAGCGCAGACATGCCCGAGTGGGCCCTTGACGGGCAAGAGTCCTCTTCGTGGCTCGCAAGCCGGTTCGTAGTTTGGTTGACTAGGTTCTTGTCGCAGCGGTATTTGTGACAGCATCTCACTCGCACGTTGCTCCATCAAGCGTGCGTCACTATGCAGGGCTAGCTCTGGCATGCCTTCCTCAGAGCGAGGGAAGATGCTAGGGTTCCAAATAAAATGTTTTAACAAAACATAAATTGTGTTAAACTAATCCCTATGTTGAAACTTACTGATAAGATGTTTGTCTTTTTAATGAGAATATTTCTAAAAGTGAAATCTTTGCTTTATTTGGATCTGATCTCGTTATGAAATCGACGAAACACGATTGCAAGTGTGTTTTTATTCAAATGATCAATTTGTAACTGATTGATAATCAGGGCAAAAACGCTCCCCTCCCACTTGACCGAACAACCGGAGACCACTCTACACGCATCCATGCAGGAGTACGATAACATGAGCCGGATCCGAGCACTCGTATGCTGAACATTCGTCATCTATACTTTCTACTTCATATATCTTAGTTTCATCTTCATCAAAAGATACGATATAATCTGCTTTTCCACAATGCTTTCTACGCAATTTGAATTCGCCACATTTAATGGAATTGGGTTTCTCGATGAGAGGACCGAACTCCTCATTATCCAAATTGGTGTATTGAGGAACTCCGTATTTTTTCGGCCATGATCACGATTGGAGCGAAGTTTACGTTTGTCTCCTCGCTCGAAGCTGTCGTATTGATTGAATCCACTCGGTATGAGGAGGGCAAACCTCCATCTTCTTTCTCACTCTCAGAAGCGTCACTTTTCCAGTTTGGAACAGGTTTCTTCGATCTCTCACGCTTATCCCCTTGCTCATCAAAACGTTCACGGTCCATACTCTTACTTTCTAGAGCCGCTTTCATTTCGGTTTTCCTCCCTTCGGAACGTTCCTTCCTAATCGTTTTCTTAATGATTGGAGTGCTCGATCTCTTTTTCGTCACGCTTCACTTGCTCATGCTCCTTATCACGGGGTTCTCATATCTTGTTCTCGCGACGTCTTCTAATTTCGGTTTACTTCGGTCCAATTTTTGTAAGTTAATGCCTCCAAAATCTACTCGCTCTTCTTCTCCAAAAGTAGCTCAGCTCATTACTATAATCATCCTCTTTTCACCTTCACGTTCATAGATTCCCATTTGGGACGCACCTTCTACAATCGAGCGAGCCGTGGCGACAAACCTGCCCTCTTAAATAGCTCCCCGACATGAATTTTTAATCTCGTATTAGGGATATTGGCAAACTTACTTCCTGCTATAAATGTAATTGCACGCGTAAAGTTTTCAGGCCTTGGAACCTTCTCGACACAGGAAACATGTTCCTCTCTGATTCCAGACTTACTGTACATCTGCAAACGAACCACCTCGCTCTGTTTATCCCTCATGCGATAGATGCTTTCAAAGAATAGTTTGGTTTGCTGCGTCATCTTGAAAAATAACTGACTCACCGAGATCAGCTTAGCTTAGGTTAGGTTATTGTTCAGGGTACCACTTTTGTTGATCTGCTTCGCGGAGGGTTAACAACATATGGAAGGAAAGAAATGCAATTTGAACGTCAAATTACAGAACGTACAATCTGTCGCGGTGACAATGAATCTGTGAGATTATTAATCAAATTATTAAATATGAATCAATGAAATCCCCGTCACAAGAGAGTTTCCGAGGAAATGAACGAATAAATCGGTGTCAGCGGAGCACGGCTCTAATCAGTAAAACAACAAAAGAAGACGGACACCTCGTTCGCCAGAATTTAGGAAGCTAAAAGACGTTGTATTATCGAACCATACTTTCCTACGAAATGACACTGCTATTCTATTATTATCGTGGCCCGTACTCTAACCCAGCCGGTCTCACGCAATGCGGCAATAGCCCGTATACTTCGGTCATCAGTTTCGTCCGCGATGAGAGAATAGTGATAAATGTCTGCCACTTTGTGGGAAACGGTGACTCTATAGCAGCTACGTCAAGTGCCTCTCCACTGACCCTCAATGACCCGTCGACATATTGCTCGTTTAGACTGCAGTTTCGTTTTACACCGAAAAGCTTTAACCTTAACACACCGTTTCATACCCCCGGCATTAACAACAACGGCTTCTTGATTAGGAACCAGTTCATCTACTTATGTCCACGCGTATCTCTGATCAGGAACAGGAAGTTCCGTTTATCTGCACGCCATTATCCAATGCGCTTCGCTCGAACAACGTGAACTTGTCTCTCTGTCATCCTATGAAACTGTTCAACTCTATGAAACTTTTTGGGACATCAGTTCCAAAGTATATAGGGTAACTGCACCAGTAAATGAACGCTTTTGTATATTTCAACAAATTTTAAGTTGCACGGCATACTAGCGATAATGACTCTTGGGCCAATTGAATATATAACTCTTTTTCGTAGCTGTATTCCTATTGGCACAATAGAAAGAATATAATAAGAATATATTGGTACTAGAATATAGTGTTCATTGACTGGTATTTTTTATATTTTTTATTTAACGTTTAATAAAGAAAAATAATAATAATTTCATTTTATTTGTGTTCATTTCTTTTTGACAAATGAAGTATAGGGAGCCATTTGGCATATATGAGATTCCTTTAATTCACATATTTTTTTAAAAATAAAATATCTTCCTGAACAATTTCTTAAATGTTCATTCACTGGTGCAGTTACCCTACTTTTCACTTTTATTGTCAAACATTCGGCTCCAATTAATAGACTATAATATCGTTCACGACAAATGGTACAATTTGAAAGTTTTCAATGATTAACAGGGACGTGAGCGCTGCTCTATCTCGGAGCGTCGATCCACAATTTTGAGCTAATTCGAGTTATTAACGAGGGAAAGCAAATTAGACAATTCAGAGAATTTTTTATTTTGCTTAGAGATTCACAGTCTGATAATAAGCATTTCAGAATTTGCTCAGACTTCTCTGCAGCGATCAAAACGTCGATTTTTATCGCAGTCCCTCGCGGATCGGCAGCCGCGTTCTCAAATCGTCGAGGTTGCGGTAATTATCGGTTACGCGCGTCGCTCTTTTCGCTGTTGCGAAGCACGTACACGTGAGATAACGAGTCCCCTGGTGGGGCATAATGTTGTCCCGATGCGTGCCGATAAGAGAACGATTACATTCGTAAGAAGAACGTGAGAGGTGACGCCCGTCGCCGATATTTGACGCAATCGTGCTAGCTGCGTTCTCCATCTGTCGAACACTCTATGCATTGACGTACCGCATAATTTTAGTACGATGATGCAACTTGATGATGCACACCGTTTTCACCAGCCGACTACAATCCGATTTGGACTGGTTCTTTCTGAATTTCGACCAGACGTACCGAGAACGAGCTAACCGAGCAAACTTATTGCCAAATTTGTCGCTCATGGAAGTTTATCGATCGTTCCTCTTTCTAATTATCAATTATCATTCACTTTTCACATAATCAAATAATTCATTGTTTCCTGCTTGCAGTCGACCAATCTGAATATTTTTCCATGTCAGCCGAACACTTTTTAATAGTTGTTTAAATCGCTTGGATCGATCGATGTCTTCGGTGTTGGACACGTATTTTAGCGTTCGGCCGATTTTCCATACAGGTTTGAGCGCCGCGCGGATTGGCCTTGACGAAGTTCGTTGGTTTTGCGCACACAATGACCCGACCTCCGAAGGCTAGCTGTATTCATTATGCGTTCGGCCGTCCGCAGAATTTTTTTCGCCGCCGCCTAAAGACAAAGTCGTCTCTCAGCGGCCTCTTTAATTTCTCCTCTCCAAAAGAGACAAGAAAGAACAGAGAGCTTCTCGATCGTTGCTACATCTCATGCTAGATGGCCTTTATCCCTCCCTACGGTCGCTCACAGATGAAATGCTTGATAATTTTCACGACGTATTCACAGATTGCAGATGGCGGTCGGATTCAAGCCCCATTTCTATGAATGTTTCTATTGTTCGCTATGAACCGGCGAGGAGAATTTGGAGCTCCTCCAATGAAAGCTAAAGAACGTCAATCCTGTTTTTGTTTCCGCATTGTTCGTCACCGGGACTATCCACTATCTTTGGTCCCAGGGTAAACAGGTTTCTTGGCTAGAGCATAATTTTGTTAGCGATCGGCGACAAACGTGACACTTCTGTTGAAACAAGGATCATCGCGGCCGCGGCGGTTCGGATCGACCAAAACTGTTGTTTAAACAAACATTGCGGTGGATAGAATTTTGATTTTCCACGGGGAGAATCGCGATAGATAGCGGACGTTTGTTGTCGGAACACCAGAAACGACAGTTTAAACAATCCACGGAAATTTTTATTTTCGTTCGCCCTTTGTGGGGTTAGCGGTAACCGATCGATAGACTGCGGATTTGATGAATTTTTCTGAAAAACGTGAAATATAAAGCAGCAAAAAAAAGACCAGAAGAATTTTAAAATACTATTTGCGCCGTTCACAGGTGAAATTGATTGACAACCTTTTCCCGCATAGCTACACGATTGACGCTTAAATTTTTCCATTTAAAATCAATTCCCCTTTGTTAACCTTCGTACTCTGAATTAGTTGTACAAAAGATCATATTTCACCTATTTTTGCTTCGCACTTCGAATCTACAAACAGAAACCAAATGAAATTAATAGTTTCAACAATAAAAAACTAAATGTGTAGAATGCACGACAATTTTTATTCCGCATAAAGTCCCACGATCGAACATTTTCCGCGAACAAGGCGCGCCCGATCGGTCGCAATCGATATATTCCATCGAACGACTAGACCCTGGAGTTGAAGCGTCAATTACGTTCTCTAACTCGAGCAATAGCTACAGTGCGCTGTCATTAGTCTTTATAATCCGTCGTATCGACATCGTATCTGGCCACCAGATGCGACACACAGTATCGGACGTCTCACGTGTAATTATGCAGCAGCTCCTGATATTATTAACTCTCCCGCACGTACTAGTTCCGATCTATCAGCACTATCTGCAGAGTGGTCTGCGACGTCTAAGAGCCGCGCGAGTCATCCAGCAGTAAATCAGTTAACGCAGGAAGAAGACTAGTCGAGCGATCGATATCTAATTAATTATCGCGATGTGTCCCGCGAGACCTCGCCCCGTGTTTCCCCGAACGTCTCGTTTAAATGTTCGAGCTCAGAACACTGTCGCTTCATAACCCTACGGTGTGTGAGAACACGGCTGCAAAAATCGACGAACTCGATCGATCGGAATCTAGTTCTCGAGGCCGCTCTCTCTTGAATTTTTAAGAATTCATTCCAGAATAACCATTGAAATCTCTGTATTGGTATTTATGGGCATTTGAGGTACAAAAGTGACCTTTTTAAAAAATGTAAAAACAATAAAAATTACAGGAGTAATATTTTTGATTTGATCGAGTCCGCGTGAGAACACTTTCGGCTCAGCTATCAAAACTGACGTAAACGCGGCTGCAAAAATAGATGAAATCGACGAGGCTCTCTTTTTTCTCGAATATTTAGGAATTCTTTTCAGAAGAACCATTGAAATTTCGGTATTGCTATTTATGGGTATTTGAGGTAAAAAGTGATCTGTTTAAAAACCGTAAAAATAAGGAACGTTAGGAAAAAAAGTGTCAGAACACTTTTCGCCTCAGCTATCAAAATAGAGAGGACATGCCCGTCAAATATTGTCCGTTAATAATAATAAAACTAACGCAAACACAGAGGCGAGGCGGCTTCCGACGGGTGCAAAAATCGACGGCCTCGATCGATCGGGACAGCGGATTTCAATTAACCCGGCGCTTTTTCGCGGCTATAAAATAATTGAAGGTCGTTCGATCGGAAAGTGTAATCGGTCGGCGAACAAAGAATCCCCGTTGACTTTTGATTCGCCGAGCGTGCGTGCACTTACACGCGTTCGCGAGTTCGCGCGACTGTAATTGCTCGACGCGGACAGAGACAATTCGTCGAAGTGCATTCTCAATATCCTATCTCGCCCGGAGCTTGTGTATTTGCGGTCCCACCGCTCTTATTCTCGTTCAATTTCGTTTTAATGGTTTCCGCGGTCCGTGGCTGTTTGCATTGGAAACTCGTTTCTTGTCTTACATCTCTCAGCGCGAATTTGACGCGATCACCTTGCCTTTCTGGACGACTCGCAGAAATATTACCTCGGGGTGCCGCAAGGTCGAGAAAATATGTAAATTGAAAACCCCGGCGGAGAAGGCCAGAAATCACATCCGCTCGAATTCCCGTTTCAATTTGTCGGAATTTTCGTCGAGCCACGACGCTAACCTACCGATTTGTCTCGTAAAGTCTTTTTCCCGCGGCAACCTTTTTCCGATTTGCGTCGGAGAGCCTCGGTTTCGCCGGAGCCCCTGCTGGCGATTCTTATCGACGATCACGCGTGGCATAATAAAGCTGTTACGAGTATCAAAAGCGCCTGATCGATAGTTAATGTACACGATGCGTGAAATGAAACATTGATTCTACGATTGAACGCGACCGGCCGACCGTTCCGCCAACGTCTTTGTGTTGATGTTTCATTTACTCTAATAGTTCTATTGACTTTCCTCGGTACCTCGACGTTCAAGTTGGTTCATTATGTCCCCCGATGAAGTTCCAACAAATCGATCGTCACGGTCTCGATAACGTCGGTACCAGCACATCTACTAACCCAACCGTTAACGAACTTGCCTTACCACCGGGTCTTTTCGGAGACGCTAACCAGTGTTATGTCCGTGATCCGAACTCCGGATGTGTTTACCGCGCGAATTAATTAGCGAAGTTTCCAAAATCGAATTTCTCCGGTCCAACTAAAACTCACCGATTAGAGGTCCGACGCTATTACGCCCCGACATTGTGTAATTCTCCTTGCCAGGATTTTCGGGCATTGGTCTGCTAGTTCTAGCACACGATTATCCTCACGCTTTCCTAACAACACGGTTCGCTCCATGTTGAACCACTCTCCTCGCTTGTCTTGTTGGATCATGTCCTATGAACACTCCACTCTCTGTTAGTAAATATTTCCCATCTTCTCGCAGCCATGGTTTTAGTTTTGTGCATTCTATAGTTTACACCCTCACTTTTCTTATTAAATTCTTCAGTATCTTCTCTTCCTCTTCTTCCATCCTCGCAACCAAACCATCATCTTCTTTTTCTTTTGGTTTTGTGCATTCTAGTTCACACCCTCACTTCTCTTCTTATAAAATTTCTGCTCTTCTTCCATCCTCGCAACCATCATCTTCTTTTCCTTTTGGTTTTCTCCATTCTAGATTACACCCTCAGCTCTTTTCTTATAAATTTCTCTAATATCTCCTGCTCTCCACCCATCTTTGCAACCATCATCTTCTTTCGTTAAGTTTCCACCACAAGTTGGGATTCAGGTTTACGACCCCCTCCATAGGGTGAACTTTCAACTTTGCCAGGGGTTTCTCGACATCCCCTGTCAATCTGTCAGAACATAATTTGCCTTTCGAATGATGGGAGATACGTTGATAGATTCGACCAGCGTCCGTTGTTCAAATTCGAACGGTTCTTCGAGATAGCCGATGAAATCGTGCACTCTGGTGCAGCGACAGGTGTTGTGGTTGTAGGCATAATCGCGGACTGCGATAATAAAGACACCCGCGCGGTATGAGATCGATAACAGTCGACTAATTTTGATCGACGCGCTTCTTCGTGATTCGTGTAGTTTTTAATAATCTCAAATCCCACCGTGAGAATATCATTAAGTTGTTGTTTTTCTTGTAAATCTCTTTCAGTCTGATCCAATTTGTTGTTCAGATTCTTTTGTGCCATCGCTTCCTCGACGATTTTGAGTTGATAATACTTGAGAATTCTATCTGTGATGTGGTTCAAGTTTTTAATGTATTGTATACTTGTTTTTTTACAAATCAATAAAATTTCACAAATACTTATGCAGCCAAATTTTTTCTTTCATTCTGCTCCAAAAATGTATAGGGTCCAATTACCCACAGTACACAGCGAGAAGGTACAGTTTGAAAAATTGAGTTTGAATCGTTCGGAGATTCGATAGTTAATCTTTTCTGCGTGATCTGATTTATTTTCAGCTTAGGATTCCCCTCTTTGTCGCCGTCAAAAATTGTTAACGGATCGATTCTTCGAAATGTTTACACCCACGCGTAAATTGGCTCGCGTAATTGGCAAACGGTTTTGTGATAGCTGTCGTCGTTCTCCGTTTGCAACGGTCTGGTATCCTCGTTTTGGCCATTATTAACGAACACCGGATACGCGGCTCGGTTATTAATGAGCGCGGTGACGTAATCAAAGGATGAAGGCTCCACAGTAATTTCTAGCATTGTCCGATGATAAAGTTAAGTGCGACAACAGTTTGACGGTCACGGAGAGCGTCGGTTTGTTTAGAACGGAATATTCTTTCGAGAGATTCGCGTGTATTCATTCTTCGTTGGATCAATTTGATTACAAAGTAGAGTTACTAGTGAATTCGTGTTTCTTCATGGAGTGAAGAATGTTATAGCGGTCAATGAGACCCCATGTGGGTCTCAATTGATTGTTTTGATGATCTTCATTCGAGTCCACGAGCCAGAACAAGTCCTTGATCTTAGGGAAACTCATGTGCTTCATAACTGAGAGGCCAAGCTGCCGTAACAGCGTATTTCACGAATTTATGATTAAAAAACAGAGGGTACAATTTCAAACAGCGAAACGATTAAACGAATCTAAGAGTATTAACATATGTATATCCGACTTAATAAATTAGTTGTCTCACTGTTAATCACCAACGACCAAATGACGAGGAGGTATTTCTGTCTTGCGGTATAAATAAATGACATTACTTCAAAATATTCTGGAACACTTATCGAAGTCTCTATTTTAATAATCGTTGGAACATCAAATTTTTAACGGGCTATTCTGGTTCTGAGAAATTATTCAGCTTACATTTAAAATACGAAAAGGAAACATTCGATTTTGTGAAAGTAAGAAACCGGAATATCCTCTTGAAAGATTAACGAGGGAAGAATAAATATTGGAAAGAAAGAAATTCAATAGTGAAATTTCACTGCGGACATAAACGAGCCTGGCTGAGGTCCGCGGAGGATTAATGAAGGAATCATCTCTGTGCAGCATAATTCCATCTCGCCAAAGAATCCTCGTCCAGACTCCGTGCCATTTCTTTTTTTAGCTCGCGAAGAACTTCGCGCGAATGAAATTTTCCCAGGCCGACAATTGACACGAACGCTTACCACCTGGCGAGTCCCGTTTACAATAACATTAAAGTTTTACGAGGAACGTGAACTGCATGCATCGTGTTTGGCGGCGATCGGACCCGCGAAGTGAGTGCGGGTCACATTGGACAGACAAAACCGATACTGAACTCATGAATCACCTGTACAAAGAACACGAATGAACTGACATGCCAAATTTTGATATATACAATTATTCACCCGGGCACAATCGGTTTCGTTTTGAAACGTCGGGTCTAGTCTGGTCGGCTTCCAACAGTACCGTTCATCCTATAGCGTTACGATGCATAAGCTCATTAGGCATTATTAGGCATTCATCGCGAGAAAATGTCTTGATTCTGCTGTTTAACACTGGAACTACCGAACGCTCTTTATGATAACAAGTGGACTGCGGGTCTTTATGCGGAATGCAAAAGGAATGAAGTTGTCCAAGTCAAAATTTAATAAAATGAGTTTTCATCAGTGATTTCACATTACACTATTTTAAACTCAATTATATTAATGGAATTTTTACGATATTGTCAAAAATGAACCGTTAGATGGTGTTTCTTATTTCAACATTGTACATATACCCTTTTCCTTTAACCCTTAGCATTCGAGTGGCGACTCAGAGTCACTTGCTGTGCCATTATTCACAATATTGTTTAGATTATTAAATATGTTGGTATCTAATCAATTACTGAACATTTAAGTATTCAATACTTTTAAGTATTAAAACAGCTCCGACTGCAAAGGGTTAAATATCTCGAAACAAGAAATATGTGACTTGGACCACTTTCATAATTATGGGCATATTATAAGAATTGACCGAAGGAGAAGGCGTTGAGTTCATGCAAAGACCGTTACGTTGCTTAAATTCGTTTCGTGTCTTCTGCAGTTTTCTGTCTCATGTTCGTATTTGTCACGAACGTATAAACACACCGCAGTCTAATAATAACCGTTCGTTTCGATACAGTTCCGGCGAATTTGCAAAGTTCAGTTGTTCCTCTCCGAGAAGCGTCGACCTCGGAATTTTCGAAGGATTCGAGGTCCGGTAGTTCTAGCGTTAACAAGTTCCATATACAACACCACTGACGGAACCATCTTTTTGTGTCGACAGTGATAAGAGTGGGGAGCATCGAAGAGCGAGGATGGAACAAAGAGAAAAGTCGAAGCTATTGACTGTTTTGTTTTCTCCGGCCCACTCGCCTCCGAACGGATTGGAAGTCAGAACGAAAACGATTTAAACGCGTGTGAAACACAAAGCTGCAGCTAAACGAACGCGCCAAAGTCGGCATCGAAAAACAAACAAAAAAGAGAAACGATAGAAAGGACTTGCGTTGATGTAGAACCTGAAATTGCAAAATATAATGGAGAACTATGGCCGGCCGATTGTAAAGAAACTGTAGAATATTGGATAGAGTTGGTCGAAAACACGCTGTTTGCCCACGGTGTTATCGAGCCGCATCTGTTTTCTTCCAAAGTCGCCGTGTTTGCGTGTTTCCGCGTTGTTTGCGTTGCGACGTTCCAATAACCAAAATAGGTATTAGCCGTTATTGGTTAACAAATACAGCTGTTCGCGAGTCAGCGGACAGCGTTCGACGCTGGTCGTATGTCAGCATTGCGAAAAACGGGAAAATCGAGCTGCATCGATGCATACAAGTACGGTAAAACCTCGTTCGTTGCACAAACGTTGGAATTACTGGAACTCGTAGCGAGAATTGGAGGAGAAAAACGGATCGTTTGATCGGTTACCGCCTTCGTTGCAGAACTTCGATGTTGGAACACGTTCTCGGCCCCGTTTTGTGCAACGAGCGAGGTCCTACCGTAGAGTGATGTTCGGTTAAATTTACATTTACATTTACACCTAGATCTTCTTTGTTATTCATAATTTCTTAGAGGAAGAAGCAAATTTGGATATTCTCCAATGACTGTATATTGACAACGACAAAATAGAATTGTATTTCGGGGTTCGAAGAGAATTCATGACATTCATTTGTAGTAGATTTTGTTCGAAAGCTTGTTGTACGGCAAGGGGTTATCATTGTACCTAGCATGATCAAGTAACTTTTTATCGGTTTCCTCTATCTCACAATTATTGAAATTATAAAAACGTTTTCATAGGAAATGAGTGAGTTGACGACTTCTTCATTTAAGCGCGTGCTATGATGAAACCGGTACAAGGTTTAAGTAAATTCAATCTTCTTACTTTTGTATGTTTTTTGCTTGGTAGGCTTAGTGTCAAATTCTCGCGTGAGCAGTACACTCGTGTAAATTTAACCGAGCACTACAGTAATCCACAGTTAGATATTCTTCTCGCGAGTAGGATAGCGTTGTTTTCTGCATTCTAGCATTGTATTTACTCTCTTTCGTTATCTACAGGGCTCCGCTGAGGTATACTAAGTGGTAGGGGAAGAGTGGGGATGAATCGTGGACATCTAACCGTGGATTACGCTACAGTCGCTGGCCAAAGAATTAGGGTCACTTACAATGTTCTAAATTTTTCGCGGCGATTCGTTATTTTCCGATGATTTCGCCAAACATCCAACATATTTGTTCTTGTAAATCATCTATTGCGATGACAGTGATCAGTGAACTCCAGATGTTATCAGTTTGGAATTCATGTCTTATTCAACAAAAGTAAATTAATATGCAACACCTTGATAGTCAATGAAATTAAATGATTAAAATAATTGCGTAATTACATTCCGTTCAGACGTTTCAAGTTTACTGGGGATCACGAAAGACGTTTAAAATTGTGACTGGCTCTAATCTTCTGGCCAGGTACTGCAGGTATCCTCGTGGGTAACAGTTAAGTGTCGACGATTGGTACGGCTCGTGGCATCCGTTGAAATCGCGCTTTTGGCAGGCCCAAATCCGCTTGTTCGAACTCCGGGGAAGCTCGTGTCAATGTTTTACAGTTTTGTCACCGGTAGAAATAAGCGTCGTCTCGACGAGCAGAAACGAGAAACGCCGCGGCGCGGTTCCGTTTAGCGTACCGTTCTGGACCGAGCGCTCGTTAATCGATCCATGGAAAGACGAGAGAAATAAAATATATTTGCATACAGCCTTAGCCTAGAAATCAACAAAAACGTAGCCGATCCGGCCGCGAGAACGCAATATGTACCAGATAGCCGTGGTTGTGTATTGATTTTCTCTGGTTATGCGTGCATGTGCGATAGGAGATTGTCGCTCGCTCACCTTTATACGAGAGATTCCCGTGGGTGGGGGATGTGTACGGGGAGGGGGATAGAAAGGTGGGGTTCGTTGATACGTTATCGATAATTTGGAAATTTGCACCGACAAATTTGGTGATCTGCTTGCCTACGGTGATTCGAAACGGAACAGCGAATCGTTCGATTAACCGGGACCCGGTGAATCTTCGATATTCGGCGTCCCGGTGGAAAAGGTCGACGTTGTCGTGAAAACAAATAGCTGATTCCTCGAGATCTATAGATAGTGATGGGAACGGGATCCGCCATGTGCTCGTATATGCACACTCATCGATCCGATATCCGAAGTTTATTTAGCCAGATACGATTAATACCGATAAAGCCAGCGGATTATTCAGTTCGGCTCGAGCCAAACGGGACGAGCACACGCGAGGATCGAGCCGAACTTGCTCCGATTTCGAGTCCGTCAAATTTTTTGGAGAACGTTCGAATCGATTTTACAATGCGCGAGTGAAGGTCCGATATCGTCGAATAAAACGAAGATATCGCCGAGATACGAAAGTGCCGTGTGTAGATTGTCTGAAGCTCGCCGAGCACACGTACGTGTAAGCATCGTTTCTATTTCAGGGTGGTCATCGCGAAGAAATTTCCTGGTACTCCATTACTTTATTAACGCGTTCCCCGCCACGCTGACTTTAACATCCACGTCGGTTACCATGAAATACTACAGCAAGATCATTTATCTTTTCCACCGTTCGAGCCGTTCAATGCAAATGTGGTGTAAGTCAATGTTTGTCTTAATCATTTCCTTCGATATTACCGTGTCTCGCAGAACTTTTATTCCTCATCGTTCAACTGTTCTGTTCCGCGCCACTTTTGCATGAAACGCGGCTCGTTTATTCCACTGTACACCTTCAATTGGCTAACTTGGTGTACTACTTGAAAGTCCAGCGGGGAACGCGTCGAACACTGCATTTGTTTTCTGTGGGACATGTGCAAAGAGACTGAATGTGCGAACTTCTGGATCAGTGGTCGTGATTTTGCGACGATTTCGTTGGCTGGATGCTCGTCATCTGTCCTGGTCCTTTCCAGTCGCGTTGACCTTCGGATATTGCGAGGACGCCGACGAGGGGACCACGGGAACTATACCGAGCGTGAAGATATATTTTATAAAGGGTGAAAGAACCGCTCCGACCACGAAAGTCGATACTCTGGACAGCTATGTCTGGAGAACTGTCGCGTTTCAGACGGAAATCTACTTCGCTACCGTAATAGAACATATCCGTGGGTCTCGGCAGTCTCTGTAGACGTATACAGGACTGGTCACAGATTCGTGTCGCGACAAGTCTGACTCTGCGACAGTTATCTGGCTTAGCGACGATCCCACCAGAGTGTCCTTTTTTCGCGACGCGTTAGATACCTTTGAATGGATTGTTTCTTTGAAAATCTTACTATACAGGCTGTCCCAAAAATGTGGTACTCGAAAGGGGTGATTCGCAAGGTCATTTGGAGAAACATTCTCCGCGGCTCTGATCAGCGAACTGATTGGTCCGTTTTTATTGATCTTAACTAGACTGCGGATCTGTACGCAAAATAAAAATGTTTTGCATTGATTGTGGGAAGCAGAAATAACATAACAATTGATTTCATCCCTTAACGACTTTGTTACATTAAAAGCAACATTACAATATTCTTGAATTTTTAAAAATCTTTTACTGTTTTCTATTTCGTCCAACCAATTTCTTCATAAATGCATATAGATCCGCAGTCTTATAATAACTCTTCGACAAGGCCGCGGAGAACGTTTTCGCACAAGAAGAAGTTGCTTCAAATAACATCGGGAAGCACCCCTTCCAAGTGCACCATTTTTGGGGCGCCCTGTATTACAAAATTGTCCGTGTCTTCCTGGCATTTGTACATATTCGTTATACAAATATCGTTACGTACAAAATTCGCGTGTATGTATGCTCTGCCGGTAGCGACCAAGAAAGTAGAGCATGTATACACGCTAACGATGCAAATGGGTTAATTTTATTTTCGAAAATGAAGTAGAGAAATCATTCGTCCGCGAACGGTTATGGCTAGACTGCGGATTGTGTGAATTTCTGCCAAGAACGAGTATCAATGTACTACGTCCACCCTGTGGAGACGACGAAACAAAGAATTAAATTTTTCTTGGCCCTCTGCTTTTTACAATTGAGAGCTCCACTGCCGGAAGGAGCTGTGCAAAATGTGAAAAATGAGATTCGCAATAATTCCGACACCTCGCGGTGTCTAGCCATTATTCCATAGCTGTGATTATATTCACAAATTTTCCTTATGTGCAGACTGCGGATGTTCGTACGAGATAAAATGGTCTTTGATTACGAGGAGCACAAGTGAAATGACAATCTATTTCTTCTTTTAGTAATATCGAGACGTTGGAAACAACATGAACAGCATTCTAAGCTGTTTGCAATGTCTTCGGAAGTGCATAAAATCCGCAATCTACGTGTATGGTGCGAGAGAAACAAAACGAGTAGCTGTTGGCACTGCTTCCCTCTCGCAGCGGATCGCTCGATTGAGAGACAATGTTTATTTCGCATGAAGATTCGCAGTCTACTTCTGTGGTTGTCAGGAAGAACGCCGCATTTCACATACTGTCAGCTACGAGTAAATCCTCTATAATCGCAGAAGCCTCGGGGAGGTTCGTTTGCAAAGTTCGTGGACGGACACAATTTTGTTGAGCTACAAAGACTGCATCAAACGTAGAGAAGGACAGCGCGTGCAAAGACAGACTCTCCGCGTCTCTTTCTTTCTCATACGCTGTCCTTCCTTGCGCTCGAAACGTCCATCGTTAAATGAAACCATTAAATACAGTTGAAATTACATCGTGTTTGGTATTATTTTAATCAGAAAAATGCCACAAATATTTTGGTGGAAATTTCACAAAAAAATAAGTAATAATAAAAAAGATTTTATATTGGCATTACATTGTGAGGTTGCACGGGCCTTTGAACTGTGCCGGCGACAGCGACTCTCCGCGTCGCATTATTAGAGGGGATATTTTTTTGCGTTTATCGTGCACATCCTCTTTGCGATTATAGAGGATTTACTGTATTGCCATATATGTAACAGTAAACCTACCGAACCTTAAATAATAAAATGACAAGATTGATTTTATTTAGACCTGGTGCGGCCCCTATTGTAATGCGTGTTCTACTAAAGATATCCATACAACCATTCCTTATGAAGTCATTTTTATTATTTCAATAATTGTCAAATCAAAAATCTGGAATCGATCATTTTGACCGGTGGTGGTAGGTTTAGTGTTAAAATTGTGATCACTAATACTTTGACATAGGGCATCGGTTAAATTGCATTATTGTTCAGAGCCTTCCAAATTTATTTTCATCACTTTTTTCTGGGAAAGACGTAAATCCTATGACATGCGGCGTTTTCCCGGGCAACCACAGAGTTATGGCACCCGATGCGCTTGCGACAACGGTCCCCTCGTCCAAACATGAACGCTGTGCAACGTCGGGTTTCAGCAAGTCTTGCGTTGGCCCCATCACTATCTAAAGAGACTCTCAGCTCCGTACGTTGTAGCATGAATTTTCGTCGGCTGGCAGGATGGTGACTGGCAGAGAGACTCGATTGATCACACCGCAATATATCGGTTGCAAGTTCAATGTCGTAGACTCGCGACGCGACGCGACGTCGGCCATCTTCCCGCGGAAGATGTAGCTAGCTAAATGGTAGCCCGCGGAGGTAAAAAGCTATTTTCATGGATCAGTTCGTTCCACTGCATCGCCGCATGCGCACCAATCAAACCTCCCGGTGTACCTATATTAAGGTAGGCTAAGAATGATTCACGTGCCGATCGCGTGTGAGTCTTCCCTCCTACGTGTCCGAGTGTCGTTTGCGAAAATCATTTCTTTTTTCTCGCGTTCCACCGGCCGTCCAGCCGCGGAACGGGACGCGGGATGTCGAGGGTACCTCGTTTTTGTTTGCGAATCGAGAAAGAGAGAGAGAGAGAGAGAAAGAGTGAGAGAGAGAATTATGCGACGACCATGAATATTAATTGTTTGCTGATCAAATTGTTGCGCCAAAGTACGTACGAGCGAAGTATTTATCTCTATGTGTAATAGGGACATGATAGAAATCCTACACGAGTTTAAGATATATTTAAAGAAAACAAATATACAAGAGGGAGCGAGAGTGAATGAACGCAAATGAGGGAGAGAGTGTGTGTGTGTGTGTGTGCGTGCGTGCGTGAAAGAAAGAAAGAAAGAGAAAGAGAGAAGAGGAGAAAACGAGAGCGGGGATGGGATATGGGAGAAGGGGGGATGAATATTATCACTATTTTGCATCAGAAGTATTGTAAAACGAGAAGTTCTTCTCACCTTGTGATTATTATGTTTGTAAATCGTAGCCGATTACGATTCCTATAACGATGTGTATGTAGAGATGTTTGAGAACGGACTTGTATTATTTGATCTAGTACTCGATGAGTTACGAATTTAATCGATGGACATACCAACCTCATTTTTTGTAAATATTAATTTAAAATAAATCCTATTGTAAAGATTGTATAATTTAAACGTGTCGTTCCGTTTATTGATTTCTATCTTCGTTCAGCCAAGCATTCTTTCGTCTTGTTTCTGCACGACGTCCCTTTTTGATCCTCCACCGCTAGGGTAAACGTACCTAATACTGCGGGTGTACGTTTTACTTTTTTCCCGATGAGAGTAAAATACGTAAAAACAAATATTTTGCTGTGAATAAACTTGTAAAAAATCTCTTGTCTTGCAATCAATGTATATATTTTTTATTTTGCATAAAGAGCAGCAGCATAGCAATAAAAAACAAATACTTTGTTACTGTACTCAGGGTTTATTTAAATTAATGCCTAGATACGTAGTTTGTTACCGTGCGCTCGCATATTTCGAATACTAATCCGCAGTAATACGTACAAAATGTTATCGATTTTATTTTTTAATATTTCGTTGTATTAGATTTTTATGGCCACCGATTCTTTTCTTATTCAGAACACATCATTCTTCCGTAAAATGCTTGCACATATTATTTCATGATAAATCAGGAATATATTAAAATAAAGTACGATCGAAGCATGATACCGCAGTAATCGGTACAGTTCCCCAATTTCGTATTTCTCATCGTAGAATATTCATCCTATTTTCACCACGCGGCTCTTCCCAGCAAAACAAAAAGGAACAATACAACGAACGTTCTTCGTGGATTCTTCTTCTCGATACGCGAAATTCTACCGTGCAATCGTTTTATTCTACACGGTTTTTTACCCCCGTTCTCTCCCGCTAATTTCGTAATCGGTTGAATACCTTTTAAAAAAACGAGAAGCTCGTCAAAGGTGATTGGCACGAGTGGCTATAAAAGTTGCGCGCTCCCTGTTTTGTTTTTGATCGGATTATACACCGGGATGTCTCTTTATACCGCGGGGAATAAAACTGCGACGAATGTTGCCTTTTTTCCCTTTTCTCCCAGTTTCTTTGACGAAGAATAAAAAACGTCGCGTAACATTTAGAGATCCCCAGTTTCATCGTGCACCTTCACTTGAAACACAGCGGAAGGTAGAAGTTATAATTTACGAATTATAATTACACTCCAGACCAGATGACTTTTACGTTTCACGATGCGGCTGGCCTATCTAATTACATTCTTTTTCATTCTGATATTTAGACCGCGAATTTTATGGTGAAATTGATGAAAAGACAGACTTTGAGCGCATTTCGTCGATCGTGTCGCGCAATATAAAATTGTTTCAGTGCTTGTACATCTCATTAATTAATCGTAAACGATACGGAAAGAATTCACGTTTACAAACTCGACTCGCGTCCACTTAAAATTCAAAGTTTATCGAAATTAGAATGTAAAAACTATTGTAACGAACGAGCACGTTATTCTCGTTATCTAAATAACGACCGGCATATATTTATGCAAAATTTTCTGAAGCACTTGTAAGAAGCAAGAGTCGAAAGAGACTTGTTTTTTCCTGTATTCATTTTAATAAGTCAAATTGAGTATCCATCAGTTGTTCACGGACAAACACTCTAAATTAAATATGAACAACAAAGTTTCAATGTATAACACAATGATCAAAGCAATTTGAACGTACAGAGCTGTAGAGTATGGCTGCGGAAAGTCACGTTGCTATAATTGTAAGCTAGAAGCACTACAATCCATAGTTACCGGGAACTATAGTTAACGCACCGTGGTACGTGCAGAACGATCAGCTCAGAAAAAACCTGGAAATCAGTCTAATCTAAAATTATTTTCCACAAAAGCCCGCAGTGATTGTCTTAAAATCGTCATTGAGTTAGTCAATTTCTGATGATTCACTTGAATGAATAGCTGCCATATTAAGAACGATAGAAAGACAGGGAACTTAAGACATTAAGAACGATAGAAAGGGATTTCAGCTTCGCCTTGTTAGGTACTTCAAGTTCTACGGTTTGAATTTTGTTTGTCAACTGGTTTAATCAGTAAAGCAATTCAGTGTAATGCAAAATAGTTTCGCTTTAAATCGTTTTCCTCGCCTCCTGTAAAATTTACTTTTTTCCACTCAGGCAATTTTCATATGAGGCCGACGACGTGTTTCATATCCATAAAATGAAAAAAAATCCATATAGAATGGAATTATGTATACTAGGTCGGAAGAAATGTTTAATTTTCGTGATAAAATTAAGTGCAGAGGGTTAATATCATTTTCCTTTAAATACCTCGAAATAAGAAATACAGGAATTAGTATTTTTTCTCCACAATTCTGAACAATTGCAATTTTTGAAGAAATTTCTTTTCACATCCTATAGTAAACTAATTGCTCTGACTTCCCAAATAAATTGAAATCGTATAGTACAATATTAACACATTACCGACCGGTGATTATTGCATAATTTTGAAAAATCTATGGTACATGCCTGAACACTTTTTACTGGAACGTTCAATAGCAACAGCAATTTTCATTTTGAACTAACAAGTCATCCTTAATAAAGTCATCTAATGGTTTCATTCAAGATTGCAATGTAGAAGAAAATTTCTATGCTTTCTTCCGGTACAGCACAATTATTGAAAATCCTATTAATAGGCTTCCGGTAGGTAGTGTTAAAAAAGTTATCGTCCTTTTTAGAGCGTCCGAATATTAATTCGTTTCACTGTACATGGCTTAGACCAGTTTCATAATTATGGGCACATATCAATGACCGTAGGGACCAAGCGTAGCGATTATAGTAACGCTGTTATTAGATTAATGTTGTTGGCACCGGCGGTGGTCCGTGACGAATTACTTCGTGCATTTTCTTATCACCGACAGATATAATACACACGTATGTATATATGTACTGTAGTCGACGCAATGTTGTAACCGTGATTGACCCCGAAACGTCATTGAAACAATAATGCCAGAAGCCGCGGCGCGCGTCGTGGCATAAATTCAAATTGATAGTGCCGGTGTGTTTTAGAGGGGTATATAATGATCGCTGCCTGTGCCGGACGATAAATTTTAGAAAATCCTCGAAATAGAATGGCGGCTAAGAGGAGCGGCTACGAGTGAAAAAGCCAACGGCACGACCTTGGCTCATATGTGGATTGTTGCTGCGTCTAAATCCGTACCACTCCCGTGTGCACATACAATCATAATATTACCGCAACGATACATCGCCAGCCGACGAGCACAGTCTTTCAAAATGGCCCTCCGACTATGAAAAATCATGAATTTTCAACATTTTTTTTCTGACAGTCTTTTTAACCATTAAGTGAACCTTGAAAATATACTTTAAAAATGCAATGATTCAATGAAATTATATTTAATATTATATTATGAATAGAAATCCACAGGTAGTCAATTAACAGTTAAACACATTAAATAATTATTAACATATAATGTTGAAATAACAAGCACTATCTAACGGTTCATTCTTGACAATATCGTAAAAGTTACATTGAATTAATTTAGTTTAAAATCATATTTGACATGAAATAACTGATAAACTCAATTCTTTCAAATTTACAATTATAATTTATATTTTAGAGTTTATATTACAATTATAAAATCGTTGACTGCACGGTTGACTGCATTTGCAATAAGTCATAACGAAATTTCCTTTCTATTTCTAGTACTTAAATCATTGATGTGAAATCTGATTTCAAAATAAAGATACTCTGAGGGTGTTTTCAAATGCTATAGTCGGCGAAGGTGATGCTTCAAGCGTAATCGCGTATTTATGTTCGAAGAAGAATTAACTTTCACGTTCGAGGCGATATGCCTGCATTCATTCCGACTACTTGAGTCATAGTACGTTGTTCAGCTCGGAGTTATTAGAGCGACGTGAATAAAACAATCAAATTGAAAAAATCACCTGTGATGAAAGATCTTTTCTTTTACCGGATGCTTGTGACCCAATAGTCGTAAATTTGTTCGACTCATTCGAAATAATACTTGCTTCTTACTAGGCCAAATGAAATTTTTATGGAAAGTGAAAATTATCCGTATTAATAAGACACACGAGCTACGTAGACATATTTATTTATTCTTTAAACAATTTTATTGGGGGTTCAAAATGATACAAGTAACTTTAAAATGCTTTCACCGTCTTGCACTTGATCTATCCATTTCTGTTATAAAAATATAAAATCCGCAGTCTAGTGAAGATTGACGAAATTGTAACAAAATAAGGAAGTTGCAGAATGTTTCGGTGTTTCTATTCAAAACAGTTTACTTTACTGAGTAAAATTGCGTGGGGGACATTCGCTGTGTTGCTACAAGAAAAACAAAATGCGAGACTTCTGGTCAGGTAGGTAAAAAAGTACATTCTATCGGGCCTGGGCAATTTGCGGCTCGCGAGTCGCAGACGATTCCCCTCTCCTTATGTCCTCACCACCAAACAACTGCATAGGAGGCCTTCTCGTAGTCACGCGAGGCAAGGCACGGCATGGGCAATATGAAATAGTTGATAGTGGGGGGAACCGGTACTCTGGTAGAGTGGGGGTCGTGCAGTGGCAGCGGGGAAGAAATTGCCTGGGCTTGTCCAGTTGTTTTAATAGCTATTGGAAATAAAATTAAAATAAAAAATTTTGAATATACCACGTTTTTAAGAACGGACTAAAAAGTATAAAATAATTTTTCCCAGCCCCATACAAATTCCTAACAGCATACAGATAGTCCTGAAAATTTGTGATTGTGAATTTTGAATAGCTATGAAAATACTTGTAAGATTTAAAACGAAAAACGTGGGGCGCAAGATAAAACTAAGGAGTGTAGAAAAGAGTATCTGCCGTTGAGAAAACTCGCTCAACAGTTCATATCATTTGCAGTACAATGAAATTGTTAGTGACTTAAGTGAACTATTCATGCATCAATTATCTACTACCTCAATTACCTCAATTACCTACCTTTAAAAGGCTGTATCTTTTGAGCCGTAGGAGGTTTATACATAAGAATATTAATCCTGGGTTATAGAATACTAATGTCAAGTATAGGTACAAGCGAGTTAATAAAAACGTGGTAAAATACAGTATCACACACACACTAGTATATTCTTCCTCACAAAAAATAAAAATAGATCTTTGTACGGTCAAATTTGTTTAAAATGTAACGCTCCTTGTTGCGAGGACAGAGTTCGATTGATTAATTAAAGTATATTCTTCCTCACGCAAATACAGATGGGTCTTTGTTCAGAATGTAACGCGCGTTGTTTTGCCGTGCGAGGACTAATAGCTATTAAAAATAAAAAACACAAAATAACACAAGTATATTCTTGCTAGCAAAAATACGGATGGCTCTTCGTAGGGTAGAATTAGTTGAAAACGTAACGCGCCTTGTTTTGCTATTAAATATAAAAAATGCAAAATCGATAGTGTCTTCTTCCTCACGCAAATACAGATGGATCTTCGTAGGGTAAAATTGGTTGAGAACGTAACGCGCGTTGTTTTGCCGTGCGAGGACAGTTTCCGTTGATTAATTAGACTAATAGCAGGCTATTAGTCCGAAGTTCATGACATAGGCGAAACCAGCGGAAGCCAGTTCACGGGCATCAAGTTCGCAGGGGTTAAGGGACGCATCGCCCACAGCTGTTATCATACTTCGTTGATCGAATGTCGGAACTTACCGGTGCGCAGATGTGCGGCCACGAAACGTGTTATCGTTTCAATTTGCATTATCAGCGTTTCATATAATATTTACGCGGCTCGCGGTGACTCACGGTTTTCGCGGACTGGATGCAACCGTTCCGAAAACTGAAGTCTGCGGGTAGAAAGAAATATAAATATTGTTCCACCAGTCTGAATTTCAGACTCCAGACAACCGAGGATAATCGTCTTATATCACTGTTAATAACGGGTGATGTAAACTTACGCCGATCAATAACTGATCCCTTTTTACTATGCTCATATTAGCTTACCGAGTTGTTGTTGTTTTGTATGCGTCTCATCTTGCAATCGAATTTTAAACCACTTCCCGATGAGCTAGAGACTTGAAACTTTAAACATAGTTCAGAACTGGATGACAATGCAATATTAAAAAATAAATTAAAAAAGAATACTGTGCGTTCAGGAGAAAAATTTTTTTAATATTAACCGTCACACCTCGTCGCGCGATACTCGGTAGTACGTCATCGCGTTCAGCGATCCCCACTCCGCGCGCCAGCGCTCCCTACTCCACCCATTTCGCATCGAAAGAACTCGGTCAGTGTGGTGTTCCGTTCATTCAGTTCTATTTCGGACAATTTCGGACTCCATCAAAAGACGTCGTCTCTCGGAGTCATCCCCTCATTCTATCTCGCGTATTTCCATATCTTACGTTTCTATATTTTACTATTTCGTACCAGTATTACTATATCTTGCGTTCCATTTAAAAAAAGACTAAAAAGTAGAAGATAAAAAATATAAAAGAAAAACTTTAAGAATACGCTTATATTAAAATGCACTAAAAAGGAGAAAATAATTTTTTTAGACATTAGTGACTATAAATAAAAACGCGGAGCGCCCACGAAGATTACGTCAATACAGTTTAGCGCTCCACGCTTTTATTTATAGTCACTAGTGTCTAAAAAAATGTTCTCCTTCTTAGTACATTTTAATATAAGCGTGCTTTTTAAAAAGTTTTTTTATATATTTTATTTTCTACTTTTTGCATTTCTCTTGATCGCCTCTTTTCCCGGACTCAATTCCACTCCTGTTCTTTTCTAAAATCAATAATTGGATCCTACTGGACGCGAGTCTTATATTGTAGTTTTGTTTTCTCTTGTTCGGACCACCCGACGCGCGACGTCCGCCAATCAAAGAAAAGAATCACGAGAGAACAAGATGATGAGAAATGTTTGTTTATGTTCAGCGTGTCCCCGTGGATTAGAAAACGACAACGGGTGATGTAAACTACGCCGATCAATAACTGCATCCTACTGGACGCGAGTTTTACATTGTAGTTTTCTCTTGTTCGGTCCAGCCGACGTCCACCAATCAAAGAAATGTCGAACGTTGTTAAATGTTTATGTTGAGCGTGTCTCCGTGGATTAGAAAATAGTACAGACGCATAAACTTCCGCAGTATGCTGATCAATTCCTGGAAAAGCGATTATATAAAAATATATGTAGCTAGACTGCGGATTCTATGCATTCGTAGCATGCACACGATTCTCCGCAACCTACTGTCACACTGCAGTGAAATGTTTCCCGAAGTTTTTATTTTATTTCGAATCTGGCAGCGGTCTTGACGCGGCACGAGGACATTTTTATTCGACTTTCGGTTCCGTAAACTAGTTCGCGAAACGTTGCATTCGTATCTTATAAACTTCAACGTGTGTGTTTGCAATAGTTTGCATACCGACGAGAAATATTCGATCGCCAAGTGATCAGCTTTGAAAGACGCGTGCAACGATTTACATATCTCATTGGTTTTTGCCGGTATTGGTTTTCCAGTTTATCCGTAGCGACGTTAGATTCTAGAAAATCAAGATTAACCAAGATTACCGCGAGTGCGAGGTCAATGTATGCAGAAGATGATCTTGAGCGACGATGTCGATACATACATATGTATATCGAGCGGCCGCCATTTAATTCCCGCATGAATCCACGATCATTTTATAATTACATAAAACAAGACCCGTTAACCCACTTGCTCCGCCAGTTCTTCCGCGGCTGTGATCATTATTATACAACAGTCGCGAACAACTTCCTAGAACGAACTAATTTGTATGTATCTCTTGTAGTTAGTAAATGTATACTCGCATTATATTTACAGTAAATTATACAATTATTACAGCCACGTTTAAACACGTTTCTCTCGGCACAGCTTTTCGTTCGTTCGACTCGGAAATGTTGATGCTTTCCCAGAATGCACAGTGTACCGAATGGCCATTCTAGGTGGAATCTTTAACTTTATGGTAATTTTGATCGGGAAAAAAATTTTTGAAACAAATATTTGAATTACATAATAAAGTGTTACAAAAACTTAAAAAAATTGTGGCAGGCAGGATAGCACACATTAGTAGCTGATTTTTGTCGGAATCCCTTCTGTATAGTTTGGACCTAATGCAAAAATAATTTCAAGATGGGATTCTTTGAATTCTGCTTTATTAAAGTCAACTAAGTGACATAGAAAACTGGTACTTCAACAATTTTATGAACATTAATGTGAACATTTACTTATATTAATATAGAAAGTCGTGCATAGAAGCTTATAGGTTCTTATTTATTGCTCCGCGACACAATTTTCTTTTCTCAGAGTATTACGGTTCGAAGTTGTCACGTATTGATTTCTATGCTTGTATCGCTGTTAAATGAATTATTATGGGTATAATTTTGTTTGGCAAACATTCCCAAAGAAGAATACAGTGGTCGAAATTTCTATAAAGTCATCTTCTTTTTCATAGATATTTTAAAAATATCACCATTTTTGTTGATTTATCGTATCTGGTCTTGTGCCTTGTAGACACTCGGATAGAGGGACTGCGTACTCTAGACCGCTATGTTTACTATTTACGTTTGTTTTGATTTTTTTTCTGTGTGGTGCAGAACACAAGTTTCTATAAAGTCACTTAGTGTTTCTCTGTATTTTGAGCAGAGAACTACGGAAAACTGCGAATATTCTAAAAGTATTAGTTTTAGAACTCACAGAAATCCTGTTTGTTATAATTTGATTCACGTGTATGAGAATGCCGAGAGGAAAAGTACTAACAAGTGAAGAAAAATCCATCAATCGATGCTTATAAAGATATGGGCTGCTCTAATCGCGCAATTGCTAAGAAAACTAATCGGTCATATACTGTGATTAATAATTGTATCAATTTACGTGAAAATTACGGAAAAAATCATCTTAAAGGTAGTAATAAAAAATAGTCAAAGAGACAACATTCAATATTAATGAGGTCTGCAGCTAAGGAAAGGAAAAATGCAGCAGAATTTCGAGCTGAATTGGAGCTCCCAGTAACAACAAGACGTGTGCAACAACTTTTAAATTCTTCTGCACAAAAATACAACGTAAACCAGGCCTTAAACAAGTACATAAACCGGCCCGTATTGATTTCGCACGGGCACAAAACACAGTGACTTTATAGAAATTTTGGGCCATTGTATATCTTTCCACCTAAAATGGCCTCTCGGTACACTGGAACGGTGCGGTGTGTTGTAGATTCGTAGAAGGTGTTTGTGTCACGCGTGCATTTCGTTTATTTATTTTCATTTTCATTTTGCCGGTTCAAAGAAGGTTTATCTCTCACTCTGCAAAGTGATTCCTTGCTCAGCGTAAACTGTCTGCAGAAATACCTGAAAATAGAGTGTAAAGCATACATATTTTACGCAGTGTCATATAGAGACTCGAATGGACGCTGCTCCAGCCTGTGCTCTGTCCGGTCCATGTAATAATAATGTGACCCCAATTCCTCCATTGGCATTATTCTCAAGTTGTTGCACGAATTTCTCTCATGTGTCAAACGTCCACACTGGAACCACCAGACAGACTGCTGCAATATCCATCAGTCGCAAAATTTCCTTATTTCCCTTGAAAACAATTTAGTCGAGCGTCGCGGAAAATAATGTCAGTCTACGTCATATCTGAAACAAAAACAATAAATTACTATTTGTTATTTTATTCCACACTCTGCAGTCTCACACGTTCCATTTTAAAACGTACAAGCCGGAAAATGATTAAATAAATTGATTTATTCGCACGCGCACCGATGTAAATGTCAATCACCATCCGAATAAACGCGTTCCCATAATTGTTAACGTCAGTATTCTACGAAATGCGAAAATCGCGGGAATGAAAATGTTGCGCGACAAATCCTCGTTGCTCCTTACATGAATTTTGAAAATTCTAAAAGACGCTATGACGCAGCAATAAACATCTGTGATATCTGAAAACCCGATTGTCAACTCAGCTTAAAAATTTCGCGATCCGTGGCTCGACATCAATTATTATTTGGCACGAAAATTAGAGCTAAATTCGCGGGAGGAAAAACGAGCGAAAAAACCCGTCATTTTTGGGTCACCCCTTTCAGTTCGGGCCATTTCTTCAGATTTCCGGGCGCAAGCGATCCAGATGTAATTCGTAGAATTGCTGGAGACTTACAGCTCTCATTTTCCATAAAATTTTCATTTTGGCATCGAGCCAGAACGAACGTCGGTGTAGAGGGGATCGTAGTCACTGCTTCAGGTGGTAGAGCGCGAAAGCTGTTCAAGCGAAACGTTAAAGGAGTAGCCGCGAATGTTGCCGATGTGGATGGCAGTGTCGTTGTGTCGGCTCGGTGATTCTCCGAGAAATCAAATCGTTGAACCATATCCGCGAACAGGTTAGTTTTCCGCCGGTGTGGAGGTCTATACGTGTACGGTAATGGTAGATTCGGTTGGCTGATTTTGTTATAGCACGGTATGTTTGATAGCTATTTCGACAGAGAGGAGCAGGCTCTCGCAGCGGATGCGCGAATTATTCGTGAATAAGGACGTTAACAACAGGAAATCTCCTTTCCAAACGTCATTTTCAAACCATCTCTGCCAGCTCTCTGCCAATCAGCAGAGAGCTCTCTTTCTCGCCCGCGTTCGTTCCTCGATTTTCGAACAATTTTTCAATTATTTAGTTGTTTAGTTTCTGCAATTTTCGTTTGAATAAATTATGTAAAATGTATGTTAACCCATTACAGTCGGGGCGATTTTCACTTGAAACTTAAACATTTCTTCCGACGTAGAATAATTCCATTACCTGTCACTTTTTTTTCATTTTATGGATATGAAATTGATCTAATACCGCATACAATACTTAAATGCGTAGTAATTGATTAGATCCGACATATTTACAATGTATTAGGAGTTGATATATTCTTCAGTGTTTGGCTTCTGCGATTTTCGTTTGAATCTATGTATTACGTGGAAAGTATGTTAACACCTTGCAGTCGGAGCTATTTTCACTTGAAACTTGAACATTTGTTCGACCTAGAATAATTCCATTGTGTACGATTTGTTTCATTTTATGGATATGAAATTGATATAATGCCTCATACAATACTTAAATGTGTAGTAATTGATTAGATACCAACATATTTAATAATGTAAACAATATTGCGAATAATAGTGCCACAATTTTTAATGATGTAAGTTATAGCCACAAATGCATAAAATCCGCAGTGTAGCTACGGGTTGTATCCAAAATCTGGCATGGTAGGATAAATGCGCATAGTAGGATCAATTTGCAAGCGAGAGAACCCGAATTGAATGGTCACCGAGTAATTATACAAGTTAAAAGTGGAAGTGGGACAGTATCGAATGGACGGGACTCACGAAGTAGAGCAATAGCAAGCAATGGCGATATCGATAGACCTCGCGGAAACTTTCCTATCGTATTAATAAAATCGATATTGCTTCCCGTCGAAGTACCGTACGACGAGTCAATTGATTGATACAAATCCACGAATAATTCATGCCCAAGCAATTTTGAACTTCGACCGTGTTCGATTCTAAATCACCTACTATGTAACTCCATTGAGCTCCGTTGTATGCGCATACGTAACATCCACGTGTGTATGTAGATGCACTTTCGTAAATACAGAGTGGCCCGGCATTGTCGGTGTGTGATCTGAAACGAGATTCTATTCTCCATTTAATTATGAATATTCCATAAATCGCGTATTTCAATAGCATAATAGAGCTGTAGTCGACACTTTTTCCCCATTCGACGCTAGCTGGCAAGGCGTTGAAGAATGGCGTCTGTACTAGGGATGGCTTGCACAATCATTAAGCGTGATTTATCACTAGACAGCGGATTGTATGCATTTATGGCATGATAGGTAGGTGTAATTTAAAGCAGTAAAAACATTAGAAGAATTTTAAAATACTGTTACATTTTTATTCTCACCCTATTAAACATATTTAAGAAAGGAAACAAATTTCTATTTCGCTCCAGTTTGTTGCAATTCACGTAGAAAATTTTGACTTTTTAACCGAGAGTAGAGAGAAACTGCTCACTGTCATCCTGATTTTTCATCTCGATTGAATTAGTTCTTTCTTGAAATAAAAATTGCATAAAAATATCTGCATCTAACGTAAACTTCATTTACTGATAAAAATAAAAAATATTTGATTTTCTTTTCCGTACCCCTTATTCCGGTATTTTAAAAAATAAAATATTAATTGTCTAACACTCGATGTCGAAATCGTAATATTCATTTAAACAGTATAAAAGTGCAGACTAATTATATTATATTTAAAATACACCAAAGTATTACTTAACAATTATATGAAACGCACATGATAGTTTCAGAAACGTCTTACACAAGTCTAAAAAATTTTATAAAAATGCGATGTAACTCGCAAATTTTGTTTCGATTTCGTAGATGTTCTTCGCGCGCAGAACAGTTATGCTCTCCGCCAATCAGAAGCGATCAGGAAAATCACGAATCATTATGAATACTCACCGTGATTGGGAACGAACATGATCACGTTGATCCAAAAGTAGCAGTTCCCGCGATCTCTAGTCAGTACACGATATAAGCGACATTTGGTCCCGAAGTAATCGATCATATATCGAGACATCACTGTACTCGGATGGCTCGAGCCGCGGGCTGGCCCGAGGAGACCGTATTTTCGAGTAGGTTTTCATTTGTAGCGGGACCAACGAATCGTTTTCCATTCGGATCGCATGAGGTCACATGAGTAGGCAGCGCACGTAACGACAAAAGGAAGCCAATTCGAATGCCTTGGGCATTCGTCTCGCTAGAATGAGTGTGCGTGACCTGCCAATTGCTGGCTCCAATCGTCTGGACAGCCGTTCAAGGCGTGCTTTTTGTTAATGGCTCTCGTCGAGGTTCGTTATCGGCGACTAACAGTCCGGCCTGGTGTCGTTGAATGTGTTGTAGACGTGCTGTTATCTCCCGCGATGTCGATATCACTCTGAAATAATTAATCGGCCGTTCCCGTCGCGTCGACCGCGTCTTGCATTTTTTTTCGCGTTGTTCATTTCCCGGCCACTGGGAACTCTCTTTCGATGGTGTATTATACTAATATACGATGTGATTAGGTTGTCCTAAAAGTTTCCTTCACTACGTGCACATTCCATATCGTTAGATAACATCAGCATATACGAACAACAAAATCTTCTGTTCGTTAATGTTTTATTATTCCTTAAGCTTCCCCTTTCTTAACCATGCCATTGGTATTCTTGAAAACTACTCTGAATTTACACTGAGCACATTAATCAAGAACGAAACGAACTTTTGGGACGACCTAATAGTATATACAGTGCTGTGAATAATTATAAACTCACACTTATTTCCTGTATTTTTTCGTTATTATTTTCAAAGATCCACTGAGTAAGTTTTACTACATTTATGATCAGGTAGTACGACCTTTTCTATGTTAACAGTCTCTTGCTATCTCTTCTTCGTGCAATGTAGTAGCTGAATGTTTCAAAACAAGGAGATTTGAGCTGTGAATATTTATAAACTCGGTCGCTATTCATGCCTCATTCAGAACGTTTCTGAAGTTTTGTCAGATCTTTTTAGTGATAGTAAGATTACAGCAAGTCTCTAAAAGTATTTTTTTAGGGATCTTTGAAACAATTCTGTACTGTACACTATGCCGCGTGGCACGCTATTGAGTGATGTAGGAAAACAACGAATAATCGATTTGAAAAGCTGTGGGAAAAGTCAACCACAAATTGCGAGTACCTATAATTAATAGATCCCAAAGTGTAGTAAAAAATTTCTTGGAACTTGGTATTGAAAATTGCGGGAATATCAAGCGATTAGTCTAAAATTGTGAGTCGATTTAGCTTGAACTGTGATTCCAGTCTTGTAAGAAAGTGGGTTGCATATTCTAGAAGGTTTAAATATCAGAAATGTTTGTGCGAAAACCGTGATCTGGAGCGATAAAAAAAAGTTTAATCTTGATGGGCCTGATGGGTTCAATAACTATTAGCACGATTTGAGGAAGGAAAGAAAGATCGTGTCGCGAGGAGCTCAGGGAGGTGGATCAGTCATGGTTTGGGCTGCCTTTAAAAACAATTTTAACAGTGAAATAGCTTTTGTAAACGGTAGAATGAATGCTGTTAGTTATCAACAGATGTTACACGACTACTTGTTGCCTTTTATAACATCAACAGAAGACGATAAAACGATTTTCCAGCAAGATAATGCTCCCATTCAAACAGCATCCTCTACAAAGAGGTGGTTTCAAAAGTTCAGGATCGAGCTATTACCATGGCTAGTACTGAGCCCTGATTTGAACCCCATCAAAAACCTATGGAGTATCCTGGCGAGGAAAGTTTATGATCAGGAGAAGCCACCAATAGAAAGTGTTATCGAACTTAAAAAACAAATAAAATCTGCTTGGACAGATATTCCAAATGACATCTTAAATAAGCTATTTAGTAGTGTTCCTGACCGGCTCTTACATGTAATAAAAAATAAAGGAAAATGTACTAAATACTAAATGAAAGATATTAAAATTAATAATAAGTCTATACTTATTCACAGCTTAAACCACAATTTTAAGAACAAACTCCATTTTTTCCAGATTTCTGAGGAACAAAACTATTATTTTGTGTTTGTTCACTTTTGTTTTGTATTAGAATATAAAAATGCATAAACGGTTTGTGTGCGTCAATTTTTGTTTCGGTACAATGAAAAACATAAAAATATGGTTGAGTTTATAATTATTCACAGCACTGTATATATATATATATATATATATATATACAGGGTGTGGTCGGACGGGTGATACAACCGAGCAGGGGTTGTAAAAATAAGTCGGAAAAAAAGGAAATAGGAATAACATTTTTTTGTTTGACGCTTCGTTTTCGAGAAAATCGAGTTTAAAGTTCCGCCAGGTTCGTGTGCTTTAGTATATGCACAAAGTAGAATTGGTTGATCATGGTCAGACGCGGCAGACGATTCCTTTCCAATAGCATGTGTATTCATGTATTTTCAAACCCGATTTTCTCGAAAACGAAGCGTCAAACAAAAAAATGTTATTCCTTTTTTCCGACATATCCTGCACCTCCCTGTATGGGGTGCACAATAGATATCAGTAAAAAATTTCGAAAACAGTTTGTTTCCATGGCGAATTCGAGGTCACCATAACAAATAGGGCCACATATTTTTTCCTTTTTCCATATTTAGAGGACATCTAGATGAATTCAAAACACATATTGCATGATATTTTTGCTAATTATGATGTTACTCGATTTACAGTAGTGGAAGAGGTTACTAAATAAAAATTAAAAAAAATTTTGTTTAAATATATGTATGTACCATATGTATATAATACACCATCGAAAGGGAGTTATATTTGGACCGTTTATTTTGAAAGTGGAGTAAGTCCATTTTCTCTTGTTTCGAGAAAATTAAAGGTTAGCATATTAGTCAATTTAAAAATATGTATAACTTAATTATGTCAAGTCTGGCAATATTTCTACTTATTTATCAATATGTAATTTGATCATATACATTTTTTTCAGGCTAACTAAAATAATATATATTTACGGGCTGCAAATAGACTTATACCACTTTCTCCTGTTTCGAGAAAATTAAAGGTTAACATAATATGTTAATTAAAAAATTTAGGCAAATTATATGAAGTCTGGCAATGTTTTTACTGTTTTATCAATATGTAATTTGGTTATATAAATTTGTTTTAGCCGTATTTTACTAAACCGATGTATACTTACGGGCTGCAAATGGACTTGCATCACTTTCAAAATTAGACAATTGTAAAAATCGTTTAATTTCATTTTTGAAAAATCAAATATCACTTAAAATATACTTCATATTAATCCAGTTTTATTTTCAAATAATGGCACGACATAAAATAGAAGAAGATTCTACCTCTATTATTCTTTTCCTCTTTTTACTATTCGTTAATTTGTTGTTCGTAGCGGAATTATCTTCATCCTCTGAATCTGAGATTATTCTCCTGTTTAAATTCATGGGCTTTATTTCTGTGTGAATTTATTTAAAATTAAATAAAATAAATATTTTCAATTGTCATAAAATAATATTGATTTACCATTTGTTCTTACCTATATATCACTATCTGATGTTAATATGAAGTTATCCATTTTAGGAAAAAATAGAATAAGTAACCTAAACTAGTAACTCTTGACACGTAATATGACACGTAATATAAAACAAATGTAGAATAACAGGCTGCTGATCTGATCGGCAACCATCTGCTAAGCCATCTACCTCTGTCAATTGGACGTGCACCACTTTCATAATCGATAATTATGCAATTTCATGTACCGACCAATTTTAAATTGTACAAAACATGGGAATTGTTTAAGAAATGAAACACGGACTAGTTATACATAAAAAGTTTACATTAAATTAAGCATGAATTACGTGATATCTAATTTTTTTCAAAAATGGAGACCTGCACCACTTTCAAAATAAACGGTCCATTTATTGATTCTTCTGCCACCAGGCCCCCCGGGGCTTAACTCGGCTTAATCGACTCTGTTTAGTTAACGAGCGTGTCGATCGCTGACGTCTCAAACTGTCCCGGCTCGCGTTTGGCTTCCGATCGAATCGAGTGTATATGCCCGCGATGTACGGGAACACGTATACCAGGAAAAGGATTAATCGATCGGATTGCTGAACCGGGATGATATCGGATTCCACTGACGTTTTCATACGCCCACGCTCTTGTAGAACACGGTGATCTACTTTTACAGGTCTCATAGAGGGTGTCCCGTTGCTCCACGATCTCCTTCAAGGGATCCATTCAAGGATCGCAGATATAAAGACAGGTGGATATATTTTTCAGTTTTCGCCATTTTTATCTCAATCGTATGAGTTTTTTTAAAAATAAAAACTGGCCATTGTGTTGAAGAAACAATAGACGTGATCTTTCAAAGCTTCTCAAGGCAAGTGAAATTTTGTCCGTAAAATCATTAGATAATCATTAAATAAATATAAATCGAATTACTGAACTAAAATTAAAATTATTATTATTAAACAAATTATTAAACTAAAAAAGATGATGTAAAAATATCACTTGCTCATAGAAAGATTTTCAACCTGTTTGTTTTTTGTTGCTTTATGAGTAGAATTACCCATGTACATATTTTCGAGTTTGCTACCCGGCCCACTGAGCCTAAAAATTTGGAAAACAAAATTCGAAAAAAAAAATTGGAAATCACTAGTATCCTCGCAAAAATACAGATGCATCTTTGCAGGGTAAATTTATTTCAAATGTAACGCTAATTGTTTTAAAAATAAAAGATACAAAATCACTAGTATATTCTTCCTTACGTACATACAGGTGGGTCAAAACCAAAAATTTTACGATCTGGCCCTCTCTAAAAAATGTTTGCTCACCCCTGGTCTAGAGAGTAGGCGGGACGCGCAATGTCTTCCTGTTGACATTCATAGATTTATTTGCACGAACTTGCGGATTAAGCCATCGTCAATTTCGCTTGAACAAATCTTGGTTTGCTCGATGGATCACATGATATTCCTTCATCTCGCATTTCTGTCCCTTTAAATTGATCATTCGCCACACCGTGGGAAGGAACAAGTAACAATTCACAAAAATTCTTTATTAAAGGGAGAGGTAGATGACTACAATGATGTGTCATAGTGCTAACTTCTGTGTGACTAAGGCTTGTGACCGACCGAGTTTCATTGTCGAAAACATCTATCTTAGTCGCTATTTATCATAAAGTAAATAGAAAGTTGGTCATACAACCTTGACATCGTTTATAAACAAACTTCATATAACATTTTTTTCGTATTTTCACATGTAGATAGATCATGCTCCTACAATTTTGCCGGAAAAGTAGGAAACATCCTGTATACGCGAATGCATACAGTATAGCAAAGTTAGATTTTCTTAAAATTACGTAACAGACACGGAAACGGGATCGAAATCAAACATGAAGCAGGAGAAACGCGCGTCTATTAAACGGGGTCTACAACAAAGTCGCAACAGCGACTGTGTGCAGCCAGTGTAATTCACCGTTGTTCTATGTAAATCAAGACGTGTAATCAGCTTAAGCGAAGCTCGCGTCGCTGAGAACTGATTCTATGTCCCCTATAAAATGAAATTCCCGTATAATATCATTCGGAGCTTCATTCTCTTGCCTGGTCGAGTGAGAACGAAACGCGAAACTTTCCGCGAAGAAAATTATCGAACGTTGCACACTTCCTAGAAACCGAAAACCTTTTAAGCCTTTAATTGATCGAAACACACTGAAGTTAGGTCTTTGGTAACTAAATCAGGAGAGTTTATTAAATTTCCGCGCCACTCTAACGTAATAAATTACAGCCCGATTGGTTTCCAGCCGCATTGTGTGCTCGACCTCGCGCACATTATTACTGAAAGGCGTACTGCATACGCCCTTCGCATACAAGCAATTACTTTTTGAAGGCGTGTGGACTCTTCGCAGCTAAATGCTTGAAAGCCATCCACGTCGAACTGTATTTTTCCGAGTCGTCGAGAGCATGGCGGGAATGCACCGATGTTTTGTAACTAGGCTGAATTTCAACATTACGCGATCGTATGATAATAATTATCTCGCTGCGGATCTTTATGCGAATTCCTGTTCATTACGTGCAGATAAGTCGCGAAACAGAGAAAACAGCGTTAATCTTCGTTGGTGCACGTTTTCAACAATCCTGTATGCCGGAAATGCACAAAGATCCACAGTTGAATGATTCAGAATAAAACCGATATCCTTTGTGCGTCTCGGGACCTGTGCCATTTTGTTTGCGAACCAGCAAATTTTATGGGAAATATAAACTTCATAGAATGTAAAAGCAGAACAATAAAATCTGTGACGTTCAGCCGCGTTACTCAGCATTCGAAGAAACTGCTTCGAACACAGAGAAGCTGAACAGTGTCGCAAAATAATAGATGACACCGAGCGATATCGGATTCCATTTTCTGCCAAATCGCCGTATTTTCGTTAGTCTTCGTCGCTTTGGGACTTCAAGCTTTAAGCAATTATTAACTCGAACGAACCGTTCGAATATGGAACGTACTCCAGAGGAGAGATACTATTTTTGAAATGGCCATTTTCGTGTCCATTGGAAACTGGCCCCTTAACAATAACGTTCTTATACGTAGGTTATTCGTTCAGATAATGATCTTCTGTCTCCACACTATCATCCCCTTCCACGACGCTGTTCCCCACGCGTTCGCCGCGGCCCGGTCACGTGACACAAAATACAAGATGACACCGATCGATATCAGATTACATTTTTGTTTATCTTCGTCGCTTTGGGACTTGAAGTTTTAAGCAATTATTAGCTCGAACGAACCGTTCGAATGTATGTACTTACTCCAGAGGAGAGATACTATTTTTGAAATGGCCATTTTTTCGTGTTCAATGGGAACTGGGCTGCTAACAATAGCATTCTTATAGGTAGGTTACATTAGGCTCTATCGAGTAGAGCCAGTGTCGCCAGATAAAGACGAAACTTGTGTCCCCACTCTATCTTCCCCTTCTACGATGCTGTTCCTCATGTTTCCATGTGTCCTGCAGAGAGGGAGGAAGTGTTTCCCCTCAATTCGGGCTCCCTCCCCTCATATAATTGGTGTTTATACAATAATATAGTGTATATTGTAAATATTCTATGAAGTCGACGATAAATGTGCACAAGTGGTCGAAAGTTTACAAGTGTAATGTATTCGCGAGTCCCAGTCAGTCGGTCACAAACATATTGGGACAAAATTGCAATAGATCGGAATTGTTGAAAAAATACTTCTATGTGGACCAATATTGAAAATTTAAAAAATACGCGCGCGTTTTGTAGGTCTGTGTCAATTGAACATATTCTGAAAATTTCGTCAAAATCAGTAGACGTTGCGATGAGCTACAAACGTTTAAAGATGGTGAAAATTGCGATTTGTCACGATTTTCGGCCTGTAACTGCAACAAATCTAAGGATTCTTAGATCTTTCAATGCCTGTCATTTTGATGAAACTTTCACAGTGCATATAATTTTGACACAGATGTAGAAAATGTACTTTCTAAATTTTCAATATAGGCCCATATGTATTTTTTCTACAATTCCGATCTATATCAATTTTTGAAAAGATTTCTGTCCACACTCTGTAGTAAACTAATTGCTGTTGCTTTCCAAAAAAGTTCAAATCGCATGGTCCAATATTAAAAAAGTTATCGTCTTTTTAAGAGTGTCCCAATATTTTTGTGACCGACTGTAGTTTCCTCGTTTTCAAGGATTGTGAGAACTTCTGACAGAATTATTGAATTTTCAAAAGTGTCTATAGCTTTGTTACACAACGTAAGAAGTTCAAACAGCATTTTCTCTATGTAATAAAGAATAAAATATGCCTTTACTATTATTCACACAGAGAATTTCTCTTAACTGGTCAACTATGGTGCTTTTACCTTACCTTGCCGTTAAAAGATAGCCTATTTAAATTGAATCCCCTGAAACGGTGTCCAGGGTCTCTCGTGACCCCAACAAAATTTCTGCTGAATAATTTTTGCTGTTGTATTCGGAGAAAATTGGAGGGAAAGGATTGAACAACAATATTTGATGTTGCCGATATTTGATGATGACTGCAAAATTCGATTTGCCTCCTGTTTGTCGCAATTGATGTGGTAAATGTTTATTTTGCATAAAGATCGACGGAATCGCAAGAGCTGATTGGCCGTGATCGGCAAGAACGATTCGAGCGCTGGCAGCCGGAGCGTCTGACTTAGCCTGTCCCTCGACAATGTTGGGATAAATGAAGTTTTATTGAGTAATTAGAAGGGTCATAGACACGCAACGGTTGAGACGACACCGTGGAGGGATCGCTGAACCAGCCTTCACAGGATACAATAAATATTTAACCTAGTTCTCCGCGAAGCAATAATTAAACGGAAAAAAGTATGAGCTGTATCGTTTGTGCATGTCATCGAGTCGACATATTTCTGTTAGGGGTGTGCGAGTACCAGAAATTTCGGGTTTAGGTTGGGTCGGGAAATTTATTCGGATTATGGTCGGGATCCCAAAAGTTTATAAAGTCGGGTACCGGCGGTTTCGGGTAGCCGAAGTGGTAATCGGGTCGGGTCGAGTCGTGGTCCCGAAAGTTTGCACTACTCACTCGAAGTTAAAGTTGGGACAAGTCTGCAATTAAAGCAGCGATAAATAACTCTGTGCATATTAACCCTTATTAACCGATATTTGAAATATAAACTTTAAATCCACTGTTGCTGCTACGGCGACACGACTGTTTTGCTTACTAATACGGGGTCTGTCTGGAAAGTAATGCAATCACATTTAAAAAAAAAATCTATTGTACATATGTGAGTACAAACCTTTAAAATTCTTCAAAGTAGGAGCCTTGGGCGTCAACACATTTTTTCCAGCGCAATTTCCATGCTTCGTATGCTCCCTGGAAGGCGTTATCTGGAGCCATCTCGTAGTACCCTCGTCGCAGCCTCGTCGAGCACTTCCAACCAAAACTTTTCTGTAAATTACGGGTAAAACAGTAAATGGTACTTCTTAGTTGGACCACAACACTTCCTCAACCCCCCCGCGCGCGCGTACAGTCCTGACTTGTCTCCCGCCGACTTCTTCTTGTTTCCAAAAATAAAAAATGTGCTAAAAGGATGGCATTTTGAAAGCGTGGAACGCGTCAAAGAGGCTGTGACGAGGGTACTACGAGAGGTTCCAAAAAACGCCTTCCAAGGAGCATACGAAGCATGGAAATCGCGCTGGAAAAAATGTGTCGACGCCCAAGGATCCTACTTTGAAGAAATTTAAAGGTTTGTACCCATATGTTTAATAGATTTTTTTTTTAAAATGTGGTTGCATTACTTTCCGGACAGACCCTGTATAGTGCTGGAGTTGTTGGTGTACTATATGAATCACTAGGCTGGAATGCTAAGAGTTAAGATGTCCGATTATCGGTCCTACAGTGATGTCTCTCACGACGCAAAAGCCTCGGGGGGATTCGGTTGCGTCGTGCGTAGACGGGTAGCGATTTTTTTGAGCTTAAAAGGCCGAGCTGAACGTAGAGAAGGACAGCGCGTTTCTTTCTTTCGGATACGCTGTCCTTCCTTCGGTTCGAAACTTTCATCGTCGATTAAACCACTAAATACAGTTGAAGTTATATCGTGTTTAGTGCCATTTTAATCAAGAAAATGCCACGAATATATTGATGAAAGTTTTATAAAGAAATAAGTAATAATATAAAAAAGATTAAACATTGGTGTTACATTGTGATGACGCACGGGCCTTTGAACTGTGCCGACGACTGCGACTCTCCGCGTCGCATTAGTAGTGGTTCACACCGATATACCCGAGCCGAGATCAGATTACTACAGTGGAGGGGATATGTTTTTTGCGTCCTGCGTGTACAGCCTTTTTGCGTCGTGAGAGACATTACTGTAATAATTAGACTGCGGATGTTTATGGAAATGCATATTTATATGGAAATCTGATAAAGCGATGGGACTTAAACAGAAATATGTTTTGCGATTAGAGGATTCCAAAAATATGTTTTTTATTTTGCATTTTTTGCATAATGCATATGTTTTTCAAAGAGGAATATGCAAAACATATTATTTACCGTGTATATGCATATCTCATGCTCATATGAATCATTTATCTTGTTAAATTTATTTAATCTATTAATCAGCACTCGTATCATAACCGAATAGCGTCGATAATAATGATACGCCGATGTTACGACCTTATATTGCTTGCTGTGTGTGTGTGTGAATCAGCTGTAAGACATATGTAGCTGTTGGTATTTAGAATTCGAACAGTTCAGTTTGATACTCGAAGTGGTAAGGCGAATTTTGTGAGAGTGCGTGCGATCATTATTAAAATGCCGAAAGTTCGGAAAAGTAGGGTTTCACTGATGAAAAGCTGGATCGAGGACGATCCCAATTTCATTATTGACGAAAATAATGAAAGTAGTATTTACTGTGAAATGTGCAATAAAAGTGTGAAGTGCGATAGAAAATCGTAATTAATTCAACATATTAATACTTCCATGCACAGACAAAATAGTGATCAAGCAAATATTACGATATAGGTTTATCATTAAATGAATCAATAGGAATATACAGTAGCGGAAAAAAGTTTAAGACCGCTCTAAAGAAGACGATAACTTTTTTAATATTGTATTATACGATTTGAACTTTTTTGGGGAGCTAAAGCAATTAGTTTACTAAAGGATGTGAAAAGATATTTTTTCAAAAATTGCAATTCATCGAAATTGTTGAAAAAAATACTAAAAGTTGATTTTTTAACTTTTTTATGTGGGCCTATATTGAAAATTTAAAAAATACGTTGTAGATCTGTGTCAATTAAATATATTCTGAAAATTTTGTCAAAATTCTCGACGTTGCAATGAGCAACAAACGTTTAAAGATGGTAAAAATTGCAGATTTTCACGATTTATTGCCGAAAATAAATCGTAATACTCCAGTATAACTGTGAAATGTCTGTTAATACTCAATATTGTACCTAACACTTAATGTAATATATAATTAATATCGGAAAAATTTGCATATTTTTTTCGAGCATATTTGCATATTTTTCGTGCATATTTGCATGTTTTTCGTGCATAAATGTCATATGCATTTTGCATATTTATCGTGCATAAACTTCCGCAGTCTAGTAATAATATTTCGATTTGTAGAAAACACCGTTTACTAAACGCTGATTTGACCGCGTACATGCCGCAACTTTAACTTCGGATATCCGAATATTGCAAACTTTCGGGACCCCGACTCGACCCGACCCGACTGCCATTTCGGGTACCCGCACACCCCTAATTTCTGTTCTATTCGCCCGTAAGGAAGTACCTATCGAAATCGAATATTATAGATGTATGTAAATGGATATAAGTGCACGTGTATATATATACTTTTATAAGTAACGTGTAACAAGAAAGATTGTAAGTACAGATCAAAGTCTTCGAATTAGCTGATGTCCGCTGCTATTCGGCTTCTTTGTCGTCTATGATCCGAGACAATGCGGGTCAATTGTATGTATATGCATAAGATAATATTGTGAATCATGGTACGAGTCGTCTGCCTGTGAATATTCTATCAAGTATGTAAACAAATGTGTCTTAGGCTATTTGTATTTAGACTAATTTCAGCTGATTGTTTACGTATCCCCAGTACTTACAAGCGATTGTACGGTAAATAAATTAATTAAATGGTTCATCCGTGTTTCTTTCCCTTTCGCCTTGGATAAGTGTCACACTCTCGCCCCATTTTCTTGGAATCGCCGTGTACGATCATCGAAACACTGTTCAGTTAAAATTTCTTTTATAAAATACGTGCAACTGTTTCGAACATACGGTTTGTTCTTATTATTTACCTGTTTCACTTTCCGGGTTGCGTTTTATTATTCTTACGCAATCTATAATTATCCCTTCCTTGTGTTTCAGCTCTCCTTGTTCCTGCAAGGAAACAGTAACCTTTAATAAAGCTGCGATCTCACTTCTAAGAGAAAGTTATCGTGTCTACATGATTTTCCTGTTTCAATATGAGCTTGGATAAAACGCAGCAAATCATATTCAATAAAAGATTCCAAACTATGTCTCGATAAAAGATTAAACGCTTAAAATTCGTCACTTGAAAATAAATGGAAAATAGCTGTTTGCTTTCAAGCTCGTAATTAAGCTGGGCGCCGTTGCGTTTAATCTTGTATCTTTCTACATACACGAGATTTGAAAATTCTCCTGTTCTAATTAATAAATAAACAGTCTGATAGTGATGGTAAGCACAACTTGGTCCAATAACAGAAAAGTTATTCTAACGTTCATCAGCTGCCGGTGAATAATAGGACTAAACGATGTCACGCGTTTGAATGGCGCAATTATTGTTTAAACGTCTGCGCCCCGGAGTTTCTGCTCGGCTGTGAATCGAAAGTAGCTTGAAATTGAGCACCAAATGGATTTAGTTCGCACACAAAGGAGGTTATGTGGAAGCGTGCGTTCAGGCTGTGCACGTGTGTATGTACGTTGGTCGATGTGGTTTTACCACGGACTTATGGATCTATTAACGGGAAACAGAATGAAGCGCGAGCGCAGTAATTGCATTATACCTACTTCGCGAACAATTAGATCCTACGCACCCGCTCCACGTTAAAGAAATTATACACGTCGGCGAACGGTTCGGCAACAGCAAATAACACTTCGATTCGATTATCCTCCTTCGCGAATTTTGAGAGAATGTTTGCGCTCTTTCGTTTTCGAGAAATTCATTTTTCCGCGCTTTTTCTTTCAAACTTTTTTAATTATTTCTTCACGAATCTTTCGCCAACGTGGTTACGACATTTTTCTGATTAAAACGAGACCAAACACAATGTAGTTCGCATCAGATTTTTAAAATTACTTATTTTTTATGCTTGCAGCAAAATTGGGTAGATGAAATTCGGAATTGTCGAAAGATTTAAAAAATTGAAGATGTCAATGATTTCTCCTCTGTTAAAATCATTAAGGGAAGAATTAACATTCGATTTAGTTTCTGTTTCTTGCAATCGTTGCAGAAAATTTTTATATTGCATCAAGATCCGCAAATAATCCAGATTCTCAAGTTATTTTAGTTCTTATTTTACTTCTGATTCTGTTCGTTTATTATTTAATTTAAGTCTTCGAGAGTGGTTATCTATTATGAGATTAGCCTTCTGCATCGAGGGTTTTGCTAATGACATAACCAAGTTACCAATAAATGCTTATAATTACCCTGCGAATCAATAATTCTGACTAATAAATGACTGAAACAATCGAGGCCGATGCAGCCATGAGACACATTCAATTGATTAATAGTTAATTATCGGACATGACATGATAACGATCAAATTGGTAAGGTAATAGTATAAACACTATTATCTTGTTTGCATATTACCGACTTCAGTTATGGTTGTTTGTACCTGTTCTGTACAGTTGCAATTACATGTGCAATTACCGTATTTTACTACTCTGATACAATCACTTATATTCACTTAAACAAACAACTCTGTTCGTGGTTGAGTCTGCTGTTCATCATTTTACAGTATTATGTCCGTAACTGTGTCGAAGGTCTCTACCGTAACTGTTAAAATTTTATCCCCTCACCGCTGGAGAGATTTTCCTGGAAACCAGTCAAACAGGTAATTTCTTTTTATGAAACTTTCACCATCGTTTTCATCTTGTTTTTCGAAACACGATATACATGCAATTACTCGTGTAACAAGCGACTTCATCTAAAGTCGAACCTCGGTTCTTCATTCTTTATGAATCGCTATTCTTCTCTGCGTTCGGCACTCTACAAAAAATGTAGCATCTCTTCTAGAACATCAATAATAATTTATTGTCAACATATAACGACCAAAAAACATATAATATATATACACGCCTTGTATATTACAATATTACATGTTCTTCGATCGAATAGAATGCGGAATATCAGAACCGAATCATAACCGAAAAATAATAGTTATAGAACCGAAATACAGTGGCCGAAATTTCTATGAAGTCATCTTCTTTTTCATAGATACTTTAAAAATATCACCATTTTTGTTGATTTATCGTATCTGGTCTTGTGCCTTGTAGACACTCGGATAGAGGGACTGCGTACTCTATAGACCGTTATGTTTACTATTTACGTTTGTTTTGATTTTTTTTCTGTGTGGTGCAGAACACAAGTTTCTATAAAGTCACTTAGTGTTTCTCTGTATTCTGAGCAGAGAACTACGGAAAACTGCGAATATATTCTAAAAAAGTATTAGTTTTAGAACTCACAGAAATCCTGTTTGTTATAATTTGATTCACGTGTATGAGAATGCCGAGAGGAAAACTACTAACAAATGAAGAAAAAGCATCAATCGATGCTTATAAAGATATGGGCTGCTCTAATCGCGCAATTGCTAAGAAAACTAATCGGTCATATACTGTGATTAATAATTATATAAATTTACGTGAAAATTACGGAAAAAATCATCTTAAAGGTAGTAATAAAAAATAGTCAAAGAGACAACATTCAATATTAATGAGGTCTGCAGCTAAGGAAAGGAAAAATGCAGCACAATTTCGTGCTGAATTGGAGCTCCCAGTAACAACAAGACGTGTGCAACAACTTTCAAATTCTTCTGGACAAAAATACAACGTAACCAGGCCTTAAAGAAGTACATAAACCGTTTGAAAACCGTTTCAACCCCTGCTTCAAACACTATATTTGCTCGGAAAGTTATCTGAGAGATCTAATAAAATTTGAATTTCAAGGTTTCGGAGGTTTCTTATTTTAGAAAAAAAAAGATTTTATTGAAATCGAAGGGTTGTTATTTGGGAGAAGAAAAATTTTGTTGAAATTTGAAAACCGTTTCAACCGGTTATTTTCCGAACCGTTTCAACCCCTGCGTCAAACACTATATCTGCTGCGAAAGTTATCTGAGATATCTAATATTTTGAATTTCGAGATTTCAAAGAGATCTTATTTTACAGAAAAAAGATTTTGTTGAAATTTGAGAACCGTTTCAACTCCTGCTTCAAACGCTACATCTGCTGGGAAAGTTATCTCAGAGATCTAATATTTTGAATTTCGTGATTTCGAAGGGTTCTTATCTTAGAGAAGTAAAATTTGGTTTTTGAAAAAACAGGTTCCTGGACTACTGTGCGACGATGCGACATTTACGGAGAGACTGCTGTATTAGGAAAGGTAGCTCTTAAAATCGGAAGACGCGGAGCTGTCGGACGATCGTCTTCACGTTCAATTAAGCAGTAGCGAACTCCCACCTAAACTAATTCTTCAATTAAGCCAGTTCCCCTAGTCGAGACCGCGAACATCATTAATTGCTGCATCGACCGACACGAACCGACTCTCGCAACGGCGACGAACTCGCGGCGGATACATTTCCCGTCTTACCCGTCTATTTCCTCCTCGAAGACTTCGTATCGCATGCGGTGCAATCAGATAATAAATCGTATCAAATGAAGGCGATCCGATCGATCCAGTTGACGAAGGGGATCGTTTTACGTAGCCGCGACTCGCAACGCTCTGCGTCTGTACCCATGACTTTGTTTCACCGGGAAAACGACATGAAATTTTTCTTCTTTCCGTGGCTTTTTACTCGATCAACGTCAACGGCCATTTTCCCGAAAAATTGTAGAACTCCTGACAGGATCAAGATAGAGCGACGAAACTTTTCTTAAATCGAAGCTGAACGGTTGTACATCAAGTTAGGCTACAGTGATTAGAACGTCTTTGTCGTTTATAATTTTTTAGGAGACGAAAGCAGCGGATCTTCATGCAAAATAAGAATTCTTAACCTGATTTGCAACAAATTGGAGCACTGAATAATATTTATTTTTCATGTGGATTTTATGCAACTATGACAAAAACGAGTACATCAATTCACACGCTGCAGAAACATTTTAAACAAAATGAAACAGTGTTATTACGGAAAGGATCTTGCAATTAATAGACAATTTTAGTTTCTCGTAAACATCCGCAGCCTTAAAAAAAATTTCATAGCCAAGATGCAAAATAAAAATGCAAAAATGTTTATTTACGCAAAATAAAAATTTTCCACCTAAATTGCAACAAACTGGAGTGAAATGGAAATTAATTTTTTCTCTTAATATATTCGATAGGTTGAAAATAATATAACAGTGTCTTTAAATTCTTCTGATGTTTTTATTATTTTAAATTACACCTTCTCATTTTTGTCATAAATGCATAAAATCCGCTGTCTATTGATAACTAGGTTAAAATTAAGCTAGAATATAAAATTCCACAAAATTTGGTAGGATTTTTATTTATTTCGGATTATATCGTGTGGTTCTATAGCATTTCAGATTCAATTTGGAAAAGTTCCACGATTTGGTCACAGGAATGGTCAAATGTCCACTAGACGGAATGGCGGGTTATTTCCGATCGAGTTTAACTGGATATGACAGCGAGGTATTCACCGGGAACTGATCGTACGAGCAATTTATGAGCTATCCCACTTTTTATACTCCGGTGTACACAATCGTTCGACTGTTTATTCTTAGTGGTATTTCCTCGTGTTCTTCGATATTTCACTCGAATGGAAGTCAGCGTGGATGGCTGTGTACTTCCGAGTCGATCGCTGGCAACTTTTTTTATTGTTCTGCGAGAGTACTGTAGAGTTTTAATTGATCTTTCCAATTAATTTCTAGAATGTACGCAACCGACTACTACAAAACATGTCTCTTCAAAATTTGTTTCACACTTTATCCAGCAAACTCAAATCCTTTCAACTTCTAAAAAAAAAATGGCCGAAACAAGTCGTGCGGTCTAATTTCGAAAAAGTTATTCTCTGCTGGGAATATCGATGTTCCTGCATTGTGTATCGCAAAAGAAATTACGCAAGTGGTCTTAATAAAATTGTTACCGTGCACAAAGACCTCGCGTGCTTTGCTTTTATTAAACCGGCATCTGTTGGCTCTTTTATTTCCGGTTCAAACCAGATTCAATTGGAGAAAATTAATTTTTTCCTCACGTGAGCTGCCTGATTAGATTACAGCGAGCGAAAGTTTTTCAGTTAAGGTGATAATTGCTCTGTGCTTTATAAAAGCGACGTTTTAGTACTGGCTAGTATTTAAAGCACTTCGTTAAATAATATCATATTATTCCGCTAACGATCATTCTATCACTCGTTCCAATCACGTTTCCGTTTCAAGCAGCACGCGTTAAAGGAGATCATCTCAACGTGTAATTATTCAATTCCAGCTGTTTATCGTTGTACGAGCCGATAACATTCTGAGAACCTCGTGTACCCGACAATTTGTACATTTTTCCACTTGCGTGAGAATTTAGACAGACGGTAGCCTTGCTGTTGATGTGCCGACTCGGTTAGTCGGGAAGTAGTTATGTAATACAAAGCTTCCGGAAAAATGTGTCTCAACGCGACACGGAATTCAATGCACATAAAAAATCGTGGGAATAAATCATGACAAAAATGTACGGCTATTAAGTACCTACATAATTTATTATTATCATCATTTGTAAGCTGTTTATGCAACCTCCGAGATTTTTTCTTTTCGAACCGCAGAGATAACCGGAATCGTGGTCACTGTCGACGCTTGTTTTTCAAAACATGGTGTATAATAAAATATATACTTAACTCGTGTAATTTCGATCATTTTTACTTGAAAAAAATAACTTGTGTACTCCGAAAACCCACAAATACGTGTGCAAAATTCTAATACAGAGAGTCAAATAGTTCTTCCGAATGAAATTCGTAAAAATTGGTGAACAAAATCGCGAAAGCTATCAAACAAAAATATTTAGCTGGTGTAATGTCAACTATTTTTACTTAAAAAAAAAATAACTTGTGTACTCTAAACACCTATAAATATACGTGTGCAAAATTCTAATACAGACACTCAAATAGTTCTCCCTCCCGAAAAAAATTCGTAAAGATTGATGAACAAAATCGCGGAAACTATCAAACAAAAGTATTTAGCTGACGTAATTTCTACTACGTTTACTTAAAAAAAATAACTTGTTATTCCGAAAAAAATTCGTAAAAATTGGTGAACAAAATCTCGAAAATCAGCTGATGTTTCAACTATTTTTACTTAAAAAAAATAACATGTCCACTCTAAACACCCGTAAATACGTGTGAAAAATCCTAACACAAAAAGTAAAATGGTTCTTCCGAAAGGAATTCCGAAAAATTGCGAGAAAAAAGGAACAGGCTTGAAAACCAGAGTACATATCCCCTTAATCGTCGGTCTAGCTAAACCGTGGTTGACCGACTCGCATTTCTTAAGATCGCGATAGTTGTTGGCGAGAAACACGTCAAATTAATTTTAGAGCTTTCCAACGAAATTGCTAGGCTCTTTGCCGGTGGGACCGCGGCGTGTACGGCGCGGCTCTTTGCTTGCGTAACTACAGTAACGTTACGTTCGACGTAATTATATAATGGTGCGATGCATTCTAAAGGCCAAAGTTGGATCGATGTGTCTCTCCTCGTGCAGGAGTATCGTAAGACTCTTAAGGAGCTGCTGCACCAGTGAACATCATCGGCGTGGTCGATCGTATCCATCGAGTGTGTGCGATCGATGGGCAAACGGTATCGGTGTCGTTCGAAACGAATCACGCTCCTCGATTCTCGGTTTCACGATCGACCTTGGACACCATGCGACGTCCGGTGAACCTCCCAGCCGACTTCGAGTCGCCGTTGAATCGCGTCCATTCAACAGTGCCGTGAACACCGTGTGTTAACTCCTGATACTTGCTCGCAGAGTTTAGTGATACCTCAACTGCCACAGTTTACCTTCAATCAACTATTAAGTATAACAGTTTGGTATTTGCGCGGAGTACAGAGTGACCTTTCGGTTTCAGTGTCATCTCAGGTCTGACGTTCTCCGTGTCCTCAATCCTGATAACTAGACTGCGGATTTTATGCATTTACCACAAAAACAATTTTTAAATGCTTCAGCAGAGGACACGTTAACACTAAACCTACCAGCACCGGTCAAAATGACCGGTTCCAGATCGTTTATTTATTTTATTTATCTATAGAATAAGAAATTATTCTATAGATGTCTTTAATAGAGCACGTATTACAATAGGAGCCGCACAAAGTCTAAATCAAATGAATCTTGTCATTTTTATGAGGGAGCATGTTCCAGTTACTTTTGAGGCTCGGTAGGTTTAGTGTTAAAAATATTTGACGTCAATGTATTAGTTTCAGCTTAATAGGACAATTAAAAGAGGAGTACAATTTTTATTTGGCTCCTGTGTACTGCAAACAATGCGAACATTTTTTATTGTGCATACAGATCCGCAGTCTACCGATAACCGTGATTGTTGGCAACTTTCTTCGAACGTGTTGACGCAAGGAAAAATCGCCGATATCAATCTCGCCTGTTTATACCAAGACACCATGGACTGAGACACAGGAAGAACTCTTCCTGTCACGAAATGAGCAAACGCTTGCCGAAGACTTTATCTGAAAAATACCGACTTCTCTCCGTATCGCAAAATCTTCGGTGAATTAAACTTGTGTATTTTTAGCATCGCGATAGTGCGTGCGACGCGGCAGTTTCCTTGTTTCTGCCAGGAATAAGCATTGCAAACGAGGATGTTCGGCTAGGAGATAGGATTTCTTTGATTTTCAAACGAACAGATAGCAGGAGATTTTACGCTGACGAGTTTCTCGATGACGCCAGGTTGCTTGCTCGATGAAGACCTTCCGTTGCAAAGGGTCATTGAGTTACTCGAGAAAGTAGCAATCGATTGGGGAGTGGCCTGATGAATGAACAGAAGCAGGCCGAGTTTCGCATGACCCTTTAACGTTCTAATGGAATTTTTGCCTGAAAAATTTCATTTTTATCCTGGTTCTATTCCGTGGAGCGGTGTACTTTGTTCGTCTCGAAGTGACATCAACAGAATCGAGGAAATTGGGCGAACGTTTCTGTTTTATCTAAGGTTATAGTTGGTTCGAAATAGCAAATAATTACTGTGTTCTTCTGTACGAGGTACAGAATCATTTCGAAATGATTATACTTAACGAAGGTTTTCATTAGCCAACGAGGAAGTCGGTACAAATATTGTTGAAAATGGTCGTACAGGGATAGTCTTTCAAGAGAATACTTTCTGCTGACAGATATTCTGTAACTTGACCATGTTCCCTTGTCAGTTCTAAAATTACACTGTCGAAATGCCCCACTATTTAGTCCAGCTCTGTCTCGTTAATCCTCCTGCCTTCTAATTGGTTGGCTCACTGGAGGCTTTATTCGAAGAAGATCCTAGGTTTAAGACGCTATCAGCGCTGAACTGGCTTTGGCCCTTGGTCTCAATGATCTTCCAGGCTCCTCGCTGTTTCCCTCTTTTTGTTATTGAACAGTCGGACTTCACCAGATCAAGTCTACATTGCACTTAACTTTATATTCTTTGTATATAGTTTGAAACATTAATAACTGAGATATACGCAAATTTGCATTTCATCATTGTGTAAGGAATAATTGAATTATTTAATTGTAACTCTAATTTCATAGGTCTGCACTTCGAACGCTATATCTGCTCGGAGAGATACCTGAAAGATCTAGTATTTTGAATTTCAAGGTTTCGAAGGGTTCTTATTTTAGAGAGGGAAACAAAAATTTATTGTAATTTATTTTAGAGAAACAAACACCGGGATTTTTATCTTGAATAGTTTTACTGTTTGCCTCTTTTCGTTATTAAACATTCGGACTTCACTAGATTACAAACATTCGCATGAGCATTTATTTAATATACGTATTAATCTGAGAAGATCCGACGGGAGGTAAAATTTCAGTTCCTACAGGGTGCTCCAAAATAACAGTATCAAAATTATAATCTACCGTTTTCTTCTCTATATGTGTGATTTCGCTTAACCTAATTCAATAATGTATTGGTTTACAGGATGCCGATTCACAATTTTACTTCTGCAAAGACTGAAAGTCCAGGACCACATCACCGCTAAATTGGCTAACTTCAGCGGCCGGTTCTTTTTGTTACTGGACACTTGGCTTTCATAGTCTTTCGAGGGTTATAGTTCCAAGCCTGTCGAAGTAGGGTTTTCGCGAGCAAGATTCTTTTTCCAAGTTTCCCCAAGGTTCCAGTAACGAGTGGAGAGAGCTAAAGTTACCTTGCTTCTTTGTGGTGTGGGGCTTCATTAGCGGCCGACTTTTGGCACATGTCTCGTAAAAATTGACTCGTGCCGGTAGCAGTTTGGACAGGCTTACATCGCAAGCTCTTAAAGTCTTACTAGGATATTGCTACCGTTCGCTATCGTGATAAGACAGTGGCAGTGATAAAACTTGATTGTAAATATTGCTTCTCCTTATTGCATCACGTGCTTTTCGTTGCAGACTACGATGCTATTCTAAACATCGTCTTTCTTCATTGTACGGTACGCGTTTGCAGAGTGTTTACCAGGCCACTGTCATTTGCCTTTCGAAACCTGGTTAAAGCGATGGTGGTGGTAAAGCGATGAATTATGTGTCAAAATCAAAGAACTTTCGATAGAGATAAGATAGAGCGATGATCTTGTCTGTTTTTTATCCAAGATGAAAGCCGGATAATATGATTTTTCTTTATGGAACTGTATTTTTTAAACTCTATACTCGTCCATATGATCACGAGAGTATTCCTACTATTACAATTTCTTTATTTAATCATCAAGGAGATCATTTTCAATGATAAAATTATTCTCTAAAGTGTACAGACTTAACACAATATGAACAAATAAGCATGACAGTTCACAGTATTTTAATGAAAGGAAAACTGAACTAAAGATATAATTTAGCAATGTTGAAATTAATTTTTGAAGTTGACTTTTATGGTTCCTTGTAGTTTGAACTATTACCCAACAATTATTTTCGAGGAGGTAACGTTGTCATAAATCATTTTAAAATATTTCCAATCGTTTTTCTAAACCTGTAATTGATACAGACCGTTTTTATTTCGCATATATGTATAGGGCGATAAATAGATGTCTGATAAATTACTTGGATCCATTGCAATTAGCAGATTTATTTCCCTCTTCAATAGTTTTAATAAGTTTCATATAACCAATCGATATTCTTAAGTTCTTTTAATCTTTCTACTGTTTGAAATTTCATCCTTTCATTTTTTTCACACAGTATTGTTACAAAAAGTGTAACACATTTTTTCCATACACATGTACTCACGTGTGGTGTTTATTATAATTTAATGGGCAGCTCGACGAGAAGATACCGTCAGAATATAAAGGCTCTCATGAGAGTGATTTTAGTCGAAGACTTCATTAATATTCAGGTCGAGTAATTTACGTGTTAGCCTTCTTCTTGGCTTATTTCGTGCGTTGCGTTCTCTTTCTTTCGACGATATCCAAAATAATTCAGGGAATTGTACATGTCCCAATTGTACGATTGTGCGGTCTACGTGTAGAATTATTGAACTGAACAAGTTCAATATGTACTCACGAATCCGAGTCAATTGCAATAACCAAGTATCATTTCATGGGTTTCGATTACTACTTAGAAGCAATAATGTATTTAAAAAGTATTAATTTTATACAAACTGATATCGAACCTCGGAATGAGTAGATACAAGTTTCGAAACGATACTTATGATTAGAAAATTCAGAGAATTTCCGGTACGATATTCATAAAAGTTTCGAATCTGTTCGACCAAGATTCGAATATATTTACAAGTATTATTTCCGTTCAGCAAAATACTTGTAAATGGTTCGAAACTGTCTGGCATAGGTTCGAGTATACTTAGGAATACTATTTCTGTTTTTCGAAGTACTTATAGAGAGTTCGAATTCAATCAATCAAAGTTCGAACCTGTTTGCGATGTTGATTCCATCCCTACTGAACATGTTAGCTTTAAGTGTAGTTTTCATCGTCAGAAAAAGAAATAGATGTGCCTACACTGTTGCAAGAACTATTTTCTGCTACAGTTACATAAAAATAACCGATTATCACTTTGGTCAGTTTGCTCGTCAGTTGGCAGCTAGTAAAGATAGGAAAACAGGAACTCGAGGAAACAGCCGAGGAAAATATTTTTCACATATTCAGGCATCGCGAAATATTTAACACTTTTTACTCGGAGCTATTTTAACTTTTAACTCTTTTTAACTCTCTAATTTTAACTGACCTAGAATATTTCCATTCCGTATGATTTTTTTCAAATTTTATGGATACGAGATTGGTATAATACCTCATACAATACCTAAATGTTTAGTAATTGATTAATAGACTGCGGATCTTTATGCAAAATAAAAAATGTTTGCATTGATTGCAGGAGACAGGAGCCAAATAGAAATTGTATCCTTCCTTTAATGATCCTATTAAGCTGAAGTTAACACATTGATGTCCTTAAATATTTCGTACACGTCCACTGTTTTAAATTGTACGTACTCTTTTTTGTCATAAACGCATAAAATTCGCAGTCTATTGATTAGTATACAGCGGATTTTATGCATTTGTCATGAAAAATGAGTAGGTGTAGTTTATTAAACATTACGTAAGAACATAAATTTCTATTTCGTTCCAATTTAGGTGGAACATTTTTATTTTGCATAGAGATCCGCTGTCTATTGATTAGATACCGAGACATGTAATAATGTAAACAATATTTCGAATAATGGTATAGCAATTTTTAGTGGCGCCTTAGAGTCACCATTAAAATACTAACAAGTAACACTACCCAAATGATACTCACTGATTTGAATGAAATTTAACGTACTTATTAAACACCGAAAAATATTAAATACGTGTTTTTTTTGTTTCGGCTAAATACGCTTTTTTGGGGTAGAAAGCACTAGTGATGCCGATTATTTTCAAAAAGATCGATTTCTCTGAATCGATTATAATCGAAGGTTCAAGGATCGATCAACTAAAAAATCGTTTCCAAAATAATCGATGTTTTGAATAATCGATTTTTTTTTAGAAATGTTTAAAAATGATAAAAAAACGAAGATCAAAATTTTGTTGGACTCTTTTATTAAAGAAATAAAAAGTAATAATAAATATTATGCATTTATATCAAAATTGAGTATATGAAAATCGAAGAAGTTGAAAAATTTATTACGTACTTGTTTCGCGCATGTCGTTGCGCGTCAGCCAATGGTCACGTCACGTGGTTAGCCGAGTACGAGTAGGGAATTAGCCAATGAACGAGTTCCGTTAGAATCATTATGCGCAGTAGAATTGTCGCGTTTTAGGAACATTTATATAGTTACTTTTGATGCTAGTTTTGGATCTCTTTATACAGTTTCCACAGTAAACACTCCACGGTCTCCACGTACAGTCATACAATTTGCCATAAAAAACGATTATTTTTACAATTTTAGAATTGATTATTTGTAAAAATCGGATATTGAAGAATCGATTCTAAAAGTCGATTTGTTTATTTTATGAAAATAATCGATTTCTTAAATAATCGATTAAAAATCGACATACCTAGAAAGCACCCCTCAATCTCTGGCGATGGAAACGTTTGTGGCTAATTATTTCTTAAAGGATACAGTTTCTGAAAAAAGTGCTAGATCCAGAGTTGTACAGTTCAGCGCGATGCACTTGATGGCGTCCTTGACATCGACCTTGAGGTCGATTTTCAAGATCAGTTAAATTTGGAAATAATAAGCCGGACTTGCCGGATTTAGCAGTTGCCGGACCTTGAGCGCATCCTGTATCTATAATCAGTAATTTTATGCGATGACTCTAAATCTGTCTTCAGAATTGATTTGTTACGTTATTTTCCCAAAAAAAGAAACAATCAGACTTTATGGGAAAATTGGCTCAGATTTATAGAAAGAATATGAACCATTTAAGTAATAATTAGCCACAATCGTTTCCATCTCCAAAGGGGTGCCCTCTACCCCTCAAAAGCGTGTTTAGCCGAAACAAAAAACACCTATTTAATATTTTTCGGTGTTTAATAAGTAGGTTTTTCATTCAAATCAGTGAGTATCAGTTGGGTAGTGTTACTTGTAAGTGTTAAAGAAATTATGGCGCAAAAATTATGATCCTACAGCGTCCTTTTTTTAAATTCCATGCGTTCAGAACATTCAGGACAGTGTATTGTAGAATATTTTATTATACTTACATTATCTGTGTGTGTGTGTGTGGAAAATAAACGCTACGTCCGATGCAAAATGGCGAAACACGGCTGCTGGATAGAAATGGAGCCTACTGTTCGTCACTCTATCAGAGTATGGGATTTTATACAGGACGTCGGTTGTAACATATGTGGGTCACCACGTACGGAATGAGAGTTTGATGTATGAGCCGCGCGTCAAAAATAGACACGTTGCCGCAGAGAAGACAGATATTCTCTCAAACGGTTCGGGAAAAACGTGAAACTTCAAAGCGGGAGAAACATCTTCATTAGGAGATCCAACAATTAATCGACGATTACCCCTCGATAGCGTTGATTTACGAGACACAATAGACTCGGCGACGGTACTGCTTCTCGACTCTAATCACGTTCTCGCGAAATTCTAAATTCGTTTCTACGTTCGTTTTCTTTTTTCTCGAAAATCTACTGTTGATCGGTTTAAACGGATTCGATAGATTCCTACGGAATTGCTTCTCTTTCTCCCGCCGATCGATTCCAATCAATTTTATCATTTTACGGGACACGATACAATCAGTTTTATAATTGAGACTAAACCTTTCTTTTATATTATCCTCTTGAAATCTCTTCGGATGCAGGGTATGAACGGAAAATATTTTTGTCTAACTGTTATCTACTTGCAAATGTGGATTTTATACAAATATGACAAAAATGACTACATTGTAGAAACTGTTGTACATACTGTAGAAACATTTGAGAAATTTATAATAAAATATTATGTTTACGTAGCTTCTGTATCTCGCAATTAATAGACAATTTTTATTTTTCCTAAACATCCGCAGCCTTAAAAAATGAAAGGAAATAGGGATTTAAATCCTCACGCTTAAAAAGTAATTATTAAAAATATATTTCATGGAGAACAATCGAAAACGCATCACCTCTTAAACGTATTTGTCGTTTTCTTTTTCAAAATATGAATTTTCAAATAAATTCTTCATTTACACCCTTGAAAATAATCCCGTTCTTTCGAAGAGTGCGATGTGGAGGTGTTTCCATTTTACGTCGCACCAGTCGCACTGTGTGGATGAACTGATAATAATAAAAACAAAGGAATAGAGCTTCTGTATCTTGCAATTAATAGACAATTTTTATTTTCCGTAAAAAATTCCATAGCCAAGGTGGTCTACCCCGTTGAACATGATTATTAGAGACTGCGGATCTTTATGCAGTTGTTACAAAATTGAGTAGGTGAAATTCAAAACAGATGGAAAATTTACAAAATTGAAGTTGCCGATATATGATTCCTCCCCTATTGAAATCATTAAGGGAAGAAATAACGTTCAATTTAGTTTCTACTTCTTGTAATCGATGCAGACAATTTTTAATTTGCATAAAGATCCGCAGTCTAATGATTATACTTCAGAGTGGATTTCCTCGAGAACGAAGCAGCGTCGCCAGATGAGAGGTGGGAGCACGAATTGAGGGGAATAGCGTCGTCGAATAGCGTCGTAGAAGGTAAACGTAAAGTGGGGTTCAAGTCTCGATCAGACGACACAGGAGCGAAACGTCGAGAGTGAAAAAATTTTACTCAACTTTTCCCGGTAGAACTGCCTTAATCCGACAGTTGCCACCGGTTATGAATGATCCTGTATAATTAATGCGGGCGTAACAACGAAGTTCTGGCAAAAAGAAGAAAAATATGGGACGCTAATGATTGGATTCGTATTCGACGGTGTCGTCGTCGCGTCGCTGGAAATTCGCGGAGCCGTCGGTGGCCGGTTCGCCGTTAATTTACTTTCTGCGGACGGTACGTTTTTGTTAAAAATACTCGGCAAGTCGGGTGTAAATAGAAACGAAAATACATTGTCGATCGCGGCACGTTGCGGCGCCGTCCATGTTCACGCCGGTGACGGCCAATTATTTTACCGTGGTCTGGCGACGGTTCTGTTTTATCGTGACGTGACGTTAGAGAAGCGCCAGTGACGTCACTGGACCCACTCACCCGATAGATGAGAGTCACCGAAGCGATAAACATATTTATTAAGTGTATTAAGAGGGGACCTTTAACGCAACCCGAGGCGTTCTTGCGCTTAACGTTTGCGCTCATTATTGCTCGCAATCCCTCTGCTGGTCCTTTCTATCTTCGTTCCAGCCTCTTCCTTCGCGGAGATTAACAAGATCACAGAGCCACGCTGTTAATCATGCGTCGAGGCGCAGGATACCTGTAATCACCGACAATGCGACAGTCGCGATGATCCACGTTGAAATGAAATTGATGTAAAAGTGAAATTAGACAGCTAAATTAAAACTGTTAGCGCTAAACGAGCTGGAAAAGCGACAGGCACGTGGTTGCCTTATAAAAATGACAAGAATTTATTTATTTAGACTTCGCACCGTTCTTATTATAATATGTGCTCCAATAAAGATATTTATTATATCATTTCTTATGAAAGCATCATTATAATTTCATTAATTGTGAAATCAAAAAATCTAGAACGTTTAGTGTTAACCCCTTGCCTTTTCTTTGATAGTTACAGTGATTAGAACGTGTTTATGCACAAAAATGTCGTAGAAAGGCAAAGAAGATGTATATTTTTTGTATGGCCACATTTATTTTAATGCTTAAATATTGATTGCAAACGAATCAAATTTGATTTCATCTAAAATGAAACGCGTAACATTCGTATTTGTTAGACTTTGTTAAAAGCCTTCATCACGGAAAAGTTAACCCTCATTCGTCCCTCATTTCACGAACTGAATCTGTTCCTCGGTGTCAAATTGACACGGTGACAAAAAATCGATGAAATAACAAGGTAAACAGTTATTTTTCGATATTTTTTTTATTGAAATTGATGTGTTTCGCATTGAAAAATAAAAGTCACGAAGTTTCGGATTTTACCTACACAAATACCAGAACAGTATAACTTATTTCGGGAAAACTGTGTCAAATTGGCACGAGGGACGGATGAGGGTTCATATTATAGGATAAACCTGTAGACTATAATAACTAGACAGCGGACCTTCATGCAAAATAGAAATTTTCTGCCTAAATTGAGACAAACTGGAACGCAATGGAACTTGTTGAAAATAATAGAACAGTATTTTTAAATTCTTTTAATCTTCGTACCGGTCTAAATCACACCTACTCATTTTTGTTCTAAATGCATAAAATCCGCTGTCTATAAGGTTTCTCGATTGAAACGTTTCAGAATATTTGCGTTCTAAAATCGGACAGTATACGCGACAACCTAATATTACCGTTATTTTTAGTTTATTTATTCGATATTTTTAGTTATCATTCTCAGTCTAGTGTTAAAGCGCTGTACTCGTTTAAGAGTCTAGCTTCTGGTCGACAAATTCATCGAGAAATCGATTATTGATTTTTCAAATGCTTGTAACCCGACAAAGGTATGGCAGGAGATATCGCCACAGGTATTGCACGTAGAACGTAAACACACCTAATTTCTACAGAGGAAATATCTGTTCGAAGATTCTAAGCGACGCTAAGGATAAGATTTATTTGCCCCGTATCGATCTGTGTGCGTGATCGTTGTTTCCCTCTGGTGAAGCTCGTTCGAAGAAAGTGTCCTCGGATCAAGTACTCTTCTCAACGTCTGCGTGTCATTTACAAGGGTTGCCGATGATGTCGAAGGACAATGCTATATTCTGCGATGCATTTTGCAAGCTGCGCCGGGGCACGCGCTTTTATTAAACTCTTACTCAACGTGTGTAGATTAATAGCAAACACAGAAAAATACGTTTCTTATTATCCTGGAGGATGCAAAGATACTTGCGTATTTTTAACAACAACAAGTGTACTTCAGACAAATTATGCAAAAAATTATAAATGCCATTTTTAGCGATCAAAACTAAATTTTATATTCGAGAATACACGCATTATTAGATTAAAAACTTCTGGGCTCGTGTTGACAGAGAACTTTATTATCCTGGAGGACGCACATATGCTCTTGGACATAATACATAATACATCAGACAAATTATTTAAAAAATTATAAACGTCATTTTTAGCGTTCTCAACTCAGTTTTATATATTCGAGAATATAAAATTGCATTCGATTAAAAACTTATTGGCTCGTGTTGACAGAGAACTTTATCATCCTGGAGGACGCATAAGCTCTTGGACATAATTGAGGACATTTTTTTAACAACAAAAAATGTACATCAGACAAATTATCTGAGAAATTATAAACGTCAGTTTTAGCGTTCTGTACTCAGTTTTACATATTCGAAAATATAAAATTGCATTCGATTAAAAACTTGTGGGCTCGTGTTGACGGAGAACTTTATTATCCTGGAGGACGCATAAGCTCTTGGACATAATTGAGGACATTTTTTTAACAACAAAAAATGTACATCAGACAAATTATCTGAGAAATTATAAACGCTAGTTTTAGCGTTCTGTACTCAGTTTTATATATTCGAGAATATAAAATTGCATTCGATTAAAAACTTGTGGGATCGTGTTGACGGAGAACTTTATTATCCTGGAGGACGCATAAGCTCTTGGACATAATTGTGGACATTTTTTTAACAACAAAAAATGTACATCAGACAAATTATCTGAAAAATTATAAACGTCAGTTTCAGCGTTCTGTACTCAGTTTTATATATTCGAGAATATGAAATTGCATTCGATTAAAAACTTGTGGGCTCGTGTTGACAGAAGACTTGGGAAAGTGACCTCAATATATGGCGAGCTTAATCGACAGTTCTCCAAGACCAAGCCCTCCCCCATACTTTATTATTACTAGGCACCTGGGTCCCATAGTCTAGACCTACCCTGTACCACAAATACTCACCCCTACTTATCGGCCGACCAACTGGAGCCTTTGTCCCGAGGACCCTTTGACCCAAAGACCACCTCCTTTCTCGATGCACTAAGCTACCATGCTACCCAAGTCCGGAGAACTGACCAACACCGACATACTCCTTTTTTGTTACACTTTTGTACGCTGGTCATTTCTCTTCTGTTAATTTTTTCACGGTTTAGGTAACATTCGACCATCTTTACAACAAATAAGGCAATCTTTATATTTCCTGTGTTTTCGAGAACGACGGTATAGTATTTTTATTTCCCGACTGTGTCGAGCACGGATTTTCGAGAAAAGGTTCTGAAATATTTGTTACTGGTTCGTGGGTCATTGTTTGTATTTTTGTTTCTGTGGATCGTGTAACTGTTTTTCAGAAAGTTCTGTCGTATTTTAAGGGAAACATTTGAATGGATTTATAAAAATATATGTTTAATATTATTCAATGATATAATTTCCATTATTTATAACAACTCGTTGCCATCTTTCAGATACCCTGTCAATTCCTGTTTCCCAATGATTTACTAGCAACATGTGTGTTTGATGTAAAAGCAAAACTACCTGCTTATTTCAAATACGACAGAACTTTCCCTTCAACCTAATATTTGATGGATAAAAAAGGTTTGTAACAAAGGAGAATAATTTTATTAACAATCTCTCCGTTCCACCATCGGAGCTCTTTGTTTACGATAAGTAAGGGAGACATTAATACCTCGCGAAAGAAATTATTTTCAGTACGTTGTTTTAGCACTTGTCTATTTATATGTCACATTTTCCTTCTTTCTCGAGTGTCGTTATCTGATCAACGGTCTACAAAATCTTAATAAGTTGTAAAGCATGAGCGTATAGAAGAACTTTGAAGTATCGTCGTTTAAAAGACAATCGATGAAGCCGTTACAAAGTAGATAAAAATAGACTATATTCACTGTCCGGAATGGATGACATTTAATTAGCTTATTAAAAGCTAGATGGAACTGGTTCTCCCCACAGTAAAGTAAGCTTGCAAAACTCTCAAAAAATTACAGCAGTTACCACTGTTTAGTGCCTTTGATGACCTTGGCTTGCAATTAGTACTTTTACACGTAGTATAATAAAAAGGATCGATTGGTTTAACAAAAACAATTGGGTTGCATTAAAGAAAATAATAATAATAATAATTTAAATTATTTTATGTAGATGTAATGCATCCATGACATATAAATTGAATAAATAAAGTGTGCCAATATTTTCGTGGCATAAAATTTTGCATTTTTTAGATTTTTCTTTGATACTAACGCAATTATTAATAAGTAGACTGCGGATCTTTATGCAAATATGGCTTTCGAGAATTTTCAAAAAATGCTAGGATATAAAATACGACAGAATTTAGTACGATTTTGATTTATTTCAGATCTAAAAAGGCAACTACCACGAAAAATAAGATTTCATTTTATTCGAGTTTCTCTTAAAGTTCGTCTACAAAATTTGCAAATTGCATAAACATCCGCAGTCTACATAGTCTACACTGTACTTCGACATAATTCTCGACATATCCATTCAAACTATACAGCTTGGAATCCAAAATTATATTGTGTCGCAATATTTTCCGACTGTATGTACTACAGTGGGAATTGATCCCAGCAAAAACACCGAAATAGCGCAATAAGTAGAGAAAACATGGCGCCTCGGGGTTGCGGACAAGAGGTTTTATGACAGTAATTTAATATTCTAGTGATGTCCCCTTACAGTCTCTCCGCGAACGTGCGTATTACAATACAACGAGGGTGGCATAAGGTGTTACATTTTCTCGAGACCTATTTGGGGTAGTGACAAAACACTGTCTTGGTATTTTAAGACCTCCCGTGGATATGCTACGACAAATATGTCTCTGCTGGTGAACGTAGCTTCAGAGATTACTGTCATTTCTTATCGTTTTATGTTTAGGAGGGGGGCATTGTTTGTATCTTGTAAATCTGTATTTCATTTCACTTGGCAGCGAGAGGAAAGGATGGAATTATGCAAGAAGTAACAGCGTTCGCAGCCTTCCAGGTACGTAAACGAAGTTGCGGACAATTAAAACGTGCGTTTCCTTTGTTTAGTTTCAATGATAATTAATCGGTTCAATGCCTGAACAAGAATTAACATCAGTTGTAGAAGTTACATTTTCTTTTCAACTAGTTTCATCAAAGGTATTAGATGTACAGGGTGTACAAAAACTAATGGTCATCCCTTCTGGATCGGTGGACATTTGTAAAGAAGACCCTGAAAAATTTGTAAGTATACTTTACGCATTGTATTTTATAATGTATTTTCTTTCTTATTTTGCAACTTCAAATTTATTATCTGAATGGGCAGAGAGAACGATGACTTGGTACTGTCTTTTTGTCTCGAGTAGATTGCGGATCTTTATGCAAAACAAAAATGTTCTGCATCGATTGTGAGAAGCAGGAATACAATAATGATTACATCTCTTATAATGACTTTGTTACAATAAAAACGACATTAGAATATTTCTTAAATGTTTCTAACCCTTCACTCTTTTATATTTCACTCAACCAACTAATTCATAAATGCATACGATCGTGTTCTGTCTCATCGACGCGGTCGATGTGGTCGAATGGAAGGTACTGATATAGAAAAAAACTTTAACAACAATTTTCTTTGTCAGAAACAATTTTGTAGCAAGTTTCTCTTACAAATGTCCACCGATCCAGAGGTGTAGATTCACCCCTAGAACGGTTGGCTTATTATAAACCCTGTATAGTTCAAGTTTATATCTTTCGTGTGGCACATTGTGCATTGACAGTGTCAATCCTCGAAATGAAGCAGCATCACGTAACTGAACGCTGTTTGCGATAAGCATACAAGCACTATTGTACACGGTGTCGTCCGATAAGCAATATCAGATACTATATCTTTCTACATCTGAATAGAACATAAATATCTCTGATGCTAAAAATAGGGTTTACTTCGACAGAAAGTAGAATATTCTTTACAATGTACATGTGATAGGTGATCTTGCCAACGAACAAACTTCGTTGTAAGGAAACTGCTATTTTTCGACGAAAGAATTGGTGGTGTAACTACAGTGACTCCCACTAATATTCGGACACTGTTAAAAACATCATAACTTTTTGAATATTGGAATATACGACTTGAAATTTTTAGAGAAGTTGGAACAATTGGTTCTGCTACTCAACGTGACAAAAATTTTTGAAAAATACAGCAAGTTGTCGGAATTGCAGGGAAAATACTAAAAGTTGTATTTTTCAACTTCTTTATGTGGGCTAATATGGAAAATTTAGAAAACACGTTTCGTAGATCTGTGTGAATTAAACATATTCTGAAAATTTCGTCAAAATCGGTCGACGTTGCAATGAGCTACAAACGTTGGTAAAAGTTTCAGTTTTTCACGATTTTCGGCATCCAACTGCAGTATTCTTACATCTTTCAATTGTTTTTTCCCGCATCAACCGATTTGTATGGAACTTTCACAGTGCATATAATGGACACAGATCTACAAAACGTATTTTTTAAAATTTTTAGATAGGCCCGCACAGAAAGGTTGTAAAACGCAACTTCTTACTCACGACGGACTATTAATAGAACCGATAAAAACATGTGAATATTAAAATTACCATTATTGCGAGTTCTCGAAATCGAACTAATCAACCTTTAAGAAAGACATTAGATTTCAGCCGTAAATACAGCATTTACAGTCGGTCAGAAAAATATTGGGTCACAAATATTGGAATAGATCGGAATTGTAGGAAAAATACTAAAAGTTAAAAATCTACAAATCGTATTTTCTAAAATTTCAATATAGTCCCGCATGAAAAAGCAACTTTTAGTATTTTCTCTACAATTCCGACCGAATGCAATTTTTGAAAAAGTTTCTTTTCACATACTGTAGTAAACTAATTGCTCTAGCTTCCCAACAAAGTTCAAATCGCATAGTCCAATATCAAAAAAGTTATGGTGTTTTTAAGAGTGTCCGAACCTCTCTCTCTTAGTGGGAGTCACTGTACAAGACGAAACGAATGTGCGGAAGGTGAGGCGAATTAATTTATACGTGCGATATATTTTATTCAATATCATCGAACGCCCCGCGTGAACACACTATGTATACGTCAACAGCGGATCGGAGTGGTCGCATTTAAATTCTCTGAACGAGAGGTTTCGTAGCAGCAGCACAGTGCGAGGCTTTTATTTCCTTTCCTTTTTCCGGAATAGAGAGACCGCCGCGCGCCGTAGAGAATATTACCGAGCACGCTGTGTAATATTTATTCATAAGACCGACTTGAATTTTACTATCCATATAGCTGACGGAGATAAAGATCACGTAGCAGCCGCGGTTTGACATTATTTTCTATATCGCTGCTGATAATCCATGAGCTATTCGTAGCCCGTACTCCCAGTGGCAGAGAATCTGATGGGTATCCTGTTGCTCTCCTGTGGGTGGAAGGTGAAATGGGTATCTCGGGATTCCGATTTTTCCGCCGTTCTCCCTCGTTTTGCTCTTCTTTTCCGATCCCATTCCCCTTTTTGTCTTCTGTGCTTTTAGCTTGCACCACCTCTTTTGCAAGGAACCCGACGAAAACGAATAAATAATCGGAGAAAGACGGAGTGCGCTCGTTAAACATGCACTGTGGCATTTTCGACATTATCTTTCTCTTTGTACCCGAGCACCGAGTACGCTTATTTTTCTTGACACGCGTCGCAGCTGACAATTTTTCTTCCGCTGTTCCGTTCCTCTTTTCAATGGATTCGGAAAGTATTTGAACAATGAATATCCATCGATTCTGGGAAAATTGTCGATATTCAACATGTGCGATCAGTTTGAAGACAGAAACAGGGCAGAAATGAATTTGGTCTCGTTTTAAAAATAAATAGACAATCCAATTTCCATAATGAAACACCACTTTCCTATAAAAATGTCCTCTGTAATCCAGTAAAACTAAATATTATGATATCCTGTAAAAATAAAAGTAATCTCTGTAATCCTCTGTAAAAATATTGGAGAATTTTTGTCGTGGCTGAATCTAACACAGATTTGAAAGTTGAGGGTAAAAATGATTACTAATAGACAGCGGATTTTATGCATTTATGAGAAAAATGGGCAGGTGTAATTTAAAACAATAGGAACATTCGAAGAATTTAAAGACACTGTTATTTTCAACCTGTTGAAAATATTAAGAAAGAAAATCAGTTTCTATTTCCCTGAAGTTTGTTGGAATTTTGGTAGGAAGCATATTGCATATGTTTTGCATAAGTGCATATTCTTGCATTTTAAATATGCCCCTATCACATCATGTGATTGTAGAACGCTCTTTTTCAGCGTGTAAATTAATTTTAACAGACAAGAGGCATCAATTTACAATCGACACTATAGAAAAAACTATTGTTGTATATTGTAATTTAAATTATAATTAATAAAAAATAATTTAGCATATACCTTGCATACATCTTGCATATATTTTGCATATATTTTGCATATTTCGACATATTATAAATGCATAAAGATCCGCAGTCTACTAATCGATTACTACAAGTAAGTTAGTACTGTACGAGTTATTATATCAATTTCATACCCATGAAAAACATATTCTAGGTAAACAAATGTTTAATTTTCGAGTTGAAACAGCTCCGAGCGCAAAGGATTAAGCATCACTATTATAATTAAACAGCGCAGCGGATCTTTATGCAGAATAAAAATTTTCAACAAACCGGAGTTACATAGAAATTAATTTTATCTCTTAATATGTGCAATAGTTTGAAAATTATATAAAAGTAGTTTTAAATTCGTCTAATGATTTTACTGTTTGAAATTGCATCTACTAATTTTTGCCATAAATGCATCAAATCCGCTGTCTGATTATAATACTTGGAGAAAGAATGGCGAGGCACGAAGGTAACTAGAATTGTGAATAAACGGAACATGTATATTTACAAACCGAATAGGTGCAGATGATTTCCGCGGTTTTATAAAAATCCGCAAGGATACCGGAAAAAGTACAGGGAAGTCGTTTGATTTCCGCGGTGGGCAGTCACGTGTTTTTATTCGGTTAGACACGAGCGCATGATTCAAGCACGGAGCGGTGGTTATTCGGATAAGCAGAGATCCATTTATCGGGCCAAGGATGTCGCCGGATACCCGCGAATATCCGGCAGACCGCAAACCTATATACCTACATACGTATATACCACCGTTCTGCACGGATTGTCACGTTCCGATAAGTATTCTGATGGATTTAACTGTAGGCACGAATTGACATCGGATATAGTTGTGATACAATACCCCAGACTGTCGCGTCGAATCGTCATTTAATTTCGGTCTTCGCCTGTGTGCGTATGTGTGTTCGTGCGTGAGTGCGTGTGTGAAAAATGGTATAGATTGCTGATATGAACGATTCCGTTCGAGCTAAATTTAATAACACCGCTTGTTCCCGTTGGTTCTCGTCTTTTGTGCGTCATTTTTACTTCATTTTAATTTCAATTATTTATCGATTGTATACCATTTGCATGATCGAGGGTTATTTTCCAGATGCGGCTCTGTCTCCGTTATTCTTATGTACTTATATATTTGTATGTATACAAGCAGTCGAATATAGTAGAATGTACCAGAATGCAGCAGAATATACAAGCACATACTAGAACATCCTAAAATGCACCATAATAAACAAAAACATACTAGAATATACTATAATAAACAAGAATATACTAGTATACACTAGAATATGCTAAAATGCACCAGCATATACAAGAATATACCAGAATATACCAGTATATATAAGAATATACAAGAATATACAAGAACATATCGTCGGCTGAATGTAATAACTAGGTAACTTACAATTCCTTAGTTTAGAGAAATTGATGAAACAGTATTTATAACCTAAATAGAAATCTGTATTTATTTTTTATCTACTTTGAACACTGCTCACTAGATATCGTAGATTAGTTTGACAGGTTACCAAGTTTTTATATTAAATTCTACTTGATTTCTTCTTTAATACGAAGTAGATAACTCAAAATGTCCAATTTCAAGTTACCTAGTTACTACATTCAGCCGGCGATATAAGAATATACAAGATATACTATGCTCGGATAAATCATAAAATATATGTACACTCGACTAGGACCTGCAAAATGATAAAACACTGATCGGTAACGTAATGTGTTAAAAACGCGTGCTGTCTTCACTGTCAGCAAATGAAGTTGTTGGGCACCGGTTTCACGTTAATCTACCGTCGCAGGCCCGAAGCTAAATTCACCGGAGCACAGCCAGTACAAGGACCGCAAATCGTGTCTTGCCCTAGTCATGGCAGCCGAGACCCAGTTTGCGAACTTGTCCAGGTCTCGTTCTAGTAGAAACAAGCGAAATCGTCCAGCTGCGGGGGAACATAAATATAGAAAACGGCCAGGCCAGTGGAGGCAGACGCCGAAGAATCGACGCTAACACGCGAATACACGTGTGCCAACGAGCTTGTGTCCGTTTTAGTCGTTGAACTTCTCCTTTCTGTGTTGTACATCCAACCGTGCGGTTTCAGTCGTGTAGCTCGCCTAAGCGGCGTGGGAAACATGATAATCAGGAACGCTTACTCTGCATAAAATACTTCCGAAATTCGTGATCGCGAAAAGTTCGACATTTTTCGGAACGCTTTTCTCTGTTATTTTTCTCGACAAATGCTTCGAAAATATTCTCTTACCGTTCGAATTGGAGCTACGTCGATTCTGAAAAAATTCGATAATCTGTCTTTGTCAAATCGGTGTAGCTTTTTCAATGTTTACGGGAATAATATAGCTGAAGAGACGGAGCTGAATACTTGAAAACTGCAGCCGGATTTCCAGTAGAATATTCATTATGTGAATCAATATGAAAACATAAATGTTTGAAAGGGAAGCGAGGAAGGGTTGAGAGCTCCCCCGGTTTACGATTTTAAAGCCCTTGAAGATATTTTAATACCAGCCATCGTACATATTTTACGCAAACCCATACTCATATTTCAATATTGTAGGTATGCCGCATCGATTTTGTATACTATGTTTGCGCGGAGATCAATAGAGAGATAAAAATGGAAGATTGTAAGTACTTGCTCCTAATTCGTTGAGAAACATGTATGGGTAGATTGACACACACACACACACACACACACACGTTACTGTGAATAACATACTGTAACACAACAAATATAGAGAACATACATACATTTTTCGGACATCCATCAATTTCATTAACGTGGCAGGAGTTTTGAAACGATTAATGGTCGAAGCTGCTAGTAAATGGAGAAACGCGATAATGCCATTAACAACTACCGAAAAGAGTCGGTCGTTAGATGTAAATAAACGTCGAAGAACTAGACGGACCATGACCTGGTAAGCCGGTGTGTAATCTTAGCCGGATTCTCTGGGTTCACCCCCTTTTCCTCGGCTCCACCCCCGCACGCCGTTTGCGCAGCTCTCGCTTCCGTGATGCATTTCTTGGATCCATTTCTGCGCCTTCGTTCTCCTGGATTTATTTAATCGAGCTAACGATGGGACCTCAAGCTCAATATGCACCGACGAACACCAATCAATTGAAGGTGGTGCAGCGATATTGAATAGTCCAAACCAATGATTCCTTCCGAGCCGAATCGCTTCGATCAACGTATTAATCAAATTTCCGGTCAATCGTTCAGACATTTACTAGTAGTTTAACAAAAATTATTGTCGGGATGCTGAAAGTTCTTCGTGTTACCGAGCGACCAAGTTTCTGGCGAAGTAATTGTGCGAAAGGTAACTGCACTGGGATAAATACTCTTCTTAAAATACTAAAAATACTCTTCTAACAATCTTAAAAATACTCTTCTTAAAATACTAAAAATACTCTTCTAACAATCTTAAAAATACTCTTCTTAAAATACTAAAAATCTTAGAAATACTCTTCTTAAAATGTCCAACTTTCAATGTTCATTACTCGACTGCGGATTTTTATGCAAAATACACATTTTATTCATCGCTTGTAAGAAACGGGAGCCAAATACAAATATCTTTGCTCCTTTAAAAACTGTATGTAGTCGAAAATAATATATCCACATTCTTAAATTTTTGTGTTCTTAAATTTTCCTTCATTGTTTTAAATTTCACCCTCTCAGTTTTTGTATAAATGCATAAAATCCGCAGTCTATTTATTACAAGTATAATGTTCATTAAATTGTACTCATTTCTTCATTTCCGAGGTCCACGGACATTTATGAGGTAATATGCATTAATTCGATATCGATAAAGTTTCTGGCGAACTAATTCTGTGAAAGCTAACTGCCCTGCAATAATTGCTACACCCACAGGAATTGCGGAAGTCGCACTGAAAAGAACTTTCTTTCGCCTTTTTTAACTTTCTAATGATTCGATATTGACAACCGAGTTCTTCTTCGTAACAAAAATGACATTCTAGACCCTCAACTGATAATAATAATAATCATCTGCTCGACAGGTAGTTATAAAAATATGATTTTCTACAGCCTACGATTTTGCTACGTATTTACAGCTAATTAATGCATCACTATAAATATTTATCGCACCGATATGTGCTTAGATATTGATATTAATACGTTCCCCAGCAATTTATATATGAAACTAGTATTAAGTTGAACTATTTTACAATAGGTTCCTCGATTTTATTTATATTCTCATTCATGAAATCAGCTAGGTTTAGAATATTATGCTATTTTTGGAGATTCACTTTGCTACCCACTTACATATGTAGACGCTCATACCTGTCCACTCACCTACGTTTCCCGTAATTTTAGAATGTTCGACACATCTTTTACTATTTATACATAGTCATTTGTTATTTGACACAGCTCGCTCCCGATGGAAAGACTTCCGTGATCATCACGATGATAACACTTCCTTCATTAGGAACCAATTTAACGTGCTCGTACAAATTACGGTACTTAACTCGCTAAAATTGAATGTTTCATGCGCAGAGCGCCGGTGCTGTCCTTTCTATCGATCATTAATAAGCACCAAATACTCGATTAACGAGAACGTGATAGCATCGAAACATTAGTATAATATTAATCGTTTCGAGAACATTTCAGGTTTGTTCGATATTCAAACGTAATAATTTACATAAACGAATGTCCTTTAATATATTTAATCTGCTCCGAATTATTTCCATCCTTCTTTACTTTGCTTAATTATTCACCATCATTCGTACATGTCAACATTATATTCATACGTTCAACTACAGTTAGCACAACAATCAGAAAATTATTTTATGTGTAGCTTCGTTCTCCTTCCTCTTTTCTTTCTTCCTCAGAAAGAGAAGTATACATGTAGTTCGTAATATCAAAGGAATTTCTCATTAAATAATTGATTAACATTATGTCGGCGACGTTAACAGTTGTCCGGAGATTCTATTCTGGTAAGAACAGGTGCAAACACGGTATAGATCAGATGATGCCGCCGTAGTCTAGGTCGGTATTCAAAAATTTAATGCGAAGCTCATTTTTGGTAATGCATCTTGTCTCTGCGAATTGGCGAAAATTTTAAGAAAGTGGGACAAAAATAAAATCATATTTTCAGTGGTAGTACCCTCTATAGTAGATCCGAAATAAATAAAAATCGTATCAAATGCTGTGGAATTTTGTGTTCTAGCATTATTTGAAAATTTGCAGAACCCATAAATGCATAAAACAAGCGTTTTTCAAATTTTAAGGAAGTGGTAACAAAAATAAAATCATGTTTTCTGTGGTAGTACTCTTTATAGATCCGAAATAAATCAAAATCGTATCAAATGCTGTGGAATTTTGCGTCCTAGCATTATTTAAAAATTTTCAGAACCCATAAATGCATAAAGATCCGCAGTCTAATGATGACAGAGATGCAACACGTCACGTGACCGCGCCGCGGCAGAAGCGTAGGGGAACAGCGTCGTGGAAGTAGAAGGTAGACTGGGGGAACAATTGTTAATCTGGCGATTCTGATAAAAGCGTAAGTAGCTTTGGTTTTTGCTGGTGAAATATCCTCGTGTTCTCGATTTGTGTCGCATTTAGTCCCATCGCTACTTCGCACGTGTTACTGCCACGTCCCGCTGCGCAATCACATTTACTATAACTTTACTCGCCTCCGAAACTGTACGCAAATCCCCGTGGTACAGATTTTCATGGAGTGCTGTCACGTTATATTCCGTGTACACTGCATTCATGCTGTTTCTGCTACGCCTATCAACATTTATTTTCGGCATCTCAGAATCTGTCGGGCGCAGTGATTTTATTCTGAAATCAATTCATTTCGAAAGATTTAACAGCCAAATCTACTTCTCTATTTGAAAGAAACAGAAATTAATGATAGTCTATGCATCTCCATGAAAATTAAATAGACATTCATTCAAATTTTCTGGTATTTTCATTTTCATTGCAACATACACCAGAATAAATTTGGTGAGTAATTTCCCATTTTGTTTTTGGGTACAAAATAAATGCCCTCGGACTGTTGCAGTTTTGTGCATTAATTTTCATTGCAATATACACTGGAATTAATTTTGTCAGTAATTTCCTTTTTTGTTTTATGGTAAAATGTAAATGCACGCAACTTTTTAAATTTTGTGCATTCATTTTCATTGCAACATACACCGGAATTAATTTTGTCAGTAATTTCCTTTTTTGTTTTATGGTAAAATGTAAATGCACGCAACTTTTTAAATTTTGTGCATTCATTTTCATTGCAACATACACCGGAATTAATTTTATCAGTAATGTCCTATTTTGTTTTATGTTAAACAATAAGTGCACTCAGACTGTTCAAATTTTGTGCATTAATTTTCATTGCAATGTACACCGGAATAAATTTCACTCAGTATTTTCCCATTTTGTTTTAGGGTAAACAAGAAATGCACTCGGACTGTTCAAGCAATGTTTACAACGCATAAGTTTTGACCAGCATTCTATTTTAATTCCCCTAACTTGTGTTATAAAATAAACATTAAAGTATCGCGTGATATTTTCTGAGATCAATAATGTGCAGTAGCATTTTTCTTAGTGACAAAAAAGGTAAGGAATACAAAAGGAGCCAGGATAAAAAAGTACTTTGTGGGCGGGAGATTTGAACCTCCTCAAAAGATAAAAGAAGTGTTTCGTGGTAGGCGTCCCACTGGACTGTGGTGCTTCAGTGACGAAAGTTCACCTCACACAGTTGATGTTCAGCGACCTAAATTGTCGCATGTTTAATAATTTATGCTTTGAAAATGGGGAAAACTGTTTCGCTGCTGTACAAGGTCGTTTTATGTCCCCGATAAAGAAAATATTAATCAAAACGCGCCTCGAGCGATGTTTAACGAATCCCTGTGACGATGTAGATTACTGGTGTTTTCTCTCGCGTTAGATCGCTATAATAATTATAGTCCTCTATGAGATTCTATATCAATCGATTCTATAAATACACATCCTGTCGTTTGGTAAATTAGTCTCGGAATCCGCTGGTAAATAACGCTGAAGGATAAAAAATTTGTTATAAATTTATTATTCTTTTTTGAAGATGCAGTGTGAACAATTGTATTCGACAATATACACCCAGAATTTATTATAGAACTTCTAGACAGTAAAAATATGCTTTAATAAAACCTCAATTATTTTGTATATTTAACAAACAATTTACAGCACATGTTTCTTTAAGGTAGATTTCACAAATAGAATTTATTGTATATGTCCACACCGATGTAGAAAGCTTGTATATTCATTTAGTGAAATATTTACCTAATATATTGTAATAAACATTCTGCTGGTACGATTACAGTCACCAATAGAAATGTGTTCCTCGAGCAAAGTTTATTTCCCTTTCGGTAAATGTTGATTTGAATGTGCATGCACGGCGAATTTATATGTATATCTACGGTTTTTTTCGCGCTGAATGATTGATCGAGCGATATCGGGGCGAAGAATAGAAATGGACGACTGCAATTCAATCTCCATTTGATTGTTGCGGCGATGTACAATCACTCGTATAACTCCTGACGTTCTCTGAAAGGCAGCTCTGATTCTCCTTGTTTTTATAAATACACGGCGATAACGATCCCGTCTTTTCCCTTGGACTACGGCAAATAAGCTGGTTATTTATAAACGATGCTCGCACTTCTCAAGGAAAATCCGTTGTATTATTAATACACGCGTGTTCCTCGGCGAAACTTATAGTAAATAAAAGTTGAACCTTAACATTTCATTGTCGGATCTTAGCGCGTCCTCCTTTTTCAATATCAATAGCAGGAATCTTTAGGGATATTCGCAGGAAGATTTATTCAGTCAAATTTTCTATAACAACGTGTAGACATATATTACACTGTATATATATATATATATATATATATATATATATATATATATATAATGTATATTACAGATGTATATTACACTGTAGACATTTTGTAGATACTATAAAATTGATTGGTGTTTTTAATCACAAATTCCGAAATACGAACCCAAGGTTATTTTTCAGGGGCAAATTGTTGTAAAATGCAGTAGTAGTTTATTATTATCATGTTCGATCGTCAAAGATATCGCAAGACGATAGATATTCTCGCAATCTATTTTTGATAGCAGCATTCATTCTCTGTTTTCTGTAAAATTAGATCACTCCGTTTTTAGAAAATTCGAACCGTTGAAAATGCTGCAGAAGTAATAAACAAAATGCATTCCAACCAGATAGTTCATACCTTTATTTATTTATTGAAGTATTTCAATAAATTAACCAAAAAATGACACGTTCAGTAGAACACCTTGCACGTGACTGTAATATGAATATAATATTATAATTAATATGACAAATGCCGCACATAAAATGTTCTGACGAAGTATATTTTTGTAGTTTGACCAAAAATTGAAGCATACAGTGGACCACCCTGTACATGAGAATATTTTCCCCCGGTGGTCACCCCCGCCGCGCCTCCCCCCATTCTTTACCGATGGAGCCCGATAAATAAGCGGTCGGTTATTTATAAACGGCACCTGTGATTCTTGAAGAAGATGTATGTAGTGGCCTGCGCACTTCTGCCAATTTCCCTCTCGCTCCCACGGGCATATCCTTTCCACGGCCTTTTCCGCGCCAACAGCTTCGATAAAGGAGGCGCTTCTGTGAGAACGTCGAGTCGAGACGCCACTTCGGAAATGTACCGACCCGTCCGAAGGTCTATTGATTACGTACAGGAATAAAGTAAAAAGGTAGGAGACTCCTTTAACGAACATGTCGGGTTGTATGCGCCACTCGAATGTTACCGCATCGGATTCTACCAGACAGAAACGTTCCTCCATGCGCATCGTATGCTCCTGGCTGCCCCTTTGTTCGCCATCCCGAGCCGAATCTGCAGTTTAACGTCACTTACGTAACTCATACGGAAACCCATTTCGGTATAGCCGCTGGACAAGATGCGAAGACCTCGTCGAATTTCCCCGAGCAATCCCATTTGCCGAGAATTCCAGGTCGGACAGCCATACAGCTCCGAACGGTTCCCGTTCGTTCCTCGCTACGACAAATTAATTGGTCCTTTGCTATCTAATCGACGCAATAATCACCGATAGACACAATAGAGGGACAATTGACGCTGTTCAACAAATTCTCTTCTCTTTCGCAAGAGTTTTCAGCAATGACGAATAAATTTTTCGATATTACAATTTACGGTATTTCGAATTGAAGGAGACTCGAGAGAGCGCGGCGCCTATTTTATAGTATTTAAGAAAGCCAACAAATTCTCTTCTGTTTTGCAAGAGCTCTCAGCAAAGACGAATAAATTTTTCGATATTACAATTTACGGTATTTTCAATTGGAGGAGACTCGAGAAAGCGCGGCGCTTATTTTATAGTATTTAATGAAGTCAACAAATTCTCTTCTCATTTGCAAGAGCTTTCAGCAATGACGAATAAATTTTTCGATATTACAATTTACGGTGTTTTCAATTGAAGGAGACTCAAGATAGCGCGGCGCCTATTTTATAGTATTTAAGAAAACCGACAAATTCTCTTCTCTTTTGCAAGAGCTCTCAGCAAATTTCGAAAGAATTTTACATTTTTCAAACATCTAAATATGTTTAAAAAGAGCAATGTGACGATTTTACAATTTACGATGTTCTCGATTGAAGGAGACTCGAGAAGCGTGGCGCTTATTCTATAGTATTTAAGAAAGCCAACAAATTCTCTACTGTTTTGCAGGAGCTCTCAGCAAAGACGAATAAATTTTTCGATATTACAATTTACGGTATTTTCAATTGAAGGAGACTCAAGATATCGTGGCGCCTATTTTATAGTATTTAATCAAGTCAAGAAATTCTCCCCTCATTTGCAAGAGCTCTCAGCAATCCCGAAAGAATCTGACATTTTTCGAACATCTAAATATGTTTAAAAAGAGCAATGACGAACAAATTTTTCGATATTACAATTTACGGTGTTTTCCATTGAAGGAGACTCGAGAAAGCGTGGCGCCTATTTTATAGTATTTAATCAAGTCAAGAAATTCTCCCCTCATTTGAAAGAGCTCTCAGCAATCCTGAAAGAATCTGACATTTTTCGAACATCTAAATATGTTTAAAAAGAGCAATGACGTATAAATTTTTCGATATTACAATTTACGGTACTTTCAATTGAAGGAGGCTCAGGAAAGCGCGGCGCCTATTTTATCGTATTTAATAAAGTCGAAATTTCCAGCATTCCCAGAATGCTTCGGAGCAACGCGGAAATCTCATGTTTTCCAGTCAACAGTCCACACCATAGACGATATATTAAACTTTCCCTTTATTCGCTTTTCATAGAATTTCATGCGTTCGTGCTGTTGTTGCTCGGCGACGACGAGCCAGCAATATCTTCGTTTCGGTTTCACCGGAGATACGAGTTTTGCTTTATCGACTCTGCGAACGCCGGAGCGAACGGGACCCGTCGAGCAATCTCCGAGGTTCATTCCCCGAAAATTTCGGTCGTCGTCGCTGTCTTTACGGCGCCATTTTCCCGCGGAATCGAGCTGCGGAATTTTTCCGAGACCAGCGATCACGATGGCGGAACAAAGACTCTCGCGAGTGCGATTTTCTAAACCGTTGCCGCCGGATAGTAGGGGTGTATCTTAGGCAAGCTGTTTGAGTTGCAGATGGTACCGAGGTCCCGGGCTTGGGAAATCAATACCGTCAAAACCTCCCCTGGTCCTGTGTCACTGCTATCCCTATTCCTCGTGCCAGCTACAAAGTCACGGCTCCGCCACAGAGAATCATTTTTCGATGATCGCTTCATCAGCGGGGACGATCCCTGCTCAGCAAACACCGGAATTATCTTTTTCGGCGTTTTCTTTTGAAAGAACGATCCGCTTGCGCAATTAAGGGATATTCTTGTGTAAACCTTTGAAAAAATCAATTTTCTTTCGCACTTCCTTGGAGAACCCAGTGCCAGAGCTGTATTTCCAAGTTCCCGTGACCGAACCCCATAATTAGCGAGGCAGATTCACTTCTGAAGTAATTAAGTAAGTAATTTTACAGTGTTTAAAACGTCTTCATCCCCAAGAATTCAGAAGGGAAAAGAAAATTTGTATTTTTGGGGTATGGCTACATTTATAAAAATGAATCAAATTTTAATTCATCTAAACAGAAACGCGTGACATTCATATTTGTTAGACATTGTTAAAATCTTCATGACCAGTCTGACTCGTTAAAATACGGGCTGCAGTGTTTTATAGAACTTTTACTTAACCTATCATTATCCAAAGATTAAGGCTAGAAAATGTCGGTTTGCAGGTTCAATGAGGAATGCACCTCCCAGATAAATGTTTACAATTGTTCTTCAACAAAAACATTGGTACTCTTGAATGTGACATAAATTGTCCTATAAACGGAAAGAACCACTTTCTTCAAAATCAAATACTGTAGATAAACTCGTATTTTCGTCGTCTCGTAATATTAGGTTGGAGGGAAAGTTCTGTCGTATTTTAAAGAATATTAAAAATATTATTCGGTGACATAATTTCCATTTTTTGTAACAACTTGTTGCCATCTTTCAGGTAACCCGTGAATTCCTGCTTCCAAATGACTCACTGGCAACATGTGTTTTTGAATTTACAAGCAAAATTATCTGCTTATTTCAAATACGACATAACTTTCCAACCTAATATTGGGTTGGTAAGAAACTACAGTATTTTACCACGTTTTTTATCGATAAATGACCCAAATGTCTGGCCGATATGTGTCCCAGAACTATCCCCACTTCTGCGGGGTGTACCCCCTTGAGGGGCCATGAAGCTCGGGTGACCTCGGTCGCCGAGAAGTATGACATCATACGGCTCGCGTATATCGGTGAGACCACACTAATCCGAATGACAAAACTTTCTTATTTTTCATTATTTTTCATGGAACTTTCACCGACATATTCGTGGCAATTTTCTAATGAAAATAATACCAAACATGATATAATTCCGATGATATTTACTTGTGTAATGGACGATGAAAGTTCCGAACGCAAGGAAAGGTATGGAAAGTTCTTTGAACTGTGCCGGCGCGCTGCGACTTTCCGCGTCTCTTTCATTCCCATACGCTGTCCTTCTTTGCGTCCAAAACTTTCATCGTTCATTACACAAGTAAATATAATTGGAATTATATCATATTTGGTATCATTTTCATTAGAAAAATGCCACGAATATGTTAGTCAAAGTCCCATCAATAAATAATGAAATAAAATTTCAAGTGTCTAGCTCATCGGAAAGTTAGTTTAAAATCAATTGCAAAATTTGTACCAAAGAAACAGACAAACAGACAGACAAGAAAGCGAGCTAATAAAAACGTGGTAAAATAAAGAAGTTTTGTCTTGGGTCAGTTATGTGTGTTTACACTTCTAGGCGACCGAGGCCTCTCTCGAGCTCCGCTGTTCCTTTTCCCGTTCGGCAAAAGTCAAAGAATAGTATCCCTGGCGGATAATTGTCCCTGGACAGACCCGTGTTGGGGACAATTATCGATAAAATACTGTAAAATTTTTTCTATTTTTCTATTCAATTTCTATGCAATTTTTCTATTCAAGCAATGAACTTTAATCAGTAGAATATTTTCCATTTTGTTCGATGATCTTTTGCCATCTTTCTGGTAGCTACATAATTTCGCACTCATAAAACCTTAAAATGTTTCCGAAATTGGGTTTTATTTCACCTTAAAATATCGAAATTACTTTCTTGCCAACCCAATAGATGAACTAATGGGCGGCGACCGTTTTTCAAATGTTTCAGATTTGACAAATGCACGTCAGTGGTACAACTATGTACGCTGTTTAATCCCTGGCGCTAGTTAACATATCGCGATAGTCATTAATTTTAATAAATGCGTATACCCGTTACGGCGTGTAGATTATTCAATATTATGGGAGCCAACGTTGGATGATCCTGTATCATCGTAATTATGCGGTGTCATACGAGGCAGCGAACGTGTGTTACGGCAGAGATTATATCCGAGATAAACACCGATTTACATCGTGCTGAATATTTCAATCATTTCGCGATCGCGAGCTATTAAATTTTTAATCAAACCCTCCCGACTGATGATTGCGGCCGTTTAATTACATTACAGGATTAGAAATGGTCCGCGCGAGAAATGATGGATACGTACTCCGCGAGATTTCCATCAGATATCTCTTATTCGGGGAATCTTTGCGCCATCCTACTGTCCTCATTCCCTGTAAACATCGATAATCATTATCGGCCCATCAATTTCGTTGATTATCGCACTCGAGCGATGAGTAATTCAAGGATGATCAACGAATCTCTTACTTTCGAGCTAGATCGAGTACAACATTCTAGAGCAGTGGTGGTGAACCTATGACACGAAGGCTTTGTAAGTGACCCACGCGTTTATTGTATTATAATATTGACCTGCAAAAGTTAAAGTTATAAATGAAAAAGTAAACTAAAATCTTTTTTTGATTATTTCAAAAGTGAGAACCGAAAAGATTCAACTGTCAACTTTATCTTTTAACAAAATGTTTGACGTTTCCAAATAATTGGCACCCTTCCCCCCCCCTTCTAATTGAAGCCACGAAAAATAATTATAATATATATAAAAATATAATTGACCCACTCTTCAAAAGGGTTCGTCATCACTGTTCTAGAGCAAAGGTACTGGCAGGCAAGGGGTAACTTTTTCCCCTAAATTGATGTACCCTCCCCCTCATCTGGCAACTCTGCTTCGTTCTCGAGAAAATCCAATCTGAAGCATAATCATGTTTAAGGGGGTGGGCCACCTTGGCTATGGAATTTTATTAAGGCTGCAAATTTTTCAGAACTGTTTCTTCCTTTTTTTCATTTATTCCTTTTCATAATAATTTTATTATTATGATCAGAGTTCATCCCCGTGCGACGTTAGATGGAGATCCCCTCCACATCGCACTCTTCAAAAGGACAGAATTATTTTTAACCCCTTGCCGTACCCTTTTCTTGACAGTTACAGGGATTAAAACGTCTTCATGCACAAAAATGTCGTAGAAGGGAAAAGAAAATGTATATGTTTTGTATGGCTACATTTATTTTAATGTTTAAGTATTGATTATAAACGAATCAAATTTTATTTCATCTAAAATGAAACGCGTGACATTCATATTTGTTAGACTATGTTGAAAACCTTCATCACGAGTCTGGCTCGTCAAGATACGGCAAGGGGTTAAGGGTATAAATGAAGAATTTTGTACAACACTTCGGAAAGGAAAACGACAAATACGTAAAAGGTGATGTGTTTCCGATTATTTTCCATGAAATATATCTTTAATCACTTATTTTTAAATGAGAGCGTTTAAATTCGTTTCAACAAATCTGAACGCGTGCAGCAGCGATTTAAATCTCCGAATGAAAAACTTTTTTCAGATAATACTTGACTCCCCACTCTTTGAAAGAACAGAATTATTTTTAAGGGTATAAATGAAGCATTTTCTACAACATTTTGGAAAGGAAAACAACGAATACGTTTAAGAGGTGAGCGTCTCCGATTATTCTCCATGAAATATATTTTTAATAATTGATTTTTAAGCGTGAGGCTTTAAATGTTCATTTCCTTTCAGACTCGTTTCAACAAATCTGAACTGCAGCGATTTAAATCTCCAAATAAAAAACTTTTTTCAGATAATACTTGACTCCCACTCTTCGAAAAAACAATTATTTTTAAGGGTATAAATGAAGAATTTTCTACAACATTTTGGAAAGGAAAACAACGAATACGTTTAAGGGTTGATGCGTCCCCGATTATTCTCCATGAAATATATTTTTAATAATTGATTTTTCAGCGTGAGGCTTTAAATGTTCATTTCCTTTCAGACACGTTTCAACAAATCTGAACGCGTACTGCAGCGATTTAAATCTCCGAATGAAAAACCTTTTCCAGATAATACTTGACAAATACAGATTTGTAAGACTTTATCGCCTGTTTCAATATTTCGAATCAACCTCCATCCGGGTATCTATGACGCTGATGTACAAGATAAATAGGTTCGAGAGTTTACATTCTTATTGTCCGAGAAAATATTTGTTCAGTAGATTACGATATAGGAAAGGCGTGCGACACCTTGCACCAAAAAGTAAACATTTATCTTTACGCTTGTGGTTTCCTATATATAATGCAGATTTACAATACCGGTATCCTTTTGTTGAAGTTATATTAGATTGTTGCATATACGAAATGTCCGATTTTTAGCAATGACACTAAACAAACGCAATTTTTGTACCCAATGTATTCTATCTACTTTCAAGCTTCTTGATTATATTACGGTAAAAATAAGATACAGTCGGTGTGCAAAGTATTCGTACACATTAAAGAAACGAATTACTTTTTCAAAATTGGACCCAACAGCTTGAGTTTCGTTTCAGACGTTTACTAGCTAATGTGTAAATAATTTTCTTTAAAACTGGTCGCAATTGCGAAGGAAATAGTAAAGGTCACGATTTTTTAATTTTCATCTGTACCTGTAATGAAAATTTAGGAGGCGCCTTTGGTAGGCTAAGTATAAGTTATATGTATGTATACTTGTACAATGTTTCATCGAAATCGATCGAGGATGTTACGAAATATAAATGATTGAAAATAGCAAGAATCGTAAGAATGTGCGATTTAAATGAATCGCAAACCGTAAATTCAAAAATTTTTACATCTTAGAACGTCCATAGCTTTTTTATCCGTCAACCAATTTCAATGAAACTTTGTACATATATACAGGGTGTCCCAAAATTCGTGAAAATCCCGAAAGAGGGTGGTACCTGAGACCATTTCAAGTGACATTTTCCTTTGCAAAAATGTTATCCGCGGCTTTGTTTAGGAGTTATTAACGAAAAACGCGGACCAATCAGAGCGCGACCTAGACGCGAGTTGCCATAGTCGGCCAATAGACATTTGCCGCGCCGCGCCGCGCCCTTTCGGGATTTTGACGAATTTTGAGACACAGTTTAATTTAAATTTTCATTACGGGCACAGTGATGTGAAACAACTGATAAACTCATTTTTTTTTTAATTTTTACTTGGACTACTTTCATAATTATGGGCACGAATGTAAATGTATTTATCCGTTTTATAATTGATTCGTTAATTTGGTCTTTGTCCTTAATTTATAAAGATGTTTTTTTAATAACATAGTATATAGGAGCCACTAATCGAAGAATACTGACACATGATATGTGACATTTATGTTTTATATTAGATAGTGGACACGCGATTATACATAGACCGAATTATTATTGGCACGGTTGTTAAATTTTCTATGGGCCGCGGTATCGATCGCGATATCGCTCAAGTTAACTATCCTCCATATTGACATACAAGAAATTAAGACTGGCGTGTAGATAACTTAGCTATCGTGCTACTTGTCGATAAGTATTTTATCTTAAGTGTTCTGTTCGAGTGTTGCTATAGATATTACAAGATGTCTCTTTCTTTCTCATGTCAATGAGCTCTAATCTAAGAGTAAACTTCTTACTCACGCCGGACTATTAATAGAACCGATAAAAACATGTGGATATTAAAATTACCATTATTACGAGTTCTCGAAATCGAACTAATCAACCTTTATAAAAAAACACATTGGATTTCAGCCGTAAATACAAGATTTACAGTCGGTCACAAAAATATTGGGGCAAAATTGCAATAGATTGGAATTGTAGAAAAGATACTGAAAGTTAAAAATCTACAAAATGTACTTTCTAAATTTTCAATATAGGCCCACATAAAAAAGTTGAAAATGCAACTTTTAGTATTTTTTCTACAATTCCGATCTATTGCAATTTTCGGAAAAATTTCTTTCCACATCCTGTAGTAAACTAATTGCTCTTGCTTTCCAAAAAAGTTCAAATCGCATGGTCCAATATTAAAAAAGTTATCGTCTTTTTAAGAGTGTCCCAATATTTTTGTGACCGTCTGTATATGTATAAAACTGAGAGTATGAATGTACGCACTGACAAAAATAAACTATCTTCTTTACTGCAAACCTAATTAAATGTAAATCAGAGATAATGAGTGACCATATATACCGCTTACTGTGTTGTTAATTAATTAAGTCGCTGTTAATGGATTAACAGCGGCAATGCAGGCCATCATTATATTTACGACAAATTTTAATTCGAGTGATTGATCTAAATTAATTGTTGAATAATTAGTCCATCATTCGGTTATCGGATTAATAAATATTCTATAAGCCACAAATATGATACATCGCGCTTGTAATTAGTACTAGGCCATCCGGAAAGTAATTTTGTTTCCTGTGTAGCGATTAATTCGCGAAATCGTGGTATATCTTCTGAGAGCTGACATTTCGGACGTCCTTTTCCTACCTTGTAGTGCTTTATAGCCTTTCAAGTACGTTTATGTCATCGCATCAAATATGCAAAATCGAAGTAATGCATTTCCACCAGCTTTTACATTTTTATTACCGCAAGGGTAAAAATGCAGTGCACGAAAGAAATAGTTGTGTGCTGTTCAAGGAGATGATGTACCATCGGATTACACCATTCTCTTTTTGCTTTCTTCAACATTTTTCATGCGGTGCAAATTTCAACAGTATTTGCAATAGTTTTTCGCAAATATCTCGAAAACTAAGAGCGAGCGCCGGGTAGTTGTAATGACAAAAGTTGTTCAGAATGTTGTCCTCGATAACATATGTCAAGGTCAAGGTCATCGGAGTTTACCCAATATCCTATCAAAATGATAATTTTCAAGCAAAATGAGGATCCTACATAATACTGATTCATCAGTAATAACTGTGGCAAGAGCGTTAAGTTTTTACATACCAGACTGAAAATACATCAGTTTAAGTCCAACTTTGCAAAAACTAGGGCGCACTGGGGTAACCACTCCCACCTTTCAATTTACCGAGAAATGTGCAGTATTTTGTCGTTGTGTATTATTTATTGTAGACAGCAACTATTTCATACACAATGTATTAGGTAGATATAATCCTACCAGCTTTTCGAAAATAGGAAATAATGCATTATACCTTATTAAGACAGATTACTGTACAGCAAACCAGAGCCAGCCGTCGGAAGTAATCCGTGCTCGAGAGCCTGCACTAATCCGTGGAACAGTAAGCCACAATGCTAGTTCAGAATAAATTTGATTCTATTAAAATTTCGTTGTATATGCAAATATTCAAATGTTATCTTCTAATAAACGAACATGCTTGTGCATGCATGTATGTACCTATTTAATTCGTGACAACTTCGGTGTAACATGTCCCGCGATTCGGACAACAAGTTTGGAAACGTGTAGCGTAACACTATTTGCTGAGAACATAATGTCAGTTCGAGGAATTCTGGTTGTTGGTTGGTTTAGAGTTTAGAACATCCTCTCTCTTCCTCCCTTGAAAACAAATAAAAAGTTACGCCATCGTAAAGGGCAAATGGATTCTCGCATCAAAAATGTAAATGTGCACTCCACTTGCACGAGAAATCCGCATGCATTACCGCTAACACTGCGAAACTATCTAATATTATGTTCGTAGTTTTGGATACATGAAATAGTTGGGCGTTAGTTGTTCTCGGCAGTATTCGAAAACCTGCGACGATAGTTTATGGAAAATATTTCACACGAGAAAGTGAAGCTCGCATGGATGAATTCAGTTCTGTAGTTAATTAACGTTTCAAGTGCAATTTTCAGTGGAAGAAAAGATTTTCCTATTAAAATGAAACTTGCAGCGATATTTTCTGGAAAATATTTCACACGAGAAAGTGAAGCTCGTATGGATGAATTCAGTTCTGTAGTTAATTAACGTTTCAAATGCAATTTTCAGTATCAAGATAAGATTTTCCTATTTATAGTCGTCGAAGTCTGTGGATTGATGAATTATTATTTAAACCATTGTTTACTCTGAAAGTACAGTGTCATATTCTGTATAATTTCATTATTTTGTTATTTTCTATTGTTCCCATCGATCCCATTTATACAGTGTAAAATTTCTTATTCAAATGCGTGTAGTCTTAACGAGCTTTAAAACTGCATTAAGTCGGAGGATGGTATCGTTGCTTGGAAGTTTACATGGAGTTTCAGTGGAATCATAAAAAGACTACTATGCAATAATAAAGCAAAAACGATGCGGAAACGTTCAAGATGCAGTTAGGACGTAGAATTGTCTTATCTAAAAATAACTTTAAATTGAAGAGTGGCAAGCTACGGGACTATGGAAATTCTAAATAGGAAAAACAGCGCAGAAGTCACGTTCGTAATGTGTACCCTGATTATACTCTGGTTTCGCACAAAAATATCTATTTTATGTTAGGTTAGTGGTTTTCACAAATATCTAGTAATTAAGAAATTGATGTTACTATTTATAATTTCTTTAATGTTACTAATTATTAGACAGCGGATCTTTATGAAAAATAAAAATTTTCTGAATTGCAACAAACTGAAACGAAATAGAAATTTATTTTCTTTCCTGATATGTTTAATAGTTCGAAAATAATACAACAGTATTTTGTCTTGTATTTAGTGTTGCTGTTTTAAATTACACCTACTCATTATTGCCGTAAATTCATAAAATCCGCTGTTTAATATTTATTTATGTAATAATTATTTCTGTAGGTCAAGCGATATATTCATTTATTAATTGCATAGAATGTGTATTAATGAAATGTATAACAGCTTTTCCTATTAAACAGATGCCGCAAAAGGTTCAATCACGCCTCTGAATTAAAATTTTATGCTTCTCTGTTCTCTTCTTCAATATTAGTTATTGAGAAACTTTTGCGGTTCAGTTCTCCGAGGGTCTTGTTGCGGAAACGGAAGGATGTTAACTTTTCCATTTCTTCTATAAAACTTCGCTGCTCACCGAAAATTAGTGAAGAAGTATCTTGTTTTAGTTATTACAATTTTCCAATTAAGTTCGAATCTATTATGTATAGACTGCGGATCTTTATGCAAAATAAAAAATGTTTGCATTGATTGAAAGACACAGGAGCCAAATAGAAATTTCGTTCTTCTTTTAATCGTCTTATTAAGCTGTAATTCGTTCACTGCTTTAAATTGTACGTGCCCATTTTTGTCATAAATGCATAAAAATCAGTACACACAAATTTAAAGCAGGAGTTATATTAACAAGATTTAAGGACATGAGTGTATTAGTTTCAGTTTAATAAGATAATTATGAGAAGAAAATATTTTTTATTTAGATCCAGTGTCTTTCAATAAACGTGAATATTTTTTATTTTGCGTAAAGATCCGCAGTCTCTCTCTCTCTAATCATAACTTTTATTCAATGTGACATAATAGCGGTAAGTTTTCCTGGACAAATGGTATTCAAACAATCATTTTAATGGCCATAGTATGTAGTCGTGCGTTTCTACAGAATTTATGAACACATTCGAGTTACTTTCGTCAATTAATTAATGTTAAGAACACCGTGTATCAATTATAATAAACGCAACTAGCGTTTAATGCACGTCGAATTCGTTCAGTCTGTAACATGCATTTCTGTACCATGAAAGTTTCCAGCTTATCATCGAGGACAATGACATCGCGTCTATTGATCAACGTCAATTATTAAAGTCAACTACCATCTCCTGCATGTACGGCACATAACGTTGTTAAGACAATTTCTACAGGAAAGAAAAAAAAGAAATGTTAATGTGTCTCCTTGCAATTGATACAGACAATTATTATTTTGCCCATTCATTGTATCCATTTTCTGATTAATAAACTTTGTTTAACGTGTTTTATGTAACGTGTGTGTGTCTCAGTAAATATACAATTTAATCTAAATAAATAAATAATTAATTCAAGGTATTCTTAATGGGTGAAATTGATTTGCAACAGGGTGAAATTGCCGTGCAAAACCTACACGTGCAATTGATTTACAAAAAGGTGAAATTGATTTGCATAAGGTTGAATTTGAGTTGCAAAAGGGTGAATTATATTCCAGGTATTAAACCGAGGATTCTGTCTTTTAAATTTCGGAGGAACCTCCGATCTCGTATTACCAGGACTTACTTTGTGATATACGAGAGCGGGTGTACGATTCAAAAGGGAACACCCACTAGCCATATAGATTTTCACTGGTATTTCCGCGTGCTTTTTAAATAAAAGAGGAAAGGGGATAAGAATCGATTTACGTCAACTGTCTTTTCTGTTGAAAATGCAAGTTCGGGTCGCTAGGCTTGTGCAAACATATTTACATCACCCTCGTTGCGTGTACGCTCGAAATGCCATCGAGATGCATCCCGAGCAGATGACTTTCCTTCGTCAAAAAGTCAGAAAACTGGGTTGATCAAGGCCGACCTATTTACGCGTCTCGAATGAAACAGCGGAACCAGCTGATGAAACAATCATCTACAAATTTTTAGGAAGTCCTCGGTCCTTTACGAACGAGAATTTTTTCTGAATGAATGTTATTGTCGAATCATTTAAATCGTCGACTTCATTATTTGAATTTCTAAATTTTTCATTTGGAATTAACGACATTTTCTGCATGGTTCCCACGATTTTCTGGAGTAATTTAGAACCTGAAAGAAAATAACGTGGGACGCGTTCTCCAGATGAATCGATTGGCGATTCAATCGTCGACTTTATTATAGAATTTCTAAATTTTTTATTTGGAATTAACGACATTTTCTGCATGGTTCCCACGATTTTCTGGAGTAATCTAGAACCTGAAAGAAAATAACGTGGGACGCGTTCTCCAGATGAATCGATTGGCGATTCAATCGTCGACTTTATTATAGAATTTCTAAATTTTTTATTTGGAATTAACGACATTTTCTGCATGGTTCCCACGATTTTCTGGAGTAATTTAGAACCTGAAAGAAAATAACGTGGGACGCGTTCTCCAGATAAATCGATTGGCGATTCAATGTGTATCTGGCAATATTTAATGCAAATGTGTTCATGTATATTTGAGAAATGTGTGCATGTGATTTTTCTTGGAGACAAATAGCCGTCCGATAGAATTTTATCGAACATTTTCAAGTTGTTTCGCAACGTGGGATTATCTCTTTCACGATTTCCATGGATGTGGGCGTGATGGTGATGCGGTGGAGCGTGAAATGATTTCATACGTAAAAATATATTGCCTTACGGAGGTCTTTGTTTCCGAGGAAAACTAGTTTGAAAATGTTTGCGGTCCATATGCATTTAGACGTATTGTCTCCTTGATTGAAAAATTGAGACAGAATCGTAATGAAGATTTCCAAGGAACAATTGAATAATTACGGACGTTAGTAATCTCCTTTAAGCCGAAATAAAATTGCATATTTTTATTGTCAATATTTATATTATTTAGTTCTAATACTTTTTTTAGAAATGAGATGCTCACTTTGGAGATGATCCTTTATTTCTAATAGGAAGCAGTAAATAATAAGTTTTATTATTCTCAATGTTTAGTAACTGGCCACAACCCGAGAAGATTCGTCACAATCTTTTCAGGATCCACATGGAGCATTAGTAGAAACGGAGGGTAATCATCAGACAAACTAAGAGAAAATCATTTTATTGGTGCCCTAGAAACGACACACAACTAATATAAACAATCTTTTCTTTTCTATAAAATTCTGAACGATGAATTTATAGCAAAATTGAGTAGACGAAATTCAAAATTGTAAGAAAATTTTGACAATTGAAGATGACAATATATGATTTCTCATCTATTAAAATTATTAACCCCTTGCCCTACAATATCGGTGTCCGACTTGTGATGAAGATTCTGAACAGAGTCTAATAAATATTGATAATGTTATTAATCTTCTTTGAACCGAGATGAAATTCTATTTTGGTTTTGCTAATGTATAGTTATTGGAGAACGTGTAGGCATACAAGAGATATTCATTCTTCTCCTTTCTTAGGAAATTACGAACTACAAAGACAATTCTAATCACTGGAACCGTAAAATAAATCGTAGGACAAGTGGTTAAGGGAGGAAATAGCGCTCTATTTGGTTCCTGTATCTCGCAATCGACGCAGACAATTTTCGTTTTGCACAAAAATCCGCAACCTAATAATCACTATAGCCAACCAAATAAATAATGCTGCAAGAGGTTAATTAGGTGTACATATTACGAGATTTGCTATTCCGCGAATTTCAAAGCAGGTCAGAGAATTGGCTTTCTCTTGCGACGACAGGAAGAACGGGCTGTCGAACAAACACCATCGTGTTCGTGGAAATCCACAGAGGTATCTACACAATACATTTTAATCCCTCGATTGGTTCTATCGCGATGGGTTCTACGGTTGCGCGCGCACTTTCGCACATGTTCGCGGGGTGGCACACGGACACGAGGCGTTCGCGCGAAAACGTAACACAGGCCCGCCGCACCCTTTGTGCTAAAATTAGAAGTGACGGAGAGCGTATACTCACTTCGGTGGGCTTCGAGCTTTTATTCACTGGCGTTTAGACATAACGTGTTGCGGTGGCTTTCAATGGCACTGACAGAGACAGAGGAGAACGGACGATAGAGGACAGCGCGATGGGGATGTCGGAGAACGATGGAGAGAGACAGTTGCGGAGGGTTGAACAGGGACGGCGAGTGGAAGAGAGAGGAAGATGGGAGCCAATGATATGGAAAAGGGAGGAATATATTGCGATGGAGTAAAAAGAGGAAAGGTGTAGTCTCATAGAGAAATACAGGGCAACGGTGCTAAGGGAACGTTCGCGATAAAGATATATCGGCAAAGAACAAGGGCTGAAGAGAGAGAGAGAGAGAGTGAGGCTCGGCCAGGGCAAAGGGAAAGGCGTAAAAACACGTGAGAAGCTAATCACGTTCAGGACGGTCGAGTTTCAAAGAAATTCTTCGGTGGGCTTCACCAGTGGCCACTGCCTTTTATTTTTTATTGGAGTTTTTATTTACTCAAAACTTTCCCTCCCTTACCTCCCGCGCGCGCGCGTGCTGATTGCACCCGTGGATGTAGCAGCGTAAAGGGCATCTGTGTTTGCCCTAGCTTGAGGTAAAACTTTTTATTATACTTTCTTGTTTTTTAGCGTGCTTGTTTGTCGTTTAGTATACACGTATACACGACCGCGGATTAAAATGGACGACGAATCTGTCGGTTTATTAACCCTCATGTTGCATGTGATTTTTTCTGTTCGCGTCGCAGGGTGCGTTTCTTTAACACATTACCGACTGGTAATTATTGCATAATTTTGAAAAATTACATGGCTGAACACTGTTTAATGGAACCTTCAATAGCAACAGCAATTTTCATTGTGAACTAACAAGTCATCCTGAATAACGTCTTCTAATAGTTTCATTTAAGATTGCAATGTAAAAGAAAATTTCTATGCTTTCTTTTGGTACAGCACAATTATTGAAAATCCTATTAATAGGCTTCCGGTAGGTAAAATGTTAAAATTTAAAAGTATCAAGCTAGATAAAGCTGGATGTAGCAGCGTAGAGGGCATCTGTGTTCGCCCTAGCTTGAGGTAGAACTTTTTATTATTCTTTCTTGTTTTTTAGCGTGCTTGTTTGCCGTTTAGTATATGTACAGGTATGTACAAGTCTGTCGGTGCCGTCAAAACATTCGACGATTTCGGAGTTTGTCAACCTTCATGTTACGCGTGATTTTTTTTCTGTTTATGTTGCAGACTGCATGTCTTTAAAATCTGAAAGTAAGGGAATGTTCGGGATAAAGATACTGCGGGTAACGAAAGTAGTCGAACGCCCTTTGAAACAAAATAACTTTTTTATAATTGTATCAAACGACCTGACTTTTGAATGACTTTTGAATATAATTTACAAGGTTACATGGAAAAATAAAAATGGCATTTTTTAAAACTTTTTTATTTGGTACCTTAATGAAAAAATTTGAAATATATCTTTCGTAGATCTATGTTAGATGTACATATGCTGAAAATTTAATCGAAAAAACACTACAAGCGATTAGAAATTGTGAAAATCGTAGTTTTACACGACTTTTGATCAGGTTCTGCTTAAAATCCACAGAATCGTGTACATCTTTTGATGCGTGTCGTTGTTTCCTGCGTTAATCGATTTCGATGAAATTTTCAGCATGTGTGTGTGTATAACTAACATAGATGTACAAAACATGTATTTCAAATTTTCATTAAGGCCCCAAATAAAAAAGCTTTAAAAAATGAATTATAAAAAATCAGGTCATTTGGTACAATTATAAAAAAGTTATTCTGTTTTAAAGGGCGTTCGAATACTTTCGTTACCCACTGTATATCGATGGGGAGAGAACAAGGGCTGAAGGACAATGGGAAAAGGCGTAAAAACACGTGAGAAGCTAATCGTTCAGGACGGTCGAGTTTCAAAGAAATTCTTCGACGAGCTTCACCAGTGGCCACTACCTTTTATTTTTTATTGGAATTTTTATTTACTCAAAACTTTCCCTCCCTTAGCTACCGCACGCGCGCTGATTGTTTGCTCTAGCTTGAGGTAGACCTTTTTGTTGTTCTTTCTTGTTTTTTAGCGTGCTTGTTTGCCGTTTAGTAAAAGTAGACTGCGGATTTTATGCATTTATGGCAAAAATGAGTGGGTGCGATTTAAACCACTAGAAAGATTAGAATGATTAAAGTATGAATGAACTGTTTATGTGGCTCCAATCACTCGTAATTGGTGCAAGAAATTTTTATTTTGCATAAAGATCCGCAGTCTAACAAGGAAGAACCCCAAGTGTCCGACTTCGAGTTTGATAATTTTTTGTGAGATGATGGTATATGGATCCCTAATTATAGTAATTATGTATGCAAAATATTAGGTGTAGTTACTCAATAGTTTTAAAGATATAAACAATTAAAGTTTCATACCTTGTTGATATACAAGTAAGCAGGTTGCGTGATTCAAAACCTGTGAATTAATTGTTTATATCTTTAGAACTATTGAGTAACTGCAGCTAATATTTTGCATACATTATTTGGAATCCACATACCATCATGTCACAAAAAATTATCAAAATCGAAGTCGGAAACTCGAAGTCCTTCCCTTTTAAGTAAAAGGGACGACGAATCTTTCGACGATTTCGAGTTTGTTAATCCTCATGTTACGCGTGATTTATTCTGTTTATGTTGCAGGATGCATTTCATTAAAATTTAAAAGTATGAAGCTGAGGGAATGTTCGGGATAAAGATATATCGATGGGCAAAGAAGAAGGGTTAAAGGGCGAGAGAGAAAGGAGCTCGGCCAGGGCAAAGGGAAAGGTGTAAAAACACGTGAGAAGCTAATCACGTTTAGGACGGTCGAGTTTCAAAGAAATTCTTCGGCGGGCTTCACCAGTGGCCACTGCCTTTTATTTTTTATTGAAATTTTTATTTACTCAAAACTTTCCCTCCCGCTCGCGCGCGCTGATTGACCCTGTGGATGTAGCAGCGTAAAGGGCATCTGTGTTTGTCCTAGCTTGAGGTGGAACTTTTTATTGTTCTTTCTTGTTTTTTAGCGTGCTTGTTTGTCGTTCAGTATACCGGTACAGACGACCGTGCTGCGCGGATTGAAACGAACGACGAATCTGTCGGTGCCGTTAGATCATGAAAACTTTCGACGATTTCGAAGTTTGTTCACCCTCGTGTTGCACCTATTTTTTTCTGTTCGTATTCTGGAATGCAGAGTTGGGCATTAATCGATTAAAATTTTAATCATGATTGATTGATTAATGTGTACGATTAAAAAAAGAAATCGTCGACAAATCGACGATTGATTTAATCGTCAATCCTTGATTAAAAAAAGGAATCATCGAAAAATCGGATGATGTAATCAATTGTTGAAGTTAGTCGCCTCACGGTCTATCCATAAATTGTAATAAGGAGGGGGGGAGAGAGACAGAGAGAGGGAGCAGAGAGCGGATGGAGAATTGACAGAAATAATAATACATATATTTCAACAGAAACATGTTTCAACAAAATATGGTCGTAGCTTTCCAGGAATCAGCTTTGCAGTAACTTCAAACATAAAAGCACGTAAACAGAGTTTGTATTATAGACCAAATGACAATACCCCTAAGCTCAGTTTACATTTTTTTCAGTATTCATACAGTTCTGATTACGTATTTCATTTCGAAATTTCAGCAGTTAATCATTAATCAATTATCCGATTGACGATTAATAATCGTTAATTGCAATTAACGATTAACGTAAAAGTTTAATCGTTAACCGCAATTGACGATTAATAAGTATTTAATCGTTAACCGCAATTTTAACGACTAAACGGGGAGATTAATAGTTAATTGCGATTAACGATTGAAGTAGAAATTTAGTCGTCAATCGTTGATTAAATTCTTGCCCAACTCCGGTAGAGTGTGTAATTCTTTAAAATTTGAAAGCATAACGCGCAGTTTGTTGGTTTAATTACTGAAGTAAACATCCGCTTGAAACGTACCTGTTGATCAAATACGAAACAAGCATTCCACTCCTACCCTAACAAATACAAGTTAGAAGCGTTCCATTTCTTCCAATATTGCTAAACTGTTTTCTCTCGATTTACTGCTAATGGAATTCGTAATGATTCGTTGTGTGTTCGAGAACGTTCCGATTCTTAAATGGTTCAGGTAGAAAGTGATATTTTCAAAGAGCGAGTTCGTTGAATAATTTGTTTCGTACAAGGGGATCGTGTCTCGCATTTTGCCGTGGTTACCACGATTCCACGAAAAGCGTAGTCAAAGCTATTAATGTACAAAACGGTGCGCGAAGGGGAATACAAGCGAAACGGCTTAAACAATAAAAATATTAGGGAAGTTGCACGCTTACCCCGTTGACTACGTTCGCGACAGAAATGCGTATTGTTTAATAGAACGAGAAATATCCCGGAGCTTGACTGCTTAGAATTAATTGAGTGATATATAAATAGTTAACAATTCGTACTTGCGTATCCAATCGTATTAATTATTCCGCGTTTCTACATTCGTCTGACTAATTAGTAATTAGTAATTAGCATCTCTTCGCGAGGATTTTCGCTTTAATGGTGTCTGTCGTCCTAACCGGGGGGTGGGGAGAAGAAGGAGGAGGAATTTCTGCACGTACTTTTCCAATTAAAACTATCCCATCTGAAAACGTCTGCGTTTAAACAGAAAACGTTCAGCGAGATTGCATTGCGTTAATCAAAATGCATTATTACGTTTTAGTCGGAGTAGAGGCACCATTGAAATATTGGGTTGGTGACAAAGTTTCTTCGTATTTTAATGCAGAAGCTAATCAGCTTTCTTCCGCATTTTAAACGAGGTTTATTAAATCAAGTACAGTCAAACCTGTTTTTGTTCGGTCTTTTTCTATGCGATTTTTTTTGTGCGTTGTCGTTATCAAAAAAGTGTTCCTACAAAAGTTGTTTGGTATGACGGGCTATATTACGTAGTATTAATTGTTTTCTTGTGGGTGGAGTGGTGGAGGACATTCCAAGGTCACCTTCATTTTTTTTTAAATGGAACGTCCTACTTTTTATACCATAGATCGATGGAGTATCAAATTCTGAGTATAAAAGTGTTGACCTTCATCTGTCCTAAACCTAATACTTAACGAGATATTATCGAAACAATTCTCTTTCTTCTTTGTATAATACCTCGTTAACTATTAGGTTTATGACATATGAAGGTCAACACTTTTATACTCAGAATTTGATACTCTATCCGTCTATGGTATAAAAAATAGCACATTCCATTAAAAAAAATCAAGGTGACCTTGGACTGTCCTCCACCACTCCACCCACAAGAAAACAATTAATACTACATAATGTAGCCCGTCATACCAAACAACTTTTGTAGGAATACTTTTTTGATAACGACCACGTCTTCCGAGATATCCTGCTGATCTCATTTCAGCAGGACACCCTGTATGTATGTACATTTTGAAAATTTCTCCATGCTTAAAATAAGAAATTAAAATTCTTTTAAATGTTTCCATGTGTAATCTAATTATTTATTTTGTTTGGAAAGCACTTTCTCTCTATTTCGTGAAGCTTTGTCATATTTTCTAAATGAGACGTTCTTATGCGGTCCCTCTCCACCGCATAAAAAAAATTTTCTTCAATATGTTGTGAAAAATTATTATTTGTCACAGCTGTTTATGAAGTTTGTGAATATTTTTTTGTGAATGTTTTTTTTTGCGGTCCCTATCTATCGCACAAAAACAGGTTCGACTGTACGTGCCGTTTTGATCGACCACCTCTTGCCATTTTTGTGGTAAATCCATAATCCCGTCATTGTGATTTCTGGGCGAAAAACTGCGGCGTGTGATTATTACAGGTCTCTTTCGAAGTCAATTTCACACCATTAAGATAGTCCTGTGAGACCGAAACAACTGGTAGTCTGATGGTGCAATATCAGGACTATACGATGGATGCATCAAAACTTCCCAGCCAAGGTCTAAAGATCTCGATCCCTTAAATATTTCAATGTTAACTCACGAGGCGCCCAAACATCGAGCTGTTTTTTGTATCCAGCCTTCTTTAAATGGTACAGAACTGTTTTATGGTCGATGTTTAGTTCCTTACCGATGTCACGACTGCTAATGTGCCGGTCTTGCTCAACTGTTTGCATGATTTCATCGACTTTTTCAGTGACTGGTCGACCAGAACGAGGTGTACCCAAAGATATGTCAAAACATAAAAATTCCCAGATTCAAAACACTTGAACCAACTTTGTGCCACACGTACTGATACTGTATCACGTCCATAAACATCACAAATTTTTTTAGCAGCTTGAGTCGCATCCTTTCCTTTTCTGTAAGAAAATTTCGAAATGTATCGAATTTTTCCTCTATTTTCACTAATTTTCAAGACGTAATAACTTTTGACTAAATAAACACATATCACAATTTCTTGTTTGTGATTACTCTATGATATATCACCTTTCAGACGCAATCAAGTAATGCCAGATCCGATTAATATTAACAGAGTCATAACTCTACCATATCATAACATGGTAACACCACCTATCGGGAGGATACGAAGAAACTTTTTCTCCAACCCAATAATAAACGTTACGAACACGAAATAGATTAAGATGAATCTGTGTATGGCATTCTTTAAGGGAACAGAAACGATAAATGAAAAACAACACTGTTCTAAAAATTATAAGCCAAAGATGGATGTTTGCGTGTATTGGAATTAACGCAGAATAAATTACCTTCGTGGGAAGAGATTATGTTCGATCATCACGGATTATCCTGTTTATCAATTTGAAAATTAAACAGAGCATTGGTTAAAACTGTAATTCTCGCAGTATATACAGGGTGTCGTATAAAGTAAAAGATAACGTACAGCGATTATCGTTGAGTGATACTTATAAACTTTGTCACTCTAAATTGCTCAAAATTGCTCTATCACGCAACATTTTCGAAGAACATTGATCTTGATAAAAAAATCAGGTGTTACGCGAAAACTAAACATGCGAGAAATAAATGTTCTCGTATTTAGAATAAACGTCAAATTTCACGAAGTACGCGCTCCAATAAATACAAGAAGTAGAAACGGCGTGTCATAACCAGACACGATAACCGAACGCTATTTAATGCTCCGGGGGACAGAACGGTCTCCATTAAGTATTACATAATATCTTGGATATTACTTGTCATAAACCGAATATTCTATAACTCAATAATGTCCTAGAACTGCGTGAGATTTTGCTAGAAAAGTTTTCGCTGAATCTTTTATTGTGTAATTTTTCTTTTAAATAAGTATTCGATGTACAACCTTACAATAAATAAAATTTTGAATTTCTTAACGATTAACCTACAGTTAATGTGACTTTAGAGGATGGTGTATTTGATGTCACGAGCCAGGGCCGCGAGCAGCACGAGTGGCCGGCGAAGGGTTGTTACCCTAGGAATATGGTATCAATTTGTTAGTTAAGATACGCGGACGAACCCAATACGAAATTGGGGAGCCGCTAGGATTATACAGGGTCATCCGTTTTTAAACGGCCAAACGTTAACCAGCTGTAGAGGACCCCAAACGGAACAACTTTTACCCCTATCATTTTTTTTGTTTCGGCCTTGATTTCCAGATAATTGCAAAAAATCCATCATTTTTTGAGTTTACATAAAATTAAATATCTCAGAACTCCAATGATGAATCTTGATGGTTTTTCCTTTGTTTAGTTTAAAATAAGTAGGGGCATCTTTTTTATTGAATACACTTTTTTGTATGACCTCCGAATCATGGTTTTTTGGCGTGGGGCACACCGTGGAGCCTGAAAGAAATAAGTTGGAAAGTGGCGGTGTGCCCCACGCCAAAAAATCGTTTTCGAATTTTTGCGTAGTTTCGGGGGCGTGCGCCCTTCGACGCCTTCGAATTCTTGTCAAAGTGCGTTCCGTGCAAACGTGTCATAGATTCAGCGTAATCTATAGAACGAATTTTTGTATGCGTGCGACTTAAAATATTTTCCTGCGAGGAATTGATAGAGATTTTGTGAGTTTCGCTTGACATTTGTATAAAACGATTTTTATTTTTTACGTGCGACATAGAATATTTTCTGTGGAAGAATAGATTGATACTCTGTAAGTTTCGATTAACATAGTATTTATTCATTGACTCAATTTTGTGCATAGTTTGGACGCAGTAAGAAATAAATTAAGAGCGAGATTTATCTAGGTTGGCTCTGTTCGTTTATCTAGGACGGTTCCTGTCAGAGATGATATTCAACACCTGTTCGTCAATTTGCATTGACTTGCAAAAGGGTGAATTTGGATTGCAAAACCTGCGTAATTGACGCTGTTATAAATATTGCGTCATTAAATTTGTCAGTTCTCATTATCTATGTAATTTTTGTGTTCGTCCGAAATTGATTCCTTGTGCGAGTGTGCGACATTACAGTAATTAATGCAAATATGTGTCGATCCTGTGAACCGTTCATGGATATGAGAGGGTGTCGGGGTAATGTATTACGTTTGCTTTTCCGACGTGGACGACGAAAATTTCGTTATTAGTATACATAACTATCTACATATATGCGATACAATTATCCGTATACACGGCACGTCAAAAGTGTCGGCCTGGGGATGTGCTAAATTGACAGTAATATAATTAGTCAAGTAATATTGGATTCGTTCGCTGGTCACGTGCGCGAATATTCTCCACGAACAAATCAAGAGCATCTTTTAAAAACGAATAACCCTTTCAAAATTGGACCCAACAGGTAAATTATACGATTTGTTACTTGATGCCAATTATTTTTGCCCGAAACAATTTATATTTGATACGCATGCACTCGTGTTCACAGTTAACGGAAACAAAATAATGGGAGTACGTTGAACATATGTATAAATGGGAGAAAATTTCTGTAAAATTATTAACAAAAATATTTCGCTGTACATTTACAATTTACTCTTGTACGAAGAAACATTCTTTCAATAATACTGGGACTTTTAAGATTGTTTTCACATTTTAAGATATTTACTGTAAAGAGGTTTGTTCAACTTGGTCAGTTGAACAACAATTTTAACACTAAACCTTCCAACCATCAAAAGTGACTGATGTGTATAGTATTATATTTTGTGTGCGATTTTTACTATAATATGTATATATACCGAAGTCAAAAAATATATTCAATAAATTCCCATGAAAACACTTTTACAATTTCAATAATCAATAATTGAATATGTAGGAAATGCTACGAACGTCTGTGCAGGGTTTTCCATACGTCTCAGGGACGTCCAGATAACGTTCATACTTCTCCGATAGTGCCAGATAGGTCCTACAAAGAGTTCCCAGTTGGAACGTCCTATAAACACCCCATGGAGCCTGGTAGTACTGTGGGGTTGCAGTATTACCATTGTCAAATGAACTCAATCTCATGGATGTTTTCCATTTAAATATGATTAATAAAAGTATAATATAATGTAATGTATTTTATACAGGTCAATATAATACGCAGAACGGTCCAACAACTACCACCATCTATGGTAGCCTTGTTATTTTTAGAGGTATCGAGAAAGTTTATTTAAAAAAGTTGTATCATGCTAAGGGGAGTTGAGAGACTTCGATGTTACTACTAAATTTTTAAAACGATATATTATAATATCTCATCTTAAATAACATAATGAATTATTTATTTCCATCGATCTCAACGACTTGCCTGATGAGATTAAAACCGATCAAGTGGTCCAAGTCTATCTAAATAAACGAATCAAGTTCAATTCAGTTCAATTCTATCTAAATTCATGATTATCATCATTGAATGAAATTTCTATTTATTATTATGATATAAAATAAGTAGTAATCAGTTTTTATTCCTTTTTATTCCTTTATCAAAGATGAATAAAAATAGAATATTCTACTTTATCACTTCTGTAAAAATGGTTCCGTAGCTGATAGGCATGTGTGCTGCAAGGTGGAGCAACAATACAGTGTTAATTTATAACACAGACCACAGACAAGCTGTAAGAATAGCCTACTTCTGGGCAGCTCTGTTCTGGGTTTTGATGACTAAAAGTTGTTAAAGTACAACCAAGGCAGACTCGTAATTTCTATGTACGTTACATCACAGATATTCATGCATTATAAAAATATTCGATATTAATTACAGCAGCAAATGATTCGTGCCGCTTTTCCCATAAGACGAAATGTTAATTCCGGCACGAATTATTTGCTTTTCCTTTTTTTTTTCAAAACGTCCGTACAGCGCCATTTCATGCAGCGGCAGAACGCTCAAACTGTTAGCCACATTTGGTTCCGAATCTACCGCTAGATGACGCTGTAACAGAAGGTCCGTACAGCGCCATTTCATGCAGCGGCAAAACGCTCAAACTGTTAACCAAATTTACTTCCGAATCTACCGCTAGATGGCGCTGTTACAGATCGTCCGTACAGCGCCATTTCATGCAGCGGCAAAACGCTCAAACTGTTAACCAAATGTAGTTCCGAATCTACCGCTAGATGACGCTGTTGCAGAACGTCCATACAGCGCCATTTCATACAGCGGCAAAATGGACAAACTGTTAGCCAAATGTTACCGACAGAGAACCGGTCGGTAACAGCGCCATCTAGCGGTAGATTCGGAACTAAATTTGGCTAACAGTTTGAGCGTCTTGCTACTGCATGAAATGGTGCTGTACAGACATTTAAAAAAAAAAAAAAAGGTGGGAAAGCGGCATGAATCATTTGCTGCTGTAATGAATATCCAATACTCTTGATTTTTCATCAATAAATGTAAATATAATGTGTCAGTGAATGAATAGTGACCCATTAATTTCTGGCAGAATTTACTGAAAATTTATAGGGTTAGAAATTATTTACAGATACTTACGCACGCTCCACGCATGTCTCACTTTTTGTCTGCGCATCATGTTTAGCCAGGAACAGCTCCAATATCATATTTTCGAAATTTTCGAAAATTTACGCCAATTTTCGGCCGTCTGACTTGTCGTCGAGTTGTACTACTGAATTTTCGAAAATTTTCGGGCGTCTGGCTTGATGTTGACTTGTACTACTGATATTTCGGTTACCTCCTTCGACATCATGTTCTCCTAATACAAAGTACGATTTGTCGAAAAATTTTCGAATACGTCGAAAATTGAAAAAGTATTAGGAGAACATGATATCGCAGGAGGTATCCGAATTTCAGTAGTACAAGTCAACATCAAACCAGACGCCCGAAAATTTTCGAAAATTCAGTAGTACAACTCAACGACAAGTCAGACGGTCGAAAATTGGTGAAAGTTGTCGGAAATCTCGAAAAATTGAATTTGTATTAGGAGAACATGACGTCGAAGGAGGTATTCGAATTTCAGTAGTACAAGTCAACATCAAGCCAGACGCCCGAAAATTTTCGAAAATTCAGTAGTACAACTCAACGACAAGTCAGACGGTCGAAAATTGGTGAAAGTTGTCGGAAATCTCGAAAAATTGAATTTGTATTAGGAGAACATGACGTCGAAGGAGGTATTCGAATTTCAGTAGTACAGGGCAACATCAAGCCAGACGCCCGAAAATTTTCGAAAATTCAGTAGTACAACTCGACGACAAGTCAGACGGCCGAAAATTGGCGAAAATTTTCGAAAATATCGAAAAATAGAATTTGTATTAGGAGAACATGATATCAAAGGAGGTATCCGAAATTTCAGTAGCACAAGTCAACATCAAGCCAGACGCCCGAAAATTTTCGAAAATTCAGTAGTACAACTCAACGACAAGTCAGACGGTCGAAAATTGGTGAAAGTTGTCGGAAATCTCGAAAAATTGAATTTGTATTAGGAGAACATGACGTCGAAGGAGGTATTCGAATTTCAGTAGTACAAGTCAACATCAAGCCAGACGCCCGAAAATTTTCGAAAATTCAGTAGTACAACTCAACGACAAGTCAGACGGTCGAAAATTGGTGAAAGTTGTCGGAAATCTCGAAAAATTGAATTTGTATTAGGAGAACATGACGTCGAAGGAGGTATTCGAATTTCAGTAGTACAGGGCAACATCAAGCCAGACGCCCGAAAATTTTCGAAAATTCAGTAGTACAACTCGACGACAAGTCAGACGGCCGAAAATTGGCGAAAATTTTCGAAAATATCGAAAAATAGAATTTGTATTAGAAGAACATGATATCAAAGGAGGTATCCGAAATTTCAGTAGCACAAGTCAACATCAAGCCAGACGCCCGAAAATTTTCGAAAATTCAGTAGTACAACTCGACGACAAGTCAGACGGCCGAAAATTGGCGAAAATTTTCGAAAATTTCGAAAAATAGAATTTGTATTAGGAGAACATGACGTCGAAGGAGGTAACCGAAATATCAGTAGTACAAGTCAACATCAAGCCAGACGTCCGAAAATTTTCGAAAATTCAGTAGTACAACTCAACGACAAGTCAGACGGTCGAAAATTGGTGAAAGTTGTCGGAAATCTCGAAAAATTGAATTTGTATTAGGAGAACATGATATCGAAGGAGGTATCCGAAATTTCAGTAGTACAAGTCAACATCAAGCAAGACGTCCGAAAATTTTCGAAAATTCAGTAGTACAACTCAACGACAAGTCAGACGGTCGAAAATTGGTGAAAGTTGTCGGAAATCTCGAAAAAATTGAATTTGTATTAGGAGAACATGATATCGAAGGAGGTATCCGAAATTTCAGTAGTACAAGTTAACATCAAGCCAGACGCCCGAAAATTTTCGAAAATTCAGTAGTACAACTCGACGACAAGTCAGACGGCCGAAAATTGGCGAAAATTTTCGAAAATTTCGAAAAATAGAATTTGTATTAGGAGAACATGACGTCGAAGGAGGTATTCGAATTTCAGTAGTACAAGTCAACGTCAAGTCAGACGGTCGAAAATTGTGGAAATTCAGTAGTACAACTCAACGACAAGTCAGACGTCCGAGAATTTGCGAAATTTTCAAGAATTGAACTTTGTATTAGGAGAATATGATGTCGAAGGAGCGAAATTCAGTAGTGCAACACAACATCAAGAACTAATGAAAATGTTTGAAGTGGCAGTAGTGAAATTCAATTTTTGAGGATGGGGAATACAGAACACATTAGCTGTGGTAACTAAACACTCTTTATTTTTCACCAATAAAATTACAACTTTATTTATTACCATATATATAACAATTTTAAATGTGTAAGTTGTTACGTGCTATGGCTTCCTTTTGGGAGAACCTGTAACTTAGGCTGAGAACAGACGAGCGGCAACTTGTTCTCGAGGTGGGATACGTGATATCGCAATGGAGAAACAAAAACGTGGTGTTCATTGAGCGTACACGCAGGGTTCAGGATAAATATACTTTATTAATATTAACTGTAATGTACAAAGAAAAAGATGAGTAAATAAGAAAAGAGTTAATTCTAAAACGAAAGGGGATGCTTCTAAGTGTTGACAAAATAAGGGGTAGACTCTAAATGTTGATTAATGAGTGAATAATGAAAGGGGAGTTATAGACAGAGTTTCGAAGGGAGGGCAGTGGCAGTGGCGATGGTTCCCAGTTGACTTCCGGCGATGTTCCTCGTTTTGAATGACGGCATGTGTTGGTCATTCCAACGAGGTTGAAAGTGGCAGGGAAGTAGTGCCATGTTTCTCAATGTGGCAGAGACACGCACCAAAGGTCCAGTAATACCACTACTGGGGGAGACTTTCAAAAGCAAGGCTTGTATTGGAAGCCGGACATTCGTCCGGGGCGCCAAAATTTAGGGGCGCTATTTTGGCTGTAATTGTGAGAGAAATATTGATGTGTTAAATACCCAATTAATAGAAAATTTGCTTTTATTAAATTTGAAATAAAATGATTTGATTTTTATTGAAAAGAAAAAGTATGTGCCTTTATTTAAGCAATTTGTCTTTTTGTCAGGGGCGACGTAACCGCTAGAGCTGGTGCTGTTGATACGATCACCGTTGGTGACACGATCTCCCATAAGGTGGCAGTCTCTCGTCGGTGGTTTACCCAATGATTGTAATCGTCTGTTGATAATCCATGCCAATTAGCTCGATTATTTTATGAAAGATGGTGCTACCAGTCTAAAAACTCACCCCCATGGTTGAAAGAGCATTGTTTTTGGAAAACAAAGGGAAGTAGTATAAAACAAGGGAAACATAATTAATAAACTACGGATGTTTATGCAATTTCTAATTTTTGTGGACGAATTTTAAGAAATTCGAATCAAATAGAATCTTACTTTCCGTGGTACATTAGTAGACTTTTTAGAACTGAAATAAATTGAAACCGTTCTAAATTCTATCATATTTTTTATCCTAGCTTTTTTTTGAAAATTTTTAAATGGCATAATTGCATAAAGATCCGCAGTCTAATTAATTTTCTTGTCATTTAAATTTTGTCTTCCTGTTTTTCCAGTTCTAGTTTGAATTCACCGCAGAATCTTGTAACTTAAATTAATGTTATTATTTGCATTAGAGTGAAAAAAGTGCCATAATTGCATAAAGATCCACAGTTTAATAATAATAACTATTGTCATTTAAATTGTTTCCCTCTTTTGCCAGTTTTAGTTTGAATTCGCCGCAAAGTCTTGTAACTCAAATTAATGTTATATCTCATATTATTTTCATTAGAGTGAAAACTAATATTTTCGAAGGAATACGAAAAACAAAAATTCTACGGTAAAAGGGTGTACGTAGCAACCGCAAGCGAATTTATCTTGTTTATGCATTGTATTTATTATTCATACAACTAATCACATTTATTACACCACAATACACAACGGTACACTTAATAATTTAATCGAATCTAGATCGTAATCGTGGTACAATACTAATAGGTTATTAATGTGGAGGTATAAATAGCACACTTACTTTGACATCGTACGTATATACTCTACGATATACAATTGGTCAAGAATTTCGCGAAATCTTGCACCTATAATAATGGTTTTCTTTCATCTACAAATGTCGTCGCGGCGATACGATTTCTGGCGTCTTAAACAAAAAACATTAACATTCTTCGGTATCTCGTTGAAAATTAAACTGAATAATATAGCTACGTTCGCGTCACCAATATTCCCTGATTGTTTCGCATTGCTCAGGTCATATAAAACAATTAACAATTTTTCCAATCCGTCATACAGTTGCGTGACAACGATAATCGATCTTTCTCCTCCATTTTTCTCTTCTTTGGTCGTTACCGGAAGGATATATTGCTTTTTCGATATCGTGCGTAGCGCAATAATAGTGATTCTCGTCGACAAACGACAAAATACACCGGGCTACTGCGTACCATCGCTTAAACAAATCATTTAATTTTAGAAAAGAAGTATGAAGTACAGGTTCTTTCGGAGGTGAAAGATAGACGAGCCCCGAAACTAAAAAGACAAGGTCTGCAACTTTGTCGTCACACATTTGCATCGCATAACATTCAGGAACGGTTGTTTAGTTTCTTTAAAAAATAAAAAGAAGTAAACAACGAGTCGCGAGGTTCGTCTATCTTCGATCTCGAAAATCGTGCGCACCATTTTGATATTCGACGATGTAAATGCATATTCGAACGTCGCGTGATTCTATAGTGATTTATGATTCTTTGTAAAAAGCTTGGAAGATATGCGGCTTAGTAGAAATCATTCCGAAACGATCGATGATTCTGTCACGATCGTTTCTGCTCGTCGATCGGTCAATGTCTCCGCAACGGTTTGCTTTTCTCTCTAACAGTTTGAATATACGTAACTAATTTCTGTGGATAGCTGATAATATACTCTTTACTTATGCTAAAGCTATTTTAGGTTGGTACATTTTATACACATAATCGTAGCACAGGCGACGGGGACGATGAACGCGTTCGAAAAGATGACACTCGGACAGCGGACGCTTATGCGAGTTTCGCGTGTGTTTATAGACAACTATACAAAAAGAGAGCAGTGAAATAGAACTTTTGATTTCTTCCGCGAATTGCTTCGAGAATCACAGCAACAGCTGCTTATCAATCTCGACGAGCAACCTTCGTTTCGTTAGACCTTGTGCAATCGTAGAGGTATCTCCTTATAAACGCATAAACTCCGCAGTCGTTGATATAATAATAATATTTGAAACGCGATTACTTTACAGGAGTTCTATCGGTTTTAATGAACAACGATTCGGATGTGTCCGCCATCTCAGTTTCTCCGTTTACGTGACCGTTTCTCTACGTTCTCGGTTCGTAGAGAAAGATTCTGTTTCTTTGCTCCCTCTCTTTATCTCTTTCTCTCTATCCAGTCTGAATAGGACTATAATCGTAATAATATTAGGCAAGAAATTATAAATACCAGGGGTGTACGAGAACCCGAAAAGGTAGGGATCTCGATGGTCGGGTCGGGTCGGGAAGACATCGAGATGAGTCGGGTCGAATTCTCAAAAATTTCGGGATTCTCGATTTTATAGAGATTCTCGAAATTATAAGGAGATTCTCGAAATTATAAAGAGATTCTCGAAATTATAAAGAGATTCTCGAAATTATAAAGAGATTCTCGAAATTATAAGGAGATTCTTGAAATTATAAAGAGATTCTCGAAATTATAAAGCGATTCTCAAAATTATAAAGCGATTCTCGAAATTATAAAGCGATTCTCGAAATTATAAAGAGATTCTCGAAATTATAAAGAGATTCTCGAAATTATAAAGAGATTCTCGAAATTATAAGGAGATTCTTGAAATTATAAAGAGATTCTCGAAATTATAAAGCGATTCTCGAAATTATAAAGCGATTCTCGAAATTATAAAGAGATTCTCGAAATTATAAAGAGATTCTCGAAGATTTGAGATTCTCGAAAGTATCGGGATTAGAAAAAAAAGATTCAATGAATAAATTTGATAATGTGGGTTTTCGGAAACGCCTCAAATATCGGAAATCTCATACAGTGACTCCCATTAATATTCGGACGCCTCCAAAAAATGCTAACTTTTTTAATATCACACCATACGATTTGAACTTTTTTGAGAAGCTAGAGCAATTAGTCTACTACATGTTGTGAAAAGGGTTTTTCTCAAAATTTGCAATTCGTCGGAATTGTAAAGAAAACACTAAAAGTTGCGTTTTACAACTTTTTAATGTGGACCTATGCAGCGAATCAATTGTTCTACGTTCCCGAAAAATTGCAAACTACAATTTTTAGTATTTTCTCCGCAATTCCGACAACTTGCAATATTCTTCAAAAATGTTGGTCACGTTGTGCAGCAAACCAATTGTTCTAGCTTCCCAGAAAATTGCAAATCGTAAGGTCCAATATTTAGAAAGTTGTCGTCTTTTAAAGAGTGTCCGAATATTAGTGGGAGTCACTGTACCGCGATTGCTTCTAAAGCGAGTCTCATAACTAGACTGCGGATTTTATGTAGTTATGACAAAAATGGGTAAGCACAATTTAAAGCAGTGGACATATCAAAAAAAGATTTAAAGACATCAGCGCATTGGTTTTAGCTTAATCAGATAATTAAAAGAATAAAGAAATTTTTATTTCACTCCTGTGTCTTCCAATCGATGCAAACATTTTTTATTTTGCATAAAGATCCGCAGTCTACGCATAACAGTAATCGAGTACTGAAAACCCGGAAATTTTTGATAATCCCGATACTTTTGAGCATTTTGAACATTTTCGGGAATCTTGTCTCGACCCGACGCGATGTTTTCGGGTTCTCGCACACCCCTAATAAATACGTTCGAACTGTGGCACTTTCGTTACTAAAAAGCACGACATGGCGAGGAACGTCGATTCGAAGCGACGCGACGCTCGTAAATGTGCCACGTAAACCAAGACTTAAAGTACATGATTCCATACCAGTTCTCTTCGTGATGCACGATTATAGGCTTGCGTTCGCGCGGGTGCTCGAACCGCTCGATACTCGTTAATATTGTAAGTACATAGATACATCGTCGATTATGGTATGTAAAACAATACTTAATTACTTTCCTGCCGAGAGGTCATGGATGCGCTGTTCGGGACCAGAGCTCCTAAGCGAACTTTCGAGATCCTTTAGGAATTTAACCATATTGCAATTTCTCGTCGAACTAGTAACAAAATATCTTTATTTTCATCGCTAAACAATTCCGAGGTTTCAATCAGAATTATTAAGTCAGATTCGGTTAGGGGCGGAATAAATTCGGGATACTTTACGGTTTCTCGAATTGACGTTGAAAGATTTTATTCGGATTTTAAACGAGACTTACGACACTTCTTAGACCGGAATAATATTGACTTGAGATGGAGAAACATTTATCCAATTAACATAAGTAGTATTTCGACGAATACTAGTACTAATGAGAAATTATCGTTCTATACACTTCTTTGAATATTCATTAAATATATTTGCACTTACGTTTTACACCGGTATCGTACCATATTTAACTTTGTTACGAAAACAAAATATCTTCGGTGTGCATAATTAATGTACGAAATCATTTTTTTCCGTAATCCTGATTTGTATGAAATACTTAGCGCAAACGTTACATTGTTCAAACGTTTGCAATATAAATGCAAAATAAATTGAAAATCAAACAATAATATTAATTATTACTATGACCTTGATTCGAATAAATTGATGTCCATCTCTGTCATTATCAAACGTCTTCATAAGAGAATAAAAGGACGAACGTAATATTTTTAAAATAAACACACTCTTTACGAATCTATTGTTTCGTGTACACTGATGCAAGTAGTTCAAAACGTCATTTTGGAAGAGCAGTTACTCGTCACAAGTATCTGTCACAATTAGGAACTTATTTTTTAACGCTTTCGCTATCGATCACAATTGTCCATTACATTATCTGTTACACCGTATATTCGTACAATATTGTTCTGCAACTTTTAATACGAAATATTCAATCACATCTAAAATATTCCTTCGAAGTTTAAAAAGCCATATCGGGGGAACAAATAAAGTGTAAATAAAAATAATCCAAGTAACAGAATTATTGAAAATTTGTTCTTTAAAACTGTTATTCTGGTAATTCGATGCTCTAGACCTGCATCAAAATAAATTATTTAGTTCACAACAATCACGTCACTGCATTCGAAAATAGTAAAAATGTATCTCGGTGTTGGACAGTGTCGTAGCGAAAGGGTTAAGCGCAATAAACATCGTCAATTGTCAATCACACGGTTGGCAGTATTTAATGATAATGTTCGCGTGATAGTGTGTAAAATGACCAGCATCATCGGAGCATGTTTATTGTCGACGTGATAGACGGATGGCGAAAGAACAATCCCGATCGATTGGAAGATCGACTACTTTTCATCGATTATTTTTCACAGAATTTTCGTTTGAGATTTCCCGTCGAGCCGCGAGGAAATTACCAAACAAAATGAATACTCTTCTTTACACCCCGAATCAGGAGAATCGTGACATCGTGATAAATGGAATTACGTTTCAATCGTCGTGATTACGATAATTTGCGACGGTAATTACGACATCACCCCCATCGCGATAAGCGAAATAACCGATGACTTCTTCGTTTAAATGACGCTTCATCTTCTTCTTCTATTTCTCGACACATTTCGGACTTAGCCTCTATTTCTCTTTAATGATCCGTATACCTATTTCCTAATACCACTACTACCGATAATAATACTACTAATAATAATACCAACTAGAAACAAAATCTTAATAATTTATATAGAAAATGTACAAGAAAATCTACATTCAACGTACGCGTATATCTTTATATAAATGTGATCGATCCGCGGTTATTCGAAACGAATGACGGGGGGGGGGGGTAGAATAAATAAATAAAAGAAGAAAAGTAAGACGAAGGATGTAATGCGTGCGACAAAAAAAAAATAAAAGAAAGATGGGAAAGGAAAAAAAGACGGAGCTGCTCGAGAATATCTGTGAAAACCTCCATTAACTAATTGAAATCGATGGCACGGTGGCAACGAGGGTATCCGACAATTTTCAGGAACAATTCACGAAACTAAAGAATCTCCGATGTACTCGATTTAAACAGAGCGAGTTGTCACAAGAAAATTCGGCGTGTCCGTTATGCCGTTTAACATTAAACATTATTTTATAGTATCGTATGCCTCCATTCACTTTGTAGCTTACAGTCTCAATTAAAAACTAACAAAGGTTCCGCTATAAAAACTTGTTTGTCCGTTTACTCGACTCGTCTAGCGAATTTACAAAATAATATATAGTTTGTACAGTATTAACAAAAACATGTTCACACACTGTTTTTAATAGACTTGATTCGAACAGATCAAACGGAAATGAGGTGAGCAAGTCTTTTGCTGAATGAAATCATAAGTTCGATTGATTTGCACAAGCAATGGAGAAAATTTTCATCGTAATTCTATTCGAAACGACTGAATTTTCCAGTTCAATTGTATATAAATAGACGGCGGATCTTTATGGAAAATGAAAATCTTCAAAGAGAAATGTTTTGTCTCTCTGAACATATTTTTTAATTCGTCTAATGCTTTGAATGTTTCAACACTAAACCTACCGAGCACTAAAAGCGACTAAAATGTCTTCGCTTTGCGAAAGGTACAAGGCTCTATCTATTTAGATTCTGTGCAATGTTTATTACAATATGTGCGTGAGTAAAGAAATCTATCGAATTAATTTTCATGTAGTTTTCAACCAACTTCATAGTTTCAATAATAATTGTGAAATGAAAAATATGAAACCGGTCATGTGACCGGCAGTGGTAGGTTTAGTGTTAACTTACACCTATTCATTTTTGTCATAAACGCATAAAATCCGCAGTCAATATATAAATGATGTGCTCGTTATAGAAATTCGTTAAACAAATGGAAGATGCGTGTAACACTGGGACGGAGAAACAAGTTCTTATCGAGTATGTACAGTGCTATAATATTCGTAATTTTCGTTAGAAATAACGTCGTCGTCGTCGATTTTTCGTAGAAACGGTGTGTTTCGGGTTCTCGTTTTCTTTCATGCTCGAAGAATTCTCTAGCATTAATAAATTTTTATAAATACCTCCCCGATTAAAGCTTCAGTTCGAATGGGAAGAATGAAAGCATTGCGAATTGACCCAACGATACTCGTTCGATCGTGGTTGGTACTCGAATTAATAACATACCAGCAGTAACAAACTATGAAAATCACGCATTTGTACGAAACGGCAGTTACAACTGATATGCGATACAACTAATTCTAGTTTGCTATCCAATACTGCACATTCGATCCATATCAGTACATATAGTGGAATACATTCTTATCAATTTGTTTCTTATATTTGAGCAAAAGGGGACTAAAACGGTCAAATTTCGAGAAATGAAAATAGAAACACGCTGACTGGCAACCTTAGTGTCTGCACGAAAGTCCAGTGGAACAATGAACAATTGAACAATTTTTGGATTCAGCGTTTCACGCGAGTGAACAGAACCGCCGTTCAATCGTTTAGTTCGCGTCACAATAGGAATAAAATTAGAATAAAAATGGTAAATCCGTAGGAAGTGTATAATTTATATCGATATAAACTCTACGTCTAATTTAGTACAAGATATTGCATTTTCGGCTCGATGAAATGCACGTGGGACGTCTACTTGGCAATAGAAACGTTCTTCGTTCTTGAATTTCGAACATTCTTTTCTCTCGTAGGATATGAAATTGTAAAAAGTATTAAATCGGGGCACTTTGTGTGTAATCAGGTTTCTTTCACGTATTTAGCTATACAAGTCATCGAAAAGATTATCGTGAAAATGCAATAATGATCAATTTTCTGTGAAATATTTCCATGTAACGTTTATAATGTAATGTTAAAGCGACGATGATAATGAAATCGCTTCAACCCTAATTTTCGAACCTTGATCATGAACATGTACAGAAAGTTTAGTTTTGAGAAATATCAAATGTACATATTTAAACCATTCAAATATCTTAACATTTGTGCGTTATTAATTTAGAATATGTTTCTGTACGGCATACTGACAATTACAAAATATTCTAACAACCGTCTTATTAACGTTCAATACTAATGGCGCTTGTTACACTAGTATGTTAAAAGAATTTGTAAAATCGTCACGCGAATCATTCTAAACTTTCATTCTTTTCTCTCCGTTTTCATAGGTCAAGAATAAATATTTGTACCAAATTGTACACTTGGTTTTACAAGCGAAACTAAAATAAATAATTATCAATCGATTAGCTTCCAGTCGAGATTTATAAAACAACAGCAGATTCAATCTAAAAATTGTTTGCAACGAAAATAGGAACAGAATGATGTACGTCCACGTGAACGCTTGATCTTTAAAGAGCTTTCCCTCGTTGCGCTTAATTGGAACTGTTGCTGTTCGAGTATTATTTATACACGATCGAGTACCCACATGCATTTCACATCGTATGCGTTCGATATACTTATTGTTAATCTTAGGACGTCGTTGAGTATTTCGTGCAAAATTGTGGGTATGCGAGAGTACATACAGCTATTGGCAGTTTGATAATGAACGTGCACCTTTCTACAAATACGAGAGTAAAGGTTTTTCAATTCTATTTCTCTATTTCTCTCTGTTCTGTCCTCTTCCGTTCTCTCTTTATATTTCTATCTTTCTCTCCCACCCTTTCTCTCTCTCTTCCTCTCATTCTCTCGTTTTCTTTCTTTCTCTCGCGCTCTCTCTCTCTCTCTCACACACACACAAGCGCGCGCGCGCACACACATACACGGACACGTCCACTCGCTCTTGCCCTCTCTTTCTCGCTTTTTACTCTCTATTTTCTCTTCTCTCTTCGTCTATCTTCCTTGGCATGCCGCGAATTAGCTCGATGACACATGATCTCGCTCTTCGCTGGAAACGTCGCATTCGGCGGTGCCATTCGTTGCGCCATTCGATGACGATCGACCTTTGCGTCACTGTCAATCCACCTTGACTGCCGCCATCGCTCTCTTGGCCAAGAATCAAATACAATCTGGAACAAATTCGTTTGCATCGTTACATTTTACAATACTGGAACTGGAACTGTAAAACGGGAACTGCACGATCTAAGAATAACGAATATCCACCATTAGGGATGGGATCAAGTTTAATATTTACTCACGAATCCGAGTCAAGTTCGATAACCAAGTTTCATTTCATGGGTTTCGATTACTACTTAAAAGCAATAAAAGTTTCAATGATTATACTTGAAAAGTATTCATTGTATACAAGCAGTTATCGAACCTCGGAATGAGTACTTACAAGCTTCGAAAAGATACTTAAAAATACTTCGATGTTGAAAGTAATCGAAACTTTCACAAGTAGTACTCGAATCTTGGAAATCAAAACTTTTAAGCACTTTCTTTATTAAATTTGTAACTATTTAAGAATAATATTCCATTTATAATACTTGGTTTTATCCTATTTCTTTTTTTATCCATGATATTTCCTGCTTTTGAAGAAACTCTTTCTGGAGGTCCAGAAGTGGCCATTATACAAAGATAGTCACGTGCAATTTTTGATAAAATGGGGTACTTGATTGAATTTTCACGTCAAAATAATAACGGGTCTTCTTTGCGTTCTACATATTGTGATTTTAGATAATATTCCACTTCTAACACAGCAGACGATCAGATAGGTATCGTATTATTTGTAATTGCTATTTCATTGTCAAAGGACGACCAAATTGATAATTCGCTATTGCGCTGACTTTCGGATATCTGCGTCTGTGAACTATCACATATTGTAGATGAATTATCATTATTAATATAATTAGTGGCTATATATCAGTGAAGGCATCCCGTGCTCGAGGGATAGATTCATCTTTAGAAAAAGCTAATGTTTTGAATCGTGGATCCAATAATGCAATTAACATATACAAATGATTGTTCTCGACATCACCTAGATAATGTTCGATATGATATATCAGAGAGAGAGAGAGAGAGAGAGAGAGAGTACATTCCAAACTACAATCATCGGTACAAGCATGGAAAATTATGAGACTCCGTTTTCTCTCTCATCTCCACAGCGTGTTTACAAAAAAAAAGAAGTAAACGGTACCACGGAGCGTGCAAGAATACGGAAATTCGTTACGATATTCATAAAAATTTCGAAAGTTTCGAAACTGTTCGACCAAGATTCGAGTTTACTTGCAAGTATTATTTACGTTTACCACAGTACTTCTAAAGGGTTCCAAACTGTCTGGCAAAGGTTCGAGTATACTTGGGAATACTATAATATTTTTTTTCTCGAACTACTTATAGAGAGATCGAATTCCACCAATCAAGGTTCGAACCTGTTTGCGAGGTACTTGATCCCATCCCTATCCACCATTGATCCAATTACAAAACTTCTTTATTTTTTATTATTTTTTCTATGGCACTTTCGCCTACTTATTTGTGGCACTTTTCTAAGAAAAACGAATATCTATTACTGATCCATTTACAAAACTTCTTGGTTTTTTGTGGGACTTTTTCTCGCCGACTTATGTGTGGCATTTTTCTGATTGAAATGACACTAAACATGAAACAACATTGAGTACTACACGCAAAAGGCAAGTTTTTCTCAAAGAAAAGGAACGAACCGTTCGTGAAAAACATTTGTGAAACCATTTAACATTTGCGAAATGATGTTCGAGCTTGCAATCTCGATGTCTATCGAATGCGAGAGATTCGCCGCAGAGGGCGAAAGGAATAGTGTGGAGTACTGTGAAGTAGATACTCGAGGCGCACTCAAGTGACAGACTTGAAGATGCAAGATGTCACATCAGTTTTTCGGCACTTGTTACAAGGCCGTATTGCATGTAACGCTGTTTAAAAACCTGCCTGTCGATAACATGGATACAGTGTCAAGAGGTTTAGGATGGTGTTGACAGTCGAGTGTGTGTTTCATGGCAATCAGAGGAGAGCTGCATAGAGGACGAATTTTCACTAGATCCAAGCATTATTTCGACACAGATACAGTCAAATAATTATTTCAGTCAGAAATCACGATAACTTCAACGCGAAAAGCTACTATGTTTCACTTCTGATTAAACTGCGGATATTTATGCAATTTTCAACTTTTGTGAACGAATTTTAAGAAAGTGGAATAAAATAGAATCTCATTTCCAGTGGTAGTAGTCTTTGCAGATCCGAAATAAATAAAAATTGTACTAAATTCTGTCGATGTTTATAATCCACCTTTTTCTTGAACATTTTCAGAAGCCATAAATGCATAAAGTTCCGCAGTCTACATCTCTCTCTCTCTCTCTCTCTGATCAAATAAAAATATACTATAATTATAACATATTCCATATTATGGGTAAACTTTACTTTACCGGGGCCAAAATTTGTGCCTTTCTCCTACAAATTATGATGTATTTGGTATGTAATCCAGTAGATTTGTGCCCGGGGAGGCAGCAGATCAAAGTTTCGATCCTGTAGGATCAATGGTTCAGGAATTATGCTTGCTTAAAGTTGAGCAATCTGCCGTGTTTTTGACAGGTAAGGGCGCCGCCATATTAGTTTGTAGTGACGACCGCAAGCCGCTTACCGAGCAGAACCGCCTAATCACCAACCAACTCGGTAAGCGGCTCGCGACCGTCACTACCAATATGGCGGCGCCCTTACCTGTTAAAAACACTGCAGATTGGTCAACTTTAAGCATGCATAACTCCTTAACCATTGATCCTACAGGATCAAAACTTCGATCTGCAGCCGCCAGATCTACTGAATTACATACCAAATACATAATAATTTATAGGAGAAAGGCACAAATTTTGAGTCCGGTAAAGTAAAGAGCAGCCCATATTATTTTTTGGCTCACATAACAGTAGGTGACAAACCAAACATTAATAAAATGTCAGTATGTGATGTCAAAAATAATGTTGCTTCGTGTAAAACTTACTTGTTCGGCTTGATCTTCGGGCACCTGCAAACCAAGTCCGTTGAATGCACGTACAAGAATACGTCGCCACGACGAATCCTCGAATTTGGAGCCTTTTTGAAGATGTAGTCAATGTTCAAGGTGAATCGTGTCCAAACTGACCCGGATACGCTTGTTTCACTCGGGGAGCCATCGTTCTTTTTGTGCCTGTCTGTTATTCTACCCAGAACAGCTATGAACAGAATTAAACAATTCAATCATTTCATTAATCTCCAACAATTTCACTTGTTCAACTACATTTCAGAAATTGCTGACTTTCTAATATTTTCATTCAGGGGACTTCAATAAATAATTATAAAAATATTCGATCACATTTCAAAAGTGTATAATTTTCTTAAAATCGAACCAAATTAGGTTAGATTTTCTGACGTGTCAGAAGAATTGCTATTCTTTGGAATTACGAAGGAAAAAGTGAATCTTTGCAACTTCCTTCACTTGAGCCTGTAGCCAAAAAATCTCAACTTATTTGTAATCAATAAAGCTGCTGGCGAAGTTGTTCTTGAAGTCGTTCCCTAATTTAGAGAATTTTGTTTACTTGTTGCAGTGGCCAAACAGCATTACTTCAATTACAATTAACGAGGCACGATTTAATAGGAGATCATCCCGACTTGAAACAAGAATTTCAAAGATTTTTCTCCTTCGGTATGAAGACATAAAAGGCAGTCGCGTTCCACCTGTAATCGTTTCGATTGCGAACGTGGAAGTGCTGATGCCACTTACGGCGATGCGATGGAAGTTATGTTAGGCGGTAATGCAGTGGAGATACTTGTAATCATTTCACTTCTGATCCCGAATCAAAAACTAGTAATGCCATTAGCGGTTGCAGAGTGTATAAATCGCGAAGGTGAGCCCCGCCATAACAAATTGCGCCCATTCTACATGTGACCGCAAATGGTAACAAGTTGTTTCATAAACCATCGCTTTTTCCGTGTGTTTTTAAACGACCCCGGAAAAATATACAGATAGATACAAGCTTCGTTAAAAATATTCACTATATGTATTTCCTAAAAATATTTAAATATAGGTTCACTAAAATGAATTTGTTCATCTTTCAAGAATTCTTGTATAATAGTGAGTCTATGGAACAAATGTGTCGAATTTTAATTTCTTGTATAAATAAATTGATTTCTACAATTATGTTTCTTAGTTTTTCAAACTTACCATAATCTCTTTTGCAGTATTTCATCAGATTTAATCTCTTAGTGTTGGCTCGACACTTTCCACATCGTTCTGTAACAAGATAAAGTAGTTGTGTTAAAAGCATTCATACTCAAATCTGGAAAATTTGGTAAATTTTCCACGTTCGGCTCGATCGGCGAGATCACAAAATAATAGAACTACACGATCTAAGACACAGCACGGACCCGAACGTTTTTCTTATCGTTAGATCACGACTTTACTGTACTGCTTTCCTTTCACTGTTCGTATATTACAATAAGGAAATAAATGGACAGATTTTATGACAATTGTTTGTATAAATGGAAGACAAACATTTACATTGAAGACAAAAATATTCGCTGGAAAATTAATGTAATAAATAAATAACTGATAGTTGAATATGTACACTAGACTGCGGATCTTTATGCAAAATAAAAATGTTCTGCATTGATTGTGGAAAGCAAGAATAAAATAAAAATTAATTTCATCCCTTACCGACTTTGATACATTAAAACAAAACGTTACAATATTCTTAAATTTTTCTAATCCTTCACCAGTTTTTTATTTCACGCGATCAATTTCTTCATAAATGCATAAATACCCGCAGTCTAATGATCACGATGTTTCAATTTAATAACACAGATTTTTCTAGCACAAGGACAGTTTTCTTACGTTCGAAACCCGGCGTCTTTGTACATCCTTTTGCTAACACGTAATATGTACGTACTGTCTAGCATCGGTGACAGCATTGATTGCATTCGCCCATTTATTATGTAGTCTCGCTCTGTCCGTGGGTCTGACCCCTCACACGTTTCACAACGTCTCTATTCCGCGTTGCTAACAAGGGACAATGGCAATAATAAAAAATGGAGAGCTTGGATTCTCGTATTCGATACGGAAGTCGGTAAATGGTCCCCTATACACGAGAAAACGTTCGATTTCTTTTACACCCTGCGAATTACTAGATCACCTCGTTGGAAATGAAAATGTCTGCTCCTTTTTTTTTTTTAAATAAAATGTATTATTAAATTGGTACTGCATTGGAATAGTAACTTTAAAATGTTATGCAACTTGACTTACACACTTCATTAAATTGTAGTGAAATTATTTTAAAGCCAGATCAAGCAGTAAATCAGTGTTAGGAACAATGTCTCGTAATTATCAAGTGCAGAAAGCTGATTATTCAACAACATCGAAAAACGTGATTGCAAAACATATGGCCTTAGTGTCGGGTCAAATCGACACCAACCATGCACATAGACCATAAAATCGGTTCTACGACCTGACGCCGTTAATCCGTAAAATATACGACACGCGTCCTTCATGAAGATTATTAGTTACGGTCAGGGTAAGAATCACTGGACTGAAACGTATTCTAGAGAAAATTAATTGCGCGACTTCGAGACGAGCACGCGTTATACGCTGACCGTGCCGTTTCAGATAATAGATGGACACCGTTGGCCAAATCCGTGCTGTCCAAGCTTTACTCGCGAGTAAATTGGGCTTCTCCTACTCTCCCATCATTGTCAAGGTAACCAACATACTAACAATGGGATTTTCGCAAAATTCCACTTTTTGTGAAACCCCCTTTTGTTGGACACCTCCATAAAGACGTCAGACAACTTTTTTACTTATACATTGTATTTATATCTGTCCTTTGTATATTTATATTATTGTATATTTATAATACATGTTCATGTTTATGTTTTATATGTTCATGTTTTTTATAATATGTTATATGTATTAATTATTAATTATTGTATATTTATAATATGTTCACACACACACACACACACACACACACACATGTTTCTAGGAACTCAATAAAAACGTCGGACAATTTTTTTACTTGTAAATGTATAAATGTTTATAATATATTCATGTTTCTAGGAAAAGATTCTTTTTATTGTATAAAACATCTTTTTCTAGTTTGCGGATCTTTCTATCTACGAAAATAATAAACTTAGTCGATTTTCCTGCTTCACGCGAGAATCTCCCTTTAATCCGTTTATAATTCTGAAGAATTGATCAAAAAATATGCGACGCACTCTCAATCTGGCCGGGTGCGAGGCCTTAATGTCCGACGTAAATTAATCTCCCATGTCGCGACAGTGTTTTCTTTGGCGAGAACTGTCGACCGAAAAACGAATTTCATAAATTTCCACGAAGGTACAGCGCTCTTTTAGACGTCAAAGAAAACAGTGGCCAAGCAATAAGGATGTCGGTCGTACATCCACCCACGTCTTTCCATATTTTATACATCACGTGGCGACTTCGTGTTCGAGCTTCTTAAATTTTCATCTTCGGCCTAATGACGCGGGCGTGTGCTCTCTAGATACTTACTTGGATATTAATTGCAGAAAGCAACAGAAAATATTTGTACAATTTATGTTTGGTAAATTTGGAAAAATCAAGATTATATTAAATTCTATCGTGAATGGTTTTAGTAAATTCAATGTAGCATATTCATACGATACAGTTAAATAAGTTTAATTACAATGATTTGAAAGATTTCTTTCCATCAAAACACAAGAAGACTGTATGTATACGAATAAAGAAAATTGATGAATTAATATAAATTCGTTCTTCGACATTCTTTTATGACGAATGCACTAACACAAGAACTACCAGACCAGTCAAAACGACTGTTTTTACAATTTCATTTTAAAATTCTTACTTCATGTTACATTTTTTCTCGCAATGATGTAATGACTTTTACAGCGATAACTAAATGAGTAATACATACAATGAATTTTATTTTTGTTTGATCTATTCGGAATCAAAATAATTTTGTATCATGGCTACTTATACCAATACCACTCATTTTGATTGGTACTTCTCTAAGTGGAATAGGACCTAATTCTTGTTTATGTAACAATATTTTACTAGTCCTAAAAATAGCAAACCAATTGAAAATCTCTGAATTGTTGTAAAAAGTGAACAATATACCAATGGAATGTTCTGATATCGAGGATGGGGGAATTGTATGAGCATGAAGAAAGTAAATCAGAAAAAAATGAAATTGAACTTTACAGTGATAATAGTAATAAATAGGGTAAATGTTACGTTTAGGGAAGGTTAAATAGTAACAATGAGATTATAGAGACAAAGAAAATGTTCAGGGGTCTAGAGAAACTGAATCAAAAAACATTTAGTATTTACGTAAAAGAAGACGTGTTTGTGTGCCTTCAAGTTCTGAAGACGAAAATGAAAGTATACAAGATCCAGTTGGAAAAAATAAAAGGAGGGTCTAAAACTGGAAGATTACCACTACATAATATTTTCAAAGACATATTCGGCTCCATATTCCTTTTGTAAGACGTTAATAAATCAATAAATACGAAAATATTTTATTATTACACATTTTTAAAGACCAGTCATTTTGACTGGTTTCGGTAGAACTACAGTGGCCGAAATTTCTATAAAGTCACTGTGTTTTGTGCCCGTGCGAAATCAATACGGGCCGGTTTATGTACTTCTTTAAGGCCTGGTTACGTTGTATTTTTGTCCAGAAGAATTTGAAAGTTGTTGCACACGTCTTGTTGTTACTGGGAGCTCCAATTCAGCACGAAATTGTGCTGCATTTTTCCTTTCCCTAGCTGCAGACCTCATTAATATTGAATGTTGTCTCTTTGACTATTTTTTATTACTACCTTTAAGATGATTTTTTCCGTAATTTTCACGTAAATTTATATAATTATTAATCACAGTATATGACCGATTAGTTTTCTTAGCAATTGCGCGATTAGAGCAGCCCATATCTTTATAAGCATCGATTGATGCTTTTTCTTCACTTGTTAGTACTTTTCCTCTCGGCATTCTCATACACGTGAATCAAATTATAACAAACAGGATTTCTGTGAGTTCTAAAACTAATATTTTTAGAATATTCGCAGTTTTCCGTACTTCTCTGCTCAGAATACAGAGAAACACTAAGTGACTTTATAGAAACTTCGCACTTGTGTTCTGCACCACACAGAAAAAAATCAAAACAAACGTAAATAGTAAACATAACGGTCTATACATAGAGTACGCAGTCCCTCTATCCGAGTGTCTACAAGGCACAAGACCAGATACGATAAATAAAACAAAATGGTGATATTTTTAAAATATCTATAAAAAAGAAGATGACTTTATAGAAATTTCAGCCACTGTAGCTTCGTCTTAACCTCGGTAGTTCTGGTGTTAATCGAGTGGTTTGCCAGTGAAATGTTAAGAAACGGAAAGGTGGTTAGTGGATTTGGTCTACAAAGGACTCATATTTGGAACACTGTGCATAATTCGCCGGTAAAGTGGTCGATCAAAAGCGGATTGCCGACAAACGCTTGAAAACCGAACCTGTCAGCTCGTGAGAAGAACAGGAAAACCGCAAACAGTTGTATTTGCATGTTTCATGCTGTTTTAATGAACCGTGGCCCTGCAGGTCGATAATAGAAACCGTACAACGCACCGAATCCCCCGAACTACGAATCCAAACTGCACGCAACCGGTGCACACACGCCTCCGATCGGATCCGCTTCGCTTTTGCTCGTCCGTTGGCTAACCGAATTAAATGTAATTTGAATTTCGATTGAAATTCAATCGATGCCCCGTTGGTCCACGGCCGGCGCGGCGGGTTATCCAATAAAAAAAAAATGATGAAAATTCCGGGGAACGTAGGCACGTACTACGTCCGTCGAACGGGCCTGTCTCAGGCAATTTCGAAAATTCGAGAGAAAAGGGAACGTAAACATTGCTTGATCCGATCATCCCCTTCCGCTTGTTAACGTTTGAACGTCGACTGTTCCATTCGCCGTTCGGAATTCCGGCAAGTAGAATTATCTTGCGAAATTATGCAGGTCGCGATTCTTAAACATTTTATCAATATTAGGTAATTGCACAGGTTCAATTTTCCTCCTCGCTGAGAACGAGGAAGAGAATGAAATAAAATTGATTTTTGGATCAGTACATTGTCTGAATAATTTAATTCAACCCTTATGTAGCCAACCGAAATGTATAGATTATTTAAAACCGTCTGTATTGAACATATTTGCATAAATTCTCATTTTAAGACTACAAATTAGTATATCAACGAGCAAACGATGGACATTCAGAGGAATTTTGTAATATTTTTAGGGGAACGTAAACGGATACCCGGTTGGCTACACAAGTGTTAACATTTTGTGGGTACTTGATACGAGTATCTCCGCGAGAAATGACTTTAAATAAAAATTAACAGGGTTTTCTTTATAGATCACAGAAGTAACAGACAGTAGTAGAGAATTGCGAGAAATACGGACCGAAGTAAACATCGTACTTGTACGACTACACTCTAGAATCCGATCAAGGGGTTATCAAGCTGGCATCTAACGAAAAAAAAAGTTTCATGTCCGATATATTCTTACAAATCGATGGAGAATCCGATGATTCGATTTACTCTTCCGTTTCCTATCTGAATAATGAGAATAATGTTTTACAAGAACGTAATGTGTAAACATGCCGCGTAATCCGATTTCAGGTCGGGTATATCAGTGTGATCCTCTACGAATCCAATTACAAAACTTTCTTCTGCAGCGCGGTCCGTGTTTACACGCGAGGTCACACAAAATAGTGGAACTACACGATCTAAGAAATAGCACGGACCCGTGAGGATCAAGATTTTACTGTATACCGTACTCCGCCGAATATACTTGTTGCAATCTTAAAAATTACTCTTCCTTTAATATTTGAAAATGTGGGCGCGTGGTGATTACGTTTCACAGTCGCGGGCTTGACGAGCTTTTCCATTTTGTAGTACACGGACCGTTCGGGACAACCGTCCCTGGAAACCGTCCCTGCGGGATAATTCGGAGGCAAACAGTTCCTTAATCCAGATATTCCTGCGACACGGGACGGGTGGAAAAATTTGGTAGGCAGGACCCGCCGTCATTGGACCAATTAACTGAATTACGAAATGGGGAAAAATGCGAGTGGAAAGCGAGCCAGATGTATGTCTGCCGGGTCCGGTCGGCATGAATCGATCGTGATGGCAGATACCTCAGACCATAATCCGTTTAATTCCCGGCTAACGAGACGTCCTTTGTGTCGATTAACCCGTGCTAATCCGCATCAACCGAACGAGCAATAGGTTTGCCATCGAACGTATCCAAACCGTAAGGTCTGCCTTTCTGATCAAGCAATCTGATCGATCGGATAGATGCGACTCGAAACTGGTTTCCGTTGCTCTCTTCGCCGCAACGAGTCCGACGGTATATTGCAATCACCGTGCAAACCACCTAAACCCCAATGTTAAAGGCCAAAAGTCAGTGGCGAGCGTCAGTCGCGTCAGTTCGTGCCCGAGAGGTGGTTTTGGTATTTTGTTCGTCGGACAATGCACCTCAAGCTGGTAATAATGAAAACAAATCCTTCCGTTGGTACATTCTACCAAATTTCCAATTGACAGACAATATCGTCAAATGGATATTCACAATTTATATTGATATTGAAGCTCTTCTAGAAATGTTGGGATATACTTATAACTTTTGGGATATAAATAATGTATACTTGTTGATGCATTTTACTAAATTTCCAAGTTGACAGACCTACAACGTCGTCAAATGTATATTCACATTTTATATTGATATTGAAGTTCTTCTAGAAACGTTGGAAACTATACTTATAACTTTTGGGATATAAATAATGAAAACAAATCCTTCTTGTGGTACATTCTATCAAATTTTCAATTCGACAGACCTACAACGTCGTCAAATGTATGTATTCACAATTTATATTGATACTGAAGTTCTTCTATAAACGTTGGGAACTATACTAATAACTTTTGGGATATAAATAATGTACACAAATCCTTCTGTTGGTACATTCTACCAAATTTTCAATATTTGACAGACCGTGTTGCATATAATGTCGCCAAATGTATATTAATTGTCAATTTATATTAATATTGAAGTTCTTCTATAAACGATGGAAACTACAGTGACTCGAATTAATATATTCGGACGCTCTAAAAAGGACGATAATTTGTTTAATATTGTACTATACGATTTGAACTTTTTTGGGAAGCTAGAGAGCAATTAGTTTACTTTAATTTAGAATCTTACATCTTTCAATGCCTGTCGCTTTTCCCCGCATCAACCGATTTCGATGAAACTTTCACAGTGCATATAATTGACAAAGATCTACAAAACGTATTTCTTAAATTTTCAATATAGGCCAGAGTTGTGCAGAATTACAATTGAATTACTCCAGGAATTATAATTACAAAGTAATTAAATTACATTGTAATTCAGTCATATTGTAATTTATAATTCAGATCTTACTTCAATTAAATTACAATGTAATTCATAATCGCAATTGGAGTACACTTACTACTTACAAATTACTTTGTAATTAAATTACAATGTAATTCGTAATTGCAATTGGAGTACAATTATAAAATAGCGTTACGTATTGTGAAGAAGGACGAGGAATAAAAACTACGCCGCATAGACAGCAAACAAGTATATGAAAGAAAAACATAAAAATATATCGCACTTCTTCAAAGTTCTGGGCTATAATTTGGACAGCTGTATTTTCATTATATTGTATTTCAATTACACATCTGATTAAAATACATAGCAATTGAATTAATTGAAAGGTTTGAATTATGTAATTCACTTACGACGTAGTTGAATTACTATATAATTGAATTACAATGTAAATGTGTAATTGAATTACAATATGTAATTGAATTAGCACTACTCTGATATGGGTCCACATAAAAAAGTTGTAAACTGTAACTTTTAGTATTTTTTCTACAATCCCGATCAATTGCAATTTTTGAAAAAAATTTCTTTTCAAATCCTGTGGTAAACTAATTGCTCTAGCTTCCCAAAAAAGTTAAAATCGTACGGTACAATATTAAAAAAGTTATCGTCGTTTTTAGAGCGTCTGAATATTAATTCGAGTCACTGTACATTTATAATTTTTGGGATATAATTTGACAGATTGATACTTTGACAAACCTACAATGTCGTCAAATATATATTTTCAGATTAGATTATTTAATATGGAAGTTCTTCTATAAACGTTGGAAACTATAATTATAAATTAAATCGTTTTGTTTTAATAACGACCCAGGATCTCGACAAGTTTTATTACCAATTCTAAGCAGAAGATTTTGTACACGTGTGCGCGATGCATGTATATACATATTTAATCCATTTGATTAGTCAAAGGGATCAGTTACCATGCTTATTAAGATATTATGGTAAGCTTCAAATCTTCTCTTATCTCGTATAAAATCGGGACACGTTTAATACGTACTAATATTATCATAATAATAGTCTGACTACTTCTATTCTCGTGAATTCGCCGCAGATTAAGGAACGAATAATTTATCGACGTAATAAAAGCTGAATAATCACCGACGAATACAGTCTTGACGGTATTATTAATGAAACCTCTACATCTACTTAGCATGTCTTAATGGAGCACTCTGTGTGCATATATTAGTACAATATGTGACGCCTCTGGCTTTCTCATTAAAATCCGCTTTGTGGATCTAAGGTAGCGTAATCAGAACACCGGTAGAGAATGCTCAATCTTGCTCGTGATTAGACATCATCTTGAATAAATGCGGCAAACGGGCTGTGTAGTTAGCATTGGGTGATTAGGATGCCCCTCATCATCTAAATTGATCTTGATGTACAGAAAGATTTTGCGAATATTTTATCGAAGGTTGTGTGCGATCTTCGACACTGTAGCACCTGGCAAATATCAATAGCAAAACGTTATCAAAAAATATATATAAAGTTATTATAAAACTCTAAAATATTATATAATTCTGCTATTCATCAACAAAAACATTAAAGAAGTTTTAGGTGGAAATTGAGGTGCCCGGTTATTGATATAATTAATCATTGACAATTACCCGGTTAATGGCGACAGGTGAATTTTTATGGAGTCTACGCAGAGATGAAATTAACGTTCTCGAGGTAATGAAATTTCGGTTCTTTCACGGTGAGATCGTTTTTCACTTTTTCGTAGGCCGCTCTTAGCGCTTGCATAGAGAATGCACGCGAGGTGTACTCACGACCGTAAAGTAACGTCTTAATTATAAAAGGGTATGCCTTACGAGGCGCCCTAAGTATCTTACAGCGGGCCGAGTGGGATTTTAATGGACGCGTGGGTGTTTCCCAGCCTGTAGAGTTAGAGAATCTACGGTTTTTCGTGCGACTGCCTTTTGTGACGATCCCACCTCCCTGCCCCGAATAAACGGCGCTCTTAATTTAACGTACTCTCGCAATCAAATTAAATGATTACGCTCATAATGTATCGTTTTAATGGGATTTACCCGTCTATGCACCTGTACCCGTAATCTCTTAATGAGTCCCGCAAAACAAATTGCTGTTCCACGTAGCACTTCGAACTTCTTCGCAAAACGCGCCTTGAAACGTGTTTCTCAAATTATAGTATAACTGCATTTCTTCATCTCATTTATTGGCGTCTTCATTTTTGAAGTGAAAACAATTGCTGTTCAGTGAATGAGTCCGATCCATCACGCTCCGAGGTGAAACGCTATTCGGGTAAACGAATTTTTTAAAAATATCAACACAAAATCTGTTGATGCTTCTGTAAGAGACAATTAAACATTCTTTGGACTACGAATTTATGAAAAGAAAATTTTCCACTTCGACTTTCAAGTGACTAAAAATCAGTGGCTCGATGTACTATTATCTAGCGGAATATTGTATTAGTGGTTGGTTTACCAGAATGATTAGTCCAGCACAACTAGCCCGTAAATCATAACAACTCGATACTAATTGTCTTTATTAGCATTCATCCACGGATGTTGTGACAACGGGTGGATGTAACGAGACAAGTTTCGGTGAAGTTTCGTGATATTAGAAGCTGCTGAGACACGACCCGCAGTAATGAAGGTAGGATCGCAATTAGTCTTGATTTAAATTAGCTACGGCGGCTGGTAATTAACTTTGGTTTAAGACCCAAGCGGTAAGCCAGTGCTGTCATAATGAAGATAATTATTACTGTAGAAGGCATCATGCACCGGGTGTCAGAATTTTTTAGGGACACTTCACGCGTTACTGTCGGGAATGTCAGAGCTTTGAAACTTTCAAATGAGTTTAAACAATATTTTATATTCATCGGCGTTACATTAAAGTTAGCATGAACTTCCGAGGATGATTTCTTCAAGTTATTGTTATACATGAGTACTGAGGTAAGAATCAGATTCAGTAATTATCAAAAGATAATTTAATGTTAAACTAACAGTAACAGTTTACACATAACGAGACGCGTAATCATCGCAATGTTTTTGTTTACATTTAACAATGCAGTTGAGGTTAAGGCAATGGCGCCGTAGAACAATACCTATTATGTCTTTGTCAGTGTACGACCCAGTAAAAGTTTGAATGCATTGTCAATGGTACTTTATATACTCAATGTTCTAAAGAATTCAAACTCACTCCCTTGAAGTAAATTGAATTTAATTATGTCATTCTAAAATGGGTCCTCACACCGTGGTTTTGAACGAGTCAAAATTTGTACGAATGCGTTGATAATGAAACATGAATGATGGTTGCTCGGCCAAGTCGTTCCCGTTTGCTGAATGTGTGTTCGGCTTTAATAGTTCACGAAAAACAGATCGATTGCTCATAGCGAGTACATCGTACCGACGAAGCGAAAGGTCATTTCCGTCGAAACTTTCTTCTCTTTACGCGGAAGCACTTTGTTCTGCAAATATTTTTACACGCATAACTCTGTATCGCAGATATTTTCCGCGAATAATGCAAGCAGAATATTAGTTTGCCTATTATTAGAATGTTCCATGTGGAATACGATTCTTCGAAATATTTCCAGTGCAACAACACAAACTAATATATGGACTTTTCGATATTCCATTAATTATAAATTGATGATTTAAAATGTGAACCGTGGAATATTATGTTATGTACTTCCGAGCAAATATGTTTGCACTGCTCCTCGTACATTATTTTGATGAGATTAAATTCAATTTCCATTCAATTACATTTTAATGAGAAGAAGGTCTTTGCTTCCCTTTCACGTATAATACAATGCTTTTTATTCGAACGTTCTTCCATCCAAAGATAAAATATTATTTTACTGTGCTATTGCACAGTTTCATTAAAACTGACTGCTATTAGCCTCCTCTTGCTAACTGACGCTCATTAATTAAACAAGACCTGAGTTACGTTTAATTAACACATATTTCAATATTTTCAGCTTGTAAAATTGTTCGTACGAAACGCACGAATAAAATCGATTCCAAACATCATGAAAAGTTAATGTGTAATACAAATGTGTTTATCACAATACGGTAGAATTTAACAATCGTTGAATCGCAATTCTATTGAAACGATGATACTTAAAACGATTAAATTCATTAAAATAATTTTCGTGCTAATTAGAGACTTAATTAATGAGACGGATTTTTACTTGATTCATTTTTTAGCAGAAGAGTTACAAATTAGCGTAGCCATTCACTATCTAGATATTAAAATAGAATTGGTATAACCTGATAAAAACAATCATGTAAAAGGTAAAAAAAGCATTTTTATTTTTATTGTACGAGATCACAATGTTTTATTGTTCCGTCGCGTCGGTGTCTACAACAAATGGAAATTACGAGAGTTGCTTGAAACTGCATCCATGACTGTGGAAAAGGAAGAAAACGGGAAAGAGAACGAATCGATGTGGTGTGCAAACAGTACCAGGGGTATGTTTCCTGAAATGGAAGGGCCCTTAGTGGGCGTTTATCCGAGCGCATACGCACAAGCAATAAGTTCACGCATCGGTACGGTGAGCGAGCTGCAGATTAACTCGCCTTGTAAACCAGACAACACGTTTGTTTCTTCTTCTTTCGTGCTAATACTTCCGTTACGCGTCGCACCTATTACACATGTATCGACTATTCTCGTACTCGCGATTTCTGATTAGTAGACTCCGTATGTTTATGCAATCTTCAAGTTCTGTAGTCAAAACTCAAGAAAGTTGGGCCAAATAAAATCCTTTCTTCATTGGTAATAACTAGACTGCGGATCTTTATGTATTCATAGCAAAATTGAGTAGATAAAATTTAAAATTGTAGGAACATTTTGAAAATTGAACATGTCCAAGAAAGTTGGGCCAAATAAAATCCTTTCTTCATTGGTAATAACTAGACTGCGGATCTTTATGCATTCATAGCAAAATTGAGTAGATAAGATTTAAAATTGTTGGAACATTTTGAAAATTGAATATGTCCAAGAAAGTGGGACCACATAAAATCCTTTCTTCATTGGTAATAGCTAGACTACGGATCTGTATGTATTTATAGAAAAATTGAGTAGACAAAATTTATAATTGTAGGAACATTTTGATAATTGAATATGTCCAAGAAAGTGGGACCACATAAAATCCTTTCTTCATTGGTAATAACTAGACTGCGGATCTTTATGTATTCATAGCAAAATTGAGTAGATAAAATTTAAAATTGTAGGAACATTTTGAAAATTGAACATGTTCAAGAAAGTTGGGCCAAAGAAAATCCTTTCTTCATTGGTAATAACTAGACTGCGGATTTTTATGCATTCATAGCAAAATTGAGTAGACAAAATTTAAGATTGTATGAACATTTTGAAAATTGAACATGTCCAAGAAAGTTGGGCCAAATAAAATCCTTTCTTCATTGGTAATAACTAGACTGCGGATTTTTATGCATTCATAGCAAAATTGAGTAGACAAAATTTAAAATTGTAGGAACACTTTGAAAATTGAACATGTCCAAGAAAGTTGGGCCACATAAAATCCTTTCTTCATTGGTAATAACTAGACTGCGGATCTTTATGTATTTATAGAAAAATTGAGTAGACAAAATTTATAATTGTAGGAACATTTTGATAATTGAATATGTCCAAGAAAGTGGGACCACATAAAATCCTTTCTTCATTGGTAATAGCTAGACTACGGATCTGTATGTATTTATAGAAAAATTGAGTAGACAAAATTTATAATTGTAGGAACATTTTGATAATTGAATATGTCCAAGAAAGTGGGACCACATAAAATCCTTTCTTCATTGGTAATAGCTAGACTACGGATCTGTATGTATTTATAGAAAAATTGAGTAGACAAAATTTATAATTGTAGGAACATTTTGATAATTGAATATGTCCAAGAAAGTGGGACCACATAAAATCCTTTCTTCATTGGTAATAGCTAGACTACGGATCTGTATGTATTTATAGAAAAATTGAGTAGACAAAATTTATAATTGTAGGAACATTTTGATAATTGAATATGTCCAAGAAAGTGGGACCACATAAAATCCTTTCTTCATTGGTAATAGCTAGACTACGGATCTGTATGTATTTATAGAAAAATTGAGTAGATGAAATTTAAAATTGTTGGAACATTTTGAAAATTGAATATGTCCAAGAAAGTGGGACCACATAAAATCCTTTCTTCATTGGTAATAACTAGACTGCAGATCTTTATAAAGCATTTATAGCAAAACAGAGTAGATAAAATTTAAAATTGTTGGAACATTTTGGAAATTGAACATGTCAATATATGATTTCTCCTCGTTAAAATCATTACGGAAAGAAATAACATTCAATTTGGTTTCTATCTTTTGCAATCGATGCAGACAATTTGCATTTTGCATAAAGATCCGCAATCTAGTCATAACAGGTGTATTTGAAAAATAAATAAAAATCGTACTAAATTCTGTCGAATTCGACAACCCAGCATTTCTTGAACATTTTTATTAGCAATTAGCGATCCTCAACGTTGAAAACAAAAGAAAGTTGTACAACAATTTAATCCATAAACTCTTCAATCCTTAGGATTAATTTTTGTCTTCGATCGCTGTGGTTGTTAATGGGTAAATTTGCTCAATAAATTTAAATATAAAACATCAATTAATAAAACATTATCATACGATTATTCATTGCAGTCGTATGTTGCAGTCGAATTAGTTTTCAGAAGAATTTACGGATTAACAATGGCCAAATTAACGAATGCGATACCGTCTGTATCGTGTTACGACAATAATCGTCAATTTCAATTTATTACGCGCACCTCCGGTTTCTTCTCGCGGAATGTAAAATTTTATGTCGGTCGACGTCATCGTTCAAAGGCTTCTTGTAGTTCATAATTACACTCGTAAAGAAGAATGCGTACGGCTACATACGCTATGTATGTACTTACTCTTGGCATTTGTGCGCAACCTGTGTTAACAGTATATTAGCATAGCACGAGAGGAGAACTGTACAGCAAAGTACACTTTCCAGTATAAGTGGACAGTGTCGTAAAAGAAGCATTAAATTTGGTTAAACCGATACTATCCCCGTAATAAAATTAATTTAACGTTCAATCAAGTTGAAGCTGGTACTATCTTCTCCCAGTGAATCGAGGTATTTTAATTTGTGATTACTTCATTTATATGTATGGTGCACGGTAGTCGTAAACAGTAAAAGAAACACTAATTGTTTTATAGTCAATCATTCGCGCGCGAATTATAAATTAGAGTATAAATTATTGGAAATGAACGTGTGATAAAAAGTGCGTTATATTCTTTCGCTAAATTAAGACTCCATTATTCGTTTTGTCTACCGTATCTTATACTCCATATAAAAATATATAACTGATGTAGTTTTCAATATTTTTATCTTCAAAAAATCACGCATGCACGTCATGTGCCAATAAATATGTGTAGGAAATATCAATGGGAAAAGTTCGATAGTTTTCCCGAAAAAAATTCCTAAAGATTCATGCTGAGAACAGTCTCGAAAACCGGAATACCTCGTTAATTGGCAGTTAGTTCGAAACCGTGACGGGTCTCTCAGTTGGACGAAGGGCCGGAAGGAGCCGCGTTAGTATCAATTTGTCGCGGGGCCAGGGCTTGATTATTTCTGATCCGGAGAATTTCCAGGATCGCGTTCGCGTATGCGCATCGACTGCGAGGAGCCGGTGCGTGGGTGCTTGCAACGAGAATTACGCGCGCGGTTGCGCACCGTATTAACATATAGATGCGATTCGTGACGCGAAATGCAGCAGCCCCTTCAGCTCCCTCGCCGGCATACGGGGCCAGGCCCGATCGGATGCAGAACTGCAACACACGCCTGCATACGCGATACGAGAGATGCTCTTATTCCTCGCAAGAATGGCGTATCCCCGAAGGAGTGAGAAGTATCCTCCAGCTACTAGTTTGCAACGCTCATGAACAATGTGCCCGGGATGCTAAAAAGGGGATGCCCACGGCTATCGATGCTTTCTGCTCCTTGCGCGGAACCGAGTGTAATAACATGTTAGTACATCGTATCGAACCAGCTTGCCAGTGAGTTACGACCGCGGCTCGTGCATTTCTGAAAAACTACAACAACCACAGACCGTTCGACCGTGGCTCAATGAAAGACATACTCGCTGCATACTAACTTCTTCTTCTTCTTCTTCTTCTTCGGGAGGAGGGTAGGAGGTGTAGGCTACGCAAGCGAAATATTTGGAAACTTAGCCCCTTGCCTGACGATTTATTTTACGGTTTCAGTGATTAGAACTTATTTTGTAATTCGCAATTTCCTAAAGACGGAGAAAATGTATATCTACGCTGCCCGAAATTACCATAAAGCCACCTCATTTTTTGGTGAAATCTTATAATTGTGTCATAGTTATGAGAAGCTGATGCACGATAGCATTTTAGGGTTAATAAAAGAAACCGTTTACACGATTACATTCATAGATATATTATTTATTTACAGAAAAACGTAAAATTATATAGTTTAACAAAAAGCGAACTGTGAAATTTCCACAAAGCCACACGTTTTTTAAGATTATCGAAAATTTCTTGTATATTTACAAATTAATACTTAGTATAATTGCCATTTCTTCGAATAACGTCGAAAATTCGGTTCACCGCAATCCATAACTCAGAAACAGACTTGTATTGTTTACAATTGCCATATACTTTTCCTGCAAGTATTTCCCAAAGATTCTCAATTGGGTTTAAATCTGGCGAACATGCTGGTCATGTCAAAATCCTCATAATTTTGTTGTCTAACCACTCCTTTGTTTGTCTTGATGCATGAATTGAGGCGTTATCATGCTGAAAAATGAAATTGTCAGTCTCAATTTCTTCTGTAAATGGTATTAAGACCATCTCCAACAGCACCGTATATTGTGTCGAATTCATCTTATGATTAATTCGACGAATTGGTGTTTTTTATTGGCTCTGAATGCAGCCAAAATCATTAATGAGCCATCACCGAAGTTACGACTCAGCGCAACATTACTTTCTTTTCTTAAATCGTGCTGGTAGTATTTGTAACCATCTGGGCCATCCAAATTAAACTTTTTCTCATCGGAAAAAATGATACTTTCCCATTCTTGTGTCCAGGACATATGTCCTTGTGCAAATTCGAGACGAGCTTGTTTGTGTCATTCCTCGAATGCTGTTTTCTGCAGCATTTTCGTCCATTTACTGGCACTTGACATTTTCTGAAAAAATGTTTCAGACAAAAGTTTCTTGTTTTTTCGCATAGAATCCGAATCCGTAATAAAAAATACCATGTTCTATTTGAAAAACGTAACTTCCGGTCTCAATCACCTATTTCCGGCCGAAACAGAAAATTAAAAATATCACCATTTGATAGAGCGCATCTGATTTATAAAAGAAACACTTTGAATTTTTGAAAATAATCTATATCTAGATTATAAATGGGTGGTACGGGTGGTCTGGGACACCCTGTATATATGTATAACAGATAAACATATGAGTGAAACAGTCAGTCATCCACACGGTGGTATAAACATTGTTACAATCTTGATGTTATGTACTTAAAAAACGTGTGGCTTCATGGAAATTTCGCAGTTCGTTTTTGTTAAACTATATAACTTTACGTTTTTCTGTAAATAAATAATGTATCTATGAATGTAATCGTGTAAATGGTTACTTTTATTAATCCTAAAATGTTATCGTGCATCAGCTTCTCATTGCTATGACATATTTATAAGATTTCACTAAAAAATCAGGTGGCTTTGTGGTAATTTCGGGCAGTGTACTGTATGCCTGCATAATCTCCAATAACTATACATTAACAAAACCAAAACAGAATTTCTCATCTAGGTTTAAAGGAAATTAATAACATACATTTGTTTATTAGACTCCGTCCTGAATCTTCATCAGGAGTCTGATACGATATTTTAGGGCAATGTTTAGATTATATCGTTCATGCACAAGAAAAATACATATAACCCCTCACACGTTTCACAACGTCTCTGTTCAGCGTTGCTAACAAAAGACAATAGCAATATTAAAAAATGGAGAACTTGGAAAACGTTCGATTTCTTTTACACCTTCTGCTCAGGAACCACCCCCTTTCAAGGTGATACTACATTTTTGTACACCCTGTATACATCTATGTATACAATTATAATATTGGATACATCAGAATGTATGCTCCTTTTTTTAATGAAATGTGTTATTAAATTGGTACTGCATTGGAATGATAACTTTGATATGTTATGCAACTTGACTCACGCTTCACTAAACTGTAGCAAAATTGTTTTAAAGCACACAGATCAAGCAATAAATCAGTGTTAGGAACAATGTCTCGTAATTGATAAGTGCAGAAAGCACACAGATTATTCAACAACATCTAAAAACTTCACAAATATTATAAAAAATAGAAATTTTACAGGAGTGGCTGTGGCTGCGAATAAAAACAAATGAAATCTAATAAGGTTGTCTATCTGGTTAGTTTTATAAGTATGCATTAACACATTAACTAATTCTTCTAACCTTACAGAGAAATTGAAGTCGTTTGGTCCATTCATAAAAAAGTTATTCTGATTTAAAGTGTGTGCGATCAGTTTTGCTCCTAACTTGTATACGAGCGATATCTTTGAATTTGAATTTAAAAACGCTACGAACTTTCGCTGCACAACCCAACAGTTTTGAAATAATAAATAACCTGTTAACGTGCTACGTCTACATAGGAAGTTAAATCCAGAAAATCTGGTTGTACAAATATTTTCGTCATCCATCATACACGTTTCCAACAACACAGGTCAAAACTTTAGCACTCGTTTAATACAATGTGGTACGGTTGTGTAAATACAAGAACAAAGGATTGTGAGCTCATTGATTATATCGACGGGTCTGAAGATCGATTGTGAGCCCGCAGCTGAAAATCTATGGATCGAGCGGCGGCGACGACGTATGCACGTAAGTGCAGTATGCAGTTCGGGTTCGTCATCGTTGAGAATGCAATCCCACTTAAAGCACAAAAAAAAAAACTGCGGCGACCGGCTCGATGGAGGTTTCGGGTGCACGTAAGGCATTTATTGTCAGTTGCCCCGAGAGTTTTCCTTTGCTGGTGTCTGTGGAGCCGGGAGGGCCAAATAATTTGCGAATGGGCCCGGCCCGGCCCGACGTGTATATGCGTGCGTGTTGTATGTACTACATCGTAGCGGTGAAGGCGCGCGGAAGTAAACGTCGGTCCATTAAAGGGAGCCTATATACGAATGTACAATATCTGCGGCTAAATAATAATAACTCGACAGCGAACCCTCGGTTCTCCCTTGTGTTCCAGCAGAAAGAGAAGGCGGTACGCAAGGAGGAAGCAAGAGGAGAACAACGAGGAGGGGGAGATAGGTGCGCAAACAGAGCTACACTGTGTCACGAAATGATAGCGCGCATGATTTCAATTTATTTTCGCATTGCAACTGAAATTTCTTTCTATATCTTGTCAGGATACGTTTAGCCCCTTGCCGTATTTGAACGAATCACACCCGTGACGAAGATCTTAGCAGAGTCCAACAAATATGAATGTTACCCCTCTCTATTTAAATGAAATAAAATTTCGTTCGTAATCAATGTGCGTGTTTAAGCGTTAAAATAAATGTAGCCATACAAACAATCTAAATTTTCTTTTCCCTTCCACAACATTTTCGGGGATAAAGACGTTTTAATCACCGTAACTGTAAAGAAAATGTTACGGCAGGGGGTTAATTAGATATATGTAAGTGATAGTAAATATATAAGAAAAACTTTTTAGAAACCACGCTTATATTAAAATGCACTAAAAAGGAGAAAATAACTTTTTTAGACATTAGTGACTATAAATAAAAGCGTGGTGCGCTAAACTACAATATTGACGTTATCTTCGTGGGCGCTCCATGCTTTTATTTATAGTCGATTACAAGATTTTACCCATACAAGAATGACACGGCAAGCTAATATAAGCGTGGTAATAAATGTAGCCATACAGAAAATATAAATTTTCTTTTCCCTTCCACAACATTTTCGGGGATAAAGACGTTTTAATCACCGTAACTGTAAAGAAAATGTTACGAAAGGGATTAATAAGATATACAGTATGTAAGTGAGAAATAACATTGGTTGGTTATTGATTTTTTTGCTTGTGCTGTCATTTTGTCCCGTCTGGCTACTACAAAATTTACATATTTGCATTAGTACAATTTTGTCGAATGTTCCGAGCAATGGCGAACACGTTAATACGTAAACGCATGACGAAAACTAGTATTAACATGGAAAGTGTATTTTTTCATGTGCTATCTTTTTGTCACACAGTGTAGAACGCGAGAAAGGAGACGTAGAGTAAGGGAAACCGCGAAAGAAGAACGGAGAGAACGAGGGTGAGCGCGGGATTGAAGAAGGGCGAGAAAAGGAGGGGTAGGGAGAGTAATTCGCAAGAGTGGGACGCTGTTCAATGAAAGTCAAAGCACCGAAGCTCAGAAACATTTCTTCTCTTTTCTCTGTTTCGTTTGGAAACGATTACGCGGTTGTTAAAAGCGGCGAGAGAATTCTATGGAGGAAATGAAAAAATTTGGGGGGAGCAAGTCGAGGGATGTGTATGTATGTTCATAGGGGAGACACTAATAATTCTAACTGTATTTAGTGGTTTAATTGACGGAATTAAACCAATGAAATAGTAGAACTACACGATCTAAGAAACATCATGTAGATTCATGTAATTGAATAGTTATTTCTTGAGACATTTACGTGTTTTTTGCAAATGCGATTGAACCTGTTGTAATGATTGTATCTGATCTTATAAGTTCTTATAAGCAGATCTTATTTGCAAATTATTGTGTCGAGATGGTAATTTATAATAGTAGGAGTAACTGGAACCCCTCGAGGCATGATATGATACTTGATCTAACTATTGAACATGTCCACGGGCAGGATAACGCTAGCTTATTTATTGTTGATACCTCTGACCATGATATTTCTCTCGATAACGATGAGTATCACATTTATTTATGTCACGATAATTGAACTGAGCAAGCTCGAGTAAGTATGTAACTCTAGAACAGGGTAAAATTTACAGGAAAACATTTCAAATAATATTCTAAATATACAATAAAGTGTTTAACACGAAGTTGCAAGTATAAAGCGAATTTTCCACTCATAAAATATTTTTATCTGAATAATCTGAAGTGTGAAATTAAATATTTGAACTTTGCATATCACATGCACGTTATTCGAATCATGTTTGCTTGTATGCCATTTATTTTATCCGCCAAATACGTATGCAATTAATAACATGTTTGTGGAATATCTCATATATACGTTTTAATTCTGATTGAGAAATATGAACTTTATGAAATTTCTAGTTATAAATAACTACTGTTGTTAAAACTGCGACACGTAAAATATTCTGAAATTGGAGCTATGACAATACCGCAATTGTTTTGCCAACATCTCTAATGCATAACTGTTTCATTCGACATAACATTGACTTCCATTTCAGTATTACAACTAGGCTGCGGTCGTTTGGGTAAATACAAATATTTGTGTGGAACATGAACTAAATTACGTTGAAGCTGTTTGCTCGAGATCCATAAAACTTTTATGCATACACATAATATGTGCTCTGATATCAACCCAGAATACGATTAAAAACCATTTTAGAAAACATCGTTAAATTAAAGTGAAAGTGGTATTTTTACATGCAACTGTTTCAAAAAATATTTGAAAGAAATTTCATGACGTGACTCGCGGAGAATGGAACAGAGAATTGAAGGTCGAATGTCTGGTTTCGCGAGCACGTGTAAATAAAAATTAATGGACACAGTTTAGGCTCGTATTTTGGTGCAAATAGGCCGGTGGAAACTCTAAGCAAATGGGCAAGCCGCAAGTGACGGTAGTTTTAATTAAGCCATTAGGGTGGCTGAGAGGCTGCGACCAAGCGGCTAGACATTCCAACCCTCTATTCCCTCTTCCTCCCTATCTTTCTCGCTCTCGGTCTGCCAAATTAATATTGTGCTCGCATTCCATACCGCCACGTGGCGAGGGAGCTTGTATCCGAATAAACTTCCTACCTTCCCTACATTTTCCCATACGTACCGTAAGCATTTGTGCTTGCGGAGATATTATAACGGAAATTACAAATAAGTTGGATTCCTTCCCTGTTATGCGAACAGCTTTCCCATCTCTCGTGTGTCTTCCCTATACACGGTGTTACACAATTTAACGGTTACACCCTAGCCAAATTCCGTTTACGTACACTTCTAGATCCACAAACATTCGGACACCTAGTAAATTCACATTAAATAGCATATTTATTCCGTTCGATGGAATTAGAAAGTTTAACAGTGGCAAAATGATGATCCGGAAATGTTTAATTGCTTATTTCAAACTGGAATCACACATTATCCGCGTAACTCCCCACTCATTAATTACATTCGCAGGTACACGCTGCCTTCATTAATCCGAGCATTTCATTACAAGCAGAGAGAGCGCAAATATTTATCCGCGTTAATCACTGGAGAATTTCGAGAACGCAATGCCCGCTTCCACAAGTTGCAGATGTATTGATCGCGCATTAATGAAAGCTGTTTTCCTCGAGTGTCTTCTCAATTCAATGTTCAAACTGCTTGGTCTTCCCAAAACAATTTCAAAAATGCGAAAGAAAAGGATTTGAACATGCGACAAAAAGAAAATGGTAGAACTACGCGATTTAAGAAATAACACAGACCTGAGGGTTTTCCTTGGATCAAAAGTTTACTGTGGCTCATTTCTTCGCGGACATTCGCTGACTATTATGTGGACGACGTGCGGATTCGCACATTTCTCTCCTCGAGAGTCTTCCCAATTCAATGTTTTAACATTCGCACTTTTAATTGCTTGATCTTCCCAAACAATTTCAAGAATGTAGAACAAAGAATTTTAACATGTGCCAAAAATAAATGGTAGAAACCGAGGGTTTTTCCTAGATAAAGACTGTAGCTAACTTCTTCGCGTGCAGATTCGCACACATTTCTTTCCTCGTGTGTCTTCTGAATACAATCTTAAATGTGCTTGATCTTCCCAAAACAATTTGAAGAATGCCAAACAAAGGATTTTAAGATGTGACAAAAAATGGTAGAACTACGCGATCTAAGAAACAGCACAGACCCGAGGGTTTTTTTTAGATCAAAACTCTTTACTTCATGGCTCATTTCTTCGCGGGCATCCGCTGATTATTATCTGAACGACGCGACGTGCAGAATCGCACATTTCTATCTTCGAGAGTCTTCCCCATATTCAATGTTTTAACATTCCCACTTTTAACTGGTTGATCTTCCCAAAAATATTTAAAGAATGCGAAACAAAGGATTTTAACATGTGTCAAAAATAAATGGTAGAACTACACGATCTAAGAAACAGTGTAGCTAATCTCTCGAGCAGTTTCTCGCGAAAAATTCGGTCTCCGTGTGAGGTGTTCGCGGGCATTCGCCGATTATTATCTGGACAGCGTGCAGATTCGCACATTTACTTACCAGCTCGTCCATCGTAACCACGCTCGTCGTCATCGTCTTCATATTCGCCGCTCTCTTCGCCGGCCGTGCCCTGCGTCTGCACAACCCTCGGTATTCCTGCAAGAAAGGGCACAACAAACGTGAAACCGTTCCGAGAAGAAGTCACGCTAAATACATCTCGTATCTCTTCTAAAAGGCGTACACGGTCTCCTCTTTCGTATTCGCAAATTTCGCCTAATTGGACGTGAGATTGGCCGATAACGCGGCCGTTCGGTCGCGTGTTCCTTCGAATTGATCGATCGATCACTTTTAAAAACAGGACGGCGGCTACGCCCGAAATTCGTTATACCGTTTTATTTATTGATTACGTTCTTTTTATTGTGCCCCCGTGTCCCGTTCCATTCGAATTATTTAATCGAGCGGTTACGCGCTGTGTCAGATACCGCGTGCCTCGAATAGAATGTCCAACGTTCTTTCTTTAATTGATTCATTCAGTTCTTTCGTTTATCGTTTTCAAGCAGAGTGTAGAGTTTCTCCACGAATATCAGTGACGAATACAAACTTTCCTCGTTGGAAATGCAGATTAAAATGCGAAGAATCATTTCTTAAATTGATCTATGGGATACTGAATGTCTTACTAGGCTGCCGCATAAATTCTACAGGGTAGAGAACGTTTCCTGCAAAATTTGATTTATGAAACCAGTTTGTGCTTCATTCGAATTGTGCATCTTACATCGTTACTTGCATCTAGACTGAGAATATTTATCGCTTAAGCACTCGAAAATCTCCTATACTTTATTAACTTTATTTGTGAGAGAGATCGACCTAGCAAGAGAAATTACTAATGTTAACAAGAAGCGTCCTGCTATTTTCACGAGTGTGTGGCTGATGATAAATACTTTCCGAACACCCAGTGTATAGAAGAAAGCTTCGGTCCTGTATCCCTTGGCGTGTGTAAGCCAGGACATGCTGTATAGGAAACGGCGCAGTGCGATATGCTGGAAATAATTAAGTCTGCTATGCGCGCAGTCAATTTTGATCGTCAGCATCGTGGGAAGCTGATAATCGGTTATTATGAGACATGTTAGCTCTCGAACATAAGCCAACCGTGCCATTCATCGGCCGCAATATATCATCGCGGTTGTGAAAAATATTTTAAACGGCGAAATTTAAACATGAATTTTGAATGATCGATACGATACTCTATTGTTGTTTACGTAACATTACTCATCGAACGATTTAATCTTATTAGTAGATCGTCCCAAATGTTTCTTTCGCAATATGCACATTATTTCCCAAGCTTCCTTTTAGATTGCCATTTGTTTGTTCTTTTTGAAACAATCTTTTGAAACAATCTTCTGAAACAACCTGGTAAGTAGTATCGTTGCATGCACTATTCAAAACCATGCGACATATAAAAGCATTAAAAACTATTGAGTTCACAGAGGGCAATTTGTGTAGGGAAATCTTCGACACGCTATCATGCAAAAGCAGATATGTGTTTAAGAAGTACCCAGATTTCCGTAGAAAACGCAGAAATGTTGTAGATTTCAAATAACAAAGTTAAATTCGTGTGAAATGTTTTACAGTGTAAAAATTGTTCGACTACATTGTTGGCGATCATTTTCTTACACGATCTTATAAATGAATATACATTTCCATTTTGAAACTATAAAACTTTTCAGTGAGTGTTTAGAAAGTGTTCAGACTTCAAGAAACAGTAAAATGTTTTACAGTGTAAGAATTGTTCGATTACATTGTTGGCGATCATTTTCTTACATGATCTTATAAATGAGTACACGTTTCCATTTTGAAACTACAGAACTTTTCAGCGAGTGTTTAGAAAGCGCTCAGATTTGCGTAGAAAACACAGCAATGCTGTAGATTTCAAATAACAAAGTTAAATTCGTGTGATATGTTTTATAATGTAAAAATTGTTCGACTATATTGCTGGCGATCATTTTCTTACACGATCTTATAAATGAATATACATTTCCATTTTGAAACTTAGAACTTTTCAGTGAGTGTTTAGAAAGTGCTCAGATTTCCGTAGAAAACACAGAAATGCTGTAGATTTCAAATAACAAAGTTAAATTCGTGTGAAATGTTTTACAGTGTAAAAATTGTTCGAGTATATTGTTGGCGATCATTTTCTTACATGATCTTATAAATGAATACACGTTTCCATTTTGAAACTATAAAACTTTTCAGTGAGTGTTTAGAAAGTGGTCAGATTTCCGTAGAAAACGCAGCAATGCTGTAGATTTCAAATAACAAAGTTAAATTCGTGTGAAATGTTTTACAGTGCAAAAATTGTTCGACTATATTGTTGGCGATCATTTTCTTACATGACCTTGTAAATTAAGTATACGTTTCCATTTTGAAGCTAATAGAACTTTTCAGTGAGTGAATGAACATCGTTTTAGAATGAGTTTACGTGAAGTCTCTATGCAGAAAAATCGATTTGAACGGAAATGATTAATGTGTGGTTTACGAATGCCTTGATTCTCACGCGAACTACAAAAAGGTGAGGAATTCGCGAGTACTTACTGATGCAAGGCGCAATGTGCGATCTACTCTGTTGGTAACCACTGGCACATGTGTTACAAGTGGGACCGATTACACCATCTTTACACGGACACTGGCCAGTACTTTGATTACAAATTTTTCCGGAGGCTCCGATCGAGTGACAGTCACACGCTGTAACACACAACATGCGAAAATTAGAAACGGTTAGTCAAACAAATCTTAGGATTAATGTCTCAAATCATTAACATGTCTCGTACACATTCTAGTAACGTGCTAGACATGTAATATCTGAGAACATTTGCAGGGTCACGCATGATCCGAGAGGTAAATCAACTTTATTCGAAACGGGAATTGTTTGCCAAACATTGATGCCAAACAGAAATTTCCTCCCACCTTTAATGATTTCAATAATTTGCAATTAATACATTGATATCCTGTCTTCTGATTTAAATTGCACCTACTTATTTGTGTTATAATCATAATAAGATGGGTCGCAGGTTCACAAACACACGAATTACAACGTAAGACAGACAATGTGATAATAAATGAATTTTTTAAAAGTCGATTTTGGAGTGAAAAATTCTGAAAAAATTCACAGATATGTGTGCCATTTGGTAGAATGTTCATGAATATTTTCGTAAGTTTTTGTTGTTATAATGAGGTCCATTGAACGTGAATAATATCTAAAATCCCGCTTTTCCGAGATCGATTATTCAGAAACAGAAAGTCTGAAGGTGCAGCTGAGAAAAATGCATGTATCGTCGCCTGCATATTTATCGATCAGCGTAATTCCGACTTTTTCCGCGAGCGTGCCGGGGATTAAGAGACGATTCGCGATGGAAAGAGGCTGAAAGCAAAATCGAGGGAGTAACGTTCGCTCGGGAAAAGCCAGCTTGACACGTTCCTTTTGCCCACTTATTTATGCAAGCTCGTATTTTTCATGCGAGAGAGACACTGAAAAGCGGTTAATTACGATTGCACTTCGAGCGGAGTGCATCCCTGCGAAAATCTAGGAGGAGAGTCTCGAAAGCTCTGTCAGTCGTTGCTCGTCTGCTCTCCTATTTCCCTTCTCCTTGTGCCTGAGCCCCGCTTCTCCTCTTTTTTTTTCTTCTACTTCCACTTATCTGCGGCATTACTATTTCACGGTGAAAACATCTCTGTATTTTCGTGCACAGTTGCTTCGACATAGCTACTTGCTCGACCGTGAACGGTCGGCAATTATTCCGTCTGATATAATTACGCGATCAAATTGGTCAAATTCTTTCTTCCACCGAATTCGATTTTGTTTCGCTCAGTCTTGTTCGCTAGATTCTCTAAGCCGTTTGTTTGATACAGAATCTATAAATGAGATAGGGTAAACTTTACTTTACCGGACTCAAAATTAGCACCTTTCTTTCAGATGAAAGTTTCGAACCTGTAGGATCAATAGTTGAAGAGTTATGGTCGCTTAAAGTTGAGCATTTTTGACAGGTACGGGCGCCGCCATATTGTAGTGATGACCGCGAGCCGCTTACCTTGCCGCCCCTCGACCTAATACTAACCAACTCGGTAAGCGGCGTGCGACCGTCACTACAAACCAATATAACGGCGCCCTTACCTGTCAAAAACTGGAAATATGCTTAACTTTAATCGACCATAACTCCTCAACTATTGATCCTAGAGGTTCGAAACTTCGATCTGCATCCGCGCCGGGTACAAATCTACTGGATTACATACCAAATACATCATAATTCGTAGGAGAAAGATACAAATTTTGAGTCCGGTAAAGTAAAGAGCAGAGATGTATGTATTAAAAAATTCGCTTCTACTTTGTTCTTCGCAGATCTTTTGAGATTTTGTTTATCTATTCTTTAGTAAACTAATTCTTCCAACATGTAGCAAAAAATCTCAGCCCGTTTGGTTCAATTTTAAGAAAATTATACGCTTTTTAAATGCGATCGAATGCTTTTCGCTACGAGTAGTGTTTTAATAAATATTGTTAATTTATGTAACACAATTGAGAAAAGTTAATACATTAAAGTTGTACATCTTCAAAAATGCAAAATGAACAGTTTTCACGGCAGCTCCGAGCACGACCGGAAATGCGAATAAAGCGAAGCGCAAGAAAGAAACTTCGAGGTGACAATGAATTACGATGGTCAGTTGAGATAACCATACAACCTGGAGAACAGGAGTACGAGGTGACCATTTGCACTTCCGCGAAATGGATTAATCTTGAGGAGACTGCCGAAGGGACGAACAACCGGTTCACGCTTCTTCAACGTGCATACGTAGCAGGAGAATTTTAACCGTGTCCAAGCGGAAGAAGAATCGCGAGAAGCTACCGACAGCATCCTCGTATTAATGTCTTTTACAGTTTAAATAAATGGACTCCACTGATAGAAAAATGATTGTTCTATCAGTTTTCGTTTCGTTTTACGACCAAGAAAATGAAAGCCACACTTAAGTATTCTCCAACAAGTTCGGATAACAGTAACCTTAATGAACTACATTTGTGCTTTCATAAAAGCCAGTAGAAAATCGATATAGTTTTACGCCGAAGAAAATGAACGAACCTCTGTTGCATCTTGACAGCACAAAATAGCATAATGAACTTCGTTTGTGCTTTCATAAAGACCAGTAGAAAATCGATGTATGTAGTTTCACGACGAAGAAAATGAACGAACCTCTGTTCCATCTTGACAGCAGGAAATAACATAATGAATTTGATTTGTGCTTTCATAAAGACGAGTAAGAAAATCGATATAATTTTACGACGAAGAAAATGAAAGCCCCACTTAAGTGTCCTCCAACAAGTTCGGATATGCCCTATTGCACCTTGAAAGCACAAAATAACATAAATTAACTTAATTTGTGCTGTCATAACGACCAGCAAAAAATCGATATACTTGTACGACGAAAAAACTGAACGATGCTCTATTTCATCTCGACAGCACAAAACAGCATAATGAACTTCATTTGTGCTTTTATAAAGACCAGTAGAAAATCGTTATACATAGTTTTATGACGGAAAAAATGAAAGCGCCACTTAGGTGTCTTCTAACAAGTTCGGATACTCCCTATTTCATCTTGACAGCACAAATCAGCATAATGAACTTCATTTGTGCTTTCATAAAGACCGGTAGGAAACCGATACAGTTTTACGATGAAGAAAATGCCACCCCCCACTCAAGTGTTCCTCCAACAAGTTCGGATAAACGACGCCCCAGTGCACCGTGACGATACGAGCTGTCACGAGCGGAACGTGCAGCTTCTCTCGGGGTCGATCTCTAGGAAAAGTGGGCAGAGGGCGAAGTCGTGTCGGATATTTTTCTCGAGTGGCGTGCAGCAGCGTTGTGTTCGATCCTCTCAATTACCAAGGCGTTCGTTTAACGTTAACGTGCCGCGGCGCGGCGCTCAATGGATCGGCCGTAACGAGGCGTAACGCGAGTAAAATGTAAAACGACCTTGATTTACGGCCGGCGCGTACATATTTTCTTTATACTGGTGGGTGTCTCGCAGTCATGTTTATATTAGCCGGCGATAAGTGACACACGCCGGTATGCCCGGTCATTTCACAGGCGCGAACGTGAATTACGGTTCGTTCCCGACCCGTTGTGCTTCCTGGCCACGCTGTTTTATCCCGATATCGTTTCCCGGTCTGACCCTTGCGAAACGCGACCAGGTCCAGACAGTTTTGTATCGTGCATGCGAACGTGAAACCTGCGGCCGACGTTCCCGATGTTTCGTATCGAGATGAATTGTTCGATTAATCCGGGATTCGAAAGCCGGCCACTCGAGCAGTTCGCGCGTTACACGCGCGTGTCCCTTTTTTTGCTTTGATCCCTCTCGTCCCTTTGTTCGCGTGAGCATTTGTAGTCGCAGCCGGAACCATTCTCCATTTTCTTTTTTGTTTTCATTCGTACCAGATTGTGTAGATTTTGATGTATTGGGTTGGCGAGAATGTAAGTTCGGTATTTTAAGGTGAAATACAGAGAGACTAATTTTGTTATTCAAACAATGAACTGTAATGTACGAGGTATTTTCCCTTCTGTTCGATGATCTTTTGCCAAAGGGAATAAATGTGTAAATATTTTATTGATTAAAGTTCATCGCGCTTGAATCGAGAAATTCGGGTTCTTCATTTCACCTTTAAATACCGAAATTACTTTCTTGCCAACCCAATATTTGATGCTTAAGGAGATGTGTTTACATTTTTATTCATCGTTCTACTTGATTAACCCTTAGCACTCGAGTGGCGACTAAAGGCACCACTAAATATTGCTATATCAGTAATGTAAAATAATTGTTACGTTATTAAATTATAACATATCAAATAAATGACTACACACTTGAGTATTGCAAGAGTAAATTGCATCAGTTTAATATGCATAAAATGAAAAAAATCAAATAGAATGGAAATATGTATGTACTCTAAAATTGTGTGTTAAAATAGTTCCGAGTGCAAAGGGTTAATTTATCTTACTCGGTAGCATATAAAAATTTGCACTGATCATTCCCGTCACATCATTTACACGCGCGTATCCCTCTCGTCCCTTTGTTCGCGTGAGCATTTGTATAGACGCAGTCGGAACCATTCTCCATTTTCTTTTTATTCGTTCGTACCAGACTGTAGAATTTTGTATTTTTGAAGTTTTTACACTCTCGTCAATTTTTGTTTATCGTTTTATTAATTAATTTACCTTGCCCCGTGGGATATAAAATTTGCATTGATCATTCCCGTCACATCATTTACGCAGCAACACGAACCAGCGGGGGAAGGGCTAATTTTCATTGAGAAATAATATTTGCGATTTAAAGCAGCTGCTCCACATATAATTTATTGGACCATCTACGATCGGAAACAACCTTATTCGCAAGCGGTTCAGGTATACCGAAGGAATTCCACCATTTATCCGCCATTGGCCGTTTCAAATACCTGTTCCAGCAGCCCTAAAGCGAGACCAAGTATATAAAATGCGCAAAGAATGTCGTTTATTTATGAATATATTATTAGACGCGTGTAGCATATTCTTGCGAGGGAAGCAACTGTTTCAGAGCATGATCAAACGCGTATCAACAACACCAATCGGCGATGTAATAAATTAGAAGCGCGACGCTAGAGTATAATTATAATTAACCCTTTAGCTGCGAGTACCGGAAAATAAGTACAGTGACTCGGAATAATATTCGGACGCTCTAAGAAAGACGATAACGTTATTGTACTATACGAAAAGTAAATAAAAATAGTAAAAGTTGCATTTTACAACTTTTTTTATGCGGGCCTATATTGAAAATTTTAAAAATACGTTTTGTAGATCTGTGTGAATTAACCATATTCTAAAAATTTCGTCAAAATCGGTCGACGTTGCAATGAGCTACAAACGTTTAGAGATGGAAAAAATTGCAGATTTTCACGATTTCCGGTCTGTATATCTAAGAATTCTTACATCTTTCAATGCCTGTTCTTGTTTCCCGGATCAACCGATTTCGATGAAATTTTCATAGTGCATATAACCCACACAGATCTACAAAACATATTTTTCAAAATTTCAATATAGGCCCTAATAAAAAAGTTGTAAAATACAACATTTAGTATTTCCACTACAATTCCGGTCAAATGCAATTTTTGAAAAAATTTCTTTTCACATCCTGTAGTAAACTAATTGCTCTACCTTTCCAAAAAAGTTCAAATCGCATAGTCCAATATTTGAAAAGTTATGATGTTTTTAAGAGTGTCCGAATATTAGTGGGAGTCACTGTATTTTCACTATCGCTGCGATTTCTATTTCTGCGAGAGTGACATGACGTGTCCTGGCATGTTTAACGATCGTCTTCTTGTTTATTATTTGTTGCTTCTCGGAAATGGATTCGCAAAGTCACTTTTCATCAGCGAACATAACTTTTCGACGTTTGTCCACCGATCGACGCACTGAAAATTTCATTATGATTCCGCGGACGGCGTGGATCTCGGTTGCGATCATCGCGATTACAGCCGTTTAACGCGTCAGGAAAGCAAAAGAGGAGAAGTCGATGGCGCTGCTAACGCCATAAATTCAACTTACCAGGCTAGTCTCACAAAAGTATGTACACGTATTTATATCCGTGTGCCTACGTGAAATTGTTAAGGCGCCTTAAGCCGATTACCGGGGAGGGTCAAGTTGATCTTGCTAGGTTTCATCCTCATCGTCCCCTTCGGTTTCCATCGTTTCTTTTAAACGTTAAAACAGTTATGGTTCATTAGCGAGTCGAGTGCGTCAACAAACTTACAAAAGGGCCTTCGAGAATTAAGCCGAGCGATGCTCGAAATATCGATACCGACAGCGTTGAAGGGTTAAGCTGAAGAGCAGCCTCCTTTTCCAATTCATTCTGTCCCCAATACCGCCGTGTACAGTTCTGACGTTTATTTTTCGTACGTTTGCATATAAAATACAGATCTGTGTTACGAAAAAGAAAACCCACCTTTCCTGCGGATGCTCACAGTGTTATTTGTTCATTTCAACAGAACTCATTCATCGTTAAATTATTTTTAGCTGCGACGGGACTACAAGACTCATAAATGTTTTCTGCAAAAACTGAATACGTATACAGGATGTCCCAAAAACGTTGTACTTCCGTGAAAGGGGCGGTTCCTGAGGCGATTTATGCCTATAATTATGAAAGTGGACTAATTGTAAGTCATATATTTCTTCTGTCGAGATATTCAGATGAATTCCATATAATGTTTTGAAGCAACAGTATCGTAAAAATTACACTGAATTACTTTAGTTTAAAAGAATGTGATGCGAAATGACTGATAAACCCATTTTTTCTAAATTTTGAAACATCTCCTAGTTTAGTCGTTAATTGCGGTTAATGATTAAATACTTATAAATCGTTAAAATTGTGGTTAAGGATTCAATACTTATTAATCTAAGTTAATTGGGAATAGCGGTTAAATTTCTACTTCAGTCATTAATTGCGATTAACGATTACAATTCCTTTATTAATGATTGACTGCTGAAACTTCGAAATGAAATACGGAATCAAAACTGTATGAATACTGAAAAAAATGTAAACCGAGTTTTTGTTGAGATATATGTATTTCTATCTCTCCCTCCTTATTACAATTTATGGATAGACCGTATGGCGATTAACTTCATTAATCGATTGAATCAATCGCCGATTTTTCGATGATTTATTCTTTTAATCAACGGTTGACGATTAACTTCGTCAATCAATTGAATCAATCGCCGATTTTTCAATGATTACTTTTTAAATCGTACACATTAATCGATCAAGCTTGATTAAAATTTTAATCGATTAATGCCCAACTCTGTTTGAAGCAACTTTCACCTTTGCGAAAATGTTCTGCGCGGCTTCGTTCAGGAGTTATCAACGAAAAACAGTGACCAATCAGAGCACAGGTCCTGCTGAGCGTGGCGTTGGCATTGGCTGAGCAGAAATTGGTCTCCAGTAGCCATACTTTGATGGGTCCTCGTTTTTCTTTGATAACTCCTTAAGAAAGCCGCATAGAAGATTTACGTAAAGGAAGAAGCTACTTCAAATCACCTCAGGAATCACTCCATCTAAGGAGTACAATATTTTTGTTGTACTGTTCTATTGCTCAACCTACTGAAATTCGAGTTGTTTACGAATAAAAGGATAAATGGCCGTGATGCTATTAGGAATATTCAGAGATGATATCATGCGAGCAGAGAGGATACACAACGTGGATAGGAGAGTAGTATTAATAGCTGGTAGAATTTGCTTACTGAAAAAGCAGGTAAATCGTCACATGCTCCCTCGATTCTTATAGGAAGGAAGGAAGGCAGGATAAATCTGGCAACGAATTTGCATACTGAAATCGCCCACTTGTTTTTGCTCTCAGCAGGTAGCACGTGGGTCGTTTGATGGTTACTCCACTACCTACGTCCTTCTTCAGCCTCCTAACATCACAGCACCCTTCCTTTCGACAAACTGCCGTGTATCAACAACATCCGGTCCCAGATTTGGTTTCCCTCGGCCGCGGATGGTAACGAGAATACGCTTCAACGAAGAATTTCGACGATATGCAAGTCTTCGAACTTACTTCAAATTATTCTTAATTTTCTTCAAGTGCAAGTGCGGTAGATTATTTGCGCAAAACGATCTGTTTGAATTCGCAAAATTAACGTGGTGAACGTCGAATCTTTAAACGCGTTTTTCTCGAAACCACTTTTTTCGAAAAGTTCGACGCGATATTTCAAGTATGACTAATTGACTTGAAATTTCAAGAGAATATTAAGCAGATACACTCTGTTGCCGCACGAATAAAAAATTCTTCCTTATCTTTATTGTACTGAAGACCGGAAATATTGAAGAAATTGGTCATTCGACTTCGAAATTTTGTAAAGAATGAAGATTTTCGATTTATTTTGGTTCGGACCACACCTACATTTACACTGATTAATAAACAAAAATTAGAGCAAGCAATCGTCGAACAATTTTTCTTTTTATCGTACTGAAGACCGTAAATAATGAAAAAATTGGTCAATCGACTTAAAAATGCCGGTATTTTGTAAATAATGAATATTTAACATTTATTTCGGTTCGGACCACGCCTACATTTACACTGATTAATAAACAACTAGAGCAAGCAATCCTCGAAAAATTTTTCTTATCTTTATCGTACTGAAGACCGAAAATATTGAAGAAATTGGTCAATCGACTTAAAAATGCCGGTATTTTGTAAATAATGAATATTTGTAATTTATTTTGGTCCGGCCCACATACACTTGTACTAATGAATAAACAACTAGAGCAAGAAATTCTCGAGAAGTGTAACGAAGAAAATGCAGTGCCGTCGATAAATCCGGATAAATTACGCGTAAGATCATGGATTTTTATGCTCTCTATATTTTGATTTCCGAACGAAAGCTGCCAGAACGCGGCGTGATATTGCGGTAATAAAAACGGAGGTTCGTAAATTTCAAGCGTCCGCGAGACCGAAGCACTTGAACGGCCGAAACACACGATGCCGAGAGTAATAAATGGATCGTGAAGAAAGATAGTCAATTAAATCGAGAACAACGATCGGTACATGCGGCACGTGGATGCCAGCCAATTTATTAATCGGATTATCAGGCTGATTTCCCTCGAGTAAACCTGGGTGCGGGTTGCTCGATAATGTCGATCCATCGAAGCCCGAACAGTTCCCCTCTCTGTAGCCAGCCATCCTCCCAAAACCACCCTTTGAAAAGAAATTCTCGTCGCCGTTTGCTGGAAAGGATTCCCTGTTTTCCTTTCCCTCTGTTCTCGCACGCGAGAGAAAGGGAAACATTACCTATGCAAAACTCCTAGTATATTTTGGCCGGCGTTTCATCGAAAAACCGTGTTTGAAATCGTCAGGATCAAGCCAGGCTCTCAAAGGGGATCTGTTCAATCTCAGGATTCGGATGAAAGCTGGCGCTGTTCCTCCTTTAATAGGACGAAGAACGGAAAGTCAAGTTCGTTTCATGGAAACGATCAAACGCGAGCATCCGCGAAACGCTTTCGTGCCTCGAGATCAAAATAATGCTGTCAGAGAGGTTTCCCAATCTAACACAATATTGAATTTTATCATGCAAATTAGCTTTATCATCATAAAAGAAAATTAAAATTACGTATTTAAAATCATTACGCATCTGACATATCGTTCATCCATGAGAAAAGGGTAATAACAAATGTATTAGGTTGGAAAGAAAGTTCTTGCGGTTTTTATTATAAAATCAAAATAACAAAAACCGTAAGAACTTTCTTTCCGACCTAATATAAATTGTGGTGTACTTTATAACTAGACGGCGGATCTTTAAGCAAAACAAAAATTTCTTACCTGAATTGCAACAAACTGGAGTGAAATAGAAATTTATTTCCTTGCCTACAATGTTTAGTAGATTAAAAATAATTTAAAGGTTTAAAATATTTTTGTTATTTTAAATTAAACCTACTCATTTTTGTTATAAATGCATAAAATCCGCAGTAATTTATAATTAATGAACATGACAATTAACCCAGTATCTAAATAACAACAAATTATTTTACATTTCCAAGTTGGTGATACACCATAAAAAAATTGGCTATTTTAGGCAACCAACTTTTTTTCACTTATTTCACTTTTCTTATAAGTGAACGAATATGTGACCCTTCGATACTTATGTACTTTATTTATAATCTCACATTTTGAGAATGTTTCTGATCGTCAATTTCACGCCGCGTCACTTCAATTAATTAAAAACATTTTTCGACGATTTCTTCATTTTTAATCAACGATTGACGATTAACTTCATCAATCGATAGCATCAATCGCCGATTTTTTGATGATTTCTTCTTTTAATCAACGATTGACGATTAACTTCATCAATCGATAGCATCAATCGCCGATTTTTCGATGATTTCTTCTTTCAATCAACGGTTGACGATTAACTTCATCAATCGATTGAATCAATCGTCGATTTTCCGACGATTTCTTTTTTTAATCGTACACATTGATCAATCAATCATGATTAAAATTTTTATCGATTAATGCCCAACTATGGTGTGGACTATAGTATGTAGTAGCCTTTGTCTATACGTATAGTTCTACGCAATCAAATTTTGCAAGAACTTTAACAGCTTATATCTCAATAACTATTTCTTTGCGACAAGCGGCTTCTTTCAAACCTTTTCTCTTCTGAATGAGTGGAAGGTGTTGATGTAAGAAACAATTTTAACAACAATTTCCTTCATTATAAACAAGTTTGCGGCAAGTTTCTCTTACAAATGTCCACCGATCCAGAGGTGTGGATTCACCCCTAGAACGGGCGACCATTACTTTTTATACGCCCTGTACACACAGAAAAATGAATGATAAGAGGTCTATGCACCGCAAGTCGGGCATTATGGTTATACAAACGAACACTCTGCGTGTTCAATGAATCGGAAAGGGATAATTAAGATGTAATACCGATAAATGGAGTGTAACCCGTTGTTAAATTTCTTCAAATACATTTTACCTAGCAATTTCGACGTGATTAACTTTTGTGTTTTAGCCGAGGAATATTTGAAATGTTTGAGATATTAGATATCGTATTAACTGAATCATTTCCTTGTAGAAAACTGAAGAAATAAAAACTGCATGTAATATACAACATAGATCATCTGGCGGCTTTTTTCGAGTAACTTTCTTTCGAAGTTCTAAACCGGTTTGTTTAACTAAGTATTACGACACACGGTTGCCTTTCATCCCGATTCTCCTTTTCGATCGATAAAAAAAGCAGGACTCATTCAAATAGCCAATCTGTCAGAGTATGTATTATTTCGTCTGTATAATTTCGGACGTAACGAATATTGAATGGAGCAATCACCATAACTTTTCGACCAAATTGCTTTTTTATTTCCGAAAGCCGTCACCGGAGAATGATTGAACGATGTCAATAATGGCCGGTCAACTTCGTCGAGATGATGGAAAAATAATATCCCATCCGATGGTAGGTTTCCTAGGGGATGCTGTCTTAATATCCAAGGGGTAACAATTCTGGCCGGCGATTCTAACAGCAGTCGGAGAACTGTCGATGAACCACTCTCTCTTCTAATAAATCAGTTTTACTTACAAAAGACCGAAGAGCTAATATTAAAATCAACTTTAATACATTTCCTTTCGAAACTAGATACTAGACAGCAAATCTTTAAGCAAAATAAAAGTGAAACTTCTTGCGGTCTAGTAATGTTTAGAAGTAAATTAAGATTGGAAATGGTAAATAATCCTAATGAAGCGACAACAAGATCAGGAACAACTTTCGATGCAGTATTTGCAAGACATTTAGACAAAATTGAATCAAGAATATTCATATCATATTTTAGCTATCGCAAGCCAACTGTTTCAATGATAGAATCATAGAAAATCATAGAACATAGAAAAAATAATGAACGATCAAAATTTGCGACGCAAACAAGGGGAGTGTATGGGAAATGCTATGAACTATGTCTCTTTCTTTCCCATATGCTCTCCTTCGTTGCGTCGCAAATTTTGATCGTTCATTATTTTTTTATAAAATAATGCTGATTGTTTCGGTAGTTCCCATAATGCGCAAGACAAGGAGGGACGAACTGTGCGACAAGGACAGACATACATAACATACCACTTCTCCAAAATTTGTTAATATTTAACAATTTAAGCATCAAACCTGCATAAAACTGAAATGGGAATGTAGCCATGGCTTCATTTTACATTCTACAATCTTAAAAGTTCACCAATGAAGTTTTTTTAAAGTTAGTAAATTAATTATGAAAATATTACTTGTCAAACTATTCGAGGTTATTCGCGAAATTTCCGTAACGCTAGAAAATTGTAGCCCCCTCTGCAAAGAAGTTCCACTTCAAAAATTTTCCAACTCAATTATAACAAACTGGAGTGAAAAAGAGATTAATTTTCTTCCTTAATGTGATCAACAGATTGAAAATAATATAACAATCTTGTTAAATTCTAATAATTCTCTTCACAAATGCATAAAATCCGCAGTCTGGTAAGAGTACATTTTCATAAACGAGATGAATTCATACAAGAAATTTGATCTGCGAGAAAATGGATCCTGAGCTAACCTAATTTTTTCGTTTTCCATATTCGAACCGGGTAAATGAGTCTATTGAAGCAGATTAGTTTTCTGACTGGCGGACGACAATGCAAAAGGGACTCCATAGAAATATCGAAAATTACGAGGAGGGTCGTCTATAAGGGAGACATGTTTCGCATTCGTCGTTTCTAACGGGACCAAGTTGCGCCTCTTCTGTCGGGTTTAAGTCGGGCTTACCGGTGGTATGGACGTGGAGAACCTTCAAATCCTATTCGAGACACGCTCGCGGAACAGTTGATGTATTCGCGTCACGACGAGACCGGCAGCTCCTTTGGATTCGGTTCGCCTTGCGTTTCTAACCCCCGTAATCAGCCCTGCGCCGTGGAAATTCTGATTCATAATTCACGCTGCTTCTTTCTCTCCTTTGTCCCTCTGTTTTTCCCTCTATTCTCGCTCGGGACTGTGCGTGCATGTCAGCAAATTGTTATCCGATTCGCGCACGTACGAGGTGTGATCAAAAAAGAAAACCGTACACTGTCAGTTTCCTCGCGTCGCACAGTGGCGAGTTCCGAAATCGTAGCCAAAAGTAACAAATTTTTTTCCCGTAGTTTAAACATCTGTCTAGTAGTACTTTATTTACAAAATGTCACATAATTTAATACGTGCTTCTGTCGGTTTCTAACACTAAAATCTTACGTTTTTCGCTATCTGAAGTCATTACTACCAAATATTTGTGGAAATCAAATAATTTTTCCACATATCCGTCCGCTATTTTGTTTTTGGTAATTTTGACATCCGGTTCATATTCCACGGCACAAGAAACATGGAAATACTAATTTTCAAGAGAGTCTAATAATTTTTTGTACATCGCATAAATTAAAGGAATAACGAGGGACAATGAGGAATAATAAGTAAAGTCATTGAGAATTACTCAATGACTTGAGAGAACTAATTATGCTTTCAAATTTTTTGTTTTATAATTATTGAGATTACAATGATGTTTTCATTAGAAATTATTAAATGAATTTCTTCATTCAAACACATATTATTGATCTATGAATGAAAAAAATAAATCTATATAAATTCAGGCTTGCAATTTTATGAAATGACGTCCAACATGTTATGCTCGGTACGGTTATTGCTAAAAAATCACGATCACGGCGTAAATGAAGTTAAAATCACGATCGTAATAATGATTCTTCTTAATTACGATAAGAGTTCGGCTTCTTTTTTATCTAACGTTGTACACACTCTGATAGAAAGTGAAATTCTTTCGGATTCTAGTTTGGGAAATATGTTCCCCTTGTGGCAGACAATGATCATTTATTTTCATAATATTAGAGACGAGAACAATCTCTCGGGGACTTTTGAAGCTGCTTCCTTTGACAGAGACAACGTCTGTTTTTCTTCGTACGAACAACTCGAATGGAAATGTGGGTCGTGAAAACCGTCAGGCGGCATGGCAGTCCTTTTCTTCTCGTAGAAAAATATTATGATACTTTATACTGTTACGCGTAATGCCACCGAAGCTAGATATTGAGAGCCGGAGCAATGCTAGTGGCTGTTTTGGTCGGATACATTAAACGCGCCGAAAATGGATACGAACGATAACAGCGGCCATTCAGCTGTTCAACCTCGCCTTTTACGTTTCGTCTTTATTCTTGGCGAGTCTGCACTACTTTCTTTTTATATTGCGTCATAAAGACGATCGTTATTGTTATCGCTATCATCGGGGTGACGTACTACTTGATATACACAGTCGGTTGGAGTTGATTCACGCGGAAATTTCGCTTTTGAAAGAGGTTAAATCATCAAATTTTTAAGGTTAAGTTTTAATTGTAAAACCTTGTTCATATTTATTCGAGGAATACCGAATAACATTGACTAAATTGTACCAAATTGCTCGAAAATGTACCAAACCTTGCCAGCATCCCCTGCCACAATAAAATTGTACATTACAATCCTTCACTTTATTTTCGCAGGATTGTATTAATCGTAACTTTAAATTGTCAAACCTTGTTCGTATGTGTTCGAGGAATAACATTGACTAAAATGTACCAAATTGCTCGAAAATGTACCAACCCTCGCCAGCAGCCCCCAGCATTATGTACAATGAAATTATACATTACTATCCTTCACTTAATTTTCGCAGGATTGCATGAATCGTAATTTTTAATTGTGGGACCTTGTTCGTATTTATTCGAGGAATATCGAATAACATTGACTAAAATGTGCCAAATTGCCCGAAAATGTACCAATCCTAGCCAGCATCCCCTGCCACAATAAAATTGTACATTACAATCCTTCATTTTATTTTCGCAAGATTGTATGAATCGTAATTTTTAATTGTCAAACCTTGTTCGTATTTGTTCGAGGAATAACATTGACTAAAACGTACAAACAGATCATTGAAACACTGTGTAGTTTCGTTGATACGATCGAATTGCTCGAAATTGTATCAACCCTCACCAGCATCCCCTGCCACGATACAATTTTACATTACAATTCTCCGCTTTATTTTCACAGAATTGTATAGCCGGCGATTCCACGAGCCGCAAAGCATGTTATGTCCCGCATAATCGGTCGAACAATGCTTGCGAACACCAGACCCTCGTCGTCTGAGAACGATATCCGCTCGACGCGTTATCATTCATCGATCATTAAATCCACCACTCTAGATTCGATCACGACTCGGCCGAATGGGTTGGAGTAGGTTCGCTCTTCTGTCCCCTTGTTTAATCGGTCAGGACAACCAGTCCAGTTGAAAATTTGCATGTAAGAGAGTCCACACTGCAAGGTGTGGGAGGGGTGTGCTTCTTGCAAGAACTGTTTTAGATCTGACCCCTTTCAATCTCAATACAATTTAGGGTTCGTGAGATCATAGATCTACGCCTATAATAAACTTAGTTAGCTGTGATTGTAGCCTATGATGGTCAGCCAATTTTTTGTAAAAACTCGTGTGTCCTCTTATCTATAAAATATATAATAACCCTTTGCAGTCGGTGCTATTTTAATTCGAAAATTAAACATTTTATGGACATGAAATTGATATAACACCTCATACAATAATTAAATGTGTAGTTGATTGGTAGACTGCAGCTTTTTATGCAAAATAAAAATAAAAATAAATAAAAAGCAGGAATAACATAAAAATTGTTTTCATCCCTTAACGACTTCGTTACATTAAAAGTAACATTATAACACTCTTGAATTTTTTAAATCTTTACTGTTTTATGTTTCGCCCAGTCAATTTCTTCATAAATGCTTTAGATACAAACAGATTTAATAATGCAAACAATAACGGTACATCAGTTCCGAGCGCTAAGGAATAAAAGACCAATCGACCAAAGATAATCGAAAAATTGAGAACAAACTTTTCATCGAGATGGGGGAAGGGTGAGGTGGGGGGCAGAATCTGAAGCAGCGCTTGTTAGACCCCGTTCTGTTTGTAATCTATAGTCATATAGAGCGGTCGCGTGTGTGCACGTGTGCATATCGGTGAGGATACCCACCTGTGGCGGGGGTTATATGCAGTAAGGACGGGTCTGGCCCATCTTATGTAAACACGCTCGCGTGAGGAGAGCCTTTTAGCTGATGCGGAGAGAGAGACCAGTGTAGACCCAAGGCACCGACGCATTATGCACTCGATTCTCTTTGCGGACTTGCACATCTTCGTGCGCACCTCGTTATATCCTCGGAATTCCCGCGTCTTTCTTCTTCCCTTTAGCCCAGATCGTACGCTCGCGATTTTTTCAGGAATGCGAAAACAATGCTTGTAACTCGGGAATGCTCCGCCAGCACCCTTATTAACATATTTTCGCTGGAGAAAATTCCACTCGTTCCTTTCACGCTGTTTCCTTTCTTCTGTCTCTGCACGCGGATACTCGCGCCCCGCGCCACGGAAAAAAGTCCCAGGAATGCTTGCGAAACATTAGGACGTTCCGGAGAGTATTATACATACGTCTTTCGGCACTTTCTCTCGGATTATTGTAGCTCCGTGAAATCGTAAATGAACACCACTCTTTTCTTATTTAACACTAGGTTTACGGGACCCGTCACAATGACGGGTTCTAATATTTTTAATTTGCGATTATTAGGATTGTAAAGATGCTTCCCTGAGGAATTATTTACCAAATTTATTTCTTTAGGTATATATTATTAGAAAAATAGCGAAAAATTTGGATGGACACATTCTTCTTATGTTTATAAAATAATGTGAAATAGTTATTTCGAAAGCTCCGTAAACCTAGTGTTAAGAAAGATTCTTCAGTAAACGGCGATCAATAGACTGCGGAACTTTATGCAAGATCAAAATTGTTTGCTTCAACTGCGACAAACAAGGGCCAAGTAAAAATTTCTTTCATTCTTTAATAATTTTCATAAGCTACAACTAATACATTCATGTTCTTAAATTGCTTAAATCTGTCCACTGCAACTGCAACTGCCCCCTTTTGAAATTAGAAGATGGCGTCCGGTTTGACACGAAATTCTAGCACCATAACTTATTCAGCAATTAAGTATAATATTGCAGGCAACGCAACTATGTTAATTCAGTGAAAGGAAATTCAAATTAGAGATCCGTACAAAAAATAGTATTACCGATCCCAGAATTGCAGAGTTTTTAGATAAATTGCTTCATTTTTGTTGCGGAACGAACTTTATCGGTGTTCGATTTGCATTCCTGCAAGGAAGAGAAAATGATCACGCGAGATTGATACAGTCTCTTTTAGCACTATGTCTTTCCCATTATCAACTCGGAGTTATTATGTGACACGCATCGACGATTACTGTCAATCTTTCACAAAACCGGCTACTACTTAGAGCGGCTTGATCATTCTAATACACTCTGCATGACACAGAAGGTCTGATGCCGTTTCAAGAGATCACATGTCGGATTTCAAAGCATTCCAACGGGTGCAAGCACATGCTCCTGCCAGTGAGGTGAGTTCTAATCGCACAATCAATGCCACCATTCATTTCTGTCGTAAATCGCGACTGAATTGCAAATTTTAATGTTGCCTGACTGATTTGATTGGTAATGACGTTCGGAAAAAAATGCTGAAATCGATGTCACTTTTAATTTTACGAGCTTGAACATTCACTTATTCAAAATAACATGACAGTATAATAAATAGAAAAATTTTTAAATGATAAGATGTACAATAATTTTGAAGTGTTACATAATTGTTCCGGGAAAATGTTATTGCATTCGGATTTACGAAAAATATTACTTTAACCATTAATCATTACAAATTAGTACACGAACTTGAACATTCAATTATTCAGAACAAAGAAGTTTCACTTCAATATAGGACAGTACAATAAATAGAAAACTTTTTAAATGATAAGATGTACAATAATTTTGAAGTGTTATTTTTTCGGAAAAATATTATTGCATTCGGATTTATGAAAAATGTTACTCTAACCCCATTAATCCTTATAATAGTACACGAACTTAAACATTCACTTATTCGAACCAAAATAGGACAGTATAATAAATAGAAAGCTTTTAAATGATAAGATGTGTGTACAATAATTTTGAAGTGTTATTTTTTCGGAAAAATATTATTGCATTCGGATTTATGAAAAATGTTACTCTAACCATTAATCCTTATAAAATAGTACACGAACTTAAACATTCACTTATTATTAAATTTTTAAATTATAAGATGTACAATAATTCTGAGGTGTTACATTATTTTTTCGGAAAAATATTATTGCATTCGGATTTATGAAGAATAAACAGAAATGCACAGATTAAAAGCGAACGGTTTTGCATACGCATTTTTGAATAAGTTCCCAATGGAATGTTAAACAGCACGAGAACTGGAAGCAATAAAATTTGGAATTCTTTCGGATGTAGTAGGTGGTAGTTTACTGTTCGCATATTTTTCATATCTTATCTTTGTCAAATGCAGGCCACGCTGAACTAAACGGCGCTAAGCAGTCCTGCGACATGTTACGCGACGGGTTTCTCAGTGCAATATCTAAATAACTTGGACTGTTACGGACATTTAACTTTCTTGATTAGGTATAACCAATCAGAGCTCGCTAACCCCGCTAAAATTGTAATTTTAAAACTTCGAGAATTTACATATGATAAATCGCGATAATTATTCTAATATCGATGAACGTGTATGGAACGTTACGCACCACTAATTAAGGGTACAGTTGACTCGGAATGTAAATTACCGATTCCACCGAACTAATTGCAAAAGTCGGCCTGCAAAGGCGAGTGCATAAATAACACGTGCAAATGATTTCGAACGAAAATCCAGGGAGCTTGTAGAAATTTAATCTTATCATTATTAGAAATTCGAAGCCGTATTCGCAGCTAAATTTATTAAAATGGTTCAGCAATTTTTTATAAAAATTACAACACTACCCTTTTTCTTGCATATGCATATTTGACATGATTGATTGATACAGATAGATTAAACGCAGTAACCTGTCAAGATCTAATTCAGTGTTTTATGACTTGTCGTGTCTCGCTAAATATTGAATTAATCTCAGAACGATATAAATGCATGCAGTATTTCGTAGTTTTTTTCATGTTTAAATGTCACAATCTGTAGCACAATAATTCCATACATTTCGTAATGTCCGGTGGAAACTGATGTACAAAAATTGACCAAGTTTCCCATGAAAGTCGGCCACGACATTCTCACACATGTTATTACAAAGGGGAGTCCAAGCACTGATTATCTTACCGGACTTGGACAACTTAATACGTACATGTCGCTAGCCTGATTAAAATTTGGAGACCTGAGTATATAGCAGAGAAAGAATCACACGATTCTAAAATGAAGAAGATATTCGATCAAATCGAGAATCAAGAGTAGTGCTAATGTTTTAGACGTGCAAATACTATTGAAGGGATTCAAGCCGTATTTAACCCTTCAGTGCGCGGGCGAGGAGAACTCCCATCAATGCACGGATAGGGTCCACAGAATACTACCTCGTGTTTATAATTTTTACCACGCTTATATTAACTTGCCGTGTTGTTGTATGCGTCAAATCTTGTAATCCAATTCTAAACCTCTTCTCATAGTCCAATCTTGCTGAAATTTTGTATACACACTTGCTTCCGATGACATATAAAAGTAGGAAATAAAATATGTAAAAAAAACTGTTTAAAAACCACGCTTATATTAAAATGCACTAAAAAGGAGAAAATAATTTTCTTCCTGGTTCTCCATAAAATACTGAATCCAGTTAAATGATTAATAATATTTTTCCCCAAAATTTTAAGCAATTAGTTCAAAATTTCTTCTGTTGTATAAATTAGTGTCGGAATAGATAGCAAAATTTAATATAAATTTAAATAAAATCATGACATTAGTAACTACAAATAAATACGTGGAGCGACCACGAAGATTACGTCAATATAGTTTAGCGCTCCACGCTTTTATTTTTATAGTGGAGATTTTTCTCCACTATATTTTTCGACTCCAGTATACATTATAAAATATAAATAAATTTAATCTTGTTATTTTTATAGAGTACTATACACACATCAGTCTTGATGGTCGGTAGGTTTAATGTTAATTTTCGACATAGAATAGCTTCGACTGCAAAGGGTGAATTTTGGATTGATCGATACGGAAGATTTGTTTGCAGAATAATTCGCGTACACGAAATAATATGCGTACACGAAATATTTGCGATGCAACTTCTTTGAGCCAGCTGGGACGAACAGTCGGAGAGAATGGAACGATAGAACAGATTGCCCAAGGCTGCGTTTACGTTTGACATTTATCGGAAACGACATTTGCGTTTCCATATACATATACGGTTTTTTTTTTTGTCGCGCCGAAGAGGTTAAGCTCCCCGTTACTCAAGAAGTAAGTCGCGAACAAATTGGAGATCCGAGAGTAATGGGACATCGTCTGGAAAATGATCGGAGACATGTGCGGCGGCGGCGGTGAAAGTGCATCGGAGGATACATCCCGTACTTAAGTTCGGCTTTTTGTCAACGTCGTCGTGTTTCAGTCGAAAGCTGATTGTACTCCGCTTGCAAACGCTTAGAACACGGATTAAAGGGTTTTATTTCCATTCGCAGCTGTCAATTTTATCGTCGGACAATTTGTGACATCAAAAATCGTTCGGATAAAACTGTTCCAAAATTTTTTGTACTTATTTGGCCGTGTTTTAGAACCTCAACAAGTTTTAGAATATCTCCTTTCGAAACTGCAGCAAATATTTTCCTGGATAACGGATAAATAATCACAGACGCGATGCATTTAGTTTTAGATTTGTTCTTTATGGGTTAAAAATAAATATGGAAATAAATTGAAAATTCAGTAAATCCTTGATCTAAGAAAACGGAAACCGTAGGATCTACGAAAAACGGAAATCCCCTCCTCCGATACGTTGTCGGATATATTTGTGTGAACCACTACTAATCCAATTACAAAACGTCTTTATTTTTACTAGCGTAATCCTTTTCTTCTACATTCGGCGCAGTCGGCAAGGTCACAAGAAATAGTAGATCTACATGATGTAAGAAACAGCCAGCGCGTACCCGAGGCTCTAAAATAAATAATATTCAATTACCGTTAGTTTGTGGTTGAGTGAAATACAATTGCTCGGCTGATTAGGAAGCTAAAAACGTTATCGCGAAACTAATGGTTTCTGTGCCTCGTGAATGGATCGCGTGAAATCGTAAATTTGCATAAACTTCCGCAGCCCAATTATCGCCGCCATCAGCGCTAGGAATGCGATCCAGGTATAAAAGAACCAATCATTTATTCCGTCGAACTGAAGTACATCGAGACATGATCGATAATCAATATCGCTTGAACACAAAGTATCAAACAGGTTTGAAATTCATCGATCTTTATCGGGGTTGTCATTTATATGCGCGCGGGGTCAATCATGATTGTCAATCACATTTACGGACAATCTTGAGTAATGATATGCGATCAGCAGCGTGTGATGGACATTGAAATACGAACGCGACGTACAATCACGGGAACGTGATAAAACGTACAAATAGTTTATAATCTAAAGCATTTCACGCTTTCATAGAAACTTCACTTTTCACTTGCTCAGTCGTAATGCTTTACTAACAAGGGTGTTCTAGAATTTGTGGCAGCAGACGAAACGAGGTAATTCTACCTGTGGAAAGTAGGTTAAAAACGTAGAATAAAATCTCTGGCCAAATGCAACCTCGTTTTTGAGAAAATCGTGAACCGTGTCGAGTAGCTTGTTAGCGACAAGGGGGCACTTCATATGTGAAGGTAAGTAACATGTGTAGAATCAAATTAGCATTTCTACCCATATGAATTTTCATACTTACAATTAGTTTACTGGAGAACGATGAAAGTCCATTCTACATCCTTCTTCTCTTTCTTCGAACATTTTCGAGTATCATATTTTAACCACCAATTAGTAAGAAAATAGTTCATCAACTTTATAGTGGTTAAGAACACATTTGTAAGTTCGCCTAATCTTTAATAATAGTACTGCCGAAGGAACAGCTGTGCGGTAATAGTAATGTGGTCGCGAATAGGGGCATTTACCGTATGCAACCTCTTAACCTTTATACACTGTTCAGATACAGATAAATATAACAACTATAAAGTATTTATACTTTCTACTTTTCTTAAATTCTTGGATGGTTCACACCAATATACCCGACCCCGTATCGGATGACGTGGCATGTTTATATTTTACGGGAGGGGATATTCGTTTTTCTCAGATCCTACGGTTTTCTTAGATCAAGGGGCTTTACTGTATTTACTGTATTTAGCAAATAAACCTTCATTTTCTTCTGATTCTTGAGAAATTTTCAATATTTGGAACTACATATGATAACTCCGTTAAAAAAATAGTACAATAATAAATTTAAAAGAGTAGTACTGCTCACAAAAAAGATTTTACTGTATTTAGCAAATAAACCTTCATTTTCTTAAATTTCTGATTCTCGAGAAATTTTCAATATTTGAAACTATGATTAAACGTTAAAACGTTAAAACAAAAAATAGTGCAATAATAAATTTGAATATTTCTGGAATATATTAGCACTGCTAACAACGTATGACTTGTTGAAACAAACTGTAAATGATTCTCTCTTTGCCACTATTTGGAACGATGATAATTGCGTTAAAAAAAAAATAGTGCAATAATAAATTTGAACTTTGAATTTGAATATTTCTGGAATATATTAGAACTTGAAATAAACTGTAAAGTAGGCTGACACCCCGAACATAGTAGCGCAAATAATTAAGTGACACGAATTTGGCGACGTAAAATGGCGGACGGTCGCAGTAACTCAGTTGCTAGAGGCAGCAGGGTAACAAAGTTGTCCTGCAAAAGCGCAACGAAAATCTCTGCGGAAACAATTAGCGGACATGGGTGCGCAAAGGTTACGGCTGACTGTGAGCGTAATAATATTTATCCGCGGACACAAATGGCGTACGAGAAAGTGAGTCACCATAAACGGCCGTCGAATTAAGGCCAGTGCGCGCCACAAGCACGCGTCAGGACAATCGAACAATTGCAAGCCGCGATACACTCCGCGACTGGTCAATGCCCTTAAAAGTCCACTCCCGTCGTGTCCGATGACCTTTGTCCCTTTCCTGTTATCATCGCCATCATTGTCTTCCGTATATTTACATGGCGCATCGACAATAAAATACATCATTACGAAATCATCTTTTGTCGGTCCAACCAGCAAGGGATAAATGCCTTCTCCTCATTGTCAAGGAGACGTCGCTCACCGTTGACAAAAGGGTCCATCAGTTTCACTGGAGTAATTTTTAATTAGTCACGGGACACACAATGCGCGGACCGTCGCGTCGCGGCTCGGGACACGCTTTATTAGGAATTATTGTTCGCTACGACGGCTTTGTCAGCCACGGCTGCTACGTAAATTCTAACTAGCGAAACAGTTTTTGTTCATAACGCGAACGTTTGTTTTGTTCGAACGAATTTTATTATTACCGTCTTCTACAACCGAGGAGTTAGGGACAAAATATTCTCTTTGAAGCTTCCTCCTTACTTGTTAAAAAACCCCTGCAAATATTTTTATTCGCGACTACATGTGTATTTAGTGTACGAGCTTTTTGATGCACTTTTCAAAAAATGATGAAATATCGTTGAAATGGTTTCACTGTAAACGTTTCCTGAACGACGAATTCGCGATTATCACAGTAAATTAAATTCACGATTTCACAGAAAAATGGCCGTGTTTTTCTTTGACCAGCTTTGAAATATCGGCACACTGCAATTTTCCTGATTAATTCGTTATAAAAGGTCTCTGTACTTCGCTTTAACAGCGATTAAATATTATTATTAGACTGCAGGGGTTTTATGCATTTATGACGAAAATGAGGTGCAATTTAAAATAGCAAAAATATTGTAAAAATCAAACATACTTTATATTATTTAAACGTAATAGGGAAGATTGCAAAATAAAAATTTCTTACCTGAATTTCACTCTTCCCTATTATGTTTAAAGGGTTGGAAAGAATATAAAGTATGTTTGAATTTTTCTAATATTTTTGCCATTTTAAATTATACCTACCCATTTTCCTTGCAAAATAAAAATTGTCTGCATCGATTTCAAGAAGTAGAAATCAAATTAAATGTTATTTCTTCCCTTAATGATTTCAATAGAGGAGAAATCATATATTGATATTTTCAATTTTTTAAATTTTCCAACAATTTTGAGAATTTCATCTACTCAATTTTGCTATAAATGCATAAAGATCCGCGGTCTAATTATTACCGATGACAACGTGCTACAATGGAGTACGAGAAAATGGAGGAGCAAAAATATGAAGAGAATACATGAAATATGAAATATAAAAACCCCGTAAAATATTGTAGATCGGTATTACGTCTAATCCTACCATAAACCATGGAAGTTGCACGTATAAATGTTACATTGCTCCGAAAGCATTTCACATTTTCTATAAAATCTTCGTTCCCGTCGATTCGTCGCGCACGAACCATATTCCCGTTAACGCGTCGAATACGAAGTAAGTGCAGGAACGAGTAAAAATTCGGAATTCGCAGCCGCCTCGACTCGCGACAGGTAAATGTATGTACAGTATTTCACGTAGCTCGGAATGCTCAAATTCAAACGAGGCACGGGGAAAATCACGTAGGAAGAAGACCGGACCGATGGTAGGAATCAAGAATGATTGGAAATCCCGGCGTGCACCGTTCTCGTCGAGGTAACTGCTGGTCGGAAGTGCTCGTTATACTTTTCCTCCGGGAAAGTTGCCTTTGAGGCACCACTTTTGTTTCCTTTTCGCGAAATTTAAGGCTTGTTGACCGACTACGTAATCAGAAATTAGGGGCAAAGATTAACTCTTTAATGGCGCCGTAGTTAGCGTACTTTCTCCGCTCGTCGTTTGTGTGTGTTGTAGAATAAACTTTTGAAGATTCGAAGAATGTTTCGGTGAACTATTCTGCCTCCCTTCCTTTCCACTGTGAATTTATATTCAAGACCGAGACGAAATGTTCAAGAAATTAAAGACGCGCTACATTTGCATCCATGATCACTTTTCAGATTCGAACGACTCCAGCGACGTTGAAAACATTTTTCAAGGACTAAAATCAGCAGGAATTTGAAGATTAGAGTTTTCTGTTTAGAACGATCTCTGAAAACTTGACGTACGATTTTTTTGGTCATTAGAACAATTTTGTAATATTTTCTATTTATTATTTATAATATTTTTGTTCCCAGCAATTATCGAGCTCCTTTGTTTCATGAATGGATATTTAAATAAACTTGCCTCTTGATCTCAATGGAAATGAAATAATTTTCTAACTTCTGTCGCAGCTCCCGCACAATTCTAAAAAAGTAAAAGGAAGAAGTTTTAGAACTGTAAATTCGCGAAGCCGTAAATTTGCATAAGCGCGGAAATTTTCCGAGCGAAATGCACACGGAAGAAACAGGAAAGGGAAAGCAGCGTTTGTTTGAACCGAAATTTTCGTCTTCGCTTGTTGAACTTTCTACGCGGTTGGTTTGCGAGCCGAACATATTCGTAGCTCATTAATTCCATCTTTTAGGCATACAAGCGTGCGATCAAGCTGCGATGTAAAATACTGCGACGTACGGCCAGACGACGGAATAACATGTATTCTCCATTCGGCCCGATATGCATTGATTCAAAGTACACGAGTGCAAATCACAGCGCGCAGACACCAGGCAAAGTGTACAAAGCTGTTGCGGGCTAAAAAGCCTTACATCATTTCCAAGATTAATGGGCTCGTGGACATCAATTTTTTGTATCCTCTTTTTACTTCATTTCCCTGACCTTTCCCATCTGTTTTTCGTTCGGGGATCGGTATGCTGCACCTTGGTCCCTGACAGTTTTTCTTCGTCAATTTTTTCACTTCAGATTCAGGATGCATCGCGCGTTAATCAATCAGCGGGATAAATAATATTGGTTGTTTGAAACAGAAAATTCGTATAAACCTCGTGGGGATAAGTATTTGTCCTTACATAATAATTAGACAGCGGATTTTATGCATTTATGACAAAAATCGGTAGGTGTATTTCGAAACAGTGGAAACATTCGAAGAATTTTCAAATACTGTTAGATTACTTTCCACCTATTAAACATACGTAAGACAGAAAATAATTTTCTATTTCACTCCAATTAATTGCAAATCAAGTAGAACATTTTTATCTTGATTTATCTTGATCGATATCTAATAATAATAGATATCGATTTTAAAAATAACGCAAGTTTTTGGTGATTTACGAATTACCAATTTTTTTCCTATAAAAATTGCCTGCGATTTTGTCGAATTTTTATTTAAAATCGAAAGAAAGAATTGAAGTTCATAGATGCTGTATGGATAAATCAAAGTGTGAAGAGTGAAATAATGATCTTAAGAATTCATTGAATGTTATACACAAACATGCAAGTGTTACAACTGATTTTATACGTAAAAAATAATTGCAAAGATGAAGGTGACTTTAAAAATGGTGGATGCCAGCGAGGACGGCTTTCTTCGATAACGCAACGAGAGAAACTGAAGGATGTTTCACAAGGTGTACGGTATCTGGCAAATAAGAGAGAAAAGTATTGATCAGATAATCTGAATAGCATACTTGCTTTCGAGCATTTTTTTCTGAGCGACGGCATATCCGTGACATCGATCATTCACAGCTACTCTTTTAGGGCACTACGTGGTTCGACTGGAACGCAACGGCCGATTAATCTTTGGTTTTAAGCAATGGTTTTTGCTCTTGGAAGGTTTGCGCGACCGTTGAACGGACCACTGGCCACGTTAGTTCATCGATCGGTATCCCGTGGCATAAAGACATCATGGTTTATTAAACAGCTTAATTTGACGCGATCCTCGATCAATGGCCAACATTAAACCAGCCGGGAGGGAAGAGGACGTGAAGTTTTCGCCTGGAATGCTAATTAACTCATTTCTCACCGTTGGTCGCACTTCGATTCTTGTTATGCAATGATTGATCGACCGTGGACCGTCTATGAGAATTCAACGAACTAAATATTCTTCTGTTGCCTTGGGCCAAGGTGGTGTTGCTTGGCAGAGTTGTGCAGAATTACAATTGAATTACTCCAGGAATTATAATTACGAAGTAATTGAATTACATCGTAATTCAGTCATATTGTAATTTATAATCCAGATCTTACTTAAATTAAATTACAATGTAATTCGTAATTGCAATTGGAGTAAAATTATAAAATACTTTGTAATTTAATTACAATGTAATTCGTAATTGTAATTAGAGTACAATTATAAAATAGCGTTACGTATTATGAAGGAGGACGAGGAATAGAAATTTCGCCGCATAGACAGCAAACAAGTACTGGGTTATCCAAAAGAGACTATAGAAAGTTTTTTTTAAATAAAAAACATACTATTTTTAATTTAATTATCAGGTATCATCTATGACAATTATGTGTGAAAGACGATATCTGTCAAATGACCACCACGACCACGTTTACAGACATCAATTCGAACATCAAAATTTTTTATGACATTTTAGCATATTTGCTCGTTCAATTCACCAATTTCATTTCTAATGTTGTTCTTCAGGTCATGAATTGTTGCCGGTTTGTTGGCATGAACTTTGCTTTTCAGATAACACCAAAGAAAAAAGTCCAATGGGGTCAAATCACACGAACGAGGTGACCAATTCACATCACCATTCCTTGAAATTAATCGATCATTGAATTTCGATCGCAATAAAGTGATGTTTTCACGCGTTGCGTGTGGCGTAGTTCCGTCTTGTTGAAAATGAACATTGTTTATGTCGATTCCATTTAATTTCAGCCATAAATAATCAATAATCATTTCATTATAACGTGCACCATTCACTGTAACTGCATCTTCATTCTCGTTTTCGAAAAAGAATGGACCGATTACGCCTTTCGACCAAAATCCCCTTGGAAAATGGCTCTTGGATTTTCATCTCCCCATATGCGACAATATTGCTTATTCACGTGTCCATCCAATGTGAAATTAGCCTCACCGCTGAAGATGATGTTGTGTGAAAACAATGCATCAATTGAACGATGTTCAAACAACCAGTCAGTGAAATTTCTGCGTTGGAAATGATCACGTTCTTTCAATTTTTGTGTTAATTGAATTTTGTACGCATGCAAATGCAAATCTTTATGCAAAATTCGCCACAAATTGCCATAAGAAATGCTCAATTTTTGAGAACGACGTGGAGTTGATGTTGATAGGTCATTAGCAACACTTTCATGAACAGCAGTAATGTTTTTCCAATATTATATTAAAAACTAAATTACTTACACGGGAGGTTAGCCAATCGTACCGCAACCAGAAAAATATTTGACATAAAATATTTTGAATGAAAATAGCCCTGAATGTTGGGGTTGAAAAATCTATTTTATTGAATACCTCCGAAACTATTTGGTCTAGACGAAAATTTCAAAATTCAATTTGCGCGTATTTGAATGACCAATCTTCCAGTGTACACTGATTTTTTAAAAAATAATTTGTTTAAAAAGTATGTTAAAAATTTACTTTTTTCGCAAAATTTTTTCATAAGACATTACAATTTTTTCATGAAAATTTGTATGCATTGTCTACACACTTTAAACAAAAGAATATTGACAATAGTTAGATTACGGTCCAAATTAAACTTACAGCCACGACATATCAGCTATCAACACAGATTCTTTTCGTACTCTTTAAAAATTAGTTTACACTAGAAAAAATACGTGTTAAATATTTTTTTGAGTTCTATATCGCATAAAAATTCCATTAAAACCGGCATGTTGCGATGGGGCAGCCTTGTTAGAATGTCGAGCGTTCCGCGTATTCAAGGAAGAAAACAAATATTGGAAAGAAATCATGAAATTTCGATTCGGACGTGAACGAGCCAGGTAGGCCACGGAGATCCGATGCGATAGAAAAGCGGCGGGATTTTCGAGTACACGTGTAAGAGCACAGCAGGGTTTCGCAGCGTTTCAGGTCCGCGATCTCGACGCGGACAAATATGATGGGGACCCCCGTTGTCGCTGACAGCGTTATTTCATACAATTCTAATCGGTCAGAGGTTAATAGAGGAAGATCGTTCAATACCTTGGAGTATCTACGTGGAACGGTTACATTTCCGCGCGGCGGATACGCTCGCTGTTCGACCAATGAACGAACTCATTGGATGGCGGCGATTAATCTACGACATTAGGCCGGTCATTTCTTTGCGTTCACGAGTAACTTCGCTGCGCGTACCCTTTCGGTTTATGAATGATCGCGCAGCAGGTGGGATTCCGCGAGGATGGTAATTGCCGGCACGCTCGCAGGAAATGCCCCGTAGCTTAGGCGACACACACGCACAACACACAACGGGGATCTCTGCGTTCTGGATAAACCGTTGATTATACGGTTCCGAGAGATAACGGCCGCGGAAAGCAAATGCAACGCGTAAAATATCACTCGGTTCCACGGTGAACCTAATGTTACGATCCAGAGCGGGTCTGGACATCGTCACGGAACCCGCCCGACCCGAACAAGACCGTAAACATTTGCGAGTGAAACACCGTGGCCGGACCATTCGAAAATACATACATCAGAGAAAGAACTCTCTGTCGGGAGCTAGACAAAGCACAGAATGCGCTCGGAGGGATCGTGTCAGTTATCGCTTTACACGCATCTTTTCACCCTTCGGTGGTGGGTGTCTGCCGTGCCAGCGTCATGTTACCCGCGTGTCGTCGCTCTGCGTCCGGTAACTTCACGTTCTCCCCTGGGACAGTTGCTGTAACGCAACGCCGCTCGAGTTCCTTCGTGGAAGATCCTCAAACATCGCTTTTATCGCTAAAATCCTCGCCACTCGCGTTTGCTTCGGCCTTCGTAGTCCCAGGGGTGGTCCATGTCGACACGCAAATGTTAACCTCATTTTTGGAAACATATCAGCGATTCTGTAATTTGTATGGTCCAGAAATGGATCTTTTTATCGATAATAAAACAATGATCTTTCATGATCATCTTTCATGTCCAGAAGACATTTCTTCATTAATTCTATCACGGTGGGCACAAAATATGTTCAACTGGTAGTGCGAGGGTTGCAGGATTTTTGTATTTCGCAACGTTCACGTGTAAATTCTCTTATGAATGTCGATTCTACGTACTTTTAATCGAGTATGTTTTAGAAATAGTTCTTTTATGAACAATACAATAATGATAAATATCTTTGATGATCATCTTTCATGTCCAGAAAAGATATTTCTTCATTAATTCCAACTTGATGGGCACAAAATATGTTCAACTGGTAGTGCGAGGATTGAAGGATTTTTGTATTTCGCAACGTTCACGTGTAAATTCTCTTATGAATATCGATTCTACGTACTTTTAATCGAGTATGTTTTAGAAATAGTTCTTTCATGAACAATACAATAATGATAAATATCTTTGATGATCATCTTTCATGTCCAGAAAATATATTTCTTTATTAATTCTAACTTGATGGGCACAAAATATGTTCAACTGGTAGTGCGAGGATTGAAGGATTTTTGTATTTCGCAACGTTCACGTGTAAATTCTCTTAGGAATATCGATTGTACGTACTTTTGATCAAGTATGTTCCAGAAATAGTTCTTTCATGAACAATACAATAATGATAAATATCTTTGATGATCATCTTTCTAGTTCTAACACGGTATACACAAAACATGTTCAACTGCTAGTGCGAGGGTTGGAGGATTTTTGTATTTCGCAATGTACACGTGTAAACTCTCTGATACTAACGCTGGATTTACACACTGTATACACGAAGCAATACTATCGCCAAATCAGAAAAAGAGCACCGATTTCTCAAGTGGTACAACAGCTCGGTTTCGCTGTACATGGCTCTTGTAACAAGTGTAAACGAATTTTTCAGTGGTGGATACGTTTACTCGACCTTTCGCACGTTCGAGAATGCGCGCATACAATACTACCCAAAAGTCTGGGACTGGAATTCTTTTATGAACCCTAGTAGAGTACGGTAAGCATGAATATGGTCTTCGTACGTTAAGTTATGCTTTTTGAAGAGTAGCTTCTTCGAAGATCGTTTGATGGTCAACATACTATACATGGTTTTTGTCTTTTCGTTAGCATTATGTTGCCCTAATCAAAATACGTCGTTCCATTAAAAAGAAACGACGATGATCTTGAAATATTCTCAGCCACAATAATTGCCCCACTGAACCAAACATATTCCGTATTACTAAAAACAACGGAGATACTTGTATGCAACTATATATTATTATTTATTTATTGCTTTAAACCACACAAGGTTTATGCAACTACATATGTATATAAAGAAAAAACCATAAACATCGGCTCGAAACTGCTTGGTTAAAAAATTACGAGTATCCCAGGCTGAAAGAAAGAAGTTGCTCGGTGTTGCTTCGGTGTGGACCTAGCTTAACAATCACCTGTTGGTTATCGAGCGGCGCAGGAGTCGTTGGAAAGCGGCGTAACCGGGGAAAACGTGTGAAAACGGATTCGAAGCAGCTGAAAATTACACGTTAACTGGTGAAGATGCCGACGATGCACGCAGCAGGAGCATAGCGCTACAAAAGAACGGAGAGAGACCGTTACTTTTAAACGGCGCAGTAGCCTCGGATATACGGCTGTTTGCGGAAGCGCGAGCGGTAAAAAAGGGTATTTGGTATTACAGTAACAGCGAGTTCGTCGATAACGGCGTAATTTGACCGGTGTAAGTACGGTTCCCGCGTTTCGCGTGTGTGTCGGGCCGCGCGTGTCCGTGTGTCGAATCGTACACAATGATAGAGAAGACAAAAAGTTCCGAGGAAACCGATAAAACACGCGAGCCCGCGCATGTAACGCGCGCGTACCAACGTGCAACGAAACACGGATCGGAACACGGCCGGCTGTAAATCACCGTTGAATCTAAACACAATGCCGCGCAACGATTCCTGCGGATCGTTTCAAATCTCTCTCCTTAGCAAAGCCCTCCTTCTCTGGTTAGCGTTACGGTCCGCAACAAGGAGACACGGGATCGAGTGCAAGCCCGTGTTCACCCGTGGAAACGTTCGCGCGGAAAAGTGCACACGGCTGCGTACAAACAAATAACGGTTCCCCGGACCGTGGGCTCGCGAAAATATTTATAGTGGGTACTCGGTTTTATCCGTTTACTTAGCCCCGCACCACCGAGCACCGCCTTCCACCGCGAGCCTCGCGCGAATATGCCCCACGCTTTTTGTTTGATCTCGCTGGAACGCCGCACAGTATGTACTTCGCCTCTCACAAAAGTTGGCCAAAATACGATTTTTCAAATATTGCGCGAGATGAAACATTTTCGTCCTCTGAACTATTGGAATTGTATGAATAACAGCGTACCAGTTTTACTTTTTTACTCATTTTTCTACTCGCCCTAAAGAACACATTCTTTTACACACATTTTTAAGACAGGTATACATTATAGTTTTCAGCAATTTTCATCTCCTTATTGTTCGCCTGTCTAAAATTATTCAAGCTGGAAGATGGCCTGTTACTTACTCCGATATTTCGCATTTGTAGAATTTTCAAGAAAGACATTTTTAGGCTTCCAGGCGAGTCCCGATGTTATTTTTGCGCCATTGGAAACTGTAAAGGTTTCTGTTGACAGTGCAAAAAGAATTGGCTGCCAAGATGTGTCAATACGGCTTTTACATTACATTTTGTAATGTATTAATCTGGCAAAAAAATCGTTCGTACAAAAGTTAATGGCATTCAGTCATCTATTAATTCCAATACAAAGAATTATAAAACTTTCTCTTTTTTAATAAAAAATTATGGTCAACGTAATTTTTTCAATGCCACTACGTATTTTTTCTTACATATTGTTGTGGCTGGCGTCAAAACGAATTCAATTACCTACTCCACTATGCATGCAAGTTTTGAAATAATGCTGAAATTGTTTTGGCGCACTTTTCGGGAGAAATACTCCACTGTGCGCCGGTTCCCGAGGAATCGGTTTGGGTACGTTGATCGCGCCGTTTTACGCCCCCCGAAAAGTCACTTCATCGATCATATTTAATTGAAACCCAACACCCTGCCGGATATCCATCCATAAATTCAGCCGCGCAGTTTGGTGGTTGGTATTTCAAGGCTCGCTCTCGTCCGTCGCTTGCCAAACTGCACAGGGGAGAAAATAGGATGAGATGGGACGGTGTGTGGCTAAGAATTTGCTATTCTTTTTTTTCTATAGGTTATATATTGTTTCTGGCCGCATAAATTATACAGGGACGGCGGGGAACGCGAATTTTTCAGATCGTTCATCGGACATTTTCATTCTCATTGTTTTGACACGGTTAACGCTGGAATTAACTTTGTAGAACATTGTGGAATGGATTGAATCACATTTTTCTCCGAGCTGCCATTTTCTTCAATGTCATTTGGAATTTTCTTTAAAATTAAAAGATTCACAATTTCGACGGGAATATATTCGAAAATTCCATTCGAAGCAATTTCTGAACGTCCAGTAATTTTTTCGCCGAGCAAACCAGCAGGATTCCTTACTTTCGACATCGTGTGGAATTTTCATTTAAACGAAATTAGTCCTGTCACAAAGTGCGTTCTCTCAGCTCTAATTCGAGTAATCGGAAATTTGAAAATTCCAATGGGAACGGATTTTAAAATTTAATTCGAAGCAGTTCCTCAACATTCGCAGGATTTCTCATTTCCAACGTTATTTGGAATTTCCTTTGAAATTATATGAAACTTGCCATAAAACGCAATTCCCGGGCTTCAATTTGAACGCTTAAAGGTTGCAAAATTCCGACGGGAATATATTTTAAAATTTAATTTGAAGCAATTCCTCAACTTCCATCCATTTTTTCCCGAGCTGGCCAGCAGAATTTCTCATTTCCAACGTTGTATGGAATTTTCATTTAAACGGAATTAGTCCTGTCACAAAGTGCGTTCTCTCAGCTTGAATTCGGGTCATCGAAAGTTCGAAGATTCCAATGGGAATAAGGTGGAGTGGAGTAAGTCCGTCTACGGGGCAAGTCCGTTAATTGGTTATTTTTATTATAATACGAACGAAATTTCTCTAGCTTGTATTTATTAATGTAGTATAAGTTAGTATGAACTATTCGATATAGATGTCGCCTAAGAAGAAAGGTGTTTTTCTCGCTGAAATCAACCAATGCCAAACAGTCACGTGCGAGGTACACGCACAACTTTGAGGTTACCCTGAACGTGCAATAGTTTACAAGTTATTAATATATTCTGTGTTGTTATATTAGGTAAGTAAAACAAATATTGATGTAGGTTTAAATGATCTAATTGTAAGATGATCTTGCCCCGTAAATATTACTACACGGGGCAAGTCCGTACTATATCACGGTGGCGTAAGTGCGTACTGTATGGGTAACTATAAAACTAAACAATATATTTAATGCAATAAAAAGCATGTTGTAGCAGGCTTGATAATAATTTTTTTCTTGGCCCGTAGCACTTGAAACAAGTTTCGAAAGCATTTTTAAACTTTGTTTTAATATCACTGTATCCCCTTTCATATTTTAGCATAAAAGTACATGTTTGTTTAAAAATGGATAACTCTAAAACTAAACAATATAATTTAATGCAATAATAATTCTTTTCTTGCCCCGTAGCACTTGAAACAAGGTTCGAAAGCATTGTTAACTCTCAGAAACGGACTTGCCCCATTTTCGGGGCAAGTTGACACTTTGTACAATATCCTATCAAAGTGATAATTTTCAAGCAAACTTAGAATGCTACATAATACTAATTCATCGGTAATAACTGTGGCAATAGTTTGATACCAAGAACGTTCAGTTTTTACATACCAGAATGAAAATACATCAGTTTAAAGTCCAACTTTGCAAAAATTAGCAACTATATTTTAAAACTGACTTGTATTTGTTCCTCAAAATCCAGTCATTTTTAAACTGTTATAAATTGTATTTAAGGCTTAAATAATTGATATTTGTGGAATATTCTGCTTGAATAAAAATCGCGCAAAATCTAGATAAATTCAGTTATGTCACTGTTAAAGCCAACGCACGCTTCGTGACTTTTAGTGTTCGGTAGGTGTAGCGTTAAGGAAGGCGATGACTGCCATTCTCGGATGTCGGGATCGGTTCTTTCGTTCGTTTTTGAGAGCGTCGGATATCGCTGGGGAGGAAAACTCAGGGGGCCACTTTGGATCAATTAGCACGGTCGAAAAAGAAAGGCAATGAGAGGGTATTCGGGATCCCGGGTCTGCTCTTATGAATGAAGACGTCATCGCTCGCATAGTTTTGATTGGGCGCGTGTAGAGAATGAGTGGAACACGAGACGTTGACGAGTGAGAAGGGATCGTCGTCTCCGGTCTCTCCTGTCCACGGTCTGCGCAGGCTTGTTACACGTCGGAGAAAGACAGAGGGAACCCGGTAATAAATGCATGGGAGGTGTAATGGGACGAAACTCGATAGCCGGGGAACTTGCCACGGGGCTACGGTGTCTATGGCGTCTCGTGGCAAACTGTCATAATGCCTCCGGCCCGAAAACTCGAAAATAACGGTGAACAAACGTACCCGCGAGCCGGGTCGTGACCATCGGACCACCTGTAACCAATTACTCGCTACCCTCTGCTCTTCGCGCGCCATTTCGCTCCGGGGGAACTGAAAATCAACATTGACAACCCGATGTAACGAGTGTCAATCCGATCCCCCCCCCCCTCGCTATCTTCGTTCAATTGATTTCTCCGATCCTTGCAGAGCCGATGATTTCGATGATTTCATTGCAGTCGAATGAAATTGATTAAAATAATTGCGTGTAGATTTCTTTTCGCGTGCTTACAATACATGTAAATATACGATAAATTAACCACGAATTGAACTAGAAAATTGATCATCAATAATTTACCAGAGTGGTTGATTGTTAACTCTATTGCAGTGTCGATCATTTCATGGCAATCGAATGAAATCAATTAAAATCTGTACCATCTCTTTTCGCGTATTTTTGTGTCCACTTTTTTCAGAAGTTAAATATAAATATTTATCATTGTACAGTTAGGAGCAAAACTGATTACACACACTTTAAATCAGAATAGCTTTTTTATGAATGGACCAAACGACATCAGTTTCTCTGTAAGGTTAGATGAATTACTTTAGTAAATGCCGTCCAAAAAATATGTTTAAATAATGCATTCGATCGGAATTGTAAAAACCAATAGTAAAAATTGATTTTTACAACTTTTTTAGCTGGGCCAATAACAAAAATTTAAAAGATGTGTTTGGTCAACTTATATAAATTATATGTATACGCTTCTCATATTTCATTGAAATTGGTTAATTGGTATTCGAGTTATAAACGATCAAAAGTTGTAAAAATTGCAATATTTCAAGATTTTGTTTTTTACCATATTTTTTAGACGTCATTTACTAAACTAATTCTAGCTTTATAGAAAACTTGAAATCGTTTGGTCCATCCATAAAAAAGCTTTTCTGATTTAAAGTGTGTGGAATCAGTTATGCTCCTAACTGTATATAAATATACGATAAAAGAACAATGAATTGAGATATTGAGTGAAATAAAACTAGAAAATTGACCGTTAATACATTTACCAGAGCGATTGATTTTCAACCCCAACCAAAATCTTCATTTACTCGTATAGAAATTTGTTGATTGTACAGACGATCAATCAGGGATTATCAAAAACCAACGACATTGTGGATGCAAAAAGCATGGCCAACACTTTCATTACAGCAGTCGACAACAAATGGAGTGGCGACAACAAATTGTTAAACTTCCAAGCACCCCATTCAAGCAATTAGAACACAATACATTAAGCGAGCGATTTTACGTCCGTCGTATTGCTTGAAAGTTTTGTGCCTTGTAATTGTCACCGAGTGTAGTTTTCTTGTTCAAATGGATAACACGCTTTCGCACAGCACATACATCAACTGTTTAAAGTCTAAATGCGCTTAAACTGGGAGTAACGTGGACGATTAAGAGGTTAACCCCAGCTGGTACGTATTTGCATGCAGTATCGTTCCTTTAATTACGCCTGAATTACGACTTCGCCGCGCGCACAATAGTTTTGCAAGAGAGGGAGACGTTTCGAACGTCGACACGTTACAACTCGAGCTGCTTTTGTCACAACGCATTGAAATTGCTGTGCGCAATTAGCGTCGAGTGGAAAACCTGACAATAACAGAGGGCAAATTATTCATTGGCCATCTAGGTTTGATAGTGATCAGAAAATCATTCGAAATCAATTTTCGGGTTTGATGCCCCTCGTGATCATTTCCTATGATCTGCCAAAAAAATGTTTCCAACAAAAGTTAATCATTAGAACGAAATTGAATACATGCAATTCAAAATTGTTGATAAATTTTCAAAATTGAAGATGTCAATATATGATTTCTCCTCTGTTAAAATCGTCAACGAAAGAAATAAAATGCAATGTAGTTTCTGTTTCTTGCAATCGTTGCTGACACTTTTTATTTTTCATAAAGATCCGCAGTCCTATATTGATCATTATTTACTTTACTACAAATGTCAATGCACAACAATTTAAGAAAAATTTTTTTTCATAGGAAACGGGGATCAACTCGATTTTTTAAATGTTGCGACATATTTCTGACTTCCTAAAATTACAGCCAGAGTTGGGCAAAAACTTTATTCAAATAAAAATTTTTGCCCAGCTCTGGTTACAGCTGGTGTCGAAAAGAATTCAACGACCCAGCATACTATAACCTTCAACTCTGAAATAACTCTAAAACACTTCCGGCCACAAAAAGCGGGTTTCCAAACCATAGTGCGATGACGTTACAGTCAGAAACAATTGCTCGGACCACCCTGCGCATGATACAGTGTTCCTGTAAAATGTGCCAAGTCTCAGACTGCGCGGCATGGCAGACGATGGAAGTGAAGAGTCCTCCATTCGCGATCCGTCGCACCGGGGAACACAACGCGCACACAGACTCTCTCCGCTCCTCGACGGAGGCGTGTTTCGAACGGACAGGCAAGTACATACATTTCTAATAGCGCGTCGTACCGTAAAGTAGTTAACTCGTTCCCGTCTCGGTTTACCTTCACCAAGATTAGCCTCGGTTCCCCGAAGCTCCGCTTAGCCAGGCTATCGCCATTGACATTTCGAAACGCATTAGGGGATACGGGACGTGTCCGCGGTATCAGAAATTTGTCGGCCGATGCGTTTCGCCGACACGCTCGTCCGACTTGTACAAGTATATCTCGCTAACTCGAGAGCACTTGGTCGACCGATACAGACCACTCCAACTAGTCATTAACACCGTTGCAGAAAAAAGGGCCAGCAGAAGTTCGCCATTGAGGCGAGACGAAGAGACAGAAGAAGAGAAAGAGGATTTCGTTCATCTCCATCCACGTCTACTCTCTCACCTGATCCCAAGGTAGTTCTTTCGCTTTGTAGACGCCCTAATAGCATTTGTGGTTGGCCTATGGGTTTTGTCTACGAACCCCCAACACAGGGCCTTCGACGAACATTTATGACTAGACTGCGGATCTTTATGCATTTATAGCAAAATTGAGCAGACGAAATTCAAAATTGTTGAAAAATTTTCAAGATTGAAGATGTCAATATATGATTTCTGCTCTGTTAAAATCGTTCAGGGAAGAAATAACAATCAATTTAGTTCCTATTTCTTGCAATCGATGCAGACAATTTTTATTTTGCATAAAGATCCGCGGTCCAGTTATGAGAATTTGCCAACGAATATCCAACGTTGGGCCTACAACTATTATAGTTAGTTAATTAACAAGAAATTTACGTATTATAATGCTACATTGGTTCAACCAATGTTTAGCAACATTTAAATATCGTACATCTTACAGACGTTGGAAGCATTGCTACAACCAAAAACTTGTTAATTATATTATGGATATATCTGTGGTTGTCAGGTAGAACGCTAAGAAGATATAGCCGTTTAAAGTTTTCATCGCTAACGCATTGACATGGGACATCGGTTAAATTGCATTATTTTCTCGAGCCTTTCGAATTTGTTTTCATGACTTTTTATGAAGCTCGATTAATTCGTAAACTCAAATTTTTTGAAATTGTGAGAGACCTGCGGCGTTTTTCCTTGGCTCACTAAAATTGCTCCCTATTTTTCCAAAGGGAAGGCAACCTCTTAGCGTCTTCGTGTTCGTCCGCATCTGTCCGTGAAAGCCAACAATCCAAAACAAAAATCGTGCGCTCGAAAACGCCGTGTCTAAAAATGCGACATTTCTAACGGTTGGCCAACCAATATTGCAATCGAGGCCCAACAAAATGCCAACCGTAAATGCTACTAGGGCGGCTGCGCGAATGTGTGCGCACACACTGTGTACGGAGATGCACTTACGCGATGCAAGGTACGCGTAATTGCGCGCATAATTTAAGGGCGCGCCGCGCGCGGCACGGATATATGACCCTCGCGGTTCACGCTCGCCGAGAATACACCAGGGTCGAACCCATGGGGGATGGGGGATGGGTCAAGAAATGCGGCTCTACGGGAGAACCGGCACTTTAAGAAAACCGATCCGTCCATTCATCGAGGAATGATTAAATTGATAGCTCGCCACCACGCGAGCAACTGACGCCGCGCGCCCCAGCCGTACCGTTCGAGATGCACCGCTCCGAGATGCAGCGCTCGATGCACTCGCCCCGCCGCCCGAAGAAAAGAATCCCGCCTTGCAAACGTTAATGACAATCGCCCTGCACCGTCGAAAGAGCTCGAGCCTCGATCCCCACGGTTTAACCGACCATGGCAATCTTCCACCGCGTTTACCACGTTGCGAGTTGCTCGCTTGTAGATGAATGCGAACGATCGAACGGCATCGCGATCGCTTTTCATAGAAATATTAGCTTGTCTGCATGTCTGGCCCTTCCATTTCTCGAATCATCCTCCGTTTCATTGTACCACTGCCTTTCTAAGGTCTTTTTAATCCTTTGTACTCGAAGACTTCTCTCGGATCGTCGACAAGCAACGCATTCATTCGCGAAACACCGAGCAACGTATTATTTCCTATGAAATTTCCGTAGCTTCGGAAATATTAGGTCGTTCGGAAAGTAATTTCGTGTTTCATGTTGTCAGCTGGTATATCTTTTTTGCAAAATCAAAGTACGCTTATGATTATTGAGCAACGTTGCAAAATTTCCGATCGGAAAATATTACTCGGACAAAGATATATATTTACTTCCTAGAAAAGAACAATACCTCGTTCGAGAGAGACTTTTAATGCCAAGAAAGGTAACGTAAATATTCCGCGCGTTCATATTGCGTGAACACTCCGTACAAAGCGGTCAACGTTGAACAATTGAATGTCATATTATCTAAACCGTCACATCTCCGTATTAGTTCGCATAATAAAGGTTCCAGCCTATTGTAATCGCTAGGGCACGAAAGGGTACTTTCTGTCAATGTTTTATGCTTTACGGTACACGTTTCCGCAGATAAAATTTTATTTGCATGTGTAGTCACTAGACTGCGGATTTTGATGCATATATGAAGAAATTGGCTGGAGGAAATGTACAAAGGTAAAAGATTAGAAAAATCTAAGAATATTGTCATGCTGTTTTCAATGTAAAACATCTACTAAGGGATGAAAGAAAATTTTATTCAACTCCTAGTGCCCACACGGCGAAAAACATTTTTATTTTGCATAAAGATCCGCAGTCTAGTAGTCAATTCTAGTGACCAGACCTTTCATTTCACATTGCTCATGACTGGATTGCAAATATTTATGCAAGCAATCGTGAAAACCAGAAATTAAATGAACATACAGTGGCTCACAAAAGTATTCGTACGCCCTTTAAAACAGAATAACTTTTTTATAATTGCACTAAACGACCTAATGTTTTTTGGACAAAATGATGTGTAAGAAACACATTCTTAGTTTACTATATACCAGATTTGTTAACTGTATCAGATATGATACACTATGCAGCGAAGGGTTAAATGTTCACATTAAGGGCTCAAATAAAAAAGTTTTAAAAAATGCCTCTTCTATTTTTGCATGTAACCTTGTAAATTATAATTTTTGGAAAATTTGTTTTGCACATCATTTAGTAAACCGATGCTTCTAATTGCTTACAAAACTTCAGGTTGTTTGGTACAATTATAAAAAAGTTATGTACATATTCTGTTTCAAAGGGCGCACGAACACTTATACTATTTAGCACTGCGTGATTACCGGATACTACAACTAGAACTACCGGATGAGTGAAACTGACTTGCTCCTGATTTTTAGAAGTTTAGTGAATTCTAAAATTAGCGAAATCTAAATAAGTGCAATTTTCTCGTTATTGCCAATTGCGTTTAGCGCTCAGTAGTTCTAGCGTTTAAGAAGTGGATGGTCTTTTTGAAAGCGTCCGAATATTCCTGTGGGTGACTAAAAGCGTGATCGCCAGCACCCTTTGATAGTCCCCGAATTCTGTCTAGACCCTATCCACTCGGCTCGGCATACCGATCGTCGAAACCTGGCCTGATCAATGAGGATCCGAGGCCAGCAGCAGCCGCAGCAGCCGGTGGCTGGATCGCTGTCCGAGCTGTCTCGGGCCTTAAGATTTTCTTTTCAGAACGAAAATAGCCGGGACGATACTTAGAGCCGGTCGGTCGGTCGGTCGTCGGTAGATGCTTTTCAAATAGAGAAGTATCTCTGACACCGGGTGTGCTGGGTGCGTATAAATTTCGAGCGGTGTACACACGCACACGCATAAATCCCGCGTAACCCTCGGGGTACGCGCGTAAACCGGCGCGAGTACTCGCGAGCGGGCACCATAACGTAGAAGAAGGAACGTGGAAGAAGCATGCCGGCCAGTTAGGGAGGAACGAAGCGGAGAACACGAGAGAGAAAGGAGAAGAAGAGGAGACCAGCAAGAGGAACAAGAGAACTGGAGGGAAGAGGATGGAGCGAGGAAAAGAAAGAAACGCGAGTCCTGCGTGTTCAAACAAAGGTGAGTCTGCACGTTGCGCCTCGGCTGCAGGTACTGCACTCCCTTGCTCCTCTTGTATCTCACTACTACCTTTCTCTTCTTTTTCTCGACCCCGTGCGCGTCCTCTCTATGATTTTATCTTCGTTTCGCTGATGTTATACACCGCGAAGGTTACATCCGGCCGAATGTCTTGTTGCCAGGTGTATAAGCGAACCTTCCCCCTTGATTCCTTCTTCTTCTTCTGCTTCTTCTTCTTCTTTGTGCCCCATTACTCCCTCTTTCTCCTCGACCGTATCCTCTTCATCCTCATTCTCCCTCGTTCCTCGACGTTCCTCCTGTCCTCCTTCTCGCGTTGCGCAATCGGCCAATCGGTTGTTGCGTTAGGAAAGGAATCAAGGTGAAAGGTGGCGCGTTCGAATTTAAAAGGAACGGACCGGACTCTCCGAGCGTAACAGATAGGGTTACATTACGGTGATTAAATAGAGTGTTATCGCACGGTAGTTGCCTTTGTATTAATCCTCTCAGCGAACGACCAGACACCGTTCATTTCGGTCGATCTATTCCCAAACTTTTCACTGTCATCTTAGCTCCACGATCGTCTTCGACGAGCGTTGCAACAGCGCCGAATTTATTCGATTTACTTCACCGCCGAGCTCTGTTCTGACCTGTTAGCTTTTCTTGGCTGTACTTTCCTTGAAAATGGGTCTTTCTAGCTGATTCACCTGTAGTGTTCGTCCGTCGGATGATGGCTAGACATAGAGCACGGTCTCGCTGTACATTCAGTCTCACCACAGACAGATGGGACTCTCACCAACTTATTTCTGGCATTTTTCTGATCAAAATGACGCTAAATGTTGTACTTAGTGATTTTATAACCGATACTCCGAGAGTCGATGACGTAGAATAAAAAGAATAAAAAAGAAGTAGAATAAAAAAATGCGGAACTATTTGGAACTCAAAAGATATTCCATGTGTCATTCGTTAGTCCAATAAGAATTGCTTGTTTAATAAATACGAACTGTAATTATAAACTTGAGGTATGAATTTTTAGGGTAAACGCTCTTCATTTCAAAACAAATTCTTGTTAGAAATATTAAATAGGTTCGGCAGGGTTCACAAAAGAAGATTAGTAATTTTTCGATCGAAAATCATATTCACAAAATATTCATTTTTATAAATGCTTGTTCGAATTATAATTTTTATTAAATTTCATTAATATCGATATTTTGGACATTGCTAAGCGTTCATAAACTAATGTAGATGCATTAAATATGAAACAAGTCATTTTTTAATAAATGAACTGCTAGCTCGGTCGCCCGGACCGATGAATGAAGAAATAGTAGAACTACACGATCGAAGAAACAGCACGGACCCGAGGATTTCTCTTAGATCAAGGATTTACTGCGTTTGATTTTCCATTCTGAGTTTTTTTTATGAAATTCAATGGAGAAGCATCAAACCTGGACACCGGGTGTTTTCGTCGAGCGGAATTTACGATTGGTGCGGGTGTCGAGCAGAGATTGTTGTTTGTCCTCGATGGAACTCACTTGGAAGACTGACGCAAATAGAGCATCCGAACCGGAAACTGGGTCGAACGGCGCGACAAATGAAATTTTCTTAGCAATCTGGTTAGCATAGAGACAGGAGGCAGCGCCTGCAAAATTGCATTCCTGTAATCCTATGTTCTGCTCATAGGATTGTGGACCTCCCGGGCTGTGCGACATTGTTGCAGGAAGAAAATTCTGCGAACTTATTGCGAAACGTATCTTGGATTACACACCTGGGAAAATTCACATGTTGGACAAAAATGCCTAATACTAAAAAGAAAAAAGTTCTAAAGAAGCTGAGTGGAATATTCTTGTATTAGTATTAGTATATCCTGTATTAGTATATCTAATTGACCTTGTTTAAAAATTCTGAAGAATTCAATAACATATACAAAATTTTCATATATTTTTCACGAAGAATATCTTCTATAAAAGCGTTTAGCAATGCGAGTCTCAAAGAATTTGTGATACACATTTTGCATGCAGAGTTTCTTTGTACCCGGTGACAGTGTGTTTTTTATTCCAGGTGATTTGCCTTAAAAAGGTAGGAAATTCGCGTCCGTGAAAACGCGAACATTGTCCGCAACATAAATCCTTTAATGTATATTAATTCCCTCCGGGGTTCGAGCCGCACGCGATTAAACCTCTTACGCCAAGCGGCACTGCATTTAATTGTTCAATGTAGAATAAAATTCACCTCCGATTAATCTGTTGCATAAACAGAATTTATTTCGCAGCCTCGTTCTCCGGCAAGAGTGGAATCGTTGAAATATCCCCGGCGCAAATGAAACCGGAGTGTTTTTTAAGCGAAGCGCAAACGAAATTGGATGCTTGCGCGTAATTACATGCGTACCGTGTATTTATCTGAACAAAGGGTAACGAGGGTTGGCGAATTCGAGAGCACTTGATTTCTTTGTCTCGTTTCGTGCTGTCTAGACGATCGATCATACCTACTGCACGTTCCAGTCGCCTCAGCAGGAAGAAACAAGTTAGCTACCCGGACGAAGGAACCCTAATTGCCGGATTATACCTAAGAACGTCACCGTTCAATGCTCCATGTTTTCATATGCGATATTCGGAAACGTGTATTTGTGCTTTCAATCGAGTATTTTCACTAGAAATAATTTATTTTTATTACTAAGTTATTAGTACAAATTGCAAGCATCGAGCGTCTAGAAAAATTCGCAATCAGCAGTGTTAATCTAAATGCAAATTAGATATTTATGTAAATCGTCCAGAATAAAAGTCTGATCAAGTATATTTTTATGCAGAAACTTTCCTGTAGAATGCCTGCTTCATTCATACATTGTTATTTTACGTTATTTTGTTTGAATGTTAAAGAAAATGTTGGGATTAATAATAGATTCGGTGAAATGTTACATAAAATTGTGATAAAAGAGGAATTCTTTGATAGCACTCCTGGGCATTGACACTTTAATGATAAAGCACGTGTCTGCGAGACAAGATTGATTTACACGTAATATGCAGTTGTCCAAGACGTCAAGCTTAACACTTGAAGCACATCCTCGAACCCGAAGGACTGTAATCGTTTGACAGCGGAGTCAAGTAGGTAGAACTTTCTTTCTTTGATAACTGTAATAAATATAGGCTGTGGATTTTATGCGTTTATGACAAAAATGGGTGGGGATATAATTTAAAACAGTAAAAACATTATGACGATTTAAGGAGATCTATATGTTATTGCCAATTTGTTAAAACCTTCACTCTGCGTACATATATTTTAATGTTAATTCTGTACTAGAGTCAGAGCTGGGCATTAATCGATTAAAATTTTAATCAATTATTCATTGATTAATGTGTACGGTTAAAAAAGTAATCATTGAAAGATCGGCGATTGATTCAATCGATTGACAAAGTTAATCGTCAATCGTTGATTAAAAGAAGAAATCATTGAAAGATCGGAGACTGATTCAATCGATTGGTGAAGTTAATTGTCAATCGTTGATTAAAAGAAGAAATCATCAAAGAAATCGTTGATTAAATTTTTTACTAACTCTGACTGGAGTGCAATCACACCCCCTGCACGTTTTCAGTGCAAAACGTAAAGAAACAACTTTGACTGCGTAAGTATTTCTGAAATTTTATTGATTTGCATGACGATAGGTGTGAAAAGATTAAAACATTTAATGGAATATATAAAAATTCTCTGTGAATGAAAATAATAAATTTCAATGTTTTATGAATCGTGTCAGAGATAGTCCTCAAGAGAATTTTCGAAATTTTGCATTCTGGGAGAGTGAAGGTTAAAGATAGACAGAAAGTATGTTTTCTGCTGTATCTTGCAATCAACGAAGAAAATTTTCATATTGCATCAAGATATGCAGTCTAGTAATAAATTGAAGATACATGGACAATTTCTTTCAAGATATTTCTCGCGTCTCAAATTTGACTCACCAATTTTCGCCATATAAACGTCTAAACCCGCAATCTAACGATCCAAAAGCCACTCGACCTCTCGGTTAGGGTCTCACGCAAACCGACACAAGCAATTTTTCATTCAACCGAACTACTCAAAAAAAAAAAAAACAGCACGGTCAATTGAAAGCAGAAGAGAATGGCGGCCGAATAGAAGCTTCTCCCATAACCCTCGACTCCATAGAACCTCGAGAGCCCCGCAAGGATCCAATAATTCTTCGGATTCGCAATCGTCGGCGCGAAGGATGAATAATATTTTACGCCGTCAGCGAGAACAATGGGCGTCTATTAATTAAACATTTTCAGTGCGTCCGTGATCCATCACGTTCCTCGCGCGATTCAGAGCCCCGCGGTTGATCTCGCGAGCGAGCGAGCGAGCTCGCGGGATCCAGAGAACGCGATCCTCGAGGCTCTCGTCGTTTTTGGGTCAATGAAGGAAAAAACCCAGGTATTATTATGACGAAGGCCTGCGAGATCCTATTATTCGATTTTAATCGAATGTCAGGCCTGGAATTGAATTCTGCCGCGCGATCACACCGCACCGCACCGATGCCAATATCGTTCTTGTGTTCGTCGCACCGCGGACTCGTCCATAGTCTTAGTTCGAGGCTTGTGAAAACCGACGTTGTATACAGAGGGAAAGGCATAGAGCCGCACACGTACAGTAGTCGGAAGGTGCTTGAACCCGATACCAAGTGCAAAGCTTTCCTCGCGTACTCGGCACACGTTAGCATATTCATTATCCGCCACTTAGTCGGGTCTTAAACCAGCGGTGCTTGCGGTGGGATCAGCACTATTAGTCTCTCACGCCCCTTCCTCCTCTGCCCCCACTCACCTTCTCTCTCTCTCTCTCTCTCTCTTTATATATTTCCCTTTCCCTCTGCCCTTCACCGCCTTTTGCTATCATTTCCCTTCCCCCTCTCATCGTTTGATGTAATAGGCAAATGATGTAACGAAAAAAAGATCTTACAAAATTTCTTTGATATGGAGAGGCAAACTATTGGTGACACAAATGTTTCTTGGAACAGTGGGGACGAGTCGTGGAAATTTCAGTGTAACTTTTCCCCACCTTCCCTTTCCCTCGCCAAGTTATGCACATCTTCTTTTCAAAAATGAAAAAAAGAAGAACTTTTTAGATCTCACAGAAATAGAAGAAAATGTCTTTCAAAATTTGTTTGATATGGAGAGGGAAATTGTGTTTGCATCATATCCTTTTGGAAGGGTGGGGATGAATCGTGGAAATGTAAGTGTAACGGATTCAGCAAATTTGAGTGAGCACTACTGCATCATTTCCCCTCCCTCGCCAAGTTATTCACGACTCTTTTTCAACCAGCCACCCCACTCTTTCTTTCTCTCTCTCTCTCTCTCTTTTCCTCCCTTTTCTCCGTCGTCTCCTTTTCAAACGATACTTTGTCCACTTCGTTCGAGCTTCGTCTGTGTTTCCTCACCTTCGGGCTTCTTTCATCTGTTTTCTTATTCACTTCGGCCGTTCACTCGCCGTTTATTTTCTCTCCTTGTTCGCGCTTTCTTCGTCCCGCCGTCTTTTTTTCTTCACCTTCCTGTGACCGCGCTTTGTTTTCTTTCCTCTTTCTATTTGATCTCACCGGCCCCCGTTCACCTTTTATTTTCTCGGCAAATCTACAGTTTAACTTTTAGCTTATTATTGGCCCCGCCGAGTTCTGCGAGAGTTTATTTGTGGTGTGGGACTGGGTTTCGTTCGCCTGTCTTTTGCTAAGGTTCATTTTAAAGGTGAGACTCCAATCTACGTCGGCTTCGTTCATTAAAAGATTTTGTCACGCGTCTGTACGACTACTCACTTTCTCGCCCGTTAAATAGTGTAAACAACTTTGTTGAGGAAAACGAATAATGGCTTTCGAAAGTAAAAGGTTCAAACTTTAACATGAGATCAGGACGAATATTCTATGATGTTTTTCCATAAAATTACAGCATTTTGAAGATGGGCAATTTTCGAATGAAAATTTGGTGATCCTTCAATTTTCCACGACAGTGTATTCCGATTGGAAAAATCGAGTGTTCTGAAAAATTTCTGTCTGAACGGTTGCCAAACTCTTGACGAAGTGGAAAGACCGGTAAGATTGCCCGGAGAGGGACCACGCGGATGTCTCAGTGACCGATTCTGTTTGAGAGACAACCCTTGCCGGAGGGTGTCATCGGGGTTAAAATAAACACGGGGTGAAGCTTTCGGGGTTGGATACAGTTGAAACGTATCGTTCCGGTATGACCGCGCGTGCTGTACAAACAGGGGAAGTTTCTAATATTACCAGCTACTGTGTGCGCATACAGGCTGGCCCCAACGGGGAGCATAACAATCTGTCGGTGAACGATATCAGAATCGAAAAAAACCAGAGTAAAGGGACCCGAGATAAATGAGATTCTCGGCACTTGTGATTTTTTTCAACCGTTCACACCTTATATTATTAACTCTTTATTTGCTTATTTATTTTCACCCTTAAACCCATTTTCACCCTCTTTCACCACAAAGGAATATATTTTTTCATCTGCTTTCCGGTTTTTGTAAAAATTGATTTTGAACATTTCTCACGGAATTCTAACCTTACTTGTTTCACTTTTTCAGAACATTTACCGTACCTACACATTTTAAACTTTGAACACATTTATGACTAGACTGCGGATGTTTATGCAATTTGCAATTTTTGTAGACGAATCTTAAGAGAGAGAAAGTGGAATAAAGTAAAATCTTATTTTTCGTGGTACATAGTAGCCTTTTCAGATCTGAAATCAATTAGAATCGTACCTAATTCTGATGTATTTTATATCCTAGCATGTTTTGAAAATTTTCGAAAGCCGTAATTGCATAAAGATCTGTTTATAACTTTTGAAAATATGAAAATTAAATGAACATACTCCCTAAGAGACGTAATAGTTATTTTTGTGAGCAATTCACTTTCTCTCACACAAAATAACGAGCATCTGAAAAATGTGTGGTAGTTTCTATATTTCTTATTTCGATGGGCACACTCTTCCGACACAATATACGGAAAATCTTCCTCGATCCATCTTACTTTCTCCAGTGCGTTTCTTAACTAGCCATCAATGCCGGCAGAATACGTTACACGGCTAGTATGGTACAGCGTGATCTATTCGTACCCTTCGTTTTTATCCATTTAATGAAGAGAATGATAATTCTTCCTCATCATCTTGCTCCCTGTACTGACTTCGTTCCTAACGACGTATAGTAGTTACGCTAGGAAGATATTTCACTATAAGAGACGCATATTTTCATTGAAAATAATTCTTCTAGTGCTACTTCTTCCAAAAATAATAATTCTTTAAAAAATGATAATTATACATGTTATAGTGGTAAAATAATTCCAAAATTCATTTCCTAGCTCAGTTCATTTTATAGCCAGCCAGATTACTCATCTGTAGCATCGAACTCGAACCATTTCACCCTTGCTCACCAACCCCTATCTGGTAACCCTTAGTTACTGCCATAATCCATAAGTGGATTGTAGATTTGATGCGTTTATAGTATACACAATTTTCTAAACTTCTATGCATTTCATGGCTTCGTATATTTTAGTAACAGTTCTCCCATTTGTTTTCTACCGACTTCCAAAGAGAAGAGAACCTTTTCTACAACTATACTGATGATGATGATGCAGAACATTTCTAAAGATCGCAGTCTAGTGATCACAGGTAAGGAAGTAATTACAAAATAAAATATTATTTGAAACATCATTTCAGCATTCATTACTGCATTTCTTTCAACAACTTGTCGACGTTCCTCTAAACATTGGGTTGGCAAGAAAGTAATTTTGGTATTTCAGAATGAAATAAAACCGAATTTCAAGCGATGAACTTTAATCAATGAAATATTTTCTTATTAATTCTATTTTGCAAGGATCATCGAACAAAAGGGAAAATATTTTATTCGTTAAAGTTCATTGCTTGAATAAAAAAGTTCAGCTCTATTTCACCTTAAAATACGAAATTACTTTCTTGCCGACGCAATATATTACAAAATTTCCCTGAACGTCCATTCTTCGCTCTCAATTTGAAAATTTCTGCGAATATGTTAAATGCAAAAGGTTTCAACTAATCTACACATTTCGGTCGGCCACATAAGAGTTCGTCCCCAGAAATGAAGCAACGAAACGCCGATTTAGCGACTCAGGTGCGCAACATCCCGAAGCATCTCGCCACACAGTGATCATAGGGTAAACGTCTGTCACCATAGTGATCGACAGCGTCACCTCTGAAACCTGCTGCCGAGTAGTCGTCGTCCTAAGCATGGCCGATAAAACCAGCATGGTCGTTTCCTTCACCGTACTACGCAACATTGACTTAAATCAAACCGATAATTCCGAGTGCGTCAAACCCCGCGGGCAATTTATCCTTGCGATCCACATGCGAGATAAAAAGACATACACACACACGCACAGAAACAGTTCGTAACGGAAAATAGAAATCCGAAAGTGTCGCGGATATAAAATGCGTGCGTGTACGATCCTCCGGGCAGGCATGCTCCACATAAGAGAAGATAAAACCGGGAGGGAACGGTGACCATAAATATGTATGAAAATATGAATCGGGCGGGTTGCGCCCGTCTGCGCGTTGCTTGCCGTTCGAACGCGTTAAAAAGACGATAAAACGAGATGAAAAAGAGCAAGAAGAAGAAGAAGAAGGTTTCTTCTTCGAGAGGGGAGGAGGAGGAAGAGAGGAGAGGAAGAAGGAGAGAACAGATGCTGATCGAGCGACACGGTTCGGCCACCTTACCATTCGGAAAAGAAGTCCTCGACTTCGGACGGACATGGGCGCAGGCATAGCGAGGCATATCCACGGGTCACCTCACAACGACATTAGACACGGCTGTTGGTTCGTTGACGAGGCAACAAATTTCCCGGGTAATTCACCGCGGCGGGAGAGAGGGATGGCAGAAAGAGGTGAACGACGATTATGGAAACGAGGGGGACAGAGACACCGGGGCCACAGAGAACCAGAGAACAGAGACTGGCTGAGAGATAGAGAAAGCAGAGGCTCGTCGTTCGTCGTGGAAATCTCGAAACGAGCAGCAGTTGCCTGACCTGACAGCAAGCGGCAGCCGACAGGGCCGTATTTTCCGTGTGCTGGAAACTCCGAGAGCACAAAATTGAGAGGGCTCACCTCTGGGAGCCATTCGGAGTTCACTAACCGTGGAAATGGCACCCGGGCACTCGATGCAACGTTGCGAGGCGTCGCGACGCCTGGATCCCGGATAGAGGACGATGATACCTGTGCCCCCCTGCATCGCCGAGGAAAACGGGCGAATGCCTTTCGGAGATGCGACCATGCGCCGTGCGCTCTTCCACCGTCTCGATTGCACTTCATTTTTTTCCCCCTCTTTTCGAAATGCATTCTCTACGCTCGAGCCGAGAAGAGCGTCCTTCGTTTGCGTCTTTAAGTGCCCGGCACCGGATCTCTTTCCGAGCCGAGATGTTTGCTCGCCACTTCTTCCCGCCTCGACCCCACCGCCGCGCCGCGACGTTTACTAATCTCTTTCTGTGCTTTAAAGGGATGCAACATCGGCCTGCAACTGCCGCTGAATCTAGCCGCGGAATTACACTTTGCGCGAAACCGCTCCGCTAACCGTGTTCCACCGTGTTTCGTTGTAGATCTAGGTTTTTCGATGCGTCTGGACGTCATCGAGCTTCTCAATGTTTACAGATCGCGCGAAGTCAACCAAAGAACGTTCCACAGCCTGCACACACGTGTTTATGTGCAAGCAACGAGCTTCCCTCGTTACGATTACTAATTACGTCAGGCGGAGTAGAGTAGTCGGCGCACAGTGGGGTATTTGGCACGTAAAGACGGAAAAACTGTTTTAGCGTCATCTATTTGCTCAAGATCATAATATATTAGACGATTGCATAAATTCGCGCCCGATTTTCATAGAAGTCCATCCTTTATAGATGATGTTCTTTTCAAATTGTAGGAAAGAATGGTGACTATATAATTTTATTTTTCTAATTGTAGGAAAGAATGGTGACTACACAATTTTATTTTTCTAATTGTAGAAGAGAATGGTGACTATATATAATAATTATTTGAATACTGTTCAGCTTTTGTTCGAAACATTTTCTCCTCGGATTATAGGGGACCCTTGAGAAATCGTGATAATGGAGTGCTACCAACCGAAAAGCTGGAAAATATAAATCGACTTGCGCAGAATTTTGTGCGACAGTCATATAACTCGAAGAATTTTCGAGAACATCATGGAGCGTCTAAATATTTACAGTCTGCGCGAGGTCTCCCGCAGAAAATTCCAAAAGCTGCACACACGTGTAAGCCGCAAAGCTTCCCTCGTTACGATTACAAATTACGTCAGGCGGAGTCGAGTAAACGACGAGAGTAGGCGCGGCGCTGCGCGTTGCGTTTACAGATTCCCCGGATCATGATAAAATTGAACAGAGTTTAAAGCAGTTACTGCGACGTTAGTTACCTGCTCAAAAGCGTCGCGTCGGTTCCCGTGGTAGTTCGGCGGATTTAATTCGCGACGAAAGCCCCGGGGTTAGATTTCATAGGCGGAGAGAAAACGCGACGCGAATCGAGCGTCGCCGCGTCCCACGCAATTTCGCGTCGATGGGTGGCTTCTTCGCTCTAGGTACTAATTTATGAAAGTTCTACTATCCTAAGACGACGTTAAATCTTCTTTTCGTGCCGAGGGCTCTCGGTGAGTGTCGTGTCTCGTTGTTATCTTAACGGCTGCCATGGCTGCTAACGAGAATACAGACTGTTCGTTATCTTCGCGGCGAGAGCACGCGCAAGCCCTCGGCACGACACTTGTGTTTTATATGCGAGCCAGAGACACTGGCAACCGTGGCCACAAGGAAGCCACGATTGCACCATATCTGAGACTATGAGTTGTTAGCGAGGAACGCGTTTAATTACCCTCGGTAAACCCCTTGACGCGCCTTTTCCTGCCTCTCTCTCTCTCTGATTTTCTCAAAATACCACCGGATTACTTCAAAGCGTTCCTTCACGCCTGGACTCGGTTTCTCGGACAACGCTTTCTAGTGGTTAGACCTTACACCGCTCCGCTGTGCCGTGGATCTTCGTTATCTCATCTTGGGAATACGACGTTTCTATTAATTGTCGTGATTTTAATCGTTTCGCCTTCACGTCCTTCCCTCGTTTCTACAGAGTGTCCCCAAAATACATTTTCTTGGATGAGCTGATTGCCTGAGATCATTTCAAGCAACTTTTTCCTTTACGAAAATGTTCTCCGGCGGTTCGTTAAGGAGTTATTAATGAAAAATGCGGGCCAATCAGAGCGCGGCTACAGGAGATCGATTCCCGCTCGGCCAATACCAACGCCACGTTCAGCGGGACCTATGCTCCGATTGGCCCGTGTTTTTTTGTTGATAACTCCGTAACGGAGCCGCGGAGAACATCTTCGCAAAGGAAAAAGTTATTTCAAGTGACCTCAGGAATCGGCCCTTTCAAGGAAGTACATTTTTGGGACACCCTGTATAGTCTAACACGTGCCGAGCCGCTTTTTTCGTGCTTGATGATTCGATTAACACCAAACCTACCACCATTGGTCAAAATGACCGGTTCCAGATTTTTTATTTTACAACTGTTGAAATAATAAAAATGATTTCATAAGGAATAGTTTTATAGATATCTTTAAAGTCTAAATAAAATCAAACTTGTCATTTTTATAAGGGCACATGTACCAGTTACTTTTAAGGCTCCGGGTTTAGTGTTAAAGAATCAAATCGCAATAGTTAATTTTGTAGCAACCGCGAACGGACTAGACAACAAATGCACTGTGTTACAATGACGCGAGTGGAATGTAGTACGTGAACACGCGTGTGCATGTGTAGTGGATGCACGGATGCACCGCGGCGCGGGCATGAATACGTTCCAGCATGCTTTCTCGCGCCAGGAGATCGTTATCCCCGTGTGATAGTTCTTCTGGTCCTAGACGAACCTACATAAATCGAACATAGAGGGGATAAGTCCCTGCTGGTAGCCACTTTGTAACAGTACCGGGAAACAGATGAAATTAATAGTAATAACGGGGTAATAACTGGATTCCACTCGTGGAGAGAACGTGAGAGCAAACAGCGACCGCGCTTGCTAACTGTCCGATTCACCGTAATTCGGCATATTAAGCTGTCACGATCGGCAATCCGCTTTTTGACGAGACGAGGATCGATGATCAACCAGTTCGGGAATGATTAAGCGGTCTAAATTGTTGCCTAATATCAAACAGATACTTCTAAGAATCTGATTATTTGTTCACTGGTTCTAAGCTGTCTCGGCATTTTTTAACTATTTATTAGCGGTTTCTTTCGTCAATTTTCGTATAAATGTACTCCTAAAAATCTCATTATTAAACATATTTGAACTTAATTATTCTTAGGGTGCGAAACTGCATTTTGAAGGGTATTTATTCTTGATTCAGTTCTCGTAAAATTTTGCCTTCTATGTTACCGACTATGATGACTAATTTTGAACGATAAAAGAATATGAAAGTAAAGTCAAAGTGTTGCTACATCTTTGAACATAATTATTCTTAGGGAACAAAATATTGCATTCTTTAAAAAGTGTCTTTATTCTTGATTAAAGAAATGTTTTGACTTCTATGTTACCCATGACAGACAATCTCGTATAACGTCGCCATTTTCTAATTTTGAATGATAAAAAATATGAAAGTAAAGTCAAAAAGTGTTGCTACACATATCCCCCTAAAAAGGTATTATCGTGAAACGATAATTTACATGATGGCGTAGCCCCTTAAGGGCTGAAATAGCATAACTCCGCGAGGTGTTGCAAAATTGCCCACCAACTGTGTCAGAAATGATTTAAAAAATCTAAAACCCGTCACCGTGAGATAGTTATAGTGTTACCAACACGAACATATCGAACCAGACGAATCGTGACTAGATCTGATTAATAGTCCCGCGTCGGATCTACCTGGCGATCATTTTCGCGCGAACGTTCGAGCGTCTTAAATGAATTGTGATTTTCTGCATAATTTCAATGAATCGTACGCCGGCATGCGGGTGAACTTCAACAAGTGGTGCCTGATTAATAGATCAGCAGGGATAGTCTCCTCAAAATTAGCAGTGATTAATAGTCTCTAAGAAAGTGAGAGAGGGAGAGAAAGAGAGTACTACTTACGTTTGCAGGCCTTACGATTCGTGATCGATCTCGTTGGATCTCTGTAGTAACCTTCCCGACAATAATGACAGTGTCTTCCTGCTGTAAAATGCCAGCACTGCAGACAAACGCCTCCGCTGACACGACCCGACAGCTTGTACAGTTCCATGTTGAATATGCACCTTCTCGCGTGTGAGTTGCAGTTGCACTCTGTAACAGATATACACGTTGGTTTAGTCGACCATCCAACTCGTTCCTGCTTTTCCACCTACATTAAAATCCCGGCTAATTAACCGTGCGCAGACACAGAAACAATTATAATTACAATTCACCATCCCTTCTTTTCAACCCTTCGCTGACGAGGATTTATTGGATTGGCAAGAAAGTACGAAAGTCTCGTAATTTTTGTGTTTTAAGGTGAAATGGAGCCCAATTTTTTTATTCGAGCAATGAACTTCAATGAATAAGATATTTTCCCCTTTGTTCGATGATCTTTTGCAAAACGAATAAATAAGAAAATACTTTATCGATTAAAGTTCATCGCTTGAATAAAGAAATTCGGTTCTATTTCACCTTAAAATACCGAAATTACTTTCTTGCCAATCCAATATTAACACTAAACCTGCCGAGCTTTGAAAGTAGCAGGTACATACTTACATTGCCTTATAAAAGTAACAAGATTAAATTTATTTGAACTTTGTGATATATTAAAAAACGTCTTTATAATTTCAGTAATTGTGAAATACAATCTGGATGGTAGGTTTAGCGTTTAAATGTTGTGAAGTATATTTTAAGCTGAGGTGCTGATCAAATATTTTAAATGTAATTTTTCGAAAGTGTGTAAGTGTGTAATAAATAAATTTAAACTTTGTGCGGTTCATATTATAATATCTGCGCTACTAAATATATTTATTTAATATAATAATTTCCCACGAAAGCATCTTTATAATTTCAGTAATTGTGAAACACAAAATCTGGATGGTAGGTTTAGCGTTAAAATATTGTGAAGTATATTTTAAGCTGAGGTGCTGACCAAATATTTTAAATGTAATTTTTCGAAAGTGTGTAAGTTTATTATGTACTCCTAGAGATAATGACACTGATTTCTAGCAGAAATCAATAGCAAATAATGTTGTATACGTTCTGTACAAAATTAGTAGAGGAATTTTTCATGCGTTAACAATTCTTCGCATATTATCTAGGCTAGGTACAAGCTATAGTCACCCCTTAAATGAAATCAATACGTCGGACACGTTTTGCTTTGCGAAACACGGGCGCTTCTTCTTTCTTTCAAGCTTTAGAGTTGACGATAAAAACGGTCAAGGTATTAAACAACTTTCAGAAATACATTGTAGATTTTATAGTTAATAAAACTGTATTCGTGACGTTCATCTGCGATAAGAAAAATTATTTCACGTCCACGTCAACGAAATTCCACTTTTCGCTCCGATACCTATGAATTCAATTAAATTTTACCGCAATGGTAAAAGATCGATGAAATAGTTACAAGCATTCATTCAAATTGATGATTAACATTTACATGTTAGGTTTCCTAGTTATGTGTTTCGCATTAACGAAATAAAAGTTATGAAGTTTCGGTCAAATTTTCCTACAAATAACAGAAACAGTATAACTTATTTCGGGATAACTGTGTGCGAAATTGACACGAGGGGCGGATGAGGGTTGAAATGAGAATTTGCGCGAATACGTGAAATATCAGATCATTGCATAAGTTCGTGCCCGATTTGAAAGTAAAATTCAATGGTTAAATTGTAAAGATTGATTAAAGATATGGTTAAAGATTGGTTAAATTAAAATTAAAAAATGGCTAAATTTTCAACAATTAGAAAAGAATGGTGACTACATGTATAATTGATTAATAAAGTTGTATTCATTAAAATTTAACCATTGATTTTTATTTTCAAATCGGGCACGAACTTATGCAATCATCTAATACAAAAGGTTTTAAATAGTGAAGAATAACATTTTGGTTGGCTACTACTGTGTTTCGGTTTGGCCGAGAAGGCTGAACGGGATCCGCGAAGAATACAGGGAGAGACGATGTCGAGTAGTATCGGCGAAAGCGGAAAATAAAGCACACTCGACTCGGTTCGACACACGGATTATTGGGTCGAGTGATTGTATACGAGCAGAGCCGGGAGAGAAAGAGAGAAGGGTCGTTAAAATTGCAAGTTCCTTGCCGATTGCCGCCCTCCAACCCCTGGTGAGGTTTTACTCTCTGCTCTCTTTACCCCTCTGGCCTTTCGATCGGCGCGGCGCGCGGCCTTTCAATTATTCCGTCATTTTCAAGAAGTCACGAAGAAGAACGACGCGGGTGCATCGTGCTCGAGTAGAGGAAGTTACGGCACGATTCTTCTCGAGATACATCTTCGGTTCTCGAGAAATTCAATGGACGGCCGTGTTCGATACGGGCGACGACGACGCCGCGCCGCACCGCGCCGCGACGGCCAATCTAGGAGAAGAAGAAACCAGGCGAAGCGGAAACGAGAGAAAACTGTCATCGTTTACTGAATGGTGACACGTGTCTCCCGTTGTCTCCTCGCCGAGTGAATGCACCCGTTACCTGTTATCGCGATAAACACGCGGAATCTCCGTTCCCTCTTTTCTCTTCTTGCCTCGTGAAAGTTTGTCGACGTTACCAATCAATATTCAGGTGTCACGCCGATAGTCGTCGCCGTTGCTGAATAATCTGCGAAGCCAAAGGTCGATTTTGCTCTTCGGCGTACCGGAAAATTAATCATGTCGAACTTCGAATATTATTATTTTTGCCGCAGGTCTTCGCGAGAATCCAAACGAAAAATGCCGTTAGACCTGCTCTACGTTATTTAACCCTCTAAAACTCTAAACTCTAAACAATCATGAAGCTTATGACTAGACTTTTAATTTTTGTATAATTTATAATATTTAATTTTTGTTTAATTATTGTCAGTAGTAATGGCCCTTTGTAGATACAAAATTAATAAAAAAATCGTACCAAATTCTATAGAACTTTGTATTGCAATATTTTTTTAAAATTCTCATACGCCATAACTGCTTATGACTGCAAGTGAATAGATCGAATTCAAAATAGTCAAAAACTTTTAACAATTGAGAAATACTGTTGTATTGTTTTCAACTCTACAGAATTATTGAAAAAAGAAATACATGTCTATGTATCTCCTGCACCTTAAAATCTGGAAGGACGATTTTTATTTTGCATAGATAAATCGTTTTTCTTAGATCGTACACATACAGAATTGTAGCAATCAAAACGTCTGTTTTGGTCATGTAGGTACACGTTATCCATAAACAATAAAATATCGTTCATATCATTTACGTCAACCCCGATTGCCTAAAATGAAATGATAAATTTTCATAAGGTTTCGATTCTACTTGAAAGTCGATCGAAACTGATAAAGTGGTTCAGTCTAATATAATATCATTCAATTTCGATAAAGTGTTTCCCTTAAAACGACCGTACATCATGTCGTAGCCGATAAATGTCGCCAGAATAATTTATTCTGATACTCGGTCATTAACGTTGCAGGTACTAATTAAATGCCTACACTTTGACGTTGCTTTATTCGTGTATTAATGAGTACTCGGGCACGGACGTTCGTGTTGTACACCGATACACACGGAGTGGCCCCATTATTGGCGATAGAGTCGAGAAACAGGTGATTCTTCGTGGACAAACAAGTCCAAAGTGTAACACACAGTTTGGTCGGAAGAAATGTGTCTTCTAAGGTATCTTAATTCACACTTTAAAAGAACTTTTTACATGAAGTCGCTACACTTTTGTCGACTGTAAATCCCTTATATATTTCCCTTTCTATTTTGTGTTCAGCTTGTACTTATTTTAAACGGGACAACCATTTAACTAACTAAATGGTTATTCATTTATTAAACAGGACATTTGATTGAAAATAAGTTTCAGGCGAAAAAACATTTTATTTATTAGCTTCTGTCATTGTTTGATGAAGCAGATGAAGGGGTATTCGTTTTTCTTAGATCATACAGTTCCTGTTTTCTAGATCAGGACCCAAGGATTTCTAAAAATAGCCATAAACATGAAATAAAGAGCACACATTCAATCTTCCCGCATTTGTTGAGGACGCTGCGAATAAAAAAGGGAAGGTGCAACGTAATTCGCAGGTGTCGACGAGATAAAAATTGCAGCCCCGTAACGAAAATTGTACGTAAATGGAAACGCGAGGGGTAGCATTATCGTCATGAGTACTAAATGAATGATTTTTCAATGAATAAACAGGAGAATAAGTTTTAGGCGTAAAAAATATTTTATTCATTAGCTTCTGTCATTGTTTTCCCATTAATTTCTCGCGGGGTACGACCCACAGAGGAAGGGGTACTCGTTTTTCTTAGATCGTGCAGATATTCTAATAATCACCCGATATTTCCGACCACAGCCATAAACGTGAAATAAGGAGCACACACATTCAATCTTCCCGAATTCAGTTCCTCCCCAAATTTGTTGAGAATGCTGCGAATAAAAAACGGAAGGTGCAACGTAATTCGCAGGTGTCGACGCGATGAAAATTGCAGTCCCGTAACGAAAATTGTACGTAAATGGAACCGTGAGGGGCAGTATTGTTGTCGTGGGTACCGACGCGAAAAAACGATTGAAATCGAGCGATTTAAAAGAACATTCGATTACTTACGTGATACGAGATTTGATGGACTGGATACGGCAACAGTCGTTAAATCCGAGCGGAATATAGCGTGTCAGATCGATCGAATAACCTCTCGATAGTTAATAACCTTGTTCAGCCACCGTCTGAAATTTCTCGATCGATTCCTGTTATTAAGCTGTGGCTGGCCACGGCTCAGACCTCGGGTTGTTTTCGTAGAGGGAATCGCTGTAATTAGCGATTAACCGACGTATAATCGATGTTCTACGTCTTCTGGATTTTCCATCGGTATTCGACGCGAGGATTTTACGCTTTCAGTTTCGTTCCGACGTATTATACATCACCGACAGAAAAGATTTACAATCAAGATAATACAACATACATGTTACAGTGAAAACCTTTTTCAATTAAATTCAATTTCAGTCGTGAGAAGAACTCCTTGGAAGGTTTCAAAGGTTGTACTGTGATTTTATTAATCACTTTCGAACATTTGGTTTCGATTTGGAATGGAAAAAATTCTTCCCTGTTTTCACACGCAATTTTTTACCGTCGAAAACCTTTTGCAATCGGATAGGAAAGATCGCGTTCGATCGTTCGGCAGATAAATGTGGAAAGTTTTAAAAAACGGATGAGATAAATTTACGACTCGTATGTTTGGTTTATAGTATGTATCACCAGTGTGAAAACAAAAATAAAAATGTTCATTTGTTTTGTAGAAATCAGAATAAACAAAGGAATGTTTCATATCGATCAGACAATATTTTCTTCTTAAAATAAAATGAAGATTCACACTTGTTTGTATCCCACGAATTTCTCACAAATGGATAAATATTCGCAATAATTACTCTATCGGTTTTCTAGCTATAAAATTCATAGAAAATGCGAGCTCGATCCCGTTTGTGTGTATTTTATTTATTTCCCAGAATGTAGGATCATATATTACCTGAACACGCACCAATGAGGTCGGATAGCGCATACAACATGTGCTTAATCATACCTCCTGCGTAATAACTACGAACCAAGTGGAACGATCACACCGATGTGATTTATGTGGCAGAAACTGATCAGAACTTCGTAAATACTTGACTACCCGGCCGGGTCCGGTAGATCGGATAAACTACCCGGCGTTCGCACACGTTCCCCTCTTCGGTTACAATCTTCGTTGGATCTCGATAATCAGGCGGATCGGCTTCACCAGATGCGCGATAATTATCGTATCGGGACGACAATTTCATTACGAAATTACCGCTGTGTAATATATAACGTTCGCGGAGGAGCCGTGCGAAACTGCTTTCGTTTCCAGTCTGTAGAGTCTACAGTGTGTAGACCGTAGAACCGAGTAGATATACACCGAGCTACTTCAATTACGGCGGAATTTTAATTTACCGTTGATTAACACGTTCGGGGGCCCCTTAAATAACCTACCCGTTTACACCCGTTTTGGTCTTTTCGTGCGTTTATCGACGCCGCTTGTGGAATTTGTAACAAGAACGCGGGCTACAAGTTCTTTTACACATATAGCAGTGCTATTCTAGATCGATTAAAAATCAGATAAGCGCCTACTGCTGTTGCGAAATTGATGATATAAGACGCACGATATATCTTGCGAAATCTTGTTCATAAGTACACGGAGGATGTTCAATTTCCGCCGCAACAAACTCGAGTGAAATAGAAATTTAATTCTTTTGTATATTCAGCTTGAAAATAATATACTTTAAGATCCTTCATCTGGCGCGTTTTGTCGGCGTTCTTCAAACGGATTTTACTGCTTCCTACCCCAGCCAAGCCATTTGTATTTTATATTTTCGACTTTTCATGAACTTCAGTTTTTACAATTGACTTGGACAATTTTTATTTTGCAGATATAAAAGATTGAGGGTGCTGTTTTTGTGCAATGACTGTGACGACAGGACGTAAATGTAAATGCAAATTCTGGGAACAATTTATCCTATAATATTGCGGCTTTAATTTGTAGGTAACGCGTTGAGTTAATTACGGGCGACGACGCGACGCGACGGTGGGTTTGTCGCGACGCTGAGAAATCGTAGACAAATTGGTTTATCTAGAGGCACGCTTAATTTTCCCCGTTTTCTTCGCGATCTGGAAGATTACCCTGAAACGTCGTAAAGGTCTAACCCCGGAGGCACGACCTTTTCTATGGGGATGGGAGCGTCTGCTATGGCGCACCATTCTCCTTGTAGGAACATTACACAAAAATATCGCGTAAATTACCGAGAGAACGGAAAATTAAATATAAATACTAATTCCTGGTCCACAAGTTTTTACAAGTCATCGCTTGTTAATTATTTGCTCGACTAAAAAATATTAATACTTGATGAGACTAAAAAAATATTAATGCTTGATATATGTCACAGAACAATTAATTAAGAAGATATGTATACGATATCTTTTTGTGATCACCAGACTTTATTTTGACTTTATAATACTATTTTATATTATTTTAAATTAAATATACAGTGACTCCCACTAATAATATTCGGACACTTTTAAAGACACCATCACTTTTTTAATATTGGAATATACGACTTGAAATTTTTGGAGAAGTTAGAACAATTGGTTTGCTACACAACGTGACAAAAATTTTTGAAAAAAAACTGCAAGTTGTTGGAATTGCAGAAAAAATACTAGAAGTTGTATTTTTCAACTTTTTTATGTGGGCTCATATGGAAAATTTGGAAAACACGTTTCGTAGATCTGTATCAATTAAATTCTATTCTTCTAGTTTCTATGAAACTTTCACAGTGCATGTAATTGACACAGGCCTACAAAACGTACTTTTTAAATGTTCAATATAGACCCACTTAAAAAAGTTGTAAAATACAACTTTTAGTATTTTTTCTACAATTCCGATCAATTGCTTTTTTGAAAATTTTCTTTTCACATCCTTAGTGAAAAAAAGTTCAAATCGCATAGTCCAATATTAACAAAGTTATCGTTTTTTTTTTTCAGAGCGTCCGAATATTAATGGGAGTCACTGTAATTCGAATTTTTGTGCTCGAAGTTTTTACAGTGACTCAATACTAGAAGAATGTAACCAAATTTGATAAAACGTGGAGTATATTACAAAGTATGCTGCATAAATTAAATAAAAAAGGGGTAATATTTTCGACGTTTCGCATTTGCGACGTGGAAGAAACACCTGCAGTGAAGTTGCAAGCTAATTTACGTCACGCCGGCGGATGCAAGTACGCGTCTCCGGTAAACGTACCTCGACGAACTTCCGGGGTGAGAGGTTATAAAATCTCTGAAAATTGTTCAACACTTAACCACGTTCCGCACTTGACTCCTATAATACAATTGCGAAGTCATCGTAAGTCTAAAGTCGCTAAAAATATCTTTCAAAATTCTTGAAAAATATTTTTGATGTTACACAATAAACACATATATTCACTGAGACGTGGTTCATTTTATTTCTATTATTTCCTACGATATAAAAATCTATTAAACACTATTCAATATTTGTAAGACAGATACGACAACTCACTAAAACTATGCAGCTCTTGTATCCAGCAATTATATACTTTTTATTTTGCATTAAAGTCAGAAATGTAATAATAACGTCCTTCTCTAATGTTTATCGATTTCACAAATAGCGTGAAAAATCAAAATCTACAACATAATTTATAGATACAACTGATTCTAGATTATTTAATGCATTTTCTACAATAATGAGATATTCATAATTATTGTTGGGCTCACAATATTTTCAGCAAAGCCCACAGTAGATCTAATAAAACCCAATATGTATACAGTGGCCCACAAAAGTGTTCGTACGCCCTTTAAAATAGAATAACTTTTTTATAATTGTACCAAACGACCTGATTTTTTATAATCAATTAAAAGCGTTGGTTTACTAAACGATCTGCAAAAAAATTTCCAAAAGTTATAATTTACAAATACCTAAAATCTTTTTATTTTGGCCCTTAATGAAAATTTAAAATGTATGTTTTGTACATCTGTTAGTTATATGTATACACATACTGAAAATTTCATCGAAATTGATTGACGCAGGAAAAAAACGACACGCATCGAAGGATGTACGATTCTGTGGATTTTAAGCAGAAACTGATCAAAACTCGTGTAAAACTACGATTTTCACCATTTCCAATCGCTTGTAGCTCGTGTGTATCTCAATCAATTTCGATGAAATTTTCAGTATGTGTATAACTAACAGATGTACAAAACATACATTTTAAATTTTCATTAAGGGCCAAAATAAAAAAGTTTTAGAGAATGCCTTTTTCATTTTTGCATGTAACCTTGTAAATTATAACTTTTGGAAAATTTTTTTGCAGATCATTTAGTAAACCAATGCTTCTAATTGGTTACAAAAAACATCAGGTCGTTTGGTACAATTATAAAAAAACTTATTCTGTTTTAAAGGGCGTACGAACAGTTTCGTGGGCCACTGTAATTGATAAAATGAAGATTGGGCCAAGGATACGTCATAGTCGTAGTAAAATCTAGAATCATAACCGTGTCAAGTGTTCAGGATTCCGAATGCGATGTGTGCCCGAGGAATGAACACACTCGAGCGACAAATTAGGTCAAACGGTGCACTGTTTCGCACTTAGATCAAGCGAATACGGCTTAATGATTGCTTTTAGGCGATGGAACGGTAATTAGAGCCATTCTCCACGTCATATCGGTCCCCAAGGGCGGTCTATTGTCACAGAAGACGTCGAGGACCACGGCTCGGGCGAAATTTCAATTCCGGCCATATAGTTGGCTGCACTTAGCGAACTTAACCGAATTACAATCTCCGCACACTTCGCTTTTGTCAAAATGAAGAAGAGACTGCGCGCAAATTGCCCGGACGCAATTTAGTCTTTTAAGTACGCCGCCGCGTACACACGGCATCTATATGATTTTCACTGCTCGCTTCGCAGCTTATGCCACGAGACTGCTATCAAGTAGTATAGCATGTACAGCGAGTACGATGAACATTCTGCCGAGGTCGAATTATTCCGGAAAAGTTCCGATATTACTGCTCTTTAGAAATTTTGGGAAACATTCTTCCTTAATCCTCGTCCACACATCCTGTCAATTTTTTTTCTATTGATGCAATTTGAATCTCAAGGAAGAGATTACTTTGTAGTATGTACTGTGCAGACGTTTAAATACGTCATAATTAGACTGCGGATCTTTATGAATTTATGAAGATATGCGTTGGGCGAAATATAAAACAGTGAAAGATTTTAAAGATTCAAGAATGTTACAATGTTGCTTTTAATGTAACAAAATTGTTAAGGGATCAAATCAATTTTTAAAACGTTCTTAATTTTCATAGAGATCCGTAGTCTAGTTATAACACTTTATTATACTTTGTACAACACAATTTATATAAACAATCTACACACAAGCAGTTTAGATTTACATACTGTTTTCTTACACACTTTACAAAGTAAAGACGTGTAACAAAATTTACTGATGTCAGAAACGTCAAGATGACAGTAGATTGACGACAAGATGACGTCAAAAACAGCTGGAAAAAACTGTATATTTTGCTATACAGAAAAAAGGTGACGACAAAATGCTATTCGTAGAAATATTTAAATGACGAAACATGTTACAAAATGGTGTAACAACATTTGTTACGGTAAAGACACTTCAGAAATGAACGTCGACGTCGCTAATGTTTCTTCCCGCTGCAATTTGTCAACTTTGGCTGACACTGTACACTTCACATAAAAGCAACATTTTCGAGATCGCTCGAAACAAATTGGTCGAGTTCTCCTCAAGAACGTTCCCCAGTATTCCTTATCTGTCTATCAGATATCTCAGAAACATCCTTAAAAATTATCCGGTTCTTTCCACCGTCGTTCTTTTCCCCCCGAGACCTGTGCACGAGTAAGTGGCCCGAAGGAGTTAATTAATCGAATTACATCATCTGGTTCGGAGCAATAACGTCTCTCTAATGAACAGGAAAAAGGTGGCTCATTCTGATAAGAAGCGTCACACGCATTAATGCTATTCAGTCAACACTTTACCGAACAACTTTCCCATTTTTCGTTAAAAAATACAATAGGCACGTATATGTATAGTTGATATAGTCGAATCCATATTTTGATGAAAATCATTTCATTATTTAGGGAATTCCATGAATGCTCCCTTTTTTAACTTGCCTGTGGCGCAAATATTTATTTAAAAAATACAACGCATCGTGAACGTGTCTTTTAAACATCACAGGTATAGTAATTTATAAAAATATAAAACATCAGGACAGGATTGGTGCAACATAATTGAATATCGTGCGAAATCTTTTGGTTCTTATGGGTTAAAATAAACATAGATATACGATAAAAATAAATTTTTTCTTTCTTTCAGGAAAATAGACACAAAGAAAATTTTAGATGATGCACTTGCTCCCCTTTTTAACCTTGTAATCTTTTCTTAAACTATGGTCTAAATATTTATTTAAAAAATACGACGCATCGTGCACGCGTTTTTTAAAAATATCAGGTATAGTCATTTATAAAAATACAAAGACTCACGAGCGGACTGGTGCAACATAATTGAATATAGTAGAAAATTTTGGTTCTTACGGGTTAAAGTTAAAGTAAATACAGATATACAATAAAAATAAATTCTCTCTTCCAAGAAAATAGGAAACCCGAAGGCGAAGGGTGAAGTTTTCTCGGGGACGACGTGGAAAAACTTGTGCACGCGTCCCGTACGATTTCTCGGCTGACTAGTTCGCACAATGGAGATTCTCGCGTCGCGGATCCGTTCGGATAGGCTAGTTCTCCTCTCCATACGGTAATCCGGTGTTTCCTCTCTCGGAAAGGGGGTTAAATGGTTAAAATAAAACACAGTCTAACGGTTCAGCTACGAAAGTTGGCACGGAGCGGATCCGCGGAACCTTGACTACCGGGATTGGATCTTGTAAAGTATCACGGCGCAAGCGGCGAGGAGGGTTCGTGACCTTTCGCAGCCTTTGAAAACTCGAGTGTCTGTATCAGATCTTATCGATACAGCTGGCAATCACCGTTGAACTTCACCGGAGCCGATGATACCTGGCCTGGGTCGGCGGGATCTCCTTTGAAAGCTAGAAAGGATGGGAGAAGAGAAGCCTCTCTTCTTCCCAACGATTCACTGTTTAGTAGTCGTTCCCTCGAACACGTGATACGTCATGTTGTCCGGCACCGCTAACGAGCTTAAATTTAATGGGAATCGTTTCGGACGATGCGCACCGGACTCCACAGAAAAAAAGGGAATTCCAGAAGAAGCCGCCTTTTCGATCGAACGTCTCGAACATCCAAATCGACCGAACATCGAATTAGCTTTCCGTCGGACTGTCTAAGAAACCCTTTGTCAATCCTACTTCGGAAGCTGCGAGACATTCTTTTCTGTCTCATTCTCAGCCACGGTGCCGTAAAAATGACAGCGCCAGCGCTAGAGCTAGATGAAATATTCGGAGAGATTTAATTAACCTGGGATAATGATCATTGATTTTTTTCCGACCAGAAACAAATGACGCTTCTGTTCTCTGAGGCGGCCGTTTCCGTATCTCCAATCTGCTGCAGGTAACCATTTTTCCGAACGCTTTTAGACGACCTTTTGGGAAAATAATGCAGAAAATCGTTCGTGTATTGTAGTAAAACAATTGTTGAACATTGTACGTGTATTCTAGTAAAATAATGCTAAAAGTTGTACGTGTATTCTGTAAAATAATGCTAAAAATCGTTGAGCATACTAAAAATTGTACGTGTACTTAGTAAGATAATGCTAAAAATTGTGCGTGTATTCTGTAAAATAATGCTAAAAACTGTGCGTGTATTCTAGTAAAACAATGTTGAACATTGTACGTGTATTCTGGTAAAATAATGCTAAATATTTTCAGGTGTATTTCAGTAAAACAAACCAGATGAGTTCCCCTCTCTCTGCCATCACGTGGCAGAAGAGCCTAGCGCGGTAGAAGGGGAAGGTAGTGTGGGGACACAAGCTGGCTCTAGCGAAACAGCGCGCCAACGTCTCAGGAGCTCGTTCGCAACGCATCTTTGCATAAGGAGGATGATTACAATGTTTTCTTGAAGCAAGATACGGGTAAACAGGAAGATAAAGCATTCCTTAGGCGTCGTATATAGGTGTGATGAGAGGAGCATTATTCCGTTTAAGCGGAATCGCGGCTGGCCCGGTTTGTTCACGCGAGCAAAAAGAGTAGGTCCACGGTGATGGGGACAGCTGTAGCGGCTCGATTTTAATTCCCCGTAATCCTATAAGCTCTGTAACGCGATTTCACGCTTTCAGATTTCACGTGAGTTTCGTCCTGGACGTACGGGTTTCAGCAATCAACTCAGAAGCTAGCGTCCACCTATATCTAGTTAATGACTTCCTCGACGATGCTCCGGTAAGAAACGAATGGCTCTTTCGAAATACAGTTACGATTTAGGGGCGAACAATGGGAAGCTTCTTTGCGAACGTTGCTAATGAATCAACTGTAGACCTGTGGGCAAAATGGAACCTTCTTGGAGCAATTTGCTAAGGTTAAACGAAAGATCATTTTCCTTGTTAATCACCTTGATTGTATCTACAGTGGGTGTACAAAGTGTTCGTACAGCTATTAAGAACGAATAACTATTTCCAAATTGGACCCAACAGCTTGAGCTTTTCTTTAAGACGTTGGAAGGATTAATTTACTAGCTGATGCGTTAATTATAATTTCTTTTTAATTCTTATTGGTCGCAATTGCGAAGGGAAAAGTGAAGGTCACGATTTTTTAATTTTGTTATCTGTGCCTGTAATACTATAATATTTCCGCATTTGTATAAAAAAATAGTGGAATATTGGTGTTGTGTACGAGTTATTCATCGAGTATCTAATTTATTACTACGTACGCACGAGTATTATTTGTCCGGTAGCTATTTACTTTTATCGAGAACGCCAAATAAACGTGTAAGGTGAAAGCGTTCGATTTATTAATTTATTTATAATACTAGCTTATCGCTATTCAGTGATCTGTATAATGCGTGTAGAGACTTCTGATTACTCGTTGACATAAGCTCATACAGGTGCTAGTATGACAGGTTGAAGGGATAAACGTTCTTGTAGTTGTTCACGAAACTAACAAAATTATTTGCTCTAAATAAAATGAAAGCATCAGTTGTGACAATTTAGATAAAATAGAGATAGTATTTATGTAACAACCCCTTTTTTAATTGAGAAGAACCGCTATTTAAATTTTAGTAAAAGCTTCTATAAAAAGTGTGTTGAAATTATAATTTATATAGCAGTCCAGCTATATGAATCTATATAAAAATGAATTAATAAATGAACGAATTAATTGTATTATACTTTTGCAGTATGTGCTGCTTGTACAAATGCAATACTGCAAAATTGGTGAAGTTGAATCGGTTAAGCACAAACATTTACGTTTTCCGTTATACATTAATTTATTTCATCAATTTATTTAAGCCGAATCATCATCTCTACGACAGAAGCACCAGTTACACGCTGCCACGTAGATTCCGCCACGTAATCCAATTATAATTACATTTGACACGGTCACTGTGTATCTGTCAGTTTCAACACGCTCCCTATGTGAGTATTCGTTTTCATAATTGAAATTCCCTTCGATCTCTCGAATCGGTTATGGTAATAAGAAAATAATAACGCCAAGTTGGCCGGAATTGTTCTCGATGTTAATACAACGGCTACGCAACACGTTCGAATCATGCCATCAACACGGATACACTTTTTTCTTTACGAACACACCTCGAAAATCATGTCTGCGTATGTATTTATGTATAATGTATGTGTCCATATAATAGAGGCCAAGGGAAATTAATATTACAAAAACGACCGCCATTAAGTTCTTTGATTTCCCGATGCGTGACACACTAGTTAATTTCTTTTCTCTGTTCTCTTGTTATTGACGGTGAAATATCGTTCTCATAATTTATTATCGTCTTCACTGCTTCTGATCATAAATAAATGAAAGACAAGAGCGTAATAGTAATACACGAACCTATACATACATCGTTTTAAAATAATTAATTCGTGAATGTTTTGTGCGATTGATCACTAGACCATTACTAGACATCCATTAACTTGGAATCTGATATGAAGAAAATAAAAATTATCGAAATTGCAAAGGAAGGCTAAAATATGAATGTATTTTTTCTACTAATTATTTTAATAAACGATGAAGCGATGAAATGATAAATGTGTGCTCCCGAACCGTATATTTTCTTATGCACCAATCGATGCAGCTTTTTATTCTCCATAAAAAGGTAAGCTATGAATGTATTTTTTCTAATAATAATTTTAATAAATGATGAAGTGATGAAATGATTAATGATGTGCTCCTGAAGAATGCAAATCTTTTCTTTTCTGAATAGAGGCGTAGACGGGTCAAGGACTTAAGAAGGTCAACTTTGATTTTTGTATATTTTCTTATGCGCCAATCCACGCAGCTTTTTATTTTTAATAAAAAGGTAAAATATTACTATATTTTTTCTACTAATATTATAATTTTAATAAATTGGGACAGCTGTAATCCGATATTTAGAAACTCTTTAATTATTTTTTTTGTGTGATATTTCATTTATTCATTTTAATTAGTGCACCCAGTCCATAGTGCAGAGATGAACTTGTTCAAAATTTTAGGAACGCACTGTTTTAGCGGTGATTTTTTAAAAAGCTATTTGTCGGGGTAGTTTTAACCCTTGGCAGTCGAGTGGCGACTCAGAGTCATCGCTAAATATTGTTTAAATTATTAAATATGTTGGTATCTAATCAATTACTACGCATTCAATAATAAATAATAATAAAATGAAAAAAAATCGTGTACAATGGAATCGTTCTAGGTAGGAAGAAGTGCTTAATTTTACAAGCACAGAAGCTGGAAATTGTCCACTAACTAAATCCACTAACTAACTTGTCCACTAACTAAGTCCCTCATTAAATTCAACAGAATTTAGTAGGATTTTTATTCATTTTGGATCTACAAATGCTTCCTCAGTTTACAAAAATTGAAAATTCCATGAACATCCGATTTTCGGTTATATGTTTCGCATTAAAAAAGTAAAATTCACGAAGTTTCGGGCAAATTAACTTACAAATAACAGAACAATATAACTTATTTCGGGAAAACTGTGTTAAATTGACACGAGGAACGGATGAGAGTTAATGGTTTACCTTGTAAACTTTACAACAAAGTTCGATGAACATTCGAGAGTTTTCTGAACTTTTTCAAAGCCGACTCGCTTCGACAAGGTGGTTGTTCGGAAGCATCGATAGATTTCGTAGAATTGCGCGCGTCACTTAGCCAGGGGTGAATGCGACGATATCAATTTTGAAGATCTCCGGTCCGGGGATGTTCATAATGCCTCCATAAAACACTCATCCGACAAATTGGCGGCGGAAGCTGCGCCGTTGTCCGTCATCGGGAAGATTAGCCACGGACAGATATAGTACGCGGAACGTCGAGTAAACACGTGACCGTATCCTGTATATTCGGGAAAGCGTAAATTTACGAGCCAATAAATTATCGCGGCACGCCTATCGTGACACCGCTTGCAAAACGCTAACAAGCCGTTAACGGCGTCGCGCGACTACCGACGTTAATGAGAAACGGCATGCGTGAAAAAGGGTCCACTGAAATTTTGACGTGGCGTGAACGAACCAAACCAAAAAAAAAAGTAACAAAACACGAACAGAAAAGAAGAAGCAGAAATGGGATTAAAATTTTCATACTTTATAAGCCTCTCGACCGCGTCGCGATGCTTGGATGAATATCAGATAAGTATGTACACCGCGGCACGGATTAGCGCGACGTTTTTCCAGATCGGATTAGCATTAATAGTCCGGTTTATCTTTCTCGAATTCATGCGGCCGTGGCGAATTCTCCGCTGAATGTTAATACGATCACGGGGCTCGTATATGGATTAGAGCGATAATAAGCACAAAGTTTATATTCTGCAGCGGATTCACATGAATCGAAGTTCTGAGGTTTAAGTCTTTCAGGAATTCTACCTTCTTGTTCGATTTATAAAAATTCTGAACCATGGGCGCGATCTAGAGCTGTGAATTATTCGTTGAAATATTGCAAGTTAATTGTTTTCGATGATTAGAATGATACCAAACACGGTGTCATTCGGATTATATCTACTCGTTTAATCGACGATTCCACAAAACCTCGATTATCTGACATAAATAAATTTTGTTTGAATAAAATGACCACTTTAATGCAAAATAGGTATTTGACATTGTAGTCGACAAGTTTGTTTACGCTTGGAACACTAAACTTAAAGTTTCAAGATTGCAAATACTATAGCACACATGTATAATACACATGCTCAGAATAGAATCATAAAAATCAGTAGTGCTCAGCGATTATCACTCAAAAAGAGGAAAGGAGCTAAAAGTTGGCGGATAAAATGGAGGTACACGTAAGAAAGTTCCGATAAAAGGAAAGGGGCGAGTAGCGGCGAGTTCTTTCACCGCTTATTCGATAATGGGTGCTAGGAGTGATGCCATAAACGACACGCCGGGGCAACGGCGGTGTCACTTGTTCACCATTTTCATTACAAATGGTCTCATCTCGGGACACGTGTTTGTTTATGTCGTCGTCAGTCGTGCACCGTCGCGTCGGTGCTACTAGCTCCAAGCACTTACTGTAAATGTATTCCACGCGAGAGGCATGCGAAGTGGAACAACTTTACTATCCCTCCGCCATTATGGCTCCTCTCCGCAGACTTATATTACGTCAGGAAGTTGTTTATTCGACAAGGGACAAACACTTGGCGCGGCCGCGAAATATCGCGCGCTCCGCTATCTGTACCCTATCAATGAAAACGCGTAAACGTTCGTCAAGGTTCGATTCTTTATAGGCGCTTCCCTGTGATACTCTTATCCACCGGGTTCTTGAAAGGCGCGTTCTCGCGTCATGTTAAAATTTAATCCTGTGATGGTACCATAGGCTCCTTCGTGACCTCAGCAAAATTTTCTGTATACTTTTACAATAATGTACACTAACGAGCATAACTGATTCAACACATTTTAAATCAGAACAACTTTTTTATGAATGGACCAAACGACTTCAATTTATCTTGTAAGGCTAGAAGAATTAGTTTAGTAAATGACATCTAAAAAATATTTTGAAAAAATTCATTTGGTCGGAATTGCGAAAAAAATAGTAAAAATTGATTTTTACTACTTTTTTAGCTGGGCCAATAACGAAAATTTAAAAGATGTGTTTGGTCAACTCGTAAAAATGATATACGCTCTGAAAATTTCATTGAAATTGGTTAATTGGTTTACGAGCTATAAGCGATCAAAAATGGTAAAAATTGCAATTTTTCAAGATTTTCAGCCTTTTTACCCACTTTTGATAATTTATAGTTCGTAAACCAATTAACCAATTTCAATGAAATTTTCAGAGCGTGTATAATTTATACGAGTTGACCAAACAAATCTTTTAAATTTTCGTTATTGGCCCAGCTAAAAAAGTAGTAAAAATCAATTTTTACTATTTTTGTTCGCAATTCCGACCAAATGCATTTTTTCAAAATATTTTTTAGACGTCATTTACTAAACTAATTCTTCTAGCCTTACAGAGAAATTGAAGTCATTTGGACCATTCATAAAAAAGTTATTCTGATTTAAAGTGTGTTGAATCAGTTATGCTCCTTACTGTATATGATGAAATAAAATATATGTATAAAAAAAACTTATTAAAAACCACGCTTATATTAAAATGCACTAAAAAGGAGAAAATAATTTTTTCCTGGTTCTCCATAAAATACCGAATCCAGTTAAATGATTAATAATATTTCTCCCCAAAATTTTAAGCAATTAGTTCAAAATTTCTTCTGTTATAAAATTAGTGTCGGAATAGATAGCAAAATTTAATATAAATTTAAATAAAATCATGACATTAGTGACTATGAAAATAAAAGTGTAGAGCACTAAACTATATTGACGTAATCTTCGTGTCCGTTCCACTTAATATGGTTTAGTAATAATACTAATAATACTAATACTAAAATACTAAAAATACTAATTTTATAACAGAAGTTAAAAGATCAAATATATTGAATCAAAATTAGACGAGTGAAATCAATAAATTATTCTTAATCCTTATCTCGGTGTCTCGGAGAGTCACCACTAAAAATTGCTGTACCATTATTCAAAATACTGTGTGCATTATTTTTGTTTCATAAAATGAAAAAAATCATGTACAATGAAATTATTCTAGGTCGGAAGAAATGTTTATACATATAATAGTTCGAAATATAAAACCCGCGGAACAGAACAGGGACGAACCGTTTCAATGATGAACGTAACGTCGAGAATCGAACTGTGCCACCAGCCGCACTTGTTCGGAAAAACGTGGCGCGATCAAAACGTCACTGGCTTATCTGTCTCGAGATCGTAAATCTGTTACTTTATTTCTTCTCTTATCTGTGAAGATGGTGCAAAACTGGCGGGCCAGTAGTAAACCCGAAGGTACGTAGTAAAAAATAACAAGGTCATTCGGCGGAACACATAGCGAGGGTGAACCGGCGGAAACACTTTATCCTACACCATTCTATGGGCCAGTTCTCCACGTATGATACCGAAAAATCAGTTTGTTAAATGGTCTGGAATCTGAAATTGGCCCGGACATAAACGTACCCCGTCGTCGTTGCCTTGATTCGATCCCAGCATACTTTCGCGGATACTTTCTCGAGTAGATAAACCAAACATCGACTGACCAAATGGCCGACTCGGCAACTGCGATGTTTAATAACGAATCACTGCGATTCCGTGAAGTGCTCGAATTTCTGCTAAATGGAAGTACGTATTTCGATTCCCGGAGAACTGCTCGAATAATATTGAAATTCGCAGTTTCCACCTCCTCAGTGTTCTCGGTCCGCGTGGCCATTTTTGTCCATTTCTCTGTTCGTAGGTTCAACGGATATTTTTATGTATCCAATGTAAATCAATTTGTAATTGTCCAAGAACGCAGAGATAGTTTACAATTCTCGTATTGGTCGACAAGAATATTCATTTCAAAAAGATGAAATAGAATGAAATAATTTCGGAAAGCATTCTTATTCTAGCAATTATGTATTTTAGCACGGTGTTTTCTGCATAATGAAAATACATATTCCTATTCCCGGAGAACTGCTCGAATAATATTGAAATTCGCAGTTTCCACCTCCTCAGTATTCTCGGTCCGCGTGGCCATTTTTGTCCATTTCTCTGTTCATAGGTTCAACGGATATTTTTATGTATCCAATGTAAATCAATTTGTAATTGTCCAAGAACGCAGAGATAGTTTACAATTCTCGTATTGGTCGACAAGAATATTCATTTCAAAAAGATGAAATAGAATGAAATCATTTCGGAAAGCATTCTTATTCTAGCAATTATGTATTTTAGCACGGTGTTTTCTGCATAATGAAAATACGTATTCCTATTCCCGGAGAACTGCTCGAATAATATTGAAATTCACAGTTCCGACCTCCTCAGTGTTCTCAGTCCGCGTGGACATTTTTGTCCATTTCTCTGTTCGTAGTTTCAACGGATATTTATATGTCTCCAATGTAAGTTAATGTATAATTGTGCAAGAACGCAGAAATAGTTTACAATTCTCGTATTGATCAATAAGAATATTCACTTGAAAAAGACATTGGAAATCATTTCGAACAATCATGGTTATTCTAACATTTATGTATTTCATAACGAAATAACTTGTAGTAGAATTGCCGATTATAATTTGAATACTTTGTGCTTGTATTACTATGCTTAGCACGGTGTTTTCTGTACGAATGCACGTTCGTCGAGCCACGTGTAACGCGGAAATATGTTTTACGGTAATTTTGAGAGAACATTTCGAGACTTTTAAGAGGCTTAAGTACCGGCCTGAATTACCTGTCTGGCCGTCTAAGGTGAAAGCACGCGGGAATATTACCATCTAAATGGTTAACATTATAATGTTATGTAAAATGTTATTTTACCGGGCTTATAAAGCAGCGTCGGGACAAGAATGCTCGTTATATTCGCTGTATACTCTGTCCGCTGTTTTTGCTAATACATAAAGTGGGCGTGTTTCACAATGTTCCCTGCTTAAGTGATTCTTGTCACTTGAAGCCGAACTTCTTGCACCGACAAGTATCACTTTGAGACTTAACACGAGACATAATTTTCAAAAATGTCACAGCACTGTGTACACATAAAATTGTCGAATGGAATCAAATTAAAATGGTCATGCTCTTCTTTAACTGTATACTTGTTTCAAAGCATAGCTTCTTCCTCGGTTATAATAAATTTTTTTTCACTATAAATATGTATATAAAAAGAGAAGAATCGGCACGAACTTTTTCCGGCGATTAATATTATATTTAGATTTTTAGATGATCGAAAACTATGAAAGTGGCAATGTTATTTTTTTAGAGGTTCTCGGCTACCGTGCTATGTACGGTTCACAGTTTCAGTGTCGACGATCCACATGATTCAAGGTTCTGTGTGGGAATGGAAGGTCTGGACTGGTCAGCTTGCCCACGTGTATTTCTTTAAAACCTTTTGTTGCCTCTGTCAGCTCTCTAGGAATATTCAAACACGCTTCTCTACTTCACGAAACCTAAGCACACACAGTGAAGTGACGTTTTACAACGCGCGCCGTTTCTACGCCCTGTACGAGATTACGGCTCTCGCAGAGCTACAGCACTGTAACACAATCCACGTGTTATAATTCGAGGGTAACGTGGTTCTGTAGAAATCTAGCAAGATAGTACAAATGCTCTTTAGTGCAGCAGTTTTTTTCACTCGTAAATAATATTACAAAGCTATTGACAACATGACAATTTGTTCTGTAAAATAGGAAGATATCTTATAAGTAGGCAGCGGATTTGATGCATTTATAACAAAAATGAGTAGGCGTAATTTAAAATATTAGAGACATTAGACGAATTTAAAAATGCTGTTCTATTATTTTCAACACATTAAACATATTAAGAAAGAAAATAAATTTCTATGGCACTCCAGTTGGTTGCAAATCAGGTAAAAAATTTTTATTTTGCATAAAGATCCGCTGTCTACTTATAAGTAAACTTTAATAATAATTTGATCACTGTAAATCTACACATCGTAAACATCCAAACTAAATATCACCGTAAATCGCCAGATGAAAAATTGATTTCAAACAATTCCATCCGCGAGAGTAATGTTAATCGAACAAGTCCCTTCCCCGTATAAAACCAAAACACATATGCGTTCGATAAATTAGTACGGAGTCCATCGTTCATCGTTAATAACCACACCCACACATAATTACAATATTATTTGTTCGCATGTCGATATGAAATGATAACGCGAAACGGTTCAATGAAAACCACTCTGTTTACAATACATTCTGATCAACATCATCGTACTGATTGAATCAATTGAAACGCTGAATTATTGGTTGACACAATCAATCATTGACAATTTTCCATCAGAATGTAACAATGTAGCGAGCACTGTGTTTAACCGTGACTCGAGCTTGTTTACTTTGGTTTAATGCAATTAATTACGTGATAGCGCACGGGAAATGCGATTCTCAAGCGAAACATCCTTTTAAAAATGTCTATCTTCAATAATTTAATTCATTTTTTTCATGATTGCATTAAATCCGCATAAGCTTTGAAACCGACATACAGCAAAGCCTTGATCTACGAAAAACACTAGGGCCCGTGCTGTTCCTTAGATCGTGTAGATCCTACGGTTTCATAGATCGAGGCATTACCGTATATTTAATTATCACTGACGTTATACAAATTAATGTTTAATATACAAGATATACAATATACAAGATTATTTTCTGTTTCTACATGCTGCTAACGATTTCTCTTTTATTGTGTTGCCATTTGTCGTATTCACTAAAAATGTAAACGTAGGAGTAAAATAAATTTGTTGTGTACCGTGTAAAGCAAAATTGAACGAGAGAAAGAGACATCTATATTTACTAGATAGACAGCAGATCCTTATGCAAAATAAAAATAAAAATGTTCTACTCGAATTGCAAGAAACTGGAATGAAATAAAAACTGATTCTCTTTCTTAATATGTTTAATGGTTTGAAAATAATAGAACAGTATTTTTAAATTCCTCTAATGTTTTACTGTTTTAAATTACAGCCACTAATTTTTGTCATAAATGCATAAAATCCGCTGTCAAATAATAATAAAATAAATAAATAAATGTGTAGAATCGTGTAAGAAAATTTTTACTGCTGCGGCGGATATCAATTCCAGTGAAAATTAATGGATGTTCCAATCACGATGTGCCAGGAAATAGTCATAGAGGGTAATAGAAATCATAGATGCTATCATCCGGAGAGCCACAAGCAATATATGGCGGCGTCAAGGATATCGTTGGGCACGTAGGTAAAAGCTCGCAAAATTGTATGTATAGGGGTATAGGATGGTGGCTGTTCGACGATGCGGATAAGCTGGAAATCGAAACGATCAATCGAGAATTCTTGGCGTGCGTCCATTTATCCACTGGGATTGAATCAAGCAATGGACAAAAAATCACACTGGGGGAGGATGGCAAAACGAATCGATAGCGGTGATGCGACGAGTGGAACGGGGACCTACGGCTGTTCCGGGGTATATGCTTACAAGCTTCTTTAACGGAAAGTAGACTCCGGGGAGCTTTAATTAAGCAACTAATTTCGGGGCACACTTTGCTCCCGTTGCCTGTCTGCCGGCAGACATACGAGCCTGATGCGAACCTGTTCGAAATTTATTGGGGTACGAGGGGTTAAATCGAGCAGTCAACTCGTAGCTGCAGCCCTTCGTGAAACACGAAGGGTCGAATAATGGTAAACAAAATTCCCGCGAAATTTCCTTGCCGTTTGATTCGGCTCTCTACAGCGTATCCGATTATTAAAGGGCCGCTTCTTATTAATTATCTCAGAGAAACGTCATACTCGACCATTTTTGTCGGAGAAAATTAGCGACACCTCTTTTTGACAAACGAAAACATTTTTAATATTCTTCAGTTTTATTAATGCAGTTCATTTGTGATATTTTTTTAATTAAATACCTAACGAGACAATTCAGGATAATTTTGTTGTGGAAAATTAGCAACACCTCTTTGTGACAAACGAAGACATTTTTAATATTCTTCACCGTTTTATCAATGCAGTTCATTTATGAGATTTTTTTAAACGAATACCTAACGAAACAATGTACGATAATTTTGTTGTGGAAAATCAGCAACACCTCTTTTCGAAAAGGGAAACATTTTTAATATTCTTCACTGTTTTATATACATATATTCGGGATTATTCTTCACTGTTTTAATCGTGATTAATGCAGTTCGTTTATGAGATTTTTTAAACGGGTACCTAACGAAACAGAGCACGACAATTTTGCTGTGGAAAATGTAACTTTAATATTTAACAACGAGCCCTTCGTACCAGCATACTAATCCCGACGCGTTATACATATTAATGTAATCGGACCAACTCATTCAACCCCGAAAACACAATAAAATATATGGAAATCGACGGAAATACGTAGCGGGTCGATTACTCGGATATCCGTACTTCATACGAGGAATGTATGTTTTTTATGTGGTGGAAATATTGCTTCGGTGTTGGTGCTTGCTGTCCGATGAAAAATAAATCCCGATAGTGCTCCTACGGTCGCGAGGAACGTCAATACATATGGCAATCTCGCGTAGTTTTCATGATAGCTGACTTTTACCTCGGAACCATTACTGTTTACTCACGTTCTGAAAGTTTTTAATTAAGCTGTCAGTACCTCAGAAAATCTTATTATAATATCTTCTGTTATTATTTATTAGGCTGCAGACTTTTATGCAAAACAACAATTTCCCGCGTCGATTCCAAGAAACCGGATTTCGATACACGATTTCAAAGTTTTCTCACATGTTCGTCTCTTCATTAATCGAGTCCTCATTGATTTCAAAATTATTAATTATTAGACTGAAAACCTTTATGCAAAATAAACATATGCCGGATCGATTCCAAGCAACAGGACTTCGATACACGATTTCAAAGTTTTCTTACATGTTCGTTTCTGCATTAATTCAATCCTCAATAATTAGAAAATTATTATAATATTTATGCAAAATAAACATATCCCGCGTCGATTCCAAGAAACAGGATTTCAAACTTCTCTCACATGTTCGTCTCTTTATTAATCGAATCCTCATTAATTAGAAAATAATTAATTATTAAACTGCAGACCTTTGTGCAAAAAATACATTTCCCGCATCGATTCCAAGAAACAGGATTTCAATTCGTCTCTCCACCGGATTAATTAGAAAATTACGGTAGCGTAGCCTGTTTTATTGGTTACACCACATAAATTCTGCCAGTCCATACCGTACACACCTCGCATGGTGTGCATCTGCTTATCAAACGACTATTCGAAACTCGTAAACTCTCTTTTCTCTTTTATGATGCAGTTATTAGGTTATTTCGTAGGTAATGTCTCTTTATACTTCGCGTAACATGAACATAAGCACTTCGACCTGGGGCAAATGGCTATGTATTTAGAAACTCACTGCTCTGAAACGATTCGCGAACACGGCGACTCGTTAAAGACCGTATGCAAAGTAACTATTAACTTATCCACTATTTTTTGCAGAACACGGCTTGTAACTTCTGTTTTATATCTTCACACAATTTTTCACGTTCGTCGTCCTTGTTCTTCGACAGAAAAATTCATCATTCACGAATTCTGTTTAAACCGGTGTGCAAAGTTTAAACAGAAATTGTCTTCGGTTACATATCAGATAATACGAGGAATTTTTAAAACGACATCATTAAGAATTTTTCTTTAAATATCCGACGTTTAGACGTCCGAATATTTATTTTATAATCCATACGTCATCTCGTGTGCAGCAACTAATATTATTTAAAGGCTGCGACACCGAACTGAAATATTCATTCTCGACGGAAGACGTATCATAATAATTGCGCTGCGCAAATATTTGCGACAGGTGTCAGCAGTGATTGAAAGACTTCGAGAACGGTTTTACTCGATTTTTCTCTGGTGTGACAATCGAGATCCATTTCAATCTCTGCTCTGCTTACTGTCGCGCGTTCCTCGCGTCTCTCCCGTGACAGAATAATCACTAGTATGAAACCGGCGGCGCACGCGGCGTTTGCGCGGAACGCACGCTCGTCAAAGAGGTAAAAATGCACTACTCATTTACCGAGACACACTCTGTATATATGTTGAAAAATAATATTATTCGAAACCGAACGAAAGCGAGCGAAGACAGCGGTCGCGTCGAGAACAACTTTCATCCGGCATTGCTCCCGTCACGCAATTGGGACGAATTAAATCACGAGCCTGATTAGAGCCTTGATAAAAGTTGAAAGCAACGAGAACGTCATCTTCGGAAGAACATCAACGGTGCTCCTGTAGAATGCAAATCTTTTCTTTTCTGAATAGAAGCGCAGAAGGTCTTCTTTGATTTTTGTATATTCTCTTATGCGCCAATCGATGCAGCTTTTTATTCTCCATAAAAAAGTAAAATATTATTGTATTTTTTCGACGAATAATTTTAATAAATTGGGACTGCTGTGTGTGTGTAATCCGATATTTAGAAATTCTTTAATTATTTTTATGGTATGATATTTCATTCATTAAATTTAATTAGTGCATCGAATTCATCGAGCAGAGATGAACGTAATTAAAAATTCTCTCGAGGAAGGTATTCACCCTTTGCAGTTTGTGCGAAATAAAAATTCTCCAAATCGACTGTAAGAAACTAGAGTCAAATTGAAATGTATTTTCTCTTTCAATCATGTTAGAGCCGAAAATAATAAAACAACATCCTTCGATTCTTCTAATGTCTTTTCATTTTTGTGTTTCACGTATCATATTTTAACTTGAAAATTAAACATATCTTCTGACCTAGAATAATTTCATTGCATCTGTGCCTTTTCATTTTATGCACGTGAAATTGATACAATACCTGGTACAATACTTAAACAAATTTAATAATGTGCACAATATTTTGAATAAAGGTACAGCAATTTTTAGTGGTGACTCGAATTAATATTCGGACGCTCTAAAGAAGACGATAACTTTTTTAATATTGTACTATACGATTTGAACTTTGTTGGGAAGCTAGAGCAATTAGTTTACTGCATGCTGTAAAAAGAAATATTTTTTTGAAATTTTAAAAAGTACGTTTTATAGGTCTGTGTCAATTATATTCACCGTGAAAGTTTTATCGAAATCGGTTGATGCGGGAAAAAACGACAGGCATTGAAAGGTGTAAGAATTCTTAGATGTAGGTCGAAAATCGTGAAAATCTGCAATTTTTACCATCTTTAAACTTTGTATTTTGACGAAACTTTCAGAATATGTTTAATTCACACAGACCTACAAAGCGTATTTTTAAAAATTTTAGATATAGGCCCATATAAAGAAGTTGTAAAATGCAACTTTTAGTATTTTTTTTCTACAATTCCGCTCAATTGCAATTTTTGAAAAATTTTCTTTTCACATCCTGTAGTAAACTAATTGCTCTAGCTTCCCAAAAAAGTTCAAATCGTATAGTACACTATTAAAATAGTTATCATCTTTCTTAAAGCGTCCAAATATTAATTCGAGTAACTGTATGTCGAAAAATGATTAGGAGTTATTCGAATTTGATTGTCCATTTAAAACTCCCCATGTCAGACTAAGTAGTTTGACGAGGCACAGTACGTGAAAGAGTATGCAGCTCTGTACGCCTGCTTTAGGTAAAAGATCGCGTTCATATGATTCGGGCGGATCGTTGCGTTTCCGGTGGAAGAAAGGCGGACCGTTCGAAAAACAGACGCGGCTGTACCATTCAATTTTCTCCTCTACTACCTTTTCCTATCTGCGATCAGGCTCGTGGAGCATACATACATAGATATACATACATATACGCCAAGTCCCGATCGCGTGGCTCACCCTGTATACTACAGAGGCTGCACAAGCATAAGCATCGGCGATGGAGGATCGGCTGCCACGAGGAAGAGGGCGAGGATCGCTTTCAGCCGTAGCAGTAAGCAGGGCAAAAAGCGAAAATCTCTCTCTGAGCTCCTGATGGTAGCTCTTCTTCCTATCCCCTGGGGGAGTCCTCGGGAACGACGAAGGGTAAAACGAAGGACTGAAAAAAGAGGAGAAAGACCAGAGCAGAAGATGAAGTAGAGAGAGAAGCCCGCTACGGAGAGAACGCGGATGAGGAAGAGGGTAAGAGAGAGAGAGAGAGAAGCTAACCGGCTGGCGGTTATTTTAATGAGAGTTAAAGACCTTGAGTAAACGTCGAATAAATCATTTTGCCGGGGCGCTAAGTGCACGACAGAGGGGAAGTGCATCGTTGGACACCTCTCTTTATCCGCGCGGATCGCAGACAGGCGCGGGGTCCCGATGCCGCGCGTTACCGTGCAAACGCCTACGTGCGTTCTCTGCATTTCGTACGCGAACCCGTTGCAACCACCACGGGATGCAACCAGATGCAACAAAATTACAATTCAAGCTCGATTTTCGAAGCACCACCCCTTGCAGACTCGGTCGGAATTACTAGACTGCGGATTTGATGCACTTATGACAAAAATGGGCAAGCACAATTTAAAGCGGCAGACATGTTAAAAAGATTTAAAGACATCAGTGTATGGGCTTCAGCTCCATCAGATATTTAAAAGAAGATTTGATGCATTTATGACAAAAATGGGCGAGCACAATTTAGAGCAGTGGACATGTTAAAAAGATTTAAAGACATCAGTGTATTGGTCTCAATTTAATCAGATATTTAAAAGAAGATTCTATGCATTTATGACAAAAATGGGTATGCACAATTTAAAGCAGTGGACATGTTAAAAAGATTTAAAGACATCAGTGTATTGGCTTCAGCTTAATCAGATATTTAAAAGAAGAAAGAAATTTTTCACACGTGGTCACAATTTTGGAAAAAACATTTTGAATATTGAAATATGATCCATTGAAAATTGTAAGTACACTTCGTGAGAAGTAATCCTTTTCCAAAATCATATAGAGCGTTACTCGAATATTTTCCCAGGGGTGTCGGACCCTCATTGAAAATTGTAAAGAAATGTTGTTTACCGTTTCATCAATTTGACATACAGGATCAAATTGATCTGTAGAAACGAGAGAAAGACACGAGGTTTAAACAAAGATTGTATCGCCAGTGCGAAAAGGGGTAAACACGAGTAAGAGATGACAATGCGTGAGAGGAGGGGATGGAAAATTGGGGGAATCTCCTGTAGCAGCACGGAACGGTTGTGTTTTTCTCGTTAAATCGTGTCGACCGCAGCGTGTTCCACGTAGAGTTTTACAACGTCCGAGGAGAATTTCATCGAGGCATATTTTTTCTCTCGCGCGCGACACGGCGCGGCGGGAACATTATGAATGGCGGTGTCGGGGGATGCATATTAATTAGGACGCCGATAAAACTGATCGGTGCACGTACGCGCGTGAAACGACCATTTCAACGTATTCGTAGGTCGTATCACGGGTGGGCACCGGTTCGTTTATATTCGTAGGCCGTTGTTCGACATTTTATTGCGAGGACGAACGCGTGTAGTAGGCGGACGCGCGACCATGTAGCCACGAGCGTGTGCACCAGCGCGCAAACAGGACCGTCGCACAGCGTTTCAAGAAATAGGAGCTGGATCCACAAAAATGTACTCTCTTCTTGTTCAACTTTAACCCTTCGCACTCGTTTGTCGAGCGCGACTCGACTTCAGAGAAAGAAAAACGGTTTTTATATGTATCTGGTTCTTCCTTTATTTATTTAATTTCTTATTTTTCAGTTTATAGCCAATGTAAGTTCCACAAATATAAATTACAACAAAGTTTCAGAACTATATTTAATACAATTAGCAAACAAAATTGTTTAGAATAATTAGCAGTCGAGGAACTGTCCTTTCAAGTAAATTTCAAATATCAGATTTTCATAGATCATTCTTCTCATAGAAAAGAATGGTAACAATACATATAATTGATTAATAAAGCTGCATTCTTTAAAATTTATCCATTGAATTTTATTTTCAAATCGGGCACGAATGCAATCATCTAATAAAGCACTTAAAATAGTACGGAGTTATTGGCAATAAAACTGGAAAATAATTCGGAGTGCAAAGGGTTAATCCTCATCCCTCCTGATAGTATGCTTAAAGACGAATACAATGACGTATTGTGAATGTCAATCAAGGTCACTCATATGTTCGAATAAATCGAGTTTTAGTACGATTTTTAGTATGCAAAAAGGTTAAAAAATTATGGTGCTTCAAATTTATCATGAATATCTGCGAAACTATAATTATAAGACGCAGGGAAACAGTTGGATTAAAAGTTGTACTGTTTTTTGCTGCTCGTGTAGCAACGTATGCACACCGAAAGTGTCTTTCTAAATTGAATCCAACTTTTACCAAATTCAATTCACAGAGCTATGCAGAGCAACGGCTCCTCCGGGTGCAGTAAAATGCAGATTTTGGGCGAACGCGTTCAATTGAAAACGATAACACCAATGCTGGAACGCAGTGTTTCCAAAATTGAATTGCGAAAATGAAAATAATGCGTTGATATTCTCGAATACTTTTCATTCTTTTAATATTTCCAGCTTCGGGGAATTCGTAGGAAAATTAAAAGAATATTTGGTAAAAATATCTTGCAACGCACAAATAAAAAGTTTTATTTCGCGCAAGGGTCCACTGATATGTCTGACGACAAAACCTGGGAAGCTAAATTTCGTGTTCACTCGATACAAACGATAAAATGATCGAGCCAAATGGTTTTCCTGAAATTGTAAAAGCAATCGAAAGATAAGAGCCCCCGCGGGTACAGTGAAATGTAGATTCCGAGGGTAGACGCTCGATTGAAAACAGTATAGTGCATATGCTGGTGCAAACGAGAGACCGTAGTCTCGGCGAGGAGGTAAGATTTTGGGAAGGAACGAGTCTAAACCGCAGGATCTAATACGTTCTACCTACACAGAACGACCACCCTAGTTCCTATACATATGTGTCTAGATAGACTTTCGGCTATACACGTGGCCACATATGCGATGGAGCACATATTCAGGATAATAAATATCCTTCGTCCGAGTCAGCATCGGCTCGCTTGATCTTTCATAGCCGGTCGTAAAGCCCGTTGGGGTGGCTCGTAAAATTTGTCGGGAATCTGAAATGTCTCGCTCCTCCCCGGAAAACTTCTCCCGAAAACTTCGCGTTATTTTCGAGTTAAATACGTCGACGACCTGTTCCAGAACTTGCGGAAATTCATGCTTAGAGCAAAATCAATTATATCGTTCTTGTTGTGCACTTATTCAATTTATGCTTCTTTTTATATATTGAATTCATATTTACACTTTTATCAGGCCTGCATTAGTGTATGTGTACATTAACAAAAATTTCAGACCATTTTACTATTAGAGCAAAATCAATTATATCGTTCTTGTCGTCTATTTATTCAATTTATACTTCTTTTTATATGTATATTGAATTCATATTTACACTTTTATCGAGCCTGCATTAGTGAATATGTACATTAACACAGTTGGGAAACAAAGCATCCTACTAAACTTCAAGAAAACTAAACTTATCGAACAAATAATGTAGCATATTCTCTCTTATTGTATGAAACAATAAATTTAAAAAAACTTAAGGCACTGGAAAAGCTGGAGAGACTTTTAACAAATAGCTCGCAGATAGGGATTGCAATACCGGTATTTCGTGCTATTTTGCAATTTCGTGAAACCGGTATTTGCTAAGGTAAAATACCGGTATTTTCGGGATTAGCTACAAATAATAAATTTTTTTTTGGGGCATCTATTCTTATTTAAAATACGTTCGCCACTGAAATCTGCATTTAGAAACTTCTGATTCCGATTTCGAAGAGAGTGTCAATGAAGAAAATAATAATACAATTGTTGAAAGTACCTCATTCGAATATGACGAAGATAATAGTAACGAGGACGAAATATTAACTTACCAAGGATTGCTTCCTATAATTAAGAAAATTCGAAAAGTTGTTAAAATATTTAAACGTTCCCCTACTAAAAATGCCGTTTTACAAGAAGATATTGTATACTTACTGAAATAAAAAAAGAACTTATGCTAATATTAGATTCTAAAACACGCTGGAACAGTTTGTTATTAATGATAGAACTATTTTTTAAATTAAAAAATCCAATTCAGAAAGCATTAATTGACTTAAATTTACAAATTAATTTTTCCGATAGTGAATTCGATTTAATATCAAAAACTGTATCATCTCTGCCTCCAATAACGCTGGCTGTGGAAACATTATGTCGGAAGGATTCCAACTTATTAACAGCGAATGTGTGCAGCAATAAATTTTATGTTGCAATCACTTAAAGATCAGGACACGCCACTGTCCGAGGAATTATACAGTGCATTGAAAATTCGTATACAGGGAAGGCATAGTGAACTAGAGAATATTTTAAGGTGTTTACATAATTATAACGACTTTAAAAAAGAAAACGGAAAGGAAGAAAAGAAGCTAACAAGGTCAAATTTAATTAAGTTCGTCGTCAATTTCCACAAAAACATTTATGAAAATCAAACACAAACCTATCCAGAAGAATTCGTTGAAGATGATGTTGATGTTAATATCGAAAAAGAATTGTCTCCCGCGCGAGAAGAAATTACAATTAGCTATAAATAAAAAAATTGCCACGAACAATAATACAAAAAATTGATTTATTCAAAACCGTCAGACGAGAGACCGAGTTGTTCGAAGATGAAGGACATCGAGGCAAATATTTAGAGAAAGTATATCGCTCATTATTAACAGTATGTACCACCAACCAGCGTGGATGCGGAAAGAGCATTCTCCACTGCAGGTAATTTGTGCAGAAAAATACGTTCAAGGCTTAATGACAGTTCAATAGATGCATTATGTTTTTTACTATTAATGTTTTTACTATTAATGTTAATGTTTTTTTCTATTAAACAACTGTGTTTTTGTACCTTCATGAAAATTCCTAATACCGGTACAATGTTTAAAAAAATACCGAATACCGGTATTATATCTTTAGTCCGGTATTGCAATCCCTACTCGCAGACTTGAACTTCCGACGACAATCAGCCTTCGCGACGGTGGCTTATTATAGAATTTCGTTCAAGTTGTCCAATGTCAGCGTCGGTGGATGTACCGATGAAAAGATTTCCCAGGACAACGGGGACCGAAGTTTTTCCTAGTAACGAGGGAAAAAGTTCACCGGGGAACGATATCACCTCGAGGATACCAGACTCTTCTTCTTTCTTCGCGACTGTCTAACGAAATTTCGCCGCAGGGTTAAGTAGGTGATACCGGCTGCCGCCTAGGGTTCCGATGCTCAGGAAATTAGCAAAAACGGTGCTCACCAGTTGCGAGGGGAACGGAAATCTCCCAGCAGAGAGTGCGGATTTCCCCCAGGGTCTACTTACGCGGCGTCCGCGTCCGCCCGCGAGGAACGTCCATGAAATTTCGAGCCTACCATGTTCGGTGCTAAATAGGGGTTGTGCGAGAACCCGAAATCATGGGAACTCGACGAACGGACCGGATTGCCATCCAGAAACTACCTCGCGGATCCCTGAGTATCGTAATTTTGTAATGAAATTCTGTATTAAGTAAGTTTATGTGTTATTTGAACTTTAAGTAAACTTTCAAGAGAACGGTTCATTTTTTACCCGTGGTTCCTTTGAGAAGTTTGTTCCTCCGGATGAGTAGAACACGCTACAATCAAGAACAAAGGCCTTGAAAAAATCTGTCGACGTCATTTTTGCAGAAAACCTTTCTTAACCCTTTGCACTCCTTCGGGTTCTTCCTTTATTTATTCAATTGTCTTATGTTTTAGTTGAACACAAATATAAATTACAACAAAGATTGTGTGTGTGCGAGCTATATTCAATATAATTAATAAACAAAATCGTTTAATCGAGGAACAGTCCAAGTACAGTCGAACCTGTTTTTGTGCGATTCTTCTATGCGATTTTTTCATCAGCAGGATATCTCGGAAGACGTTGTCGTTATCAAAAAAGTTTTCCTACAAAAGTTGTTTGGTATGACAGGCTACATTACGTAGTATCAATTGTTTTCTTGTGGGTGGAGTGGTGGAGGACATTCCGAGGTCACCTTAATTTTTTAAAATGGAATGTCCTATATATTTTTATACTAGTAGATCGACAGAGTATGAAATTCTGAGTATAAAAATGTTGACCTTCATATGTCCTAAACCTAATAGTTAACGAGATATTATCGAAACAATTTCTTTTCTTCTTTGGATAATATCTCGTTAATTATTAGGTTTAGGACATATTAAGGTCAACACTTTTATACTCAGAATTTGATACTCTATCGATCTATGGTATAAAAATAGGACATTCCATTAAAAAAAAATCAAGGTGACCTTGAAATGTCCTCCACCACTCCACCCACAAGAAAACAATTAATACTACGTAATGTAGCTCGTTATACCAAACAACTTTTGTAGGAACACTTTTTTGATAACGACAACGTCTTTCGAGATAATCCTGCTGATCTCATTTCAGCAGGACACCCTGTATTATGTATTGAATTGTGTACATTTTGAAGAAAATTTCTTCACGTTTAAAATGAGAAATTAAAATTTTGTAAAATGTTTCCATGTGTAATTTAATTATTTATTTTGTTTGGAAAGCACTTTCTCGCTATTTCGTATAGCTTTGACATATTTTCTAAGCGAGACTTTTTTATGCGGTCCCTCTCCACCGCACAAAAACAGATTTGACTGTAAATTTCAAATAAAACACTTCAGATAGTAGGAAATTGTTGGCAACAAAATTGAAAAATAATTCAAAGTTCAAAAGGTTAACAGATCTTTGCCGAGCCTAAGTTGTAGAATCACGCTGTACCGGTTTGTACATATGTATAATTTCTTGACACTGAAAAAAAGGAACTGAGTCGTTACTATTTTGTATTTCATCTATTCACTTTGCTGCCGAATGCATAAAATCTATTAATAACAGACGCAGATATAGAAATAATATTTTCCTGGAGAAGCGAGTATATGCGCCGCAAAGAAATCTGTCGAATAGATTACGATAGTTTTAATGAAGAAAAAAAGATTACGATAGTTAAAATTTAAATACATTATCACCGCAAGTAGATTACGGGCGAAGATTTTCGTCGCTCTCCAATTGAATTTATTTGGAACGCTAATATCGCGAGATAACCATAGAAGTACATCGAAGACATGCTCATTAACGATAAGAACCGTTCACACTGTTCGACCGGTGTCGCGACGTATCGAGTGGTATTAAGTCGTGTGAATATTTTGTTTCGCGATTTTTCCGGCACCACCGATGCCAGTTGAAACCAGTTGCGCGTCGAGATTTCGATCACGACGCGGTATTTAACGAGGAAAAATAAAGCAAACGGATCAGTAAAACCTGGCATACGGCGCATTAGCGATATTTTAATCGCGCTGTTAATTTAATGCGGCCCGCTTTTTCCACGATAGAAAGATCACGACGATTAAGAGGCCAACCAGCGATTAGAAAGAACGCGATGCCCGACTCCTGTTGCCGGCATTTCTCGAGAACGTTTCTTGTTTATGGACGAAATTCAACTGATAAGCATAAATTTTGTATCAACTGATAAACCGCGAGAACATAAAAAATATTGCTAGCCTATAAGAATCCGAACGGATTATTTATTGCATCTTCCAACGAACTCGTTTCGGTGAAGAGAAGATATAATTATATTTGAGATGAACGTGTCTGAATTAATTTCGATTTAAAATTTCATTTATATTCCGTTTGAATTTCAATCAATATGTTTCGGAATATGACTCCTAAAATCATTTGAAATCACTTTTTCCTTTGCGGAAATCTTATCCGGTGCTGCCACCTAGCGACACCGCTTGGTAAACTATCAAAAACTAGAAATCACTCAACTTTAAACATTTTTAACTTTTGAACCATTGATCCTCCAGGATGGAAACTTAGATTTCTCACATCTTCTCGTCAAAATCTACCGGATAACATAGGAAAAAGGTAAAATCTTATAGAAGAAAAGCAAAAATTTCTGGTTACGCAACGAAAAGAGCAGCCTTGATATGAATAAACACTACCCGAAATTTTCGGTCCGCGTGTTTTTCCAGTACACATATATTGTAGATCATACCCACTTTTTTGAAAAAGTTACTTGAAATGACTTCAGGACTCGCCGTTTTCAAGGAAGTACATTTTTGGGACACCCTGTAGAAAAGGAACTAATAGCATACAACAATGGGCTCGAATCGGTTACAGGGTTTCTTCGAATTCAATAAACTACTGTCAGTGATCGTTCAGGGATTAATCGGCGTAATGCTATTAGCGAAATTTAATGAACGTTTCATTCCTTTAAATCACGCGACGACAATCCATTAATCGCATTATTAAATCGCATGCAGAGAAAAAGGTGAAATCCTTTCCCTTGAAAGAAATATTGTTCACGCGGTGCATAGTACTTTAAAGGATTCGGTTGAAACAAATGCATCTCTTAAATCAGATGCCTTTTATCTCCCGTTTCATCCTGTTATCGTGCAAAAAATTTTACCGTGGAAAGTACCAAAATTATGTTACAAGCGCGGGTATTCTTTTGTACCGTACGCCCACAAAACTAAGTTTCTCCCAGCATTTTATGGACTCGAACCTTGATGCTATCATAATGTTACCTGCACTTTCTTTATTCTTCGTGCACAACTTTTTCTGTAGGTATCCCATCCGACAAGACCCAATTCACCTGAACGTTTTCAGACGTCTACAAGGTTGAAGGTTGCATTCTTAACGAGCGACGGACGATTTCTGACCTGGTCGAAGTTGAAACTTGTTCCAAGTATTTTAGAGACTGATCATGTGATACATCGAGACGTACATCGTAACTATGTAAAAACACTGTCATATCATTTCCATCCTATTAAAGATATTAAAAAAAGGAAAATAAATATCACCCGAATTTCCTGAAATGTAGGTGGACAATTTTTATTTTGCATAAAGATCCGCTGTCTAGTAATGAAGCAGCACTTGTGGCTGTAATTATGTTTGTAAAGAAAAGTTCAAGAAAGAAAATAATTTTCTAGTTCGCTCCAGTTTGCAGCAATTCCGGTGAAAATTTTTTAATTTGCGTAATAATCCATAATGGTGCATAATTATGCACTTATGACGAAAATGGCTAGATCGAATGAAAAAGAATAAAAAGTACTGTTGTATTATTTTTAACCTCTGATAACATTATTGAAAATGGATAAATTTCTAAGTAGCTCGTAGGCCTGGCAATGGATGCAGATAATTTTTATTTTCCATGAAAATCCAGTCTAGTTATAAATGAACTCCGGGTTTTATGCATTCATGACAAAAATGGCTAGATCGAATGCAAAACAGTGAAAACATTGCAAAAAAAAATGTAAAAGTACAGTTACATTATTTTTAACCCAATATCATTACTAAGAATGCAGATCATTTTTATTTTCCATAAAAATCCAGTCTAGTTATAAATGAACTCCGGATTTTATGAATTCATGACAAAAATGGCTAGATCGAATGCAACACAGTAAAACCATTGCAAAAAAAATTTAAAAGTACAGTTACGTTATTTTTAACCTAATATCATTACTAAGAATGCAGATAATTTTTATTTTCCATAAAAATCCAGTCTAGTTGTAAATGAGCGGAGCAGAAGCTCTCGCGATAGAATCACGGAAATGGAAATGTCTGTGGCGGTTGGGTATCGTTAAATTTGTTGTCCTGTTAGGTCGATTAAGGAAGGAGTCGCACGAACGAAGTAAAACGCGTTATCTGGTTGGTCGATCGTTTCGGTGGCCGGCAGCCCTAATTGCGACAAATCTGTCATCTGTTTGGCGGGTATTTCTGTGAGCGGCGACGGATGATTATCTGATTTTCGCCCGGGCCGCTCTGGTATCTCATTATAGCCGGAAATAAATCAGCGAATCCCTCGGTCGAATCCGTTTCCCCGTAAAATTCGGTGTCGGCGAACGTTTACCTGGTTTTTCCAATTTCACAGGTCGCCGGAGATTCCGGGCCGCGATTCCGTTTCCACCCTTAATCCCTCCCAAAGAACCGAACACTTTCTTCGGCTCGAAGACAAACTACCAAGCCGAGGATTTATGGGGCGGCGTGTGCACCACCATCGTTTCCGTTCGAAACCCGGTACAAACGCGACAAGGAAGACAGCCCCGCTATTGAGCAAACCGAGGACCAGCTTCGGCTCTGTGTAGAGTCGTCTTGTTTTGCTCCCGCTACCAACACCATTAATATACCACGAATAATGGCATAGTAAATTCTAGCAATTACCGTGGGAATAATAAAAACACTACGGCTGTGAGATACGGCGCGATTCCTCATTTCCTGATTTCATTATTTATAGCCGAACCGAGTTTATTCCTGTTACGTGTCGCGAATTGTTTCAAACGGTATATTACGCAATTCTGGGGGTTCTTCAACCCTTTAAGGGCGCGTGTCGTTTATGTCAGCCTCTGTTCCACGAGCCAGTCAGTTCCGCTGGTTAACACTAAACCTACCACGAGGGGTCAAATGACCAATTTTAGTGTGAATTCTGTACACACTTCTGTACAACACACTTTCCGAAATCGTGACAGCGAAAGGGAAGAAGTTATACTCCAACCACGGTCCAAATAGTACTGTGGTTGTCACCTCTGTTTTTCATGAATGGTTAAGGATGGATTTAGGTGGGGAAATGTTGCGTTTTTTAATTGGACGGAGGTGTGTTGGAAGGATTTTAGGTTGAGAAAAGTGGGGAAACTGTCAAAGAAATTCGTTTTGGCATTGTCTACGGTCATCAATGACGTGTTTATAATGATAGTCCGCTCGTCGCTTCGATTGATCCGTCGCACGTGTTGTCAATCGGTCGGGGTTGAAGATTCGCATGCGTTTTTTGCTTGCTGTAACGTCCAAAACAGATATATCGCCCAATCCGCTGGAGAAACGGTGAGGTACGGTAACATTTTATAATACAGGATTAATATTCTTGTAGCAATGGATATAAGGTATTCTTTCATAGTTTGCAACTTGTATGATCCGAATGGTCAGGGAGACGATGACGTTTTACGTTTTTATGAACCCTTTTTATACATACTTGAAACTTTATATATGTATTATAACATTAGCAGTCGTTGATTGAACATCGTAAATAAACATTGATAATTCCATCCACTGCTTGGACAGATTCGTGGCTATTTGATTTGCAAGGATGATTTTTACGTTTGCATCGTAAGGAGGTAAACATCAAATTACTTTCGAAACGACACCGTTCTGTCCCCGTAAATCTTGGAATCTCCTTTTCCAATCTTCGATAGCGGCGTCGTAAGCTGACGCCCGAATTAAGTTTAGCTGCTCCTGCGATTCCTCGATTATCGTTTTTCGCACGACGAATCGTCGGACTTTTAGCATCTATTTAAGTCGCGGAAGGAGGATGAAATCAGCTGCCAAGGGATTAGTTGAAATCGTTGACGCAACGTCTCTTTATAGTTAATAACTGTACAATAGTAATTTGCATGTATTTGTCCCGTTCATGCCTTACAGAACACAATTATCTTAATCGATCTTAAATTTTCATCGACAGACAGCGGATTGTATGCATTTAGAACAAAAATGAGTGGGTGTAATTTAAAACATTAAAAGCATTAGACGAATTTAAAAGTACTATTGTATTATTTTCAACCCATTGAACAAGTTAAGAGAGAAAATAAATTTCTGTGTCACTCTAATTGGTTGCAAATCAGGTAGACAATTTTTATTTTGCATGGAGATCCGCTGTCTACTAATCCATGACTACACATTTAAGTATTGTATCAATTATTGTACCCATATTGTATCCATAAAATGAAAAAATTAATGATACAATAATTAAGTCGATTGTAAATAGCCTGCGGATTGTATGCATTTATCGTAAAAATGGAAATTATTCTAGGTCGGCAGAAATGTTCAAATTTCAAGTTCAAATAACTCCGACTGCGAAGGGTTAAAAATGCTATCGTCTTTTCACAAGTGTCAGAATATTACTGTGATAGACTGTACACATAGAAACTTGTTTATATTACAACCTAAAATCACAAAACATTTTTCTACTCGCGCCCCATACAAATAATACGAAGAGGTTTTAAATTCTTAACAGAATGGAATCTCGCAAAGAGGAGCAATAAATGACATTATCAAAAAGGGGAAAGTGAACGCATAGAATATTGTTGTCGCACAAAAAAACCAAGTCTCCTTTGAACAGTAACAAACGAGTATCGTAAATCGAATCGGCATCCCACCATTATTAACAGCACGTCGGACCATAAATTTCAAAGGAGTCACCCCAGTGTATCTCCGAAAATATTCTTTACAGTACTTACATGACACGCATTCCGCGGGGCGGACACATGGTCCACATTTGATCGGTCGATAGGGTGGTATCGTCTATTTGTAAACAGGGGGAAGAGGGGCGAAAGAATCTCGTAAATTCATCGGCACGTTTGCGATGTAAATTTACACGGTAAACCGTGCGCCACCCCCGTAGCCGCGCGCCGTCTTTCGAATCTCCGCGAGGAAAACAAATCCGCCGTCTTCAAGCCTCGCTATTATCTCTCTCGACCCAGACGATTCGAATTTTTTATGGGGAACGCCGAGGAATGAAGCTTTTTGTTTAAGAGCGTACCCAGCCCAATATTGGATCGCTGAAATCTATGGGCCTCTCCGGATTCGAGACGCATTAACCCCTTGCACTCCGAATTTTTCAACATTTTCTTCAAGTGCTTTATCTGTGGAACAATTCTTTTTAGTAATTATCAGACCAAACATTTGATGCGTTCGTGATCATCAGCGTATTCAATTCACTAAAGAAAGAAACAAATGAATGAAGGACCACCGTCAGGTTTTTAAAATTTTATAGGAGCGTAATTAGTAGACTGCGGATCTTTATGCAAAATAAAAATTGTCTGAATCGATTGCAGGAAATAGAAACTAAATTCAATGTTACGTCTTCCCTTAATGATTTTAATCCGGCGTTAGTTAGGTGGGGTCTGATAGACCCCAGAGATTTTAGATTGATTGTAACATTGTAAAGATGTTTCATTAGTTAAGTATTTTTGAATAATAAAAATTTAATTTCGTGGATCTGTGTTTTTACTCTGATAAATTGTAAGACTCTTAAGAAATACCTAATCTTATAATTATGAAAAAGGGATTTATTTCTATAATACAATATATTGGGTGGGCAAATAAGTTCGTTCGGTTTTTGTGATTTATTCCAATGTAAAAAACCGAACGAACTTATTTGCCAGCCCAATATTATTTCGGTGGGTCTGTGAGACCCCACCTTACCACTTACGATATATTTTCCCACCTTACCAACGCCGGGTTAATAAAGGAGAAATGATCTATTGACATCTTGAACTTGTCAAACTTTTCAACAATTTTGAATTTCATCTACTCAATTTTGGTATAAATGCATAAAGATCCGCAGTCCAGTAATTAGGAACTCATTTTGCTCTTGAACATTTAATAAAGCAAACCGTACAAAAAATTTTTCGGTTTCCATGTCATTTTCAGGTGGTTTTTAATATTGCAATATTCCTTTAAAAACCTGACATGCGCCTTTCACCCAGTCAATGCAATTAATTAATTCTAAGGATTTTTATGTTGCATAAAGATCTGCAGCCTAGCAATTATATTAAAAACAGCCAAATAGATGTACTACTTATCTAAGTAAAAGATAATATAATCAAGTAACACTTTAAAAATGTCGAATCGCACTTAACTTGACCCTTTGCGAACAAGAACTTTCCCCATTATATTTTCCAACGGGTCGAAGCATCTTTCGCAAAGTTCTCAGATTCGCGTGGAGAAAAAATCAGGAAAAAATTGTAGACAATCGACATGGCTCGGAACTGTGAAACAATTCGTCCCGACAAAACGCATTAATGCTTGGAGCATGTTTTTTGCTAGCGTTTCGGATGAGAGAGTCCGTGTCTTTCCTACGATCTCCGGGCGAGATGCTTTTTAATTAAAATCTTTCAACCGTCGTTTCGAACGGGAGCAAATGTGAAACTCGTTGTTTTCGAGATGGAAAAACGAAAGACAGATCGACTGCGAAAATAATTCATCCGGCCGGTGTTCGCGGAAATTGTGCGTCGGCGGGATCCGCGAGGTTCGACCCTCCGGCGGATTAATTCCAGGCATTTCGAGCGGTGAAAATGTTAATTAAAAAATGCGGCGAAATTTGTTCCCGTCCCGAGGTATCGTCGATTCGCGGATATACATTCAAACGCCGCGAGTACTCGAACGAGATCAAATTAAATGAAGATTCGCTCGCGTTCTCTAGGCAGGCTCGCGCTCTGATAAACTCGCCGGAAAATTTTTCGGCTTCGGCTAAAGTTACGCGTAACCTGTAGCTCTCCTGTTCTTCAACTTTTTTCTGACTACTAATCAAAAATTAGTTATTCATACCTCCGTGTACGCGTGAATTAGCCTTGGGAGTTTCGCACTTTAAATAATTAATCGGCGAGAGAACATTGTTGTTGGAGTTTCGCCGAACTCTTTTCCAAGATTTTCTTAACCCCTTGCCGTATTTTAACTAGTCACACTCGCGATGAAGATTTTAAACTTTTTCTTTTTAGAGAGAATAAAATTTGATTCGTTTCTAATCAATATTTAAGCATTAAAATAAATGTAGCCATAGAAACAATCTCAATTTTCTTTTCGCTTCTACGACGTTAAAAAACCTCTTCAATTACTTCATCGAAGCTCCGAAACTTTGCAGCGTTTGTTGTAAATCGTAGGGAATACTATTGATCGAAATTAGCATGCTTGAAAAATAAACAAGAACTTAGGATTGTTACAATTTTTAGAGCTATTTTAACATATTATTATTCGTAACAGTTTTGAAACGATTCAATTCTTCTCTGTTCTAGAAATTGCTAGAAATTCAAATGTCGTATGAGAAAACAGATTCGATTTCATGTGAATAATGTAAAGAAGATTATATAGAATAAAAATCGTCCAGGTTGAAAGATATGTCTTGATTTCAGAATTAAAATTGAATAATTCCATTCTATATGATTTTTTTCATTTCATGGATATGAAATTGCTGTAATACCTCATACAATACTTGAATGTGTAGTAATTGATTAGATACGAACATATACACTACCGCTCAAAAGTATGTAGACGCTTATCGTGTAGATACTATTTGATTGTTATTAGACGATATTTATTGTTCACAGAGTAAAATAGAATTTGAAATAGTAAATAGTTAAAGTATGTGTACCACTGAAACTGTTTAGAAACGTATTTTAAGGGAGGCTTGTGTAACTTCAGTGAAAAAGTGATTTAAAAAAAACTTTTTAGAACAACTACGAATGGTTATATGGAACTAGACCTTTTCTAGATGTAAACAGATAGTCTTGAAGTACAAGTGTTCTTGATTTAGTGTTCAAAAAAATATATATTGTTCAGAAAAATATAAATAAAAAATCGAATATATATTTTAGGTCCAATCCCTAGAGAAATGTGTAATTATGCAGTAAATAATCATTTTTGTTATAAATGCATAAAATTCGTGGTTTACTAATCATTTATTGCTCAGATAAATTCTCAAATACTGTATAAAGAGCAGATCGCGTGAAATTTGATTAAATCCGTTGAAGATTCTTTTTCTTCCAGGAGGAGAATGGAACAAGTGTCCACATACTTTTGAGCGGTAGTGTACATATTTAGAGGTGACACCAGTGCTAAGGGTTAATAAGTAAATAACGCATCTTCCTTTCTCCTGTTTTTCAACGTCGCGCCAACATGGTTTTCAGCGCGACTCTTCTATTCTCGTCGGCAATTTTGCCCTCTTAAGAGCTCGTTGAAGTTCCCTAAATTGTCTTCTGGAAGAATCGTAAATTAAAAAATTTGTAAGCCGTCGTTCGGACAGGCCCGGTGTTCTATCGTTAAGAATAGCTTCGCGGATCGTAATTCTAACGTAATAATTTATGCAGGGCGTCCGTCCGGGTGCGCGGTAACTGGCGTAAGGGTTAATTACGATCAGGAGCAGTTGGCGTAGCGGTGTTATGTCATCGCCGTTTCGAGACGGGTTAAAAACAATCAGAAAGAACGAAGAATTATTCGTATTGGACCCCCGTTCGGCGGTGAAGAAGGGAGACGAACCTCTCACCCTCTCTCTCCCTCTCGTAACAAGCCGGGTTTCGCGTATCCGCGCGGTTCTCAACGGCGCGGCATGCCGATGTGTTGGTACCGCGTTTACACAGTAAATATATCAATGAATTTATGATCCTGGCTGATCCCTAATGGCCTCACAAACAGATCTTCGTCGGGGAATGCGCGGCCCGTGCTTTCGCCGCTGTCGGAAGGTGCATTAAAGCCCCCGGAGAGTGTCGAGAAAATGGAGGGCCGCGAATAAACCTCCGCAACGGAACACATTATTTTTTTTTTCTTCTTCTTCCCCACTTTTCTTTCCCCCGTCGCACCCCCGCGGAACCACCGTGCCACGGAGCTTCGTTTTACCTGCCAGAAACCCTTAAAAACCCTTTTCACCCGGTACACCGTGCCGGGAGCACTGCAATTACGTAACTTGACGAGGTGAAAGATAATCGCATAAACGACACCAGCACAATCGCCGTTCTACCAGCAAGAATATTCCAAGTAAAAATATCCGTTACTCCGGATGGGAAATTCCGTTTCCCCCGCGCTCTTATGTCCTCGGAATAATGCGCTCCGAACATATTACATATTCCGTGTTCTCTTGCGTTTCAACCCCCAACGCGCGCGGAAGATACTGCATTTTTACTGTTCCTCCGATTGTCCGGATCGCCGCGATAGAAACGAACAGATCCGCGAACATTTAGATTAACGTTCAGGAAATTATGTCGTAAGTAGCGAGAACGTCCGTAAAACGATTTTCCGTGGTGAATGAATGGAGCTTCTTTTTAAGAGACACTCTCGAGTGAATCGTGCCAATGCAATTATGTTCGTTTCATGGATAATATCGTATTTCTTTCAATTGTCTTTAATAATTCTTTTTCATTAATCTTATTAACTCGTTTTATATTCAATGTGAAAACGCTTCAGTCACTTTCTGCACGGTGACAAACGTGTTTAAGACAGCCATTATAACAAGAAATTGGATGTTGTACAAATTGTGCCAATACGTTTATGTTCCTTTCATGGATAAAATCGTATTTCTTTCAACTGCTTTTAGTACGAAAAGATTGTCCTGCTTCCAGAAGAATTAGCGTTACTTGATGATTATTTTTCATTAATCTTATTAACTCGTTTTATATTTAATGTGAAAACGCTTCAGTCTCTTCCTGCACGGTGGGAAACGTGTTTCAAAAAGCCATTAAAATGTGCATACTTGAAACTTCATATATTATAACAATAAATTGGATGTATTAGTTGCCTGCGTAGAAGACTGAATTTTAAAGAAAATCACAGTGAACAATTTATTTTCGTTAATAAACGAATTTCATGCGCCGTCAATTTAAAATGATATGTATAGTATAATCATTTTCTTGCCTCGAGATCGAATTTTCCGCTGAGCTGCGTCGCGATAATGATATTCGCCGCGTGGGATAATTAAAAAGTGACTAAATAATCTCAGAACCGAAACCACAGAAATAAAATCATTGTTATAAACTTGCCAAATTTCTCATCTCGCCGGAAATCGTGAAATTTCTCGGTAACAAATTAATTTCACGGAAGATCGCGATCGAAATAACGGGAAATTGTTTGCGGAAGGAAGCTCCTGAGCGTCGCTGTATTTCCGCCGGTAATTTGCGGGGGGAGTAACGAGAACAATGCAAACATAACGAGAATATCGTAACGATACAAATGGTATTTCGGTTGTTCGTAAATTCGCGGATGCATGTTAATAACCCCGAGAGATCGGAATCCGCGTGTACATACATACGTATACACCGCGCGCGGGGGCCAACAGAGTTCTTCCATAACATTGGAAACCTTATTCCGAAAAACGAGCCCCGTTGTTTGATACACGCAATCCGAAATTATGCGAAATTATTTCCGCGCGCGCGGCTCTCGCGCGGAACCCGTTATTTTATATCGCAAAGTTTGTTCAGATGAGAATTCTGTTTGCGGACGAGCTCCGGCGCGGATGAAGCGAAAATGGGTGAAAAAGGGAAAACAAGCGAGCGCAAAACCGGTGCTGTCGACCATTAGCTTTTAGCACGGCACCGCGAGGATGAAAAAGAGGCGGATGAGAACAAAAAAAAAAGAAAAAGAAAGAAACGCGCGGCGCAGGCAAGGCGAAAAATCATTTGAAAATTACCATCTTTGGCCCATTAGCTAGGCCGTGTTCTGAATTATTTTACCGGCGACTGCGACGTCGCTATAGCTTGGACCAGAACTCGCGAAATCTATCGCGAATCCGGGACAAAAACGTTGCAAAAGACCGTCTCTCCACTCTGCTTTTCCTATTCCTCCATCTACAGCGAAATTATTAAGGTGGTAATGCTGCGAGATGGATGGGACAAATTATTTACTGGATGTCGCACTGTGTAATCCACCATTTCCTTCAGGAAGGTAAGCGTGTTACAAATGCGACGCGACGTTCAGAATATTCGCGATACTTAGACAACTATTCTTTTGTAAATTCAAAATAAATAAAAATCGTACTACATTCTATCGAATTTTATGTCCTGGCACTTTTTGAAAATTCCATAAGCCGCAATCATTTCGTATTTTTTAAGCATAGTGATTTTATTCAAATGCGAATGGAGCGTTCTTAATAAATATAAAGATTGCACTGCCAATAAGTAAAAGGGCATTCATCTATGTCCGATATTCAGTTCCTCATTTAATTATATTTCACAACTATATACAATCTAAATTATCCATTCATATTTTATCCACACTAATAAAGTTGATCGCAACATTAAATGAGTAATAGTAAACTCTACCTACATTTTTTGAAAATTCCATAAGCCATGAATATTCCATATTTTTCAAGCATAACGATTTTAATAAAATGAAAATAATCTTGGAGCATTCTTAATAAATAAAAAGATGTCACTGCCAATAAATAAAAGGTGACTTATTTATGTCTGATATTTAGTTCTTCATTTAATTACTTCAACTATATGCAGTTTAAATTATATATCCATTAATATTTCATTCACTAATAAAATTGCACGATAATGTATGCCTTCACAGTTGATAAAATTAGCATAAAATTTCCAAGTACAATATATTTCTTTGCAAACAGATATGAATGACAAAATTAAATAAAAAATAGTAAACTCTACCTACAGTTTTACATCGACTCTACTATCTTCATTTCAGTAAAGCGTGAAACTCTTGTTAAATATTATACAGGTTTTTAAAAGCCACGTTCAATTGTTGATACACAGATACCTCGTGCAAATTAGGATCGAGAAATATCCGAGTGTAAACATTCATGCAATTTCGTCGGCCGTCGGATAATTTGTTACACGTTCCGGCAAATGGCGGAACCCAAAAAACACACACACGCATACACACACACACACCATAATCGATGCGTCTGGACGTGCACACGTATCAGGGGATACATAAACTACAATTATCGCGGCGCGAGATATTAAAATCAGCAAGAATATCCCGTGAAATTGCTTTTGGTAAACGTATTGCCGTCATAAAGACCACAATGTAGTTTTCGTGATATTCACAGTTGTTATTTCCATATGCACGATCCAATAAAGATGTTGCACCGGACAGTATTATTGTAGATATCTCTATCGTACAGATATGCGTCTATTATTCGAAACGGTTCGAATGGATACAAATTAAGTTGCCCTAACGTTTTATCATATAAAATTCGAATATTTATTAAAATAACACGAACGGAATCGTCGATGTTCGCGCAGAAACTGTAACGAAGTGAAAATTTAAACAATAAAGAATTATTTTAATTTTCTTTGTGTTACGCTTAAACCCGATTTCACGAAAAATTGAATCTCGGCTGCTCTGAACGGAAAATCGAATATTTTGCCTGTAAAAATAAATTTTCAAAGTATGAATGATATTACAAGATTATTAAGAAATTATCGTAATCAGCAGTGACAACAGTTACAGGACTGTGGGCCTCTATTTAAAATAAAAATGTAAAAATGAATTTCTACTTCCAATAATTTTACTAGATTGAAAATAGTGTAACAGAACATTCTTAAATTCTTTTAATATCCGCAGTTTTGTATCTCGCGTATTAATTCTTAAAAATACTAATTTGTTCTTGTGACCCACTTGTGCACGATTTGCTGCGTTTCATTTTTGAACGCGCGTGATGCGACACGTGAACGAGATTGGGGCGTATTCAATTTAATCTAAGTGTCCGTAAAACGTTTAGGGGAAAAATAGTAATGTCAATTAGTGTCACCGCTAATAAGAGGGGTAATGTATTTAATATCGCGGAAATGTCATTAAACATGATTACAGTTATAGCAGGTCAAAGGTAGCACGTGTCCCCTTTCATGCTCGCACCGGGGAGCCAGCCGCCAGCTAACTGCTCCTAACAAACCCCCTACCCTCGTTCATTGAGCACTGATTTTTTTCCTCGAGCCTGATGGGACAACGATAACGTTATCGATCCCACACCGATTCCTGCACGGAATTAAAATGCTGGAAAATCCTCGTGTGCATTCCCCAAGGGGACCTTCCAGTGTCGAGGGTGAAAATTACCATTCTTTACCCTTTTTCAATCTTTCAAAATCCCATTGACATACCATTTAACTCCGAAGCTATAGAGGTTCAAAAAAAAATGGTTCAGCCATTCTTCAACACGTTGTATTAATTGTAAGATTGGTTTGAAGCACTCAGCATTATTGATTTACAATTTCAATTTATTAAAATGATTATAAATGAAATGATTACAGCCAAGACCCATTTCAGAAACTGTTCCGAATCAATTTTTAGCCATCATCAAACCAATACAACAACATACTGCTCAATTATAATTCGACAGCGGATTTTTTATGCATTTAGAACAAAAATGAGTAGCTGTAATTTATCCGATACAAACATTACAAGAATTTTAAAATAGTGTTATATTATTTTCAAGAAAGAAAATGAAGTTCCATTTCATTCCAGTCTGTTGGAATTCGGGCAGAAAACTTTGCATACAGATCCGCTGTCTAATTATAATCTGCATGGACCAGAATGTTTTCCACATAGAACAATTAACATGCTAACGCTGTAACAAGCTGTTTCATAACGTATGTATGTCTTTAACAATTAAAGCCATTGTTTTATACACCATACTTCCCAGTGGATGTAAATATTTTTACAAAGAAAATCGAATTATCTTGTTGTAAATATCGAGGCTCTACAAGTGTCGCGAGATGAGGGGAAGAAGTTGCCCCCTCTCTGCCAGTACCGGACACATGCGCGACAGAGACGTAACGCGTCACGTGACAGAAGCATCGTAGAAGGGGAAGGTAGAGTGGGGACACAAGTCCAGATAAGAAGGAAATAATATTTTTTCCACAGATAAACCAGAATTTACGAGAACGCGGGTGGTTTAGCAGGAGGACCTATAAATAACAGGAATTTTATGAAACTTTATAGAATCGAGGTGTGAATCGCGATAAGCTATCGTCGCATTCTAGGAGATCGGAATTCATTCGGTCGAAGTAATAATAAAAACAATGAAACGAGTGTAGCCTCGTATCTGACGCCGATAGGGAGAAAAGGATAAAAACGCACTCAAAAGATATGGGGAAACAGGCTGATGGTGTCGAGCTTATGAAATAATGGGGAATCTGGACGACTGACTTCAACTGGTCTAATCGCGATCGTAAATATATACATTCGTGTCTCTAAGTGGCTTCCTTTTTTTCCTAATCTTCTTTTCCCTATCGCCACGATTGAGAAATTTCGCTGTACCGTTAAAAGAGCGCCCTTATCAATCAGCAATGTCCTTCTTTTTTCCACGACGTTCCTCTTGGAACGCGCGAGATCCCAGGATTATTATAAGTCATGATACTCGCCCAGGATCATGAGAAACGACTCTACTTTTCCGAGTCATTGCTTTTTTATGGGAGGAATCTGGGAAAATCGTTTAGCCTGCTATCGATTCACCCTCCACTCCAATTTTTTTTTTAGTCGCCCAGCTTCCACTTCAACTTACCGATTGAAGGGAAAGTATTCGCGTTGACAGACGGGACCGATACATTATTGACTCGCCTGTCAAACAAAATATTTATTTTCGTCCCTGTACAAACGCGTTCCACCATTTCGAGATGGATCGCACGCTGCCGTCAGATGTTGCGTCGTATTGTTTCAACGATCTAGCCGAGCGACGCGACATATGGATCAACGAATTTTCCGAATGATTCAGTGTTATTCCGATCTACAGGAATGTTTGCGTATCCTACGACAGCAGATGCAAAAGAACCTCCTTTGTAATGTATGTACATTAGAATATTTTAGCCAGTTTCTAAAAGAATCAGAATTCAGGCGCGTTTTAATCAAGCGAAAATTCTTTTAATCTTTTCACTGTTTTATATTTCACTGGCTGAATCTTGCGACAATTCAAAATATTGCTGTACCATTCTTCACAATATTGTTTACATTATTAAATGTGTTTTTCAGTATATGAGGTATTATATCAATTTCATATCCATATAAAATAAAAGAAATTATATACGTGTACAACGGAATTATTCTAGTTCGGAAGAAATGTTCAATTTTCTAGTTAAAATAGCTCCGACTGCAAAGGTTTAATAGACTTCCGGTAGACAAAGTGTTAAATCGGGAACACTTGGGACCATTTCAATCTTGGAGTTCTTACAAAAAGAATACGTGGTTTGAATTTTAGCCATTTTCTAAAAGAACCAAAATTTTTCTAATCTTTTCACTGTTTTATCTTTCACTGGCTGAATCTTGCCACAATTCAAAATATTGCTGTACCATTCTTCGCAATATTGTTTACGTTTACATTATAAACCCCTTGCCGTACCATTTTCTTTACAGCTACAGTGAATCAAATTTCATTTTATTTAAAAAGAAAGGCGTAACATTCCTATTTGTTGGACTACGTTTAAATTCTTCGTGACGGGTGTGACTCGTAAAAATACGGCAAGGGGTTAAAAGTATTTTTTCATAAAATAAAGGAAACCATATACAATGAAATTTTTCTAGTTCGAAGGAAAAAAACTCTGACTGCAAAATTTTAATTTCCGGTGGATGAAGTGTTAAATCGGGACCATTTGGTACCATTTTAATCTTGGAGTTCTTACAAAAAGAATACGTGAAAGTTTGAAAAATTGCAGGAAAGGGAGGAAACGCGTTCGATATAGGTTGGCAACGAGGAATTTCTGTATTACCTGACATCCATCTGCGGGCTCTGTTTTGCCCTTCTTGGGCCGCGTATCGAGCCATTGTTGTCCGGGAATAACAGGCTTAATCTCCCCACAATTTGCCGGATCGTCCCTTCGTCCCTTCCACCAACCCCAAACCCCCACTACTATGCCTCGCATAATCGCTTTTCTCTCTCATTCTCAATGGTTTCCCATATTCGTTCTCTCGTTTTCGGCCGAGATACACGGCGGGTGTCTGAAATTACGAGAGCAGACGCGAGTGCATTCGTCTAGAAAATTGCAGCTTATTTTCGGCCGATCATCGAGGCCCGAGGAGTGTTCTTTCATTGGTACGTTTCGACACGCCGCCGTTGCAGCCCTGACGAATCACTAAACTCTCTCCTTCTCTCTCCCTCTATCATTCTCTCTCTCATTCTTTGCGTGCGTGTCTCTCCCGACAAAACGCGGCCCGAAGAATACCTTTCGTTTCCATCCGACTGACACCCGGCCTTTTTAACTCCTTCGACACCGTTAGCCATCAATTTCAATTAACACGATATTTTTCCACGAGTAGACTGCGGATTTTCTGCACTTATCAAAATTACTAGAATTTAACCCTTATGTAGCCAACCGAAATGTCTAGATTATTTAAAACCTCTTTGTGTTTAGCACGAATTCTCATTTCAGGACTACAAATTAATATATTAGCGAGCAAAGGATGAACATTCAGAGAAATTTTGTAATATTGTTAGAGGAACGTTAACAGATCGTTGAAAGAAATGCAGTAAATGCAGTACCCGGTTGGCTATACAAGGTTTAAGAATATTATACAGGGTCTTCCATTAAGAAGTGTTATTTTAAATTATAGAAAGACGCTTCTTTTTACAATTTGACTAGTCACGTTTCGAAGAGTGGCAACTCTACACCTCACAAATATTAAATAGCGCGAAGACCTACTTTCATTGAACTTGTGTCTGAAAATCGAACTGAAGATCTTCGTACAAGATAAAAATTCCTCAACGTTAATCTTGAAGTAACCGCTCTGTTGCGAAGTCCCACTCACCATACACCACCTTTTTGTATGTCTGCCAAAAATTTTCTTCCCAGCGCCTCACATCCGAAAAGCACACAAGAAATACTATTGAAATCCTTAAAGAAACCAACCACTTCCACAAAATCTAAAGTCATCATGGAAGTTCATGCGACGTAAAAAAACCTTACAATAAAAAACAATTCTTCAAATCGACTGTTGGAAACTAGAGTCAAATCGAAATAAGAAAGCTGAAGATAGTATAACAACATTTCATTTTTGTGTTTCACCTATACTTCCACCATTTTTGCGATAAATTCATAAAATCAGCAGGCTACTTATAATCTTACAATTAAAACATTCTCATTTTTCAAATCGAAATGCGCGCAAATGTGAACCACTATAATTGGATAAAAGGGGGTCCCGCACATTTAGCATACCAAGGACCGATCCACGGTGAATGATTATGGAAATTATAAAATATCCTCGGCGAGTTCTGTCTACTATCGGCTGTCGAAGTTAATGAAACGTGCGTTCCGGTATTTAGATGCGGCAGCATGAACGACGGCTGTCACGAACGAAAAGGTGGAGGTGTGGCATCGTCCAAGACGATACTAATTTGCCTTCCCTTTGGCCCTGCTTGTCCAGCGTTTCCTCTTCACGGTTGGTAGACAGAAAAATCCACATGCCACGCGTGATCATCTGGAATAATGCTACGTCCTTTTTTCTTCGCCGACACCCCGGCACTCTGCCGGAGATAATTGAAGAAAAATAATGTTTATCCTTGGCCGAGGGGACGCGAAATCCCAGGGATTTCGATGCGGCTCCCCTTCTGCGATGTTGTGATTCAATTTATACGCTTTCGTTCGAATTCCTGCATTTATCTGTTAATCAATGAACTACGATAATCCAGTGGATAATAAAGTTCTAACTTGTTTCTGGACATGTCGATTTTATGAACAATTCAATTGTACCTCACGTGTCCATTTGTTCATCTGTCGACATATACAGGATTGCCCAAAAGTTGCTAGGCTATTCTCAAATTCATTTATAAAAGAATAAATGTGTATTTTTTTTGAAAAATTAAAAGCCTATTCAATCCTGAAATGATCTAGGAACTTTTGGGTTGTACGTACTATTACTAAAGATTGATAGTTATATGTAGACTGCGGATTTTTATGCAAAATTGAAATTGTCTGCATCGATTGTAAGGAATAGAAACTAAATTGAATGTTATTTCCGCCCTTAATGATTTTAATAGCGGAGAATCTTTAATTTAAAAAATTTTCCAACAATTTTGAATTTCATCTACACAACTATTATTCGTATTCTGAATATACTAATTAATATTCTGAAGACATTGGACATGTATTTGTAATAGAATCCATCATACATCTGAAGATTTTAATTTTCCCTTTACAACAATCCCCTAAAATTTGATGTACGACAGCTAACAAAAATGGCAAATGAAGTTTCTTCAGGTCGTTGTAAAGAGGAAGCTTCAATCTTCAAGTCTACGATAGATTCTAGCGAGAAAAAATTTTCTAATATTTTTAGAGACGTTCCAATTTACAATTCAAATAGCGTTTCTACGAGAAAACGTGTCTTCCGTTTCCCACTCGCTATATATAGCGTGCAAAAATGTTTACATTCTAACATCTAGTTAGAAGAAAACATACGACTGATTACGACAGTAGTAGTAATACGTAATACTTTATATGTATACAAAATTATAACAGTGTGCCAATACTTTTTAGAGCAACTATATGTTGCAATAAAAACCATGTAGCATTTAACGAAAATCGATGTCTTCTCTTTTGTAACACAATGTAAGTAAGGCACAATTACTCGGTATAAACAATTATTTGCAGAATCGTTTCGAGTATTGAATGAATTCTGAAAAATTTTGGAAAGCCCTCGGATACGTGTTGTTTCTTAGATCGTGTACTTCTATTTACTATTTCTGGTGACCGCAATTTTCGTGTGGAAAGACAGCGCGTGTTTTAAGAGTAGACTGAAAGTCTAGATAACCCCAAAAAGAAATTTTGGAATCGCGGAGGAAAAATTAAAAATTGTTTCTTCCAACGATTTTTTTAGGGGCTATATTGAAAATTGAAAAATTGTTTACATATTAATGGGAATCACTGCATGCGTGGCCCATCTCGAGAAGGTCGGAGGGGCAAGGATCGTAATTCCTAGCAGGACAATTCGACGCCTCTGTTCTTCGTGACGCCCACGCTGCAGTCGCACTGTGCATGCACTTTCATACAACTCGGATTGCACAGGCTGTTTCACGAGGTGCAGCCGATTTTTACATCTGTGCTGTAAAAATTCTTCGCACTCTCCAAAGCATGAGAATCTGAATCATTTTTAAAAGTTCTTTGAAATCTTTAGTAATCAGAAAGAGAACAAGTTAAGTAATCTCATTGTCTCTTTATAATTTTATGTTTCGCGTAATCATTTTTTTTCATAAATGCATAGAATCATGTTATTACTACTAATTTTCAAGAAACCATGCTTATTTAACTGTTACTTGGACATTATTCAAGATTTTGCAGCCGAAAAATTACATCAAGTTGAACAATGCATGTGCTTTTAATTAAAATACATGTTTTAGAAAAAAATTAATTAATTTTTCCAGAAAAAATTCTTGGAAGTCACGATTTGTGATAGAAAACGATTGTCACGCGGATCTTTGTCACAAGGCGATTGATATTTCTCGAAAGACATTTTTGATGTCTTCATAGACAATAATGCCCGAGGGTACCTGTCTACATGACATTAAAAGTCACGACTTTTGCTGTCATGACGTCGCGTCTTCTAGTTTTCACGACGACAAAAGTCATGACTCGAATGCAATGAGAATGCGATTTCTACTTTTCACGCCAATAAAAGTCACGACTTATCGAGCGATCTCGGTAAAAGTCGCGATTTACTATCGCGTAAAAACGTAGCCTAAGCAATTCTAGTTCACTGACACGAACGGTACCCGATTGGCATCGAAAGGTTAGAATTTTATTGCAGATTTTTATGCGGCTTCAGAGAAAATACTTTTTTCATACGTAGCATTGATTAAATAAAAATGGAGCGGTACAGAATTCTACTAAATTGTTCATTTCGTCACTCCTCTCAATAAATCAACAATAAAATCAACATAGAATCATCAATAAATCAACAATAAAAATTCAACATTGAAATCATCGATAAAAACTCAACAATAGAATCATCAATAAATCAAGAATAAAAATTCAACAGTAAAATCAATATGAAATCGTCAATAAATCCATAATAAAAATTCAACAATAAAATCAATATAAAATCGTCAATAAATCCACAATAAAAATTCAACAATAAAATCAACAATAAAAATCGATTTTTCTTTTAGAGTTAGAAAGTTCAATCAATGCTTCTTGTTATATTCATTTTGAAAAACCGAATGGTTGAAGTGAAGCATAAATTATGCATACGTAACGCACATACACAGAGCCGAGAACGCGTTTAATATGACTTTCGAAACGAATTCATGTCGATTTGTCCATCGCCGTTTGTATGCACAAGCTAATCAAAGCGATAGTTCTATCATAAAACGAATCGTATGAAATCTAATGAACACATTAGAGCACAATTATATTGGCTGTCGTGTACTCGACACGCAGCTGATCATAGCAGTTTGATTGCAACCGTTCAATTTATGGTTGAGATAACACGATCCCTTTGCACCAGTACAGCATCGTCAGCAGTTCTATTCGAGAAACTTCGATTTGCATGAGTGGAACTTTCGAATTTGTACACAATACGTATTTGCATATTAAAAAATCGTGATTCACTACGTGATTGCGCTGAGAATACATCATTGTACCGTTAGTTCGCGATCAAAATAATCGAAATCTAGTGACAGCAAGGTGTAATATTAAACGAGAGATGCATAACTGAGAAGTTCGCTTGTAAGTTCATTATGTCGGAATGAATTTCCTTTGTATTCAGAAAATCAAGCACGCGATCAAGTAGCACTACCTACACACAGATGTTCATGAAATTCTATAAGCTTGTGAGCCTGATTTTATGGAGCCCAATGAACAATATCATATCATGCTTAATTAATAGACAGCGGATTTTATGCATTTATGACAAAAATGAGTAGGTGTAATTTAAAACAGTGACGACGTTAAAAGAATTTGAAAATACATTTATATTATTTTCAACCTTTCAAACATATTAAGAATGAAAATAAACTTCTATTCCACTACAGTTTGTTGCAATCCAGGTAGAAAATTTGTTTAGTTTATGTTGTCCCTTAAAACTTTTTAAGAACAATTTAAAATATCGACGAACCAAAATCGGACATTTCTTATGATACAGGGAAAGAAGACTACAAAATTGTTTTCCCATTTTTGCCATTATCATTTCACGCAACGCCATCATACATATGTTCATACAAATTTAAAAATATTTTAACAAAAAGCAATTTAAAATATCGACGAACTAAAATCGGACATTTCCTATGTTACACTGAAAGAAGGCTACATTGTTCCCATGATTCCACGCGGCGCCATCTTGTTCCTGTTCGCAGCCACGAATTACCGAGTACGGAAACAAGATTGGCGAAAGACGAGAGGTTTCGGGAGAGAAGCTAGCGCCGAGGGAGCGCCGCAACGCTCCGCGCAGAGCAAAGACCTCGCACGTGTCGAAAACCAAGAGCATTTAGAAGACGAGTAAAGAATCACCCCTGCCATGCCAGCAGCGGTAATCTAGTTTTGGCCCCAGGGGAAAAATGTGCCACTGACGTACACATCAGGTCATCGCAGCTAGACGAGTGTATCCGATCCCTACGTTCACCGAGGGTGCCGCTGGTACGTGCACGTTGGCTCACAGTGGCCATTTCAGCTCCGAGGTTACGAGCGGAGCCGAGATCCACCCCCGTGTGCAACGAGCGAACGATGGCCAACGTCAATCCAAACTAATCTCTCTCTTTCTCTTTCTTTCTCCCTTCACTGTTATATTGCTAGCGTCGATGTTCCTCCGTCGACGAGCCACTTTTCTCTGTACTCGCGCAAAACGGAACCGGGAGTCTTGTGGATGACAGGAAATAACATTTTTCCTTCGACTCCACCCGTCGAACACCGGTAATTTAATATGGAGAAAGCCGTGTCCAAGGGTCAATCAAATACTAACCGGACTTTAGTATGTATTGTATAACTGCGTGGTCTTCATCCAGGAGGGGCCGACAATAAGCGAGTTACCACCCTCGTGTACAAAAATATAGTGTGAGACATTCCAGTCCGAAATGTCAATTATAACGTGTACAGCACAGAACAAAACATTGACATTAGATGGAACCTGTATCAACTTGTTTGTCACATTTTTCTGTTGAAAATGATACCGAACACAACACAATTTGCGCCATATTTTTTAATCCCTTGCACTATAATATCGTCATGAAAATTTCGAACAATATCTACTAAATATTATTCATTTCCTTTAGACTGAAATAAAATTCTATTTTATTGTTGTGACAAATATACAGTTGGGAGCAAAACTGATCACACACTTGAAATCAGAATAACTTTTTTATGGATGGACCAAACCACTTCAATTTCTCTGTATGGCTAGATGAATTAGTTTAGTAAATGACGTCTAAAAAAATTGATTTTTACGACTTTTTTAACTGGGCCAATAACGCAAATTTTAAAGATGAGTTTAATCAACTTGTATAAATTATATGCGCTCTGAAAATTACACTGAAATCGGTTGATTGGTTTACGAGTTATAAACGAAAAAAGTGGTAAAAAGGCCAGAAATCTTGAAAAATTACAATTTTTACCACTTCTGATCGTTTATAACTCGTAAACCAATTAACCAATTTCAATGAAATTTTCGGAGCGTATATAATTTATACGAGTTGACCAAACACATCTTTTAAATTTTCGTTATTGGCCCAGCTACAAAAGTCGTAAAAATGAATTTTTACGTCTTAATAATTTTTACAAGTCGTTTGATCCATTCGTAAAAAAGTTATTCTGATTTAAAGTGCGAGTGATCAGTTTTGCTTCTAACTGTAGGCATACAATAGGTATAGATATTCTCCTTTTTCTAGGAGATTATGATCGATAAAGAAGTTCTAATCACGGTTACCGTAGAATAAATCGTAGTGCAAAGGGTTAATCTTCGAAATAACAGAACAGTTGAAGACGAAGGTGATTGTATTATATGTATGTACGTATACAGGTTAGTCATTTTAATTATTTTTTAACGATAGACTGCTGTGTCGAAGTCTTTCGAGATCTGAAGAAGAAAACAAAATGAACAGCTGTCGATGATAATAGCGCATTATCATACAGATTTCATTCGGTGAGGAAACGGATCGCTGAAGAAAGTAAGAGAGCCCGTCGAATTTTACTTAGCACAATATATTCATGCGAAGTGAAAGAGGCATGCATCATCGAATGAATCGAAGGGCCGATTGATCTCCGATAAACCCGATATAAGAGAATCATCAGTCATTCTCTCCAGCCGGAGGGTAAAACGCAGAGAGATACGGAACTGGCGGGTCTATCGTTTTCACGATCGGCGACGTCAATTTCCGCGCCTCTTTAAATCGAAGACGATTTCTGACGTCTTGTGTAGTCATCGCAGTCATTTCGTAGAAATCTTCCGGGGCCAGGAAAGCAAACAAGATTATTTCGCGGATTTGAGGGAACCAGCGTGTCTGCTTAATTTCAGAAATCCCGTAATAACACCGGGCTCCTTTTAGATCTCCGATCTCCAAGTTCATGTACGTTTTCCGCGAAAGAAACTCGGTTCTGGGGATTCAAGTTATTTTACTAAGCGCGCCGATATGTGTTCGATAAACTAGTATTCGTTTCCGAGGAAGGGCGCTGAATAATATCCAACCAAAATTAGATGTCTGTATTCCAGTGAGGACATTCATTCTATTAATTCTAGCTTCGTAATCAAACGAGCAAAGAAAATATTTATATCTTAATCTTGTGCGTTAAACTCCGTTAAAGTAAGTTTAAATAAAGGTAACACGATATAATATTAGACATGTAACGTATCAAAAATATTTATCCAGCCTCCTCTTCAAAGAGAAATAAAAAACTTTTGCAATACTCGCAACAAAATCCAGGAAAGAAGAATGTGCAAATTGGCGTCTTACCTGTAAAAAGAAAATATTTGCTGTTAAAAATTAAATAGATCAAATAGAAGACGTGAACATTTTGTATCAATTGAGTTTTTGGAAATTTTATCAGCTTGTAAATGTTTAACTAATGGAAAAGGCACGTTGTCGGGAAAATGCACAATTCCCCGTCGTAGTTAGATATACGATACCAATATTTGAAATGGAAAACCGTAGAGAAGTGGAGTACATTCATTCCTAACCCAATTTCATAGGATTCAATCAGACATGAAATACAACGGCCTCGGAGCAACATTTTTCTACAGTAAGAGTCATTTTTCAAAATTGCCGGCGCATGTTGTACGTACAGAATCCAATCACAGCGGCTGATATATATTTCTTTGATGGTTTATGTTCGCGCTCCTCTTCTGCCCACAATTCTCCTCTCGAAACAATACAACGGCGAAGCTGTTCACGAAAATTCATGCTCGCGTATGTACTTTGTTACAGCGAAGTGTGCGCTATGCAATCAATTCTTAACTGGAAAAAAACTCCACTCGTGGAACAATGGCCTATATCTAGAATTATTTGCCCGCCTTTTCTGCTTGCGAATCCATCGCACGCGGGAATTTGTTATAGATGTTATATAATCCCACAAAGTCCGTTTAATTATTTTCATCAAATTCTCCAACCGAATACACTCGACTGTTTTCGATTTAATCTATTTTGTCGAAGTTATGCATTTTTACACGTTCTCCGAAGCACACTTTTTTCTGCAATTCCCACATTTGCCCTTTTCACTTTTGACTGTTTCAATATTTGCACTGCGCGTTGGCACTTTTAACGAATTGCAGCTCCCGCGGATTATCGCGTATTCGCGGTGCATATTGGTACACGGACGTTTCTTAGCTTTTAAACAAAGCGCGGATACAACTGGGATAAAACTGCCATTTTAACGCCGTAATTAACGCCATAATTAACACTTTGCACTCGGAGCTATTTTAACTCGAAAATCAAACATTTCTTCCGAACTAGAATATTTCCATTCCCTATGATATTTTTCAAATTTTATGGGTACGAAATTGGTACAATACTTCACACAATATTTAAATGAACCCTTTGCACTCGGAGCTATTTTAACTCGACAAGGTCGACAATTAAATATTTAGAAAGATAAACATTTCTTCCGATTTAGAATATTTCCATTGCCTATGATTTTTCAAATTTTATGGATACGGAATTCGTATAATACCTCATACAATACTGTGGTAGTACTGTGGTATAACGTAGTCTCGATGTTTTATTAAAATTTTAAAAACGGTGTTTGTTATTAATAAATTTTTAAATGTTTTCGGCGCAACGGTTCGATCGTTTATTACGAATTACAAAGCAATTTTGCTAATTGTCAATGGTCTAATGGTGTTTATTATTTTAAGATAAAGTTCATTCGAGTAAAGAGAATACGAAAAGAGTGACAGCATTTTGAAGAACGAGCGTAATCCTCATCACCCTCTTTTAAAATTTCATAGGCTGTAAAATTAGCATAATTATGGTCCTGGTGGAAGCGACGGGTGTACTGTGGGTACACATCAAATTAGAAGCCAGGTCTTATTTGGAAAACGTGATTTCATCCGAAACACGTTCACAGATTTCGATACATGTCTTGCCTATTTTAAATCATTATAAAAACATTCTTTTTACTTAGATAAGCGATACACACGTAGTCTGCTATTTTCCGAATAATTGATAAATAAAATTGTTTAAAATTAGAGCCGATGGTGGGAAGAAGATTGAACAAAATTTGAATTGCAAAGATACATTTTGAGAATACATCTACAGGGATGCAAAAATGTCGCATAATCTTGGAAATTCTGTTTCGGGTGCTCTGTAAAGGCAGCGGATTGGCGAACGCACTTTTCCCGACGGTATAGCAAGCATAGCCCGTCAGATTCGCCACAGCTCGAATATTTTCTGTTTCGCTCGTCTACCTGTACCTACCTTCTCCCCCCCTTTGATTTCCTTTTTTCTAGAAGGGATAGGAGCACAGCACGTTTGTCGGCGTGATTCGAGATTCGTTCGACGAGGCCGTTGGCTTTCATCCTCTCAATTCTTGTCCAACATTTTTACGCCCGTGGCGTTTTGAATTACAGAGAGGATCGGATAATAATTTCAGGTTCAATTACCTCTCGCGCATCGATACGCGTTATTTAAAATGCCGCGGCCCACCTTTCTCCTTCTCTCGCTGCTGCTGCTGCTGCATCCTCGGAGAGCCTGAGTAAATTCAAGCTGTTTGCACGTGTCAAATTAAAACCTGCACGGGTCTGCGCGGGTATCCGTTGATGATATTTGCGCTGATATTCTCATTGATCCTGCGAATTTCCTTTTCCGCGTTTAACGCCGGTGGTACCAACGCGAAAAACAGGGAAACGCGCGCGAAAATATCGGGAAAAAGGAGAAGATACACACGGAATTGAAATCATCCTTGAGATCGCTCGAAAAATATTCAGATAGTGAGCACACCGTTATTAAACAAACGTTGACAGAGTGTCGCGTAAATACTACATCAAATATTGACGTTTGGTGCTCGAATAATACCGGGCGAAACGTCAATTCTTGCTGCGGAACGTACCTATTATTGGGAGGCCCGCGACACAACGCACAATGCCAATTTTAAATGCTTTAGGACAACAATCTTCTAAACGCGCTACTCGAAATTTCGGTATTTAGCGTGCGTCAATGTTGTTACAGCAAAGATGAATGAATTATTCGAGCGTTTACAGATAACACGATTTTTTACAAGATCCCAAAATTCCATTGTCCTAAAGTTCCAAAAGCACAAGGGCCGAAAGTTTCAAAATCACAAGCTGCAAAAGTCTCAAAAACCCAAGGTATTAAAGTTCCAAAATATCAAAGACCCAAGGTATTAAAGTCCCAAAATTCCTAAATCTCAACTTGCAAAAGTCTCAAAGTCCCAAAATCTCAAAAATCCCTAGGTATTAAAGTTCCAAAATTCCAAAATATCAAAGACCCAAGGTATTAAAGCCCCAAAATTCCTAAATCTCAACTTCCCAAAATCCCAAACCCCAAAACTTCAAAGCCCTAAAATCTCAAAGTCCCTATGTCCCAAAATCCCAAAACCACAAAGTCTCAAAATCCTAATTCCTAAGGTCCTAAAGTCCCAAGGTCCCAAAATCCCAAGGCCCCAAAGACATATCACTAACTAAAACCAATATTTGGACATTTCGAAATGAAACTATCGGAACTGTTTTATCGTGTTGTGTGAGGAATCAATAAGTACATAAAATTTGCACGCGGCAATGATGAAAAGGCAGCAGCGCATTTCATTTGGCGTATAACGTATCGAGGATCCCGAACAGTGGAAATGCAGAATTCGCGTGTTTTCGCGTGTGGAATGTTTCTGTGAGATTATCTGGCCATAGAGTGATTGTGCATCACTTCAAAAAAACAGGGAAAATAACCGTACGGTATTCAATTATATCAAAATTGCAAAAAATTTCAGAATGTAACGAGAAATTTCATCACTCTGCGAATGACACGTGAACAAATATTGGTCGTTGAAACGATTAAATATGGCATCGATATTATTAAGCGTAAAAGCCGTTTGAATCCGCATTATGTAAAAGCATGATTTCCTCGGAGGAATACATACATGTTTCTAAGGGTAGTCCCGAAGGAATGCTACGCGAATGCTACGTAAACACGTTAACTACCAGAAAGCTGGTGAAATATTGAAGAAAATGTAGACATAGTTCTCGTGCGTTATCATTTTGTCTCTGCACTCATTTATGTGTTTACACCTGGAGCAAGAGATCACCCTGACATGATATCAATCTGCTATGTTTACACCTCCGGCAAGAGATCACACAGACATAATATCAATCTCTTATGTTTACACTTTCGTAACAGCTAGTCTTTAGATGACAGTTTTCACACTAGCGTAATTAACCCTGTCTCTAACAAAAGACCAAATATTTGTTAAAGAAATATGACTCGTGAAAAAGTGATTTCTGATTTAGTCGGCTAAAAGCAACATTGGTTCCCTCGGTAATATTTCGAAATCCTCGAAGGTCCTAGAACTCTTTCGATCGCTGGTAACAACCCGGAATACTTGAGAGCACAACGAGTGTCTGAGAGTAGATGCTGCTCGCAGGTCGGTCCGTTGTTCCTTCGATATTTCGAAATCCTGTCGGTGACCACGGGAAATACAGTTTTCAATTTAAATACTCGAATCAACGAGGTTCGATTGTATTCCCGAATACAAACGAGTCGGATAAATAGAGTGAGAGAGATTTCGGGTGCGTGGCGGTCCTCGGTGGAAAACGAGGTGGGTCGGGATCGTTTCGTCGGTCATGTGGAGGGGTAGGGGGGTCCAAGGGGAATAAATAGAGGGGAAAAGCTTTGGGTATCCGTGGGAAAGAAATCTAGGACGGGCGAGAGGTGGTAATCGGTAGAAAATCCCCGGGGATTCCGGTGTACGAGCCGGGATGCTGCTGCCGGCGCCGTTGCTATATCGGCGCCGATAAATTGGAATTAATTAGCGAAAATAAACGAGCCGCTCGATACCCGTCCGCGTGAAATAAACGCGATCGTGAATACTAATGGAACGATAGTACTGTAAGGAGGCGCGGGGATTAAAGATTCGTTTCCGTCGTTTACGGCTGGCAGACCTATCCCCCGGCTTAATTTAAATGGACGAAAGACGCTCGATCTTAGTCCGCGATTAACTGCCAGCGCCCGCGACCGAGAGACGTCGCGCGTTCGAACGAATTAGCATAAATTACAAAGCGATTTTATCGGTCGGGACCTTGCCAGCCAGTTATATAATCGCGATCATTGCCGTTGAACCTTGCCGAACGAACTTTGTCGATCGAACTTGCGGTTTACCCTCGATCCACCGTCGAATGGGTTAGTATATGTGGGTTAGATCCTGGACACGAGAACGTCCTTGAGCTGCTGGAGGTCCCTTTTAAACACACGATTATTACCAGACTACGGATTTTATGCATTTATGACGAAAATGAATAGTTGCAATTTATAACAGTGGACAGATTTAAAAAGTTTAAGAACGTCAACGTGTTAGTTGCAGTTGATGATCATTATTCAAGAATGAAAGAAATGATCACTTGGCCCTTGTTTGTTGCAGTCTACTTATTACTAGACTGTGGATTTTTATGCAAAATAAGGAACGTTGATTGCAAGACACAGGGGCTAAATAAAAGTTGTTTTACTCTCCTAATTAGTCTATCAAGCTGAGAATAATACGACGATGTTCTTAAATGCTTTATACTTCAATTTGCTTCCTCATTACTGAACTGCAGATCTTTATGCAAAATAATAAAAAATGTTGATTGCAAGACACAGAAGATAAATAAAAATTGTTTTATTCTACGAATTGTACTATCAAGCTGAAAATAGTACCTTGATGTTCTTAAATGTTTTTCAAAATCAATTTTATGGATCGTGAATTCCTGGATATTATATTCGTAGAGAAATTGTTTCATGAATTATTACATGTGCCTAGCATAAATTGTTTATATGACATTTATAGCGTTCACAAATAGAGAAGAACATCTTCGAACATTTAAAACGCACTTAGAACAGCATATTAATACTTGAGTACTCTCTCTTTGTTTAACGTTACCAGCATAAAATTGATTTGTATGACGTTGCAATTCAGCCGGTCCATCGCGCACAAACGAGAAGAAGAAACGAATGACAAGTTGATAACTCGTGGTATCGTTCCACTTTCGAGAAGGTATCCATTTAACCACTTTCCTCCCTTATCTCCCGAAGCAAGCTGTGAATTTAACCGTAATGGCGATCCTATGTATGTATATTAGGAGCTCAACGATTCTGATGTTAATACATTGTGTGCCGTTCGTAAGAATACTTGCAATTAAATATTCATGAGGTACTTAGCGCACGCATAGTGCGATTTATTGAACGGCGACGAATAATTTATCGGTTCGCTTCGGAAACTCATTCGACGAGTTTGTTAGATTATATGTATTTATAAGTAGCTTATTGTCCATCGGAACAAACCGATGCTGATTCAACGAAAAATACAACCTCCAAATATTGCACAAGCTGATAGTCGATTCATCAAACAGTACTAGAAATTCATTCTTTAGAATTTAGAATGTTATTGTTCTTGTATTCGAGTTTCGTATATAAATAATTCAAGAGAAAATGTTCACATGTATCCAGAAACTATTGTACATGTGTGCCATGTATTTACATACAATTTGCTTTCGATATAAAACGATGACTCGGGACAGCATTCGACGTATTGCGGATGAGGCTACCTCCTCAGCTTCACATTGTTGTCAAGTGTGCTAGAGAAGGGATAGAGATTTTCTTGTTGCGAAAACAACATCGTCGTCTTACATCGAAAGAAAGGTGGACTGAACTTTTACTCAGGGGATCAAAAACTTTTCTGAATGTAATATTACACAATTCGCCGGAAGGTCTTCGATTCCTCACACTAGAATTTAAAGTTTTATCATTTTTCCGCGTCGAATTGTATAATATTATATCCAGAAAGTCTGAACATTTTGGTCCCCTGTGTGAAAGTTTAACCGAAAATAAACCAAACATGGTTTCGGGTATCAGCAAATAAATAAGTTTAACCGAAAACTGTATAAAAATCTGTACTTTCGATCAGAGGCAACGTTCTGCCCCGCGTGCAGCCTTCGCGCGCTATCATCATCAACGAACATTGTTGATAGAACGAAGAGAGACTCCCCCTGGCCCAAGACGTTTATTTTTCTAGGACACAGGATCGTCTGGCCCAGTGTCAGCCATACCGATGTCATACAACAAACGAGGGGCAGCCTGCACCTGTTTATTTCCTCGAAGCGATCCAGCCCAGCGGAGGGATCGATTTGTATAAACAGTGACGCGGATTTTTGTCTTGGTAGAAGCACGGAGGTGTCCATCCGAGGCCCTGGCCTTCCTCGGCTCTCCCACGCGTGCACATTCGCGCGGCTTGCGTGTTTCAGGTGCCGTTCGATGCTTTTCCCGAGGGTGGACGGGTGGACAACAGGACAATAGATTGGCAGGGTGCCTTCGCACCTCGGGACCAACTTTCAGACGATTCTACCGTTTATCCTCTCTCTCTCTCTCTCTTTGGAATTTCCTTAACACTCACCCTTCGTCCCCTCTCACGCCGCTCAAGGACACCACCCTGCCACGACCATTTTCCGACTACGATTTTCCACCCGACGGATTTTCCGCCTCGGATTCTCGACGCGTGCAGATGCAAGAATACGCCCGGATCCCGTGGACACCGAACGGAAACACACCTGCGCCTTCGACACACTTCGGGAAAATTTCTCCTTTATTATTCTATAGCCGCGCGCCCGACCATTCCACTGATTTATTTCGACTATCAATTTTTCAACTATGACAACGACCCGCTCCGTGCACGCGGGCTGCTCAGAAGTTGTATGGCCCGACAACTTGCCGTGGGATTAGTATGGAGGAACATTGTAGTCTGTATGTATCCCGACTTGTGTAGCAAATTTAGTAAACGGCGTGTCACTGCTGCGGGGTTATAACCGTTTCCGCAATGTACACGGTTTTAACACTAGAATTTATTCAGATTTTTTATTATGCTGGATGAACGACGAAATTCATTTGGCGTGAATCATAGACATATAGAGATAGACTGCGCGGCCTGAACGAAGCGCTGAAGCCCACAATGGCGGCGTGCGAGAGAGAGAGAGCATTAGCCGGGGTCCATAGCGCTCTCTTTCTAATTGATGTGTCGACACATCATATAGAAAGAGAGCGCTATGGACCCCGGCTAATGCTCTCTCTCTCACTCTTTGTACCGCGCGCCGCCATTGTGGGCTTCAACTCGCCCATAAGACGGCGCAGTCTATCTCTATATGTCTATGGCGTGAATGCATTTTTTAGTTTTAATCACTGTCAAATGTGGAATTGGTCTAGTTGGAGATTTATTTGTCGTGAGTGTGTTTTTGTAATTTTAATCATTGTCAAATGTGGAACTGGTCTAGTTGGAGATTTGTTTGTCGTGCGTGTGTTTTTGTAATTTTCATAATTGTCCAATGTGGAACTCGTCTAATTCGAAATTTATTTGTGAATGTATTTTTATAATTTTCATAATTGTCCAATGTGAAACTGGTGTATGTAGTTGGAAATTTATTTGTCGTGAATATATTTTTATAATTTTCATAATTGTCCAATGTGAAACTGGTCTAGTTGGAAATTTATTTGTGAATATATCTTTATAATTTTCATAATTGTCAAATGTGAAACTGGACTAGTCGTGAATGTATTTTTATAACTTTAATAATTGTGAAGTGTAAAATTGGTCTAGTTGGTTTAGTGTAAAAATTTTGCACTGAAGATATATGCGATTTCCGTATATTTCCTCGTTTTTAAAAACAAAAAACAGAATAAGGTAAAAAGACAGAAAAGAAAGTGAAGTAACCAATATATGTTCTTGCATCTTTCAAAAACCATATTTGTGATTTTTTATCGCGGAACTGTGTATAATTCGATCCTCACAATGTTTTCACGGTTTTCCAAAATTCGGAGAGAAAACATTGCAGCCGAAAAGCTTTATTGCGTTAACTGTAGAATGCAATATCGCAGCGAAAAATACGGGACGTATATTTTTCCAGAAAAAGTTGAGCTCACAGTGTGTTTTCAAATTTTTGACGAATATTTGCATTCTTTTATTATTATAGGTCTTGAAAATAACAAATCAATAGGGCGAATAAACAATTCAATAATGAACATATATTGTATATATATAGAACTTTTTCAACGAAATCAAATAAATAAGATGTTTACAATAAACCGGAGATTGAAAAAATCCGAATAATTTCACCACGCTAAAAGAAATTAATTTTCTCATTAGCTGATTCTCGGCAGAAATTCTGTTTCACTGTGAAAGAAACCCCGAGAAACGCTTGGAAAAATCGAAACGGTTAGATTCGTATTAGCAAGCGTAACCGATCACCGTGTAAAACCCGATAACAGCGTATCTTGTGCAATAAACATGTGCGACAAACGCAAGTTCGAAAGGACGCCTACGTTTTAATAAAATTTCTCCCATATCACTTTACGGTGCATCCATTTTTATCACTTTGGCTTGCTTTATGTATTCAGACGCGAGGCGTTATACCCAACATCTTTCATGCATATGAATTTATGCACATTCATGCGATAAACCTCGCCATACTATGGACAAAACAAAAAAGCTCGTCTTTATTCCGGAATCCTTTTGAACTTCTTAAATGGAGCGTGAGATTATTCCAAGTGAATCGCAAATCCGTTCCCTCTCTCTCTTTCTTTCTCTCTCTTGCTTTCAGAATATTAATATACATTTATTGGATTGGCCAGAAAATCTTATCGCGCTTTTTGAGGAACTACAAAGGCAAGCTCCACATCGCTCAATTCAAGATTGATTTATTACTTTCATGGTACGCGCGTGTGCACATTCTATTCTGTTTTATTATTCAATTAGTGTACATCAGTATATATGTGAACATTTCTTATATTCTATGTGCGTACGATAATTTTAAATATATTTTTAATTGTGTTATTAACAAACTGAAATCATCTTTATAAACTTCTCGAAAAAACTTCGGGAAAATCAGATTTCGGTAGATTTTGTCCATTTTATTTGTTTATGAAAGGTAGAAAAAGTGGGCATAATTCTTTGAATGAAAATATTGAAGAACATTGATACAAAAACTGTATTTGTAATTTAAAAATAATTGTACAGTTAAAATTAGTAAAAGCGAGAATGTCAGAATGTTCTACTTGATTTTCTTCGGCAGATCGTGAACCGTGCAAGCGATCAAATATTTTTGGGTGCGTGTAACTTCGGAAATACGATCTGTTTGCACAGTCTATGTGCCTGTATGTATAATACCTAGCTCTCGTGCAATCTATCGCGTGCACGATTGGCTGAAAAAAAGAACGCCACATTGACCTGAAACGGAACTATTAGAGACGTAAAGGTCGTTCGCTGCCGTTCATTTTCAGAAAAAGTGGGCGCAGCGACGAGCTCTAACAAAGGTACGCTTTCATGTGACAGTAAATCGCCATTTTTAGGGTCGGAAAGTCGCGCTTCTGACGGCACGATTTTTCGTTCTTTATAACTCGAACAAAAAGTCCTAAAAAATTCACGAACCTCTAAAGAACTCCGAACTGACGAGTTCGTATGAAATCTCTTTACGAGCAAAAATTGTGACGATGAGGCACAGGCATTCAATTCCATAATTATAATTCGTAAGCATTCAATTTCAGTTTTTACATGTATCTTGTACGTCAATGCTCAAACTATGATTTCATTAGCCTCGAGAACATTTATGTATCATTGAGATCCAAATAGAACACAGTGTTTGATGTTGTTTATAGAACGAAATGTCTGCTAAATGTCTTCATTTTTAGGGTTGATACCAGAGCCAGATTAAGACTTTTCAGTGATATCGACAGAAATGAATATCATATCTAATTTCAATTTCAGAAGTCAGAGGTTACTTCATGTTATCAATATATCTAAATGCGTTTTAATACCAACTAGAACACGCAAGGAAAAAATATACATTCAGAAGAAAAAAAATATCGATCACCTCGAAAACTCCGGAAGAAAACGTTGAGAAAAGAAGTAACATTTGCAAAGCAATCACCTTGTGATACCATTTACATTGTATTAAAACCATTTGTTATGTCATCAAAAATAAAGGAAAGATTTAGGTGTACCATCCTGAATACTATCTGGCGACACTGGTCGACACGGCTAGTACCTAGTTAGGCAGATAAAAGATTTAAACTCCCGAGTTACAATTAACTGTGAGTAGTATATCCAGTATTTGAACAGGAAACAGTTCGGCCGATAATTGAATGTAAAACTTGTAAGTGTGACACTTTGTGTAAGTACATATATCTTCTCGCAGAGACTGCAAAGTGTTCGAACTTCCCGAGCGAAGCGACGAAGAAAAAGACGCGATCGTTGTCGAAAATTTGATCACGAAGACCACCGTGATTGCACGGTGAACAGTTGCAGGACAAGCATTTGTCACGGGGATCGTGCTTTCTAGTGTCGATGCGAAGAAAAAGGAGGAAAGAGAATTAGGGGACAAGTGGGGAAAGGAGACCTCTCAATTGATAGCAGGCGTAAGCCAGTTCCTCGAGAGCCACCGTCGACTCCGATAAAGATTGCTAGATTATTCTTGAAACGCGCATCACGCTCTCACGTGTCTTTGTCAATAAATCATGTTTGAAAGCCGTTACGCGATACGATACCGCGCCAGCACTCTGGATTTCGTAGAATAACAGTAAGTGCATATATGTATAGTTCGCCAGGCTTTACGGTACTTGCATCCAATTCTTCGTCTCGTTAACCCTCACGAAAATCGCTAGGCCAAAGTTCCTCCTAAGATCCGGATAGCGTCTCCTTTTAAACGGCAGCGTTTTACATGAACCATTTTTATTTGCTTTTCATGTACTAATTTTTCGAGTACGTTTTACTGACTTTTATGCTGTTTTTTAAGTAGTCCATCTCAAGTACTCCATTTACTCCACCGTATAATAAAGAGACTTAAGTAGAGGTTCGATCTACGAAGAACCATGCCCTTCGTGCTGTTTCTTAGATCGTACAGATCCAATCTGTAGGGAAATTAATGAACGAATTTTCACTCGTGATGAATTTCTTATCTTTCTGACGTGAATTTTTTCAAGCCATTAAAATGATTAGAAAATGTCGAATGAAATATTGCATCGCAGAGTTGAAGAAATATTTCTCGGAGGGGAAACAAACTTGCAACTAGCAATTATTTGAAAGGTGGTAGCCCGAGTCCTTATTATCGCAAGACCGAGGGAGTCAACAGATTGATTCTCGGCTGTTCAATGTGGATGTGAACGCGGGTGGTCTGAGAAGAGGCCGCCTACGCGAGCACGATCCTGATGGTCGCACACTTTTACATATGCCTTTACGCCTTTACACGTTCAACCTGAATCCTTCCTAATTTCGCTGTGTTTATTTACTCCTCGTTGATTCTGTAGACAAGGTCCACCGGACGCAAATCATAAGTTGTTAAGAGCAACACCCGAAACACTTAACACCCTGAATACCACTTCATTTGTATGCGAACGACGTCCACTTTAACGATTACTGTACAGGTTACAAGCCGCACACCCCCGACACGCACTTCAAATAACATTCTAAACTACGCTCGTACACTTTCAACAATATTTTCCTTCTTATAACAATTCAATCAATTTGCAGATCTTCACCACATTACACTTTTAATTGTCTTGCACTTTGTGTAAAATTGAATTTTTCATAAGCACTATAATAAATAGACTGCGGATTTTTATGCATTTATGAAGAAATTGTCTGGGTAAAATATAATACACAGTAAAAGATACGGAAAATTTAAAAATATTGTAATATTGTGTATAACACAACGAAATCATTTGTTTTACTCCTGCTTCCCGCAATAAATGCAGAGCATTTTTATTTTGCATAAAGATCCGCAATCTAATAGTATATAAGTATCACATATATTTTTTAATTATTATAATAAGTATTATAATTCAAACGTTTTTAAAGTTTGCCAATAACATCTTACGGAATTACATACTTACTTTTAAACTTCTATTTGGTCAACAAAATAAATGTTCGCATTTGAGATACGATGACAACAATTCTCCAAGAAAATATGGATAAAAACAAACATCTGTTATCTTGTTCACTCAACAAGTTTGTTTAAAAGTAAGTACTTAATGCTGTAAAATGTTATTCGTAAACTTGAAGAAAGTGGATTTCCACATCGGACAGGATTTTCTAACTGCTCGCAGTTTTCAGAAGAAGGGCCATAAAATTTTGTCCGAGAATGGGAAGGGGAATTCAGTATATTTGGTTTAGAGTGGCTAGAGGGTACTTCAGATCCATTCCTTTTTCTTTTCTCTGGAAACTCAATCACAACACGAATACGCCTTCCTGCCAAATCGGAATGGCTCGCAAATCTCGCAGGATTGGAATGCAGCGAGCCAAAACTGTCTTTGCCCACAAATGATAAAAATAGTATACTCGCCGATCCGGCGTATTTTAACAGCACAGGATGAGGTGTCCGTATGTGGGCAAAATAATTTACTTTCACGCTCTCGAATGGCACTGCGAATTTACAATACATCGCATTTTAATTCTTCGAATTCTTCACTCTTTGCAATTCTTTATACGTTGAGACAGGCTTGTGTATTTTACTATGACCTGTTTTTCGACAGAAGGTATTTAAACCACACTCACAGTCATAATAGTTGTCCACTCCGGTCGTATTGCTTCATACTTGCAACGTAGGAGTGAAGTGGACAGCTATTATACGAGCATATTTCATACGTCTTCTTCTGGAAAACAGATTATAGTACTTACCTAATGTATAATCATTTATTTTTGTTGTGTCTATTCTGTAAGGTAATGCTTTTATATTGTGACACTTGCCTCGTTCTTCAACAAACTTTGCCATTTTCATTATCATTCATGTATATCGTTAAGACGATAATAAAAACATAAGTGAAAATAATAATTTATAATTATAGTGCACCCCAGCTGGGGAAAATAGTATTTTAAATAGTAAATAATCCTATTTATTTTTTTTTAAGTATGTGTACAACTTTGAAAATAAAATATTTTATCATATTTGATGCAGTAATTTTTGAAAATAAAATAATTTATTTGAGGCAGTAATTTTTGAAAATAGTATTTTATTTGAAGAATATTGAAAATATTTGTATTTTGTTTTTATTTTCAATTTTAAATATTTTTGCTGAAAATAATGGTTCGAATTCAATACATTTATGAGTGTAAATCGTTTCTTAACCATAAGATAGACTGTATGTTTATGCGGTTTCCCAGAGTATTATAACACAATGCAAAAAGTAAAATTTATTATTTCGTGTTTCTGATTGTTAAAATAGAAATATTTTATTTTGTGGATCAAATTGTTGAAATAGAAATATTTCATTTTGAGGTTCAGATTGTTAAAATAGAAATATTTTAATTTCGAAATTGTATATCTTATTTAAAATACTATTTTCTTTGAGCAAAATAAAATCTAAAATATTAAATAGTATTTGAAACATTTGTTTCGCCAAATAATGCCCAACTCTGTTGCGGCTATTAACATGTCGATTCATTGATGCTAGTAATAATGAAAATTATTTTTGACTTTCCAAGCCTTCGTATCAAAATGTAAGTTTACGCTAGACACAGTTCATCTAAAAATTTCTCCAGAACCCCACCGTAGATTTTCACGAAAAAATTTGTCTTGAGAAATCGATATTAGCTGCTGCTTCGTAGAAATAATTTTGTCGCACGAATTCGATTCTGTTCAGCGAAGCTTAAAAACGTTCGAAACTTTCCTTTTCGATTGAAATATTTTTGTGCGCGGGTACACGGTGAATTCAATTTACTTGGCCGTAGGATTCTTTGTCGCGCGACCCGTAACACCATCATTTTGAAGAACTGAAAGGGTACGGTAACCCGAGCGTGGCAGGTAAATGTCCTGTAAGGACGGTAGCGGAGCCAATTTGGCGAGATAGAACGTCGAGGAAACTTGATAGATGACGAGAAGCGGTTGATACAACTTGCGCTCGCATTCACAGGGGTGGTCGTTATCATTATTATTGCGTCGCAGACACGGTTTCTTTTTCCCAGCTACGCTTCCAGACATCGGTACCCTCAAGAATCTCAAATATACAAGAAAAGAAAAAGCTTAAATCAACACTGTCCGACGCAACTATTTCAGATTTTGTCGGGATTATTTACTTTACTGCAAACAAGCCGAACCGTTGACAGAAGGAAGGAAACTCGAACCTGTCACAAGTGAAACTTTCCACGAAATTTAAATATTCTCGACAGAGACGTAAACTCCTACAGGAGTTCTTGTTAAAACAGAATTCTTGGTAAAACGTGGTAATATTAAAACAATCATCTTCTGATGTTTACAAGTTGTAAATGTACATTTAGCGACGCTGTATAAATTGCTTTAACATCATCTACTAGTGTAAAATTATTCAAAATAATGTTAAACTCTTATTGTCGTAGCTTCAACACTGTATTTATGTTTTAATGTGTACTTTAACATAAAATTCGTAGATAAAATGAAGATATTCTTGATAATATTCTAGTAATTTTTGCCACATTTTTAACACATCATGTCATTAAATAATCCTATGGATAAACATCTTAATTTATCTTTGAACTTTAAGGAAGCTACGGACTTTCATTCCAACCCAATGGTACGATAAAGTGAATGACGTAGAAAGGCCAAGAAAAATCTGGTGGCATGTATTTAAATGTTCAATCGGATGATTAACGCGTTAAATGATCGAGAGGCGATCCGATTATTAATGATCAATAGCTGGAGGAATGCCGAGTCCGATGTTATCGTGCTCCGTAACCTGCCACCTACGCAGCACGAGTTTCTCTTATCGTGCTGTGTCACAGTCTTCCTGCAGGTACGAACAAACACTTTTGTACCTGCGTCCTTGCGATCAGATACTCAGGATCGACAGTTGCCTGATACGTCGAATCAGCTATACAAGAACTACATTCAATTTTAATTTTATCTCACGAAATATCTCGCTGTCCTTATCGATCTCACTAGTGTCGCTAAACGTACAATTTTTGTTCATCGATTCACGAGGTTTGTAGAAATTCGAAATTGTAATAATGACAAAATTGCATTCATTTAAATTTCGTAGCAGTTTTGTTTAAATGTGTACTTCGATAGAGAAATTCACTAAAAAAGTTTCTCAGCAAAAGATATTTATAATTTTAATATTTCTAAGAGATCAAATTAGGAGCAAGTGATTTTGATTCATCCTTCACATGTGGTCTCCCTTGAGGAAGCTCCATGATTTTTACAAAAAAGATCGCTTTGACAGATTTCATTCTGACTTCAGAAAAATATTCATAGAGGATCCAGATTCATTTTCTGATCCAAGATGAGAGCACACTTGCTGGAAGTGTACGTGAAAAACTGTTCTCCAAGAAACAAGATAGTGTGGGTCGGGTTCAACAGCATTTAAGCGTTGGAAAGTAAGAAAATAAACAGTGAACACAGCCGGTCTCAAAGGGCACTGTGTGGTAGCCGACCGACACCAAAACCCATCTATCTCACTCAGAATCTGTCTATTTCCAAAACATCTCTCACTGCAGCAGTCGTCCACAGCATCGAAACAGTTCAAGATGAGGAACTTCGGCCGGTGCATCCTCGCTCATTAACACCTAACCCTTAATAAGTACCTGGGACCATAAATTACGTTAATAATAATTATGTAGATTAAAGAATGTCTTCATGTCTTTCTTATTTCTGAACCTTCACATGAAAGTACCCGTTAATTATTATTACATGTCCTTCCATTTTCTTGTGTATGTATATAACTTTAAAAGTTGTATTAAACATAAAAGAATTGTTACAACGGATATTTAATAATATTTGTGGCCAATAAAATTCACTGTTCCAGTAAAAGTATGCTCTTTGTTGCTACTTCCATTCAACCCCAATGGAATTTATTACACAAATGGTAATTCATGTTATAAGAAGACAAAAATGTAGTATGTTAAAATACACTTAATTATTTACTTATTGATGCCGTAAACTTAGTTTGGTTTATATAGCATACATTACTATAACACTTTACAAAAAAATAGAGAAGTGGATGTATAACGCAATATGTATAAAGTGGAAAATTAGTATAAACGGTAGGCGCTAAATTCTAATCTTACATTTTTTGAGAAAGTTAAAAGTAAATATTAGCGCTGTAATGTCTCGTATTAAAATTCACTTGTTAAAATCGCAATGCACAGAATGTTTAAAGATGATAACATTTTCCTATCACTTTTTGTGCAACGATGTCTATATTAAATTTTTGCATTCTTTAAAGAGCGTCTCTTTGGCAATCCGATATCGCTCACTTGAACAGAGTATCCGCGCGATGGTGTTACGTATACAAAAATGCGGTGAGTTCCGCAGAGCTTCAGATTTAGGAATTTGAATCCTCCGGAGCTCCCCATGCCTGCACCGTCGCACCATGGCGGGGTTGTTTATTTTTTTCTGTTCTCTGTGCTTCGCTGGGACCCCTTCACTGTCGTGGAAAGTAACGAAAGAAGAGGATTGTTTGGCCGCTCGGCAGCTGTGTGCAGTTTATTCGCAAATTCGAAATACCTTTTCGAATTTTCCACTGCGGCGCAGTGGACTATTCCGCGATCTAGCTGGACAAAAATTCAATCTCGATAATGATCCAGATCTAAAATGTATCTAAAAATCTAGTTCACACCGTTTACTCTCGTGATTCTGTATCATGGCTTTCAAATTCTCTTTAACTGCGTTGTACCGTATTTAACAACGCTATTTAAAAAATATGTATTGTTATCTTCCACTATTGAAGGTACATTTGCAAATTTCTTTTGTTCACAGTATGTTTCATTAACCTTTTCAACTTACCGAACTTCAACTAGACTTTTAACACCTTAATACCACTTTATACATTGTTCGTTTTTATCTCAATCGAAAACCGTTTGTTTTACGAAAAAAGTAATAAGACATAAAAGACGCAGGCTGTCGAGATCTACAGGTTTTGTTTAACATACTTTTCGACGGGGTAAACAGTTTAGAAGATATTCGAGAAAAACGATTTTATGAGCATTGAATTAATTACTTTAATGTTTCATCCATTTGGGGCACGTTTTCCCGTTATCTGTGGGCACTCAAACTCGAAATTGATTATGTGGAACAACCGGGGGGGGGGGTGCCCTAAAAGAAATTCAAAAGTCTAAAACAAGAGCCAACACTCTTTTGAAAATTCTGATGCACATCGGAACACAGCTTGAAACATTCCTTTTAATTAAAGTCAGATAAGAATGTTGAATGGTTCCACGCGGATTGCATGCCCAGCTAGTTACGTTTGCGGTAAATCACCATAAGAGTGTATACAATCTATCAAGTAACACTCGGTTGCAGCAGCAGCGTCGTCGTATCGCGTCGATTGAATCACCCCGGTGACAAATCATTGCAGGAATGAGCCGCGAATTAAGCCGGCTGATCAGTTTTTGACAGAACAGCAATTTATTGGAACCACGAGCATTAGCCAGGTCAAGTGCCGTTAAGAAAAGATGAGTTAAGTCGTCCTGTCCGGTTAATAGGTTAAAATGATGCTTTATATATGGGTTACTTAGCGAGCCGCGATGGGAATTATATTTCACCGATCATTTGTAGACACGGGAGATCAACGATCAACATGAATATACATTATGGAACATTGGTTATTCCGCCGGCCATTATACATTTTCTCCGAGTCCCTCAATGGCTCGCCTTAAGAGAATAAATCCTTTTCAAGGATGGATCTTCTCCGACGGTGAAAGACACGCGTGCCTTTGATCGCCGTTGGAAGGAAGTCCCGGGACTATTCAACAGCACGAGGCAATTAATTCTTGACTTTAGCATTCTTAGGTTCTCTCTTTCGTTTCTTTTTTTTACCCGGTTTTGTTTACCGGGGAGCACCGCCGAGCCATTCAAAAATATCCGAACGCTCGTTTATTTTTCACGAGTTAAATGACAGGTAATACGTTGTATTGTTTCATTTATTTGTTTGACGTAACTGTCCGAGGACATATGTAAACTTTTGCTAGAGATTATTGCTCAATAAAATATCTTTCATCGTCGTGGTGGTGCTCGCACGTTGTAAAACACCTCCGCTAAGTGAACGTCGGAGTAAATCTCATCTTCGCTAATATGCGACGTATTCCTTCTGTTACTATCATTTGTTTAGCAGCTTATTAGCTGCGAGACAGGCGAAAAGGTTACCTATGTCTGAACCAGGCGAGAAATACCCAATTAAATGTTTTAATCTTTTCATAAAAAAATTCTCTCTCCACTCCACAAAAAATTGAAACGATTAAATTTATTAATTGTATTCATAGAGAATCTTTAATATATCCAATTAAATTTTGTAATTTTTTCATACCTACAGTCGTGAAAATCAATAAAATTTCAAAAGTACTCACGCAGTCAAAGTTTTTTTCTATACATTTCGCACTGTAAACATGCACGGGGTATGACTGCACTCCAATTATCATTAATTTTAATTGAAATTGAAAATAAAGACAAAATACAAATATTTTTTCAAAATATATAAAATAAATAGGATTATTTAGTATTTACTATTTAGAATACTATTTTACCCAGCTCTGATTTACAGAGGCAGGATTCGAGTTCAGCGTTCATGTTCAAAGATCAGTGTTCATTGACTGGCCAGGTCATTTTTGCTTGAGCCAATCAACTGTCCAAGTACTCGACGCGTACATTTGAATCACCCTGTAGAGCGATACAGATCAGATCAGCGTTTCCCATCAATTAAAAGTCTGAAAGGCGCGGGACGCCTCGACCAATTCTCGTACGCTCCGCAGTTTATCTTTAAATGGGGTATCAGGGTGTGGGTTTACGCGGCAGCTACCATTGTCGATTTCTCTCCTCCAATCGTGGCTATGTGATTAAGCGCTCAATCTACGCGAGACAATGCGACGTCCCACCCGGCCAATTTATCGGACACCCACGAGGATACTTCCACGTGGACGTGACTCGTGTAAAGATAAGAAATAACCGAAGGTCGGCCAGGTCGCCGAAGAGGAACCTCTTACCTACCCCACGAAGAACCTTTTCGGGCAACCAACCTTCGAGGATCGCCCAAATTTGGTTAACCTTAATCATACCGATGAACCGCTACGCCTCGTTAGAGACCTCCCCAGACAACCCCGTTGTTGCTCCCGTGTAAACGGTCGAGTACGTGCAAATGTTTCATTTATCTGCGGAATTTCGGGTTGCTACTCGTTAGCAGTGTTAGTGTTCTAACATATTTGCACAGTAACCCTTTGCACTCCTTTGTCGAGGAGTAAATGAAATGGGTTTTTATATGTATTCGGTGCCTCCATTCTTGATTTAATTTCTTATTTCTTAGTTGAAAACAAATATAAGTTCCACAAATATAAATTACAAGAAAATTTGAGAGCTATATGTTTAATATAATTAGTACACAAAATCGTTTAAAATAAGTAGCAGTCACGGAACTGTCCTTTGAAGTAAATTTCAAATATAAAAGAAAATAAATAAATAATCCATCGGCAGAATAAAAATTACCTAAATTACACAACTTGGAGTTGCAATAGATTTTCTTTCTTCACATGTTTAACCTTCTCTGTGTGCAAATGCATCCCAGGCTGACAAAACAGGAAATAAAATGTTGACGAATGGAAAATTTACAAAAATTTTCTAGGAGTCCCATCTGTGATGTTTCGAATTTTTTAAGTATTGTATACTTAGCTGTCTAAAATCAATAAAATTTCACAAATACTATAATGCAGACAGATTTTTTCTCTCAGCTTGATACAAACATGTATGTATTAACATTAGAATAGCATATTTTCAAATCCTTCTAATGTTTTTACTGTTTGAAATTACACCTACTCATTTTGTTCTCATAAATGCAGAAAATCCGCTATCTAATCGAAGTGTCTAATATAACAAGCAGCATCAATAAGTAAAAAACATAATCAAAATCTGACACTTCGAACCGCAAATAAAATTAGCAAACAAAGAGAATCAATTGCACTTTGTAACTGGTTCGGAGGTCTCGCGAAGGAGTGCTGAACCTAATTCGAATAAAATTTTATAAGAATCCAGACTGCTGGTCGAAAGTCAACATCAACTTGACGGCGAAGTCGGAGCAGAGTTTCCGAGCAGAAAAGTCCTGCGGCCGGAGTCCTAAAAACGAGATGGGGGGTGGCGAAACCACGAAGAATCTACTCGGAGCAGTTTTATTTCGTTCGGGCGGCGCGCATCTTTTCTCGGAACGCTATTACGTGTTAAGAGTTATTTTTCAGTGGTTAGGAAACATCCTGGTCTCCAACCGTAGGTAAAAATCCCCCGGACCGTACCAGTTTCGAGAAGTTTTCCAGTTACCGACTTCTCCCTTTTTGTCTTTTCGTATTTTATTTTATGCACCGGCGCGCGGCGTCCTCATCTCCCCAACTACCACGATTCCTTCGGTTTTAGCCGCTCTCCATCCTACTTTACAAAGTAAAATAGCTTTCCATTCCCGGCCTATGTTTTCATCCGATTTTTACCCTCCACGAGATATAGGTCCCGCATCTGCGTAACCTTAAGGGAGTGTTCCAGGGTAACGGGTACGAAAAATTCATGTCTTCCTTGTGTATATCGAGAATAGAACACATTTTAGAAATATAGACATTTTGGAATTGCAGATAGCTTAGAATTGCCTGAATGTTCCTTGATATCAAACAGGACACGCAATAAAATCATTAGTTTTTCGACGTCTTGACATTTTATCGACATATAAAGGTGACCTTGTGAAATACAACAAAACTAATTATTACATTGCATGCACTGGTTAATGTCCAACAACTTTTGCTGCAACATGTAGTATTTTATAATTACTGAACAATTAATTAACAGAATGTCTTCTGGGTGGAACGAAAGACGTCTTGAACGAAACAGAATCTTTTTAAAAATGGAACGTAACTATTCATTTCTCAGTTTCAACATGTAGTATTTTAGAATTGCTGAACAATTAATTAACAGAATGTCTTCTGTTACAGGATGGAACGAAACACGTCTTGAACGAAACAGAATCTTTTTAAAAATGGAACGTAACTATTCATTTCTCAGTTTCAACATGTAGTATTTTAGAATTGCTGAACAATTAATTAACAGAATATTTTCTGGAGGGTGCAATGAAAGACGTATTGAACGAAACAGAATCATTTTAAAAATGAAACATAACTATTGATTTCGATGTCTAGTTTCAACGATCACATTCTCGGATCGAGTATCTTCATCTAGAGGATACCAGGCACGAGTTCGCCTACATCGCTGGGTACAGCAGTTCTCTCGAAGAAGTTTCGAGTTAGCCGGGTTCCTTTCCATAAAGGAAGTGATCAAGAATTGAGCAGTTTTGGCTAGTCCGAGTAATTGAACTCGAACCGTAATACCGTTGAATTGCCTGGCGGAACGAGAAAAGAGAGAGAGAGGGAGAGAGAGAGAGAGAGAGAGAGAGAGAGAGAGAGAGAGAGAGAGAGAGAAAGAGAGAGGAGGTGGAAGTGGCGAAAGAGGAAGCCGAATTTTTCGGTTCTTCTATCGAAACCGGTGCTCTATAATCGTTATTCGACGCGAAGCGTTCGTTCGTTTGATTCACGGTCGAACAAGTTTGGTCCTCGATCACCGGCGGTGGCTGGACACCAAACTCAATTCGTTGGGAATGCCAATAGAAATTCGGTCCTCGGATTTCTTCGGCGAGAAATTCGTACGTGAGTCTGATTCGCGATCGTGTATATACGTGACGGCAGTACGGCTTTCGTTCCATCATTGGTGCGGTGCGGTGCAGTGGTTGAAAACACGCCACGTTCCTCCGTTAGATTCGGTTTGGCCTATTAGTGGTTTGAATAGACCGAGCTGCCGTTTGAGTAACTCTTAGCCGAGCGACCACTCTCGCGGGGCGAATCGCGAGACGGCAACTTTTAATCAAGTGGCCCGGCCGGTATACAAACTGAAAAGGCGCTAGAAAACTTTCAGCCCACCCCGGCGAACGCTCTACCTCCGGAACCACTCTAGATTGTCCGGGATCTACCAAGGAGAAATGTTTGCACAAGCCCTGGTCATTCTTGTTTGCGCAGACACTTGTCAAAACAATCACGTGGCGGACGTCTTTTGTACGACGAATATTTTGTACGCTTGGGGATCAACCCTTATGTCAATGTTCAACATTGTCCACAATACTCGGTGGAGTATTTGGCATCAAGGTCATAATTAGACTCCGGGTCTTTATGCATCTATGAAGAACGTGGTTGGGTGAAATACAGGGTGTCTCAGCTGAAGGAGGCCACCTAAATATCTCCTGTCTTTTTAATGGCACAAAAAAAATATTTTTGGCATAATTTCATAGAAGAATATCATAGAAGAACAATTGTTTTCTGTCCGGTTATTTTTTCAGTTTTTTCAAGATCATCGTTATTTTTTGTCGGGAAAACTGATTTTTTTATTCCACGTTGTTAATGACTTAAGCATATTCAAATGTATTTTTTTTGTAATTATTAATCAGTCAATCACCGTTGAAGAAAATCAGTAATCATGATTACCTTCTGTAACTTGTAATCATCAATCAGTAATTTTCAAATCATTCAATGATTAATTATATTTTATACAGATCTGTATATCTGTACGTTGAAAATTGTACAACTTGCCTTATATGTGTAGTTTTATAAAGTTTGAAATGCGAGCTGTATCAAAAGCAAATTACACTAAAGATGAATAAGTAACTCGATCTGAGGATTTTTTATATAAAAAGAATGTTCACAGTATTGTTATTGGAGAGCAAAAGTAAAGATTAAATTATAATAAAAAATGTAATCATTTCATAATTAGTAACTAATAGAGCAATTTCACGAACATTGATTACAACACCTTCTGATTCCTTTCTTATTCAATGATCATTGGATTTTATATTAATCGTAACTTTCAGTCATTAATCGAAGTACGCCCAACTCTGATTCGAACCCACCCTGTGACGCCATGGCGCAAACAACTTTCGCCAGGAAATCCGGCAAAAATCTGGAAACGGAATGGTAATGACGAAAAAGATCGGTATAATGATTTCGAGCGCGTAACAAACGAATGTCCCTTGTAACGCGTCTTGTAGTGACATAAACCTCGCGGAACGGGAAACGGAAGTTATTTACGATTCAGCCTAACGCGGCCGACAGCTTACAAATGCTAACAGAAAAACTTCCCTCGTAAAGATTTGCGAATGTTCCCCACGTGTGTAGGTATACTACTCGTACGCCAGCTTTCCAATTTCCTCGTTCTGCCGAGGTTACCATTAGGCGCGTAAAATCCACTCTGCGAAAGTTTCGACGCCTAATAAAAAGTTGCGAACGTGGGTGGCTGTCGACAGAACGGGGAACGGTATGCGAGTTGGGAATCATAGATCGTAAACACCGATTTATTCATGCGAGAGGAGCAAACAAATTCGATGACACCGCGGCGCAACGCACACACACTAACTCCTACGGGCAGATCGTGCCGCTTTCTAAGCTGCGGAACTTTATCTAAATCGACAGGACGATATCGGGTGGTCCGTTGTCTTCCGATCGATTCAACCTCGAACGCGCTTAGGCGATTTCGATACTTTCTACCGGAGCCCAGATGTACTATCTTCGACGGCGTGTTGCCGAGCCCGGCCGCGCTATAACAATCCCTACACGGACGATAAGAATATGATAAGGTGAAGCTTTTTTATTGAATAATAAAATGCACGGCGAGATTTTCTGATTTCCACGAGATACCGACGGTACCGTTCGTGGAACCCTGTGGAAGGATCGGGAAAACTGATTTTCTCTTTTTAGCCGATCTACGCAACAGTTTCGCAGGGCGCTCTCAAAAAGACAATAACTTTTTTGATATTGAACTTTTTCGAGAAGCTAGAGCAATTGCTTTACCACATGATGTGAAAAGAAATTTTTTCGAAAATTGCAATTGGTCGGAATTGTACAGTAAATAATAAAAGTTGCATTTTACATTTTCTTTATGTGGGCCTATAGTGAAAATTTAAAAATTATGTTTTGTAGATCTGTGTCAATTAATGTATTATTTGCAACATAATCTCTTCCGTGAGATTCAAATTGCATTAATAAAAAAACTTGATTATTTCTCGCTTTACAAGGTTCACGGAATTCTATTGTTTAACCATGTGGCAACCATAAATATTTTCGAAGCGGCAGCGGTTGAAATAAATTTTTATACTGATGCTATACATTGATGTGTTAGTTTCTAAGACGTGTCGACTCTCAGAGAGTTTGTTTTTATAAGACCGTAAGGAATTGTTGGAGGAATTATAGTAAATTGGTACCCGGTTGCTCGAACGAGAGTTGATTGTATTAGATAACTCTAACAGGCACCTTCCTACTTTTTTCTACCATAATCTATGGTGCTCTTTCGATCCAATAGATCTTATCTTAATAGATTTCTCAAGTGCTTTTTATTTAATTGTGCACATATTCTCCTCTTTTTTTAGAACTGCTCTAAAAATGAACAGAATACACTCTCTAAAATGAGAAATTACAAAAATTGACAACGCGTGTGGACATTGACGTAAGCTATTTTTTTTATCAGTAAACATTACAATTTTTCTGAATAAATTTTCTTGGAGATTTTCTAACGATTGTACGATCAATCTACAGGCTAACTTAAATTTAAATTTTATTTCCATCAAAAAGACGATTACAGTAAAGCCTTGATCTAAGCAAACGGAAACTGTACTATCTAAGAAAAACAAATGTTCACAAGTAATTCTTACAACTGTCCGACAGCGAATAGTAGATTGTTAGAACAAGAACAATTTGCAATCTACCGATTCAATGCTCGCACACCGAAACAGAATTCTTTCTCGATTCGAAGAACAAGAAACGTTGATAACGTTAAACAGAATTAATTGCAGCTAACAGAGCAGCGCCTAAATGGCACGCAGGCACGCGAACTTCAATCAATTGCTCCGATAGAACGAGATATCAAGAATTCCAGACATATTCCGTGGCAATGTTAGCACCGCCATTCACTAAATCAATCTACTTAATGAGAAGCGATGGCCGTAAAACGATCATTGATTCTGTTTCATTCAGGGATCAAATTCGACGACGGAGTAATCTGGATAAGAATAATTTCAGCAACCGTTGCAGTTTCTGGCAAGAGGAGCCGTAAAACACTGACCTCGAGAAGAACTGATTGTGTGCACCACTTTGTTTTTAATTTATTATTATTTTTCATATTAAAAACGATAATGAATATTAAAAATGAATATTTTGTAACCATAGAATCGAAAAAATATGTTATATTGTTAAATGGAACAATTTGTCTTGTAATTCGAATTCGTGCAAAATAAAAATTGTTTGCATCAAGACACAAGAAATAGGAATGTGTTTCTGTCTAAATAGTTCGAATAAATTGTAAATGGTGCATCGATATTAAAGTTCTTATATTTCCACCGTTTGCATAAATGCATAAAATCCTCAGTCAACCGCAGTAAACGAATAAAATTGGTAGCCTAATCATCATCAATTAGAACCGGAAGAAAAATCCACGGAGTGTCACGGGACTTTCTTTGAAATGGCCGGCAAGAAGTCCGTCTCGCAGGTGTTAGTTAAGAAATTAATGTCAAATGGGAACACGTATCCGAGGATACCAGTGGATAAATGGAACACGGAACATATTTACCTTTATTTGTTCAAGATCTGTCCGTTGCATTAGAGTTAACGCGAAATTACGGTCGCGTGCATTCTTCGGATCTTACAAATTTTCTCTAATTGCACCGTGCAAGCCGGGGTACGTATTCGCACGGTGTTATTACGACGGCGAGTGCGAGAAAATAATTGTAAGGGGGCAGTACGGAGGAGACGGAAAGTTGCTCTACGTATATACGTAATAACCGTGCCGCGAGTTCTAGAGCAATTCCCCAGAACGGAGCACAGGTTAGTGTTTCCTTGAACATGCTATCTTCGTCGCCGACCGTTGAACATCCCCGATAATAATGTGCCAACATTCGGTTTTCTCTGTAATTTCGCCGAACCATTACGGACCACCTGGCCCGATAGTCGCTATCGATAGTTCCAATTTCTGCCACACAGATATTCGAATCTCGACAACGATTCTGCGCTCGCATCCACGCCTCTCCTAAGAACCTCCGTTACCAATAACCTTCTTCGCCAACTGATGTCAACGTTTCGCCCACCAGCTGATTGCCCTCGCATTGCCTGATATCGCTCCTTTAACCTTTAGCACACGAGTGGTGATCCAGAATCGCCACTAAAAATTGCTGTATCACTATTCAAAATATTGTTTACATTATTAAATGTGTCGGTATCTAATCAATTACTAAACATTTAGATATTGTATGAGGTATTCCATCCATTTCGTATCCATAAAATTTGAAAAATTATAGGGAATGGAAATATCGTATTCTAGGTTGGAAGAAATGTTTAATTTTCGAATTAAAATAACTCCGAGTGCAAAGGGTTAAGTATTGTATGAGGTATTATATCAATTTCATATCTACAAAAATTATTCTTGGTCGGAAGAAATGTTTAATTTTCGAGTTAAAATAGCTCCGAATGTAAAAGGTTAAATATGAACCTCCAGAGGCCTGGCATTTTTCCAGTGAAAATCTGAATTTTCTTTACGAAGAATTTATATAATATTTGTATCATGCACAAGACGAACGTCACAAATTGAAAAATACAAATTTCACAGGAGAGCGCTTCAAAGACTTTGATAGCTCAAGCAGCTCTGACTGCAAGTAAAAACAAATAAAACCTAATAATTATATTTTCAAAAAACTTAAAAAATCGATACGTATTTAAAAATTCCCAGAAAATCTTTTTAACCCATGAAATATTTCGTTGAATAAATTTTTGAAGAACGACAGGCAGTTTTTTGGTAAAATAGTAACATTATCTTTATGGATTGTATACTTACATCAATCTTTATCGTAAATAATAGAAAATTTCTAAATAAACATTCAGTGTGAAGAAGTGTTACCATAAATATCCACAGTCCTAACAAATTGGTTCACAAAAATGTTTACTTTTAAGTTTACAGCGGAAGACACACTAAAAAGTTTCATTAATTATGTACGTTTTTTAGTAATTATATGAACAGAATTGTTATTTACGAAGATACAAGACGAACAACCGCTCTGAAGGTTCTCAAAAAATCATAGTGATTGCAGTAACTGCTTCCATATACCACAGAGATTAATTGTTGAAGATGCTAGCCAACCCAATCGAACACATGTCGAACACGGTCCGTCGAAAATCAGTGTGCTCGTGTCGCGTCATCGGCGCGCACATTCCTAGCAAATTGAATTCTCATGTTCCCTCGTCGAAACGTTGCATAAAGGGAGATCCTGCATCGTAACGATCGACGCATGCATCGGTATCAATGGGACATTCGTGCCTATCAGCTCTGCGGATAGTGAATGGCATTAAAAACTGGTAACGTAAGACGTTGAAGAGGAAAGTTGAGCCTCGGCGACACGCAATTTTCGAATTGCGAAAGTTCTCACGCCTTGGGAAGAGTTTTGTACGAATAATGTAATTCCCAGGGGAAACAAAGGTCGTTAAATGGAGGCCAGGGTGGGGAGAAAGAGGCGTCGATAAAGAGATGGAGAAAGGCCGCCAGCGCGCGGGACGAAAGAAAAATTGCGTGACGAGTGAGGATGAAGAGAAGAGCAGAAAAGAGAAGGCGGCGCGGAGTGTGACGGATTGCCAATCTAGCGAGACAACGTTGAAGACGACGTTGAAGATGTTGAAGACGTTGAAGACGTTCAACATATTCAACACGTTTACTAAGTTCATCGGCTAGTATAGTGTGTCAAGTACGAATAATCGCTGAATTGTGGATTTGACGCATTTATGATAAAAATGAGTTGATATAATTTAAAACAGTAAGGACATTAGAAGTATTTGACAACACTATTGTATTATTTTCAAATGTTACACATATCTAAAAAGTACACAACCTTCTATTTCACTCCAGTTTGTTGCAATTCAGGTACACGATGTTAAATTTATTTTGCATTAACATTAAAGAATAATTCCATTCTATATGATATTTCATTTTACGGATATGAAATTGATGTAATTCCTCGTACAATACTTAAATGTGTAGTAATTGATTAAATACCAACATATTTAATAATGTAAACAATATTGTGAATAATGCTACAGCAATTTTTAATGGTGACTCTGAGCCACCCCTCGAAGTATTTAAAAATTGTATTCTTTTCAGATATTAAACACAAACGAAAAGTGCGAAAAGTAAAATGTTCATTTTGCATCAAGATTAAAAATTAAACCAAGTGAATTAGTTTGGAAGTATTGGCTCATATCGATGCATACGGCCGGATGAAATCGAAAATGTCCGAAATATTCGGTGCTTTATCAGTCAAATACGACGCTGAAATTTGATAACCCTCTGCATCGGAGCGCCGTCGAAGCGTCTCGGTCGGATTGTCCTCGACATTCCTTATTCCCGAGGTATGCGAAAACTTGTTTTCCCATAAATTCATAGAATCGCGATATGGGTCTGTGCATCACCGGGGACTCGGTTTTCTGTCGACGCGGTTTCTGCCGGTGCGCCGAAAAAGGGGGTGGAAAAGTGATAAGAGGTCGGAGAGGCGTCGCAGTTTGGATGTCGTTAGCCGGCGAAGTTGGCTGGAACGGGCTGGCGAGTCGAGTCGGGACAGTGTGGTGCCGAGTCAACGACAATAACAACAATAAACGGAGACACCGTGTTGCGGTGTCGTTTGGGGAGGAAAGATCGTTCGGGCTCCATCCCGAAATAAACGGCGACCGCATACCCGCGTGGAAGAGCATGCGCAGAGATTCGCCATCCACCGATTTACCCTTTCTCTTTTCTCCTTGTCCCGCCGATCCCTGGCTTCTTGCTCCGCTTCTGTTCTTTATTTTTGCGCACCTTAAACTGTCTTCTTCTCCCGTCCCTCTCTTATCGACGAAGACGAGCGGCTTGCCACGGCTCGAGAGACCGTTCCCGTTCCTTTCTTCGTTACCCTTTGTGGCAGCGCGCGATTTGCAAAGCGAAAAAGCGACAAAAGATTCTACGCGGATACACGTTCGGAACCAGTTCGAGGATCAACGAGGTCACCGGCACCTTTGGCCAGGATTCCCTTAAATGGCCTCCGGTTGGCATCGCCTTTTAGAAACCCCGCTCTCGATGGAACTTGTCTCGTCGTCGCCGCGACACGGCTTTCCTGTCGTTTCGAATCCCGCAGACGTCTCACGCTGTCACCGATCGACGATCCACGGTTTCTCCGAAAAGTATTAGCACACATTAACGTGCAACTTCTCCTGTAACTGGTCCCGACGATCGATTTCTCTTCTATTCTATTTTGGAAAAGTGCAGAACCTCGGAAATGCTCTCCAAAAATTTTATACCGAAATTCCTTGAAATGGCTAAGTTGTGTGACAAGTAGTAAAAGTATTCTATCTTTTATAAATATAGAACCTCAAAAATTATATTTTTAAAATTCTTAAACCTTCTCTCTGTGTGTAGGATGCAAATGCACCCCAAGCTGACGAAAACGGAAATAAAAGGTTGACGAATGGAAAATTTCAAAAAATTTCCTAGGAATCATATCTGTTTCAAACGTTTCAAGTACACTTATCTTTTAAAGATCAATGAAATTTCACAAATACATATGTATGTAGCATGTGCAACTTTTCTTCCGAGTCCCTCGCTAATTGTTTGATGACGAACAATTCCCATGCTCACCCTCCCTGAAGTTGACCAATTTAGAATTCCAGTTAATTTCATTGCTTTTTCCTTGGAGATCCCAATCTTTGAAATAATGAACACGAATGATACGGTGCATGGGTGCTCTCGCGTGAAAATGTAGCCACATTGTTGGAAAATTGCGCGCTCCGCAAATTGCTCTCACTCGAACTGGAAACTTTTATTAACATACTGTTGCATTTTACCATAAATTACAGATGATAATTTGATTCTTAAGAAATGTGTGCGCAGAAGTTCGAAATGCTGTTGAAGATGATCGACGCGTTTGACAGTGGGAGTCATCTGCGTGATAACTTCTGGAACTGGAAAGCAGCTGCATGATTTATTACGTGTCACGTTCGTCCTATTTGAGGCAGTCTTCTACTTCGCAAAGTAAAAGTCAAAATGGAGAATAGGTCACCGTACATTTTAACATTCAACTAACGTGGTTAAACTAGGCAACATGTTGGCAGAAAAATTGTTGCTGTAAATGCGATAGCTTCCGTGTAATCGTTCGTCAAAGATAAATTGTTACTATCGACCCCTACCTCGACTAACACTTTGATAAAACCAGAAGCAGACGAATGTACATACACAGAGAAAGGTGAAATATGTACGTTCGTCGAGTCTTTGGAGGAATTTCGCACGCGCCGTTCTAAAAATTCGCTTCTAGACTAGAAGACCCCGTTAATTACAGCGTCTCGCGCTGTTATCCAGTAGTTTAAGTCGAATATACTCGGACTGAGGATAAGCGGCGTCGCGGGGCACATCATTTTTCATTCGAGAAGCATTACACGCGCCATCAAAAGAAAACATCGCACAAAAGACGACGGGGAGGAGAGATTCGGCAAAGGAGGGTAAGCCTTTTTGAAAAGCGTCGCGGAGAGACTAGCCTAACGAGCCGAGGGCGCCAGTAATAAATATACGGGAATCGAGCATAATTCGCGGAGGACGTTTCAAGATGGAGAGAAACCGCGACGCGGTTTAACCCCGGAAAGATCGAGCCACGAGCCGTTACGTGAAAGACCTGGAGGGAGGGCAACTCGCCTAAGTTTATTATACTTCTGCTCAAAAGATCCCTTTTTATGGCCGTTGGGGACCTCTTTATACTGATGTTCACGTAGGATTACATGAGATTACATCATTCTTGGTTGCAAATGTCCGGTTTTTAATAGTGATCTTAGATTGACATTTTATTTTTTTAACATTGTTTTGAAATAAAACCTAACCCGGCCCCCGGTCCCATACACAGTCAAATAAAAAGAAAAGAAATTTTACAGGAGAGCCATTTGAAAATTACCTAAAATAGCCAATTTATTTTATTGTATATCACCCACTTAGAAATGTAAAATAATCTCTTGTTATTTAGATACAGGGTTAATTGTTGTGTACATTAGTTACAAAGTACACCACAATTTACATATTCATTATTATACTGTCTTTAGAAATATATTTTCAGTTGCATCACACTTTTCTTACGAATGAACGATATCTCAAGATTTTAAATCATTTCAATTTTCTTTTAGTATAATAAAGCTAATTTTCACAACAAAATACATGCAATAATGTCAAGATTTTTCAATATCGTTAAGTGTTAGATTGGCAAACCTCGCCAACAGCATAAAATAAAATTGGCAATTTCATTGTCAAAATAATTGTCGTGTGCATTAGTTACAAAGTACGCCACAATCTACATATTTATTATTATACTTTTTCTAGAAATATATTTTGAGTTGTGTCACTTTTCTTACGAATGAACAGTTTATTTCGTTTTCGACGTATCGAGAACAACTGGTAGGGGTAGTGAATCTCGACGAAAAATATTCCCCTACCGATTGGGAGAGAGTATGTACCGTGCAAGTAAAAAATGGTGGACTTTGGCAAAGTTGTGGACCAGAATATCCGCTTGAAGCGTCGGCGAATCCTCGACCGAGAATACCCGCGAATCGCGGAAGCACCTGTGCACCAAAGAAAACGTGTCCACGGAGTCGCGGAACGAGATCGTGAACCCGTGGTTACGCGTGTGCGTGGCACTCTCTCTCGGTGCGTACGACGAGGTGAGAGAGAGGGGGTGCGGGAAGCACGTGTACGTAGAGTACGCTCGCACGTGTGCGTGGAGTACACTCGTGCGTGCGCGTAGACGGCATGGCAGGGAGAGTGCGTGGTGCACTCTCGAGACACCGTGTTTCACGGCAGACCGCGTGGCAGCTCCTGGATTTATTTATACGTCTCGCGTACCTAGCTACATACGAACGAGCCAGTGGTACGGCTGGTTCTCGTTCGGATAAACACCCCGCACGCTCCCGCGCCAACTATCGCTTGTATTTATGGACGTCCGAGCAACCTTTCGATTCGGACAAGTAACGCGCGAATTGAAATTTATGCTCACCCCCGATCACCGCCGCGCCGACCTGCCTAACCGTGTCCTTACACCACCGTGCAGTAGGGTATTCGCCTTCAAAAGCTAGTCAAAAGTCGAAATTTTCTTTTATTTGTCCTCTCCATTATTGATAAAAATATATTAAAAAAACTTGTTAAAAACCACGCTTATATTAAAATGCACTAAAATGGAGAAAATAATTTTTTTATACATTATAGTGACTATAAATAAAAGCGTGGAGCGCTAAACTATATTGACGTAATCTTCGTGGGCGCTCCACGCTTTTATTTATAGTCACTGATGTCTAAAAAAATAATTTTCTCCTTTTTCGCGCATTTTATTATAAACGCTGTTTTTAAAAAGTTTTTTTTTTATATATTTTTTTATTTTTTAAATGGAACGCAAGATATAGTAATACTGGTATGAAACAGTAAGATATAGAAACGCAAGATATGGAAATAAGCGAGAAAGAACGGGGGGATGACTCCGAGAGACGACGTCTCTTGATGGAATCCGAAATTGTCCGAAATGAAACTGAATGAACGGAACAGCGCACTGACTGACCTCCTTCGGTGCGAAATGGGTCAGTGGAGTGGGGATGAGTCGGAGTGGAAACGCGTAGCGGAGTAGGGAGCGCTGGCGCGCGGAGTGGGGATCGCTGAACGCGATCACGTACTATCAACTGTCGCGCGACAAGATGTGACGGTTAATATTAAAATCTTTTTTTTCTCCTGAACGCACATTTTTTTTCAAATTAGTTTTTTAATATTGCATTGCCATCCAGTTCTGAGCTATGTTTAAAGTTTCAAGTCTCTAGCTCATCGGGAAGTGGTTTAAAATTCGATTACAAGATTTGACGCATACAACAACAACGAGAACTCGGCAAGCTAATATAAGCGTGGTCATAATTATGAAGTTGCTTACATGAAAATTTCTTTGTCCAAGCACATATTGTCACCAAAATTGCATAAAATGTAAATAAATGGAGCCTTGTCATTCTTATAAGCTAAAACATTCTAATCGCTTTTAGTGCTCGGTAGGTTTAGTGGTAACATCTAGGGTTATGAGCTGACAGCGGATCTCTATGCAAAATAAAAATTTTCTATCTGACTTGCAACCAACTGGGGTGAAATAGAAAACCATTTTCTTTCTTAATATGTTTAATAGCTCGAAAATAATATAACAGTGGTTTTAAATTCTTCTAATGTTTTTACTGTTTTAAATTACACCTACTCATTTTTCTCAAGGATTCATGCTCGAAACAAGGACCCATGCGCGAAACTCCGCAAAGTCGAAGATCCATGCCAGAGATCGCCAAGGACTCGTACTCAAGACTCCTTGGACGCAAGACCCTTCAGATCAGAAGAGGTACACCCGAGGTCTCCAGGAGCCATGGGCCCAAGATCGTGATCTCCTAAACGCAAGAACCTGAGGTCGGTTAGGGTCTCGGCATCTCGAACATATGAAATGTGGAGCTTAGATCCTCGGATTCGAACAGTCTCCAGCTTGTGCGTCTAGGTCCAGTGGTTCTCAGGCTTGAGATCTTCGATTGGGACACAGTGTTCCGTGGTCCAAAAAAATTCAGGCATGAACCAAACTATAGTCTTTAAATATTAAGAGCTTCAAGGCAAAATTAAGCTCGAATCTTGAATGAATTTTGGACTTGAATCCCTTCGTCTTTGATCGCCCTGATTCAAGTCTTCTGCACCTTCGTTGGCCTGATTCAAAGCTCTAAGTTCTAGATCGGTTTTGTTCAAGTTCCTCAGGTCTGGTACGGTTTGGATTCTTCGGTTCTGAATTGGTCTAATTTGAGCGTCCCAGACCTGGGATGATCCTCCGCATGGATACGCGCAGTGGTAGTGCTCAAACAAATGCCTAGGATAACTCGATTCGACTTCCTCGGTATTGAGTTCATCCAATTTTAGTGTACCGAAATCTGCGATATTCCCATTCAAGTCAAGCATGCTTCACGTTCATTCAAATTTATTGTCTCTCGATTGACGTTACTTGCAGTGGCAAGATTAGAATCTCCCAGCTCTAGTAAGTTAAATCAAATAAAATTTATTGAATGGGTAGACCTGGATAGGGTTCCACCATGAAACGAAATAGCATCTTTAAACAATCTATTTTCATTGAAGACGAACAATCCGCAAAAGGTGAGAAGTTGAAAATTGTCAATAGTCCATTTCCTAATAAATAGACTAGAAGAATTTTAAGAAAATTCTTATTTTCTGTGATAGTAGTCTTTTCAGATGAGAAATAAATTAAAATCGTACTAAATTCCGTAGAATTTTATACTCTGGCATTTTTTGAAACTTTAGAAGCCATAATTGCATAAAGATCCGCGGTCCAGTAATAAAGCAGGGGAAATAAAATCGTAAAAAGTTCACAATTCCCTGGTAACTCCAATCAGAGTTTCGTAAACATTTTTGCAAAAGCGAAATAAATCTAACGTCATTACGAAGTTTTTCACTCAACACCTCAGCACCTTCGCGAAAAGAAATGAACTTTCTATGTCGCCGCTAAATCATTCGCGAACTGTTTCGTTTTGCAACAGGAAGTCGCAACAACATCGAGACAATAATCTCTTAGATCGATCTCGCCCCGTCATTTTTACCCCAATCAGTTCTCCGAATCCACGAAACCTCCAGCATAATCGCAGCCTCTTATATAACCGTTGTGCAACAACGTGCACATGTAAGACCGAAAGAATTCGGTACACCAAAGAGAGGTTCATGTTGCCGTAATTTCGTGACTGTCTGCTGCGCGACAGACTGCATGGCATGCATCTCTTGAATTCGCTTCTAACGCGGGCAAAATTCTTCATGTTTCGCACTGCTTCGGGAGGCTTTGTGAAATAACTTCACGGCGAAACACTCGCTTCTTTTCGAACAGCTCTTTAATGAGATTTTGCACGTTCGTGGGCAAAAATGTTGGTACAAATTTCACGGCAACAAATAGTAGAACTACATGATCTAAGAAACAGCACGGACCCGGGCGTTTTTCTTCGATCAACGCTTTATTGTACCTAAAAATTTGATGTACCGAGGAACGTTGATTTCTTCTATAAATTAATCAATAAAATAAATTAGTTTCTCGTTGCAGAGGATGTCTACGAACGAATGGAAATTTTCTTGAAGAACGGGAGTGGTGAATTTTTTTAGATAAAAATGACAAGATTGATTTTATTTAGACTTGGTGCGGCTCTTATTGTAATATGTGCTCTACTAAAGACATCTACAATAATTTCTTATGAAATTACTTTTATTAGTTCAATAATTGTAAAATCAAAAATCTGGAACCGTAGGTTTAGTGTTAATGGGACATTTGCGGAAGTCATGGACTCGTTAACGGTGTTTTTTGGTACGGAGATCGCAGAGGCGTTCGAAGCAGCGTCATTTCCGGTGATAAAGCAAGGGGGGACGAAGTCGAATTCGATGGCTCGCTATCGACACCCATGGTCGGAACATTGTGAACGAAATTCAGAAAGATCCACGTATGTATTCCGAGCGGAGCGGCATCTCTCGTCCCTCGCGCGCGCGCGCGCGGAGTAAATCTTATGCGGTGCACATGCATGCGTAGGTATGCAGGGCTCGGTTGCACCGTTCACGAACACAAACGCGAAAATCGAGCCGGTGGTGGAAGGAAAGGCCTCTCACACGACTGATATATTTCCTTTTCTCTTGGCCACGGCTGCAAACAGCTACATACACCGGGCCGCACCGTTTATTCCGAGAGACCCGAGACTAAACCGAACTCGAACCACTAAAACTATTTTGTATCCCATAAGTATGTACCCCGGCGTTTCTGAGGTTACGTCGGAAAACCTAGCGACGCCCTTTTCAACGGTGGATCTAGTATTATTGCAATCAATCGCCGTGTCCACGGGACACTCGCTCGAACCGCTTAAGATTTTGTTTCATTTTCACAGTTCTTGAATTATTTTACGATATACATATTGCTTTATATTTACTGTGGAGTGCTGTTGCAATATACTATATTGTGCTCAGAAGAGTTATGAGATTTTTTATTTATCATTAAGAATAATGTATTAGATGAACTTCTTTATACACGGATGAAGTGCAATAAAAAAATAGAAGAAAATTGTTCTACTCGGCGAATAAATTATACGATTCAGGACGAGGAGATCCGAGTGATTGATGATCCGAGTTTTAAGTATATAAATCATTTTTTGCCCTTGCACTTGCACGGCTAAAAACTGACAATATGATTACAGAGAGTCCTACAATGATGAGTAATCCCCGTGGGTCACGTACGGTTTAACAATTATACATTCTAAAGTAAAGTAATCAATCTAAGATCTTTATTTGAGAGTCCGTCTCACACACACATCACGACCATAAAACAATCCGGAACTCTAATATCATATTTCCAAAAAAATTATTCATTACGCGCACCGTTATCGCATCTTGTATATTGTATCACAAAAACTGTTACAAGCTATTAAATGCTTCGATGGCTGAATTTAGTCAACGCGACAGCGACTTCCGTTGGCATAATTTCCCCACAATTGCCATCGTCCCCGTAAAATTGCACAACTGACTCCGTTCGTTGCGAGAACACTCGAGTTTCGAAGAAGAGAAGATTTTCCAAACGGGCTACCTACAAGCAACACACAAAGGTGAAAAAGCAACCATAGAGGAGGAGATGCGAGTGGGAGTACGAGAGGGGGGGAGAGCAAGAGAGAAAGAGAGATGGAGAGAACCATTCATCTCGGAGGTCGCGACGACTCCCATTCATGCAAAGCGCGTCGGCCTCGCATCGGGAGGAAGAGTGATCGTTGCACAAGCGTCGGCGGAAGAAGACTCGCAGAGCCAGAGAATAACACCGGCGTAGCTCCGAAACGTGCCGTGAAGAAAGAAAAAAAGGCGAGGAGGGCATCAAGGAATGAAAGCGATCCGTCACGCGGATACCGTTTTGATTTTGGCCAAAGGAAGTTCTTCCCGATCCCGCATGCTTACCAGTCACAGTCAACGGGACACATTAGACTCCGTCCGCCATCATGGATAGCGAATTGCCCATCTACGCCAACCAACAAAATTACAAACCCCTAATACATAACACGCGCTCCTCAGAAATAGTTGCATAAAAGATCCTAGAACATCTTCTCTTACAATATCGCATTTTTATGGAATACGTCTCACGACACGGACAGAAAGAAATCAATCGAAATGGGTAACTAAGTATATTTTTTATAATTTACAATCATTCATTTTTTAAATTGTATTTTTTAAGGGTATTCTGTTCGACAGATTTTTTAAAGCTGTCAATCGAGAGCACTGCCAACAAAACCGGTGAAAAAGTTTCGAATCGGCAGAAAGAACATCGGTTCTACAATTCCACGCTGTTGGCAGCATATGCGGTGGACCTAGTGGAAATTCTCGCGTGAAAACAAAAAAAAATAGTGTTTATTTACACGCGTGACGCGCGACCTGTAAATTAGAGCGGCGAACAATTTTCAGCCCGAGCGAAGTGTAAACGCGCGTTAATTGTTGTCCGCGAAGTCGTTGGCGCGCAGTTTCCCGTGTAACTCGAAGGATAAACGTTGCAGCGCACCGTTAACCGAGTTTACCACTGTGATCGAGTGGTCGTTTCGTGCTCGCGAATCGTTCGTTCGACTCTGCGAGTACATTACGACAGATCGCCCAATTGCAGAAAAATCATTCCGGTGGCCATTTTTTCATTTCAAAGTTGCAAGTCTTCGAAAAATGCGTGAATTCAAGCCGTTGTTACATTGACGCACATTTCAGTTGAGTACAATAAAGCCTTGATCTAAGAAAACGGGGACTGTACGATCTAAGAAAAAAGTATACCACCTCCGCTGGAGGATACTTCTAATTAATTAAATTATAGGACTTTCGCCAACTTATTTGTAGAATATTTCTGATTAAAATGACGCTAAACATGATAATATAATTTGAATTGTATTTAGCCGGCCAGCGCGATAGTGGGGGTAGCCGATTCAACGTCAGCTGCTCTCGGAGCACGAGTTTCCCGGGCCTGGTTTGATTGACGGTATATGAAATTATGGAAATTAGCTAAATAACTAGAAAGTTCTCATTTTCACAAGAAATATTACTTGCATTCGAATTGAACGTTTCAAATTAAATATAAACACACGTGAGACATTAAATGTTTCGTTCACCGTGCTGCCAGCTTTGTTTCTTTAGTCTCCGACACTTTGAATAATGGCAAGAGATCGAAATTTCGGTAGTCTCGCCGTAAATTCTGAACGTTCTTTCGACCGGCACTTTGCAGAACGCAAAAACAGCTGCGCGGGTAGCAGATGTATCGCTGCTCAAGGGAGGGTTCGCAATTAAGTGCCTGCGGCGCGGGAGTTAAATGTAGCAGAAGGAAAATCAGTGAAATTTTTCCGGTGGAAATTGAAAAGAACATTTTAAAAGAAAACGCCGCGGGTGAAGAAACGGGAAGAGAGAGAAAAAGGGGGAAAAAGAAGGAAGCCGAACACTCGTGCAGAATAATTGCGCGGTGGTAGTGAGGTCGGTAGCTTTTTAGGAGAAATCAACAAGCGGCCACGTACGGGTTAAAGTTTTTGAAAGTTCCCGACGGGGGTGGGAAGAGGGCTCGTGTGCTTTTTGCGGGGAACGACAACAACAACCTCGCCAGACGATGCTAGCCGCCGAGGAAGCCCTCGAAATCACGACAAGAAGTGTCCAATTTAAAATGTAAATTGCGCCGGATATTTGGCATATCGCGGTGCGCGCTGCGGAATGGCCGTGAAATTAAAATGTAATTTAATTCGAGCTCCCTCCCTGCTCCCTCCCACTGCTCTTCTTCCATGCCTCTCTCCTTCTTCCCTTCTTTTTACTCTTCGCTTCTTGCTCTCCCCTCTCTTTCGCACTATCACATTGCTTTCCAAAAATGATCCAACACTCGTTAAATAAATTCTTTCTTAGCTTTCTTCGCCAACAGAAAGGACAGTTATCATTAGACTTGCGGATTTTATGCATTTATGACAAAACTGAATAGGTAACGGTATATAAGAATACATAATTCGAAACAGTAAGCAGATTAAATGAGTTTAACAGTGTCGATACACTATTTTTAACATATAGAAATGGTTAATAAGAAAAGGAAATTGTTATTTGGCTTCTAGAAATCGTAATTGATGTGTAAACATTTTATATAAAGTCCAGTTGTTATCAAAATGCTTCACTGTTTGTTTCGAATTTGTTTTCGAAACTCTGTTTCGAGCCATCAGCTACAACACTGCTTTCAAAAAATACTCCAACATTTCTCTCACAAATAATAAATTCTCTGTCAGCTGACAGTAACGCACTATCTTCGCAGTTACAAGATTTTATTATATACAATGTATTTCTTCCAGAGATTGTCAAGAAAATGTGACAATGTGCTAGATTACTGGCAGAAGTACGTGCATATGATTTTAAGAAGTGTAGAAACAGAAAGGAAATAAAAGAAAAATATTTTCGAACTTTATCACGTTGATTGTGTCGAACGAAGCGTTTCGCAAGCGCTGCACCAAATCTGCAGCAATGCGAATTCCGCACTCCTCCGTCCGTAGCAATTTGGACGCGAGCTCTTTCTTGAAAAACCATGAAATACTACAGTTGGCAACGGATCAAAAAAGTTGTAATCATTACGGCCATTTTTTCCGCGCGCATTAACACTCGCGTCGCGACGAATGCGTTCGTTTCGCTATATCTATGATCGAGCGTGTATCTTGCCAACAGTAGTATTTCATGGTTTTTCGAGGACAGAGAACAGAGGGAGAGAGAGAGAAAGAGAGTTCGCAACCAAATACAGTAAATCCTTGATCTAAGAGAACAAAAACCGTAGGATCTACGAGAAACGAATATCCTCTCAGAGTCGCCACTAAAAATTGCTGTACCATTATTCACAATATTGTTTACATTATTAAGTATGTTGGTATCAAATCAATTACTACCCATTTAAGTATTGTATGAGGTATTATGTCAATTTCATATCCATTAAATGAAAAAAATCACATACAATGGAATTATTCTAGGAAGAAATGTTTGATTTTAAAGTTAACACGTATTTACACAGTCACAGAAAATAGTAGAATTGCACGATCTAAGAACAAGCACGGACCCGAGGGTTTTTCGAACGTTTACTGTAGTCAGCTATAGTGGGGCACGTATACCATTCGGAACGGAAGGCGTTCAACCCGCTGTACGACATCTCTATCGATTCTTCGGGCTTCGAAATGGCGATTCGACTTTTCTTCGCGAACAGATCTCGCGAATTATCCTTCCCACGATGCAAAACTACATTATCCAGTCGGACGCGAAACACTATGATTCCTTACGGCTCCATCCGTCACGCGAGTAGCTAAGAAAACCAGCTTTAGCCGAGGGAGGCTCGTCGTTTCCGCCTATACCGCCGTTAACGTCCCTTCCCTACCTAAAGGAATGCTCTTTTATTTCCAGACAAAATTTACGTTATTCCGTCCGCAACGCGTTGACAGCCCCGCGCGACTAACATCCATAAAACTTCCTCTAACTTTGGCTGATCGTTTTCTTTTTTTCGTTCAGTCTAAAACGATTCCGCGTGATTAATGGTTCATGGTAAAATCAAAAAAAGATTTTATAGATTAAATTTTATGTATCAGAAACGTTCATGTGTACACGTTATTTGGAAAATATAAATTCATGCAATGACCAATGTATAAACATGTCGCATTGAAAATTCTATTAATATGTATAGTGGACGTATATTGTAGATATAAAATATGTACTTTGACGTGTGATATACTGTGATTGTATAATGTGCTGGCTAGTGACCTAGATGTTGACGCGATCCTCATCAATGAACAATATACAAGCAATATTAAACATGTCATGAAATTCATCAAAGCGTAATCTCAAGTATCTCATTGAATAATTGATTCGAGTTCCATTGAGTTTAATTGATTTGAGCTTCTTCATCGAACTAAGAATGTTAGCCTAGATGTTTCGATGCGACCCTTCTAAATAAACAATATATAAAAATATTGAATATATTATGAAATTTATCAAAGACGTTTTCCATCGAACTAAAAATATAGGTCCCACCGTTTGAATAAGTTTCAACTATGTTCAATTATAGTTATTTAGTGGCAACAGCCGTAGAAACCCGCTGCGCCAAGTAATGTTCGATAATGAAACGATCAAATTCTGTTTAAGCTGCTTAACGAAATAATAATTGGCGAAGAGGAGATGTAAGCACAAATCTCCGCTTCTACGGACACCATAAGCACTCGTGACGGTATCACCATAGCAACCATTTAATTGGAAAAGGATCCCCGTAATAAAATCGTCGAGTGTTTCTCTCGGTACAATGCGGAGCAAAACCAACCCGTCGTTTCGCGTAATTGTTCACAGAAGGGCGCGACGAAATTCAAGCTAAGCCTCTTCACCGTCTTCTTCTTCTTTGACTGTAATAATTTTAGGTTGGGAGGTCGACGAATTCCGCGCTGATCCTGCTTATAATCTCCATCGGACCCTCCTAATTCAATTTGTACTCGACCGGAAGATACTTGTCAAATCCGGGGAGACGCGGCATTCAAATCGCGTACCATTTATAATATACAACGTACAAACTCTCTGCACATTGATTGCACAGCGGTGGACAAGTAGTCGCACACCCTTTAACCCCCAACCTTCAAAATATACTTGGAAAATGCAACGATTCAATTAAATTATTTTTAATATTCATCTCCATCGAAATGGTAAATTGAAACGTGGCCAGTCTCTGTAAAATTTCATTTAAATACACTAATTGTTGTATTGTATTAATACTTACACATTAAATAATTATTGGCATAAATTAAAAGTTAAAGACGAATAACTTTGTTACGATGAAATTTTGTGCATGTATACATACATGTATTAAGTTATGTCCACACTGAAGCAACATCGAGCAACTTTTTGTAGACTCGTGTTTTGTATCATATTATTTTTTATTTACCGAAAATAAAAGAAGATAAAAAGAAGAAATTCTGATGACCTGGACGATATCGCGATGGTTCGTAAGGTACAGGATAAAGCCAAGTGCACACTGATTTAGCTGTTGCGTGTTTTCCCGCTAGTAAACCTCGTCAGAACACGTACCAGCAGATTGTCTGGCCATGCGGTTTTTCCAGCGGCTTTGAAAGCCTTACGGCAAAGCTGCACGGCAAGGTCAAGCCGATGAGGATGCGGCTTCACGTTTTTTTTTTTGGAGTTCAGAGCAAAGTTTCTCCAAATGCCTTTTAGTCGACAGGTCAGTATGAAAGCACGAAAAATGTGTATAGCTGCTCACGCTTGGAATAAATTGTTGTTCATTTCTGAACCATTCTTGAACAGTTTAAAAACTGAAGAAAATTAAATAATTCTGTTTTCACTTTGTCCCTGTGAATGGGTTGGAACGTATTATGCGTATTCCTCGTGTTATGGTCACGTTTAGGGGTACATTTTGGAGGACGAGCCATCGCACAGAATGGAAAAACGTCTGAATGCCAGCATTCCACGCAGTTAAGCTGGAAATTCCGCGGCGTAGGGAAAAATCGAAGAGAACGAAGGGCCACGGAGAGGATTCAAAGAGCATAAAGGCAAGTGGGAAGGACGAAAAGAAGAAAAGTACGGGCCAAGAATCACGGGTATAACTACGCGTCGTATAAACGGACCCTTGAGAGCATAATTCATTGCCGTAAACAGCCGGTACGCGTGCCGTGTCAAATTAACGGCGAGCCGCAACAACAAGAACCGCCCCTTTAGCGTTACGAAGAATATTCATCGACGTCGAAAACCCTACGAGAGAGTCCTGCTTCTACACCTTACTTCAGGCAGATAATTCTAGACGAACAATATTGTCAAAACTTGAAGGCGCATTAACTCATTAACATCCGACGGGTTGCATGAATGAAACATTTCACTCGCGAATTTTTCCGCTAGAACTACGTGATTGAACTCTGTCGTTCATGTTCCAGTCGTAAAAGGAACTTCAAAGGTTTGCTCAACATATTGTTCGCCACAACATGATTTATCACTAGACGGTGGAATTTAATGCACAACAAAAAATTCCTCCTCTTAATAATTTTAATGAAGCATCCAAAAGTGTGCCACGACATGGAATTAATTCGAAGCTTAAGACAACCAAGATAGAGCAGCATAATATCTAAAAAAAAACAGGTAGAGAGTCGTTACACGAACTGAATTATTTACGATTGAATAATCAATCTACGTAAATACCATTTTAATGTCGAATGCAAAGAGCTCGCGAGGAGGTAATCGATATTCGATCATTTGATTATTCCGACCCGGTCCGATTACTCGACAGAATCGAGGAAAATAATAGCTGTGATCGAAATTCTGAGCCGAGGCTTCCGTGCATTATGTACAATTGCATTGCCCTATTTCTGGCCTGTAGAAGTGAACAAAGACGCAGACCTGGCCCGAAAGTCTCCGCTTGGAAATCCCTTATTTCCACATTGTACGCCATAAATCGCGTGCGCCGTCGCCGTCTGCGTCACTGAAAACGCAAACTCCCAACATATGTTACTTAAGCGCTTAGACAACGCTGGTTTCCATCGCGGGAACAAAAATCAATCTAGTTGAGAAACGTTGAAAGGCAACGGGAGTACTTTAGATCGGGGGGAACGCGATTGTTGCTTTTCAAAAGTGTTGGCTCAGTGCAGTTTCAACTGAACATCCATTTTTCGAAATAAATGTAGCTTGTACATTTCTGTTCAGCCAGACAAGTGGAACTTGAATTTTTTCTATCCAACCCTCCGCACACTCACCCCTATGACTATGAGTCCGAGACTATGAGAAAACGACAATCTTTTTAAAAAGTTAATAATGCAAGTCATAAATGTTCAAAGACTTTATTATATCACCGGACACTTATTCAAATTTGCATGCAGACGATTTTTTGTTATTAGAGGACCTATATTATGAAATAAAAATGGTACTGATCAAAATATCCTGAATTGTCTAAATTTTAATTATTATTCTTATATTTTCTAATTTTTTAAATTTAAAGATGGGTTCCATGATCATCCCACAATTATATAAATATTTAATTTTGTATTCAAATATTATCGTATAATATCTACACCTAATCAAAATAAAACAATAAAATCAAGCTGGGAGCTTGTATTCTTTAATTACCATTTTGTTGAACATAAGTAAGTATTCGGTGATGTATGGACGGGGGTGTAAAATGTTTAAATTCGTCGATACCGTCGCTCGATTCCAGTTTCGTTTGAGAAAACAGCATGCCGCATGCACGAACCTAATTCGATTAGAGGGAATCACGTGTCCTGCGAGATACCCGAGGACAGCTAGCCGCGATTAATTACGATTACGCTCTTTTTATCGCGATACTACCCGGTTGCTCCGGCGGATCGCGGTTGCCGCGCGAAAAGGGCGTTCTTTATCGATTCGAAACGATTTTAGAGGGTGGTTTGCCCCCGACGTTTTTGATTTGAGCATACATCCTCGATATACGAGTCTCGAGGCAACGCTTCGCCGCTTCGAATTAAGGGGTGAACTACGAGAAGGAGCGCCCTAACCCTGGGGTCGTTCCGCCCCGGCGAAACAGGGAACGCGGCGGGCAAGAGATGGAATCGTCAAGAATAAACGGGAAACGCGGAGGATCGGGAATTGGGAAGGATGACGCGAAACCAGACGAACGTCTGCTGGTATCAGGTACCGAAACGAAACAAGAAGCGAGGCGGCCAACGTGCTGTTCATGATAAATCCTTCGTTAATGGACGCCGACAACATCGAAACACAATGCATCCGGAGAAGTGTCGCAAGAACCATTTGGAAGCTGAGTGAGCAGCCTTTTAAACATGAGCACAAATTCGAAAACTCTATTGGACTGTTCTTGAACATCCGATTTAGTCTCCAAGTGTATCATCTTGGATTATCATTTTTTTGGACCACTCAAACAGACATTGTAATGAAATTGGTGGACAAAAGTGTGCAGATCGTAGCGGAGCAACATTGTTTGTACTTTTTAAAAATTCCTCTCGAATGCAAAATTGAAGGAAAAGTCTGCATTATGTTTGACTGACCTTCGTAGTTTCCATAGCTTACAGCTCGAGGCGAACTGGAGAAAGGGACAGCCTGCTCTGCGTGTCCACGAAGTGGACCGCATAATTTTCGAGATAATCCACCATTTTCATAATTAACCATAGCCGAGATGATTCTCCTTGTTACAGTGTTGAGGCGACTCAAAGTTTTCTCTTTTGGGACCGCGTTTAATGACGGAAGATTGTTTCACTGCATTTTTAGGGATGCTGCACGTCAGTGAAGCAGTTATATAAATGATAAATCATTTGTAAGTTAATAATTTACTACTCACATTTTCAGATGTAATTTCGATTTTGCGGAAAGCAACAGCTAATTAACCCGTGTGTCAATACTTGGGTACTCGGGTAAGTGCTCACAATTTGTCTTGAAAATGTGCTGCATGTTCTCCGTTTACCATTAGCGAAATTGCTATGTATCTCCACTTACTTGGACAATTATAAATTAATTTATAATACAGTATCAATTTTCGTCGATGTACAAACATTTTCTTCAGAAGGCTCAATCCTCTATCAAAATCCTCGGTTGAACGACGAAATGCATCAAGTACGAATAAAGTGATTGAATTACCTCGTTTCTATGGGAGCAATGAAAATTCCAGGTTCGAGATAAAATATTTAATAAACAATAGAACCGGAGACAAAACCGTACGTAACACTATACCGAGCACAAATAAAAATACTCGTTTCGATAGACCCCTAGATCGCACACTGGAAACGTCTCCCGTGTCCTTTCGATTATAGGTAACGTGAGTCGACTCGCGGCTTCAGAACCGATTTGTGTACACGATACCTGGATCGTTTCAACGAAGTTACATACGTCGCTTGTGCTCTTGCGCGTGCTTGTTAAGTTTCTACCGACAAATTACGAGCAATGGCAGGGATGCAGGAACGGAATAGGGGACACGGCGTATTATCGGAGCAGTGTAACCGAATCGAGGATCGTTAATCCTAGAATAACATTGCCGTGTTTCTAGAAAAATGTTCTTCCCAATAAATGTAACCGAGACATCTTTTCAAAAGATCAGCGAGGCCTGTGACACTGAAATACATATTTTTCGTTTGAATGCTATCAAACGATAAAAGATATTCTTATTCAACCCTTATCAGTAGGCTGATGAATATACATTAAAAGAATTGAAAGAAATCTACTACCACACTGCAGATTTTATGCTCGTGGCTCCAGACATGTGTATGTACACATTTTAGCTGATTGGGGGATCCCTTATCTCGAGAATGTCACACGAGAGACGAGACGGTGCTCGTTTGAAATTCGATTCGGGTCCGAATAGAGAGTCGATGGCGGGCCGTTTTGGTGCGGCACAGTCGGAAATCTGCGAAAGAGAGGTATGCGCATAGGAGGAATCCGAAGAGACAAACCTTTGCATTCGTTAGCATCTCTGGCAGTGGCTCGTGCCCAGGGTCGATCGAAGTGGAACGGCCGACACTTCTCGCAGTCCCTGCCGGCGGTGTTGTGGCTGCACTCGCAGGCGAGCTCGCCGTTCTTGCCCGGGACGCACCTTGCCGCATGGCCGTTGCACTTGCACCTGCCACCTACGGCGAAGTCGGAGACGGCGTAGTGATGAGCGAGGGTGGTGGTGCCGAGGCTGGTGGTCAGGGTGCTGGTGTTCGGCGAGGAGATGGTCACCGCCGAGGCGAAGCTGATGTCACCGACGTCGACCGCGTCGTTCGACTGCATCTCTTGAGGAGCGATCACTTGATGAACCGACGGCAAAGCTGTAGCCAAAGGATCCACGGATCCTCGTAGCAAAGCTTTCTGGTTCTTCATCCTCTCTTCCCTCTCCCTTTCCCGTTTAGCCAGTTCCTCGAGGCCGAGACCAAGGCCGTGATCATGATCGTTGTCCCGGTCCCGGTCATCGCCGTTCCCGTTGCCCAGCTGCGGGACCTGCTCCTGCGAAGGTTGCTGCGGCATGTGCAGCCGGTTGAAGACCACGCGAACGTCTGTTGCGGTCACCCAATCCTGAAGTATAGGCGAGTTGTCGAAGTCCGAAGCGGACGGACGACCCTCCAGGGTGCTGAACGCGATCCTGCCGACGGGTCCCAGACCGTCACCGCCGGTGTACCGGTGGCTGTCGGTACATCTCGCCTCCTGCTCATTCTCCTTGGTGATGGTCGCCCTGTTCGGCCTGCCGTAGACCCGCCGACACTGGGACGAGTAAAACTGGAACGGCTGCCACGTTTTCCCGTAGTCCATCGACTTGTAGATCGCGATCGAGTCCGGCTTCGCCGCCTTCGGGCAGAACTGCAGACTGACGTAGGTCAGTTCGTACTTCTTTCCTAGGGAGAGGGTCAAGGTCACGTTGTCTGGCGGCGCGGAGAAGCTCTGCGACGTGACCAGGGGCTCGCTCCGCCAGCAGGTCACGTTGCTGGGGTTGTTCAAGTCCGTCAGGTAACTGGCCGGGAACCGTCGACGCGGTGTGCTGTCGTCGCAGACATGGCACTGACCTATGGCGGTGCTGCCTCCCGGCTGCTCGGTCACGTCGCAATATCTCGTCGGACCACCGCTTCCGCAGGTCGACGAAGCCTCCACAGCAGATCCGAACGCCGCGTTCACGAAATCAGGTATGCACCGTCTGGGCCTCTTCTCGTCGTAGCACGGATCCGACGAGGCGCGGGTCCGGAACCGAAGCAGCATCACCCCGAACAAGAGGCCCAGTGTCCACGCCGGTGCACTCTTCATCCTGACGATCCCCTATCAAACGCGACTTTTAGCTTCCTGCTTTTCCCTCTTTCTTCACTCTCTCTCTCTCCTCTCTCTTGTTCGCTCTCTCCCTCAACCCTGCCCCTCCCCCTGTAACCCTTCCCGTGACACCTAAATACACGCAAACAGTTCGCTCTCCCTCCAACAACGGTCCCCTCCTTATCTTTCTCTTGGCTCTTCTCTCGCGCAAAAGAGACCCCGGCCTAACCAGAGGGTAGCGGTCGCGTGCAGAATCCTGTTCCGTTGGCTGTCGTAACTCGAATCCTACTCTCCTCGTCGGCTCGTCATCCTGACCGATACGCTAACCCCTGAGAACATCGATACCAATCGTCAACGATTCACATCGTCGACCAACCATCCGAAGAGGAACCGAGTTCTCGCTCTCCCTCGTGCTCCTCGCGTGAGACCGCGCGATTCAAATTGCCACGATATGAACCACCGATGAAATCGCCGTTTTCCTTCTTCTTTTTTTTCAAACGAGTTCCCAACGTGTCCCGATCGAAACACGATTCTACAGATCCACCGGCTCCGGCGTGTCTCGAGTCCTTGGAACCCTCTCGATTTTCGGCCAGCAGGACCGTGACAGTCTCATTCCTGTGCGGATTCGAGGATCGCAAGGTGCCGTTGGCGCGCGCGCGTCCCCACACACGAAAGTCGCCTAAGCGAAACGCGGAAACACGAGTACACGGTGTGCGACCGACACGTCAGGTGAAACGGAAACGAGAAAACCGACAACGACGACGCTCTACCGATGGCGGCTCGCCGCTAACTGAATCACCGTCCTTGCACGGTGTGCATCCGAACTGTTCCCGGAGTCCCTCTCTACAACACTGTACTCCCCACCCGGCGGTTCTCTCGCTCGCTCCTCTCTCCCTCTCTTCCTCGCTTTGACCGTCGGCTCGCACCCTCTTATCCAAGACCAATTCCTCTTCGGCCAATCCGACAACGCCACTACTCCGGTCCCCCCACTACACCCCTCTCCGACATACTGGATCGAGGATCCAGCAGCCGGTCTGCGCACCAAAGCCACGTCGCGCACGTCGCGCCACCGGAAGATCACCGTCCACCAGACGATCCCATCCTTTCGCCGAGGAAGATCGGCCCCCCAGGGGTATTCTCCTTCGGAGGGGTGAAAAAGCCGATTTCTTTTTCTTTCCGTTGCGCTTTCGCAAAAATTTTGCGCCTCGACACGGTTGCGGATGGCCCAACAATGCGCGCCCCTAGAGGTAGGGTGGAATGGGGTGAAAGTACCATTTTTCTGTGCAGACTTAGCCGGATAAGGGGGTCAAAATCGCCGTTTAAACGATTTTCAGAATAGCTTACCACGAAAGAAAACCTTTCTGCCAAATTGCTGCCCTAGGTCTGTAAGGGTGGTTACAGGGCAAAATCGAAAGATCAGTTTCTGTCTAAACATTTTGAAAGAAATATACTATTCGAAAATTTTGCCTTCGCTACGATTCTCACCCTTTTCAATCTACGTACGCTGATCATGCGTCAATGTCATTCAAACTGTATTGCTGTAACACAATGTAAATTACGTCCAGCTGTATAGACCCCACTTAGAGGTCTGGGTAAGCTTAACCCCTTGCCGTACCATTTTCTTTAGAGTTCAAGTGATTAAAACGTCTTTATCCCGAAAAATGTTGCAGAAGGGAAAAGACAATATATTTTTTGTATGGCTACATTTATTTTAATGCATAAATATTAATTACAAACGAATCCAATTTTATTTTAGTTAAAAAGAAAGGCGTGACATTCATATTTGTTAGACTTTGTTCAATATCTTCATGACGAGTGCATCTCGTTAAAATACGGCAAGGGGTTAAATGAAAAAAAATTGTTTGTACACCAGTACACACGAAAGAACAACTGAAAAGTCCTTACCGGAAGTCCTTTTGAATGATATCGACCCGCATACGTTAGGAGGCATACTAGACAGAAGTTTGCGCACTTCTAACATCGTCGAACTTACAAAACTCGACAAACTCGCGGTTTTATTAAACATTAGCACTCTACTTTCATACCGTATGCTCCACGAAGGGATGAAAGGATGACGACATGAAACTTTGCCAGTAAGAACGTTATTTCAAGGAAAAAATGTTCTATACGCCATATCGCTTCATTTTCGAACCGTTGGAAGTCTATTCATGCGCGTAACAAGCAATCAGAGACGTTCACAGCACTTCACTTTTATTCAATTATTTATTTCTCTGTAATTCCGTGAAATTACGTTTAATATCGACACGTTACAAGTTACAACACCGTCGCAACGTGTTTACATGATTATTCAAAGCATCTCGTGCACGCAAGTAGACACGTGCTCCGCTGCATCCACGAAGTTATTGACAAGGCCGTTTCTTATAGTAACGGCAGTTTCATTTGTGCTCGTTATCAATTTCTCACGGGAAACTATTCAAGTAGGTAGTTGAACGTACATTTTCAACAACAAAACAATGAGACGCACTGAGAAAAGTCGATTAATTTGCGAGGCACCCTATGTGTATTATTACTAGACTGCAGATTTTTATGTACAATAAACAGTTCCCGTTAAATCGACCTCTACGCAAATGATTATACACACTTGCATATTTATAGAAAGTTCGATTACTTAAAAAATCGAGTAATACCCATGTGACACGGTGTAATTTCAAACTTTATATTCATTACAAGTAGCCTATAAATAATAACTACCTGCTGTTCAAACCTTGCGCTAATTTACAAGCGATAAACGCATTAAAACAATTTGCGGACTGAATAATAAGCGTAAAACACTATGATTTCTGGAAACGTGAAACATTGTTAAATGCTCGCAGAGTTACTTGCTCTGATTATATGACTGCGTAAGTACTTATTATAGATCGTAAAGTACGTTGTGATTGGTGACTATAATATTAAAAGAATTAAAAACAAAGGGGAATACTATAATTTCAAGGAGGATTCAGAATAATAGCAGTATTGGGTGCTTGGAAACAATAAATAATAATCAACTAAAGAAGAGCATGATCATGTATTAATAGAATCTTCATGAATTATTCTTACTTTTTCCGAAAAAATGCCTACAAGTTATGTTTCCGAGAGATTATGCATTTATCGAGATTTTGAAGTAAAAAGTTACGATCCTCAGCGTAGTTATAACAAACATTTTCCATTAGGATAGTATAAAGGATAGCATTTATCGGAGATAATAGTGATTATCGAGAGCGGTGGAAGTGTGAAACATGGGAAACGCGTATCCGCCGACTCGCCAATTTGTCATCGTTCGAAAGAGACGTGCTAGGTCGGTAGGTTGTTCTAAGGCCGAAAATCAAATTATAGTATCGATAACCCGAAATTAGGGGAGGCATCTGTGGAATTTAGGATCGGCTCTCTACCAAAAAGCGGACGAAGGCCTCTTTTCCGGCGATTCGATGAGAAGACAGGTCCTGATGCGTGCATGGATTATGGAGCGAGTTCTCCAGAGGGTCTATTGGTCGAATTGGCGAGTGGAAAAAAAAGCAGAACGGGAATGCAGGAGATACGACGTCGAAAAGCAAGAACGACAAGATGGAAGAAGCGAGACAGACAGAGAGAGAAGGAGGAAGCGGGACAGAGAAAAATACCGAACGAGAGAAAGAGAGAGAATACACGATGCTTCTGTGGGCCGTCACGCAAACCTTGGCGATCCTCGAAGAAAGCCTCTTGTTAGTTCTTCCAATCATCTTGTATTAAACAACCTCTAATTTTTTTAACAGAAGTCCGCGTGTGTCTGTTTTAAGTCGCGTGACCAGTAAATTCGACAAAACCTTCGTTCTCGAAAAAAATTCTGACCTCGCAAGGAGCGACGTTCGCATAACGTCGCTACACTTTAAAACTTTCAAGAAAAACACGATGCTCGCACCACTTTTTTATGTATTCTTCTGTACAATAAAAATTGCAAAATACACGAGTTACCCAGTGTCCCCACTCTACCTTGCCCTTCTACGACGCTATTCCCCCTCGCTTCTGTCACGGCCAGGTCACGTGACGTGTTCTAATCCGGTACAGAGAGAGGGCAACGTTTTCCCCTCAATTCATGTAAATTCCCCTCAACTGGCGACTCTGGAGTCTAATCGTTAAATGCTATTGTTAAATTGAACAGTGAACTACATAAATGGACGCTATAATAAAAATCGCTAAAATCTGAATAAATACATTTCTGTTATTTCAATAAAGCAATGGAAAATAATCCGTTTCAGTGACCCGTAAACCTAGTGTCAATGTGGATGCTCTTGATTCGTGTAAAATCATTTTCGAAGAATTCTACGTTTATTTGGTGCACGGCTTTTGTAATACTATAAAGTATTAGGGGGATGGAGGGTTGATGTTATGGTACAAAGCACAGTGTTTACGCTGAACGTGAAATTGGTCGAAGGTTTGCTGGTTGCCAGCAGCTTCAACAGATTCCGGAAAACTGTGAGACGGAACGAATCGTTTTCGAGGTCGTCTCAAATATCGTTCAAAAGGTATCCCACCGGGCCATTTAACACTTCCCTGTAGAGCTTCGCCGAATACGGCAAAAGACTGTTCCTCGTCGAGTAGAATTCCTACCGAAAGGTGTTGGAAACATAATTATGGTATTCAGGTCCGTCCCCCAAGGATGCCATTCAGTAGCAATATTCTACCTCTTTCCCAGATTCTATTCCGGACGACAACCTGTGGCTGCCTTCAGAAAACGTGTTCGACCAATTTCGCTAGTTCCGTAAAATTTCCTCAACAGACTACTAAAAAAGACTGCCTCTTGGGAAGAAATCTGTCGTTCCAAAATATCGCGGCAATTCTAAGATAACAAAGGTTCTTCGTTCTTGAAATGTACCAATCAAATCGTTCAAATTCATTGATTTCTTCGGAGCACTAAAATAAGACTAACTATGACATTATTTTTTAGATTAACAAAAATGTATTTACTGTTTGGCAATTTTTATGATAATACATACGACCAAAGAAAGCAATTTATTAAGAATTGTCGAATGTATCGTAATGAACACCCTGTATATCTCATAATGTCGTGTTCATTGCACACGGCAGAATAAAATTATGCGGAATAACTTATGTTAGTCAAGTGAAACGAAAATAGAGTAAAATAAAATAAACTCGAAACAGATGGAACGCATGAGAGGGAAAATCACCGAATAATCAGCGCAATTGTTAATTGATTCCGATTGGAATAAACGGCAGTAGAATTTCTATTATATGGTCCAGTCAAGTGGCACGCTGATCAGATAATAATCGAACGATGATGCTCTACTGTACAAATAAAATAAATACTGTGAAAATTCTTCAAACAATTCAAAAATTCTTCAAAAAAATAGAACACCACATTGTCACACATTATTATTAATCCCTGAAAACGAAATATTTTACACGACTTTCACTGGAATTTCCACTGGAATTTCCGCTGGAATTCATTAACCATACCTTTCGTCACATAAATCTCTAAATTAATTTAATCGAATTTAATTCACAGTCAATTTAATTCACAAAATATTCATATAGCAATCGCCCAACCCAAAAAACAAAGTATGCCGATTGGTATCCACAATGAAGAGCGCTAATTCATAATTTTCTCCTGAAGGTACGAATCCTTGTTAATTGGATATAGAGGTTCAATGAACCCGAGATCAAATAAATGCGCAAAAACACGAGTGCATTGGAATTACGATCTATTCCCCACGCTTCCGCCGCGTCCACGGGATAATCACACGTGACAAAACTAGCAAATAACTAGAATCTAACTAGATTTTGGGTCGAAACATGGGTGGTTTGCCACCCGCGGCTTTTTGTCCTTATTTGAGCAGATTTTGGGCTGGGTGAGGGCTCATTCTAAAGAGGAAGGTTAGATGCAGCGCTCAGCTATGAATTTAACGAGATTATGTTCATATGTAATAATATGAGTGTCCAAATAGAGGAAAAAATCGAGAAAATACCCGCAGATTCCAATGTATTTTTCTGTCACTAAAAGATTTTTTTGACTGATATGATGGAGCACAGCGCGCTGCTGACTTCGAACAGATTCTGACAAAAATGTGTTAATAATTCCCTTTAAACCGAAATAAAATTGTTAATATACAGCTATTGGAGAACATATAGGCATACAATTTATATCAATTTTCTCCTTTTCTAGGAAATTACGATCTACAAAAATGTTTTAATCACTGAAACCGTAAAATAAATCGTAAGGCAAGGGGTTAAATAAGTGTGGTAAATAATTCGAGTGAAGCGATAATCGAAATAATTATATAGAGATTTGAGTTGGCGAGGTTCGACCATATTTATGAAAATATGTAAAAATTCCAAATACCTTGAAGATGTCGGATGTTATCGTTGCTCCTTCCTCAGCCGGCTACTTCTCGGCCCGTCTCGTGGGTAGTTCAGGGTAAATGTCGAGATAACAATCGTCCGGCAAAAAAATGTTTCTCGTAGGATCACAGTGTGAACGATAAGCGGCATTCGTTAATCGAATTAATGTAATCTGAAGGAGCAGCTAGGCGAGCACGAGCGAGCGTGATGACGTCCTCGACTTCAGGCTTTTCGGCTTAGACCTCTCGCTCCGGATTAAAACTTTAGAACGACCGGCAAATGACCACCAATCCGGAGTCTTCGGTGTCGTTTTTTGTTTAGCATTTTTCTCCTTCCCGGACTTCTTTCAGCGAACTTCCGGCACCGTACATGGCATACGGTATGCTTTTTTGTTCTTTACCGCGTTACAACCTGCATAAATTTTTCCAAAATGGAGTAACACCGTTCGCGAATTTAAAACGGTACTGCATTATGCATGTATCCACACTGTCTCACGTAATTAAAGGAACACTGGATTATATCGTAACAGAGAAGTCGTCGATGTTTGGACTCCTGCAACTTCAAGCAAGAAAAGTCTCTTGAACAACTCGAGATCCAAGGCGTGAAAGTCGAGAATTCTCCCTTTAACCCTCGGACAGCGGGCCATTCTTGTAACAATACATATAATTGATGTTTAGAACGATTCACTGCAAAATTTATGAATTTTTCAGATCATATTTTTGAAGGTACTTTTTGCGAACTTGTTAGTTATTCTATCGTTTCTAACGCAGAATTTTAGAAGAGTTATAATGAGCTTAAATACTATATTTTAAGACTTGCTGACACGAAGTTACAAGAGTTCAAAGATCAAGAAATTCGATGACAATTCGGCGTTGCTTTAATTTCGTGAAGTAGTGTGCACAAAATTTTCTCTACGAATTGTTCCAATGTGTCAATTTGTTTACCAGAAAACTAATTTTTCGGTCGATATGCAATCTCAAAAAGGAGCTTGACTACAGACTACAGAGATCGAGAAGTATGGAACTTTTTAGTATCGTAATTTTAAGGTATTGGTTCCTGGAAGTACTCTCTAAAAAATGTTTTCTAAATGTCTCTTGCAAATGTTTTGTTAAAATGCAACCAAGCAGATACACTTGTAAAATAACGTACCCACTATGTAATTGAAAAATGTTACCCAACATGTATTTAGAAATTAACAAGAGTATGTACAGCTGTATAAACATCAGTTAGAGTTCTGGGAGAGCTTAAATTAAAAAAAAAAAAAGAAGAAATAAAATAGTTCATTTCGTTTTCTGTGAATTCGTTCGAAGTTGCTATTCGTATGAAATATTCAATGGTGAAACTGAATATTACGGGTAGGTCTGTATGACACGTTCACCACCAAATTATAGTATTCTAAAATCATGTTACGAAACCTATTCTAATTTCCCGTGTAATACGAATAATTGATAACTCACGAAACGGCCTGTACACATGTAAAAATGTGAAACGCGCTCGAGCCAACGGATCGCAAACCCGTTGGCCTAAGCTGAATGCGATTTCAAATGTCGTAGAAAGTGTTCCGGGCAACAATGTCTGAAATATATGTATCCTCTGTCGTGTATTAAAATTTCATCAGGCCGATTGCCGGGATTAAATTCTACGTTGTCTTGATCGTTCAGTGTATTCATATATGTACACACGAATTCGTTAAAAAAATTAGTGTTCACCGATTCGTCGGCAATTGATCAGGGATTAGTAATCAATCTTCCCTGTGTATCAGGAATAGAAGTTCCGAGCACCCTTTAAAAAAGTTATTCCGGTTTCGGACTGAACGACCCGTTGTCTTAGAAGTTAGGAGAATTATTTCGCCGGATGATGTGGAACAAAAAATTTTGAAACATTGCTATTGGTTGGAATTGACTGCACACCATCTGATAAATAATCTTTCTAACATATCGAACAAACTCAAGTCGTCTAGTTCAAAATTACGAAAGTTATTCTGTTCTAAAGGGTGCGCGAACACAGTTTTTCACGGTACGTGCAGCGTCGCCAGATGAGGGGAGGGAGCACGAATTGAGGGGAAGAAGTTACCCCTCTCTCTCTCCTCGTAGAAGGGGAAGGTATAGTGAGGACACAAGTCTTGATCTGGCGACACTGGGTACGTGTATCTGTATGCGAGTCTATTCGAGTGTATCGGTGATTCGGATACGCTAAATGAGAACGAACGCAAGAATATCGACGGAAACGAGTAAAACGTTCAATGATGATACAAGTGAGACGGTAAGAATCTCTGGATGCTACTTAATCTAAGGTTTTGATAGGTTGTATACCAGACTTCATCGAAAGAAACACATAGCAATAAACACACTGCCGATGTTTATGCACGTTTCGACTATTTAGCGCTAGCTTATCAAAAATAAAATTAGGCATAGTATTAATCCCTACGTTAGAAGCTTTACTACGCTACTATTAGCGTGATATATGTAATATATATAATATATGTTAAGGGATGCTGTAAATGCATAAGCACCAGCAGTGTGGGGAACATAAGAGGCATTCACACGTTGATAGTTTACAAAGGGTGACAAGAAACTGCTACGAATGTTTATTTCAAATAGAACGTCCGATTCGTAGTAGGTTCAAAAAGATCGCAGAATTTCTTTATTATGTGAAAATGAATAATCTTATTACAATTAACAATATATCAGATCCTTTAAAATAGTATCTCCCTTCTCAGCTATATGCATCAGCCAAACGAAAAAGAAAAAATGCGACGTAAGTATGATAAGAGGTGTGAAGGAAACGGCTGGTAACAACAATAATGTTTCCTGAAGGTTCGTGATCGTTCACGGATGTGTGTAACTGCAGGGGAACTAAATTGAAAGAAATAAACTGCAAATAACAATAGCGTAATACATTTTTCGATAATGAAAGAATTCCGAAAACTTTCTGAACCGGCTATGTACGCTACCATTTAAATGTGTTCGATCACTTCCTAGGTGAACTTGAATTTATATACAGACAAGGTTAGCACATGCAATCGACGACTAAAGATAAAAGAATCATTGGAAAATAGTATGGTGCGTTTCATCCCTAATTTGCAATTAGTGCAAGTGATCAAGCATCTTTAAGTGATAGTGTACACGTATACCAATCATCTAACAGTCTCCTGCAAAGTCTCTTGTTGATAATATAGAACGTTTCTCACACATTTTTGCGAAACAAAATTGATTGGTTCCTCATCCTCGCTTTCTTCAGCTACAAAATGATCGTGAAAAGAAATCTAATTACAAGGACAGTGATTTCGTTAGTGGTTTTGTTCATCTTTCCTAATTGTACCCAATATGGGTCGCTGTCGTGTAAAGTGGTTTTCAAGATCGCCCATGTTTCTTTGCATAAGCAGTGGGTGATGTAATGATTAAAAATTAAAACAATTAATATATAAATAAAAGTCTAGCTATACTGCATTCTTGTTATTTTCTTAGGATGCTCTGATATTCTTCTTCACCCACTGCAAGTGCATATTACTTCCACCTTACTTCCTTATACATATAAAGTTCATTAAATAATTAATTGAACACACCTCTGAAAGAGATATCTAGATGGATCCTATTCTATATAAAATTGTCTCGAAAAATGTGTGTTCGCATGAAGATCTTTAATTATCGGCGAGCGTCTACTTCGGAGGAGACTATTGGCGACCGGTTGCTATGTATTATATAAAACCTTTTGATGCCAGACAAGAATTCTTAATATTTCTATTATCAGCCCTCGTACAGGTTCACAAAAAGCTTAAGATAACGAAGGCAATGTCATCATCACCAGACGGCCGAACATCTCTGTCTTTGAACGCGCGAAAAAAAAACCCGCGCGAAGGGGCAACCGCCAGAAATCGACTAGCCCGCGCGATGAAAGTCCACTGGATACATAAATTGTTCACGAAACGGAAGTTTCTACTCTGTATCTTTTTCTTTTTCTCTCTTTTTATTGAAGCGTGCACGAGATCCTCCGATTGAGATTCGCACGCGCGCAAACGTACACAGTGTGAAATGAAAAATAACTCTCAGGGATTTTGAGACATGAATCTGCGTATCCAAATTGATAAAGGTTTATTACAACACTTGTTCTTATTTCTAGACATTCTACTCGTCGAGAGCGGTGGTACGTCCATTTCACTAATTCGTGGGAATGAGAGCTTTTATCGTTCGTCATTACTGTAAATTAGAACACTCCGAGCTCGTGTTTCGACTTACAACTTACGTCAATCCTCGTAAGGCGGACGCGTTCGATGACTGCATAGGCGAGGACGCCTATTCAGATTAATCGCTTCGTTTCTAGAGAAATTTTCGAAAAGTGCACTACCACCCAACGATATTTCTTCCAATCGTTCGTTTATTGTTCCTCTTCGAGTTCATCTCAAGCATTATAAAAGTTCCAACACTCGTATTTTCTTCAACGAAAGCGTACAGCTGATTTGTTCGTTAAACAAATGATCGTTTGAATGGTAGTGTACTGTTCCAACATAATTCGATCCTCTCTCGAGAGGAGCGTACCTAATATAAATAACTGGTAACTCGAGTTAGCCGGTAAAAATAATAAGGTCCATGGTCCACATGGACCCGGGCATCGCCAGCCGAGGATTGACATTGTACTCGTTTTAATATAAAAATTCATGAACCTTTAACATACGTAAATGTATGCACAACATTAAAGCTTAAAATGTTTTTTAGCTTCTTCTGAAAGAACGACTTATGCTCGACTCCGAAAAAGGAGTACCTTCGCGTTCTTTCCCAATGGCGGTTCACAGTTCATACGAGAAAACGTTGAACCACTACTCGTGTAATCAAAATCGATCAGAACAATCAATGAAGAGGACGATTCATTGAACAACGAACCGTTCGTTCCGCGGGATGCGATTTACTTCGAACTTGCTCCCTCTTCAAGTAAAATATCGAGAAAAAAAATCATTGTTCGACGATTTATCAATGTCCAAACTCATTTCGATACGCATACCCATCCTGAAGAACTGTGATGCACGCATCCTTGTCACACCCGGGCGCGTCTACAGCCTTGAACCATGAAATTTCTGAATTACGCTCGATGGAGAGCCTCGTCGGTCGTGTAGAATGAACAGAGGATATGCAAAGTTCTTTTTGTGCAATGTTCCCATATTAACCATCGTTGGATTGTGTGTAGATCTCTTGAACTTTCGCTTCGATCCGCGCCACGAAGAGAAGCCGTCGTTTCTCGCTCTTCCTGCCGTCGAGGAAACGCGTTTGTGGTCGCGGTGAGAAAATTACCGCGTTTAGAAATTACACATAAAATGCGAATTACACGATATCTATACGCCGCGGCGGCTCGTTCGCCTTGTTTCGCGAACGAATCCCGAGGAATTCGGTTTCGCCCTCGATAAAATGCATCGGCGCATCGTAGTCGCAACACGTGATGCGATCCCACTTATGCGATAAAAATGAATACAAAACTATTTGTAATAGGTCGCGACAATGGTGTGACGGATCTACATGCGCCCCGCCAAATGTACCATAGTAAACCCACCCATTTGATCGTTTCTATTTAGGTATGATCGCGCGGCTGCATCGATCGTGCAACTAGACACAGAGAAACACGGACACGCCCGTGCGGCGGTTCTTCTGTCTTTTTCTTAAATTTTAAATACACGGCGCACGACGATGCTCACACACGACTCTTTCCATCTACGTATGCACGTAGGTAATACTAACAAGATTTCTCAGAGGAGACGTATTTCGCTCGTATTCAATCGATCGTTATAAATTAATAAATATAAAATATATTAAATCGCCAAGAAAACATTGTGAAAAATGAGAAGACGTTTCGGTATTCTTGCTTTTCTTTTTCTTCCTTCCTTTTCTCCTTTCTCCTTCTCGTTTCTCTCCCTCTCTCTCACACACACACACGCACGCTCTCTCTCTCTCCCTCTCTCTCTCTCACACACTATCTTTCTCTCTTTTAACATAACCCGCGTTGTTTCGTGATTTTTCAATTATCTTTTCCTTGTCTCGTCGTTTCTTTTTTTCCTTTTTTCTAGTGACTCTTGATTCCTTTTTTCTTCCGGATCGCACACACGCATACACAGACAGGAACAATCACGGGCGCACTCCCCTTTTCCCCTACCTATACTACATATAATATTTCGTTCTATCGGAAATAACTTAGCATCTATGTCCAATATATTAGATATTAAATAATAATCGTATCATCAATATATTAATTTTAAATAATATAATTTCTAACAAAACACCCGCCACTCAACAAATAATCAAAAATATACGTCGACGTTTATCTTATTTGGAATTTCAGTAAAAATAATTACGTCCTAAGGTTTCTACTCATTATCGTAAATTCTCGTGTGTAATATAATTATATTATTGGCTAACGTAAGGTTTTACGTACTTCGCGAATACGTTTCTTCCTTTTCTCCACTTTTTTGGCATACTACGATGCGATACATTAACTATGCGCTAATGAATAATATGTGACTCGAAATGATGAAGATACAAGGGATTATATCATACAACCACATTCCTCCCTAATAGAATAGAGATCGTGATTCTCGAGATGTTAAATAAAGCAATTATGTGTGTTCGTTAGAAGAGATATACAAAATGTGACGGGTTAAAAAATAAACGCTATCTAAAAAAAAGAATCCAATCGCTCCGCCATCCCAACGTCGCAGGAAGAAAAATTAATTCCAAATAAATTCGTTCGAAAAAAAAAAGAACCAAAATAGAGAAGATACAATTTTTGTACCATGCAATCAATATGAATTATCCTTGTAAAATAATCGAATTGCCTTTCAAGGATACAATATAAATAAATTTTCTAAGAGGCGCCGTGTGAATAAATTTTCACGGAAAGGAATAATCAAAATATATTTACCGCGATACAGCAATTCTATTATAGTAGAATCAATGAAAGCATAGAATTTCTAGATCTCACATCACTTATTAGGTACGAAACAATTATCGTGAATTTGTGAAAACTCGTAGAACTTTACCTACGTGCAATAATGGAAATATTACATTTACATTTGCTCAACCTAAAATCAATGTTAGATTTTCATTGTTCCTGTTAATATAACATGATTTAACAGACTTCTTAAGTCATTTTCGATGATAGGCATGTTTAAGAAATCATTCCAGCAGTAGAATAAAATATTTATATTAATATATATCATATATACTGAGAAATACAGACTTAGAAAAAATTAATAGATTATTGATTCTGAAAATGTTGAAAGAAAACTGCACCATAAAAACATTTTTCAGTTGGTCTTTATTTTACCGTTTTATCTATTTTTGTATTAACATATCGAAAAATACATGAAACTATATAAGGAGTTCCATGTATGTAATTAAGCTGAAAGCTCATAGCTCAAACATGAATTGAGCAGCAATAAGATCAAGCATACTCTATGCATATCTGTTGTAATTAGTATTCTCGGAAAAATCTGACGTACTAAAAAATGCTATGCAAACAATTACAAATATTTCCTCCGATTTTTAAAAAAAAATCAATGCAACTAGAACAAATGTTTGCTAATAAATTCATTGATTCTTTCATTGATTCTAATATATATTAATAGAATTTATCTGGTTTTCACAAAAAAGATTTTCAACCACGTAAACAGATATACTGTCCCAGTAAAATTTCCATTGAATCAATTCCATTTCGCGACACTCCGTTGTTAACGGTTGCTATTAGAAATGAAACTTACGTTACTTATGCGATATTAGAATAATGCGTGTGCATGGGTCTCATGAACCACCGCAATACAATGGAAGTGTTCTCTCATCATCGCAATCGAATTCGCTTTTCGCTTTCGCCAGCTTGCCTTGTCCGAAGAACACATCGCATGCGTTACTATTTTCGCTAAATGGTCGAGTACCCCAGGCATTTGATTTCTACCTTGAAACTGTTCGAAGGTCCCCTCCAAGAAGGGCGCCATGATACATAGCATATACGTATTTGTATCTCCAATGTGAAAAATATCCATTTAAGTGTTATAAATACTATCTCACAAAAAATATGATTCTCTCTATAAAATTGTCAAATTCTATTATCTCCCTAAAAACGTGTTGCGCTCGCGATAAACCAACCCGTATTGACGAAACATTGATCGTGCCGTTTGCTCCACCCTCGTTAAGAGTCCTATTTTTTTCAACAAGAACGCTGTCGACAGAGACAAATTCGTGATCACGTTCCGGTGCTACGAAGCGTGTCCTACATATTTTTATGCTATTTTTCATTGCATTGATACGGAGATATGAGTTTCGAGATGTTTCCCATCTGAATGAATGAAATAATTTATTAAAACTTTTCTTAAACCGCAAGTTAGAAACGTAGAAAACGAGTAAAGAAGCAATGTCTATTTTATAAGATTACGAGTTTAAAACAATACCCTCTCTCTCTTTTTGTTATATTTTAGAGAATTTGAAAATTCAATTTTCACGTGACTATACATTCTACGAACTTTTTGTTAAGATTTCAAAGATAAGACTTTAGGTGGATTTTTAAATGTACAAACAGTCGTGTAGAGTACACATGTAACATGCAAGTAAGAAAATTATATAATTCTGCCGTAATCCATTATCATAACAAAAGTATAGATCTAAGTCTATAAAATGTTACTGTACTTATGTATATATGTATTATATATATACGTGTATAAAGCTTTAAACTTCACTCAAAAAATGAAGATAGACTTCTCCAAATAAAAATAAGTTGACAACGTGCAGTTACGCTTGAAGGGAGACCTACGTCCAGTTTCAATTTATACTGCAAACTTTGTGCATTCCATTGGTTCCTGTTCAAAGCGTTTTATAAAAAATCGAGTCATCCAGGATTCTTAACAAGTTTTTTACCACGGTAATCGTAGACGCGTCGACAAAACAGAACCATATCCGAGGGAACTGGTATCGGAGGCTGCCGATTCTCTCGCGGATATAGTTGATCCCCCGGTGGAACTATTAAACCAGGACTCTCTAATCCCTCCTCGATTCTTCGTAAATTCTTACGGTACCTGTAAATTACATTAAAACACGGAACGCTCATTAGAACAGACCGTATAATTTTTCAGAATTGTTTCATTATGACTGACTGATTCTTTTTGCATTGCTATTAATATTAACAACAGTACGATGTTCTCTCTTTTCTTAGAAACTTTGCATAATCAGTCTTAACACTTTAGCTACCGGAAAACTGAAATTGCTGTCGCCAATGAACGATTTATTCATCATCCTTGACGATTGAAAGAATGTCGAGTCATCACCGGTAGGTAAACTGTTAAATAAGATTATTTTGAAAAAAAAATTCTAACTCACCGACAATATTCATTGAATGTCAAAATATAACATTTATCTTCTATACAAGCAACACTGTTTGCATCCCGATGCCGAGAAGCGAACACCTCATCCTCGGTGTCGTATTGAGTTCTACCTTGCTCAGTATGTTCTGGTCTATAGTACCACAACAAGGAAAACATCATTTCGCCTACAACAAAATGCTTGTCTTTACCCGATCAGTATTCTTTCAAAAGCACGGTACAGTGCCGCCCAAATTTTTCTTATTTCACATTTAATCTAGGTTTCCCTAACGACGAGCATACTCCCGAGATGTAAATTATAAATTCTTGAGAAACTTGGCCAAAAGATAGAATATTCAAAATTGCTACAGCAAAAATGTTTATGTACTTAGTTCATTGATACTCTGGGCTTTTATATTATTTATATTTTTCAAGAAGTTAACATATTTTATACGTATAAGTTCACAAAGTATACGTTCTACTTAAATACCACATCAAATATATTTGCTATCTCTTAAACAAGTAACAATAGCCAATTCTTTGTGTTTTATTTATCGTTCAAAGACATTCACTCTCTTAAAAATTTTGTTCATTTGCTGCTTTCATGGACAACACTGATACAAAACATCACACAGTGAAAATATACCATCGTCTGGATTTTCCCACAACGCGGCAATTTTTGCTACAAACGGCAAGTCAGCTTTCCGTGGACCACTCTTTAGTAAAACACAGTCACGAGGTCTTAAAACGTCGCCACTTTCGTGTTTCATACTCGCGTAACATCGACGTATAGCCGATTCTTCATTCTGAAAAATGGTAAAGACATAATTAACTCGATTCACTTTATTTATAGGAATGCGAGAAATATGTCATAAACATGCATATACCGTTAAATAAACTTTGGCTTCAAACGGATCTCCTTCCCAACTCCATCCATTACTCCACTTGGGTTTTAAAAATGTTTTCCTAGTTAGCAATAAATTTTCATCACCTACTACGCTTTCTTCGACTTTGGTAGTTGACTTTTTTACACACGCTTTCTTCGTACTTTTCCGTTTCTTCTTAATCAGAGCTGGCTTTTTAATAGTCTCGTTAACAATTTTTACTTTAGACTTTGTCGTACTCTCGTTCTTTTTACCATTATCTTTCGTTTTCGTTTCGTGAACTTTGGATTTACTTTTCCCTTTACACTTAATTTTATCATGAGTCTTTAGCTTTATCCTTGCGTCTGCTTTACTTTTAGAATGACCGCTTTTTGAAATCACTTTTGACAACTTCTGCGATGCTATATTTTTTACTACATCGACCTTTTTGACTACCTTTCTCACGGCAGCTAACAGATTCAATTCTTTCTTTGTTTTCTCGGACTTCTCTGTATTCTTGCTCTTGCGATCTTTTCTCTGAGTCATTTGCAAACTTTTTTGAATAACGTTATTAATAGTCTCCATGATAGAATTATCGCTGACAAGATGTTTAAAGCAATTCGAGATATTATTACTTGTACTTTGTTTAGAAGTCTTTGACTTTTTCACTGCATTCTCACAAGAAGTTGAATTATCTACTTTTCGCTTTTGGTTCTGATTATCTTTCTTAGGCTGCTTCTTCTTTGAAATACACGAATCATTGTTAGTATCAACCTGTTTCATCAGAGATAAGATTGGTACAGAAATTTTCGATGAAAAATCACTATTGGTCAAATCTTGAGAAGAGCCAACAGAAAGAGTCCTTTTACTCACTTTTCTTTTCTTTCTACTATCGGACAAGCTATCTAAAGATAATTTCCTCTTCGATACTTTTTGACACTTATGTTGTTCTCCTTCCGCTTCTGCTTTCTCTGTAAGTTCCTCGATGGTTTCTTGTACTGTTGATTCATAATCTGGTTTCTTCCAATTTTCATCCTCAATCACCACAACATCGTTCAACTCCTCTTTAACATCGGGATCTGCATCCAATTTGTCATCTAATAATATACCAGAATCTTTGTCGATCTCTAGAATAGCCATCTGCCCCTCTTTCATGCATTGCTCACATTTCATTATATCGCACTTGTAATCTGATTCACACTTAACATTACAATTTGCGACGCAAGTTATGTTATCAGCCATTTCTACACTACAAGATTCGCATTTGACATTGTTATTCTCCAACTTGAATGTGCGAAGCTTGTTACTTGGACACGTTGTTACTGTTAATTTCTCGGTAGGCGAGAGATTTTCCATTTTAACTTCGCACGTTGACGTACAGGCACGTTTCTGACAACCACACTTTTGCAACTTATCCTCCATAGAATTCTTCTCATTCTAAAAGAGCCATTAAATATTTAAAACTCGTTAAACCATTCTCCTCTTTAAAGAATGAATGAAAAACAATTTTATTTTTTCTTTCAATAACTATTTATACATGAAATACGGTCAGAATAGTATTTCAACATTAAATTACCAAAGCCATACAACTAAGGGAGTACAGTAGACTTCTTCAACACGTTCCGTGCCACGTGTACCACGTGTGCCATGGTGCACGTTAACACTAACCGTATCACGACCGGTCAAATGACCGGTTTTACATTTTTAATTATCGAAATTATAAAGATGCTTCCATTATAGAAATTATTAAATGAATTTCTCTATTCAAGCACAAACATTGCAAGAAATTTAAATAAATTCAGTGTTGTCATTTTTATAAAACAATGTATAGCAGTCACATTTTATGCTCGGTACGGTTAGTGTTAAACTATCCATTCAGGCCGCGTGTACCGCTGGTGGTACAAGCTGACATATTTATTTAATGCGGTAAAAACATATACTTTATAACAATTTTAACACTGTAGAATATAGTTGTACCAAAAGAATGAGGCATTATAAAAAATGCAGTATAGAACAAAACACAAAAGTTTATTTAATGGTCGAGCAAAAGCGGCTCGGCATGGAACGTGTTAACCGGCCCGTATGGGGCCTGACCTCTGACCGAATAAACGCATAGCTGTATTTTTAATAACGAACCTTGTCTTCGCAGTCCGAGTTCTGAGTGCGATTATGTCCACCGACTAAATTATGAGAAGTAGGGGCCGAAGGTTGGTTCTGATTCAGGTTGCGATGAGTGTTAAGTTGGACGCGATCCGTATCCCAGGCATTGGCACCGTGAGGTGGCGCTAGCCCGGCTAGCCCCCTCGCCGGCGAGGGCGGACCTACCAAAGCACTGGGCGGCAATGACAGACCGGTCCCCGATACCACTGGCGCTCCCTTACCATTACCAATAAGGGGCCCAGTATCCACGTTTTTTGGACAAGACTGCATCGGGCATGGACAACCCTGGAAGGTTGCATCTGAAATCAATTAAATGTTTCTTATACTTGATCTTTATTATACACAGAGTCGAGTTGCTGATATAATCATTGATCAGTACAGCAAAATAGATGTCAGTACAGAAGAACATCGATCAGAGTCGGTAGAAATACTGACAGAAAGTACTAACAGACAGTATTTATACCTAGGTACAAAAAACCCTTATGGAGATAGACTCGTTTCCAGAGTTGCAAGGGTACAGGATGCGCCTTCTCATTTCGCGATAATGCAAAGATGGGATTTTTCGGAAGTCAAAAGCGCTAGATAAAAGATCAATCTAGGCCGCAATTGCTCTCAAAAGTCTTGTTTTTACGTTTACGAGGCGTAAGCATAGGTTACGAGACGTGAGCGTAGGTTTTTCATAACTGACGCTACCAATAAGATTAATTACTAGAGATGTGTGAGAACCCGATTGTTGGAATGGATTGGGAAGGCATTGGGTCGAGATGAATCAGGTTCTCGAATAAAATTCTCGACCCGTCCCGACCCGACATTTTCAGGTGTTCGCACACCTCTATTCATTAGCGGTAGAGTAATTGTTATACTTACGATCTAAAAAGGGTCTTCCTGGAGAATGCAAATATGCTGGATTAGGTGGAGGTGGAGGCGGCGGAGGAGGTGGTGGATATCCTCCATAGTAGGGGGGTAAAGGATATTCACCAGGTGGTGGCGGAGGTGGTTGATAGTCGACGACTGCTGGTCCACCTGCAGTAGCACCGCTTCCAGGACCTCCGCCTCCACTAGACTCCTGATATCCATAATATTGCCTGAAAATATACCTTTTATAAGGCGCGTTAAAAAAAAAAACATACATTTGTTACTATTGTTCCTCCAAATAGTGAAGACAATAATAATAATGAATGTATTTTACCTTCTGTAAGTTGGTGCGTATTTATAGTAAGGCGGTGGATGAGCATGTGGATGAGAGTAAGCTGAAGGATAACACAAATCTGCATATTGTGGCGGTGTACCATAGTATGGAGGACAATATGCCCTATAGAATCCACCTCCTGAAATATTATTATAATATTTATGTGTGTGAATATATTAATAATAGACATTAATAAAGTCGAGATTATTTTAAACTGATTAACCTGTGCTACTAGTTCCACCAGAAGTTGTTGAAGTTGCTACCAAATCATCAGAGCCTTCAGAATTTTGGGGAGGCGTAGGAGTTGGTTCTGGAGGTGGTCCTTTTATTGGTGGTAAAGTTGGTGGGTGCTGTATCAGTGGTCCAGCCGGCTGATAATACCCTAATAATTTAAAAAATTCACAGAGTTAGACTGTTACTTGTTCCATGTACCTTTTATACCAGGGCTGCCGAACTGCTTCCCCGCCGCTGCTTTATATTTCTACTCGCCGCTGCTCTAAACAATTGCAATTGATTTACCGTGTTGGTGTGGAGCTGAAAATGCTGAATGTCTCCTGGGTGACATATTTGGATGATTGCCTTGACTACCAGGAGGTTGCATTGATGATAATGCACCTAATGGTGTATACGATTTACAAGGTTGTTCCAACTTTTGCTGTTACAGAAAAATCGATATTTAATAATTGAATAATCGTAAAGAATGTCCACTATTCCAATGAAAAAAAAGACTGACCTGATCATGAAGTTCGGTAGCGACTGCAGTAGCTGCAGTTTGAGTGTGACTGGTTGAACTTATCCTATACTGCATGCCAGCAATGCTACAGAACCCTTCATGATGCGTCGATCGAGTTTGATTAACATAAACACCTTTAAACAGAATTGTTTATTGTAATAAATTATAGACACATCCAATAACAAGTATGTAAGGAATACAATTTAATATAGTACCAGTAATAGTAACATCTGTATCTTGATTTACAATAACAAGTTTATTGGATGGTTTTATTACTTCATCCTGTTCTGAGTTTTTCCTTGATTTCCGCTTATCAATGTCAGAATCAATTTGTTTCCTTTTTTTAATAATTTCTACCTCCGATTCGCTACTAGAGGAATCAGAGCTGCTACTGCAACGGTTTTTCTCATCTGAATAAGAAGCTGCCAGAATTGCACTAGCATTAAGACTTGCCATTCTTTTACAAACAACCATATCTTTCAAATCCATTGCTTCTTCGTTTCTCTTTCTTCGTTTAATTATCTTTTTCTTAGTATATTCTACACTTTTTTCTTGTTCACAATCCTCATCGGAAGAAGACGACGACGAAGAACTCTCTATCATATCCCAATGCTTTCCGCGTAATCCTGGAACATTTCGAAGCTTCCTTTTTGAAACATTTTCTTCTCCTTTATTTTCTACTTTCTTTTCTTTCTCCTTACGAACAGGCTCTTCTTTCTCTTCTTTAGCTTTCTTTTGCTTTTCTTTTTCAGGTTTCGGTTTACAAAAACCTCCTAGATACACACCGCCAGTTTCATTTTCATATAAACAATGTACTTTAGCCAATGCATTTAAAGAGGCCACTCTATGTCTTTTTGGTCCATTCCAGAAGCCAAACAACCTCATTCGTCGAAAACGTTCATCGGATGGCGAATTAGCTCTTTCTTTTTTCTTAACATCCTTCTGTTTGCCTTTCTTTGTTTCATCATCGCTTTCATTCTCTGAATCCGATGACAAAGCATTGCTACTTAAATTTTCACTATTAACTGTTTCTTGTTTTAAATTAGTTTCTGTTATATTGTCACTATCGGTTTGTTCTTGTTTAGAAGTAACACTATCACTTGGACTATCTTCGCAAACTTTGATCTGCTTATTAATCGATTCTTCGGAAGATGTCTCTTCAGAAGAAGAAAGTATTTGATTGGCGCTCTCTGTGTGTGCTTTTGTAGGTTTCTTTTTCACTTTTTTACCAATTTTTGCATTACTTTTCACAGGTTTTTTAGTATCTGGCAATTTCAATGGCGGTAGATCTTCCTTAGTATTTTTATCAACATCTTTACTTTCTTCTACTTCGCTTTTTATATTATTTAGTTCAATTTCCTCGTTCGAGTCATCTTTACCTACAACCTTCTTCTGTTCGTTTAATGGTTTCTCGGTTTCCTTTGTATCCATTTTCTTTTTAGGTACTACTTTCTCCACCAATGTTTTAAGCTTATCATCTTTTTTTAATGCAGTGCTTATTTTACTATTTTTCAAAGGCAACTTAGCTTTCATATGCTTTCTTAACTTTGGTTTTTTCTCTTGCATGACTTTACCTTTAGAAACATTCACACTTTTCTTCTTTGTTTTCTTCATTGCTTCGTCTTCTTCGCTTACCGATGTTTCCGTATCTTTTATCAACTTGTTTAACTTAATTTTCTTATCCAGTTTTTGAACTACCGATAAATGTGACTTTTTCGTTAAGACAGTCTTTCTAGAAATACCTTTCTTTTGCAATAATTTCGTTTTAGAACTCTTTTTTGTTCGTGTTAAAGAACCTTTGCTACTTATTGTACCTTTTTCAAGAAGTTTCTTAGTTTCCGACTTTTTATCTTTTATCACAGAAATCTTTATATTTTCCTTAAAGTCTGACTTGACCGGTTTCCCATCCTTCTTCTTGTCATCTTTGCATTTTTTCTTAGTCATGGAACAAATAGTATCTAACTTTTCTTCGTGTAAATTATTCTCCTCCGGAAAATTGGAAAGTTTCGTTTGATCTTCTGTACTCTCTTCCTCGAGTTTACCACCTTTCTTTTTCTCCTCCAGTTTTTCAACTTTTTTCTTACATTCTATTAACTGCTTCTCCAGCTTTGTTTTCTCCTCTATCTTTTGTACTTTCTTTTTCTCTGTTACATCGTAAGTACACTCGTCAGTGACTTTCTCATCCACCTTCTCCAATTTCTTTTCCTCTACTTTATCACACTTCCTTTCTGGATCTCTAACGCATTTCTTCTTGTCGTCGGCCTTCTCAGATTTTTCTTTCCGTTTCTCTTCTATTTTCTTCTTATCTTCGATCTTCTTTTTTTCTTCGGCCTTCTCTGATTTTTTCTTGTCGCTGTCTATCTTCCTTTTTACATCGTCCATCGGCTCAAGCTTCTTAGGCTTCTTTTCTTTTCTTACATCGGATACCGCTTTCTCTGAAAATGAGCGACGATTTTTAGCAATTGTTGGCAGTTTGGTTGCCTTCCGGGTAACCAGCGCCTTTTTCTGTGTCTTCATTGTAGTTGTTCTCTTTACATTTTCAGCTTGACAGAAATATGCTCATAGTCGACGAAAGTCCTGAGCAAACTATTAAGACTACCTAACTGCCATTGTAAAGGTTTAATCGGATACTGTAACTTCCACTGAAGCTGGCTGTATCTGCAAATAATACAAGGATACACAACATCGTTAGACACATGTATTATCAAAAATCGCATACTACATGTAAATATAAAATGGGCTACTTTAGTAACCTACTTTTCAAAGTAACATTTTTATCATATTAATAGCGAGAAATCAGTATTTAAAAATATTTCATATTTTTGCAAAATCAATATAATTCGATCTACTGTACTTTTTCTTTCCGAGAATACCGAAAAAGGACTAATTGATATTAATACGTTTTTTATCGCTCGAACTACGACTAAAACGTAAAATAATTGTATTTTTTTATTAAAAAAGGACGCACGAGTTCGATGAGAACGAATAGATGAAATAAATTTTGATCGAGATAGTTGGATGCGCGCACTTTCATCGACTTGTTGACAAATCGATCCCTTTAAATCTCACTGTTCACATCATTTAACATGCATCAGAGAAATTCGGCTTTCAACGTGTCCGATTATATTTCTTTCATTCTTCCCGGAGTAAGACTATTTCGATTATCACCGAAAAACACAGTGTTCGCGATGTACGTAGAGAAATTAAAAGGACAAGGACACCAGGATACCTTTTAAATGTATCCGTAGATGGCCACAAGTGGCTAACATAAACTCAGTCTACTGATCGATGAATTTGTCACGTACGAATATTCTGCCAGGCTCGTACTCTATTACGAAAGCCACGAGCAATATATCCTCGAAATGGTGATTTCTATATTCTAAACGCGTATATAATCGAGAAATAAAACGAAAATCAAGAACGGTAATATAATTTATGTTTACCTCTAGCGAACCCTTTTGTTTCTACGCACGGCCCGCGAACGCTTTTTTAAACGATAAATTAATACACTGATGCAGTTGACTAGTCTGATGACTTTCCACTTAAACACACCACCAAATGGAACAGCAACGGGATCGTTTTCCAAATACTATCCGACCGAGTTTGCGAAGCTTAACACGGATTTTGCATTTTCTTCGCCCAAAACACGTATCTCACTCGACGTCCCTGCCCTTTTACCGTTGCCTTGTCGGCCATTTTCTTCCTCGCGCCGCCCCCCCACTTCTCTTCTTTCGCATTTCCAAATACATAGTAAGTACATGTACATACAGCGTACATGTACTCTATCGTTTTCTCAAAGATATCCGCTAGATGGACTCGCTCCTCTACCGCCAGGAGAATAAAGATTTTTTTTGTTACAATTTACTCAAAAATAGAAAGCACGAATCAAAACTAATGACTAGACTGTGGATGTTTATGCAAAATAAAAAATGTTTGCATTGATTGCAAGAAACAGAAGCCAAATAGAAATTTCTTTCTTCTTTTGTCCTTAAAATCTTCGCAATTCGTCCACTGCTTTAAATTTGCACGTGCCCATTTTTGTCATAAATGCATAAAATCCGCTGTCTACTAATGACTGATAAGTACAGGATAATTAGAACGAAGGGAACACAGAAATTATCATAGGAGAGCAGTCTTACCGATTTCGTGAAATATCAGTTTTTGCAAACGAATCAATAATTTGAACTACATTCTACAATGTAAAAATTATTCGATCGGTATAAATATATGTCTTTGACTCGATAACGCTGGTATTTTACATTGAAAAAACATTTGAACTCTGACATGTGATTATAGTGTATACAAACATATATTTTAAATTTTTCAAAAAACAAAAACAACAGTTTATTCGACGTCTCTTATGCTAGATCAAGTATATTGCGGAATTCCAAGCAACATTGTATACAAAAATATATTTGAAACTTTGCTTTTATAAGAAAAAAACAAAAATAACAATTTATTCGACGTCTCTTATACTAGATCAAGTATATTGCGGCATTCCAAGCAACATTGCTTGCACCACATCTCCTTGATGTAATTCAGGCTTTTCGGTAGTACGTGCAGGTAACATTAACAATGCATTTGCTTGTTTGCAATTAAGCAATTTACTGCTTATTTGATTTCCAGTACTATAGGCACATGGTAATCCACGTGGTTCATTCCATTTTAGAATTGCTCGAGCATATTCAGGACGTGGGTCCAAAGTATAGGACGACGTCAACTACAACGAATGTATACGTTAAATATTATATCGTTTAACAATCTCCAACAAATACAAGTATTACATACTTTCACTTCCAGAATGGTAGGTACGGAATCATCTTTACACAAAAACTTTAGCGCAGGTAATGCGAATAAACGCATAGTAACAGTTGCAGACACTGGATTGCCTGGTAAACAAAATAAATATCTTTCTCTGCCTTCAAATATGCACGTTGCAAACGTTGTTGGTTTTCCAGGTTTCATGTTCACACGTGCTGTGCAAAAAATTATTAAAATTCTAATTAGAATGCATTATAAAAACAGGATAATATTATACGCACAGTTATAACGTTATTAGTAGACTGCGGATCTTTATTCATTTATGGCTTCTAAAAATTTTCAAAAAATGCTAGAATATAAAATTCGACAGAGTTTAGTACGATCTTTAATTGTTTCAGATCTACAAAGGCTATTACCAGTAAAAACAAGATTTTATTTGATTCCACTTTCTTAAAATTCGTCTACAAAAATTGCAAATTGCATAAATACCCGTAGTCTAATTATTAACATAGGTACCAAAATGTATTGTTGCACCGAAGTGGTGTTTAAGTATAGGTTTCAACATGTCCCTATCACCCATTGATACAGAACCAGTAGTAATAAGTACATCGACCTGGCTTAAAGCGTGTTTAATTTTTGATACCATAACAGCCTCCCTATATAATTAGTGGATACAATTAGAATAAGTTACAATTAGAGTTTTCTGTGTGTTCAATATATTAATAAACTTACTCGTCTTGTGCAATACCCATGTCTACAGGATGAAAACCATTTTCCTTCAGTATCGTTAATAATGTAATTTTATTACTATCGTATACATGTCCTGGCATCAAAACTGTTCCAGGAGATTGTAATTCATCTCCAGTAGATAATACACCAACCTTAGGAAGATCAATGACTGATACTTCTTTATAACCACAAGCCGAGAGGAGGCCTAATTCGACTGCCCCAAGTTGTGTTCCTGCCTTTAAAATCAATTCTCCTTTTTTAATATCACATCCGATAGGTCTAAAACATGATTGAAACATGAAATTATTAGTTCTTAAATATCACAACTTCTAGCACACTTCTAGTCACAAGATAACAATATAAAGTGAATACCTAATATCTTGTCCACTCTTAACTTCAGTCATAATTTCAATTTCTTTTTCCTCTGTATTATCAGAAGTTCCTTCTATAAGTTTAGTGTCTTCTACTTGTACAACAGCTGTTGCATCTACAATGACACAGTTAAAGGAGAATAAAGATTCTTAAAATTTCAAAAACTATACAAACTATACAAGTTTTAGTTTACCATTTGGAATTGAAGCACCCGTATTTACTCGAACGCATGTCCCAGGTTGGAGTTTAATTGCAGTAGCCTATAAATTCGTATATTTTAAATTTTAACACTGGCATTTCAATGATTGAGTAAAGAATAGTATTGTTACTTACAAGATCTCCGGCTTTGATCCCACTTAATACTTTTCTTTTCCCTTTCCCATCATTTGCCAACACTGCATAGCCGTCTTTAATAGATGCTCGAAACGGTGGTAAATCATACTTAGAATGTAAATCACTGTCCAATACTCTACCATATGCTTCTTCCACATTTACTACTGATACTGACTTCAACGGAGTAATACATTTCCGTATCATTTTCTCAGCAAATTCTACAGACACCATTGGATACGGTGATTCTCTATGCCGTTCAACTATATTTCCTAAACACAACTATCAAAATTTGATTATGCATATTTCTAGTACAAAGAGTTGTCCTAATATTTTTTAATCTGAAAGTAATCTTACAGGTGTTTCAGCTTGACATTTATGTGCACAAACAGAGGAACTATTTTGTATATTGTTATGCGTATCTTTTACTTTCTTCCCATCGTCTCTCAGCAAATCTACTGCATGCGGTATAGCAGGAAGAATTACGTCTAAGCATTCCTTAACTGCTTTCGGTGATCCAGGTAAATTTACAATTAGTGTTTTCCCTCGTATTCCACATATACCTCTTAACGATGTGCAATAGAAGATCATTAGTAATAGAATATAACTTTTATCTATATATAATCTTTCGTGTAAAATAAAAATACCTAGATAACATAGCCATTGGAGTAATTTTTAAACTGTTTGTTAACATTGCTAGAGCAATACCAGGAGCTTCTTTTTTAATAATTTGTCTCGTAGCTTCGGGAGTAACATCTCTTTCAGAAAATCCAGTGCCGCCAGTCGTTAAAATAACATCCACTTGTTTGTCGTCGCTCCACTGTATCAGATTGCTCTACATATAAAAAACATTAATAGTCATTCAAGAAAATATAAAAAGTAACATTTGTAATTAAAGAATTTACCTTTATCATGTGTTCATTGTCTGGAATAATTTTTTGACAATAAACCTTTCCTCCAAGGATTTTTACAATTTCAGGACTGCTTCTGTCTTCGTTATTCTGCGTATAACAGCTATCGCTGACTATAAAAATATGTTATGTAACATTCGAATGAAAAATTACTAATAAATGAATGTCATGATTGCAGTTAATCAGTAAAAAAATTAACTATTATGTAGTACATCGCAGAAAAATAAATTCGATAATAACAAGGTACACTGAATTGATATTTAATCGTTACAAAAATATTACAAATAAGAAATACTTACTTGTCAATACTCCAAACTTTAGAGTTTCCATAATTTCATATAAGTATTTTTACAGGCACACGAAAACAATTGTCAAGCAAACTCTAAAATATACAGTAGAAAATTTCTGAAATAAGGAAAATCATATTGAATTACAATTTCGGACAATACAAAATAGTAAACATACGAAAAATATAGAATTGAAATAACAATAAAATATTACCATATGTATAAATCTAATTGATACTGATATGAACTGATATGAACTGTGCGTATCTCTTTTTGAAGTATTTTTCATTGTTACCAACTATACAAGTATCGCCATGTTATCTCATATTTCGATTGTATTCCATTTTACGTATTCTCTCATTTCATTATAAATTTACAGGAAAATATAATAATTTTTCAAGAACATAGCGAACAAAAAATATTAACCCTTTGACAGTGAACAATACGTGTATGCGTCCATAAAAAATACATATTTACATCTCAGAATATGTACTCAAATACGTTACTAATGAAAATTCCGTACATAACAAAATATAAGAAGTTAACAGCAACACGTTTCCTTTAATCGAACGCGTTATATAAATTTAAACTACAAATGAACTTGTTATTGTTTACATAGTAAGTACGCATGCGTAAGAGCAGACACAATCTTCTGCAGCGCAGCGTCGTACACACGTACTTATGCATACAACGTATCCTTTCTGATACAATGTATATGTGTATGTTGTACAGTATATTCCCCAATATTCCCTCTGTAGCGTCGCTCAATTCGCATAAAGCAACGCGACGCTGAAGAAGGCGAGGAAGGTTTCTCCTCGCTCTGATTCTCCTCGCTGTGAAGTAAGAGTACTTCATTTTGTACTCGCAAATCTGCGCGCTACTGAATGCGCAATAGAGTGGTGGGGGTGGAAAACGCGATTACAGAGAAGCCGGAAAACGAGACGCCATGGAGGAAATGCTATGCGTCTATTTATGTGTGCGTGTGACGAATGCATGCACCATAGGAATTCGGTGCAGGGTGCAGAGTGCAGGCGTCTAAACGCTTCGTAGTTGGCAACGTGGTTGTGCAGTGCAGTTCTGAACATAAGAGAAGGAGTTCAAAGCTGAGTGAGTTTAGTTTAGTGTTACACACGAAGTTGCAGCAGCAACAGTAGTGTAACGGGAGGTGTGTTGCTATTGTAGATTCGAAGATTTAGGAGCGTGCATCAGTTCGTAAGATTTTCTTCTACGATAAAATTCTCTCATACATCGCAGGGATATCTTTTCTAACGAGGTAACATATTTTATTTGTTTGTTTACGAGCGTTCTATTTACCTTGTGAAACATAGCACACTATTAATAGTCACCGAGTCAATTATTTTGGCCTACTTACGCACAAAAATCCAAGATGGGAGGCTCGACCACACACACCCTTCGACTCAACCAATCAGCGTCCACGTTCGAACTCTTAAGGCTAACAACCTTTGACTTCCATTTTATTTATACGAACACAGTCGAGTGTAACCGGTTTTCTAAACAAATAATATTACCGCATTACATTCTATTGTTTTAAGAGATCTCGAACGTATTGGATACTTTACGTTTTACCAGTGGGCGCATTCAATTCAATTTACACACCGGACAATTCTTTACCAAAAATTTGTAACATTATGTACTTCAAAAGACAATGATGTTGGAACATTCGAAATTTTACGTTTGCTAGCAAAAAAAATTACGTAAATAGAAACACGTTTCTATGAACGTTGGTATTTACATGTCTTCTATATAAATAGATGCCATATGGAACAGTAGAAACTATACTATGGTATCGATATGTTCATAATCATAAATAGTACTTTCAATTGTTCATTTTTATTTACCTTATTTATGCGGTCAAGTTGTATACAGCGGTTCTCATTTGTAATTCGTATCTTTCTTTGTCTCACTGGTTCCCTTACGCCTTACGATAAAGGTTTTGTTTACGAATGTTTCATTACGATTATTTTTATGGAACTTTTATGACAGACTTATTTCATATTGTTATATTTTTTTTATTTGTTCATTCTCGAATTCTTAAATTTTTTTTGCAACGCTCACTGCATTATTTTACAAATTTTCTCATCAGAAGCAAAAGGCACTAGTTTTTGTAATACTTAGCTGATTTCCTATAAAATTTCTCAATAAAATTAACGACTAGAAACTTTGAAAGGAATTAGTGAAACGTTCTTTTAAATTTTAGATGTTCGAAGCACGTCTTTCAGAAAATTTCCATCTTTTCCCTTTTATCCAGAAATACTAGGGACGTGTGGGTGGGTACACGAAAATTTCAGGTACCTGAACCTCGGTTTTGGGTGAGGTCGATCCCCGAAAATTCCCGATGCTCGGGCATCCGGAAATTCCGGGTACTTGCCCATCCCTAATAAATACGCTTGGCCTACCAGCATTATTTTATTGCTGTTGAATATTATTTGAATAATGTTACTTTTTTTATTCACCATTAACAGAAACATTTCTCTTGGCGATTGTATTATAAAAACACTATAAAAGTTCGATTGTTCACCAACTATTGATATTCGCTAAGCAAATTGATTTGTAAAACCCGTTTGCCAATCGCTAGCACAGATAAACCTTGTCGTCTGTTGTCTCTCTTTCTCTCCTGATTCATACCATTGAGTTTTCTTGTTGAATGTTCTTGGGAATGTACCGGTACTCACTCGGGCATTACGTTAGCCCATTATTACGTGTTTTTCTAGTAAAAAAATACAGAAAGATCTCGTTTTTTGATCGAATTGCACAAGCAAGAATTTGAATACTCATATGTCGTTCGGGAACGCATATAATTTTACGCTTACAGTTGGAATTCCTTGTATCATTGCCGTCTGCTTATTGCTTACAACAATTTCGTTTGAATCATGAATATTTTCTCTATCAAATCTACATTCATTTCGTATGCAAAAAAATTGCAACGCATTCTCGGCAGTGTCATCATTCTCGACTTGCCGCGACAAGATTCTCAGTGAGCTCCGAGTGAAATTTTTCAATAGTGCGACCTCATCTACATATATTATCCTATTGCAGTTCGTAGTTCGTATAGGTTTACATTGATTTTCAGTATGAAAACATCTCGTAACACAATACCAATTTATAATAGTAATCGGCTAATAAACGGCTGTTATAGAAGGTATGTATTTGCCTTGTCTTCTGAAGACGCTTATGTGCGTCATTCAGTTCGGCCTTTCTTGGGTTACGACCGTTAGTTGTTTTCGAAGTCAATATTATGATACACAGTTTACCAGTTTTACTAACTAACTAACTATAAATTGAATTTTTCGTTATCACACATCAACAATCCGAGATTATTTCTATTATCGTTATTATGTTTCTGTTTTCGTAAATGTGTCATTGAGCCGATAACAAAATGAAAAATGGATTGGAGGTGTGGCTGTTGCGTATTAATTTATCTTCAAGACTCCCGAAACTTCATATCTTATCGCGTGTCGTACATACGTGGTAGATAACGTTTTATTTCCATTCAAAATGAGTGTTACGTGTTTGTTGTCACTATGAGTGAGTGCGTTAGCGATAAAATCAAAATTAACTTCTTACATTTGCTCGCTGTAATCAAGATAAAAAAGTATTTGTACCGAAGTAGTTTAGACGTATTGCACTTCATTCTCATCGTAGAATAACATTGTTCGATATTTGAGATATCAGTTGAAAGCACTCAAGAAATAAAATTTAGAAGTTGCCTGGGCCTGCAGTAAGTTTTCGGTAGCGTGGTCCATGTTCACACGCGCTATCCTTTTCTAAATACAGTTCGGTGCGGTCGATGGGGTCACAGAAAAATAGTTTCTACTATTGTTCTTCTATTGATCCCGTGATTCTTCACAGGATCGAAGAAACTAAGATTCGTATAGATAAATCATAGACCAAATCTTAAAAAGTAAAACAAAAAAACATCGACGATACAAAACATGTTTACGCACACTACTGGTTTTACGTACTATTCTTGTGTATGTAAAAGTGGCAAGGTCTTTGTTTTTACAATACGCAAAAATTGTGATTTACATTTGAATTTATTCGGTGACCGCGAATTAATAAGGTTGGCTAATATGAAGAACAGTGAAATGCACAATGTAATACGCCGGAAGGAGCATGCTGAAGTGTTGTTTCAATTTTGCCAGCTAATAAAGCCGGTTAAATATTGTTCAAACGATACCGTATTTATAAAAAAAAAAACTTTCTCGCTATTGTTGAACAATAAATTATTTTTTAATCACTTGAGTTAGAATAATAGTACTTCAAACTAAAAGTGAACTGCACATGTCTCACTTGTAGTTTGATCTTTTTACAGTGCGTAGTGACATTATCAGTGACATTATGAACTTATATAAGTTTGTAAATGTTTGTAGAGTGTCCCGTCGTGAGAACTGTTTTTAATTTATCAATTTAGTAAGATAATTGATTAGAAATATGAACATTTTATTGTGTATTCAATAACAACCATTGCATAAAAACTAGATTTACGATGCTGCCACGAAATATGCGATTTCGCTAACAATGAGCGAGTTTTAAATGAAGCCATATATTATTTCAATCTGCATAATTGAGGTGCACAATAGGTTGAGTTCAATGACCATACTCTCTGCCAGCCTGCTGACTATGTCAATAGATCAAAGTTAGATGTCTTGTTAGAATTTTTAAATGGATTTTCAATCATTTTATGAAGCGATCAAAGTGTTAATCGTATAGTTTTATTCAAAATTGGATCATATGGTGGGACGAATACATTTACTTTTGGGTGTACATATCCATGTACAAGCCGTGTTTCCTCGTTCTTTTTACTGCTTGTGATGATTATAGATGCTAAACTGCCAATATAAGATACAACACACATAATTGGAGCGCAAACTGTGTTATTTACGATGAATATAATAAACGTTAGTAATATCGTGTCCTTCGGGTTAGAGACTGCTGTAACTTTTTCTACATAAAGATGCAGCAGTCATTAGGATATTGATTTATGTACTCCAAAAAAAAAAGATATGCAGAACTCGCGGCAATAAAAATTAGAACGAGAGTTAATAAAACATCGTTTTATGTCCAATTGAGTACGCCTTTTAACGGATGAACGAATAGTTTTTTGATGAACTTTGATCCCAACAAAAACATTCTGTAAACTGGAGCCAAGTTCTTATGGCCGTAAAAAGTTGTGAGATCAAACAGAATACGGTCAAGTTCGTTAGCTTAGAAAAATAAAAATAAAAATTAGTTAAAAAGAACGCTACTTAATTTTTAAAGAGTCACATGGAGGGATAAATTATTCAAACTTGGCCGTTACTTTTTAAACCAATGGCCCTAAAACGTGTTAGGTAGCGGCCAAGTTTGAATAATTCAGCCCTCCATGTGACTCTTGAAAAATTAAATAGCGTTCTTTTTAACTAATTTTTATTTTTCTAAGCTAACGAACTTGGCCGTATTCTGTTTGATCTCACAACTTTTTACGGCCATAAGAACTTGTCTCCCGTTTACAGAATGTTTTTGTTGGGATTTCATCAATTTTTGTTGAAATTTCATCAATTATCAAGTAAGTATCAAAGATTAACACTCTGCCGGCGAATTAGAACCCAACTTTACCTAGATCTTTTTTGTTATAATTTTAGTGTCATTTTCTACCTTATTGTAATCTACCAGTTTGAGCTTTTTGCCACTACCTCGAATGGCGCTATACGAACGTTTGAAGAGAGCAGATGATTCTTTCCGGAATTTACACGGTTCCTTATGGGAAAAGCGGCATATTTCATTTTCTTCATACATAACCTATTTCGTTTTTTTTTTAAATACAACCCCTTTAAGGTGTAAAATTTCTAACTTTGATAATTATTCCTTTGAGTGTTTGTTATGGTGGACCTATGTACCAAATTTCAAGCTTGTAGGTCAATGGGAAGTACCCAAAAGGTTTTGATGATCTGTCAGTCAGTCAGTCAGTCAGTGACAAATTTAGCGATTTTTGAGGTCCATAGGACCTACTAATGTTGGAAGATTAATGTTTTGTCAATATTGAGACATGATAGCATTTAACAAGTGTACGAAATTACATCTCTCCATCTGCCTCCAGTGCCGAGTTATAAGCCTCTCAAAAACGGCTAAGTTGTTTCGCGTAAAAGGAGGTACATAGTGCGAGAACTTGGCTGGTGCACTACCGTGCACCTAGATAAAGAGAATTTTCACGGTCATCCACGGTTCCCTTCTTCATGAATCATTAATATTTCTGAATTACCATACAAAGCATGACGTTAACATATATTTTCATTTTTCCTTTGCAACCTGTCTTTTAAATTAGTGTTTTAGTTGGAACGAAAAGTTGAACTTTATTCCCCGCTTTATACACTTATCTTTTGCGTATCGCATTTGTTTACAAATGGTTAACTCTTAGAATATTCATTAATAGCATTTGCAGTTAATAATAGCCGCACCTCATCGATTCTACTAAATGATTACCTCATTTCCCCACAGAGATAGCATTATCTTGATTACGTATCGACGAGCTGGAGATAAAATAGACGATTGTATTATAACAATATATAATACAACAAACAAGCTTTTCCTTGTTTGAATCAGCAAATGTTGACAAACAGTTACAAAACTGCATCCGGATCGATACGAACTTTGTAACTTTCCATTGAAAAACCGTTAAAACAGTTAAAGCGAGTTTATTGAATGAGATATAACCGTATTGGGAAGTACGTGTTTGCATATATGTATGTAAACAGGAAAACTGTAGTTTCCGGTAGTCGTCGACTTCTGGGAATGTGTTTCAATTAGAATTTGTAATTCGATGTTCTTTCCGTTACACGCGCCACACTTCTTGCAATCGCGGATAGCCGATCAAAGGAAAAAATAGAGTATTGGTCGTATTTCGTAACGAGTACACACTGCGTTACTGCAAACAGCGAAAACGAAATGCCATAGTGGAGCAGGGGAAGTAGGCTAGTTGACCTTACTTAAGAAGCCGCACAATTGCAGCGCGCATAGGTACATAGATACGCGAATGCTATTTAAACAGTTACGATACGTTGAAAATATCAATTTCTGTTAACCCTAATACTGTGGCCTCCTTTCTAACACGTCGACCGCTTGAACAAACTTCTTTTCTGCTTAATGTTAACTGCAATACGTTACGCGGGGTGCAGCGTTTTTATGGGAACACCTTACGGCAAAATTACGCTGTTTTACAAGTTATTTTGTTTACGAGGTCTCAAGGTTATCGGCTTCTTTCTAAATAGAAGCATCTTAAGCATTATTTTGTAGCAATTCGTATATCTGAAGCATAGAAATACACTCGAAGTTGTACGTAAACCATACTTTGCAGCTTATCTCGAAAAAAATTTAGCATAATGCGAACGTTTGAGTGTACAACTTATTTTCTGTTATCTTTGTTCAAGAAAACAGGCTTTTCCGAAAATTATTTGTTTAAAAGGCATCAATCTTTAATTCTGCAGGCTGTTTTTCACTTCTGAACAAAAAGATGGCGGTTAGAGAAAAAGTTTGATATTGTATCTAAATTTCATAAAAATCGAGGGAACCACTTAGCGTTCTTTATTGAATTGACTTGAAAGTTTAATCGCACAATTTACCCCAAACTTTTGTAGAAGTGAAAGGAATTACTCGATTACAGTGAGTTGAGAACCGCTGCCCTAAAGTAAAAGTGCTGCAGACCAGAACACGTTTTAGGTCTGGAAACGAGGTTCAGACAAAGCTACACACCGTTCAGTTTAGGTGAGGTTTACACATCATTCCATAAGAGGACTATACCATAATCTGGAACAATATAACACGTATATTGGAATTTCTAAAGTCACAATTCACATCGATTTACGTTGTAGAAGTTTAAAATCGAATTCTTGAGCTTGATGTGCTTGAAAGTCAAGTAGCTCAATCGTGAGAGATAAGAATGTGCATTGTTCAAGGTGCACTATAAGCTGACAGCATTATTAAAGTGGTTGGACCATTTGTTTCTGTTTGAGTGACCATTTTTATGTTTTTGCTTGACAATCTCGATCTTGATCAAGAAGGATTATTTAATAATTACATAAATAGTGTAAAACTATTCAACAGTTAATCGTGTCGTGTACTATTGGGTTGGCAAGAAAGTAATTTTTTTATTCAAGCAATGAACTTTAACGAATAAGATATTTTCCCTTTTGTTCGATGATCTTTTGCCAAAAAGAATAAATAAGAAAATATTTTATTGATTAAAAGTTCATCGTTTGAACAAAAAAATTCGGTTTTATTTCACCTTAAAATACCGAAATTACTTTCTTGCCAATATTAAAGTGGTTGGGACAGTAACTACGATATATATTGTGAAATCGGAACACATAACACAAAGTGTAATTAATACTGTTATCTGTATGTTTGACATTTCCTCCGATGCTTCGATGGTTCGTAAATGAAGTGTGTAATCGTTGCATGTATAAACATGCCATTTGTATTATCGGACAGACTAGAAGAAAATATGTACTGACGGAGTCTTATCAACGAGTGTCGTGTGCGAAATATGATAATTCATGTATCAATCACAAATCGCAATTGCGCAGGTAGCAAGTTCGAGGAAAATGTTCCAAGTATTTTCTTCAAATTTTCATTTATATCTTTACTGGACTGCGAATCTTTATGCATTTATAGCGAAATTGAGTAAATGAAATTCAAAGTTTTTGGAAAATTTTAAAAACTTGATGTCAATATATGATTTCTCCTCTGTTAAAATCATTGCGGGAAGAAATAACATTCAATTCCGTTTCCAATTCTTGCAATCGATGCAGACAATTTTTATTTTACATAAAGTATAGGATTGTTGAAAAATTTCGAACATCGAATTTCCATTTAAGCACCAACGGTTATAGAATTAAAGAACTTTCATGTGAAATATAAACAAAATATTGTAGATACTTATAAAAAGGAAAGCTGCAGCTACTAAACGAAGAAATTGGTTTGCATGCTTTCCAAATTCAAGTGTTTTGCAAATTCTAATTGACATCGCGGATGTCAATATATGATTTCTTCTCTATTAAAATCAATTCAGTTTCTATTTCTTGCAATCGACAATTTTTATTTTGCATAAAGATCCGCAGTCTAATCAATTCCTAGCATAATGGGGGAAGTACAGGATTGTTGAAAAATGTCGGACATCGAATTTCATCGAAGACCAAAGAACTCTTTGATGTAAAATATAAACAAATTATTGTAGACATTTATAAAAAGGAAAACTGGAGCTACTAAACGGAGAAACAGGTTTGCATGCTTTTAAAATGCAAATGTTTTTCTCGAAAAACTAGATCATGCATCAAAGTCTTGAGTCAGCGATGCAGATTCTAATTCTATTTTGGTTCCCGCAACATATGTACTTTCTGAAAGCGACAACTTCATAAACTTGCAGCGTAATGATTGCACAGATGCTAGATCCGCGATAGACATTGTGCTACAGTGCAGGCAGTGGCAACGCGCGCGCGCGCTGTTCGAATGTGCAGAAAGATCGAGTAATTGTTTGCGAAAATTATTACCGCTCATCCAGCCAGACGAACACTGTCCAAAGTCCAAGGTTATATAAGAGAAGCGTACAAGCGGTAATTCAGTCTTGTCCGCGAGTGAGAAGACCCCTTACGCGGTTTTGTCCCCCTTCACGCGTCCTATTATATTTTCACTGTGCTTATACATATTACGTGCCCTTGCTCGTACACGCATGATGCAGCATGTGTAAGATTCGTGTGAACAAAGAAACGATAACTCGAAGCGGGGTAAGGCTATACTGTGATTGGTACCATCGAAATCCCGTAGGTTCAGTGTTTACGAGGCTTTACTTTGTTTCCGTACTCGACAATGCTTATGCAGTTTCTAATTTTGTTTGCAAAGCGCCACTGCAAATCAAAGTGAAACGAAGTGTTGTGAAATTTATTGTGTAACTATTGCACGGGTCGAAGCAGCTGGCTTCGGTCTTTTGTACCACAATTACGCGCGTTATTATAATTTAATTGATTGTCATCCTTTAAATCGCATACACGATATCGAATTGAAGTGTTCGTTTGAACATTACTTTTGTTTTCATTTAACTTGTATTATTACATATTAACTTGTCAACAACAATTAATTGGGTTTTGTTGATTTCAGAGTTGTAACCAATAGTCTACGAAATGGCGGAAGCTCACGCAGCTGTAGCATTTAGTTTCTCCATCACTCACGAGGGATGGGATGTCAATTTTGATAGAGAAGTCCTAAATTTGGTATGGCAGTCGGGTGTCCGTTCTTGGAAGAAAAGATTCTTTAAGTCTCTTGTAAGTACCGAGAACGCCTAATTAATTCCTTATTATTATTATTAGAGGAAATAATATTATGTATATTAATTTTAGAACAACTTGAAAAGCGGCGTGTATCCTGCCTCTTTGCGCAGCTTATGGATTACCATAATTTTGGTGACTATGATACATTTCCTGGGTTACAGGATACCTTATGATCTTGTTGGGAAAACTGTACCGTATTTATCAGGGTAAGTTCGATGAAGTACAGGCTGGCAACATAACTTGATCACTCTGAACATCTCATTGATTTTTCATGATAGAAAATAATGACAGCAATCAATTTTCTTCTGAAGGTGATATTTTCGAGATTTCAGTGTTTAAAAATAATGTTACCTTGTTACGTTTTCTCCTATCATCGTAATGGTTCTGGTAATTACTGTGCATTTATTTATCTTTTTCTTTTTAATAGGTCGTCGATATTAGCGCACTTAGCAGGATCATGTGCTGTTGGACTCCTTTTATGGTTGGTAGCGATATACGCAATGCGGTACACCTTGAAATTATTACTTATGTACAAAGGATGGATGTACGAGTCAAGGGGAAAAGGAACTAAACTTTCAAGAGCTACCAGAACATGGACTTCATTAGTGAAGTTGTTCATTATGTGGCACAAGCCTATGTTGTACAGTTTTCAAGGATCTCTACCACGACTTCCATTGCCATCAGTGGCAGACACCATGAAACGAGTAAGATCATAAGTTTGTTTATAACTCTGTGGACATTTATGCGTAATAAAAATTGTCTGCATCGATTGCAAGGAGTAGAAACTAAACTGAAAGTTATTTACTCCCTTAATGATTTTAGTAGAGGAGAAATCATACATTGATGTCTTCAATTTTAAAAATTTTCCAATAATTTTGAATTTCATTGCTATAAATGCATAAAGATCCGCAGTCTACACTTGTCGAGTGTGAATCACTGTGAAAAAATAATTATTTCATAACTTGCACAGTACCTTCGAAGCGTGCGACCGTTATTGGACGACAAAAATTACGCCCGAATGGAAACGCTGGCTAACGAATTCCAAAAAGGCATTGGCGTGAAGCTTCAGCGTTATCTGATACTGAAATCTTGGTGGGCCACTAACTACGTTTCTGACTGGTGGGAAGAATACGTTTACTTGCGTGGACGATCTCCTATTATGGTGAACTCAAACTTCTATGGCATCGATGCCATTCTCATGCATCCCACTACCGTGCAAACTGCGCGTGCTGCGAACGTTATTTATTCATGTTTGCAATACAGACGTCTGATTGAACGGCAAGAACTAGAACCGGTTTGTAGATAAATATGTTTTACTACGTATTAGAACATTGTTTGATTCCCAGCATCTGTTAAATTATGTAGCGTTCAGTGACATTTTATTTTTTATAATATAATGGAGATAGATCAGCGAAATGTTACATATTAACATACTATAGTATATGCGTGATATAAATGCAAATATGATATTTTATTTCGGTTTCAGATATTAATTCAAGGCTTGGTGCCCTTGTGCTCATGGCAATATGAAAGATTATTCAATACCACACGAATACCGGGACGTGAAACAGACAAACTCGTTCATTATCAAGATTCTAAGCACGTTGTGGTATATCATAAGGGCAGATACTTCAAAGTTCCTATTTATCATAAAAACCGAATTCTGTTACCTTGTGAAATCGAAATGTAAGTCAACTATGATCCCATGTCTTTCTACAGAACAATTTTAATATAACTACCTACATTTTAGTCGGTTTCATTCGCTCTTGGTGCAAACATGATATCCCGTGAAGGAGAATTAAATATCTCCCTCGATTTCACTGTTGCGAACGGTAAAACATGTTTAAGCACGATTAATAGTCTTGTTTAAATAGTTTCTATACGTACCTTGAATTTATTTCATTATTAGACATTTGTTTGTATTATATTGTTCTGATTTGTTTCGTATTCATTTTTATTTTCCTTCAGCTTGAAAGTATGTTCGAAATATCGAGAGCACAGAGTTGTACAAATTTTTAACGCACATTTATGTACTCTATTATTTGTTGTTAGCGCTTCCATTTTTATAGATGTGATTATACATTATGTGTTACGTATACAACTTTATAAATTATGCTGTATAAACAAATCATATATGTTACAGACAAATGCAGCAAATTCTAGACGATAAGTCTGAGCCATTGGTAGGAGAAGAAAGATTGGCTGCACTAACAGCAGGAGAAAGAACTACGTGGGCAGTAGCTAGAGAAGAATATTTCGTGAAAGGAGTAAATAAAACGTCCTTGGATCTCATCGAAAAAGCAGCATTTGTAGTTGTATTAGATGATGTACCATACATATATGATCCAGTAAGTGACATACCAAAACGTTGTAAAAAATTTACTCTCCATATTATTAGTGTATATTGTGAATTGTTTTTGTATTACTAGGCAGATCCAGATAAATTAGATCAATATGGTCGCATTCTATTACATGGTAAGGGATACAATAGATGGTTCGACAAATCTTTTACTTTGTGTATCGGCACCAATGGCAGGGTAAGTAATATTATTTTGACTGAATTAACTACAATGCAACATAGAATTATTAAATATCGAATTGTCTTACAGACTGGTTTCAATGCCGAACATTCATGGTGAGTTCTTTTACATTCAAATATAAGAAAAAGTTTATATAAATTATAATTTAACTTAACGTATAAAATATAAACTATAGTCTGATAATATAAAAACGAAAACGATGTATAAGACAAGAAGATGGTTGAAAAACAGTTATTTCATAGTGATATATAGTTTCTTTGAGAATTTTTCAAACACCTTTACTATACAATCATAGTATAAATAAACATTAATAATAGTAATATGCACGTTGATAGAGGAAATTAAATACTATAAAATCATAATAAATTGTGCATTGAAATCGATATATATAATGAGTAGGGCAGATGCTGCAGTGATGTCACATTTGTGGGAGTACATCATGTCTCAGGATACCAACGCTAAACAGTAAGATCCTAAGTTCACAGCTTCTGAACGTACTGAACTGTTCACGGTTTCTTCTGCTTTCTTTGCCTTCTCTACTCTCTCTAAGAAGGTCCACTGCAACATATTAACTACTAGTTCAACGAAAATCGCGATCTTCAAAGAGTATATTTCATTTTGACCGGTATAAATTAGCAAAAATGAGAGAGAGTATACTACACATATATGATGCATTTATGATAGGCAGAAGATTACCTTTTGGAACTTCTGTTTATTGTATCAAGTATGCATATATATATATACGTAATATTTTCTATATACACATAATAATTTTCCACCAACATGTGAAACAAGATATTTCTTTGAAGATTCAAATTGATATCTGCCATCTCTTTGTTTTATTTCTACATGTTATTGTTGATGACTTTGTTCATCTATTGTACATGATTTCTCTTCTATGTGGAAGGTTAAATAATTCTGTTTATAATGTGCTTGTTAGGGCTGATGCTCCTATAATGGGATCTCTATGGGAATATGTAATCGGTAATGAGGTGAACATGGGGTAATTTTTTTTTCTTATATTTCTTATGTTATACTACTAACCTCTTCTTTAAATATAATCGTTCATTTCAAACTAACCCCTGCATCATAACTCATTTCGCTTCTGTAATTTAATGTGTACATAACATATCATGTGTTATATAATAACAAATAATAATCGAGTATATATGTACACATTTACATGTATATCAAATTTCCAGTAATGAATTACTTAATAACGCTTTACATAATTTCTAGAGTGTCAATCTCTCAAAGAAAATTGCTGTAATACATTATATAGGAATTTGATGTAGAATTTAATATTGTTTTAAAATATCATTAAATTAATATGAAATTTTATATATGTAGGATAATTGCTTTTTGTAACACATGAATCAGAATTAACCCTTTGCACTCCGAATTATTGTTCAATTTTGTTTTATATTAGATGTAACTCTCAAACTTTGTTGTAATTTCTATTTGTGGAACTTATATTTGGTTTTAACTAAAAAACAAGACAATAAATAACCAAATACATATAAAAACCCATTTTATTGACATTTTTCTTTTTCTGATGTCGAGGTCTCACTCGACAAAGGAGTGCAAAGGGTAAGCAAGATTCGCTAATACTCTGTTAAACATAAAAATACGTATATGTGTGTACATGTATATAATTCATCAGATTATCGTACTTGTTCTAAAGAATTTGTTAAAATACATTACAGATATGCTGAAGATGGACATAACATAGGTAAACCAGAATTTACACCTCCGTCGCCGACACGACTACAGTGGGACTTAACTTCAAAGTGCATAGATACTATTGAAGAGTCGCTTCAAGTAATTATATATATATTGAAAATATCTTTTCGAATACCTTAACAAAGATTATAAATTACACAGTTAGAAACCAGTTGCACAATTAATACTTCAGATTCAAAATACATTAAAGTTTGGATGAAAATGTAATGAACTTTCGTTAGCATACAACAGTTAATTTCAGTGTAACCGTTGCCTTCGATTCTACAACAAATTTTCATTTGCTAGGTTGCTCAGAAGTTATTAACCGATGTTGAGCTACGCATTTACGTGCACGATGCATACGGCAAAGGTTTCATGAAAATCAATTCAATGTCACCTGATGCATACATACAAATGGCACTTCAATTGGCGTACTTCCGTGATTCTAATAAATTTAATTTAACGTACGAGGCTTCCATGACTAGATTGTTCCGCGAAGGAAGAACTGAAACAGTCAGACCGTGTACAATTGAATCTACCGAGTGGGTGAAAGCGATGCACGACGAAGATGCAACCGTGAGTAACGGAAATATGCAGTATTTTCGTGTAAAAGTTTCGTGTGTTGTCGACAACATATGCAGGAAGAATGTTTTATTGCAGGTAGAGCATAAGTACAAATTATTGATAGCTGCGGCAAATCAACATCAAAAAGGTTATCAAGATGCCATGAGTGGTAGTGGAATAGATAGACATCTATTTTGTTTATACGTCGTATCCAAATATTTAGAAGTAGACTCGCCTTTCCTGAAGGTAGTATTCTTTAACAGCAGATTTTTATGATATTAATCGAATGAGAAACATTTCTAACCATTTTCCCTTCCAGGAAGTTTTAAGTGAACCGTGGAAATTATCCACGTCGCAGACACCGCACGGTCAAACGTCGCTAATAGATTTGAAGAAGCATCCAAATTGTATTTCTGCTGGAGGTGGTTTTGGGCCCGTGGCTGATGATGGCTACGGTGTGTCCTACATCATTGCTGGAGAGAACCTTATATTTTTCCACATCTCCTGCAAACTTAGCTCCCCGCAAACCGTAAGCACATATAATTGACTATCTCTCTCTTTGCATTGTTTTTATTACTGTGCAAAATTTCAATATAATTACGCGCATTTTCAGAATGCTGCCCGATTCGCAAAACAAATAGAAAAAGCACTAGGTGATATGAAGGACTTATTCATTGAAAGGCAGAAGTTACAACGCGACAAAAAGAATGGATCTTTGTAATTACTGTACAAGAAGGCACGAAAGAACATTAACAAGAACGAACCAACGAAATGACGTTGGATACTTTTTCTCGAAACGTAACAATAGTTTACTCTATTTATAGAACTGGAGAATGCACATTTTTCGAACATTCGCTTATATAAGTCCTACATGGACACGTAAAAAGTACAAACTAAACAATGAACTGAATCATTTTCAAAAGGAGAAGTTTCGATATAAATTTACTTACAATACTTATATAAACTTTATAAAGAGACATGTATATGCATCTCCTATTTTTTGATACTATAAGAGCTATATATTGAAGTTTAAACGAGGAAAGGTTGTCAATTATAGCTCTTAGAAATATTCGATAAAGAAAAAGATTTATATCAATTTATTATCTGAATGCCTCTAGCTCTCAGATATTTTACTCAACTGTTAGTTTATTCTTATTTACTCTTAATCAAATGTAAAAAGAAAAGTAGGTAAAATATTTGCAGTTTTTAATATTATTTCACATACTTGTCATCAATCTTTTCTATTCATTAGAACATTAGATCATTTAATATAATAATCAATATTTGTGCAAAGTAATCAATATTTTTAGTTCTTATTGAAATGAATCGATCCATTACAATTAATTTCATTTTACAACATAGATTCAAAACGAAATATATTTTCAAGCTTAATATTTTATATAATACTCTATATTTACAACATCAAATCCTATACTTTCCGAATTATTGAAATGAATCTCAAAATAATTCACAAAACAATTCTTTTTTATAAGAAACTTATGAATTTACAAATTTTATGTTAATGAGGCAACACTTTATAATACAACGTGATCGTGTTAGTATTTAGTATACAATTATGTTAACTAATATGCCATAAATCAATATCTGCAACCTATCAATGCAAAGTTTTAATGTTATAGATAGTTTTGTACATGTAATGTATTACTCCTTTATATTATGTCTTTATTAAAATTATATTTCCAGGTATATTGGTGCTTTTACACTTTTATTAATGGTATTTTAGATAAGCATTACATATTTAGGTTCCTATGTCGTCAAACAGAAGAGATAGTGGTGTAAAGGGTAATCAGACAATTATACGATTATATAAAAATTGTAAATATGTTAAACTGACAATAATAGAATCTTTTAAATGAGAAGGAAATACTACAAGTTCGATCATGTTTAGAATCTTCAAAGTTAGGGTCTTCCAAATTTTTGAATTGTTTACATATTGTACCTACACGTTGTAAGAAATGTTGAAATGAAATAAGTGAATATACTTTTTACGCACTATAAATAACTACTACTATCTTTAATATTATTGCACTACATACTACTAAATTTCGTGCCACCTCCTTCGATATCACACATGTACTCCTAATACTTTCTCAATTTTCGAGAATTTTCGAGAATTTTCGACCGTCTGACTTGTCATTGAGTTGCACTGCTGAATTTCGTGCCACCTCCTTTAGAAATCACAATTGACCGCTTCTGAACTCCACATTGCGATGTTGAAGCGTCAGTTTGTGTAGAAAAAACCCTTGTAATTGCATATACGTGAAATGCGGATGTAGCGATGTGTGTGTGTGCCACCACACTCTCGGGCACGCGGGCACTCCTGTGAGCACTCTCATATACTCTCTGTTAATAATTGCATTCAGTGTTTTAAAAATGATTGAACTCTGCGATACATTAAAACATTGATACCAGAGAGGAAATGAGAGTGCTCACGCCCGGCCCGGGGTTTGCCGGTGCCACTTTTGTCTCCACATCATGTTTAGCCTGGAACAGCTTCTATATACATCATCTTTAGCATGGAACAGAACCTACACCATATCTTTAGCAGGAAACAGAACCCACTTTACTGTTATTAAATCTGTGGCATGGATCAGAACTAGCTTCAACCACCGACCAGATTAAATGATATTAACTATTAAATAATAGTATCTGATCAGTGGTTGAAGCTAGTTCTGATCCATAAAAGAGAATTATTACCTTACACTTTTTTTATACATAAATGTTCCAAGAATCGATCTATACAGATTCAAGAACTGCAGTTTAATTTGAAAAATAATTTGTATGTTTGTACCAGTTTGTACTCACGCTCGCGTCCTCTCCTGCTTCAAGAAAGTCCGCCATGATGCTACGTCACGATTGTCACGATTCGATTCTCGAAAGCATCGATATCGATTCCAAAATACTTTTTCATACGAGAACCACCAATTGGTTCTTTTCCCGCGGAATCTGTAACAGAAAGAACAAATTCTCATTCATTAAAATTGACAAACAGTCAGAAACTAAATCAGAATTAATAGTAAATAAACAATTCAATTTGAATGGAGAATCCAAATGAATGTGAATCAAAATTAAATAAACTTGACTTTTCTATACAACGAAACGAATTTAAATAGGGTTGGTCGTCACGACACAAGAGTAAATTATCGCGAGAAGGCGAGACGATTCGAGAATAAATTTAAATCAATGAAAATTAGATAAGATTAAACTTTACCTCTAAAAACCAGAAATTGTTGCCTCTTTCTTATGTAATCCTGTAGATTTTGGCGAAAAAATGCCAAAAATCTACGCTTCACAATCCTCAGCGGTCAGTCGTTCAAAATGCCTGTTTGATAGATAGAAATTCCCGAGCTCTTGCGATGCCACCTAGCGGCACCGCTCGGTAAGCGGCGTGCGACCGTTATTACATTGATTACATTCGAACATGGCGGGTACTCTTATCAGAAAGTATATGTATGTACCAGAGAATATAGACAGTATATTGAGTTCAATAAAAATTCAAATACCGTGAGGCTGGCAGCACCGACGAGGTACTCTCGTCGGTGCCTTGGGTACCACTTGGGTACAAACAGGTACAAATGGTACAAAGGATGTTCAATTCAAGATCCTCCAATATCATTGAGATTTTGGAAATTCTGATTGACAACGACAATTCATCTACGACATCACGGGCCAATCGTGGATTGGTTGCCGAGTATCTTTCGGATGGGATATAATGTAGAGATGCGATGCTTTGACAAGCTGTTTGTATCGTTCCTCGGTGATTGGACGATTGGACGTTGGCAAACGCGATACGGTCTCGGCGACGAATCGCGTCGTAGTACCAAGTACCAGAGTACCAGTACCTTTTACGCAGCAGAATGCAAGTGGAATGGCGTGTATCTACTAAATGTCCGAAGAACGTCGCTCTAGTATCAGAGAGATGTGAAAAGTGCATTTTCTTTTGATCGCGCACACAGCTGCACACAGCTTGGCCAGTGTACCAATGTAACTGGCCTGTTTTCCTTTTGGCCGCGTCCTGATAGATGCGTGGCGGAGAGTCAGCTGTAGTTACGGATACGTGACGAACAATGCATCGCTGGTGAAGGTCCCTGCGCCACCTTATTTTGACGCGAGAATCACCAACTGTCATCCGATCGACCAAGACCAAGACGGATCCCCGTAAAAAGGAATCGTCACAAAACAACGCGATCTACGATGGGGGCAGGACTCCTAATATCCCAGGTCGGAGCTGTCGCGATTCTTTAATCGACGCTGGGATATATATTTACGAGTCGAACGACGAGCTGCGTGTGGAAAGCTACAAGATCGGAGCCGTCGTTCTTCCATCAAAATGGGAAACTGCTTCAAGCGTTCTGGTGGCAGTCAACAAGACGACACTACGTTGCTGAGCAACAACTCCGATCCTGTGCTGCCCGTTGGTTCGTCGCGGGAGGACCACGGACATTTAATACCTTACAATGTAATTCTCTCGTTTCTTCAATTGCCTCTAATCCCGAACTACTGTCTATCGCGCGTCCCCGATTTCTCTTTGTTTTCACGATAGCGAAAACGATGTCAACACTTTTACGCGTTCGTCGTTCCAACAATTTTAGCTGTGTCATTCTCAGCTGAAAGATATTATCTATGCTAATAGGATTTATTCGTTTCCTAAAGGGGATATTAACCCTTCGATTTAGAGTCTGTCATTTGAAATAAACAATAATCTGGCTATATTTGTTGCAGGTAAAAGTTAGAGTGATGCTGTTCAGTCTCTTTGCATTTGTTAAGATGTCCAGATGTTGTTGATTAGGGAGATAGACTGAATTTTGCTGGAAGCCAGTTTGCTAATTGACCCTTTGACCATGTATCATCCGCATCTCGTAACATGGTGCTCGAGATGGCACAGTGGTGACGTAGTAGTGGTAACCTTCTCAGCGAACTGTGTGACTCAACTATGTGCGTCTGACCAATCAGACAGTTTCTTCGCTAATTCCTTTCGCATTCACTCCGAACACCATGTTATGAGATGTGAACGATACAGTGCCTATATGTATTGTTTAGTTTGTCCATCTGTAATCTGTAATTCTGGTATGATTCTTGTTCAGTATTCTTTATGATGTTATCTCATACAGTGAGTCCTTGACTTACACAGATTCGTTTTACATGAATTCTTAGAAGCAACTCAAAAAACCAATTCCGAACTGTGAAATTCGTTTTTTGATTGCCAGAATGTGAACTTTGTCGGTACATATGTGACAGAACCAAAAATTAGTGTTTGCTTGTATACAGCATAGGCATTCAGCCATTTTTAAATGGTAAATTTTACGTGGAAAGTGCTGGAAAAAATTAACCATTTAAGTCGAGGACTTACCGTATACTGTGCATCTTGATGATCGCTGTATCACTTGATTAGCCCTTTCGTTTGAGCATTACATAGTCAAAGAGTTAATGGTTACACCTTTGATCATTTTGTTTCACTCTATAAAAGCAAGATTCTCATTGGTTCTGGACATTGCAGGAGTTGGTGAGCTCTTACTATCCACCGGGTGGTCAGCTGCAGTCAGTCACTTTAAACATAGGCTATGGAATTGGCATTGGCGTAACAGTGGGGCGAACAAACGAGCTTAGTTCGATGAGCCAAGAGGAGTTACGCGTACGAATTGAAAAACGTCTGGGACTGATTCAACATCTGCCTCTGCGCGAATACGATGGAGTCAAGAAGGAGGAATGCGTAATCTGTATGATGGAGTTGTTAACAGGCGAACAAGTGCGTTATATGCCGTGTATGCACACCTATCACGCGGCTTGCATCGACAGTTGGTTACAACGTTCGCTAACGTGCCCGTCGTGTATGGAACCATTAGACGCTGCCTTGATTAGCTCTTACTTTGATTATCCGACCACTTAACGCTGTAAAAGCAAGAAATTGGAGTAGCTAATCAGTAATCAAATTATACTATCATGGTAAAGAGTGCAACCGGGAAGAACCGTTAATATTATTATCGCATATAATGGCTTCCAAACTAGTGAAGGAGCCTTCTCTCGTTAATGGCCAATTATATTCGCCATTGTATTCAACGTATCCGCGCACGTGCTGAGTAATAATAATAACTTGTATCATAAAAGAGTTGCAAACGTCTTCTGCGTAGGTCATTCCCTCTTACAGGGTAATGTTCTCCAAGTGGATCATTGCAATAACGAATACGGTGTATTTACAGTCGAAAAGCAATCGCCATAACTTATTAGTTGTTTTCTTTTTTTCTGTGGAATCTAAAATAGTTTTTCCGTTCTCCTACCGCTTATAAAATGTTCGATTTTACGCTCGACCGAGTCGAGCTACCGAAAAAAAAGGAATGTAAACGGTGTGTTTCGCTAAGGCTGTTTTTAAGTTTGAACAAAAGTACAGTACCTCTACTTGACCATCGTGGGTTCATCGAGTAGCGATAGACGATTAAATATATAAATACACGTTGTGAATATCGTGACCGATAACGATGTACTACCAGATATCACACTATCTATATTTTTAACTATAATTCCAATCGTTTCATATTTTCAGATACTAAAAACAAAAAACATATTTTCAGATTATAACTTTCGACGTACAAAGTCAATCTCGTTATTTTCAAATGCCGCATCTCTTGTTTAAACGTAGAGAGAAAGAGAAAGAGAGAGTGTGTGCGCGAGTGTATGTGTGTGTGAGAGAGAGAGAGAGAGAGAGAGAGATCGTGAAACGCGTGAACTATCATTTCCTCGAGAATTGAATATAACGTGATTTAAGGAAACCTGGTTAAACCAAAAAACATTGGGAGTTGTTATTTTATATTTCAAATTGTAAACGTGTGTAAACAATGGGCTGCTTGGCATCGTACTTTTATGTTACTATATATGGGATATCGCCTGTATATTTTTTTCATAAATGTACACGTAACAAATTACACTGTAACCGTATCACTGAAATGTCTTTCTGTTCAATGATTACATTGAACGTGACTCGTGCGTAATGTTAGGATATATAAACCTGTGTATCGGGTTGCTAGAGCTTCGAAACAGAAGCGTCAAAGTCATTGATTGGTCGATGGAACGTTTAATTCTTTAACATTGATCTTACGATTAGCGATGCTTAATTGTGAACGAGCGACAAACTTTATTTTTATAGAAATTGTACACAAAAGTCTGTATCTTTAAACTTTTGTATTGTTCAATCCAACCATATTATACTTCAACGTGATTTCAATCGTGTAAATGCGTGAAGAAAAATGGAGTTTAGACTTGGATTGGTTTGTAATTCGATCAAATTCGAATTTAAATTTATAACATTTTGCGTAAATGATCTATACAACTTAGAATTCGTGATAACAAACAATCAGCCAATGTTCACTAATTTTCTTTTAGAGTCTACATTGCGGAATTCTTACAACAAAAGAAATCAATCGGTAATGTTTCTCGGATAAATCATGCGTATGTATATGTTAATTCACGTTTGAACATTTCCCGCAGAGACAAGAATATTTTTCTGTTTTACCGAAGCTTCGCGTGTAATATTGCTGATTTGTTTAAAGAGGAAAATGATGCTGTGACATAGTGATTTATTGACAAAATGCAAATATACGAATAGCGATTTAATACAAATATAAATATTTAGTAAGAGCTGTTGTATTTTCCACAACCTTCTATTCCTCTCTCACACCGACCATTATGTTCCATGATGTATAATAAATTATACTAAAGATTTTACTGAAGAGTTCACATAAGTTCATTAATCAAGAAGTTCTGTCTTACATTTTCCGATTCGTATTACTATAATTAACCCCCTGCCGTATTTTAACGAGTCACACTCGTCATGAACATTTGAAACAAAGTCTAACAAATACAAACGAATTACGCCTTTCTTTTTAAATGAAATAAAATTTGATTCGTTTCTAATCAATATTTAATAATTCAAATAAATGTAGCCATACAAAGAATATAAACTTTCTTTTTCTTCTATGACACTTTTGGGGACAAAGACGAAAACGTCTTAAATTAAAAAATTAATTAAAAAATCATTGTAACTGTAAAGAAAATGATACGGCACAAGGAATTAAGCTCCGTAAACTTATCTTACTTCTTCAGAAAGTAATTTGAATAATAGTGCAATGTGATTAGAAGGTTCAAATTTCCGCGCCAATTCAGACAACGCCATCTACGAGCTTTTCCCTACTGTGTGCTCACCGTGCTCACTCCACGGTGAATTACACTGTGTATCATGTGTGTGTGATCTTTTTGATCGCCCTGTATAAATGCGATACCTATATGCGTGTAAGTCGTAAGTAGGCGGGTATTTACATAGGTGTGTACATGCCTATTACACAGTTTCAAGGTCAAACATCACATTTCTAGCAAACATCGGTAGCGCGATGTGTTATGACAGGAACGGTTGAGTCAGTTGAGTGTGGTCTTGTAATGTTTTCTTGAATTTCGAAACTGATTGTGCCGCAGCGATCGCGCGAACCTGCCACTGCCAGTGGACGGGCACGGTACTGCGTAAATAAGAACAGTGTGTAAATAGTAGTGTGTACCCGTTGTGCATCGTGTTGACATGTGACCGGTTTAAAGTTTCACGGTGATTTCCGTGTGCAACAATAATAAATTGTTTTTCTCGTCCTCCTACACAGCCGCCGCACAGTGTCGAGGCTGGCCAAGCTTTAGGTTATGTTGTGTTTAGATCGCAGCCCGTGCGGACACATTCTCACTCAGTCGCAGCCGATACGTCGCGGACAGCCTTCCACGGAAAGGCATCAAAATATGAGAAAACGTACGAGCCGTTCGTGCGTCGCAAGCCAATTAGACTACCATTTAACGACGTTCCGGCGTCGTGTTCCGTCGCTCTAATTCGATATACGGGCCAAGGTTTGCATTTTTTCAGTAATTGCATCCAACCAGTAGATACATATACATACAAATGCGTAGATGATACTGCACACATATAGTCGCGTATACATATAGACACGGTGTGTACATGCAATCGCGCATCCACAGCTGAATTTAGTCGCTTTCGATATTTCGTAATCTCGAGAATCGAAATGCTTTGCTGCTTGCATTGATCATCTCTACTTGTTGATGTTGACGATTAAATGCATCGTATAGTACGTTATTTCTCGAGGCTTTTATTTCTGTTTTTCTCTCTCGAATTTTTATCAGTTTCTACCATAAGCTGTTTAACCATACGACATTGTTTTCGATGCCTAGTAACGAATGTGTTAATTACATTAGTTCAGTACTAAATGAAATGTTGATTTACTAGGTGCACTAAAGCAGGGTGATGAACCTGGGACTGTCCCCATATGATGGTTTGGAGAAAGAGTCAACTTCCAACAGTGCTTTGGAAAATGGAAGCGGCGCTACCAAGAAATTGGCCAGAGGCATATCCAGAGCAACCGAAAATGCAGCTATCGTTTCCTATGCTCGTTCCCAGATAGGGTCATTGGATACTCCGGAGTTCACGTTTTCTCTTCCAGACCTAACCGTGTATCCAGGTACTTTACAAGTGACAAAATTCACGTTATACATATTTACTGTAGTTAATGTAATAAAATATTGCTTTTAGATTCTTTTCGTCAATTTTTGGAGAAAGATCTGATTGAAGGAGGATGTTTGACTTCGTTGGAAGCTGCCGGTCGCTTGAATTGGTGGTGCGGTGGGAAAAATGGAAGCAACAGAGTCCTCTGGCCTTTGGCCACATCTGGAGATGGCAATTGCCTTCTACATGCAGCCTCTCTGGGCATGTGGGGCTTTCACGATAGACTTCTCACGTTGAGAGAAGCGTTGCATAATACTTTAGCCAAAGGGGAATACAGACACGCTTTGCTTAGAAGATGGAAGTGGCGGCAAATGGGCTTGAACGCTGCTGCAGGACTGTCCTACACGGATGCGGAATGGTTGACTGAATGGCAGACCATCGTAGACATGGCTTCTCCTATTTTCAGAAATCAGACAGCTACTTCTTATCAAAGTTTAGAGGAAGTATGTAACGTTTCTCTGTCTCCGATATAGTATTAGGTCTTCCCATAAATTGTGTCTTTTCAAGATCCTCTCGTACACCATTTTCTATATTATCTCATAATTTCTAAAACATCGTCGAAGAATGAATGTCAAAACATTCATTTTTAGCATTGCGTGCTGTAGGAATTTAAAAAGGACAATACGATTAAACACGTCGTTTAAAAGATTTGCGACGTATTTGGAGAACATGTTTCGATTGCAAAACAGCGGCAAAGATGGTTTTCTAAATTTCAAAACTGAGTTTTCGATAAACCAAGATCGGGTCGTCCAACAACGCTTGATATTGAAGAAGATTTAAAGTTCTATAATTAAAAGTAAATGTATATGTATTAAATTTCTACACTTAAAGCGTTAGAAAGCGAGACGATTTATGGGATGATCTAATGTATTCCGACTGAACGATAGACTAACCGCGATGCAATGTTTTAGGTACATGTATTAGCGTTGGCTCATGCTTTGAAAAGGCCTATCATAGTTATAGCGGAGACCATGTTAAAGGACGCAGAGGGTGCAGCTTTAGCTCCAATTCCGTTCGGGGGCGTGTACCTCCCTCTAGAAGTACCTACGTCTCGTTGTCACAGAACTCCGTTGCTGCTAGCCTATCATTCTGCCCACTTTTCTCCCCTTGTGATCGTCGACGGATCGAGCGATTTTGAAGATCGTTGCAACGAAGGCGTCAACATACCTTTAGTCGATCCTGACACAGGACAATTGTTACCCGTCCTTTTCGCGGTAGATCCTGGACCCGATTGGGACTGGCATGGAGGGTCTCGCGACTTGATCGAGTGCCAACAAGATACGGTAACTTATCTTGCGATATACAGAGGAAATGTACTTGCATTCGTTCAAATATACTCATAGAATCTACTTCTGTTTAGATGGAGATCTTGTTACGAGAGTATTTAGACTGTGAATATCAAAATTTTACTTCGGAGGAGATTGAGAGATTAGCCGACACCGATGGTTCATTTTCGAAAACAGCGAAGCAATTGTTGGGTGTTGCGAAACAGTTTGGTTCAATTGGTAAATCCGTTAGCAAAAAATTATGGCCTACCACCAAGAGACCAAAGAGCCCGCCGACAACAGCGGGTGGACTTCCGTCGGAAGGTTTGCTATGTATAAGAATCAGAAGTAGACGTCATCAGTACGTGGATCAGATGCTTCAGAATTATCTTCAATGTGCTCACGCAAGGTTTTACATCATCTGGTTCTAAAGCAACATTAAACCCTCGAACGCCGACGTCTTAAGATAAAAAGTGTCCGCCTTCCGAGGGTTAAGTTGATGTACGTATTTTGTATTATAAATCGAATATGCTACAGGTACCTGCAGGATCATAAAGTAGACGATACTGGCAGCGAGTTAAATTATGGTGCGGGAAAGTCGAAATTTTATGCTGCCAGCGATCGAGGAAGTCACGCGAGTGTTAGCAAACTGTTGCCCACTAATCCAAACAAGGATCGCACGCTTTATCTTTCAAGGTATGTATAACTGTAGAATTCTGTCGATGATTGTGAACGCAATTTCTAACCAGCGTCGTTTGTAGGTCCACTTTTTACAAAGACCAAGCGTCATCCGAAAAACCGGGGCCAGAACGGTGGAACAACAGCAATAGTTTAGGGGTATGTGTTGAACGGGCGACTCATTCTAAGTCCGAAGTTGAGTAATTTGAGGATGATTTCAGGCTATTGTGAAAGAATGTCGGAACGGACAATGTCAATTCTTCGGTTCGGCAGAGAATGATTACTACTGTTCACAATGTTGGGCGAATCGACGATACCGTTGAGGATTTCAACTTATCGGCGCATGACAATAATGACTCTTTAATATTGTTCGTATTAAATCATCTATAATCAGACTTAGACTTAACACTAGCCATTTTAAAGCGAAGTTCAAGAGAAATAATCGAATTGTCAGATGTTCTTCTTCCTGCTACATCGATTCATATTTATGTTTCTCGATCGAAATTGTTATTTTGATTACTCATTCATATTTGTGCCCATAATTATGAAAGTGGTCCAAGTCAAAATTTAAAAAAAATTAGTTTATCGTTTAGAATTTTTACGGTATTGTCAAAAATGAACCGTTAGAATCGTTAGATAGTGCTTGTTGTTTCAACATTAGACTTAGACCACTTTCATAATTACGAGCACATTTGACTCTTTCAAAAGCATATCAGATGTACAGGGTTCAACTCTCTCTTTGACTAATATATATACACACACACACACTAAATGCCTTTCACGCGTAGCTTACACATCAGACCAGTCCCAAAAGAGATACGTATATTTTCAAGTAATGACGAATCAGTATTTTCACAAAGATATATATGTATATATAATAATTCATGGCGATGTTCTGTACGTGCCTTCTGTCGCGCAGAATTACTACAAATAACAAAAAAGAGGTGCAAACTCGATAATACTCGTTCTTCGATGCTGCGACGGGGATATCTGTTTTCCCTCGCGTCTACCTCCACCGCTTTTAATATAATGCTTTGTATGAATTGATCGCGCTTCTCTCTCGCTTGATCACTTGCTTTTGTGAAATGGGATTATTTAGAGAAGTGCGATCCTGAGGTGTTAAAGTGATATTCAAATTGTTTAGTACGTATAATCTCGAGATGCCTGTTGGCAGTTAATTGTTTATGTAAAGCTGTGTGAAAAATAAAACCTATTTTTCTATCTCGTGCGCTATTTTGATTGTCTCTCTTATCTTTACTGATGGTCGATGATTATCCCTGCAAAATTTAAGGGAACAATATTGGAATATTTTTTATTTGTATGTAAATGTTTCTTGTCGTTCTTCGTCTAAGAGATATTGCTCTGAAAGAGAGAAAATTGGGCAGCTGAAAGCAGTATTGTGATCTTGAAATATGAACCTATAACATGTGTGTGTTGTATTAAAATTTAATATGCATGTACATATAATCAGAGAGTGTATATGAGAGTGCCCACGCCCGGGTTTTGGGCAGTTTTGGCCGTGCCCATTATAGTGCTGCCCCCTACAGTGCTTATAGCCTGGATCAGCTCCCGTCTCCACACTCAGTCCGGACAATAACCTATATACATCATCTTTGGCCTTGATCAGAACGAAAAGTTTATATCGTTTTATATAAAATATGTAACTAAGACATAGATCTAATATACAAATCTCTAATCAATATAAATTAAATATAACATTAATTATAATGATAGAAGTATTTTAATTTTTTCCAATCTTTTAGTTGCAAACTCTAGTTGTAAAAAATAAAAAACCCGGAAGAATTCGAAGAAATACAGATTTCATATCGAGGCGTAAATGCGACCATCTTGAACATCATTAATTTAATAATGAGGTATTGTCATCAACCCTATCTCCGATTTTTTCATATTTTTAGCTATTCATATATGCATGGTCATTGCGTGCTCGCATGTGTTTAGATAGAAGGTTTGCCGATTTGGAGATGCAAGATTAATTGATATTTTTTGAATGAATCCGACTAATTCCTGTCAATTCATATTTCCGAAACAATTATGTATGATTCAGTTAATACGCTCCTACAAATTGGAGTACCCACCGCGAACCACTCGAATACAAAATCACGTTCATGTACGCTCCTGATGGTGAACTGGAGTTCAAGGTGATACGAAGATAATGAATAAGAATCGTATAGAGTATAGATAGATTGTCGAAGACATTCGTTGAATGTGTAAAGTCACCTTGCTTACTTGTTTTCTTTTTTTTTATTTTTGTACATATACCAAAATAAAATCAATTGCAAAATTTGTACTAAACAAACAAACAGACAGACAGACAAGAAAGCGAGCTAATAAAAACGTGGTAATAAATAACTAGACGGCGAATGCATATGCAAAAATGTATAGCCTAAAATCCCCAATCTAGAAATAATGGATTTATCGTTCCCTGCTTCTTCAAAGCGGCCTACGTACCTGTCGATGAATTTCAAGTTCAGAGGTCCTTTGGGCGTGTACATATATAGAGTTGATATGGTAATCCAGCTTCTCGTAATGATATTCAGTCTTATAACGCTGGAGAATCTGGAACAAGATCAATTTTATAACAATCGAACATGAAGATATACTTAAAAGACGAACGTGTATTCAATTTCATTAAAAAGCAGCTCTGTTCTCACTTGGAAAATTAAATATAATCCGATACTGCACTAAACGAATCGCACGATGTAGTTATTTAGTTATTTAGTAGCCAGTTACAAAAATTTGTTACATGCACACACCTGCGAGTCGTCTCTCCCGCTCTTCTTCGTTTTCTGTAGCTTTAGACATTGGTTTCCCTCGGGTCTCAATTATGCATCGGGCCTTAATTTGTGTCCGGGCTGTTTGTCTCTCGATCAAGCCGGTTCGTCGAGGTCCTGGTACTGTACTTTGGAAATGAAATGGATGATTGTGTGAAAATTTGCTTGTCAAACGAACATTCCGGGAAAAGGTTCAGGTAATTTCGTGCGGGAGTTTCATTGTGGGGAAGCACAGCGCGCGCAATAAACAGAGTCCGAAAATCCAGGGTTGTTTTGGTAACTACCCAGGATTTATTGGCCCTCGCGACGGTCGAAGTAATTGCCCAGTTTTATTGACGTTTTATTACTTCGTCGCGTACCCTGGTATAAAGCAGCGAAAGCAATTTGGATATCGTGAAACGGTTCGAATTTCTTTTATTGCTGTTCTTGGAAATTCTGAAAATGTCAACAAATATACACGATCAGTGTCTGTACGTTTACTATACGTCAGTCAGTCAGTCAGTCAGATCTGCTTCGAGCCGATATCGATTGCAGCCTGCACTCGATGCTCGAAGCTGAGTGTGCTTTTCATCTACTTTATTCGGAAATAGATCTATGATATTCTGCTTGTACAGTGTCCTGTCCAATTCAAAGCAAATTCCGAGAATTTTGCTTACTGACAACGCGTGTTAATGATGGAGACGTGCCTAGGTGAACTAAAAGTCCGCATTACAGGCATTACAGCCAGGTATACGTCGGATTATCGTGGCACCTAGGTAGCAGATTGAGGGAGTAGACTCCTTTTTCCAGCATTGCAAGAGTGCGGGATTCACATTCTCATTTCTCCGGGTAATACTAAAATGGGGGTTTTCAGTAGTCAAAAACGCTAGATGAAAAATGGATCTAGGGCGCTGTCGCCCTCAAAAGTCCCATTTTTTCGTTTACGAGGCGTACTTTGCATTATTCGGAAGCATACAACTGCGAATAATGCAAATTACGCCTCGTAAACGAAAAAAGATAGAAAAACTCCATTTTTGTATTATCGAGAAATGACAACGCGAATCCCGCACCCCTGCAATCCTGGAAACGAGTCTGAAGGCACCCCAACAAGCCTAATCCTCCCCGGCGAATTCTCGGTTTATTGTTCCTGAGCATTTACAGTGACCACCAAGGACGCTAACGGGAACTGTACTTAACGAGCGCACTGTAATAAAACTCCGAAATTCTGTTCCCCACTTCATCAACTTCTTTTCCCTTTCCTCTTCTTTCCACCAATAGAATGAGGTATTATAATACCTACAATGCAGTACAGAACAAAGCAAATGGCCTGAACGTGTTAACCGAAGTTTTTCAGTATAAAGAGTTGTTTTGTAGGTGAAAGATTTTCGGAGATTTTAAGGTCACCTTCATTTTTTTATTTTTTAATAGATGTTCGATTTTCCAAGATTTATATTAATTGATTTCAATTTTTTCAGCATTAAGATAATAGGTATAATTACCTTGCTAATGACCACCACCATTTCCAATTCAGCAAATCGTCGTCTCAAACACATCCTCCTCCCATAACCAAACGGTAGTGATGCGAAACTATGACGAACACCATCAGCTTGTAAGCATCGTTCCGGAAGGAATTCGCTGCTTCGTGGAAAGTATGTACTTGTCCAGATTGCGCTTATCACGTAATGCTGGAAAACCACATAAACCTAATTGCATAGACAAGGTCGTTAATTGAGGACAAAAACCTCCTCGCGTGTTCGTCGTTTACTACTCGTTGTGTTGCTTTCAATTACATTGTGTTTCTCCTACTAAAACCTGAATTATGTTATCGTCGCTGTTCGAGTCTCCAGTGAACTAGAGATTTGATTTGTCCAAGCGAATATATTGTTGAAAGTTCATTTTATGTTTGCGGAAAGAATTGTTTCTTACTCCTTTTGGCACTTGGTATCCACCGATAACCGTGTCCTTGGTCATGCAGCGACCATTCCCAATAACGACCGGATACATTCTAGTAACCAATAAGGAAATCATAACAACGTTATTATACAGGGTGTCCCACGCAACTGGAACAGGCTGTTGTTGGATTCCGTGTTCAGAAATCGAGTACAACACTTTTTATAAATCGTAAAGAAGTTTTATTTAACAAAGGTCTACACAGTAGCGTAGTAAGGTTCAAACAGAGACTTCCTAGTCTCGAATTCGCAAGGGAACCAAAATCTGATACTGCTGTTTCGGCAGCTCTATTGTATATAACCTATTTTGGAGAGGGGGAATGTGGAAGGGAGTGGGAAGGGGATGCGTTGTCGAAAGTATGACGTGGAAAGGACAAGGTCTAAGGGTTGTATAGTCCTATCTAGTTCTAATAACTTATAAGTTTAGGCTGACGTGTCCGTGGCTTATCGGGTATACAACACTGTACCTCCTAAACGGTCGGGAATAGAGGAAAATGTTATAAGAAAAACTATACTATAAAGTTATATACATTAATATTTTATTCTATACTTTGCAATCATGACTTTAACTAATTTTTTTTTTTTTGTTATGTTACAGAAAGGCAGGGACCATTTAAAATCGATTTTCGTAACCGGAGATGTATGAAACTTGACAAATGTGTTTGAAATTTGTGTTTTATTTGTCTAGTTTCATACTTAACGACCTGATATATGTAAAATATCATTACAATAATTATGTGATTACCAAAATTGTTAGGAGTGATGCACATATGTATATTGAAATATAACGTAAATAAAATATTTTATATTGCATTATCAAGTTTGTACATTATTTTTCTGATTATAAAAATATTCAGTATTACATAATACATCAACAAAGAAGTATCGAAAAAATTGATTTTGATTTTTTAACAACGATACAATTTATAAAAAATTCTGAGAAAAATTAAGGACAATTGTTTCAATAATATCGGACTAATGAATTTTTATAAAACTGGTATCTCGAAAAGTTCAATACGAAATACATATGCATTTTCTTCGAATGTTTCGAGATTTTCAATTTTTTTAAACATGTCTGCATAATCTGAAAAATCTGAAAAAAATCTCAATCATGTGTGCTATTAAGTGGAATATTTATGAATGTTTTCGTAATTGTGTTTATTGAGCATGGTTCGACTAAAAATCAATTTGTGTTGGGGGCCTTCTGGACCACCTTAACTTTAAAAATCAACGAGAAAAATTTTTTAAGAAATACAAAACATATTTTAGGATGAACCATTAAACCCGGTTTTTTAAAAAAAAATTTAGTCCAAATTTCGCTTCGATATCTTTTTTAGATCAAAAGTTATAGCAAAATGTGCACCGCGCCGCGCCGCGCCGTCTCCAGATGCCGACTTTCCGACTCGTGCTTCCGAAACTTCGGCAACATGAAAATTGGTGAAAATCGAAGGAACGCGTCGCCGACGCGTTCGGTCGAGCAGGTAGTCACACGGACATGGTAGAGGTACGCTTGTGTGTAGCGCGCGTGCAATCGAGCATGCACTCACACGGGCAGAGTAGAAGTACGTTCGTGTGTAGCGCGTGCGCAGTAGAAGCAACGGCGAGGACGGTCCGTCAGAGTGGGCGGTCCTGTGCTGGAGGGGAAGCGCCTCGCGTCCTCGATGGCTGATCGGTTCATTTGCGGTACGAAATTTGTGGAACGTTAATCTGCGGCTCTGTTGATTTTCAGTTTATAGAGATAGTTTAAGAAATAGAACTCGAAGTTGTGTGACAATTATCGCGTTGCTGTACTGTGTTGTCTTTGGATTTTTACGGAACGTGTGCGACTAATAATACGTAAGTGTTTGTTTAAATACTATTATTATATAGACTGCGGAATTATACATTTATGATAAAAATGGGTAGGTCTAATTTCTGACACTAAAAAAATTTGAAGGATTTAAATTTACTACTATATTAGTTTTAACCTATTAAATATATTCAACAAGATATTAAATATTTATTTCACACCAGAGCTTGTTGCAATTCAGGAGAAAGCTTTTATTTTGCATAAACATCCGCAGTCTAACTATTATAAATGGACTGCTAAATTTGTTCGTTAGTTCTCACGTTGGTAATCATGGTATTTTTATATTTTCCTTTCCAACAATAACACAGTCAGCCAGGCCGTCTCGAGCAGAAATCGAGCACAGCCTGGCGAGCAGATGGCGTGCATTATGCCGTCAGAAGCTGCTCGGGCTGAACGAAGGCATAGTGTCAGGACCGAGCTGCCTTCGTTCTGCCCGAGCAGCTTCTGCCGGGCAGATGCCCGTCTAAAATCGAGCATTTTGCTTTCTGGCAAGTGAACTTATTTTTACGGGATTAGTTCTATGCTCTTGTAGCATTCGCAATCATTTAACATTCAGTTACTCGCACTCCATTTTCTACATAATTTCTATATTAAATGAAATGACTGCTTCAATGCGCAAAACGAATATTTGTCAGTGTTCACGCTTGTAACACTAAATTTAAAGTTTTAAGGCTGAAAGTATTGTACGCGAGTAATTAAAAGTTAAATATTCGATATACTATGTTTATTATAACAAAATTTAGCGTGATTTCTAAGTGAAATGATTTCCGGCTAACCTCAAAAATTAATATTTTCGTAAAAATTCTGGATGATCGTTATACTGATTGTGTTTACCTGCGACTATCGCACCTGTATGAAAACATCGATGCTCGCGAGGTTCAACGTATTCGAGTTATATGGCAAAGAAACAAACAGTGACACTGCCTTCTTAGACATTGTTCTTATTAAAGTAACTTGTTTTTATTTTACACTCGAACTCATAAGATTGCTATTGAAAAAATAAAATTTTCATTCATAATTTGAAGAGTAGGATTTTGTTCAGTTGATTATATGTATAAAACGGAACGGCATTCTAATGTTTATTCTTTTTCTACAGGGGAGACAATTGACAGAGGCAGAATTGAAGGTTCAGAGATCTCTAGAGAGTCTTTCCATTGCGGAGTGGTATCTGAACAAACGCTGGAACCCGCCTAAAATTTTAAACAACACCCCAGGTTCATTGTCGCCCACCATCTTGGAAGCATCCTGATTGGAAAACAACTTCTGTGACGAATTTGAACACATTAACTATATCAGGTATCTATCGCCATCCAATCTAATTAATAAAACTAGATTATTCTCACCATAATGCGTTATTTACCTAGCGAGGTAAAATTCATCTAAATGTTCAAGGTTCATTTTATTTTGAAATTCATCTAAACCACTTATCGTCGAATAATCTGTGTAGGTCGATCCGTTGGTGTATAACATGCTCCATGAAGATCTTGCCAGAGTTACATATAACGTATTTCGTCGGCTATTCAAAAAAACAAGAAAGCGGAGAGAATTGCCACTACAAAATCCAGAATTATTTCAAAAAGTAGGAATTTATTCCTCGTTAAACGACGACGTAGATAATATTAAGTATCATTTCGTACAAGCAGGACTCGAGAGCTTCGAGGATTGGCTCATTATAGAACCGAAAAGATCTGCAGCTGCTGGATTTTACTACACAGGCGAAGAGAACAAAGTAAAATGCTCGGCAACACCAGAGCCGAGAGGTAGTGACGTGTGCGCCTTTATAGAAGGAGATTATTCTACACCACTATATCCAGAGTACGGCACTAATAATGCTAGACTACGGACGTTCGAAACATGGCCAAAAATTATGGCACAGACTAAAAAAACCTTAACGGATGCCGGTTTTTTTTACACCGGTAAAAGCGATAAGATTCGGTGTCATCATTGCGGCGGCGGTTTGAAAGGTTGGGGACTGGAACATGACCCCTGGGAACAACACGCGAAATGGTTCTCGAAATGTTCTTATTTGCTGATGGTTAAAGGTCCGGATTATGTTAATAAAGTAACGGGTCAGCATATATCACCGTCATCCAAAGTGGTATGTGGAAAAATGTTAAATTTTTTTATTTTATCTTTACATAGATCGTCGTTATTATGTAATTTTGTTGCAGGAAAGTAATCCTGGTCCGAGTTCTCAATCTATCACGGAATCTGTAGAAGGAAACATAGAAGACCTACCGAATGCGAACATGCAAAACAATAAGACCATAGACAATGAGATGATGTGCAAAATTTGGATTTTTATAGTAGTATTTTTATGTTATACTAGTATGTTTTCCCTGTGGATGTATAGTAGCTTCTTGTGTGTGTGATAAGCGTGCTCCTGGCATGACAACTTGCGCAGTATGCAGAGAGCCTGTTACCATGGTCATGCGAGCCTTCTTCTCATAGTGTACAGTACAACGAAATAATAAACCCGATATAAAAAAAAATATTAAATTTAATTTATTTCTATTACATCTATATTATTTTTCCTAGACTGCGGATCTTAGTGCAAAATAAAAATTCTCTGCATCGATTGCAAGAGATGGAAACTATTGTCAGATACTGCATGCCTTTGCTAACTTATACCTGCTCTAGCAGTATTCCTTACAATAAGGGTACGACAGTAGTTTTTCCAACGCAGGGTTGTCCCCGATCATAAATCTCAACCATCCTCTCCAGTTCTTTCTCTCTCTTTCCGTCCTCCTATTACATACAACCGTATTCCTTGAGCCGTCCTTGACGTAGACGAAAACCAGACGTCCTGACCAGCGACCATCCCTTACTTTAACTCTCTATTTTCACTTTTCCTCTCCTACAACTCCCCTATAATTCCCCTACTCCAAACACATCCTTCTTCCCTTTTTTCCAGCATCCTTACTGCAGAAGTTATCTGAGCTTGAAACCATCGACATTGTAAAGAGTAAAATAAAGACCAGTAACATTCTTCCAAACCTGTCCTTATTCATTTCGGGATCACGATACTATGTACAAATTGAATGTTACTTCTTCCCCCCTTGCCGTACCATTTTCTTTACAGTTACATTAAGAGTAAACCTACACATAAATCAATAAACTAGTAATACATTAATTATCCCCTAATACGTACGGTTACACGAATTAATATTCGGACGATCTAAAATGATGATAACTTTTTTAATATTGTACTATACGATTTGTACTTTTTTGGGGAGCTAGAGCAATTAGTTTACTACAGGATGTGAAAAGAAATTTTTTCAAAAATTGCATTTGGTCGGAATTGCAGAGAAAATACTAAATGTTACATTTTACAACTTTTTCGTGCGGGCCTATATTGAAAATTTAAAAAGTACGTTTTCTTGGCCTGCGTAAGTAATATGCACTGTGAAAATTTCATCGAAATCGGTTGATGCGGGAAAAAACGACAGGCCTTGAAAGATGTAAGAATTCTTCGATATAGACTGAAAATCTGTGATTTTTACCATTTTTAAACGTTTTAAACGTAGCTCATTGCAATGTTAACCGATTTTGACGAAATTTTCAAAATATGTTTATTTATATAGTCGACTAAGAGACTGGGATAATAAATTCACTCATTTTTCTTCTACACGATAAATTGACAAATTATGTTTTTATTTGTAACGTGTTATGCTTCGTACAGACTAAAGAACATTTCGACGAACGGCGCCGCGAACAGCGCCTTGAACCTTGCTGCGAACCGCGCATTTCGACGAACGTCATTGGGCTGCGCGATGAAACGTTCGTCGAAATGCGCGGTTTGCGGCAAGGTTCGCAGCAAGTTCAAGGCGCTGTTCGCGGCGCGGTTCGTCGAAATGTTCTAGTCTGTACGAAGCATTACATTTTAAACAAATACAACTCACAACATAGACATAAAGGGATCAATAATTACATAGTATGTGAAATGAGTAAATGGGTGAATTTTACGCGGCAATAACCTAAAACCTGCGAAATGTCATGTCATTGTTGCGCCCCCATCGCGCACGCGCAACGTGTCTTCCATTCGCCCCACTAAATCTCAGTCGCGCACGCGCAATGTGTCACATATTACTCACCCCCTCTCTGATGACCACTTTTAAATTGTTCTCACACCAGTGAGCACTCTCATTGTCTCTCATATACTCTCTGATATAATATATAAACTTCTGAATTATATATATATATATATATTTTTATAGTTCCCCTACTTTTCCCACAAACTTATAGAATGTAGACACTGTAGAGTAGAGACACGTCCCTGCATTTGTCTCTACTGTCACTGGGTGACAGTAGCGCCTCTTGTAACCAATTACCGACTGTTAGTAATTTTTTGGTAAGAACCATTTGCACCCGAATAAAACATAACATTTTTCAATGCTCTCCTGCTGAGATATGTCAATTCACAAGGACCAAATGAAAGCTGGAGGAATGCACTTCACAGTAGAAAGAATACGATTTGGACATAATTATGATGTCATGCTGAAAATTGAAATCAAACAACAGTACCAGGTTATGGTTCAAATATCGCCGCGCTTTCAAATGTTCCCAATATCTCGTGGTGCAGTCTCTTCGTCCTATTTTCGTAAAAAACAGAGATATCAAATTATAGAATCGGCAACACTGTTCGTAGGTTGTAGTTGCAAATGGTTGCAAATTACACGTAAGTCCAAAGTTTTCAGGTTCCGTCAGGAGTTTCGCCTCCGGCGAATAAGAATTCTCCTGTACATGGATGCCACATCACGGACCTAAGGAGTGAGCGTAAAGTAGATTTATGGGTGAGAGGGGGTGTCCCCAAAGACGGAAGGGGAATCAACTTGTCGGCCATCTTTCTCGGCAGATCTGTGGTGCGCTCTATAGGCGACTTTAAATACTAGTGTAGCGTCTGTCCTCGTCTGTGCTATCACCGTGCTACCACAGACGAGATATAGGAATAGACCTGACACCTAATGCATTTTGGTGTCCGGTATCGGTGCGCTAACGCCCCATTTCCTATATCTCGTCTGTGCTAACACCCCGTTACCATTCAGTGTCAACACCCGTCAACACCTCTATACATAGAATTAGAGAGATGTATTATTATTATTTCTAGGGGCACAATATTTATAGCCGGGTTAATAGCAAATTATGGATATAATTTAAAGAAAATTATTGCTATCACTGGCATTTTAAGGTGTCGGTACTTCAGATTCCTATGGACACCAAGTCCCATAAGGTGTCAGGTCTATTCCTATATCTCGTCTGTGGTGCTACATCTCTAGCATGGAACAGAACCTGCATCACCTTTAGCAGGAAACAGAACCCACTTTACTGTTAGTAAATCGGTGGCACATGGATCAGGGAGATACTATTAAATTATATTAATGCGTATCAACGCGCAGAAAACACAAAGCACGACGATCAACGACGATTCATCAAGTGTTAAGTGTACAGACTACTACACTGACACTAAATATATACGTGTTACAGAATAGAGCGCACCACAGATCTGCCTAGCAAGATGGCCGACAAGTTGATTCCCCTTCCGTCTTTGGGGTCACCCCCCCCCCCCAGGGTTACGCTCAGTCCTTATGGTCCTTAGCAGTCCTTAGGTCCGTGGTCCACATGTAGATCGAACGTTCAAATTTAATTTTTCAATTTCCGCAGAGACAGAGAGACGCGGCAGGAAATGAACAAGAAATTAAACGGATGGAACCGAATCGACGAAAGATGGCAGATAATTAGGCACCTTAGCTTCCTCCACCGTGGTCCCATCACTGATCACAGCACAGGGGTCTATTTAGTCTATGGACGGTTGCTCAAGTTCATGTGTATATCCGAATGTGTGCGTGCGTGTCCTGGCTCGTGTCTTTCACCGTTTGAACCTCAAAGACTGTCCGTTTTTCATCGGAAGGATTTCGAACGGTTCACGTGCGAACAGATTTTCGGACAGTATCAGCGGAGTATCGCATAGAGAAGCGACGATGACCGATCACAAAGTATACCTGGCAGTTCTGTCGGTCGGTCTGTCGATGCTATTGGGCCACGTAGCCGGCGCGAAGGTGCTGCAGATTCGTGGCATACCTACAACGAAAAGCTCGTTGTTCTCGTCGGACAAGGACTTCCAGTGTTTCGACGGGAGCCTGGTGATCCCGTTCGCGTGGGTGAATGATGACTATTGCGATTGTGCGGACGGTAGCGACGAGCCGGGTACGTCTGCCTGCGGCAATGGCATCTTCTACTGCGAGAACACCGGCCACAGAGCCCGCTACATACCCTCGACCTGGGTGAACGACGGCATTTGCGATTGCTGTGACACCTCCGACGAGTACAAGTCAGGTAAGGACTGTTCGAATAACTGTAACGAGCTGGGCAAAGAAGCTAGATTGGAGCAGGAAAAAGCAGAGGAATTGATGAAAGAGGGCAATAAGATCAGGACTGAGATGGTCTCTAAAGGCAAACAATTGAAGAACGATTACCAGACCAATTTAGTAAAGCTCAGAGCCGACTTCGAAGAAGCAGCTCTCCTCAAGAAGGAGAAAGAAGTATTAAAGACCCAAGCAGAGGAACGAGAGACAGCTGCATTGGAGAAGTATCGGGTGGCAGAACCAGAACAGCCTGCGGTCGAGGAAGGGGACGAGGAGAAGGAGTTGCAAGATACGGAGATAGAGGACTACTTCAAACTGTTGGATTCTGATGATAGCGGAACCATCACTGTTATGGAGCTGAGAAGCAGAGTTACCTTCGACAAAGACAGAGATGGGGCTGTCAGCGAGGAGGAGGCACTCTTTTTCTTGAACAACAAGAAGGAGGTGAATTTCCAGGAGTTCGTGGACTCTGCTTGGCCTCTCGTCAAGCCCTTCTTAATGTTGGAACAAGGTTGGCAGCTGATGATAAATGTATTTTGTATTTATTCATAGTTACGCGTTGTAACTAGATTATTGTTTTAGGTATGTTCAAACCAGGCGATCGTGCCGAGGAAGAGGAAGAGGGCCATGAGAGTACGGAGGAGCCATCGGAGCACGACAAAGAGGAAGATGAAGACGGAGAGGGAGAGGAGGGAGCAGGCGAGGTTCAAGAGAAACAGGAGTCCGCTATCCAGTACGATGACGAGACTCAAGCTCTCATCGATGAAGCCTCGACCGCTCGGGAGACCTACCAGGCGGCGGAGAAGGCGGTGAACGACTTGCAGTCGGAGATCAGGATGCTCGAGGACAAACTGGATCGCGATTACGGCGTCGAAGAAGAGTTCGCGCCTTTGGACGGCGAGTGCTTCGAGTACACGGACTTGGAGTATGTCTACACCCTGTGCATGTTCGGTAAAGCGACGCAGAGGTCCAAGTCCGGTGGCAGCGACATCATCCTGGGTCACTGGAACGAATGGGCTGGACCCAACGGCCAGAAGTACTCGAGAATGAAGTACGACAGGGGATTGACTTGCTGGAACGGTCCAGCACGTTCCACCATGGTCACGCTCACCTGTGGCATGGAGAACAAGCTGATATCGGTAACAGAACCGATGCGCTGCGAGTATGCCATGGAGATATCCACGCCGGCTTTGTGCAACCCTAGCTCGGAGACTGCCGACACTCACGACGAGTTGTAAATCTCGTGTCGCGACAGACCTGTGCGAGCAAACACGAGATACATAGACGAGACACTGTGAGACGCGACCTCAGAGCGACGTAAAGCGTAACCGATGCAAGGATAGATAACGGCTGCGACAGCCGATCCGTTATCAGCCCTGTTGTCTATCACTCCAGGCGTTCCTGTGAAAGTACTTGAACGCCTTCTAATTAGAGCTGTGACTTATGAGATACCCGGGTATTCGGATATTTCATGAGATAGTCGGCTACCCGGGTATTTCATGAGATAGTCGACTACCCAGGTATCTCATGAAATAGTCGGTTACCCGAGTACTTGGTTAGCTCATGAGATAATCTGAATCTGAACTCAGAACTCAGAAATATTGTTACATACTTCTAAACGTAGTTCTCGGCCTGGAAATGCGGATTTCATGATGCTTTCTCTATAATTTTCTCTTATTCTTCAACACTTCAGCTTTAACCTCGTTGAAGAATTATCGGGCTATCTGATTTCTTTCAAAAGTTCGACGGTTTTAACACACAGTTCATCGTTTTGGCCCACTTGGCATCATGAGATACTTAGGTACCCGGGTACTCGGCTGTCTCATGAGACACTCAGGTAGAGGTATTAGCTCTACTTGTAATCATTTTCATTAATCCGAAGACACGGTTCTCCGGGGGTTCTTGCGATCAGCCGCAAGTATCGTCGGGGAGCTGTGCGCGAATTTCTTTTCGAATCGGCCAACATAAGCCAGACAGTTGCATTTTATAACCGTAACGGTGTATCTCAGGATCCAATCTGTCTTTACACGCGTTCAGATACTCTCATGCACCAGTTAACTCTACGTTTCAACGAACGATCGAGTTCAATTCCTGAGTGGACACCACAAATGCGAGAAAACACACGAGCGTTAGTTTAACGAGTACCCACGGTCGTGATTAGCACAACGTTTTTTACCGTCAACGATAAGCACAGCTGATAAGCGCTGCTGAGAGCCTAGTCATACCTTGCGCGTTACGTAACAGCAGAGTTCCATCGTATCCGCGAAAATGGTTATTCGTATTTGCACCCTAGAAACCCCTGATCGTGTTGCTCGCTGAGAATCCAGCGGCCGTAATCCGCTGGCGACAACGTGTTTTTACGCTTTCCGGTCCGCTGATGGTCTCGTGCCTATTTTCTTCGCTAAAGTAATCAACACTGAGCTAAAAATTCGAAACAAATACAAATAGTCGCCCTGCTGTTAACCTTCGAAACAATCCAGAAGGAGCTGGTGCCCCAATAATTTAGAGGTGTGCGAGAACCCGAAAATGTCGAGTCGGGTCGAGATAAGAAATTTTTTCGAGATCGAGACGAGTTCTCGAAAATTTTGAAATTCTCGATTATGTCAAGATTCTCGAAGGTTTCGGGATTCTCGAAAATTTCAGGGTTTTCACTTTCAAAGCAATCGTGGTATGAAATTTCTGATATTTCAGGCGTTTCCGAAAACCCCACATTATAAAATTTATCCATTGAATCTTATTTTTTAAATCCCGGTACTTTCGGGAAACTCGATATAATCCAGAATCCCGGGGAACATTTTCGGGGTTCTCGCACACCCCTACCCAATGTCGGTTCTGGATTCCTTCGCGGTATCTAACTGTTCTTCTTTCTTCTCGTTTCCATCTTCTCGAAACGATGAACCGAACGATGAACCGAAGCGGACCGAAAAGTGTAGAGCAACGCCGGGCCCCGTGTTTCGATCGTTAAAGTTTGTTGAGAATCGATTTACTATTTCCGTGATACGCGAGAAACCGTTGTTAATCGCAGTCACCGCCAATCTATTGTGTGTAACCGTTGCATACATTCCTGATCTTTTTCTACGAGAAATTTTTGTACCGAGCGCGATTCGTCCCCGAATCAAGCATTGTTTTCCGTGAAACTCCCAACCGCCCACTGTCGTGTGTGTATGTGTGTGCGCGTGTGTGTGTATGTGTGTATGTAAACGCGTTCGCGCGTACGTGTACCGTAGAGATGTTGTATTAAAAAAGAAAAAGAAAACGAGAACGCGAAAAAGTTAGAAAAAAGAAGGAAGGAAGGAAAGAGGGAATACGCGACACCACTTGTACCGTATCATCATCTGTAAGCCGAGGTATTTTGTAATTTTTTAAAGGCGCGTCGGCGCGCGCGCCGGAATATGCGGGTTCAATAAAAAAGGAAAGAAAGTACTGTAATTCACGATGGCAGCTTTATTTACATTAATAACGTGGCGATCTGCTCTTTTTGTATTATGTATAATATATATATATATATATATGTATATATATATATATATATATATATATATTCTTCAATTATGCGAGTTCTTGTAACGTTGTAGCGACACTTACGAGGGACACCACAGACGCTTGACACGCCCATTTTAATCTAATTCATGTAGGATACAACAAACCGTAACCTACATAAATTTCATTGAAATCGGAGTGATACATTTAAACGATATCCCTTGTTACTTCGTTTCTCTCTCTCTCTCTCTCTCTCTCTCTCTCTCTCTCTCTCTCTCTTTCACACTCGCGCGCTCTCTTTCTCTCTCTATCTATATCTCGTTAATCTAAAACCGATCTACAACGGTATCTTTTGGATTCCGACACGTTTACGATCAACTATATAGACGGCTAACAAAAAACATAAAGAAAAGAAAGGGGACGGGGCGGGGGCTGATGAATAGACTACGGATCTTTACGCGAGACGAAGCGATTTCATGTCATTTTAAGTACACGGGTGCACGTGCACTATTTCACGTGCATTAATGCATCCTTATTTTAATTTGTATAATTTTTAGAATACTGATATTAATTTACGTATCGAGACTATGGTTTCACAAATTTCGCCATTCTTGGTATAACAATAAATTTAAACGTCTGAGAATTGTAGAACCGGCAAGAACATATTTAAACATATCAGCAACAGCAGTTGCTCCGGAATAGCGTTATCCAACAGCTAACATTGTTATCCTAAAAGAAGTCGTTTATTGTCAGAACATTAAAACATATCAGATTTTTCTCTAATAAACTAGAGGGTTAGTTGATTACATTTTTCCAATGAGAGTGGTTTTCAAATTAATTTTTGAATCTATTTTATATATCCATATTTTGTATCCTAAAAATTGATGCGAATTAAAATACGGACACGTTAATACACGTGTACCCATGTACTTAAAATGACACGGGTATCTAAATGCACGTGAAATAGGGATCGCTACTAGAAACAGAAGTCGAATAGGACGTATGTTACCTCTTCTGTCAATTTGGGCGAGTTGAATAGAATACAAGAGCTCTATACATGATTCACGGACTCGGTTCTTTTTCTAACGAACGCACAAAATCCGCAGTCGAAATTGATGAACGTTTCCACGCGACCTATCCAAGCATGTTCTACGCTCATCCGATTCTTCGGTACTTCGTTAAGGCACTTAAAAGACCGAGGAGACACGCTCCAATGTCTTTTTCTCACCCCACGACGATCCCGCGCACTCATCGCGTTCGAATTGAAAATCAATATCGAACTCGGACTTTTCCGAAATCGTGCTCTTTTCACGCGAGACACCCGGTATCCCTTTCATCCTTCGAATCCCGTTAATCATTACCTTAAAAACGATTCTCTTCATCGAAATCTTAGTGTTCTTTAATTTTTAGTACAAACAAAAATGCAAAGTTAATCGCTTTCTCTTAATTTCACCCCATGGGACAATAAATTAATATAAATTTTTTTCCGAGGGTCGGGTGAGGGTTAAGCAACATTTTCCTCTTATCTTTCGTAACACCCTGTAGAGCCGGATACCAAGTGTTCGGAATCAGGAGACTCTACAGACCGATTCTGTTCTTACAAACCATAGTTTCCCAAAGTTGATATCGTTGAAATTTCGATTTTCACTTGGAAATTTCGAGAATAGGCTGAGAAGCTATGGCGCGAACGAATAAGAAACGGTTCGCGATCGTCGCTCGCAGAGTTTCTCTGTCGATTTCGCGCGGCGAAAGTTCCTACATAGAAAGTACCGAATGAAAAGGCAACATTTTCCAAAGATCACCTGAACGTCTCCCAATAGCGTTCTCAACGTACCCTGTGTTCGTTTCGATCAGACATTATCATTCCTCTTGCTCGCGCGCGTGATAACAATGGGGGGCTTAGGGGGTTGGGCTAATTTCTTTTTTTGTTTGTTTAATGGTTCACTTGGTATTATTTACAGAACGGAACGATACACGACATTTATCTGTGCCTCTAAACTACTGTACAACAAGATCCACGAAACGGTAGGCTTCTACGAGCCATTCCATGTCAGACCACATGGATCTTTGATTCTTTGAATTTTCCGTGCGGTTTCACGCGGAATGGTTCCTACGCGAGAAGATCACGGACTCGGTAAGCGCGATCTAATACTGGATCCGGAATAGATCCGGTAACGTCACGCCGAACTACGCGACTCTCGTTACACAACAGAAAATAATTGAACAACTTCTCGTAGATAATCGCGTTTCGGTGCGGGTAATCCGATCGCTCGATTTCGAACCTCTTTCGAATGCGATCGACGAACATCAACTTTCTACCGCGTGAGAAAAACAAAAATGGTGGGGAACGCAAGCTCAGCAAGCACAGTATTCGCTCCGAGAACGTGCACAACTTCCGGATCGAAGCTTCACCGATTTCAAGTTCCAATCGATGCTCTCTTGCGGTAGGATCTCCTAAGCGCGTCTGGACGCAGCGTTTGGCGATCTTGGTGTCACGTCTACTCCATTGTAATTAATTTGAAAATTGAACATTCCTTCCGGCCTAGAATAATTCCATTCGATATGGAATTGATATAATACCTCACACAATCCTTAAATGTGTAGTAATGGGTTAGATACAAACATATTTAATATTTAAAGTCACCTCTCGACTGGCGTTAATAACTAGATAAATTACATTGCTTTCATAGAATTTTTCAGGCGCTGCTAGTTGGTCATTTAAACTGTTCAACAATAGAAAACGCAACGCAAACTTGTGTGGCCAGACATACAGCAGGATGTTACAACAAATGGAATATGGATTGCAAAACGCTACGTCTAGACGCGCTTAGGAGTTCCCACCTTTCCTACGAATAAATGTTGGTCAACAGTTTTCCGCATAACCACTTGCGATTCTTCTGCACGCTTTATACAAAATACAATAATCTCTTTGTAGAATTTATAAAACGCGAAGGTAAGCAGACGTTCGAATATTTGATCTGTGTATGTTGCATTTCTTAGATATTCGTATTTGGTACAAACGCACGAAGTGCATACTCGTGTTACAATGATCAGACGTATCCTATCCAATCGCCCGTTTGAATTCACGATTCTCCGAAAGTAACAGCCGGAAATGAAAAAGTTTCGCCCTGCCATTAGTATCATTTTTGAGATCTTCGTCGCACACCCGGAGCGAATGCCGCAATACTAACGTTTCGCGCGGTCTCTCGACTTGTTCCCGGTCTCCGGGCGAGATCTCTTCAGGACTCGCGACTCTCAGCAGCGAAGAAGAGTGATCGTCCCTCGAATCGATCCGTTCGGAAGCTCGTCGACGACGATCTAGCCAAGGATTGATGTGAACGAGTGCGACGCATCGCGCAGTCTCATTTGCCCAGCTTCTCGAACATGATTAGCTTCTCTCTGAAGCTCTTCGTGTCGGTAGACACCTCGGATATGTTCCCGTTCAGCATGTTTTGAAGATCCTCGTCGTTCTTGCTGACCAGTAGATTGTCGAAGATCATCTTGTTGTCCTCCTGTTGTTTGGCGACCGGCGAGGTCGGTTGCGAGCCGGTGATCGGCTTCTTCTTCGGGTAGATCTCCGAGCAGCGTTGATTGTTCCCGTTGTCCGCCATGCTGGTCACTATCGTGATGGCTACCAGCTGGTGGATGTCGATGTTCTCCTTCGACTCCGACGACTGCCGCCAGTAGAACTTCTCCGGCGAGATCAGCGACCTCGAGTCCTCGGCTCCGTTCGCCACTGACATCTCTTCGGGGTCCACGATGTTCTTGTTGCTCCACGAATCCTGTGTACAGACCAAACAATTTAGTTTACTTTGCTAAAAATGACAACAGGAGAGGGGCAGACAAATGTCTATTAGACCGGATCGAAAACAAGAAAGCAGAATATCGATGCCCTTGAAAACTCCGGGAAGAAAGACCTCGGGAAAAAGAAAGATTTGCAAAGCATTCGTCTTGTGATACCATTCGCATTGCATTAAAAACATTTGTTACGTCATCAAAAATAAAGGAGATATTTAGGTGGACCACCTTGTATACTTTTATTTTGATGTTCTTAAGAATGTCGATATTTTCCCTGAATTTTCAAAATTTGAGCTCAATGCGCACCTCTGGGGTGTTCGATCCTGTCGTTACGGCGTCAAACTACAATTTTTCCCGGGTGGGGCGTTTCCGATGTCGAAAAAATTGAAAAAGCACACTTACGCTCTTCTCGCGTTTCTCCGTGACCGCGTCGACGGAGTCCTCTTGTTTCCTGTCCTGGTCCAGGTCCCTCTCGAGGCTGTCGAGGGTTTCCGTGCTCTCGGAGGACTTGTTCCTCCTCTCGGAGTCGAGGGTGTCCGTGCTGCCGAGTTCGGAGCTCTCGGAGGACTTCTGAAGCCTGGACGGCTTCCTAACCGGCACCTGTCTCTTCTCCTCTTCCTGCTCATCCTGCGGCACGATGTCCACATAACTGGTGCTTGGTATTCTCTTCGGCGTCCTTCTGATCCTCCTATTCTCCAACCGGTCCTCCATCTCTAGATTGTCGGAGCTCTCGGAGGACATCCTCTTCGAGGACCTCCTGCACACCTTGCCGAAGCAATTGTCCCTGACGTTCTCTTCCTCCTCGTCCTTGTTCTCGCTGACCTCGATCATCTCGAAGCTTTCCGACGACTTGGAGATGCTCTTCGACAACCGTCTGCCCCTCGCCAGATTCATATCCGAGAGGCTGCTTCTCTTCTGCAGCTCTTGGACCGCGTTCGACTCCGTCTGATGCGTTTGCTCGAGGATGTCGAAGTTCTCCGAGGACTTCGATATGTTCTTGGAAGATCGACGAGCGCGGAACTCGAAGCTGCTTCTTCTGCGCTCGATCGACTCGTCGCTGGTCAACGTTTCGATGGCTTCGAGGCTGTCGGAGGACTTAGACACCCGATCGGTCGACTTCGAGATCGGGTTCAACAGCCTGCGGACCACCGGCTTCGATTCCTCGTACTCCATCAGCATGTCGAAGCCTTCGGTAGACTTGGAGAACCAGCTAGAAGTCACTTCCAAGCTGTCCGGAGACTTCGACAGCCGGTTAGAGGATCTTCTACGCGGCAGCTTCGCCTCCAGCTCCTCGAAGATCTCCGTTCCCTTCTGCAGTCGAATCGACGGCTTCTTGGCGACTGGTCGCGGCGCTTCCGGTTGCTCTTCGTTGGTGTCCACGCTGGTCCCTGAAGCGCTGATCGCGTCCAAGCTGTCCGGAGACAGCGAAGCCACGCTCGGAGGCTTCCTAGGCAGCTTAGCCTCCAGCTCTTCGAAGATGTCAGAGTTCCGAGACAACCTGCTCGAGGATTTCCGCGCGACCGACACCGTCCTCGGCTCCGTCGTCGGCGTTGACGTAGTTGTCGGAGATGACGCGCTGCTACTGATGCTGGTGTTCATCGGTTGCGGATCCAAGCTGTCCAACGAGTCTTCCGCGATCGTCGTTATCGTTGACGAAGATGTGTTCGCCGCCTGCGGCGCCGTACGACGCGGTGGCCTCCGGTTCTTCGGCCGAACCGAAATCCGGTGGTGAGCAGCCGTGTGGTTCAAGCTCGCGCTCTCTAGCTGCGCTGCTCGACAGACAAACATTGCATTGGGTCAGTGTGTCAGCTCGAATGTGTGGGCGATTCAGCGTGCAATTTAAGGCTGTCGCCAACGACACTCGACCAACGTCGACGTGTTCACATTATTAGCAGACTGCGGATCTTGATGCAAAATATAAATTGTTTGCATGAATTTGAACTTTCTATCTTAAACGATTTTACTGTGAGCTGATGTTCTTCCTTTCTTCTAATTTTCTATCACTTTAAATCGCAGCTATTACATTTTGCAACAAAAAAAAAAACACTGTCCAACAAATTTCAACTCTTTTTATGTTTCCTAATTACTGTTGGGTGGTTCTTATAGAGTTTCTTGCGCTGATATCGAACCTGCCCTTAATTTTTCCCCTTAGACGCACAGTTTTTGAGAAATTTGAGTTTGAAAGAATGTCATATTTTTCAAATTTAAACAAATATTGTGATGTTATTATAAAAGATATTGAATTGTTCGTTACAGCAGAAGATTCTGTAGACTTTCCTGAATGCAGTGGTATCCAATATTAATGCATTATGATTGTTTAAACATGTTTTTGTAATCGTGGAACAAAGGTGTTGGACAGTGTTATTACACGTGACAGCACAGCATCGATACTACTCTTTTTCCTACTTTTCATATCTATGAACGAATATGTTTTGACGTTGGTCTGGCGTCGTTCATATGCGTTTATATACTGTATTGAATTTTCGACAAGTTAATCATTATTGGAACTGCGGATCTTTACGCATTTATAGTAAAATTGAGTACATGAAATTCAAAATTGTTGTAATATTTTAAAAATTGAAGATCTCAATATATGATTTCTCTCCTCTATTAAAATCATTAAGGGAAGAAATAACGTTCAATTTGGTTTCTATTTCTTGCGATCGATGCAGACAATTTTTATTTTACATAAAGATCGGAGTCTAATCATTATATTATAGTCCTTATGTTCTGTTAATTTCAGTGGTATTAAAATGAATCGAGTATCGAGATGTTCATCTTATTATCAGATATTCATTTTCCAAGTCGTGAACCATGTCGTATGCGAGTGCCTAAATTATGAGAACAAACATGATATATTACAAACAAAGCTCCTCGATGGTAAACATTGCTTTCGTCTTTGTATTACTTCGTTCAGCAACAAAATACTACAAGAATATTACAAAATTAACAGAACATAAAGGCTACAATGCAATGATTAACTTGTCCAAAATTCAATACAGTATTGTATAAAACAGAAGCAAAGTTTCAGATTTTTGATCGCCGTCAGCCGCGGCGCTGTTAATTGACCGACGCGACAGCCTTTAATGTGTAAGTTGATTGAATCTCTTGATGGAAGTGAATTGGTTTCGTCAAAGATGGTTTCATAGTTTGAAAAAGTATAGGAAAATTGATTATTTGTTGCGATACAATCATTTTGCAATTCTCGGAAGTTGCGATCCATGAATATCCCGGAAACAAAAGGATAATGATCTATCTTATCTGTAGATCAAGAGGATTATCGGACGTTGGATCGGATCTTTATGCAAACGCGCGTCTTTGTAAACGTTCCCCAAAACATTATGATCTTTTGGTAATACTTACGTAAGTCTTCTTTGGCCACGGGAGCGATTCGATCGATCGAGTCCCTGGGTGATTTTGGGTGCTACGAAAAGAAATCGGTATTACTATCGATACGGATCGCTGGATCGAGAACCAGTGGATCGACGTTTGGTTGGCCAACGACTCGTAAAACGATACCGATAGAAAAACAACATATTTCGGCGTTGCGAAAGAGTCGTTTTCTAAATCGAATAAAAATGTGACAAACGAAAGCACATTTTGAAAGTCCGGTGAGAACCTTAGAAGACTAACATTTAAATAGTGTTTGAATTTTTCGATATTAGGTGATCCCCTTACATCAGTGGTCGGCGAACTGCGGCTGTTCAAATGACGTTTTTAAAATAAATTGAAAATTCAAAATTTTCGACACTGTAAATTACAAAATCAGCAACATCTGTCATTTGGAAAATTTTTAATTTTTGCGCCGCCACCGAAAAGATTGTATTGTATTTAAGTTCGTGTGTATTCACATAAATTAAATGGAAATTATTTTATACTTTTTAGTGCGTTTTTTTGACTAATGGGTTTGCCGACCACTGCCTTATACCATTGTATTTGTTAATCGCAACAAATTCCCATAGACGTGTTAGCAAAATAAATGTGACCCTATGCACACCGGTCTCTGTCGGTAATGGCCGTAACGGTATTAAACCGCGACCGGAGTTGGGACCGAAGCCGGGGCCGAGGCGGGGGCTCGGGGCCAGTTATCCGCGATCGTTCGGAACCGGTTGCAGGTGCCGGTCGCCTCGAAAGACACTTCTTCGTCTGGGAAAGGTTTCGTTTGTGTTCCCGGTGCAACCCGCGACCAACAACCGGTCCTTATCATCGGTCGCCTCGTAATTGCGCGCGGCTGTACCTGTACAACTGATAAACTTCACTTTCGACGATTTGCAGCTGAAACGCGAGTTTAACCGACGTTGCCCGTGGCTAGACGGGTTGAATGAGCGATCAAGATCGGGTCCCGAGATACTCGCCAGTTAATGTCACCGAACCTGGGGCCACCGGGATCCTGAATCCAAAGGAAAGTTGTTTCCCGACGTTGACCGACACGAATCGTTTATTCCTTGAAAACTCAACTTTGCAGCCGTGACTCAAAAACCGGTGGAACCGTGCTTTAGCAATCGACTCCGTTCGCTCGTTAATCCATTCATTCGATTAAGCGATACCGAACAATTCTGACCGTTGCAACATGCGAAAACCCCGATTATCCTGTTCTCCAATTGTTCTATCACAGGTTTTGCACTACAAATTATGCAGGCCCTTTTGCAAATCAATTTCAACCTCTTACAAATAGAGTATTTTTAAGTAATTTAATTGTGAAGCAATTCAAAATTTGATTTATTGCATAGATGTACACGAAATACTTATTTAAAAGTAATTACCACGATTCATTAACTTTGTAATGTATGAAAACGGCGTGTAGATATGTATATTCATTGTAGCCATTATCTGATTAATAAATTTAACACTAAACCTACCGAGCACTAAAAGCGATTAACATGTGTGTGTTTTAGTTTGCAAAAATGACGAGGCTATTTTCATTTAGATTTTCTGTAATTATTTACAACAATATGTACTTGGATACAGAATTTTAACGAATCAATTTCCACGTAAGCAACTTCATAATTTCAATAATTGTGAAATGAAAAATATCAAACCGGTCATTTGACCGGCAGTGGTAGGTTTAGTGTTAAAAAATGAAAGTAGATATGTGCCCACATAATTATGAAACTGGTCTAACAATAAGTCATACATTTCTTCTTTCGAGATATTTAAAGAAAAAATATATTAATTTCAAACATCCTTGATGGGTGTAAATGATTTGCAGAAAGCTGAAATTGATTTGCATAAGGTTGAATTCGATTTGCAAAAGTGTGAATCTGGAGTGCAAAGCCTACATTAGAACGCTGTACAAATAAAATGAAACGAAACCCTAAAACACGTGAAACCCAATTAGCCGATCTATTTTGCGAGCGAGTTTCGACAGAATGCGGTGCAACCGCAGCCTACGTCCATCTGTGATGCAATCGATCATGCTCATTCCATTTGCGTGTTCGCTGTTCATCGTAACCCTTCCGCCTATCGGTAAACGTCAGCCGTGGTCGGCCTGCGTTCGCGAGTCCGTGTGCATCCGTGCGCGTGCCAGAAAGAGGACGATTCGATTGTTCGGTCGATCGATTACCTCGATCGTCTCCTCGATCCGCGGACTCGCTTCCTTGATCACCGGCGGGATCCTCTGTCTCGCTTCCGGCTTCGAGCGTGGTCGATCCTCGATCCTGCACGAAGGCCTAACGGATCCCGTCGAGACGTCCTCCGGTTTATCCTATCATTGGATGAACACATCGAATCGTGAGAGGCTCGTGCACAGTGCACGGCACGATTCGTCGCGCGGCGTGTTGTTACGTCGCGCCGAACCGATACGGTCCGATGATAATGCTGCCTGTCGCGCGTTACTATACTTTTCAATATCTACCTCCATTATACCGGTTGAACCACCTGTCGTACAGTATTTCTCCCAATATTAATATTTACCTTACAAGTTATCTCTTTTTGCAGTCGGAGTTATCTCAACTTGAAAATTAAACGTTTCTTCAATAACACTGTCCAACACCAAATTTGATTTCAATATACTGTTGGGTCCTTCTTATAGAGTTTTTTGCGCTGATTCCGAATCTGTCCTTAATTTTTCTCCTATACACGCAAAGTTTTTGAAAAACATGGCTTTGGAAAAAAACACATTTTTCAACTTTAAACAAATATTGTGATGTTATTATAAAAGATATTGAATTGTTCTTTACAGCAAAAGATTCTGTAGACTTTCCCGAATACAGTGATATCCAGTATTAATACATTATGATTGTTTAAATATGCTTAAACAATGATTAAAGACGGAGAGACACCACTTTCGCATCAATTTTTGAGGATATTTTTCAATTTATCTCAGAAAATTAGGGTCCAGCGGAAAATTGAACTGTACTACGCGATAGAGCAGACTTTTATCTTGAAAAACCCCCGTTTGAAGTTTTGCGACACCGACGTTTTTTTCGAACCAGAAAGCAAAATATCTTCGCCTAGTGGTGAGCGCCACTGGTGACAACTCATGTCGGGCGAAGATATTTTGCTTTCTGGTTCGAAAAAAACGTCGATGTTACAAACTTGAAAGGGTGGTTTCTTACGATAAAAGTCTGCTCTATCGCGTGGTATAGTTCGATTTTCCGCTGGACCCTTATTTCTTGAGATAAATTGAAAAATATCCTCAAAAATTGGTGTCTCTCCGTCTTTAATCATTGTTTAAACATGTTTAAACAATCGCAATGTATTAATATTGGATGTCACTGTATTCGGGAAAGTCTACAGAATCTGTTGCTGTAAAGAACAATTCAATACCTTTTATAATAACATCACAATATTTGTTTAGAGTTGAAAAATATGTTTTTCAAAAACTGTGCGTATAGGAGAAAAATTAAGGACAGATTCGGAATCAGCGCAAAAAACTCTATAAGAAGGACCCAACAGTGTATTGAAAACAAATTTGGTGTGGACAGTGTAATTGATTTTATAGAATTTTTCAGGCTGCTAGTTGGGCATATAAAATGTTCAAGAACAGAACCAATAAAAAAAATGAAGAATGAAGGTACAAATGGACGGTGAAAATGACGTGTCAAAAATTATTTTTGTTCATCAAGCTGTGTCGCCGTGCAGTTGGATTTCTTACGCATCGCATCGGCGCAGCTTTATTTAAGCTCGTCTCTGTTTGATCCACGGAGGATCTGGACGGGATCGCGTCTCCGATCGATTACCTCGATCGCATCCGACTCGGTGTTCGCCGGCTGCTGATGCTCTTTCCTGGGCCGAGGGATGTTCCGCCTGCATTCAGGCCTCGGTCGAGGTCGATCCTCCATTTTGCACGGCAGCTTGATCGATCCCAGCCCTCTGCTGCTCTCCAAAACCTTGTCCTTCCGGTCGGATTAAACGTGATCGTTTATTGCGCAATCGTCGCAGCCGATTTCCGTGAAATCCGTGAGCATTTCGTTACGAACTTTGTCTGGTTACGCGGTCTGTTGCGTCAGAAACGAGGACTTAGCGACGCGCGTCGTAACGCGTCGGATACAACGAAACTCTAGATCCCCGGTACTCAAGGACTTCCAACGAAGGGATCACTCGCGCGTATAGCTCGCTGGGAAACATACTGGAACACGGGTAAATGCGTCGATCTCGATGATATTTACAGAAAGAGACTGGTACGAACGATATTTCATGTGGACTTTCTGTTCTTGTTGGGAACACTGCTTGCAGTGGAAAACAACCCTTCACGTTTAGGATTAAAACAATATTTTCTCTATATAATTTAGGAATTACTATAACAAAAGAGACTTCTTGTAGAAAACGCATGCGATCCAGTAATTTATTTTTTAACGAGTTTTTAACGAGTCGGACTCGTGACGAAGATTTGAACAAAGTCTAACAAATATGAATGTCCCGTGTTTCTCTCTAGATGAAGTAAAATTTGATTCGTTTGTCATCAATATTTAAGCATTCAAATAATGTAACTGTAACTGTAAAGTGGCCCCTAGACGATCAATAATATTGTCAATATTCGCTTCAATATAAACGCATCAATATTCTCACAATAGTCATTTTGGCGAAAATATTCGTGTTGCATGGTCGGGGCTGTTTCATTCTCTTTTTTATTTGTTCAACCGTACAGTCTGGTTTACATTGTTTCAATGCATCAACCATTTTTTGCACTGCAATTGCTTTTTTGTTTTTTTGTTAAAATAATCTTTTGACTTCACACGCAACAATTCCGGATAATCACGATATGCCGCTATAAGCAGGGCTGTGAAATCCCGATCCCGAACCCTGATCACTAGAATGGGAGCTCGGTGGGTCAGCCATGTTCTTACTTCGCGGTCTCACAAACAACTGATATTGAAGAAAATATTGACAAAACACCTCCTACACGTTCAAACGGTTCTTCAATATTATATATGAGAATACAATACACCTTCAAACTAGTGGGTTATCAAATCATTTCAACGAAAAAATGATTACATTAGTTTCGTTCACAAAAATCGATTTCTTGCAAAATCTTGAGGTCGTAGACAAATTTTGAGCCCAGGTTTGAAATCAGCGTGAAAAAATCTACGTGAAATGAAGTACAGCATTTTCAAATAAATTTTTCCGCGCGTAGTATTGGAAAAACCACAATTTTCTCGAAATTGTGCAAGTTTAACGAATTTTCTCAACGTTAAAAAACGTTATTACCATAATCTCCCTATTTTGCCCATATTCTGCAATGTTTCAGCTTCAATTTGAAAAAATTTCATCGCTCGACCTCATTTCTATCGAAAGTTCTTTGATTTTGACACAGATTTCGTCGGTTTGGCCCACTGTTCGTCGCGTCGGCGCACAGTGGAAAATTTGGACCAGACTCGATTCAAAATCAAAGAACTTTCGATAGAAATGAGGTAGAGCGATGAAATTTTTTAAAAATTAAAGCTGAAACTTTGCGAATATGGGAAAAATAGGGAGATTATGGTACGAACGTTTTTTAACCTTGATAAAATTCGTTAAACATGTAGAATTTCAAGAAATCGATTTTGCAATATCCTGAGGTCGTAGAAAAATTTTAAGACCAGATTTGAAATTAGCGAGAAAAAATCGACGGAAAATGAAGTACAGCATGTTCAAAAACAATTTTCTCCGCGCGTGGTATTAGAAAAACCACAAGTTTATCGAAATTGTGCAAGTTTAACGAATTTTCTCAAGGTTAAAAAACGTTCGTACCATAATCTCCCTATTTTTCCCATATTCTGCAAAGTTTCAGCTTCAATTTGAAAAATTTTCATCGCTCTACCTCATTTCTATCGAAAGGTCTTTGATTTTGTCTCCGATTTGGACGAAAGGTCCCACTGTGCGCCGCTGCAACGATGTATCGATATCTGTCGATATCGATACCTTTAGCCAGTAGCGCGTTATAACTAGTTGGGGCCTTGGGCAAAGTAGAATTTCGGGGCCCCTAACCCCAACTAAATAACTTTACGAGAAAAACGTAGAATTTGGATCTTGGATCATGGTTTGTGTTCGGGGCCCCCTTTTGCTTGGGGCCCCAAGAATTTGCCCAAGTTGCCCATAGGGTAATGCGTCACTGCCTTTAGCCAGTACTCGTAGCAATATTTTTACCATTGTTCGTACGTAAATTTCACGAGAATGCGTGTCCGGTATGTTTCCATATCAATCTTTCGTAATATACCGTGTTGCTACCTGCTAGTCTATAAATGTTCGGATGATTCACCGTTATTACAGATTGTTTTGCAATAATCCGCGTACACAATTGAAAAGAAAGAATGTCACGAGAAGCCAACGAAGTGCTCACGGATACGGGTATCTAGCCGAAAACCGCCGACACAAGAATCGCTGTTGCGGTCTGACAGATTACCTCGATCGGCTTGGTGTCTTCCGGTCGCGTCTTAACCGTGATCGTCTGCGGGGCTTCCGGTTTTCTCGAGCGATCTTCGAACATCCGCCTGATCGATCCCGGGATCTCGTACTCGACCTTCTCCTTGCAACCGTACACACCGATGCTGATCTTCGCACCGGTTTGCACGCTCGGGAAGCTCTTGCATCGCGATGTATCCTGTTTCGTTCGATCGATCAATCGCCTCCTCTCGACCGGGTTCAGGTTCAGTTGTTCGATGATTGCACGGATGTTCGACGAGATGCTACCTTCTCGGTGCGATACCACCATGGTGACGCTTGTATGATCCTCGGCTAGCGATCTATCGATCTCCGTTCGCCAGGATCGCTCGCAGACAACCGCATAGGGTGGGTAGAGCTCGTGGTCAGAGCTCGCGAACCCTCTGCAAGTGGTTCACGAACGGTTCAACGCGCGCACATTAGGTTCTCGAGTTGGTAAACACTTTTTGGGATCGTCCAGACACTTGGAGATTTGCGACACAGTTCCAACAAGTCGGTCTTTAAAAGGTGCTTCGAGCTATAAAAATTTGTCACTGTCAGACGTACACGTGGAGTTGTTAATTCACTTTAGTGTTGCTCCATTTGAAAGCCTGAGCAAGTCTGATTGAATGAACTGAATGATCGAGAAATTGTGATGACGGCCTAGAGGATAAACAAGTTAAAACCCATAATTTTTATGATTGTCAAACATACAACTCGAGTTGCCTATTTCGCTTTAGTGCTACTCCATTTCAAAGCCTGAACAAGTCGAGAGTGTGCTAAGACAATTTCTGGTTAGAACTTCTTCGAAAAATATGTACAACGGAATAAACGACCGAAAAATTGTGGTGACGGGTTCGAGGGTGAACGGGTTAAAAACTATAATTTTTATAATCGTCAGACATACATCTGAAGTTGCTTATTCGTCGGGAGTGTGCCAAGACAATTTCTGGTTGACGCTTCTGCGAGAAACACAGCGGAATAAACGACCAAAAAATTGTAGTGATGGGTTCGAGGGTGAATAGGTTAAAAATCGGACAATAGAGATACCAGCCTGTGAACGTATCGGTAAAAATTATAAAAAAAAAACTTTTTAAAAATCACGCTTATATTAAAATGCACTAAAAAGGAGAAAATAATTTTTTTTACATTAGTGACTATAAATGAAAGCGTGGAGCGCTAAACTATATTGACGTAATCTTCGTGGGCGCTCCACGCTTTTATTTATAGTCACTGATGTCTAAAAAAATTATTTTCTCCTTTTTAGTGCATTTTAATATAAGCGTGGTTTTAAAAAATTTGTTTTTATATATTTTTTTATTGTCATTTTAGTCTATTTTAAATGGAACGCAAGATCTAGTAATACTGATATGAAATAGTAAGATATAGGAACGCAAGATATAGAAATACGCGAGAAAGAATGAGGGGATGAGTCTGAGAGACGACGTCTCTTGATGGAGTCCGAAATGGAACTGAATGAACGGAACATCACAAACACACTGAGCCCCTTCGGTGCGAAGCAGTGATGCCATAATGAGCTCCAAACGGAGCTTCCGTACTCTCCTACATACCCCTTCCACTATTCCATTCCAGCACCGTGCGCAGGCGCACACTCCACGGTCCCCATCGCGCACGTGCAACGTGTCTCCCATTCGTCCCACTCATTCCCCGTCATCAAAGAAGGGGTACACCATTTCACCGTGACTCCCCGCATATGGCATCACTGGTGCGAAGTGGGTCAGTGGAGTGGGGATGAGTCGGAGTGGCAACGCGTAGTGGAGTAGGGAGCGCTGGTGCGCGGAGTGGGGATCGCTGAACGCGATCACGTACTACCGAGCGTCGCGCGGCGATGTGTGTGACGGTTGCTATTTAAATATTTTGTTTCTCCTAGAAGCACAGTTTTTTTTTAAATTTGTTTTTTAATATTGCATTGTCATCCAGTTCTGAGCTATGTTTAAAGTTTCAAGTCTCCAGCTCATCGGGAAGTGATTTAAAATTCGATTACAAGATTTGACGCATACAACGACAACTCGGCAAGCTAATATAAGCGTGGTAATAAAAAGGAATCGATCCGGCCGAAGAAGGAATCGCCAGCACTTTTATCGTAATCGGCTCGGCTCGACGGCAGTTGCTTCTCCTCGAAAGTTCTTTCGGAGGTTTCCACGAGAAACTGACATACTGCGAGAAGAAGATTACATATCGAGTGGAAGCCTCTCGTCTCGCAATTCAATTTACCGCGGTCCCTTCGGGAGACACTTTCGCGCTGTTAAACGGAGATTAGCCGGCGATCGACGAAGAAGCAGAAAGGTCCGTTGGCAAAACATTCCCCCCGTTCGTAATTGCGTTAGCGAATCTCGGCCGAGCCGCGTAGCTCGTCTACCTAGTTTACGCAGCTAGCAGTCAGCGTGCCGCCGCGCCGCGCCGTTCTCAGGATTTCACGCGAGCGCCTCGTCCTCCTTTTGCTTGCCAGGGAGGATCCCGATCGCTTCCCACGCGACCTTACGACCTCCACCGTCCACACGAAAAACTCGGTTACTCGATTTCCTGGCCGGATAACGTGATCGCCGTCCAGTCACGGACAGGACACACATGCAATTCGCCGTGCCGGAGAAACGCGTTCTCTCGCGACGTTTCGCAGAAACACGGTAGATAAGATCGTCGGAATTACGTACACCGAGGCCCCCGTCAAGGAGCGTGGCTTCAAATTCGAGGGAAACTTCCCGCCGCTGTTCTCCGGCGGTTTTCTGCTCTGCGAACGTGAACGAGGGATTTTTTCACACTTGTATATTCCCCGAATCTCCCTTTCAATATACAAGAATACATATATACAAGAATGAATCTGGTAAATGTTGCCTTATAAAAATGGCAACCGTAAATTCATTGAGCCTGTCCGTAATTTTCAATATAATAACTGCTTGTACAAGGAAATTTATTCAACTGTTTTTCATAAATGAGTTTTCATAATTTCAATAATTGTCTTCAAGCCCTAAAGAACCTTATAAATAAAGTACTGTTATACAGATTTTTAAAGAACGGAAAAAAATTTTTGACTTTTGGCCACGATTTGGCGATTTCCGACCACTGTGCGGCGTCTCGTAGGTAGCACAACGGGTCAAGTGAGCAACGAAGACCACAGTATTGCGAAAACTGCGGATGAAACCGCCCGCAGCGAGAGTTTCCATATAGGATTGTATACCATTATCGAACGGCCAAGGTTTCGGAGTCGACTGGCACAATCAGCCAGAGAACATTTCCCAAGGCAGAACCAGGCCAAAGACATGCCCACGTCGATCGCCCACGATGTTTACCCAATCCCCTAGAAATCCTCGACGATTAACAGTCGCGATCGTTCCCGTAGCCGCAAATGCGGTTGCTGGGTCACGAACTGGACACACGGACGTCGCAGAAGAGACAGGCAACGAAAAGTCGAAGTGCAAAGCGCAATACGCGCAACACCTTCGATTATATTGCAAAAGAACCGTTGGTCGGAGCGCGCGCGGTCACACCTATGCCGCGCACACCACCTGTGCGCAACGCACACCGATCTGTCCGCTTGCATTCCAGCCGGATACGTACGTGGGCACCCGACGGAAATTGCGGAACGTAATAATTTTCCGCGGGAGAGGAGAAAGTGACGTCGATCGCGGCGCACGAGCGAAGAAAAGTCGAACGACTTGCGCAACCGTGCTCCGATCAACAACGGTACCAACCTCGTTCCGCGACGTCGCCGACGGAAAAACCGCTTCGTTTTTCCCTTTTAACAACGACGAACCTGCGGTTTCCTTCCTCGTAGAAGACTCGACGGTTCTGCCTATTAACCCTTCGCAGAGACGAACAGTTCCAACACAATCCAACAACTACAAATGCCATCAAAGTTGAAAAACCATTCTGTTTTCCTGGCTACCATATTTGGATCGCTCGTTTTTCAAACATAATATGTACATTCATTTTGAACAGTTCCTGCAATTTTTCATTAAGTCCCATTACAGGTTTTACACTCCAAATTCAACCCTTTTGCAAATCAATTTCAACCTTTTACAAATAAACTATTTTTAAGTAAATTTTTGTACAAAAGATCAAATCACATGTAAATTAATTGTTAAGAAATTCAAAGTTTTATTTGTTGCACAGATGTACATCAAATACTTAATTAAAAGTAATTACTAGACTGCGGTCGTTTACGCAATTTGCAATTTTTGTAGACGAATTTTAAGAAAGTGGAACAAGATAAAATCTTATTTCCGGTGGTAGTAGCCTTTGCAGATGTGAAATAAATAAAAATTGTACTAAATTCTCTGTCGAAGTTTATATTGTACGCTTTTTTGAAAATTTTCAGAAGCCATAAATGCATAAAGATCCGCATTATTTAGCGAAACGTATTGAGTGTCGAATGTTATGTTTCCCTCGCAATACCGACACCGTTTACGTGTGTCTAATGAATATAAAATTCAATCTAAATAAATAAATAATAAATTTTAAATATATTCTTAATGGAGAGAGAGATGAAATTGATTTGCAGAAGGGTGAATTTGGAGTGCAAAACCGAGGAAATGCATTTTACATAGGAAAAGCTAAGCAGCGAAAAGTAACATCAAATCTCTATTAACGTAACGCGTAAAATCCGCGGTGTATCCACGAGAGATCGATCGATCCTAGACGAACGTCGGCGTGAATCAGCTGACGGAATCAACGAGGCAGACGCGTTTACCTTATCTGCCGACCGAGTGAGTCAGTGACTCGTTTTCGTGGGCACGTTCGCCTGCCACCTTAGAAAGGTGTGTACGATCAAGGATTCTTTTCCTCGGGAGAGGTCGTGCTCGATATCCTTGCTCGACTTCGCGGATTCAGTGGCCACGGACTTTCTTAGTTAGCAAGGCTTGATATATCAACAGATATACTTTCACAAAAGAGTCTCGAACTGTTTATGCAAAATGCACGGCAGATCTTTATGCACGAAACACGAAGCACCGGTGAAACGTAAACACGTTTCGAGATTTCATTTTTAATTGACTGGAACGACCACACCGACGGAAATCGATGTTTACTTCTTCTATGAAAATGTGAATTTGAAATGAGGATCCGACGCGGAATTATAATACACGGGAGATAATATTGAATATTCGAGATACTCTCCGAGCACAGAACTCGTCGAAATTGGACGCGATCCGAGTAGGGGTTGCGAGAGGACTGACTAGCAAGGGAGAGAAACGTTGCCAAACCGAGCACCCTAATTCACTCGACAGCCACTCGATAAATCAGACGTCGCGTGGCGTGCACGGCCACGAAAATTCGTTGCCTTGGTGATCATCGACCTAACGCGCCCCCGCGATTCCCTATTATCGCCAGACGATCTCTCGGATGATTCACCTCGGCCAGTCGAACTGTTCGCACACTAATGACAATGCCCTGCTTAAAAACCTGTTTTCCGTGAGTCGAGGATCGACTGATTAGAGCCGAGTGACAAGTGCGAGAGAATGTCTCGCCGAACGATTCGCTCCTTATCGGGTCGATTTTTAAAGATCCTGCGGTTAGATGCCGGCTCGAGAAATTCAAGGAATACCGGCGAGTAAATCATGCTGTGGCTGTTCATCGGCAGTAGAAAATAGTGGTTCAGATACTACGAGTACACTGCAGACTCAAACATGAGACTCAAAAATGAAACTCAAACATGAATGCAAACATAAATGAAAACATGAGATTCAAATGTGAGATTCAAAAATGAAACTCAAACATGAGATTCAGAAATGAAACTCAAACGTGAGATTCAAGAATGAAACTCAAACATGAGACTCAAACATGAATGCAAACATGAATGGAAACATGAATGCAAACATGAATGGAAACATGAGTACAATTCAAGTTTAATCGCTTTTGTTCATCGGTAGGTTTAGTGTTAAATATGTACAACGGAAAAGTTCACTAAGAAAATTTCTCCAAAAAAAATATTCACGAAATATTTATGAAAAAGAACAAATGACGATCAAGTCATTTTGACTCATCCGGTAGTTCTAGTGTCAATTATCGTTTAAAAGTCGTTTACTTCATCCTCCAAATTCGCCCTCTTGCAAATCAATTTTACCGTTTTGCAAATCAAATTCAACCTTTTACAAATAAAGTATCTTTAAGTAAGTTATTAAAATTAGTAAATTAATAATTATGTGTAGATATATGTATATTCATTGTAGCCATTTCCTGACTAATAAATTTAAGAATGAAATTGGTTTGCATAAGCTTGAATTTGACTTGCAAAAAGTTGATTTCGGAGTGTGAACCCTATAATGTCCAGAATATAATGTGAAAAAGTTTATTTTTTAAAAATTTATTCTCCTCCTGCGTCATGTTGCGTAGACGTTTAATTATTAAATGGTTCAAAGTGCCTCCTGATGCGGCCGGCTCTCTGTATCCTGATATTTTCTAAATAAATATTTGCCACGTTAAGGGGTTAACGAGTTACTCTCGAACTAGAGCAGGTTGCGTACGAGAGAGGAGATAACGCGATGCCAGGCTCGTGAAAGGTTTTTCAAGTAAATTTGAATGGGACTGCGAGGGTGGCGGATAGAAACGACGTCGACAAAGGAGACGAATGTAGTCCGCAGTGAAATCGCGTTCCCGATCCGTCGCAGTGGATGGATTTTCACGCGACCCGCGGATCATTTTCGCCCCGTCTCTCTCTCTCTTCCTCTTGCCGCGTATTTTTTCCTCTGTTCCCGTCCCCTCCGGTGTTTTACGACAATGCCACGGAAACGCGAGCACGCCGCTCGCCGTGGCGTGCCAGATTTCCAACATCCTGCTGACACGTAGCCGCCGACAGCTCGCGAGCCGTTCGTTGTTGTTGGAAATTCTATCGCCGCGAAATCCTAGGCGCCCCTATCGTTAGATCGAGCAAAAGAAAACCCGCGTATCAACAAAAATTCATTGCGACACTGTTCCTTCGTTCGCCGGGAGAAATCTTCCGGCTGATGCAAGCAGCTCGTCTCGTTTCTAAACTACGAATTTACCCTTAGCACTCGAGTGGCGACTCACAGTCACCAAATATGTTGGTATCTAATCAATTACTAAATATTTAAGTATTGTACGAGTGTTACATCAATTTTTCATATGCATAAAATGAAGAAAATTGTATATTAGGTTGTTACACATGAAATGTCCGATTTTAGAATGCGAATGTTGCAATGCGTTTTGATCAAGAAATACTATTACAATTGACAGGCTCATTGTACGTCACATTGACGAGCAAAGCTTACGATCCTATTTCATTTACACATATAAATTTCCTTTTACATAGATTTGATTTCAATGTCAATCAGTGAAAAACAACATATTGGGGATAGCATTATGTGTTATTTGGTGAAAATGTGGTGACTAATCAATAGACTGCGGATTTTATGCATTTATGACAAAAATAAATGGGTGCAATTTAATAAAGTAGAAAGGTTACAATGATTTAAGAGTGCAAATCTATTTCTCTCAGCTTGTTAAAATTATTAAAGTGAGAATAAACTGTTTATGTGGCCCCAGTCATTTGCAATTGGGGCAAGCAATTTTTATTTTCTATCATAATACAATCGAGAAACGTGTGATTCTTTGATCCAGAAGAAATAGTTGCGGTTGTTTAACGTTATCGGACATTTCATATGCAACGACCTAATAGCATGGAATATTATAGGTCGGAAGAAATGCTTAATTTTCGAGTTAAAATAATTCCAACTGCAAAGGGTTAACCCCTTCCCCGAAGAAATCGTTTGAACCGCGAAGTAAATTTCCCGAGATTGAAGCAATTTATAGATAATATGGAGTATGGAGTTCCGCTGGGTGCGACCGAGATGGACGAGAATCCGCGACGGAAAGCGAAACCGATCGTTAATGAAACATCGACGGCAATAACATCCGAACGATATCAGTTTCAATTTCTTCTCGGCGTGCGCGCGTTCGATTCGTTTTGCTTTCCATTTCCGCAAAGAGACAGAAACGAGACGCGCGCTTGCTCTGTGCACTCGCGAACCAGAACGACGCGAATTAACTCGTCCGAGTGCTTCGCACGCGACACTACGGCCAGAGATTTCTCTGTGTCGCTTCCCGCTTCAACCGGGAAATGACCGATCGAGCGATTGCACGCAGGGAAATTATCTTGGAAACGCGGTCGAAAGTCTGTGAACACGCTTCTCACGATTATCGTCTCGCGTTTATTCGCGATGCTTATTCTATGCACCGTTTTCCTTTCCCTGAAATTCTATTGTCATCGTTTTACAAGGTGAATCGGATCTCGCAGCTAATTTCCGTTTCGCTGGTTCGTACTTGTACCGATTCCTCATTCATGATAAACGATTGATTAACCACACGTTTTTCTGTATCATCGAATTTCTCTGGACGATTTTGTTAGAAAGCAAGACGTATTAACGAAGTTTTACTCCGAAGTTTACCGGACACAAGAAATTTCTGATAACAGTGTACATATCACAGTTTCTCAGCATTTTCTATAATCGGAAACGAAAAATTGCGTTGTCTCGAGGAATAAGATTTTTAACTAATGTATTCTATAACTTGAACAAAAATTATTGTAATACTTTCGATTCATATACGAAGGGAAACATCAATTTTATTTAAAAAAATAAAGTAATACTGGGTACTGCATGTCATTGTTATTAATTTCTAAAAAGTTTGTTGTCCGATAACCAGGTGGGGCACGGTATCTGGTACCTTTACCCTGTGCGTTTCGCATTAAAAAAAATAAAAGTCACGAAGTTTCAGGGTTAAACATTTTACCAATCAGGTAATTTCACAGGTTCAATTTCGCTGCTCGCTGAGAACACTTGCACTCGAGGAGAATGAAATAAAATTGATTTTTGGATCGTCGTAGTGTTCCGCTCATCCTCGTTGTTACGTCGATTCGATTCGACACGCTACCGGCCACATTCCTGCGAATTGTATTTCCCTCCATGTACGGCGTCCGTTCCTCCAACCAGGAAGTTCCGAGTTAGGAAGCCTCGGGTAACAGGGAAACGTTCGGTTATCGTGCGGATTCGCCTCGCGTGAGCAAAAGTAACGGTGTACCCGCGAACGCGCTCGCGCGAACGCCAGCGAGTACCACTCGGCAATAAAGCAAATTGAGAATGATGGCACAATAAGATACACGCGGCGAATTGACTGGCCGGCTGCCAGAGGAAATAGACGACGCGGCGGCAGATCGTGAGCAACTTGGAAATCGATCTTGATCGCGTTCAACCGGGGTTCGATCCGATCTTTACGAGGAGACTTCGCAAGTGGAGCGTCCATGCGCCTCTGTCGAAGGATCCGATTGCGGCGAAACCCGGCTCGGTGTCGTTATCCGCTTCGTGGTAACCGTCGGGACGCGATACTAACTCCAGTTTTTGCTGTACGATCGTTCTCGATCCCGAAACTTCGACCGATCTTGGATCCTAAGCTAGATACGGAGATCTTAGCTCCAGTGAAGTCGAAAGCATCCTAACCACGCCTACCCGGGCCTCTTTACATGGCTGGGCAACGAAACCACGCCCCCAGGCACCCTAAAACAAAGGACCAAGCAAACCACAGCCTCTCAGGACATATTGCGGGTCAGGAGCAACGAAATCGCATCTCTCAGGCACTCAATATTTAAGAAACATCCAAACCACGCCCAGTTGGCTCTCTACATGATAGGGACAACGAAACCATGCATTCAGACACCCTAAAACAGGAGAGCAATGACATCACACCCCTCTCAGGACATTTTGCAGGCCAAGACCAACGAAATCGCAACGTTCGGGCACTCTACATTTAAGAACTAATGAAACTATGCCCACTCGGGATATTTACATGGTAGGGACAACGAAACCACGCCCTCAGGCACCCTAAAACAAAGGAGCGAGGAAACCTCGCGCTCTCAGGAGATATTGCGGGCCAGGAGCAACGAAATCGCATCTCTCAGGCACTCTACATTTAAGAAATAACCAAACCACGCCCACTCGGGCCTCTCTACATGGTAGGGACAACGAAAGCATGCCTTCAGACCCCCTAAAACAAAGAAGCAATGATATCACATCCCTCTCAGGACATGTTACAGGCCAACACCAACGAAATCGCAACGTTCAGGCACTCTACATTTAAGAACTAATGGAACTACGCCCACTCGGGCTATTTACATGGTAGGGAGAACGAAACCACGCCCCTCAGGCACTTTACACGCAGAGGAACTTTTTGTGGACACGTAATTGAAGTTGGAACGAGGACACGGATTGCCCTGTGGAGCACTGACCTAGTTCCATTGCAAGCAGCGCAACCACGCCCCTTCCAAACATTTTGCACAGCAGGAGCAACGAAGCCACGCCTATTCGAGGCATTCTGTACAACGTTGTTATTCAAACTCTAATAAACGATTCTAGCAGACCGATCGAGCAGTCGAAGAAAGATTAGGATCAAGGGGAAAGAATCTCGGTCGCGTCGAGGTCCAAATCGTTCGTAGCAGAGAAAGGCCTCGGTAGGCGGAAAGAAATGGGTTAGATTCGCGATTACGTTTCCTTCTGTTTCATCTGCGACCTCGGTCGCGCTGCGCTGCGCTGCGTCGGGCTGCGTCGAGCTGCGCGTCCTCAAGAACTCGTTTCGAGCGAAAGAGAACTCGCTCTCCGCGACACAAACACGGATAGAGGATACCACTGCTCCGAGTGGTGTGGAGTTAAGTCGAGTCGAGGGCTCGCCTAGTTCTCACGGCGAGCGTTTCGTCACATCGGGCTTGCGGCTAATTGCGCGGCCCGGGACCGGATCTCGGCGCGCGCCAGCTACGATACCGATAAACGCGAACCAGCGCCTCCTTTTCCTCCATTTCCACCTTTCCCGTTACCTCCTCGAGCTTTTTTCGAGGCGGCTCTTCTCCGCGAGGTCCTGGGAAGAGTCAAGGAAGATCGGCTACGGTCAATTAACCGAGAACCGCCAGGCCAGACGAATCTCCGCCGTTTCCGGCGCATCGATCGAACTTGCTCGCCTCATCGAGCGTCTAGATCTTGATGGTAGCGATAACGTCACTCTTGCGCCGCAGTATGACCAATTTTAGAAAATATGAACCCATTGACATCGTTAGCGTATTTTCCTAGCCACTATCGCTAGAGATTTTGTACCAAACAGTATTTACAACTATATACAGTGGGTGTACAAAGTATTCGTACTACTTTTTAAAACGAATAACCTTTTCAAAATTTCACCCAGCAACTTCAGTTTTTTTTGAGACGTTAGAAGCATTAGTTTATACTAGCTAAGGTGTAAATTTCATCGAAATCGATCAACGTTGTTATGAAATATAATTGGTTGAAAGATTGTAAGATCGAGAAGATTGTAAGAATCTGCGATTTAAATGCCCATAGCTTTTTTATGCGTCAACCAATTGCAACGAAACTTTGTACTATAACTCACTTAGATTCCAAAATACATGTTTCAAATTTTCATTAGAGGCACCGATAAAAAAATTTGAAATCGGGACCTTTAATTTTTCCTTTGCAATGGCGACCAATCACAATTAAAAAGAAAATTATTTACACATCAGCTAGTAAACTAATCCTTCTAACGTCTCAAAAAAGCTGAAGCTGTTGGATGCAATTTTGAAGAAGTTATTCGTTTCTAAAAGGTGTACGAGTACTTTTGTGCAGATACCCTCTGTACATATAATATTACTGAAATATTAGTGAAATATCTTTTTACTGTTTGAAATTGTTCTTTTTGAATATACAGTCACTGACAATTTAAAGTGGACACCCTTAAAAATCGCATAACTTTTTAGAAATTGGACCAAAGGACTTGAATTTTTTTAAGATGTTAGACCGGCTAGTTCGCTAGAGAATAAGTAAACAAAAATTTAATACGATTGCAATTGGTAGGAATTATACAAAGTTTTAAAAATGATGTTTGGTCAACTTTTTTATCTGGGCCTGTAACGATAATTTAAAAAATGCGTTTTATAGATTTCGGTAACTTATATGCATACTGAAAATTTCATCGAAATTGGTCTACATTGCAATGAGCTACATACGTTTAAAGATGAGAGCTTAAGGGTGAAGTCGCAGATTTTCAGCCTTGCCAGGGCATTTCGCCCTTACGTGATCATCTTTAAACGTTTGTAGCTCATTGCAATGTTGACCGATTTCGATGAAATTTTCAGTATGCATATAAGTTACCGAAATCTATAAAACGCATTTTTTAAATTATCGTTACAGGCCCAGATAAAAAAGTTGACAAAACATCATTTTAAAAAATTTTGTATAATTCCTACCAATTGCAATGGTATTAAATTTTTGTTTACTTATTCTCTAGCGAACTAGCCGGTCTAACATCTTAAAAAAATTCAAGTCCTTTGGTCCAATTTCTAAAATGTTATGCGATTTTTAAGGGTGTCCACTTTAAATTGTCAGTGACTGTAATTGCAAAATTGATAAGAGACGATGTGCCGCAATAAAATGATCAGTGGAAGATTGCACTCGCGTTAACGCGAACGCATTCGGTATTCTTCCCGTCTCTCGTGTTTCTCGTATCGCACGAATCTGCGGGTGCTATAAATGGCTCAAGATCCGCGGTCCGCTATTAATTAGACGGACTCGTTTGTAATAGTAATCGCACTGTGGTTTAGTTTCACGGGAAACACAAGTTCTTATTGAATTAAAATAGATCTTTTTGTAACCAGCAAGAACGATCGAAGATAGACGAAGAACCGCGGCATCACGAACCATAATGAGGTGGAAGAAGAAGAAAGTTTTACGTGTTTTCAAACAACAAGCAAAGAGAAGCGATAATGACAAGTTCGACTCGACTCGAACAGCCTAATTGTACGCGGCATTCGGTAATTTTTGTTTCCATCGCGGTGCTTAACCCTTCGGGGACCGAATGATTTCTAATATCGTCGTCGTTCTAATAACACTTTCACCGTGCACCGTGTAACGCTCATTTTTTTGTCTTTTTTCCGATTACTTTCGTGTCGAGTAACACACTTAGAAAGTATTATTATCGTGTCTGACATTACTGATCGGCATAGCAATTTGCAGGAACGTTCACCGAGTCTCGACCAATCCGCGGACTGTCAATGCTCGAGAATGCGTGAACTTGTTAACCGAAGAGCGCGCGCAACGAACACTATCTTGATTTCAGTTAAAGACGAATAACATGCGTTTATCACGTGTACAGATTTACGGAGACTGGTACACCAATCAAAGTTAATAGCACTTCCATTGGATTTTTACGAAAGAATTTTTTCTCCTGACATGTTTGTAAAACGTAAAATTCCAGTCGCAGGAATGCGAGGATCGATTCGTTACACGAGAAAGCTTGGCATGATATAATACACTGGTCTAGATATTATAATAGAATTTGCAAGGCGAAAGAATCTTCGGATGCATAGACAGGGAAATCAGGAGTTATTACAGGATGAAGACTGTTAGCTCGTTTCCGGTTGGCAGATAAGGAGGTTCGGCTCGTAGTATACGATTAGAGGAAAGCACCGATCACGTTAAACTCTCGATTGATTTATTACAGTGTGCGTGTGGCAAGCTGCCGCATTAAACGTCCGACGTGTACGCTAGGCTAATATTTGCCTGTGCCTTTGCCACGAAAACAGAAAGTCAGTTATGTATTACCATTCCGCGAAATAGAAACTTACGCGAAAGGAACGCGATAGTACGTGCCTCTCGTTTGTTGCCAATCAAAATCCGATGATAGGCAGACCGCGGAATCGCACGTCGGTATGGCGCATTTCGGATGCGAGGAGAGGACACGATCGATCATGGACATCCAACGCGACGATACAGTAACGTGAGATTCGTCCTTTCTCTGCTGGAGGAAAAATCACGATCTCATGTTTCAATCTCTTACAAGAGAAGGACACTAAGTGTTCGACTTCGATTTTGATAATCTTTTGTGAGACGATGGTATATGGATCCCTAATGATGTCTGAAAAATATTAGGCGTAGTTACTCAATAATTTTAAAGATATAAACGATTAAACTTTCATACAGCTCAAGTTTTCGAAGTTCCATTAGCCGTGTAAGCAGGTTGCGTGAAAGTTCAATTGTTTATATCTTTAAAACTATTGACTAATTACAGCTAATATTTTGCAGACATCATTAGGGATCCATATACCATGGTCTCACAAAAGATGATAAAAATCGAAGTCGAAGAGAGAGAGGAAAGAAACCAAAGGTCCTAGAAAAAAAGGTGATTTACGGTCTGAAACGGATCTAAGATGTCCCGAAAGACTTCCAGAGTCTCTCGAAAAATTCAGGAGTCCTGGAATAGATCCAGGGGTTTGGAAGAAACTTTAGAGGCTCTAGAAAGAGGCTTCTAGAACAGGGCAGGCCAACACACGGCCCGCGGGCCGCATGTGGACCGCCACGTTAAATTGTGCGGCGCGCCGGGCGATTTTATGTTTCTATTGGAGCTTTTGTTTCTCGTTGTATGTATACAAAAAATATTAAATAAATGAAAATTTGCATGTGCAAGTACCTCGCAGCAGGTTCGAACTTTGATTGATTGAATTCGAACTCTCTATAAGTACTTCGAGAAACAGAAATAGTACTCCTCAGGAGTATACTCGAACCTATGCCAGACAGCTTCAAACCTTTTACAAGTGCTTTGGTAAACGGAAATAATACTTGCAAGTATATTCGAATCTTGGTCGAACAGATTCGAAACTTTTATGAATATCGTACTGTAAATTCTCCGATTTTTCTAATCATTATTTTTTTTACCTTTAAAATCAATTATGTTGTCCTCTAGTGCATAATTTAATTCAACATGTACAACTATAATTTCATAATCTATCGGAAATATTATCTATCTATATATATATAAAAACGAAGTCCTGACTCACTATCACCTATCAACGCCCAGGGTAAACCCTTGGCCCTAGAAAGCTGAAATTTTGCACAGAGGTTTCTTTTATGATCTGTACAAGAGATAAGAAAGGATATTTCGAAATTAAACCCCTAAGGGGGTGAAAAGGGGTTGAAACGTTTGTATGAGGAATATATTGTTCGTGGTCGGATTTACTTCATACGTGGTCTTAATGCTCTTTGATATGTTTCGGCATTTTAAGAAATTGATCCCCTAAGGGGGGTGAAAAGGGGGTTTGACATCTAAGATGGCGGCATGACATAAAATTAAAACCCTATAGGGGTGAATGGGGGGTTAAAAGGTTTTATGGAGAAACAATATCAATTTCCGAGGGCATTAAACAGTTTTCTATGCGAGCGAAGCCGCGGGCAGAAGCTAGTTCTTAAATAAAATTACGAATTTAATAAAGAAAGTGCTTAAGACCTACTATTTAGTTCTGATTTCCAAGATTCGAGTACTAAATATTCCGTTTTGTCGATCGTAACGAATTAATAGTTTTTTAATAACGAATTAATAACTAATTTCTATTAATTCGAGTACTACTTGTGAAAGATTCGATTTCTTTCAACATCGAAGTACTTATAAGTATCTTTTCGAAACTTGTAAGTACTCATTCCGAGGTTCGATATCAGTTTGTATAAAATGAGTACTTTCCAAATATAATCATTGAAACATTATTGCTTTTAAGTAGTAACCGAACCCATGAAATGGAACTTGGTTATTGAAATTGACAAGGATTCGTGAGTACATATTGAACTTGATCGCATCCCTAGTTATAATGGGCAAATGCGACGCATAACAATAAAGTTTCATTCATTTTCTATTTGTATTACATTTTTTAAAAGCATGTTTACTAAAGTGCAGCGCGCTGTAACGTTGCGCGTCATCAAAGTGGCCCAGTGAAACCATTTTGGTTGGCCAGGCCTGCTCCCAGAACGAGGATTTAAGAACAGGTTCGAGGGGTTCGTCCACGCCGAGGAAGTGGATCAATGGGGCGTTCGAGAAAAGTGTAAAAAAAAGGTCCAGGCGGTGATCTCAAGGAGACAGCAATAAATCGGCGGTTTCATTCTTTCCGGAGAGAAATTTCGATCTTTGATCCTCGTCGCGATTCCCCGTGCCTCGAGAGGATCCTTTGTGGATTGGACGATCAACACTTTCACCGTTTAAATTTATTGATGTCGAGCCGCAACTGTCGTTAGAGGATTACACGCACTTTCACCGAATTCTGCGAGCAAACGGTCCGCCGGAGAAGCTCTGTCGATCGTTGTTCGTTACGCGAACGGTGCACCGAAAGGGTTCGTTTACGGTTGTTCGAACGCGGAGCTTTCGCGCGTGGAAAATCCGGTCGACGCGACGCGCGACGAATCCGTAGTTCCTGGGGCTTATAAATATTTAAATCGCGCAGGAACGGAGGCACGTAGGCGCGATAAAACGGCGGCGGACACGACGGAGTCAACGACACGACCGAAACACGACTTTTCGGCCCGATTTCCACTCGGGTGATTCCTTTCGTAACAAACTTCGTCGAACCAGGTTGTCAACCGGATTCCGCGACTCGCAAGCCAAGAATTCGTTTGATTCACAGTCTTGATCCTCAGTCGGTGGATCTAGAACCAGATTATTAGGGATACAAGCTACTGGATATCGTTCGGGACGTGCCTACAGATAGAACGTCGTCACCCGTTCCGTTCTTCCGGTTGAACGAGCTCTGTGGATCTTCCTTCGCACCCACGTGTTCTAGTATTCAAATGCACTGCACGCTTATGCCTTCCTCCGAGCGATAGGATTTATTATACATTATTATTGCCGTGTGTTATTAGTAGACTGCGGATCTTTATGCATTTATAGCAAAATTGAGTTTTGTTGGAAAATTAAAAAAATTGAAGTTGTCAAAATATGATTTCTCCTCTATTAAAATCATTAAGGGTAGAAACAACATTGAATTTAGTTTTTATTTCTTGCAATCGATGCAGACAACTCTTATTTTGCATAGAGATCCGCAGTCTAGTTATTAGTATAATGCGGATTTTTATGCATTTATGAAGTAATTGGCTCTAGGTAAAATATAAAATAGTAAATGTTCCGAAAAGTCTAAGAATGTTGTTAGATTGTTTTCGATAGAACCGGACAAAAAAAATTGTTCTTCTACGATATTCCTCCTTCGATACCATTTAATTTATGCCATAAATATTTGTTGTGCCATTAAAAATAAAGGAGATATTTAGGTGGCCTCCTTCAGAGGCCTTCTTTTTACAAACGATGTAGAATATTTTTACTTTGAATAGAGATCCGCAGTCTAGTAATTAACATTCCGAAGGTTTTCACGATTGTACAGATGACAGATAACCTTTGATTCCATTCGGACAATTGTTCGTCAATTGTTTAAAATATATTTCTAATACTGTTCCCTCCAGATCCATTCGGAAATTCATCGCTAGGAATTGAATAGCTAAGTGATGCTTTTAAAATATTGGGTCTTCTGTTCTATTAGGTCAATAACACTGAGCAAGATATGGTCAATGTCGATAATACAGAACAATGTATTATGTATACAATACATGTCCCCATCGCTTCCTACCTCTGCACCTTGTGAAAGTACCCGAACAAGCCAACACGTGTGGTTCTGTGCGAAGCATCCTTCAATATTGTATCCAATAAATATAACTTTTGATCCCCAACTATTGTGAGACAAAATTGATCCACGTGCACATCAGTCTTTTTTATAAGATCACGGCACAGCGAAAGGATCGTTCAACAGAAAGAAAGAGAACAAGAGAACTGTGTTACTCGGTGACCGTACTGTGGAACGCTACGTTGCGTTTATTAAAATTGATTTACAGTGGAGTGTACACAAAGTATTCCTACACCTTTTGAAAAGGAATAATCATCATCATCATGTGGACCCCACAGTTCCTTTATTATTATTTTCATTACAAGCACAGGTAAAAAATTTAAAAATCGTGACCTTTACCTCTCAATTGCGACCAATTAAAAAAAATTAGCTACTAAATTAGCTACTAAATTAATCCTTCTAAAGTCTTAAATAAACTCAAACTGTTGGGTTCAATTTCGAAAAAGTTATTCGGTTTTAAAAGATGTATGAATACTTTGTACACCCACTGTATGCACCCAGGCGATAATAAAGTTTTTTGTAACTCGCATTAGATATTCAGGTTTAAGGGGGTAGATTCCTTTTGCCAGGATTGCAAGAGTGCCGGATTCGCCTTCTTATTTCTCGATAATACAAACACGAGGTTTTTCAGTAGTCAAAAACGCTAGATAAAAGATCGATCTAGGGCGCTATCTCCCTGAAAAGTCCTATTTTTTCGTTTACGAGACGTAATTTGCATCATTCGCCAGTATGTAGTTATGAAAATAGCTTTGTATGCTTCGGAATAATGCAAATTACGCCTCGTAAACGTAAAAATAGGACTTTTCAGGTAGATAGCGCTCTAGATCGATCTTTTATCGAGAAATGAGAAGGCGAATCCCGCACGCTAGCAATCCTGGAAACGAGTCTACTGCCTTAGGCGATGGAGGATCTGTGGCTGAAACGTCTCGAATTCGAAAGAGGAAGAGAAGGAAGAGCACGGGAGCCGGCCGCGGCCGTTCCAACGAGTGCGCTGGTTTACTGAAGCGAACGAAGAGGAAGTACGAGGGATGGAGGAAGCATGCTAATTTCCATCGTCGGCTCGTGCCGACATCGAGAGTCGTTTATCTATCTTAGAAGCGACCGATCGATCCGGTCTGATTCGCGAACGCGGTGAACCCTTTGCCGCGGGATTTGCTACGGGCTAAGGGACGCAGCCATCCGTGCAACGATGCAATTGTTGCATTCGGACGGAACCTTGTTTCCCGAATATCGTTGCCATACCGTGCGTCGCCATGCACTTACTCTCAGACGTCGTTTAGAGAGACCGTTCGTCACGGACCGTGTTCCGTGTCCCAGATTTTATTCGGTGCAAGCTATTCGTCTTGTTAACAAGACAGCTACATGATTGAAAATTAAGAACGTGCAGGAACGTAGAAAAAAGTCTCCAAGTTCTTATCACTCCCAGGTTACCAACTCGAGAAACGCAGAAAATATTCGCCCAGCGTGCGAAAATGTGCTTTTGAATCTGCTCGGTGTATCACGTAGGAAAAGTACTTATTCGACGCTACGAATCGATCGCAATTAGTATTATCAGAAAGAAAGGAGTCGTCGGAGATAGTACAAATTTAATTTCCAGGCACTTAAAGTTTTTCAAGTGTACATTATCTACGGCTGATCACGAAAGTCACTAAATAAATTCAAGATACCTCGAGTCTGTTAACAGCATGATATTTCTTACGTTGATTCAGGCTGAAGGCTTTTTGGCGGATTCTTCAACAGCAATGTCAATTGTGAACCAACAATTTACTTCCAGTAACGTCATCTAAGAATTTCGTATCAGATTATAATGTTATACTGCACCTTCTGGTACAGTACAACTATTGAAAATCCTGTTATTAGAATTCCGGTAGGTAAAAATAATTTTAATGGACTTTCGTGATCAGATTTTACTCACGAATTTTACAGTCCACTTCGAGAACCAAGACTTAGGAGTGCAAAACTCTATAAACGCTACTAATAATCGACATTTCTAAACAAATATCTTTATTTTGTCGGCTTATTAACATATTCCATTCCTAATATTCATGTAAAAATTAACGCGAATTAGTATTAGTATTTCATTAGTATTTCCTACAACAATCTTAAGCAATGAATTTCTTCAAAACCTGCGTGAGAAACATTATTTAAATATTTCCGAAAAACTGTTTCCTGTTATCTTTATATTTTATTAATGCTTCTGAACACGGCTATTATAATTAAAATCAGTATTAATGCTTCTGAACACGGCTATTATAATTAAAATCAGTATTAACATTCTGAAGAATAAATAACATGTGAAAAGGATGTCCTTTATTTCGATGCTATTTTTCATATTACTACTTTCAACTCTTTTCATGCTTAACAATAATTGATTTGAGAAGTAAAATAGTCGATTTTAACTTCTACAGACATGTGTGTCTTGACGTAATTGTTTGGTTTTTTATATTCTGCACTCCCAAATGGGCCGTATCGCGCGACGTATCGAGGATCGAATAAATACTTTTCGGATTTGTCGACACTGTGGGAACTTGCCGATGGTGACACTGGACGAGACGGTTCTCCAGGCGACACGGAACGAATCTCGCAGCACTGTTCACTTTTCGGAGAGACACTTTCGGAAATTCGCGTGCGAGCCGATCGAAAAGCTGGCTTCGACTGAGCCGCCTCGACCTTGATCCGATCGGATCCGAGTTGGTGATCGATCGTGGAGAACTCGCGGCCGAAGGAAGCCCTGTCGAGCGAAGCCAGGGGAGAACGCGATAGAACGGAACGGAACGGAACGGACAGATATGATAAGCGAGTCAGGGTACCGCGCGTGTCGCGCGCGGAAAACGCGTCGTTCTACTGGCGAGTTGCGAGCAATGTTCCCGCTCGGTGGCTCAGCGGTTGGCCGAGTCGGGTAGAAGTGGCAGAGGCCACTGTTGCCCCTCCGTGCTGGCAGAGCAGGTGACAGGGACTCGGTCGAGAGCTACCTAGCACGATCCTCGGAACGGATACGATCCACCAGGGGCCAACCGATGCGAGAGCGAATCCGGGAAACCGGCGATTCCGCGATCGTTTCTATGATTCCGCTTGAAAACGAGGCTGCTGTCCCGTGACCACAGACTTTCCGCGTGCGATTGTCCTCGGCACGCGGAACAGCTCGCACACTGAACCATTGTTGTTGCCGCTGAATCTCTCTCGGTCAGTTTTAAAGTTTAAAGTTTGCGTCCGTCTTCCGATGTTTCTTAGCCCGTTTCCATCCAACCCTTTGCACTCCAAGCTATTTTAACTCGAAAATTAAACATTTCTTTCGATTTAGAATATTTCCCCGTTCCCTATGATTTTTGAAATTTTATGTACCTAAATGTTTAGTAATTGATTAGATACCGATATATTTAACAATCTAAACAATATTTTGAATAATGCTACAGCAATTTTTGTTGGCGCCTCAGAGTCGCCAGACAAAAATGAGGAGTTGTAACTTCAAACAGTAAAAGCATTAGAAGAATTTTAAAATACTATTATATTATCATCAACGTATTAAACATCAAGAAAGAAAATAAATGTCTATTTCACCCCAGATTGTTGCAATCTTTATTTTGCATAAAAATGTTTCACTTCCTCATAATGTTACCAACGTTCTCGTTATTCACTATACTCGATAATAAGAGATTTCCTAATAAAAGAAAAAACCCATTTGCATCATTGGCGTATATATACTTAACGCACTTACCAGTGTGCATAATAAATGCATGCAAATGATTGAAATATCTTTTCCGTGGTTCTTCAATCTTCCTTACGATGCAAATGGGTTAATAGCTGGACGCACAGGTGGAACGTGTGTAACCAGACAGCGGGTCTTTATGCAAAATAAAAATTATTTCCAGTGACTACGATGAATCAAACAGGCTCTCTCACTTGAATCATTTCAATAAACTGAAAGTAGTAAATACATTCAGGTTCGTAAATGCTCTTACGAAGGGTTCATCGTCGATTGCTGAAATGCGCGAGTTGTCAATTCAGACGGGTCTCCATTCTCCATAGAATATTCCACGTTCGATTCTTGTCGCGTTGGTCGCTCTGCCATGGAACAACGATTTTGTCGCTGCGATGCGACACGGCTTTAGGTAACGATCCATCCAGTGCACCGATCGAGCGTGCACGCGATACCGGAGAGGATCCGAGCTCTAGGAGGCCTGGTTTTTAGAAAGCAACGCGTTCTGGCGAAAAAGGCCGGCGTTCTGCTACGTTTTCGCGGTGTCGAAACGTTTTGTCAGGGCGAAGTGAATGTCTAGGTAACAGGACAGTCGCGGGGAGAGAGAGAGAGAAAGAGCGATGAAGAGAGAGGAGAAGAGAAACGGGTTGGGGAAACCGCGGAGGGAAAGGGTGAGGGTGCGGGAGAATGAGAGAGAGAGAGAGAGAGAAGAGGTTTCGAGCGGTGGTGCTCGAACGAACAGCTGGCAAGCACAGCGAGATTGGTAGCACCGTTACCGCGCCGGTTGCTTGTCCGATTCCTCGTAGATCAGTCTCCTCGATCGCGCGTCGTCCCTGTTTCTCTGTTGTCAGGGGTCATTAGTCTTCGGCGGCGTATCGGGACAATGTTCCCTGTTCCTCCGCCGGAACGGCTCTTGGTCAATTCCTTCGATCGTTCGACGCTTTGATCCTTTGGAGCCTGCCGGACACACTTGCAATCTCGTTGGCCAATTCCCCCGGGCTATAAATACTCGGAATTGGAGCGACTCGATTTCCAAATTGCCCTCGTAACGGGACAACCGTGACGATTTTCGACGATCTCCCCCAGCCTTTATGCTTTCAGCGAGATCGGTCCTTCGTCGCGTCGCGTGGTGAGGAAAACAGACGATTTACGAGTGCAAAATTCGAAAAGTCAAGGAGTGGGCGTTTAATACTGTTTCATACGTCAACACACATGTCCGTAGAAGTTAAAATCGACAATTTTACTTCTCAAATCAATTACTGTTAACCCTCATCCGCCCCATTCAACGTCAAATTGACACAGTAGTAAAAGATCGATGAAATTACTTTCATATTCAGATAAAATTCGAGCAGCTATATTTAAAAATAACAGTTTTATTCAACAATAATTTATGGTCATCGCTATTTTCTACAATTGTCGCCGAACATCTTACGTTCTGCGTTGCAAACCTTTCTAATTGGTAGACGCGTTTCAATCCTCGGAAATTCTAAACGCAGATGTCCTCGCGCGTTCGCCCTCCGTCCTCGAGGCAGAAAGACCTTCGCGGACCAGTCGACCACGACGTTTCGGGTGCCGTAATCGCGGAGATCGCTGGTTTCGGTGAAACCGCCGCGAATTTCGGAATATCCTGTCGCAACCGCGAATCGTGACGAGCCTCCGTAAAAATCCGAGGATTCAATTTTCGACGGGGATATCGGACCTCTAGCCACTTCTGTATTCTACCCACTGTCTCACAACTCTAACCTTTCCCCGACGAAATGCCCAAATATCCTGACGAACTCCATATACTCATAGTTTTCTAAAATCTTTCCCTCTTTCCCTAAAGTATTTCGTCGTAGACCGCTCGAATAAACTGACAATAAACGAAAGTGGTTAAATGAAACGGCAATAACAACATCCCGGAATATAGTACAGAAAGAATACACGAAGAGACAGCAGCCGTGAGGATAACGGAGGATGACTAGGAAAATGAAGAGAGAAGAGAAGAGAGTGAAACTGGTTTCGCGGGAAGCTGGTGCGAATATCAGTGAAGAAGATGAATGAAAAATGACAGTACCAACAGTACCTGTATTGTTACTACTAGACTGCGGATCTTTATGCAAAAAACAGCAGCAGTTGAATATAAATTCATTTCATTCTTTAATAGCCTTTTTACGTTGAAAACAACATAACAGTATATTCTTAGATTTTTTATATTTTTCACTGTTTTATATTTCAGCCAGTTTTAAAAAAATAATATTTGGTCCCCTCAGGGTTTCAAATCCATTTATGTACCACTCTCCCCCCTTCCGCTCTCACTAACGCCTAATTTCAGCGGGGCCTACAGTTTATTAAGGTGAAAACATGAAAAAACTTTTTCTAATGAAAAATATTTTCAGAGGTGCCGGCGGGATTCGAACCCAGGACCACGGATATTTCACCCAGTTGATTTGTTCATAATTTTCTGCATTGGCATTCGATGTTGCTTATCGGATGAAACGGTTCCGTTCGACTAGGGGTCATGGAAATTCGAAGGATCCCCGATCCTTCCTAAGAAGCGCGCGTCAACCATACCAATTTATTGGATAAACAGTGGAAGAGGCGGTTTCATTGGTCGCTGTAACGGTACACTACCCCGGCGAGGATTTCTAAGGATTCTCCGGCCTTGCTGGCATCTCGCGACGAAAGCAACGCAGTGCAATAAATGCCAGGCAAATACCAAACTGGCTTACAGACGACGCTTGGTCGCGTCGCGTCGCCTCGGCTCGCCTCGCTACATCGCCGAGCAAATGTCAGAAGCCGTGAGCAGATAGACGATGCGCAACCGCTCGCAAATCTTCCGCCAATTAGCTCGCCGATACGAGATCGATAGGCCCGATTCAATCGGCGATTAATGCCGTGCGCGCAACGTCGCGTCGCGTCGTTCGAAAGTAGTTTTGTCAACCGGTGGTCTTTCGCAGAGAAGTTGTAGTCGGTATTAAGAAAGACATTTTTCCTCCCAATTATCGATAAATTAATTACCAACGTACTGCTCAAGTCGACTGGTTGAGTCACGCGTTTCCGAACATGCTATTTTTATCTAACCCCCATTCGCCGAAAGGTAAAAGGAAAACAGTGCAATATAGAACAGCAGAAAGGTGAAGAAAGTTTGAGAGTGTCGATCTATACCATTTTGAATTTTTTAAAAATTGTTACACTATAGTTTGGTATATTTATCACTAGATTCGTTTGTACTTGATACAGGTTTTGCATTCCAAATTCAACCTTCCGTTACACCCAATTTTTCAAATCAATTTCAACCTTCTGCTAATAAGAATTTTTTGCACGGGCATTTTTTCATTTTAGTGGTGGCTCCGAGTCACCCCTCGACTCCTAAGGTTTAATTACTAAATAAATTACTTTGATTTCATAGAATTTTTCAGGCTGCTAGTTGGGCATTTAAAATGTTCAAGAAGTACAGGTTTTGCACTCCAAATTCACCCTTCTGCAAGTTTGCAAAATTTTATTTATTGCAAAGATGTACATCAAATATTTATTTAAAAGTAAGTAGTAGACAACGGATTTTATGCATTTATGACAAAAATAAATGAGTGCAGTAACGATTTAAGAGTGCAAATCTATTTTTCTCAACTTGTTAAAATGATTAAAGTAAGAATAAACTGTTTATGTGGCTCCTGTCACTTGCAATTGCTGCAAGCAATTTTTATTTTGCATAAAGATCCGCAGTCTAGTAATTATCAATTCATTAACTTTGTAATGTGTGAAAACTGTATGTATTTTCTGATTAATAAATTTGAGAAACAGAAGCAAAATAAAAAAACAAGAGGCCGGTCAGAACAGGAGAAAAATGCTTTGCCGGCAGTAGAAAAGGACGCCGGCAGTCAGACGAGTGGCTGAACCACGCGTCGAAATCTCTCGCGCGGCCGACTGACTATTGCGTCAAGATTACCATCGATCGTACTACTTCTGGAGCGGTTTGTAAAAAATTTATTGTAAATCGGAGCGTTTTCTAGTTACACAAGCGTTTTCTCGCTCGAACGGACCGGCGAACCCGCGTCGTGCTCTTGTCAGTCTTTTTACGTAACGGAAGAAGAAAGTCCTTTGGCACGAGCCACGAATATTCCTTGCGATTTAGAAGACGTGTTCGGTTTCCATTCTCCTCTCGTGTCAATGTAGATTACAACTTCTGTATGCTTGATCGTTCTGTCTAGTGGATAACTATACTTTCTTCAGCAAAGAGATTTTCTAATAATTATTTTTGACGATCGCGTAGATATTAAAAAAGTGAACAGAGTATTTAATCTTCGCATCTAATGGCTGTTGTGAATGGTCCTTCGGCGCGAGCCACGAATATTCCTTGCGATCTAGAAGACGTGTTCGGTTTCCATTCTCCTCTCGTGTCAATGTAATGTGTCGGAAAAATTGTACTTTCTTCAGCAAATAGATTTTTGACGATTGCGTAGATATTAAAAAAGTGTCTAGAGTTTTTAATCTTCGCATCTAATGGCGGTTGTGAATGATTGAGCAGTGAGGTCACCGACGAGTGTTGACAGCAACACCGGTGAACACGTTTACGTTCGGTGTCGAGTTACAGGCACCTGTACTCTCTCTGTTAGTAAACTCGCAGAGTTGTTTTACCGACACGAGCAACTACCAATTTGCGAAAGGAAATAAATCCGATAAATAACGGAACACGACAAGTGAAACAGATCATTGTAAAATCGATCAATGTAAAATAGATCATCTGTGCTCCACAGGTAAGCTTGATGTCTCTTTGGATAAGAGTGTTTGTATCGCTCGATGGTTATTACCGACCGAGTTCTGACGAGCTCCCTGGGTAACGTATTCGCTGCATTTTTAATGCAATTTCCATGCAAACGTTTGCACATTTTGCCATTTTTACATTTCAGCGGTAAGCTTTTTAAATTCTGAGTATATGGAGCGACGCGTTATGGCTTGTCGCTGCATCGATCCCTTAACGGTACCAAGGATGCAGCATTGATCAAACTTGCAACAAGTGGCTATAAACAAGACCTTGTTCCAAGGCTGACAGGAATAACGAGTGAACGCTTTCCACAGGAATTATTATTAGATGTGGTACCTTGGTACTTAAGCTGTTCAAGGTGTCTCAGCATTAATTACACAGAACCCCAGGATTAAACTGTTTGACCGAGTCTATGCTATTGTATTTTGGCTAGCCAATTCTACTGATCAGACCTCCACGTCTTGGACCTCACGTTTCTTTGAGAACTTCAAATGAAATTCAATAAACAAGGTACTGTACATCTCCAACTCGTTTTTCTCTAAAGAACTACTTTACTCCATAGAGAATTCCGAATCTAAACTTTTCAATAAGACAAGCCTCTTCGCGTTTCCACCCGTTTCCCAATGCAAGAGCGTCTTCTAAAAAAAAAACGCAGCTCAAAGATATCAAAGTAGAAGCTTCACCCTGCAAGATGAGCCAAGGAAGATCATCGTCCGATTTTTTTTTTCGCGGAGCTACAGCGGCTTTCTTTGAGAACCTCAAATGAAATTCAATAAACAATGTATTGTGCATCTCCACCTCGTTTTTCTCTAAAGAATTACTTCACTCCATAGAGTGTTTCGTGTCTAAACTTTTCAAAAAGACAAGCCTCTTCACATTTCTCATTTCCCATTTCAAGAGCAACTTCTAAAAAATGGCAGCTCGAGGATATCAAAGTAAAGGCTTCATCCTGTAAGATGAGCCAAGGAAGATCATCGTCCGATTTTTTTTTCGCGGAGCTATAGCGGCTTGGATATCAAGAATTGTTCAGTTCCGCGCGAAAAGAATTCTACACCGCGAAGAATTTTCACTTCGTTTGATTTTCTCTTTGCAAGAGGATGGCTCGTGGTGTCGGCGAGTCATCCGCAAGACAGCCACGAAGACTCGCGTGTTTGTAAACCGGACCGAGGCTCGATATTGTGGATGGAATCAGCGCGATTATTGCCGCCGATGAAACAATATCCGGGCAACGATCCGTGAGAGACGGCCGCGTCTCGTTTCCACGGTAAAAACTAGAGATCACGGTTTTGGACATGTATTGAGGATACACGTATATTCACGTGTACTAATATATATATATATATATATATATATATATATATATATCCGTATTTTAATCCGTGTACTTCTTTATACACGGATAATACACGGGTACCCGTTATTTTCAATACACGTGTATTAACCGCGTTATGAAGTTCAAGGGTACACGTGTATCGATATAAGGATTAATGTTATTTTTTCCCGGAAAATGTAAACACTGGTTTTCCTTCATCAAAATAAACAATTAATTGATTAAGGTTTATTAACAGAGATTATGCTGTTTGTTCATTTTCGCAATCTGTCACGTTAACTCTTGTATATTTCAATGTATCATCCGTGTACCCGTGTACTTGAATGCACGGATGATACACGTGTAGCCGTATATTCAGGTTCACAGTTATACGCGTATTATCCGTATACAGTGAAACGAATTAAAAAACTACTAAGACGTTGATGTTTCCTTACTAGTGTAACGTCTTACAATTAGTACAATAGTAATGGTATTTTAGAGTTAACTTTTCGACGTACATATAGGTTAGTACTTTTTTTATAACGAATGTATCGAATGCTGCATCGATTGATGTATTAAAAAATACCACATTACATTTAAAAAAATGAAGGTCACCTTCATATCTCTAAAAAAAATTACTTAAAACAAAATTTTTTTGGTATTGTATGAGCTCCATTTTACCATTCAACTTTGTCCTTCAGAGATTTGACGTATCTTTAAAAAGAACAAAGATATTTGAGATCGTCACGTTACGAGACTCGCCCTGTATGTAAGAATTCTTACATCTTTCAATGCCAGTCGTTTTTTCCCGCATCAACCGATTTCGATGAAACTTTAATAGTACATATAATTGACACAGAACGACAACACGTATTTTTAAAATTTTCGATATAGGTCCACATAAAAAAGTTGTAAAATGTTAGTATTTTTTCTAGGGGTGTGCGAGTACTCGATATATTCGAGTACTCGAATTTCGAGTCGCGACATTACTCGGGGTCTGTCGAGCCGAGTCGAGCGTTTGAATTTTCCGAGCTACTTGATCTATTTGAAAATGAATTTTTAACTCGAAATTTTTCCAATTACTGGAATACAGTAAAGTCGCGATTCTTGTCAAACAGCCTGTGTTCTGCACGATCAACTACGTGAGTTACGCACGGTAACTCGAAGGCTAAAGATCTGTTCGAGCTGAAAATTCAGTTTCGAGTAGATCGAAGTATTACGAGGGCTCGAATACTCGTGCCGTTTGATTTCTTCAAGTAGACCGCATTTTTTCGAACAGTTCGACGATTTCAAGTAGCTCGGAAAAATCAAACGCTCGACTCGACTCGAACAATCGAATCGAGTTTAGCTCAGCTCGTAAATAACGGGTACTCGCACACCCCTAATATTTTTCTACAATTTCGATTGATTGCAATTTTTGAACAAATTCCTTTTCACATCGTATAGTAGACAATATTAAAAAAGTTATCGTCTTTTTTAGAGCGTCTGAATATTAATTCGTTTTTCAGTATTTTGATACACGTGAACACGTGTATTTCAGTACAGTATTAAATAGTATCCGGACTTCTGCACGGATTATATTAATGGGTATCTGTAGTCAAAACACAACGGGAAGAAAATAACGTTACCGATGGAGAGCCTCCGATCTCTCTCTTTCTTTTCCTCGCTTCCCGATGAACCGAAAGCGAGGCTACCGCGAGCCTCGAACACCATTCGACGGCTTGATCCCCGGCTGTAAGCAGGCTTCGGGCCAAGTAACGGTAAACTCCATATCGCGTCGTTCCTACGGTGTCCTATTCACCGTGCACGAGCGCTCACTCTCGAATATCTTTTTTCTCACAAGTCTACGTTCCGAACGGTTGTTTATTCCGCCTCCGCAATTCCGAACCAAATCCCCTACAACTTCATTATTCCCGAACACGACGCCTTTTATTAACCTCTTGCTGTATTTTAACGAGTCAGACGAAGTCCGGCGAAGATTTTAACAAAGTCTAACAAATACGGATGTTTCGTGTTTCTTTTCTGTTTCTAATAGACTGCGGATTTTATGCACTTGTGGCAAGAATGGATGGGCGTAACTTCAGATATGAAAAATATTGCAAGATTTTAAGAGTATAAATATATTTGTTGCAACTTAATAAAACCACTGATTTGCAATTAATACAAACGATTTTCATTTTGCATAAAGATCCGCAGTTTAGTAATGAATAGTTAAGCAATCAAATATATAAACTAATTAACCATATGATTTTCAAACAATTTGTTCATTGAGCGTTCTATTGCACTGTCACTGGATTTTATGCATTTATGACAAAAATGAGTAGGTGTAATTTAAAAGAGTAAAAACATTAGAAGAATGTGAAGATACTGTTGCATTATTTTCCACTTATTAAACATATTAAGACGGAAGATAAATGACTACTTCACTCCAGATTGTTGCAATTCGAGTAGAAAATTTGTATTCTGCATAAAGATTCGCTGTCTAGTGATTGCTAGACTTAGGAAAGAGAAGTGAAACGATTAAAGAGATTAATGTACAAGCAGCTCCTGCAGTTAGTCAAGACAATTCTGATTCAGAAGTCCGCAGCCATTGGCAACGGAATGCGGTACCTAGGGAATGCAATGTAGCCATCGGAAATGAATGTTCGTCCGATGCAACAATTTCGCGGAGGCGGGCCGGACACTTGAGACGCAGTCTGCGCCGGTTTTTGCGAGCACGGCTGAATCAGATAAAGCGTAACCCAGTTTTCTGCGCGCGGCGAGGAGCGGAGGAACGTTCGTCGGAAACGTTTTCCGGCGGCTCGCGCGCTCGATTCGCACAGAGCTGAGCATTGTTTGAACGATTGTGTCGTGTGTCGCCAAGCGAGCGCGCGCAGGCGGGCGGCTACAATAAAAGAGTAGCGAGGATTCGCGACGGAGAACGCAGCCGGAAATAATAGCGGCGAGAGGCTCTGCTCGCGCCTCACTTTGCCTCGCTTTGCCTCGCGCCGAGAAACGGAGCAGATCGGCCGCGGAACGACCACGACAACGAGAACACGCCCGTAAAAGGGACGTGAAACATTCCGCGGCTCGAGCTTCTGTCCCCGGAACGATTTTACTCGCTTCCAGACTGATCGAGACACCTCTCCACTCAAATGAAGTCGGTCCTACAAACTAACGTTCGCGACGGCGGCTTCCGCTTCAAGACGATAGGTTCGTTCATAGTGAATCTCGCTGAGATTCAGTTTTCATTGTTCAAGACTTCTTCAAGTGCGTTCAACATTTTCAGAGTGAATTAACCCATTGCCGTATTTTAACAAGTCATAGCGAAAAACAGAACTGCAAGGGGTTAATGTAAGCTAATTGTAAGTTACAGACTAAGTCATATTGTATCATATTGTATATGCTATATATAAACCTTATATGGCTTAAAGCAATAAATAAATACTAACACTCCCCAACATGCGTAAAATCAAAATACAAATACCAAGATTTATGATGAGCAATTTAGCAGGAACAATCCAGAATCGGGCAGTAATTAATTCTTTTGTAATCGATTATTTGTCGTGGGGGTGAATCTACACCTCTGGATCGGTGGGCATTTGCACAAGAAACTCGCAGAAAAATTGTTTATGACAAAGAAAATTGTTGTTAAAGTTTGTTTTCCTACTCATCGAGAAGAGAAAGAGTTTGAAAGGAGCCACGTGTTGCAAACAAATAGTTATTGAGATATAAGCTATTCAAGTTCTTGCAAAATTTGATTTGATAGAATTATACGTATAGATAAAAGCCTACTACAGTAAATCCTCTACAGGCGCAACAATTTCTATACGATAGATGCGACCAAGAATATCCCCCCGCCCGACTTAGTACGGGGTAAACAACGGTGCTAAGCAGGAAATGTATTGTACTAATGCTATTCCATACCTGAGAATGATACATCAAGTATCATAAAACCCCAATTTAAACACCCTGATGCATACCTTAATTTCTTTGTAGCGCGATCGACCGCCCAAGGGGAACCCGCGGGTGGTCTCTATTTACACGCGCTGTCCTTCTCTACGTTCGGCTCGGCCTTTGGAGATAAAAAATAGCTACCCTATACGATAGATGCGACCAAATCCCCCCCGAGGCTGTCGCGTCTATAGAGGATTTACTGTACTACAGTCCACACGACCGTGTCGATGAGACAGACCATGATCGTGTGCGCGCCTCAAGCCAAACGAAGTTTAAAGAGACATTCGTCGCTAGGCCCGTATGACATCATCGTCTCCCTGACCATTCGAATCATAAATTTGAAGTTGCGAAATGTGAAAGAGAATACCTTATATCCATTGTTTACATATAAGAATATTAATCCTGGGTTATAGAATACTAATGTTCAGTATAGGTGGGTACTTACAAATTTTTCAGAATCTTCTGTTCCTCCGTCGGATCAAGTGGACACCGCCATTTTCGCGAATACGTCTTATTAACGATGAAACACAAAACACCACACTTCTACACAATCACTGGACACTACACAACACACTTTCCGAAATCGTGACAGCGAAAGAGAAGCGGTTACTCCGACCAGGGTCAAAATAGTATTGCGGTTTTTCATAAATGGTTAAGGGTGGATTTAGGTGGGGAAATTGTGCGTTTGTTAAATGGACGGAGGTATGTTGAAGGATTTTAGGTTGAGAAGTGGGGAAACTGTCAAAGAAATTCCATTTGTTATTGTCTTCGGTCGTCAATGACGTGGATTTATAAGGGTAGTCCGCTCGTCGAATCGATGGGTCCGTCGCACGTGTTGTCGATCTGTCGGGGTAGAAGATTCGCATGCGTCTTTTGCTTGCTGTAACGTCCTTTACAGGTATATCGCCTAATCCGCTGGAGGAACGGTGAGGTACGGTAACATTTTATATAATACAGGATTAATATTCTTATAACAATGGATATAAGGTATTCTTTCATATTTTGCAACTTCAAATTTGTGATCCTAATGGTTAGGGAGACGACGTCGTACGGGCCTAGCGACGAGAATGTCCCTTTAAATTTCGTTTGTCGAGGCACGCACATGATTATGTTCTGTCTCATCGACACGGTCAGGTGAACTGTAGTAGTTGGCTTTTGTCTATACTATGTATAACTCCACACAATTAAATTCTGCAAAAATTTCAACAGCTTATATCTCAATAACTATTTGTTTGCAACATGTGGCTCCTTCCAAACTTCTTCTTTTCTGTATGAGTGGAAGGTGCCGATGTAAAAAACAATTTTAACAATTTTCTTTGTTATAAACAATGTGGTGGCAAGTTTCTCTTACAAATGTCCACCGATCCAGAGGTGTAGATTCACCCCTAGAACGGATGAACACTACTTTTTATATACCCTGTAAACTGTAACTGAATCGACGTAAATTTGCTTCCAATAAATAACGAACAGTCGCCGCTCGTTTTCCGAGCAACGGGATAGTTGATATATTGGCAGGAAAGCATTTTTTCCTGGCGTCTGTCCGCGAGAGATCAGCCGTATCGTTTTTCCGAGTCGTTGCCAACGAAAATGAAACAGTGCGCACGCGTCGGTGAAAACCGACGTGAATTAACGAGCCTCCGTCGGTCGCCATTCGCCACCTGTTGCCCGCAGAAATTCGCCGGCTGATACTGATTTACGGTCTGCAATGGGATGGCCGTTAGCGACCGCGTTACGGGACTGTTTGTCCGCCACGTCCCTCCTGTCTATTATATTAGGACGAATGGCCAGACCGACGAAGCTTCGCGGGTGTTGCAGAACTCACCTTGACTTGGTTCTCCTCCGAGTTTCTCTCCTGGACATCATAGCTGACGAATCGATTCTGAAAAATTCCGATACGTTAACATCGTTATCCCACTTTCCTAATCGATATTCGATTGAACGCTTTAGCTACCGGGCGATGTTTACGCTCGTTGCGCACCATGTCAGTTGCATACTCAACTCGCGATCGTAAATTATTTGGAAAACCATTAGACGATCGCCGGTAGCTAATGCGTTAATCTGTCTGCTACAGATAGATTGCCTAGTTTTATGCAATTGCGTTCGCGAAGTCCGCGAGTATCGTATCGGGTGGCGATCGTGATGTAAATTTCGAACGGAGGTGAATGTGTAATTCGTTTCTGATAAATTAAATCCGTTTCTCTGTTATCGATATTTGTGCCCATAATTATGAAAGTGGTCTGAGTCACAATTTTAAAAAATGAGCTTATCAGTTATTTCTCATCAGGTTATTTTAAACTAAATGAATTCAATGTAATTTTTACGATGTCGTCAAAAATGAACCGTTATTGCTTGTTATTTCAACATTATATGGAATTCATTTAGTGTTCGTTATGAAAGTGGTCTAAAACTTATTTAAACTTCTTCTTAAATTCAAACTTTAACACTAAACCTACCAAGCTTCAAAAGTATCTGGTAAATATTGCCTTGTCAAAATGGCAACGCTAAATTTATTGAGATCCTCTGTAATTTTGCGATATAATGGATGCTTGGACAAGGAAATTTATTCCATATTTTTCCATAAATGGATTTTTATACTTTCGATAATTGGAAAATATAATACCAGTCATTTGACCGTGGCAGGTTTAATGTTAAAAACAACATTTTCCTAGGAGATTCACACAAAATTTCACATTCACAATAAATTTTCATTAATCAAAGACTAATAAAATTCTAAATTAAAATGCTACACAATATAAAAATAGTTTTTAATTCATTCGAATGTAATTCTCGAAATATCTCGAAACAAGAAATGTACGACTTAGACCGCTTTCATAGTTATGGGCACATTTAACACGTTAAAAGATCATTCCACTTGATGTTTCATTTAAAATGCAAAAAATCGCCTAATTTCTGTTCACCCTGTTTCAATCGAATGTATTAAGACAGTAAACATATTTTTCGATATCGTACGAATTGACTTGACTGGCATAGCGTTTAAAGTGTTAACCATTGACGGAAATGCGGCAAGGAAATTCTAATCATTGTAGACGAAAGAAGATTACGGTCTGGCAAATTGCGAGTCTGAATCGATTCGCAACAGAGAGTTGATGGGATGAAATGGCATCGTTGCTTCGAGATGCTCGCCCGAAGCAATCGTTCGAAATCGAACATGTCGCATGCAACGATCCGACAGAAGGAACGCGAGCGAAACCGCAGCGCAGGTGTGACGTAACGAATGAAAGTAGTTAATAAACGAGAGGGGCAGGGCCTGCGAATATATCTTTTCGACACCGGGCGGAGAAAGTGTTTGATACACCGTGCAACGAGTTTATTCCGTTTTACCTCTGATTTCCGCCTAAACAATCTCAAGGAAGCGGTCACCGCCACGATAACTCTGCGCACTATCGTTTTCAGCGGTTTCGGATTCTCCTCCTCCTCCGCCATTTTGGTCCCGTACCGGACGATTTCACCGTCGACGAATTTCTCGATCACATTTGACGCGTTTCACGAATGAGACAGGCTTCTCGACCGGCGAGACTGATATCAAATCGACCCGTTCGATTATCGTGCTCACTACACTGCTGATTTTGTGGAGGAAACATCGGAAGAACTCGAGCACACTGTGTTGAGAGAGAGCTTAACTGTTTCTTGCAACAGAAAATGTTGATTTCGCGCAGAAGAAATCGGGGATCGATAGATCGAGAACACCCGAGCAACACCGCCACCGGTTCGACTCGACAAGTGCGCGCCGCGGACTCGACTAATCGCTCGGATCGCGTAGTGCAACGCGACGACGCGACGCTGCTTCTGGGAATAAAAAGTGTTCATCGTACTATCTTACCTCGGCGGTTTCCTGCTGATAACGTTCACCGACAGCCTGGAACGCAAAAACGAAACGTGTCATCGGATATAATTAAATGACGCTGGGAAAGGGGTCTGTGGAATTTGAACGTTCGTCGTCGACCTCTTCCCTGAGTGGATTGTTGACCTGCGGGTAACTTTGTTTACGAAAAAAACAGCCCGAAACAGTTGTCGGAGACGAGCATTTCGTAAATTCTCATTTCCGAGATAGTTTTAAAAAATTCATCTCGAAAGAAACTTATCGGATGGACCGTTGATTTATTAATTTATAAAAAGCAAGAACCGACAGTGCGATGGGATGTTCGTAAGAACATTAACCATGAGTCAGGAGAACAGCTGTCACGCGATCTAAACTTTCAACTGGCAGTGTAGGTGATACTGAATAGGAATCGGATAAAGTTTGACTGTCTGTCTATTGCATACCGTTTCTACTTATTCTAATGGTCGCGGAAACTTTGAAATCGTGAAACGATGGCGTCGCTTCTCGAAATAACACTGGCTGATGCTCTTGTTTAATATTTACAGTCTCCGCTTCTGAAAAATCTAGATAGCGATGTCGTCTGCTGTGCGATAAATCTACTGTTCGATATCGTTCGTACAATTAGAGAGCTGGCGTTGATAGATCGACTCTATCAATTATAACACATCGCTGTAAATTGAAAATTGGATCTATTTGAATATTTCAACTACGTCGAAGCTCCGAAAATACACTTGAAGAAGCATGAAACGGTGGCGATGATGCAATCGTTTAATATTTCTACGCGCTCGAAGGCTGCGAATGTCCCCGTCATTGGTAACCGCAACATAAGCACGCGCGCTAGTCATGTGCACGAATATTATTCACGTTTTAGTCACCGACGTTTAGTCGCGATGCTCGGAACGTCACGAATTTCCACGGAGAAGGGACAGAATCGCTGCGCCATAGAAGTGCACAGCGGTATGTGGACACCAACGTTTGTTTTAACTATTCGTCCAGGATTCTAAGCTTATTTACGTAATTCTATATGCCTTCCAACATTTCGCTACTCGTGAATTCAAGAGATCGAATGTTCCGTACGAGGTCGGGAAACTTTACTCTATATCGATCAAGTTTCGGGCCGAACGTTATTTAAGTAGCGCAATTATTGGTAAACTTGTTGAAACGTTACTTTTCGTAAATTTTAGTTTTTTAGATGTTCGCAAAAATATATTTCAAGTTTGAAGTAGTAAGTCTGGGTTAGGTGCAATATAAAAAATATAACTGCACTTTGTATTACATTGGGTAAAGTGCCCAAATATGAACCAAGTTTTGTTGATGTCATTTTTTGATTATTTTAGGATGCTCTTTTCCGACCAAAAATTTACCAGTTGTAGATGCATTCCCTCCCTATAAGATTCTGGGGTCAAGTTTGTTAGAAAATTAATACAGCTTGGGAAAAATATTTTTTTTGTGGTGTGTCATTTGCAGGTTCCAACAAAAGGGGTTCTTAATATGGTACACCTTGAGTCCCTAATATGACACCTAGTGCCATATTCGGCATCTAGACCAAGAATGTCAATATATATATATATATATAGCTATACCCATATTAGGGAACCCTTGGTAGTGCCATATTGGGAACTCCTCGTGAACTGATAATACTAGCTACTGATAAAGAGAAAATGAATTTCAGCCCGAACCAACAGTTGGCAAACATTAATATAAATCAACTGAAACTACAGATATGTTCAACCATTTCAAAATCACTTACCTTCCTCGAAAAAGATACTATCGGAAATTTATCCACAAAAATATTCAACACGTGGAGACAACTGGCGGAGGATCGATACTAAAATCTATAGAATGGTGCGAATGCACTGCACACTGTTGAGTAAACATGGTGAACTATTGTTTGAGGATTTTCTTACTAGAGTGCGACTTCTCCTTTACAATATATAAGGCGACAATACCATATTTGAGAACTTTACCCTACTGTTCTCAATCATCATTAATAGAAACTGGAAAAATTTCAGCCATATGTCGAAAAATCCAGTTATTCTTGTATTGTTGTCGAAAAAAAATCCACCGCTCGACCTTCGATTTCGAGGTATTTCAACTATATACGTACACTCACTACCAGGGACTATAACTGTTATAACCAAAAAGAAAAAATGTCATGGAATAACAAGTATTTCATCGACTAAGATCGTTTTGTTTACATATAAGGATTATAAGTAACCGAAAATTTTTTTTCTTGTTGGTAAATGTTAACGTTGAGAGAAATTCATTTCGATCACTTATATACAACAATTATCAATGAGAGAAATTTATTTGGATCGCGCTCATAACAGTTATGGGGATGGGAGAAGTTCATCGGAGAAGTTTATCGGTGATCGAATTTCTTTTCACTTGTTCATAATAATTATTGATGAGACAATTCATTTCGGTTGCTTATTTAATTATTGAGTTGTGTACACTTTTTCGGATGGAGCGAGCCTGTAAAATTCATTGAGAAGGTTTCGTACAACAAGACGAGTCAACAGACCATAAAAACAACAGATTGTCTACCATTTGAAAGTTGTACTATTTAATAATAACTATTACAAATTTCCTTTATCAATAACTGTTTTGAGCGATCGAAATGAACTTCTCCCATCGATAACTGTCATGAACGATCGAAATAAATTTCTTTCATCGATAACTGCTTTGAGCAATCGAAACAGTTTTTCTTCATCGATAACAGTCATCGAGGAGGATCCAATTTTTTGGACACTAATAACTGTTACTTGTAACCAAAAAGCACATAAAATCGATATTGTTTAACCATTTCGTCATTACCTTAAATTTGAATAATAAACAACTTTTTATTAATGATTTTTATCGTAGAAAACGTTAGAGTAACTGTTATTTTTAGTCCCTGCTCACTACAGAAAATCCTGCCCTTTTTAATTGACGGAACACGTGTTGTAGGGCGGGAGAGGCACAGCGTCTTTCCCCCTGCACCCACCATAAACCTGATCCGGGGCTAATCACAATTCGTTCATGGCGGGATTCACTATAACGGAACTAACAGATTTTGTAAATATCTAAAAAAAAAGTAAAAGAGATCGCCTGTTATTTATATAGGAAAAAGTTGTTCAGAATGTCGAGATTTCAATTATGTATTTTCTACGCTACACAACTACGAGGACGAATGACAAATTAATTTTAGCAATGGTCTCATTGGCAGGAATCTAATTATGTACAAGTTTACAGCCGGATCATGCTGGTCTGAAAAGAGCGCAGGGGTTAGTCCGGTTCAAGGGCATTTTCTGGCATTTTTCGAGAGCTTTTACTTAAAGAAAGCGGTTCTAATTTTAAATGGCGGGATCGAGGAACCGTTTCTCGAGACGAGCCACCCTCTTTTTCCGGGGTTAATACCATTTTTGCGAGTCTGGCTCCTTCTCGTCCGACGTTCGTTTCGGATCGAGATAAAAGCCCGCGGAAAAATTGGTCTGTCTCGTTGGGAAGAGGTCAACGAACGAGAGGCAAAGTTCGAGTCCCCCGACGGTCCTTTATTCTCGTCGGGCCGGACAAACGGACGGATGGGCGGACATCTAATTCGACGTGTCTCGATACTCACGTGTACTATGCCCGCGGTGTCCGACGAGTTCGCCGTGGCCAGCTGGTTCCGGTTCTCTATGACCGTCTTTATTTGCTCGAGCACCTGCAAACGAACGAACGAACCGGCGTCTAAGTACACGCTCGGCAATTATCCACAATGCCGAGCCGCTGCCCGTAATTATCGTTTCTGTAAAACCCGGCGTGTCCCAGATTTCTGCGCGGCGATCCCCTCGCCGCTATTAAAACGGTAGTTGGATCGAGACGAGCCGGGAAAAAGAAAGGAAAACGAACGGAGCCGGCACGCTGCGCCGCGGCGGGAAAATATGGTCGCGAGTCCTTAGCGAACGTTGTTTCCGTTTCGAACACCGCGTTTTTCGACGAAAATTTCGCGCTATCGTCGGCACTCGTTAACACTTCAATTACCGGACACATTTATAAGTCTCTTTAAAATTAAAAATCAGCAGGTGAGAGTTCCTCGATAAATTGTGCAAAAGCGACAGCAATTTCAACCCTAGTTCATCAAACTAAAATTACATAATGGGATCCAACAATTTCTTCTGAAAATTCTTATTAAAAGGAAATTATTGAGCTTCTTTTAAATACAGTTCAGTCGTAAAAAAGCCTACTGATAGGCTTCCGGCAGGTGAAGTGTTGATTACAGTCGTGTTAACATGCAAGACAAGCTATATCTGATTGTGAGATTAATCACCCAACAAATTAGAATTAACGGAATGGGACAATTTCTTCTGGAAAGTATTAAAGGGAAATTATTGAGCTTCTCTTTTAAATACAGTTCGGTCGTAAAAATGCCTACTGGTAGGCTTCCGGTAGGTGAAGTGTTAATTCTTGTTACAGTCGTGTTAACATGCAAGACAAGCTATATCTGAGATTAATCACCCAACAAATTAGGATTAACGGAATGGGACAATTTCTTCTGGAAAGTATTAAAGGGAAATTATTGAGCTTCTCTTTTAAATACAGTTCGGTCGTTAAAAAGCCTACTAAGACGCTTGCGGTAGGTAAAGTGTTAAGCCGAGTTTGCGCGATTCAAGACGCGACCCCGTTCGCATTTTCTCGATTGGGACACTCGGGTGGTTAGCCCCCGAGGCTAATGCCTGAAGGATCAGGAAACCTTTAGATGCTACAGTTTCGTTCTCGCGTCACTACTTGCAATGCACTGTGCAACTAAATGTATCGCGAGCAGGACGACATCGTGGCATAGGAGACGTTACCCGCAGAGATATCCTGTGCCTCTGTGCAACGTGCTGACTGTAGTCCTTATGCTCGATCTCGTTGCTGTTTCTCGCTTGTCGTCGCTGTAAAACAAGAGAGAAAAAAAGAAAATGGAACGGTTCACGACACACGCACGTCCGCGTCACGTGCTTTTCCACGAACGTGAAAACAATTCGAGACTTTCCTCGAGTATCAGAACGGAACGCCGAGCTGCGCGGCGTGCTTTTTTCCCCGTCGCGAATAGAAAGGATCTCTCTCTCTCTCTCTTTCTCTCTGTCTCTCCTCTCCTATTTTCGCCGGGTCCCGCAAATCTCAGGGCGAAACGACTGGTTCGCTTTCGAACGCGATACGAATCTGCCCGCGATATGGATATTCGAACCCCGCCGCCGCGCCGGCCGTCTGCGCAAATAAATGAAGTTATGCGATTCGGTGCACGCCGAATAATAACTCGATCGTTACTTTCGCTGCGTGTTCCATTGACGTTTTGCTAAAACCATACCGTGCACCGTATCTTTTCCTAGATCGCATCTCGACCAGGGATCTCGGCAACGTCTTAATGCCCGTTACGCGTCGGTCAGTTTAGAGTTTCTGGGTCAGCCTCATTTTACGCGGTTTAGGGTAAATCGCGGTCGAACTTGAACTTGACAGGCGATTCAACTCGCCACTTAGAATTATGTTACGTGAACTACTCTTTTTGTTTCAGTTACTATGCGAGCATCTGCGAAATTATCAGCTACACCGTGGATTTTATGCATTCATGATGAAAATGAAGAATTATTCAAATTACCAAACGAACTGTTCCTCACAGCGAATATGGATAAGCTAATAATTCTGGCTGTTTGAGTGAGTATCTGCGAAATCATTAGCTACACCGTGAACTTTGTGCATTCGTGATAAAAATGAAGAATTATTCAAGTTACTGAACGAATTATAAACGCAATTGGAATACGTTGCCTTATAATAATGTCAAAATTACATTTATTCAGATTTCATGCCAGTTCTGTTTAAATATTTACTTCAATGGAGAAGTTCACTAAAAAAATTTCTTAAAAAAATATTTACGATTTTAATATTTCCAAAAGAACAAGTCAGGAGCAAGTAATTCCGACTCATCCGGTAGTTCCAGTGTTTAAAACTGTCTCACTGCTCCTCGAAACAATTGAAATTCAGTCCAAAACGTTTTCAAATCTCGGCAAACAATTAGCACAACTGTTCGAGCCGCTTTGTATTATAGAACGATTAGTGGTCCTTTTCGGAAGAAATCGAGAGGAAGTATCAGAAACGAGCACCGAGTAATTACGTGGGATTGCGAAGACAGATATCGTTGACGCCCCGAGCGACCCGAGGCGTTGTTCTTCTCGTTGTTCACCGAGGAAATTGGAAGACGAGTCACGAGTCGATCCTCGACACGTGTAACCGCCTTAACTCAATTCACGCGTGCTCAGAATGCCGTGGCGAACATTACGCTCATTGGATAACGAGAATAACGCCTCCGCCGCGCCTCTGTTTACCCTTTCCCACCGGGGATCGCGATTTACATCGATCATCGTTCATTTTCGCCAACAGAATAATTTTACATACACCGGTTCGCACCGAAACCGAGAGCCATTTACATTCCGAACGTTTCGCATTTAAAGTGTACCCACGTTGACTTGCTGAAACGATCGTAGAAAGCGATCTTCTCTCTTTTCTTCACGATTCTTCGCGATTGCGATTTTCTCAAAATTCCTTCCATTCTCCATATTCTAGGGTGCGTATCTTTAACCTTTTGACGGCTGTGTCTGGGACTATTTTCATCCGGAACATCCGAATTGTCACTCAACTACTCAATTTGTGTCAATTAAAGTAAATGAATAGCTGGTGCATTGAGGATTTCGGAAAGACTAATGTGTCCACACGAAATATCATGGGAAGTAAATATTAAAAAATTAATAATTAGAGTTGCGGACAGTCCTAAGCATTGTTCTAAGCTTCTCGGAGAAACTGAATCAATTTCGAAGAAGATATTCCGTATTAAGGCGCGTTGATGATGGAAGTTGCAGCAGTCGAATCGAAACGGGACGCTGTTCGATTTGGTAGAGATTCGAGAAAAATTCGAACAGACTTTCTCCCGGAGGAATCTCGACGGCGTTTGGCTCGTGAATAAAGAAGATACTGACCTCGAAGGTGGCCAGGCTGGCCAGCGACGAGAGGGGCCGAGTGTGCGGAACCTCCCCGGGGAAAACGCTGTCGTGCGACACGGACAATTTCCCGGCTCCTCCTCGCAGCTTCACGAAGGACTCGTCCGCGCCCGGCCTCCTGAGGAAGACGCTGGAAAAATAAAAGGCGTACGTCAGACCAGCCGGAGAGGACCAACTACGAGTCTCGTTTGTTTGCTCGAGACGAGAGCAACAAGGAAAAAGAGCCTGCATTCTTAAGGTCTACGGACTGCGTTGTTTTTAAAGTGGGATCTCCTTTGCGCGTCTGGACGCAACGTTTTGTTATCCATACTCCATTCGTCGTAGCTCTCTGCTGTGCCTCTGGACGCACAAGTTTGCGTTCCTATGATGCGATTTGGTATGTCTTCTTCATCTCTAAAAAGCGAAAGAGCATCGCCCAAACTCAAACACGTGCGTCGATCGATTTACGATATGTGTTCGACGCACACGTTTTTCCGTTTGTATTTTCGCTTCGGGACCTCTGAATGCTACGCCAGATCCAAACGCAAGCGATTTTTGACCCACTGCTTCCGAGGCAGTCCAGATGCAGAGCCATGCGTTTATCGACCCACTGCTTAAGAATACTTTTCGGACTACTGTTTCGGATTTTGTTCAAATTTGGATATGTTGTAATTTGTAATGATATACAGGGTCATCCGTTTTTAAACGGCCAAACGTTAACCAGCTGTAGAGGACCCCAAATGGAACAACTTTTACCCCTATCACTTTTTTTGCTTCGGCCTTGATTTCCAGATAATTGCAAAAAACCATCATTTTTTGAGTTTACATAAAATTAAATATCTCAGGTCAATCAATTATCTCCAATAATGAATCTTGATGGTTTTTCCTTTGTTTAGTTTAAAATAAGTAGGGGCATCTTTTTTATTAAATAAACTTTTTTGTATGACCTTCGGATAACAAAAAAAGTGACAGGGGTAAAAGTTGTTCCATTTGGGGTCCTCTATAGCTGGTTAACGTTTGGCCGTTTAAAAACTGATGACCCTGTATAAACGTATCTCAAAGGATTTTTCAATATCTTGAAAATCGTTGGTTTTACAGACGTGTAAAATAAAGCGTCAACATTTTTTCTATGAAATTATAATAGCTGAACTAGCAAACCGAGGGAAATGAGTTTTTAGGAGATTATAGTGATAACATAAAAGTATCTACTCAAAAAATTTATTCACTTCTACTCAGCATCTATTCTTCATATTATGAATATTTCAAGAAATACAGAGAAATTTATAACCAAAGACATCGGTGATTCAAATTATCTGAGAAACTACTAAATAAGTAACAAATGAAGAATTTTTAATTTTATTTTAAGACAACAAAATTTAAAGAATTAATTAAAAAATTATTGCAAAAATATATTTATTACGATAATTATCAGTAGGTGGGAATCATTTTTAATGATGAATTTTAGTGGAAACTTCATCCCGACATCTCTTATGGTTGAAAAGTTATAATAAAATGTTACGATCCAGTCCACTGTGTTCTTCGGCCGTCCAACATTTTCAGTGGATACTCTTATATTTTCACTATAAGCTCCTGAAAACTCATTTCTATCGGTTTGTCAGTTCTAGTCTTACAATTTAATGGAAAAAGGTTGACACGTTTTTTACACATCTGTAAATCAACAATATTTAAGATATTGAAAAATCCTTTGAGATTTGTTCATAGGTCACTAAAGACTACAACATATTTAAATTTGAACAAAATCCGAAATTTTACTCCAAAAAGTGTCAGTTTTCGCGTGGAATGACCCTATTATAAGGGATTTGCGTCACCCGGTACACGCATGTGTCGGTAAATTACAACATTTGGAACGATTGACAAAACATTATCGTTGAATATTCTAGAATATTCCTCGAAAGGATAATGCGATAGTGTTTCTTGGCGTAGGCGCACGCGTCTAGACGCAGTTTTGATTACGTATGACGAATGGAGTATAAAAGACGCTGGGATAACAAAACGCTGCGTCCAGACGCGCAAAGGAGATCCCACCCTTAGACGCTTCAGCGGCAAAATCTTTAACATTATGCATTTATCAGAAAAATCGATTGGTCGAATACAAACCTGCACAAAAACTAGAAGAAGTCGGTGTATTATTCGCGACTTACTAAAATTGTTAGAACAGGAAATGCACTTTTGTTTAACTTCTGTTTCATAGAAATCGCTCGGACAGTTTCTATTTTGCATAGAGATCCGCAGGCTAATTCTGCGGTTGCAAGGAAGACCACCGCATGTCACATACTTTCACTTTCGAGATATGTATTGCTGTTTGTTTTGGTCACTAATTCTTCACGACATCAGTAAAACTGCATTATTTCTTTGAGCCTTTCGGATTTGTTTTCATGACTTTTTCTGGTAAAGACGTAAATCCTATACTCTAAATCTCAATTAATGTGTAAATTCGAATTTTCTGAAATTACGACATGCGGCGTTTTTCCTTACAACCACAGAATTATTGTGAATGCCCTTTCCTGAATTTATTTCCACATCTTGGGAAATTTATTTCACGCGGTCGACCATTAGGTGTAGCAGGTGCCACGGACTGAATTGATAGCTTTTGGAAAACGAAAAGAATGGTCAGCGAAAGCGGCAGTGGGCAAATCGAGCAACGTTGTGCAAGAGGGAAAATAATATCGCGGTTGTCGGACAGCTCACATAATTTAAGTAGTTCTGGTGTCACAACAGCCGAAACGCAGTTCGCAAGGGTTCGGTCGACTCGGTTCCGTTACGTCTACCATGGCAACGATTGGTGTAGATTACTCGAGTAATTAAGCTATTGGCTCCGCTACCTTATCTTTCCTTTTCCGTTAGGCTCGACAGCGCCGTGTCACGAGAGATCACGTTTTCTTGCGTGTTCGCCCGTCGTTCGAACACATTCGATACCTCTCGCTGTGACCTACTGTCCTTTATTTTCATAATTCGATTGCGGCCATTCGCGGATAAAGCCGACCGACGAGGATTAATTCGATCTATGTGTCCCGAATGTAATCAACCTCTTTATTTCTCGTTCGATTATCTGCCGATTGGAAAAAGAACAAGACAATCGGTTCGATAACCATTTGTTCCCTTTCGATGCGAGGAAATTTATTATCTTGGTAAAAAGCCGTCGACCAGATAAGACAATAGCTGCTCATTTCCCAGTTCATAATCCCGACAATTCCCATTACGAAACGAAACAATCGCTTTTGTTATTTAGTTAATCGTTTCATTCTCTCGTTTGTTCGAGTCTTATGGCTTGTTACACTTCGGTATCGCGATTGTCATAAAATATGCCATGCAGTAACACTCAATGAACAAATTGTTTGAAAATCTCTGGGTTTATTAGACTTCAATATCGCAATTGTCATAAAATATGCTGTTTATCAGTAGACAGTGGATCTCTTTATGCAAAATATATATTGTCTACCTGAATGAAATAAACTGGAGTGTGAAATAGAAAATTATTTTCATTCTTAATATGTTTAATAAATTGAAAATGATATAACATGTTTAAATTCTTCTAATATTCTCACTAATTAAATTAAGCTTACTCATTTCTCTCTATCATAAATGCATAAAATCCGCTGTCTATTTATTAGACTTCGGTATACTGTGGCAGTAGAACACTCAATGAACAAATTGTTCGACAATTTTATGGCCTACTAGATTTTAGTATCGCATTCACGATAAAATATCCTGTGCAATCTTAGTCTTTTATTGTGTTACGATCTTTCTGAGCAAGTATAGTGTTCAATATGAATTTATTCTATTCCGGGAGCTACCAGCAATGTTGACTTCTATCCGTCAAAGGAACGACGAGACGTTGCTCGAAAGTTTGCCTAGAAGTTTCATTACGTTCCTTCGAGTTTCTTACTGTCAACAGAAACAAAGGGTGGGCACGATTCGCATATTTCCACAACCAGCACTGAGTTTCCTTGTAGCACAACATCGACCAGTGTGTTGATCCAAGGAATCATTCAGTAGCTGTCTTTACGATTTTCATTCATCGAGCTCCTTTAAAGCTGCATAAATTACTTCGCGAGACCGTCTTGAACTTTCAGCTGGACTTGAAAAGTACAATTTATTTGTTCAATGGAAATCTAGGTGCACGGTAGTGCACCAGCCAAGTTCTTGCACTACCTCCTTTTACACGAAACAACTTAGCCGTTTTTTAGAGGCTTATAACTCGACACTGGAGGCAGATGGAGAGATGTAATTTCGTATACTTGTTAAATGCTATCATGTCTCAATATTGACAAAACATTAATCTTCCAACATTAGTAGGTTCCGAGATATAGGACCTCAAAAATCGCTAAATTTGTCACTGACTGACGACTGACTGACTGACAGATCATCAAAACCTTTTGGGTACTTCCCATTGACCTACAAGCTTGAAATTTGGTACATAGGTCCACCATAACAAGCACTCAGAGGAATAATTATCAAAGTTTGAAATTTTACACCTTAAAGGGGTTGTATTAAAAAAAAAAACGAAATAGATTATATATGGAGAAAATGAAATATGCCGCTTTTCCCATAAGGAACCGTGTAAATTCCGAAAAGAATCTGCTCTCTTCAAACGTTCCTATATCGCCATTCGAGGTAGTGGCAAAAAGCTCAAACTGGTAGATTACAACAAGGTAGAAAATGACACTAAGATTATAACAAAAAAAATCTAGGTAAAGTTGGGTTCTAATTCGCCGGCAGAGTGTTAATCTTTGATACCTACATGATAATTGATGAAATTTCAACAAAAATTGATGGAATCCCAACAAAAACATTCTGTAAACAGGAGCCAAGTTCTTATGGCCGTAAAAAGTTGTGAGATCAAACAGAATACGGCCAAGTTCGTTAGCTTAGAAAAATAAAAATAAAAATTAGTTAAAAAGAACGCTATTTAATTTTTAAAGAGTCACATGGAGGGCTAAATTATTCAAACTTGGCCGCTACCTAACAGGTTTTAGGGCCATTGGTTTAAAAAGTAACGGCCAAGTTTGAATAATTTAGCCCTCCATGTGACTCTTTAAAAATTAAATAGCGTTCTTTTTAACTAATTTTTACAAACGCTTTTTTCAGTATTGCAAGAGGTATTTCTAAGCTACCGAATTTGGCCGTATTTTGTTTGATCTCACAACTTTTTACGGCCATAAGAACTTGGCTCCTGTTTACAGAATGTTTTTGTTGGGATCAATTTTGCTTTGCGGCATCGGGAACACAGTGAGGTAACAGAAGTCTACCTGAATCTTCAAACTATTGTATCGCTGCACGTTGACACTAAACGTACCGAGGTGTAAAAGTAGCAGGCACATGATTTAATTTATTTAATTTATCTAGACTTCGCGCGGTTCTTATCGTAATATGTGCATTTCTCATGAAAGCACCTGTATAATAATTTCAATAATCGTACAATAAAAATCTAGAACCAGTTATTTAACCGGTCGTGGTAAGTTTAGTGTTAAATAATGATCAGTAGACTGCGGATGTTTATGCAATTTTCAATTTTTCTAAGCAAATTTTAAGAAAGTGAAATCACGTAAAATCTTATTTTCAGTGGTAGTAGGTCTTTGTAGTTCTGGAATAAATAAAAATCGCACTAAATTCTGTGGAATTTTATATTCTAAGTAGCATTTTTGACAATTTTTAGAACCCGTATAAATGCATAAAGATCCGCAGACTAATATGATCAGCTTAAAATGAAATGGATCAGCGACGGTGCTAGTAGTTTATAAAGTTTGTTATAAATGAAAAGAGAGGTAGGTTCGAACGGAGAGACTCACCTTTCCCGGTCGCAGGAATCGGTGAGCAGCTCGCTGGCGCTGCGACTGCGAGCCTCTTCCGGACGTCCCGCCGGATGTCTGTCGGTGATGTCCTCCCTGGGGAGTCTCGTGATCTCGGGATCCCTATCCACATGGTTAGAAACCAGCCTGGTGTCTGCTGCACCGCGACTTTTCCGTCGGAAGATTTTCCTGAGGCCTCTCAACGGATGAAAACGCCGTTTCTTCGGCTCTGCGAACACGGAACACGGAAACGATCTTCAGGATCTTTATTCCCGGGAACCAGACACTGGGAATAATACGTATCATCGGGTGTACTCTTCTCCGGTGTTTCAGTTTCGAGTACACGAACGACTGCAGCGTGACCGCAACAGAGAGCCAGACAATTAGTCGGGCCCGATATCTCGCGTGAACTTTCTCTCGCAATTGCGTAACGCAATCGCTCGCTCGCTTGTTCGCCAGCGCGATACGTGTGTGCTCGAGGACCGCGATATCAATGGGAAGAGAAAATTCGAAACTGTGGGATCTGGACCCTGTAGCGTCGGAACTCGTAAATCAAAAAATTACGAACTTCAACCTCTTGTCCAACTCGCTAGCTCGAGAAACAGCATTTTATTCCAATTTCAAAGAAAGCGAGCCTAACACGATACAACTGTGATAGATTCTTCAACAGCTAGCAATTTCACTGGCGAAGCAACAAATCGCTCATGCGCAAGAAAAACGTCACAAATATGAAAATACAAGTTTTACAGGAGAGCGCTTCGAAGTCCTTTGATGGTTTAACTAGCCGTGTTTGCAAGTAAAAACAAATTAAACCTAGTAGGGCTATGGGGTTAGAGAGAAAGTTCTGTGGTATTTGTAATGGGCAGGTAATTTTGCGTGTAAATCAGAAAACACATGTTGCTAGTGAGTCATTGGAAACAGGAATTGAACAGGTCATCTGAAAGATGGCAATAAGTTGTTACAAATAATGAAAATAATATCAAATGTTTCCTTTAAAGTGCGACAGAACTTTCCCTCCAACCTTATATCAACATAAAAACGTATTTATTGAGATTGATTTGAAAAATGTTGACTTGTGACGTTTATCTCGAGGACGAGCGAAATTGCCTCGAGTAATATGCTCCAGGAATTACTTTCGAGACATTGTCGTTCAAAAGAAAGTTGTTAAGCTCCCTTCGGCCTCGATCCAGGCCGATCAGTTTACTAACTTCTCCCCGGACAAGAATTCTAATCGAGAACGGCGGCGAACGCACACGATCCGAGATAAAAGATAGATAACACAAGGCCGGCAATGGTTCCCCGAGCAATTAGCAGCGGTGTCCGATCAAAAGTAAACAGATAATGGCGAAGTGGTCGCGCGCTAATACCGTGGGTTGCTCGCGCATCGATTGCGGAACGATGGATTGGTATCGTCGCGCGCGCGGATCATCCCGTCCGAAAGAAACTTTAGCCCGGGGTGTCCCAGTTCAAGAGCGAACCTCGGGAGAATTCCGTGGCGCGGACGAGGCCGAGGAAAATCGAATTTCCACGCCGGGAAACGATTTAATTCGCTCGACTGACCCACTTCCCGTCGACGCAATTTCATCCCGCTCGATCAAACTATCCCTCGCGATGGACCTCTCGCCACCTCGCAGCCATAATCACGTCCGTATTGCTCGCGCTAACTCGACGCTGCTCGGAACAATTACAGAATATTACCTTTGTTTTAATCCCTCCGGACTGAGAGTTCCAAAGCAAGCCGCGCTACGATTTGTTTTGCCATTGAGGGGTTAGACTCGTTTCCAGAATTGCAGGGGTGCGGGATGCGTTTTTCAGTAGTCGAAAGCGCTAGGTAAAAGATCAATCTAGGCAGCAATCGCCCTTAAAAGTCCTACTTTACGTTTACGAGGCGTAATTTGCATTATTCTATTTTCATAAAGCTGCAACAGCTACATGCTGCCGAATAATGCGAATTACACCTCGTAAACGTAAAAATAGGCATTTTAAGGGCGATCGCGGCCTAGATTGAACTTTTATCTAGCGATTTGACTACTGAAAAAGTCCATCTTTGCATTACCGAGAAATGAGAAGGCGCATCCCCCACCCTTGCAATCCTGGAAACGAGTCTATCTCCTTGCGTACAATTATTAGAATTTCTTCGACGTTCATAATTTTCTAGGAAAAAAATTCATGTTTGCTGTACACTCACGTATTCTCCAGTGACTACAATAAAATAGAATTTCTATTTAACCCCTTGCCGCACCATTTTTTTACAGTTACAGTGATTAAAAAGTCTTTATCTCCGAAAATGTCATGGAAGAGAAAAGAAAATTTATATTTTTTGTGTGGCTACATTCATTATAATACTTAAATATTGATTACAAACGAATCCAATTTTATTTAATGTAAAAAGGAAAACATAACATTCATATTGTTAGACTTTGTTAAAATTTTAATGACGAGTCTGACTCGTTAAAATACGACAAGGGGTTAGAAGTACAAAGGGTAAAGTTTCCCGTGTTTAACCATTGTTTTGACCGTTCCATTCCACGTCAATTTAGGCTACTTTTAGGCATACGATTGCTCTTATTTAAGCATCGTATTGAAGGCTCAAACAATAAAAGCTGATAAAACGAGCGTAGGAGGGACTTGCAAGATATAAATGGAAAAGCGGTTTACGAGTAACATTGGGATCAATCGGCAGGGTTCGCAGCGAGTGCAAAGCGATGCTATCTGGTTACCTAACCCTGAAGAATTATGAAATAACGCGCAGTGCATTCTTATGTAATAGGGGTGCCGCGATGTGTGGACTGTCGGTTACGTGCGGACGATAGCGACGAATGAATTGAAATTGGTGCAGCGTCTGGAAACTACAAACTAGACACTGCTATAAATAAATAATGGAATAATTGCTTGCTTCGTCGGGAGGAGACAGCAGAACGCGACAAAATCGAAGTACGCATTTCCATCACCTTTGGCTTTTTAATTGGCGCAAGGGTAAAAATGCAGTGCACCAATTTTTCGCTGTTCTCGACATTTTTCATGCGGTGTAAATTTAATTTCAAACAAAGTCGTGAAAAGTCGTATGACACAATGTTTTGCTAATAAAAAACAGAAATTCTACGAGCATGGTATCTTTAAATTGCCTGAAGAATCGCAAGAGAGAATTTTTTACCATTCAAACCATTTAAATTACCACTTAGAATAAATGGTAAAAAAATGGCTTTTATCTTCCCTTGAGAAAGCGAAACGACTTTCCGAACGATCTAATAGCCACCCGAGGGGTGGTTGGGGCCCAGAATGAAATGTTTTCGAAGAAGTACGGTGTTCGAAGAGTTAAAAGCGACAACGCGAGGGGTCATTATCGGTGGAAGGGCGGCGCGAGGGTTGCGGGATAAGCAAATAACGCGAGCCCTCGAGACCGATCGAGCACTCGTTAACGCACGGATGCCCTTTTAATTGCGGCGTATCGGGGTAGAGGGGTGCACGACAAAGGGGCGTGAGCATCGTACACAGAGCACAGAGCGTAGCAAAGCAGAGCAGACCGCGGCTAGGTGAAAGCAGAAAAGCTCGACGCAGCACAGAAGCAGCGAAGCGCCGACGGCGAGCGACGACGAGCGACGCTCTCAGTCGTCGAAAAGGCGGCGAAGAATAGCCGCGGAAGTGGAGGGCGCGATTCATAAGGGCAGCAACGCACTCCGCTCGCCCTTAGTCACGATTAAACGCGCGAGAAACCTCCGCGACGTGTCTCTGATCCTCGAGGCTGCGGCGAACTCTACGGTTTCGGCAATAGGGTCTCCCTCCTTTTCGACACCGTCGCACCCCACTCGATTCTTTTTACCACAGTCACGTAATTCCCTTCGAGAACGCAACCCCCCGCCCCACTGTCGACTGTTTCTCCTTTCACCCTTCTACAACGGCTCGGGTTAATTTTAATTTACTTCTTTACCGCAAAGAAATTCCACGGACCCGTTAAATCAGCCGTTTACGTCACCGGTACCTTTTTCCTCTAATTGGACGCCTTTCAAAGAAAGTAAAAATCGAACGATCGATCGTCGAACGGTCGACGGATACGTTTTACATTTAGAATGTGTTATTCTGTCTCTCTTTCTACCACCCACATACACCGCTATCTTAAGAAACCATACGCCCGCACTTTCCCTTTGTTGCACTTAACCCTTTGCACTCGGAGCTATTTCAACTCGAAAATTCTCTATTTATTCATTCTCTATGGTTGTTTAAATTTCGTGGGTATGAAATTGGTATAATATGTACATCATACAATACCTATTAGGTTGGCAACTAAATTCGCGACTCAGTGACTATTCCTTTTGAACTGTATATCATTGGAAAGCACTGAATTTTGCGATTAATTTGATATAAAATACTCGTGCTTAACAAAAATGCTTATACATGGTGTTTCCTACTTTTCCGGCAAGATTGTAGGAGCATGATCTACAAGTGAAAATACGGAAAAAATGTTATATGAACTTTGTTTATAAACGATGTCAAGTTTGTATCAATGCAGAAGGTGGTCATTTTGAAATGATGATTTAAACATTTTTAACGATCCTCGTACGTTAAGAAACATCTCGTAAGTACAGGCAAAGTGAACACAATCGACCTTCCGTATTATTCAGCTTTAAATGTGCTGTTCCGCACCTATTCTGGCTACATTCAATATCTGCCTATAATATTGTAATAAAGCGTTTATAAATAAACTTCATGCAACATTTTTTTCGTATTTACACTTGTACATCATGCTGCTACAATCTTACCGGAAAAATAGGAAACACCCTGTATAAATTACTTTGTTTGAGAAATGTTTAGTAATTGATTAGTAGACAGCGGATCTTTATGCAAAATAAAGATGTTCTACTTAATGCATTAAATTCGCTGTCTATTGATTAGATACCGACATATTTAATAATGTAAACAATATTTTGAATTATGGCACAGCAATTTTTAGTGGCGCCTCTCATAGTCATCAATCGAGTGCTAAGGATTAAAAATAAGACAACGTCGCACTTTCACCGTTGCGCATTGAATATGAATACGGAGTTCACACGTTACCGAAAAAATCCTCGAGGTCGAACACGTTCATCTCTTCCTGGACGGATCTCTCCCGTTCGCGACATTGGTGCGCTACGTGCAACTGACCGATTTTGCACTCGCTAGCCGATACCGCGGAAATAATACGCCGATAAGATTACACGCAAACCTGAGATAAACTCTTATCGGATCCTTATATGGAAGAAATCTAGAGAGTCTGATAATCGGGGGAGATACCATGAGTCGCACCATTATCTCGTACCCTCTCTATGCACTTTGCTAGAATCTCGCAGCCGCAGCGAAACCGCGAATATTTATCACAATCGCTCGGGTCTTTTCTATCTCTTGGATCTGGCTTCGCGCGTTAAGCGATACGAACGAACAACAAATTGTCAGGTCGGTAAATAAATTAGGGGCGACGTCCGATGATCCATCAAGTACTTGGATTAATAAATTAGATACCAAATATTAATTTTACATTTCACTTATTCTGTTTTCTTAAAAGGCAAAGTTCTTGCTAAGTAAATTAAGACCGCAGTTGATCCATCAAGTACTTGGATTAATAAATTAGATACCAAATATTAATTTTACGTTTCACTTCTTCCGTTTCCTTAGGAGGCAAAGTATTTTTCTTGCTAAATAAAAAGTGTTCCACTAAATAAATTAGGGGCGTCGTCAGATGATGCATCAAATACTTGAATTAATAAATTAGATACCAAATATTAATTTTGCATTTCACTTATTCTGTTTTCTTAAAAGGCAAAGTTCTTGCTAAGTCAATTAAGACCGCAGATGATACATCAAGTACTTGGATTAATAAATTAGATACCAAGTATTGATTTTACGTTTCACTTCTTCCGTTTCCTTAGAAGACAAAGTATTTGTCTTGCTAATTAAAAAGCGTTTCGTTATACATATTAGTGTCACTAATTGGCGTGGTTAGCTTATCATAGTCCAGTTATCAAAGGTTAGCGAAAAGACGGTCGCGTTGACTTAATTACAGTTAGCGGCACGACCCGATTGCATCGCGAGGCGATGGAAAGGTACGAAAACAGCGAAGGTGCGCGAGAAAAGGATTTTTCCGGTGTTACGCGAAAACAAAGGCGGCGCCTCGAGAGACCTGAATCGCAAATGGTGAATCGAGTCGAATTTCGGTGAGGAAAGGTGGTGCCCACGCGTCGTTGAGCAAGAACACACGGCTATTAACAGAAACTGCGAAACTAGGCCATGGCCAATCGCGGAATGAATGGCCACTCGAACGTGCGCTCGCTCGCGCATAAGCTCGCAGCTCGCACACTCGCTCCGAGGAATCGCAGGATTTCCAATTACACGATGCAACAAATGAAAACGCGCTGTGAAAGCGTGAAAAAAGGACAACAAGGAATCCGAGTGTCGCGTGTAACAAGAGAGAAACTTGTTGATATTTAACTCGCGATAAAAGAGTGACTCTCCCTGTCCGTCATCGAGAGTTCCCTCGAGCTGGCCGTGGCCCGGGCCGATCGCTAATCGTTCGACAAATATTGTAATCGTTTCGGAAACACGCGGGTCTTACGAAATTCTGTGGCAAAAGCTCGTCGACCGAACTTGTTCGAATTTTCTTACAATCTAGAAAACTAGGAAATTAATGGAATTCAGCAGGCGGTCGTTCTACTCTCAAGGAAATCGAGTCCTAATTAATGTATCTTTTAGTTCGCCTACGAGAATATAAATCGTAGATTGCGGATTTTATAAAACGGTGAGATCTCTAGAAAAATTTAGAACTAGCTTGTTGCATTTCTCTCAATTTATTCAAACAACGCTGTATTTATAGCGACGAATGCAAAACTCAGATTTATTCAACTGTATTCGACGAAAGGCTGTGGAGAGGTTTTCTAAACAATGGATTCGTTGTTGTCGAACAACTCCATCGCATTCGAAGATTAAGACTAATGCCCAGCTTCGCGCAGTATCCTCCATCGACCGAAAAGCTGTTCAAACATTCCCGCAGCGTTTACTAGCACAGTGCTGTAAGTGGCGTGAGCTGGAAGTGTACCGAGTCAGTGTTTCTCGATCGAAACAGGTTTTCCGTTGCCTGCAGACTACGGCGACGAGTGCGAGGCGATCGAGCGCCATTGAAACGGGACAACGCTGATCCGTGTACCTTCGGATTATCCGGCGAGCCGGCCGAATGGAATTAGGCAACTCGAGTATTACATAAAACGTGAACGTCGCTCCACGGAACACGGTAACAGATGTTTCGTTACCTTCGTACGGGCGATCCCGCGCGTCGCGTTATTTTTCATGGTTCAGCAATGTCGTCGGTCGCTGATGCGTGGCAACCGCGTCGGTAGAGTGTCAAGTGCGCGAGACGCAATCGCCGTTCGATATCTGATAACCATCGAAATCGATGGCGAAATTCGGCTGCCATTCGTTCTGCAAAACGATTCTTTCACTCTTGCTCGTACGGTACACGGGTTGTCCCAAAACTGTCGTATATTCTTGGAAGGGGCAATTCCTCAGGTCATTTGACCAAACTTTTTCCTTTGCGAAAATGTTCTACGAGGCTTTGTTAAGGAGTTATCAACGAAAAACACAGACCAATTAGAACGTGGCTAACGCTGAGTGGAACGTTAGCGTTGACCGAGCCGGAATGCGTCCGTAGTAGCCGCGCTGTGATTCGTCCGTGTTTTTCGTTAATATAATAACTCCGTAACAAAGCCTTGGAGAACATTTTCGGAAAGGAAAAAGTTTCTTCAAAAGACCTCAGGAATCACCCATTTTAAGGAAATACGACATTTTTGGGGCACTCAGTATTAACCGTACTTTGATACTTTTCCCAAATATGGACATTCGCTTTAAAGTAGTTTATTGAGTGACATTAAAATTGAAAAGTTACTCTTCGAACCTCCTTGCTGCTATACCGAATACATTAGCGTAGAAATTAACTGTTCAAATTGGCAAATAATTCTCTTTTGTTGGAGACATCAGGATGCAGTTAATGCCGTGTCAGCGAGTTAAAGAAATCCTTGAGAAGATTATTGGATTGATTCTGTTCTCGAACCGGTTGCGACTTTTCACGACAGATCTCGTGGAGTCGTCGACACTGGTAGAGCGGATGAAAAATTTTCCGTGGATTAAGAGAAGAAAGCGTAAATCCCGACGGAAATTCCGCGGTCTAGACGGCCGAGGCTCGACAGGGAAGTGGGCCATTTTGATCGCGAGACTGCCCCGCGCAGAGACGTCTCGAAAAGGCGGTTCAAGTTAATTGCTCATCGCCGGGACCGATTCAGATATTAACTTACAAGCTAATCTAGCCGGGAGCCTCGTAATCTACCGGCGGCTAATGAAAATAAAGAGAGGTCGTTGGACCCTCTCGGGAGCAAACGGCAACGAAGTCACGTTCCTCCGACGACAATGAATAAAAGGGCACTTCGTTGGATTACCCTTTAATAACTCGCTGGAACCACGCGTCCATTACACTATACATATAATACATACAATATTGCATGTATATATACATACATATGTATATGTATGTATATGCAGCCGTTCTCGTTGCACGGTCGAACGGAACCAGAATCGCGAAGCCGCCTCGCGGAAACTTTCACCTTAATTCTCAACCGTACCGTGACAACGTTTACCTTGTATTCTATCTGGACGGTGGTTTGCACGCGATCGACGCTCTCGGCTCGGCAATTACGCGAAACTACGTTTTCTGCAAAATTAACTCCTATCTTACGGGATCTCTATGCAAATTCCTAATTGTATAAAAGTTCTTCCTTATGCTAGAACATTTCTTGAGACTTCGATACCGTCAGGTTGAATTGATATGTTTCCTTGTACAAACAGTTGTAGAGTTAAGAATAATTTCGACGATCATCGTCGCGAGTAACGCGATTCCAGGAAAGGATTTTCGTTCGAGATGCTTTGGGAATTACGGAATCGATAGGATACGCGGACGATCCGCGACGAACGCGGGCCCCGTTTACGTAAATCCGTTTTCCCATAGCACGGCTCGTTTGCCCGCGACGCTGTAATCCACGGCTGAGACCTTGAGAAACCGATCTCGCCGCGAGACGTCGTTTACCGACACGCGTCTAGACCGTCTCTCGCCGACGGCATGCCATTTTTCGTAATACTTTTCCGCGATAAGAGGCATCGGCGTTCATTTCGCCTCTCTCCGCGAATCAATTTGGAAAAATGTATCGGAGGCGGCTCTTCCTGAATTCGGTTCTCCGTCACGCGAGAATAAAGCATCGTACACGCTCGTACGAAATTACCACGAATTATTGTCGATCCCTCACGATAATAATAGTTCCGACGATACCTGAGATGATCGCGTAGGTTCACCGAATAATGCGTTATCGTTGTTAACAATTACAGATAATTGCGATTAACCAGGCCGCAGTGTAAACGAAACGACTCGGGAAACTAGCCTCGATAAGCCGTCTCTCTATCTCGCTGTGTAATTTGAAGGTGGGCCCCGTTGAGCGTTCGTCTCTGTAATATCGAGGATTGTTACGCGGAGAGCTGACCTTCCGAGCGATCTTAGATAATGATCGACACGCCATTCGAACCAATTCCAGCCGTCTCAAGGTTGTATCACTACTCAATTAGTCATAGTTTTTCGTTACGCTCTTGCTTTGAAATCTTGAAAGACCTCGGCTTCGGTATCTGGCATTCCTGCGGAAAGCTATCGGACTATCTTGGAGTGCTCTCTGCATTTTCGAAGGCCTTGGGTCTACGCATTTCGTAGATTCTTATAAGGAACTATAGCCCTTTGCATTCCCAAGATACTCGAGGAATTCTAGCCCTTTGCATTCCCAATTATTCCTCAGTATTCTAGGTCTTTGCATTCCGAATTATCCTCAGAATTCTAGCCCTTTGCATTCCCAAGATACTCACAGAATTCTAGCCCTTTGCATTCCCAAGATTCTCAAAGAATTTTAGCCCTTTGCATACCCAAGATCCTCAGAATTTTAGACCTCTGCATTCCCAAGATCCTCAGAATTTTAGACCTTTGCATTCCCAATTATTCCTCAGTATTCTAGCCCTTTGCATTCCCAAGATTCTCAAAGAATTTTAGCTATTTGCATTCCCAAGATTCTCAAAGAATTTTAGCCCTTTGCATTCCCAAGATCCTCAGAATTTTAGACCTTTGCATTCCCAAGATACTCGGACAATTCTAGCCCTTTCAATTTCCAATTATCCTCACTATTCTAGCTCTTTGCATTCCCAATTATCCTCAGAATTCTAGCCCTTTGCATTTCCAAGATTCTTAAAGAATTCAAGACCTTTTTTGCATTCCCAAGAATCCTCAGAAAATTCTAGCCCTACGAATATTCGAAAATCTTTCAAAATATTACTGCCTGGATAATTTAGAATTAATTAATTGTCGAGAAAATTTCACACGGCTACCCATCGCCATCGCGTACCGCGATCAACGACGGTTAACCCGAAATACCACACGGTTGAGTGCATCAAGAGGGATCCGTGGTACCATCGCAATTATAGTGGGCTAACTTTTGATATAATATATTTGATCCCTCACGTCGGACACTCGGTAGCAATTTAATTCAATAGAACGAATCTTCCCAATCAAGAGCACCGTCTCCGAATGAATCATGTTATTATTGTTCTTCGTGTGTACACACGTGTACGCGAGCGCATTCACAACTAGTGCAGACGCAAGCTGAACGGGGGTCGAAAATATCGCTCGAACAAGTTAATTCACGTCCGATCGATTGACGCTGCTATTTTCACGAGATGCCCAGCTTCGATAGCGTCGCGATTCATTGACTATCGTTGCACTAAAAATACTGCGAAACGGAGGTTGAATGAGATCGCGGCGGCGTATTGCGTCACGCTTTGTTTTCTTCTAGGCGACACGGTTTCAAAACTGCGGAGACATTTATGCCAATATGTCACGGGAAGATTTTTTCAATACCGCATAGAACGTGCGTGGGGTGTCGAGAAAAGCGAGTCACATGTTCACTCTATCTTTGGCATGAAATATCCTTCGATCGCCGAGCAAGAATGCTCCTATATTTTGATCTCTGAAAAGCTATCCGCGAACATTTTGGTTAAACAAGCATAATACCTGTTGAAAAATCAACGGCTGCCTTATGTTTGGTGGTATATGACAGTAATTTATTTTTAGCACTTAAGCCTGTAGGTTTTCCAGGATAAAAGTATATTCGTGCACCCTTTTGCGCTAACGGCTACCTGTGTACCAAATTTCAGCTATCTGAGGCATCTGTTTTTCGAGATTTTTTACCGTTACAGAGGAACTTAAGTAACTCTAATTTAATTTTAGCGATTAATCCTGAAGGACCTCCGAGATAAAAACAAATTCGTGCATCCGTTTGGGCCTGTGTACCAAATTTCATCTTTCTATTATACAGTACTGTGCAAAAGAAAGAAGCACCCGGCCATATTTAATAGAACAGCGTAAAAAATCAAATAAGAACACATTAAGTTATGAAAAAGGATTCCGCTGTTTAATTGAATAGTTCTGAGAATATGTGTTATTGCGGATTATCTAATACTTTAAATGCAATAAATCAATCATTGTACAATACAATTTCTACATAAAGATATTGTTTGTCATTCTATCTTATAATTATACTGAGTGCTTCTTTCTTTTGCACAGTAGTGTATATACAGTTAGGAGCAAAACTGGTCACACACACTTTAAATCAGAATAACTTTTTTATGACTGGACCAAACGACTTCAATTTCTGTGTAAGGCTGGATGAATTAGTTTAGTAAATGACGTCTAAAAATATGTTGAAAAAATCCATTTGGTCGGAATTGTGAAAAACAATAGTAAAAATTGATTTTTACGACTTTTTTAACTGGTCCAATAACGCAAATTTAAAATATGTGTTTGGTCATCTTGTATAAATTATACAGGGTGTCCCGAATTTAAATGGCAAAACTTTAGGAGCGTGTAGGGGACCGAAAAACTAAGACGAAAATCGCAAAAAAAGAAACAAAACAAGTTTTTTGTACGTATTTATTTACATTTTATTTACGTTATCATCTATTTAATGTAGATATTCTTCAAAATGTTGCCCTCTTGCAGCACTGCAAGCATTACATCTAGCACTAACTTGATAAATTGCAGCTAAACATTGTTCTGGTGATATTTGGTGCACGCACTGCATCTATGATTCGGTCCCTTAATTGCTCTCTTGAATTGATTGGTAGCGAATAAACTTTCTGCTTCAAGGTTCCCCATACGAAGATTTTAGATAGATGAAAACGTAAATAAAATGTAAATAAATAAGTACAAAAATGAAAACTTGTTTTGTTTCTTTTTTTGCGATTTTCTCCAAAACGAAGCAAAATCGAGCAAATCTCTAAAAGACTTTTTGTCTTAGTTGTTCGGTCCCCTACACGCTCCTGAAGTTTTGCCATTTAAATTCGGGACACCCTGTATACGCTCCGAATATTTCATTGAAATTGGTTAATTAGTTTACGAGTTATAATCGATCAAAAGTGGTAAAAATTGCAATTTTTCCAGATTTTCTGCCTTTTTACCACTTTTGATCGATTATAACTCGTAAACCAATTAACCAATTTCAATGAAACTTTCGGAGCGTATATAGTTTATACAAGTTCACCAAACACATCTTTTAAAAAAGTCGTAAAAATCAATTTTTACTATTGTTTTTCACAATTCCGATCAAATGCATTTTTTCAACATATTTTTTAAACGTCACTTACTAAACTAATTCCTCTAGCCTCACAGAGAAATTGAAGTCGTTTGGTCCATTCATAAAACAGTTATTCTGATTTAAAGCGTGTGTGATCAGTTTTGCTTCTAACTGTACAAGACAACTGAAAGTTCGTATGAGCAACTCACCTTTGGGAAGGGGATCGACGCTGCTCTGCGCGGAGAACTCGCTGAGGCCGACGTTTCGATATTGCTGATGATGGTGGTGGTGATGATGATGATTCTGTGGAGGCGGCGATGCCTCCCTGACACAGCCCATCAGCGTCAGAGCGCCTCCGACGCCTCCACCTCCGCCCCCGCCTCCAGTGGCGGTGCTCGTCGACATCCTGCTGGTCTGAAACACCCCGAAGAACCATGCCGCTACGTAAGACTGTGCGACACGCTGATACCATGCCGCGAGAAATGAATTCTCCGCTCTTTTCCAGCTGTTCCAGCCATCCATCGTCACCGTCGATAATATCCCGTTAACAGGAAAATCCCTCAACCCGATCAATTGCGAAAGCACCGGCAGCACACGCTCCGGGCGAATCACACCCACGCCACGCACTATACACCGAAAAAATACGCGTGGCAGCCAGGCAACTATGCCCAGACAATTCCAAGAGGCTATCGATCCGCGCCAGCTGACCTTAGTCTCCGTTCACACCGACCTTGCACAACGCATCGCTCGGCCGGCTCTTCCGCGAACTATGACCCAGACTAATCGGAACTCTAATCAATCTTCTTGTACTCAGCGTAAACTAGCCACAGGGTTTGCCGTTGTAGTCGCGGATACAGCATCCTAAAAATGTTCGAGGATTCCACCTTTAGAAATTACGAGCAACAACATGGTCGATCGACCTTTGAAGGCAGACACAATGTATCCAGACTTCAGCGTTTACAGGTTACAACATCGTCTCACTCCCACGCGTTTTCGCCTTTACAACCCAAACACCGGTATCTGGAGTGCAGACTTCAGCGAGTACAAGCTACAACATCGCCTGCCTTCGTAAAACACCAACGCACAAGGTGACTCCGGAATTCGTTTCACTTCGCAGGATTGAACTTCGACGATCTACAAAGGAACTTCCTCGTCCCGAATATACTTTCTCCTCGAGACAAGCGGAAGAAGAGGGACTGGTTGTTCGGGTAGCCGGGGGAGAACAGTGTCAGTTTCGGTGCAGCGTTTCGTTGTGTAACGCTCGGCCGTTCCGTTACGAAACTTCTCTGCGTCCTGCTCCGGCCTCCTGCGCGCACTCTTCCCTCCGTGCGCGTCCCTCGGAGGGCAAGGTCACTCGACACACGGCGACGCACGGTGTGTGTAACGTAGATATAGCATACCGCGGCGTCGGAGATCAAACGAGAAGGTGGAGAGAAGAAAATCGGATGACGTGCGATAGAACGAGCGAGTAAGCAGAGCCGACCGGGTAGAATCCTCGCGGAACTCGGTTAGAGGGGAGGCTGGTACTCGTCGGAGGGAGGGACGTGCACTCTCGCGGAAGAGGATGCACACGATGCGATGTCGCAGAGAGGAGGGGAAGCAGTAGTTTCGTTCGTGTGCGAGTTCCTGTGTCTGCGGCACACGCTCTCCACGAGAGACGGACACCCGATGCAGCCTCTCTCCGCGTCGACGGGCTCCGCTCTCTGTAGCAATGGGTCAGGAGATGGTCTCCATGGTAACCGGAGCGTGCGAGGGGTGCACAAGAGAGACAGAGAGAGAGAGTCGTCGTGCATCGATTGCACCCTCGGCTGCCGGACGACCCTGACCTTCGCACAGCTGACGACCACCACGGCTCCGCTCTGCTCTGCTCCGCTCTGCTCCGATACGCGTGTTGCTCTTGCTGCTTGCTGCTGCGCCGTTCGATGGACAAGGTTGCTGCCGGGATCACGAAATTAACGCTGCCGGTTCTCGTTAAGGTATCGTCCGCGGCTCACGTTACGACCACACCGCCACGGGACACCTTTTTAAACCCTATCCCTCTGTTCCCTGGTTTGCCCCTCGCCTCGTGCCCCTGCTCTTCTTCCAACACAGTGGCGATTCAAGCGGATAGATGGGACCAGATAGTTGCACGCTTTAAGGGGACTACTCGCCGAACCGGTTGAAAACATCGATTTCTTTTCGGTTTCGCTCGAATCGATAGCGGGGCAACGGTAAACTAATACCACGCATCGTTCCGTGACAGAGTTCTTGGCTGTGTTCGACTATGATGAGTCGTGCTTGTTTCAATTCTTCTCCACAATCTAATGATTTGGCAGTTATAACTTTTCTGAAAACATTCCTTGCATCATTCAGCGAATAATCTTCCACAATGGCTTCTTCCACAGAATAAGAATAGCGATTCATCCAGGCTAACCGGGAAATTGTTGAACCGAAAATGGATCAGTTTGAGAGCGAAGCGCACTCACGCGAACGATCAACAGTCCTAATTACCCTGCTAACCGAGGACTAGAGCTGCCTAAATTGCAGCATTCCCGAGAATCATCGTCAAACTCGACGTAACGAACGCAAACGTTAATTACGAGTACGCCTCGCTCTGTACGCTGCCTCGATTCTCGGCAATCGGGTATCTTGTTCCACGGAAGAAGCGCTATGTTGTTCGAGGAACTCGTTAACACCATGAGGATCGGGGATAAAACCTGGCTTCGTATTCCTGATCGCCCACATCTCGTGGTTTCCCAACGGTGGCCTTTCAAATCCCGTGTTCATCATTTTCAATAATTCCAATATAATTTTACCAAGATGAAGAGGTTGCTCAGAGACTGATGCTTTTCGCGAGACGATTCAGCTGAATGATCCTGATCAAAACTATGGCTTCGCACTCTCGGTCGACCATGATTCGTTCAAATTCCATTTTCACCATTTCCAATATAATTTTACCAAGATGAAGAGGTTGCTCAGAGACCGATGCTTCGCGAGACGATTCAGCTGAATGATCCTGATCAGAACTATGGCTTCGTACTCTCGATCGACCATGTTTCATGGTTTCCCATCAGAGGCCATTCAAATTCCATTTTCACCATTTCCAATACAATTTTTCCAAGATGAAGAGGTTGCTCAGAGACTGATGCTCTTCGCGAGACGATTCAGCTGAATGATCCTAATCAAAACTATGGCTTCGCACTCTCGTTCGGCCATGATTCATTCAAATTCCATTTTTCCAATTCATCCAAATTCCATTTTCACCATTTCCAATATAATTTTACCAAGATGAAGAGGTCGCTCAGAGACCGATGCTTCGCGAGACGATTCAGCTGAATGATCCTGATCAAAACTATGGCTTCGTGCTCTCGATCGACCATGTTTCATGGTTTCCCATCAGAGGCCATTCAAATTCCATTTTCACCATTAACAGCCTAATTTTCCCAAGATGAAGAGATTACTCGGAGACTTTAGGAGATAATTCCGCTCGTAGCCAAAACTACGGCATGTTCTAAAGATAGCGTGCGACATGACACCATTGTAACGAGCTCGAGAGCAGAAAATAGGGTGAAAGTACCCGGCGCGACGCTTTTCTGCGAGCGTTCCCGACGAACGAGCAGCGAACGCGCCGACGCTAATCGAGCTAAGTTCGTTAGATAAAGCGGAGAGATTGCCACGACCTTGACATAGCTGCCACAAGCTATCCCGTCGGTGGAATGACTTCGTTCGGCATTAGCGTCTCTCGCTCTAATGGAGGCGCAACCCACGCTTCTGAATTCAGGACCTCCTCGCGAGAAGTCTCTCGGAAATGCTCGTGTCATCGAACATCGAACGTTAATCGCTCTCCAGCGAACTTCCACAGCTATATTTACCACGTCAATTTATTTCCAAATCAACGGAAACAACCAAAATTTTAGTCATAAGTAGACTGCGGATGTTTATGCGATTTTCAATTTTTGTAGACAAATTTTAAGGAAGTGGTACCAAATAAAATTCTATTTTCACTAGTACTAGCATTTACAGATCGAAAATATGCATTTTTAAATAAATAAGCTCCAGCATTTTTTGAAAATTTTTGTAAGTCATAAATGCATAAAGATCCGCAGTCTAGTCATAAGAAATCGAATACAGCCAAACCTGTTTTTGTGCGGTAGATACATCTGAGCTGATCTGATATTCATATACCGTATAAATAAAATCGCACAAAAAAGTCGCATAAAAAAAGACCGCGCAAAGACAGGTTTGACTGTACCATACAATCAATTGAAATTGCGAAATAAATTGACAAAGTATGCTGGCAAGATTGGCAGAGTAAATTGGTGGGACGTCTCGGCGAGATAAATAATCTCGCAAGTTTTTCGAGGCAGAAGCACACTGTAAAAGCTTCCGGAGCTTTCGAGAATCCGCCGCTGGTAGGATGTCGTCGCTTCGATGAATGTTTGCCGATTAATTTTTTATTAATCCCGGCGGAACTTTCACGGCGGCTTATGCGCCGAGGATAGGTCTTGTCGAAGCGTCCATTAAAACGTCACGGGCAATGTCTCGAATACTCTTCCACGGACGACCGAGAGACACCGAGCAGCGCAATTAACGCCGTTTCGAACGGTACGTCCTCCCCCGCGTTACCGGAGAAAGCGCGAGCATGATTCGCGACGTGTCGGGCCTTTAATTGTTTCGTCAAACCCGAAAAGTGAAACGCTGCTATTCGCCGTTCGACGATTCACCGTTACCAATAGGTATGCTCCTCTCAACCGTTTTGCAACGTGCTTCTCCTCTCCGGTGAATTTTTCAACATCCAACAGGCATACTTTCCTCCGAGTGCTCGTTCAACCGATCCTATTTCTTTAGGCTCTGTTTTATTTTTCATACGTGGTCCGACGTTACCCGTTCGTGAACAGCATTTTCTAAAAATCGAAAGAAATTCTTGAAAATTGACAAGACTGCAGTTCTTGTCTCAAGAATTTCAGGAAATTGTCTACAAAACGATACTGCTCTTGCATTCCTAACGTTTCATACTTTACGCGCCCGATGCATCAAATCTGCAGTCCATCATCTTCGAGTCACATTTTTAGTTTTATTTCTTGCAAATGCACGAAAACGTCGACGAATCTCACGGTCGATTAAAGATAGAAAGCGCCATCCATAAAGTTTACAGTCTCCCGAGCATCCCTCGGAATTCTTAAAAGACCAAGACTATTGTTTCGTGGATCGCTTCGATAGTCCACAAGAGAATTTCGCGAGTGATTGGGATCGGTGACAATGGAAGAGCTGAAACATTGTTGGATCGAGGGAAACGGTGGACGCCTGGCCTGATTTTCCGTCGATCAGCCGCGCGATTGCTCTCACTTCCGGTTCCGTCGAACAATTAGAGCCGCGCGCAACCGATTATAGCGAGGCATCGAGCCATCGATTCTCTCATTGGTCGCGTATCTAACAATGATGGCTCGATACCGAGGCCTTATCCGTTATATTACGCTTTTCGCTTTAACCCTTGACCTGCCTTTTTTTTTACCTATCTCCATATTTTCAACATTTTCCTTCTGTTAAACAGAGACCGAAAAACAGTCCAGTATGTTCCCCTTCCGATCGTTGTGTTCCTTTATGAGAATAAAAATTGACCATTTTTTCCTCTTTACAGTTCTTTCGAAGTTTAATGCGATACATCTTTTAAGACTTTAAGTGATACATGAAAGATCTACGCATAGATCGAAACGTCGAAAATTTAATCTATTTGCAAAATTGCTTCTGATGTAAAATCAGATCGTACCAGTGCGCCGAGAGCATTAGTACATCGTTTGTTAACAATTATACGATCGATATTAAAAGGAACAGTTACATGACAGAGTCTATTATAATTTTTAAACCGAATTCAGCAATAAAGAATGCGAATGGAGGAGCAATCAGAGATTACAAGAAGCAATTGTTGAGAAAACAATCAACAAGTTAGCTCATTTTCCAGGTAGTAGGTTAAGAGCAACAGCTAATTCAATTAATAACTGTGCAATCACACGACGAACATTATCGGTGCTGTCTCAGATAAGAGTTACACGAAGCTTCCCAGCTCCCGAGTATTAAAATCTTTTCGGAGAACGTTGAAAATGTGGATCAGGAGATATAAGTTCGTTCATTTCGTAATACAGATAACAAAAGTGAACCAGCAGGAAGTTTGACATTATTACTAAATGAAATATGTTCCCTAAAGGAATGCGAACGAACTTATTACTCACCATTGCGTTTAACATACGGTTTCGATCGTGGTACTCGGGCGACGAACGCTTAAATTTTTCAACAAAGAACCGCGTCGTTAAAGTACGAGCGGTAGCGAGAACGCGTTAAAACGACTAAAGATAGGAACGGTGGGAGCGCTATTGAAGCGAACGCGGAATCCGCCTCGAGAGCATTGAATAAAATTGAACCGGACCGTGACCGTACACCACAATCGTAGCCGCTCCGCGCGAATAAAGCCTCGTTGTGTTTGCACAACTGCGATAAAATCGAAGAGCGTTGCCGCTTACCTTAAATAGGAACCGACATGATAGATACGGTTCGTGTTGCCGTGCCCCGAATATCTGCAAACAGAACGGACGAGGATTAACAAACGTTCAACAACAAAGAAAAAACAGTATTCAAATATACTTTCCCAGATCGAATCGATCTCCGCAAACATACTTTGCAGAGATCATTATTTCCGAATTCTCTGCAAACGCTGTCAAACTTTCGCAATGTACCAGGCTCTTCACAATAAAATTCGTGTTTCGTCTCTCAAGACTGTTAAATTTTTACAGTGGTCCAGGTGCTCCGCAATTTTTCATTTAAACAATTATGAAATTGGAGGTTCTCTCCAAACACCGTCAAACATTCGCATTGTACCAGACGCTCGGCGATAAAAATTGGTGTTTCTCCCTCAAGACTGTTAAATTTTTACAGTGAACCAGACGCTCCGCAATTTTTCATTCAAGCAATGATAATTGGAGGTTCTCTCCAAACACTGTCAAACTTTCACACTGTACCAGGCGCTACACAATAAAAAATTCGAGAGCTCCTCTCTCAATACTATCAAATTCTTACAGTGCAGCAAACGCTCCGCAATTTCATTTAAACCGTGTTAAAATTGGAGGTTCCGTCCAAACACTGTCAAACTTTTGCACTGTACCAGACGCTCCGTGATTAAATTCAAGCTTCTCTCTCAACGCTGTAAAATTTTTACAGTGTACCAGGTGCTCCGCAATTTCATTTCAACCGCGATAAAATTGGGAGGTTCTCCCCAAACACTGTCAAATTTGTTTACGCTACCAAACGCACAATAGCTCGACTAAAAACGCGACGATATCGATCTCCTCGTCATCGGCGATATCGCAACATCAACGCGCGGTGCGATTCTGAAAAAGCGACAGCGAAATTCTCTGCGAACTCCGTCAAATATTTGTTCAATATCGAACACGCGCAACAATTCAATCTGTCGCGATTCCTACCGTAGAGAGAACGGAATTCTCGTCGGATTAGGGCTCTCGGAGAGAATCGCAACTCTCCGGCGGAGAAGCGTTTGCCCGTTTGTCAGCGGACGTACAAACAACGAGTCTCCTGATAGCTGGGAACAAAGCTGTTGTCGGCCGTAAAACCCACCGCGCTAAAATATCGCGTTCCCCGGGCGATAATTCGCGGTTGATTTTTCAGTTCGCGGGAACCGCGTTGGAATATTTATAGGCGCTCGAGAGAGCAGAAGAGACACGACGAGAGATCCTCTCTTTTTCCTCCCCTCAGATTTTTTTCCCGTTAATCCAACATCCCAGAATTAACCGGATCAACGACGTAGGCTCGCGTTTCCCGTTCACGGCCTGCATCCACGGGCTGCATCCGAGCCGTTCGTTCACGCTTTATAAATAGACGGTTGAAATTCTGTCGCGTCCGGGCGTGGCGGCGCCGGGTCCACGGCCGATGGATCCTAGACGCGGAATAGATCACTCGTCGCGATCCATTCATTAGGGGACGCAGCTAGCGTTTTCAGCGACGACGCTTCTTTTCAGAGAAGTCGCTTCCTCGAAACGCACGCTCGCTAAGAAAACTACGCTCGGCTTGGCGGAATTCCGATCTCGCGAATGGGAAAATTATGGCAACGTTTCAGTACCAGTGACCCCTAGGCTCGTTTAGCTGACACGGTGAGGAAACGTCCACACAATTTTTCTAGATGCAAAGCTTGCGGAAGAGTTGACGATGATCTGAGTTAGCAGATCTTCCGTAGAATCTTGTACTAATTATTTTCGTCCGGTGAAAATGTTACGTATGGTGCTGCAATTCTGGATCATCTATTTCCGAGTATAAGTTGTAGTCTGACTTGAGGACTATCTAGCTTCAGATCTGTCTATTTTGAAGATTACCCATTTTGAAGTCTACCTAGCTCGTGATGATTTTGGAGATTACCCATTTTAAAGTCTACCTAGCTGGAGATCTATATTTATCTTGAGGTCTATCCATTTTAAAGGCCACCTAGCTTGAGATTTACATAGTTTAAGATCTCTCTAGCTCGAAATCTATCTACCTCGAGGTCAATCAATTTTGAAGGCTATCTAGAAGTCTAACCGGAAGTTCAACTTGCAGCCTAACTCAAGATGTACCTCTCAAATTTCTCGAGTTAAAAGACTTCTTGCCAAGACAAAGTTCTTCTATTTTGGGGACACCCGATAGGAAGGGTAGGCTAGAGTCGAGACGAAGCGAACGAATACTTTGGTTTTCTCGTTGAAGTCACTGGAAAAGGTGACGCATGCATCGCAGCCCGGAAGTGACGATGTAGAAAAGGATCGTGTGCATTTCTGTTTCTCGAAGGGAGCGTACGGCTTATTTAAGAAACGTCTGCTCCGAAACGAGTAGCACCGGGCGTATTTTCGTCCCGCTGTACCGAGACCAGTGTAGAAAATAAGCTGTGGCCTCGCTGTTGCTCAAAGGACCCTTTGATTGGATCGCGAGTGGGTACCGTTCAATCTTCCCCGCCCTTTTCTTCCTCGCCCAGTCATCGCGCGGCCGTCTTCCACCCCAGCTTTAAAAGACCGAACTGAATCGGCTGGGTATCTTTCCACGGAAAATCATCGTCCCAAGGGACCGAGTTTTCCATTCGAAAGTCTTCCTCCTCGCGCTATTCCAGACTCCGAACGGGGAATCATCGCTTCTTTCATGGAGCCGTCAAAGCGATTCAATTATATTCGTTGGATATCATCGACGAGAAAATTGCGCGACTCTCTGCAGATTCAATCTCCTTTTTGTTCAATATTTATTTTCGTGCGGTGGAGATAGTGACCTTAACAGTTTCTGTTTTCTTGTATTTTACAATTATTGAAATTAGAATGATTAGACAGCGGATTTTATACATTTACGACAAAAATGAGTAGTTGTAATTGAAAATAGTATGCACATTAGAAGAATTTAAGAATACAGTTAGGTACGTTATTTTCAACCTACTCCAAACATATTAAGAAAGAAAATAAATTTCTATTTCACTGCAGTCTGATGGAATGCAGCTAGAAAACTTTTATTTTTACATAAAGATCCGCCGTCTAACAATGATGATCTGCAAACATCATGAACATTTCGCTGGAAATGTTTACACACATTTTTGTATCCAAGCACATATGTGCCCATAATTATGTAAGTGGAGTAATTCAAAATTAAAAAAGAAATGAGTTTATCAGTCATTTCATATCACATAATTTTAAACTAATTGAATTCAATATAATTTTTACGATATTGTCGAAAATGAACCGTTACATAGTGCTTGTTATTTCAACATTGATGTAATTCATTCAGTGCTTATATCCTTTTCCTTTAAATATCTCGAAATAAGAAATATATGACTTAGACCACTTTCATAATTATCGGCACATATTATAATAAAAATCACAGAAAATCTATATAAATTCTACGATGTCATTTTTATAAGGCAACACATTTCAGAATTAATGAAATCAGCATTCGTCCTGCAAGGATCAATATCGTAATGATACGAATATTAAAAGAAATTCTTTCCGAACGTAATGTGGATCTTATTATTTAGTGTTTAACCTTTAAAACAGTACTTTACCGAGCTTGTAAGTAGTATTTCCAATCCCCGCAGGCGTGCACGGCATTAAGATCGCACAGCGACTAGTCGAGCTCGATGAAACGACGATTCACGAGAAAACACCAAGCCCGGAAAGAAATGTTGCGTGCAGATTCGAAATTGCGAGACGAGAAACAATGCGACGATCGAGGCCCGTAGCAACGGTTAATCCCGTTCGAGGGAGAGGAGAAACGCATCGGGAAAATGACAAAAGTCACGGGACGAGATATAGCAACGGCATGGTTTTTCCACGGTATTCGTGATTATTCGCCGGAAGGAAACAAAGGGGCAATACGCCGACGTTCGTCCGGTTGTTTCGTCGCGACGGCAGACGGAAATATTTCTTTCAACGAGCACGAGCGAAACGAGAAGTCTAGCCCGACAGAGTTCCATTCTTTCTCTATTCGTCTAGGTTGGCTAGAGGCTAGGTAATGCGCCATCAACCGCGTTGCCATTGTCCAGACACGGACACGCGTTCACGACGATGCGATGCACGCGACAGCGTTCTCTGAAACGCGGCTTAATTGCGGTCTATCGTTCCCCAAAGCGAAACGAACTCACTTGATTGGGCGCGCCATCGCGTTTGATCGCTTCGAGCTCGATTGGACAGCCGACTCTCGCGAGGCTGTTTCCGGCTAGATGATGTTTCTCAAACTGCTGCTTCAACTTGTCGCTATTTCACGGTAACTACTCGTGATAAATCGATGGTTATCGGAAGATTGTAGTTAAGCTTGTGTAAGTTGATACACTCTTGATAAAATGCGAGGGGGAAGGTGCGTCGAATTTAACAGTAAACCTAGCGAGCATTAAAATTGGTAAATGTGTATCAGCTTGTTAAAATAACAAGATTGAATTTGCTTAGATTTCGGCATTTTTATAACTTCAACAACTATGAAATAAAAATTCAGAAACATCAATTTTGCTGGCGCACCAACAGGTCATTAATAATAAATCTACCGAGCATTAAAATTGGTTACTGTGCATCAGCTTGTTAAAATAACAAGATTGAATTTGCTTAGATTTCGGCATTTTTATAACTTCAACAACTATGAAATAAAAATTCAGAAACATCAATTTTGCTGGCGCACCAACAGGTCATTAATAATAAATCTACCGAGCATTAAAATTGGTTAGTGTGCATCAGCTTGTTAAAATAACAAGATTGAATTTGCTTAGATTTTGGCATCTTTATAACTTCAACAACTATGAAATAAGAAATCTTGAGAATGAAAAATGAAATGGGCCGAGCGGAAAACGAAGGAGGGCGGAGCAGACCCCTAAAATTCATTGGGAGGTCTTCGAACCCGCAAAGGGGCACGGAACAGTACAGCGCCCCTCGTTCCATTCCACTCAGTTTGCCCGGGATTCACACTCGGAAAATGAGTCACCGTTTTCGGGGCAGCTTGCACATTGCGTGCACAGGGTCGGGATAGAATGGAGGAAAATAAAAGAGTCGTTTCGGAAATCGACCGACAAGGGAGTCGCGTGACGAGAGACGGGATGGGACGAGAGGAGACGAGACGGTCTGGTAACACGATCCCCCTTGTAGCACCATAGAGAGAGAACGAGGAGAGGGGGCTGGCGATAAGAGCAAATTAAATTAGAGCCGCTATCGTCTTCGAGCGGGAAGTTATTCGGTGCACTTCGACGCCCGGTGCGTTGACCTCCGATCGAACGTCAGCACGAGAATGCACCGACGAATTATTTTCAGATTATATTGCCCTGCGAGGGGTTTGGGTTGGGTTACCCAAAAACATGAACATTCGTGTCTTCGTTAATTATTTGTTACCAAAGGATCAGTCTCAGTCACGTCGAACTTACCCGGGTTGTTTCACTCTGAAGGAACGAAACTTTGTCAATTCAGTTAGGATGTAATTGGAGCGCAATGTGCAATTGTAATCATTGCAGAAGCTGGATGTGTTCCAATTTTAAGTGCAAGCTTGCTTTGATGAAAAAAGCTTCTTAAACTCTGACGATCAACTTTAAATCGAAGTACGTATATGTTTTAGAACGAACAAGAAATTACGCTCAAGTAATCCTGATAACTAGACAGCGGATCTTTATGCAAAATAAAAATTGTCTACCTGAATTACAACATACTGGAATGAAATAGACATTTTTTTTCTGTCTAAACACGTTTAGCGGGTTAAAAATAATTTTCGCCGTTTTAAATTATACCTACTCATTTTTTTTGTTATAAGTGCATCAAATCCGCTGTATACTAATAACATTAATTAGATCGTACTATTGTACGAGTGGACCATTGTGTGCGCCACGCGGAAAGCGAACGGAACGAGGCGGCTTCGCTCTTTTGAAAATAACGAGCGGCGGAATCGGCCGACCGAAATTTATCGGTCGATTGTGTCCCCTCGGCAATGGCATCCGAGCTGACACACCTCGATCGGAAGTCAACTGAGACGGCCTCGGGACGATCCGAGTCGATCCGCCTACGCAGTCACCACCATTTTATGGAAATCGACCAGCCACCCACGAACCCAGCGAATCCTTTCTCTCCCATCTGGACAGTTTCAACTGAAAAATTCGTGTATCCTCGTATCGCCACGACCACGACACACTCTCGTAATATCGTTTACGAGGTCTCCACGCTGGAATAGCTCGCAATCCAGGCTCATCCTTGCGTTTATGCGCTCTTCGACCGTGGCGATCCGCTACCGGACGATTCATTTATTCATTCGTTCACCTTGCCAATCGCTAATTTATTTATCGAAGGCAGTGGTCTTCTTTAATAGATCTGCTACGTTGCAACCTTCTCCGGTTAGAGAATTATAAATGCCTTATTCTTTCGGTTGAAAGTATTACGGCATGAGAATCAATTATGTAGAGCTTGCACTATCCCCTCTACAATTCCTGAGATAGGTGCAAGAGTCTAGTAAAGGCCAATACTTTCTAAAAATAACAAGAATCTGTCTATCCAAACTTTTAGAAAATTCAAACTATTGGAACTCCTCAATTTGCAATGTGTTTTTATGTATAACCACCCCCTCTTCGGCTGTACGATCAGTTTGTTCACCCCGTACATTCAAAGAGATGGACGTATCGAATAATTTCCCCTGACACGCGTCTCTACAGTCTGAATCAATTTTTCTGTAAAATTTTCAAAGTAGTTAAACGGAGAATTGTCGGCGGTTGCAAAAATTTCTTTGGCCAATCTGATCAGCAGTAATTACGAGCGAGGCTCTTTCGAGATTAAAGGAACGCGGCAGCTTTCGAGAGAAAGAATTCCACAGAGAACGAGCCCCGAGGCTGAGGTCGAACTAATTAACATAGCCTAGGTCTGCGGAGAGTCTTAACGGATCGCTTCTGAAACGATCCGAGCATAAAGGAAACGAGTGGTCGTCGGCTCGTGAGTCACGTTTATTGTTCACCGTTTAGCAGCCCACGACGAGACGAAGCGCGACGCCTTTCTCCGACTGAATTAACGGGCCTGCTATATGTATAGCCTGCCCGTGGATTTTCGTCGACGAGACCCACGACGATCCACGTCCGCGCGAGACAAATGCATAATCGCTTCTGTTACGAGGACAGCGTAACACTTTCCTGCGCCGAGCACCGATGCGTCCAACACTCGTTTCCTCGAAACGAAAATCGATATGTCGAGATTCATCGCGGTGCGATACCTTTCTACCTTATCGCGACTCGAACTGTGATTAAATACGATTCACTCGACATCGATGTCATGGCCGATGCTTCTGGCAGTGAGCTGTCGCGTGGCCTTGATAGAGCTCGTTTGCGCCATTGTCAATTAATCTGCGTGAATGTATGAATTTTTGAAGGCCTCCTTCTGTTTCATTGTTCCGAATTACGGATTGACTGAGAGAGAGAGAGAGGGAGAGAGAGAGAGACTGCGTCTTTGTGAGACTTTTGATGAAGATTTTATGACAAAAATGAATAGGTGCAATTTACGACTGCGAAAATATTAGAAGAATTTAAGAATACTATCATAAAATATTATTTTCAACCCAGTAAGCATATTAATTATTCTACTTCATTCCAGTTTGTTCCCCAATTCAGATAGAAAATTTTTATTTCGCACAAAGATCCGCTTCCATTTATTACGTTCCAAAGTATATAAAAAAGGATAGAATTTGTTACTTGCTGGATGAGGAATTACTGGATGGATACCAACTTATGGAGAAGAAATAGAGTCAGAGTCGACTCGATAAAATGTACCTACTCGAATATAAATCAGGATCCGCGGATGCAGATTTCGTACGACAAAGAGCGGATGCACTGACGCGCGTCGAGGAAATCTTGAAGCTCGCGTCGCGTCGGCGCATTCCGATTGAATTGAAATAAGAAGGTCAGTGGTCCGCTGGGAAAGTATCCGAGCCCGAATCTCATCTTGGAAACCTTGGGGAAGACAATAAGGTGAAATTGAATCGCATTAGATGCTCTGATTCTTCATATTATTAGCGCGTGCTATGGATTTTCTCGTTTTTGGAGCCTGCGCAGAGTTCGTAACTCGAGAGCTCGACCTACTCGAAAAGTTCGAGCACGGCTTTGCGGGTGTAAAGGCGATTAGGCTCGATAAGAATTTGTAACTGCATAATAGACCCTCGAGGCGGTAAAAAAGATTAAAAAACCATCGGACCGCGTATCTTGAAACGATAAGTGTCAAATGACCGCTTGACAGCCCTTGATAAGAATAATAGTCCGAGCTGGAAATGTTCGGAACACGCTTCGACGAACTTTGCTTTGAACAACCAAAATAATTATTGCTTCTTCTGGAAACTATACGTACTCTACTGGGCAAAACTTTGGAATCACTTTTTGATTTTTGTAAAAAAATCGTTATTACAGCAAATATTAACTAGTTGAATAATATTTCGAAACAGATTTCAGCATTTTCTTATGTCCACAATGCTTGTTGTACAGTTTATACACACAGCGGAAAAATATCAGATTAGAAACATTTGAAAAATAAAAACGTGGTAATAACTGCCAGGAACATGTCAGGCTGTCATTACAAATGAAGACGGTTTTTTAATGAAAGAACAATTTCAAGAAAAATACGCATTCCTTGATGAAAAAAATAATACAAAATATAAAACATACTATGTACTCGGAAGATTTTTGACAAATAAATCGTCCTTGGTTGCCCTAAAGGCATTCAGTTATTCTCATGAACATCCTGTCTCCCTGAATTTATAATACAGGTTCAGCCCATCAAGAAGGGCTATGTTAAACGATAAAAGAATACTGTTTTCTTCGAATTAACAATTTGTTAAAATTTTAAAGCGATCATCGTAGCCGATAACACGAGAACGCGATCGTCCATGGAATTTTCGTTGACTCTAGGTTGATCGGGTGACTCACTGACAATCGAGGAGGAGCGTCTCGAGTTATCGCGGCTCGCTTGTCCTTTGTATCAATCAACGAAAATTAGATTGTCCCGGCCGCGCCGAGCCACCGATATAAAAGAGGCGCAGCCTTTCTCGAGTTAATGACAAAATGGTCGCGGAAATTGGATCGTCGTGCGCGCGGGGAGCCAGCCTGACGCGAAATTGTTTCCTCGTGGAACGAGTAGAACGAGTAGAACGAGCCCGCTCGACGGGACGCGCTGATTTCATCGGGGACGAGCCCAAAATGTCACGCGATTTCCCGTCACCCATCGGAAAAAGCGAACATTCAATTAATTCCTTCGACGTCGCATGACTCGCACACATAACTCAATCTTTGCGTCAGTCGAGCAGAGTCTCTACATTCAATTAACCCTTGAACAACAGGAAACGTTCCTAATCAGCTCAAGAACAGACTACAATTAATATTTGTATCTAAGAAATTGATAAAAGCGTTGGAACAAAATGATGAAATGTTCAGTTCATCTTAGAACAACGATCCGAAAAGCCTATACGATCGAACAGCGAGATCGCGAGGCTCCGAAGCGATTGGACACATTCTGGGATTAAGATTAGGCGATTAAGGATCTTGTAGAAACTCGTGGTATGTAAGAGGAACGTTGTAAGGAAAAATGAATGGAACTCAAAAAGGTTTACAGGTTCTCGAAGCGAGATTGTAAGTAGCTTATGATTGTCCAGGTCCTGGGATTAAGGTGATGGGTTACAAGGCCTTTAAGAACGTGTGCCTACACGTACACCGTATTGGTAAATTAGCGATGAAGATTAAATTCGAGATCGAGGAAAGTGAGGCAACAACGAGGATATACTTTGCGACTCATCGTCGATCATCGATTAGGTTCGCGTCTCGCAAAAACCGTGCGAGCTGTTCAGCGAAAGTGATGTAACGGTACGAAGCTTGAGGGAATCGGGGGAAAGAACCGAGCGGAGCCGAGTCGCGCTTATTGTGAGCCGCCTAGAGACTAACGGCGTTTAACCCTTTCGCTACGGCCATCTTTGCGGCCTACAGTTCAGCTCAATTTGCTTCTACGCTCTTAGAAAGTTGATCTCTGCTCTGTTACCTCTGAACCGTGTTTCATGCTGCAGTGGCATGCGCGACTTTGCGACCTACAAGGAAACAGATACGTGATGTGTCGAGTGGGATCTGCATGGCGGCGCTTTGAAAGCGATTATGTTTGCCATAAATGCATAAAATACTCCAGCTCTGGTTAAATCTCTATTCTAGTGATCATCCTAGAGGACATCATTTTGTGATATATTTCACGGGAACACAATTGCATCTAGTTCGACGATGGCGCAGAGATACCGCGGACAGCCGAGGGCCAACAAAAGGGAGTAGCACCACCTACGTCTTATTTGGAGCACAAAGGGTTTTCTCTTCGATGAAAGCAGTTCGCTCGCGATTCTTATGGAACAACCGAGAAAAGTATGAGCTTGTGCAGAAAGGTCGGCAGTCTAATTATCTGGACATCCGATCGGTGGGAGACTATTAGAGTTCGTCGCAGTGTCCAGGCAGCGATTCAACGCCGACACGACGGTCACAGGGACCACGGTCGGCCATGGCATCGGAAGGGTTAAACGGTCGGAACGATCGGAAGCTCGAATCGATCGACAACGAGAGGGAGAAAAAATAGAGAAATAGAGAGGATGAGAGAATGGTCTCCCCTCGGTCTGGTCCCTGGGGGCCTGGCGACGGCTCACGGGTCTCTCGAGAATCATCGACGATTCTCGGGGAAGTCACGTCCGTCGGCCGGGAGTCGATCGCGGGACGATAAGTCACGCGCAACCCGGAAAACAGTGAACGTTTCGACGTTCCACGGTGAACAGTGAACACGCTGGACAGGGGACAGAGGACCTGTGATGCCAGGTTTTTCTTCGCGTGTAACGTGTTGCGCGAAAAAAACACCAAGAGCCGGCGACTCGGCTCTCTCGAGGAACTCCTGACCTTTCCACCGGGTCGATGACACTCGTTAAAGGGACGCCGGGGACACGGTTTCTTCGCTCGGCGACACGGCTTCAAAACGACACTGAAAAACTGGCTAATAGCCGCCCGTGTGACGCGACCTGCACCCACCGCAAACATTTCGAACGATCGTTCCGGTGTTGTCAGCTTTTTCTACGTTCACCTCGTACCGCGTCCGCTGACATTATCAGCATTCTATCCCGCGATTGAACTTAAAGCTTCGACCTTTAGGGACTTGATGCTAGCCATGATTATTTAAAAAAAAACAGGGAATTGGGATCGAACGAGAGATGAATGTTCATGAGCTTTCTATTTCATAATTTTTTTCTTTCATTCTATTCAATGAGTTTTATGATCAACAGGATGCATCTACGTCAAAACTCAGTAGGTGCAACTGAAAACAGTAGAAAAGATGAAATTACTTATTTTCAGCTTGTTACAGTTCTCAGTTCTCTTGGAATTGACGCAGACTATTTTTATTTCGCATAAAGATCCGCAGTCTAATAATCGTCGCGTAGGCAGGTCCTGATAGAGTAGGCGGGTTTGATAAATGGGCGACCGAGTAAATGAATGAATCGCTTTGGAAAATAGAGCACTCTCAAAGAAAAATTCTAGAAGACAAGGGATCCATTTCTTGCCTGAAGGAGATTGAAGAAGATTTGTAAAAAATAGCTGTTGCAGTAGAAACAACCGAGAGGCTAATGGGTCTACAAAACGGTAAAAAAAGGTCCGCTGTTGGAGAGCTAAAATTGTATATCGATTTTGACCGTACCGGACAAGATAAATAATTTGTTTTTGCAAACATCCGATACAATGAAGGAGTTCCGCCTTGATCGGACGGGAAGAAGCGTTAGGATCACGGTTCCGAGGCAATTGTGATTCGTGGTTGCTCGTGACTCGCTCTAAAGCACCGTAACGTGGAACGATTGTCACGGTCCGGATCGCGTCGTTGCCATTGACGGACCGAGAGCCTTCGATCGATCGTGTCCGATTTCGTTCGACACTCGTTTCCTTTTGTTCTCTTGTCCGAGATCGATGAAACCGCGGGTCACCCGGTAGACGGTATGCACCGGTGTGCAACAACTCGTTTCCATCGCGTGGGAATACGAACTCGCTGCATCGCGTTGCACCGGTAGCAGTCGCGTCGCACGTTCCTTTAAAATGCGCTTCTAGCTTCCAGTCGAGCAAAAATCAAAAAAGACTGCGGATATTTACGCGAAATAAAAATTGTTGATGGAAATGTCTTTCTTTCTTCAACAATTTTAAAAGATTGAGTCCTGCGTATCGATATCCTCTGAATCGTTTAATCTGTCTCATATTTCCGCAATGAAATCCGCCGGCTGATTATTCGACTGTGGATCTTTATGCGAAATAAAAATTGTTGATAGAAATGTATTTCTTTCTTCAACAATTTTAAAAGATTGAGTCCTGCATATCGGTGTCCTCTAATTCGTTAAATCTTTTTCAAATTTCCGGATCTTCATGCAAAATAAAATTTGTCTGCATCGATTGCAGGAAATAGAAACCAAATTGAACGTTACTTCTTCCCTTGAAGATTTTAATAGAGAAGAAACCATATATTGACATCTTGAACTTCTAAAATTTTTCAACAATTGTGAATTGCATGTGCTTAATTTTGCTACAAATGCATAAAGATCCGCAGTTTGCTAATTATCGATGTATTCATTGTACTTCTATGAAAAAAAATAGGGAGACAGAAAATTGACTGCCCTCCTTGCATTCCACGCGACTCGCTTGCTTCCACGTGGGAACGAGTAAAAAATAACCGTAAATACGAAGAGGTAAAAATATGTTTCCCGATCTGGAATCGCTCGGTGAACATTGAGCCACTGTGCGTCGTGTCTGTTCGAGGCTCTTGCAATCCGACAATCCGTGTCGATGCGCTTTGACGGCGAGTTCTCTGCGGAACGAGGAGACAGAAAGATCGACAGTCAGCGGAGAGCTGCGGAGAGATATCTCTCGCAATAAAATATTTTAACGGTATTTTCTGGGGCAGCGGCGTGTCTTCTTCGAGCAACGCGTACCCACAATCGATTCCCGCCCACCGGTGGAAACGCTTTTCACAGCCATTTCTTCCCGTCATCGGGCTCTTCGGTCTGCACACGAGGCACTGATCCCATGCAACCAGCCTGTCAGTCGTCGAGATGCGCTTTCTGCAGCCGATGTAATCCCTTACCCGCCGAGACGCCACCAGTTCGTTACGTTTTCGACATTCCTCTTGAAAGGTGCGAACCCAGAAACGTGGACAACCAACGTTCCGAAAAATCTCCTTTGATAAGCTGCACACTTTCGATTATCTCTCCTCGGGATCACTTGTTAGTGCAACGAGAAGGGGAACGAACTTTCTGCGCTACCTAACAGGTTACGACGATATACTGCAGATTTCCGTGCAAGATAAAAATGGTCTGTATTGATTACAACGGGCAGGAGCCAAGCGAGAATTTCTTTTTTTTCAACAATTTTGGTAAGGTGAGACTCAGACTCTCAATCAATCTGCATGTTCAATACCGCGAGATAGATGTGGGATTTATAGGTGTTCAATCAAATATATGTGTATTTAATAAAGAAACAAATTTTACTTAATGAGATAATTATCTTTAATCATAGCAATCAAAATTTATTAACAAAATACAAACAAAATCTAAATCTAGAGAAGAAGGTATTTAAATAAAAAATTATTATATGTGTAATATACAATACGATATAATAATTATAATCGCTGAGGTAAATCGGCAGAACTTTTTCCTTTACCAAAATGTTGGTTAAAGCTTCGTTTTTTAATTATCAATGAAGTTAAGGAAGTTGAGTAAAAGTAAAAATTGTTTAGAACGAACTGTACATATATAAACGAGCTGTCTGTAAATATAACTTCAATCACACTTTGTGGGTTTTGCAAGCTCTAATTGCACCTCCTCATTTTTACTATAAATCCATAAAATCCGCAGTCTAATAATACAGCAAAGAGCCTTGGCGTGCGGATAACGGGACTCCTGCTAAACGACTAAGTATTCATGACGAGCAGGATGACATAAAATTCAACGAACAAAGAATCGACTATTCAATCATGTCGAAATTAAACCTAGTCGGATGAAACTATCCGTGTTATTTTCAGTTCGCAATCCAATTGCTTCAGAGAGTCTGCTTCTAAAAACCATGACGAGCAGACCTAGACGATTACAGTTCCACTAACAGTCGCATAAAATGTTAAATAAATCATTTCCAGTTGCGTAGTAGGATAAGAAGATAAGTATCTTGGAAACGCTCGTCGTCGGCTGCCGGTCAAGGTTGGCAATAAAATGTTTCTTGTGGTCCTTAATTTGCGATCTCTGTGGTTAAGCTTATTCCTCTGGGTTGTTTACGAGAACCGTGGGTTATTTCGACGCGTAGAAACGCGACTTTAGGAAGCGGAAGAGCGAAATAGAGACTGTCGAACTGTTCGGGAGACGGTGTTTGTGTGACCGTACCGGGTCGATTCCTTGTTAACGTTGCCGGACGGTCGTTCCCCGTAAACGAGCACAGAAAAGCCATTCGCGGGCCGGTGTCTCGCAGACGAAACCGTCGACAGAATAATTTCATGTATTATTTATCGCGCATTCCGCGCGACTCCTTGATCCACCGTTACGTACCGGGTGCCTTGTAATTTACGTCGGCCTCGCGACAAGCTTCTTACACCGCACGAGCGTTACAGTTACGCTGTTAACGCTCGGGCACCGTCGCGACGTGCAGCAAACGTGACTCGATTTTAATCCCTCGGAAAAATCAAAACTCGTACTGCAGGAACGCCTTTCTACAGAAACCTGCAGCTCGAGTTTTTAATAAAACCTACAAAAAATTCCGGAAATTCTAATCGATGCATGCAAATAAATATAGGTATTATAACTGTATTACTTCCCGGTCTTAATGACAACGTTTGTATATTTACGCAGGGTGTAAAAAAATGTCTGATGAAAATCCGTAAAAAAAAGGCTGCCGGAAAATTGCCATTGGCCTTGAACTTCAAGTTCAAATTTTTTATTGCGTAGGACTATTTTATTGCGAAGGAATCATGGGTCAAAATTGTACACTTATTTATGTTTCCCGTATTTTATCTTTCTATCCCCATTTCACTTCTGCAAAGCATAATAGATTAGATAGGTGCATAGATGTGAGTGGAAGGTATCCTAAGCCCACAGGCAGGAGTTGTAATAAATGATAATAATGCAGGTACTATCCAAACACATCGAGTGGAAAATTCGAGTAAAAACGTGAGATTGATAAACGACGCGAGAGAAACTTTCTGCAACGTGGCACGAGAGCCATGCGAGGATGGTTGAATAGAATCGGGATAATTAATGCGTCCTGTTGCGCAACCAAACGCTTCGAGACCACGAAGAGGAAGAAGAAGAAGCAGGAGACTTGTACGCGCTGAAACCGACGCGACGCGGCGACGCTAATTTACAGTAAACTCGAATCTCGGTTAGAAGAGCGGCCAGCGAACGGTTTCCTCTCGATTCCCGATCTCTCCTCGAATTGATCTTTATTTTCAATTTTCACCGGGCGTTAAAAGGAAAGTTCTCGGACCTCGCCGGAGTCGATTCCCCAGAAGTTTTTCAGCGGGTTCGAGCGAGGAAGAGGAGAAGAGGTGGAGGGTGCGCGTCGGAATACTTAAGGAGCAAAATTAATCGCATAAAATGTGGGTTGAGCGAGCAGTATCTTCCGAACGAAATGCTCGCCGACCTCGAAACTTTTTCCACGGGCCGGTGCCTCGCCTCGCCTCGGCTCGCCTCGCCTAGCCACGCTTCCAAGTTCAACATATCGCGTTCATTCGCTCGTTTCTCCGCCCACGAAACGCATAAATTCGAACCGATGCCCCTCACCCCCTCTGCTCAACACCTATCACCATATTCCTCAACGTCCCGCCGACCTTAGTTTCTCGGGAAACTTAAAGAGTCGAAATAGATGAGCGGACTTGTGAATTATGCGACGTCGCGCGGCTCAGAAAAACGGAGACGAGAGATAAAGAGAGAATTATGGCGCGAGCGGTTAGATTCGGTGTGAATCCAGAGACTCCAGAGAGAAAAACATCAGAAACAATTACAGAAATATTTTATCATCTCCGTTGGATCGAGCACTGCTCCAACTTCTTTCACGAGATATCCAAGAGCCAATCACATGGAAAATTTCCATCAAATTAGAACCCCACTCGATCACTTCTATAATTGTACGAACTGTAATAAATAACTATTAGTGTTGCAGTTTCAGAAAAGTGAAACGTTCGCGTGCGGGTTTGGATAGAATGACCAAGGGTCGTAAAACTACGCAACGCGATTAGGCAGGGACACCGGAAGCAACGCGTTGCCTGGGTTTCCGGCATGAAACTATGCCAAACACAGCATGCCCGGCATTCTGGAAATTAGGCGCGGGAAACGAGAGAAAGAGAGAGAAGAACCAACCGCTTTCGTGGTTTTCCAGCCAAGTATTCCCCGGCTCTCGTGCGCTCAAACTGCGTCTCGCCTTCTATGATTTCCGGTCATTAGAGTCAGGCTTCGTTTGCGGGAAGGAAAAAAATTTCTGACGAGAGGGAACTGCCTCGAATTTGCGAAATTCTCGCGTATTTCTAACCCTTTTCACTCGACCGTTCACCTCGGGAAACGTCGTATAATATATTTAGTCGGTCACTTTTTTCAGGTGACAAGAAAATCATGCCACTTGCACCGAAATACGACAATTAACACACTCCTTTCTAGTGAAAAAGTAAATTTGTCTACGTTTACTTTAATGCTTCATTATTGACAATTAGACTGCGGATTTTATGGATTTATTCGCCTTTTGTCTTGCGATTGGTGCAGTTAATTTTTATATAAAAATTATATAATTATATAAACATGTATATTGTTGAAATCTATCAACCTATTCTCGTTGAAAATCGAAAAGAGGGAAGATTCAAGAAAACGGGACCTATTAACTGGAAAAAAACACCGTAGTCCTTCCTTATGTCGAAAACATTTCCAACGACATTTAAATGATTTTCAGAAAAGTAGGAATACACACGATTTTCGAAATACCATACTATTTGAAAAATTGGTTTCCACCAATTAAAGACAAGTTACCACTTTTAAAAAGTTCTAATATAGTATATTCAATACCTTGTAAGGGATGCAACCAAGTTTACATTGGACAAACATCGAGACATTTAGAAACACGTATCAGAGAACATAAATGTAACATCTTGCTACCTTCAACACAACACACTGCTTTGACAAGACATTCGATAGAATTTGACCACAGATTTGATTTGGGAAATGCAAGAGCAATTGATAAAGAAGTTAATTTAAATCAAAGGATATTATTGGAAACTATTCATATGATTAAACATCGTAGCGTAAATCTTAGGTATGAAACATCTAAGATACATGAGTACTACGCAACATTACTGAACCAGTAATGTTTGATGATGAATTTTTCCGAACAGCTTTAATATCCTGTGGCTTCACCACATGCAATAACACCTAAATATAATCATTCGCAAACAGAAATGTTCACAAATTCGTCAGAATTGATGTTAATTCAATATTACCTTGACATCTTGGTACGCAAGCAGTTAAAAGTTTGATTATGACTTTTCACGGTTTGAAATAACCGCCAAATATCGATTGGCTCATATGTCGATCGATGATCTAATTGGTCCGTTTCAATTGGTTTCACGTTTGTCTCGGTAGCATGTGTAATGGCATGGGAACAGCACGTGTTCTGTTATTCCAAATTAGTTAAAATAATTTCATTAAGCAAGTGAGTAACAAAGTACACAATTTTTACATTCAATGTTTAATTTATTGATGGTAATAATCGATACCAGTTTTTCTGTTTAATAATTCACAGACGCAGTTATTATTTTTCTTGAGAATGATATAAACATAGATCGAAACGTCGAAAATTTAATTCAAATTGCAAAATTACTTCGATGTAAAATTAGATCGAACCAGTGCGCCGAGAGCATCAGTACATTTTTTGTTAATTTTTATGTATCGTAAAGATCCTGTTATATATGTATACATATACGCGAAGGGGTCGATTCCGGCTGGAAGGGGGATGAAAATTAGGCAGAAAAATTCTGACGCACCTGATCCCTGCTCCATAAAGGAACGGGTTACCGAGAAACGGCGAACCGGTCCTGCCGACCGAACCTTGCGAGCCTTCTCCGCCCGCCGGAACCGTTACGCAGCAATGGCCATCCAGAAAACCGGTAGGAGGGTAATCGTCGACCGGTATATCGACTGTATATCGATCGTATGCCCTCTATACCTTCGCGAGTTTGCCGACACCACCCACGAATCGATCGTACGAATTGTTAGGCGCCGATAAACGACTAGAAACAGAAAACCAACCGGTACAACGATTCGTAGAAACTTTCAGAATTTTTTATGTCCCAACCATAAACGCTATGCAGATGTTTCTTCCACGAAACGATTCTACAAACTCTCCCACATATGCTAGTATATATTTTCATAACTTTACAAATTCGTTGACATGTTTAAACGATGTTTGAGGAGGAACCGGTCAACGTACCAATTTCCTCAGATTAACTACTTTACCGTTCTTGCGTAAAATAATTCTAGAGTTTCCCAACTGCAACGGTACGTTGTTTAACAATATCATGAATGTTTAAGCTTGTTTAATTAATTAGATCGTTAATATTAAAACGTTAGTTTACCTGGTATCAATTTGACACAGTTTTCCCGAAACAAGTTGTACTGTTCTGTTATTTGTAGGTGAATTTGAATAAAATTTCAATTAGAATCAAAGAACATTGAAAATAACCGTTTACCTTGTTATTTTATCGATCTTTTATCACTGTCAATTTGACACCGAGGAGCAGATTCAGTTCGTGAAATGAGGGACGGACAAGGATTAAACAATGTTCAAGCAGGGCAACGTCGGAAGCAGAGCGCATTCAGGTGGAGACGTCTCGATTGCGAAGATAATTGATACAGAATTTATACGGCAGAGTCGAATTAGTAGAATAACAGACGCGGGGTTCAAGCAAAACCCTCGAGCAGAATTAATTTTCTTCGTGGAATTGTTCTCTTGGAAACGCATTGGAACAGAGAAGCAAACGCTGTTTGCTCCTGAATCGAGCACTCGATGCGAGCGAGGTAGCAATGTATAGAGACGAGGATGCATCGAGGTATCTACCCGATGCTTCGATGTCTACTGACCGGAAAAAGTAACGAAGGATACCCGGGAAAGTAGAATAACGTGGAATTAATGATTCGGTCGGAAATCTAGACATTTTCTCAAAAAATAACGAATAATTGCAGACCTCGTACCGAACGAGCAATGCTCGCGATAGAAGCATCGTAACTGCATTATACACGATGGTCGGTGAAATTCTCAAGTTTTCAATAATAACAGACGTGTTCGTTAAATCGTTGATTGACTTTCTAATGTTATCGTGGTCGATCGTAATTTTTCACGAAATCGAAAATTCCAATAAACTCTCGTTTTCTTCTTTTCTTTGAGAAAAGACAATTATACTGCGTTAATTTCAATGAAGACGTGTAACGATCTACGGCGCGCCGTTAATTGACTAAATTAGAAGGAAAGTCGTTTCCGAGGTACGTCTCGCGATAATTCCGGGAATTTCACGAGGAAATTATGGGCCAGTTGGCACGAATGCCTGGAGAAATATTTGAAACGCGGAAAAACCGATCTTTCGGAGGCGTTGGGACGACGGATGCGCGCCACAGTCCAGGGTCGAAACGACCATCGACGTTGACTTCCTGTGCCGTCGACGCGTTCAATTTCGAATTAATTGCCACAAACGCCTCGGTCCCTCGCTCGACTAATTGCCACGTTAATTGCTCTCGTCGATGCGGACCCCCTCCACCCGCGGTCGCCGCCTCTCTGCCCACTAATGCTGCAGGTAACGCGATCAGGATTACTAGGACGAAAGCCCTTTACTGGGACAAGGAAACAGCTGTTCGGCTGTTCAGCGTCCAGCCTGTCTGACAAGGTCCATAACGCCTCTGCTGTTATTATTCTCGCCATCGACAACCAATATCAACCATCGAGCCATCGACCAATAAAATACCACCGCCGTCATCTAAATATGATTTCCCGAAAACTCGTTTCAATTGCGATTTTATATTGAAAACGGACTTTTTCCGACGGAAACAAATATAAACAAAGCTATTTTAATTTGTAAATTAAACATTTCTTCCGTCACAGACTAATTTCATTGTATGTTTTTTTCATTTTGTGGATATGAAATTGATACAATGCATCATACAATACATAAATGTGTAGTAATTGATTAGATACCGACATATTTAAGAATGTAAACAATATCGTGAATAATGGGACAGCAATTTTTAATGGTGACACTGAGTGACCAATCCAGTCTTAAAAGTTAAGAATAAGTTATTGATATTTAACTCATCTATATAATTTTTGCTCCATATTATTTGATCTTTTAACTATTTTTATATTGAATGGACGACGTTCAATATGAACGATTATATTTATGAGTTTAACCTTTGTAGTCGGAGCTATTTTAACTTGAAAATTAAACATTTCTTCCGACCTAGAATAATTTCATTGCACATGATTAGACTTATGTATTTTCGATTTATGTACAGTGTACAGTTAGGAGCAAAACTGATCACACACGCTTTAAATCAAAATAACTGTTTTATGAATGGACCAAACGACTTCAATTTCTCTGCAAGGCTAGAAGAATTAGTTTAGTAAGTGACGTCTAAAAAATATTTTGGAAAAATGCATTTGATCGGAATTGTGAAAAACAATAGTAAAAATTTATTTTTACTACTTTCTTAACTGGGCCAATAACGAAAATTTCAAAGATGTGTTTGGTCAACTTGTATAAATTATATTCGCTCCGAAAATTTCATTGCAATTGGTTTGCGATTTATAAACGATGAAAAGTGGTAAAAAGGCAGAAAATCTCGTAAAATTAAAATTTTTCACCACTCTTGATCGCATATAACTCGTAAACCAATTAACCAACTTGAATGAAATTTTCGGAGCGTATATAATTTATACAAGCTGACCAAACACATCCTTTAAATTTTCGTTATTGGCCCAGCTAAAAAAGTCGTAAAAATCAATGTTTACTATTGTTTTTCACAATTCCGACCAAATGGATTTTTTCAACATATTCTTTAGACGTCACTTACTAAACTAATTCATCTAGCCTTACGGAGAAATTGAAGTCCATTCATAAAACAGTTATTCTGATTTAAAGTGTGTGTGATCAGTTTTGCTCCTAACTGTATAATGTATAAATATATGTACGCAATGTGGCAGAGAAAACTAACTAGAAGAAGACTCTCAGTTATACGAACGCCATTGGCATAGCTGATAGTTGCTCGCCGAGGGAAAAATTGAACGTGTCCATTTGCGAGTTCCAACTTCCTGTTTGCTCTCCGAGAGTTTTTCGTGCAGCTCTCCACTGGCACTCTGAATACCGTGTATGTACACTGACGAATTTGACTGAATTGTTTCACTCTCAGATGGACAAGTACCTTTAGGAGAGTTCCGAAGTGATCTCGGATGTTGAATGGCGATGGATTTCTACGCGGCGCACAGTGGAGTATTTGCCCGATTTCAGCGGTCATAATTCAATGTAAAAAATTTTAGATAAATTGTAAAATTTTTGTGGTTTGAGTTAGTTAAATGTCTGAGGAACAATCTCCCATCGTTCATTTTCCCATTCATGTATCCATTAAGCACTGACATTTGTCGGAAGTTGAAGTTCCGCTAACCCGCTTTCATTTCTCAACGAATTCACCTGTTAGTAATTGTTACCTTATTTACATACACTAACAGATTTTTGTTTGGTAGAAGTTTTTTTAGCTAAGTATAGGGTATACTTTTAAGAGAAATTCACTTTTGTACCATATACATGTTTTTAATTATTAATACTTAAAGATAACCAACGATGAGTCACTTTCTTGATGATTCTAAGACTTTGGTAATGATTTCGTTATACTTCCTTGTGCGTCCCGGTGCTCATTTCTGTACCATTGTATTCTTTGAAGTCTTCTGATTAAGATGCAAGAAAAATTGTTTCTGCTTTCGTCTGCTTTCGTGTTTTATAGTTGATTTACGAAAAAATGGCCATCGTGCGGGCGCGCGAAAATCGCAGCATTTCTCACATCCTGCATGTTCGCATTCGCTATATTTTCGTATTTACTTAAGTAAATATTAAATAATAATAATAAACACACAATATACACTAAAATACGAACACAGTATACACATGAAATTTAAATAATATACAGGGTGGAGCAATAACTATGTCCGCTTTGAATATTGTCATTATTTGTAATAATATGAAAAAATGTTATGAACAAAATTTTCCCGGAACAGAGGGGGACATGTTGTGGTATAAACATTTTCTGCGTGGGTGGAGGCATAGAGGAGATTTCAAGGTCACCTTGATTTTTTTAAACAGAATGTCCTTTTTTATACCGTAGATCGATAGAGTATCAAATTCTGAGTATAAAAGTGTTGACCTTCGTATGTCCTAAACCTAATAGTTAACGAGATATTATCGAAATAATTTTCTTTCTTCTTTTCATAATATCTCGTTAACTATTACGTTTAGGACATACGAAGGTTAACGCTTTTATACTCAGAATTTGATACTCTATCGATCTATGGTATAAAAAAAGGACATTCTGTTTAAAAAAATCAAGGTGACCTTGAAATCTCCTCTATGGCTCCACCCACGCAGAAAATGGGACACAGTACAAAAAGTAGAAATCTTAAGCTTTAAAATGGTTGTTTTTTCATCAAATTTGGATAAATTTTAGCAAAGTTACAGCAGTTTCAATATTGAGCGAATTTTGAACTGGCTGTGGCCGCTGAGATTGGGCATATACCCCACTGTGCGGCGTGAAAACTAACCTAGATAACTCATCTCGTGCCTGACGAAGGTGGTCCCCGCGAGCACGGTGCCGCGCTCGGAATTTTCTATTCGCGTCGCTGGCCTTAGTGGCACGTTTTCGCGACGAGACGTCGCCGCGTTGCGCCAATTCCCCGTGGAATTTCGGAACGGGCCTGAGCGTTCCATTCCCTGTCTCTCACGGCTTCCTCGAAGTCCAGACGTACTCGTCGCCGGGGACTGCCCTTTCGGCTTTCGGATACCTTCTCTCGAAATAGCTCGTGGGTCAAGCTGCACCGTGAAAAAGTATACGGTCGAGCAAACACACGGTTCACCGTATCCTTGTGTTCTCGTCTCCGGTGTCTAACGTCGGAGTCTTTGGTTTTCGTGTCCGAGACCACTCGATCCTCGATCGTCGCCGGAAAGAGCCTAGACGCTTCGTTGAACCGCTGTCGGACGGTTATCGGCTAAAGCACCCGGCTGTCGATAAGTTTTTCCGTGCCACGTTGTCGCTTCCCGCGAGAACCTCGAAGCCGGAAGACGCGTCACCGAGGTCCCCTGTTTCTGGATCGCGATCTATCTACCAACTCGACACGGTTGTCAAGTGCACGCTCGCTTGAAACTCGCGGAAGCTACGCGATGACGACGACGTTGCCGCCGATTTCGTTTTCAGGGTACAGTGAAGTCTTTTAAGAAAATAACAGGAGTGAAAGTGAGTCCGGGATAAGAGGCAGTCGGGAGAAATGCAAAAAGCGGGGCCCTGACTGTCCTCAAGGACATTAGAGAGCGAGAAAAGGGCTGTCAGTCCTGGATATGTGGTTTTTTCAGTGGGTATTGAGGACACCGACCACCTGTGTCCCACACTACCCCTTCTGGGTGTACGTAAATGTATTTTTTCCCAGGTCTTTAAAGAAAAAAAGGGTACAGTTTAGTCGTGATCTAAGCCCGACGGAGGTGGTTGATCCTAGTCCGTCCGCCTACCCTCTCACTAGATTTGGCCTACGCGACGCTCGACGGGAACACCTTGATCTCGGTCTCGATCTTCGACCAGTCGACCAGGACAACGAATGAACTAGCCTCTCTCTCTCTCTCGACTTAGCTTTCCACTTTTCAGTTTCTCACTTATCTGCCTAATGGTTCCGATGGAAGACACCACGCCCACTGATAAATTCCCCGCTTTCACACTCTGTCCAGAGAATGGAATTAGAATCCCCGGGCGAGCAACGGCTTCGCACGGAACCTCGGGAACGCTGTTGGAATCTTCGATCTCTGATTTACACAGATTTCCCGGAGCTAATGTGATCGTTGATTGCAAAGGATTAAACTGAGTATGTTTGGATCAGAACTGACTCAACGACCGTATGAGAGCAGTACGTTAATGTCTTCTGAATCCCTAATTGTTTAGGCGGGTCAAGAAAGAGGAGAGGAACTGTTAGCATCGTGGCGGTCAGGATCCACTGATCGAACCAATGGGAACGCGGCCGATTCGTTGGTGCACGCGACGAGAGGATCGGCCGAGATTCGCGTTCCGGTATCGGCAAGCGGGAAAGATTGCGCGAAACGGAGACAACGGCAACAGGAGGAGCGGGTGAGCGCGCTGGTATAATATATCGGGCCGAGAGAAAGGGAGAGGCGCGACGGATCGACGGGACGCGACGCGAGAAAGCTCGCTGGAAGAAGAACGGCCGTAGAGAAAGGAACAGATCGCTCGATGTAAGAGAAACAGAGAAATCAAGAGCGAGAGAGAGAGAGAGATGGAAAGAAGTGGAAACTCCTTCTCGAGGCGTATGAGAGTCGATCTCAGGGCGGATTCCCACCAAAGGATCGGTCACGACTTAGGGTCGCCATAAACGCCATCCGTGAGCACTCCCGACGATTGGATAATACGTGTTTCGCTATCGTCCTCTCGACGTATCCACCCTACACGAGCCGCGATCATTACGGTTCTCCATGGTAGAACTGCCGGTTTGTCTCTCCTCTCCACTCCTCTCTCCTCGCTTCTATCTCTTTCTCTCTTGTACTCGGCGTTCCGTAACCCAAGCGCAAATCCGCGTTTACGTTGGCCCCTTTATCTTCGCCGTGTACGGAACCGATACGGCTTCAGCCGGGAACGATAACGATTGCCTCGACACGAGTAGCCGTTCATCTTCCTCTTGTTCGGCTCGAAGCTAACCGGCGACAGTTACCGGCGCGTTCGCCTCGCCTCGCCACGAAAAGCTTAGGCTAGTCGATGCTCGCTGGAGATTTCCGTGGATTAGATTTATGCCGACCGCCGGGGATCGAATTGCTCGAAACTTCTACGGAGTTTCTGTTACCCGGATTCTGTGGACTCTCGTCGCGACTTGTATTGTCTCGTCGAGCCAGCCCTGCTGGACACTTTGCCTCCCAGCATCCTCGTTTGCCTCGGTGCCGATCTCTTCCATCGGATAACGCATAAAGGAACTTTTTCAATATTACGGACCGTTCTTTTTTACATGCTGCGCTTAATGAAGCTCGTTATACCCGGCGTTAAACGACTCGATGAAACAAGTTCCCCGACTGCGAAGCAGTTTACGGCTTCTCGTAAACCAGTCCGAAATTAAAAAACCAAAGGCCGTGTTCAAGTTGCGCAAGATTGTTCCATCTTGCCCGAAATGCAGAATTCACAGGCAGCCTGGTTCTCCGGACCAAAATACGCCTCCGCGATGGGAACAGGGGAGTAATTTTGCGAAAGCTTCCGCTAGTCATTGTAAATTTCGTACGGTGCAACCGAGACTGTTTTATAATTCATCTGTGAGCCTCTCTCTCTCTCTCTCTGTGTGTGTGTAAGCACGAGTCACCGAGAGACACGACTCGCTGTAACATATGCCGCGAGGAAATGCCTCTCCGCTCCCAAAGGGTGAAAGCAATCCAAGTTGGGAACCAATCAACGAAGTCCCAGACATAGCTCGGCGCTCCTTCGCGGTCTCGTCATCGAGGCTGAATCGATCCATCCGCAATTTCAATAAACTGCCGTGTACTATTGTCCCCCGGTTCTGTCAGCCATGTGTCAGCCGAGTGTCAGTCGATCGCGGGAAGGAATCGGCCGATGTTACAACAACAATTCGACGATAAGGATCGCGCTCGATCGGTCCGTCAGCCGGGACACCGACGTCAACGGAACGTCGGACGTACCAGTTAATTCAGCAAGACAGGATTACGGTCGAAATGCCTCGCAAGCTGGTCCAATCATTGATATCTGATAATACCACCGTCTCTGTGGTCTTCAACATTGCATTTTTTAAGCTCGTTGCGAAGGGAAAGCTTCAAATAATTTTTTAAAGTCCGTAGAAGGAGTTAAGATTAAACTTTTTGATAAAAGACAATCTCTACTTTCCTCTAGTATCTCTGGTATCAAAACATTTTTACAAAAAGAACGACTTGGGGAAATAAAAATAGAACCTTTTCCCTTCAAAATGAGGCTAGGCAGAATAACTCGCGATTTTTCTTCGCGAAGTTACATCAAGATTCGTCTCTAATTAATGGAAAACTTTTCGAATACGACAGAATTTAGTACTGTTATGCGGTATCATCCTTCCCGATAAGATTCCAAACTAACATTATCTTCGCCCTTTTACACCAAAGCTGACTCAAATGTTTGGCTGGACTAAGAACGGCAGAGTTACATGTCCGGTGACACATTTGAGTGTAGACCAAAGGTCCTCATAGAGAATCCATATAAGGAACCCTCTCATTGAGCGGGACTCACTCCCGAGCCGTCAGTTATTTTGTAAGGACGTATACTTTCTGTAAGCGCGATTTCTTGTGAACAATCTGTTGGTGTGGCCTACTCAATAAACTTCAAGTTATAAAGCAGAAAAAGGTTTATTTCTCGAGGGAACCCCATAATTTCCTTCTTCACGGCATACCAGTACGATTTTAATGTATCTCAGATCTAAAAAGCCTGCTATATACCACGGAAAATAATTTGAGTTTCTGGAAAAATTGCAGATTGCATAAACATCCGCAGTCTACTAATTAATTTATCGAGTTGTTCGCGATAGCAGTTTATTTGGCTCGGGTGATTCACCGGCTACCGAGCCGACCGTGGTTTGTCGTACCCTTATTAGTCACGGCGCGTCGTAGGAATCATCGTCCGTGCTCCCACTTTCCTTTTTAATCTACAAACGATTTCCAGCTGAATGTCTGCATCGAGTCAGATGATCAAGAATCCGAGAGCTTAGGAATCACGTCGCGGCGTGGAAGAGTCGGGCAGCCTACGAGAGGTGTCTCTATCGCGAAGACAGCTCTCGGCGACGTCTCGCTCGAAATTCCGATCGTTCCCGATCCTCTTAGTCTCTCGCGGGGCGTAAGCCGCACGTGCGCGACGATCCGCGCAACAGCGTAAATACCATAAGGAAGTCATTAATCTGCGTTGACTCGCCGCAGCTATCTTCGGCCCCCGTGCAGAAGGACGTTTACCGTGCTGCATACAACATACAACCGCGACCCGACCGAGAGGGAGAGAGGAACACCCTCCCGGCTATCTTGAAGGACGACATTCCAGCGAGCTGGCTCTACGATGTCCTTGCAGAGCTTCCTGCTCCACAGCAAGAGCTGCGAGCGTTTTTCGACCCCGGGACTTCCTACAGTCGTCCTTTATCACTCTCGTATCAACGATACCGAAGCACCGGACTTTCCTCTGGAACGTCCTTATCTCGAGTAACGGGGAGACAATCCCGTTTCGATAAGCGCAACGATTATCTGCACGCGTTTATGGTATCCGAAAGTTTATGAAATGGACACCTGTATGTACAGGGTGAATCTACTCGATGAGCCGGGTTACAACTACGTTTCTGTTGCGCAATAGAATGCAGAGTTTGCATTGTTATGTACAGACTGTGGATCTCTCTTTTAATTTAATACGGTATATATCACACCCCGACAAGGACAATGACTAGTTCTAATTGAACCCCTAATTGAACTGCTCCAGGGCAGTTACGTCAAGTTTTTTTTTAGCTGGTTCATATCTGTAGTGGCAGGAGCAGTTTAGAGTTGATGGAGGCATCCGTAATATCATTTTCTGGAGCCTAGTCGAATTTACTTCCAAAAATATGTTCTGAAAGATTAAAGATATCTGTACTATATCCATGGAAATTTGATAATTTCATAAGTGAGATATATTCTACGTCGACGTTTATATTCGGTTGGAAAGAAAGTTTGTAGCGTTTTCAAATTAAGAATCGAAGATGAAATTAAGGTATTTATTCATATGATTATTCAATAACACGAGAAGTTACCTCGAAAATGGCACAAAGTAATAGAACAGAATGGAAAATATGTTATTGGATAAATCTCTATGAATAAGTATCTGAATTTTAGCTTTCAATTTTAATCTACAAACGCTACGAACTTTCGTTCCAACCCAATAGAACAATTGAGATCTCCAGTCTGCAACTGGAAGTATCCGACAATCGCTTCGATCCTCGGTGTTTCTCCGATTAATTGTTCGGCAGTGTTCGCGTTGGACGACTATTCGAAGGCGGCTGGTCGGATCGTTGCAGTGAAAGTGCAGCGAAGATCGAGCCTCGTCGTCGTCGTCGTTGTCGATGGTGCAGACTGGGCACCATGCACGATGCAGGTAATCGCGTTGGCCAAGACGCGAGCGCACCGTCCGCGTGTGTTAATCGCGCGGGGATGCCAGGTGCGTGACGTAACTGGGCCACAATTAATGGCGCCACTCGTCGTCGTCAGACAATGGGCGGAAGACGAGCCGCGAGGGGGCGAACACAATCGCGTTAAGGAAAAACGCGAGATAGCAGAGCGAGCGAAAAGAGCTCTGTCGGTCGCGAGCGAAAGCGATGGAAACAAAAATGAGGAGCGCGTATATCAGCGACTCCGTTTCCCGGACACGGGTGCACGACTCGCGCAGTGCACGGTGCAATGCAATGCAACGCGATGCAACACGCTGCACGCCCACATTCCATCCTGTCTGCCGACCCCTTCGCCGTTTTTCCCTCCCTCGTCCTCTCGTCGCGGCCTCCGTGTTTACCGAGTACTCGACGCGTGTGCTTTTTCGTGGGCACGCGCGTGCAAAAGGCTCGCCCCCCTCTTTATCCCTCTCGCTCGTGGATAAAGGGTCCCCGGAGAACAATGCGAGAAACAAGTTAAACGTATCGCGACCTCTCTCGAACCCTCCGAGCATCGCTTTAACCCGCTCCTTCAATTCCCCGGCCCCGGGTAAACCCATTTCGGCCTCCACCGGGTTCCTTTAACCCTTTGTGTCCTCGGTTATCTCATCCTTGCTTCTCTTCTCGCTGCTTTGTTCCCGTGGGATTCACCTGCTCGCGTCGGAATCGCTGATGATCCGCACGGATCGAACTGTCAGACGACAGTCGATATCTGTGAACTCGTCGCATACGAAATGTTCTCGAAACTCTAAGCAAGGAGAGGACAGATTTTATGCGGTTTCAACAAACATTAGTTAAAGAAGTTTCTAAACGACTACTGCGACTTGCAGACAATTTTTAAAAGTGCAGTCCACTCGGCGTCTCCTTTGTTTCAGTTTGTTCCGCTCGCTGCTATCGGAATTGCTGATGATCCAGAATGTGAAGCTATATTCGTCCGCTCATAGCGTGCAAGCCAACGAGTTACGAACTCCATTGAATTGTATAAACTCGAATTCTTTCTCATCTCTTCGTGTTTGCCCGCAGGCACGCGAAATTTTAAATACGCCGATTCGTATGCGTATGTTCATATTCTTTCCGGATAACGATTGACTACGGCACTACGGAAACGGCTCGCTGTCTTATCAGGCGATTTTATATTAAAACACGTAATTCCACTCGCGCGATGTTCGGCCGGTTATCAGGCGCGCGGCAGGCGCCTTTCGTGGTAGAAAAATTCGCGGGAAAGCCCGCGCATTATCGACTCCCGTATAACTGGAAAGGACGACGACCTCGAAACACCGGCAACACGCCGTAGTTCCAAAACGATCGATAGTTGCTACGGTGTCTACCGCTTTCGAGGCACCTGTGTCCACATGTTTCCGGTATACGCGAAGGCTGAAATCATGCTCTCCCGAGGCCAATGCTCTCTCGACGGTCTTCTCTTATCTGTAACCCACGCGCTCCATCCTGTTTCCCTTTCTTTTCCCAAGTGGAAACCGTATCGGTGTCGCTGTTGATCTTGCCCAGGGACAGCTCGTTGTTAGTCGACAACGTCCGTTTCCCTTCAAACTTCGAGCCGAGCTAAAAAGTTTCCGGACAGCTGACCCAACTACACGCGCGATCATGCTGTAATTTATTGATTCGATAACTATCGATGGATTTACAGGCCTCGGTGTCTTATACAATCGCCTGACTACCTCCGCGACTCTGCTACACCAGCGAGTTTAACCAGTTAACCGGCTGATTTTCTACAATAAAGTACGAATAAAAATTGTGTCTGAATCGATTCATTCCACGGCGCGCTTAAGGGACGCGTGATTTACGGCGTCGAGCCGCCGTTCAGACACCGTTTCAAGATAAATTGATAGAACGAGGCGAAAAATGCGGGAAGATATAGCGCTCCGTTCGAGCGCAATGAACTAACTCCTCGCATGCGGTCCACATATTTTAACATTTCAAGCCGGTGACAACCCTGATGAAGCTAATTCGACATTTTCGAACTGGTAGATTAAAATTTGTTGACTTGAGAATTGACACTGATGTGTTGAGTTACGATCTACTAAACAGAATTGAACGGGTAATTAATCTCAGATATTACTTGTCTTGTATGTTAACACGAGTGTGGGCTTTTTAGTAGGCTATTTAACGACTGAACTGTATTTAAAAGGAGCTCAATCATTTTCTTTTAATAAGAATTTCCAGAAAAAATTGTTACATTCCATTAGTCTTAAAAATTTGTTGAATTAGGATTGAAATTGCTGTCGCTTTCGAACAATTTATTGTGCAATTCTCAACTGCTGATTTTCAATTTTAACGCCTTGCCATTCTCTTTACAGTTACAGTGATTAAAACGTCTTTATCCTCCAAAAAGTTATGGCTACATTTATTATAATGCTTTAAATATTGACTACAAACGAATCAAATTTCATTTCGTCTAAAAAGAAAGGCAACAGGACTTCGTTAAAATCTTCATCACGAGTCCGACTCGTTAAAAAACGACAAGGGGTTAAAGACCTGAAAGATTTTTATTTAGCATAGAGATCCACAATCCAGTCGTAAGGTTCATTGATTTGCGAGCACGGAAGCGCAGCAAAGACAGCTTCGTGGAGACGATCGCGTCCCGGATGCTTCACCCGGAAAGAACTGGGTTAAAATAGACCGGCGAGGACGTGTTCCGGGAATCGTCCGCGACCATCGAGAACCGCCTTATGGAATACGTGACCCAACGACGAGATCCACGAATACGTCTAATGCAATCCGGAACGACGACGACGACGACGACGAGACGCTCGAGCACCCGGTGCCTGCGGAAATTCTCTTATTATCGGAACTCTGGCTCGTTGAACTCCGCGTGAAAAATTGTTACGCGAAGGGAACGTGCTCCCAGCGAGGCCCTCTTTAAACAGGTTACACGCTAACTGTTACGTAAACACTCCGTGGAATTTCTCGAATCACCGGCTAGATTTGTCGCTATCCGGGAAGCTGCGTCCTATTTCGCGACTTAACAGAAATCGGATACGCTTTTCCAATTATACTGATGATCTTCTTCTTCTTCTCTGCAATTTTGTCCTCAACACTTTTTAGCACCACTTCTTCCAGAAATGGGAGACAGAATTATTTTACCAGGCTTGTAAATGAATTTTTGCGTTATTATGTTGAACGTTGCAATCTTTGTTAGGATTATTTGACCAGGCTTGTTTTTGCGCGATTGTACTGAACGTTGCAATCTTTGTTATGACGTAGAAAATTAACTATTTTTATCTTATGGCATTTTTTAAGCTGTTGAGCAGGCCCTCAAAGTGTTAATATACCATCAGGCTGGAACAATGCAGACACAACAATTTTCCAAGCCCTTTGGTAATCATCTGAACGGAGGATTCAGTCTGGCGAAGAAGCAAACGAAATTCATCTGACGCTTCTCGGACGTAAGATCGCTTATTTCTCTCGGCGTATGAGAATAGTGTAGGTATAATAAGCGGACGAGCAGATATTTCTTTCGCCGAAGACACAGAGAGAGAGAGAAAGCGGACCCTAATCAACGAAATTGCTGTTCTCGTCGAATAATAGATTCCCTGGGCTGAGCTGGTCTCGCCTTCTCTCGATTGCTCGCGTGAAAAGGGGGAACCAGTCGACCAGCTCTGGCAGCAGAGTAGCGGTACCAAACAGCAGAGCGGTTGGACGCGACGCGACGCGCGACGGGGTGACCCCTTAAATCGTATTGTGTTGCGTATCAGTCGGGACAGGCCCGGCAGGAACGTGCGGAGGAAAAAGGGGATCGGTGCTCGAAGGAGAAACGAGCAGAGAAACAGGGAGAGAGAGAAAGAGAGAGCAACGAGCAACGAACACGGTTTTGGTTCGAGTTCGTCGGACCGTCTCTTGCGTAATACGGCCCTGAGCCGTAGTCTTACAACGCTAATGGAAGCCTCTGGCAGGCTTCCTCCTACGGGCCAACAAAACCCGTTTCTTCTTACGGCTTAACGATCGCGTACGCGTCAGAATTTATAAGGGACTGTGCGCGCGGAGGAGAGCCTAGCCGAGCCCGATTGCTCCGGCAGAAAAAAGAGAACAGAGAGGAGGAGAAAAGAAACGAGACGGAATAGAATAAAATCAAATAAATAGCGAACGAGAGACGGTGTCGTTTGGTTGCATTAGGAAGCCGCCGACAGCCGTTCGATTCTCGAACGCAGCCAGCTTCCGCATAGGCCCTCCTAGTTTAGAAGCGAGAGCATCGGTTCTCCGGGGAAATTCGTCCGAGTTGTTCGCCAAGTTCCGGGAAGAGGAACAACGCGCGATCCGCTTAGTCTCCGGACGGAGACAAAATCAGCCGGAAGACCGTGTCGCCGGGGAAAAAGAAACTTCCGAGTTCTTTTAATGAATGCCACCCCCGCTCTCTCTGTCTATGCAACGAGTCGCGCGGGCTCGTGAATATTTTCGGTACGGCTTCAAACTTTCCCCGACCGTTTGACTTCGGATCCTGTCGGGATGGAGTTTATTCAAACTTCCTCTCCGGAGGAGCACGAGATCGTATATCGGGTCGGAATGCCCTGTGGGGCGCGACTGTGGCACTGTTCAAATTCGGAGCAGCGAAACCACGCCCTCGAGGTAGTGTGTTCGTAGGAGGTAACGAAACCACGCGCACTCAAGGGATTCTATATAGGCTAATGAATCTACGATCTTAGGTCCGTTGAAGCCACGCCTCTTAGGACACTGTCTGCATAAGGAGCCTCGAGATCACGCCCTTTAGAGGAGTCCACCCACAAAAAGCAACGATGCCGCACCCCTCAAGGTCTTCTATAAAAATGTTCTATGAAAAGGACCAATGAAGCTACGTCTTCAAGGCACTATATTTGTAGCGTGCAAAGAAGATACGCCCATTCAGGATGCTCTAAACACTAAATGAAAGAAATCCAGGCCCCCAGGCAACAAAGCCACGCCTTTCGGAGCACTCCATCCGTAAAATGCAAGGAAACCACGCCTCTTCCAAGTATTCTACGCCGGAGAAGGATAAGGTTCTCGAATGCTAAACTTTTAGGTGATGCAGGAATCGCCCCGAGCCTGTCGCTGATCAACGACGAACTCGGATCACCAAAGGGAGAGTTTTTAGCGCGAAAGGTGTCTCTGCCGAGTAAACCGACCACTCTTTCACGGGTGTCTCTTACAGGATGTCAAGCCGCCTCGTCAAATTCATCCGTCCAGAGTCTTTCACAACCGGTGCGGTGCTCCCCGCGTTTGTCGCGCGCGAACGCTCGTGAAAAACGATATCTGGCCGAGATCGAATTTGCGGTGAACCTCGAAACCGCGATTCGTGATCGCCGAGAGGACGGTGCTCCAGTTCGTGGATGCGACCAGCACGGCTCCAGGGAATCGTGACGAAACCCGAATCACTCTGCGACTGTCGGTCTACTTTTTTTCAAATCAGCGATTCCCCGGGTTTCTAGGTTGACAACGGTGGCACCTTTTCCCGCCGCAGCTTTTGCACAGCCTTTGCTTTCACCGTTTCCCAGTCACGATTTCCGAGATAAGTATTTCCCTTTTTTCTTTGTTAGCTCGATATGAGTAAAATTCTACCAATCTGTGATTTGCGTAACCTTAAGCCTGTTTAATACAACCTACGTTAATACCTAAGTCTGAACGTTTTAAAATGATTTCCTTCCACAGATATGCATTGTCTACAACGATCGATGACTGATGGTAATGACCTTTCGACGGAAGTCATCGTTTCAATGTCAACCGACATATGCAAGGAAACTGAATACATTTACAAGAAAGAAAATATCGATGACCTTGAAAACTCCTTGGAAGAAATGAGCTCGAGAAAAAAAGAAAAAAGATACCATTTACATTGGACTAAAAACATTTGTTATGTCATCACTAGACTGCGGATCTTTATGCAAAATAAAAATTTTCTTCATCAATTACAAAATCCTGGAACCAAATAAAAATGAATTACTTCTTTTAATACTGATAACAGGATGAAACTAATATAAATTAAAATTGCGGCTGTTCATTTTTGTCGTAAATGCATAAAACCCGCAGTCTAACTATCACCAATAAAGGAGATATTTGGGTGGCTACTTTTGGGTGGACCACCCTGTATTCTTTGGCGAAGGGTCTCTCCGATTGGTAACGGAAACGAGTGGTGGTTGCGTATCGTGCTTAAGAGCGACGCCGCTCGGAAATGGCGGCGGTGAAGTTATGCGTCGCGGAACAACCCCTCCGAATCCTTTCTCTCGGCCACGTGAGAACCGGTAGTGCATCGACGAAAGGATGTGGGCGGTCTCGGGTTACGAGAATCCTCTACACCTCGTGGATATTTGCGTTCGTGCTAGATCCACGCCGATGCTCACGATCCTGTGCTGTACTCAAGGACCTTCGCTCGACAAACGAGGCACTGTGCGAATCAAACTGCGCATCAATAAAAATTCATACCGGGCATTCAGACTGCGCGTATTCGATACTCGAGTGCCTTGTGGTTGAATTTGGAACATTGTCCAGAGATAACGAAATAATATCCGGCTCGGCGACCTTGTAGCCCCAGCCCTAGGTCCCTATAACCACTCGAGGATCGTTACAGTTAATTCAAGAACTTTACAACTAACCCAAGAATCCTATAGTTGGCCTGATTTTTTCCCAGCGAGCAGAGTACAAACACTGATATAGTCGAAGCAAACAGCACGAGCATCGCAAGGGTTAAACAGCCCGGTAGAGCTGGCCGTTGCTCGGAGTACGAGAGCTGTTTATGCAAATAGTATTCGTCATTCGGCAATAATTCGCGGACGAACGTCGATCCCCGGCAACGAAAGAAAAACCGGTACAATAAGATTACCAGTCGACGACACGAGTTATTTTAATCGTGCTCGCGATCGGAAGAGGGGGACGGGCACGCTGCTGAAAGACTGAAAAGAAGAAAACGATCCGTGCTGTGATAGAGGGAGATCGAGAGGGACGATAGAAGGGAACGAGAACGAGAGAAAGAGAGAGACAGGCAGAGAGATGCATCGTAATGAGTCGCGTTCGCAAGGACAAGCAGAGCGTGGCCGAGCGGGCCAGTGCACATTGCATTCGTGTCCGCGATCTCGTCGATGCTTCTTCCTCGCGTCCGTGTGCACCGGTATACCAGTATGGAGCCGCGCGCGGCATCGAACAAGGCCAACAAAACGCGGTCGCGTTTATCCGACAAACACCCATCGAGATATCTGGCCAGTATGTAATCACCGCCGCGGATAGCATCGCGAGTAGCTTCGAACCAGCCCGAGAGTTATCTCCAGAAACAAAAGCAACGTTTCCCTCTGCGTTGTTCGTAGTTCGTACCATCCGGCCAGCCAAATCGCTCTAATCCCGCTTCCCCACCTGCTAAACGAGCCGTTTTTTCGAACGATCCTCTCGAGAACGCAGCGCGCGATGCTGCGATTCACTTCGGACTCTGCACCGGTAGACGAAATTATCACACGCCTCGAAAATCGTCGAGATAACGAATCAGAATTCAACTTGGGAAAAATTACAAGAGACTGCGCATCGTTATGCAAAATAAAAATTGTGCACGTCGATCGCGAGGAACAGGAGCTGCGTAGACATTCAGTTCTTTTTTTAATAATACCCTTTGCGCTCGGAGCTGTTTCAACTGAAAAATTAAACATTTCTTCCGACCTAGAATAATTCCATTCTACAGAGTCACGTTCTTCGAGTCACGAAGCGTGATCAGCTTGGATTACTCTGTTGCTAGCGGTTCGATCGGAAAATTTTTTAGCTAAAATAACATGGTTCAAGGAAAGCTTTAAGCCGATTGCACTTGCTGTTTTTTCGTCGTCGATGTTTAGTTACTTGAATAGATACGAACTTTTTGTTTCTTATAACATAAATTGCAGAGCAAGGGGTTGAAATCAAAGTTCACTGACCAGTTTCCCCATCAGCTGGCCGATTAGGATCACCGAGCGGGTAATTCGCAAACGATTACCGCGGATTAGATATCAATCGTTGAACAGTGTCCGTTTGCTCGGTGTTTCTCTCCGGGGGAAAGAGTCCGCGTTAATGGACGTTCGTTAGGGCTGACCCAGTGAGGTCCGTCGAAGCCAGGAATTCGCTCGGATTCGAGTGATATTTAAATAGAAATTACGTTTCTAGCGCTCGGATATTCGACAGGGAGGCGCACAGGGTAGCGGAACAGCAGGAACAGCAAGAACAGGAGAAAGAGGGAGCTCTCCGGAGCAAATTACAATCGCGGAGAAAATGAAGGGGAATTCACGAATCGCTTTCTAAACACCGGCCAACGAGGAGAGATCGTATCGTTGAGCCGAAATCAAACAAACACTCGACGAAGAACCCGGCCGTTCGTCGAACGCACCCCCGACCGATTCGATCAACCATTTCGTTGCACCACTGGATCCGTGCATGCTGCTTCCCGCTGCAAAATGATCGATAGCCACCGCTGCCCGGCTTCAAACTGTGGCAATTTTTTTCTCCAGCCGCTATTCGATGAAACTCTTGGGAACTTTTCGTATATTTTACACAAGTTAAAGGATACTTCGCCAGATAAAAATGTTCTGCTTTAAAACGGTTCGTGGTGGCGGGTCCGTGATAAACTGTTCCCCGAGGCTTCGTGAACGTAAATTGCGGGCAAACATATTCCCAAAAAGTTAATGAATAAGAATCGAAAAAGTACGCCGCGCCGCAAGAAGCGAGATCGATACATGACAACTCGATTGGGGTGCACACGAAGACTTTCGTTAGAGAATTGAATATTTCCAGAAATTCAAGAATGAGAATCGAAAGAGTAACTCGCAAAAAGTAGCGAGATTCATCCACGATTTGCTGGAGAATGATATTCCCAAAAAGTTAATGAATAAGAATCGAAAGAGTATGCCGCATGAAGCGGGATCGATACATGACAACTCGATTGGGGTGCGCACGAAGACTTTCGCTGAAGAATTGCATATTTCCAGAAATTCAAGAATAAGAATCGAAAGAGTACGCGACAAGAAGCGAGATCGATCCATGACGCCTCGATTGGGGTGTACACGAAGACTTTCGCTGGAGAACAGCACCGCCAGGATGTTTTGCGTTCCGCAACTACGCAACCGCAACTACGATTGCGACGTTATCGGTTATCGGAACGCAGCGGCCGCGGGTTTTTGCACGCGACCACGCGTACAGGTGACGTGCGCAGGTGTAAACACCTCGAGCAGGTGTTGGGGAGTCGCGTAACCCCGTTCGGCTCCTTAGCCGTGTTGTTTTCACCGTGACTCTGGATTTCCCTCTCGCCGGCAAATAGGCTGAAGAAACGGAAGAGATAGAGCGAGAAAACATTGCTCGCTGGAGCAAGAACATCTCCATCGGTTAGCGAATGTTTTTTGATCCGTGATCTCGTGGGCGAAAAAAAATTGCTCGCATGAGAAAAAGAATTTTCCGCCGACGTTACGCGTTGGTATTCCCAAGCGGTCGCCCGTCCCAATGTAGCTTAACCTCTTGCGCTGCGATTTATTTTACCGGTAGAATCTCTCCGACATTTTCCGATGATTATAAAAATTAGTAATTTTCAAGCCGCTGCTGAAAATCTTGCGACGCGCTGTACATCGCGGAGAACTGTTAGTCTGTAACTGTCTTTAGCTAATCTACGCCAGTCTGGAAGCAAACTGTTCCTCATTCCTCATTAAAAACTCATTGTTCTCCGACGAGCAGAAGCTGTTAGTTCTACAGCCAGTGAACGTGCTAATAACCACGTGGGAGCGAAACGTGCGTTCGGGGGTCAAGCAATAATGCGTATCGCTCGTTGTTCTTCCGAGACGCCGGCCTATCATCTTCTCCCGTTAGACTACGGAGTCGTAGTCTATTTACGGTTTCTCGGTTCGATGCCGAAAACGCATTTCATTAGCGCTCGTTCCTCGACATTTTTAAATAGAAAATGCTTCGGAGCGGATTCTGTAAAAATACGGGATGACATAATGCGCGTAATTCCACGCTGGTCTCGAGGTATAATCAACGGCAGTTTTTCTTGTTAACGGAGAAGATCGCGAGACAGCTTCACACAGGCAGATTTTCCGCAGCTTGGTGATTCGCGAACGGATACACGACACGAAAACAAGAAAAAATTGAAAAAAATGGAACGAGCACTGGCGCGCGCGCCGCTATCAGAATGCGAACATAGATTTTCTGGCTCGCACGGATTCCGCGAAGCGTTTCCGCGCCCGTAATTACGGACGAGCTCGGTAACGAGAGACCCTAATTAGCCTAATGAAATCCGCTAATGAAATACACTCGAGCCACGCCGGGGCTGGCACGATCGTGGTCGCAGAGCCGATCGCGACAACAGAGAGAGACATCTGCGGAGAATATTCGATATCCGCGGCCGTCGTCGCGGTTTCCTCTTTGAACCGCGGGCGGCTGGCTTGTCCAACGATCCACTTGCTCGACGACCGTGCAACCATCGCGGAAGCGGGCAGAATCCTTCGTTGCACCCACCGATTGTTTATCCGTTTGTATCTCCCGACGGTTTACTCGTTTATTTCCGTGCACAAACCGAATCCTAGCATTCCATAACCTTTTCCGCCGTTAATGTTAATCCCCTCCAGGACGAAGTCTAATCTTCCTGTAAACTTATCAGCAAATTGCTTAACATTCACAATCTCCATGAGAAATGTGAAATCGACACTTTAAGATTTAGCGTGGACAAACTCTGGAATTTCTTTCGTTTTAATATTCATTTTTTCCGATGCTGTAGACCAGGCATGCCAAACAGGCGGCCCGTTGACAAGTAGTTTGCGGCCCGACCAAAAACTTTGAAACTGTTGATGACAATTTGTAGGTTTTACACTCCAAATTCACCCATTTGCACGTCAATTTCACCTTTCTGTAAATCAATTTCACCCTTTTGCAAATCAATTTCACCCATTAAGAATATTTAAAAATAATTATTTATTTATTTCGATTAAATTATATATTTAGGGAAGACTCAATACTCAATACGCTTCGATAAATATGTATTTTCATCTCCAAAATTGATTAATAAAAAAAAATAATAAAAAAATAATTAAAAAAAATGTTTTTCCATTTTATTTCGAGTCTGCTTTTTTCTATTGCGGCCCTCGAATTAACCTATAATACTTAATGAGGCCCTTGGTGGTGAAAGAGTTTGACATGCCTGCTGTAGACATTTGAAAGTACAGAAAAAAAATTAGTCGTCAACATGTCACACTTTGTGCAACTTTTATCACAATACGAGTATATGTTTGGATAAAGAAACTTGCCTAATCAATTTCCATGTAAGCAACTTCATAATTTCAATAATTGCAATCGTATTATAGTTTAGTGTTACCCCCTACCAAGACGATATTTTTATGTTCCTGTGACGTAATCAAAAAATTGATTAACATTGCCAAACTGTAGACCTTGTTACATAGTATTTCTAACAGAAATATGAAGTTGACGAAGAAATATTTTAACATATTTCAATATTTAAAGTGGACAAACTCAGGAATTTCTTTCCTTTTAATATTCGTTTTCCCATGCTGTACACATCTGAAAGAAGAGGACGGAGGGCTAAAGACAACTTTGAGTGGTGTTTAGCTTCCAAGAAAAGCAACAAAATGAAAATCGGGTTTTCGCCCGTTAGATCCCCGGCCATTTTGGATGCGCACGCTTGGTAAATTGGGCCAACCGCGCGATAATAAATCACGTCGAACGCGTATCAAAGATCTTATCCGACGTGCATTCGCTCGTTTCCCTCTCGCGTTCCGATGATAGATTGCCGGACCGTGGTCGCTCAGGGAACAAAAAAAAGACGAACACCCGGTGCATTATCATTTAGGCCGATCGACCGGCTCGTCACGGAACCATGGCTACTAGCCGGCGCACTGAAATATTCTCTTGTTAAACGCAACGATTTCGAGGGACGTCGCGCGAATCCTCTACTCGAGAGTCCCATCCATCGTCCGTAACGATGGCTTCTGGTTGCGGGTTAAGCTTGAACAACAACCTGCCAGTTCCCAGGGAACTTGGCTAACACCCATTCCAGAGGAATGATCGTTGAACGACAAGTATTCCAGGATCGTCAGAGTACGCTTGTCTCCGATATATGTAAACAGTCGCTGCAGCGCCATTTTCTTGCGAATGGAAAATACAAAAATAGGGTTGCATACCTTGAGACACGTACGGTGCAAGGATAGTAACAGATTTTCTGCCTACTCATTCGATTTCTTAGAAAAAATAGAAGGAGCTCTGAGTTTTTAGGTTTGAAGCAACTCTGTTGAACGACAAATATTTCAGGATCGTCAGAGTACTCGTCTCCGATATAAACGGAAATTAGGGTTGTGTACCTCGAGACACGTACGATGCAAGGATCGCAACAAATTTTCCCTCGATTCATTGGATTTCTCCGGAAAAATCCTAATTAGGAGCTCTGATTTTTCAGATTCTAAGCAACACTTTTGAACGACGAATATTTCAGTATCGTCAGAGTACCCGTCTCCGACATAAACAGTCGCTGCAGCGCCGTTATCTTGCGAGTGGAAAATATGAAAATAATATTGTGCATCACGAGACACGAACAATACAAGGATCGTAACAAATTTTTCCTCGATTCATTGGATTTCTTCGAAAAAATTAGGAGCTCTGATTTTTCAGATTCTAAGCAACACTTTTGAACGACAAGTATTTCAGGGTCGTCAGAGTGCAAAATAGTATTGTGTACCTCGAGACACGTACAGTGCGACAATTGTAACAGATTTTCTATCAACTCATTGGATTACTTCGAAAAAATTAGAAAGAGCTCCGATTTTTCAGGCTCTAAGCAGCAATGTTGACCATACAAGGAAAGCTTGTTTGTTCGAAACGAACTTTGGTATGTATGCCGGAGTTCGCACGTTCCAAAAAATGAGGACACCGCGAAGCGAGCTTAAAAGGTGGTGTTCGCTCGTTAGGGACACTGTTTGAACACGGAGCAAGATTCAAAAGAGGCGCGCGCCGCGCGCGGAAGCGAAAGTCGGAAGTCGGAAGGCGTATCGCGGGACATCGGAGGAGCGTCCCTTTGTTTTCCACGGGATCGATGCGATACGTGTCGCGCCCGTTTCACATCGCGAAGAAGAGCCGCAGCTATTAATACGGAAAACCAATTGAAGCGCTCCGTGGTTCGCGCAAAATAACCGGGCTCGGTTCGCGGAAGCGGTTCAATGGGATCTTCGGTTCTCGAAACTCGACAATGGGAAAAGCGGATGAGGGAAACTGGGCCAGCGACGATGGTAACGACGGTTTCACCGAACGACTGTCGTTCCCTACGGGTTCCGCGATTTACAGGATTATCAGTTTGGTCTACCGGTGCGCGAATATTTAACTGATGGCGACCTCTAACGAAAAGAATGTGGTTTCATTAGCTGATTTTAGCTTTCCAGTTCCGGTCGCGCCGATTGCTGGGACGTTGGAGGATTTTGATCGTGGTAACCAGTTTTGTGCGAGTTTTGTGCGAGTAATTATGAATGTGGTCGAAATCACATATAACTTGTTTTGAGACATCTAAAGGACAAGAATATTAACACTAAATGAATTCTACATAATGTTGAAATAACAAGCACTATCTAACGGTTCATTTTTGACAATATCGTAAAAATTACATTGATTTAATCTGGTTTAAAATAATGTGATGTGAAGCAACTGATAAACTCGTTTTTTAAAAGAGTTGACACATGAAACTGCGAACGACCCTCTTCATATATTGTAGTGTACCTTTCTTTCACTTCTGCATTATTACTTATTCTGGTAAGCGTTTCGCTGACCATCCATGACCCATATCAGCAAACACGATCATCTCAGCTGCGATTACGATCGTCCAGGCATTCGGACTCGGAAAGTCATTTAGTTATCGAGTTGGACTTCCTCGACGGCACACGTGGCCTATGAAAAACCGCTCGCTCGGTCATTAACAAGAGCAATTAAGCGTCGTTAGTATCTATCCGTGCGTCGCGTCGTAGCTCGGCTACGTCTCGTTCGAGATGATCGTTTGGAGTGCACTGGGCGTCTATGCGACTCGTTTCGAAGCCTAGCAAGGTCCCAGCCATCGATATTTTCTCATATTCCGGTTTATCCAAGAGTGATTTATGGTTTGTTGTACGCTGGATGTGCGTTCATGACGGTTCAAAGTGCGTGCGCATTGTTGCACTTGAGGAAGATTGTGTTATCCAAAGCGGTAGCATTCCTGTCGCCTTCGTAATTGCGCTTTGTCAGCATCGTGGTACATAATGCTAGCGCAACGGGAGAGGTTTCGAGGTGGGAACAATTACGATACTAGTAACAATCTGTTTGTGTTGCACCTATTCGAGAGGCTACGAGAGAGAAACGCACTTCTATCACTTCTCGACGAAGCTCCAATAATTTTCCACATGTTGCACCGTGATAACGCTAGGCACCACGCATCTTTGGTGACACGTGAAAAATTATTGGAGCTAGATGAACCAGATTACCATTTATTTCAAAGTTTACAAAACTCTTTGAATGGTAAAACATTCACCAATGATTATGAGCTGAAATCACATATAACCGATCCTAATGGCCGAGCGATATTTTGCGATAATGAGTAGTACATACCAAAGTCTTTACTTTCAATTCTTAGCAACGCTACACGAGTACATAAAAATAATAAAACTGGTAAACTGCTGTTCATACATTCGAATAGGTCACACAATGTTTCATGTTACGCAAGATTCGAAAAATCGTGTTCTGGCCAACATTTCGCGTGGATCAACTGCGACGCGGTTGCAAGAACGTCGCGTAATCTTCCCTTACGCAAATAATTCATGAGAGAACGAAGAACAGATAAGCACCAGGGAGGAGTAATTGTGTGTCGTGAGAGAGCGAGCACGTTACTCGATAAATGGAATTCAGAGGACGAGATAAATCTCGGAACGAGACGATTTCTAAGGACTCGGAAACGTAGCTGCGTCTTTTTCGTTTTATTCGTTCCCACCATCGAGGCTCTCTTCTTAGAGCAAAGTATAAAATGCTTACTGTAGTCTTATTATCTGCAGGAATTGATATCTCGGCGATCTTGTTCCGTGCGCGGACCGTTCTCCACCGCGTTTAATACGTCCATTGTCCACCGAAATGCATTTACGTTGGAATTGCAAACAATGACTTCCGCGTCGCAATTGTATCAAGCAACGAATTCAATGAAACCGTCGCGTCGCGTCGCGTCGAAAGGAAATTTCCCCTCGTTGCGGTACTCTCTGTGACTGGAGGACTCTGAATTTTCCGCTTCCTGCCTGTTGCATCGGCCAAGCCGGTGCGCGATGGCATGAAAGTGCGCGATATAATGATAATAACGCGTCTTTATTATACGCTCGGCCCGTAAGCACTGCGCAAAGAAAGAGAAAGAGGATGAAGAAGAGACGGTGAACCTGTCCGTTCATTTATATACAATATACATACATAGATAAATAACGACTCAAGGCCATTTGCAAAGATGGACAACGCGATACCGACACAAACAGGTGCGCCGTGAAAAACGAAGGGAAAAGTTAACGCGGGTCGACTCGATTAAAACATCCCACGACTTCAAAATAGCTCGGTGAAACGAAACTAACAAGTTGAAATTGCTCGCAGTGGTTCTTCAAACTTCTCGCGTTCTACAAATCCGAGGAAAAGTTAATCTCGCGTTAACACGCTCCAATTTCACGGGGGTTCGTGCAACTTATTGCGTGGACGACCGCAAACGAGTCCGATCGAGATAGGAATCTCGGTTCCGTTTGACCGTAGACGAGAGGAGGGCTTGTCGAGCGGAGGAAGCGCAATTAAAAAGAATTAACTCCATATGGGAGGCATTTTTCACGACGGATTCTCACAATCGAGGAACGCGGCCGCCGCCTGTCGCTTCCGTTTCAAAAATCTCGACTGTTCCTACTGCGAAACTACCCATTGTTTCTTGAAAATAAAAATTTGTCACATATTAAGTCTGGTAAACATCGATTACGGAGGAGTACAATTTTATTTCAGTTGCACAGAGGTAAATACAGTAAATCTTCGATAGGTGCAACAATTTCTATACGATAGATGCGACCAAGAATATCCCCCCCAACTTAGTATAGGGTAAACAACGGTGCTAAGCGGGAAATTGTTGTATTGTACTAATGCTATTCCATACCTGAGAAGATACGTCAAGTATCATAGAACCCTAATTTTCTTTGTAGATAATGGGTTTGGAGATAAAAAATAGCTGCCCTATACGATAGATGCGACCAAATCCCCCCGAGGCTGTCGCGTCTATAGAGGATTTACTGTATCGTTGTTCGAAATAATTAAAAGAAATCCCCGTTATTCAATCGAGCTCAAGCTTTGCACAGATTTTTTTTTAATTATTATATTTGGAACATTGCGGAAATGCAGTAAAAGAAATTTTGACTTTCTAACAAGAGTAAATAAGAGTGACCACCCTGGTGAACAAGTAGATTTGATTCGATCGTGCGGCCGACTCGATGTCACGGGGCAAGGGAGAACAGGAATCACGGGCAGATTCACCTATGGCGTGTTGTTTTCGTTGATTCCTCCTCTCGGGCAGCCGACAGGCGATGTTACGTGTGCACGCGCCACTCGTCGGTTTATTGCGTTAGACAGGAAACCGAGAAGAGAGTTAGTTCTACCGGGTCGACCTGGTTTAGGCGTGCCCTACAGATGCCTCGTGTATAGTGTATAGATCCAGAGAGAAAGAGAGGAGAGACACCGATGAACGAGCCGCTTTCAAATGTCACGGGCCCCGGAGAACGGATACCACGCGGACACCATTGCAAACTCCGTGCGAATCGCGACTCGATTCGGCTTTTCGCTTTTGACGAGCTCCTGTATGTCGGGGACGTTGCGCCGCCATGGAGAAACTTGTTACACAAATCGATTGTACTCTCTCCGAGCGGCGCATTTTATCTACCGAGTTCCCAAATTAACAGTGGTTTGCGGTATCGAGAAATATTCGTGAATCATTCAGACATCGGATGCTACCAGAGTTGGTCTAAGTTTAGAGAGCGTGATAAAAAAAATTGTTTAAAAAGACTATCTATGTGTATCTGTTGTGGCAGTAAGTCTACAATCTTTTTAAATAATCATTTGTACATTTATTGCCATATAAAATACGTGCAGTCTTCGACAAACTAATAAGACACCTAGCATATTTTTAAATTTCTTATATTTAAAGGTGGAAAGTGTACACTCCATTATATCCTGAATACTACATACTCTGCATACTATCTCCAAAGTAAACACGCAAAATCTTAGGATTGTATCGCATACCATAGCAAAATTAGAGAAAGATACAGTCGGTGTACAAAGTATTCGTACACCTTTTAAAAACGAATAAATTCTTCAAAATTTGACTCAGCAGCTTGAGATTTTTTGAGACGTTAAAAGGGTTAGTTTACTAGCTAATGTGTAAATAATTCTTTTTGTAATTGTTATTGGTCGCAATTACGAAAGGAATAGTAGAGACCACGATTTTTTAATTTTTTATCTGTGCCAGTTATCCTGTGCCACAGGAGACTTCTTGTGAGGCACGGATACTACAAGGCGTCTCTGTCTGAATGTACAGTAGTAGGTTCTCATTAATTTTACCTGAAATCTCTACTTTAACCCTGTGCACTCGAATGGTGACACTGAGGTTCCAGTAAAAATTGCCATACTATTATTCAAAACAGCTTTAACATTATTAAATTAATTTGTATTCTATAGATTGTAAAAAGCTCAATTGTTTTATGAGAAAACAGGTTCAATCCGATGTACATAATGCAAAAAAGATTACATAGAAGAAAACGATCTGGGTTGAAAGAAATGTCTTGATTTTGGAGTTAAAATTGCTTCGAGTCCAAAGGGCTAATTGCACACTGATTCGATCAGGGCCGGGGCTCAAAGTTTGAACTTGAATCTACGAACTTGTTAAAATATAAAAATGAAGAGGACAGGAAAGAAGGGTCGGATGGACGCAGCTCGGTGGCCGTTCAAATATTTGCGTACACGTGGCCGTTCGTGGAACGTCGGAAGGCGAAGGCGGTGATCGAAGGGCAGGAAAGCGACGGGGCGGAACGATTAAGGGCGATCGCGTGCCCGGCTGTTCTGAAAAATTGATCGCAGCACGGCCCACGGACAGGTAGGCAGGACCTAGAGCCGGTTAGAAGTCCACAAGTCCGCAAGTCCGGTGGCGCACGACGTTCTGGAATGTTGCTAATGACCGTCGCGACGTAGGTGTTACCTGCGACGCTCGATTCGGCTCGGTTCTGTTCTGTCGGTCTTGTTGTTCGCTGAACACCAAGGAAACTCCCGTTGCTAGGCGAAAACGAGACTGGAAAAACGCGTGGGTGCGGGAATTCCGGCGCTCAGAACAGCGCACGATCATCGGAGGTCAGTGAACCCGAGAAACCCCGCGCTACGCGAATGGGCAAATTAGTTTTCCGAGGGAAGTTTCGGGAGCGGACGACGATGCCGTGCCTAATCACGTAACCGTGATTCCGCAAAGTTCCGGGTACCGTAACGGGGGCTATCATTGTACGCGGAGACTATTTTCGGGCTGCTAAGCACGCGTAGCATTAGGCGGATCGCTCGAAACAATTACAGGATGCGAACGTAAGATATCTCAATTGTAATTCCAATTGTGCGCTATGTAGGGTTAAAGGTCGATTTATACCATCCGCACAGACGCGGAATGTGTACGTTCAGGACAAACGTTCTTTAATTGCACGTCGAGATGTATCTCATACATGAGGAACAAAATGAATCTATTATTCCAAAGAAGGAACGATCGGTTCAATTTCAGTTTGTGTATAAAACTCGTTGTGTGACCGTTTGTGCGATTGTCCCTCAATTTTCTGGCCCGAGTGAGCCTCACTTGACGAGCTCTTTTCAAACTGTAAATACGTGTTTCGCTTGTGCCATTCTCGCTCCTGAATAAACTTCGTTGATTCGTTTATGTAAAGTGCCGGTTTTGTGGTTTGTAGTCCATAACACTGTCCAACAGCCAAAAAGTATTTCGATTCCCACTATGCGATTCTGGTAGAGTTTTCCGCGCTGATTCCGAATCTGGTTTTAATTTTTTTCCTATACGTCCAGTTTTTGAGAAAATGGAGTTTGAAAAAAAGACATATTTTTCAACTTTAAACAAATATTGCGACGTTATTATAAAAGATATTGAATTGTTCTTTACAGCAAAAGATTCTATAGACTTTCCCGAATACAGTGATATCCAATATTAATACATTATGAGTGTTTAAACGTGTTTAAACAATGATTAAAGACGGAGATGCACCACTTTTGCACCAATTTTTGCGGATATTTTCGAATTTATCTGAAAAAATAAGGGTCCAGCGAAAAATTGAACTATACCACGCGAAAGAGCAGACTTTTATCTTGAGAAACCCCCCTGTGAAGTTTGCATGTTCAGCGTTTTTTTCGAACCAGAAAGCTAAATATCTTCGCGCGACATGAATTTCCGCCAGTGGCGCTCGGGACGGGATATGGCGCAGCGACGAGATACGGAGCGGCGAACGACCGTTCTGGTGGTGAGCGCCACTGGTGACAACTCATGTCGGGTGAAGATATTTTGCTTTCTGGTTCGAAGAAAACGTCGACCATGCAAACTTCACAGGGGGGTTTCTCAAGATAAAAGTCTGCTCTTTCGCGTGGTATAGTTCAATTTTTCGCTGGACCCTTATTTTTTCAGATAAATTCGAAAATATCCGCAAAATTGGTGCAAAAGTGGTGCATCTCCGTCTTTAATGATCGTTTAAACATGTTTAAACAATCATAATGTATTAATATTGGATATCACCGTATTCGGGAAAGTCTACAGAATCTTTTGCTGTAAAGAACAATTCAATATCTTTTATAATAACATCGCAATATTTGTTTAAAGTTGAAAAATATGTCTTTTTTTCAAACTCCATTTTCTCAAAAACTGGACGTATAGGAAAAAAATTAAAACCAGATTCGGAATCAGCGCGGAAAACTCTATAAGAATCGCATAGTGGGAATCGAAATACTTTTAAAAAGTTGAAATTTGTTGGACAGTGTAATCTGATAATGCATTTCAATGTAAGTGTTAATCTTCTTCTTTATCTTTAGTCTTATCTGCATTTTCAACTTCCTCAAGAAATGTAAATATCATCGATAAATAAATAAATACATAAATAAATGTAGTCTCACATTTCGGACGCGAATGATATCATCGTAGGTTTCATCCCATCAGACTCGCAGTGCCGAGCAACGTTCGAAAGTTTCGGCTGTTTGCTACGAGTAATCGATGCGTCGGTTTCGAACGAGCAGGCAAGACAAATACCAAAATTTAAGCTAACAAACACAAGGAAAACGCGTCGGCGCACAACGGTACGCCTATTACCGATCACCCACGCAGTCGGTGTACCCGCCGGCGAAAGAAAGTTAGTAGTCCAGGTGTATGGTAGCAGTAGCAGAAGCAGAAGCCGCGGTTGGCAATCGGCGAGAGGCTCTCGGTTCGTTACGAAATCGAGCGAACGAGCAAAGACGCGGAAAAGACGCTCGGTGCGTTCCGTATATAGCGAGGAAGAAGAAGAAGAAGAAGCAGCACAGCACAGCCTAACCTAACCGGTCGCTGAATGCCGTGCGCTCGCGAGCCCCAAGCAAAATAGAGCGTGCACGGTGTGCTCGGAGCGGTTTTATCCAGCATGGAGCCTAGCCGAGCCGATTCGACGATCTGCGAGAGGCAGAGCGTCGTATTCACACGTGCATGACCGGTGTACGAGGTATGGTGCATGGTGCATGGTGCACGGTGCACGGTGCACTGTGTACGGTGCACACAAGGCCCGACGTTCGTCTCCGCGGCCGCGGCGAGTTTTCTCCGATCGAAACTGGTTCGCGGATAAGGTCTTTAACCTTCCTAGCTTCGTCGCTCGATGTCGGGATCGGTCTAGGAAGAACGCCGCCGCAAAAACAAGGTAAACGACCAAGGTAACGAAGCCGTTCTTCCCCGACAAGCAGACGGAGAGCCCCCGTACTTTTGCCACGTTTGTCGTCGGTCGTCATCGGTGTCGTTACGGCTCGCCGTAAAACAATCGCAATTGCGCCTGACAGGCGACCAGCTCCTCCCACTCTTTGCTCCCGAGCCCGAAGAAACTAGGGCTGTTACTTTTCCGAAGCTTCGGCTCCTCGAGGATTCGAAGAAATGAAGGGAACACTTCGAAGTGTCCGAAGTTTCGAAGTCTTCAAATCGTATGACGATGTAACTTGATCGATCTTTTAGCTGTGGTGGCACATTTCTTTTCGAAATGTAGGAGTGTCTGTAATTGTATCAAATATAACTTGGCAGCGAAATTTCAAAGTTCAAAGCTTCGAAACAATCGGGAATCGGGAATCCGAAGCTCCGATCACGTCACCAGGTCGGCTGGCGCTCCGCGAGGAAAACAAATCTCCTAATGAAATGATAAAGACCGTAATTAAAATGTTCGATTAAACGAAACGTACCTTGTGTACGAAATATTCAAAGAATTCGGTGGAAGAAAGTCAGGAATGGCGGTAGCGAACGTGTTAACGACAGAATGGGAGAGGAACGAATTGCAAAACTAGACCCGCGTAGAGATCAATTAAGGAACGGGAAATATGTACCAGAGCTAGGTAGAATAACTTTGACGGTTTGAGGGTCTGCTTTTGAATCTTGTTCCCGAAGAACCTCGGGAGCGAGGACCGAGAAAACCGGGATCTAGATCTACGTTTTGCTTTTAAACTCTGTCAGGGTCTGCCTCGGCCAGCTGACACCTTTGTTCAGCTCGAGTACGATTTAATCAGCGTTTCGCCGGAATGTATTTAGCGGCTCGCTCCGATCGAGAGACAAAGGAGTCTTTCTTCGAGCTTCCACTTCTGTTCGATTGCAAGAAAACTGCCGGCGTTTACTCTGTAACGACGCATAACGGAGCAACGTGGGTTTTCCCGTACGTTCGCGTCGAAAGTGGCACGCGCTTCTGTCGCCGATTGTTCGGATCGGCGAGCGGCTTTTTCCGCGAAACACGGAAGCGCCGATGATACCGTGAAATCAGGAGAACAATGGGGCAGAGTGTACGTACGACGAGCTAACTCGAGTCCGATCGCTCGGGGGAATTTAACCAGTTAAAAGTTAAATAAATGAGAAGCCGAGAGGCGCAGGGGTCACCAGCCTAGAACGATTCCGCCGCGCCGGTGCCGGTGCCGCAATCGGAGAAAGTTTCCAACGATAAGTCAGCCGCGCCGGAAACGGCGATCACCGATGCCCGGTTTCGAGAGATCGCGGGTTTCACTGACGGAAGCCTCGGCGACACGCTGGTCCAGCGTATCTCGTGGCGTTCCTGATCACGATCCAGGTGAAATCGGTGCTAAACGTTACGACACGTCCCGTTTGCCAATCCATCAGCTGGCTCCTTTCGAACCGATCCTACACGTTTACTGCGCTTTCGATGCTGTAACGCTCTACATACAAAAATCATCAACACGATCCCCTCCGAATTCCTCGAAAATCCTCCGACGTCCCAACAAAGCATATTTATGAAACTGCAAGTGCAATATGATTGAGTAAGAACAGATCAAATAGCAGAAGAGATGCTCGCAATTCCTCGAAAGTATACTGAACCTTTGCATTATAGGCGTTAGCAGACAACGCTACCCAATGATAAAAAAAAATAGGAAAATTGTGGGCAGGCATCTCATCAGTAAGACAACCACCTATTTTCCTCGAGTGGGGTCAACGTGGTTCCAAGAGAGAGGGTCACACATTTGGCGAGTCGCTAAAAGTGTGGTCTGCGAGATATTTATGACACGTCACAATTGCCATTCAGGTGATACAAGCCAGAACCCAACAAGAGCACGTATTTTCAAGATAAAAAGGTCGTACCGTATATATATGTTCCAGAAACTGTCTTTTGTATGGAGAATATCGCAAGTTCCTTTTAAAGCCTTGCTATTACATGAAAATTCACCACTTTTAATTAGATTTGTTCGAACTTTACGCGAAACATATCACAGATAGCATTCCTAGAAAATTTTTGGAAATTTTCCATTCGTTTACTTTTTATTTCCATTTTTATCGGCATTCACAGAGATCCCACCTTTACTGTGCTTTCGATAAGCCGCTGGAGAAGATAAACAAAGCTGTCGGTCACAGCCGAAGGATACTAATGGTTCAACGGGGGACTCGGGTCCTGTTCTAAGCGCGACCGGAAATTAAGAAATCCTTCTTTCGAGGATGCCACGGAGGTAATGGCGGAGATAAATCCTAGAGCTTCAGTGTGGGCGGCGGTATTTACGACGAGATGTACCTGCAGCGGTGCAAGACGCGCAAACCGGTCCTAAGAAAACGCTAAGCGAGCCCAACGAGCGACTCGGAAAAGCAAAGAAAGCCTCTAGGATTCTGGGAAACTGGTCTCGGCGCGGCGCACGCAACGCACATTAGGTGGTCCACAATTTATCGCTCTTTTCGGATTAGGAATAAAGGCGCGGAACTAACCGCGAGGAAACCCAATCGGCCCTTTGTAAACAATTCCCGGTACTGCTGGAATCTTTTTAATGGTCGAACTTCCCCGCTTGTTGATACAGTTTTCCGAATTCATGTGGTGGAATTATTGAGTCTTTGTGCTCAGAAATTTTTTGAAACATGGATCAAAAGTCTATAAAAGGGTCTATAAAAATGGGTCTACAATAGACTGGATCTAGAAAACATTTTTTTCGAAATCGAAAACGCTTCTCACGGGATATGTAACGAGATATTCAGGGAAATTCAGGGAAAACATCGATATTTTTAAGAATATGAAAAATTATGATTAACCCTTTAACTACAGCCGTCGTCAATAAGCGATCTGATGAATTATACCGGGAACGGGGGTCGCTTATTGACTTTTATTTATTTTATCGAGATTGCGTCGATGAAACAAGTGCGTAGAGTGTTTATATTTCGTTCGTTGCGTATCAGACGCATAATAAACACCGCTTTGTATGCCGAATGTATTTGTTTACATTGCATTCCTCTCAGCATCTGTACAACTTTTCTGTTTTTTTTTGTTTTGCGTTTATAGACAGACACATTTGTGAATATATACCAGTAGCTAAAGGGTTAAGAATATGAAGAATTATGAATTAACACATATTTTATGCGTATGGCCGTACTCGTGAAATATGTGTTCAATCGTGTTTCATCAAACTTTCTCGCTGCCCTTACGCAGTCGAAAACAGAATATGTACTTCGGGTTTGATGAAATCATGCCGACTTGAAGAGATTGTCGCAATGTCTAAAAAGATCGGTAGTCTTTCCTGCGCCTATTCACGCTTTCTGCTTGGAAACGTACACTTTCGAGTGTCGATTAGACTATCAATCCGTTTGCAGGCTTTTGTTCGTCGCACCCGCTTTGAAATTTTCATTTTGCCTCGCTTCAACGGAAAACTTCAATTCCACAGAAACTTCAATGACGGTGAAGGCTCATAGTCGGCGAAGGTTCGTGTCCTTTCAGTCGCGATTCAGATCGCGGCGGTATTCTTCTATTGACAGGAGTTATATTAGGTTTACCGCACAGTCTGCAAGATAGGTCTCTCTCGGCACACTGTTTGGCGGAAGAGTTGTCGTTGGTTGCGAGATAACGTTGGTTTTTTCGTTTCCAGTTATACGTCTCTGGTTTCTTTGGGATTGGGAGAGTCTACCAAGAGTTGATCCCGAACGAGAGAAAGAGACGGAGAGGTTTTATCGCGAAGTTGGAATAAATTCGGAGCGGACAAAGGGTCTACCGATTTCTTTATTGCGAAGAGTCTCTTCTACTGCAATAATGCAGCGACGGTTTCGTCCGGAATGAAAGAAAACGCTGAACTCTCTGTAAACCGGCGACAAAAGGAAGCCCCGCTGTGGAAACGCGAGCTAACGAGGCGCCCACGGGCCGCGCTGCGCCGAATGGAAACCGATATCGAAACAAGTTGCCTTCTCGTCGAAAACGAGAGGCGTTGGCCAGTTATCGAACTGCTAATGGGATTCGAAGCAGCCGTCCCGTCGCGCCGCCCCCCGTTATCGACCATCTATTTTCAGGGATTTCTTCATCTTCCATCGATCGAGTTCAAAGAACGCGCGCACATCTAAAACGGGATCCTTGATCGAACAGCACCGCCTCGAGCGCGTTATTTTCAAATCAGCTTTGCCGGAGATCAAACGAGCAAGATCCCGAAAGATCGGACCCGCAGGCGTGGTCCACTCATTTTCTAAATGCTTACACGGATCGTGAACACGCTCCGATTAGGTTCAATAACGCCGCCTCACATCCGGAATTCTTCTCTCGGATTTTCTACACTGTTGCTCTCAATTGTTATGGAACGAAAAAATTCTATAGCAGAAACGATTGTGCATCGAAGTACGGCTACGTAAAATTTTGGGAAAACGCGTTTTATGACAAAAATGTAACAGGTTCGAACGGTCCGGGTCGGCAGAGCGTTTAACCCCTTGCTGTAACATTTTCTTTACAGTTAAACAGTTACGATTAAAACATCTTTTTTCCCAAGAATGAAGTAGAAGAGAAAAGACAATATATATTTTTGTATTACTCATTTTCTTCAAGTGACAAATATGACTATTCATTCTCTTTAAGTGTAAGTTTTTTGCGAGGTTAATATCAGAAAAATATATTTAAAACACACGCTTATATTAAAATGCACTAAAAAGGAGAAAATTATTTTTTTAGGCATTAGTGACTATAAATAAAAGCGTGGAGCGCTAAACTATATTGGCGTAATCTTCGTAGGCGCTCCACGCTTTTATTTATGTAGTCACTAATGCCTAAAAAAATTATTTTCTCCTTTTCAGTGCATTTTAATATAAGCGTGGTTTTTAAAAAGTTCTTCTTAATATATTTTTATTTTCTACTTTTTAGTCTTTTTTTAAATGGAACGCAAGATATAGTAATACTGGTATGAAACAGTGCTGGGATATTGCACGGTTTTTTCGCGCATGCGCGACCAAATACAAGAACGTATGTATTGCGTCCTAAGTTTGTGGGAAATGTAGTCGGGAACTATTACCGGTAGGAAAGTACCGGAAGAGTTCAGAAGTTTATATATTACGTATTATATGTACATACACATTAAATTTTAATGTAACATACGCATGTTAAACATCCATATTTAAAAATCGAAAAAACAAAATTTTGCGAAATTATGCGGGGTGACCAAGGTACCCCATTTTAGCATCACTTTGTACTTTACTGATGCTAAAATCGTCGCGCATGCGCGAAGAAACCGTGCAATATCCCAACACTCTGGTATGAAATAGTAAGATATAGAAACGCAAGGTATGGAAATACGCGAGATAGAATGAGGGGATGACTCCGAGTGACGACGTCTGTTGATGGAGTCCGAAATTGTCCGAAATGGAACTGAATGAACGGACCACACTGACACGAGCTCCTTCGGTGCGAAGTGGGTCAGTGGAGTGGAGATGAGTCGGAGTGGGAAGTCGGAGTGGGAAGTCGTAGTGGAGTAGGGAGCGCTGGCGCGCGGAGTGGGGATCGCTGAACGCGATGACGTACTACCGCGTGTCGTGCGACGAAGTTTGACGGTTAATATTAAAAATTTTTTTTCTCCTAGACGCACAATTTTTTAAAAATTTGTTTTTTAATATTGCTTTGTCATCCAGTTCTGAGCTATGTTTAAAGTTTCAAGTCTCTAGCTCATCGGGAAGTGGTTTAAAATTCGATTACAAGATTTCACGCATACAACAACAACCACAACAACGACAACCCGGCAAGCTAATATAAGCGTGGTAATAAAATGTTTAATAACGAGGAAGGTGATAGATCTTGGGTTCAGACCAACCTCGTAAATACATACAACAGAAGTTCAGTTTTTCCACGATGATGTTACGAAAGTCGGCGAAAGAATGCGCGCGTCGTATTATGCTCGGTCGAAGAGCGTTACCGATAATGATCGTTATTGTGCATGAGAATTTCTCACTTGCTCCGGCGTGCTTCGCAATAACCGCCAATAACGCAACAACAATGTGGATGCATAACGAGCTGGCGTTGCATGCGCAAGGGAAACCGTAAACATTGTTAGACTGACGAAACGGTGATGCTCTCTTGAGAAAGACCCGGAGGAAATCTGCCGTTCGTTGACAATTTACAAACGGAAACAACAAAAATGGCGGCCAATCAAAGCCCCTGCAACACGATTTAGTACAGTCAACCCTCCTGTGACGCGATTAATTCGAACCGTGTTACATATATGGAAACCGCGTTATAGAAAACTCAGAATCACTACAAATCAGGTCAAATTAAATTCGATTTGATGAAGATGAAATCATCATTTTTACTCCGCGTTATAGAAAGACAATCTAATCGTTACCTAACCCTTATGTAGCCAATCAAAATCCATAGATTATTTAAAACCCTTTGTATTTAACACTAAACCCACCACTGCCGATCAAATGACCGATTTCATATTTTTCATTTTACAATTATCGAAATTACGCGGTTGTTTACATGGAAATTGATTCGATAAATTTTTTATCCAGCCACATGTTGGGATAAAAATTGCAGAAAATGTAAATAAATAGAGCCTTGTCATTTTTATAAGCTAAAACATTTTTAAATTCTCAGTTTAAGACTATAAATTGGCATATTGGCGAGCAAAGAATGGACATTCAGAGAAATTTGGTAATATTTGTAGAAGAACATTAACAAGGTGTTGAAAGAAATGCAGTAAATGGGTTAATCAAATAAATAATATGAATTTCAGGAATACCGCTCGACAGAATGTGTTTTGAAGCGTAAGGAATTAAAAAAGGAAAATTGCCTAGCATCGAAAAGACGTTCGGGCGCTGAAATCCGTGAGGATATTCGGACAAACAACAGGCCGCGAGAAAAAGGGCGAGGAAAGGAATGTCGAGGTTACACCGATTCGGTTAGGTTAGTCGGAAAATCCACAAGTGGTCGAGAAACCTGCTAGCTCACGCTCGGACTGGCTTTTCGTAGTGGTTTCTTTAAGAAACCGAGGGTCCTAATGCGATGCAAACGATGCCACCGAAAAGTTGACCTGATCTTTCGTACCCGCTGCGTGACAACCGAGCGTAACAGGTACGCTGCACATGTTCGTGCGAACGGTTCCATGGATCTATGCTTACATATACAGAGTGTCGCGGATTGTTTCGATTTAACGGGGTCAACAGATTTTACAAACGGAAATACAGTGTAGAAAACTGGAAATAATCCTTAAAACTGGAAATACCACCTGCTAACTATTCAAGATATTCAAATCGACTGGAGCAGTTCGTTTGATTTTCAAGTTCAAACATATCTGAAAGTCATCAATAGACTGCGGATTTTATGCGTTTATGAAAAAAATGTTTTAAACAGTAAAAACATTAAAAAAGAATTTAAAAGTATCAATACATTATTTTTGTCCTGTTAAAACAGTATTAAAGGAAGTAACCAATTTTTGTTTGGCTCCAGAAGAAAATTTTGATTTTGCATAAAGATCCGAAGTCTAGTCATCAAGATAAAGAAAACACGTTTCATTCAAATTTACCCGCGCGAATTAAATGGGTGTGTGTATGTTTGTGTGAACACAGTCTACATTTGAAAATTCATTTTTACTGTAAATATTGAGAGTTCCGGAGTTGGTTATGTCTTACGAAACGTACAGAGATCGCTTCGTGTACAGGTTTAGCGACAAATTAACTCTTCTACAAATCAAATTCATTTTCTGCAAATTTGTTTTCTTAAAGTTTGATTGCATCTATATATTATAGTAAAGCTTCACACAATTCGTGTTTTAAATTAACATAAAAAAGCATTTATTCATTGCTTCGCTTTGTATAGTAGATACATATTCATCTAATTATTCTGGCAAACCATAGGAGTGATATACATATACATACTTCACCTTTATCATAGGAGTGATAGTTGTGCAACAGATTCACTGAACAAATGTCCAAGAAAATTTCAGTTTTGAGGGTATTTCTTTAACCTTCAATTACTCGCACTCCACTTTCGACATAACTGGTTACATGGAACTTCGTCATTCCAACATGAATAAATTTTTATTCGACAAAATAAATATTTGCTAGTGTGGTCTCGACACCTTTGTTTATGTTTGAAACACTAAATTTAAAGTTTCCAGATTGTAAATACTATATGCGAGTAATTAAAAGTTAACGGGGTTTGTCAGTGGACAATATGGTGGTAAAAATAATAAACTTTGTTCTTGTCGGACCAACGGTGTTACTTCACTTTTGAGTAATCTATAAGTTGAATTTAATTTACAAGAAGGTGAGTTTGATTTGAAAAGGTTTAATTTGGAGCGCAAAACCTGTACAAGCAGATCACGGAAGAACGAAACTAAACACGAAATCGCGTTGCCATACTCTGGGAATTACGTCGATATGAAAAGCTAGTCATCGTTCCTCGATCTGCGGAACCCGGAGGCCAACAAGTGGCTGCGGATCCATCATCACGTGGAACACGAGTCCTCTCTCTTTCTCTCTCTCTCTCTCTCTCTCTCTCTCTCTCTCTCTCTCTCTCTCTTTGTACGCTTTGTGCGTAGAAACTTAGTTGGAGCTTACCTTGAAAGCGAGCTTTGAAAAGCTGTCCCGATTATGTTCGATGTTTTTCCGGTTCGTTCGCTCGTATTCGAGTTCCGTGGCAAAACGGGCCAACTGCACAAAGCGGACACACAATTCGTTGAAATGGTCTTAAAGAAAAGAAAAAAAGACACAAAATTTCAATGTTTCACAGAATTCAACACAACAGAAAACGAACCACCCAGCAACGTAGTTTCGCGACAACGGTCTGTACACGACAATGCAACTCTACGGTCCACGGCGAGAGAAAACAATGAACGCGAGCAAATGAGAAAACAAACATCCAACGCACGCTCGACGGTTAGCGAGCGAATGAGATTCTGTTTTCTGTCGTCGGATCTACCACCAGCCATCAACCAGGCCAATAACCTAGCAGCGTTCCCGCGAACATTCTAACGATCTTCCGACGCAATCGGGTCGGTAACATAGAGCTTTCGGTCTTTACCAACCCTCGATAATCTAAATCGCATTTATTAAAACACCGACGCACAGGAGCTGATCCAGGCTAAGGTTTTGAGTGGGGGCAGCACTATACCGGAGGCATCGAAATATCGAAAACCCGGGCGTGAGCACTCTCATATCCTCTCTGATAGTGTCTCGGCGGTGATATCACCAACGAGATACTGTTATGTTTACAGGACACTGATAAACCTTCCCTTTCTTCTGACCCCCATTGACCCTTTCCTTTTCTTGACTCTATACCTTGTCCTTGACCCCTTCATTCCGTTGACCCTACCTTTCCCTTCCCCAACCTCGTGTTCTTTTACCCTCATCCGTCCCTCGTGTCAATTTGACAGTTTTCCCAAAATAATTTATATTGTTCTGTTATTTGTAGGTAAAGTCCGAAACTTCGTGACTTTTATTTTTTTAATGCGAAACACGTAACTGAAAAACCTGAGATGTTGAATAAAAGAGCATCCAAAAATAACTGTTTACCTTGTTATTTCAACGATCTTTTACCACTGTGTTAATTTGACACCGAGGGACAGATTCAGCTCGTGAAATGAGGGAAAGTCTTTTCCCAATTCATGTATCCTATTCCATTGACCCTTCCGTAGTTTCTTTCACCGCTATTTCTCTAAGACGACAATAATGGCGGCAGTAAATGAAGACAGAATTTCTGTGCTTTGAAAAACTCTTATTCCACATTCTTCGCTAAGACATTAGCAGATTTGTATCAGCTACCGTTTAAAAAATATGAATTTGAGCGATATTCGATAAAACTAAAAAATTGAGAACACGGAATTGCAGTATACGATACTTAAAAGTTATTTGTATGAAAAGTCAGGTTTATTCAATCGCTCGAGCGATCAAATAATCATTATATATCATCGCATTCACTACAATTAAATCGCTCTAATAGTTAAAAAATTATTTAGACTTAATTTGAACGACATACGCGCGCGCGCGCGAATCTTTGAAATATAGATATATAATGACGTGTTCTGTGCATTTCTTTTTTTTTTCTTCACATTCTCAATGATATGACTCACAATGCGTGGTACGTTACTATGTATATAAGTAACATATGTATTAACGTGTAAACGTACATACTTTGTTTGTCAAATCACATACACATATGTAAAATTATAAGTTACGTTCTGAAACTACTCGATTCACACTCTTTGTCTTTGATTTTATTACTAATTCAGGACACCTTGTGATACCCCCAGCAATGAAAAAATATTGTAAATAATTCTCCTTTTATCTTATAGAAACGATCAGTGGAACAAGGTTCCGATAATGTATAAATTTTCATTGGTAAAGAAATTACAATGCAGCTATTATAAAAATAAAACTGTATACGTAACACCGTTGTATACGTATACATTCTTTAAATACGTAAAATATATTTCTATGTACTTTTAGTGCGTATATATGCGTCTACATCTAACTATGGCATGCGATGTTGTGTTTCAATAGCCGTTAATAAAAGAAAATGTGCGTAACTTTTGTCTTCCTTAAAAATTTATGGCCAGGATTTCCGTTACCATGTAGTTAGTAACTACTGTCAGGGAACACACACAGTCAATAGATAGATATAATTCCGTTCGTGATATGCGATAACAAACAACACATCCGCCTCGTGAAAACAATAAATTCAGGCACATTGAAAATATATTACATATTATTTGTTCAATACTTAAACTTAGGGTATCTAGACAATTTCAGCGACACCATACACGCTTTTATTATTTCGTTGCATGGTCGACAATAAAAATGCCTCATTCTCGTCATATCTCGTAAAACCTATGTAAAACAGTGATTGTATCTAAATTTAATAATACTTACTCGTCTAATTAAAAATTCTTCAACAAATTCCGATGCAACGACTCCCTTCGCGAAAAGCGCACTTCTGCCTCCCTCTTTGTCGGTCATGTTCCCTTAACTATAACGTTACATTTTTGGTCCATTGAATATTGCTATCTCTTCGGTTTCCAACTAGTCGTATATCAGCGACAACGAAGATCCGAAAGCATCTTCGATTTCGTAACAAACATAAAAATTTAAAAAAGCGTCTGAAGAGTCGCTAAGTACTGCGTAAGCGTCGCAGTAATCTCAAGGTCGTCGTGTGCTAGACAAATAGTAACAGTACTAGACACTATGTAAAAAAAACATTTTCCGACCTTCAGTCCTCTTTATCTTTGTCGCGTTTAAACATTCAACAAAGACGAAAGCTCGCGTTAAGCAAGCTCGTCCGTACACTGTTTCCTCTCCTCCTCGACCCGCTGCCGAGTGCGATTAAATGCTTCAGTTTTTAAGAAATCCACTGTTTTATACACCGTCGTGTTCGGCGGTGATTGAGCCGGCGGTAAACTCGAGGATGTGAAGCTCTCCGTCGCTTCTAGATCAAGATCCAAATATTGTAGAACGACGAGACGCCGGTTCGAGGCAGGAATGAACGTATTCTGATCCTGATAGTAATATATCTGAAAGATTAAAATCAACTGGTATTGATAAAACCGTTCCATCTAACAGATCCGATATATCTACAATATCAATGTACACCGCGTACCTCCTCTTTATCGTCGAAAGCGTTGTTATCTTCATCCGATGTTGACTGATGTCTGTTCGAGTGCACATGACTCGGCGGCGTTGGACTAGGGGCTGCTCGAATTCTTCCTCTTCCAGGCGGAGATGCCAGTTGCAGGGGTCCTGAAATATTAATCATTTATGCAGTCTGAAACACTCTGTACTTTACCGAGGAAATTACAGTAAAGTCGCGATTTAGCTCACTGAGGATCTCCACGATCACTGTCCCTTCGCCTACCCCTTCCACTGTGGGACATCCCCGCGTGTCACAAAATTATATGTCGCGGACACCATAACGCGATTGTACACCCCCGGTTTAGTCGGAAATGTCATAAGGTACCCCCTGTAAAATTGACCTTGAATGCGAAAAATAAGGTAAAAGAACTAATTTTTTTTTAAGATTAAAAAATGTTAAATCTTAACAAAATTGGTTCTTTTACCTTGTTTTTGACGTTCAAGGTCAATTTTTGACTAAATCGGTGGTGTAGAATCACGATATGGTGTCCGCGACATATAATTTTGTGACACCCTGTACTTTCGGCGTGGTCGACGCAGTCATAAAAAATAGTTTCCCCACACGATCTTTGTCCCTGCTCGGAACAGGCGATGGGAGCTAAATCGCGACTTTACTTTAGATTAAAACCGCGCGCATACCTTCCACAGGAGATTTATTTAAAGGCGGTTTGAGTTTTCTGTTGATACTCGGCGGTTCTGCGGGCGAGTGTTCGGCGGAGCTTGTTTCCAAGGCGGGTACACTTGTTGGTCCTGGAGAAGGCTCGTTGCTAATAATTGACGTAGAATCGCTGGTTTTCCTACCCGGTTTCAGTTCACGGTAGACAACCGGCGGTGGTGGGGTTGCAGTAGTCGGCGCAGAATTCTCACGGACAAGAGGACTCGGCAGATTCGAGTAGGTAGCGGTCGCAGAACTCTCAGATCGGGGACTCGACGGTTCCTCTTCTTGGAAGTCGTAGCGGAACACGCGGGTCTCTTCGATGCTGCTAGGCGCGGCGTTCGAATAAAAATGTTTCGACGATTGATCGATCGCGGCCTGGTCGAGCGGTTGCCCAGGCTGGTGAGATCGTGGGAAATCGTAGGACTCGTCGGTGATTATCGCGGTCGCTGGCGTCGACGGCGCCGGGGTAGCCGGTGTTGTGGGTTTTGAGCTTTCTGTAGCACCGTCCAGGTTTAAATAATTATGACCAGGGTTCTCAGGTAACATGTGCGGTGGTTTCGGCGGTCTGGGAGGCGCTGGTAATTTCTCGACGGCCGGAGGCACAGCGGAATCGACGATTCTCAGCTTACCGAATCGCTTCCGCACGCTCCACGATCCAATCTCGGCGTCGCTCGAACCTTGCAGCTGTTTCGACTCGCCTGGAACAACGTTTGCTCGTTTAGAGAGTTTTTTGGAGGATATAGAATATAAAAAGGAATAATTACCCGGGGAAGGAAACGTTTCCCAATTAACGCTAGGGACAGGGGCAGTCCACTCGTCGTCGGTGAACACACTTTCTGCATCGGTCGTCGTAGGAGATCTAGGAGGCGAAGGTGCCAGTCGTCTTGGAGCATCGTAATGTTCGGGTCCATGACTGAGAGCCGAATTCAGGGAACTAGTATCGTTGAGACGACGACCGGAAATGCATTCGCTGATGGGAATGTACGGACCAGAGATGGTGCTAGTAGGTGAAATAGGTGGGGATTCTTGTGTTTCGAATTGGAACACTGAAAGCAATATTACCATCTCAAACAAATATTTAAATACAACGGCTAACGACTTCTCTGTACTTGATAGTGGTAAAAGTATATACTTTGACATGGCTGCTCTTCATCCTGTGTGTAAGCTTTCAAACCACATACTTGACATACCGCGTCCACCCACTTGTTCATGTCAGCTTCGCTTTCGGCCACTAAATAATATGTTCTTTTCGGCGTCTTAACATTGAACATGTACTGGTATTTTTGTTTTCTATTCTCGAACCTCAGTCCTGCATCCACCTACGCATAGATATACGAATATAATGATTAGACTGTGGGTTTTTATGCATTTATGACGAAATTAGTTGGGTTCAGTATAAAACAACATTGTTTTCAATGTAACAAAATCATTAAGGGATGATATCAATTTTTATTTTACTCCTGCTGCCCACAATCAATACAGAACATTTTTATTTTGCATAAAGATCTGCTGTCTAATGATAAACAAAGGGAGTAGAGGAAATTTATGAAGCTCCAGGAAGTAATTACCTGTTCGCACTGGTCGAGATCGATACGACCTTTCAGTTTTCTACACCGTTTGTCCGTAAAGTATTCTAGAAAGTATTGTCCTGGCAATTCTCCGCTATGTCGAAGGGCAAACCACCTTTTCCTCCATCGCTGAAAGTAGATAAACAATTGAGGAGAACGATCAAGAATCTTTGTGCCATGACATCGGTGTATTTTTAGCGGAGTCGAAGAATTCGAAGATCTCGAGTAGATAATATTATCGTTCGAACGGCTGACAAAGGCACGCAAGATTCGAGGTTAGAATTCGTAGGATCCTGAACGAAACGTAAGTCGAACACGGTGGTTTTGACAACCGTTCGAGAACGTAAACAATGAAAAGGTTCGGGAACGAACGGAATTCCCAGTTCGTCACGGTTCCATGGGATACTGACCGCTCGCCAAAGTTTCGTGGGTGGCGATTTAATGAGCCACCCTTCGTGCACTATCTCCTGACTGGTTTTCAGCTCCTCCATTCCTGTCCGCGGTCGGCCACGAACCTCTTTTAATAATCGCGCATTGTTACGGAGTGCGTGGAACCACCGACAACAAGGATGGCACGCTGCTGCTCGTTCATTTATCTATTTTTGGACGGCGCAGCAGCGATCCCACAAACACATCGACCGTCCACAGAGATCTCACCACACGAAGACGATGCGCGAGCACCAACACAACTCAGTCCAGCTCCCATCACTGACTCGACATCATCAATGACGAGAGAGAATACCCTGGAATACCCTCCGAAGAGTCAGCAAGGAATTAGAGAGGAACACTGAACCGAGAGATACAAGTACGCAAGAGAGAAAGACTGACTACCGTGCCTGCCACCATTACCACCACCATCTTGGCCACGCGTGCCAAGCCATGTCAAATCGTCGATGACTGTGGATGACACATGCTTTTCTCTGTCTCTCTCACTCTATTTAGGGCTCTGCCCGAACGATGGTTGCGTTCAGATCATGTTCAGATACGCAAGCACTAAATAAGCACTATTCCGGTAATTTCTTTCTAGGCGAAATCTTCGGTACGAATGAATAGTTTCTACGCGTAATTTTCCTCATCGAAATTTCCATATATCCACGATAAATGTTACTTCTGTTTATACACAGGTCTTGTATAGTGTACAAGGTGTGATTCTTGGAACTGAGATAAGTTACTGCTCTTTTTTGAGTAACAATAGAAAGAAATGATAGAAAACGAAATCATGTGTCATAATACGTCCTAGTTCCTATGACCTTATTTTTCATGTATGGATACACCGATGCATCCACCAGGTACAATTGCACTTTATTTTTTAATGTCATTTCTGTCTATACTCTATACATACTGATCTTCTAGTACACATCCGGGAACTGAGACAAGTTACTGCACTTTTTTGAGTAACAATAGAAAGAAATGATAGAGGAAAAAATCATATGTCATAATACGTCCTATGTGGATGCACAGATGCACCCACCAGGTGCAAGAAATTGTTACCTAAGCGTCAGAACCTGAATTGACACAAATAACAGTCTCAAGAGCTTTGATAAATGCTGTCCCCTGTGTATCAATAAGTAATTTAAGGGGAATCCCTTTTTTATCCTTATTCAACAAAACATCATACACAATTTCATTATAAATCTCTGTAAAAACCACCCAAACTGAGTAACGCACATCGATAGATTGATTAGGTTTGATCGATGATTCCTCTTGAAATAATTTTTGTATTTCCCTGTAAGCATATTAATATATATATATATTGATGTTTATTATATATTATATACATATTAAGATTTAAGATATGATTATTTGAATTTATGATACTAGTTTTTTTTATTAATGGTTTACAATACTTTCATGTGTTTATTTAGCTTATAACAACGTTCGTTTATAACGACGTAATTTCTCGGTCCCTTGAATTGCGTTATAAACGGACTTTCTTATTTATTATAACATTTATAAGACAATGTAACGCATAAAGACAAAGTCAGTCTATACTTCACACATATAAAATGTAATTTAAAAATTTACCGACAACGACCTTGTGGCGTTGTTGATAACATAGGTTTCTATATTATCAAGATGTGTGGATAATGTAAATTCCTATTTTGTACATGTATATTAGTTTTCCATTTTACCGACAACCATCAGACAAAGCTCGTCGAGGAGTCAGCTTCGCGCCTACGGAATGTACAGAATCCCGTTCATGAAAACGAAAAATGCGATTGCGAAGATAAAGCTTGTCGATTGTTGTTATTTGCGTCGACAATTTCATACTGACAAACTACCCCGTCTTATTTCATTATTCTTTTTATTATTCATTATTCAATGCCGTTGCGCTGCCAAAGATTGGCAATCACTGTTCAAACTCACAACCCTGAACAATCGCATGACGGCCGACGGTTAAACGAAGGACAGACAAAGCCCGGAATATACCGCGGTTAATTTGCAATTCAATGCTTAACGCGGTAGACGCCGATCGATATTTAAACCTAGCCTTCACTCTCGATTAGCGATGTTCTTTCACGACGCGACCTTCTCAACTGTTTTATGTCCGTAAATCACTCACGATTTTCGTTCAGTCTTCTCCGCTTTATAAACTTTTGTAAACCTATTCCAATTTTACCCTATCTCATCTGTTTAATCCAGGGTTTACCAAACTAGAAATAACTTCGATCCCTCTTGACTGAAGGCGGAACAAGTTTGGGGTAGTTTTAGCTACACCAGCAACTATATATATTCTCGTTACCCTTAGCACTCGAGTAATGATTCAGTACCATTATTCAAAATATTGTTTACATTATTAAAAATATGTTGGTATCTAATCAATCACTAAACATTTATCTACGAGGTATTACATCAATTTCATTTCCGTGAAAAGATAAAAATCATATAAAATGGAATTATTCTAGGTCGGAAGAAATGTTTAATTTTTCAGTTAAAATGGCTCTGAGTGCAAAGGGTTAACCTGCTTTTTCACTACGATTAATTTTATATGATTACGTAGAGTCGAGCTTTTGCATCGTTCATAATTTTCTAAAGGGAAAAGAAAGGACAACAACAAAGTAGAATTTTGTTCCAGTTTAAAGAAAATTCATAAATAAACATATATTTATCGGATTATGTTCGAAATGCTGATCACGTATTTGACTCGGTGTAATAACGCAAGGGGTTGAATATCGTTGGATCGCAGACAGAGAAGGAGGCTGGCAGCGATCGAACAAACAGCCGGTGGCCGAATAATCCACATAAATCGTTTATTAAATATTTATCGTTTGTTTTCTATACAATTTCGTTACAAGGGCAATGTATCGAGTGTTGCAAACCAGTCGCTAGGTAGAATGGGATGCGTGTCGAAGGGGTTTGTCGGTACAAATTCGTGGGGAATATACTGCGGCATGTTCGTTTTACAAGAGTGATTCGACACGGTCCGAACAATGGAATGTGGTCTCGCGTCGATATGGTACAAAAGGAGTCGCGGGATATCTTTACAGGACGATCACAACTCTTATCGGAACGTTGAAATGTAAAAAAATCCGTAAGCTAAACGTGCAGAGAGCGGTTCCAGGGGTGAAAGCTGCGGCAGAGGCTGATTCTTTGATCGAAAATAAGCGAGAAAACTGTTGGTGCCGGTGGAAATGATTGCTCGGCTTTATTTTCGGACGGGGAGAGTCACGAGATCGTCTCCGGAACACTTGTTAGCCTGATCTTTGGACGAAATATCATTGCGATGCAGCGAGCGTGCGCGCCACCCTCTCACCGCTTTTTAGAAAAAGAATCTGCTCCTCTCACTACTCGCTATTTGCTACAACGAATCTATACACGTCTATGTATACATTGAGCTTTCCTCGAGGTGGTGCAAAGGTGCGGTCGTTAATTATACATACAGCGCGACCCGGGGTCGATCGCTCCTGCGAAACCAACCCTCGGGCGAAACTCGCACCGGCCGCATAGTGTTTACGATTATTCTGCAGTTATTACGTGGTTATGCCGCTCTCAGCGGTCGCTTCAAATCCGTGGCGGCGAACCTCCGCACCACAAGCTTAGCACCGAGCGGATTAATTAGAATATTTCATATTTTCCACGTTAATTCAGGACGGGCCGCACAGTCACGGAACGATTCCGTTCAGTATAATTTATTACCATTTTTGTTGTTTAGTTTCTGACTCGTGTTTACGATTCGTATAAATATACTTATATTCAAATGCATTAACACTTTGCCGTAACATTTTCTTTAGAGTTGCAGCGATTAAAACATGTTTGTTTCCAAAAATGTCGTAGAAGAGAAAAGAGAATTATAATGTATGGCTACATTTATTTTAATGCTTAAAGATTTTATCTAAACAGAAGTAACATTCATATTTGTTAGACTGACTCGTTAAAGTTAAAATACGGCAAGGAGTTAAAGAATGTTTGTCCAATGAATTGTATTATGAATCGGCCTTCAACCTTTGGCACATGAAATGCGCTGTATGCGATTATTCGTGGTCGTTGGATAAATACGGGAATATAGTGGAGCGGCGAGGTGAGCGTAGCGTTGAGGAGAGCTATTCTCTCGTCACCGCTGTACTATAAACAGTCAGATTTAATTATTAGGATGGAGAGAAAGTTCTGTCGTATTTGAAATAAGCAGGTAATTTTGCTTGTACATCAAAAACACGTGTTGCTAGCGAAATCATTGTTTGTGAATAATATTAAACATATATTTTTATAAATTCGTTCAAATGTTTTCTTTAAAATACGGCAGAACTTTCCCTTCAACCTAATACATTGGTTTCGATCTTCAATCCTCCACTATATCTCTGCTCAAAGCGCATTGTTTATTGATTTTTGGAAAAAATTAGGTGTGAGAACGTCGATCGTCCCACCGTAGGTATGCCAAGGGTTACGCCTTGGAATGTTTCAGCTGGATGCGAAACAGCTGGTTGGCTGAACAAACTTCAGACAGAATTGCATCCCTTTTCGAACCACACGACGATCGTTCGAACGCTCGGCATTGTTTCCGAGTGCACGTGTGTGGCACATGTGTACAATGTGTGGTCGTATGAACGCGCATGTAGATCAACGGGGACTCTGAACTTCCTCCTTTTTGTCATCCGTCCCGTGTGTGTATCACTCCCAAGGATTCGTCGTCGCGACAGGTAACGCCGATAAGACAATCTCGCGGACTTCGGACAATGGCGAGGAGAGCTGGGACCACCCGGAAAATCCGTGGAAATCTTCTCGTGCCTGGCTCGGACCACGAAGCCTCGCTGTACAATGAAAGAATTGGTTTGTGCACGGTGATGCATGCACGGCTATCGCGAGCCGGAAACTACCCGGATTGTAAATCGAGGAATTAAAAAAAAAGTCCTGAGTAGACTGCGCGGATGTTTATGAAAAAAAATAAAAATATTTCTCTATTCAAAAGAAAAAACATTTGACCATCAGAGAAAATGCAGATGCACGATAGATATCAATTTCCTTTTTCTTCTAGAAACTTTCTAGTAAATAACTCATAATATAGGGGATACAACGACGGCACTGTTTATATGGGGGTAGAGGTAAACAAGGAGGGTAGGTTGAAAACATTGAAAATCCACGACACACGAAAAATATCAATATTTCCTTGTTCTTCTAGAAACTTTCTAGTAAATAACTTACACTACAAGGGACCAACGACGACACTGTTTAGGGGCGTGGAAGTAAACGACGAGGGCAGGTTGAAAAACTGAAAATCCGCGACACACGAAACACGCTGGTTTGATAGGTGTCTGATAGAGAACGCATAGATACAACGTCTGGGTATTCAAATGTTCATACGTAAACTTTATTTCGTCAGATTTCTCATGTTGCGTTAATGGTACGGTATGTATAAATATATACACATATATGTATAACTCTTACGTGTCGGTGTTTTTTTCTTTTTTCTTTCTTTCCTTCTTTCTTTTTTTCTTTCTTTCTTTCGTTTACGTTGTTACATTACAAGCTGCAATCGGTTAAGAGATTAGTTTTTTTTGTTTGCTTACGACTAAGGAAAGGAGACACGGCGAACACAATCGGAATAAATAGGTGGAGGGGCAGGGTTGTGGCGGAGAACGGAAGCGAGAGGCGTCGTAACCGCGTTCGTTGGATATTTCGGTTCCAGCCCGGATTTTTTTATTCGGTTGTGTCGTGTCTTCTTTATGTGTGTCGACGACGGGAACGTTAACCCGTTGGATCTTGATCGTGGTGGTTCGAAGATCGAAGGGGGTTGGTTCGCTAGCGTTTGTCTCGTCGTCGTCGTCGTCGGGGGATGGCGTAAACGAGTTCGTATAAAACAGAGAGGACGGAACGGGAACCAAAATGTCAATGAACCTCGCTGTGGATTTCGGGACCCGTTATCGATCCAGGCCCAAAGATCTCGGTATTGCGACGCTCCGTATGGGCCCAACATGGAGGAAACCTAATGATCGTCGCGGTTCATGTACAAATATCATACAAAGTATGCAAGCGCTTGCTCGCGCTCGCGCAGCACGTAACAAATAGTAGAACGGGAAGAAAGGGAGACCACACCGAAATACGATTTTTTTTCCTGCGGACGAGATCGCTGAACGAACACCGAGACTCACCGGGCGAAATCAGCGAGCGAGCAAATCGAAGCGTCGAATCGTGGTACAACAGAGTCAACAGAAAAAAAACTTTAGCCTATCGTTTGCACGCTGTCGATTCGGAAATGATTCATTTTCTTTTTTACGGGGTGTACAAGAACGCCGGTCGCGTAGAATCGAAGCGCGCGTCGACGGTACACGGATCTAACTAGAGATCTCGCACTCTTTCTTTCTCTCTCTCTTTATCTCGTTCACTCCCACTCTATCATACTCGCTCTCTCTCTCTCTCTCTCTCTCTCTCTCTCTTTCTTTGCTTGAGTGAGTGTGCTTTTTTCCCAGTAGATGGGATAAAAAATAATTGGTTTCTTTCTCTTATTAAACTCTCTCCTCGCGTGTTTATATAAATACTATCGACAATTAGGGGGATACATCGTCTTTCCTTTTTTGGTTTTGCGTTCTGTTCGGTTTCATCTTTCTCTTTCTGATGATCTTGGTCTCTCTCTCCCTCTCTCTCTCTCTCTCTCTCTAGAGAGAGGAAGAGGGAATACGCAATTTTGCGTATATGAATGTATTGTATATACACGGTGTCTCTCGACAGCGAGCCGCCCTGAGTTTTGAGAGAAAAAAAAATAAAAATTGTGGAATGTATTTTTAAAACTTGTTTTTTAATAATAATGTAACAATAGTCGGGTTAAATATTCATTGAACATCAACATACAGGTGTCCTTATCTACGTTTACAAATCGTTCAGAGGGGAAAAACGAAGTCTTTTTCTTTGTTCTTCCGTTTTCATCTCGTTCACTTTTGTCTAAGAGTATAAAAACCGTAGCAAAAAACCTAAATTCACTGTGTGTGTTCGCCCCCTCTCTCCGAGCGGATACCGCGACCGGCTAGCAGCTTTTCGCGCGTGTTTTACAAAACTGAATCTTACGTATGTTACAAAAAAACGCCATTTTACAAAAACAAAAACGTGGGTAGTGATAGAAGTAGTAGCAGCAGCAGCGGTCCAAAAAGAAGTAAGAAGAAGAAGAAGAAGAAGAGAGGTACAGAGCAGAAGTAAACGAAGACGAGTTCGTCTCAACTAAAGTTTTTCCTAAGTCACTCTGCGGAGCGGTCTTTACAACGGGACAATATTTATTACAAGAGAAAAAGAAAATACGGTTCGTGTGAATGAGTGAGTGTGTGTATGTATACGTGTGTTCGCGTATCGAATGTAAGAATGACGATTAGTCGCCGATATACGTGTTTCTATGTTTCTCTCGTGCGGCGGGAACGACAAAAAAGCGCCATCGATATAGAAAATAAATAAAGGAACGGGCATCGTTAGAAATGGAACTATTTTACAAGATTTATCGTGACCGATGCAGTCTGTTATACGGTTTCGTTATGTATCGTGGGGACGCGGGAGATCGGATCGAGAGAGAATGAGAGAGACTCGAGCGACGTTTCTCTCTGTCCCTCTCGACGCTCTTCTCTTTCCCTTTTTGTTAGGAGAACAAACAAAAAGGAGAGATCGGGATCGAGAAATTGGTGTCTGTCTCTGTTTCTCTACGTATGTGTGTGCTTCTGTACGTATGTATGTGTCTGTATGTGGCTCTGCGTGTGCTTTCATCCATTTTTCCACCTGGGAGGGGATAAATGTTACATGTTGCGTCTCAGTAGTCGTTTAATTAGACAATCATCATCATCGTCATCATCATCATCATAATCATCATAGTAATCATCATCATTATCATCATCATCATCATCATCATAATCGTCATCATCATCATCATCGATTCACTATTTACGAAATGTCATAATAAAAAGTAGTACTCTATAGCTGGTAGCTCGATAATAATAATCATAAGAATAATAATAGTATAATAATAATAAACGTCGTTATTATTATTATTACGCTTCGTAGTTCTGTGTCTGCGATTATCGTCTATCGGATAATCCACTGATTCGTTTAATTAACGTTTATTCCTCGTCTCGCGATAGTGCCGCGGGGCCTATGTATCGTGTTCCGTTAATATAAAAAAGAAAACAAAATCGTATAATATATATTTCTATATGTATAGGGTCGTTATCGTTCGCTTTTCGTTACAATAATAAATTGCCGCGAACGTCGACGTGCCAACGTAGCTCCGACGAGGTGGACACAACACCGAAGCTGCTTCCGGTTCGAGTTTTCCTTTCCCCTCGTCGGAAGCGAATTTCACGGGAATTTCCGCTTCGTCTCCGTCTGTCTCTTTATTTCTCTATCGCGCCGCGATGTAGCTGCTCTGCTCAAGATCCATTTTTACACGCGTCGAGAACGCTCCGATCGAGACGCGATCCAGAGAAAAAAAACGGAGAGAAATGGTAAAGACAGACGTGAACGAAGAAACACGGCATTCAGTGTTCCCGGCGAACACACGACGGTTGTTAATTAATTTAAAGAAAATCCCTCGATCGGTTAAAATCCTCGCTGGCACGCCGACCATCGCCGCGCGGCGTTCGAACGTCCGCACTTAAAGAGTTTACTACCGCAACGGGTATACCACTTTCAGATTTACAACACTGCCCTAAACACAGCCATACTAAGCCAAATACTTTTGGGTTTTTTGTCTCGTTAACGATTAATCCTCTTTCCGACCTACGAAACCTTTGTTTCAATTTACACACGTTCTTTCGCTCGGTGAAAACTCCTCCTTTCGATCCCCTTTTGTCACCGAATTGTCGCGGCCGAAATTCTCATCTTTCCCCCATGAATCACTGAAGCGTCATCGTTGGACTGCGGATCTTTATGCAAAATCAAAATTGTCTGCATCGATTGCAAGAGAAACTAAATCGAATGTTATGTCTTCTCTTAATGGATTTCCATAGAGGAGAAAACATATATTGACATGTTCAATTTTTTTAATTCTCCAACAATCTTGAACTTCATCTACTCAATTTTACTATAAATGCATAATGATCCGCAGTCTAGTCATCATCGTCGTCTTCGCCGTCGCCTCTGCAGATCAAGTCGTTCGTCCCTTATCTTTGGAAGCTCGGACGGAAGACGGCGACGAAACGCACAACGACGCAGCCAGAAACAGAAAGTAATGAATGAGTGAGAGAGAGAAAGAGAGAGAGAGAGAGAGAGAGAGAGAGAGAACGCACAAATGAAAAAGGAATGTCTCCGCGAATGTCGATGACTGTCATGCAGTTGCAGTGTGTATCTTTCATTTTGCAAATAGAATGCTACGTATTTATGGATATTGTACGAAGACGCGTGTGAAAATAGTTAGGACTATGTATAACGCAAGAAGTTCGAGGGTTACGCCAGGTCAGGAACAAAAGAAATATTGTAGTTTATCTATTTAAAAAAATGTTGCCTTTACTGTTGCTTCTTGTATGATATATAAATATGTAGCATTCCGTTTAAAAAATTAAAAGTCAACTTCATTACTCGAAGAATACTGAAAACACATGCAATTACATATAGATATCGTTGTGTCGTTTGCATCCCGTGACGATCCCGTACGCCGCACGTAAACACGAAAGGAAATTAACGAAACAAGGGTGGAAGCGCGTCGCGAATTCCTCGGACAATTAATACTGGATACGAGTTAGTTTTCAATCGTCGAATTAACGCTTCGCCTACCGGAGGTCTACTAATTGATTTTCTAATGGCCGTGCCTATGCTATTCGAGATAACACAGAGCCATCAAATTGTTGTCGCTATCGAACAATTACAAGAGAACTCCGTAATTATTAATCTTTGACTTTTAAATGACTATTCAACTTATCGCCTCGGTAGGTGAAGCGTTAACTACTCCCTTTCGGAACCCTGCAATGACACCCAACATCATTTTCTGTATACCGATTTTTAGCTGCTCGAAACGTATGAATTTTTACAGGATTTTTAGAACGATTCACAGTCTGAGAAAACAATGTGCCTTTGCAGGGTTGAACCGGTCTCACCGCGAAAGGAACAATGTTTGTTCTTGATCGAATTCGAAGGGCATCGATGTACCAGCGTGCGATAATAATAATAATAATAATAACAACAACAATAATAATAGTTATAATGACGATGTACGATGTCGCGTGTGTAGTTGCCGAACGACATCGAATACATTGACATAACACGCTTGAAAATTTGCGCTCACCTCTGGTGAATTCCACCTCGTTTAGTAATATATTAATGTCTACAAATCACGTGTTATTTTCTCTCTCTCTCTCCCTCTCTCTCCTTCTCTCACTCATACACACACACTCTCTCTCTTCCACCAACGGAAACGACTCCGAATCTACAACGAAACGTGCACGAGTGGTCAATGAAATTGCATCTTGTTTGCTTTCTGAGGCTCTTTGATACTTCAAATTATAGAATCTCCGGTACTAATTTGTTCTAACATAATTTCGTTGATAGTTCCGCACGAACCAAGTAGAAATCAGTAATATTGTAACAACGTAAACAGAAATAGTGCCGATGTGAAAGCGACGCAATTTCTAAGACCACCGGTGTAAATATCGCGCTTCGTCCGGCGCAGAATTTCTGTTTGATTGGCTACAGTTCTCATTATAATGGCGGACTACATTGTACACCGTGTTCGACACGACCGTGGACAAAGGTAAAAAACAAAAAAAAAGAAGAAGAAAAGTGACGAAACAAACGAAACGGACTCTCCTCGAACCCGCAGCAGCTCGCACGCACCGCGTCGATCATCCGATCTTGTGTGTTCCTCTCTATCGTCTAGACGTATTAAATAGGTATCGCAGGAAAAAGAGTGAGGAAATGTTACACTTACAATTTACTATGATACAGCACTGGCATGGTCACGTAGTGTTGGCAACAGTACGTGTCATTTTTCGCGCGCGTTTATACGTTTGTCGCCGTGTTGATCATGTATAAGTAATGTATCTGTATCGTGTATACGTGTAAAAACATATGTACGTGTACGAATACGTGTACGAATGTGGATCCCTTTCTCGCTTTTGTTTTTTCCCCGAACATTACACTATACCTATACGTTTTGAATTTCTTTTCAATAATATTAATAATAGCGATAATGATAATAATAATGATAATTAATAAGAATCAATAATAATAATAATAATAATAATAATATAATAATAATAAATTTATAAGAGACAGGGAAATTAATAATAATCGTTATTATTATCGTAATAATAGTATAGTATGTACAGAACGCTTTTCATGGGTTGGGGACGGACCCTAAAGTTTTAGGTTTACGCTTTCGTAGCTACATTTTGATTGAACTGTACATGCCGGGCCCGCCCCGATCGATTTTTGTTGCGAAAGAACTTTTCGTGGTTTGCTTTCTTTTCCCTTTCGTCTTCCAAAAATTAACACGATTCTTTTCTCCGTTTTAATCTATAAATCCTCCCGTGGCCAGCGATACAGCAGCTCGTCGTCAATCTCTACTCATTTTTGGTTGCGATATCGTTAATCCGCGCTCGCCCTCCCCCCTCCCCCGCCCCCCGTCCTTTTGTCAAGAGGAGAGAGAATCTATCCAGTTCGCATCTTGTTTTCCCTCTCAGAGTCTCTCTCGTAGCGAAACGATCCCCCGGGTGTGTGTCCAACGGTATCAATCGAGGATGGGAATCTTTTTTTTTCGCATCGGTTCGCCGTACTCTTCGTCAGAATATGTATCCATAAAATTTAAACGCCGGCCCGAGGATGCCGACCACCTCCGGGGACCAGCCGTAGCGATCTCTTAACAAATTAGCCTAAGTTAACATTACTTAACTTCTTTTCATCCCCCACTAAATCTCTCTGTTCTCCCTTCCTTACATTACAACGTTGCGTGTCGGGTTATTTATCATTTTTGTTACTTCTCGCCCCACTTTCAATTATATCGTTCCCATCGTTCGCTTTCTCTCTCACTCTCGCAGTTGACGCATGTACGCCCGCTCATTCTCTCTCTTTCTCTGTGTGTGTGTGCTCTTTCATACAGTAGTCCACGGCATCTTCACTTTTTCTCGTTTATATATATATATATACTTTTGCATCTCGTCACGATAATAATAATAGTGGTATATAATAACTGCATATAATCGCTACGCTAATAGTATTTGAACTATTAATTATTAATTAACGTTAAGTATACACAACACATTTGTACGATATCACTCAGCCTGCACGAGCAACAGCAGAGGGAAGTTGGTAAAGATGAAAAAGGTCGTGTGTTTGGATGTATCTCTCTCTCTCTCTCTCGCTCTCACTCTTTCTTTCTTTGTCTCTCGCTCTCTGTATGTGTACATGTACTCGTAGGGGATGTAGAAACAGGACTCGAGATGATCTTTTCGCGCGCGAGTTCCAGGTTCTTTTCAAGAATTCTCTGTGTGTATCTGTTTGTATCTAAGGTGGAGGATGTTATCAATAGTCTCTCCTTCCGTCTCAATTTTCGAATCAATTTCCACCGGTTCTCGATTACAGAGTAGTAGTAATAGTAGCAATAGTAGTAGCAATAGTAGTAAGATGGTTGGGGGGGGGGGGGTTGAGGGGAAGATGTCGATGAGGTACGAACAGTACAGAGTTAACGTAAGAAGTTCAAAGTGTCCATTGAGCCAGCTGTAGCGCGTAATCGCCGGAGCGTCTCCTAAATCAGCACCACATGCATCATCATAATCATCAATCACGCTGTATCTCGCTCCTGCACCTTTAACTCGGAGATAAAAAGAGGGAACACGCGTCGTTCGAATTAATTTGGTCGCACCACAGCGGGGGAGGGGTATTAGGGTATCATTCTCAGAGTGATCCGCGGTACCCCTGGATCTCATGATCATCATCTATCTCGCGCTCTTACTCTCTCGCTCGCTCGCTCTCTCCACGAAGCTAGGAACGCAGAACGGATGGGGGTTGCACGGCCGGCGCCGCCTCATGGCGACGTAGGCTGCAACAGCGACCGTCCTTGAAACGGTGGACGGCATCGTGGCCGCCCGGTCCGTTGTGTACGTAGTCACTCGTAGCATCGGCCGACTTCACTAACAGTCACTACAATCCTTCGACGAACTTGGAGAGTTGGTCTTGCGGCGTCATTGGCGTCACTTCACTGGAGTCCGCGCCACTGGTCGGCGGCGGCGCCGGGGACGGGTGATGGGGCATCGCGGCCGGATGCCCTGTCGGTGCCCCCGTGCCGCCATTCAGCTGCGAGAGCATCATCTCGCTGGGCCCGCCGAGTTCGTGGGCCGGGGAGTGGGTCGGCGTGCCGTGGGCCGGATGATGGTGTGGCGATGGCACCGGCCCCGATCGAGGCGAAGGAACTGGTTGGTTGCGCGGGGATGGAACTGGTCGCGGCGAGGGATTCGGTTGAGGAGATCGAATGGGCGGCGGAGACCGGACCGACTGCATGAGCTGTTGCTGTACAGAGATCCCCGGCGGCCCCATCACGCCCTGCGGGGAGGGTATCGGTGGCGGCGTCGGCTTTAAACCCGGCTGACCGTAGCCTTGTTCGCTAAACCCACCGTAACCTGAGGAAGAATACGCGGAATCGTGGCAGACGTTAGACCACGAACCAACCGGCTCGACGAATCTCGTTTTGTCGGGAATCGTATGGTGACTCTTACCGAGAAGGGACGGCCTTAGCGGTCGTTGTTGACCGTAAGGAGGCGCCGGTGGTTGCGTGAACGGTTGCTGCTGTTGTTGTTGTTGTTGTTGCTGCTGTTGTTGTTGTTGTTGCTGCTGTTGCGCCTGTTGCTGTCTCTGCATCACCAGCATCTGCTGCTTGTACCACTGAGGTTGCTGTTGTACAGGCTGCTGTTGCTGTTGCGCCTGTTGTTGTTGTTGTTGTTGCTGGTTCATCATCGCTTGTATCTGCATTCTACCTTGCTGCTGCTGTTGTTGTTGTTGCTGCTGCTGGTGCTGCTGCTGTTGTTGCTGCTGTTGCTGATGCTGCTGTTGAGACATCATATGCTGCAAACTTGGTTGCTGTTGCGGCTGATTAGGACCCAGAGGTCCGGCAACTCCTCCGCCGTATTGACCACTTTGTTGCTGAAGGGCAAGCGCCTTTTTATTTAAAAAATCACATGGTAATAGAAATTGTCAAAAACCGAGAAAATATATTTTAGCGGAAATAATAGCAAACTGTGGGAAAGGGAATGCGGAAGGTTAAAATTTTTGCAACTTACCCGTTGTTTGATGAACGCAGCCATTATCGGTGGATTGCTTTTGAGTATTTGCAGTATTTGGTTTTGTTGCTCGGGCGTGTGGGGATTCTTCAGGGTCTGCATCAACTGTTGCAACACTTGCTTGTGCATCGCGGAGTTCTGAGCCTGCGAACCGACCTGACTCACGGGCGCACCGATTATGCCAGGCTGTCTAGGCATCTGTCCTCCCATTCCGATCACCGGCTGTCCTTGGTGTTGCTGTTGTTGTTGCATCAATTGTTGCGGCGTTTGCTGCCTCAAACCTTGACTTTGTTGCATCACCGCGTTCGGTTGATACCTACTACGCGTTAAAATAGATGTATATCGTGTCGTGTACAGATTTTCAGGCAGTTGTTTCAACGATGATTGCGTCGTTGCTGTCGTTGTTCCATACCTTGGCGTCCACTGATCCATTGGAATGAGATGAGTACCACCGGGATTTGGCATTTGGACGGGCATTGGTCGTTGCATCTGTGGCGGAGGCATCACTCCACCTGTTTGTCCTCCCACGCCGACCCCGACACCGACACCGCCACCCGGTGTCACCTTGCCATAATTACCATGCGGTGCTTGCTGCCTTGCAGCTTCTTCTTGTACCTGTTTAACCACCTGAAGGACGTGCGCTGGCGGAGTTTGCGTTCCGGGCTTCAAACCTATTCCAACTTGATGCGGCGAAGGTAAATTGGTAGGACTGACACCTGGTTTCATGGCGACGCCAGTTGGCATAGTAACATTGGAAGTCTGTTGCCCACTTTGCATCGCGCCGACCGTGCCTGTCGGTCTCGTATTCATCACAGCCATTCTTCTTCTACAATAATCAAACACGAATTTTATGCTAAATGTGTCTCCAAATAATGTTCGGAATACTTGAATTACTCTCTCTCTCTCTCTCTCTCTACGTACCTTAACAATTGCACTTGCTGTAGCCTTTGCTGAAGCTGTTGTTGCTTCAGCTTATGTTTGACATTCGAACAGAATGGGACGAGACATTTAGTCTCCTGGCAGTGTTTGGCGTGGTAACAGCATAACGCGGTCAATTGTTTACATATCGGACATCCACCGTTCGTCTTTCGCTTGCAAATCTTTGTATGCGTCACTACTCTCTTCATCTTTTGACAACTGGGTAGTCGACAGTTGGCGTCTCTGCACTGGCACGCGTGCACCAGCGATTGAATACATCTTTGTATCGACAGTTTACGCGCCTCCTATTGAAAGATCGAAAAAAAACAATAATTACCTAACGTGTCCCTTTTTCTACACATACATTTTATAAAAGAAAAATATTTTACCAGTGGATTTGCTTGCTTGGCATCGGCCGGCGATGAACCATCATCCAAATCTAAACCAAGTTTCTCCATATGATGAGGATGACCATCCTTTTCTTTACAACTTATACATAGGTCAAAATCCTGTATACACGAAAGCAATAGTTTAGTATAAAGGAACGAAAAGAAAGAGACGAAGAAATGTTACTTTCGATACTCACATCACAAACCGTACAGTGATACCTCGTTTCTACATGACTCTTACAATTATTACAAGTATAAACAAATTTGTCTTGGCCTTGGTTGTGCAGTTCGTACAACATGGACATAGAACTAAACTTCGCGCGTCTCAAGGAAGAGAATTCGTAATGTCTTTCTCTAGCCATCGTGAGGAAAGCGTCGCGACCATCCATGAGATCACAATTAATAACGGGGTCAGGATCCTGAATCGGCTACAATAGATAATGTTAACGTATATTAACACTGCAACGTTGTACCGTTCTATCGTGACACGTCACAAAACTAACACGAAATACTTACTGCTAAACTGGCTGCACTTTGAGCGCTATGCAACCTGATAACAAAGAATACTTCTTTATGCTTCTCCATGGTCGCAAAAATTTTCGCAGAGAGATCGTTTCCTGTTTGGGGAGTATTAGACTTTTTACTATTTTTCCTTTGATTCGCTTTGGATTTATTCGACTTTTTGGCTTTTTTCTGTCCTTTCTTCTTGCCATCGGGACCAGTCTCGGAGTCTTCCGACGTCGAGAAAATCTGAAACACCAAATTGTCGTTCTAAAATTGCTGTCTATTGGGATTGGAAAGAAACAACGTACAGAAATGCACTATTAATTGTTACGATACCCACCGCGTTAGCAGCCGCAGCTTCCGCAGCTTCTGCCTGTTTGCGTTTCTCTTCTTCCTCCTGATCCAATTCTTTGATACTTTCTTCCAAGACGTTCGGCCAGAAATCACCTTCGAAATAAGGTAAATCGGCCGCGGACGACAGTTTATCTTCCATCGCTTGTTTCAAAATATCCTGCAATCAAGGGAGACAACACTGCATGATTCTCCGCTTGAATTACGTTCGCAAATGGAAAATAAAAAATTTCCAATTCGTATTTGTGTCGTCTGTTTATCCTTTGTTCAAATCTACGTATTTTCAGTAAGAACATTAGCTTATTCAGACGTTACTGTTAGTCTCGACTGACACCCAAGAGTAAAGGGTACACTCTCAGATAACACTTGAGACTGAATCATGTGAATTTAATCGAAGAAAAAGGGTCAGGTCAAATCAGCGTCGGTGACTGGGATCGAACCCCGGGCCCTCCGCTTATCAGACTACTGCCCTGGCCACTAAGCTAACCGACCTTTCGATAACTTAATTCTACCAAATTGTAATACTAACTTTGTAATCCAGTACAATTCTCTCGACCATGCCTTTGTCCAACATTTTCTTGTACCATTCCTGTAATCTTTTAGGCTTTGGAATCTTTTGCTCTTGAGGATGGCAGTGAAAGATGTAATCATCTCCTTCGGAAGGTGGACAGGCCCAAATATGAGCCATGGTATATCTATGTTCAACAAATGGGAACATTATGAAAATATTACTCACGAATACGCTGCAGATGATCATTTATTGTAGCACGTACCCAAGCTGTTTCGCGTAGTCCAAATACCCAAGAAGTATCTCGTGGTAGACCGCTGTACGAAACTGTCTAGGCCGGAAAAAGTGTACGGAATCCAAGTACGCGATATAAACCCTTCTGGTGTTAGGTGGCGTGCACTCGCTGCCATATTCCTGCACGTGCATGCCGAAAAAACAGACATCCGTGCCGTCGACCTCTTCAAATGCAAACAACGCTTTCGCTCGGTACGGAAACTCGCCGGGCATGTCACCGTTCTCCACGAATCTGCTTCTCATTCCTGGCTTGACTTCCACCACTTTATCGCTGGAAGCCACGACTCTGATGGCAACTTCGCCGGCGCCAGCCTCCTTCTTCTTCAGGAAGTTGTTCACTCGCGTCTCTATGTAAGTGCCCAATTTTGTCACCGGCAAACGTTTCGCGTTGAACTTGTTCTCTTTACGCTTCTGTCCTTTCTTCTTCAGACAATTATCACAAGTGAACCTGCATCGACGATACACGTCGCATTAGAAAATCTTGTACGATGTCACAGAGTACGATCGCCTGTGCACAGTGATTTGGACAACTTTTCAACTTTTTTATCACGTTATTAGATATGTTGGTATCTAATCAATTATTAAACATTTAAGTATTGCATGAGGTATTATATCAATTTCGTATCCACCAAATTTAAAAAATCATTGAAATGTTTAATTTTCCAGTTAAAGTAGTTCCGAGTGCAAAGAGTTAAAATCAAGTTTCCAGATCACTGTGCAGCGTAGTGAGTTCGTGATTACCCTAAAGGCCAGATAGACTCCATCTGTAGTACGCAGATCTGATGTACTTTTCTACCGCAATCTGTGCACACGACAAAAGGCTCCAATTCCAAGTGATCGTTCTTCATTTCCTGGAACTGTTCCTTTTTAATCGCACTGAAAGAGAAAAATTGGTCGTTTAGCTACGTTGCTGGATCGGGTAAAAAGTCGTTCTATCGTGCACAGTGAATACTCACGTCTGAGGTTGCGTTGGATCATCTCCCAACGTCACAGTGTCGCCAGGAATGTCGTTGAAACATTTCTGACAGAAGGTGTATCTGTCGGAAACAAGACCATATGCCTTTAGACTATCGTGTTTCAATAGTGTTTATATCCAAATTGTCAATTCGCCGAATGTCATGAGTGCATCGCACGAGGATCGACACACGCATATATTTTTCACGCCCCAATTGATGTATCCAAATATATATGTCGAGAGTCCAATTTTGATAAGCGTTTATTTTTTGTCCGATTATACACATGCAAATAGTAATTTTTTTTGTTTGTTTGCCAATTGTACATTTACATATACGTATGTGTTCGAGTCCGTTTCATTTAACAGTTTCGATTCCAAAAATTGCACAGAGTCATCATGTTTTTTTGTTTTCATGATTATTTTTCGTGTTTATCGCAGATATACAATTTTTGTTTTTAGTTCATTTTCGAAGCCACGACATCAGGTATCCAATTTCGATCGTCCCATATTTTCCAAGTAGCAATTTTCGTGGTACGAAGTGGTAGAGTTGGAAAGAGGCAAGGGGCGCGGGCAACACAAGAAGCAAGCAGCAAACAAGGATTTTGTGTGTGCGTGCGCAACCCATGGGTAGAGCGAAGGTAACATACAAAGAAGAGAAGAGTGCCATCGTTAGACACGATATACATACATATATATGTATATTATATACATAAATTACTTAATTGCATATACCCAAGGGTTACAAACGTGTTCTCTCTTTCCCGCGTTGTCGACTAAGCGCTCACCGCTCTCATAAAATGATCCGAATCAACCGAACTAATCGTCTATGAAAGCATCTACCTCTCTCGAACGCTAACTAACAATGTGGAGCCTCTACATATCCCTTAAGTATATGCGTAATAACAAAATCGGAACTTTCACATGTGCGACGTGTTCACGTAAAAATGCGTTAGTTTGTAAACGTATTGTTACAGTATCGAAACTGCTCTCCCTGTCCCATTCTATGGTATACATTTCACTCTTACTTTTATTCCCAGATTGAATGTTACATTATCGAAAGTATTCCGTGGTCACTTTAGAACTGCTACGCTGCATCTTCAACGTGTGTCATAATATGGGACAGAGGGAGTTTAAAATGAAGGGAGAAACGGAAATAAAAGAAACATGTAGGTCAGGAGACTGGCCTGCATCGACTGGTACGACCGAAACAGGTTAATTAGCCCGCCAAGTTAATCTGGCGTATTCGGTTATAGAGCATTTTCTCTTGACAAAAATGCACTGTGCGAATCGAATGCGCTTTTACTGTACAATTTGAACCGCGAAACTGAATAAAAAAAAACTACTTCCCCCAAAATTTCGTTAAGACTCGCCGACTGTTATGTACTCTTATAAGTATCATCGAATAAACTTATTCGTCATAGATAGTAATTTTCTGAGCAGATCGCCCAAACGCGACACGTCGATTTTGATGGAATTGTGTGTACAGTTCCATTAAAATCGACAACGATACCGGGACAACGTTCCCTGCAAGAAAACTCTTCCTTATACTGACCTATTCTGGTAGGAGTAGTACTTCGCGTCCCTGGGTATCGTACAGAGTTGTTTTCCGTAACAACATAAAACCTGTGGATTGAACGTGTACTTCCTTCCGCAACAATAGCCCAGGGCCTGCATCACAGGGTCTATCTCCTGCTCAAAAACTTCTGATAGCTGAAAACAACATATGAATATTCAAGATCCCATCCTTAATGTTCGGTATAGCTATTGGTACACTGCGGATCTTCGCGGAAACTTCAAATTTTACCTTCTCAATCTCAAAAAATATAGAACGACTGAAATAATAGAAGAACATCGATATAATATTTGTAACCTGCTTCAAAAATTTTGATTTTGCACCAAGATCTTCAGTCTACTCATAACTTGTTCGCAGTATAAAGATCCGCAGTTTCTCAGAGACTGTTTGATCCATACCTTTGTACAATATCTATACACTCGCGACGTCTTACGATTGTACAGCCACGCGTTGTCGAACATCATCCACACGTCGTCGACGTACTCCCAGGGGTCGCTGTACTGACCCGTGTCCAATTTCCTCTTGATCGTCGACAAATCCATGGGTTTCTTGACGATATCGAAATAATCCGGGATCCCGAGTGCTTGCGGATCGACTGGCTGTCTAAACGGTATGGACTCTGGATCTTGGCGGTACAGTTTCTCCAAAGTCGGCATCAACGCTTGCCGCAATTCGTCTGGCTTGAACAAGCACAGTCGTTTCTTATCGGTGGATGTGCCGCTGGGCTGTATCGGCTCGGGAACCATGGGCTTGATGTCCGGCGTGGTTCCATCCTGGCCCGACATCGGCGTTACTGGTTCCTCCTTGATGCCGGAAGTCTCCTCCTTGACCATACCCTCGCCAGACCCCTCTTCCATCGGTTCAGTTTTGATTTCGGTCTTGATCGGCATCTCGTTGTTCACGCTCTTCCCGCCGTCCATCCGGTGGCCATCGGAACCGTCCTCCTGTTCGATTTCCATCTTCATGTTCTCCTCCTTGATCGAGTCTAGTTTTCCCTTATTGTTATTCATCGGCGGACTAGGAGAATTATCACGGTCTAAAGCGGACGCGATGGCGGCCATCTGAGAGGATCTGGAGGAGGCTCTCGGTGCATTCAAGGCGGCACGTTCCTGGACCGTCATGCCTTTCCCGAGACTCGCCAGGCCGGCCGGAGACGGCGTGGTGCTGGGATGAGGCGGTGTTTGGTTGGCGGAAGAGACTGTTTGGTTCGGTGTCATCAACGAAGGAACTAACGGTGTGTTGGGCGTGGAAGTTGTAGACTGGGGTCCGTTCGATGTCGTCGCCGGACCGGGACTAGGCCCGCTGGACACGGGAGGTGGTATCGTTTGAGGAGTCGAGGTGCTGATACCGCTGTCGCTGGGCGTCGGCACCGACAGAGGCCGATTGTTGCTGAACTGTTGTTGGTTCTGCGGTTGATTACTTTGCGGCTGCATGGTCACGCTGAACGGCGACGGTGCTTGCGGCATCGGCGTCGACGCACCGCTCTGATTCGAAGTGCTTGTCGGTTGCTGCGGCTGCGACTGTTGACTCTGCTGTTGCTGCGGTTGTGGCTGAGACGACTGCTGTTGCGACTGCTGCAACTGTTGCTGCTGTTGTTGATGCTGGTGAGCGATCACCTGCGCCTGACTCAGCCGGACCTTCATAATGTCGGAGAACTGGTGCTGATTCTGTACAGGAGAACTGTTAGGCAAACCGGAAGTACCGTTGGAGGTTGGAAATTGACTAGTTGTTGCGGATGTGGTAGTGGTTGTTAGATTCGCTTGTGACAGTTGCGGTTGCCCGAAGGGACTTAGACCAGGATTCGGAACGACATTCGGGTTTGAGGTCGACTGTCCGTTTGGACTAGGTCCCGGAGGACCGACTAATATTCCTTGTTGCTGCTGCTGCTGCTGCTGCTGTTGTTGCTGCTGCTGCTGCTGTTGTTGTTGCTGTTGCTGTTGCATTTGCTGTTGCACCTGAGCTTGAACCTGGGCCTGGGCTTGCGCCTGAGCTTGTGCTTGAGCCTGAGCCTGGACTTTGGTTTGGGCTTGTACTTGTGCCTGCTGCTGCTGTTGTTGTTGCTGTTGTTGCGCTTGTTGCTGTTGCACCTGTTGCTGTTGAGAGAACGGCATTCTGTTGTGTGGAATATTTATCGCAGGCAAAGCCCCGAGGTTAGCCATGCTCGGCGATTGACTACGTAAGCTAGGCGTAACAGTTCCGACCGGTCGCGAGGGAGGAACGGTCCCCACACCAGGCGGAGCACACGGCCTCAAACTCGGTCCAGCCGCTCCGACAGGTCCCGGTTGAGGCTGCTGCTGTTGTTGTTGCTGCTGCTGTTGCGCCTGTAACTGTTGCTGTTGCTGTTCTTTTCGCTTCTGTCGTTTCTCCTCCAATTCCTTTTGAATCTTGTAGATCTTCTCGGCAAGCAAATGATAATACTCCGACCGGGAATTGGCCATCTCGTACATGTCGCCTTCAACTTTCCTCGCGTAAGAGACCAGATTGTGCATTCTCTTGTCGAGCATAGCGTTCGGATCCGGGGTGGGAAATATGGCTTGCACCAATTTGTGAACGAGGTGATTCCGAAGATCCGGGGTCACGGTTAAATGCCAATCTTTCGTCTCCTGCATCGGTGTCGCCGTCACTTGACTCTGTTGAGCTCCGACCGGAAGCTGAGGACTAGCTAGTCTATTCTCGGCTGCGACGCTCAGCTGTCCGGAATCGTTCAAGCCAAACAGCTGATGCACATTCACAGATTGCGGTATGTTCGCGGGCGCTGCCGCCGCAATAGGTGTAGCTCCACTGGTAGACGTAGCCTGATTACCGGCGACACCGACCGTGTTCGGATTCGAATTCAAAGGAAGAGACACATTTGGTGCAACCACTTGCTGCCCAGCACCGACCACCGATTGGCCAGGAGCAGATTGACTCTGAGGTTGAACCAAACGAACATTTCCCATCGTGCCCGTCGGCCCTTGCATACCTGGCGCCGGTATTCTCCTCGTGACACACGGGCCAGGCACCAAACCAGGTGTCGTGGTAGGGCACTGTATACCCAGAGCATCGTATGCTCTTTTCACCTCTGTCGGACTTGGATTTGGTTGGCTATTTGGTTGCGATGTGGACGCGGCAGCGGCGTTTGTTGTTTTATTCTTGTTCGCCTGTTTCAGCGGCAAACACACCGGACAATCGTTACGGTTACAGTGCTTCCAATGACTGATGATCTGTCTAGAGGAGCTACAGTGCGGCACCAAGCAATTTTTTCCTGCCTGGCAATTAGTCATGTGGTTCAGAACGTTCTTCATTGTTTTGCAGTCTGGCAATGTACAGTTCCGAACATTGCCATTGTTCGGTTGGTTTTCGCGCCGTTGACACTTGTGCGCGTGAAGCAGAAGAACCAATTGCTGTTGAATCAGTTTCCGCTTTTCGGGATCGGCGGTTGACTTTGTAGCACCTGACAAGATAAACATTCTGGTTAATGGGTACACCGTTCGGACACGAATCGGCTGTCGAAAATAGTATACTTACCAGTTGGAGCACCGGTACCGGATATTTGGCCCTGAGTTGGTTGTTGCGAACCAAGTTGTACACCGGTTGGCGCGCCAGCTTGAGTTTGAGCTGGACTCGGAGCAGGTGGTTGAGTTTGCTGCGCCATAGTACCTTCTTGGCCACCCACGACAGTGGCGGAACCAATGGGACCCGTGGTTCCACCGAATCTATTTGCAGCTTGCATGGCAGTCATATTCGTTCCTACCCCTTTTTGTTGAGGCGTAACAACTCCAACAGGACTATTCGTACACACTGTGACACCAGGTCCCGGCCCACTGCTCGGAGGTGCTGTTAAACAATTGTATATTTTTGTATCTCGTTATTTCGACTATCAACATGCTTCTATTAACGAACGTATACGAACGTGTAAGATATTTACCATAACCATAAGGACTGGATGCGCTAATTTGTCCCATGTTCGGCATATTCGCCATGTTCGGAGGACCCTGCATCCGAGGTCCACCCTGACCGGTACCAACGATACCGACTTGATGTACTTGTTGATGCGGGCTCTGCCCTCTAGTCGCGGCAACCATATGAGCCTGCTGTTGTTGTTGCATCGCTACGGCTCTGGTGTTCATTATTCCAGGACCATTTTGCATTTGACCAACTCCGTGCGGTCCACTAGGATGATGAATTCCTTGAGTATTGGGACCCATCATAGTACCCTAAACAAGAAAGTCTCAGATTGTAGATTTTGTAAAACTCGGACGCACACGCTGAACAATCTTCGCGTTCAAGGAAAACTTACAGTATTTAATGGTTGTTTATTCAAACTGTTGGTCACGATTAGACTTCCACCTGCCATACCACCCATATTATTATTCCCACTAGCACTGCTGGTCATAACTAGGCCAGAGTTCATTCCACCTGTCATCGACATGGCAGGATTGCTACTACCGGCCATGCTCATCGATGATTGAAGACTTCCCATAGAATTTGCGATAGACATTTGATTGTTTGCCAAAGAACTGGCTATGCTACTCGGTAAGTTTCCCAGACTCACAACCATTTGCGGATCGACTACTTTAGACACAGAAACGTTCGGTGGAGATTGCATGTTCGGACTTTTGTTACCCAGAGTTCCAGCAGCCATTACCAGAGAATTAGCAACCATCTTGTTGCCCTAATAAAAAGAAATAATCGTTACGATCAAGTCACATGAAATCGATTCTTTGCCTGTGGCAGAATTAAGTATAATGGGTACAAACTTGTTGTTGTATTAAATGCTGATGCGAAAGTTGTTGCTGCTGTTGTTGTACGTGCTGTCGAAGCTCCGAATCAAGTGCACCGTTTTGCTGCCCTGGTCCTGGCCCTGTAGCTGGCGGTTTAGCACTCTCTGTTGCAGATCCCCAGGAACCGGATGACAACAGATCGTCGGGTAGATCATTTTCAAGATCAAACATATCTGTGTTTGTTATGTAATCTGAGAATAGACATTCGCATTAGTAACAACAGCCGAATAATTGAACAGCTGTAAAAATGTCCTAGTTACTAGAAAAGTAACGCTTTAAGACATGTGATCTTCGCACTGATACATCGACACGATATTAAATGGTTTAGTAAGAAATTCATTTTACATTGTACAATCTGTGTAGGAAATCTAATATACAAGGTTGAAAAAATTACTTTTCTAGACAACCAGTTTAAAAAAAGGAGATCAGATTATGATATTAGATGTAACATGTACCATAGAGACCAAAAAACCATTAGTAATATTATGAAGATAAGATTCAGCACCGTCACCATAGCTTTTATCCAAAGTTTCAATAGTAGGATCTTTTATGTACTACCATAATATAACTCTTACACTGTAACATTTTTCGCATGTTGTATAATATACCTGCATGTAGATCTACACGCACATATATATATGCACACATGCACACTTTCTAACAAATATGTACATATTTTAAATTACAGAACAAGTAGTATTAACTTGAATAGAACCAACCTAAAGTATTGAAATACATTTGTTGTGTGTGAATGCACTTTTCAACTTACTTGATTATATATCCATGATAGACGATACATCAACGGAGAAAAAAGGGGTCGAAAATGCAAATATTAAAAAGATTAAAAATTTAAAAAAATAAAACAATGAAAAAGGTACTACAACAAACTACACGTAAATGTAAACAAACAAATATGTAAATAAATAAGACATGAGACATACACTGCATGAGCATAACTTAAAGGAGTTCATACTACAGCGAATAAAAAATTTATTCACAATAATGTCGTGCTAGACTACTGAAGCAGCAAAGCTACCGATGGCAAACTTTAGAGTAGACAGTCATGCGAAGAAATTATAGTCACTCTAAAGAGTATTTACAACTGTTTGCACATGGAATATGTTTTTTCGATGCTATAACATTAAATAAAAAGAACAAAAAAATTTTTTAAAAAGTTTCTGAAACTCATACAACGTAATGTAAAACATTCTTTGATCGTATTAAACTGTTCAAAGCCAATTACCTGTAAAGTATGAAAGTACACAAGTAGAAAAGATCCGATCTACCTACCTACAAAACCTAGACTTTAGCTCAATGATTATATTGTTCTTTCTTGCTTTAAAATTGACTTGTTATTTAACGTAGTTCCATCCTAATTTTAGAGCTCTGTGCATGTGTGTCGCATGTCCATATTACATTTGTTACCCTTATAATGCATTTCAGTCTAACAGCATATGTATCCAAACTTTTATGTTGCGTCTTAAAGCAAAATATCCCTTGATACACGTTTCTTCTATAATACTAAACCTGATCCAATTTTTCTCCAGTATCTTGTGGAACAAATCAATGCATCTCAGTACTAAAGTATTCTGTTTACTACAGTCAGATCTATGTAATTCGAACCTTTGTGATATATACGAAAATCTCTTTAAGGAAACAATTTTCATTCTCTTCTGCTTCGCCGTAAAAACCTCTACAAATCAAAGTATAACTTACTTTAACTTGAATCGATTGTCACATATTTAGTATGTTGTTTACCTTTGAAACTTGAACTCTGTAAATCTAAATTGACTTCTGTCAATCAAAGTTTTATCACTGCCCCTTGGAAATTATGAGTGTCTCAATTGCAAAGACAATTCAACGCGAAAGATCACAGAAACTAACATTGTTTATTAAACCTCTCTACCACCTAAAGACTTTAGCATCTCTAGAACTTGAGCTTCCCTGGAGATTCGATTTACCAAGATTTGACTGTATGGCTTTTCTACTTGATAAACAATGTACTTGATCGTTTTTGTGTCTAGTAGGAATTTTTCTTTATTCAACCATAGTGACAATATGCCAAAGCTATACACGCTTCTTTTCAATAGTACAGAAGGTAATGAACTCTCTGAAAAAATCGGAAGTAATCGAATGACTCTACAAACTTTATGGTATTAATAAATGAGATGAATGGACAAACAAGTTTTGTAGTGCTGGATTGAATATTTTTGAACTTTCTGCTGGGTTTATTTATTAATATTTACTTCTTTTCTGGACGGTATGGTTGTTCCAATGTGGCTGCAGCTGATGCTGTTGCAGATGTAGCTGTTGTGGCGGGCCCTGCATTTGTTGCATGTTACCACTGCCACCTCCCCCGTAGTTTGCATAAGCATGGTGCATCATTACAGGCGCCATACCCACTACATATATTATAGTTTTTATTTCAGACTGTGGAAAATTGCCTATGCTCTGAATCGTATCTTTCAAGTAGCAGAAACAGCCTCGGTCATATTATTTTTTCTGTTTTATGGTATCGATACCTGTTACCTTAACACATTCAAAACCAAGGATGCGACAAAGACAGTTGTAGAATCACTCTAAAACACGGTACAACACGGTCAGTTCGAAAATATGCTGATCTTACTAAAACACAAATAAAATAGTTATTATTTGATCATAGCCAAGAAAATGCTATTGGGGATGTTGGTCTCGAATGTGTTAACAATGAGTATCATTGCGAACAATGGAGACTATGTCTGCTACTTATTTTGTGTAACCTGACTATGTCTTGCACTTTATACATTGAATATTCAAGTGACATGGTTGTTTTTGATTCGACATGGGATTATATGAAATATTATTGAGTTCAGAAACTGTTAAGGTGGTAAGAGTAGCGCTTAAAGAATGTAAGAATAAGGAGAACGGTTAGCGCGTCAATCATGCCAGCAATAATGTCTTTTTAATTATTATGGAAAATGTCCATGCATCTGCCATGCACTACGAAAGTAAAATAAGAACTAAATGTAAGAAGAACTAAAAAAAAACCTTACAAAATACTATTATCTCTTAAACATTAAAAAACGAGATAATCGAAAGAACGTGCAACAAGACAGAAGTTATAAATTGTTTTAAAATACAGATCATCACTTTTTAAAACACTGACAATTTCTATAACCTCTGAGCAAAATTTCTTTATACTACATGTGCAAATTGTTTACTGTCGCGCAAACCAAACAATGGTTCGCCGACAATGGATTATCATAAAACAATTGACAAAGTATATAACCTAGATTAATCGGCCGTAATACCCTAACTGGTTGTCACTGAAATGACATTACTGTGCTGTAACACAGTCCCTCGACGACTCTGAATCGCAACTTTGCGTTTCTGTAAGAAAACATCATTTCTTGCACGCTAGCAACGACGTGCACCGTTCGTATCAAACGAAAACATACCACAATTTGCAATATAGCATAATCTTCGGCGACGGTATTTCTTCAACAGTTTAGGTTAGTTTTGTTAACTAACAAATTCAGAAAACTATCTCAATCGAAACGAGAAACGGGGGAACGAACTTTTGACAATCTCAAAACACGTTGACTAGACAGAAAGAGACAGAGGAAGAGAGACAGATCCCTGTCAACACGAGTGACACTCGTAACAGAAAATTCGACGATCTACTATTCGACGAGCTACAACCACACAACATTATCCTACTAGTCCCAAATGTATCACTAAATAATCGTGAAAAGGATGAGCGAAAGTGTTGGACAACCGGTACGTGGTGAATTTATGTGTCATTGGACAGAGAAGAGAAGTGTGCTGTTATCCTGAAGAAAAACCGAAGCATCGGTCACGAGGTAATTTTGCTCAAAGGTCTGAACCGTCAACAAGCTGACAGTACGCCTTCGAGGTGTAACATCGGCGTTGATCAAATCGTTCGACAAAGTAATTAGAAAAGTGCGTGTATCGCACATACATACACGCACGCACGCACACGATCATATATACATAGTCATACATACACGGACATACATACACGCCGCGCACAGCAGCACGACATCCAAGAGAGTAACGCTCTTAGGATCGTGCGACTGCGATCTATCCCCTGAAAGGTTAGCCGCTGGATGATGCGTCTTGGATTTGTATATCGTGAAACGTTATCGTACAGGTATCGCGGAATAGATTCGAAGGCGTTAAACTTACCCGCGGAGTCGGAGGTTCCTTGAAAAGGATCTGCGAGCTTCGGCCGCTTGTTCGGTGGGCCGTCCACCAGGTGGTCGGCCATAGTTCCTTTTCAGGGTTAATTATTTCTTGTTTCAGGCTGTTTACTCTTGGTAGCAGTAAGCAGCGGCGGCGGCGTTAGCGAGTCGTCGGTGTCGACCGCACGCACGCACGCAGCACGCAGGCAGGCAGGCAGCAGGCAGGCACGTATACACGGGTATAACACACACACACAGACACAGAGACGAGCGAACGAGCGAGCGAGTGAGCGAAACGCTGCACTACGCCACTAGAAGACCGCTGCTGATGATGCTGGTTACTGTAGCTGGTGTTGCTTCCTCGTCGAAGCCGCGAATATTCACCAATCTCTCAGCGTACTCGCAGGCATGACAATAACAATGAGAACCGCGGCGCGTAGAGCGTCCCCGAGCACGCTTCGTTACACGATCAACCATTGGGCATCGTCGGGGGGTACGTCGAACCCCGCGCTAAAGCCCACACACGCACACACGGTGAATTTTGTCCCTCGACAGGCGCACGGGCCACTCGCGGCGAGGCACAAACTGGACAGGCCAAGAGGAAGTAACCAGGACTATCGAGAGTAGTAGTACACTCGGTGATCGCGAGGATCACCGCACCGTAATTAATTAAATGCACAACGCCAGCCGAACGAGGTCCGAACGCGTTTGATATCGGTGTTCTTAGCAGTCGGTCGCGCACGACTCGTCAAACACTCGAGTGTGGCGGACTGGCTGCGCGCACGGCGCTATCTCGCAGCAACGATATCGGTCTCGAGGCCCGCTGGCACCATCTTCCTCTCCTCTTCTCTCGCCTTGGCACACTGCGACACGGGGCGCGCGAACGATCACCGCGGACGCGGCTCGCTTTCCCCGAACGTTCGAGGCAATCACGGACGCCAGGAGGCGAGGACGACGAGATGAGTCGGCTCCGGGGCGGCCACCGCGCGCCACAGAAATTCGCTCGAGAGAAGCGATCGCGAGAGTTCCGCACCGCACGAGTATCGGCTAACGTAAAATGGCGGCTGCTGTTGACGAGAAGTTTTTCTACGCTTGTCAGAAAATGTCCGACTGGCTCAGTATACTCGCCGTGACCCTAGTCCGGCCCACCGATTGGCCCAAACGTTCACGTGACCACTAGCTCGACGCTGATTCGACCAGACGTCGCGAGGCCACGAACGCCGTCGTTGAAGTCACGCCGCCGGCCCAACAGCAACCGAGGACTTGGCTTATTTCGATGCCGCCATTTGATGATGGCCGGTCTCGTACAGTGGTTGCACGAGACGCTCCTTAAAGGCGAAATCGTTATTATTCGGTACGCGATATTTCTTTGTTTCAGGGATTAGGACACTGTGAAATGCCAGAAAACTAAGCCTCATTTCCTATGAAAATTACAGACAAAACTAGACACGCGATTCATGTGAGTTTTATTTCTTTAACTATCCAAAGTTCTATACGTTTTTTCAAAAGTCCATCTCATTCTCGTGGATCTATCATTTCTTTTATAATACAGCTTGATCGTTGAAATGTTCGATCGAGTGGTCCGAAGAATTGTACGTTTTTTCCGTGGTACCTTCAAATTTATAAAATTCTCCGTTAATTGCCACATTGTCTTTCTCATCTTTTCGACACCTGTAATTTTTGTCAACCAAATGAAGGTGTCTCTTTTTATATCAAATCCGTGCCCAGTGTGGCTCATGCTACTGTGTGATTGTTGTCAAATATATGTTGTAAACGAAGATTGTTCACTTTATAATTTACATTTTGTAAAATTTCATGACAAATTGGTATTGTAACAACGATCACTTCCAAATTTCTAAGTTATATTGGATGAACAAAACTTTTCTTGTATCAGGCCAGCATCAAAATTCAGCAGTATTCAATTTTTTTAAATTCTACAGTATGCAGCAAATCAAGTTTTTGTTTCGAGTACTCGCAGTGCTGTCTGATGACAGTGGTTTGCGTAAATTGAGGGATACCGCGAAAATACCATATTTTCGTTCGTTTAGTGTTACCGGAAATTGTTTAAACGGTATTTCATATGATATTATTTATCATTCGATTTTTGGGGGTAGAGATTTTGTGTATGGTCTCGTTCTACATGCATATTCTACTTCACTTTATCTCACTCTCATTGACATAATGCATCAGATTTTTTACTAACATTTCTGTAAATAGTGGTATCGTTATGTTAAAAATTTTAGGTTGTATTATTTATTTGCATTATGTTGTGCACAGACTATTTATGTGCACTTGGTGAAAATGGTCGATAAAATGTCTTCTATTATGTAATGCCACCGAATTATTATTGTAATCATGAAAATCCTGCGAAATACTCTTACTTCCATTCATACTCGCATATCGATTTCGATCTATTCGATTTTTCGAATTGAAATCAGTAATGGTATTTCGAAGTTCTTCTGTTCTGATTTATGTAGTCAGCTTTTAGGAATACAGAGACAAATGCTGTTCTCCGAGAAACATTTCGCTGTGCGATTAGCAAATTGATTAAAGGCGTGAATGAGCACAGTTAACTGATTGAATGTTACCAAAATGGCTTACGCGTCGCGATAATCGAGTCGGTCTAAAGCAATTTTATTCTCCTGGCGTGCCTGCGCCGCTTGTTTTTGTGCTAAAATTCATATTTGAAATGCACACGTTTGCCGTATCAACGAGGGCTTTCTGTTTTCGATCAGGGTGAATCATTATTACCCGATTACGTTCGTAATTAGTTGATACATATATTCCCGGAATAAAGACGGGACCAAAAATCGCGACTGGTCGCGTTCGCCGATACGTTCGCGGAGTTCAGAGTGTCAAAAGGGGGATGTTGTTACAAGATGGCCAGGGATTCTCTCGATCGACAGGTTAAAAGGAAAAATGCACGCAAGGTGGGGAGAATGCGTTGCGCAGAACGTCCTCTCCTCGAGAAAGAGAATCCGACTCGTGTGGATAGGTGCGAACGGCACGCGACCCATCACACGCACATATTGTGCGTGAACTTGCTTCCATCTCCCTTTTCCTACAGCTTTCTTCGTTACTCTTTACGATCGTGTCTCTGTCTCTCTGTCTCGTCGTCGCGAGTTTGGCGAGCGCGCGCGAGCGCGATGAATCCACTATACTATGGTGTCAGATACAGGGAATTGTGTGTGAAGAAAGAGGTGAACGCGAGAGGTGAGAGGGAGTATTGGAAATGGGACGGGAACTGGATGACGGCGTGGCAGCAGCCACCTAGCCATGTCAGTGACAGCGACTCTTTGTCGAGTGTTACTTGTCCCGCGTTGTTTCCTTGCAACAATGTAATCTCGACTTCTTTGAGGACCTAACTATCGTTCACGTCTAATGTATGCTTCTTTATAGGATCTATTAATACGATCGCCTTGCGATTTCGACCACGAATCTTCAAACTCGAGATGATCGCGCTAGGACACAACCTTCGACTCTCTCGTAAACTTCTTCGTATCGTTACCATTTTTTTCTCTCTTGAAAGTATACCATTCATTCCCGGTCTGTGTACAACTGTCAAACGTATCGTCGCTATAGTGAACCGAAACGAATGAAAACGTCACGGGAGATGTAATTACGAAGCGATTCGCAAAAATCTGTTTTGGTACTCTTTATCCGAGTGTTACGTAACTGCTCGCTGACCAAAATGCTCGAGTGCTACGACACCGCGTTTTACTCTCTATTGTGCTTTCTCGTTTCTGATTTCATGTCGCAGAGATTTGACACTGAGAAATGACTGGAATGTCGGCAGATATCTTTTCGTTGTTGTTCCATATCGGGAGAAAATAGTCGGTAACTACGAGATTACGGTATCTAAGAAAACTGCGCACCGATCGCCGTATACTTCTATGACCGAGAGTGGAAATAAAAATATCCGTGAAGGGTGCATTGACCGATCTCGAACACAGGCCAATACGTTTTAATCTGTTTAAAAATCTGCTCGAAAGAAGAAACTCGCGTCGGCGCGCGTTTTGTTCTGCATTTTGATCGTTACAACACCGAGTGAGCTATTTTCACGCATTCTTTGAGTCACTGATATCACGGTTGTCGTCTGTCACGATAACGGACGCAGTTTTCGTAATCTCGTTCTGGTCGATACGATACTTACAATCCCGCCCCGTATTATTTGTAATTATTACAATTTCGATTTCTACTGTTTTACGAAATAGGAGGATATGATGTATCGCGACATTCGCGACCGATAGATTTAAATTGTTTCGAAACAGAAGCGCGTTTCATTTCAGGGTAAATGAACGAAACGGTGGTCCGTGGTTATTTAATGTCCTTTTATCAATTTATAATCAGATAAAGAAGCAACGTCATACCTTGAATTACGATTTCGCAATTTACGAGTTGTGGATAACGTTAATCTTGTTCATAACACTATTTAAAACCGTGTGTATTCCTGTAATTATACGTAATATTAAGTGGTAATGACTTTAGACTGAATAACAGAGGAGGACGTTCATATTTCGTCTAAAATTACTTCAATGTATACGATAGCATACAACAAGGTCGAGTGCATTCAATCGTTCAGAGCTTTAATTATTTTAGAACAAGTCTACCCTAGCTGACTGAGATAAACGTTTCATTGATTTTTTATGATAAATCAAAAGTGACTCTATTTAGAGTATGCGCCTAAAAGGAGCGCTATATACTTTCTACTTCGCGGCGTACGCGAACGATAATTTCAAACGTGTACATATTTCTGTAAAATTAGGCCAATTAATTAGTTAATTTATGCACGAGTTAAGAAATAGCTAATGCTTACGTTATTCTTTCTTTTATCGAAGTTTAATCTATGCAGTTCAAAGTATGCATTCAAACTCCACTGCAACATAGTACAAGGGCTCTGTAATTATAGCGCAATTGAAATACTTTCGTTTATTTAGATAAATATTTCTGTAACATGGCATATAAAAAGAAAATTTTAACAATACTGTACAAAACCATTTTTATTGTACAAAAACGTTTCTTTTTTTTCAGTCCATTTAAACTATGTCTGCATAGAACTACGCTTATGTATTTGAATTCAGAATTGTTACAAATTCTTATTATCATTACTCTGCAACAATATCGTTTTATAACATACAAATAAGCAGGATCAAGTTTATAACAACATAAATTTTTAACAACACATAAAAAAGGAGAATCATTATACATTAATAATATAATATTCTGTAGATCGTTAACAATGTTTAATGTTTATATATATGTATCGATTTTTCGTTTTTAATAATTAAAATATTGAATTACATTACGAAAGAAAGGGTAGGACAAATCCACTGGTTTGAAAGGAACAGTACTTTAACAATGATTAATACATATTATCGTTTGCTATTATATATAGTATATAATATGGAGCAATGTGTACCCAAACCTGTACCTCAGAAACTGTCCACTCGCTCTTCTGTAATAATAAAAAGTACAATAAAATAAAAGTACATAGACTGTTTGTCTATACATAACAATGTTCATAAAAGATTTTACAAAAGATTCTTGTTACCCAATATTTTCTCTAATAATAATGCATGCGAAGTAAAGTTTTTTAATTTTGAATAAAACATTTAATCTTTGTTTTAAGGGCGATAAAATTTTTTTTTTTTCGTATAAATCGATGGTGTAATAAATATATTTATATAATCTGTATACTTTTTGTATTAAAAACGCTTTTATTATACAATGAATAAATAATACCCTTTCTCTCTCGCTCTTTCTCTAACAACACAATTTAAAAACGCATTTCAAGAAAAATCAAATTTTAATATATTTATCCGAACGGATACGAATTATACATTAGTTTATTACAAAAACGATACCTAATTAAATTATTGTTGAAATATGTTTAATTACAGAAAATAATTAAGATACTCGAAGAATGCAAGCGTTTTAAAATTACGTAACATACGTTCATATGCGTTCAAATAAATGCAAGCTTGTTACTTTGTACAGATTTAAAACGCTTTCCATAAATAGCTTCACAGTAAATGATCTGTTCTGTTACAATGTCGCGAACATTAGTCATTTTTAAGAAGCCCCCAACGTTGAAACAATAACATTTTTATAATATCGTATTAATATTATATGTAAGAGTAAGATATACAGAATATACCACCCCTTCTATTTGTGTAAAAAAGACTAGTAAAACTGTGTGACACTTTACAAACTTTTTAATTGAATTTCAATGTAATCTTGTATAAAAAAATGTTTCGTATAATTGGGTCTCTCAGGCTTAATCTATGTCTGTATATGTTTTTAATAGGTATTATTATCAATGAATTTCTTCCAAAAATAGAACTTACATAAAAATGGATTGGAGTTTCCAATAGGTGGTACTGTTTTGTTGTTCACAAGCTTAATGTCTTTATACAAACAATTGTTGAATGCTGTTATCACGTTAATAAATACGTGAAGTACTGCATTAACTGAACATTCAACTTCAAATGCATGTAAAATATAACTCCATTCTATTAAACCTCATAGGTACCGATACATATATACATACACATATGTATATGTACCCAAAATTATTGTGACAGAACACGAATGATGGACGAGAACGAAAATTTTTGAACGAATGGATACAGGTGAAATCTGTCTTAAGCCTAATGCCACTTTTAGGATTTGTTAGAAATCTTTTGTACACATATAAGAACATTATACCATAGAAGTATCCGTACTGTTTGGAGAAATTGGATATTCAAAGAAAGTCTTCTTGTGTAACACCGCTTTTGAACAAGTACATACTTTTAACTCGATCGAAAGATAACACTTTGCCTTTTTATTTCAATATCGTTATCATGTAATAAAATATTCGGTTGAGTGTTCTAAAATATATTCATGAGCCACAATTTTTTTATAGTTTCTTCAGCAACGGTGTGTGCGCAATATCTTTCTGAAATTGTTTTGTGATCGATGTATCGTCAAGTGGTCAATCACTCTTGGACTTTGTTTCACTACCCTGATTATCAGACTTTGTTCCGCTTTCCTGTTGTTCTGATTTTGATTCAGCTTCTTGTTGACTAACTTCATCTTCCTCGTCAGAGTAATTTGTAGGTGCTTCGCCAGGTTTCAACAGTTTACCAACGTAATCGTACCTTTCTAAAATAACAAATAATATATTAGAAAAGAAATTGAACTTTAAGAAACATCTACAATATCATATCTTCAGAAATGAATAAGTTACCTTTAAATTGCTCTTCCCATTCCTTAACAGAATTCATCTCTGTGGTATTCAAGTCACTGAGATCATCGTATTCGTCGCTTACCATTAACGAAAATTTCGCCAATCCTCTACTGGCATCGTGTCCACCAAACGCTTCATATGGACCACCTAATATAACAATATAGCATATAATAATAATAATAATAATTTCGACTGCACATATTTTTTCTACGAGTTTGCATCTAGACCAGCGGTTTCCAACTAGCAGAAAAATTTTTTTTCCACGCCTTCCTTCCTTATATTTTTAATGGATATATAAATATAGACACGTTTTAAAAACAGTTTTTATTAAAAAATTTTGGCATCTCCAAGGTTGGAAACCGCTGATTTAGACTGTACCTACACTCAAGGGATTAGGATCAGAAATCAAAATTTAAAAAAAATCTATATATATTACCAACGCAGAAAAAATGCAGCAAAGTTAAATCCGAAATTTGTAAACGATTGGATAAATAGAGTACACTAAATTTTGGGATCTGTATTTCGAAAATGATCTTGTACCAAAAGCTTTGACTTTTTTGTATTTTACTTTCAATGGTTCAAACTAGTTCAAAGAGTATTCTTCGACTTCCGAAATGTCACACGATCCTACATAACCCCTTGGATGTGAACAAAGATATATGTAATCAGTTCTTCAATCTATTTAGCTACCGACAGAGCTAAATACGAGTATATATATGTACTGTTGTGTCGAGTCGACGTGTTTAGTTTCTGTGAATTACTTTGTAAAGATATACATGATTGCATAAACAACTACGGAATCTAATCAGTAGTAGTGAGGCCGATTATCATGATCCCGTGGTGCTTGTAAATTTATTTCTACATTATCATTGGATTGGCCGATAAGCGGCGCGGCGTGGCGCCCGACAACGATTGCAACGTGAGCTAATTAAAAATCGGTCGGCAACACAGTAGCAAAAAAGAAGTCGCAATTACTTGCTCAGATGCAAACGTATAAGACGAAGAAAAACTACATATATGTATGTATATCGGGCGAGTCCTGCGATGTAAGAAAGGAACCAACGGAAATCTTACCGGGACCATAGAAATGTCCACCACGGGTGCAATCGTAAACATTTCCGTTGACAGCGACCAATATTCGTCCGTCTGGCCCGGTGCCTCCGTACTGCTTCAATTCTTGAACAGTAAAATCGCGACGCAATTTTGGCAACGACTTCGTCGGCTGCACGGTCATCTCAGTCTTCGTCTTGCTTTTAACAATTTTGTATACCAGTAAGGTGATCACGCTGACAAGGACAAGATTTATCGGGCTCTTTATGATCTCCGCAATAAAACTCGATATAAGCTGGTGACCATCCTGGTCGATGGTAGTAGATGCGGAACCCGGCGAGTCATTCTTCTCCGCCATTTTGACCACTAGTTTATGTACGTGCCTCGCTGGGAAACACGATGCTTTTCACGGCTCGAACAAAGTCAACCGTGTTCTCGAAACGCGATCAAAACTCCGGCAAGAATCTCGAAACGATCCCTCGAACCAGCGAAACTATATACTTTCCGAGATCTACGATGAAACGACTCGCGCGCAACCTCAACCATGTACTACTGACGTACCGGCACTGGCCGCGCTGATCATATCATGATACCCACAGCGATGCGATTATATAGGCTGTTTAAAATTTCCGGTGGCGCCGAGAAGAAGTGGCAAGTCGCAAATCAGGCGAAATGAATCGGCTAAACATCGCAGTTTCAACTTCGATATAACACTACAGATCTAGATTCCCGTGTAACGTGATCAAACACTGATTTAAAAGGATGTACATTTACTGCCACGTTCAGTGTCTACTAAAGATTTAATTATTTTTCAGGTGTCTCCGATATATTCATATTCAACATACTATGTACTTAACAATGGTTCTTTTTCGAGAAAAAATCAAGATTGCTTGACTTATATTCACGATGTATACTTTGACCTTTGGATCACCTTGAATTAAGAAATTTCGGGTCTTCTAAGGTCACCCAAAGGTCACGGCATAAAAGATCGTTAAATTTGCCTTGACGGTAGTTACAAGCGGTAGTTAAAAGCATCGGAGTAAATCTGATTTTATAAAAAAAAATCAAATATTCAGAAATTTCCGAAATCACAGTCTTTTCAAGCTGAATTTCAATGCGACGCGTTCGAAATTTTGCAAGAAGGTATTCTCTTTTGGAGAATACTGTATGTTTTGACCCACACTACTTCGCGACAGCGCTACTCACACAAATATATCTGTAATTCTTTTACGTCCTCAGTGGGGTACTCTACGAGCAAAAAACTGTATAATTCGAAAACTATTGTGACATTTCGCATTTTTTGCATTACGTCGTATAAAGTTAAATGTTTTGCATGCGATCGTTGCAGGAAGTATTAAATATTATACATGCGTCGCAGATACTGAATTTTGATACTAATGTTGCCATTTATCAATTTGACGAGATGCGTGACCAAGATTTGATCATACATATTCTTAATATTCTCGGCTTAAAGTATGATGAATAAAAAATTACAAATTTAAAGATTGTCGTATAGTAATCCACGTGATAGTATTGTAGCTATTATTTTGTGTCCGCAAGAAATTGTAGTGATTTAACTAAATCAATCTAATCGAATTAATGATTTTCACAGTCGCGTGGAGACTGTGTTACAAATTGGATTTTACATAGTCCGTCGGTTCTTTTGCTTCTGCGGTAATAAATTCGAACGTGTCATCACTTAATTCCAATTTTTCAAAGTCATGCCATGCTGTCATTTTTTGCGTACATGTAGCGTAAGTTTGTGTGCAAGAATCTTGATAAGTTTAGTGTAGATAGAGTACAATTATAGTTTGGCATATAGATGTCGCTTTTATCTCTCAGATAACGGTTCGTACTGCGAACTATCACGAAATTGTGGATTCGCACAATCTAGAAGTTATCGTAGTCCGATATTCACACGCACCTTGCGCGGCCAGAGAGAAAGTTAATTATAAAATGTATATCGTTATATCGAGGTTACGAAACAGATCTCTTTCTCTCTTCCTCTCCCGCTCCCGCTACAAAGTATGTTATGCCAACAACATACCCGACGATAATAAATTGATTAATTCAGATGCGGTAGCAGTGGTAGAATTGAGTCAACAAATAATTGCTTCAGACTAGTTTATTGAAGACACTATCAACATATTACACTCCTATATGCGTGCACTAGTTGACATGTACATGATCTGCAGAGTTAATTTGCAAACTGGAGTTGAGCAACGATTAACACGATTAACGATTTATGATTATAATCGAAGTAGGCGTGTAATTATCAATAAGGTTCGTGATTAAATTTGTTGTTCAATCGTTGATTTAATCACGATCAATTTCTTTTGAATCATAAACATTACAAATTTTAATCAATTAATGCTCAACTCCGTGTAGAGTATATGTAATAGGCTACTTGTACTTAATTGCGTTGTACTTATATTGGACGGCACCGTTTCGTAAGGCTAATTCAATACTTACAATTGTAGACACTTGTACTGAGTTACACCCACCTAGTTCATAGAAAATGCACGATATATGTACTCTCATGAAAAAGAAAACAACATATTTAACTAGAAGCGTTGCTTCGAGTTCGTTGTAGACATGCAAGCGATAAAGCTTACAATGGAGCTTTCTCGTCTTGAAAGTCCAGGTAGGGATGAATGTTTAAAGAGGAGGAGACCATGTTCACGTCTATCTTTTCCGAACACATCGGACATACTCCTTCGGTCTCGATTATTCTAACGCAATCAAACAAATTGATTTAGCGATTTTACGACAATCATATATATATATATATATTTAAAGTCGAATATATGTACCTTAAAAATTCGCTTTTTATGGCAGGGAAATCACATTGAGGACACGTTGTGAAGTCATGTTCAACGATATGTCGTCCCTATAAATAATACCATGATTAAATACAGATGCGTGCAACTTATTTGATGGGTAGACTGCGGATGTTTATGCAATTTGCAAGTTTTAGTCTTTGTAGATCTGAAATAAATAAAAATCGTACTAAACTCTGTCGAATTTTATATTCTACCGTTTTTTGAAAATTTTCAGGAGCCGTAAATGCATAAAGATCCGCAGTTTAGTGATGGGCTAATTGGCAAAAAGACTAACCGTAGCTATACAAAAGGGTATCGTGTTTTTGCATTTATCACAGGTGATCTCAGTCTCGGGAAGTTTACTCTTGCAATATGGACACGGAGTTAGAGGCTCTTCTTCGTCCTCGTTATCCTTCGCTCTCGGTGGTTTCCTAACGATTGCTTCAATTTTCTTACTATACTTAGCATCGATTTGATTCCTATACTCGGGACGCATTAGCATGGCAGCAAAATTGAATGCTGCGTTCTTTAGTCCTGCTCTTTGACACTCTATCACGGTAGATGTTAAGATTGGAACAATATCTAAAATAATGATTTATATTATTTTCTAGCAGCTTTCCCGTTGCAGAATATTTCATACGTTTCTACTAACGTGACGGAAACTTTGAAATGTTGTTGGCTACTCTTATCAACATACGAGCGCCGCGCAAGTGGTCGCTTTTTTTTACATGTAATCTAACCAGGATGTACGAATGCAAAAGTCTTAAATTATTTTGCATCTCCAGCGGTATAGTAATCTTGTTCCTTTTCAACTCTTGGTACATACTGAACAGTACATCGTGCGCGTTCCTGTAATTTCCTGTTAAAAAACGTTTTGTTAGACTGTATACCAGATATGTGTAAATTAGAAACACACCATTAATTTGTTCCTCGTTTGCTATTATAATTGCTGTCTTTGCAGCATCCCTGTATTGTTTTCTGGCCATGTACAATCGGAACAGGTATTTAGGGTCCTATCGAATTATACAAGTATATTTAACAATTGTTACATCTCTGTATAGGAAAGATTAAAAATTATCAAACTACCTTTGGCAATCCATCTCCACCCAATAGGAAATCTATCATTTGAGTAGCCAGTTTATCATCCTTCGAAGAAGCAACTGTGTCAATAGCTAATGACAGAACCTCGTTCTCGTCTGCCATTAATTGAGCAGCTTTCAACAAATGCCGCAACGCCTTCTGGTATTCTTTCGCGTGAAAATAATACTTTCCCGCTAAGTGATTGTTCTTCTGAGACTCAAAGTGCATGGCTAAACTCTTGAAATCTTCCTTCCGCGCGTTGTCATCGTCGATCGTGTTTATCAAAATTTCTCCATACAATTCCATCTTTCCGTGTTGATTGGCCAGTTGGAAAGCCTCGTCGTGGCAATTCGATAGAATTAAGAATTTGATCGCCGAATTGTAGTCGTTCATTTTCTGGAAATATTTCGCCACCATTTTCGCGCCCTCCACGCTTTTCGTTTGTTGTACCACCTCCACGCTTCGCGCTGTAAATGTTTCAAGAATTATTTCTCGCTGGAGAACACGTCTACAATCGAATTACCTGGATTGTTCAAATGTTCCAGATTAATCCTAATGATGTTCTCAAAATCTTTCGCGGTTTCGTACGCTCTGGCCGCTTCTTCATATTTGCCCTCGGCTTCCTTCGCTTTAGCATACTGTACGTTAATTTTGGCAGACGATATCTGTGGCAACAGGTGCCCGACCTTCTGCCAATTCTTCAGTTTTATATATGCGGACGCTGCTTTGTCAAAGTACTCGGCTTTCTCATACAATAGTGCGGCTTCGTTGAATTGCTACAAAAGCAGAAACATTTACATACAAGCAAAACATGTGTACACGTATACATATCGTGTCCATATATTTTGATTGTACATGTACCTTCATCGATTCGAATATTTCCGCGCATTCCTTTCGTAACTGTCTTGAACTCTCATTGTCTACAGCTATGCTCACACCCTTTCTACTATCACCGCATCGGATAGACATTCTAGCAATTCCAGCAAGACATAAATTGCGATGATGCGGATTATGAACAGTCGTAATCGATGAACTATTTGTCTCCACCAATCCGCGTTCGTAGTTCGATAATGCTTTAGGATAATTTCCCCTAGAGTAATCACGTTTTTAATAGAATTACGTGATACGCGTACGTATCGGATAGGAAGTGCTTACGTGAATTCCAATTGTTGAGCGTATTCCCTAGCAATATAAGGAATTTCATCGGGTTTCAGCTTTTGCGCTAGGTTCAATGCTTGTTCCCATTGCATCAAATCTCTTCTTAAATATAATGCTTGCACCGGTTCCGCGGACTGCAGGAAAAACTTTTCCGCTTGATTATAGTCACCTAGCAAGATACACGCGTGACCAGATAACAATGGCAATTCGTCTATGTTCTCCATACTTTGTAACGCCCACACCATCGAGGCGTCTTCTATGTTTCGATAAACGCGTATCGCTGCAGTTTTGAATAATTGTTCAGTACCAAGTATATTTATACGAGTTATACAAACTGTAGGAACACTTACCAAAATCGACATTTAAATTTGCAATCGAGCTCTCCCCCAATTTTAGCCACGATTCTCTTTCGTTAATCTTCTCGCAAGTGTTCCACGCTTGTTCGAATCTAGAATGTTATTTTTTTTTATTTTATTTGATTTATCGATGGACAAAAAGCATATTTACCGTCTGCACAAAATTTGATTTTCTAAAACTTCCTTCAGTTTCGCCGGTTCTACAATATTTCCTGCGTCCTCGTGAGAAGATAACGTGATCTGAATTAATTTATTACTTATCGAACTTAACGTTAACTCGCCAGAGTACAATAATAATGGCAACGTTTCGGATGGCAGCTTCGTTGTACTTATCTTCTCGATCTTCGTACCTATTTGCGAAACGTGTTTTAACATGTCTTAAAACATTCGTTAGAATTCACGAGCTTACCTTCGATGAAATATTTGACGAATATGTACGTAATGAGAATGCTCTTGTTGTATACGGCAAATATATTGCGTTCCAAGATATTCTGATCCCATATTATTCCTTGTATAAAGTCCGGACAATCGAGAATTTGTAAAACAGACTCTTGCATAGGATTGTACAAGTAAGCGTCAGATTTATTATCTATAAAACACATTTGTGTCCCATTCGCATCTAAATAGATCTCCTTTATACCGTTGTTGTGCGTGTGCTCTGTGCACTGATTGAAAAATTCTAGGCAAAAGTAGATTATGTGACCCATCTAAATGTACAATTAATGCAAATTAGTGTTTTTGATACACGTTTTGGTCATTATGTACTTTCACTATACATTCCCGGAAACCCATCCTACTTAGACTGCGCATTTCGATTGCAAACGATTTGATTTTATGCATGACTTTAACACACAATGCTATTCAACACTGTTCTGTTAAGTCATGTTCGTTAAGCAAGTCAAAATGACGGTATCCGGCATTCGAATGTTAAGCGACTCACATCATTGCCGTAGACTAAGAAGTCTGTGCTAAGGGCATGGCACGTTATTCTGCAATCCGAGGCATTTAAATCCGGAAACATTTTCGTGTCTTTTCCTTCCTTGGTTAGCGATGGGTTTGGCTTCACCTGTAATAGCAATGAGTTAACACTCGATCTAACAACGATTTATGGTGCTAAGTTTGAATTGAATGTACTTGTTACCGAGTGTAACTGCAATTTTCCATCGAACAAAACCGAGACGTAGGTTTCATTCAGTCGTATGCTCTCTATTGTTGCAAGATAGTCCCTTTCGAAGTGCGCTGTTGTATCATATGGATTTTCCGACATGTCCCAGAGCAGCGCTCTATTATTTAAACCCACTGCTACATGCATCGGGCCTATTGCTAATACTGAAGGTTCTATGATGGTATTAATTATTATGGGCTCCGACTTTTCCTGTTGAGTAGTTCGAAATACATATACATGTCTATTGTCTGTATTTTCTAACGACGACAGTGTTCGTACCTTGTCCAAAGTGTAAAGGTGTACTGCAACTTCCGTTAAACTAGTAAGCAATGCAATTTTATTTCCACAAACGCTGGATAGTTTTGGAATCTGTATCAGATAGACTAACACATTTCCAGAGTAAGTTACTGCTGCTATCATGGTTCCATCCATGGACCATTCTAACTTGCTGATTCCTGTTTCGTTACTGACTGTGATTAATTTTTCAGTTTCTTCGAGATTCTGTATATTATGTATCTTTATGGTATTACTACCGCACGTCGCAATCTTTCCTATCGTTTGACTTATAGCCAAGTCGGTCAACGAATCTTTGTGGTTGTTAACTTGAATTAACTCTTGCCCTACTTCCTTTATATGCGTCGAAATTGCAGTAAAATATCCGGTTTCGAAACCTACTAAGATATAACCGTCTCCGTACCTGAAAAAGTTGATTTTAAAAAAAGATCCAGTCTCATTTATTTTGATACCATACTGCATGATCTTACCATTTGTACGTGACAATAGAGCCATAGCGTTTTTGGAAAGCTAATTCAATAGGGTTCTCTGGATCCAAAATATTGTACAAGAATAAAGTGGTTTTATTAATAACAAGAGATACCTAATGAACGATAGGAAATTAATAGCAACTTGCGTATGCGCCAGCTATATTTTACAAACTAATTTGAAAAAGAATCGTACTGTATTTTCACCCCCAATTCTGTGATCCATCTTCATTTCATTGAACTGAATATCAGATGGATCACCTTGGAGAGGGATTTCACGGCGTGTGTCTCCGTCGCTTGTGCTAATAGTTAAAACTTTGTCTTCGCTGGCAAGAGCCAAAAGTCCCTCGTAAGACCAAGCACCACACGTTATACGTCTTTTATGTTTTCCCAGGATTGGTGTCCTTCTATTAATTGATAAATCAATGATTCTATTGCTCGGAAAATGTACAACAATACACTTAAGGGGGTAGACTCATTTCCAGGATGTGGAATGTGTCTTCTCATTTCTCGATAATTCAAAGATGGGGTTTTTCAGTAGTCAAAAGCGCTAGATGAAAGATCGATGCTGGCTGCAGTCCTACTTTTCCTCAAAAGTCCTACTTTTACGTTTATGAAGGATGTAGCATTATTCATAGCTACATCCTTTATGCTTCTAAATAATGCAAATTATGCCTCGTAAACGTAAAATATGGGACTTTTGAGGGTGACTGAGGCTTACAAAAACAATCCTGGAAATGAAACTATGCCCTTAATTGTGAGAAAGGCGTACATACTTGGCATTTATATGATCGTAAAGAACTAAGTTTCCTTTTTGCGTTCCTACAGCTAATAAACAGGTTCTCTTCGCCCACATTATGCACGTCAAGTTATCTCTCACACCGGCATCTATTTGAGATTTCTTTCCAGTCGTTGCATCCCATAATACGATAGTAGAAGAATTTTGTGATATAACAGCTAACAGATCTCCATCGGAGTCCCATCCAAATCCGGTGCACAAACCAGAAATGTGAATACGTTCTTGTAGGTCGCCTTGCCTATCGAAAATAGCAACCGAGGAATCATAGCCAGTGGTTGCTAAATGAGTACTGTTACCGGGTCGCCAAGAGATGAACACTGTACCAGAACCATGAGGTTGATACAGTTGGTACAATACCTGCATTCAACAATTTTACAACTGAATGTACCATTGAATTAAACAAGGTTATCCTCGTTTCATTTTCGATTTGAAATATGTCGACATAAAGATCGATCTCGTAATAATAATAATCTCATATGTCACTCGCGACAATAGTTGCGCTGTGAAAGTTTGAATAACACATAACCTACCTTCTCGGTCGACATACTTTTATGGATAGAAATTTTTATCGGTGCAATCGTGAAGGCTGAACACCTAATCGCATAGAAGAATGTTGCGACGGCGCATAGTTGAATTATCGATTCATTAGCTTCTATTTTTTACGCATATTATTGCGTCTGTCTTGTCTGCCATGTTGTTTATGTTTAGGCTAAATAGCCTTTCCGATCAATTTCAAATTGTTTGACGCTTTGTTATGATAGGTCGATCATAGATCGCACCGCTTATCGATATCGTGGCGGTAGATTTGGATTATTTCAACCGGAGGGAAAAGGCTAGTTAGTAAACGAAATAATTAGCTTATGAAAGAACTTCATCGTCTTTCATATAGTCTGTTATTATTAGACTGCGGATCTTTATGCATTTATGGCGAACAAAAGTTTTCTCCAAATATTAAAATAGAAATTTGTATCTATAATTTTGTATCTATTTAAAAGGCCATTATTACTGACAATAACATATTCTATTTGATTAAAAATTACATAAACATCCGCGCAGTCTAGTTATTATAATAACTAAATATATTTACTTCTGGAGACGTCGTATTTTCATTAGTAATTCTAAGAACAGGTATATAAACAGGTGTTACTTTCAAGTTTTTAAAATTATACTAACGAAAACACTGCGTTCAACGTCGTCTTCAGAAATATATAAATAATAACACTCTGTTCTGTGTGAAAGACGATGAAGTTCTGCCTGGTTCTGCCATACATACATGTATATATATACATACCCAGCTAACCAGGCGTGCCTTGGGCAAGCCGTGCCTAGGGCACAGATCGGCAAATCATTGTCCAATCTACGCTCGGAGGTGCTCAAGTCCCGATTGGCTTAATTTTGGACGACCGTAGGACCAGGGTTTGGACATGGGCATGAGGTCGGCATCAGGTCGGCACGAATCGGCCGAATGTGCCTTTGTGGCAGCACTGTCGCACTGATGTACCGCATGCCGAATATCGTTTTACAGGTGAAACAAACAATTCCAATGCCGCTTTTGCAAAATTCACATGTTTTTCTATAAGCGAGGGTGAAACTAATATCCTAATCGCGATATGGAGCAACAAAAAATGAGTATACACATTCGGAGCTAATATCCCGTACATTACTACCGGGCCGGTATATAAGAGAAATTGGCGAAAAAAAAATACAAATTTTATTTATTTCTCACATTTGTTATTTTTCCTAGACTGCGGATCTTTATGCGAAATAAAAATTGTCTGCATCGATTGCAAGAGACATAATCTAAAATTTGCATTGCCGTACAATTTTCTTTACAGTTCAATTTCAACTAATTGAATACACTTATATTTTAAAGATGATAAATAAAAATGATTTTATCATCTCCGCGCGAATGGCAGTACTCGATAAGTACTGTCCATCTGATTTTTCTAGACGCCCGAGGCCAATAGAAGAATATTCAACTTTTAAAGCGACCGAGTTTCGCCAATTTCTCTTATATACCGGCCCGGTAGTAATGTACGGGATATTAGCTCCGAATGTGTATACTCATTTTTTGTTGCTCCATATCGCGATTAGGATATTAGTTTCACCCTCGCTTATAGAAAAACATGTGAATTTTGCAAAAGCGGCATTGGAATTGTTTGTTTCACCTGTAAAACGATATTCGGCATGCGGTACATCAGTGCGACAGTGCTGCCACAAAGGCACATTCGGCCGATTCGTGCCGACCTGATGCCGACCTCATGCCCATGTCCAAACTCTGGTCCTACGGTCGACACTAGCTCGGCATATGCGCGCACAGGAGGTCGACCAAATTTAGATTTTTGGTTGGCTGGGTATATATATGTGTGTATCTCTCTGTTCGTATCCAGTTCGTATCGCAACAGCGAACTCTTTCTAAATATCACAGATTCAAGATCTTTGTGATTGTAACGTAACTGAACGTAACTCTGTAACCAACCATTATGTATACTCAATGGTTTTACTTTAGAAAAAATATTGGTTAAAAGTATCGTGTATACAAATATATTTATTTGAAAATACAAGTCTGTTGATCGAAATATTCTATATTTAGAATTAATAATAGATTTATGCGTTAAGTTATAGTGAGCAGACAATTACATTAAATAGAGTATACAAATCGTATAGGTTAGGTAACCAAAATCTATTTACGTGGTTCTTGGTTTGTACAGAAATGAAATTTTATACAAAATGTTCTCTTTGATGTTCACAAAACGAGCACTTCGCTCGCAAGCACGTCAATTCGCGAGCTTCCTTGTCAGTAGTAGAACTCGAATCGACAGAAAAGTAATACAACATTCTGCGAATGTAAATTATAGCGGCTTAATAAACCAGAATTATAGAGCATATAACCGGCTATTCAGTAATGCGACCAACGAAAGCTGTTTTCTACCACCGTTAATGAATATTCCGCTTATTAAATTTCCATCATTCTTTTATTGGTATAAACAAATCCTATTTAACCTGTACGTTCGACAGTCTCTTGACAAAACGTTTAGCCTTCAGGAGTTTTCGGCTGGAGCAAAGCATGTATGGTACTTTTACTAATTTATTATATCACCTCTGTCCCATATTATTATACACACTTCATTTCTTTACTGAATTCTACATAATTTAAAGTATTGCAGGATGTTTTTGCTATGTATATTCGAACAAAACAAGTAAACTCCCATTGCAACTAAGTTTTTCTTTATTTGTACATATGTACCAATCTGTAAATAGATCAGCCACCTAATTATTCAGTTATGTTAATTATAAACAAAGGCTAATAACAAGGAGTTTTAAATATGTGTGCCATAATGTGGAACAAAGGTAGTATTTAATATAAAGTTAATGATCGGAGAAGGGCCAATTTAAATGAGAAATGATTATCCAAATGTCTATTTCATGAAAAATCTATCGGGTAAAGGAAATTGTATTTGTTATAGGCGATTAAGCTAATATCGGAGGCATTAACTTTACGAAATTATGAAAACCTGCACGGTCTGGTAGACGAGATTGCAATAGAAATAGTAAAGAAGAAAGTTGATGGCTTGGCAAGTGCACAGAGGAGATTAATTGCAATAAGCGATGCAAGTTTGACATGGTATGTCAATTATAGTATGGGTGTCAAAGATGGTAGAGTTTCAGGTAATACAATTAAGCTATTAAGATATTGCTTTTCTAAACACATGCCGCAAAAGAATGATAGTACAGTAGACTCCCTCTTAATGTCCCTATGTCTCATGAAAATCAGTGACACAGGTTTTTACCGACTCCAGATTTTACAGACAATAACTTTGGCTGACAATGATTTTTGTCGACAACAGTATATTATTCTTTAACTATTCTGCACTGACACTTTCACTTTTGTATAAAATATAATTATTACACTATAAGAAGTTCGATGCAGTCGGTCAACGTTATTGTCAAATGATGTTAATATCAGATAATACTGTCGTCGATTAAAGTCGTTGTTGGGCAAAGTTATTGTCGGTCAAATCTGGAGTCAGTGAAATATTGGGAAAAGTGAAGACCCATTTTTCCTAAAAAATACTGCAACAAACTGGATAAGAGGGAGTCTGCTGTATCAGGTTTTAATATGTTTAATTTTATGTGAGTTTATTGTAGATTGCGATTTTATTCTCGAGATTTCGCAATTGGGTTATTACTTGCCCAGTACGCCAGGTTCGGACGAGTCCCAAAATGTAGAAAAAAGAATGTTTGTAACTGAAAATGGAGTAGAAAGGCTGGGTCTAATGGTGTTTAACTACACGTTTCAAAGGAATTATAAAAACGGGATAGGAGGACCATGGATAGCAACAGTAGTCAATCATTTTTCAATTACGGTATGGCAAATATTGCCGATTCGATATTCGAAAGTGCAGAATTACTCTTTCCTTTTTCTTTTTCAGTCATGACCCTCCTCTCGATTCATGTTGATGTAGTGTTTTACTGCGATCGCAAGAGAAATGTGGAGTCAGAAATGTACGTATTTGTTAAGAAATTTAAGACTTTTTATTTAACTGCATTTCTATATGATAGCCACATATATATTGTTTTCTTTCTTAAAAGATACACAATAAAAACGTAATTGTATGTATACTTAACAGCCTATTAACTTTAGTAAAGGAGATGTGTAATTTTGCATGTGCAATTCCGTTGCTCCAAGAGTTGTTCCTTGTTTCGATACAGAAACGATTAGCGGCCCCTAAAATGGTTCAATGTTATCAAAGAATACCATTACTTATGAGGATTTAAGAGAGGAGCACATATTTACCTTGTTGGTTTGAGGATTGTGAATCCAACATTCGTTCTTATTTGGATATTGGTACAAATTGTTCCGTTCTATAGGGACAGAATTAAAGAAGCGTATTTGCAAATGTTGAGAGCTAGCTACTTCGATTTTGATTACATTCGAATAAGGTTCCATGATCGATATAGTAGCTTTCACACATATATTTGCTTTTTTAAAGTTAACTTGGAACGTTTGTTTACCGAAATCATTAATACTAGCCAGATAATTGTCTGCAACATTTTATTATGTAAAAATAGAAGTAATGAGAGAGATCTGTTCGTAACATAAATAGAGTTCGAATTACTGTTATAAACGACATCGGTCAATCGAAATGGTTTTGTAATGGAGGATGCAAACATTGGAATTTGATTTCGTTCCTCGTCTTTGAAACAACTGTCGATAGCTAGAATTATAAAGATAATCATTTAATACAAAGCGCAATATATATACCATGTACAATTGCATATCGACGTACATTTTCCTACTTCTTCAAATAATTTTGTAACTGGTATATCCTTGGTAATATATTTACTGAGATGAGTTATATATAAACCATATTTACTGTTTAATCTTTCGTAACTAGGTCTGTGACCAGACGTTGAATACGCTTGAAGTAAATTTCGAAGATTTTTCTTACTTTTGTATTCGGTTACAGTCGGCACTTCGTTATAAATTTCAGTATTAAATTCCCTACAAATATATATTATTAAAGAAACGGCGAAACAATAGAACAGATTGAAACGAGGACAGATAACTTGCTTGGAAGGTAATATTTGGCACATGTCTAATATAACAATCAATAATTCCGGATCGTTTTGAAGAAATGACGCTAGTAGTTCGCTTTCGCATATAGCATCTTTCCTGAGATATACTTCCGGAGCGTCAACTGCAAGCATATAACTCTCTTGCATCTTGAAGCCATGGCCGGCAAAATAGAATAAACCTGTCGGAACCGAACAATAGTTTCATGTTGCGTTTCTTGTATTTGGAAATGTATTCGTCTTACCATAGACACCGCTGACTAAGAGTTTGCTAAATAACTGTATTGCCTTTTTCATTTGAGTTATCGTTAAATCTTTCAGACAAATCACCTCGAAACCGATTTCTTTGAGCAGTTCAGCAATATAAGCACCGTCATTCGTTGGAGTTAGAAGAGATTCTTGACTATGATAGTCCCCATTTACGATAATCAGAGCTCTTTTTCCAACTGCTTTTAATTTCGGAAGATGCGTCTGTTGAATGACGATATTGAATCATTAATATATTGAAGTATATTAAGGAATCTTGACACGCATTTATAACTATTACCATGATAACAGCTCTATCTGTGTAAACTTCACTGACATCGTTATAAACGTGACAGTAGTATTTCCCTTCATATTTGGAGCTAAAGTGTTCTATCTGAAATTATAAGTGATTGAATATGCGAGCTAATGCAGTACAAGTATGATACAGCAAACAAATGAACATATCAGCTTCTTTACATGCAGTACGTTGGTAATTTCTCCTTCTAATTTAGTATTATCATGGAACCATTGATACTGTGGCTCTGGATTTCCACCAGCTTTACAATATATCGTAAAATCTTCTCCCTCTTTAACTTCCAAGACTGGGTGTGGTTGTTCCTCTATTGTAACAGGTACAGAACAGATTTGCACATACACAGAGTTCGAAGTCAAAGTAGATACAAGAATTCCGTCGTGTCTAATTTGGGACACTTTACATTTATATTCTCCTGCTTGGGAAACACTTTGAAATATATGGAATCAGATTTGCTACGCAGTCGAAGACTACTTAGAGTCTAAGCCTTAAGAACACGAAGATGATATACCTAACAATGGCAATGTCTAGATCTGTGGAAGTGCAGTGTTGCAGTGGCATATTTTGATGGTACCACGAGTAGCTCGGAGGTGGCATTCCCACTGCTTTACAAAATAATCTAAGATGACGTCCGAATGGTATGTTTAATATATTGGTTCCAGTCTGCTCCATTGGGTGCGTAGTAATTTGCAGAGGTTCTAAAGATGAATAGCATTCATTTCTAATGTTAAAAAATGTTTAAACTCTTGAAACTGTACCTGGATCAGATATAATAGATAGGACGTTATGGAGTCCGCAATCATCTAACAATATACGCAACATCTCGATAGTGCACATTTTAATATTTAATTCGAAAAGCAATCTTTCTCCTGGAGTCTGGTGCGGTACTCTCGTTTCCTTCAAAGACTGTACCCACAAGGTACTGTGGATCCAAAATTATAGAAAACATTGAAATTATTGACTATTGCTATTCGACAAAGTTTTATTGCTACGAAATGTAAAACAACACAGGTCATTGAAATTTTTCAAAATATGACTTATGAAGTTTTACCTGTGAACTACAGAAATAATTATTACCATGAATATTGAAGTTGTTCGGCTACATGGTTCGCTAATGTTATCCATGCTGTATCTTTATCGAGTGCGTTAATTAAGTCTTTATATATATTCGTAGGTAAACATTCAATAGTCGCGTTTTGGTCGAACGGTGTCATTGTTAACATTGTTAAATGTTAAACGCGCATTGTATTTATGTAATTGGAAGATTACTTCTCTGCAGGTTCTCTCAAAGAATATTCTGTGGTCATCGTTTCAACTTTCCTCGTCGCGTACAAGGAAAGTACAAAATAAGCATAGTCTCAGTTTAGCATGATTCAGAAATATATGTGTCAATAATATATTCTTCTCGATCGATACAGTAGATGTGTACGATCGAATAATAAGTATCAATTACAATGAAATTACTTTTTTGTATGTATATAAAGCATACAGGAGTGAATATTTAATATTAAGTACATTTATGTTCTTATATTTAACATTTTGAAACATTGTCTCTAATTTTTCTTTTTAAAAAATCAGGACATGAATAGACGGGTGCAGAATAATTGTGAAAGTTAATTACGTAACAATTCTCCGTTTCGTAAATCAAATTTATAGTTCGTTTCTGATAAGGATGGCTGGGAAATAATCGTATTTTATGGAAAAAGAATGGAACAAAGAAAACATCATCACTTGTAGAGGCTGCTTTCTATTATCGCGGATATTTTATCTCTTTCATCTACCGTGTGCCGTGTGGAACAGGAAACAGATAAATAGGCGAAACAGGCTAACTTTTAGGAACACCCCGGAAAAGTCAGAGATCCCTTTTTATGTTTGTAAGGTTAAAAAATGAACATAAAATTCATTTCTAATTTATACGAACATACCAAAATGATAGAAATAACTTTTCGAGTAATATTTAATTTATGAATATTTGACATTTCAAATATTGCCGCGTTTGTCGGCGTTTCCATTTTTCGCACGCTGTCTCTTCATCCCTCTGACGTCCAGAAACATCAACCAGGTTTTTGAAACTGTTACAACATCCATTTCGATTTTTGAACATTTTGAAGCAGTTATTTTTGGATCCGTTACAAGCCCTGATATCAATCTTAGACCACATATACTTATAGACCCGGCATAGGTATAGGACTTGAGTGTTCCAAGATAACGTAGTATCTGCCCACAAGTCACGTCACAAGATAATTCAAAATGGTGGATAGCAATATAAAAGCATAGACATATATATACATCTATATGTCTATGTATAAAAGCGAAGTATACGAGTATATTTATGCATTAATACATATATATATATATATATATATATATATAGTTCAAGTATATATATATATATTGTTCTTATTATTCTTCTTTTTAAATAAAGTAAGTTGTGAGGAAACAAATACAGATTTCATATTATCAAATTATAAGTGAGAAAATGAGTTAGCACTATTTAAAATACGAAGAGTAAAGTAAAAATGTACGAGTAATAAAATAAGCACTTCGCCCACAACCGTTATCTGGTAGACGATGCAATCTTGGAACAAGGCATGTTATCTGAAGTCGGGTCTATAAGTTAAATGGTCTAAGGCGCGTAGAGTTCCAACAAGAGTTATTTACGCTTGTGTAGAAATGCGACGGTAGTTCGCCTCTAGAATACAGCATGCTTCGCGAGTGTTCGATCTATTTTACCGACCGCACGCGGAACGGCTGGGACAAGCCATAGACTTATAGAGATAGACTGCGCGGCCTGTATCAGAGAGTATATGAGAGTGCTCACGCCCGGGTTTTGGCCGTGCCCATATAGTGCTGCCCCCTAGTCTAGTACTTAGCCTGGATCAGCTCCTACATCATCTTTAGCATGGACAAGATCCTACATCATCTTTAGCATGGACAAGATCCTACATCATCTTTAGCCTAGAACAGATCCTACATCATCTTTAGCCTGGATCAGATCCTACATCATCTTTAGCCTGGATCAGATCCTACATCATCTTTAGCCTAGAACAGATCCTACATCATCTTTAGACTGGATCAGATCGTACATCATCATTGGCCAGGATTAGGACATACAGTTTATATTGTTTTATATCAAATATGTAACTAATATACAAATCTCTAATAATATAAATTATATTCATAGAAGTATTTTAATTTTTCCCGAGCCTTTGTTGCAAACTCTAGTTTTAAAAAATAGAAAAGCCGGAAGATTTCGAAGAAACACAGATTTTATATCGAAGTTTAAAAGCCACCATCTTGGAAATTAATTTAATGATGAAATACTTACTGTCATCAATACTGTCTCCAATTTTTTTCATATTTTTAGGCACAGTTATTATTAATTAAACCAAATTGAAAACCAATATTTTCTACGAAAATTTAGAAGAATAACTTTAGGGTTACCCTGAAATTTTCAGAATATGTTTAATTGACACAAATCTATAAAACGTATTTTTTAAATTTTAAGTATACAGGGTGATTCACGCAATTGTTACAAGTCATAACTCGGTTATTATTGCATTTACAAAAAAATGCAAAAGGAGAAAGATAAATGGTTCGAAGAAAACTACATCTGTAGGTCTTTAACTTTTTTTGGATGCAGCAGTGCATGTGCAATTAACAATTGCATCATTTCTTTATATAGAAATGCATATTGTTTTTTACACAGATCGATTCTTCTGTTCATTCTACGTAAAAAATGATTGGGGTACACATGGCAAAAAATTATTAGATCTCGAGATATTTTCAAAAAATGTCTTTATTGAAGAAGATGCTCAAACGCTTCTCCATTACATTCTAATATTCTATATTAGTTATTTTGTTTTCTGGTTCGAAAAAAACGTCGACGTTACAAACTTGAAAGGGTGGTTTCTCAAGATAAAAGTCTGCTCTATCGCGTGGTATAGTTCGATTTTCCGCTGGACCCTAATTTTTTGAGATAAATTGAAAAATATCCTCAAAAATTGGTGCAAAAGTAGTGTCTCTCCGTCTTTAATCATTGTTTAAACATGTTTAAACAATCATAATGTATTAATATGGATATCACTGTATTCGGGAAAGTCTACAGAATCTTTTGCTGTAAAGAACAATTCAATATCTTTTATAATAACCACAATATTTGTTTAAAGTTGAAAAATATGTTTTTTTTCAAAGCCATGTTTTTCAAAAACTGTGCGTATAGGAGAAAAATTAAGGACAGATTCGGAATCAGCGCAAAAAACTCTATAAGAAGGACCCAACAGTATATTGAAAACAAATTTGGTGTTGGACAGTGTAATCGGTTCTCCAGAACCGTTAGGCCTGTTGCACAGTCGAGCGCAATTTTCCGGTCTCAAATACGTTCTAAAATTCTAAAAAAAATGTTACATATTTTGGATCCTAAGACGCATTTTATAGAATTTTTTCAGATTTTTTGGTTGCAAACTGTAGTCGTAAACAATGAAAAACCCCCAAAAATCGGAAAAATGCAGATTTCTAGAAAATATGAAAACATGCTATTCTACTGTTTGGTTCCTTGATAAAGTACTACAGCAGGCAGTGTCGTCAAGTTTTTTCAGATTTTTTTTATTGTGGGACATCATTGTCAAAATTTTTTCGACGTTTCTGCTGTGAGGACGAAAGTTATACTTACTGATTTTACCGCGGGTGTATATTAAGTAATTTTTAACGTTATTACATTTTACATTATTATTACATGTTATTATACATTACAAAATGCAATTGTTTGACCTAAGAAATGCGATTTAATAGAAAGAAGAATTGTGTTCTGTGCGATATATGTACATACTGTGACTCGCAAAAATTTTCGGACGCTCTAAAAATGATAACTTCTTTAATATTGTACTATACGATTTGAACTTTTTAGGAAGCTAGAACAATTAGTTTAGTACAGGATGTGAAAATAATTTTTTCAAAAATAGCAACTGATCGGAATTGTAGAAAAAATGAGAGACACTTGGGGAAACTAAAACACCTGGCAGAAGACTGTGAAGGGGTAGAAAAAATTAACATAAGTATAGAAAAGATAGTACAGGAGAAAAGAGTGGGAGAAATTGTAGAATGGGTTAGGAGTATAGAGAAAAAAGGAAAGAATTAATCACAAGAGATAATCAAGAGAGAGGCGGGATTAGCGGGGAGACATTGGGATTGGGATAGATCAACATAGACAATAAGGTATTTGATGTGGCATGCGATATGGATGGATGGGTGGAGGAACGGATGAATGGATAAATAGAGGGATGAATGGCTTCGAGAATTATAATCCAAGTCCAATTTCTGGGCCACGAGGCTGAAATAAATAAATAAATACGTATTTACTTACTTACTAAAAGTTGCATTTTACAACATCTTTATATGGGCCTACATTGAAAATTTAAAAAATACGTTTTATAGATATGTGTCAATTAAACATATTCTGAAAATTTCGTCAAAATCGGTCAACGTTGCAATAAGCTACAAACGTTTTAATATAAAATAATAATTCTTAAAAAATATTGTGTTATTTTACATCGATATACCCGACCCGACCCGTATCATGTTACAATGTTTCACTCCACTCCGCGGCAACCGAAGCCCTCGAGCTTCACTTCCCTTTTTTCCGTTCGTCATCATAGAATAGTGTTTCCTGAAAATAATGTCTCTGGCCAGACTCGAGTTTTCGACATTTATAGCAAGCTTGCTATAATCGTATTTTATTTGTCAAAATTTAGTTTTTCATTTAAAATATTTTGTTGTTAAAACTCATTAATAGTTTTAAATAGTACTTGAAATATTTAAAATGATACTGAAATATTGGAATATTACAATTTGGAATGAAGGTTCTAGCCGGACGAGGTAGTCCTTCGAATTATTAAAACAGCCGTTGCGCCATTCAATTTTCGGTCAATTTTTCCTATTTACTTGCATTAATTTAATCATATAACTGCATTTAATTGAAATTGATATTTGAGATTTTTTCCCGATTTTTTGGTTCAAAATGTTAATTACACAAACTGAAAAACACGCAAAAATTAGACAAATGCAGATTTTTTAGAGAAACTGAAAAATAGCATTGATCATATTTTTAGACTAGCAACATACCAGAACTTTTTTAACGACAGCGCGTAAACGACAAAGAGGGACTTTTCAATGACTCCAAGAAAAATGAAAAACTTAATGACTCCGAGAAAAATAAAGAACTTAATGACTCTGAAGAAAATGAAAAATTGAATGACTCCAAGAAAAATGGAAACTTCAATGACTCTATGAAAAAACTTGACGACACTGAAGAAAATGAAAAATTTAATAACTCCAAGAAAAATGGAAAACTTAATGACTCCGAGAAAAATAAAGAACTTACTGACTCTGAGGAAAATGAAAAATTTAATAACTCTCAGTTAATAAGCTGTCTTCAATGCCTCCCAAAAATGCAATTAATCATGTAGGGATTGATCAGGTGTTTCTCGCTATATTAAAAAATATTTACAAATCCTTTGACAAATTCTGCTTTGTGGCGTCAGGATACTGCTTTCCATCACAGTTTGTATAGTATACATATATTATTTCTCCTCTTTGTTTCTAGATAAAATTTTATTATGATCCTCCATTAGTTTAACGCCCCGTTCAGCGGTATCATTGACCACCTTCAGTCCATGTTTCAGTCAGACTACTTATTATTCATAATAACTTCTTTTTCCGATATTAGAACTATTCTTACCACGTTTTTATTAGCTCGCTTTCTTGTTCTTTTGTAGATTGGAGCGTATTAATGAATTTATTTATATGTAATATCTCTGCCAGTTATGTATATATGAAAAAACTCTTCAAACAAAAGTTGTAGTATATAAGGAGGTGGATATAGTATCAAAGGAAAAAAATTTTTTCAAAGTCATTATTTAAAGTTTTCAAGGTCACGGATGTTTTTTCTATCAACAACTGTTTATGCTATATATGGATTCTTAAAGAGAAAAAAGACAAATTCAACGATATATCATAACGTCTATTTATGTCAAGATTTAAAAAATTCCCATTTTCCATTAAAAACTCATTTTCCCATTATTCAAACGGCCCCAAAATTTTTCCAGACCATTTTCTCAACATTTGTCACAATTCTGGTTTACGGGACCAAAAAAATTTCATGGTCGAAAAATAAGGTCCACCCTAATGTTGCATATACGTAAATTACGAGAAGCAGTAAAGAGTGCTTAACGTCGAAGAAGAAAATCCGGGTAACTAAAACTTAATATGTACTACATTCCACGTTATTAGAATAATTGTAGTTTAATTATGATACATTTTATATCAACATTTTTTATTTACACCTGCTAGAAACGCCACTGTCTCGGAAGGAAATGGACATTCGAGAGAAGCAATGAAATTAGAGCATCATTGCGAAAAAAGATGAGTTTGCAATAACCTCAATATACATTTTATGAAATTCTATTATAATTATAGTTATGACTGTATTTTTTAATAAATAAACTTGTGTATGCTAGTATAAAATCAATTTATATATATTATACAATTTATTTTATTATTTGTTTGACAACTAATAAATCTACAAATTGTTTCATAAACTAAAAAATACTTCCTGCATTTTCGTATTCTCCAATCAGTCCAAATAAATACCATCAACCTGTTCTCGATCATATACCAATTTTTATTAATGCAATTATGACAGTAACAAAACGTTTCTATTTAAAATGAATACATATTTTGAACATAGTTTTTACATTTTTAATTTTTTGGAAGGTTAAAAAATGTAATTAAAAAAGTAACGAAAAATAAAAATTAAAAAAAAATCCCCGCTGCACGGGGACTCGAATGCTAGCTCCAGATTGCGATTCATACGCTCGACGGCTCGACAGCCGAATTTCAGTTTCGCTTTCGCCGTAAAGCAATAGAACATGGCAACATGGCAAGTGCTAAAAATAGATTGTGGCTGGCATAAGCGCACAAGCAGCGCACACGGATTTAGTAAAGGTACGTTGGTGAGTGTAGCGCGCGGGCGCGTTGCTAACACGATACAGTGTTTTCTGCACCGACGAAATGCCGTCGGTGGCCTCTGGTGGCCTCCTGTTTCTCACTCCAGTCAGAATATATCCTAGAGGGCGTAAGAGAAATATTCGAGCGACACAGATTGTCACAGATGTCGTCAGATGTGCTAACAGTAAAGTGGGTTCTGTTTCTTGCTAAAGATGATGTAGGTTCTGTTCCATGCTAAAGATGATGTAGGAGCTGTTCCAGGCTAAACATGATGTGGAGACAAAAGCGGCACGGCCAAAACCCGGGCGTGAGCACTCTCATATACTCTCTGCCTGTATGAAGCGCTGAAGCCGGGACAGATCAAAGAGTGAGAGAAAGAGCGATAGCAAGGGGTCGTGCTCTCTCTTTCTAATTCAGTTGGTGGGGAGAGATTCATCCAATGAAAGTTGGGAGTGCGTAGTGAAGTGAGAGTTGACTGGATCGCTGTGTCCCCACCAACTATCGGTGTGCGAGTGAGATAGCACGACCCAACGGCCGCCAGTGTAGGCTTCAGCTCGCCCGTAAGACGGCTCAGTCTATCTTGGTCTATCTTTATAGGTCTATGGGACAAGCAGGCGGCAAAAGCTAAGATTTCGGAACACCCCGGAAAAGTGTCGTTGGTTTTTTATTGCGGGTGCGACAGAGTGGTGGGGGTACGATGCAACCAATCGGCCCGCGAAAAGCGGCTCCTGCGCGATGCGCGTGGCGCGCTGCGCCGCATAATCTTGCGTATCAGTGATCGGCAGTGCCATCCAGAAGGCAGTGGGTTACGGGTTCTAACGTGCGGTGTGTTGTAAATTAGCGGAGCCCTTATTGGTGCGATCGGTGGGAAAAAGGTAGACGCGCGCGCGACCAGCCTGAGGCGCGCCACGGGTCGAGTGGGTGCACGTATCGAAATATTCGCGAGTGTGTCAGGGTAATCTAGTGGCCCGAGCCATCATGGCGAATCCACGAAAATTCAGTGACAAGATCGCGCTGCACAAACAGAAGGAGGCGCAGGAGAGGGCAGCGTTTGAGGCGATCATGCGAGAGGTTTCGGACGTCACAAGCAGAGTAAGGAAATCCCAGTAGGTCCTTGCCATTGAGGGGGACACGTCGTGGTATGCTGCTCTGTGCACTATCCTCTCTCTCTCGGCTCAGATGTTAAGAACGTAAACAACAACGAGTGCTCTCTTTCTCTCTCCCTCCCTCTCTCTCTCTCTCTCTCTCTCTCTCTCTCTCTCTCTCTCTCTCTCGTTCTCTATCTATCTTCTTCTCCCTCCTCGTTGCGCCGCAGTTGTCCGGCTATGTGTACATACCTATGTCTCTATGTGACTGTGGTGTTCGTATCCTCGGTGTACGAACGTGTGTATACATGAGTGCGTGGCTGGTTATACACGACCACATACGTGTACTCGCTCGCGCTGCCACACTGTTACTCTCTCTCTCTCTCTCTCTCTCTCTCTCTCTCTCTCTCTCTCTCTCTCTCTCTCTCTCTTTCTTATCCGTCGTTGTCGCCTTGTACATGTGTGTGTCTACGTGTCTCTCTCGGCGCGCGATGCGTGCGAGAGGGTGCGTATATGCGTGGAAACGGTTCTACAAGCTATCGAGTGTACTCTATGCCGAACGTGTTGTGCGTTTGTCCGCCGTGGTCGTCCGTCCTGCAAGTTCCTAATAAATGCAGACGTGTGCATACATACGATCGTCGATCGCGTCCATCCTGCTGACACGTTCGAGAATCGACCGCAACGGCGCGATACATTTTCCCTTGCACACGAATCGCCTCGATATGTACCTCGATCGAATTCGTACGACGACGTGGCTTCTGCGATCGAAAAACAGTTTCGCTGTACGATACCGAATGATGCCAAATGATAGCAAACGATGCCCACGGGGCGTTCGTGTTTTTCTAGCAGCCGCGACATACTTCACCGTTCGCGATCGATCCAGTTGAACTGTTGCTCGTCGAAAATGTGCGCGTATCCGTTCGATTCTTCTCGACCAGTTATGCCCTATCGTTCACTGGCCCTCGAGGTATTTTCACTGACTGTCGCCGTCGGCCAGGTTGGGTTACCACGGATATACATAGTACACGTATGTACATATGTACGCGTACCACGAAACGCGCTGCTACGAAAATGTTTAAATTGCGTCTTTCGGGATCACGTGTCTCCGTTTCCATTCGGGACCGAGTCCGTTCTAAACGGATTTACTCACGCGAGAAAGGAACAGGTTGCCGCGACTTTTACGCGTTTCCTTACACGCCGCGCCACTGCGTCGGATCGCTTGATGGGCCCGTTAGCCGATTGGTTATTAGGCGACTCTTATATGGGAACGGATTTAAGAAACTTTAGGATCAAGTCAACGGTTAATGTACCGCGTGTCCCAGTTTTCCTGTCACTATCGTAAACCGGCTGGTCCTATGCGAAACATTAGCAGAAACACGTCGAGTCAAATCTCTTTGTACGAACACGCGCTAGTAGAACCAGCTAGCCACGATCAGACCGCGTCACGAGCACGGTCGAATTAGAATTTTGATTCCGGATAGCAGCCGACACGAGCTTGAATTTTTGGCGCAAAGTACGAACAAGTTTCCTCGTTGTATTTTAGACCCGTTTTGCTTTCAAGTTTATACGGTATTCGGTAATTTTAATTTTTGGCGGGAAATACGAAATCGCCGTGGGAACACGATTACGCTAATTGGTGAAGATTTGTGATATCGGATACTCGCCTAATTTCGTAATGTCGTTTAAGAGAGAAATGTAATAAACAACATTTATGCAGGGTGAGTCAGCTGACGTTATCATCTCAAATATCTTCGTTATTTTCAAAGATACATTTAAATGTCTTGAGTACAAAGTTGGATGGTAAAATGGGGCCATACGATACCTAAAAAATTTTGGTTTTTATTCAATTCTTTTTTTAGAGATATTTAGGTTACCTTCATTTTTTTTAAATGGAACCACCCTTTTTTTAAACATCTAGAATGATAGTCCCTTTTATTACGAACTCAGTGACTATAATTACTTAAGGTCATTCAAGGTCACGCACGGAAAAAAGTATAAAACTAAAATAAGGAAGCAGAATACGTTTATCACCAGTGAGACTTGTAATAAACATGCTAAGGTCCTCCAATGCTATGGAATGTTTCCAAACATCTTCTAGCCGATTAAGGTGCGATTTATTTACTAACAGTATGTTTCCAAACGCGATTCCGCTATGTCTTATTGAACGATTGAAAGGTGTGACATGATAACGGTTTACTGTGAATGTAGACAAAATGCATTGCAGGCCAGATTGCTTTATGAAGGAAGGTACCCTGAGCGAAACACTCCTTCTTTTACTAATATCTACAAGTTATTTAGAACTACTTGAAGTAGAGATGTAAGAAAGCGTAAACGAAAGAATTCCATGACTACTGAAGACAATGAAATGAATATTTTAGCAGCTATAGCTGTCAATCCACATGTGAGTACGAGGGAAATTGCCCGAGAAGCAAGCATGAGTCAAGGTAGCGTAATACGAGTTCTGGCCCGACATAAATTTCATCCGTTTCACATATCGCTACATCAGGAATTCATCAGATTTTTTCACCGAATTCGTAATGAAAGGAACTGTCATTGTAGATGTTTAAAAAAGGGTGGTTCCATTTTAAAAATGAAGGCGACCTTAATTTCTCTAAAAAAAATTGAATAGAAACAACAATTTTTTGGTGTCGCATGAGCCCCATTTTACCATTCAAGTTTGTCCTCAAGACATTTAATGTATCTTTGAAAACAACAAAGATGTTTGAGGTAATAACGTTAGTTAGGTGACTCACCCTGTATACATATGTGCGCATGAATGAATTCCATGTAATGTTAAAACAACAAGCACTATCTAACGGTTCATTTTTGACAATATCGTAAAGATTACGTTGAATTAATTTAGTTTAAAATAATGTGATGTGTAGTCAACGGATTTTTATGCACAATAAAATTTGTTTACCTGTATCACAACAAACTGGAGTGAAATAGAAATGTATTTTCTTAATATGTTTAATAGGTTGGAAATTATACAGGAGTACCTTTAAATTCTTCTAATAGTTTTGCTGTTTTAAATTACACCAATTCATTTTTTTAATAAATGAATAAAATCCGCTGTCTAGTGATGTGAAATAACTGACACACTCATTTTTTTTAAACTTTCACTTAGACCACATTATTTTGTACGCCAATTTTTACTTTCTTTTTCCTTTCGCGCGGATCAGTCTCTTGATTTTCGCGGATCATTTAAAGGGTTAGATCTCTCACCGTCTAATTGTTTTCCCATTCATTGTTGTATCAAGCGGCCCGGCATGTGTCGAACCGGCGGGCGCGGTGCGTGTGTTTGCTCACCGAATCGGTCCGAATTCAATCGCGTTTCTATTTTCACGGCAGCGTGACCTAACCCAGACCTATCGCCACGACCGATGTAGCCGGCCGCTATTTTCGAAACCCGTTTGCGAATAAAAATGTAGCTTTCGTTTCCAATTGTTAATGTACCCGGTACGAAAAAGTTCTTCCGGTGTTTACCTTTCGGTAGGCGCGTCGCCGTCGCCGGAAGCCCACGTGGACGACGCCACGTGTCTTTAAAGGCCGCACGCGAGACTGAGGGCAAACTCGAGTTACGAAACCTTATCAAAGCACACCTTCTGTGCTACGCTAGGCCTCCGACCATTTTGTCAGGTCTTCGGGACGCTTAACCCCTTGCATCACGAGTTTCTTTACATTTGATTGAATATACGAAGTACATAGTGAATTTCCATTCGATTCCTATCTCTTGAAATTCCTTCAGGAGACTGTCATAGTAAGTTCGACGAGGACCTTAGCATTCGAGTGGTGACTCTGAGGCGCCACTAAACATTGCTGTACCATTATTCAAAATAGTGTTTACATTATTAAATATGTTGGTATCTATTCAATTACTAAACGTTTAAGTATTGTACGAGTTATTATATCGATTTTTCGTATCCACGAAATTTTAAAAATATCATAGAGAATGGAAATATTCTACGTTGAACAAAAATTTAACTTTCGAGCTCAAATAACTCCGAGTGCAATGGGTTAAGGGGATATTCTCCTTTCCAGGATTGCAAGCTATTTGCAAATTGCCGAATAATGCAAATTACGCCTCGCAAACGTAAAAGTAGGATGTTTGAGGGAGATAGCGGTCTAGATTGATCTTTTATCTAGATCATCTATGCATTATCTTTGCATTATCGAGAAATAAGGAGGTGCATCCCGCACCCTTGTAATCCTCGAAAGGAGAAAAGTGTGTTGCGGTTTCTGTTGCGTTTGAGCTCAGAATTGGACCCCAAAGAGGGACGCGAGGTTCGTGCATTGAGCGCCCTCTTTGTTGCGTCGCGTCACTTCGATTATTACGTCGCGGGAATCGCGTGGAATTGCCGCATTTTTCGCGCCGACGCCGATAACTGTGTCGCGATTACGTAACGGCGGCGTGTTCTGTTGAACGCGGAAGCTGCGATACACACACGTTGTAACTTCGTATGTACTCATTATTCGATCGTGGCCGCGTTATCGCGGCGCGTGTGCGTGATCGCGCGAGCACCAGCTTCGTTCGCGTCGAATTCCTCACGGCCCGGCCCGGCTCGGTTCGGTTCGGGTCAGCTCGGCCCGATCGCTCGCTTTATTTTTCTTCCGTGGCCCCCAGCGGCTCGCACCGAATTATCCGATGAGCAGCGGCTCGATTCGCTAAAAGATTACACTGCCGCGCAGTCATCACAAATTCGAATGTTTCTTCATACTCGTACGAGAGTTCCGAATCTCCGGAATAAAATACGGAAGACTTGAAGCGTCGATTCCGCTTAGTTTCGGAGGTACAAAGTCGATCTTTGAACGACACTCTCGAAACCGTGTACGCGACATGTCGATCTGTATCGATGCGATGGCAATCAAAATTTGCAGATATCTTTGCCGCGGGATTTGCAATCGATTCAGGGAAAAAATGTACACTGTTAAGACGGGATCCTCCTCTTAATTTTTACGAATGCTTTTATTAATTTGTAACTAGGGCTGGCGTGATTCGTTTCCGATCACAGTGATTCGTGATCAAAACCGTTGAACGATGAACCTGACAAAATTGCGAGTTACATCGCATTGTTATCAGATTTATTAGATTTTTAAGACGTTTTTCAAACTGTCATTTGCGTTTCCTATAATTGTTAAGCAATACATTGGTATTCTGTAAAACTTTACTATACGTAGCATAGGTATACATACGTACACATAAAAGAAATTATCTGCACTTTCATACTATTTAAACAAATATTACCATTTCGAAATCGAGAGGAAGAATTAATTTTTTTCTTCTTTAAATACTGCAATAAGGAACGGAAAAGATAATCGAATATTTTCTATTCGTATCATTAAATGGAGTAAATTTACGTTACGTACAGAAAAGGTAACTTGATTTTTTTACGCTATATGCAGACATTTTCATGCAAGCTAATCGATGTATTTATAAACAGGAACTAATTCAGTCGAGATGAAGAATTAGGATGACAGTGAGCAAATTCACTCTCGATTAAAAAATCTCGATCACGACGTGAATGAAGTTCAAATCACTATCACTATTTGTAACGTGTTGAAATAAATAGAAAACCTCAACTCGATCGGACATTTAGTTTCTTTGTCATTTCCGAAATTGACTCGCCTTGCCTCCTTCCGTAACGGAGCACGCGACCTCAGAGGAGGCCTCGAACGTTCTGGAAAAATGATCCGATTCCCTTGAAATTATTGGATTTGGCCAGCGAGATTTTTCCCCGCGGCGGACGCGGTGTAATCCCCGCGACTAAAAAGGTTCTAATTAATCCTTTGAGCGCGCCAGCCGCTTTTAAAATGAAAGTCTCATTACGAATCGGAATACGCGACGGCTCACCGTAGCGTACTGCGTGGAATTTTTTATTTCCCACATTGTACAGGAAATATCGGCTATCTGTGCAACGCATAATTCTCCGTCCCGATACACTCCGTTACATAAAAGAGTGTATAAACAATTCCTTCGCGCGGCGTTTCGTTGGACGGAGTATTTGTGCAGTCGGGAAAACATGCACTTGCAACGTTAATCGTTTTACGTGATCCAGGCGTGTCCATTGTTTTTCCAAAAGAAAAATAACGTTTTCCGTCGTGTATTTTCTTTGTTTTATCGTTGTCGCGATGGACGGTAATACGAAAATCGTGGCAAAGAAAATATACTCGGGTTGGATATTTTTATTTAATAACTGGACTGCGGATTTTATGCATTTCTCACAAAAATTAGTAGACGACATTCAAAACAGCGTGGATATTCCAATAATTTCATAATATCGTTGTATTATCTTTTAGTTATTACATACGTAGTTTGTAATGTAGAAAATTTATATTTTTATTTATTAATAATATCCAGATTTGGGAACCCGGGGGATCGTATTATAAATGAATAGACCAGTCAGTGTAGAACCATTTAATGAACTCGTTTAGGAATTGGCAAAGGCGTGGATCACAGCCAAGAAATATTTCATAACTTCGTTGTATTATCTTTTACTTATTGAGCAGTTTGTAATGCAGACAATTTTTATTTTGCATAAAAATCCGCAGTCCATTAATGATATCCAGATCTGGGAACTCGGAATCGTACACATAATTGAATAGACAAGTCAGTGTAGAACCATTTAATGAACTCGTTTAGGAATTGGAAAATGCGTGGATCACAGCTGAGAAATATTTCATAACATCGTTGTATCATCTTTTACTTATTACGTAGTTTGTAATGTAGAAAATTTTTATTTTTATTTATTAATAATATCCAGATCTGGGAACCCGGGATCGTAAATATAAATGAATAGACAAGTCAGTGTAGAACCATTTAATGAACTCGTTCAGGAATTGGCAAAGGCGTGGATCACAGCCGAGAAATACTTGAACCGGCGAATGTTTGCATTTCGAAATTGCAAAACTGCGGCTGCCAGCCGGAGAGTCACGAATTCGTCGAATGTTCTGCATACATACATTGTGCCGGGTGATTTCCGCACGCGCGTTGCACGGAACCGTCGCGTCGGGAAGCTGATATACCCGTGGACTGTGAGGCGATCGAGTCGCGTGTTCTCCGTTTCGAGATAGCAGGGTCGAAAATTTTGTGCATCCTATCCGTCCGGAGATTCCCGTATCTTTGCACTCTTATTGCCGAAAGAAAACATTTCTTTTGTTCGCTTATCTTCGTCGGAGCCGGCCATTTCTGACTCCTCGGCGATAACGGCAAACGTAAACGCAAATCTTTCAGACGTTCGCGTAATCCGAGAATTCCGCTCGCGTACATTCTCATTAAAATGAAAGTGCAAACTTTATGAGAAACTTCCTTACAAAGTACATAGCATCAAAGTATATACTTTCTGATATCACTGATAAAGACTGTGTTGAGAGAATTCTTTCGTTTCTAGTAATAGATACATTTCTGCCTCGTGCTCTTTGATTGAAACGCAGACCCGACGCTTTCTTCGACATTCCTGACCAGTGGTTTTTCGATACGAGCACGAACACATCTCCGAAATAATCGATATCTGCTGATACCTGTAATCGAAACTATTTGTCCGATAAATTAATTTCTTTTCTTTCTGTCGCGGCACGCGCCGGCCACGTGGGGACGCGGTTTAACGCGGCTCGAGCACGATCTATGATCCGAACCGGGATTTTTTAATCGAACGGACAAACTGCAGGCTTCTGAATCACTGCACCGTTAACGGCCTCGATAACGATTACGGATGCGGCGATTAATCACTCGAATCGACCGATGCGTAACACGCTAGCGCGCGCACGTTCGTCTCTCCAATGGAAACGAGAGTGGAATCGAAAACAGTAGGAGTAGCGAAGTCACGAGCGACTCACGGGATCATCGTTCGAGCGTCGATTCTGCTGAAACTTATGATACCATATTTATTATTTTTCAAACGTTAATAATATCTGGTACATTGTTGTGTTCGAATTGTGTTTTTCTTTGTAAATTTGACACAAGTAATCGATCTCTAAGACATGTCATTGTTGGTTGGAAGGTGCTCAAAGATGATAAATATAAAATACTCCTTATTTTAGCACTCGAATGGCGACTCAAAAGGGAAGGACCCCAAGTGTTCGACTTCGATTTTGATAATCTTTTGTGAGACGATGGTATACGGGTCCCTAATGATGTCTGCAAAATATTAGGTGTAGTTACTCAATAGTTTTAAAGATATAAACAATGGAACTTCGAAAACTTGAGCTGCAAATCATGGTATATCAACAAGGTACGAAAGTTCAATTGTTTATATCTTTGAAACTATCGAGTAACTACACCTAATATTTTGCAGACATCATTAGGGATCCATATATGGGGTCCTTCCCTTGTCAGTCACCACTAGACATTGCTGTACCATTATTCAAAATATTGTTTACATTATTAAATATGTTGGTATCTAATCGATTACTAAACATTTAATGTTTTATGTTTTTATAACATTAATTATTGTATGAGGTGTTATATCAATTTCATATTCACAATGAAAAAATATTCTAGGACGGAAGAAATGTTAAATTTTAGTTTGTATGGAATGCTTGAAAGCACGGTGAAATGCATAATGTGACGGAACAATTTTTACAATTTTTACTGTTGGACGAGATCTTTTTCTGCGGTTTCTATTTTTGGATATTAGATCATCTACATCTTGTATAATTGTGTACAACACGGAGTATTTTATATTTATCATTTACCTTCCGCCAACGATAAAATGTCTTAAAAATAAAACACTGCATATCAATAATAAAGATACACGAGATATACATATATCTCATCGTGGATACGTCAATAGCATCGTTTCGTCGACATCGTGGAAACGACACATTTCGTCCATTAGTTTCCACAATTCCAATAATTGTATAATATAAAACCATTGTGAAACAGTTTAGTGTTAAGGGATTGCGAGAGAACCTATCCTAAAGCAGGGATTTCGCTCGTAAACGTCTCGAATCCGAGGATATACGGGTGATTGGACTTTCCAGAGGTAGTTTCACCCCCTAAGCCCGGACGAATAATTTCGGCTAAACCGCGAACGCGAAGTTTCATCGGAACCGGGTGATGTTCCTTGTTAGTTTAAACGTCGCTGGGCGGGACGTAAAGATGTGAACCCATGCAGCGTTCGCCGCGGCGAATCGAAACACTCCGCGAGATTAAAAAATATGGAGAAACACAATTTCTCGGAGCGTGTTCGGGTGAAATAGGACAACGACCGGTGCAAGGAACGGAGCGTGGCGCGTGCGCGGAACAGAAACGGCGACGCAGTACGCAAAAATCCGCTTTCCCCGTTCAACCGAACCAAAACCAAAGGCCACGGTGTTACAGGCTAGCTTGCAATTTGATCAACCGATTTGTTCGACCGAGTGAGTCTCCTTCGAATCGCGAACGATCGACCGATTCGATTTGGACGTTCGATCAGGTCGAGGATTTCTAGGTCGACTCCCCAATTTGGAAAACGACAACGTTGAACGAGCCAGCTCGCGAGACCGATATCGTGGCTCGGAACCGGCGGACAGGTTGTATCCGAGCGGGAAAAACCGGGTACATACATACATACTTTCACCGCAGAAGTGATGCAATTCGCGAGACACGCAGACCGTTCTGCGTTTATCGCGCAGCGCGTGCCGTTATGGTTGGCAACCGGAATTGTTCGGGACTCCAGGTGGCGCACGATGATCGCAATCCTTTCGACCGAACCGAAATTCGTATGTTTTGAATGCTCGCAGTCGGTCGTCAACCGAGGGAAAACTACGTTAACCGTTTGCACTGGGAGACTTCTTTTAGATTATCCTTGTCACACTTTAGATAAAAAATATTAGACGTTGGGTAGAATTATTCTATTTAGGATGATTAACGACAAGGCTCTATTTATTCAAAGAAATATCTCGAATCAATTTCCATGGAAGCAACTTTCATAATTTCAATAATTGCAAGATGAAAAATATATAACTGGTCATTCGGCCGGCATGGTTAAATTAGCAATTTGATTGGTACGAAAGCTGTAGATCTTGCAAGTACCACTTCCCAGAAAGAAGCCCATTCGAGTGCAAAGGGGTAACCCTCGCGGATGAGCAATTACAACAGAGAGTTTACAATTTGAAAGAAGTGGCAAACGTGCTAGGACTCCGCGGCTCGTACACGTACCGTTTTACTTTCGTCTCGATGTTCTTTGGAAAAATTGTTCGACCAAACTTTCGGCTGAAAGTTTTCCGGCTCGTGCCGTTTAACTGCCTTCAAGAAACTTTTCGGTATCTTCGGCGTCCTATACGGCGATAAAAGGTGCACACTTTCACCGGACACCCTGTACAACGCGACACAACGGTAATTCCACGCGACTCGTAATCGATACACGGTAGAAGCAGCACTGTAGACGGAAACGCGTTCGTCCTCCGGTACTCGGAGATTTCGGATAGCGATAAAAATTTCTATAAATTTCGCACGATCTTCCTCGATCTCCGAGGCCAATGTACGATCCTCCGGGACCCTTTCACGAGTCCCGTTACATTCCTCGAAAAATTTGTCTACGAGTCTCCGAAATTTCTGTGGTCGACCGCGACCGGATCGATCGGGCGCTGGAATCCCGCCGTGGAACGAATTCGGTGATGAGGACACGGGACAGAAAGAGAGAGAGAGAAACCGAGTGTGCATGAGAGAGTCAGAGAGAGAGGGAGAGTCAGAGCGAGGGAGAGAGAACAAGTTACAGAGAGTCGGAGAGAGAGAGGAGGAGAAAAGGACGGAGATAAGAACCTGTTTATCGAATCGTTGTTGAGGAGGAATGCCGAGGTTGCGGTAGAAAACGCAACCCGTGCATGGGACATCCTCGAGAACGATCGTGAGCCGAGGAGCCGAAGAAACAACGTCGTATCCCATCATCCCCCATCCCCTAATCGAACGTTCACGTTCCGCGCATTTACGCGGATTCACGCGGAAACCCGGCGCTCCGAAGCGCAACCAATTGTTCGAGCTTCTGAATATTATTGATTTCCGAGTGGAAGTTCGCCGAGCGCTTCCCGTGAATCCCCGGAGCAATTAGAACGGTTGTTCGAGGAAATGGAAACTTTCTTGCAGATCGCGTTCTATTATCGTGACCTGCGTACGGTGTCCCGTACAGGTCGGCTGATCGATCGCGGGACGGCTAATCGTTTCCTCGCGTTCGCAGAGAAACGGTCTCGCCGTGCGCGATTGTTGGAACGCTTCGAAATTTACTTTTTGCTTTTTGAACGGTCGGGTTGGCTCTTTGCGAGTCTCTGCAATCCGTATTCTTAACCCCTTGCCTTGTAACATCCGAATTAAACATGTACGGTTGCGACAAAAATTGGGACGTTGAATGCAAAACTGCACCAACATCGTACCGTTTCCAGCTTTATAAAATTATTAACACATACAACTCTCAGTTTCTTTAAAAACCGCAATCAAATTCTATCTTCCTGTTACCGATAATAATAATTATCTATTCTAGAAGCTTGCGCGTATCGTCGTAAACTGAATCACAGCGCAAGGGGTTAATGATATATTATATGCTTATATCGATCGTATTTATTGTTAATATTGAATATCTAATGCTTTCGGCGTAAACTGTAGTAATTTGCAAAATTGCTTTGTAAAAGTAACAATTGGTCGAACCTTTGCGCCGAGAGCATTAGATATTCAATATTGTTAATGATATATCTTTGTCAAACCGAAATTGGCAATGTCGAAGGTGGCAGTGAATAATTTGATGAAATTTTGTCGAGCAAGAGAAGCAACTCCGTAGGTTCAGGAGTTCTAGGGTTGAACTGTTATTTTTCGGTACCGATTCAAGCCCGTCCGATGACTATTGCTTTCTTGACGGTCTTGGTCGGTTCGTCCACCGCGCCACTGTGTGCGCGGATCAAAAAGTAAGCAAAGAGAGAGAAAGAGAGAGAGAATGAATGTGTGTATGTGTGTGTGAGAGAAAGAGAGAGAGAAATGACTCGAGCGTTATCGCGCGTACACAGGGTGCGAGGACGAGAGGTTGCCGTGGATCGTCGAAGCGATATACGGATCGTTTGACGATCTAGGTGCATGTGTGCAAGGAGAAAGCGGCGATCTACGGCAGCATGAACGGTATGAACGATGGACCTGCTTAGGTCGCCTCGGCGAGCAGTTCGGTGGGCGCCAGCCCCACGGGATCATCCGGGGTTTTGGAGACCCCGCTGTCCGTGCAGAGTGCCGGCGCCAGCCCACCGCAGTCCAGCGGGAAACACCTGCACATTAACCTGGTGAATCAATTCAGGCCGGGCGGCTCTCTGCCGAACGTAAACAACAACGCGAATTGCGGGAACGACGCGAAAGAGCACGCATCGACGCACACCGCCGCTCTACACTCGATCGACCTTAAGGTATAACTTGCCCATCTAACACCGAGTCTAGTTCGCTGTGTCTAGTAGCTGTTCTATAGTATATCCTTTCGTCTTCTTTTGTTGCGCACCTTTTGCTCTCCCTCTGCGCACACAACCCCATCAACACACCCACACATTGTCTCGCTCCCTTCCACCAGTGGCCAGCGACGGGGGACATCTTCCTACGTACATATCACTTTATCGTCTCCTCTTCGCATTCACATACCGAACGATCGTTCATTCGTTCTTTCAACCCTTAGCACTCGGTTGGAGACTCAGACTCACATTTACATTATTAAAAATATGTTGCTATCTAATCAATAGACTGCGATAGAATTTTTGGAAAGTGGAATAAAATAGAATTCTATTTCCGGTGATAGCAGCCTTTGCAGATCTGAAGTAAATAAAAATTGTATGAATTCCTGTCGAATTTTATATTCTACGCTTTTGTGAAAATTTTCAGAAGCCATGAACTAACCAACCACTAAACATTTATGTATGAGGTATTATATCAATTTCAGATCCATGAAAAGATAAAAATCATGTAAAATGGAATTATTCGAAGCTGGAATAAGTGTTTAATTTTTGAATTAAAACAGCTCTGAGTGCAAAGGGTTAAACATATTTCATCTAGAGACTAAGTTGTTCATCGCACTCAATTAAACAGCCTTCAATTCGAAGTTATCACTGGAACCCGTCCAAGTTAACCTACCACTGCCGGCCGAATGATCGGTTTTATATTTTCCATCTCGCAATTATTGAAATTATGAAGTTGATTACGTGGAAATTGATTCGATATATTCCTTTATCGAAGCAGATTGCGCTTTGTAATTTTCTTAAGCTAAAACATTTTTATCGCTTTCAGTAAATTTCGTATTAATCCGTGGTCCCTATAGTTCTTTGAAAAACTTGTTCATGTTCCTGCGAGAACGTTGCGAAATCTCCGAGGATGTCCATTACGTATTTCTTCCTCGAAGAATCCTCGTTCTCAGTTTCGTATATGTTTCCAGTGAAACTCTCCCGCCAGCAGAGTGTTCAGATGATTTTAATCTTCCATTACCTCGCAGCGTTTCTATCACTGCGAAGCAAACTCGATTTTCCTCCGCCGATCCAGTAAAGTAAGACATTGAACGAGCGAAGCGAATAGTTGCGCTTCTGAAGTTCGCTCAAGGGTTAATTTCGTCGAGCCAGTGTGCTCCTGGTGCAGTTGGCAGTCGGTGTTCAATCGAACAGTTGACACGTAGTCATCGTTCCGCGGATTTTACGGTTGACACGAGGCACCTGGTATTCGTCGCGGTAAAAAGTATCATAAAGTCTAACGAGGCCTCTGTTTTATGTGTAATCCGCCGCAACTGCTAACAGAGTAGACGGTTTTTTTGTTTCGATTCCGGTTGCGGTAAATGAATTCATAAGCGTCTACGTTTCCGCGGTCTAATGATCACCGAATGATTTACATAGGTATCGGAATAGACGTAAACCGCGTAAGAGCTTTGTAACTTTCGATCGATCGATTGAAAAATTGTTTAATGCTCTTCAAAGTTCACCACTCTTTTCTCTATTTTCATCATCATTCGTTTGCATAAATCGATCTCCCTCTCTCTCTCTCTCTCTCTCTCTCTCTCTCTCTCTCTCTCTCTCTCTCTCTCTCTTTCGATTAATTTAAGCAATCTCGCGTCGGAACCTTCTATCCGAGAAACGATTTTGCCCGGCGAACTAATTACTCGAACAAGTACATTAAATCCCGAACGGCAAACTGTGATTTAATCGGTGGGTATGTATAGTTCGAGCAACTTCTTCGGAAATCATTGGTCCGGAAGTAACGCAGCTGTAAGCAAGCAACGCTCCGCAGGGATTTCTTTGATCAAAGAACGTTTACCGCAAACGCATTAACGACTTAACCGGCAGCCCGATCGTAATTGCTTTGATAAAATTGATGAAGTTAACGATAAAGTGTCGCTTCGTTTGAACTTTCCCATTGAAGACCGTAGTTTCGCGTGCGCGCACCAATCCCCGACACCTATACCGGGTGGTCTTGTTCGCGGTACGAGAGAGAGAGGAAAAAAAAGTTGATCGATCGCTTGTCGAGAGAGATAAGCGCGGAGATTCGTTTCCCGGGAACTCGACTTCGAGAATCGATCTTGTAGGCGAGCGTACGCGGCGCCTAATCAACAGGAGCGTCAGCTGAGAGTGCTGTTAAAGCAATATACGCGCACGATGAACATTTGAATTCGATTTCAATATTAATTTTCCGCCGCGAAGACACTCGTTTTTTTTTTTTAAAAAAAAAGAGATTCTTGGAAGAGCAACGAAATGCTATCGCTCGAGTTTCCCACACTGCGTTGGCAAACCGATCATTCGATTATTAACCTTTCGTTAGACCCAGTTGCATATGATAACAAAGTATCGACGATTGTTCTCCTTCCTGTCACATTTCCTGTCGGATCTCATGCTTCCATTTCACGCGTTAACCTACATCCATTTCTACATCGCTCCGCGATCGAAGCTCATTATTAAATCTGTAAAATTGAAAAATTCGACCTCGTAAGCTAAATTCGAGATTGACATAATTAAAATAGTAATGTTTCATCGAGCAGTTATTTTCTACTACGTCGTTCGATTTATCGATCGAAGAACAACACCGAGTAGGAAGTATTCGATGACAAGAGCTATCATTTAGGACTGTGTGCTTCCCGGAGTTGACGCTTCTTCGAAGATTCTCGGTCGGAATTGTTGCAGCAACGTGCACGGGGGAAGCACACGTCGAGCCGCATGAAAGATACATTAGCTTCCAGAAATATCGGTGCAACGGAATCAAGCATCGCTGCTGAATTAATTGATCCACGGCGATCTGTATGAAACTCGATCCCACCGCTGGCCACCACCATCGCGACTCCCCGTCGACTTCTATCGGCTACATGTATGTACCAGGATAGTGCAGCTCCTTCAGAAATCCTTGTGCTCGATCATCGAACGATCCCCTCACAGTTCATAGCTCAAACAAAGTTCTCTCCCCGGAAAATTCACCCCTTTCTCTTCACGAGAGCTACAAAGACTTTCAGCAAATTTTCTTTGAATTATTTAAATATCGTGCTTACAGCGACGAGTGAAATTTCACGGGCGAGTACACTTTTTCCACTTTGTATTCACGATGTTTATCGTTTATTTGTATTCGATATTACAGTTAACATTCTTTCGGGTACACAAAGAGGAAAGTATATTTCCACCGTTTGCAGATCCTTTTGTTCCGCTCGAATAATCAGTTTCTGTCCTCTCTGTTTTCCTTCGGACTCCGTTTCGCTGGTTTTTCGGGAAAAGATACTTTCGGTAGCCGACATGATGGAGCTTCACGACTCACGGTGGAAGCCCTAAATCGGTGATATTAAAATCCCGGCGGTGCTGATCGGAGCGATCAATTACGGGGGATATTAGGGGGGACCTCTACTTGTTGCGGGTTCGCGTTCGAAGCGTGAGTCATGACTGGAGCAACGTACGGGCCACCGATCGCGTGCCTCCTTTCATTAAAACCGACTATTTCCAGTCGCCGTGTAAAAATAGACGTTTCAAGATTTTTCTCCGTGCTCGGGACGCGCCGCTTCTTCCGATTTCTCTGTCTCGCGATCGAGATCTACCGTTCACCGCTGGCCACGTTCACGGAACTCGCGGAACACGATCGATATCCAGCAGAGTAGACTCTCTGAACCCATTGTTATCTTTCTACTCGCGTGCTCTTCTTTTTCTAATCTTCCACCGTGCACTTTTCTGCGTTGCCTTTGCCTTTTCTGCTCCTTATTCTGAAATCGCTCTTCCATTCTTCGTACATTTCTTCGTCTCTCTCTCTCTCTCTCTCTCTCTCTCTCTCTCTCTCTCTCTCTCTCTCTCTCTCTCTGTCTTCGTTCATATATCCGGTGTACGAACTGATTCGTTGCTCTTCTTGAATTTGTAGTTCATTTTCCATTAAACACGTTTGTACTGTCGGAAATTATACTGTGCGGATCTTTATGTAGTTATAGAAAAATTGAGTAGATGAAATTCAGAATTGTTGGAAAATTTAAAAATTCGAAGACGTCAATATATGATTTCTTCTCCAATTTCTCCAACTTCGTTTCTGTCCCTTGCAATCGATGCAGACAACTTTTGATGCGGACCACGGATTAATTTGTACACCTAATAAATTCGTTTCTATTCGAACTCGAATACCTTGCTCCCTAAATTCGAACTCTTCCATCATTTCACCTGTGTGCACTCCTTAATTAGCCACCCTCTTCCATCGCTAGACAAATAGGAAGTCATTTTTGCCACCCATTTTGAAACATTGATACGATTGAAGACGGTGGATGTACTATTCCGATGTACTGAAACGATTATCCTGACTCTTGCAATCAACGAAGAAACCTTGCTTATCACCGATCCTGTACGATCTTCTCCTTTCCCCAACCGATCACCCGCCGCAACCACTCCGCTTCGCCAAAAACAGCGATCAACGAACTTCTCTCGGAGCCACCGAAGTCCCAGAGCATACCCCGTTTTCTTTTCTGCGATGTTTCTGCACGATCATGCATGACACAATGTCCTAATTGAAGTCGCACACGACGAGAATCGAGCGAAGCACATTCCACGGTCTCGTTCCGAGTCGACGACTTCTGATCGGCACGATTTCATCGTTGCGCGACGTTCAATTAGGGCAACAGCCCCCGACACGTTTGCGTAGGAGTAGGTAGTGTCTCTAGCGTTTACCGAAAAGAAGTCTGACGGAATCGTTTGGTCGAAGATTCACATCGCCTCTGGCACCTTCGGGACACGACCAACCGGTTTGATTGAATTTTAACGAGCTGCGAGTTCGGATCGAAGTCCGATCGGCTCGCACATTGTTTCGACCTGTGGCAAGCTGACGACGCAGCAGGTCGCGCCGATGATTCGTCGCCGAAAACGGATTTCTCCGACCGAGTAAAACAGACACGTTATATAGCGAACGTCTTATGGTATTGCATAAGAGCAGGCGTCGCTGTCCGGGCCCGGTGATTAGAAAATTATTCCGAACAGCTGAGGATACCACTTAGGCTTCCTCGTAGAGCGTGTCCGCGTGTCATTCCCGCGAGACGGTACGGGGGGAACCGGCCCGAAACTCTTGTAAACATGTAATCTGGGCCAGGCGTGCCGGGATAACTCGCGAATTAGATTGTCACGGAAAATTCTACCGACGATCCGTCGTTCGCTAATCGAACCGGATTTACGTAACGCGGTTGTTAGCTGTACCGCCAAATTTTCCTCGATGCACCCTCGCACGCTTCTCGGAAAATTCTGGTTAATTCATTATCATTATCAGAGAGACTGGTAAATTAGTCCAGCTTTTGGAAATTGTTTCGGTCTGCACATATTAGTTGAACAGAAAAGCTTGTTTAAACCATAATATATTTAATTAGATCTTTGACGCGGTAGTTGGTGACGTGCGTCTCGTCCATTTGACTCACAAAATACACGTGCCATATAGGTACTCTGATACTCCTTTACCCGCCCACAGATAAGAAAATGTGTAGAACTGTGACAAGTACAGTTTTACTAAAAAAATGAATTTCCCAGGGTTTCCATAGGTCTCCATAGGAGCTATTGAATCAATTTGATTGTTCAAGCGCGGATTAGCGAGCGCGTCAAGTAACGACTCAGTTGCAGAGCGACAAGAAAATTTAGCAGAATCTAAAACGTTCAGCCGAGGAGCGTCCGAGAAGCATTAATTGAATAGAAATGAAGACAGAGATTCGAGTTTTTAATTTTATCGTCTCTATTTGGTTTCTGTTTCGTTCGATATTATATTTTCGTCTTTCGATAGTCAGATTTACAGTTCGATAGTGGGCTTGAATGATTTATCCTAGGTGAACTACAGTACCTGTACAGAACGAATTGTACAAATAATTGGGTTTGCTTCGCGTGCGCTGATTTCGTTGCCGTAGGTAGTCGGCGGTAGATCCTTCCGATTGGTTTCTGGTTCCTCGATTCTCCGTATCATGATTCGACTGCCTTCTCTCGGTGGTCCAGTGGAACGATTTAGACGATGAACCACAGCTGCAACGAAACCACACGTTTTTCTTACAGTTCTCTCCCACGTCTTTTGCGAACGTTCTTTCTTTCGACCATTCTAGAACGGTCTGCACGCTTTCCCTGCACAGTTTCGTTTGCGACTGCTTCTATATGCGACCGTGTAGTTGTTAGTTTGCTACCGGGTGCATGCTAACTGTTAGATCTCTCGTTCGAGATGCATCGACGCGACGGCCATACGTTCGCAACGCGAGCTCGACAAGTTTTTTGCGACCGTCGATGCTTCTCGAGACTTTTGCCGAATCAGCGAGCCAGAAATCGTTACAGTCGAATTTCTGAGTATCGTGATTGCACTGCGGATTTTATGCATTTGCAAGAAACATGACCAGAGACAAGATCGATTTTGCGTAAATATCCGCAGTCTAATAATGATCGGTGCCACGAACTTTCAAGAGACTCGACGTCCGATTCAACACCCGATCACGTGGCTCTGCAGGCCCATTTAATAGCCAATAAACCACTGACAGTTAGCGGTACGCATCGATAAGCAACGATGTTAATTGCGTGTCGTAAAGCTACATCAATTTCTGTCGGGATTAATTTTTAATTACTCGCATATGGTACTTCGGATCTTCTAACTTTAAAATCAGTGTATCAAGCATAAACGAAGGTGTCGACTACGCCAGCAAATATTTATTTTGCATTACTGTAGTTGTTGCATCGAATAAAAATGTATTTATGTTAGAGTCTCGTCAAGTTCCATATAACCAGTTATGCACACTAGCAAATATTTATTTTGCATTAATCTAGTTGTATCGAATAAAAATGTGTTTATGTTGGAGTCTTATAGAGTTCCGTATAGCGAGTTAAAAAGTTATTCGACATCTTTCGATCTAATTAATAAGTTGATGAATGTGAGGAGACTTACTTCTGGTACAGCTTCATAGACGCACACAGCAATACTGTGCAATCTCTCGCAGTTATCGGCGCCAGCTGAAAAACCCGGTTCACGTTAGAACGGAAACGAAACGAATTCTTCCTGTTCGCCTGCTTAACTCTTTTCAATTCTATGTCCAGCTGAACTCGACATTAACTTTCGCGACAATTTCACTAATTTGCGGTGTGGTTATCGGCAATGCCGCAACTTCGTGTTATGCAATGTCTAGACAGCGGATCTTTATGCATTTCTGCGCAAATATGTACATCTTCTCCTTCTTTCATTTGATTTCCGGGAAAATAAAGATCCGCAGTCTAGCAGTGACAATTGCAGTAGTTCGTAGCTAGCAAAGCTGCATATGGGGCTAAGATTAGATGCAATCACGTTGAAGCAGGTTCTGGAATAAAGGGGAGAAAGCATTTCGGACCGGAAACGGTTAAAATTGGTGGAAGTTTGCGTGGTCGTAGAAAAATGGACAGAGCGCGTACCTCCAGGGGTGCATTTCGCCATAACTTGCGCCGCTGTGTCCAGTAGGTTTTCCGGCAGGAATCCCATCAACATGTCCGACTCCAAGTTAGCTTCGTCGTCGACCTAAACCGTACGGCTCGTTTGTGAATCGATCGGTGCGCATAGAATCGTTCGTTCGAAGGTAAAATGTGATCTTACCAAGCTGAACGCCTCCAGTAGACAGTACATGTAACACGTGATTGACCTATCATTCGGTATGTTTCCTTGCATCACCTGTTGGATCTGCTCTGCAACCCGAGGCCACAGATATCATTAGTACACAATTTTACGCATTTTAATTACAGTAAAGTCGCGATCTAGCTCCCATAGCCTGTTCCGAGCAGGGATAGAGATCGTGTAGGGGAAACTATTTTTTTTTTATGACTGCGTCGACCGCGCCGAAAGTATTGGCTTGACAAGAAAAAATCTAATTTCTTTATTCAACCAATGAACTTCAACGAATAAAATATTTTCAAATAAAGTTTATTGCTTGAATACAAAAATTAGGTTTTTTATTACACCGTAAAATACCGAAATCATTTCGTTGCCAACCCAATACAAAGGATGCCGAACGTAGAAAAAGACAGCATGTAAACACGGACTGTGCGGCAGCTCGAGCTTCTTGGCCTCTCGCGGGGATGTGCCCCCCCCCCCAGTGGAAGGGGTAGGCGAAGGGACAGTGATCGTGGAGATCCGACTTTACTGTATGCTATTTTACACGAATCGACAGTTTGTGGAGGGACAGTAACCATTTTCCACGCGTGTCAGAGCTTCGGTTCTTAGAAATCGTGGCGCTAACCTTCCGTTGTGCCGTGTTCTTCCATGCACCGTTGTTTGTCATCCTGCACCATGTCGATGATTTCCGGTGGCAACCAGTCCGGCTACGAGTAGAATCAAAATAATAACCAGTTGCCCGTGAATCATTTCCCTGGGCGAACAAGCGCGTTCACATTTGCCATCTCCTTGACTTTACTCTCGGAGGCGAAACCAGCTATTTTCAGAGCTCGAGATTCCTGCTATTCTACATTTTTCTTTCGCGATCAAACCGTCGCGTCGCGCGGCTTCCATTATCTTATCGTCCCCACGTCGATTAGGGCAATCGATCTCTCTCGTAGCCTGCGCTGAGCTTTTCGAACCCGCGGTGGAAACGTTCTACTCGAAATAGGGGATGGGAAACGAAGTATAATGCACCGTTGGGGGGTCGGTAGTTGGCGAAGCTTGCGATTCGCTTGAAATATGAAAGACGATCTCGGGGATGAATAATGATCGAGTTAGGGATGGGTGTGCCTCCTTCAAGGATTGCAAATAGAAGGCTTCGAGCATTTCAATTTTACAGGCTGAAATCGGGCGCTCGAAAATGTTTCAACAAATGTTCCAAAAATTTCTGCTGTGTTCTAAATGTCCGAAAAAGTGACGTCCAAGGGGTGAACGGGAAGATTCCAGGATTTACGATCCACAGGCCCGTTGATAGGCCAATTTAATCGAAGGGGAAGCCAGTCAGCTTGAGATTTGGGCTCGTAATGAAAGAAACGAAAAACGAGCGAGCGATCCCGCTAGTCTAGGCTAGTGTCTGCGTTTCCGGGTGCAGTTTACGTAACGGCGCGCTCCCCGCGTGCCCATTTGAATTTCGATCGATACTCCGGCTCGCGTTCTATCGCGGCCCGTGGCCGGGTAAACATCGGCAAGGAACTACGGTAAAAGGGACACGAGAGAAAGAGAGAGACAGAGAGAGAGAGGTGGAGAAAGGAAGGCGAACGAACCGGAAGAACAGCGGCGTGCCGATGCAACTGCACCCGCTCGACTTGACACGCTCCAATTAGGGGTTCCCCTCTAATCTCGAATCCACTTGCCCCCGGTTATCGATCGGCCACGCCGGTCTCTCGCACCGGGCATTCGTCTCGTTATTTCCGGGCGAGCACGCGGCTCGATATTGTCACGAACGAATCCGTCGGGCGCGGAACGTTTCGTATTCCGATAGGTTAATTAGGAACACTCGACGATTAGAAAACTGCGTGGCCGATCGCGGAAATTACTTTCGATATTTCTTTTCCTCATTAATGCTTTAAATACTTTAAATAAATTTTTTGAAAGCTTCGAATGACTAGAATCGCTCATTTTTTAATTCTACACGTAGTAGATGCATTGAACAATTTCCCTTTAATGCATCCTTGCAGTTTCAATGAATTTTTATTTGAAATATTGAAAGGCGAAGCAGCGCTAAACAATAAACGTGATGTGAAAACGTATCGTAGCAGGCACTTGGATTAACGTCTCTAAAGTAATCGATCGGAGCTATCGGAAAACCAAGAAAGTTTGTGCTGCTTCTAGGTTTCGTCATTACTAAACTGTACGCGCACACGCCGCGTCGTATCAATTAAAAGCGAGCTCGGGTATGCTCGAGCGAAAAGCTTATTTACCGGAGAACCGAACTAACGACTGCGGTGAAAATAAACACTGGTGGAAATAAAAGAAAAAGTCCTGTTTCCAATCGGAAAATCTTTTGTCGCAAACTATGAAGTAAAAATAGCATTTCCTAATGTGCAGCTGTTCTTTCATTTTACATATCCGCACTTAAAGTGCACGATAGAAAAAGCATTCACGGAGAATGAATACAAAGATCGTTAGATCGTTCAGATAATAGAATTCGAAGGCGACTGTGTTTCCGAATGCGGTATCGTTGTATCATTGATCTCTATCGATTCGAACGGCACGAACTTCGTTGGTTACCTAATGATGCGTTTAGACTAAACGAGCGCGAACGTTCGCTCGCTTCGACAAAAATTCGTGCTCGTAACATTAGGTGAACGGTAACGAACCACATTCGCGGCGAATGATGAATCTAGCTATACTGCTTGCGAAATGTGGATTGGGAAAATAATTGCAAAACGCTTGCAGCCTCGAGAGTTCGCTCGTGGACACGTTACACTCTGCCGCAGGGAACGATCCATTTCAGAATGATTGCCATTGAATATCAATTAATCAGTTAACTAGATTACGGCGTATGGTGAACACTTCGCTATCAAGTAATTCAGAATTGAGCCTTTACACTCGAGGCTTCTTTGACTTTCGAATTGAGAAATTTTATCGAACACGAAATAATTTATTCGTTGAGTGGGGTCACGAATAAAATTGTGGGTTCGATCCCTCCATAGGGGTTGTTGCAGGGGTTCTATGGGCCTCGAAGGCGTTGGAAAGCTCGAGGCTACTTTGACGTTCGAATTCATAAATTTGATCAAACACGAAATATTTATTCCTCGAGTGCGGCCCTGAATAAAATTGTGTGTTCGATCTCCCCACCCATAGAGGTTGTTGCGGTTTCTATGGGATTTGGCAAGCTTACTGCGGCATTCGAGGTTATTTTCGAATTCAGGAATTTGGTCGAACACAAAATATGTATTCCTTGACTGCGGTCATGAATAAATGGGTTCGATTCCCTCCCATAGGGGTTGTTATGAATTCTATGGGGCTTGGCAAGCTTACCACGGCACGAACGAGGGCGGCCTGCAGGCACACGAGGCCGAAGAACAGCAGACCGTGTTTGGTAGCCATCTCGGGTCTTTCGTTTCTGTTTCGGAGCGCGCGTCTCTCTTTTCCGACTGGCGTCTCACACTTTTCGCGAGCACAGTATGCACCGGAGTCGCGTCTCCCGTCGTTTTTATAATGGTTTGGGTGACACCACTCCGCGGAGGATGTGGGCGTGCGGTGTAATAGAGGGTTAGTTGCAGTTTTGTTGCAGTCGTATCATTCTTCGCTCGTTGATTGAAGCCCACCGCCTCCGCTTCGCTATTCATCGGCCGGCTAATTTTCAACTGCATAACGGAAGTGCGCTTTGGATTACGTACGCGATTACCCATCGACCGCGACCTTGTCCACTTCCTGTGTCCTGTGTCCTGCACATTCTCTATACTCGGAAACCCTGGCTAATCGGACACCGAACCCTCGACGGTACATTGCTCGTCTGTCCTCCCACGCAATACCTTCTTTCCTCGAAATCGGATCGATCCTTTCAGACACCCGATCCTCGGCACCGCGTGGGACGAAACTTTCCCGGTGACCGTTTCCGATATCCACGGAAAAATACACGGATAACTTTGGTTTAAACTATCGGGAACAAAATTGTTTTCGCGTTGTACTATCACCTCGAAAGAGCGCACTCGGCTGAAAACCCGTTTCACGTGGCCGGAATTATTGTTAGGGCTAGTTCGAGGTTTAACAGTAACCGTTACGTAGCCAACCAAAATGTAAAGATCGTTTAAAACCTTTTGTATGTAACATGTTTGCACAAATTCTCATTTTAAGACTATGAAAAAATATATTAGAAATTTTGTGATATTTTTAGAGGGACATTAACAAATTGTTGAAAGAAATGCTGTAAATGCAGTAAAACCGAGTACGAAAATGACAAGATCGGGTCCTTATTCTTACTTATTCTACCAGTCTAGACGTTGTCCCTTTATCTACTAGATTTTAGGGAGAGTCGCAGTGATCGTTACCGAACGTTCCTACTTATCCCTGAAGTCGAGAGATTTTCGCTTTATTCCCGAACGGAGACATTGTTTCTCCGCATTCTCGGCTAGCACTCGAGCGTGGATTCGCCCGATTGCGCCGCAAGTTCGAAGACACTGTCCGAGCCGGTCTTCGTTAACTTCTTCCCGGATAGCGCGCTCCCGGGCCGATCGTTCGAGAAAATTTCTTTTCTCGGGAACACCCCTGGGAAGCAGTAGGAAAGTGTCGTTTCCCGGAACACGGATCGAAAGTTGAGTTGAACTCAGCCGATCGACAGTTTTCCAAGATCGTTCATGTTCCACGCTGAGAGACGTCATTGTAGACCGGATCGTTTCAGCTAGAGTATAAAACGCGTATAAAATTCGATCGTTAATAATCGTTGAGAAATTCGCGACTAGTATAAGTGATTGAATGGCGTACAGTTTATTACAGCTCTCGGTTCCCACGGCTTCCGAAAAGAAAAAGATAAACATCGGTGCGCTCGGTACTCTTCGTTATTGTCCCGAAACGAGTGAGCTGGCATATCTGTTGTGACTACTGAAATTACAGTGTTCGCCTCGCCTCCTCTAATCACTCGTTGCCGGGCTCGAGCCAACATTTTTTTGATTAAAATGTAAAGCCGTTCGTTAGAACTTCCGAGCGAGCCTGCGCCAATTTGCGATGTCCGGTCGTTATCGACTGTTCGATTATCCGTATCACAACAATAATTTTCAAGTTAGAAGGCTGATTACGTAATCTCGCACGCATTAACGGCACGCCGACAGTGGGGAGCGAGCGCCGCAAGAAAACACTTTGTAATTGCGAAACCAGATTGTCTAAGATTCGAAGCTCTCTATCGCGTGTTACGTACTCGCGGTGATTTCGACAATTAGTTGTCGATCGAAACGGATTCAACTGAAAAAAATTCCGTAAAATATCTAATCGCTGCACTGCTGATCTTTGTGCAATATAAAAATGTTTCGCATTGATTACGGGAAGCAGGAATAACATAAAAATTGATTTCCTTTCTCAACGACTTTGTTACTCTTTTATATTTCATCCAACTAACTTCTTCATGAATGCATAAAGATCCGCAGTCTACTAATCACTATGAATAATTCTGTTTCTCATTTTGGGCGTATATACGACGTTAAAAAGATTGCATAAAAGACGTGGAAAATTTCAACGATCGAGGAAAATTGCTGAAACGTCGAACGCAGAGTTTAACATAGAATCCAAAGTTTTCCTGGTCTGTCGACCGTTCGGTTATCTTTTCTACGTTCTCGGGGACTCGTTAGGGACCCGTGATTTTTTACGAAACGATGATCGATTGCGAGCGCGCTATAGAAGCCCACGATATGTATATCACTTATTCAGTGAACTTGCAAGGTTCGTCGGCGAGCGAGCGTAAGTCGTCGCAGAAGTTTTCGAGCGGAACGAGCGTATCGACGCGAAAACTCGCGCGGAATCACTACATACTGTTAAACGCTCCCCGGCGAAACAAAAATATATTCAGCCTTCCACGAACTTGATTCCCAAACGATCCTCAATGAATTTCTCGAAATAATTTCCCGGGATTTCGAGAAATAAATGTTAAGGATCCAAAGAAAAGCAACTGTTCATTTGCACGGAGTTTTCCTGGTTGTTATGTACTCGGAAACGATAAGTCGAATCACGGTCTTCCCGGGTTGCATGTTTCGCTTACACGACGATCGAAGTGTTTGCAACGATATTGTCGTTTTGTCCGGCACCCGAGAAGCCGTCTGTTTTCAACTTTAACGAAATTATACGTAACGAAGCCTGTGCATCTCACCGCACACGCCCTCGATGCAGCAACGTGAGCGGCCCCGGTGAATCCTGTGCTCACTCGATAATTTCGTTTTTCGTTTTTCCGAAGTCTACATCGTGGGGGAAAACAGGAAAAATCGTACGAGTCATGGAGCATGTGTTATCGAACGTTTAGGGAATCGATTAATTTGGCCTGGTCGCTCAAAGGGCTGCCGAGCGTCCACTTTTTCCCTCGTCTAATTAAATTTCCTGTGAGAATGATCAGAACCTGTTCTGGAAGGAAAAGGAAATTTGTGTCTATTGATTAAATATCTAGGTAAACGTCTTCTGCATCGGTTGCACGAAATAGAAACCAAATAATAATAAATCCATCAATGGGTTCAATAAAATTATTAAGAGCTGTCTAATATTTAGACTGTGGATTTCTATGCAAAATAAAAATATTCTCTGCATTGATTGCGAGAAGCAGGAATAAAATAAAAATTGATTTCATCCCTTAACATATTCTTGAATTTTTCTAATCTGTTATGGTTTTATATTTCACTCAACTAATTTCTTCATACATAGATGCATAAAGATCCGCAGTCTACTAATAATATAGCAAGGGGTAGAATGGGAATTTGCCTTGTGAAATGCAGAGGGACGATTGGCCTCGGTGATACGATTTCACGCGACCAATCGATTGGTTTAGCGTGATCTCGCTGCACCCGGCTACCGCGCCGGTTTGTTCTTAATTAAACGCGCAGCTCGAGGTAGACAGCGTGGCGAGGACAAAGGTGGCCATTACTCTTTCCACGGAATCGCTTACCCCCTGTGTTCGGGTCAATACTACCCCATCAGGGATACCCAACTCCGTATCTTCTATTTTCAATCAATTCCCTATCAACAGCCTGGGGATTTTCAAAACGCGACGTTGCGTAGCTTTCACACTTCAAGCAGGAGAAATTCTTAAAGTCGTACACTTCATTGGAATGAAATTTCTCGAACACCGAGAGCAACTAAGAGAGAGTTAGATAGAAACTCTCTCGCTAACTGACGAAGTAGGTAATTCAGAAAAAAAAACGGATAACCAGCTTACGATAGCTGGGAAAGATTTGGACCGAGGGGCCTCCGGTCCGACACAATTTCCGGGCGCGAGGAGGGCTCGCAATCTGAAGCACATCATCCTGTATCTGGCTCTCGATAGCGGAGGGTGATTGGTTCGATGATCGTGACGGTGCAAGAGGCGTCGTTGCGCCGGTGATGGGCCCAGGGGTGGTTTGCTGGGTTGCGAGTGATGGAGAAGAGGCGGCGGAAGGAGAAGGAGAAAGAGAGGGAAGAGGAGGAGGAGGAGGAGGAGGGTGAGCTGCTCTCGAACCCGGGCGCATCGGTCTCGAAGCCAAGGTCGGGTTTCGATCGCGCGAAGAAAACGCAGCCCAGCAGCGATATATCGGGGTCAAGAGACCACTCGGTTTCTTAGGGCTCGCGCTCGATTCTAGGACGGTGCGAACGGCCGGGCCGAGTGCACAGAGTGCAGAGACTGTGCAGAGAGTGCAGAGAGTGCCGAGTGCAGAGGCGCGGGTAGCGGTTGCCGGGTAGAGAGGGTAGCTCGATTACACCCGAATGTACGTCGAACCTTCCTCCTTTCGCCGGAATCGATCGAATTTCGCCGGATTTCTGCTGGCCGCGCACGTGCAGTAGCCCACCTGCGGCGCGCGCCCGAGTTTACGTTGCCGTGCAAACTCGGCTTAACCTCTTGGACCCGCACGAGTGCTGCCCGAACATTGATACCGTTGCTCCAGATACAAACTTCCCTCTCCGCTCCCTCCTCTCTCTCTCTCTCTTTCTCTCTCTCTCTCTCTCTCTCTCTCTCTCTCTCTCTCTCTCTCTCTCCTTTCTCTCTTGCTCGTGTTCCCACCGAATAACCGTTCCATTTCACCGGGGAGAATTTCATCGGGAAACACATTCCATTTGTTGCTGGCCGTAACACGGTCCCATTCTTGCACAGGATGACACGCTCCTCCTGGGAGAGCAGCCGGAAGCATCACCGTAACAGCGTTCTCGCGTTCTCCGATTTTCCACGTCCGATTGATAAATGAATACTCGCCGGTGTAACGCTAATTTTCTACTTTGCCGTGTTAATTACAAGAATAATCGAGTGTCCTCGATGTTTCTGTGTTTATAACCAGAAATAGTAGCAGCATTTCAAAACGATAGACGGAACGGAAATTTATAAAAATATATAGCAGTTTTCCCGGTCCTTCGTAAAACAGAAACCCAGCCGGAAAGGGTAATCTGAAACCCATCGGCGAGCGACTGGTGAAATTAATACAAAACTGTTCAGAGTGCAGGTGTAGCTGACATATTAATGGTCAGAGATATCGATGCGGGGGGAGACAATTTAGGGGACGAATCGGTTTCTGGATATGAAGCGGATATCGATCACTAGCCGAAGCGCGACACGACGCGACGGGAACGGAAAGAAAGGAAAAGCAATTTCCGTTGCGGGTCCGCGTGCACCGAGCTGTCATAAGCTCGCTTGTTTTCGAGTAATTAACATATTCATTTTGCCCGACGCGACGATGACACGATGAGCACTCCGCGCGCGCGGGGTAATAAGAATTTCGATGCAATCGGGTGCTGCGAAGATGCATCTTTAATATCTCTGGAAATTATTCTATTGATCGGCGCTGTTGATCAAAGTGCAATGAGCACGGTCGAGCGTATTCCAGTGCAGTCGAGTGCGTCTTAAAATTACACTATTAAAGCGGCATTTGTACGCGGAAACCTGTTGGGCCTTAAAATGCCGTGCAATTAGTTGAGCCCGGTTAAGAACGTATAATCTTGCGGTCTTTATTTCAGAAAAAATAATCAATCTCAGACCATTGAGTAGCTTTGTTCGCTCAATTAATGCGAGTCTTAAGAACGCAGTCTGGGTGCATCGATTACCGCGCGCGAGAGTGCATCTCGTGATCCGAGGACAAACGCTCGAGCGTAGCGGAACGGCGCGGCGCGGCGGCACGGGAAGAAATGCATCGCGATGCAACGCAGGACACCGCGTAGAGTGGTGCATCGATTGTTCGAGCCCCGGTATACGAACCGTTTAATCGAGAGGCATAAATTAACGCGGCAAATTAGCTGTTTAGCATGAAACTGTACGTCGAGTTAGTTGACCGGCTAATGGACACGAGGTATTGTTTCCGCGGTGTCCTAATCATAATACACCGTTGTTCAACTAACCGAAATGTCACGTACACGCGTCAAACCGTCGCGACGGTTTACAGGCACCGTTCATGCAAATCGTCGCGTACTCTTCTCATTCACTGATATGCTTTGCTTTATTGTGACAGTTGCACAAAGCCTTGTTTCGCTCTTGGGACGCGATTAATATTGTTCGTTGTAAGAAAAACAGCAGAGACATAGTAACGTGACCGACATTTCTTAACTTCATGAATGGACTGCGGTTCTTTATGCAATATAAAAATTGCCCGACTCAATTGCAAGACAGAGAAGTTGCATAAATATGCATTTCCTCTTTAACCCTCATTTTTATACTGTTCTGTTATTTCTAGGCAAATTTTCCCGGAACTGCGTGACTTTCATTTTTTTAATGCGGAACACGTAACCGAGAAACCTAAGACGTACATGTAAATCATCAATTTGAATGTAAAAACCTCGAAAAATAACTGTTTACTGAGTGGCAGTAAATAATTTTGGCAAGTTGAAAGTAATATTAGGTTGTCTCAAAAGTTTCTTCCGGAATGTGATCCTTTAATATTGCTAAATAAATATTAGGTTGTCCCAAAAGTTGGTTTTCGATGCATGTACATAATGCAAATTTATATTAAGAAGTACTAAAATATTAACATGAACATTATTGTATTGTTTGTATTTATTTAGCGACATTAAAGGAACACATTCCGGAAGAAACTTTTTGGACAACCTAATACATCATTCTGCTCAGTCTTTATGGTTCTAATGCTTCAGTCTACACGTCGCCATTGTTCAGTCTTTTCCACACCGTTCCTTCCTTTCTTTCGATATGTACGTAATATTCAGTAGGTGCGGATAGACTTCCGTATCAGAACGTGGCGACAATGTTCTTGCGATTTTCTCGAGTAAAAAGCACTTTCGAGGAAACGAGAACTTGGTTGGAAACAGTTCCTCTGGAGAAGCATCGAAGAAACGAGGATGCGAGTGAGGGTAAAAGGGCCAGAAAGAAGGGCAGGCGGGTTAAAGAGACGAACTGCAACAGGGAGAGCGAGCGAGAGAGAGAGAGAGAGAGAGAGAGAGAGAGAGAGAGAGAGAGAGAGAGAGGGAACTTCGTTCGGGTTCGGGCTCGCGCGACCTGCAGGGGCAAAGAACAAAACAAACGGGAACACGTGCTCCGACCAGTGTGCAGTGTGCACTCGTGTACGGAGTATTGATCGCGTTCTGCAGGTACTCGTTTGCCCGTTTCGTTAGCGGCACGTCGATGGCTACTGGCCGCTGTGACTGCAGCCGCGACTGCAAATGCAACTGCACCCGGTTTCCCCAGTCCACGAATTACGGACATTGGTGGCCACCTCTTCTTTGTTTGCCCTTCTTTCCTCGGGTTTAACGATTCTGGCCGAGTAGAATTATTTTTAATCCTGCTTACGCACCGTAATTTATAAATTGTCTCTAAAATTGCTCGTCCAACTCTTTGGACACTGTACTTCAGGATATTTTCACAGTGGTTTCCTCGATAATTTCAGACAATCCTAAGGATCAAATGTGTTAAGAATTATTTTTAATCTTGCTTACGCATGGTAATTTATAAATTGTCTCTAAAATTGCTCGTCCAATTTTTCGTACACTGTACTTCAGGATATTTTCACAGCGGTTTCCTCGATAATTTCAGACAATCCACTGGATTAAAATTGTTTAAGGGAGATATACAGGGTGAGTCACACGCCCTTTCTTTTGCGAGGATTTTTCGATTTCCCCGATGTCCGTCGTTCTAGTAGTTTGCAAGTTGACTTTACCTTCCCGGTCGCGTTTGCAATCGGAAAATAGGATTTCTCGTGCAGAACATACAGCCCGGCCGTGCTCACCCCCGACGTTCTGACCTCAAAACGCGCAACCTTCTCTTGGAATTAATGTAGCAACAACTGGACTGCGGATGTTTATGCAAATCCGGCTTTCCATGGAGTAATTTACGGTAACGGCGATCTAGCGGAAACGTGTTCGCTTTGTCGAGGGTTCTGGCGGGTTTCGAACAAAATGTAAACACGACTACACAGTCCTCCCTGTTTTTAACGCTACAGTAGAACTACACTTCCTCTAGAATTGAATGTTAATTGCGGTTCTGCGTTTGCACCGTCCAAATATAGATGTCCAAATTTTTTGCACAGTGTCATTAAACGAAAACGTGCAGCTGTTTGTATTACGAATAAATTTCTGAACAGATAAGTAAATGCTTCTTTACAAAATTTGGGGAAAATTTTAAGGATCTCCGCAACTAACCACAATGTTAATCTCAAAGTCCACGAAACATTTCCAAGTGGCATCTTTCGGTGACGCAATTGCCATCGGTCGAGCGATCAAATTCGTCTGCGGCCGTTTCCATAATCCGCATATGCCCATCCGGCACATCCGGCCGATCTAGCACGTGTCACGTGCCGTTGAAATCCGCAAGCTCGTTATTTATTCTACAGGTGGCCGTGGACGAGGTTTCGGGCGGCCGTAAAGTGCGTGGAAATATTTTCAGGCTGCTCTGTTCTGTTCTCGGTTGGCACGCGATATCCGCCGTCGATTCCGAGCAGCGAGCACAGCCGAGAAAACCACTTCACCGCCACGGAAAGTCGCAATTTCCGCGAGCGGAATCTCGTTCCACGGCCGCCGTAGAATTCTGTTCCGGTTCCGGCCGCTTGTACGCGATCGTGCTCGCGGAGATTGAACCTCACCGGAATTCCCTCGAAGAAACACCGTCGTCTTCCAATTTTTCAACTCCATGGCTGCACCGTAGCCTCCATTGACTCTGGACACGATATTCTGTCCCGTCGATCTCTAATTTCTCCGTTTTGTCGATTCAGTAAACTAGATTTTATGTTGTCTGGATTTGGACATTGGAAGACACGAGGGTTAAACAGGAATTCATTTCTTTTGTTAATATTTTGAATATGTTGAAAATAGTTTAACAATAATTCTTCTACCGTGCGACAGACATTATTAATATGTAGAAATAAATGTTCTGCGTCCCTTGTAGGACACGAGAGTAGAACAGGAATTAATTTATTCTGTTAATATTTTGAATTTGTTGAAAATAGCATAACAGTAATTCTTCTACCGTGCGACAGACATTATTAGTTTGTAGAAATAAATGTTCTGCGTCCATTGTAGGACACGAGAGTTGAACAGGAATTCATTTCTTCTGTTAATCATTTTAACCCTTAGCACTTGATTGATGACTCTGAGGCGCCACTAAAAATTATTGAAAATATTGTTTATATTATAAACTGAAGTAGGAAGTACTATACCAATTTCGTATCCATAAAATTTTGAAAAATCATACGGAATGGAAATATTCGAGCTGCGAGTGCAAAGAGTTAATATATTGAAGATAGCATAAAATAGAAAGAAAATAATAGTTTAAATCTACGAATAATTAAAATGTAATTAAAGTATACATCGATAAAAATACGGACCGAATTTCACTGAAATGGAATCATCATTTCCAAAACTGTACCACTTTCTACAACAAGATGCTCGCTATTTCGCGAATAAATGTACTCGCTTGTAAATACATAATCCGAGAAAAGTCACTAAACAAATTTCACGATGCACTCCGTGCAGTGTGTTTTACGGTGCCTTGCGGAGGAATCGTTTGCAATTTTTCCAAGCCGCTGGTCAACGAATTCCGCCTCTGTACACCGATATAATTGGACTTTTCTGATCCATAATTCATGGTGTCCCGCGACGATTCGAACTTTCGGTCCTCGGATCTTTCTTCTGGGGCACTTTGCCGGCTGAAAGGGTTCGTGGGCGACGGGGATCCGGCTGGTATTTGCGTTTGATTTATCCACCGTATCCCGGGATTGGTTATATGTACCGCAATATCCGGTGTCCCGTGGTCTCATGGTCCCACGGTTTCATGGTCCCGAAGGATCGCAACTCTCCGACTTCGATATTCGTCGATAACTCCGCGAGATTCCCGACAATTCCCCAACCTCTCCCGAAAAGTCGCCAATTCCTCGCCGCTCTGAAATTAATTTGCGAGTTGGGATTGGCTCTCGCCGAGTTCGCTCGCCGTCTGCACGTGATCCTGACAGCTTAAACGTTCTCGTGCGGAGGCGTTCAACCTCGCCTCGTCTTTTTGGATCGCTCCACAGTCTCTCGAGAGATCCACCGAACCGTATTCTTCCTTCCCCACTCGAAATTAGAACGTTTTGCTCGCTTAAAATCTGATTAGAGCTCGCGCTGTTCTCTCTAAAAATCACTAATTAATTTCGGAATCTTAGAATTTTATAAAATTTGTTATCAACACTTTAAGAGATTGTTCCAAATATTTTTTTTTTAGAGAACCACGTAATCGATTCTTTCGAAATTTTCCGGTCACTTCATCGTAATTCCGAGAGAACAATTATTTAACTCTATTTTTTTCAGTTTCCTCGCAAACGTGGCAATAAAGCCCGGCGATTTCAAAGAATGGTAGCCCATGGATTCCGATTAAGGATCATCTATTCCCAGCGTCTGAATATTAATAATAAATTGAATATTCTTTTTTGCGCGACTCGGTTGGATCGAGATAAATGAAATATCCCATAATGCATTCCGTTCCGAGTCTCGGAGATTCCAGCTCCGTGGAACAATGTTCCCCGGATTTAGAAAATCGTTCGGCGATATGCGGGAGCATTTATAGCCGGCATATCGAGATGCATGAAAACGCATTATCTCGTAAAGATGTTCGCTTAGGCGCAATAAAACAGCGGCGAGGTGCGTAACCACGCATCAGGATGCGTCGGAGATGCGCCCAGGTACACGGAGATGCACCGTTAACACTGGAGTTTATTATTGTTAGGTTTAAAGGTCGCGATGCAAACGATCTGGAGGATTGCAGATAGTACAGTAGGTGCTCCAAAAAATGTGTAAACATGTGGAAACTTTATTCAAAAGCTGTGATAAGTATGTATGAAGGAAAAAATGCGTCGACTGAAGTACGACTAGATAATAATATATTTTGCTTGTTTGTATCGCCAAGAACTGTCTTCCATCGGGAATTTCAAGAGAGAATATTATATTAGTTGCTTGTTGCGCAAACCGAGTTAACGTAAACATTGCTCATTTGTCAACTATAAGCAGTGTTGGGCAAATCTTATTTTAAATAATAAATAAACGTATGATTTTAATTACAAATAATAACTAAACGTTTTATTTAAATAATTTCAAAAGTGATCTATTTATTATTTCTTATTTGCCAATAAAAGATTATTTATTATTTGGATTGAGGTGGAAATCAAATAAATAGTTTTTGCTCTTCTCTTATTTCTTGTACATTTTGTATATGTATATGTATGTACAATGAACACGTGCGCGTTTTTTGTCTGCTATAGCAACCTTTTCAGGTATACCGACAGTGATCGGGCCCATCCGGAGGGTCTCTCTAGCTGCCTATGAAAACATACAATTTAATTTATTATATAAATATATAAACAAATGTATTTATTGCCCAACACTGACGATGAGTCTGCTTCCTTTGGTTTCTTTTTAATTGTTGCCTCAAGAATTGTATACAATCAAAGGAATTTATTTAGTCGGAGAAAAATTGAAATGTTTCCCGCATCTTACACATCCCAATCGGATTTGATGCACCGAATATACAGGGTGACCCACCTAAATGTTTAAAAATCATTTGTGATGACTAGACTGCGGATCTTTCTGCGAAATAAAAATATTTTGCAACGAATTTGAGCAGCAGGAGGTAAATAAAAATTCACTTCACCCCTAATAGATTTGTTACAAGAAAAAAAATATCGTTGACCTTGAAAACTCCGGAAAAAAGACCTTGAGAAAAAAATAACATTTGACCACCCTGTATTAGCGTAGAAGTAGACTTTTAAATCCGTTCTGGTAACTTGGGACGCCCTGTACGTGTTATATCGGAGCGGTTTCGATTGGAGGAGGCGAGATCGGGGAAACTGAAACCGGGATCGACCAATAACACGGTGATTCCGTCGGTCGTAAATATTCTGGGTTGCTTTTATACGCGTTTATGGCGCAGGGAGGCGGGTACGAAGCGCAAGAAATTCGTGGCAATCACGGCGTAAACGTACCCGATAACGAAAGGAAAACAGGACTCGTAGGCGTCGGTCAGCGCATTCTCGCGTTTCCACAGCCGTTCTTCGGGGTCGTTAAAAGGTTACTTGAATACAGTGCTCGAAGCGTTGCGAAGCGGCGCGAAAGTGGCGCGGCGTCCGCGTGTCTCCCGAGATCGAGGGAATTTGTTATCCGGTTAATTTGACTCGTCCGCCAACGCAGAGCGAGTCTTCTGGAAGGAATTTGATAAATGAGGGGATCAACGAAACGCTGGAAGCATCGGCTGTCAGCCGATTCCGCGGCCGCGATTTATTAGCACCGTTAACACCGAGTCGCCGCAGCGGCTATAAAAAGGAAATCCTTGACGGGTATCTAGGACCCATTTTCTTGCCGTCGCTAACGTTTCAATCATCTCGGACCACGCTGGTGGACCGTCTACTCGTGGAACAAAGTCAAGCAAGAACCTGGACGCTTCGACCGATCGCTTCAGATTTATCAGCATTCCCGACTTGCCTCGCGCGAACGCAGGCTTGTGAAGATCCAAGAATTTATTTCGTTGCAACGGCTACAGCCATGTCCACATTTGTTATCTCGCATATTATCCTCTTCGCAATGAATCATTTGGTGCTGTTGCCGAGTCGACGCCTCGGGCAGTCAAGTGTGTGTTCGGTGATAGAATCGAAGTATATTATTATTTGTTTTACGTCGCATCAACTGCTAATGGTCATTAGCGACGGAGACACATACTTTGACATAGGACATCGGTTAAATTGCATTATTTTTTTTTAACCTTTCGAATTTATTTTCATGACTCCTTTTCTGGTAAATACGTAAATCCTATACTATGAAGATCAATGAATACATAAACTCAAATTTTTGGAAGTCTGACCACAACAAACCACAGATATTAGCCGTTAATGTAGAAATGGCGGAAGTTGAAATAGTTGACCATACGATAATGAGGAGTTAAGGGCTACGCCACACAGTGGGACCTTTCGTCCAATTCGGAGACAATATCGAAGAACTTTCGATAGAAATGAGGTAGAGCGATGAAATTTTTTAAAAATTAAAGCTGAAACTTTGGAGAATATGGGAAAAATAGGGAGATTATGGAACGAACATTTTTTAACCTTGAGAAAATTCGTTAAACATGTAGAATTTCAGAAATCGATTTTGCAATATCCTGAGGTCGTAGACAAATTTTGAGACCAGATTTGAAATCAGCGTGAAAAAATCTACAGGAAATGAGGTGTAGCATGTTAAAAAAAAATTTTTTCCGCACGTGATATTGGAAAAACTGCAATTGTCTTGAAATTGTGAAAGTTTAACGAATTTTCTCAAGGTTATAAAACGTTCGTACAATAATCTCCCTATTTTTCCCATGTTCTGCCAAGTTTCAGCTTTAATTTAAAAAAAATTCATCGCTCTACCTCATTTCTATCGAAAGTTCTTTGATTTTGTCTGCGAATTGGACGAAAGGTCCCACTGTGCGCCACCCTGAGGCGGCCGAAATAACATCAAAGTTTACGAATTTTTTTCTACGAAATTATGAACGTGACAACTATTTTATTAATACATATATATTTAGGGCATACATTAAAGGATACATTGTGCAGATTTCATAAAAAAATATTTTTAAAAAATGGTCGAGTCAGGACGCGCGCAAACGGTGTAACGGATTGTGATGCCCACGATTATCAGAAACTAAAAAACTCATCATTTTATTGTTCGTTGATAAAATATCTATCGCGAAGCATAGGGTTCTCAAGAAGAAACCATTTTTGTACAAATGCGAGGAAAGTGAATATGAACATTCAATTTTTATTAAAAAAATCAAACTTTAAACGATTGTTATAAACAATTTGGATATCGTGCCAAAAAAATCCTATTCTTCGCGATAGATAATGTTATTAGAATTATGTGCATTAAATTTGTGAAGTAAATCGGACTTACAGTTTCCGAGATATTTGTTATACCAGTTGTAAAAATGTAGTTTCGAGAAGAATGCAAAAGAAGGAAAAATGCGACCTACCTGCTCGGGAACGGCGACCGCCGCCGCACGAATTTCTAAACACTGTAACTTCGCTACTTTTGGGAGCTGTTGCATCTAGCATGGCTTAAATTATTCCCTGAACTCTAAATTAAAGGAAAATTAAAGAAAAATCGATTTTTTTTAAATTTCAGGGTGGCTTAACCTCTTAAGGGGGTAAACTCGTTTACAGGATTGCAAGGGTGCGGGATGCGCCTTTTCATTTTTCAGCATCAGAATTTGGCAAAAATTTCATCAACGATTGACTACTAAATTTCTACTTCAATCGTTAATCGTAATTAAGAATTCATCTCCTAGTTTAGTCGTTAATTGCGGTTAACGATTAAATTTCTACTTTAGTCATTAATTGCGATTAACGATTACATTCCTTTCAATTGTAATTGCCAATCGGATAATTGATTAATGATTAACTGCTGAAATTTCGAAATGAAATACGGAATCAAAACTGTATGAATAGGGAAAAAAATGTAAACTGGGTTTAGGTGTATTGTCATTTGGTCTATACAGGGTGTCCCAAAACTCCTGCAGAACCCGGAAATGGGAGGCTCCTGAGGTCATTCGAAGTGACATTCTCCTCTGCAAAAATTTCGCTTCGAATGACCGTAGAAACCTCCCACTTCCGGGTTCTGCAGTAGTTTTAGGACACCCTGTATATAATACAAACTCTGTTTACGTGCTTTTATGTTTTTTTTTATGATTTCTACTTTTAATCGTACACATCAATCAATCAATCAATCTTGATAAAAATTTTAATCGAGTAATGCCCAACTCTGCTCAGCATCTAGCGGTCGCAGCTTTATGAAATAATGCTGCAGAATAATAAAAATTACGACTTGTAAACGTCAAAAGAGGATTTTTCAGAGCGACTGGTGGGGCCTAGATTGATATTAGGTTGTCCCAAAAGTTGGTTTTCGATGCATGCACATAATGCAAATTCATATTAAGAAGTACTAAAAAATATTAACATAAACATTATCGTATTGTTTGTATTTATTTAGCGACATTAAAGGAACACATTCCGGAAGAAACTTTTGGGACAACCTAATATTTCATCTAGCGCTTTTGACTACTGAAAAACCCCATCGCCTGCATTATCGACAAATAAGAAGGCGCATCCCACATCCTTGCATTCTACAGGATAAAGAAGACCGCTGTGTCCCTCCAAAGTTCTATTTTTACGTTTACGAAGTATAATTTGCATTATTCGTCAGCATGTAGTTGTCGCAGCTTTATGAAAATAGTTACATTCTTCTGAATGATGCAAATTGCGCCTCGTAAACGTATAAGTAGGGCTTTTGTGGGAGACAGCGCTTTTGACTACTGAAGAACCCCGTCTTTGCATTATCGAGAAATGAGAAGACGCATCGCGCACCCTTGCAATCCCGAAAACGAGTCTGCCCCCTTAAGTAAACATTCTATAAAACACAATTATTGTATTTAATGATTATGAAAACCTTCAGATGTGGTGCTGTACCAAACAGACGAATATTGGGGCCCACGAAAGGGTTACAAACTCCGTTGAAGTGAGGTATACATACAAGAACGGTGTCCGTTTTCTGGTAGCGTGTTGCCGGGAAAAGTGTTCTCGAAGAGGAGAACGAAATCGAATCTGATCGGGCGACGTTTCGCATGGTTCGCATGGTTCGCAGCGACCCGGGTCGACCGGTCTTGCGTGTTCCAGTGTCGCGCAGCCATGAATGGCAAGGGGTATCCTCTCGGAAGTGGGTCACCGGTGTCGGGAGACGGGAGACGAGAGACGGTAGACGTTGCGTGGGTGGAGCAAAGTCGTTCTGAAAGGACTATAGAAGAGAAAGAGAGTGAGTGAGAGCAGGAGTGGGGGGGGAGGGGCCGTGGATGAACGGTGTAGGTAGAGGGGAGGGAGAAGGGTTGAAGGAGCGTCAAGGGAGGCCACCCTCTCTCGCCGCTGATCGGTTCCCGACCTCTCCAACGTCTTCCGCATTTCTCGCCATTCATACTGGTTCCGCGTGTTCGTTTCACCTACGCTCGCCGGGGATCGAATCGACGCGGTCCGTCCTCACCCTCACCCTCGTCCTCGTTCATCCCCCGCACCTACACCCCCCCACCACCTCTCCTCGCCTCTTTCACTCGTCGTTTTCCGCCCCGAGGAATGGATCTCGTTTAGCGAACCAGACCCTCCTAAATTAGGCACGCTGGCTCGAGCCGGCGAATGAGAAATTACGCCCGGAGAACAGGATCGAGTGAAATATCTTTTTAACGCTGCAGTTCCCCGCCTTTGTTTCACCCAACGGTATATTAACAGCGACTCAGCCCTCGTGGCGACTCGCAACGTTCTTCTCAACGCTTTATCGACCGGAATCCTCCTGACACGTTCATTGCCATACCATTGCACGGAACAATCGCTTATCTAACCCCTCTGCAGCTCGTAGACCCCAACAAACTTGAAATCGTTACTATTAGGTTGCAAAGAAAGAAAAAGCAGGGTTTTCGTTCCTTTGTTTTAATTGCAATTTTATACCAATAAATATTTACCTTAATTTCATGAGTTGTATGTCGTTTTAAAGCTTGTTTTACGCTCTACTTATTTATGCTTTTGATATTTAATTTTGTTCAAATTTTCACTAAATCATTTGGCTTTTATTTCAGGATGTCAGAACGCGATTTTCGCATTATTTTTTTCTATGAAGTGCCGCTTGGGGCGAAATTAATAGTTTGAACTCATAGAAAAAAATAATGCGAAAATCGCGTTCTGACATCCTGAAATAAAAGTCAAATAATTTAATAAAAATTTGAACGGAATTAAATATCAAAAGTATAATTAGTTAGAGCGTAAAACAAGCTTTAAAATTACATATAACTATGTAATTAAATTAAGGTAAACATTTATTGGTATAAAATTGCAATTAAAACAAAGGATCAAAACTCCTGCATTTCTTTCTTTACGACCTAATACTATCGATTCTACATTTTATCGTCGTATCAACCCTTTGTGCTCGCAGCTATTCTAACTCGAAAATGAATCATTTCTTTCTAGCTAGAATAATTCCATTCTATGTGATTTTTATCTTTTAATAAATGTTTAGTAATTGATTGTGAATGTGCAACAATTTTTAGTGGTGATACTGAGTCACCACTCGAGCGCTAAGGGTTAAGTTATGAAGATCTATGTTCAAGGGATAAGGTCGTCCGCAGCACGGTAAATAAATCTCTGTGTACGCTTTCGGCAACCATAGTTCGAGCGATTAGCTCACGCTGGAAATTGGACGACTCGATTTAGCCCCCGCGAACTCGGCTAAACTTCGTTCGGACGCGGTGAAACTCGTTCGGCTGTTATACTCGACTTTGTAACTGGAATCGGGTTTGACAGGTGAGCGTAATCAGTTGAAAAAGTGGACAGGAACATTGTCGAAAAGCTGCGCGAGGATACGAGATCATGCATTCAGAGGAATTTATTGCATTCCAGAGAGGCACTTAGACTCTGTATGGCGATCACTCCTGGAATTTGCCGAATAATAACTCTCTCCCGTAATTGAATATTGTGTTTTGTATCTGAAGTTTTTTTTACATACCTATAAGTGGCGAAATAGTCGTGGGTGACAGAGTAAAGCGGAAACAGAAGCGATACCAATTAAAAACGCGTACAATTGGATTCTAACAAAAGTACTTTGCCTTTCAAAGAATGCATGGAGCGGAACAGTCATATTCGGTATCGAATTCATTAATCGATTTCGGCAAATGTTCCGACGGTCGTTACTACGAAAGGTTTGTTATCCAGGGTTAACGCGACGCTATCATTTCGCCGGAATAAATGCTAAATCCAGAAGCTGTAGGACATGCTCGTGTTTTATCAAGTCCACTTTGCCACAGTGGAATTTATCTCTGCGATTCGAATTTCCCGGTTTTATTATCATTTGAAAGCGCGCAAAGCAGTTTTCGTGAAAAGGTATGCGAAGGAATTCGCTCGTGCTCGCGCGCTCCGCCGCGATGAAAATTGTTTGGAAGAAAAATGATGAACGCGGCGCGCTATTGTAATTTTTATAGGACATTAGAAACTGGTCGGGTTTTAGTGCTCTCGGTGGTGGCAGTGTCGAGGAATGCTAGGCCAATATAATGCCGAAGGTCGTTGTTTTTCCTACGAGAATGTGTTGCGGAGTCCGCGCAAGGGCCTCTCCGGCTCTCATCCTATAATTTCTCATTCCACTGCACCGTTGCCGACTCACCGAGCGGTCGATGTGCATAAGGGGTCAGAAGAGGATAAAATTACAAAGTGGAAAGTGTCATCGGCGTTCGATCGGCCCCGGTGTCCTTGAATATCATCCGCGGAAAAGCCGAAGGACAACTCGGACTGATGAATATCTAATGCGATCAGATCGCCCGGTGAACCAGCCTCGTGCGCTCAGCCCGCCATTTTTCGAATCGACAACGGAACGCGATTACCTCGAACAATATTTTTTTCGGAAATTTTCAAAACTCCGTTCTCCGCTCGAGTAGCCTCTTCGCTTTGCCTCTCAGTCCAACAAACTTCGTTTAGAATTTCCATCGACTTGCAGCACGATTATTACAGAATTCTTACTCGAATATTTCAAGATCGAAAGTTCAAATCAACGAGAAATTATTGTAACATCGTACATATAACGTCGATCATGCAGAAGCAAACTGACAATCCATCGTCGTGCTCGAAGGGTTAAAAGGACGATCGCGGTTCATCGAGAATCGCGTTCGTTGCTGCCTCGTCTCCACGGATAAAATATTAATCGATCAAACTGAATTATAATTGTTATACGCATCTCTGTTTGCGAGAGGGTTCGTTTTAGAGATACCCATTTCACGTGTATTGAAAATACACGTGCACACGTGTAATTAATATATCCGTGCAGAGAAGTCCGGATACTATTTAATACACGGATACACGTGTATCAAAATATACGCATAATACACGTATAACTGTGAACATGAATATACGGGTACACGTGTATTATCCGTGTATTCAAGTACACGGATACACGGATAGTACATTCAAATATACAAGAGTTAACATGAGAGGATTCGAAAATTAACAAACATCATAATTTCTGTTAATAAACCTTAATCAATTAACTGTTTATTTTGATGAAGAAAAACCAAAATCTTTACATTTTCCGGCAAAAGACGCTTCCTTTTTGCTGTACGTGTATTGAAAATAACGGATACCCGTATATTATCCGTGTAGCTCGATACACGTGTACACGTTTACTTCGGTACCCGTGTATAAAGAAGTACACTGATTAAAATACGAATATATATTAGTCCACGTGAACACGTGAATACGTGTATCCTCAATACACGTCCAAAACCGTGATCTCTAGTTCGTTTTTAGAAGTTAATCACGGATCATCTCGTCGATTATCAAACCTGTTTCTCCTCGGTAGCGACCGTGTAGGTGATTTTTCAAGGTTCCGACAACCTTTCCAAGAACTTGGTCCTTGGTTCTCGATCCTCCAAAATTTGAGCACGTTGTCAAAAAGGTACAGGTCGATTAATTTGTATCGAGCTAAATTTGTTCTAATTAAGAATCGAGGATCTGGTCAATTCTGGGAACTTGATTTATGCATCCGCGGAATGAAAATTACATTTCAGACGACCAGGCAATTTGGAAATTCATGTGTTTCGTTAATCATGCCACGTAATAAGGTCGCAGGGGCGTGTAGGCGATCCAGCAAGATTTAGTCAACCTTTCGGGAGTGCTGCGATCTCGGAAGAGGTGCAGTGACCCTTGAAAACGAGGTATCCGAGCGTGGAAAGGCGACCAGCTTAGGTTCATCGGCTCAGCTGGTGGCTCTCCCCTCGTATTTTGTTTCTCTCTTCGAAGCGTGAAGCCCTCCCTTCTGAGCTTTCCACGGTGCTTGGAGCGTGTCCTTTAGGACCACGTCCACTAGACCGCTTTGTTAGGTTGTTTAATAAATCGTAATTCTTCTGAAAAATGTTACTGCACGTTACTTTTGTGCGAAACTTCCCCGACGCTTCCAACTATTTTATTTTCTGCATTCGCCTCTGGTAAATATTATCTTATAAAAATGGCAACTCTAAATTTATTGAGATTGTCTGTAATTCTCATTATTTTCCATAAATGAATTTTCACAGTTTCGATAATTGGGAAATATAAAACCGGCAATTTACCGTGGTAGGTTTAGTGTTGACCCTTTGGACTCGAAGCAATTTTAATTCCAAAATCAAGAGGTATCTTTCAACCAAGATGGTTTTTATTCCACGTAATCTTTTTCACAGTATGCACATGAAATTGAACCGATTTTCTCATACGACATATGAATTTTTAGCAATTTGTAGAGTACAGAGAGAGAAGAATGTAATAAATTTAAAAACTATTTCAAATAATGATTCGGCAATTTTGACTGGCGCCGATCAGTCTGTTTCCGAAAGCTGCGTCCTTGACTCCAAGACTTTGCGGCGACCCGCATTTCCTGGAACAGAAAGTAACAACACGGGGCGTTCTCTTTTTTCCCGTTCCGCCTCGCTCATTCACTCGGCCGTCGGTCAATCGGGAATGTTATGCAATGCTGGCGAACACAGCTCACTATTTTTGTGGTTCCGCGTGCACCTCGACTCGCTAACAGGTGCGTGAACGCGTTGCGAAACTCGGGATACCTGGATTTCGGAGACTTGAACTTTGCCGCCCTCGAAGCCTTCCAACTTCCTGAAATTCCCAACAGAGAAAACCGATCAAGCTCAATTAACGCAGTCTCTACTGTCGAAGCCTATTAGTAGGATTTTCAATAATAGGATGGGTGTCTGGAAGAGGGGGCTTGGTTTTTTCAATTTTATTTATTAAAACATTTAGTAAAGCAAACCGTAGGAAAAGTCTTTCAGTCTTCAGTCTTCTTCCAATGGGAGAAGGGTCTATGTCAGGTATTTTAAATTTTATTGGTGCGCAATCAGGAACTTATTTTGCTTTAACATTTAGTAAAACAAACCGCAGAAAAAGTCTTTCAGTCTTCAGTCTCCTTCCAATGGGAGAAGGGTCTATGTCAGGTTTTTTAAATTTTATTGGTGCGCAATCAGGAACTTATTTTGCTTTAACATTTAGTAAAACAAACCGCAGAAGAAGTCTTTTTCAGCTAGATTTTATTATCGCAATTCACGTTTGAGTTCAAAATTGCGCTCCCATAAACTTTTAAAAAAATCCCACCCTTCTTCCAGACATCCGTTCGATTGTAATGTAGGGAAAAGAATTGTAGAACCCGATTGAAATTGCTGAAAACCGGGATGCTCGGTAGTCCGTGCGCTAACGTGACCTTTTGTCTACCCGGACGAGAAATTTTGAGCCAATCGTCCCGCCAGTATTTGCATGGCCAACTTCGCAAAGAGTGTTCCTTCTTTTTTGCGTCAAGTAGAGATTTCGAACGGTTTCGATCGATTCGCATAAAATAAACGTTGTTGAACGGGTATAATGAATGATGTGTCGGGTCGTAGAACATTACAACAGAATGTACCCGAGCCTACTCGCAACCTGTGGTAACGAGTTTCAGAGTGCAGGCATCATTTACCGCGCAGCAGGCATTGAAACGTTATTCGGTTCCTGTCCGAGCGGGTTGAATCATTTCTGGCGTGATCAACAACAGATTCCATTATCCTCCTGGTAAACAGTTTCACATCATGGATTTTCACGAAGGGAAACACTGTTCTTGACATATTTCCCGGTGAAAATGGATTCTCTTTTGATCTCTTGAATTTACTCTTGTAATTAATGCACGTAATCCGCTGACTTTCCTCGCGCTCACCGTTTCCTCCCTACTTTCCATTCTTCCCTGTCAGATAGTTTTCTTTGTGCTACACCCTATGTAGCCTTCACCTCTACCTTTGTATCAAAGGGCCAGCGTTAACCATACTGTTACAAATTAACAAGAAATCCAGGAAACCTTTCAGACAGCAATTTTCCCAGTGAAACTAGCGAGCGTTCTTCTCAGAAACCGTACTCGATGAATTCATTATTTCGGGCCCACACGGGAGCTACGTTTCTCGTATCTTTTCCACGAAGCCGTAGCACGATCATGTAACGTAATTAAAAATGCAACTTAAACGAAATCCCAGCTGTAAGATGAATTCTAAAAATCAGCGTTCGCACGAACATCCACGATCCAATGACGGTGATCTGCAGTCGAATGTAGATTTAAAAAACCGTAGAAATTAATATCGACATAGAAATTCGATTTCGCATGTCTTTACAGTTATATTTTATCTCATCCAACAATTACGAGTATTTCGAAACAGGTACGATACGACTGTATCAAATTTATTTTCGATTTTCCATCGACACAGGAAAATGCTCCATTGCACAACAATTCAGATGGATTTTAAGAAAACTTCGCAATCGAAGAAGAAATGTGAAGACACGTGTTTGCAAATATTCTAAATATGTACATTGTTTTCAAAAATATCGCAAATTATTTGTTAGTGTATTCGCAGCTTAAAAATAGCGCACACCGATCAGGACTTTCTCGGCGAGAAGTATGCGCGAACAGTGTAAAAACGCGACCAACACGGCCAAGATTGAATTTCGCGTTAACCGGAAAACCTGGGCCGAGTGAAATACATTTCCGAGATAGTGAGAGAGGAGGAGAGAGGAAGAGCGTGCGGTCAAAAGGGATCCTGATTGCGACTGTGTAGCCGGTGCCGGGTAAATTACGGTTAAATACACGGGTCGCCGGATGAATTGCGGCCGAAATTCGCGGTGCCTTTATTAAACCAGTGAACGAACAAAAATGCTCATCGAATTAATCGTCGGCTGGCTTCGAGCGTTTGGGAACCTGTAAATCAGCTCGGTACTCATCCGCTCGACAGATTCGCGATAAATTCTACTTCTGGCCGAGACGAATGTCCCTCGGACTTGTCGCAACCATTTCATTGATAACTTTCTCAATGTCAGGTTCGTGGATGCCACGCGTATAATCCGTCTCGTGGCTCCGCTCACCTTCAATTAGCTTAGGCGTTAATTAAGGCGCGTTTGCAGGTTCGATGCTCGGCCGTCGCTGGTTATCGTGAACGCGGTTTCGTTGAAAAATGCGCGAACAACTCGGAGATATTTTTACCTGGCATCGACGTTACTGTTAAGTGATCTTAATCGTGCTAATTTTTATTTTTAGTGCAAGAAATTGGTTGGGTGAAATGTAAAACGGTGAGAGATTTAAAATATTCAAGAATGTTGCTTTGAATGTAACAAAGTCGTCAAGGGATGAAATCAATTTTTATGTTACTCTTGCTTTCCACGATCAATGCGAAACATTTTTATTTTGCATAAAGATCCGCAGTCTAGTAATGAAATATTCTCTGGGGAGATTCCTTGCGGTGGAACAACGATAAAAATGTTAGCGTTCCGGTTTAGTAAAACGATGATTATTGTCGGACGTTTTTGGAAACTGGACTTTCCGGCGAACCTAATTAGAAGCTCGTCGTACACTTCCCGAGGAGAAAAAGGGAAATTGATTGTTCGCCGAACAAATGATCAAACATTCGAGCCCGCGCGGCGTTCATATTTAGAGACTACTTTTTTTCAGCCGCGTTGCTTTAATTAAGAGCGAGTTCCCTCGGTTCGCAGGATCTAGAACGACCCGGTTCTCTGCACCCGCTCGCTTCTGTATCTCGCGTAAAGATTCTCGGCTAATCTGCCAAGAAAAAGAATCCTCCGCGGAAAGAGTATCCTCTCGTCCTGGCACGGCGGAACTCGATCCGAAGGACGCCCACGTAATGGCGATCGTTGCTTGTAATTAACATATTACAGCCGGTGGGTAATTAAGGGAAGTGAGAGGAGGAGGAGGAGGGGTAGGCAGGAAACAGTCGTTTTCAGAATCGCTACACGTACCAGCAATTTCAGTCTGACTAGGAATCCGAGTGTGCGTGTGCCCGTGCGTGTGCGTGTACCGTTGCAGAAGTCCCGACGCGGCTGGAATATTTCCTGCAGCTGTCTACGCCACTGGCAGAAATTCGTGATTCCCCCTAATCACCGAGAACTTTTAATTACCAAGCTAACGAACCCGGTTCTCTTCGCTCCCGGTGCGACGGGACGTCCCGAGACGATCCGCGCATCAAAAAGCACGCTGCATCTTCCATACTTGCGCATCAACATCGTAGGTTGTGTTGATTCAGTGTGTCGTGGGAGGTGTTCTCTTAGGAACGATTATGCGAACATGAAGGATCCATTGAGGTGTTAGAAAAGCATTGTAGAACCTCAATCCTGACACACAGTCCTCGTTGGTCACACTCTTTCAGTACTCCCCGAAGCACGTTGCTTTAGGTTTGATTGTACAAAATGAAAGATCGATTGAGATCCTAGAAAATCACAGTAGAGCCTCGATACTGCCCCACGGTCCTCGTTGGTCACATTTTTTCAATGTTCGGCGGAGGACGTTCCTTTAGGTTCCATTCCACAAAATGAAAGATCGATTGAGATCCTAGAAAAGCACAGTAGAACTTTGATACTGGCACAAAGTCGTCCTTGATGCGTACTCTTTCAGTGTTTCCTGAAGGACGTTGCTTTAAGTTAGATTTACAAAATGAAAGATAGATTGACATCCTAGAAAATCACAGTAGAACCTCAATCCTGGCACACGGTTCTCGTTGGTCACACTCTTTCAGTATTCCACAAAGGATGTTCCTTTAGGTTCGATTGTACAAAATGAAGGATAGAGTGACATCCTAGAAAAGCACAGTATACCCTCGATATTGGCACACGGTCCTCGTTGGTCACATTTTCTCAGTGTTCGGTGAAGGACGTTCCTTTAGGATCGATTATACAAAATAAAAGATAGATTGACATCTTAGAAAATCACAGTAGAACTTTGATACTGGCACAAAGTCCTCCTTGATGCGTACTCTTTCAGTGTTTCCTGAAGGACGTTCCTTTAGGTCCCATTCCACAAAATGAAAGATCGATTGACATCTTAGAAAATCACAGTAGAACTTTGATACTGGCACAAAGTCGTCCTTGATGCGTACTCTTTCAGTGTTTCCTGAGGGACGTTGCTTTAAGTTAGATTTACAAAATGAAAGATAGATTGACATCCTAGAAAATCACAGTAGAACCTCAATCCTGGCACACGGTTCTCGTTGGTCACACTCTTTCAGTATTCCACAAAGGATGTTCCTTTAGGTTCGATTGTACAAAATGAAGGATATAGTGACATCCTAGAAAAGCACAGTATACCCTCGATACTGGCACACGGTCCTCGTTGGTCACATTTTCTCAGTGTTCGGTGAAGGACGTTCCTTTAGGATCGATTGTACAAAATGAAAGATAGATTGACATCTTAGAAAATCACAGTAGAGCCTGAAGCTTGCACACGAACCTCGTCGGCGGTTCGCAGAAGCAGGCCCGGGTCTCTAAATCGGGAGGATCCTCGGTTCGGACGGAAACGGAAAAACCTTTCCCGAACGGAGCGGAAGCTCACGTGCCTCGGCGCGTGATTGTATTCAAATGACCGGCTGTGGCGCGCGCTAAAAATCGCAGACGCGAACGCGCCACGTGCCGGCAATTTGGATACGACGTTCCTTTGTCTTTTGCCTCGGCTCGATTCAGGGAACCCTCTCTTTGAGACGCGTTCTCCGGGATCGATCCGTGGAATGTAGAACTCCGAGTCACGAAGCTACAAGCTGATCCAAACACAAGTTACCCATTTCTTCACTCTGAAAATATTCTGACTTTCCTCGGTGCTATTTCTCTCCTGTACCTTCGTCGACAGTAATTCAATTATTACAACACTCGCCGAGGAAAGTCGAGACTCTGAACAGGTTTAAAAGAACGTCGCTGCGTTTCTCGTTCTCTCACTTTCTTAAGTGACTAATGGAAATGAATTTCGCTCGTTTCTTTTCCATTCTCGCGGAGCAAACAGAGCACGACTCTTCAATTCTACTCGAACAATTTTCTGTCCGAGTGGCCGAGGAAAATGTGTTACACAATCCGTGCTTAATTATCTTGTTTGTTTCTTTGAAATCCACTCGAACCGATATAAATAAAACCACATGTAACCAGCCTCGAATGAAAATCGTTTCGCTGAGGTTACGGCGTATCGATTGCAGTAGATGCGGACGTGCAATGGTCAGACAAAGGTAGAACGTTTCTACTCGTCCCGCGTGTGCCGTATAGTACTGTATGCAAAGCTACACTGCGGACTTTATGCAATCACGACAAAACCTAGGACGTGAAATCTGTAGGGCTTTTCATGATAGTTGTTTATTAAATGTGCGTGTTGCTCGGTTTACAATCAACGAGGTACTGTCTTCTGTTTTTTAACGTGCCTCGTCTTGAATGTCTTGGCAACAGCCATAGATTATAAACTACTACAAATATAAATCTGTAAATATATTCGACGAATTTAACAAAATGTTTTACCTTTAAAAAATGATTAAATATTAATCTACAGGCTTTCGCCACTGGAAAATGTTTACTTTCCGTAACTATCCACGGTCCAATGATATCGCAGAAGAATTGCTCGAGGAGAGTTTCCCGTCGTCCGCAAATTATGAAAATCTTAATCGTTCCGACGCGGTTGGAAACCGGTCCTCCAGGAATGTTTTTTAGAGGGAACAGTATTTTCCTCGGTGAGTCCTTGCCAGATGTTCGTCGTTGCATCGAGTGACACGACTACCGACGCTCGTTTTTTGTGTCAGCTCGTTTTATATGCGCGCAGCTCAATGTCGAAACGCTGGAGTCGCCGAAGGACGGTCATGGAGCTTACGTCGGGCAGTATATTATCTTTAAACAATCGTTATCATTCGCGGGAATAGCCAGCTATAAAGGGAGCGACGCGGATTATACCGAAGTTCGGCGCCTCCGAGGGATGTAGCCAGTCGGAGTTAACATACTTTTCTTGTGACAGCACCGTGCCATCCGTCACCATTCGTAGAAATCCTCCGCAACCATTGGAACACGGAATTTTATGAAGATTCGGAGCAGCCGAATTTCCGAAGAATATGTCACCAACCCGAGTTCGACTTCACTAAATTTTCATCTGCTGTAAAAGATTTTCTACGGTACAATATTACTGGGCGCTTCTGAATAAAGACTCATTGAAAAGATTGGAAAAGTTCAACGATGTTGCGAGTTCGATTGGAATTTAGTGTAGAATGGTACAAGTTGTTTAATTCTACTCGGAACAGAGATGCACCCCGACCCAGTGTTTTGGACGGCACTGCGCACCCGAACCACTCGCGAAAGTCCGTAGCGACAAGCTTTTAAGTGTACAGGTAAACTCGAACGACGAAACTTTTCCACGGACCAAATATTTCCCAAATAATAACAAGGGCTTTTGTGTCGCCATCCTTCGAAACTACGTTAAGATTCGACAGAGACAACTTCGGTACTTCCCATTCGAGTGCGTCGGAGTCGCAACCTACTTTCGAGTCCGTGTACTGGAACGCTGCTCGCGACATAGTTGGTTCTTCCCTGTCGAATCTCGGCTCTTTCCCTGCAACGGTATTTCCCAAAATTTTCGATGTTGCGACTCGCAAGCAATATTTTTCTTACCACTCGAACTATGTGCAGGGTGTATAAATAGTAACGGTCATCTGTTCTAGAGGTGGACATTTGTAAGAGAAACGTGCCACAAAATTATTGTTAAAGTTTTTTTTTGCATCCACACCTACAACTCATAGCAGAAGAGAAAAAGTTTGAAAGGAGCCATATGTAGCAAGCAAATAGTTATTGAGATGTAAGATGTTCAAGTTTTTGTTAAACTTTAACGACAATTTTCTTGGGTAAACTTTACTTTACCGGACTGAAAATTAGTACCTTTCTTCTACGAATTATGATGTATTTGGTATGTAATCCAGTAGATTTGTACCCGGCGCGGAAGCAGATCGAAGATTCGAATCTCTAGGATCAATAGTTGAGGAGCTATGGTCGCTTAAAGTTGAGCATTTTTGACAGGTAAGGGCGCCGGCAGATTGGTTTGTAGTGACGTCCGCGAGCCGCTTACCTAAAACCAACTCGGTAAGCGGCGTGCGACTGTCACTGCAAACCAATATGGCGGCGGCCTTACCTGTTAAAAATGCTCAACTTTAAGCGACCATAGCTCCTCAACTATTGATCCTAGAGATTCGAAACTTCGATCTGCATCCGCGCTGAAGTCCTCAAATTTTGAGTCCGGTAAAGTAAAGAGCAGCCATTTTCTTTGTTATAAACAATTTTTCGGCAAGTTTCTCTTACAAATGTCCACCGATCCAGAGATTCACCCCTACGATGGACGACCATTTTATACAGCCTGTACAATGATGACACCATTGATTTCCTGAAAAACGGCTGTCATAAAATTAGTGACACCGAGGGCCGACTAGTCGCGATGAAACAGAAACTGTTTCCCATTCAGAGGCGTGCTCGTTTTTTTACTAATTCCCTCGTTTAATTCCCGGCGTGAACGTCACGCGGCACCGCGACACGAATCATTCCTTGTTTACCTATCATGCCGCGTTTGCTCTCGCCGCCGATAATGCGTAAGCTGGTCGTTCTACTGTCGAAGTATCCAGAACGTGTTCGTTAATTAGATTCATTCCTCGTCGGATAGCGTTCCTGTTTCTCGCAGGTGGCAACACCTAAACCAGATCACGCTGCCAACCAAGTTCTTTACCAATCGTCGGGCCTTTCCATTCGGTACCCGACAGACGATAATTTACAATCTCGTTTCTATTTTCTGTCCATTCTCTTGTTGCGCAAACTTCGGACCTTAGATTTATGCAACATTTTAGGCACTGCATCAACGCGGTTGTGGTTAACCACAGTTTTCATTCATAACATATTGACTTGCAATCAAAATCGGAAAATTGAAGCTCACCACTGGGATTACTTTTTATAACATTTTTGTATTATCCGCGCAGAGTTTCGTTTTGACAGGATGAGGAACACGAGAAATATCGCTCGCATCTTGTCGGCTCGAACGAAAGAAAATGGCGAGGTGTTTATTCGCAAACAGACAGTGAAATCGAGTTTGCGATTGTCGTGTGGCTGATGATGCATTCGACGACAGGTAGGCAGACGGTATGCAATGGTTGGTCGCCTCCTCCCCTGGTCGGGCCAGGCAAGTTCAACAGTAATTATAGGCGTAACTCAATTATCGGTAATACGCCGATGCATTTAGGTCCCAATTAGGAAAAGGGACACGAGTGCGGCCGCGTAGGAACCCTCAGCGCTCTCCTATTATGTTACGACGCGCATTACATACGACCGCAGGCAAGAGTACGAGGTAAATTATCAAGGGACGCGACAAATCCGTTCTCCGACAATACCGTCGTCAAACGTTCCGTGCGTCGCGACGCTAGTCGTATCCGCGAAGACGCTCTTTGCACACGGCTTTCAACTATTGCTACTTTCGAGAGCGTCGATCCAATCTGGGCCATTGTTTCCCGGCGCGTCCTCGATCGCCATTGTTCCCCGCGGAAAACACGACTCTTTGAAAAATTCATACTTCATTCACTGCCCAGTCGGTACCTGCAAATATTCCTCCGATTGCAATCCAATTAATTAAATTAGAACTGAACTGCCTGCTGCGTTCTTCAAGTGAATCTTTCACAATTTTCCAACACGTTTCCAATAACGTTCTACCTCACCTGACTCGACTGTTCTATGCCCTAGATTCTATCTATAATTCTCCAAGAAGTCTCACGGAAATTTGCGACAATATTGAACTACCGATCAAAGAGATGATTAAACAGGTTTCAAAAATAAATTGAAAGATGCTCTGGCAATCTAACTGATTAAAATCCAAGTTCCGAAATGGTCAGAGTTGTTTCTCCGCCACGAAAGGCTACCGCGGAAAACACGTCTCCAAATATTCCTCTAATCGCAATCAAATTAATTAAATCCGAACTGAAATGTCTGTTGCGTTCTTGAGGCTGCTAGAAATCTTTCATAATTTTCCAACACGTTTTCAATAACGTTCTTCCTCACCTGACTCAACTGTACAATGTCCTAGATTCTAGATGCAAATCAATCTGTCTATAATTTCCCAAGAAGTCTCACTACGTATATATACGAACTACGTATCAAACAGGTGATTAAACAGGTTTCGGGAATGAATTGAAAGATGCTCTGCCAAAGCAAGTTCCGAAATTGTCAGAGTTGTTTTTCCGTGGGGAATGATTGTTTGGTTGGTTCGAGGACTAACGAAAGGCTACCGCGGATTCGAGAAGAACGAGAAAACACGGCCATAACTTCGGGATCGGAACGCGACGAGCACTTCCGAGCTTTTATCGGGGCTTATTTTCAGAGAGCTCGCGTTCCCCGGCACAGGTTTGAAGAGGTTACCGTCTGGGGCCGTCTCGCCGCACCACGCCATGCCGCGTTGGATCGGTATAATGCTACCGCTATTTGCATACAGTAATATGCAAAATGTGTATCCGCAACTCGGGCAGTGACGATGCAAGAATAACCTCGCCGGCGCCTTTTTTTGACGCACCGGCGTCCAAACATAACGCACCGCGATAGGAAAGTCTTTGATTCTCTAGAGAAATACAATTCAGCGAGTCTAAGTCGAAGTTGTCCCCTCCTTAGCGAGTTTTCAAGTACCTTCCCACAGTGCAAGTTGTTGCGAATTAATTGTGATTGTTCACAGTTTGTGGCGTATCATTATACAGACTGCGCATTTGATGCGTTTATCGCAACAATGATGTTGCATTGAGACGCATAGTAAAATAAAGACGAGAAAGATTTCCGTTTTCTTTGGAAAATGATTAAACCCTCGGAGAAGAAGATAAATTATTCATAAACGTAGCTGTGACTGGTACAAAGGATAGTGAATCGCGTGCTCGTGAAAATGTCTGCCGTTCCCGCGTTAATAAAATATCGTAACTCTAAACACCGGCCATTAACGAGACAAATGATGATAGCGAAAATGTTCCTTCGTATCCCCTATAAAAATGTTAGTACCTAGAGACGGAAAGATGTCTTCCTGATCGTTTTATTACACCGCGAAAGCCTGGAACGAGGTGTTTACAGCCTGGCGGTCGCCAAAATGTGTTAACGCGTTACATTACCGGCGGCTATTTAGTAGATTCGAGGTTTTTTACGATGTACAACTGAAAATTTGTAGACAAATGAGCCACGGGCGATTCTGAAGAAAGGTGGTGAACCAACGAGCTAGAGAACGTAATACGATCGTTTCTTCTGGGATTATTTCTGTGGTAATTGAGCTTTGGAGTATAGAGTTTACGTGTTTACCAGAAAAAAATTCGTGAGAATAAATTCAAAAGACTCGGAAAATAATGCAATTTAACCAATGTCCTATGTCAAAGAATTAGTAATCGACACTATTAACGACAATATCTTGAAAGTGAAAGTATGCAACATGCGGCGTTTTTCCTTACATCCACAGATTTGTCAGAAGATATTCAGGATCATAGTGACAGGCTTCCTGTAAGCAATGTGTTAATTGTCGCGTGGAGAAGAAGATCGAGAGGAAGGGCACACGTAATTTCCTTTCGTCGTTACACGATATCGGCCGTTCGACAGAACAATGCAGGTCAACGTAGAAATCCGTTAACCGTTCAGGCTAATTTACCAAGCTGTTTACCCGCCGCGAAGATCGTCTATTATTAACAGGACCGCGAGACAGAGACCGATAGCCAGTTCGAAAGGAAGAGAGAGAGAAAGAGAGATAACGACACAAAAGTCCGTCGAGTCGGTGGGGACTGTTAAAGAATAAGCGGCGTTGTTCGCGAAAGCGGGATCTCTAGCCGAGTGTAACATTTCCCTCGGGTTGTAACGATCCCAGCGAGCACACGTATCGTAAATTACCCGGTTGGACCGGGTCCAATCGTCGCCAAACGCTAAACAATTTGCAGATTATCGTCGGCGCGAACGGGAATCCCGACGACACCCACGCCGCGCCGCAAGAAACAACATTGTTCAACGCCGAGAATTATGTCCATAATCATATCGAGAAAATGGGCCGTCACCTAAATAACACCGTCCAAGTTCAGTCCTCCTGCAGTTTTAGTCTCATAGTCGACTACAGCTGGAAGTTCATTCCTCTTCCGCTCGATCCGGGGAATTTATTGCGACGTAGTTTCGATGTATCTAACATTGTTTATAAACCTGTCATCGTATAAATAATTTCACATCATTTCGTTCAACACACTCGACGATATCGAATTAAATTTGTGCACGTCGTCACGTGTTCTATTTGAAGAGCTGCGAACTTTCCCATGAAATTATTTTTATTCGTATTTCGTGGGAGGTTGCGTTGCGTTCATAGAATTGTAATAATTAATTGCAAGACGCTGCAACAAAGTACAAGTTTGTTTATTCATCTGATAATTTTAACAAGCCGGTGATATTGTATCGGCACTGTTAAGTTCTTTTAACCTGTCTATTATCTTATATTATTACCATGAATGCATAAAGTCCGCAGTCCGCATAAATTTCCATTTCGACGAAGCTTCGCGATGTTTCATCAAAGGATCAAAACAATCAAAGGAAGATGCAGAAAGTCTGTGGCGATTGATTTGTTGTATTGATGTATCGGGATAGATATCACGCGCAAACCGGCGCAATTTCCCGCGCAGTAATCCGTGAGGTGTCGTCCGTGAACCGAACCGTGGGAGAGACGCTGCCTGTTTACCGTATAATTCAACAGATATTAGGTAATAGCCGTGTGAATCGCGCTTAAACGACACATGGCGAGCAACGAGCAAGCAAGCAAGCGAGCGAGCGAGCGACCGAGCAGTCACGAAATTTCTTCGATGTTTCGGGTGTTTCGTCTCCCACGGGAAATCTCGGTGGCGGGTTCTTCGTCCTCGTCGCTCAACGTTCCTCTCTTCGAAAAAATGACTGTACGACGAACCAGAGCCGACTCTATTTCCGTCCACCGCGGTCTAAAATTAAACGCGAGCTATTCGCGGCGTCGCGGATTCGATTGTACGGGATCTCGCGTACCAAGAGATCACGATACCGCAACAACAATCCCGTTCTCGAGATGCGATCTGCAACTCGGGTGCGCTTTTAAGAAAATCCCGAAAATTCTCTATCCGTTCAGCTACTCGTGCTTCCCTCGACGAATTAGAACGGCTTAACGCATTGATTGCCCCGAGGATTTAATGCACTTCACACACGTTTCAACTATTTGATTGATACTATTCAAAATATTGTTTAGATTATCGAATATGTTGGCATCTAATCAATAGCTAAACATAAAATGGGAAAAATGATATGTATACGGGTTTTGTACTCCAAATTCAGCTTTTTACAAGTCAAATACACCCTTTTCCAAGTAAAGTATTTTTAAATTTTTCTAGATAAAATCAAAACAAATGTCAAATAAATGTTAAGAAATTCTAATCTTCATTTATTGCAAAGATGTTTATCAAATACTTATTTAAAAGTAATTTCCAATCCATGTGTGTAGATATGTATATTCATTGTAGCCATTTTCTGGTTAATGAATTTTGAAATTAATTTGCTAAAGGGTGAATTTGGAGTGCGGAAGCTATAAAATGGAATTATTCTAGGTCGAAGGAAATGTTGAATGTTCCAGTTAAAATAGCTACGACTGCAGAGTTAATTGCATTAGTTAATTTTCGCCGTAAAATATTGATATTCAGTGGTATTAATTTCAATGACAATTTGAATAATTACATAACGCCGGTTACCGACAACCTCCGCGGCGTTGAACGTGTTCAAGATCGCAGCACAATTTCTTTAGAGTGCCGAGGAAGTCTTTGAATGGTAAAAAATGGTCCCTGTTGCAAAGTCGCATATACACTGCAGCCCTCCGAAACCAGACCATTCTTTGCTCCGAAGCGTCTAACCCTTGGATTTCCGAGATTGCGTTGAAGAATGTATATTCGAGCGAATATTAAAACGGGAAGTTTGCAGGCGAATTGCTAGAACCTAGTTTTATCCGAAGAACAGTAGATCTCTTGATACGAAAGGCGCCCAATTGCGTCGATTGCAGCGTAACCCTAGCAGACCGTAACCCGCAACCGTCGAATCGCGCTAATTGCGAGCAACCAATGAGACGATTTAACCCATGGTTCATACCAGTTCGTACCGGCCGGCTAGCTTATTAACTTGCCTTCGCGGACTAACTCGATTCGTTCATTTCGAATTAAACGGACGCGCGCGGCGACAGTTGCGGTGGCGCGAAAATCGCTGCGCGGTTTTTCTGCGTCTCGTCACACGCCGAACATTTGACACACATATGTTGCCTGGGAACTATTAGGCGCTTTCTTGCTTCCCTTGACATTGCCACGCAACCACAGCTGCCGTATAAAATCGTCGCGCAGAAATATTCTTCTATCAGGTTGTTGCATATATGAAATGTCCGATTTTAGAATGCGACGCTTAGAAAACGTTTCGATCAAGAAATGCTATTACAGTCTACAGGGTGGTCCACGCAATTGTTTCAAGTCATAACTCCGTTATTATTGCATTTACGAAAAAATGCCAAAGGAGAAAGATAAATGGTTCGAAGAGCACTACATGTGTAGGCCTTTAAATTTTTTTTAGATGCAGCAGTGCATGTGCAATTAACAATTGCATAATTTCTTTAAATAGAAATGCATATTCTTTTTTACACAGATCGATTCTTCTGTTCATTCTACGTAAAAAATGATTAGGGTACCATGGCAAAAAATTATTAGATCTCGAGATATTTTCAAAAAATGTCTTTATTGAAGAAGATGCTCAAACGCTTCTCCATTACATTCTAAACATTTCTTATAACGTTTTTTTATTGTTTCCATAAACAATAATGGAATTCATAATATATTCATCATATCATAATGGAATTTGCTGCACATTCCAGTATGATTCTTTCTCTCAGATTCTCTACAGAATCTGTGGGATTTGAATAAATGCTATCTTTCAAATAACCCCACAGAAAAAAGTCAAGGGGACTTAAATCAGGTGAACGGGCTGGCCAACGTATTGATGTATAAACGCAGTTATGCAAACAATAAAAAAACGTTATAAGAAATGTTTAGAATGTAATGGAGAAGCGTTTGAGCATTTTCTTCCATAAAGACATTTTTTGAAAATATCTCGAGATCTAATAATTTTTTGCCATGGTACCCTAATCATTTTTTACGTAGAATGAACAGAAGAATCGATCTGTGTAAAAAAGAATATGCATTTCTATTTAAAGAAATTATGCAATTGTTAACTGCACATGCACTGCTACATCTAAAAAAAATTTAAAGGCCTACAGATGTAGTGCTCTTCGAACCATTTATCTTTCTCCTTTGGCATTTTTTCGTAAATGCAATAATAACGGAGTTATGACTTGAAACAATTGCGTGGACCACCCTGTATAGGTTTATTACATAAAACTTTGTGGTACAAAGCTAATCCTTAGCACTAAACGTTTCACAACCGGTCGAATCACCGGTTCTAGATTTTTTATTTCACAATTAATGGAATTATAAAGATGCTTTCGTAAGAAATAATTGAATAAATATCTTTATTGGAGCACGTTTTATAATAAGAATCGCGCAAAGTCTAAATAAATTCATTCCTGTCATTTTTGTAAGGCAACCACGTGCCTGTTACTTTTACAGTTTTATATTTATTGTATAATTTGACTTTTAAATAAAGTTTATATACTTCAACGTTAACCAACGCGACTGACGTGTGTTTCTTTTTTAAGTCTGGAGAAACAACTTTTATGTGATTTTTGGTGAAAATGTGGTGATTAATCAATAACGTACTAGTCGTTGATGGTAAAAAAAGAACTACAAAAAAACGTGAATGTCCATAATATCTTATTTTTACCGTAATGCAATCAAGAAACTTAAAATTACTAGATGGAATACATTGGGTGTGCAAAATTGCGTTTCGTATGCAAATTTCGTATGCAACAACCTAATACATTATTGTTCGTATTTAATAAATGACTAAACATTTAAGCAAACGGCGCCAGCCTATTACACAGGAAATGAAGAAAATATTATGCAACATGGAAATATTCTAGGTCGGAGGAAAATTAAAACAGTTCTGCGTGCAAAGGGTTAATTTACCTTCGCCCGCTCCACTTTTAATGCACCGTTTGGTCGACACTTCCCCGCGTTCGTCGTGTTTGTATATTTTTGCAGCACGCTTAACCCAGACCTCGTATTTCGAAGTGCGATTAAATGAATGCAAATGAACGCTCGTTAAAAGTATTGTTCGTCGAGAGAAGGCGATGCAAGTGACAACCTGCTCGGAGCACGTGTCGCTTGGGAATCGGTCGCCGCGTTACGTCCATGTGTTTACAGCGTGGTCGAGACCGCCGACGACACTTAAAGCCGCGTACGCACCGCTCTGTGTACCGACTAAAAATATATCGTTATGCCATACAATTCCCGCGATGCTAAAATTGGAAAGCTACGGGCAAGCCCGATCGTCGCGACTCGGCAGACGAGCCGCTCGAACGCCCGACGTTTTTCAAATTCCGTGAATCTTCCTCTGGACTGCGTCGATCAACTGGAGCCGTCGTGGATCACAGTCTTCGTTCACTATTCCGTAGAAGAACAGCCTAATAGAGCCGTTCTAATTCTTTGACGCTTTACAGACCGTTGTTCTCAACTCTCCAGATCTAGAATAAATTTCTATAATAATTTCCCTTAACATCATGACCGAGTTGGCTTCGATAAACGTTAATGACATGGTATTCGAGAAGAATAAATAATGAAGAAATATCTTTCTCCATCCGACAATGACGATCCACATGTTTTCTTTTTTCCAATCACAAAAATTCCGGGAACTCCGTCCAAGGAAAATCGGTGAGAGCTTTTCAGGCTGGCCGATACGAAACGGGGTGAAAACGAATATAAAAGAGTAATGTATTCTCTGAACCCATCGGGGACTTGGCCGTGATTTAGCTTCGGTTTTCGCGAGCGCCGAAAATCGAGTCGCGTGACCGTCCGATTCCCACCCCCTCGTCCGTCCCTGCCCCTCGCGTTTCCTCACTAACTGGGAAACACGCTGGCTTGGCGCAGGAATTGTACGACTCGCTGCCAAATCACGTCGATCGAGTTTATGCACGTTTTATTTGCACAAAGATGCAGCGCCGTCTCGCGAGATTTCCACTTCGCCTGTTACACGAGGCTTGCATACAAAGCGGGGGAATGCATGCACGTTGTCTGGCCCCCAGCCGTGTCTTATTGTCCGGTCGTTACTTTCAAGTTTCTGCATATTTCTTCGAGTTCACTGCTGTCCGAAATGCGAAATCCCAGTTGGGCAACGTGGCGAATTCGTGGCCGCGCTGACGCCTGTCGTAAATAATGTTATTCCTTGGTTCGGCCTCTATAAACAATTTAGAGCGACGCTGCGGACGTTCGATTCTTGTTGGAGCATTTGCTTTCTAATCGTTTTCGTTTACGAAACAGGGTTTTACACTCGAGCTCGAGTTTAGAGTTGTTCAATTTAGTAATATGTACGGCTATTACTTTTTATGCGAGTCCCGGAGAAAAATAAACGCCTTATTTTATCGCTAAAAAATAATTTTGAAGGAAACGAACGTTGCAGTGGGTGTCTATATTAGTCCACAACTTTGTCAATTTAGCAGATATCTCAATAAAATTTACAGGAAATATAGCGTAAAGATAGCAGAATATAGAACAAAAATAATTGCAAAAATTAACTGCTCACAGCTTTTATAAAATAAATGCACCATCATCATCGACGAACTAGAGCCTCCACTGCCGCTCGATTCTAAAACGAACGATGCAGTAGGTGTCTATATTAGTCCACAACTTTGACAATTTAGCAGATATCTCAATAAAATTTACAGGAAATATAGCGTAAAGATAGCAGAATAGAACAAAAATAATTGCGCGAGTTAACTGCTTACAGTTTTCATAAAATCAATGCACCATCATCATCGATAAAACAGAACCGTTACTACCGATCGATTCTAAAACGAACGTTGCAGTAGGTGTCTATATCAGTCCTCAACTTCGTCAATTTTGCAGATATCTTGATAAAATTTTCAGGAAACACAGCGCAAAGATAACAAAATACAACTAAAAGTTACTCTTTACAACTCCCATAAAATTAATAGACCATCATCAACGATGATTCAGAGACTCGACAGTCAATCCGCAGAATGTTTCCGCAATCGTTTCCAAAAAATCGCGGTATCTCCGGCGTCCGATAAATCTAGTCTCCACGAGTTTCCTGGACAGACAGGCTTGCACACGATCCTCTGCTTGTCGTTTACAAATAGGATCGCATCGCTCGGGGAATGTGGTTTTCCTTGAACCTTGCGCCGCGGCTCCGTTCGGTGTTATAATTAATAAACGCGTCGCTCTTGTCTCGTTCGGAACGACGCGACGCGACGGCGCGCTTGTCTCGGAAGCTTCCGAACTTCCTCGACGTCCGACGATTTTCATTGATAACAGATCACGAACCTCTCTTTCTCTCTCTCTCTCTCTCTCTCTCTCTCTCTCTCTCTCTTCTCTCCTCCTCTCGTTCCTGCTGTTTATCTCGTGCGAGCGGGCGCACGCTTGCAAACGGCGCCCATCGGCCGATGACTCGCGGTTATTCAATCGTGAGCGCGCGCGCTCGCGCGACCCCGAGCTTCCGGTATCCAATGCACCGCGATCTAATTCCTAACTAGTTACTGCTGAACTGCTTTTTCTGGGACCGACAACCCTTGCTCTCGCGGCTCGGTTCATTCCCCCGGAAAACAATTATGCTGAAACGTTGTTGGGAACGATTTTCAAGAATGAGAGACGCAATTAGTTGTCTGGATTTAGAAATTAACTTTTGGATTGATTTATTCATTGTATCAGAATGCAAGCAGGTGGGTAGAGTACCGAGAGCTTTTAATAAACAGCTCATGCTTCGATAAATTATTTAAAAGTTTTTCTATCTCGGGTATAATGTTAGTCTACAAAGCGCGAAAAGTTTACGAGACACCACAGTTTCCACAAACTCGAAGGCTAATGAATATTAATCAGCTTCTTTGTATCTTCTCGGAAGATGTTCATTTGAAAACGCAGATTGGTCATCGCCGCATCGAACACAACAAGTAAACGAACACTTTATGAATACGTACAGGATTAAATGCAGACTAGACGGATTTGATAGAACCGTTTCTGAAATTATTAATAGACGACATTCTCTATGTCACAGCTGCTCGTATCGGGTGCCGAACATTTCCACTTCGCGTGAAGACGTGCAGTCTAGCAGCGCCGAAAATAATTTCGCACGGCTGGAATCGCGTCCCGAATTATTGCGGCGGTAAGCAGGAGTGCAAAGGACAAAATTAGGGTCAGGTGCGATCGTGGGCCAAAGTTGAACCCGCGGGCCGGGAATAAACGTCCGCGTGCGAGCAGCGGCTATTAGAAGCGACGCTCGCGGCGATTCCACGTACACGTTCACGGCCGCTTCGTTTTTATCTTGTTGCACTATAAATCGTGTCTCCTCTCTCTCTCTCTCTCTCTCTCTCTCTCTCGCTCTCTCTCTTCTTCTCTTGTTGAGAGAGGAGACGCTCCTCCGCGGCCGCCTTGTTCCCGAGCGAAACGTCGAAGGATATTTTAATTATAGTATCGTCATCGATTGCGCGGCGTCTCTCTCTCTCTCTCTCTCTCTCGGCTCTCGTATTCGAAACGCGCGCGCCGCTACTTCTCCTTCTCTCTCTCTCTCTCTCTCTCTGGCCTCCTCTCTCTTGTCACGACCGAAAATTGGAGGCAGCCGCGTGTTTATGGGATCCTCTCATCCGAGCCGGGCTCGATGCGGCGTTATCTAATACAGCCGACCACGATAATGAGGAACGACCATTACCACGACCGAGCGTGACATTAATCGCGATTACCACGATTACGACGCCCAGCCCCGCGAAGAAACGTCAAATTATTTCGCCTAACACGCCCTCATTGTCAATCATCCGCGGTTTTTGCCATTCTCCAATTTTTTCCGCGCTGCAAGGGACGTTGCCCGAACGAGACCCGCCGATTCACATGCTCATTTGCTGAATTGATTAGCTCCGCGAGATAAAGAGCGGAGAAGATTCATCAATTAATTTTGAAAATTCTTCCAATTTTTATCATTCAATTTTTGTAGACGAATTTTAAGAAAGTGGAATAAAATGGAATCTTATTTTCCATGGTAGTAGCCTTTTTAGATCTGAAATAAATTAAAATCGTACTAAATTCTGTCATATTTGATATCCTAACATTTTTTGCAAATTTTCAAAAGCCATAATTGCAGAAAGATCCGCAGTCTACTAATACTAACGAGCAAGGAAATTCATTTTAAATAGACAAAGGCGAGAGCCCTAACCAAATTTTCGAAAAAATAATCTGTTTAAAAATTCTATTGAAAGTTGGCCGATTTGAATAAAAATCAAATGTGGAACGTAAACATTTTTCGAATAAAAATTTATTTTCATCTAGGTGTATATACAGAAATATTGGAATTCGTAAAATAAAAGTTATTTGCATTCATTTCTAGATGCAGGAACTACGCAGATATTAATTATTTTCTTATGAATTGTAACGAGTTGCAAATAATGTATTTCAAAATATTTTAAATACGTCCACTGTCTTGCACCAGGTGCACCTATTTTTGTCATAAATGCATAAAATCCGCAGTCTATCTATTACATGTCGTAACCTCTGAGCTTCTTCGACTCTATGCATGTATACAGTATACACATATGTATGTATGCACGTATCGCTCGTTCCAACAGTTGAATTGACTGTGTCCTTATTAACGTAGAACATATTAACAAATATAATCCTATCTGGTAGGACCTGTAAAAAGAAATTCAGCAGCTAACAATGCTCTAAGAGAGTCTAACAAGTCAAGATCTAGGTCGTCAACGGATACGTTCCGCACGATGACGTTAGTTCCGGTGAAGTTCGTGCATAATATTAAACAAGAGACAGGAAGTCTTCCCAGCAATTTGAATTATGAAATATCCTGGATATCCCTGACAGGATTACGCGGTGTTCATTCACAAATTATACCTCTTGATTACGCTTACGTTCCAAGACGGACGGATCGTTGTTAACGTTGTTGTGTATGTATACAGGTTACGAATGTAATCCTTTGATAATCCTCTAATCACGATCCGACGAGCGTGTCGTTCATTCATAAACTTGAAATTCATTCAAAAATACGCTCTGGGAGTTTGTACACGGAGTATGTACGTAATCACTTCCGCGGCTGCTGCGGATTTTATGCATTTGTGGCAAAAATGAGTGAATATTGGGAGAATTGAATAGCATCAATATATATATATATATATATATATATATATATATATATATATATATATATTAGATCAATTATAATAGTCGCCACTATTTTCTACAATTGTCTTCGAACATTTTGCAATCTGATTTCCTTTTTCGTAGAAGTTACATGTTTATTTTCGAAATATACGTACGAACTGTTGCAATCGTTCAATATTACTTTCGACCCAGTGAAACAAGTGCAGACAATTTTTAGGTGTTATTGCGATCCATAATTTCGTAAAAGAAGAATGAAATTTACATCTATCGAACGGCAACATTTTCTTCGAGGACCAGAGAAGAACATTCGTCAGAGTCTCTGATCGACTGCATGAGTACACAAGTTTAGTGCTGCCGGGCACTAAAACCGACCGACATAAAGAAGGCCGAATTTATTTAGACGTTGCACCGCGCCGATTGAAATTGACTCGACCATTTCCGAGGGAAGTGTCCCTGCGCAATTGTAACAATTGTAAAATAAAAAAACCGGTCGTTTGACCGTGGTGGGTTCAGCGTCGAGTCGGGGGTTTCTCTGTGTCGGTGAGAGGCGGCAGTCGGTGCTCGGCCGCTCGTAAAACGGATGAGACGTTTTATGGAGGCGAGATTCATGAAACGAGAAAATTCTAGGACGATCTGCCTCTCTCTCCTCCTCCGTGGAGTGGCAGACGGGGTTGTCGGGGTGCAAGCCAGGCCAGGATGAAGATAGAAGTGAATTATTTCGCTTCGATCCGGCCCGAAGTCCGGAGGAGGACACGGCAAGGGGTCGAAGGGTGAATCCTCCTAGCTCCGGCGAACGAACTCTCGAGTGTCTGGGAAACGGAATGTAATTTACTTCGATTTCATTTCGCCGCGGCCTGATTTTTCCCTCGGCTCTCCCTGAATACATCTTGATTATCCCACGCGGATTACCAACTTTGTTTGCCGACGGATTCAGTTTAAACGCGCGCGCCACCGTATCTGTACCGCCTCCCCATTATCGATCCCCGCAGGCTAAGTGGATTTATTCGGCCGTCGATAAACTTCTGGTCGAACGGGGTCGATCCCGAGCTTAGACCCTACTGTTCCGGGTCGGCTCTGACCCACCCGCTTCCTTCGACTTCTTCGTTTCAAAGCGTAACACCCTCCGAGAACGACAAGATGCACGATCTTTTAAATCCGCCTCGTTCTTCTTTTATATTTTAAACGCTGTACGAGTAGATTAACACTAACCGTACCGTGATAATTATTGAAATTGTAAAGATGCTTCCACATTAGAAATTATTCAATAAATTTCTCTATTCGAGCACGTATAATGTTATTATAAAAATTGTGAAACATCTAAATAAATTCAGCCTTCTTATTTTTATAAAACAATATATAATTCGATATATTTTGTACTCGGTACGGTTGGTGTTAATTGATTCGGTAGTTCCCCGAGGAGGCGCCTTTGTTGCTCCGAGGATCTATTGTTTTATTTGCCGCTGTGTAGCAGCTTGTTAGAGATTAGCGAATTTATCGCATGCCTGGGAGCTCGAAGAGAACGAGGGCTAATAGAAATTAACCCTTAACCGGTCCGTTGGCAGTATTTTCTTGAAGTCTGTTCGCAAACGGTAGCATAAACAACACCGTTACAATTTTATTCCTATGTTTAACAAGGGTTAATTTCTTTCATCAACCCGAACAATTAGATCGCGGATCTTTATGTATTTATGTGAAAATATCTATTTTGCATAAAGATCAGCAGTCTACTTGTTATAGTCAACCCTGGACAATGCGCAGAATGCAAAACCGATAGAAACACGTTGAATATTCTGTGTTCGCAGCGAAAAATGTTTCATTGGTTTCGAACCGCAAGAAACATGATCTAGCATGTGCACAGTAGCGCAGAAAACCGCGTGAAACGAGTGGCCGGGGTTAATTGGTGGTGATGGTTAATTACAGACGGCGCTGAGTAACCTGGAGGAGATGCAGCACAATTCCATGGTGTACCGTGACAACGACAGGAGCAAGAACAGGGGGGTTGGACCGATGCGGGCACGACCGATGGAGAAGAGGCACGACACCTCGCCATACAGTGGCGTACCTTACCTGTCTCCACCTCCGCCGGATACCTGGAGGAGAACAAACTCGGACTCGGCTTTGCATCAGAGCGCGAACGAAGCCTGCCAGTCGGCCAACACCATTCCCCATCGACGAGGTAATTAAAAATCGCCTGGACCTCTTCGATCGAGTAGGAACCAACGAAATTATGGAGTGAATTATGAAAGTGGCCTAAGTCGAAATTTAAAACAAATTAGTTCATCAGTTATTTCGTTATTTCACGTCACATTATTTTAAACTACATTAAGTCAATGTAATTTTTAGGATATTGTCAAAAATGTTAGTCAGTGCGTGTTATTTCAATACAGAATTCGGTAAATATTGACAATGAACTTGACAACTTATGTGAAGATGAAAGTCATCGTCCCCTTTTGTCAATATTTACGTGGTATTCATTTACAAGGGAAGGTCCCCAAGTGTCCGACTTTGATTTTGATCCCTAATCATGTATGCAAAATATTAGGTGTAGTTACTCAATAGTTTTAAAGATATAAACAATTAAAGTTTCATACCTTGTTGATATACTACCATGATTTGAGCTGTAGTTCGAAGTTTCACAGGTATGAAACTTTAATATTGTTCATATCTTTAAAACTGTTGAGTAACTACACCTAATGTTTTGCATACATAATCAGGGATCCATATACCATCATCTCACAAAAAATTAATCGAAGTCGGACACTTGGGGTCCTTCCCTTGTTAGTGTTAATATCCTATTCCCTTCAATATTTTGAAACAAGAAATATATGACTTTGACCACTTTCATAATTATGGGCACAATTCTGTGGTTGTAAGGGAGAACAAAAATTTGAGTTTACCCATTAATTGAGCTTTAGGGTATAGGATTTACGTATTTACCAGAAAAATGCCATGAAAACAAATTCGGAAGGCTCAGAAAATAATGCAATCTAACCAATGTTCTCTGTCAAAGAATTAGTAATCAAAACTTTAAACGGCAATATCTCGAAAATGAAAGTATGCGGCATGCGGCGTTCTTCCTTAGAACCACAGAATTGGCAGATCAGGTCAGGGAGTTCCAACCAGTGTCGCCAGTCTGAGAAAATCGAGGGGACTCAAGTACCCCCTCTCTGATGACCAGTCCAGTCTACGGCACGGGCACCGTGGTCTACGATCTTAGTGGGGGACGTTGGAGTGTGCGCATGGTGCTGGAATGAGATAGTGGAAGGGGAAAAGGAGGAGAATGTGTGAACTCCTTTGGAGCTTAACTGGCGACACTGGTTCCAACTTGTTCTCCTCTGAGAACTGCGAAGTCCCCACTATTAGTCACACTTCTCCCCACTATCATGTACAGTCGTAGAGTTAGTGGGCGGCAGTAGCGACACGAAAATAGCGTTCTTCCCCGCAGCGCCGTCGCTGTGCGACCCCCCCCCCCAGGGTTTACCGGTTCTCCCACGTTTCACTTCTAGCTTGGCTTTATCTCCAGAGATAAGCGGGCCGCACACTGTTCCTTTCATAAGTCGGGATGGTGGGAGTCGTCGGTAGGCACTGAGAAGTAGGGAAAGAAGTGGTGTGCGGCCGCCAGTTGCCCGGCTCTGTTCCAAAGCAATGATGAAGTCTGAGAGTGGGGGAAATACCTAAGCGGGGAAGGAGCTGCGTATGGCTCGCGAGCCACATGGTGGAACTCCTTGCCTCAGGTAATTGATCGTAGTTACATCGAAGCCTATCTGAACGAGAACAAGCATCCCTTGATTGTTGTCTTCTCCGCGGACCCAGAAAAGGAATGTCTACTCGCAAGGACGAAAGTTCGCTCGACTTTCTCGCGTGTAATCGTTACGTGTGACTGCCGGCTGTTGAACAACTACATACGCCGCGCGTCGGCCAAAACTTCGGAATCACATTGCGACGTAAAGAAAACATGGATTAACCAATTCAACTTGAGCGACCGCGGACGAACTTCGGAAACTCAATTACCACCGACAAAAGCGTTCGGAATGCAAACGCGTGAAACACGTTGCACGGTGGAATTTTTAATTCGAAAAATCTAGCTGGTCGCGTCGATGGCAATTTCAAGCAGATTGTTCGGTCGATCATTTAACCCTCCGTGGGAAGTGGATGCAGACGCAGCCTCCACTATTCGACGGGTCGCACGAAATAAGTCACGTCTATGGAAATAAGGACGTAACTCATCGCCGCTAATTAAGTCTAAACGGATCTACCCACTGCCTGCTGTGTCTCGTTTAAAATTCTTCCAACCATGTTCAAGTATTTGTTGTCTTCTTTTTGGGTTGCATCCAGCTTCCATAGCTTGTACAATTCTTTCTGACGTTTCTTTGAAAATTCTCTGAGATCAGCATGGTTCGGACGAGCTCTTTGCCTTGGGAGCACTCTGCATTGTCTCCGGGAGTACGATTTTATTGCACATTACATGTCAAATGCCCCAGGGGGTGTAGCTTCTGTGCTCTTCCTATGTAAAGTGTCTCTATGAGGCGGGGCTTCGTTATTCCCCCCCTTCTAAAGTACTCTGAGAGGCGTGGCTTGTTGCTGTCTTTATCAAATGTGTCCAGAGGGGCGTGGGGATTGCTCCACGGGGCAAACCGTGTTCCCGCCCACTTTAAATATTGACAAACCATCAGAAGTCGACTGTGTGCACAAAAGTCTGATGCGTCCGAACATACCATCGTTAAAAATACCTAAGACGCAGCAATGATCATTCCGCGGGGAATCTGTCGACGCGAATATATCGCGTTAGTCCGTAGGATTCCTCGAATCAATCTTTCTCCAGCGGACAGTTTATTCTAACGAGCGTGTCGGCCGTTTAAAAATGTGCGTCGCTAGTAATAAAATATGCAATCAGACGACCGCTTGTTAATTCCACGACGACTGGGACAACATCGGGAAATGTCGTCTTCATCGCGACCGAGAATCTCGTGTCGTCGTCGTCGACGTCGTCTACGAGCCACAAACGGTCAATCTGTCGGACACTCGATCCACCATCTGTCGCGATTCAACTCTTGCGGTGTCGCGTCGTCGCATTCGCTCTCCGCGACGAGAAGTAGATAAATAATCAATTTCTCAACTTGTCCCGAGTGTTTCGGTCTCTCGCGCTTTAATCGGGGAACTGCCTCGATGTTCGTAATTTTTTCCCACCGAAATTGCTCGTCGGCGTTCCCCGACCTCGAAGATGGAGGTTAATGCTGTTGCAAATAAAATTGGACGGCTAATCTCGAACGTTATCTCGCGACCATTAAATCCGTTCGCGCGCGTCGCTCCGGGAAAAAATCATCGTTTAGAAACATTCACACCGTTCCCGACGCTCTCGCTAAACGCTTTTTTAAACCCTTGAGTAATCAACCGGATACCCATTTACTGTATTTCTTTCAACAATTTGTTAATGTTCCTCTAGAAAGTATTACAAAATTTCTCTGAATGTCCATTCTTTACTCGCAAAATGATTAATTTATAGTATTATAATGAGAATTTGTGCAAACATGTTAAACACAGAAAGGTTTTAAGTAATTTATATATTTTGGTTGATTACACAAGGGTTAATTCGTTCTATCATTCCCGGAGGAGGCCTGTTAGAGCCCCTCTCCAAATATGTTAGAAATATTTTCTACTCTTTTACGAAACTGATGGAGGGACTAAATAACAGTGGCTGGTCGTTTTACCTCTATCTACGGAGGAATCGTAACACTCGCGGAAGATTATCTGTCGTTTCGATCGAAACTTTCACATCCGGCCAAGATTTCGGGAATTACGGGTGCAGAGGGATGCGAATCTGATCCCGAGCCGATTCCGCGGAGGTTCGCTCGTCTCAGGAATTCCCTCGTTATCACATTACCTCGTTACCTCGTTACCTCGTTGCACAGCGAAGTAGCGAACGTCGAGTTTCGGTGTAGACGAAGCCTTTTAAGCCTCGAGAGCAGCGTTTGCTCCTCTCGCCTGTTAATCGTGAACCAAAGTTGCACCGCTGGGAACCTTCATCGCCGAAATGTCGCTTTTTGTTCACGAAAATCCTGGAAATAGTCGTACAAAATTCTTGAAAATATTTCGTCAAGTGAAATGCGAAATTGGTGGTGTAATTGATTGGACGAGCGAGTTTCGGAGCATTCGGGGCAATTGCGCAAAGATGCACGGGCTCGAAACGGGTCGTCGACCCCGGCTCGGCGGGTTTTCCGATTCCGGTCGCTCGGGATATAACGCTCGCGCCTTCGATGATTCCCTCTTAATCTGGGCACCGGCCGACGACACGAGGGGATCCGAATTGAAACGTTATACCCGCAGCGACGTAACCAAGTAGCATTACATGGTGTTGCGTTACTCCCGCGAAATCAGACGCCCCGACTTGGATTATATGTATGCGCGACGTCGAGGTAAATTGCGTGTCCGGGAGCGTGCGGCTGCTGCCACGGGACACGGTGAAATTGAAACCCTCTCGGATCGCTGTTATTTCGACCGGACAAAATGCTTGGAAACAATTCGGTGCTCTGCAACAATTAAACGGGACAGCTCGTGCTTTGCTGCGCATCCTGTTCCATCGAGCTTCCTCTCTCGCTTCGCGTAAAAACGAGTTAACATTAAGCAGTGTCGGCTCGCCGATAAAAGCAGACTGTTGCTTATCATCGTCACTTTGTCAGAATCACACAAATTGTCAGAGCCACGATATATGGAAACCATTTCTTGTCAATTAATAAAAATGAGTAGCCAGAACCTGAAACAGTTAATTCTTATTTCGAAACGATCTGTCGCTACAATTTTCCGGCCGAAGCAAGTAGAATGAGCCAGTATGATCAGACAAGCGCCGACTTTCTAAGTGACGCGTTTTTGCGCGGTCTCGCTTTCACGGTGTTTTTTATTGCTTCATTTGCCATACAGATCAGCACACCATGAGCGGATCCGGGAGCGACAACCGGGATCTGCACCACGGCTTCATCGAACGGCCGAGATCGTCCTGCGAAATGCCCAGAGTCCCCGGGATCAAGTGAGTCTAATTTGAAATGATTTTTTAAGGGTGCCGACGTTTCTTATAATGTCTTACATTTCGTAAATGTAATCGACTGACGTTGACTGTTTCTCTCCTCTATTGTCGTGGACCCGGTGTATGCATTGTTTATGCGCGGTGCGACTATTGTACTAGTCTCATTGTATCCGTCTCCTATTATGTACATATACTAACGCTGCGCGCGGAGTTTATATAATTTTGAATGGGCACCGTCCGGTCTCAAATTTTAACCATCGATTTTGTCCACGATCAGCGTTAAACAATTCTATATCCTTCAACAATCTACAGGGTGTCCCAAAATTCCTTCAACAGCTGGAAATGGGAGGTTCCTGAGACCATTTGAAGCAACATTTTCCTTTGTAAAAATGTTATCCGCAGCTTTGTTTAGGAGTTATTAACGAAAAACACTGACCAATCAGAGCGCGACCTAGACGCGAGTTGGCACAGTCAGCCAATAGACATTTGGCGCGCCGGGCCGACTGTGCCAACTCGCGTCTAGGTCGCGCTCTGATTGGTCAGTGTTTTTCGTTAATAACTCCTAAACAAAGCCACGGATAACATTTTTGCAAAGGAAAATGTTGCTTCAAATGGTCTCAGGAACCTCCCATTTCCGGCTGTTGAAGGAATTTTGGGACACCCTGTATATTTGATGGCGGTACTAACGGGTCATTTATCAAGGTATTAGTTCTGGGTTTAAACTGTCCAGTAGTGTTCACATTTGAAGGTTAAATTCAGCGTTAAAAGGCGAGACACTTCTGGGCGCATCGTCTGCAGTCGCTTCGTCGCGGTTTTTCCAGTGATTTCAGTTTCAGATTGATTTCCTCTTTTGCCTGCAGCATATACCCGAGCTCCCAACCACCTGGACAGCAAATCCCCATAGGAAACAACACAGGATCGTTGCCGGATCTAAGCAACGTCCATTTCCCGTCGCCTATTCACACCCCGTTGGACCAGGAGGATCACTCGAGCAGTACACCGTTCAGCAACGTAAGTCCGACCAATTATGCCTCGATCCCCTTCCTTTCCTCTCTTTCTCGTCTCTCGACATTCTAGAATGTTAAGCTATGTCCACACTGAAATTAACATCGAGCAACTCTATTATTAACACCAAATCTACCACCGCCACCGCCGGTCAAAATGACCGGTTCTAATAACAATGATTGCATAAGAAATGATTGTAGGGTAAAGTGCCCAAATATGGTATAGTTGCCTATTATGGTACTACTTTGTATCTTGTAAAGGAGAAGTCGCACTCTAGTGAGAAAATCTTCAAACAATAGTTTACCATGTTTACCCAACAGTGTGCAGTGCAATCGCACCATATTTATAGATTTTAGTATCGATCCTCCGCCATTTGTGTGTCTCCACGTGTTGAATATTTTTGTGATTAGATTTTCGATTGTATGTTTTTCGAGGAAGGTAAGTGATTTTGAAATGTTTGAACATATCTGTAGTTCCAGTTTATTTTTGTTAATGTTTGCCAACTGTTGGTTTGGGCTGAAATTCATTTTCTCTTTGTCAGTAGCTAGTATTATCAGTCCACGTGGAGTTCCCAATATGGCACTACCAAGAGTTCCCTAATATGGGTATAGCTATATATTGATATTGATAAGAACCCCTTTCGCTGGAACCTGCAAATGACACACCACAAAAAAAATATTTTTCCCAAGCTGTATTAATTTTTGAACAAACTTGACTCCACAATCTTATAGAGAGGAAATGCATCTACAACTGGTCATTTTTTGAACGAAAAAGAGTATTCTAAAATAATCAAAAAATGACATCAACAAAAAGTGCTTCATATTTGAGCACTTTACCCTATGGATATCTTTAGTAGTTAAAGTCTAAATAAAATGAATCTTGTAATTTTTAGTAGTATTAATAAAGCGCATACGTTTTCTACAACAAGACTCTTTGAAAAAGAAGAAGACAAGAAAAAGTTGCTCGACGATTCTTCAGTGTGCACGTTGCTTTACGTTGCTGCGTGCGCAATGTCTAAACTTGAAGTCTCCTTGCCGAATTGTTTATGCATTCTAGCTAACTTCAAGCTTCAGATTCGTATGCGATTTTATTTTCGAAGATGTACAGAATAAAATAGGAGATTTAAATTTTCGAAAATGCACAGGAATAAAGAGGAAATTTAAATATTCGAAGATGTACAGCGCTTCTCTCTCTTTCTCCAAGTTCGGACATTCCACACGCACCAACCTACAGTATGCATTCTTCCGAGGCTGCACGTTTCTCAACGACTCATTCTCGCTCTTCTAACACTCGCGTTTCCCTTTTAATTCGTTCGCACGCACGCGGGGAAATTTCTGTACTCGGGGCGGAATTAGTACATATTTCGCAGTGCTCGCGGAGGCTGGCCGATCGATGATTCATAGGAAACTCCGGGATATTCGAAAGTACAGAAACTGGATCGATACTCCTTTTTTACTTGCTATACTGTACCTCGGACGTGAGTCATTGCTTTCGTAAACTGTTTTCATACGTGCTGCCAATCTGGAATCTCGAGAGCCACAGGATTTCAGCTTGTACGTCCTAACGGGTTTATTCAATCCCCGTCTTGTCTCTTAAACCCTTTGCGGTCGGAGCTATTTTAACTTGAAAATTGAACATTTCTTACGACCTAGAATAATTCCATTGTATTTAATATTTTTCATTTTGTGGATATGAAATTGTATAATAGCTCATACAATACTTAAATGTGTAGTAATTAGATGCCAGGGGTGGGCTAAAATTTTATTGAAATAAAAATTTTTGCCCAACTCTGTTGGGTACCAACATATTTAATAATGTAAACAATATTCTGAATAATGGTTCAGCAATTTCCCTTTAAAATTTAAGGTTAATTTAGGGTTAAGAATAATTTATTGATTTAACTCATCTAATTTCTATTCAATAGTATTTGATCTTTTAACTATTTTAATAGAAATTCAAGATGAACGATTATGTTTATGAGTACACCCTTTGCAGTCGGAACTATTTTAACTTGAAAATTAAACATTTCGTCCGACGTGCGTAGTAATTGATTAGATACCAACATATTTAATTATTCTAAGAATCACCCCTCGACTGCTAAGGGTTAAATTAACTTGGTCCCCTTAAATCAATGAAGTAATTATGCAACATTCATCTGCATCGATTGCAAGAAACAGGAGTAAAACTGTTTTCTGTTAACAATATTACATCTGCATTCTTCTTTGAATTTTCCGATATTCTCGAGACAGCGATTTCCCCGCGGTGACAGAGTAAATTGCCGATAGACTTTGACAGTATCTTCGATTAGCGACTCTAGACGGAACGAGGAACAGGTGGACGGTCGAGAAACGAACTTGAAATTGATATTTTCCTTGTGGGACGATACGGCTGAGTCACGGCAGATCGGTGAACGACATCGCGTCACGAACTGTCCTCGGCACGCGTGAAAATATGCGATTTCTGCGCGTGTCGATATCAACAGCGATCAAGATCGCGATCGCGTGCGTACTATTGACAGCGCGTGTTTCTGTGTACACTTTTTTCTCGTTCCAACGATCATTCAGTACCTTTTCTCTCTTACTGTTTCGTTCTCTGTCGATCTTGTGTCTTTGGCCACCTGTGCACGCGAGTACAGGTACCTGTTCACGTAAACGCGTAGCACAGAAGCCTTATGGTAGGTACTTACTTGTCGCTCGGCCATCGAGCGATCATTTTTGCAGAGATCGAAATAAATCATCTTTTATTTCCATGAGAAAAATTCCGTTCGAACTTGCCTTTGTATATTTTGCTCGAGAAGCCATCGGTTCCCACGGAATTTTTCAGGTATCTTATCCGTCGGGAACTTGTTTAACCTTCTCTGTGTGTACTGTTTACTAATGTTAACACGTTCCGTGCCACGTGCACCACCGATGGTACTCGTTAAACTATCCATTCAGAGGTCGCATGTACCTGACATATTTATATAATGCGCGGAAAACATATATTTCATAACAAGATTAACACTGTAGAATAGATTTCCACCAAAAGATTGAGGCATTCCAATAAATGCAGTATAGAACAAAGCACATACAGTGCTGTGAATATAAACTTAACCATATTTTCATGTTTTTCATAGTACTGAAACAAAAATTGACGAAACCGTTCATGCATTTTTATATTCTAATTCAGACCAAAAGTGGGCAAACAAAAAATAATAGTTCTGTTCCTCAGAAATCTGGAAAAAATGGCATCTGTTCTTAAAATTGTGGTTTAAGCTGTGGACAAGTATAGAGTCATTATTAATTTTAATATCTTTCATTTAGTATTTAGTACATTTCCCTTTAGTTTTTATTACATGTAAGAGCCGGTCAGGAACACTACTAAATAGCTTATTTAACATGTCATTTGGAATATCTGCCCAAGCAGATTTTATTCTTTTTTTAAGATCGACTTGTACTTTCTATTGGTGGCTTCTCCTGATCATAAACTTTCCTCGCAAGGATACCCCATAGGTTTTCGATGGGGTTCAAATCAGGGCTCAGTGCTGGCCATGGTAATAGCTCGATCCCGAACTCTTGAAACCACTTTTTTGTAGAGAATGCTGTTTGAATGGGAGCATTATCCTGCTGGAAAATCGTTTTATCGTCTTCTGTTAATGTTACAAAAGGCAATGAATAGTCGTGTAACATCTGTTGATAACTAGCAACATTCATTCTACCGTTTACAAAAGCTATTTCACTTATAAAATTGTTTTTAAAGGCAGCCCAGACCATGACCGATCCACCTCCCTGAGCTCTTCGCGACATGATCTTTCTTTCCTTCCTCAAATCGTGCCAATAATAATTGAACCCATCAGGCCCATCAAGATTAAACTTTTTTTCATCGCTCCAGATCACATGCCTCCACATGCTATTTTTTTATTAGTCTTAGTGTCAATATGACGCATTTGTAATGTCGGCTTTCGCAAACATTTCTGATATTTAAACCTTCCAGAATGTGCAACCCACTTTCTTACAAGACTGGAATCACAGTTCAAGTTAAATCGACTCACAATTTTCGATGAAGAAGTTCCACTTTTTGATAGCTCCCTTAAAACTGCACGTTTTACAGTTGACGAAAATCGCGTAGGTCGTCCTAATCGCTTGATATTCCCGCAATTTTCATTATCAAGTTTCAAGAAAAATTTGTAACTACACTTTGTGTACAGTACAGAATTGTTTCAAAGATCCTTAAAAAGATACTTTTAGAGACTTGCTGTAATATTATGTACTATCACTAAGAAGATATGACAAAACATCAGAAACTTTCTGATTGAGGTTTGAATAGCGACTAAGTTTATAAATATTCACAGCTCAAATGTCCTTCTTTTGAAACATTGAGCTACTATGTACATTGCACCAAGAAGAGATAGCAAGAAACATAAAAAAGGTCATACTACCTCATCATAAATGTAGTAAAACTTAGTGGATTCTTGGAAATAATAACGAAAAAATACAGGAAATAACGAGTTATGTTTCGTTTATAGCGTCACACTTTAAACAAGTACATACATCTCGCAACACAAACAGAAAGAAATGAATTATTTTTACAGTATGAAAGATTCATGAATTTTCACCCTGAGGAACGTATGAGGGTTAACCGTTTATAGTGGGGTAATTGGACCCCATACATTTTTGGAGCAAAATGCATGAAAAATTTGTCTGCATAAGTATTTGTGAAATTTTATTGATTTTTACAAGATAAGTATACAATACTTCCTAGACAATTTTTGAAAAGTTTCTTTTATTTCCGCTTTTGTCAGCCCGTGGTGCAAATGCATACACAGAGAGAAGGTTAGAAAACGTTCTTATGAAACAAGGACATTTTGCACCGTGAAAAGTGTCCACGGGGATAAATTGTTTCTCGAAACAAGTTTTGCCAAAAAAGTTTCACGGTCCATGTTTCGAATAGAACCTAGTCAAACACACACGCTCTCGATAATACTTTCGATCCCCGGTTTTTTGAAATGGTCGTACTGCTGGTATATTCCAGAGCCCTCAAACGAGCAGTCCCACAAACCTGTCGCCGACCAGCTTGGCTCAAGCTGGTAGGCTATCCTTTTCACAGGATCAAAATCCGACCAGCGCCCACGTAAATATCCTTGCGATCCCGGTACTAGTGTTGGGTTTATGCATTGTTAGAGAATGCTGATGCACCCGCGAGGTAGCCGACAATCCGTTGTTCGAAGGAGGCGAATATCCCTTCAAATTCCAAAGCGGAAGCTTAGGGGAGTTAGCTCCGACGACCTTGATCTTGACATTTACTCGTGAGGACACTGTCCAAAGTCATCAGAGCAGAGCTCATCTCCCAGAATAAATGATACCAAATATAAAATGATTTTTATCAGGACGATCAAAATTAGTAGACACTATTGTATTATTTTCGCGCTTATAAAATTATTCAGAAAAGAAATTCCTTAAGGGACAACGTTCGGTCGGCTACTTCCAGATTAGAAACGAGCGCGATCGAGTCCAGAGATCGTAGAGGATCTCGAACGATTCCTCTAGGCTCGATCGCGCTGATTCGCTCGTAACAGACGGGAGAAGTACGGCTGTGCGTACTATAGTATTGCATGAGGAAAGATACTCTGTGCTTTTCTGTGCTTCGTAACCACTAGTGTGTTCCGAGTACAACGTCACAGAGCTTAGGCGATCGGATCCGATCTCGCGACCTCGACGAGCTGCCAGCGGGAAAAATCGCTTAACCCACGAGAGGACTATTAAAGTATCCTCCCCGAAGCTTAGTCGACGTAGAATTTTGACGGGAAGAACGTCCTTATTGTTGTTCGATCGGGCAATCTCGTGGCACGGTTTGTTAATCGGAGTCTTAGATCAGCGTTAGCTCCAGTCGAGTATCGATTTCGCGTTGCAACGTGCTCGTAAAACGTTAATGCACCGTGGAATAAGGAGCGTAATCCTGTAAATGATTCGCTCCGCGGCGGATCCTTGAGGTGTCCGAACGCCTAAACGCGCCTCCGATCCCGATTACGAAAAATCTTCGTCGTTCGCTCTCGATAGTCGACCCTTTTCTCTTAACTAGTACTTCTGTTGACGCGTTCAATTGGCTTTTTAATCCTGAACAACGGTAGCCAAGCTTCCATCAATTATTTTTTCGATGCACTTCTGAAGAAAATTTCTGGAGATATATTAGGTCGTTCGGAAAGTCATTTCGTTTTCTCCAGGGAAAATGAAAGCCAATTTTTTACCATTTGGAATGAGTTTTATGACATTTTGTTCTGTGATCTGAACATAAAGATCACATGCTCGTAGACTTTCTGTTTTTTATTAGTGAAAAATTGAGTTATATGACTTTTTACGACTTTATCCGTACATCTCCTCCTTAAACAGCGCACATCTTTTTCTTTCGGGCACACCATTTTTACCCTTGCTGTAATAAAATAGCAGAAGGTGATGGAAATGCGTATGTACTTTGAATTTGCTTATTTGATGCAATGACAAAAAAAAATTTCTTGCAATCTATTCAGACAATTTTTATTCTGCATAACGATCCACAGTCTGGTAATAACAAATCGAAGGAATGTCATCTCCACACGAAAAACTCGCCTACAGTTTATCTTCAAAACGCAGTCGAGCAAGATCAGAATTTCCTACGAAACTGTTCAGGAAAGGTAAAATATGTTCAGATGGAATTGGGCTTAATCGATAAGAGCAACCACGCGAGGCCTGCTAACAGGCATCCGGTTGTTGGTAAAAGTGTTAAGAGAAAATCTATCGGGTCACGAGCGATCGACGGGGGAAATTAACATTACGCGGAAGCTCGATTAAGTTTGACACGAGTGGATTGGCGGGAGAAGAATATAGCCTCAGTTTCTTTCTCTGTCCTCTCTGAACCGACTGTGTGCATACTAGACTTCCCTCCCCTGCTCTCTTTCTTTCTGTTACCGCCCTCCTCGTACATATACTGCTTTAGCGGCCACCTTTTACTTTCGTTTCACTTTTTTATTTCGCCTTTGTTGTAGTGTTTTGTTTTGTGTTTGTTATTTTGCAGAACCATTTATCAGTGCCTGTTAACTCTAGGTTTCTTCACACGTGTAAGGTTAGTAGCGACGTACGAACGTTTTTATTTTTCGTCGCGTCTCCCGTTCACTCCTTTTCGTTTCGATTTCGCTGGGTGACTCGCGAGAACGCCGAAGAATTCTCTGTTGAAATTGTAGCCACGAGAATGGTACACGTGTCCCACATTTTTTCGTTAAAAAGGAATATTCTTGCTATCGTGTTGCATTAAATAATGTAATCAAGTTTGAACACTTCTTCTCACCTCCAATTGCAACAGAGAGATTCAGCGGTAGTTTCTCGCGCGTCACTCCGTGCATTGTACATTCTTTTCTTTCGTTTGATTCTTTTATTATTCCACGACTCTGTTCCCCCGCTCTATTCCCCTTATAGTTTCGCTTATTATATAGTGTCGAGCTTGTTGATACACGTTCATAGTTTAGTGTACACGTCGGAGTGGAAGTCACGGTTTACCACGGCGCGAGACGCGAAGCTAGCGAGATGTGCAATGAGAAAGTCGGCCGGAAAGCAGTGTATCAGGTGTACAAAAAGAAAAGAAAAATGCTGCGGAATTGAGGGATATTTTTTACTCTGAATGAATTGTGCGTCGATCGATCAGCACAATTTTTACCAATTATCACATAATGCTCTGGTCAATAGTTCTACTCATGTAAAAAGATTGCATGATTGCATCGATTGACTTAAATCACATTAGATTGACCTAAATTAAAACCGAAGACAGGACCCCAAGGATCATAGACCGCGATAATATGTCTTCGTTGAAACGCTTTATACGATTTGTATTCTAAGGTTGGACATTTCATATGCAACAGCCTGATGGAACTTCGAGTATAGCAAAAGCTTAAGCCTTCTTTTTGTGCAGTTAATATAACGAGAACGATTCCACCGGGTTGGAAGAAGAGCGCGTCGACCGGAAGTTCGGGCAAATGGAAAATGTTTGTCGTCCAGTTTCGAACTCGTTTTGCCCGAGTCTTCCAGGGGCGAGAGGAAGATTATGCCGCGGTCGCGGCTGAAACTTCCGTATCGCAAGTTCGCCCGCTAAATGAATCCGATATCTTTGGATCTTGTTTGCATTTCGCGGGGAAGAAGTTCCAGCAGGCCGTTCCCTCCGCGGCCGGAAGCTAATTGTTCGCTTAAGAACGCAACGCTCCGCTCCTCCGGCGAGTCTAACCGAAGAGCAAAGCGAGCATTAGGTCATTCCTCGAGTAATTTGACCCTCGGAAACCTCGGAACGTCCGCGATCTCTCTCTCTGCGATCTCGGAAAGTTTCGCTAGCCCCTTTTCGAATCCTTCATGTTAATCTTCACGTTGAAATCAGATCATCTAGCTACACAGGCAGCTTTATCCCAAACAGTTAGACCTGATTCAAGTAAAACTACTAGAGAAATGACATCGTCCTCTTTATACCAATACGTTTGATTGTAGAAAATTAAGAAATAAAATTCTTGATCGGAAACAGCTTCATCCCAAAAAGGTAGACCTGGTTCAAGTAAACCGACTAGAGAAATGAGATCGTCGACTTCCTACCCATACGTTTGATTGTAGAAAATGAAAGAATAAAATTCTAGATCGGATACAGCTCCATCTCAAAAACTTTGCTCCCGCAAAGCCGAGTAGACTCGAAAACTAGATCGTTGAGCACCTGAGAGGAAAATGGCGATCCTGGCAGGGTGTTCGAGGACTCGATCGTGTTGCAGGGTCCACTATCTTCCTTCGAAGGTCTCTCTTCCGGTCCCGGTGATCCGGTTTCCGACGTAGATCCGTGACGCTCGCCTCTCGACCGTGGTAAACCGCTTCCGTGACTTTGAATGTTCTTGAATCGGCGTAGAGAGATCGATTCGCGCGAGCTCGCTACTCTGCGGCTAGTGTATCCCATTCAGGCTGGCTACGCGCGAACACAAACGAAAAGAAAAGAATAGCGAGAGAACGGCGAACAAAAAGAAAAAAAAACAAACAACCGAATGAAAAGAAACGAAAAAGAAAAAAAAAGAAAAGACAGGCCGTACCAACGGCAGCAAACGTACCGGCGACCGATCGTTAATAGCGATGGCTGTGAAACAGGGTGTGGCGCTGGAAAACAGCACAAGTACTTCGCAACAAGATCCTCAGAGCTATTCGCAACAACCGGTGCAGCCGCCGCCGTCGGCGACGTCCCACAGTCCGGCTGGCCACTACATTTATCAGCAACCGCACAGTCCTGTGCCACCGCAAAGTCCAGTTAGTATGAAACTACACTCTTTCGTGCTTCCTTTATCGTCCCTCGTTCGCCCAACTTCGAGAACGACCGGCTCTCCCGAAAATCCAGAACCAAATTCGATCGATCAACCAGCCATGTCTTGGCTAGAGATCCAGGCTAGATCCACGCTCTGTTTTTAATCAATCAAATATTTTACTTTTTATCAATGAGCTTTTGCCATCTTTTTGGTAGCTTCATAATTCCGTACCCATAAAACTTCTGGTCCACATTATCACGGTGGAACACGTGAAAAAACTCTTTGCACGGCAAAACATTCACTAATGACGATGACCTGGAATCGCACTTGGATCAGTTTTTTGCCGATAAGGACCAGAAGTTCTGCGAGCGCTGAATTGTGAAGCTACCAGAAAGATAGCGAAAGATCATAGAACAGAATGGAAAATATTTTATTGATTAATGTTCGTTGCTTGAATAAGTAGATTAGGGTTTTAGTTCACCTTAAAATACCGAAATTACTTTCTTGCCAACCCAATGTTTTTACGGACTCAGCTGGCGTCCGGAAACTTGAAACAAGAACAGGCTTGTTTCTTCTACCTACTTTGCTCGAGTGTACAGCAGAAGAGTGTGTACCTAGCCGCCTCGGTTTTGCTTGATCCTTGGAAGAAGAAGATCCTCTTAGATTCTTTTGGTTCACAGTGACCCACAAGAATGTTAGTGGAATTTGGAAATTGGTCTCAACAGCTGTCAAAATTTGTAGACGGTTCTCTGACGATCATCTCCTGCGCGTCACTGTGAACTTTTACTTTCTGACTTTTTATAGAACAAGCTAGAGTTTGAAAGTTTGTCGTCCGAAGGATTGATACATTTGATTTTGCGCAGAAATCGTCGCAGACACAGCAACAGCAGCACAACTTAGGCTCGTACAGGTCCTCGCAGCAAGTAAACAGGCCGTCGCCGCAGTCGTCGCCTAGTCTAACTGTTCAGGTAAGTGCTGGACCAGAAATATAATAACTAGACTGCGGATCTTTATTCATTCATGAAGAAATTGGTTGGATGAAATATAATAAAATGGTAAAAATTTGAAGAAATTCAAGAATGTTGTAATGTGTTGCTTTTAATGTAACAAAGTCGTTAAGGGACGAAATCAATGTTTATGTTATTCAAGCTTCCCGCAATCTATGAAAAATATTTTTATTTTGCATAAAGATCCGCAGTCTAATAATAACAAATAGATGCAGTTGTGATTCTGTAAAATGCGTACATCGAAATCCATCGACTAGGAATGTCTCTCTTCTCAAATCAAATAAATTTCATCCGCGTGCACAGACGTTGGTGTAGACCATAGCACGCTTCTGACATGAAACGACACATCTTACGGTTCAAACGCGAAGCCTTCGAACTTCTCGCACACGATCGAAAACTTTCCTTTGCTTCGTTGAAATCCGTACTTCGCACCAAAGGAAAATTAAATTGAACATGATGCGCGAGAAGCCTTCGGGCTTGGAAACGATGAAACCACGGCAGAAGTATTGACTTATCGACACGAGGCGTTAAAGGTTGACCATTCTACGAAGTTTCGAAGTCGGCGGAGATCGATGCTGTCGGTGATAGCCCGGAAGGGGAAGTTTCTCTGCGAGAAGGGAGTTGTTGCGAACTAACCCTTTCGATGTTTGTGTCGAGTGTATTCGTTTCGAGAAAAAGGAATTCGCATTAGCAGAACACACTGTGCATGCAGTGATTAAAATTGTGTCGAATCAAACAACGGTTAAAAATAACGAAACGCAGAGGCGATAGGAGGCAGCACCGAAACGATATGAATCGCTTAAAGGGTTTTAACAGATGTTTTGTGGGGGATTACAGGGAAGCCCGTTGAGTTATAGCAACAACCCATCGGCGCCGCCTAGTCCGACGGGACACCCGGGTCCACCGAACCTAACTTCGGACGGCCTCGATCAGAACAGCTACTTCCTGAACCAGGCGCAGGCGGCCGCACTTCAGCAGGACTTCGAGCAGTTCACGATGGTTAGTAGAACACGCTTAAGTTTCCGGTATCGCTCGCGAGCACGCTGTATCGCTAGCTCGCTAGCTCTAGCATCGCAAGTTTGGCAACGATCCAGCGACGCGGTTCGGTCCTCACGGCTCAATCATCGCCGGCGGCGTGTTCCGCTCCGCGTTTCTCAATGAAAAGGACTCCTTCCGAACGATTCCGACGCTCGTCCGGATCCCGAGATCGTTCGACGTCCCTTCCGCCATTTCTGCGGCCCACGCCCACGCCTCGTTTCGCGTCTCGTCTTGCTTCGCTAAGCGGCCAACCCAAGATTGCGAGAGAGTCTGTTTGTCAACGACCACCGTTTCTTCAAACTCGATAATATACCATCAACATCCTTCTTGGTTCCTTTCGACGATGCTCTCGATTAACACGTTCCCTACCACCATTTCTTTCGACGCCTGTCTCCATCGTTGAAACATTTTATCACTCCTTCGCAAAAAGATCATTTGACTATACTCACGGTCATTCATTACAATAAATAGAAAATGATTAGCTTCGAAAGAAATCGCAGGGCAAGGAGCATGTTGCGGTACGAAAGAAGTTGTAGGTACACCGTTGCAGCATAGATCGCTATGTAGATTGTGCGAGGATATTCGCGCGAGAACGATCTCGGGCCGCGACCGTTCGCCTAATTGCGGCACGCAGCGAATTCGCTCGTCGCCGTTCGAGAGCTCGATTCTGCTGGTCGACGCGCGCTGGTTCTCCGCTTCTCCGAACGATTATTCGCCGGTCGGAGGCGCCTCTGCAGTCTCTGCCCGCGAGTTTTCTTTTTCTTCCGGGAAGAAAAAGCGAACCTCCCTCTGTTGTAACTTGTCCACGCACGCACACACGCACACACGACCGACTGTCACCCCGGCGCTCTCTCATCCTCCTAATGTTTCGTTCTGCGTAACACTGAAATGTTAAGCCTTGATGTTTATCTGTTGCCCGCATCCGTCAGGATTGGCCGAAATTCGCGCAGCAGCTCATGGAACTTGGTTGCACCTGGACCACGCAGATAGAGGTGAAATAACGCCCTTGTGCAAACTCTATTTCAACGCATTCGCTCTTTTTCTATATAACCACCCCCATCACCAAAACCACCCCGCCCCGCCAAATTTATCTATGCGAGCTTCCCCGCCCCTATAAGTTCTCTTCTAATTTCGTTTCTCTTTTGGTTTCTTTATGTACGTCACTCTCTTTTCGCCTCTCTTTATCTCTCTTTGTCTGTCGTTATTTTTCGATGCGGAATCCGTCGACTGAAAACCATCCGCGCCGTTCAGACGCTCGTTCGCGTACTGCTCGGTGATCAAATTTGCGAAACGACCTCGGTTTACGGATCATCCGCGAGGAACGGACGATAAGAACACGCTCACGGGTTACGGGCCCGCGAGAGATTCCGCTCGCTTTTATTGAGACGAGCATCGACGGTGAACCGTTTAAGTCGCCGATAACGCGAGGATCATGCTGCGAATCCTTGAATAATCTTTGCGGGAACACTGTTCAACGAGCGCGCACTCCTTCCTCCAACTTTCGATGGCCGGCTCTTGCGGATGTTTGCGCGCCTAACACGAACGTCGAAAGTTCAACTTTCCGGTAAGTCTTGTAAGAGTCGCCCATTGGTTGGGGAGACCGGTTGGAAAGATGAAAAACTCGTTGGACAGTGATCGTACATCGAGGATAGAAGTAATCAGCGTGAATATGCGTATCGTTTCGACATTGGCATTCGAGACGGCAGTGATCGGCGTGTTTTGCGACTCGAAGTGGCCCAGGGCGACTCTAGAGAGCAGGAAGATCGTTCCTTTTCGGCCGAGAAAGCCGCCACGACGAGGAACCGTACGGCCGAGGAATAGGGAAGCGATAACAGGCAGCGCGGAGAAGCCCGAAAACCGATCCTACTGCGGATAGAAGCGTTCACGGTTCGATTCGCCTTTTGTTTCTCCGCTTCCCTTGTTTTCTTCCACCCCCTAGCGCCACCATCTACGGGCCGCCACCCCTTCTCAACCACCCCCGTTCAACCCCTCTACCCTCCCGCGAATCAAACGCGGAACGAACGAGGAACGAACAGAATGAAAACCGCGAGAGGTAATCGCCGCGGTGCAATTAAGCTCGCAGCTCCCTGTTCGCGGTTCTTTCCCGGCTTCCGCAATTTGATTCGACCCGCTCGATCCACCCACGACCCCATAGATCCCCACCCTCGACCCCGTCTCGTCCTCCCTTGGTCCGTCGAAATGGCGGCCCGTCGCCGCCCTCTTGGATTCGCTCGGTTTTATCATCTCGTTTTTCTTTTCTTTTCTAACTTCAGATGGACAACCCCGTGCCGACCAACACGATCACATCGTACATCGGATCGCCGAACCACACCACCACCTACACGCAGGTGAGTACACTTCTTTTCCTCCTGGTCCTTAAGGAGGTAGACTCTTGTTTCCAAGATTGCAAGGGTGCGGGATACGCTTTCTCATTTCTCGATAATGCAAAGATGGGGTTTTTTCCAGTAGTCAAAACCGCTAGATAAAAGATCAACCTAGGCCGCAATTAATTTTGCATTAACCTTCCGTCGGGCGCAACCGATCTGAGAGGCATAGCGCGATCATTTAGGTACCTCCCCCCCCCCCCCCCCCCCCACCAGGCGACCTTGTCACTTGGCGCTCCCAGTAGCTGTCTGTTTTCACGTGCTCTAAGGATTCTTCCCACTTAGTTTGTCTTTGACTGTCAATACGGGAAGTTATTCAAGTTTTGGTCAGATAAGCTATACAGGGTGAGTCTCGTAACGTGACGATCTCAAATAACTTGTAAGTTATTTGTTGTAAAAAAAATGTTCAAACAAATGTTGCATGGTTCAGTGCTGGAATCAGATTTTTGTTACTTCGATTTTTTATCGAGATATTGAGGTCACCTTGAGTTTATTAAATAGAATGCCTAATATTTTTGATTGAACAAAATTCTGCGTAAAAAAGTATTGACCTTCATATATCATAAATCTAATAGTTAACGAGATATGATCGATATAATTTCCCATATGTATAATATTAAGTCAATCGGAAAGTTCCGTCCGTTTTTTTACAAAAAGTAGAGCTTTATTTAAGAAACAAAATGAAAAAGTACATTAATCAAAATATTGTCAATCTTTAGCGATGACTTTTCCCCATCTTTCGGGCAGCAAGCGAATTCCACGACGAAAGAATGAGTCATTTTTGGAGGTTATCAGTCAGAGATCCATTTTTCGACATCTTCGTAAGAATTAAATCATTCCTCAGCAAGTGCGTGTGCCATCGACCGAAACAAGTGATAGTCAGAAGGGGCACAGTCTGGCGAATAAGCCGCATGGGGTAGCATTTCCCAGCGAAGTGCTTCTAACGTTTCTTTGACAACTTTTCTGACGTTTCGCAAGCAGAATTTCGCAGATGGTTTTTCGCTTTTCAATGTCTCTTGGCTTGAGTTTATATGGGACCCTCTTTCCTTCCTTGTAGACCTTCCCCAAGGCTTTTAAACGATCGGAAATGTCAGATTGAGCAGAATTTAACGCTTCTGTAATTTGTTTTTGCGTTTGACATGGATCTTCATCCACCAATGCCTGCAATTCTTCGTCTTCGAATACTCGTGGCCGTCCAGAACGCTCTTTGTCCTCCACAGTAAAATCACAATTTTTAAAGCGTCGAAACCATTCACTACATGTTTTATCGGAAACAGCATTATCGCCATAAACGTCTACAATCATTCGATGAGCTTCAGCTGCAGTTTTCTTCCAATTGAAGCAAAAGATTAACACTTCGCGCAAATGACGCTTACTCGGCTCAAATTACGACATTTTCAATGTAGAAAAAAAAACGATGTTATTGATGCAAGCGTATATTGTTATGTATTGAATTTTATTGAAAGATGTCCAAACTAAAAAGTTAACCTTACTTTATACGTTATACATAGTTAACGACAGTTCGAGCTACGGCTACTGGACGCTAAACGGACGGAACTTTCCGATTGACCTAATAGCTCTTACCTGGAAGATAGTAGGTGCTGGAACCCCGATACCCTCAATTTGAATAAGTACATATAAGAAATTATATCGATCATATCTCGTTAACTATTAGATTTATGATATATCAAGGTCAATACTTTTTCCGCAGAATTTTGTTCAATCAAAAATATTAGGCATTCTATTTAATAAACTCAAGGTGACCTGTATATCTTGATAAAAAATCGAAGTAACAAAAATCAGATTGCAGCACTGTATGTCCCCGTAGGAACCATGCAACATTTGTTTCAACATGTATTTTGGACGACAAATAACTTACAAGTTATTCGAGATCGTCACGTTACGAGACTCACCCTGTATATTTCTTTGCATCGACCCATTGCCATTTCTCTAATATTTAATTTAATGTCGGTCTGCAGCCAACATGTGGCACATTTTAATTTAATTAGAAGGTTTCGCAGCCAATGCATTCAACTTAGCCTCCCAGGTCCAACAGACCGTATCGTAAAGTCGCAGTGCCCAAGGTTCAGGTAGCAAGTAAGTATCTAGGAAACACAGTCACCCCACCGTTGGGGAAGGCCCAAAAGGGCCTACGAGTATTGACGGTACCAAGAGCACTATTTCCTTAACAGCTGTTGTATAAATGAACTTAATTAGGTGTTCATCATGTTTTTTGAATGTGTCCCCGACGGAAGGTTAAACGACAGCATAATTTGCTGCCGAATAATGCAAATTACGCGTCGTAAATTTAAAAATAGGACTTGAGGGCGATTGCGGCCTATATTGATCTTTTATCTAGCGCTTTTGACTACTGAAAAACTCCATCTTTGTATTATCGAGAAATGAGAAGGCGCATCCCGCACCCTTGTAATCCTAGTAACGAGTCTACCCCCTGAACTCGTACCGTTGCTTACGAATTGAGCAAATTCACAGAACCGGTGGGAAATATCGAAGAAATATCACCTCTCTGATTTCTCCAAATGTTCCATAAAATTGTTCACGCGACGACCCGAGACTCGGTCTTTCCAAGATTAAAGGGAGACGTTCAAATCCCAGCAGAAAGATCGATAGAAGTATTGTGAAACTCGATCGAACTCGATCGCGACAAGCTGCGGCTAAATATTATATAATCGAACACGAACGTCGAGCGAACTCGTCGATCCCCGGTTAACGGGTCAAGTTCCGCGGAAATCCGACGGGGTCCAAACACCGAGATAACCGGATCAAGATCGTTGCGGATCCGATCGCTAAATCCGCCGGCAAGTTCGTCACCATAGAAACTACTCGGCCGAAGATCCGTTTTTGCCGAAAGGGACGCCGGGATTCGGCAAATCCCGCGGGCTCGATGTACAAACACCTTGCACAGCGAATCAATCCGTGCTCTCGGAGCATTCAGGGGAATTTTTTCAGATCGGGAATTTCGATCATTTAGGGAAATTAAATTCTTAATGATGTTGTTTCTTATTTTAATCATGCATTTTGTCGAATCTGTGGCGGAAACGCGAGGAGCCAAGTTTCAACGATTCTTCAACCTTTCCGATTCCTGGTTCACGTGGCATTCAAAGTGGTAATAGTTGCAGTAGGTTAAAAATAACGTGGAACAGATTGCAATTATGTGGTAGTCGCCGCATTATTTTTCTTTGACGATCTCCTTTATTAATAATCGCGGCAGGTTAAAAGTAACGCAAAGAAGATTGAAATTCTGCGAGAGCCTCTGCATCATTCTACTTTTAAGATGTTTGCAAGCTATAAATGCGATAACGGGGACGGCTGCAGCTCGCGTGGGAGTCGAGCCAAGACTATCGACATTTTTAAAGCGATCCCTTTCGATCGGCGCTCGATATTTCCGAAGAAATCTGCCGACAGGACCCCGTCTGATAAAAAATTAGCATTTTATTTCGCTTGAAAGATCTCGATACGCTATGTTAAGGTCCATTTATACACCGCATACGATCAGTCAGGTAAGACGGCGATTCGTAAAGACGTGCGAAGAGAGTAAAAATGTGTTCTCATTTAACTGTAAAAGATTCGGGTGTAATATCTATATTATTAGATGTAGACGAAACTGAGAAAATTTTCTTTAAGAAAAAGAAGAATTGAAGGGAAATACAATCTTCAAAAGAATTGAGGGATCACCTCTGCGAACCCGAAAAATTGCTACTAGTTTACGTGATCATAACTCCGGCCAAAATTACTGTATCGATATCGTTAAACAATGGTTTGAAAGCGTGAAACCTCTAGTTTTGGATGCTCTGTTTCAAATTGTTGCTATGTTGGTTTTTTACAAAGTTGTAGGGAGTTGAAGACAACATTGACGGTTAACAAAAATTTTGTGCAACTTTGTAACATTACACGGGGAAAAACAAATTTTTTTGATAAATCGCGTTAATATCGTTTGGAAGGGCTATCTTTCCTGTGTGAAATGTGTGGTTGTTGATTCTTGTGCGATTTTTTGCACGTACAGCGTTGCATGACATCTCTGAATACGCTACTGCCGGCGTTAGCGTTACCCAAGACATACCGCGTGGAAGTTGCTCGGCCGGATTTATGCCTCTTTTGTGTATGTGTGTGTGTGTGTGTGTGACACTGACTACTCAATTAACAATTTTACTAACGTGTGTTACCTGTGTGATGTTACAAAGTTGCACAACATTTTTATGAACCGTCAATGTTGTCTTCATCTCGCTATAACTTTGTAAAAAACCAACATAGCGACAATTTGAAACAGAGCATCCGAAACTAGAGGTTTCACGCTTTCAAACCATTGTTTAACGATATCGATACAGCAATTTTGGCCGGAGTTGTGATCATGTAAACTAGTAGCAATTTTTCGGGTTCGCAGAGGTGATCCCTTAATTCTTTTGAGGAGTGTATTACTCTACAAAAGATGAACAGACGACGAAAAAAATTTGTTCAATGTTTTAGGATGTCACAATATAGCTGCAATATTCTTTCGGGAAAAATGGAGAATACTTTAACGAAGAAGAACACGCATTTTAAGAAAGCGATTAGTCCAAAAGAAAAACTAGACACGACGAAGTATCCTTCGCGAGAATGTCGGACGGTCGGACCGGTGCCGGCGAAGAATATTTGTCTGGTCGGATACGTCCCGTGTCTGTGTGGACAGCATAAATCGACCTTTACACTGGTCAGAAAATTTGATGAAGAGTGTCAGGCTTTTAATTTGGTGTGAAACGCGACGTGGCAATTCCTGTGCGCCGTGACACGAGGTTGCACGTGGACCAACCGACTCGAGCGTAAAAGAGGAACGATTAATTCTAGACGACTGATTAAACGTCTCTCTATATCCAGTCTTTTCTGTCGGGGGTTAATCGAATATTAATGCGATACGAACACACATACACACATAAGACTTTGAGCTGATCTGGTCTGTCCGAATTTCCTTTGCAGAACGACGTGATAAATGTCGGAGGTGAGTTGGGCAGCGGAGACGCCGGTTATTTCAGCACGAGCCCGCAAATGGCATATCAGCCCACGACGACCAACTCCACCAACACAACCACCACGCAGCAGCTCACGCCGCAGACACCGAACACACCGACGATCATTCTCACCGGTGGGTTCCCGTTAAATTCGAAATCGCGTTCTGCCAACAGGTGTTATTTCGGGGTAGGGATTTTGTTCTGCGAAAATAGCACGACCTGAGAACCCTGAACCCTCGAAGATTCAATATCTGAAGCTCGAGGAACTCGAGAAGAGCTCAAAGAACTCGAAGGAGGCTCGAGGTACTCAAAGAGGAGTGTGTTCGAGGTCTCAATATAATCTGAAAAAGAAGTAGAGGAAGCTGTAGGTTAAAGCTCTCAGGGAGATCTGAAAGGATTCAAGGATGCCTAGTTTCGCAGAACAAAATCGTATCCCCATTGTCACTGGTGTTATTTCGGGGAAGGGATTTTGTTCTGCGTAAATAGCACGTCCTGAGAACTCTGAACAATCGAAGATCCAATATCTGAAGCTCGAGGAACTCGAAAAGAGCTCAAAGAACTCAAAGGAGACTCGAGGAACTCAAAGACGAGTGTGTTAGAGGTCTCAATATAATTTTAAAAAGTGGAGGAAGCTGAGGGATAAAACTCTCAGGGAGACCTGAAAGGATTCAAGGATGCCTAGCCTCGCAGAACAAAATCGTATCCTCATTTTTACTGGTGTGCTATCTTCGGTGAATCGACGAGAAGATTTTTAACGAGGAATTGTGTATTGTTACAGATTTTTCGGGCGCCGACGATCCCGAGTTCGTGAAGGACCTCGGCACAGCGATGATGGGCGACTTCGACCCGGATCTCTTCCCATCGGACGACGCTCTCAGGCAGGGCCTCGACCCCATCGACGTCGATGGTCTACAAATGCTCACCGACCCGAACATGGTCATATCCGATCCCAGCGCCGAGGCCCACTTTAGGCTAGACCGACTTTAAGGCGAGAGACACACTTTACTCATTTGCGAATTACGCGCTGACTATATTACGTAGGGAATACAAATTCTGATCTGTCCTGAGTGTCGCGCGAATCCATTTCTTGGGACACTTTTGTGACAAACGGGTCGCGACCCGGTGGCCCGTCCGGTCGCCGGAAGTAACCGTCGAACACTGTTCTCGAACGTGAACCGGTTCTCCGGAACGAAAACAGAAAAACGTCTCTTCGAAGCAGGTGAATCTCGTTCGATCGTTCGCCGATTAGAACGATCGATGGAAACTCGAGGAGAGGGAATCGTTCCCCGTGTTTCTGATAACACGTTATCGTTCCCCTAAGCGAGACCGGACAAACCGGAAACCAGTTCCCGTTGAGAAACGTCCGGCCGGCGATCGACGATCGACGACCGACGGGCACACGCGCCGGTCTCCCGTTCGTGATAAACCGTTAATTGAGGATTAAGTAATACAAATCTTTATTAACCCTTTTTTTATTTTATACTACTTTGTACATTGTATCATGTATGATCTCTAAGAAGCACAAAACAAAATGTCTACTGATTTATACATGCTTTTGTCATATACGATCCTAGTAAGGTAAAACAAAACGATCTACTGTTTAGGTGAGAAACAGAAATTAACGTTTTAGCGAGTAACGAGAGAAACATGAGTAAAAACGATTGCGAGAAGCGTACACGGTAGACGCGGGCTCGGTCGTTGCGCTCTCCGTGACAGAGATGACGCTTGACGCTTTGGGGACGGAAGATCATTGTAGTCGATGAATTTCGGTAGAATCATAGACGACCAGGAATAGACCAGTCGTGCTTATCGTTACCGATTCTTCAAGTCTCGTTTACGACTTTTCTTATCTCGGAGCTCAACGTTCACGTTAACGGTTGAGTTGATAACGTCGTCCCCAAGGTGTCGAGAAAGACCGTAGAGAGCACGAGGGACAAGTTCGGACACCGACACGAGAGAGGAGGGAGACACCTTTCGACGAGACTCTGCCGAAAACGTTAGTCGAACCCACTCGAAGCTACTTCGCCTTTTCCTTCGTCGAGCGATTTCGTTTGTCCTCCTGCGAACTATGCTCAGAGCTTTCGAAAAGCACCCCGATTGCGAACCAACATCTGGAAGTTGATATAATTGATACAGGAAGCAAACAATTATTGTGGACTTTTTGAACGCACTGAGCAGTGTTCCGAGATTCTTCTCGCTAGGGGATCTCGACGAGGGAAGCCCCGTTTTTCGGAAAATTCACCTGGAATCAGAATCCCCAGCCCTTTGAGAAACTCAGCTGCGTAAAATGCTTGCCATGGCGATCCTTTTCGAAGCTTCAGCTTGAATCCCAAATTTTTTTCTGCAAGCTTAAACTTTAATGATTAACACGTTCGCTACCACCGTCACAGATTTCTGACGTCCACAACCTGGCGGTGTACTTAAAGACAGTGGAATTAACATTATACACTTTGTCGTTTAAAGTTGTAGTACTCATCATAATATACAGACAATTGCTGACTTTCTTCTACTAAATTGTTTTAATACTTCATAAACGAGACACGTTGCATTTAATTGAGCATTTCAACATTGAAGGTAAACAGTAAAACAAATGCTGGTAGCAAACGTGTGAATCCAGTATACAAATGATCGACAAATTACGTGACTGGGTAAACGCAGAAAGATCCAAACAGGAATGAAGATCTTTCCGAGGTTCTCATTATTTGTTTAAAAAGACGAGGTACGTCGAAAATACTGTTTCGTGATTTGAGAGAACAAGCTACCGCTTCGAGAGAAAGATCGCCATCGCACGGACATCGTACGTCGCGATAAATCATTCTAGATCGATTCAGTTTCCCTCGTTCGTGGCGTCGACCGTCATCAACGGTAAGACGGTGTGTTAAAGAGAACGCGAAGGGGATTGCGCCCTCGACGGTCGTCAATTGTTTTTTGAAAGTAATACGCTGTACTTTGTACAACAAACGTCGAAATAATTAATCCTGCGGTCGCGCGGCAACACGTTAGAAGTAATTCGATTAAAAAAGTATATAATGTATAAAGGAGAAACAGAAAACCATGGAGATATGACGCTTATATCTGTATACAGTGTGTGCGTATGTATGTACGTAGTGGTAAACCGACTTTTTCCGAGCGCCGTACACGAGCTCGTCCGCTCTCGTAGACACGGCGACGACAAAATAACACACAACAATGGAGAAAGGGCTACAAGCAGCACACGTTTCGAGGTGCTAACCTGCGATCATCCGAGAGAGTTATCCGATTTATTCGAGCGTTTTATACCGGTAGAGTTTTATTCCGAGCATTTGTTACGTTTGATCAGGGAAAGAAACGAGTCTTTAACGCGTAGTTACCGTTGCTGTGATGTTTTAGAGCTGGTCGGAGGATCGATCGACAAACGTACAGGGAACTTCGAATTTATCGAGGAGTGATCCTCGTATTTTAGGCAAAATCCCGGGACAATTAAATCGTACGATTATTTGCGTAATATTCGTCGGATTGTATATATTAAATCAGAGAGCGAATGTCTTTTAATTTTTGTTAATTATAGACAACTTTTATTCATAGACAATCACTGTGTACACAGGCAAGTCTAAGCATGTTAGGCTATGGAAAGATTTTAAAAAGAAAATTAATCGGAGATCAATTACACGGAGGTCAAACACCAATAGTGTGTTTTTACCATTATTCAAAATATTCTTTACATTATTAAATATGTTGGTGGCTAATCAATTACTAAACATTTAAGTATTGTATGAGTTATGTAGAATTGTTTAGAAGTATATAGAATGGAATTATTCTGGGTCGGAAGAAATGTTTAATTGTCAAGCTAAAATCCGTGTGCAAAAGGTTTTGATCCGGGACTCTCAGTCTTTTTCTATCTGCTAGGATGAATTTGCCAGTGACATAATCGGCACTCAATTTTTAAATTCCCTGTACACGATCAATTCGCAAAGGCCCAGTTTTTCTCGAGTTCGGAACAAAGTTTAATCCCGAAACGTGCTCGCAGTAGAATCGGATCAGCTTCCCGTAGATACTGTTCCATTCTACTCCGAGATATCATTGTTTGCGGGTTTGAACCGAAGATCTATCCGTTCGATTGGGCCGAGACACGGCTGACAAGAGTTTTTAATAGAGTTTCGACGAATTGAATTTTATAGAGTTACAAATCGACGCGATTGTTGTTGAGAATTTTTCAGAAAGTTTATGCCTCGCCTTGTTTCCACAGAGCTCGCGCGCGCGGTCCACGCCGAAATATGATTGGGAGTGACTCCCGAATCAATTGTACAAACAACAAAGTTGCTTGAAACGTTGTTACGAACAAAATGTCACACGATCTTCGAGGGAACGTAACGGAGCTGCTAGAAATCAAACTTAAGAAGTGCAAGCGATGAATGTACGACTTGAGAATTGCACAGCATGACAGAGGCTCAAAGATCAATATTAGAGTTCCGAATGTTATTCGTCAGGTGTATAAATAAATCCCCGCGGTTCTTCTCGAGAAATGCTTCAACAAAATTCATCACTTTTGCTACCTAAAATCTAAATCGATGAACATCACCGTTATTATAGTCATCCACACTTGTCCGCGAAGCTTATTTCTACACCTAACGAGTCGAAACAGAATTCTGTTTTCCTCTTCTGAATATTTACGTAACGAACTCGAATTTTCTTCGTCCTCAACGAGAAAAGGATTCTAACAATCTATGAAATAAGTCGTGCAGAAAAGAAGCTTAATTAAGATATTAATTAAGTCTCTCGCGCGTGGACTTGGATCGGTTCCCTCGTGGACGCGAGTGGTTAGCATTGAAGGTTTGCTCGGCGATGACTAGACTGCGGTTGTTATGCAATTTACGACGAAAGCGAGTGGAAGATGAGACAGCAAATATATAACAAAAATGTGAATAAAACTATCAAGATTCGAAATTAATTATTACTTGACTCCCATTGGTTGCAATTATGGTAAGACATTTTTCTTTTGCACAAAGACTCGCAGTCTAGCGACGACAGAGCGACCGGACCGTTAAAGGTGTACAGAAGAAGAGTCTAATTGTTGTTAGCGATCCGTGGCGAGGAGCAGAATGGATAGGATAGAGAATGGTACAAGGGGGAAGGGGCTGGCGAGGGTATACACCCTCTTCCCTTCGATTCGTTGGTTTCCCCTGCCCGCAGAAGTCTCGTCAAGCGCGAGACGGTGCCAAAGCGCGTAGATGTTCGCCGCCTCTAGATTGTAAGACCGTAGAAAAACTGTCGGTTCGCACGGACGCGTGCCATTTTAATGCGATTCTTGATCTCGTGCTATGTGTACTGGTCGTGTTGTCTAAACGCGTTTCAGCACGCGTCGCTCGCGATAGAAAATCGACAAAATCTCGAAAACCGCAGCGTTGAGATTGATCTACACCAGGGAGTTCCAACTTGTTCCCCTCCGAGAGCCGCGAGGTCCCCACCATTAGTCAAACCTGCTCCCACTACTACGTCCATCCGTAGAATTAGTGGGCGGCATAGTGGTACGAGAACAGGGACGAAGTTCTACGTCAACAGAACGATTACATTAATTTATTATTAACAATTTGTTAACGTCCCTTTAAAAAGTATTACAAAGTTTCTCTGAATGTCCATTCTTTACTCGCTGATGTAATAATTTATAGTCTTATAAGGAGAATTTGTGCAAACATGTTAGATACAGAAAGGTTTTAACAAAGAAGTTTTGTAAAAATCGCAATTGGTCCGAATTACAAAGAAAATACTAAAAGTTGTTTAGTGGGCATACATTGAGCACTTGAAAAACACAATTTGTAGATCTGTGTGAATTACGGATACGGCAAAAATTTCATCTGATCGAATGAGAAGCAGGCGTTTGAGGGGGCCCTGCCGTGCCCACCCCTGTTCTACGGCAACGATGAAGCCTAAGAGTGGGGGAAGAACCTAAGCGGGGAAGGTGCCGCGTATGACTCGCGAGCTACAAGTTGGAACTCCGTGGTGTAGATCGACGTTTATTCGGCAAGTCGCTCTAGCACTCGAGAGAGCCGGTCACGTCAATTTCCCCGCCTCGGAGAGAGAGAGGATCGATCTCCGTGGCGTGTCTCTCTTTTCTAAACCGTAGTAGTACTTAAGCTCGCGAGCGAGCGAATGAGCGGGCGTCGCTTGACACCGGACCGTCTTATCACGCGTCAGTGACGAGCACGTACAAACTGGCCAAAACTTTCGAATCCTCCGGCGATTCTCTCCTTGTCTCGATAGCCTAATAGCTTTAGAAACTGCGACTCTTGCGAGTCTAGAACACTTGAAAGAATTATTGTTGCTTTTGGAAAATCAAAATGAATTTGCACAGGCCTTCCAGGGTTAGATCAATCGTTCGCAGAGATTCTTCGCCTGTTTTCATTGATTCGTGGAGCGATTCGACGTTTTTGACCGGCAGTGTACGCGTATGCGGATCGAGCTCAATTCCAAACGACTTTGTTGGTGTCGCGTCCGGATTGATTGCACCGGAAGACGAGCGAAACTGTAGATCGGAGTCCCTTCGAGGTCAGGGATTTGATGGTAGAGAGGATCGATCCCGTTCGCGATCGATCTTGTTGTAAAAGATCCTTGAAATCTATTCCGATCGCGAAGGGACTTCCAAACGACCAAAGCATCACCGAAAACAATATGCTTCGAGCGTAAGCGTCAAGTAGATGGTAGAAATGTCGCGAGCCATTTTCAAGACATTCTCTCTCTCTCTCTCTCTCTCTCTCTCACTCTCTCTCACTCTCTCTCTGTCTCTCTTTCGTACAAAAGTACACACACTCTTTCTTTGTCGAGAGAAAGAGAGTGGCTTCTGAATCCTTGCACACTGTTCACGAAATTGTTACACTTACCTCCTTGAGAGCTTGAATTATTTACCCTTATAAATAGACTGCGGATCTTTATGCATTTATGGCTTATGAAAATGTTCAGACAATGCTAGAATATAAAATTTGATAGAATTTAGTTAGATTTTTATTTCCTTTGGGTCTACAGAGGCTGTTCCCATTAAAAATTCTTAAAATTCGTCTATAACAATTGAAAATTGCATAAACATCCGCAGTCTACTTACAAATAAATGTAGCATGACGGACTGCGCGGGATTAAATCAGACTGAAATCGACATCCAGTTGCGAGAAATAATGTTCGTGGAAAATCTGAAAGTACCGAAAATCGTAGAAATTGAGTTTTTCTATTTTTCTGGGAGAAACGATCCCGCGGAAGCGAAGGATTGTTTCTGTGTAAAATTGATCGGGACAGTGTGCGAGGGTCGAAACAGTCGAATCAATCGTCGTACTCGAATAGGATGAAGGACAAAACCGTGGGAGCGCTGCTCGTCCGAACTCCGCTCGATACTTGCATCGAACACGCGACAGTTTTTGGGGAAGAACGAAGGGAGCCTTGTAATATTTGTATATAGCCATGTTATTGTGGTAAAAAGAAATTATCTTATATTATTATTATTATCATTATTATTATTATTATTATTATTATTATTATTATTATAAATATTACCCGTACATACACACGAGAGGAACACACATAACACACAAGAGTACACACTCCACGCAACACACGTATATATAAATATATATTTATATATATACATATATATATATACACGTGTACGATATGTATGTATATATATATATATACATAAAGAGAGACCGTATAAATATTAATCAGTCTGTAATGCCGTTACGTTGTTGTACCATATTATTGTGAACACCATTTCTCAGACATCGATTTTTTTAAATAAAAGGAAAGTCTCTATCGACACACACTAAACAAGAGAAAAAAAAGAGGAAAAACGAAAAGAAAGTGGTTCGAGCAGAGTGTCCGTCGTGAGACCACGGCACCGGAGAAACGATCCGATCGAGATCCGCTCGTCCCGTCTCGTCTAGATCGGCTTTTTCGATCATCTTCGATTTTCGAGCCTTCATTATCTGCCCAATCAACGACCAAATTCACGCCTAATCGAGCACCAACTCCGTAGACTGCGGATCTGCGTGCGAATACAGATCCGTATGGATCGATCTGTAATCGAAGTGCCATCCAACGCAAAAATTCGCAGTCTAGAAGTCAGAGACGCGACGAAGGAGTTTCGTCGGTATACGTGCTGCCACGATGTCTGGATCTCCTGCGAGGAGAGTACCGATCGATCGATCCGAGGAGCTCGGAGCCGGGATCGAGGCGTCGCGATCGTTATCCTTTTTTTGTAGCGGGACCTCGATCCCGGCCGGAAACTCTGCGGGATGGAGGAATTCTCGGAGGAAAGTAGGAAAAATACATTGAACCGTCACCTTCGGCATTTCTCGCACGACACCGTGGCCCTACCGCCCGTCGATGTGTAAATAATTGTTTCATATTGTTGTAAAGTAGAACGGCGATCGAGGAGAGTTGGATGATGATGACGATGATGATGATGATGATAATACAAACAGACAGACAAAACAAAACAAACAAGAAAAATAATAATAATAACAAGAACAAACAGCAGGGGAGGGCGGGGCTCGCTCGTACCGAGAACCAACGTCAATCTCACCCCTCTCCAACCCCCCCCCCCCCGATAATGTAAGCGCACAAAAAAGAGGGTTAACGATCTATGTGTCTTCTTCGTGTTTAATCGTATCTTTGTTATTAAATCTTGAACGTCTACGAATGCGTCTCTGTGTATTTGCCTGGGCACCTAATCACTTTCTCTATCTATCAATCTATCTCTGTTTCTCTCTTTCACACACACACACACACACACAACACACATGATTTCTCTCTTTTTTCCTCCCTTAGTCTTTAGTGCATCAAAAACAGTAAATTCCACCGAAAGAATCGTCAAGTTCCAATGCCCGAGCTATCACTTTATTTCTTTGTTACTATTTTACATCGCAGAAGTTACACGCGCGCTACGAAACTGTAGTTGCGACGATTCCGGGTCCGTGGGGGTCGAGCAACATGGAAGTAAATCGATACCCTTCCACGAAGTGGCTGAACGCGTTCAGCTACTGTTCGCTTAAATTGTTAATTAACCTCTAGCACGCGGTGCTACACGCGTTTCCTTCATTGGAACGACTCTAGAGTCCACTCTAGGGTTTCCATATTTGCTAGATCCTCGAAGTTTAAAGTCGCAGGGCTCGTTTGATCCTCTTAAGGCGGTAGACTCGTTTTCAAGATTGCAAGGGTGCAGGATTCGCATTCTCATTTCTCGATAATACAAAAATGGCGTTTTTCAGTAGTCGAAAACGCTAGATAAAAGATCGATCCTGGACGCTATAGCCCCCAAAAGTCCCATGTTTTCGTTTACGAGGCATAATTTGCATTATTCGGCAGCATGTAGCTATGACAATAGGTCCGAATAATGCAAATTACGCCTCGTAAACGTGAAAATAAGACTTTTAATGCCAATGCGACCTAGATTGATCTTTTATCTAGCGCTTTTGACTACAGGAAACCCCATCTTTGCATTATCGAGAACTGAGGCGCATCCCGCACCCTTGCAATCCTGGAAACGAGAGTCTACTTCCTTAAACTCAACGAATGCAACGTTGCGACCCCTCGCAGACTTCTAAATAACCAAAGACATTCTGCCAAGAAGTTTGATCCTCTTTAAACATGCCAAGGTAGGTTCCTCTTGTAGCCCACCAAATCGCCATAATTGTTCACCGTTTAGATTCCCTGTACTAGATCCTCGAAGTTTCAAGTCACTTTGATCCTCCCGGGCTTAGCGAACGCCACGGTCTACAGCTAGCTTTTCGAAGTTTGGGGACGCAGGACTCGTTTGATCCTCTTGAACCGAGCCAGAGCAATGCCAGGCTCACCCTGAAGGCCACCGAATGCCTCGCCGTATTCGCTGGCAAGTGGACCAAGCTCTTCAGCGTTCCCCGTCAACGAAGCCACGGAATCCGACTTCCTGTCCAGAGGAGCAGCTAACTCGGCCAGCGTCCTTTCGTCCTGGACCAGCTCCGACGACTGGGATTGTTGGTGAAGAAGTTGGTGAAGAAGCAGTTACATCACTAGACAGTGGATCTTTATGCAAAATACAAATTTGTCTATCCGAATTGCAACGAACTCGAGCGACATCAAAAATCATATTCTTTCTTACAAGAACAGTACAAGGTCGATGAGTCTCAGATTTGATTGAAACTTTGTACAGTTATAGATCTCGTTCTCCTGTTAACGTGTATATTCCATTATAGGCACAGATACTCAATAGTTTTTAAGATATTTATAATTAGACTGCGAATGTTTATGCAAATGCATATTTATATAGAAATCTGATAAAGCAATGGGACTTAAACAGAAATATGTTTTGCGATTAGAGGATTCCAAAAATATGTTTTTTATTTTGCACTCTTTGCATAATGCATATGTTTTGCATATTTCTCTTGAAAAACATATGCAATATATTGTTGCATATGTTTTTCAAAGAGAAATATGCAAAACATATTATTTACCATGTATATGCATATCTCATGCTCATATGAATCATTTATCTTGTTAAATTTATTTAATCTATTAATAAGCACTCGTATCATAACCGAATAGCGTCGATAATAGTGATACGCCGATATAATACTGAAGAAGCCTCAACAAGTTATGATGTTACGACCTTATATTGCTTGCTGTGTGTATGTGAAACAGCTGTAAGACATATGTAGCTTTTGGTATTTAGAATTCGAACAGTTCAGTTCGATACTCGAAGTGGTAAGGCGAATTTTGTGAGAGTGCGTGCGATCATTATTAAAATGACGAAAGTTCGGAAAAGTAGGGTTTCACTGATGAAAAACTGGATCGATGACGATCCCAATTTCATTAATGACGAAAATAATGAAGTAGTATTTATTGTGAAATGTGCAATAAAAGTGTAAAGTGCGATAGAAAATCGCAATTAATTCAACATATTAATACTTCCATGCACAGACAAAATAGTGATCAAGCAAATATTACGATATAGGTTTATCATTAAATGAATCAATAGGAATATACAGTAGCGGAAAAAAGTTTAAGACCGCTCTAAAGAAGACGATAACTTTTTTAATATTGTATTATACGATTTGAACTTTTTTGGGGAGCTAAAGCAATTAGTTTACTAAAGGATGTGAAAAGATATTTTTTCAAAAATTGCAATTCATCGAAATTGTTGAAAAAAATACTAAAAGTTGATTTTTTAACTTTTTTATGTGGGCCTATATTGAAAATTTAAAAAATACGTTGTAGATCTGTGTCAATTAAATATATTCTGAAAATTTCGTCAAAATTCTCAACGTTGCAATGAGCAACAAACGGTTAAAGATGGTAAAAATTGCAGATTTTCACGATTTGGTGCCGAAAATAAATCGAAATACTCCAGTATAACTGTGAAATGTCTGTTAATACTCAATATTGTACCTAACACTTAATGTAATATATAATTAATATCGGGAAAATTTGCATATGTTTCGAGCATATTTGCATATTTTTCGTGCATACTTGCATATTTTTCGTGCATAAATGTCATATGCATTTTGCATATTTATCGTGCATAAACTTCCGCAGCGTTACACAGACGAAAATCTCCAAAAATATTGATTATACGCAAAAATGTTTCAGATGAAAGTTGTTTAGTACCGAGGCGGGTATCATGTGGTGGAACTTTTATTGTTCCCGGTGGACATTCCAAGGTGAGGTGGTCACCTTGTTTTTTTTTTAAATGGAAACACCTACTTTCTGTATCATGAATCGATAGACTATCGAATTCTGAGTAAAAATATATTGACCTCCATATGTCCTAAATCTAATAGTTAACGAGATATTATTGAAACAATTCTCTTTCTTCTTTGGATAATATCTCGTTAATTATTAGGTTTAGGACATATGAAGGTCAACACTTTTATACTCAGAATTTGATACTCTATTCATCTATGGTATGAAAAATAGGACATTCCACTTACAAAAAGAAAGTTGACCTTCACCTCACCTTGGAGAATCCATCGGTAAAAATAAAAGCCCCAGCGTATGATGTCCCCCTCGATACTGAACAACTTCCATCTGAAACATTTTTGCGTATAATCATTATTTTTGGGGGTATTCGTCTGTAACGCTTTATAATGTTCACTCTGTATATTCATGGTAATGAAAACCTTTAATTATATTATACATATCTGGAGTCTCCGTTAACAGGAGAACGAGATCTATAACTGTACAAAGTTTCAATAAAATCTGAGACTCATCGACCTTGCACTCTCCTTGTTAGCATGTTTAACCCTTTGCGCTCCGAATTATTTTCCAATCTTGTAGCCAACAACTCCTTACTATTTGAAGTGTTTTATTTTACTTCAAAGCACAGGCCTTGACTGCTACTTATTTGAAACAATTTTGTGTACTAATTATTAGACTGCGGACTAAATTGTTATAAAATTTGAAAAATTGATGATGTCAATATACGAATTCGCCTCTTTTAACGCTAAACCTACCGAGCCTGGAGCATGTTCCCTTATAAAAATGACAAGCTTGATTTTATTTAGACTTTGTGCGGCTCCTATTGTAATGCGTGCTCTACTAAAGATATCTATACAACCCTTGCTTATGAAATCATTTTTATTATTTCAACAATTGTAAAATAAAAACTCTGGAACCGGTCACTTTGACCGGTGGTGGTAGGTTTAGTGTTAAGAAATTACGAACTAGAAGAAAGTTCCAATTACTGAAACCGTAAAATAGATCGTAGTGCAAGGGGTTCATAGGTTGCACCGTTTCGAATTAGACCTACCCATCCCTGAGACCAATGCATAAAATCCGCTGCCTGTACATTACCTTTTATACGTCTAGAGTCCTTCCAGTGGACTTACATGCTAAATAGTGATTTCAGTCCTCTACCTTGAGGTCTTCCCGCAAGTTCCCCTGCTCCGAGTCCCTCGATCTTCTCCTCCTCCTCCTCTTCCCTCGATCCCTCCTGACAAGATACGCGGTTCGCATAGCACCGCGTTTCTTCAAGGGCATCGGCTTCAGAGGTTGATTCAGCTGGCTCGGAGCAACCGATCGTTTCCTGGCGGTCTGCGTCGATTTCTTCTCCACCTTCGAGTTCAGATCATTCGAGGTTTTCACATTTTCCTGGTTACCCTCGTTCTGTCTCTTGCTTCGTTTCACCAGTCGCTTGTCGCCGCTACTAACCTTCTGACTCTTGTCCAAATTCGAAGCTGACCTCTTCGCAGGATTCTCTTTCTTCTCCGCAGCCGCAGCCTCAGCAGCCAGCTGCTCCTCCTCGTCTTCTTCCTGATCGAGAATCTCGTCAAACTTCGCGTTGTTGCTCTCTATCTCCTTGAACTTCTCGCTCTCGGCGATCTCGCGCTTGATCTCCTCCTTGATCGAGTCGATCTTCCTCTGAATATTCTCCTCCACCCGTTTCTCGTAGTCCTTGTCCGACTGCACTCCCGTCGAAACGTCAGGACTCAAGTTCTCAGGCTTGTTAGCATCCTCAGAGTTCCCTGCTTCGGCATTGCCAGCTGGGGTCTCAATTTTAGCAGCGTCCGAAGTCAGAGCGTCCGCCTTCGTATCCTCCAGCTTTGCAACTCCGTTTAGATCCGGCGGTTCGTCCACCGTCTTCTTGTCGCTCGACAGGCCCGCTTCCTCTTTTATTTTCGCCTCTTCCGAGGTCACCGCACCTGCAATTTGCACCTGATCATTGGTCAACGAAGGCTGTTTGGAATCAGCCTCGGCTGCGATCTTGTACACGTCGATCTGCGGGTCGGTAACTATATTCCTCTTCGACTGGTCCGTCTGCTCGTTGCTCGCCTGATCTAACTTGCTCTGGTCTTCGTTCACTTTAGCCTCTTTCTCCAGTTTACCTGGCTGCTCCTCAGCCACCCGAGTTTCCTTCTTGCCAGTCTGATCCTCAACTAATCCACTGTCCTTTCCGGACTTGTCCTTCAAGGCAGATTCCAAGTTCTTCGTTGGGTCGTTCAACGGTGCAGAAATCTCTCGTTTCTGCGAGCCGTGCTCTCTCTTCACTCTAGCGTCGCTGCTCACTTTCCTCCTGCCAGCATCCTCTTCCACCGACCCTCTATCCTCCAAACTATCCTCCGCGTCATCAACCTCCTCGTCCAGCTCCTCATAGTCTTCAGCAACGCCTCTCTTCACCACGTCCTTCGTCTCGAAATCATCGTACAGCATCGATCTCTCATCCTGATCGATGAACCTGTCCTCTGCCAGCTTGAGATCGTTGCTTTTGTAATCCGATCCTCTAACAGCTTCATCCTCGAACTCATCATAGTCGGACCTGTCCTCTAAACCAGCCTCGTAGTCTGAATCCTTGCTAACCTGTTTCGCAGACTCTCGAGAAGATCGATCGACTCGCAAAGAGGATTTGCTGGCTCTGTTAGCTCTGTTAGGTTTGTTAGCTACCGAACGCTTCTCCGCAGCTTTTCCTCCCTCCTTCAGGTTCTTCTGGTCGCTTTTCTTAGATGGGCTCTCGCGTTTTACTCGCACGAGCTTCTCACCTTCCAATGAGCTACGAGAAGCCTTGTTAGAGTCTTCGAGTATCTGCTTAGGCTCGCTTATGGAGCTTCTCCTCTCCTTAGGACCCAGGAAGATCTGCTCGAGCGAAGGGCCCGGGCTGATGCGCTGGTCCTCGGCGAAGTCGTTGCTGACGTCAGGGGCACTGGGAAAAAGAGAAATCTAAGGATTTAGTTCTTCAATCTAATACAGGGTCTATCCGTTAATCCCTCTTTTACTATTCTACGTATTAAAATACTAAACCAAGGTCATCGAAATGTCAACACTTCACGAAATATTTGACGATTTTGAGTCAGAGTAAACCAGAGTTGGGCAAAATGTAATTTCAATTACAATTACAATTACTTACCAATTACTGTAATTTGGAATTGCAATTACTTTCGCTCAACCAGTAATTGGAATTGCGAACCACAATTACAATTACAGTAATTGTGAAACAAGTAATTGCAATTACTTAACACAATTACAGTAATTGTAATTGAGTCTAACAATTACTTCAGTGTAATTGTTCTTTTAAACCACTAATTTTTATGTTTTGGACCATTTCACCGTTTTCTTATTGTAATTATAGTCCACTTTTGCACATGTCATTGAAGATGTAATGAATTACTCATGTTATTAATTCCTGCCCAACTCTGGAGTAAACACGGCATTAGTTTCTACAATTCATATCGAGAGTTTGGATACTTCTTGTAGTAAAGTACGTTTCTGACACAAAATATCTCTTGAAGTTAAAAAAGATTTGCGGGATTGCAACCCCTAATCGCGATCGTGGTTCTTCCGACCCGATATTAGCGAGTAAGTCGAACAGTATAATTCTCCGAATTGTTTCAAGCCGAACAAAATTGTAAAGATTTTGCTTTAGTGGACGTTAACTATGATATTCCCTAGACTGATTCTGAAGTGAAGTTGAACGGATTCGTTTTCGCTGCGACAACAATTTAGCAAAAAAGGTAACCTGAAATTGTATTAAACCCTGTCGAACGTGGTCTGACACTGTCTTTTAAATTCTGGGGAGTGTAATAATGGGATCGCGTTGGTAATGAGTACTTGCTAACTTTAGGAAAGGTAAAAGGGCAGGATGTCGTACCTAAAGGCGTTGTCGAAAATTTCGTAGGTGCAGCAGGACAAGAAAGAGTGAAGCAGCACCGTGACGACGAGAACGTACGCGCGTTTGCACGGGAATCGGTCGTTCATGGTGTCACTGACGAGTCATCGTGGCGCAGATTGATCTCCTGTGAATGATCTTGCGGATTTACTCTCATATTTTTGTGATTTTTCAAGGGAAAACGTGTCGACCTGTCGACGGTGCTGCGTGAATTAGGCAACGACCGATCGAGGTCGATCGGGAACGCTTTTGTTCCGATCGACGATTATTTTTATCACAGAGGAAACGAGGAAATGACGCCCGGGTTTTCGTCGTGCCCATTATAGTACTGCCGCCTACTCTAGTGCTTATTGTTAGCCTGGATCAGATCCTATATCATCTTCAGCCTGGACACTGACGAGATACTGTTAAAGACTGTCAGCGCCTGTGCTATTCAGTGACATAGGCAAGTGGGCACAGGTGGGCACGAGATACTCGTCGGTGTCGTCGGTGAAAAGGCAAATCGTCACGGAACCATATTGATTATCATAAATTGTTATCATTGAATGTCATGAACTGTATGAGATACATACATCTCGTCGGTTCCAGAGTGAATATGAGAGCTCGAGAACAATAGAGAAAAATTATTCAAGTGGTATAATTACCACTATCTGTTGATATTATTCACACAATTTTTATTTTGCAGAAATATCCGCAGTCTACACTAATTACACTGTCCAACAAATTTCAACTTTTTTTATGATTTCAATATACTGTTGGGTCCTTCTTATAGAGTTTTTTGCTCTGATTCCAAATCTGTCCTTAATTTTTCTCCTATACGCACAGTTTTTAAAAAACATGGCTTTGAAAAAAAACATATTTTTCAACTTTAAACAAATATTGTGATGTTATTATAAAAGATATTGAATTGTTCTTTACAGAAAAAGATTCTGTAGACTGTCCCGAATACAATGATATCCAATATTAATACATTATGATTGTTTAAACATGTTTAAACAATGATTAAAGACGGAGAGACGCCACTTTTGCAGCAATTTTTGAGGATATTTTTCAATTTATCTCAAAAAATTAGGGTCCAGCGGAAAATCGAACTATACCACGCGATAGAGCAGTTTTTGACAGTTTCTAAACTTTTTCAGTTTTTAGACCACATCGATGTTTTTTTCGAACCAGAAAGCAAAATATCTTCGCCCGACATGAGTTTCCGCCAGTGGCGTTCGGGACGGGATACGGCGCAGCGACGGGATACGGAGCGGCGAACGACCGTTCTGGTGGTGAACGCCACTGGTGACAACTCATGTCGTGGGAACCTTCTTCTCACGCTCGCATCAGTACAATGTCGCCAATTCGGACCCATACGAGATGGCACCTTGCCACCCCTTACAATCGCGTAGTAGTGGGCGGTAACGGTTTAATATCTTAACCCACTCAGAGTTGTGCTAATTCAATTATACAATTAAATTACATTGTATTTCAATTATATAGTAATTCAACTACGTCATCACTGAATTACATATTACATTAAAATACAGTTCTTCAAATTATAGTCCAGAACTTTGAAGAAGTGCGGATATATTTTTATGTTTTTCTTTCATATGCTTGTTTGCTGTCTATGCGGCGTAGTTTCTATTCCTCGTCCTCCTTCATAATACATACCGCTATTTTATAATTGTACTCAAATTGCAATTACGAATTACATTGTACTCTAATTGAATGAAGATATGAATTATAAATTTCAATATGACTGAATTACGATGTAATTCAATTATTTTGTATTAGGTCGGAAAGAAAGTCCTTACGGTTTTTGTTATTTTGATTTTAGTTAAAAACCGCAAGAACTTTCGATGTGGCCTAATAATTTTGATTCCTGAAGTAATTCAATTGTAAGTCTGCACAACTCTGAACCCATTGCTGTTCCGCTACCGCTTCGTACGGGGCAGTGTATTGGACTACTTGTGTTGGACATAAACAAATTGAAAATGTTTTTTCACTACGTGAAAGGTGTCTCATCTCAACTTGGCCACAAGTGTCTTCCAGGTGGAAGACAGATAAAAGAGTCGCTGCACACGGTGTTCGGGTTGACGGGAAACCCCAAAAATGAATAGTTGCAGCTTACAACTGACCGTGGAGGTCTGCAAGGTTTATAACACATAATTGCTATTGAGGCATAGGAAGATGTCAGAGTCTTCCTTCGTGGCTCCGACAATAAAGTAATAAAGAACTAAATGTATTTAAGAGAGGATTTCTCTAAAAAATTTGCAATATATTCCGGTACGTTGTCGAACTTTCGATGCCGTGGGTGTGGTCAAGTCGATAAAAACGACCTTGTTATTAGAAACATATTAGGACAGCAGCATCTACGGCTCGACAGGCACGAGCGCGACTCACTAGCTTGCCATGATGTGTGTTTACAGTTCGAGCTAAAAAACGCGCGCTTCTCAAAAAAACTCGACACGCATCAATCCAGTGGGCAACGACCTGCAAGCAATCTCATCGTCCTCCTCGGATTCTGACTTGGATCGTCGTAGAAAAAGGGAACTCGTCAAGATTATCGTTGTTCACTGGCAAGGGGGTAATGTGGCGGCTAACTTCCTACACTCGCCACAAGATGGACAGATAGTCAAAGACCTATCTCGCTACTACCTGATCCGTCATCAATCACTATATATACAGTCCTCAACCGACGGCCCACGACAATACTGGTACGGATATCCTCATGGATATCAGCACGCGGCGCATCATCAATCGCCCGGACCTCAGCAATATCTGGACCACACGGATGCCTTCCCCGGCTGGCCTCATCATCACGATCATCACTATTCGCATCTCCAATACCAACATCATCAAGCCTACCATCAACAGCAACAACAGTCCTCGCAGATTTCCGCAGCAACCGATTGGAGCGGTGACGAAGCTAACCCCGTGGTCGTCGCCGGAGAACCTGGTCCACCGATCACCGTCAGCGGAAGCAAGATCAGCAATCCCGGCACACCAATTACTCTGAATAGTCCTCAACCGCCTTCCGACTTAGGGGTGGTCCAGATATTGTTGAGGTCCGGGCGATTGTTGATGATGCACCGCGTGCGGATGCCATGAGGCTATCCGTACCCGTATTGTTATGGGCCATCTGGAGACGACGAGGCCGCGTGTTGCTGAGCCTGTTGCGCCTGGCTTTGTTGCCGAGCTTGTTGCGCGAGTTGCTGCGACGCGGAGAGTCGCAGTCGTCGGCACAGTTCAAAGGCCCGCGCGTGGTCTCGCTTTAACGTGCGTTTACACGCACCCTTACACGTGCTGTCCTTCTCTACGTTCGGCTCGGCCTTCGAAGCTCAAATAATTATTTAAATAAAAATAAATTTTTTAAAAATACCACGTTTTTAAAACGGACTAAAATGTATAAAATAATTTTTCCTAGCCCCATACAGATCCCTAAGCCCGTACAGATAGTCCTGAAAATTTGTGATTGTGAATTCTGAATAGCTATGAAAATACTTGTACGATTTAAAACGAAAAACGTGGGGCACAAGATAATACATATGTAGTAAGGAGTGTAGAGAGTAGCTGCCGTTGATAAAATTCGCACAACGGTTCATATCATTTGCAGTGCAATAAAATTGTTAGTGATTTAGGTGAACTATTCATGCATCAATTATCTATTGCATGCGACCCATGTTTTTCGTTTTAAATTTTACAAGTATTTTCATAGCTATTAAAAATTCACAATCACAAATTTTCAGGACTATCTGTACGGGCTTTAAACACTTGAAAATCGCCAATGAACATACGCTGTCTTCGAGACTGTTTAAGAACGCCAAGCGCGCCTTAAAATCTCTCGACTTTCGATGAAGTTCACTACTTCACGGGTGTACAAATAGAAAAAATAATATTGCAGCCTTATTCTTCAGACCTTTAACTACAACGAACAACAAAAATTTTATGCCATACGCAAAAATTTGGAAATCGAATTTTTTCCACTTTTTCGGGCCAAATACCCCACTGTGCGACGCAACCGAATCTCTCCGAGGCTGTACTACATATGTATCTCGTCGGTGTCCATGCCACAGAATTAGATAGTGGGTTCTGTTTCCTGCTAAAGATGATGTAGGTTCTGTTCCATGCTAACGATGATGTAGGAGTTGTTCCAGGCTAAACATGATGCGCAGACAAAAGTGGCACGGCCAATCCCCGGACGTGAGCAGTCTCATATACTCTCTGTTTGTATTACTTCGCGGATCGAAATTGCCTTTGCATTCAATTTTTGAACGTTCACTGCTTCGAATTGCCTCAAAAAATAGATTGTTGTAACTTAAAAAATAGACGTTTATTCCTTCAAATTGCCTTAAAAAATAGATTATTGTGTAATAGTTTTATAATAACAGCGTTAGAATAGAAAGATTAGAACGTCAGAGGCCGGCGGAATATGGATTTTGGACTTGACGAGAGGAGTGAGCTGCATTACAGAAAATAATCTCTTTATTATCGCACGTTAAGCTACACACGACTGCACACCATATGTACACAAAGATTATTATAACCGAGTGATATTAAAAATGTGATTCTCTTATAAAAAACGCTTGGTCATCAAGCTGATCTTTGCGGCACGTTACGTCATCGTTTCGAAATACATTTCGACACGCACGTGCGTGCTATTATGACAGAACGACACAAGCCACGCTTCCAGAAAGGTGATGATAATTAAAATATAAATTTGTATTCTTCCTCGAAGAATCTCGTGGACATTATTTTTACTTCAAGATTTCAAAGTGTATTTTGTTCATGCTTTCATAAATGATCTTGCCTGTTCTATTAAAAAGATGTCTTTAAGACGTCCCCTACTGGATGTCGTTTGATCGTCTGAGATAAGATGTCTTAAAGACATCTTTGTGCTATGTGGACACATGTAAACGATATGTTTTTTAGTTGTCTTTTTTGAAATGTGTGACGTATGACACTTTGCCTGCTATCCAGAGATATCTACGTATCTATGTATTATATATGTATAATGATTAGACTGCGGATCTTTACGGGTTTATGGCATCTGAAAATCTTCCAAAAATGCCAGAATATAAAATTCGACAGAATTCAGTACAATTTTTATTGATTTCAGATCTACAAAGGCTACTATGTACCACTGAACATAAGATTTCATTTGGTTACACTTTCTTCAAATTCGTCTAGAAAAATTGCCAATTGCGTGAACATCTGCAGTCTAATAATGATGGAAAAAGTGTGTCTCGCTATTCTACCTTTTACCGTAAAATAGGATTCTCGTTCGCTCGATAATATGTAAATCTAGCATACATATACGAGGTACTGTTACCTTCGGCGTGGTTGGTAACGAAAACACAAACACGCGAAGGATAAACGTATCGCTTGAGACCGTATCCATTAAAAATCTAAAGAAACCGCTCGAAAGAAATCAGCGATTCACAGTCCATAGAGCTCCGTTTATTCACATTGTCTGCGAACAGCTCCTGGTCGCGACTACGTAGTCTACATATAATAAAATAATCGGAAATTCGTTCGATGAAAAAACCTTCTGCTTACGACTGTTTATAAAAATGTACACGTATGCTACAGGTTTTATACAGTCTACGCCTATGAGCTGGAAATATGCAATGGGCTGCAGTTTCTATATACAGGGTGTCGGAATATTCAAGCTGAATCGTTAAAAAATTCCCGAATTATAATTGGACCGCGACTCTGCAACACCAGAATTGGAAAATTGAAGTACAGTAAATTTTCTATAGATGCGAAGAAAATATCCCCCCCCCCCCCAACTTAGTAATCTAATCTCGGCTCGGTACATCGGTGTGAACCACTACTAACGCGACGCGGAGAGTTGCAGTCGTCGGCACAGTTCAAACGCCCGCGCCCGTGCGTCATCACTATCACAATGTAACACCAATATTTAATCTTCTTTATTTTTCATTATTTTTTTATGGACCTTTCAGCAACGTATTCCTGGCATTTTTCTAATGCAAATTGATACCAAACACGATATAATTTCAACTGTATTTAGTGGTTTAATTGATGATGAGAGTTTCGAACGCAAGGAAGGACAGCGCATCACAGAAAGAAAGAGCGCGGACAGTTGCCGTGGTCTCTCTTTACACGCGCTGTCCTTCTCTACGTTCGGCTCGGCCTTTGAAGCTCAAAAAGTAGTAGCAAATGCGATAGATGCGAAGTAATTCCCCCGAGGCCTTCGCATCTATAGAAAATTTACTGTATAACGCGTCTCCACATTCTTCTGACGTGTTTCTCATGTTGTGTTTCACGCTGATATGTTTTACAAAATTCGCAGTCTAATTATAAAACAAGACTGCACCTAATAATTCCTAGGAATCCCTTCTTTCCGGTTCCAATGGCGCCCCTTAAAATTTTACAGGGACTGTGGCGAAGTAGAAAAACAATTCCGATAAAAACGATGGTTTAGGACAGGCATGTCAAACACGCGGCCCGTTGACAAGTAGTCTGCGGCCCGACCAAAAACTTTGAAACTGTTACTGACAATTTACAACTGGAATTAATCGAAATGCAGCGTGATTCCGCATTGAAACGAAAATATATGGATGTTGGGATTCCAAATTTCTACAATGTGTCGATCGATTTAGGCGTATTTCAGCTATGTGCGATCCACTATCTCCAACGTTACAAAACAATAAAACTGAGGAAAGGTCTGAATTTGCCATAGACATATAGAGATAGACTGCGCCGTCTTATGGGCGAGTTGAAGCCCACAATGGCGGCGCGCGGTACAAAGAGTGAGAGAGAGAGCATTAGCCGGGGTCCATAGCGCTCTCTTTCCAATTGATGTATTTATTGATGTTTTATTTTTGTTTTTTGCCGCCATTGTGGGCTTCAGCGCTTCGTACAGGCCGCGCAGTCTATCTCTATATGTCTATGGAATTTGCAGACCAGCGTGTGCATTCAATTACAAAAATAATTACAACTCAACAAATTCAACCGAATTTCGAAAATTTAGTTACTGACAACCGTTGCCAAGTTTCTTAGAAACAAAAAAAAATGTGAAATAGTTATATTTCAAATAAAGTAAACTTGAAAAGAACAACTTTTATACTTCATATGTATTTTTGTAATACATATTGTTGTGTTTGTACTATGTTATTTTGTATGTGTAACTGCAATGTTAATAAAAAAAATGTGTTTCTTCCTTATTTCGAGTCTGCTTCTTTTTATTGCAGCCCTCGAATTCATTTATAATACTTGATGAGGCCCTTGGTGATAAATGAGTTTGACATGCTTGGTTTAGGACAGTGATCGGCAAACTCGTTAGTCAAAAGAGCCAAATATCAGCAATATAACGATTTAGTTTTTAGAAGTCAGGTAAAAACTAGGTATACTGAATAGAACTGGATATTATATTTTATAATAATCTTATTTATTGATAAAAATGGTTCTTTCTTTGAAGTTACATATAACACACTGGACTGATTGAAAATCGTATTAAAATAAATAGTATTTATATGTAAATATATGTATATATTTATATACAGGGTGTGTCCGATAAGTTATGTCACCATATTTCAGGCATTTCCGGTAGTGCAATTAAAAAATGTTTTAGACAAAAGTTTCTCAGTACTTGGTGAGCTACACGTTCGCATATTCTTAAATCTGAAAAAATGCTTTTTACGTAAAAAAGTAAAGGTCACCTTGACTTTTTTAAATGGCACCATATGTTTTCGACATCATAGGATTGTTTCTGACGTCGAGACGAATTTAACAGTGTACTATACTATGACCTTAAAATGACCTCAAACTTGAAAATTTTGTGCAAACTTAATTTTAATAAAAAATTATTTCTTACAATATAAATCAAGTTACATCAGATGTTCGAACTGCGATCCACCTTCTATGATACAGAATTCCGCTCTTTGTATGTATGAGATTTTTGTATCATTTTTCTTTTTTAGTTTAGAAATCGTTGGATAGGAACGTATGGTCCAATTCATTGGCCACCGCGTTCTCCGGATCTGTCTCCGTTGGATTTTTATCGTTTGGGATATCTGCAATCGGGGTTGTATACGATACAGCAATCAATAATATTCAAGAACTTCGAAATCGCATAACAACTGCATGTAATAACATAAACCGAGACGCTCTAATTATGGCGATAACGAAAAGTCTAATAGACAGAGCGGATCTCTGTGTCGTAGAAGATGGACCGCAGTTCGAACATCTGATGCAACTTGATTTGTATTGTAAGAAATAATTTTTCATTAAAATTAGGTTTGCACAAAATTTCCGAGTTTGAGGTCATTTCAAGGTCATAGTATAGTACACTGTTAAATTCGTTTCGACGTCAGAAACAATCCTATGATGTCCAAAGCATGTGGTGCCATTTAAAAAAGTCAAGGTGACCTTTACTTCTTTACGTAAAAAGCATTTTTTCAGATTTAAGAATATGCGAACATGTAGCTGACCAAGTACCGAGAAACTTTTGTCTAAAACATTTTTTAGTTGCACTACTGGAAATGCCTAAAAAATTGTGACATAGCTTAACGGACACTCTGTATATAAATATATAAATTAAAATAAAATAAATTGCCGACCACTGGTTTACTAACCCACGCTCTCGTTCCGTCATCCTAATCGCGAAAAGAAAAGAAGGCGGCGCGGTTCTGAAAAGGAATAATGGAAAGTCAAAGAATCGATTGCGAAACATCTTTATTCGATCGAGAACATATAAACCTGGTAAATAAATCAGAGAAACAAAATACGGAGAGTAATCAAAAGAACGAAATAATAATCGGCAATGGCGTCGCCGGATAATAACAAGTTCGTTTTCTTAGTACGTATGTTAATGCGAGTCTCGTGGTGTTAGAGGATTGATGTGGCAGGGAGGGTTTGATGCGATACGAATATCAGCAAAGATAGAAGAACATTAAATATAAAATCGAAGCGGATAGAGACGCTACAACTATTCTAAGTATGAACAGGCCCAGATCTGGGGACCGGGCCCATCCGTATCACGGATTTAAGCTCTAGTTATTGCTTTGTAATACACGTGGCTTAAAGTGATAAACGAAATCCTAAACGAGTTTGATCTGCGCGCTCTCACAGTCCAACGTTTGCACCCGCGCGGCAATCGATAGCGGGTATATCGAGTCTGTGATCGCCAGGCAAAAAAAAAAAAGAACGGAAAGTAGAAGTCGCTTTTGTAAATATTTTCGAGAATGAACGCGCTTGAAAGTAACAATCTACCATCCGGAGACACTGTAAACTTTGAACCGCGATAAAAAGCGATTTGCCTCGCGTTCACAGAAGCGTCGTATGCGGACTGCGGATTCTTCTGCGAATTTTACGTTCCATAAATTAACACAAACGTTAACAGACTTCATGGCAGGTAAATTCGCCCGAAACTTCGTGACGTTTATTTTTTTTAAATAGGAAACATATAAAAATAAATAAAAAATCATCGATAAATAACTATTCACCTTGTTAAGTCGTCGATCTTTCACTACTGCGTCAATTTGACGCCGATGAGGGTTAACACTAAACCTGCCACCAGCAGATTTATTATTTAACAATTACTGAAATAGTAAAAATGATTTTATAAGAATTGATTGTATAAATATCTTTAGTAGAGCACGTATTATAATAGGAGCCGCACAAAGTCTAAATAAAATCCTTTTGAGGCTCGGTAGGTTCAGCGTTAAACAAAATTATACTTTTCTGTCGTCTCCACTTTTCCGTTATCAAAAGTACAGGGACACGATAGAATAATTCTTTTCCTCCGAGGAAATTCTAAGCAGATGAATCGACGCACAGGATCCGCAGTCCGACCGTCTCCTTTCGCAAAGGATGAGAGTAGCTCTATACAGGGTGTAAATAAAAATGTCCTATCGACACAGCCGAGTCTCGCGTGGAGAGACCGAAATCTTTTGTACGGATACAAAGTAGACCTAGGGTTCGAAAGATTGGTTTACACCCTGTGTATATGTACGTCCACGTACATAAGTCCACCCTCGCGCGTTCCTCCCTCGCGAGTTCATCACAGCCCGCAGTTCCCTGAACCAAACATCGAGGACCGATCAGTAGGGACTGAGATTCGAGAGATTCAACGAACGGTTAAATAAATTGTCCCGGAACGGTTCCCGTTTTAATTCGAGACGACCGGCATGTAGAACTTGTGCTTCGGGGTGTCCCTGGTGTGCTTGAACGGCGCCTGTTTGGCCTCGATTAGGGCAGCTGGACAGGGTCCCTTATGTTTCGGCGCGTACTCCCTTCGATACATGCTGGAACTAACGGTGGATCCATCCCCTAAGCTGATGTGAGACACGTTCGCCTGCCTCTGGACTCGTTCGACCTTCTGGCTGCTGAAGTTCCCATAGTTTTTAGCCTCGCTGTGCGAGTAGAACTTTCCGCCGACCGTCAGGTTGTCCTGTCTCACGATTCTCTGCGGTCGTTCGTACGTGGAAGAGGCCCAAGGGTTGCCGTCCTTGGTGCTTCTGTGAAGAGAGGTCAAACTCTTCCTGTCGCTGCTCTGGCTGGAGTTGCTGATGTACTGACCGCTCTCCGCCAGGTTGGAGATGCTCTTCTTCTGGTCCGCGGCTGTCGAAGAGATAGTATGAAGAGCTTCCGTAGAAGTGGCGACGCCACGACGGTGGAGGACCGAGTTGGTCACGTCTGCCGACGAAGAGGAAATCACGTTCTTTCGATGATGACTGGTCTTCGTGATGGCGGAATCCACCTGCGACCTGTCCACCGACTGGCCACTAATAGCCTGTCTGAATTCCGCGCTGTTGCTCTGGCTGGAGTTGTAGCGAGCCTGGCTGGAGACAGTGTGATGCTCGTAGAGCTGCTTCTGCCTGCTAGAGGACTGTCTGGACTCCAGGTGCTGGGTGTTTACATAGTCCCTCTTGCTAGACTCCTGGTGTCTCTCCACTTGTCGCTGGTTCTGCTCCACGGACCTGTCGTCCACGCGTCGCGAATGACTCGTGTTCTGAGATCTCTGTTGATGCTCGCTCAACTGACTGGACCTTCTGGAATCCGGATGAGGACTCGGTGAGTCCGGCGGCTGGATCATACGATGATGCTCATGCTGAACGCTTTGAGTGGACAGTCTCTCTCCCGAATGCATGGCTTTTCTGACAGTCGTGACCGATGTCCCGTTCTCTACAGTCCTGGACTCCGCGGAGACGGTTCTTCTACTGTCGGTCTCCATGCTGCTGATCTTCGCGGCCACCTCCTTGGCAGTGCGTTTCGTGAACGTGTTGTAGTTCCGCTGGTTGGTCGTGGACATGGTCGCGTGATCGTCGCCCAGAGTGATCGAAGACTCCATGTGGTGTCTGCGGCTGACGGTCTTTCCTGCCGGAGAGTCCTCTTTTCTAGTTGGAGTGAACGTGTCTCTGTTGGTGGTCTTCGTCTCCATCGCACCGGTGCTGATCTTCAGGTTGTCCTCGTGCCGCTTGATCTCGGCGCGTTCCCCACGAACCACGGTATACGTAGACCTCTGAGACGTACTATCCTGGAAATCACCGGTCATCCTCAGATTATCCTCCCGGCGGACCACTTCTACCTTCTCGACCCTCTTCGGGGTAAAATCGTCGCGAGCTCTTCCGACGAAGTCTCCCTCCGGCTTCAGGTTATCCGAATGACGGATGGGCGTGCGACGCTCGCCGGGACCAACCCTCTCAGGTGTCCTCCTTTCAAAGTCCCCTTCTGGCTTCAAGTTGTCCGGATGCCTGATCGGCGTCCTCCTCTCTCCAGGACCCAGAGGAGACTTCTGCGGACGCTCGAACTCTCCCTCAGGACGCAGGTTGTCAGGATGCTTCTTGACAGGCGTCCTCTCCCCAACAACGCGAACGTAATCGTCCTTGCGTCGGACGTCGATCATCTCTCCCTCGATCTTCAAGTTATCCTCCCTCTTCCGTATATCCACTCGTTCGACCTTGGTGATCTTCTTGTAGTCGTCCCTGGATCGACGCACGTCCATCTCTCCCTCCATCTTCAGATGGTCCTCGTGACGACGAACCTCAACCCTCTCGCCATTGACATACCTATAGTCGTCCTTCGACGAAGGACTAACCTCCATCTCACCTTCAGGTTTCAAATTATCTTGAGGCTTCTTCACAGGTGCTCGTTCGCCCCTCTTCGGCGTGAAATCGTCCTTGGGGGACATGTAGAAGTCGCCTTCGGGATGGAGATTATCCTCGTGACGAATGGGAGTACGTCTTTCGGCTGGGCCCACCTTCTGAGGCGTCCTCTTCGTGAATTCCCCTTCAGGATGTAAATTGTCCTTCGGCTTCTTGATCTCGCAGCGTTCTCCCCGAGTCACCCGGTAGTCGTCCCGTCTTCTGATGTCTATAAATTCACCCTCCATCCTGAGGTTATCCTCGCGACGAACCACGTCCACTCGCTCCATCTTCGTGGTGGTCTTGTAGTCGTCCCTTGATCTACGAACATCAATGTCACCTTCCATCTTCAGGTTATCCCTGTGAATGACGATCTCCGTCCTCTCGCCCTTCGTCGGCCTGTAGTCGTCCTTGGGCTTGCCTACGAAGTCGCCCTCTGGTTTCAGATTATCCTTAGGCTTCTTCTGGACTGGCCTGTCCGCTCTCTTTGGGGTGTAGTCGTCCTTGGGACGTCCCACGAAGTCTCCTTCGGGATGGAGGTTGTCCTCGTGACGAATAGGCGTTCTTCTTTCTGCAGGGCCAACAGGAGAGGTCTGAGGCCTCTCAAAGTCACCTTCCGGTCTCAAATTATCCTGTGGTTTGCGAACTTCAGGACGCTCTGCTCTCTTAGGGGTGAAGTCGTCTTTGGGACGTCCCTCGAACGGACCCTCGGGCCTCAGGTTATCCTCTGGACGTCTCACGTCAGCCCTGTCGCCCTTGATCGGCGCCTCTTCCTTCGGACGTCCTATGAAGTCTCCTTCAGGGTGTAAATTATCAGGATGCTTGATAGGACTCCTTCTCTCGGCAGGGCCTACAGGTTTCTTCTCCGGCCTGTCGAAGCTGCCCTCAGGCTTCAGATTATCCTTAGGCTTCTTCACATCAGCCCTATCTCCCCTCTTCGGTGCTTGCTCCTTCGGACGACCAATGAAGTCGCCTTCAGGTTTTAGGTTGTCGTCGTGTTTGATCGGTGATCTTCTCTCTGCAGGGCCAACCGGTTTCTTCACAGGTCTGTCGAACTCCCCTTCAGGCTTCAAGTTGTCCTCGGGCTTTTTGATTTCGGGTCTTTCAGCCTTCTTCGGCGAATAATCGTCCTTGGGACGACCCTCGAAAGGACCCTCTGGCCTCAAGTTGTCTCTGTGCTTGACTATGTCCATTCGTTCGCCCTTTACAACCTTGAAATCATCCCTCGTCCTCGTGTCTGTGAACTCGCCCTCTATCTTGAGGTTGTCCTGGTATCTGGTGATCTCGGCCCTTTCTCTGATCACGAAATCAGTATACTCATCTCGGGATCTATATGTCTCGATGTTGCCTTCCATTCGCAGATTATCGGTGCGCTTCACAATATCAACGCGGTCGCCACGAACAGGGACAAAGTCGTCCTTGGGACGACCTTCGAAAGGACCCTCGGGCTTCAAGTTGTCTTCAGGTCGTTTCACATCCGCTCGTTCTCCTCTTGTCGGTTTGTAATCATCTTTCGGCCTGCCAGCGAAGTCCCCTTCGGGTTTTAGATTATCGGGATGCTTGATAGGTGTCCTCTTCTCCGCTGGTTTTACAGGAGACTTCTCTGGCCGTTCAAAGTCACCTTCAGGACGAAGATTGTCCTTCGGCCTCTTCACGTCCGCGCGATCTCCGCGTTTAGGTGCCTCCTCCTTCGGCTTCCCAACAAAGTTACCTTCCGGTTTCAAATTGTCTGCATGCTTGATAGGCGTCCTTCTCTCAGCAGGGCCAATCTCCTTTGGCTCGGGTCTCTGGAAGTCCCCTTCTGGACGTAGGTTGTCCGGATGCTTGATGGGACTTCTTCTCTCCGCAGGACCAAATGGCTTCTTCTCAGGACGATCGAAAGTACCCTCTGGCTTCAGGTTATCCTCTGGACGTCTCACATCAGCCCTGTCACCTCTGGTTGGCGCTTCCACTCTCGGGCGACCGATGAACTCACCTTCAGGATACAGGTTGTCCTGAGGTTTCTTGACAGTAGGCCTCTCTGCAGGACGGAACTCTTCATGTCTAGGCCTCTCGAAATCTCCTTCAGGTTTTAGATTATCTGAATGCTTGATCGGAGTCCTCCTTTCAGCTGGACCAAATGGTTTCTTCTCTGGCATCTCTATCTCTCCCTCAGGATAGAGATTATCTTGAGGTTTCTTTACAATAGGCCTCTCTGCGGGTTTGAATTCTTCATGTCTAGGCCTCTCGAAATCTCCTTCAGGTTTTAGGTTATCAGAATGCTTGATCGGAGTCCTCCGTTCAGCTGGACCAAATGGTTTCTTCTCTGGCATCTCAATCTCTCCCTCAGGGTAGAGATTATCCTGAGGTTTCTTGACTATAGGCCTTTCTGCAGGTCTGAACTCTTCATGACTAGGTCTCTCAAAGTCTCCCTCAGGATAGAGATTATCCTGAGGTTTCTTGGTAATAGGCCTTTCTGCAGGCCTGAACTTTTCATGACTGGGCCTCTCGAAATCTCCTTCAGGTTTTAGGTTATCAGAATGCCTGATCGGAGTCCTCCGTTCAGCTGGTCCAAATGGTTTCTTTTCTGGCATCTCCATCTCTCCCTCAGGGTAGAGATTATCCTGAGGTTTCTTGACTATAGGCCTTTCTGCAGGTCTGAACTCTTCATGACTAGGTCTCTCAAAGTCTCCCTCAGGATAGAGATTGTCCTGAGGTTTCTTTACAATAGGCCTCTCTGCGGGTTTGAATTCTTCGTGTCTAGGCCTCTCGAAATCTCCTTCAGGTTTTAGATTATCAGAATGCTTGATCGGAGTCCTCCTTTCAGCTGGACCATATGGTTTCTTCTCTGGCATCTCCATCTCTCCCTCAGGATAGAGATTATCCTGAGGTTTCTTGACAACAGGCCTTTCTGCAGGCCTGAACTTTTCATGACTAGGCCTCTCGAAATCTCCTTCAGGTTTTAGGTTATCAGAATGCTTGATCGGAGTCCTCCGTTCAGCTGGACCAAATGGTTTCTTCTCTGGCATCTCAATCTCTCCCTCAGGGTAGAGATTATCCTGAGGTTTCTTGACTATAGGCCTTTCTGCAGGTCTGAACTCTTCATGACTAGGTCTCTCAAAGTCTCCCTCAGGATAGAGATTGTCCTGAGGTTTCTTTACAATAGGCCTCTCTGCGGGTTTGAATTCTTCGTGTCTAGGCCTCTCGAAATCTCCTTCAGGTTTTAGATTATCAGAATGCTTGATCGGAGTCCTCCTTTCAGCTGGACCATATGGTTTCTTCTCTGGCATCTCCATCTCTCCCTCAGGATAGAGATTATCCTGAGGTTTTTTGACAATAGGCCTTTCTGCAGGCCTGAACTTTTCATGACTGGGCCTCTCGAAATCTCCTTCAGGTTTCAGGTTATCAGAATGCTTGATCGGAGTCCTTCTTTCAGCTGGACCAAATGGTTTCTTCTGTGGCATCTCCATCTCTCCCTCAGGATAGAGATTGTCCTGAGGTTTCTTGACAATAGGTCTTTCTGCAGGTCTGAACTCTTCATGACTAGGTCTCTCAAAGTCTCCCTCAGGATAGAGATTGTCCTGAGGTTTCTTAACAGTAGGCCTCTCTGCGGGACGGAACTCTTCATGTTTAGGCCTCTCGAAATCTCCTTCGGGTTTTAGATTATCAGAATGCTTAATCGGAGTCCTCCTTTCAGCTGGACCAAATGGTTTCTTCTCTGGCATCTCTATCTCTCCCTCAGGATAGAGATTGTCCCGAGGTTTTTTAACAATAGGCCTTTCTGCAGGTCTGAATTCTTCATGTCTAGGCCTCTCGAAATCTCCTTCCGGTTTTAAATTATCAGAATGCTTAATCGGAGTCCTCCTTTCAGCTGGACCAAATGGTTTCTTCTCTGGCATCTCCATCTCTCCCTCAGGATAGAGATTATCCTGAGGTTTCTTGACAACAGGCCTTTCTGCAGGCCTGAACTTTTCATGACTGGGCCTCTCGAAATCTCCTTCAGGTTTTAGATTATCAGAATGCTTGATCGGAGTCCTCCTTTCAGCTGGACCAAATGGTTTCTTCTGTGGCATGTCCATCTCTCCCTCAGGATAGAGATTGTCTTGAGGTTTCTTGACAATAGGTCTTTCTGCAGGTCTGAATTCTTCATAACTAGGTCTCTCAAAGTCTCCCTCAGGATAGAGATTGTCCTGAGGTTTCTTAACAATAGGTCTTTCTGCAGGTCTGAATTCTTCATGTGTAGGCCTCTCGAAATCTCCTTCCGGTTTTAGATTATCAGAATGCTTGATCGGAGTCCTCCGCTCTGTTGGTCCAAACGATGCTTTCTCCGGTCTCTCGAATTCACCCTCAGGTTTCAAGTTATCCTCTGGTTTCTTGATTTGCGGCCTCTCTACCCTTTTTGGGCTGTAGTCGTCCTTTGGACGACCTTCGAAGGGACCCTCTGATTTCAGGTTGTCCGGGTGTCGTACAATGTCGACACGTTCTCCTCTAACAACCTTGAAGTCGTCCCTGGTCCTGACGTCCGTGAACTCGCCCTCCATTCGCAGGTTGTCCTCATACTTAGTCACTTCGGCCCTTTCACGAATGAGGAACTGAGTGAATTCGTCTCTGGTCCTGTAGGTCTCAATATCTCCTTCCATGCGAAGGTTGTCAGTTCGCCTAACTATCTCAACCCTTTCACCTCTAACAGGTTGATAGTCGTCCTTCGGGCGACCTTCGAAGGGTCCCTCGGGTCTCAGATTGTCTTCCGGTCTCTTCACCACCGCTCTGTCGCCCTTGGTGGGCGTGTAGTCGTCCTTGGGCTTACCAGTGAATTCACCTTCAGGTTTCAGATTATCCGGATGTTTGATAGGAGTCCTTCGTTCACCAGGCGCAATCTTCTCAGGACGCGGACGTTCAAAGTCACCTTCAGGCTTCAGATTATCCTGGGGCTTCTTTACTTCGGGCCTCTCAGCGGGTCGATATTTTTCGTGATCTGGTCTCTCGAAGTCTCCTTCGGGCTTTAGGTTATCCGGATGCCGGATCGGTGTTCGTTTCTCTCCAGGAGTGTACTCGTCCCTGGGGCGACCCTCGAATGGTCCTTCGGGTCTCAAGTTATCCTGAGGCTTCTTTACTTCCGGTCGCTCAGCTCGTTTAGGCGAGAAATCATCCTTCGGACGTCCTTCAAACGGTCCTTCTGGTCTCAGATTATCCTCAGGACGCTTAACATCCGCTCGTTCGCCTCTGGTCGGAGTGTAGTCATCCTTAGGACGTCCTTCGAACGGTCCCTCGGGCTTCAAGTTATCCTGCGGTCTCTTTACTTCCGGACGTTCTGCTCTCTTAGGAGAAAAGTCGTCCTTCGGACGTCCCTCGAAGGGTCCTTCCGGACGAAGGTTGTCATCGTGCTTGATGGGCGTTCTACGCTCCGCAGGAGTGAAGGTTGTGCGTTCTCTATCCGGGAAGTCTCCCTCGGGGAACAAATTATCCGGATGTCGCACGATTGGCGCCCTCTCACCAGGTCCGTAGCGAGTCAGCCTAGGTCTGTCGAACTCGCCCTCGGGATACAGGTTATCCGGATGCCGGATCGGTGTTCGTTTCTCTCCAGGAGTGTACTCGTCCCTGGGGCGACCTTCGAATGGTCCTTCAGGTCTCAAATTATCCACGGGCTTCTTTACTTCCGGTCGTTCAGCTCGTTTAGGCGAGAAATCATCCTTTGGACGTCCTTCAAACGGTCCTTCTGGTCTCAGATTATCCTCAGGACGCTTAACATCCGCTCGTTCGCCTCGTTTTGGCGTGAAATCATCCTTAGGACGTCCTTCGAAGGGTCCTTCGGGTCTCAAATTATCCTGTGGCCTCTTTACTTCCGGTCGTTCGGCTCGTTTTGGCGTGAAATCATCCTTGGGACGTCCTTCGAAAGGTCCTTCTGGTCTCAAATTATCCTGAGGCCGCTTTACTTCTGGTCGTTCAGCTCTCTTCGGCGAGAAATCGTCCTTCGGACGTCCTTCGAAAGGCCCCTCCGGTCTCAGGTTATCTTCCGGACGTTTCACATCCGCTCGTTCGCCTCTGGTCGAAGTATAGTCATCCTTAGGACGTCCTTCGAAGGGTCCTTCGGGTCTCAAATTATCCTGAGGTCTTTTCACGTCTGCTCTTTCTCCTCTCGTAGGTTTATAGTCATCCTTAGGACGTCCTTCGAAAGGACCCTCCGGTCTCAAGTTGTCTTTAGGCTTCTGTGGCTCCGGTCTTCTAGTCAGAGCTGGGACTACGTAGTCATCCTTCGTTTGAGGTACTCCTTCGAACGGTCCTTCCTGGCGCAGATTGTCATCCCGTCTGATCACCGCCGTGCTCCTATAATCCGTCTGATCGAAGGTTCGGTACTGTTCCTGCGAGGTCGTCGTGTTCTCAACCAGGTCGGTCGTACTGTAGAACCGGTCCTCCTCGTCCGAGCTGTACGTGAGCTGTCTTCGAGGCTGTCGTTCGATCGCGTCGTAACCGTGGAAATCCTCCTTGAGATGAGAGGCACCCTGCAGCAGATTTCGTACTCGATAACAGATCGGCCTTGCGATACCGGTAATTGGAGCTGGGGCTTGAGACGGTTCCGAAAATAACTGTTTCTAAACGCTATGAGAAAGCTCTAACTCAAACTATTCGAAACAACGTTATTCTTCATTAATTCTCTAGGCAATACTATCGCAAGAACCGATTCTATGACTCATATAAATTTTATAGAATTGTTTTTACAGAATTTTACAGAATTACCGTACCCGAAACTATACATATAATCAATCTATATAATATAATCTGTTTCAAGGACCGAAGTCGATATCAAAAGAACTTTCAAGCCTAGTTAGCAACAATTATTTGGAATATAGAGTATTACTAATTAAGAATAAAAATTCGGAATAAGTAAATGAACCTCTTGTAGGTGGTAACAAGCCCCTCTCGCTGTTTTCTCCAGGTATCTGCACTCACCGTGAATTCACCCTCTCCTACCGTGAGGTTGTCCGTCCTTCTGATGATCTCTGCTCGCTGCACGGTCCGGTGATCGATGTACTCCGACCTCGAGGTAGTCGTATCGATGAATTCACCTTCGACCTTCGTGTACGTGTTCCGACGAACCGGGGTTGGTCGTTCGCCGGGGGTCCCGGTGAACACCATCTCCGTCGTGGTCGTGCCTAAACGCAAGAATTCGGACGATGTTACTTTCGAACTGATACACGCTTATTGTGTCGACTAACAATTGTTCATTGTGAAAATAAAACGCTATAATAGGATGAGAAGGTCGCAATTGCGACCAACAGCAATTGAAGAAAGAATTATTTACACATTAGATTTACATTTTGATAAAGTTATTCGTTTTTCAAAGGTGTACGAATACTTTGTACTCCCACTGTATATTCTTATTCATTCCACTGGGTCGAACATAAAGCCAGCTTACTGTCAAAATCTCCTTCAGGCCTGAGATTGTCCTGTGGCCTCCTGACCGGCGCTCGATCTCCATATTTCGGTGCTTCTTCTCTGGGTCTGCCGATGAATTCGCCCTCGGGCTTCAAATTGTCCTGCGGCTTCTTCACAGGAGCCTTTTCACCCCTGGTCGCTATATAATCCGTGCGTCTTTCGCCGATGAAGTCGCCTTCCATTCGCAAATGATCCTCATGGTGGTAGACGGTCCGTCTGTCGACGTGTTTCTCGTCGAACTCCTCGCGATACGACGAAACAGCGTGTACGGGTTCTCTAGGGATTTCTAAATGATCCTGCGGCTGATTGTGGGGACAACGATGACGCCTGAAACAACAAAATAAAATGTGGATCAAATCTGTATCTTAGCTCCTAGCTTTTCAAAGTTTAAGAGATTAGATGAAAGCTGGATAACAGCACGATGAAAATTGAAAATCAACTCACAAGACACAATGCTGAATAATTTTAGCTTTGACAGGTTAAAGTTTACGATTCAAAGTCGAAAGGAGCTTCGCGATTATGCGAGGCTGTGACCAGCGATAATTGCATTACAAAAATAAAGTTCTATTAATAATACGACTATCTATTCTATTAAGACCAAGCTGGAGCAGTGAAACAATATTTCGGATTGCTCGAGATAAGAATTGGAAAGATAGGATTTTCCTTTGTGGTGATTTTGATAAAATTTTAATATAAACCGGAGCAGTGTTTTGTTTTCTCTTAAACTTTCAATTCGTCACTAAAGCTACAGCAGCTTTAAAATTTTAAGACCCTCCATATTAGAAAACTACCTTCGCGAAAGTTCCCGCCTTTCGCATTGATCTAATGTTATCCAAGTAATTAGAATTTGAGGATCCCGCGAAGTCCGAGTTTCTCGATTCAAAATTTACTTAAAAAATTTAAGACCCTTCATATTAGAAAACTACCCTCGCAAAAGTTCCCGTCTTTGGCATTGACCTAATGTTATCGAAGAAATTACAATTTGAGAATCCAGCGAAGTCCGAGTTTCTCGATTCAAAATTTTCTTAAAACGTTTAAGACCCTTCATATTAGAAAACTACCTTCGCGAAAGTTCCCATCTTTGGCATTGACCTAATGTTATCGAAGAAATTACAGTTTGAGGATCCAGCGATGTCCGAGTTTCTCGATTCAAAATTTGCTTCAAAATTTTAAGAACCTTCCTATTAGAAAACTACCCTCGCGAAAGTTCCCGTCTTTCGCATTGACCTAATGTTATCGAAGTAATTACAGTTTGAAGATAGAGCGAAGTCCGTGTTTCTCGATTCAGTAATTTCCATGAAACCTGGTAGATGCGTTCCTCCAGCAGCAGAGATAGTTCTAGCGTCAAACCGCCACAGGTTATCCTAACAGTTCGGTATTTACTATTTACCATGCCTGTGTACTCGCACAGATATTGGGGTTATTATAATTTGCGGTCTAGAGTCATCCTCCGGAATTTAATCAAAATCTGAGGTCGGTAGCTTACCACCGGTCCCTTACAGGCAGCAGGAGACTGCTAATTAGATGTCAGAGAGGCAATTGAACTATAGCTAGAGAATATTCATGATTGTCGGTCCCCGGTTGGATAACCGCCGTTAGTTCATTGATAAACTGGCGAGTATCGCGGGGCCGGGCCGCGTGTTTCTACGCCATTGCAGTCACGCACGTGATCATTGTCATGGCACGAGTCCCATGTTGTCCCATGTCCGTTATGTTCCGTGCAGGCCTCACGTTAAGGAAGCCTAATTGAAACACATTTGCTTGGACGGAACGCTCTTTTATATGGCATACCGAATGATTCCGCTGGTCACCGAACGACAACAAGAACACAAATCATTTTCTACTCTCCACTCGTTCCCTTTGGCCCCGCGATCGATCGACAACAACGGGAAAAAACAAGGATTATGGAGATGAGAGATGTCGTCTCTATTTACAGCCTGCACGGCTCGCGATAAATTACCAGATGCTGTCCCAGATTTCCGTCATTATTCTGTCGGTCATCTTCTGTTGGCGACGACTATCCGTTGCGAAGAGTATCATTTAGAATTGTCATGATTAGACGGCGGATCTTTATGCAAAATAAAAATTTTCCAGCTGAATTACAACAAACCGGAATGACATAGAAATTAATCTTTTCTCTTAATATGTTCAATAGATTGAAAATTATATAAAAGTATTTTTAAATTCGTCTAATGTTTTGAATGTTTTAAATTACACCTCTCATTTTTCTCATGAATACATAAAATCCGCCGTCCAGTCATGATTGAACTGCGGATTTTATGCATTTATGATAAAAAGTACGTAGATCAAATACAAAACAGTGAAAACATTTAAACCATATACAAAAAAATGAATGTCTACGTTGCTTCTGTATCTTGCATATAATTCAGACAATGAATTTGACTCTATCGGTCATCTTCTGTTCGCGACAACTATCTGTTGAGAAGAGTATCACTTCTAATTGTCATGATTAAGACTTATGAGCCAACGAAAATGTACATATTATTTCAAACCTTTTGTATTTAACATATTTCCAAGAATCCTCGTTTTAAGACTATAAATTAATATATTACCGAGCAATGAACGAACATTCAGAGAAAGTAATATTTTTGGAGAAACATTAACAAACTGATGAATGCAATGCAGTAAATGGGTACCCGGTTGGCTACACAAGGGTTATACGGATTTTCTGCATTTATTATAAAAGCGAGTAGATCAAATGCAAAACACTGAAAATATTTAAACGATTCAAAAAGAAATTAATGTCCACGTTGCTCCTATATCTTGCAATTCATTCAGACAATGTTTATCCATAAAAATCGGCAGTCTAGACATCACATATGTATTAAAGCGAAACGACTCGTTACCGAGACAATTGTAGCAATTACAAATTAATTAATGAGTCAACACGAGAGGAGAATGTCGCAAGCCCTTTATTTAGTCTCTCTCGCATTGCCACATTCCTCGGGATGCGTTTCCCATCGGATTTATTATCGAGCAAGAACGGAGGAGTGGTGGCAACGATTTCAGCGTTCGATCGATCGGCTTAATAACCAAATAAATCAAGAGTTAATCGTCGCCTGGCCGTGCTCGTATCGGCCAGTCACGATGTCAATTAATTCCGCGCGAGCGATTCGCCCGGTTCGAGCCTATTTTTTTCTCTCTGATTCCGCGTGCGCCGTCCGGCCTCGATAAGTCCAGTCGACTTTTGCACGCAAAAATCCGGCACGGTTCTAACGAGGCCGTTCGCACGGCCGCGTTAAACGCGATAACGTTGTTTTTAAACAGCGAGCGGATTCCATCGACACCGCCGAATAACGCTATTCAACAGGCCGCGATCCTGTAATTGGCAATTAACGAGCCGAGGAAAGCGTCGCAACTTCTCTCTCTCTCTCTCTCTTTGTCGCCGCGGCGACACTGTAATCTCCATGTCAATTACGCCGAGCGCGGCCTGCCAAAACGCCAAACCGCCAAAATGCACCTTTTTCGCTGTCATCCGACGCCTTTGACGACCGTGGAAGGCTGTCACGTCACGCGAAAAAATCGTCGAACGTCAAAAATTGCAAGACTACCACTCTAACAATCGTGTGCAATTTTAATGATTCGGGTGTAGATGCTCTGCTCCATCTTTACCACTTGGATGGCTCATAAACGTGAAAATTGAAAATCAACTCATAGGAAAATATGCGGATTTTAAGGGGATTCTTACTTAAAAAAAGGAATTTTTCAAAGTTTGGGAGTTTAACACGTTCCCACCGGCGGGAACATGTTAAGTGAAAATTGGAAGACTGCACTATCATGGCTCATACATACAGTGACTCCCACTAATATTCGGACACTCTTAAAAACACCATAACTTTTTTAATATTGGAATATACGACTTGAAGTTTTTGGAGAAGTTAGAACAATTGGTTTGCTACACAACGTGACAAAAATTAAAAAACAAAACTGCAAGTTGTCGGAATTGCAGGGAAAATATTAAAAGCTGTATTTTTCAACTTTTTTATGTGGGCTTATATGGAAAATTTAGAAAACACGTTTCGTAAATCTGTATCAATTAAACATATATTGAAAATTTCATCGAAATCGGTCGACGTTGTAATGAGCCACAAACGTTTAAAGATGGTAAAAATTGCAGTTTTTCACCATTTTCGGCCTCCAGCTGCAGTAATTCTAAAGATTCTTGCATCTTTCAATGCCTGTTGTCTGTTCCCGCATCAACCGATTTCTATGAAACTTTCACAGTGCATATAATTGACACAGATCTACAAAACGTATTTTTAAAAATTTCAATATAGGCCCGCATAAGAAAGTTGTAAAATGCAACTTGTAGTATTTTCTTTACAATCCCGACCAAATGCAATTTTCGAAAACCTTTCTTTTCACACCTTGCCGTAAATTAATTGCTCTAGCTTCCCAAGAAAGTTCGAATCGCATAGTCCAATATTTAAAAAGTTATGGTGTTTTTAAACGTGTGTATATATGATAAACTATGAAAATTGAAAATCAACTCATAGGAAATTAGTGGATTTTAAGGGTAAAAATAGCATTTTTCGAAGGTTCATAGTTTAAGTGAAACCGGGAGACCACACTACATGAAGAGTAACTTAGGATTCGAAATCAATACATCATATCACAAAATTGATAAACGCTGTCCATTATTCGAGCACTGTGATGCAACAGAAATTTCATAGCACCTTCCGAGCACGAAGATACTGAAAAGGAAACGTAGTAGTCCACGTTCAATGATCGAATTTAAGATAATGATTGCATCCAGTGCCATTCTCTGCGGAGCAATTCACCAATGACTCCGTTCGTGACTGTCGGAACTATTCTCCAAGGAACCGTGCAGTTTTCTCGGTGAACATTGCAAAGAAATGAATGGATCATCGGAAAGATTGATAATGGAGCTGTGTACACAGTTTTATAGCGACGTCGAACGCGGAATACGAAGAATATAATACTCCTGGCAGCGTTGAATGCTTCTACCGTGTCATCGAATCCATCATTCGCGTCTGACAAAGCTGCTGTGTTCGAAAGTACATTTCGTTATCGATCCAAGGAACCTTGTGCGACGAAATGCATTTAGTAAAAAGTAATAGAAAATCAATTGAGGGGTCGCCACAGCACTCGTTTTGTGAAATGTTAAAATTCAGTAAATATTTTAAAGCTAGGTCCACAATTGTTTTACGTAAGCTAATTAATAACCTGGTAATACGATATTTGATGTACTCATCTTTATCATAAATGTATAAAATCCGCAGTCTATCGCGATCCTCAGCACTCTCAGTTTTTCAGACATTGACGAAAAGATGAAAAGATTCGTTGATTAGACATGGAATGCACATTTCTGCAGAATTACAGATTCCGACATTAATTCGGTTCCCGCCCGTCGACGATCAAAGTGCTCGATCCGTTGTAATTGTTATCGAATTTCCAGGGTATCACGATGATCCTCGTTCAAACCGACTCTAGCGCAGGAAACCGCGAATCGATAATTACTCGGCGATCGCAATTCCGTGAAGTGTCATTCGCTGCGAAAATTAATCCGGCAACGGGGATATAAACAAGCTCCGATCGTCGACGAAGCGATGACGACAGGGAAGCGAAAGGTGCGAAACCGTGTCGCGATTTCTATATTTTATTTCACCTCTTTTCCTTCGTTTAATCCCGGTCGAATAGAATTACCGCGACAACCCGATATCCCCGATAAGCCGAAATAACAGAACGCGTCGGAGGCTCGTGCCCCCGAATAAAGCGTCGCGCGTGGTTCCCCATTGAAATTTCCCTTGCTTACGTGCCTCTCTTTTTCGCTTTTCCCGTCGAAACCAACCCCGCGCCCCTTGCGTTCGACTACGAGTGCATCGATACGCGAGCCATCCCTTGCGAAGTCGTCCTTTGACCGCTTTCCAATCCCCAAATGCTTCGGCCCGGTTTACGCGAGACCGAAAACGCCTTTGCCCGCTTTTCGTCGCTTCAAGACAGCCCTGTCCACTTCAATCCAAGTTCGACTGCGACGCCAATTAGAAACGTCGTAGAATGTTCAAAAATGAGATTTTTAATCATTCTGTTGTGGTGTCTAAAAATTAAATATTTTCTCATATACATATACAGTGGCCCACAAAAGGGTAATTATACAGAAAAGTACTGCCCACTCCGATTTTGATAAAATTTAAATATGTTATGCAGCAACACATTCTGAACAGCTTTTCCCTGTTCCAATATAGGGGGGTCGCTTTTAGTTTTCGAGATATTTGCAAAAACTATCGCGAATACTGTATTGAATTTTTCGTATTCCTGCACGCTCCGCTGCAACGTAAACCTGTTTCGGTGCGGCGTTTGTTTACATTTTCACTCTGTAGAGATGAGGTAGAAAACGGGAGGGTGGAAAGAGCCGGTCTGACACCACACACACCCACCCAGTGCTTAACACGCACCCAGTGTTTCTAAAAAGAAGGTTTCCGTTAAGAAATTTGCGCAAATTTTCAATATCATATTCGTAATCAGCACGTGAAAATACGTAAGAATCTAGAGTATAATTTAGAAACATTGGATGCGTGTGAAACACTGGGTGGGTGTGTGTGGTGTCAAGCTGCCCCTTTCCGCCCCCCTGTTTTCTCTCTTATCTCTACAGCGTCAAAATGTAAACAAACGTCGCACCGAAACAGACTTACGTTGCAGCGCAGCGTGCAGGAATACGAAAAATTCAATACAGTATTCGCGATAGTTTTTTGCAAATATCTCGAAAACTAAAAGCGATCCCCCTATATTGAAACAGGAAAAAGCTGTTCAGAATGTGTTGCTGCATAACATATTTAAATTTCATCAAAATCGGAGTGGGCAGTACTTTTCTGTATAATTACCCACAAAAGTGTACGTCCTTTAAAACAGAATAACCTTTTTATAATTGTACCAAACGACCTGATTTTTTATAATTAATTAGAAGCATTGGTGTACGAAATGATATGCAAAAGAGATTTTCCAAAAATTATAATTTACAAGGTTACATGCAAAAATAAAAAAGGCATGTTTTAAAACTTTTTTATTTGGGCCCCTAACGAAAATTTAAAATATGTTTTGTGGATCTATGTTAGTTATACACATGCTGAAAATTTAATCGAAATCGGTTATCGCAGGGAAAAACGACACGCATCGAAAGATGTACGATTCTGTGGATTTTAAGCAGAATCTGATCAAAAGTCGTATTTTCACAATTTTTAACCGCTTGTAGTTCGTGTGTATCTCGATCGATTTCGATGAAATCTTCAGTATCTGTATAACTAACATAGATCTACCAAACATATATTCTAAATTTTCATTGAGAGCCCAAATATAAAAGTTTAAATAAAATCCCTTCTTTACTTTTGCATGTGACCTTGCAAATTATAATCTTTGGAAAATCTTTTTGGCATATCATTTCGTAATCCAATGCTTCTAATTGATTATAAAAAATCAGGCTGTTTGGTGTAATTATAAAAAAGTTGTTAGTTTTTAAAAGGTGTACGAATACTTTGTACACCCACTGTATATGTATAATACAAATTAGAGAAACATGTAAAGAACTTAATAATGCTGGTGTATTAATCCCCGTCGTGCAATTAATGCAGACGATTTTCATTTCGCTCAGAAATTTACAATTCAATCATGACTCTTCTATCATTTAGTAAAAAGATTATTGCGATATTGTGGGGAGGTTCTCGAGCGATGAAGTTGGCTCGTCGATGAATGTGTAAAGTCGATAATAATAATAACGTTAGCCACGAGGGTAGCCGATATTGTAAAAGTCCGAACCCCTTTTCAAAGTAGTCGCGGCCCGCCGATCGGTTTGAAGTAGACTTGACCGGAACTACTCCGCAGACCGCAGGCATGCAACCAATTTTCCGCGATCTCTCGATCGCGCTCGTTCGATTTAGGTCAAGCGTTTCAATCTAGCGAGAACCGGGATTACATTCATCGGCGCAATTCACCGGCGGACGAGGCCGATCCTGTTTACGCTCGCGGAATACAAATGCACCGGGGCCCGCCATCAGAATGTACTTGAAAGGGCCGGAATCGAGAATCCGCGAAGTTCCATACTTGCCCCTTCCCCTCCTCAAAATAGTTATAAACCAACCGTGGAGTTTCATAAATATCTACATCGGAATTTCAATTAATCTTCCTTGCATCGTGGGTACATATTTAATCCTTTGCACTCGGAGAATAGTTCCATTCCCTATGATTTTTAAATTTTATGGACATGTGAAATTGGTATAATATCTCGTACAATACCTAAATGTATAGTAATTGATTAGATACCGACATATTTAATAGTGTAAACAATATTCTGAAGAATGGTACAGCATTTTCTTGCTGTAAAAAGGTTTGAAAAGTCAACGACAACCTTATAACCTCGATAATCACAAAATACAAAACTCTGCAGCAGGTTTACTGTTTAATATGCATGTTGATAATTCTTCGGAGTAGCAATGCAATCTCACTTTCCAGTTTAACAAGAAAATTCTCTGAACATTTTCCTTCTGATAAAAATTCCCTACGAACTTTCAGAAGGCGAGTACCGACTGAACCCCTGCCGGGAGTCTAATAAGAAGATAGGGACTTCTCGAAATCTAGATCGAGTCGGCTTTGTACGCTTTCGATCCCTTAGGTCGACGCCGGAGTACTCTAAAAGAGCTTCCATGAATGGGCTCTCTCGTTGCCGAAGAAGTAAACCAAACATTTCGACCACTCTACAGAGTTGCGCACCACTGGAACACATTTTCAGGAGTAGGTATAACTTTCCTATACGCTATTCAGAACGTATACTTTCGTCGAATCCTATCCGCCATATTCACGGCGAGATGCTGGAGCAGTTGGAATTGTAGGGGATGAAAGGATGCAGGCTGCGGGCCAAGCTTTACTTAATTTATTTTTATAAGGATTCACTTGCTAAAAATGTGACAGGACGCTCTTTGAGGGTCCTTTACAATTTCTGCTAAACGAGGAGACTGGAAAATTAAATATTTGCAAAACTGAAAGCTGGATTCGCGTCTACAATTTGCAAATAAAATGGCTAGGCTTTATTTAATTTAGTTTCATAAGGATTCACATTCTATAAATATGACTCTACGTTCTTCAAACTTCACAATTTTTCTAAATAAGGAGGCTGAAAAATTAAATGCTTGCGAACTGGAGGCTAGATACACGTCTACAATTTTCAAGTGTTCAATTATAGAATACTTTAGCGAGCAAATAAAATGGCCAAGTTTAACTTAACTTATTTTCATAATGATTCACTTGCTAAAAATGTGACAGGACGTTTTTAGAGGGTCCTTTACAATTTTCGCTGAACGAGGAGACTGGAAAATTAAATGTATGCAAACTGGAAGCTGGATACGCGTCTACAATTTGCAAATAAGATGGCCAGGCTTTACTACTTCATTTACTTTCAAAAGAATTCACTTTCTATAAATATGACTGTACGTTCTCAAAGCTTTACAATTTGTTCTGAATAAGGAGAATAAAAAATTAAATCTTTGCGAACTGGAAGCTAAATACGCGTCTACAATTTTCAATTAGGAGTCCAACAATATTGCTGTGCGTTTACAGAATACTTTAGCGAGCAAATAAAATGGCCAAGTTTAACTTAACTTATTTTCATAATGATTCACTTGCTAAAAATCTAACAGGACGTTCTTTGAGGGTCTTTTACAGTTTCTGCTGAACGAGGAGATTGGAAAATTAAATGTTTGCGAACTGGAAGCTGGATACGCGTCTACAATTTGCAAATAAGATGGCCCGGCTTTACTTAATTTACTTTCACAAGAATTCACTTTCTATAAATATGACTGTACGTTCTCAAAGCTTTACAATTTGTTCTGAATAAGGAGAATAAAAAATTAAATCTTTGCGAACTGGAAGCTAAATACGCGTCTACAATTTTCAATTGGAGGTCCAACAATATTGCAGTGCGTTTATAGAATACTTTAGCGAGCAAATAAAATGGCCAAGTTTCACTTAACTTATTTTCATAATGATTCACTTGCTAAAAATGTGACAGTACGTTCTTTGAGGGTCCTTTACAATTTCTGCTGAACGAGGAGACTGGAAAATTAAATGTTTGCAAAACTGGAACCCGGATACGCGTCTGCAACTTGCAATAAAATGGCTCAGAATTTTTATAAAACGGGAAATAAATTTCTATCGTGTAACGAGGTTCGATAATTGATTTTAGCCAGTGGAAGCACGTGTACGCTCTCGGGTGGTGGCTATCATTTTCGCGATGGAGACCAGTTTAACGTTGACCCAATTTGCAAATCCGCGTCCTCGCGATAAAAGTTGGTCCAAGGAACAACCACGACAAATCTCCAAAGAAGGACACATGGGACTGGTTCGCCGTCGCTGTGGACATCCTTGATTTTAGGCCGAACAATGAGCCTATCCTTCGTGGATCGTGACGAGACAGATGTTGTCACAGGCGGATCACCTTAAATTTAAATCACGATCGCCTTGCCTTGGGAAGACTCGGTTTGCCTCGACTCGACTCGATTCATAGCTCGGTTCGAATAAGGAAGATGACCGAACAGCCGATCGCGATTGGCTGGGAACAACCTCCCGTAAAAGGGCTTGTCTCGTGTCCCACTTTTCGCTCTTTTGCCGGCGTGCACGCGCGCCCGCTCCCTTCGTATGCGTACAGGACGTTTCAAAGTGGGCAATTATCCGTGGAGAGACCTCCAGTTGCGACCTTGCACGTGTACGTCATCGGCCAAAATCAAATAAATTATGTAGATACATTCGGTAATGTAGGAGATTTTTCAACATTTTTCAGCTTGAACGTGTACACCAGGCATGTCAAACACGCGGCCCGTCGACAAGTAGTTTGCGGTCCGACCATAAACTTTGAAACTGTTGATGACAATTTATAGGTTTTACACTCCAAATTCACCCTTTTGCAAGTCAATTTCACCCAACAAGAATGTTTAAAAATAATTATTTATTTATTTCGATTAAATTGTACCAACAAAAACATTCTGTAAACAGGAGCCAAGTTCTTATGGCCGTAAAAAGTTGTGAGATCAAACAGAATACGGCCAAGTTCGTTAGCTTAGAAAAATAAAAATAAAAATTAGTTAAAAAGAACGCTATTTAATTTTTAAAGAGTCACATGGAGGGCTAAATTATTCAAATTTGGCCGTTACTTTTTAAACCAATGGCCCTAAAACGTGTTAGGTAGCGGCCAAGTTTGAATAATTTAGCCCTCCATGTGACTCTTTAAAAATTAAATAGCGTTCTTTTTAACTAATTTTTATTTTTATTTTTCTAAGCTAACGAACTTGGCCGTATTCTGTTTGATCTCACAACTTTTTACGGCCATAAGAACTTGGCTCCTGTTTACAGAATGTTTTTGTTGGGATTTCATCAATTTTTGTTGAAATTTCATCAATTATCATGTAGGTATCAAAGATTAACACTCTGCCGGCGAATTAGAACCCAACTTTACCTAGATTTTTTTTGTTATAATTTTAGTGTCATTTTCTACCTTATTGTAATCTACCAGTTTGAGCTTTTTGCCACTACCTCGAATGGCGCTATACGAACGTTTGAAGAGAGCAGATGATTCTTTTCGGAATTTACACGGTTCCTTATGGGAAAAGCGGCATATTTCATTTTCTCCATACATAACCTATTTCGTTTTTTTTTAATACAACCCCTTTAAGGTGTAAAATTTTAAACTTTGATAATTATTCCTTTGAGTGTTTGTTATGGTGGACCTATGTACCAAATTTCAAGCTTGTAGGTCAATGGGAAGTACCCAAAAGGTTTTGATGATCTGTCAGTCAGTCAGTCAGTGACAAATTTAGCGATTTTTGAGGTCCTATATCTCGGAACCTACTAATGTTGGAAGATTAATGTTTTGTCAATATTGAGCCATGATAGCATTTAACAAGTGTACGAAATTACATCTCTCCTTCTGCCTCCAGTGTCGAGTTATAAGACTCTAAAAAACGTCTAAGTTGTTTCGTGTAAAAGGAGGTAGTGCTGGTGCACTACCGTGCACCTAGATTATTTAGACACACGTGAACGGTGTCAGTACTGCAAAAGAAGATTCAATACCCAATACGCTTCAATAAATATGTACTTCACTGCATATCTACACTATTCTACACACAGGTTTCGCACATTACAAAGTTAATGAATTAGTAGTTACTTTTAAATAAGTATTTGATGTATATCTTTGCAATAAATAAATTTGGATAAATGTGATCCGATTTTTTCTACAAAAACTTATTTAAAAATACTTTCTTTGTAAACGGTTGAAGCAGAAGGGTGAAATTGATTTACAGAAAGATGAAATCGACTTGCAGAAGATTTTGAAGAATCCACTGTAGAAGTTCTAACAAAATAGTATATTAACAGCCTTGATTGTTTTCAATCTCTGTACTGTTTCAAATTGCACCTACTCATTTTTGTCATAAATGCATAAAATCTAATTATGACCATAATAATTGTAAGTCTTTTTTAGACAGCGGGATTTTGAAGGATAATTTAGTAAAAATTATTGTTACAGGATTCTAGTGCGGGTGTCCCGGGAGAGACGCAGATCATTTTTGCATCCCGCAGGCAGTTTCTCGATCGAGTCAAGAAGCGCTTACACAAACAGGCGTCTTGTAAGTTACGGGTACGTGAAACCAACAGGTGACGTTCTTATCGAGGGACCGAAGGCGAGCTCTGTGAGGTCGTGTTTACAGAGTAATCAGCGGAGGCATGCATAAGATATCAAGGATTGTTTGTAAACCAGCGAATGGAATTACCGAGCTGACGAGTTCGATCAAGAGGTTTCTCTAAAAGGCAAAAAATAGGTCCGCGAAGATGCTATCGCGAGATCCGATCGATCAAGTTTCGTACCTCCGCCTGGAAGGGCGAGTTAACGCGTCAATTGCATATTTATATTGCAAAATGCTTGACCATGGGCCATAGACCTTCAACAATTATGAAATGAAAGAGTTTTTGAAAGCTTGCAGCGAGCTCGAACGACGAATTAATTCGTCAGCATTATTCAAAAGCAATCAATTCACTTTGGAATCGATTTATATCCATTGCAAGAAATTGCAACGCAATCACGCTCCAGTTGTGGATCGTCCTGTAGATTGGTCACGCTATAGTATCCGATGTCTGCGTAGGGGAATCTCGAAAAAAGCCTACGCATGCTTGGTCACGATGACGAAAGCTCGCTGCAACGTGACGACAGCCCGTAGAACGAAAACCGCGACGGGTGTGCACCGTTCGACCACTTGATTAATAATTCCAAGCACGTTCCCCGTGCAAATAACAACTTTTTTTCACCGACACGCGTCCCTATTAATAGACAAACTCCAAGAGCGGAATTTAATCGTGGGCGCCCGCGAGAAGTAGACGCCGCTAATGGATCGGCAATCTTTCCGCTTTTAGCCCTTTGCGAGCCTCACGTGCTCGCCTGGCCGACATTAAGGTTCTTTGGCGTCGTTCTTGTTCGAACATGTAATCAATGCAACACTTACTTTCGTGTTAAGAAACTTTCATACTGGGCTTACGTACGATTTATGGACTAGAACTGTGTAATTCACTCGCTCTTCCGGTGCGAGGGTTTAGGGACGAATTTAGGCTGAACAGACACGCTTTTCATTGATGAGCACGCGATTGTTCATTCTATTTAATAGGTTCATTCAAGTTTGGAAAATATTTAGTAACATGTAGAAAAGTTCGGAAATTCCAAAAATAAGTGGATTTTAAAGGGATACATGAGCCAGTTTTAGAATGTGTTCCTGTAGGAATTTTACATTGTTCGAGGGCTTGAATTATAGCTGAAAGATCGCACTTTACGATAGGCTGACTTAGGTTTACAGAGAAATACGAGGTCACATCACAAAAATTGTCAAAACCAGATCATTGGATTGAAGAAACTGACTCGATTTTAAGGGGATGATTCTAGTCGACTTTAGAATGTGTTCCCGTAGGAGTTTTTCAAGGTTCGAGGGCCGTAATTACAGCTGAAAGACCGTACTTTATCATAAGCTGACTTAGGTTTAAAGAGAAATACGAGATCACATCACAAAAATTGTCAAAACCAGATTGGTTCGAAGAAACTGACTCTATTTTAAGGGGGTGATTCGAGCCAATTTTAAAATGTGTTCGCGTAGGAATTTTTCAAGGTTCGAGGGATTAAATTATAACTGAAAGATTGCACTTTACGATAGGCTGACTTAGGTTTAAAGAGAAATACGTTGTCACATCACAAAAATTGTCAAAACCAGATTGGTCAAAACCATTGGAGTGAACAAACTGACAGGATTTTAAGGGGATGATTCTAGTCGATTTTAGAATGTGGTCCCGTAGGTTCGAGGGCCGTAATTACAACTGAAAGACCGTACTTTATCATAAGCTGACTTAGGTTTAAAGAGAAATGCGAGATCACATCACAAAAATTGTCAAAACCAGATTGGCTCGAAGAAACTGACTCGATTTTAAGGGGACGATTCGAGCCAATTTTAAAATGTGTTCGCGTAGGAATTTTTCAAGGTTCGGGGGATTAAATGATAGCTGAAAGATTGCAACTTTACGATAGGCTGACTTAGGTTTAAAGAGAAATACGAGATCACGTCACAAAAATTGTCAAAACCAGATCATTGGATCGAAGAAACTGACTCGATTTTAAGGGGATGATTCTAGTCAATGTTAGAATGTGTTCCAGTAGGAATTTTTCAAGGTTCGAGGACTTAAATTAAAGCTGGAAGATCATGCTTTGTGAAAGATCTGTTTAGCTATGTAGAAAATGGCGAGATAGCGTCGAAAATTGGGGAACAAGACGGAAGCGCGTCGGTTCGCTTCAAATTGATTTATCAATGTTTTCCCGGTACGGTGGAAACTTTTAAATAGAAAATTCACAAGAGACAGTAATTCGTTCCGAAAGATGAAGTGCTGTTTCGAGAAGGCTGGGGAACGCAGGAATTAATTTACCTCTCTCTCCGGTGGGATACGTTTCCGCGGTGCGCCGTGACGCGACCCACTTCCAAACACAGTTAACGAGATCGGAATACAAAACACGCCTTGTCGCGCGTCCGCGCCCGGTGCAAGATGCAAATTAACGTTCCCGTCCGAATTCGGGATCGAGCTCTGTTTTTCACAGCGCGGCATCGATACGGAATTCTATCTAATTATCGTCGTTACGTTTGCGGTGTGCTCCCTCCTCCGGCAGTAATAACGTTTGCTGTCGAGCACCATTGCCGGCGTCGGTCGACACCGTTCCATTCGTTTAACCGAGCACGATAAAAAAATAGTACCGGTCTGTTCAAACTTTAAAAAATCGGGTCTAGACGTCTTTTATTTTTTATGAAATTAAGTATTGAATTTAAATATTTGACAATTCAATTTAAACGATTTCATCGTTATCGCTCCGTAACGATAATCTTTTCAACATCCAGACAATTTTGTTCCTTTCAATCTTACACACATGTATAATAAATACACTGCCTATCTTAGTGCAAAATAAAAATCGTCTGCATCGATTGCAAGAAATGGAAACTAAATTGAATGTTATTTCTTCCCTTAATGATTTTAATAGAGGAGATATTATATATTGACATATCTTCAATTTTTTAAATTTTTCAACAATTTTGAAGTTCATCTTCTTCATTTTGCTATAAATGCATAAAGATCCGCAGTCTAACGATAATGCAATTTGTAATTGTACAAAGATTAAAAGAATTTAAGAACCTTTCATATATTATTTCCAACTTAGTAAGATTATTCAAGACAGAAAGAATTTTCTATACGGCTTCTGTTTCTTGCAATTAATGCAGACAATTTTTCTATTACATAAAGATTCAAAAACATTCCGACTTACCCGCAGGTGCATAACTCGCAGATGCACTGCTCCTTCAGAGGAATCTTGGAGAGGATGTCTGGCAGCTTACCAGGCTGAGCGTCATCCTCGTCGAGGGAGTCGGGCGTCTGGTCGCCTCTTTTCGGTTTTTCACCTGGCCGAGCCGGTTTTCCGAAGGTTTCCTCCGGTCGAGATGGTTTTCCAGGTGTCGATCGGTCCTCGGGCCGACTCGGCTTTCCCGCCGCTGGCCTACCCACGCTCGAGACATAATCGCGCGGCTTTTCCGGCGATTGTGGTCTGACGACGGGAGCTCTGCGAAAATTCAATGCGGCGTTCAATACGCTTAACGAGGTTTGCTTCCATTTTGCAGCCTCGTGACTTCGTTGGCAACGAGAGACGCAACGCATTAGGTAGCTCCGGCGCACGACACGCTGCGGAACCGAAATGCGCTATGCGTAAGCTAAATCGTGCGCAAAATGGAAATGTTTTTCATGCTTCGTGCATGCTGTTTTAATCTCATGGGACATCTTTAACGTTCATAAGTTTTTGGAAGCAGAAAGAAGTTTGTATTTATTGAATTGAAGAATTCTGCGATGGTTCTATGTAGACAGCGGATTGTATGCATTTGCGACAGAAATGAGAAAATGAGATTAAAAAGAATTTAAAAATACTGTTAATACAATACATCATTTTCAACTTATTAAACATGTCAAGAAAGAAAATAAATTTCTATTTCGCTCTAGTTTGTTACAATTTATGAAGAAAATTTTTATTTCGCACAAAGATCCGCTGTCTAATTAGACACGTAATTATATGTAAATCGACGACAACGTATCGACTCGTTTGTACAGTGCAAGGGGTTCAGCAAGGAAACTGTTTCGAGGATTCTCGATTTGTTCGAAGGAGAGTGTACCTTTTAGGACTGTCGTCCCGTTGAGGGGGTCGACTGGGTTTCCCAGCGGCTGGAATCGGCTTCGGTCGATCGTCTTCCCTGAGCCCAGGGATTCCACGTGGATAACCTGGCCCGTCCGGCGAAGTTTTCTGCGGAGAATCCGCCGGAGATCTGGGGACCGAGCTGGCGAACTTGTCGAACCGGGCGTCGTCAACGACATCCCGCGCTACCATACTAGTCACCTGCTCTGTGTCGATGAATTCGGTCGTTGATTTAGTGACATCTCTCTGGAAACAGAACAGCGACAGAGTTAGAACAACGTTTCCTACGCAAATCATATTTTCTATGATTAAATACATGTTATATTGTATACAATAAATACATATTAGTGTAAGAATACTGTTGTGAATGTTAAATACATGTTAATGTAAGAACAGTAATTCTTTCACTGTTCAGGGCTTCCGAATTGTAATCGGAAAAATTCTGGAACACACAGTGAACTCCATTTTTTAATATACAGTCGTTGGAACGTCACATGTTTGAAGCATTTATAGAAAACAATAGGAAAACATTTCCTTCGATTTACTACAATTATGTTTAGAAGATGAAATACAGGGTCATCCGTTTTTAAACGGCCAAACGTTAACCAGCTATAGAGGACCCCAAATGGAACAACTTTTACCCCTATCACTTTTTTTGTTTCGGCCTTGATTTCCAGATAATCGCAAAAAACCATCATTTTTTGAGTTTACATAAAATTAAATATCTCAGGACTCCGATGATGAATCTTGATGGTTTTTCCTTTGTTTAGTTTAAAATAAGTAGGTGCATCTTTTTTATTGAATAAACTTTTTTGTATGACCTTCGGATCATGATTTTTTTGGCGTAGGGCACACCGCCACTTTCCAACTTATTTCTTTCAGGCTCCACGGTGTGCCCCGCGCAAAAAAAAACATGATCCGTTGGTCATACAAAAAAGTTTATTTAATAAAAAAGATGCCCCTACTTATTTTAAACTAAACAAAGGAAAAACCATCAAGATTCATCATTGGAGTCCTGAGATATTTAATTTTATGTAAACTCAAAAAATGATGGTTTTTTGCAATTATCTGGAAATCAAGGCCGAAACAAAAAAAGTGATAGGGGTAAAAGTTGTTCCGTTTGGTGTCCTGTACAGCTGGTAAACGTTTGGCCGTTTAAAAACGGATGACCCTGTATATTTTCTCTTATACTGGATCATTTATGTTTACGACTAATTCTTTACTGTTCAAGGCTTCCAAAAAATCGGAAAATTCTGGAACACGCATCGAAGTCCCTATTTTAACATACAGTCGTTGGAACGTCAAATGTTTCAAGGGGCCATAACTGCTATAACCAAAAAGAAAACAAGTCACAGAATAACAAGTCTTTCATCGACTAAAATCGTATTGGTTACAAATAAGGATACAAATAAATAACCGAAAATTTTTCCTCTTGTTGGTAAATGTTATCGTTAAGAGAAATTCATTTCGATCACTTATAACAGTTATCAATGAGTTTCATTTATTTCGATCGCTCATAACAGTTATCAATGAGAGAAATTTATTTCGATCGCGCTCATTAACAGTTTTTCGATGAGATAAATTTATTTCGATCGCTCATAACAGTTTACAACTAGAGAAGTTCGTAATAGGTTTGTAATAGTTCGTAATAGGTTTGTAATAGTTATTATTAAATAGTACAACTTCCAAATGGTAGTCAATTAATTATTTCATAAATTTTTTATTCGTAAAATTAATTGCCACAATCAAAATTTAATGTGACAAACAAGCAGATTTTGTGCTGTTCTTATTGTCTGTTGATTCATCTTGTTGTACGAAAATGAGTAAATTACTCAATAATTAAATAAGCAAACAAAATGAATTTTCTCATGAATGATTATTATGAACAAGTGAAAACAAATTCTATCAACGATAACTGTTATGAGCGATAGAAATCAATTTCTCTCATCGATAACTGCTTTGAGCAATCGAAACAGTTTTTCTTCATCGATAACAGTTATCGAGTTACCCAATTTTTTGGACACTAATAACTGTTATTTGTAACCGAAAAGTCAAAAAATTGATATTTTTTAATCATTTTCTTCTTCGAATTTTTTTCTTTATAGTTTGTGTACATTATCTTAAATTACAATAATGATCAACTTTCTATCAATGATATTTATCGTAGAAAATTTTAGAATAACTGTTATTTTTGGTCCCTGGTTTTAAGCATTAATAGGAAGAAATTCTTTCTCAGCTTAGAAAATTTGTATTTCGCATAAAGACCCGTAGTCTACTGATGACTAGCGTTGTGCCAGGCACAATAGCGATGGCCGAGCGATTGAAATTATATTACGATTCTCGGGGTCGTGGATCTTCTCAGCAATCCCTTTACCCTCGGCCCTTTGCTCTAGTCAGAGTACGCCAGCAGCGTTAAGTAAATTTTCCCGGTAATGCTGTGTCGCACTTTGCCAATGAACTCGCTCCGCACCGTCGAGCCTCCACTGCAAAGACAATTACAGAGGATTCTGCTAATCGGAATGGTTATCACCTTGCTAATTACAGGTGCTTTCACGGCCGGTTCAAAGCACTGTTACTTGTCAAGTGGGTCGTAACGTTGCAGGGTAATGCGCGCGCCTGGTCCCCACTCTATTCTGAGCAAATGCCTATTCAATATGCCACTACCAAATGATCGGAAATTCTGAAAATAACTATACCGTGATTCAAAGCAAATGCTGCGTTGCTCTCTAAACCTGTTTGTATTTAATAGATTACTGAAAGCTTATCAAAAAAGTCTCATTCAACGAAAATATTCTGGATCAGATGAAACGTTCGAGTTTCATTGTAGATGGTTTGAGAAACGCTATAAATGTATTTACTTTCGAATCGTATTGGGAATAGCGTTGCTTCATTCACGGAGGGGGGGGGGGGGGGGTGAGTCTCTTCGTTCGTTAGCAGAAAACCGATTAATCCGCACGGATCTAGAAAATCGCACGGTTGTGTCCAGCGGATGAAAGGCACAGCGCGAAATAGCTTGCAATAACGAGCACCTTCGCTCCATGGCAGAGGTTCGCGCGATTCGAACCGTAGTTTCGCCGGGACACGCTGCAAAGCCAGCCTTTTGTCCGACTTCCGTCCGTCTCCGATGATTCCCGATTAAATCAATGCGTTCAGTCATCGTTCGGCCTGCGTCCACTGGACACAGCGATTTCACTTAAACTTTGGATTTAATGGTTGTCTCACTTTTGATCGATCAGAATTACCGAACAAGGAAGGACACATTTTTGTTGAGTGCAAAAGTTCGTGCCCGATTGCGAATTAAAGTACAACGAGGGAATCGGCCACGAGTTTTTCCACAAAAACCCACCAATCCAATTTATTTTAGAATTTTTTAAATTGCTTCTAGCCTTAATGCCGTACACGAAAAGTTGCCGAATGGAAAACTTCTAGATTAATTTCTTTTTAATTTTGACTTGGACCACTTTCATAATTGCGTGGCACATATGTAAGCAGAATGAGGATTAAATTATCGATTCATCGATTTCCCGCAAAATCCACTCACAATTTCAATGACCGAAAATAATGAAAAGCCCTCGACGATAACCGAATAAACACAGAGACGAGAGGGAAAGAGTGATTGCCGAGTGAATCTCGATGCGAAATGCTCGTGACGAGCTAACTCGTTTTCACCGGCAGGTTAACAGGTTAATGCGCTTGTGTATCAACGAGGAAATTAATTTTCGCGGGTGGAAAGGGTGAAAAAGCGGGCCAGGGAACCGCGGTAATCGAAGTCTAATAGGCTACTTCGGGTTTTGCCAGCGCCCGAGACCGGTTATTGGCTGGTTCGGTTCCTCCCTTGTTAATTATCGGGTGGCAGACGTGCAACGAACACGCCGTTTATCCTAGATTGAAAAATCAACGACAGCGCTTCAAGAGGGTAGGGCGTTTACCGATTTCGACCATGCTACTTGAAAATCTTTATTCGACTGACTTCATAGGGCCTTATTCTACAGGGTGTCCCAGAAAAAGAACGGCAAGATACTCGGGGTGATTGTAAGCACCCTTTCCCTTTGCCAATTCATGCCAGATAGCCTTGTTTTCGAGTCATTAACGAAAAACATGGACCAATCGGAACGGCTACAAGTTCCGCTGAGCGTGGTGCTGCCATTGGCCGAGTCGGAAGCCGTCCGCTGTAGCCGCGCTCCGATTGGTCCGTGTTTCTCGTTAATAACTCGGAAACAAAGCGTTCTGGCGCGAATTAGCAAAGGAAAACTACTTTTAGATCACTCGTGATTCGATCACGTTCATAATTCACAATTTTGTATTGATGTGGTAAATATAAAAAGATTAAACCGACTTTTCGAAAAAACGCACTAAAAAGTATGAAATAATTTCCATTTTATTTATGTGAATACACACGAACTGAAATACAATACAATCTTTTCGGAGGCGGCGAAAAAATTAAAAATTTTCCAAATGACAGATGTTGCTGATTATGATTTAATTGGAATATGATGGACTTGGAAATCAGTAGGTGGGAAGAGAAGATACATTAATATTGGAAAGCATGTAGAAGAATTGAACGATTTTCGAAAATTCCAGTGTCGAAAATTTTCAATTTTGCACCGCCTGCGAAAAAATTGTATTGTATTTATATAAGTTCGTGTGTATTCACATAAATTAAATGGAAATTATTTCATACTTTTTAGTGCGTTTTTTCGAAGTCGGTTTGATTTTTTTTTTATAAAATTTGCTTATTTCACACTTTTTAGAGGAACGAGCAAAACTTGTAGAACACCGTAGGATGGTTTTTCGGTCTTATTGGTTATTAGCAATAAAAACCGCAAAATTTGTTTTCAAGGGACCAATCGCGGAAGACATACCCTACAAAATGCAGAAGGTTTCGTCCTGATTGGTCCATCGATCTCGGAGTAATCGGTGAAATAATTCATTTTTCGCAAATAAAATCGTAAGGAATAAAAAAATACAAAATTTCTTTTCTCGGGACCACCCCGGGGACATACTCTACAAGATGCAAAAGATTTCGTTCCGATTGGTCCTCCATCTCGGCGTAATCGGTGAACATACATAGAAAAAAAAGCGAAAAAAGCACATACAGATCGAATTGAGTAACTTCCTCCTTTTTCAAAGTCGGTTAAAAATATACAGGTTATGTCTGTGTGTTATGCTCTCCGCCAATCAGAACCGATCACGAAAATCACGAATCATTGTTAGAGATCACCGTGATTAGGAGCGAACGTGATCGAATCACGAGTGATCTGAACGTAGCAGTTCACGAGATCCCTAATCACTACTTAGGACTACCTCAAGAACCACCCCTTTCTTTTCCAACACTAATTCTGGAACACCCTGTATTAGCAGCGATAAGGGTCTCGCGGCGACTACCGATCCGGCCCGCGCTTTGACGCCCGATCTGGCCAGCAGCGCTCACAGTGCTTAGCTAAACGGAATGCGGGGTAACGCGAGATCGGCGCAGATGGCGACTATGCACACGCTTCCACCCAGTGTGCACACGCCTGCACATAGTATCGCATAACCCGGAGCCACTTCTCTCCGAGGATTCTGTTTCGTCGTCGAAAGCCGTCAAACGCATCCTCGCGTGAACGAACCTGGTTTTAACCATGGGAGGTTGACCTGTCCACTGTTAATTCTCTGGCGGTCGGACAAGAGAGTATTCTGCTCCAAATAATACAAATCGTCATTGTCGAACGAGAAAGAACGTTTCTACATTCGTATTTTGTAAATTTGGTCGGACGAAACAGATGTACTGTCGACTCTCATGTCCAAACGCTATAAATGTACTTTTCTACATAAATAATAATTGTGCTTATTGATTCCAAGTCAAGATTCCGATGAAAAAAGAATATGATGAGCGAATCGAAATGTTTTCAGAGTTTAAAGCGAAGCTGTCGTCCACGAAGCTCGGATTAGTAGAGCGGTTCTCCCTCGTGTCTGCTCCGCCATCGCCGTCGACTTCCGTCATTTTCTGCAAATGAATTTCCAGGTCGAGGAAACGAGCTCCGCGGCGACGACGTTCTTTCTTCGCCCCTTTGTTTCCGGTCAGCGCCACCGTCGATCAGTATCAACGTGATATTTTTCACCAGTTCATCGAATCGGCGAACGCCGCTATTCAGTCAGGTTTAAAAAATGTTCTGATAGCATCCGTCGAAATTCCAATTTTCCGGCAGCCAGATAAATTATCAGCTGTTTAAATCCGATATGAAGATCAGCAAAGGTAGGAAATAGTGTGAAAGATAGGAGACCGCGGATCTTTATGCAAAATAAAAATATTCTGCGTTGATTGCGGCAAGCAGGAACAAAATAAAAATTCATTTCATCCCTTAACGGCTTTGTTACATTAAAAACAACATCAATAAAATCCTTAGTCTAGTAACGACTGTCACGAGGTAGTCAAAGGCATTCAATTTGCAAAGATTAAGCTTGTAACATTCGTTTGATGGCACTCGTCGCGGATAATCGAGACACTAATACGATTCATTGATATCGAGTCGACGCAAAGGGGTAGTCAGCGGGTATAATCAGTTCTAGGATAAGTTGGCAATGCCGGCTCGCCTTCGCAGGTGTTCTATCATTATTCAGAAGCGGAGAGGCTATGCATCCCGTATCGATTTCCGGGTTGCGCTCGCCGAAATTGCCCGTTGAATTATTTAAGCGTCTCGATCGGGCGAAATTCATGGAAATGGCCGCGTTTTTTTCGGCGACCTGTGCGTCTGGAGGGTACTCGAGGCCGAAAACTGTTGGAAATCAGGAAATGATTAAACACTCTTCCGATAGATAATCCAATACATACTCTTTGAATTTCAATCACGATAAACACAAAATATCGAATGATAATACCGTGTTAAAAATATTTGGAGAATGTGCTATAGGATAGCCAGGGCCGGCGCGAGGCAGGTTCAGCGCGTTCACCGGAACCCGGCCTCGCGTTTTAAAAGGCCCCCGCGGTCTACGAAAACTCATCAAACATTTTCCAGGACCCTCTGTATAGTAGACTGAATATTCGGGTGTGTGTGGAAAATGCACTCGCATAATCCACTAATCGATGACAACTTGCTGCACACTGACATGAGTGCAAGATTTTCTCTCCCGTCTTTGCATTGAAATATTTCGTTGCAGCGTGTTGCAGACGTTGACATGTCTGCAACCCGGGTGCAGAGGACATTAGGTGTTAAGAAAATTACCCAATTAGAAAACACCGATTTTGAATTTTAAGATGCAAGACATTCTTTTAGTAGCGATGATTCAGTTTGAAGGCGTGACAAAAATCATCAAAGTTCAGTGTAACTCCATAAAGTCCTTATATCCTGGGAACTATTTCAGATAAAAAAGTCCAAACGCTTTCAAAGAAATGTATATACTTTTTACGAGAAATGAAATTATATCAATAGTTTTTTGCGGAAGTCATATATTACAGATTTTGTACTTGCATTGAATTTTTTGCCCCTTGAAAGCGAATTATAGATGCGAAAAAATATGACTTGCATTTCTTTAATGTACCAATATTCTATAAGTATCTCAGTAAAATCGGTATCTTCAAGTTGGCGTTACAAATAATGTTAACTACTCCAGTAGCCGTGGCTTCAGCTGAACATAGTTTCTCGCGGTTGAAACTAATAAAAAGTTATCTTCGATCATCAATAAACCAAGACCGATTTACGATTTAGATAAGACCGATCTCTGGCTACTCTGTCAATAGAAAGCGAAGTAGCAAACTCAATCAATTTTGATAACGTAATCAAAGATTTTGCGGCGGAAAAAGCGAGAAAAATTATGTAATATTTATCTTACAAAAAATATATGTAACATCCGTTGTACTTATAACAAATAATTCTTTATTGTGAAATTTAAGCATAGGATTTGAATGTGCATTCTGGCCCCGTGCATTTTTTGAACCGGGCCCCGCAAAAGGTCACGCCAGCCCTAAGGATAGCAGAACTCGAAGAGTTGGAAAGAGAATTTGTTGTAGCTTGTAATGACTCTTGAAAGGCTACTCGCGAAAGCGTTAATTAGGCAAAGGGTCGGTATATTTTTAATCCTCGTGAAAATTCGAAGAGCATGCTCAACAAACAAACGAACAAACTGCGAATTTTCATGCAAAACAAAAATGCCCGAATCCGTGAGCTGAAACTGATGCAATATTTTTCAATTTTCTATATAGCTTTACCTATGAATTTGTAAAACAACCAATTTGGGGGAGGAGTCATTTAGCTCGCCCACCGACAATAACTACCAATGTAGAAGCAATGCTCGTTTCCGGGTCGGTTCGAACGTATGTCGCGAGCGATGCCGTTCGCGGAAAAACCGCAAAAATTGCCGTTCGCGATAATTGCTGTTCGGCAGAGCCCGGAAGACTGGGAATATTGAGCCCGCGGACATTGTTACCTGCGCAACAACGCAAAGGTTAATTACGGCGCCGTTTGTCGCGCGACAATCAGCCCCGCGCTTTGAAATAGTTGCACGCAGTTTTTGGTTCGTTAACGTCGATCATTATATTTCACGAGCACGCTCGGCCCTCGGCTTAGCGTTCTAATTCGATAAAGAGCCCGGTGGCGTTCGCTATAGCGCCGTCAAAGCGGACGTTCCCGCTGTCTTCCGTGTAAATAGTCGACAGGGGGACCGGTCATTCCACGCTCGATAGAGACGTTGACGCTCTATCGACTTTAGCCCTTTGGTGGCTCGTTCAACCGGGAGGTTTGCCCAATTGTTTACCAAATCACAGATATTCAACTCTCTTGTCGCTCGATCCAGCGAAAAATCGCGAATTTCTTTCTCGGCGCTGATCAGCGGAAATTTGTTTGTTGGACTTTGAACAATCGAACAATGCGTTTTAAGAATTCCTCCGGTTGTTTAACTGCTCTTTAGGAACAAATGTAGGAATTTTTTTCGGAGAGCGCAACAACCGCACACACTTAAATATTTTATATATCTTTCTATGCACCTTTGACATTGCAAAAATATTTTTAAAACCTGACACAAATGTTCTCTGAACATTCTATAAATTTTTTAACGTAATCGTTCTTCCGACGCAGGCTATAGACCGATATATGTATAGACCGATTATAGCTGTGTCCCTCCATTTCCCTCTAAAAGTTCGCATCAGGCTGTCGTTTTCTTATTATTTTTTAAGTTGAGTACATCGTTGAACAATCGTAGTTAGACAGCGCAGTCTATCGAGGGTGGAACGATTCGAGAGGCTCGAATTGCGCAGCCGAAATGCAAGGAGCACGAAGGTAACGCGATTATCTGCGTCCGCGTTGCACGCCGAGCGAGTGAGCGTGTGTCCGATGTTTGCACACGCTGTACACAATCGAAAAACGGCACTCTTTGCCTCGACTTTTAACCAGGACGAGCGCGTCACGCGAGAATCGACGTTCCATATACACTCGCGGGGACGACACCTCCCGTCTGAAATTCAACGCAGCTGCACGAGAACATTGCAAATTCTCTAGAACAGCGAGAGAGCCAAAGGATCCCCCAAGAAAATCGAGGTCCTTCAACCGATTCTTAGTCCCTTTTGCAATCAAATGGCAACTAAAGGACTAAAGGAAAGCAACTAAAGGAAACATATCCATGCTATAGATCAATGCAGCTTTCACAGCAAGAAATTTCGCAGATTTTGTGCAACAGTTCGTTCACTCCTCACTTGAGGGAACTCGCGTGTCGCAAATTTCGTTATTACGCGAACGCTTATATCAAAATGGAAATTCGAAAGTGACACCGAACGGCGACGATAAATAAAAATGTCCACGGAATTGGGAGCGTGGAGCGGAGCTAATTAAAGACGCACGGGGAATCCAATTCCGATCGTTTCGTTAATTGGACCGGGGAGAAAATAGAAGTCACAGGTGAGCCCGTTGAATTTCGCACCCAATAGTAAATACATACCTGTTGAATTCGGATCCCATTGAAATCACCGACACTGTTGTCACCGACAACATTCCATCGATTCGAAATTTGAGCGACAACGACTTTAACCGACAGCACTTTTCATCGTCAACAGCTTTCTAGCCGACGACAGTGTTAACCGGTAATTCTTCTTGTGACGATTCATACATGATTCATACATATATGTATATGTATGTGCATTAAAATTTTCATTATTTTTATTTGCATTAAATTGATTAATGTATGTATTCCTTTCTGCAGTATTTTGAAAATAATAGATTGCATGCTCGATTGCATTATTTTCTGATAAATCTATCCTACTGTAACAAACTGTAAAATCAATGAGACCGATGGCGGTATTAACAGATAATTTTTCTTGTGACGATTCATATATCTACTATGTACATTAAAATTTTCATTATTTTTATCTGCGTTAAATTGATTAATGTATGTATTACCTTTTCCATTAGTTTGAAAATAATAGATTGTATGCTCGATTGAATTGAATCTATCCTACTATAGCATACTGTAAAATCAATGAGACCGACTAGACTGTGTAGTATACTCCTACTGAGGAATATTATACGGCTAATGTTGTCGGTTGAAGTTATTGTCGATGGAGACTGTTGTCAATGAAACCTGTTGTTGGTCAAATCTGGGGTCCGGTCGGTGGAAACAGTGTTGGTGATTCCAATGGGACCCGTTCAACTCACCCCCTCCCCTCCCCGGCTAGAAGTGGAATTAATATCCGGGGCGGGGAGCGTCCGGTGGTAGAACGCACTTCGAGGTATTTCATCAATCACGAAAAGAATGTCCCCCTGCTAGCACCAATCAGGACCGACGTTGGAATGCGTCAAAATATTCCATTGGACCATCCGTAAAAAATCAAAATAAACTTCTCAGCACATCATCTGCTATCGACCTTTAATTCCTGTGATCACCTTCTCGATATTCCTATGTATCTAAAACTGTACATCTCATTCCTCAGGTTGCAAATATACAATTTGAATATGTGCCCATAATTATGAAAATTCATGTAATGTCATGTAATTGCATTTTTTTGCATGACCTTCGGATCATGGTTTTTTTGGCGTGGGGCACATCGTTACTTTCCAACTTATTTCTTTCAGGCTCCACGGTGTGCCCCACGCCAAAAAAATCATGATCCGAAGGTCATACAAAAAGTTTATTCAATAAAAAAGATGCACCTACTTATTTTAAACTAAACAAAGGAAAAACCATCAAGATTCATCATTGGAGTCCCGAGATATTTAATTTTATGTAAACTGAAAAAATGATGGTTTTTTGCAATTATCTGGAAATCAAGGCCGAAACAAAAAACGTGATAGGGGTAAAAGTTGTTCCATTTGGGGTCCTCTACAGCTGGTTAACGTTTGGCCGTTTAAAAACGGTTGACCCTGTATATAGCCGTCATACAGAATTTGAACCAGTAATGGAAAATCATGCAATCAGAATTAGTTAGGATTAGGTGCTGGTGGGGGGGGGGGGGTATGCGTCAGGCCGGCCCGACCACGCTTGACATATGTCAATGTGAAGGTCATCCGAGATGGCTCCCCTCAAAGCTACATTTACCGTTACAAATAAGGATTATAAGTAACCGAAAATTTTTTCTCTTATTGGTAAATGTTATCGTTGAGAGAAATTCATTTCGATCACTTATAACAATTATCGATGAAGGAAATTTGTAATAGTTATTACTAAATAGTACAACTTTCAAATGGTAGACAATCAATATTATTTCATAAATTTTTTACTTGTCAAATTCATTGCCACAATCAAAATTTAATGTGACAAACAAACAGATTTTGTGTTGTTCTTATGGTCTGTTGATTCGTCTTGTTGTACGAAACCTTCTCAATAAATTTCACAGGCTTGCTCCATCCGAAAAAGAGTACACAACTCAATAATTAAATAACCAACCGAAATGGATTTTCCCATCAATAATTATTATGAACAAGTGAAAAGAAATTCGATCATCGATAACTGTTATGAGCGATCTAAAGTCCTCGACAAAATAATAAGACACCTGGCATATTTTTAATTTTCTTATATTTAAAGGTAGGAAATGTACACTCCGTTGTGTATCCTGTATATTACATACTATTTCCAAAGTAAACATGTAAAATCTTAGGATTGTATCGCGTACCACAGCAAAATTAGAGAAAGATATGTGAACACGGACTGACATTGCTTCGACAAAAGTATAAGACACTAACAGAAATATGTTTGATTGAGCAAATAAAACTGCAAAATTACTACTTTGTGATACCTCCTTTGAATTGAATTACGTCTAGTAATCGTTTTCGGATAGTTTTATATAACTTTTTGATTCGTTTTTGTTCTAAACGTGTCCAATTGTGATTTATACTTTCTTTTAGTTCATTTACGTTATTATATTGTCTCCCATTCGCGTAGAATCGTCTTGACAAATCTCCCCACACATTTTCTATAATATTTAAATCGGGAGAACGAGCGGGCCATTCCAAAATATTAATATTTTTTGAAGAAAAGAATGTTTCACAAATTTTGCAGTATGGATTACTGCATTATCCTGTTGAAAAATATAGTGACAGCGCGTGATACGAGCTGCAGGCTTGTTCAATATATTTATTAGTATTCATCCGACCTGATAAAAAGTTTATTTCTGTTTTTCCATAGCAACCAATAGCGGCCCATATCATAACACTGCCACCATCCATTTGACGGCAACATAAATGGAGTTCTTCCTTTCTGCAATCATGAAAGTAGTAGGCCCAGCCGTCAGGGCCATCTAGATTGAATTTTTTCTCGACACTACTAATGACTTTTTTCCAGTTTTTCATTCAGTGGACTTGTACACAAGCGAACTTTAGTCGTGCTGCTTTGTGTTTCTCCATTAAGGCTGGCCGTTGTTTTAATTTCTTCCGTTTAATGTGTTTGCTTCCTTGTAAAATGCGATGTACATTTATTAAATTTTTTTTCACACCTGCTTCTTCGGCTATTTGTCTTGTTGTGTCCTTAAAATTCGACGCAACACGCAAAATTGCACGTTTATCACGTTCGGAAGTAACGCTATGTCTTCCACTTCCTTCCGTTTCTCTATAAGCACTTGGATTTTTTAACATATTATATATCGCGCACCTACTTCTGTTTAATAATTTCGCAATTTTATTAATACTGTACTCTTCCGTGCGCAACAGAACGAATCGATCGACCTCACTTTTATCTAACTGCTTTCCCCGACCTATTATTTATTTTTCATTCTGATAAATGTACTTATAATGTAAGAAAATCACATGATTGGAAAATAAGCCAAATGTCTTATACTTTTGTCGAAGCAATGTCAGTCCGAGTTCACATATCTTTCTCTAATTTTGCTATGGTATGCGATACAATCCTAAGATTTTGCGTTACTTTGGAAATAGTATATAATATTCAGGATATATATATATATATATGTATATATATATATATATCCACACATATATATATATATATATATATATATATATATATATATATATATAACGGAGTGTACACTTTCCACCTTTAAATATAAGAAATTTAAAAATATGCTAGGTGTCTTATTATTTTGTCGAGGACTGTAAATAAATTTCCCTCATCGATAACTGTTATGAGCGATAGAAATAAACTCTCATTGATAAATGTTATGAGTGATCGAAATGAACTTCTCTCATCGATAACTGCTGTGAGCAATCGAAACAGTTTTTCTTCATCGATAACAATAATCGAGAATCCAATTTTTTGGATACTAACTGTTATTTGTAACCAAAAAGTATAAAAATCGATATTTTTTAATCATTTTGTTGTTCGAATTTTTTTCTTTATATTTTGTGTATATTATCTTAAATTACAATAATGATCAACTTTTTATTAATGATTTTTAACGTAGATAATTTTAGAATAACTTATTTTTGGTCCCTGGAAATAACTGATAAACTCATTTTGTTTTAATTTTCACTTAGACCACTTTCATAATTATGGGCACATATGTACCTCACCATTATGTAACAATTTATCTACCGGGAGCCTATTAATAGGATTTTCGATAATTATGCTGTACTAAAAGGAAGCTTAATAATAATCATCTTGTACGTAATAATTCCAAACGGCAACGTTTGTGTAATTTCGCGAAATATTCGCCGCATTGTTGAACACAAGTTTGGAGAATGTCACGAATGTTTTCAGCTACATATGAGGTAATATTGGCGATTAGCAAATTACGCGACTGCGAAGCGCTCTGCACCGCAATGACGTCGATAGCGTCCGCGCGCGACAATTCGCGTTTCCACCGCGACAGCAAAGCGATCGAGAGATCGAAGGTATGCGATTTAGATCGAGCGAAACGATCGCGTGACGATACACACGGTGTACAAGAGCGAGTGAAACGACCGGTGACCGGTGTTTACGTCCGATCACGTTGGCTCTCATAAATTTTGCAATTATGACTGTTGTCGTTCGGCACTATCAACGCGAGCAAGGTTACAAGAAACGATGCGATTGCGGAGGTCGCTCTACAAACCCGGCAGTCGATAATTGGACTATCGCTCATTATGACACTGTTAGATCAACTTTAATCTGGCGAAATTGGTGCGTTCTCGGTGTTCGGCTCGCTTTGGTCATTTTTCGAGCGTGTTTACGCTCTAGTGTCGCGGTACTAAACTGTGGCTTGTTCGGAGGAGACTGTTGAACGATCTTACGTAACAATTAATTGCATAATCATCGCTCTTAATGTGCGAGGATCTTCGAAGTTAAGTTTTAATTACCAGTATATAGTACTTACAATCTCAGAACTTTAAAAGCACTTCAAGCATGAACAAAAGTGTCGACGACACTAGCAAATGTCTATTTTGTATTAAATTAGTTATTTTATTGAATAGAAATTTATTTATATTGGAGTCATATAAAATTCAGAGTAACTGCTTTATAAATTGATTGTTCTTCGAGCTGTTTGAGGAACAAAAATGTTGGAAAATTATTTAACCATAAGCTGCATCGGAGACCGTAATATTCACCTCGTGTGCCGTTCGAATTTCGAATACGAATAATAATGCGCGGCGAGGGAAAAGCTGGGAGCGTGTCGGCGACGATCGCGACGATATAATGGGTTAAGTAAAGCCAATCGGAGATCGTGCCGAGAAATCCGATTGGTCGAGCGCCGAACGAACTGCCAGAGAACGGTGACATCACTTCCAAACTTGGTCACTGTCGTATGCAGCGTTTCCTTGTATCGATTAATGTCTGGCCGATATTGTTCCAACAATCGCAATGTCTATACGGTCGTTTTAGCACGACTATAATTTCCAAGATAATGATTATCGTGGCTTGAAAAAACCTGAGTATACGCTTCGAATGTTGGTTAACAAACGTGCCGAGTTTCGAATTCTGACGTCGAGTGGTTTTCTTTTGAAGAATTTCCGAAATCCAGATCAGCCATTTAGCGACACGAAATGACAAAGCTGGCGAAGCAGGTGTCGCGACAATGCTACTCTAAAAGTCACGGAAGCGGAAAACCCGTCGCGTCGCGAGCGAACCGGGTCAAAGGTTGTCGCGCGTATTAAACGCAGGTTGATCGCGAGATTGGAGACGGTGCACGTGAGACTCGCTCGGTCTACAGTGTGTTCCTGAATTCGAAAATGCGGCGAGCAGCTGCAGAAAAATTTAACATAGCATTATCACAATGAAGATGAAATTTGTTTCTCGATCGAAATTTAAATATATGAATTTATAATTTCGGCGCCAGGTTCGATCGATTATAGAGAGACAGCAAATGTGCAATTATTTAAACATGTATCTCGAAATAATATTTTTATATATAAATATTATAATATTTTCGCCAAATTATAATTGTCTTGCATTATTTTCAGACGCAATAAATGTTCTGTGTGAAAATGATCCAAGAGATACATATTTAAATAATTGCACATTTGCTGTCTCTTTATAGTTGATCGAACCTGGCGCCCCGAAATCATAAATTCATATATATATTATCACAATGATTCGTAATCCCAAAAATCGTCCGCAAAATCAAAAGAATTTTATCAATGAACTGTGGTTACTCCTTCTACATATCTCTCGTATCCTAATCCAATTTAATTTGTCGACTATACCACGATAAGAATTAATTCATTAGGCTTGCTCAGAAGAATGGTGGCACAATGTACGATGTATTTAACCAAATCATACCTCTGAAACCGATCGAGTAAAGAAAAACGGACTTTGACCGAATCGAACGCCACGTAATTATTGTGCGAATATTTTCCTGTGACCTACGACAGTTCCGAAAAGATTGATCCACTTCGAGTTAAGAAACACACACTGTAGACCGCTCGGCTCGTAGCAGGGGTAGCTCGATGAGATCACTGCCGAACTTGGCAGCGCTCCGCGCAATTATTGTCGCTTTACGTACTCTCGATTGAAGTCGATTGCAGGTGATTGCTGTTGCGTGCACACGGCACACGACCAGTCTGAAGAACTCGATGATTGGCGTGAATCGCCACAGAAAAGAGACACTCGCGCCCATCTCGCGTCGCAACCCTTATTATCCCCGTACACAAGCCTTCTAATGACTATTCGCTCCGATCCGAAATCATCGGTGCTCACGAATCGCGTTTGTGTGTACGATACGCGCACGCGATCGAGCAAGGAAATCATTATACGACCGAAACATTGTAACAATCTTGGTAAACAGAGAGATATTTACCGTGCCATAGGAGAGCCAACAGGAAATCGCGTTGATCTAAACGAGTCTACGACCGTGACTTTATTTCATCACTAGACAATAAAGGCACGGAACAGGTAGTGGGGGAATCGATCAATGACTTTCTCCGCGAAAATACTTCAATTAACACGTGGACTGCCACATCTATCTATCTATGTATATGTATACCTGTATACAGGGTGTCCCAAAATTCGTGAAAATCCCGAAAGGGGGTGGTTCCTGAGACCATTTCAAGCGACATTTTCCTTTGCAAAAATGTTATCCGCGGCTTTGTTTAGGAGTTATTAACGAAAAACACGGACCAATCAGAGCGCGATCTAGACGCGAGTTGCCACAGTCGGCCAATAAACATTTGGCGCGCTGAGCCTCCACATGCTATTTTTTTATTAGTCCTTAGTGTCAATATGACGCTTTTGTAATGTCGGCTTTCGCACACAAACATTTCTGATATTTAAACCTTCCAGAATGTGCAACCCACTTTCTTACAAGACTGGAATCACAGTCCAAGTTAAATCGACTCACAATTTTCGGTGAGGAAGTTCCACTTTTTGATACCTCCCTTAATACTGCACGTTTTACAGTTGACGAAAATCGCGTAGGCCGTCCTAATCGCTTGATATTCCCGCAATTTTCATTACCAAGTTTCAAGAAAAATTTGTAACTACACTTTGGGATCTATTAATTATACTCGCAATTTGTCGTTGACTATTCCCACAGCTCTTCAAATCGATTATTCGTTGTTTTCCAACATCACTCAATTGCGTGCTACGCGGCATAGTGTACGGTATAGAATTGTTTCAAAGATCCTTAAGAAGATACTTTTAGAGACTTGCTGTAATATTACTATCACTAAGAAAATCTGACAAAACATCAGAAACTTTCTGAATGAGGTTTGAAGAGCTCAGGGAGGTGGATCGGTCATGGTCTGGGCTGCCTTTAAAAACAATTTTATAAGTAAAATAGCTTTTGTAAACGGTAGAATGAATGCTGCTAGTTATCAACAGATGTTACACGACTATTCATTGCCTTTTGTAACATTAACAGAAGACGATAAAACGATTTTCCAGCAAGATAATGCTCCCATTCAAACAGCATTCTCTACAAAAAAGTGGTTTCAAGAGTTCGGGATCGAGCTATTACCATGGCCAGCACTGAGCCCTGATTTGAACCCCATCGAAAACCTATGGGGTATCCTTGCGAGGAAAGTTTATGATCAGGAGAAGCCACCAATAGAAAGTATAAGTCGATCTTAAAAAAAGAATAAAATCTGCTTGGGCAGATATTCCAAATGACATCTTAAATAAGCTATTTAGTAGTGTTCCTGACCGGCTCTTACATGTAATAAAAACTAAAGGGAAATGTACTAAATACTAAATGAAAGATATTAAAATTAATAATGAGTCTATACTTGTTCACAGCTTAAACCACAATTTTCAGAACAAATGCTATTTTTTCCAGATTTCTGAGGAACAAAACGATTATTTTTTGTTTGCTCGCTTTTGTTTTGTATTAGAATATAAAAATGCATATACGGTTTCGTCAATTTTTGTTTCAGTACTATGGAAAACATAAAAATATGGTTGAGTTTATAATTGTTCACAGCACTGTATATCGAGATGCTTAGACCCTGCTCTTTTATTATAGAAAAAGCACGAACAACGTTTCAAAATTTTATGTTTACTGTCTTTATTTGTAAAAATGTTGCTGTGTCTGAATACTATTAAAATATGTACTTTTTTGTTAATATAACGGTATTGCCTAAAGCTGGTGTGAAGATTCGCGACATTAATAGGATTTTATTATATTTGGTTTCAAATAATGACAATCAACAACAAAAATTGGTACAATTATAGAGAAAATATATAGTCTGCAATCTAAAATAGTGGCATACCTCCAGAAATAAGCCAGCCGTTGATTTTTCAACGGTTATTATGCTAGTTGATAATTGTTCGTCTGTCTACAAAAATTAATTTTGTTCACAATCGAGTACGAACGATCTCTCAATGCAAAAATGAATATGTTTCAACATATACGTTTCAAAGTAGGAAGAGGTTGTTACGTTAGCATCCCCAGGGTTGCAGGGAAAATGACACGTCAGAACCGCGGGCACCGCGTTCTCGGGATAATTGGATCGCGGACGGGATTTATCGGCGTTCAGAACGTGTTTCGCAATCGCAAAGACGGCCCGTGACGCGAAGTTATAATTAGTCGAATACGAAGCACCGACTCGACAGTTTTTTCCGTTTTGTAACGCGTCGGGGGCCGTCTTACATTAGTAGGTCGTCTGAGAGAAACTCCGGCGACGCGGAGAGAAAACAAACGGCTTGCAGTTCGAAACTTGAAGGGAAACTGCAAATATTGGGTTTGGCGTGGACGAGAACGGCATTCGGTTACGCTTTTCTGGGATACCACTGCCATTTCTGATATTCGGACCTTTATGCGAAATAGAAGATTTCAGAAAATCAACTAGAAAGTTCTTTCGTAAATAATTTTAACAAACCAGATGCAATATAACCACTAGACAGAGGATCTTTATGTAAAAGAAAAATTTTCTTCCTGGATTGCAACAAACTGGAATGAAATAGTAATTTATTTTCTATCTTAATATGTTTAATAGATTAAAAATAACATAACAGTATGTTTAAATTCTTCTAATGTTTCTACTGTTTTAAATTACACCTACTCATTTTTGTCATAAATGCATCAAATCCGCTGTCTAATAATCACGTTCTTAAATTCCTCTAACGTCCTTGAATTTTTCTTGCAACTAACAGGTCCAAAATGACGTAAACACAGAGGCAACATCGAGCAATTTTTTGTCTCCTTAACTCTTCCCGTGCATTCACCGTTCCGTATTCCACCCACTCGCTTTCGTCATAAATGCATAAATTGCATAAAACCCGCGGCCCATTCACAAGGATTTTCAGAAGGGATTAAGCGACCTATGAAAACAGGAATTTGCATAAAGTTGCACGCGTTGCAGTCTTGCAAATCAGCATCATATTCGCGAATTTACCGGTACGGATCGTTGCATTTGGTTTTCGTCGGAATTACATCTCGGTGAGCACAGCGAGAGAATCGGTTCCCTTGAACTTTTAGTTCGAGACGTCAATCGCACGTGAACGGATCGAACGCGGTCCGGGTATTGCGCGTCCGGACCTGTGGGAACGGATGCAGAATGGATATCCCTGCACCGGAACACGCATCTTGTTCTTCATATTTTCTCGTTCGACCTGGATCTCGGTTACGTCAGCAGTACTTTTAATGCGGATAACGCCGCGAGAACCTACGACCTTCGCCTGGTTTGGAAGTGAAAGTACCGACCGAGCCTCTTCCGCGAGGTGTGCGAGGTGTTCAACTCTCGACTTCGTGTTTACCTTGTTTCCTGTGGAACGCCGACACCGAGCACTGGTAACTCGATTGTATCAATCGCCACAGTCTGGTGATCGTTTATTGAGAAACCGGCGAGACCTTGCTCAAAGATGCCGACGAGCCCACGATCGAACTTCAATGAACCACATAACACTCCTCTGGAACTGCGCTGTGTTCCAAAGGAAATCTCGGAAGTATCTCGGAACTATTGACATTGAAATTCGTTTTCTTTTTATCTGAATCTCGAGCAGACTCTTCGCTTCCGGAAATTTCAGTCTCGAAATTTCAAAAATACACAACAGAAATTGAAGAGCTGCGTTTTCCAGAATTCTCGAAAACGAAGCCTCGAATCCCAAAAGTTGTTATACACATGCTCAACTGAACTTGTCCCCTAAGTGAATTACCAACACCGTGAATATCAAGCAGAGAATCGCGACTTAAATGGTCAGAGGAGCCTCTCGCCTCGATGTTTGTCTCGATAAGAGAACAGGCGAGCATTCAACGAGCAAGAGAGACTCTTCCGAGGCACAACGCGACTCACTGTACATTCCTTCTCCATCAAATAAGTAGATTCAATAATGACTCGTCGTTACTCACCACGTCTTTACGCACGTCCGTCGTGAATTCGCTGATGACGCGTTCCTCGAGCACGTCGCGGACGTCCTGCACCGAGGTGAAGCTGGACGACTGATCGATCACGTACGAAGATTGCTGGATCACTTCGACGTCCGTCGTGTCCTTGACGTCCCTGACATCCTTCACATCATGCTTGACGACGGACACATGGGTGGTATCATCCTTTTCCGGTTTATCATCCTTCGGTTTATCTTTCGGTTTATCCTGCGGTTTATCTTTCGGTTCGTCTCTCACTGAATCTTTCGGCGATTTTCCTAGATCGACAGGTTTCTTGTCTCGATCAGAAGGCTTCTTCTTCTGATCCTGCGGCTTTTCGTACACGAATGAGCCATCCCAGGTGGAGGCGCCAGGTTTCGTCGGTCTGGGTGTCCTGTCCGCCTTCTCTGGACTCTTAGGACGCTTTTCAGGCGATTTTCTCCCATCCTCGGGCTGTTTTCGAGTCGGTAATCCAGGAGTCCCTTCTCGAGGTTTTTTCTCAGGTTCTTTAGGAGCTCTTCTGTCCTCCACATCGAGTACAAGCGTCGAAGAAACCTTGGTCGTGTCCACAACCTCAGAATCAGACACAAGAGTCCTCTCGAGAGTAGTAGAAGTGAGAAACTCGGACGTTTGGACGTCCTTCAAGGTGTCGGACAGGGTGATCGACTTCTCGGTCAGATAAGTAGCTTGCTTATCGTCTGGAGCCTGTTTATCACCTGGCCGAGCCTTTTGCGGGGTAGAGGTGGCAATGGGTAACTTCTTATCAGCTTTCTCCGGCGACTCGAGTACGAAAGACCCGTCCCAAGTGGATGCACCAGGTTTCGTAGGTCTTGCCGACCTGTCGCTCTTCTCGGGACTCTTGGGACGCTTCTCCGGCGTCTTGACGTCTTCGGGTTTGCCTCTGCTCGGCTCTAGAGGCTTCTTGTCAGGCATCTTGGGTGGCTCTTCGATGGTTACAGTCTTCCGCGTGGTCGTTGGCACACCGTTGCGAACGATGACAGTTTCCACGGAGCTGGTAGAGAAGTCCAGATTGCTGGAATCCGAATAACTCTCCCGCAGAGTCGACTGCTCCATCGAGACCGAATTGCTCACGATCTCCGAGGTGCTGGACACCTGGGTATCGCGGATGTCCAAGGTGGAATCGCTGATGTGTTTCCTGGGTGTCTTCGGAGTCTCTTCCACCACCGGTTTGATCACAGACTCCCTGCTAGGAGGTCTCTTAGGCTCCGTATGCTTCTCCAGGACGAACGTCCCGTCCCAAGAGGAGGATCCAGGCTTGCTGACTCTGGTGTCTTTAGGCTTCCCCTTCTCAGGGCTTCCTGGCCTGCTGTGCGTATCCTGGCGCGCAGGGTGCACATCGTAGACGACCTCCACGGAGGACAGACTCGAGTCTTTGACGTCCTTGCTGTCTGAGAAACTCTGCTGACTGGACGAGTGTTCAACCACGTACGATGCGCTCGAGATCTCGGCCTCGTTGATAGTGTGATCTTCCGTGACATCCCGAATGATCACGGAGTCGGTCGGTCGACGAATATCCGTCTTTCGGCGACGCTCAGGAGCATGAGGCTTCTCGTAGACGAAGCTGCCGTCCCAGGTGGACTGGCCAGGTCTATAACTCCTGCTCGTCGAGTCCGGTCTCATCACCTTCTCCGGACTCCCTGGTCTTCTTGGAGAACCACCGTCCCCAGAATCCTCTTCAACTATAGTCGCGGACACCGAAGTAACCTTCTCCACGTTATTCGTCTTCTCGTCGCTGGAGTACTCGACCACATAAGACGTCGAAATCGACTCCGACGTGCTAGATACAACCTCTTCTGTCACGTCCTGCACGTCCACGGAGTCTGACCTCTTGTCGCTCTTCCTGACAACCGTCTTATCCGATTTTCTAGTACTGTCTTGAGGTTTCTCCTGAATAAACTGACCGTTCCAAGCAGAGTCCCCTGGTCGAATCACTCTGCTGCTCGGCGAGGATTTATCTCTCGACGCATCCTCTTTGCTAACCGTTTTCCCATCTACATAAAACTCCTCGGTAAAGTCTCTACGCTCCTCAGAGATGAACTTGGAAGAGTCAGTGGCTCCCTGGACCACGTGAACGATGTTCGAAGAATTCTTCTCGTAGGACCCATCGGTACTCCTCTCTCTGAAGTCTGACCTCTGCGTGGACTCTATCACATTGTCTCCTCCAGGGTGCTGGAACACGCTGGCATCCGAAACGTTCCTCTTTCTGGGTTCCAGGGGCTTTTCTGTGACAAAAGTCCCATCCCAGGAAGAGTCTCCCGGCCTGGTGTACTTGGTCGAACCTTTCTGTCGAGTGTCCGTGGCCATCTGCGTCTGTTCGATGGAGGAGTCCGCGATTTTTCTCTTTTCCTGGCTGGTTAGACGGTCCGAAGATGTTCTGGCCTCGTCGAGAATGATCTTCGAGTCCCGGACCACCGTGGAGGACACGCGCTGATCGAGCACCACTTGCTCGGAGACTTGAACGCTGGATTCGCTGGTCGTCTGCGCGGCGGCTTTTGAAACCAGCCGATCTACTTTCGCCTTGTCGAGGCTGTCCCGCTTACCCGGGGGCGTCGCGACGTTTCTCCCGACGCCCCTGTCCCTCGTTGGCGACGGACTTTCCCTGACGAACGTGCCGTCCCACGCCGATTGGCCCGGTTTGTTGCAGCGGCTGGCGATCTCTTTCGCGGGACTCTTCGAGCTTTCACCCGCGGATGCATCGATCTTCTTCGATTTAATATCACCCTTAACTTTAGCCAGATCCACTCCCGATGTTTCTGTTTCAACGTTGCGGCTCTGGGAGCCAGTCACCGTACCATTATCGTTCAATGTTTCGCCTGATTCGCGAATCCTCGTCGTGCTCGAAACCGTCTGTCCATCCTCGGTCTTCTCTACGTGAAATTCTTCACTCGCCGATCTGCTTTCGTAGGACTTTATCGATGATTGCACCTGTGGCTTACGATCTCCCTTAACCGCGCCATTCACAGCGCCATTGGACACTGTCGTTTTCGAAAGATGATCGCGATAGTCCTCCACGGACGACGTCTCCACCACAGTGGTCGAGGACATCGACTTCTGCACGCTTTCCGCTCGAGACTCGCTGCGACTTTGCGACTCGGACAATCTGCTGGTCTGCCCGGAAGCTAGGTCCGAGCAGATCGCTATCTCCTTCGTGTTTCTCGGACTGTCAACCTTCCCCTGTCTCAACGTCTGCGTCTGTTCAGCGGCGATAAAATCCTGAGAACTTTTTCCTGATTTGTAAGTGCTCTTGCTCTGGCCGAACGTCTGCGGCGGGCTCTCGATCACCTTGATCACGTTGCCCTTCGAGTCCATGATGACCTCCCTACTAGCGCTGGTCACCTCTGTCATACTGCTCGTCGACTCGCTCTCGACGATCTGCCTCGCTTCCTCGACGACGCTCGTCGAGGATACCACCTCGACGGTTTCCACCATGGTGTCCGTCGAGCTCGATGTTGTGGCTACCTCCTTGCCAGCCTTGCTCCTCGTCTTCGAGCCGGTCTTCTTGTGTAAGGTCATGTCGACGTTGATCGCGACGCGTTCACAAGCTCACCGCGAAATCTCATGCGAAATCAACACCCCGCGACGGAACCGATTCGACACAAGCGATAAGAAACGAACGTGTACAAACTGAACCGACGAACGAAGGAAAATCACGAGAATGTTTACCGGTCTCACACGACGCGCGGCGATCTCCCGGGCCAGACTGAGGCTACACCGTGACCGGCCCCGTTTGCAAACTCGTTCCCCTTCGTCCCTGAAGAGAGCTCGGCTCGCAGCGACTCTGCGTACCTGTGATTCGTTTCTTGTCCCGTCTTCTGCGTGTTGCTCCGTCTCTTTCTCCACGGTCTCGTCCTTAGCAGTGTCTCTCAGTTGATCTTGGTTGCGTAGTTACTCGGTGTAGAAATGATCGTGCGGAGTTCTCTCGTTTGCAGAAGGATGATAGACGCGTTACCGCACACTGTCGTCGTTGTCGTTGAAGCTTCGTCGAACCGATGCTCTCGGTCCGGTACCGTGAGTCGATGTGGCATCGGCGATCGCTCGCTGGCCCTAGTGACCACACCACCGTGCTACGTTCTTCCTCTCCGTCACTACCATTGCCAACACACAGCGTATACGCGAACAGCACACCGCTCTACGCTCTTTTGCCTGGAGAACGCCGATCCTAACCGGCCTCTCCTCTCTCCCTCTACTTCTCTCTTTCGCTCTGTGTCTCTATCTCGCTCTCTCCTTCTATGTTTCGCTGTGTTGTCTCGCGTGTCGCGCGGCAGCTCGGCGTGGGATGTTACACACCGCGTGCCCGCGGCCCCCTTGTCGTCGTTCCCCCCCTTGGAGCGCGCATACGATCCACCCCGGGGTCTTATTGTGCACCAACGTGGGCAGACACAGATCTTCAGGACTTCAGATCACAGATCTTTACCCGAAATAGTAGGAAAATTTCGTTTCCCCACTTTCGCCAGCGTCATAGCTAATTATACTCGTCGAGACATCGATATTTTAATTCGTTCGAAGTCGTCGCTTTCGAATTATGCTTATCGGTACAAAACAAGAACAGCAGACGTTGCTTCATTGATAAGGCTTAAGTGGAATCTACATGTATCTCGCGTGTTATTAGGAAAACGCCTAAGTGCTTAAATACTTAGCGGCGATCCTGTATCGGTCGTTATCGTGCTCCGAAAATATTTGGTCGCCGATGACCGCGCTACTACATTGTTTGTAAACATTCCGACGGGATATTGTGGCAACATCTTCGTCGAGCGGAACGAACGATTTGAGGGAAACGAGAAAAATTATGCGGAATCCGAAAAATCTGAACTGAATCAAAATTAATTATTAATCGTACCACTTGTGAACCGAAAGTATTCGACGAACTGGTCGACGAAAAGACACAGCAAGAAACAGAGCTTTACTTTCGTGTTAAATTGTCCCGAACGTGCAAGAACGTGTAATCGCGGGATACTCCACTTACGAAGTACCAGCTAATTACGAGAGGAAACTCACATATTCTCCAAGCACCGTGTTACACAGTTCAAACAACGGCGCGCATAATATTAAGTCGACTTTCTCCGAGATGCGAGATCGTAATCGACCGCCGTACAACAAGAGGTAAACTGTGAACCCTGGGATCGAAGCATCTCTCGATTTTTCAGCGAGAAGATCAAAAACCTTGGAAGATTGATCATTCTTGATCTTTTAAGGACTTCCTCGGAATTGTTCGTGGTACTGCCGGTGATCCATCTCGGAGGCGACCTCGATCCGTCGATCCACCGATCCCCGACGACCATTTATTTGGCACGAGTCGGTGCACGCAACTCGCTGCACACTAGCTGCATCGGGAGGGTACACACGGCGTGTCAACAGTATTGTATAACCATAACCGAGTTTCGCGATGCTCGTGAAACATATCTATCACGCGCTCCTATCTCTCGCCTATCTCGCAACGCGTTTTCGTGGTCTCGCGCTCGAGTTCTTCAGGGCTCTTATTCATTCAACGGTGCACTGCAAAGCAGAGCAGAGTAGAGCGGTGCAGAGTGCAAGAAAGTGCAGCAGCGCTGGCTAATTACCGATGCTCGTTCTCTCCGCGATGCAACTGCAGCCGCTCGGCCCGCGGTAATTGCTCGAGACGATGCGAGAGAGACGAGACCACACCGGTGATCGTGGATTCATTCACGACGTTGCGTAATAAAACGATCCCAGACACACATTACGACCTCTCGAGCTGCAGCGCTCAGTGCCCCTGCACCTGCACCACCTCGAATTTATGACAATCTCACTCGTTTAACCCCTCTGTTCACGCACGACACCTTTCTGCGTTACAATACCGTCTGACGTGCACGAGGAACCCTCATCGAGACCTCGAATGACTATCCAAATGTCATTTCTACATTTTCTTCAGTCTTTCCGTGATTCATTCGTTATCTTGGCTCTTATCGTAACTATGTCTTAACGCATTGCTTCTAATTAAATCACACGGAAGCAAACATTATTAGATCATCTGGAAACTCTGACGAATCCTGTTGCCAGACTGCGAATCACTATGAAAAATAAACGATCTTTTGTAGCTATTTTATAGAACAAAAATGAGGAACAATTAAATTGGCGTTCATTCAAACTGCGATAGAAAGTCGAGCAAAAATTGTACCGCGAATTTTTAAACTTCATTGCACAGAGGGAGCTTTTCTCTGTATAGCCATTTTACAATGTACGCGAAACAAAAATTTCTTTCAACTTCGCAAACTCGAATTCGAAAAACATGTTAAAATAAAACCCGACTGCGGCTCTCCGTTTTATAATATCTCTGGAAAAAAGACCTATTCGTCCTTTAAAAGGAGCCGAAGTATGACCTCGTACGATTTCTTTTTTCACGAAGTTACAACAATTCAACGATCGACAAAGAAGACGACTTCGCCGAGCCGATCAGTCGCAAGGGTTCGCGGAACACGTTCCATCCGCCATTAGGCCGCATTAGCCGCGACTCCGATCACGCTTATGCTCTTCATTCAGAGAAGCATTCGCTCAGGCCTGGTTTATGGCATGCGACAGGCGCCGAAACGACGCCGCGTCTCTTCCGCGGTGAACGGTGCTCGTAAACACGCGGCTCTCTCTATTTTTACGCGGCTTGTTCCGCTCGTAAAGACGCGTACACACTCTCCGTGTTTCTCTTTTGAGCTGGTCGACAGAACTCTCTTACGTGTTTCCACGCTCGTTTCTCTCTCTCTCTCTCTCTCTCTCTCTCTCTCTCTCTCTCCCGGTTTTCGTCGTGATTACGTCGGCAACGAGCCCACGTACCACGCGTTACCGACGACGTCGAATGCAATTTCCGCCCCCGCACGCCTCCTCTGCGGTTCGGCGCTGAGACGCGAGGACTACATTCTCCCTCCCTTACTCGCTCACTCTCTCCTCTGCTGCTTCCTTAAACAGGAGAGAGCGGAGATCATTCTATATTCGGCGGCGATCAAAACTTTCCTCGCACCTGTTCGAATCAAAATTCGGAGCGAGTTCGCCGATCATCGGTGACCGCCAACGTGTTAATATGATCTAGAAGCTTAATCTAGAGCTTGATCTAGAAACTCATTTCATTCTCTTCATGTGTAAGTGTTCTCAGTGAGGAGCAAAATTACACCTGTGAAATTACCTAATACTGGTAAAATGTTTAACAGGAGTAGACGAACCAAGTAGGAGCCAGGATGTTAGAAAAGTCCGAATACTGCAAATTTCGCCTCGAAAACGTAAAAATAGGACATTTGAGGGTGATTGCGACCTAGATTGATATTTTATCTACTGCTTTTGACTACTCAAAAATCCCATCTTTGCATTATCGAGAAATGAGAAGGCGTATCCCGCACCCTTGCAATCCTGGGAACGAGTCTACCCCCTCAATCTCAACCTCATTTCACGAACTGAATCTGTCCCTCGGTGTAAAATTGACACAGTGGTAAAAGATCGAAGAAATAACAAGGTAAACAATTATTTTTCAAATTGATGAGTTAACATTTACATCTTCGGTTTTCCGGTTATGTGTTTCGCATTAAAAAAATAAAAGACACGAAGTTTTGGGAAAATTACAGTATTGACACGAGGGACGGATGAACGTTAAATCGCTTCAGATTAGCGCCAGACAACCTTGACGAGAATCTAATAATCCCAAACCGCGTATTTCGCGGAGAACTGTCCCGCAACGAAAAAGCGTTTCCGTGACAAGGTGTTCGCCGTCTTTCGTGAAAACAGATCTCGCGGTCGCGTTGGAATACAAAATGAACGAGCTTGGAGGAGCTGGAGAGGCGAGAATCGAGGGGAGTACACCTTCACGGAACCGGTCCCAGTGATGTCGCGATGTAAACCGAGCGATGACGTACACCTTAGAGGCTGTGACCAGCTGCGTCGTCTTCTCGTGGTATCCGAGCAACGAGCGAGGCAATGATCATTACTTTTTTACACACGCGCCGTTGGTCGTCGTTGGATTTCATTGAAATCTCCGCTGACGAGATTTTGGATCTCGTTGATACCCTTGTTGATGAACGGAATCCGTCAAAATCGACATTTAACTCTTCCGTTCAGTTAACCCTCGTCGTCTCTTGTGTCAATCTCGTACGTTTCTCATTACTTCAACCAATTCCATTAGGTTCGAAGAAGTAGCACTGCTCGAGTTCTTCTCCTCGAAAATGCTATTGAAATTCTGAAAATGTTGATAAGGATATTCTGCTTTCTCCGAGGCCGTTTTTGCAGGAATTTTCAAGAATCTTCCGCATTGAAGGTATACAGTAACTTGAATTCGGACGCTCTAAACAAGACGATAACTTTTTTAATATTGTACTATACGATTTGAACATTTTTTGGAAGCTAGAACAATTAATTTACTACAGGATGTGAAAAGAAATTTTTTCCAAAAATGGCAATTGATCGGAATTGTAGAAAAAATACTAAAAGTTGCATTTTACAACTTTTTTATGCGGGCCTATACTGAAAATTTAAAAAGTATGTTTTGTAGGTCTGTGTCAATTATACGCACTGTGAAAATTTCATCGCAATTGGTTGATTCGGGGAACAAACGACAGGCATTGAAAGATATATGAATCCTTAGATTTATTGCAGTTAGAGGCCGAAAATCGTGAAAATCTGCCATTTTTACCATCTTTAAGAATTTGTAGCTCATTGCAACGTCGATCGATTTTGAATATGTATAGGTCTGCATAAAAAACTTGTAAAATTCAACTTTTAGTATTTTTTCTACAATTCCGATCAATTGCGATTTTTGAAAAAATTTCCTTTCACATGCTGTAGTAAACTAATTGCTCTAGCTTTCCAAAACAGTTCAAATCGTAAAGTATAATATTAAAAAAATTATCGTGTTTTTTAGGGCGTCCGAATATTAATTCAAGTCACTGTATGTATGTGTGATGTTTTCTAGGTCAAAATAATCAGAATTACACGAGTTATATCTTTCTGATAGTTTTGAATAGCGTAGAAACAAAGGAATGAAATTGTTGCACGATAGTTCAGTGGTCTAAGTACGGGAATATAGTGGAGCGGCGAGGTGAGCTCTCTATGTTTCTATGTGGACAGCTATTCTCTCGTCACCGCTCCGCTATAAACAGTCGCGTTTAATTAAGATGCTAAGATCTAGCATCGCCTGTAATTTGGAGGCAGATTCGTCCGTGAAAATTTGGTCGATTTATGCGAGTGAGTCACGCGGCGTCGAAAATCGGCGCGTCTCGCCTAACAGCGAAGAAGGACGCGAGCGCGAGTCACGGGGTTCGTTTGGTCTGGGTTTCCGGCGGGAGGATAGAGGATAGAGGAGAGAGGTTTATCCGCGTGGTGATGGTTATGGTTTCCTCGGATGACGCGGCTTGCTGGTTAGTGTATACTGGTTCGCCTACGGACTTCGACGCATTCACCAAATACGGAGCACCGAAGTTGCTCGGTCGCGCATGGCGGCCTGCAGGCTTCCTGCCCACGCCGTGACCCGACGACACTTTTTACGGGAAACGAGCGTGGACGGGCGTGGTACTTTCGCTCCTTAACCGAATTCGATCCACCGGAGATCCCGAGATCGGGATCAATCGCATGCACTCTCCGATTTTTTGGTGCTCGAGGGCCGAGGAGCCGAGAGAACGAGATGCGTTCTCCGAACACGATGAGGCAATGCCTCCTTATTCGGAGACTCACGGTTCTCACCGTCAACGGAACGTGACCGATCCAACGTGTTCGAAAACATGATCGTGCGACTCCGTGTCCACGAAGCGAATTCTGCCACGATTTACCCCTACAACTTATTTTACGGTTACGGCGACTGCAACTTCTTTGTCGTCATTTTTTAGAAGAAGGAAGCAGTTTATAGTTATCCACGTGTATTCTGCAATGACTATACAGGGTGATTCTGGGAACTGGGACAAGCTACTGATTTTTTAAGTAAAAATCGAAAAAAATGGTAGGGGAAAAAATCATATGATATCTAGAGTTTGTCGGTTTTGAAAAACCGGTTTTTGAAAGAAGATTTTGCAATCCGAAAACCGGGTTTTTCAGTAAAAAAACCGGTTTTAAATTTATACATAACACTTATATTAATCCGCTATAATGATTTTGATGTAATGAAAAAGTACACAGCTAGTGGTATAGCGGAGAAAGGTCTGGCAACATTGTTGGCTTAGTTAGTGGAGTGCGACTGCACGAGAACTGCAAGAACCTGAAGAAGTGACTTCCTCCAGTCCTCAAACATTAAAGAAGGAATTCTTGGTCTTAGAGGCTACAAATAGAAGAACAAAACATTTAGATTTATTATTTAATGCTTTAAAGACAATTAAGCCAAGTTCAGTAGGAAGTGAGCGAGTTTTTTTCTATTTCTGGAAATTTTGTGTCCAAATTAAGGACACGACTAAGCAATAAATCCATTGACGTTCTTTGCTTTCTGAAGTCATACTTTATTAAACAACGAAAGAAGTAACATAATAATTTACATAAATATAAAACATTTGTTAATTTCTGTGATTTTTTAAGGGTATTATTTTGTTAATTTTTTAATTTAATAATTTTATGTATGTATGTATATGTAATATGTACCTTACTTTTTCCTTTTTTGTATTTTTGAATTATTATCAATAAAAAAAATTAAAAACTTCTATTTTAATAATTTAATTTAGAATTTATATATAAAATTTAAAATTATATATTTATAATTAAAATATTTTACTAATAATTAAAGTAGAGAGGATATAATTAAAAGTAAATTTTTTATATAAATTTAAAAATTAGAATATTTTACTAATAATTAAAGTAGAAGATATAAGTTGCATTAAAGAATAAGGTGCAACCGCACCTGGCGGGTGCATCGGTGCATCCACATAGAAAATAAGGGCATAGGAAGTTAGGACGTATTATGACATATTATGACATTTTTCTAGATTTACTTAAAATAGAGCAGCAACTTGTCCCAGTTCCCAGGATCACCCTATACAGCGACATCGACAAAATGGAATTTTATATCGGTACATAGGAAATCAATAATAGTACCATACATATTTAGTGGAGCCCTAAGAATCAAAGATCCACGCGTAGATCTGTAAATCAACGCGACGATCGCGATCGAAGTTACCTTTGTAGTTCTGTCGGCTGTTCAAACGCATTTCCTGTTGCATCATCCGGTGATTTTTCCGGCGGCAAGGTCGGATTCTTTCGCGTATCCTCCGATCCTCGCGTAAACGACGAAACAAAACGGGCAATGATGTGATCGAAACGAAAGCCCCGTCGGCGATGTTATCGTCGCGCGGACTCAGAAATGGTTGCACAACAACGACATTACGTAACAGGATCGAGGAGACGATCGTCGATGGAAGTTGTATGGTTTAACGGGTTGTCGTTAGCCAGGGGCCACGGTTTCGGGGTTCCCGGAAACGCGGCCATGACACTGGCAATAAGTCTTTTCGAGCGGGCTGAGTCCGCGCGATAAATCCAACGGCACCAGGCAATCTAACGATAATTCCTTCGTGTCTTCTGGCTCGTTAACGGCGCAATCAGCCACGATATAGTGCACGGGAAAATAATGACCGTCGCGACCTGCACGCGAAAACGATCACCGTCACACCGTAATCCTTAATCGACAGTGTTCGAATTTTTTCTTCGAAAGAGGGCAGAGATTGCCTTGAGGAACACTATTTTATTTAGGACTCGCCTCCAACGACCTTTATGCAGCAGGAGCAACGGTAACACACCCCTTCAAGACGCTGAATGCTGAGGGAGCAAAGGAACCATAAGATTCAAAGTATACTATGTTTAATAAGTAGACAGCGGATCTTTATGCAAAATAAACATTTTCAACCGAAATTGAAATTTATTTTCTTCCTTAATACGTTTGACCCTTATGTAGTCAACCACACAAAATGTATAAATTATTTAAAACCTTTCATATTAGCGTGTAAAGAATGGACATTCAGAGAAATTTTGTAATGTTTGTTAGAGGAAAATTAAAAAATTGTGTGTGTGTGTGTGTGGTTGGAAGAAATACAGTAAATGGGTACTCGGTTGACTACACAGGGGTTAATGGGGGTTGACAACAATATGACAAATTTTTTTCAACTCTTCCAATATTTCTGCTGTTTTAAATTACATCTATAAATGTTGGTCATATATGCATCAAATCCGCTACGGTATTGAAGCACTGTGTACAGAAAGAGCAACCAGACCACGCCCACGAAGTACTCTAGCTAGAAGAAACATTGAAGCAACGCCTGCTCGACGCACTCTATCCATAGATACAACAAAACCACGGCTTCTTACGTGTCTTTACGGCAGCGATAGCAAGATAGATAGCCTTGTAGCTCTTTCTGTGACACGATTTGCCCGAAGGAACGATCCCAGGGCGAACCCCAGAGCAATCGTTTAAATATTCAGCGCTCGAACGACGCAGCGAGCCCCGGTCGATTAATCCGACTCATTAGCGTGTACAACCGCCGAGTATGGGATCGCGGTGAAAACGGTCTCGTGTCCCGCAAGGAGGAAAGATCTCTTTCCGATCTGTCGATCGTGGATTCCTCCAGTTGAGGAAGGCCGGGCCAGATCGGATTCCAGATTCCAGCGCGCCGCGACGCCTTAATCAGGCGAGCTCCCGCGACGCCTATCTGTCGCAACGTTACGTGCGCCGTATCGAAATCGATCGATTCTCACGGGTGGCCGTCGATCTTTATGGTTAACAGGGTTAAGTATATTTGAAGAAAAAGTCAATCGCCTCGCGCGAATCAGGCTACCCTTTTCCGAGAGAGCCCCGAGAACGAAGGTTCTCTCTCTCTTGCTCTCTCCCGAGGGAATCGAAAGCTTGGCCAACTTGAAAGACACCTCCCACCCTCCCTCCCTCCCTCTGGGACTCCCTTCTTCTTCTTTAACCCTCTCCACCGATCCCCTGCTTCATAATGGATCGCGCCATAATGAAGCACGGTACGGCGCGTTCTCTTATTAATTAACGTTAAAAGGGAAACTTTTGTAATTCCGCTTTTAAGACAGAGCCGATGTACTCTGACCCGCTCCCCACTAATTGAAGCCTCTTCCCCGGGCAATTGCATAATGCGTCCTCTCTTTCGATCACACGCTGCGTGTGATTCGTCGATTAACGGAGTTGTTCGCTTGGGAAGAGGATAAATCGAGAAGTTAACTTCCGTCCCGTGCTGCAGCCCGCGTTGTTCATCCTTGTTTGGCTTCGAATAACTAACCTTGCGTAAAAACCACAATCGGAATGTTTGAATGTGTAGATTCGACGAACAACGCTTGAACCACGTCAGACAAGCATCGGCGTACTCGCAGCTACCAAAAGGAGGAAAAAGGGAAAAGAGGTGTGCCGATGCCATAAGTGAACACATGTAAATAGCGTGAATATCTCGACGACGCTGAAGCGTCGTGTTCAAGGTATCGTATGATTCACTTACTCTGCGGATTACACGAACTCCAAATATTTCGATGAATACATTCGATAACTTGAAACATCCTCTCCCCGTTAAATAAACAGAATTAAATTATCATCGCGTGTTTGATGTCATTCTCACGAATACTTGGCAAGCGATAGCTCGCTTATCTAGAGTTTAAAATAACGTCATCATGCTCTGTACAAATCGTTCATTATCGTTAATCTTCACTTAACAAATTCTTCGCACAGGTTAATGGCGATAGTCGAATTTTTCGAGCTCGTGACTCGACTCTGACACGATTCTCTTTTTAGAGACTGATTCATTGCTCGACCGCGATATTTACCTTTCACGGACGCGAACCGCTACGTTCGAAGAAATTGCTTTTCATTTCCGATACTTAATATGTATACACGCGAGAGGAGCCCACAGGCTGGAACACGGTCCTTATAACGCGATTCGAGCCCACCCCCGTCACCGTCGCACAAAGCGAAACGAATGTACAGTATTGTACAGACACGCACCGCTGCCATCCAATACCATGGATCGTTCTCGTGAAGTCGTTAGCCATCGGAGTATATTGTTATTGTGGAACTCCGTTAGAGCGTTAAACGCCCGAGTACGTTATCGCGAAATCCAGCCTGTTTCGCCGAGCTGTTTAGAGGGATGCTCGGGGACCGAGGACTTCCGGTTGGCCAGCCGAAATTTCAATTGCATATTACTCTTTAATGCAACCCGATTTTTTTGTTACACCAATCGATCTGTTTTATTATCCTTCGTATGAAAGTACTAACACGCGGTAAAGTAAGTACGTTTCTGACACAAAATATCAAATATCTCGTGAAGTATCGACATATCGATGACCTTGGGTTAGTACTTTTATACGTAGGATAGTATAGGAATCGATTGGTTTCACAGAAAATGCATCCACATAGAAAATGAGGTCATAGGAAGTTAAGACGTCTTGTGACACATGATTTTTTCCTATTTTTACCTAAAAAAGAGCAATAACCTGTCCCAGTTCCCAGAATCATCCTGTATAGACATTTATTTCTTCTGTTTCCTAAATATTTTATTTGAGACACGAGGTTACTCATGTGCCCTACTTCAGATTGATTTATTCCGTTGTACCACTGTGTAATCCGAATTAAATTACAAGAGTTTAGGGTTGTAACTCACCGTGAACGTCGATCGATCTACCCTATTTTATTTCGCGCGCTCCCCAAGCCTCCGGACACATAATAAAGTCGTATAACAGTAACAGATGAAGTCATCGAAGGCTTCGCCGAGCAATATCGATGCCGATGAAGCAAAGACCGCGAAAATCGCGCAATAACGTAGCCAACGAGGCGGAACGAATGCACGTTAAGCCGGCCGAGGAGATAGTTAAGCAGTTTAACCGGCTTAATAAACGGTGTAAAGAAGAAGTTGGTAGCATTCGGAGTATCCTTCAACCCCTTGCAGTCCTATATTCAATACGACCGAATAATTACATTTAGATAACGATAGTAGGAATATTTTGTGCTCTTAATCCTCTCGTAAAATAGCACTCGGAAAACGTCCAGCATACTGCTTTTACTGCCACAGGTTTCGCTTAACACGGAACGAATTAGGGTCGTTGCCCACCTAACAGCGCTATACCTGATCGGCATTAGGCCAGCATCGACCTGTTCGCATTATTCACTAGTTCACACCAATACGAATACTATAATACAGGGTTTCTCAAACTTTTTCCCTGATGGAGCATTTTAAGCGTCTTTGAATTTTCACGGAGCACCTTGTGTAATTTGAAGGGTAGGTAATGACACATAATTAATAAATCTTAGAAAAATTCACACATAATATTATTATAGTCAAAATATATAGGGCGCCATTTTTTTGTGGCAAACATAGTGTACTAATCTTTGATATAATTGGCATCAGGAAGTACATATTGAGGTTTAGTGATGGAGAATTACACGATCGAGCATCGCATAGAAATTGTGGAAATTCACTACAGAAAATTGTGCAAATTTTTCAGAGACGGTTCGAAAAGTCCGCACGTCTTTTGGTCATCATAACGCATCATCTCGCAGCACTGTGGTGCATTTAATCACAAAATTTGAGGATAGTAGTTCAATTCTGACCGCGAAAAGCAGTGGCTGTCCTCGTACCGGTCGGTCCAATAAAAACATAGCCGCAGTGAGTGCGAGTGTTGACGAAAGTCCTTCCACCTCGACTCGCCATTGTGCTCAGCAATTGAATTTTTACGAAAGATCTGCATTTTTTTTTTACATGCTTACAAGATCTAATTGACACAAGAACTGCAGCCAGCAGACCATGCGCAGCGCCGTACATTCGCCAAATGGTGATTTTTTCGAAGAAAATCATCATCAGCGATGCGGCGCATTTTCAACTTAGTGGCTACGGCTACGTAATTAAACAAAACTGTCGAATTTTGTGATTAAATGCACCACAATGTTGCGAGATGATGCGTTGTGATGACCAAAAGAATTCTCGAACTGTCTCTGCAAAATTTTCACCATTTTTGTAGTGAATTTTCACAATTTCTATGCGTTGCTCGATCGTGTAATTCTCCATGACTAAACCTCAATACTTCCTGATGCCAATTATCAAAGATTAGTACACTATGTTCGCCACAAAAAAATGGCGTGCAATTTAAAATGTCAGGTCATTTTGAGACACCCTATAGAAAGAAAGCATTGTTATTAATATTTTTATTGGAGCACTGTGTGGGAAACCTTGCTATAATACAACAGAATAAACTAGCTATCTGTTGAATTAAGAAAAGAATGAGAAGTTGCTGCATCTGCTACAAGAAATCATTTTTGTAATGATTGCATAAATCCGGTAGTCTAGTGATCCCGGCGCAAGCATGATCGGCGAAGCCGAGTAGGATGGAATTGCGAGTACAGCTCGAGGATATGGCGGACCGTGAAGGGTCAATCGCAGACTTGCGAATACACAAGCGAGGACTTATCCCTGAGTCGGATTGATTTACGTTAAAAGGAAGCTGGACCTCGGAGGTCGCGGGTAAAGAGGTAAGAAAAAAGAAAGAAGAAACAGGAACGCGTGGTCACCGGCGCAAAAGGTCCGTAAGCGGACATGCGAATTGAAAGCCAGAGGCTGGAAGGGGATGAACGCGAATGCGAATGCATTTGCAGCCCGTGATGTCACGGACCGTTTCGGTTGGCCGTGGTCTTCTACACGGAGAAGCAGGCACCAGGGTAATCCGTAATGCCGTGATAAATATTCGAGAGCGTTCACGAAGCCCATCGAGATATACGTGCGGCGCGGCGCATCGCACGAAAGATGCAAGACCCCTAAGTAGACGGGAGAGAGATCGGGATCGCGTTTCGCCGTACACGGCCGTGACACTAAATTACCGAGTTTGTACAGTGGTTGTCAATCGGCGAGGACTGGCGTGGCTTCTGGCGTGGCAATGAAGTGGCGTGATCGAGCCATATACGTCGCTCGGACGACGCGATTAATCATCTTTTTCGTGGGCTCGCGAAACCGGAATGCCCAGACCCAATTCCAACCGCAGACAAAGGGACCTTGTGTTAAATACATAATGCGAGCAAACCTGAGGGTTGCTAATTGACGCGGGACGTCCAATGCTGTGTCACAATTACAGTCAACCCCCGCGGGGTCCATCATCATCTGCGAAAAGAAAGTGGCTTTAATTCGCGAAATTGAAGTTTCGTTTGGAACACTAAACCTGCCGAGCATGAAAAAGTCTCGAAACACAGAAAACATAGAAGGCTGTTTGGTACACAGACAGCCGGTGCACGAATATGTTTTTATCCGAGATTTTTCAACGAGGATTATGCTAGTTATCTCGTAAACATAACAATGCCCGTGAAACCGTCTTTAAAACGTCAACTATTGTAAAATAGAAAGGAGTAGATTTAGTGATAACTACTAGAAATGTTCTGCATTGGTTACTGAAAGCAGGAGTAAAATAAAAATTGATTTCACCGCTTAATGACTTTGTTGTATTCGAAAGAACAATACAATATTCTTAAATTTTTCGAATCTTTTACTGTTCTATATTTCGCCCGACCAATTTCTTCATAAATGCATAGCGATCCGCAGTCTAGTGACAACGTTGTGTGCTATATCCAGGAAATATTAAATGAAGAACTAAACGAAGGACTAAATGAAGAACAGAGCTCCGTAGCCTTGAAAACAGAGTATACTCTTAATTGGTATGAGAGTAGAGAGAGGGCCAGACACGGCTGATAGCTCATCGAACCCGCACGCTCGACGGTGATTAGTCTCGCGCCTCGAGCGCCGTTCTAACGCGAACCGATTTCCCTGTGACAGAAGGTGGCAACCACCTGCGACGCCGCGATGTCGACAGAAATGTAATTACGATCTTGATATTAATTACAGCGTGAATTGAATCGCGGCCGCCGGATCGTGCCCGGTGACAGCCGATAAAGAGAAATGCAATTTCGGTCTGTGCACGCGTGTAAGGCGGGATGCGGTCCGACAGGGAAAATTGTTCGGTGCGTTGCCGTATAATAGGGGCGCGGACGCATCGACACCGGTTGCCATACTTAGGCGCGACGATACCACCCTTTATCAATTATCTCCTGCTCCGAAAGCTCGCTGGACTTCAAAGACATTTCTAGACCAGAAATTAAAGCAGCTTCCGCTTGTAACATCTCCAGATTTTCTAGTTCAATTTCTCGATTATTATAGAAGTTGTATAAGATTTATGTATGATAAAATAAAAACGTTCGCGGTCGATTGTAAACAACAAAGATTAAGAGATCGTAACTTTTGCAGGACATAAAAATTCTGGGTTCGTTGCTCACCGTTCGAACAGTAAAACCTTGGGAGCGGGTCATGTTACGGGTGAAGTAATCGAGAAATGGTCGTTTCCCGGGTAATTTTCGTCTTGGCAGGTATCCTGTGTGGATCTCGCAGGTGCTCGTGCTCGTCTCGTTCGTCGATAGGGTTGATCGATAAGCGGTTGGCACGCACGAAAGGCCCGTTCTACTCAGAAACGCGTGCTACAGAGTTACGAGGTGAATACGCGCGGGTTGCTGGCGCGGCTGACGGGTGTAATCATATTGACTGCTCGCTAATATTGGCATTTTTCGGAAAGACATTCCAGCTGGCGTAGCCTGCTGGCCTACATAGGCGTCACGCGAGCCGCATCTCGTCCGCGAGAGGCGAGTTTCATCGTTGAAAGGCGGAGGTTCGCATTGGCGAACAATCGCGCGGTTCGCGCCTGTGCGCCTACCAATGCACTCTATTGCAATACTGTACCACTGCCACAGCTCTGCCACTGCGGATGCGGTAACCAGAGGGAGTATTGATGAAACAGCGGAAGGTGCTGGCACGTGCTCCTCAAAGAACGCACCGCACCGCTATCTATTTAGGATAGCGCATACTGAGAGCCTAGTTTCAACAGCGCGCTCAAACTTTGTCAATTACACGGAGTCGTTTGCAAGCTCTGCTGTTAGTTGTTACCTGCTGGCTGTCGACCAAAGATAATCTCGTTTGTTAATCACCGACGTTTTGTATCTTTATTGCTCGATATGCATAATAGCGGCGAGCCGTCTCCGCTCACGAGTAAACCGACCGCCTTTATGAAAATCTATAAAGAATCTCTCTCTCGCTCGCTCTTTCGAGAACTAATTACAGTGAGAAGAAAGGAAGTCAAATACAGAAGAGAACGACTCGCTCGTTCAATCTGTTTTATTGGAGAATGCTGGGAAAGGATCTAACGTCCGTCTAAATGGGATTATGCTACTTCAAGCGGCATCGCGACCCAGCGTGACAAGAATGGAATTTTCGAGGTTTTTACAGGTAAGAGCAATGAACAACATCGCTGTTGAAAGAATATTAACACTAAACCTTCCACAATTAAATGACTGGTTTCTTATTCTAGAATGAATGAAATTATGAAGACTTCTTACGCTCGGTAGGTTTATTGTTAAATTCATGGTAGTGGAGTTCTTGTTTCTCTTGTCTGTGTACGAGAGAAATTCCTAGTGTCTCATTCTACTGAAATTTGAATAAGCACTCTGAACACTGCAGCAAACAACGCGACACGTAAATGTATAAATAAATTGTAGATCGATTCTAACGTTTGTGAGCTGGACAAAATAAAATTCACATAGACACAAACGTAGATAAAATTCTCGTGCATCGCCTGGAGATACACATCGGCGGATATAAAATGAACACGCTGGCTTTCTGATCGACGATTATAAAATTGTTTAACCACTCAGCGACTGTTCAGATATGAATGCTCACGAAGACGCAAAATAGGACAAATAAAATGAGCAGACTAAGAACCACAATCGATGTGAACGCAAGATAAATTGCACCAGTATGAATTCCGCGAAACAATAAAATGCAAGAATTATTCGTGGAGAAGGAAAGAGGAAAATGAAATTTTCTGAAGAACGGGGTTTGGGGGAGGAAAAAGGCAGCAAGCATATCAGTGCGACAAGAGCGGTGATGAATGGTAAGACTTGGCACGATAGATATCGATCAAGGGTAGTAATCACGTGAATGTACAGCCCCTGTTTTCAAGGTAGCACAATCTGGTTCGAGGAAAGCCGATGTCTCTAATGGAATATCGTAACGTCGAACAATTATGGTCTACGAGATATACCAAGGATAACTCGGAATATATCAGTGCAACGACTATAATCGCGATTTTTCCTCTAATGAGAAGAGATAATACCGATAATCACGATTGATCGGCGTCCTTTAGCAGGGCCTTCGGAGAAAGGCTAACACTGACGGAAAATAGCAGTGTGTAAAGCCCCTGGAAGGAGGCAGCCGTTATTGCATCGCTGTCGTGCGAACGGCATTGACAGTGGCCCGACGGACGTCTTACTAGGACGTTCGTGGTCTACTTAGACATCCGTGATTGCGAATTCATGGATTCGCATGACACCCAGAAAATTCTGTAAGCTTAAAATAGTTTCTCAACTTTCTACATTCTTTGAACTCAAACAAAATTCGATTTCCTCGGGTATGAACTGCGATATAAAGTTTACTGTTAATTCTTCGAGGTCGATAGCTTTGTCTTTATTGTATTAAAATAGTTTTTGCATGTATTCGGACCCTGCTGGCAATAATAAGAATTTCGACAAAGAACTACAATGTCCAAAGTGTACAAAAACGATCGTCTCCAGCAACGCTCGAGTCTACAGAGTAAATTGAACAAAACTGTTTCTTCAGGATGCTGGGTTTCCAACATCCTGTCTGCTTGCTGGACCCTCTCCGACCTTTCAGCACTCCTAAAAACACTTTCGGCAAAGTTTTCTTTTTGTGATGTTGTAGAACTGCGAAACTCCGCTCCAAATTGATTTCGGTAGGAAGCCAATGGCCAATAAAAACTATATGCAATCAAATATTGTGGAGAAAGTAACGAACCGTTCAAATAAAATAACGCAAACGTTTCATCAGTCTGAAAAAAACAACACCTTGCGGTTTATAAAAAAAATTATTCTCATAGAAAATTTTCCACACGAAAAAATATGGAATGAAAAGAATGCAATTATTTGAATTGTAAAATACGATATTGAGAATAAGGTATATGTTAAAACGAGTATATTATTTACAAGATAAAATCACATTCGCGTGAAACAATATAAATTCAACATTCTTTGCAAACGTAACCAAACATTGCACAAATTCCTACCTCTGTATTATTATACGAAACTAACCTATAAAAAAGAGGAATTTAGGTTCCGTGATTAGTACGCATGATGAACGAAGAAAATAAGGAGTTTACTTTGCATTTGTTAATAATGTAGCTTATCGTGATCTTTGCATGTATAATTTAAAAGGAGGAAGGAGATATCGATGAAAGAATGTAGATCATTTTATGCGAGAACAGCGAACCGGAAATGGGGCACGCAAAAATTCTGAATTTCCTCCTACGTATGTGTCAGTTCGACGTAATTAAAAAATGTTTTACTACCTTATAACTAGACTGCGGCTTATGAAAATGTTCAGAAAATGCTACAATATAAAATTCGATAGAATTTAGTTCGATTTTTATCTGTTTCAGAGTTTTATTTGTTTCAAAGCGTTGACCGTAGTTGACAGAATTTCAAAAAGACTCACCTCTACTTATGCCCTCGCACCAACGCGACGTTTCTGCACGAAGCATGGAACACAGGCTTCCGGTAGAACTGACAACGGTTCCTTGATCATTGCTGATGATCAGGATCGCGAACAGCAGGATCGAAACACGAGAAAAACCGAACAACTCGTTTGCGGTGCATATTTGGTAACGGCGAGACGCCGTTGCACCGACGCGCGACGGCGGTTCGCACCTCACAGATACATCGCGACGTCTGACGTTCCCGCGCCCGTTAGCGTCGAGACGTCATCGTCATGACGACCCGTCACAACAGCCCCCGTGCGCACGCGCCCTCCATTCACCCTTTTACGCGCCAATATGGGGGCGAACCGCCTATATCGTGCCTCCTATTCACGTGAGCATTTTCCAATTTTTCTTCCGTTTATTATCATTTCACCTTTATCCAACACACCCGACGTGATACGTCCTCATAATTCCTCGGGAACAAGTTCATCAGGTCTGTTGTATTATGACGGTAACCTTACTTCATCGTATCATAACGCGCATCCTACGAAAAATATTAACTCGTGGACATCAACACTTTAAATCAAGGACTTAATAACGGTAAAATTTTCATACCGGTATTATGCCAAGAGGCTGTACCGAAACCGAAATAATATCTAAATTGATGAAATCAAAATCATTAAAATACCTGTTTCAGTATAAATGATATATTACCGAAATCGTAATAAATACTGATATTTTATCGGTTTTTCCAATGCAAAGGATGCCCCGAATAAAAAGGAATTGTGTGCCAATTAGCCCAGAATCGTCAAGAAGCACAGTCACTTAAATGAGATAAATTGTATACACAATACATACATAAATACGTTACGCCGTAAAACCCTTCTTGCGAAGGAACAAGGGCGAGCCCGAATTCAGCTAAACTACCCACCGACGACGTATCTATTTACCATGGCCGTCATAAAAATAAAACAATAAACCAGATACCGTCCAGATGTACCTCCCAATTAAGAGACCTTATAAACATATTTAATAATTATATATACACACACACACACACACATTTGATAAATATATTTTATTATTATTATTCATAAAATTTAGTAAAGTTTGTATCAACATTAATTATTGTGAGTCGCGGAATACCTCGTTTATGATCGTGAAGCAGTTAGTGTATCCTATACATTGGAAAAACCGAAATCATTATCGGTAAATATATATGTACACTCAGTAAAATAAGTCTCCATACACCCTTTAAAACAGAATGACTTTTTTATAATTGTACTAAATGATTTGATTATTTGTAAGCAATTAGAAGCATTGGTTTACTAGAAGATGTGCGAAAAAGATTTTCCAAAAATTACAATTGATCAGGTTACATGCAAAAATAAAAAAAACATTTTTTTAAACTTTTTTATTTGGGTCCCTAATGAAAATTTAAAATATATGTTTTGTAGATCTATGTTAGTTATACACATGCTGAAAATTTCATCGAAATCGGTTGACGCAGGAAAAAACGACACGCATCGAAAGATTCTGTGGTTTTTAAGCAGAAGCAGAAACTAATCAAAAGTCGTATTTTCACCATTTTTAACCGCTTGTAGCTCGTGTGTATGTCAATCGATTTCGATGAAATTTTCAGAAGGCGTGTAACTGCTATAGATCTGCAAAACATACATTTTAAATTTTTATTGAGGACCCAAATAAAAAAATTTTAAAAAGTGCCTTTTTTATTTTTGCATGCACACCTTCTAAATCGTAATTTTTAGAAAATATCTTCTGCATATCATTCAGTAAACCAATGCTTCTTCTAATTGCTTATAAAACATCAGGTCATTTGGTATAATTATAAAAAGTTATTCTGTTTTAAAGGGTGTACGGAGACTTATTTTACTGAGTGTATACAAATATACTGGTATTTTCATATATCGTTATGACGTCATACTAAACTATAAAATAGTCACTTTTCATACTCCGCAAATCCAGTATTAAATGACCGAGTCATTTCCGATATGCAAAAGTGTTAGCATGAATGAACCTACGTGACTAGGAGAAAAATGTGATAATTTTACTTTCTGGTACTTATTAATTGGTATAGTAATAGATATGTTCTATCTGTATGGAACAGATAAGGCAAACTCCAATTAAATGCATTTTTGAATATTGTTTAAGACATACATCGTTTTCCTTACGACTGTTTATAGTAAGCCAACGTTATTAAGGTGATTCTCAATTCTTATGAATCTATAATTCTCATTGAATCCCACTGATAATTGAGTAAGCGAGTCAACAAGTTCTCTTATATACAATTGTGTAATAAGGTTTATAAATATATTGAATGCTAAGTATTATACAAATATGTTTATTATAAATTCAATGATTGCATTTAGGTATAAGAATACAATTTGTTAGAAATAGACTGACATGCATCTTTTATAGGAAAACAATGTTAAAAACTCATACATATAATAACAAAAATTAGCCCATTAAATGACATTCTCTTTAAACAAGTAACAGTGTACACAGTAGAGCACGAATCCTACTCCCCAAACAACAATGATTAAAAGTAATATATTAAAGTACTAATTGCTTGGAATATCGTAACGGCTAGGCCAGTCATGAAAGATATTGCTCTATGTGGTTGCTTAGAGACCACAGCATACGATAATGTGTGAACAATCCTCGAAATCACAAAGGTCCTGATTAAAATTCCAGCCAACCAAGCAGATGGGTTTGTAGTTAACCACAAGAAGGTTACTATGAACCAAAGTGGAATGTTTTCTAGATCATTCAAATGGCATCTGCGCACACGAGCGATATCTGGATCGTCCGAAACTTTTGCTCCTTTCATGTGAGGAGCATCATCAGGATTCATAAAGATCTACAAAAAGAATCACGTGATTTCATTTGTTCGTACACATGGTAAACAAGTAGAAATCAATGTTTAATATAACGGAACTTACCCTCTTTGAAAATCTGTGACGGATAGTCATGAATACCACTGCTACCATTTTCAAAGAAACTATTGAGGCCCAAAAGCCGAAAATACGGAAAACTTCCGGCTCGATTCCAAACATATTCACAGCCATGTCTCTGTCGATGTTGTGCACTACACGTTCAACGATATACTGATCTTAGTAATAACCAGTAATAACGCGAGTCATGGACATGATACAAAATGTAACAAAATGGTGATTATATCATCGTTTTGCACAAAAAATGGAATGTCATTCGAATTAACTGTTCATCCCACTCCAGAGTCCAGAGTCCAGACTAATTCCCCAGTGTTCCCCAGTCATGTGTACTTACTTAGACTTAGACCGGGTGTAACACATAGGGTGCATTCCGATTCACGCATGATGCGCATACACTGTATAGTGTATGCATAGAAAATCCTATACTACACTATACAGTGTATGCGCATCATGCGTGAATCGGAATGGACCCATAAACTTATAGAGATAGACCAGATAGACTGCGCGGCCCAGCGCGGCCTGTACTAAAGCCTACAATGGCGGCCGGTGGAATCTCTATCTCACTCGCACACCGATAGTTGGTGAGGGCGTGAGGGCGCAGCGAGCCAATCAACTCTCACTTCCTCCGCACTCTCCACTTTCATTAGGCGAATCTCTCCCCACCAACTCGTCAATTAGAAAGAAAGCACGAGCCCACTAGAGCTATTGCTCTCTCTCTCTCTCACTCTTTATACCCCGCGCAGCATTGTAGGCTTTAGCGCTTCGTACAGGCCGCGCAGTCTATCCAAGTCTATCTCTAAAACCCCGTTCAGACACGGCGGAATCCGCGCGTTTTCGACTGCGGGATTTGAACCGCCCGGACCTTATTTACATCAGCGCATAAGGATTTGTTCACACGCATCCGCGCGGTCGAACAATCAAAAACAAAAATCGCGCGGTTTCCGCCATGTCCGAACGGGCTCTATAATAAGTCTATGGTGTATGCTTGAGTCCAAATAAGAATGTACTTGTTCTGCGCATGTTGTTGCGCGTCAGCCATAAAATTCATAGCGTCAGCCAATGATCGCGTGGTCGGCGGAGTACGAGTAGGGGAATTAGCCAATGAACGAGTTCCGTTAGAGTCATATGCGCAGTAGAGTCTTAAATTCGTCGGTTAGTAAGTACATTCTTATTTGGACTCAAGTAACCAATAGTTGGTTATGGTTTCGAAACTAATTATTCAATTCTGCTCCACCCGGTATATTCTGCACTGTACACGACTGTACACAGCATAGATACGCAGAATTACGTTTAAGTTAATCCATGAATTATAAACATGAAATAATTAAATTATTATACATCATAATTCGATTATATCCGATTACATTGTTATGAATTAGTGGATATCGTTTTCTATTGGTTGACGAATAGGCGACGTCACACGGTCAGAGATGAAGAAGAATACTATGACAAGTAAAAATTATAATAAATATACAGTTGTACGTAATTGTATAATTGAACCTGGACCGTTTCCATCATTTTCACCAGTGTTGGGCAAAATTTATTTCGACTAACGAATAAAGAATAACGAATAAATCCCAGGATTTATTCGAGAATAACGAGTAACGATTTTATTCGCTGGAAATTATTCGTAGCTAACGAATAACGCTTTATTCGTTATTCGTTAGTCACGAATGAATCCCGGGACTTTTATTCGTTATTCGTTATTCTAAATGACGGCAGCGAATAAGAATAAAGGCCGGAGAATATGCGCAGCGCGCAGCCGGCGCGGCGCCGGCGACAATCGACAATCGACACCCGACACCTCGAGGCTGAGGCCGAGACGAGCTATGGATTGATGTTGACGATTGATATAACTAAATAACAGTGATTCTTTTTCACACAAGCACACAGTGTGTCGAGTATATGGTAATTCGGGAAAAAAGTCATAACTCTTAAACTATGCAATTTTCGAGTAAAGTACCTTAATACTTTTTGAAATAAAATGCAAAGACGAATCGATTGGTATATAAAAAAAATTATTTCTAATTATTAAAAAAAATTTTTTTTCTAATTATTAAAAAAGATTTTTTTTTCAATTGCGATAACTTTGTTTTTTATGTTTTTTTTATTGAGTTATTTTCGATTTACTGCGACATATTGTAATTAATTTTAACTAAGCAACTGCCTAGATTTGCCTAATGGCAACCGTCCCAAGATTTTGAGCATATTTTATTTCGAATAACAAATAAAAAATAATAAATAAAATATGAGGATTTATTCGTGAATATAATAATGATTTCATTCGGTAAACAATTATTCAGTAGTAAATTATTCCAAATAACGCTTGACGCCTAAATAGTAGTGGTTAGTGGTTAGGTTAGTAGTGGTGACCGACCCTAGGTCCGGGACTGGGACCTTCGTTATCTTTACACATACTTTGTTGCCACGATACACATACACGTCGCTGGTGCCGACTGCCGAGCCGAGTGCCGCGTGCGATGTCGGTGACGCGATGTCATTCGACACCATTATTCGCTGAGCTATACTATTCGAATAAATTTTTATTCGCTGGCTTATTTGAATAAATCTTTATTCGCTGGGTTGTTCGAATAAATTTTTATTCGCTGGCTTATTTGAATAAATCTTTATTCGCTGGGTTGTTCGAATAAATTTTTATTCGCTGGGTTTTTACGAATAAATTTTTATTCGCTGGGTTATTCGACTAAAAATTCATTCGAATAAAAATTTAGTCGAATAACCCAGCGAATAAAAATTTATTCGTAATTTTTATTCGCTGGTTATTCGAATGAAATTTCAATCGAATAACGCCCAACTCTGATTTTCACCTTGTCCAATTCGAGGCAATAGAAACGCGTAACGCTGTAGCTCGCGGTGATTGGTTGGCGCTATCGACTCGGTACCAGGAGCATCCAATTAGCGATTCAGGGGACGTGGACGCGGTTTCTCAGTTCTGTGACGTGATTGGGAGCTTGTTCTCCAATCAAGAAATAGTAGGTATAGAAATTGGTTGTTGCGGATGGAACCGGATGATTGGATCATTGCTGGCTCGTTTCCACGGTAAAAATCGCCGGAGTTAAAGGTAAGTAGAATGGGGGGAGCTGGTTCGGGCGCATGCGTCGGCAGCAACGCTGACGCAGAAGGTACGTCAGCTGTTTTGTTAGAGTTGCGTGCATCGGGAATGGTGTATTGTTGACTGCAGAGGATATACCTACTTCGCAGTTCGTAACTCCGACCGTATTTCTTTGTTTGTTTGGTGTGCAGAACCGTATACTGTATTCGTCGTAGAGGAGGTCCAGCCGCGTGTGGAAGGATCACGACGCGACTCAGGCAGGCGCCGAGGAAAAACCACGGTGGAGGCCTCGAATTACCTGGTGGAGAAAACCGTTGGAAAGTGATATTCTCTCCCGAGGAGAGGAGCAGTGTTCGCATAGGCGTCCGTCCGACTGTGGTGTCCCGTGCTACCACTTCAGGAGGCTTTGGACGTTCCGCGTTTACGGAGGCAGGCCCGTCATTCCCATCAGGAAAATTCCAAAAATATGGCACAACCAACCAGCTCGGCGCTTAGGGCGCTCGCCCTCGAATACAAAAGCCTCCAAGAGGAACCCGTCGAAGGGTTCCGCGTGAAACTCGTTAACGAGGACAACATGTTTGAGTGGGAAGTAGCTATCTTCGGCCCCCCGGACACGCTCTACCAAGGTGGATACTTCAAGGTAAGTTATCAGAATTATTCTTAGATTGTTTCGCTCGTGCCGGGAACCTTGCTCCAGGAAACCGATGCTTCTTTCTCTCCTCTGATATTCTCTTCCCCTACCTACCCTCCCCATCCCTCTCCTCTCCTCTCTCTATGTGTGTTTCTCCTGCATTCGCGAGCACAACGCTTTCCATTTTGTTGGTTATGTTTTCGATTTCTCTTTCGATGACGCGAATCTTATACCGTGGCGCGTTATTTCCTGTATCAGCTCGAAAGCTGATCAGCTTCGCTCGATCGATCATTTTTTTTCTTTTAAACAGCTTTGTTCTTCGCTGTTTTCATTACCTGTTTATCGGGCGACTTTATTATTTTAATTATTTAGAAGGACTGTTGTACTTGTCAAGTGAAATTGGTTGACGTATTTAGGTGACAATCAATTCGCTTGGCACTCTATACACGGAACGGCGGATGATTAAATCATTTGTATTAGTTGTTATTGTTATTATTATTATTCTAATGAGACGTTACAAATAGTCAAGCTTGGCACCCGAGACCCATGACGTATGCGAGACGTCATTTTAAAGCAGAGTGTTAAGAAGGAAATTAGTATGTAGTTACTTAACGATTACAATCATTAATTAATAATGTACTAGGAGAAAAGGAAAATGTATATTTACTGTATGTACGCGCGTATTCTCCAATAGCTAAACGCTGTCTACAGTAAAATAGAATTTCATTTCAATTTAAAGGAAGTTAATAACACTTATTTATCAGAGTTTGTTTTCGAAGTTTTCATCACGAGTCTGATTCGACATTATAAATACAAGGGGTTAATAGGTTAATGATACATTTAAGCTATGCGGAGAATTGTTTTACGGAAACAATCTATCAACTGTTAATTTTATTCGCGAAGTGTAGTTAGAAACTCAATTTTCCGATACAACGGGTGGGAGAAAGGAATATAGCGTTTAAAAAGAGAGTGCAGCAATATTTTTTAAAGATGGACGCATAGTAAAGTTCTCATAGCGTTACCTTGGCCAGAAAAAAAATAGCGGCTGTCCATCGACTATTCCGATTTCACGGAATTCATCGGACACGTATTCGCGCGCTATTTAATTACGATCCGACGAATTTTTTTCGCCGGATCGTAGCCGTTGAAAAGCAACGGCTGAGCGTTGAGCAATACTGGAAACGAACGATTGCTCAATGCAGACGGATCGGCTGACCTGCATTCTAGAGTAATTTTAAATTCTCGATGTGGTTTCGAGTGTCTCGTCGAATCGTTTCGCGAGAATCGCTAACCAGATTGATCAACGGATTTTTCAATCGCGACGCGCACCGTAACGGCGCGCTTTTTTAAATATTCAAATTATCATCGAGATACATTGATCGAAATGTCGGAATGGTAAATATGTACTGCACATTTTCGGCAGATTGTTCTTGTCACTCTGACGGCCGGTGTCACGCGGACGCGACCGTGTGGAATTCAAATATTTATTTTTAGCAACGTGCCTTAGTAAATAAATCCTATCGATTTTCTATTTAGCTTCGAGGCAATCTTTGTCGATTATTATTGCAATGGTGTTTGTTAGCTTTATTTTTCAATTTCGTAGTCTATACATAGTTTCCCCTCTGTTGTAACCAGATTACAAATTTTAATGCATTTAAGGCGAAGGCAACCGACAAGGGAATTTCAGTGATCCGAAAAAATCCAATAGATTTCGAACTTCGCATATTTGCCGGGAAACTCGATGGAAGCATCAGGCGACTTTTTTTATACCGAAAACACCCCTTGAAGGTTAATAAATGCTTTTCTATTTTCGCCTGCACCTGCGCTGCATGCATTTGCACCTGAAAAAGATAACGGTTAATAATGCATCGAGCGCAATTAGAATCTTGGAAGTTCCAATATTATACGCCGTCCACTAATCAAATAGCAGTTTTTCTCCTTCGACAAAAGAGAAAGGAAATAATTAAATAAAAACGAGCCTATCGTTCCCCTTATCATTTGGTATTATTTTCCATTATTTTCAACGTGCACCCGGTTGGTTGCAGCGATATTCGCGATAGCATTACGCGTTCCGTCTGGTCCGCTCGCGGAAAATGAATCGTGGCGCGTGGTTACACGGTTTTTGTGCAGCGCACAGGGTCCGCTTTCTAAACCACTCACTCTCCGCTTCGTTATGAATTTACGAACGCTTATTCACGTAACGGCGGCGCGGCGACGAGCCGTGTTGCACCCCGTCTTCCCACAGTGCAGCGCAGTGCAGCGCACCACGGTGAAACGCAGCGCAACCTACCCAGCCAACACCGTTATTTGCGAATCGTATCGCATCGTATCGTTCCGTGTCTCTCGGTGCTGCACGTGACCCAGCGACTACGTGGGTGTTTCGAATCCTGTTCGACCGGGTTCCCTGCACCCCTCGCAATCTCTCTTTCTCTCTCTCTCGCGCTCTCTCCCTCTCTCTCTCGCTTGCTGCAGCAAGTAAATCGAAAACAGTGTCGTTCCACGTATCAACGAGACTCCTGTGAGGACCAATCGCGATTACGCGAACGCACGTGGATCCGCGGGCCATTGTTGTGTGTCCGCTTGGCAACCATTAGCAGAATCGATCTCATTTTTCTGCGAACCGACCGACCCTGACTAACTGGTTTCAGATTTCCTATTCTATTATCACTGCAAAAATCATTGCTACTTTATAGTCTCCCATGACGCACTGCAGTCCTGCTACATATTTAGAATAGGACGACGAGGAAACTTTCGGTGAAGGCAGTTCGGGATGCCAGTTTATCTATTGCTGGCAATTTTTAGTACAATATGCGCGTGGACAACTAAATGTAATCAATTAAATAATCCAATAATTAAATTTCTTCAACCTCTCTCATCGTCAAATAGAAATACATATAACGAATGCCCGATTATTGTATTTATTATTGAACTCAAGTCTTTCGGCCACTATTCCGAAGATGCATTACTCACTTGCAAGATGTAGACAATAGATAGAGAATGACGGACGGTTGCACCAACAACTGCGTTTAAAAACCTCTTCGAAATATACACACTTCAATAACGATGCAGAAAATAGCATATCGCTTCAGAATCTAAAGTACACAACTCTTTCTTCGGCTAATCCCATTCTTCTCGCGCGCACTAAAAAAGAAGCGTACTCGAAAAGTTTCAGCAATCTGCTGCACGACCAACTTAGCCCAACTTCTCTCATAAAGATCCAACGATTTGCTTTGCTATTAAAATCGCAGGGAATCGCACTGCTAGCGGGACAAGGAGATTACCGCGAGTCACAGTAGTTTCGGCATGAAACCGCCAGTTCTTTGCAACTTCCACTTTGTTTCTTATACAAGATTCGTGGATCCTCTTGCAACACCAGCGTCAGCTTCGAATGATTTCAGCCTGACCGTTTTGAAATCGAATGCGCCGAACACGATCGAAGACTGCGGTTTCTCGGGTTCGAAGTTAAATCGTAAACATTATTATTGCACGTATCATCGAGCTATCGCGAGGACTTTATCGCGATTACGTGGTGCACGTGAATTAGCAGCTATTGTCGCGCGACTAGAAGCCATTACGCCAGGTCCTTGAGTTCAAATGGACTCGACGTGGAAAGGCAGAAGGCAGAACGTCGACGGTTCTAGTCCGAGGTAGCCAATGAAACTTTTAAACATGGAACCCAAGGAAGCAGCAACACGGACAAATAATTTCGAATAATCCGGTTGGAAATTTAATCCTGCGGCGCACTGTTCGACCTTGTTTTACCATCGCGAAGACCTCGTAAACAGTTTTGCTGTACACGCACATCGCATCGTTTCTTGCGAATCGGTTATCGCGATTATGCGAGCCAGTAGCTACGATCCTCGAGGAAACCATTGACGATCGCTTTTCCACTTTATCTTCCAATCGGTTATCCTCTTTTTCGTATTCCGAGAAAAGGCGGAGCCACGAGGCTGTTACTTAAACCAATGATAACCTCAGGTTCTGCAAGTGACGTTTATTTGACTTTTAAATGCAACAGACAATTATTATTTAACACGTATTTTCGATGATGTACTTGAGAAAATTCAAATCTTCCAGACTTATCTATTTGAAAGTATAATCAAAATACTAAAAGAACGTCTTCTATATTTATTATTTAACAACTAAACATCACCGATCACCGGTTAAAATGACTGGTTCCAGATTTTTTATTTTACGATTATTGATATAATAAAAATAATTTCATAAGAAATGATTGTATAGATACCTTTGGTGGAGCACATATTACAATAGCAGATGTAAAAAATCGAAATATTAGGGGTACCGGAAAGTAATGTCGTATTTTTTTCGTAAAATTAAAATAGTAAATCAGTGAAATAGTCACCAATGTTATCAATGAGTTATCAATGACTTTTTGCCACCTAGTAAGTAACTTTTCAATCCCTGATCGGTAGAGTATAGATGGTTTTTGATAAAAAATATTTAAATAAAGACAAATTTAAAAAAAAATACCACGTCTTTAAAACGGATTAAAAAGTATAAAAGTAAATTTTTAAAAAACCACGTTTAAAGAACGGACTAAAAAGTATAAAATAATTTTTTCTAGCCCCATAGAGATTCCTAACCCCGTACAGATAGTCCTGAAAATTTGTGATTGTGAATTTTTAATAGCTATGAAACTACTTGTAAGATTTAAGACGAAAAACGTGAGGCGCAAGAAAATACATAGTAAAGAGTGTAGATAGTAGCTGCCGTTGAGAAAACTCGCACAACAGTTCATATCATTTGCAGTGCAATAAAATTGTTAGTGATTTAGGTGAACTATTCACGCATCGATTATCTATTGAATGCGACCCATGTTTTTCGTTTTAAATCTTACAAGTATTTTCATAGCTATTAAAAATTCACAGTCACAAATTTTTAGGACTATCTGTACGAGCTTAGGAATCTGTATGGGGCTAGGAAAAATTATTGTATACTTTTTAGTCCGTTTTAAAAAGGTGGTATTTTTAAAAAATTTATTTTTATTTAAATAATTATTTTCTGCTTTTTAGTCTTGTGTGTGCGAAATTTTTGAATCGATTTTAAACATTTTGATGAGATTGTAACAGAGACATGTAGTAAATTTCAGACGGTATTGCTACCGCGTCCTATCGAAAACAAACGCCGCACAGTGGGCCCAAATGCCAATCTAGCTGATAAAAAATCATAGTGATCAAACGCAGCTTCCTATTGCAACTTGTATGGAGTCGTTGTAACCGGGAGACTTCAATCTTTAAATTTATGGTAATTCGGATCACAAAAAATTTTTTTTAAACTTTTTATAGTCATCTACATTAATGTAATTTTCGAGAGAAGGAGCATTTCCGCGGAAATTAAAGTTACTAGCGTTTTTAGTCACAAAATGAACTGAAACCGACACAAAAATAAAAACCTCATATATTTACAAACATACACACTTGATTAGATAGACTTATTTACACTTCTAGTTATACATACATCGTTTCAGTTTTGTACACACATCCATGCACTGAATACACACCTACACTATAGGAGAGATAGTGACGTTCTCTGGACAAGGTAATATAGCCATTTTTCCCAAAAATTCGTGTTTATTACGGGAAAACGCTTACGACCGAGGCCGATTCCTCTCAACCATGATCGAGACTTCCCGGCCGCAGCCGAGGCCCCGCGGTCGCGCCCGGTCGCAGTCCTTATTTTATGATAGACAGGTAGTCTTTAGTCAAGTAGCCAGTTACTTGACTTGCACAGAAAACCGAGTCTTGGATTCTAAAAACATTTATAATAACCAGAATCCTGTTCAGAGTTTTCATCGATTACTGAGTGTTCATCTGTCATCTATCGCCGTGTGTGCACACAGAATATTAAAAAAAATCTTTCACAAAACATTCTTCGTATCAGATACAATTAAGTAAGTAATATAAGGTATCAGTCTTTTAAATCTCATACAGCTATCCTATTCCTTTATGTGCTGTCACAAGAAAACATAAAATTCCGTTTTACACTAGAAGTATTAATTTTATGACCTACATTGATGAAACATTTTTTACTCCTCTCAGTCAGTACTATGCACCACAAAAATCTTAAACACTCTTTATGAGTGATCGCAAACTGTTCACAAACTTCAAAGTTACATTAAACAATTTCTGGCAAATTCTGGCAGCTGATTTTTACAAGAATTAAAGAACAGAGTCTACATTACGAAATGAAACGGGAAATTCGACGAATACGCGTAAATTTGGTTACTTACATTCGAAAAACTGAAATGCACGAAGTAAAAAATTGTCTACCTTTAAACACGGGTATTTGGAAAATTCGTTAACTTTCGCAAATTCTGTAATTACAGAATGAAAGTACGTACTTTCTTCTACAAAACCCATGAAAGGCAAAATATTCACATTTAATATTAACGTTCACCAGTATCAAAAGCACTGACCGTTCTGGGGGACTCTTAAAAGCCACAGCGACCGTAGACTTTCGCGTAAATATTACCCCATATAAAAAATCTTCAGAGCAAAACAGAATATAATTTAAAGATCTACAGGGATTTAAGAATGGAAACAAATAAAAAAGTAAGTAATAGTATGTGATTGAAAATACGACTTTTTATCAGCTAGATTGGCCCACAGTTTGGGCCCACTGTGCGCCGTGGTAAAATGTCAAAGATAAAGGTTCGACGGAGAATTGCGATGTAACTGTTCTTTCGCTTGTCAAACAAACATTATAGTATAAATAATACGTAGTAACTTTGTAAACACCGCACGGAACTCAAACGCACACTGACACACACTGAGCTCCAGTGATGTCAGATGCGGAGAGTCACGGTGAAATGATGTACCTCTCTCTGATGACGGGGAATGAGTGGGACGAATGGGAGACACGTGCGCGATGGGGACCGTGGAGTGTGCGCCTGCGCACGGTGCTGGAATGGAATAGTGGAAAGGGTAAGGAGGAGAGTACATGAGCTCCGTTTGGAGCTCATTCTGGCATCACTGCTGAACTCCTTCGGTGCGAAGCGGGCGAGTGGAGTGGGGATGAGTCAGAGTGGGAACACGTAGTAGAGTGGGGACGCTGAACGCGAAGACGTACTACGTCACGCGGCGAGGGGAGGGGGAGGGGGTGCAAAGGTTCAAATTATTAATAATTTATATCTCTTCTGACAATGAGCTATGTTTAAAATTTCAAGTCTCTAGCTCATCGGGAAGTTAGTTTAAAATCAATTGCAAAATTTGTACCGAACAAACAGACAGACAAGAAAGCGAGCTAATAAAAACGTGGTAAAAATGTAGAAAGTCCGGTTTTTAGCTCTTGTACATTTCGGAATTTTTTCCACTTAAAAAATGCTGCATTGTCCTGGACAAATGATCATCAGAAGGTGCAACATCGAATAAGGTGGGTGTGGTGACACTTTCCAACCTAACTCTTTGATTTTGTTCGAGTCTTTTTTGCAAATAGCATACAATGCCGAATGTGCAACTCTTCTGGATTTGAATCGGTCATTTCGCACATAACCTCTAAAAAAACAATATTTTTGTACAAAACAGTACTAACTAGTTTCCTGAACCTGCAGCCATGTATGTATGTACCGAACAATGTAGGTGTGTATGTACGAAGTTAGTCGTTATTATCAGTCAAATGTTGACTTGCGCAAAAACGACATTACTTCAATCTTGTCATTCTTTTTTTAAGGGAACATGTATCAGTTACTTTTAAGGCTCGGTAGGTTTACTGTTAATTGTACCATTGTTAGTTGGATCGAAATGTTGATTCACTTAGAGCACTCCGAACACTGCAGCTTAGTTCGCGAATTACGTTGACCAACTATTTCTCTTTCAGCTCGCAGCTGCAAGTAAATCGTAAACATTGTCGTTGCGTATATCAAGCCACATTGTTATGGAAACGTATGGCGATTCGCGGAGTATCGGAAATTATACCGGCCCCCCTCGAGTGACTATATGGTTTCGGTGCGTGGTCGCCATTTAGTTGACCTTTCGTTTCTGAATGATCGCTTCTTCTTTCGCTGATCATTTCTACCTGTTTCTGTGCGATTCTTTTGTGTGATTTGTTTTGTGCGATTTTTTTTGTGCGATTTTTTTTGTGCGATTTTTTTTTGTGCGGTATATGAATATTGAGATTCTGTTCGCCATATGTAAGTTCGCCGCGAGGTTAGGTCAATCTCAACGATGTCGCGATCACTTTTTTTCTATCAGTGTACATCAATCAGTGTTCGTCAACATCTGACGCGCGCATCTTGAACAATCAGTGTGTATGTATTGGGTATGGGAATAAGTTTCTGCCCCTTTTTGTTGAAAAGAAGCGTACAAACAAGTCCCATAGCGTGAAAACGTTTTCCAACAGTAGATCGATCGACGTTTAATTCAATTGACAGTACTGCAAGTGTTTGACGTGGATTTCCATCAAGTAATGCTGGGAAATCTGTATCTTCGAATTTTTTGGCACACCATCGCAATCTTTGGCCTTACGTCGAAATCATGGTTTTGATGGAGCATCGTCCCTGTAAATATATAACAAATATAATATTGAAATATACATACCACCTTTCTTTAAAACTAAATAATGCAACATGACTTCCCGCAAATGCTGCTTACTTGGAACAAAGTCGACATTTTTCACGCGAAAAATTGACTGCTGTTCACGCTCGATACAATTGCCACTAATTGCGTTTTGAAGCTTAGACATAGACCTTTCAAAAACATGTACTACGTTCCATCAAATACGCGATCTGTACTTAAGTACAACGAGACATCTCCAAAAGGGCGGAAACTTTATTCCCATACCTAATACCACGGACCTAAGGACTTATTAAGAATTATTAAGAGCTATTATTTAACAGTTAATATCATTTAATATTATCTCGTCGGTGGTTGAAGCTAATTCTGATCCATGCCACTTAATATGCCAATTATGTACATTTTGAAAATTTCTCCATGTTTAAAGTGAGAAATTAAAATTTTTTTAAATGTTTCCACGTGTAATCTAATGATTTATTTTGTTTGGAAAGCACTTTCTCGCTATTTCGTAAAGCTTTCACATATCTTCTAAGTGAGACTTTTTTTATGCGGTCCCTCTCCACCGCATAAAAAAACTTTTCTTTAATATGTTTGTGAAAAATTATTTGGTATAGCTATTTATGAAGTTTTTGAATAGAGTTCCTTATGTGCGGTTTCTTTTCTGAGGTCCCTATCTACCGCACAAAAACAGGTTTGACTGTACTCGATTAACAATAAACGTACCGAGCAACAGCGACTGGCATATTGTTCTCCCAGAAAAATGACATGATCTAATTTCCACAGACATTTTTGTTTCTGAATAAGTTTTCGCAATTTTTACGAGGCGAATCGTCCCATTTATCGTCGAATAGAGTCCATTGAAGATAATCGAAGGTTTTCGACCGGCAGCCGGAAAGCTGACAGAGTGTATCAGGCTTTGCGTCATTACTGTCATGGGACGACAGAGTCGCGCAAACATCCGCCCAGTCCGCTAATGACGCCGCCAGCAGTAAGCACGCGAATTGACTAATTATCGATGAATTCTTTTTCGGCGTACCGCGGCCACGAATAAGAGACGCGCGTATACGTGTAAAACGGAAACGACAATTCGCTCTGAGCTGTGAATGAAAGCGTTCGAAGCGTATCATCGGTCCCGTTGGCCCGTGTTCCATATACGACTTATCATAAAACGTCGCTACTTTCCCAGGATATACGGTCGACCCAGCTAAGGGAGGCGGGTCGTAATATGTTCGCCGTGTTACATAAAATGCCATCGAGCATTGTCTCGGTTCTATCTTTGGCCGCCGTCCCTCCGAATTACCTGAACGACTTTCACCCAATCCCATTCCGCTCGACAGAGACACTAACACATTTTTCCGTTCGAAAGACGAGGACACCGCTGGGAAAAAAGGGAGAGAGATTCTACTAATACAGGATACAAGTTTTCATAGCTGTTTTGTACTGTCCAGATTATTTGGTAATTTTGGGGAAATAGATGGAATTGAACCGGTATCTAGATCAGGTCTAATTTGCAAGGTATAGTTGATTAACAGCATGGGCTGATCCAAATTAGGCTATACGCTCTCTCGCCCCCCCCCGTTTTACATCTTGAGAATTTAATTGGACCGCAATTAAAAAACATTCAGCCCTAAAAGAGATATGGTTCTTTTAATTGATATTGACTTTATTTACATATTTTAACTGCAAGAGTAAGCAAGTATACATATATGTAACATTATACAGGTTTTTTCGATTTTTTCGCATTAATTTGCCGCAGCAATCTTAAGGCGTCAAAAACAGTAACGATGTTAACGAGTGTTTGAGATTGTGTCAACAAGTTCTTGTCATAAGTTCTTGTCATAAGTTCTTGTACATCTCAGGAATTTATGAATACAGGATAATTCGTACGAGCTGTTTCACATTTCCGTATGAAAAAAAGGTGATCTTATCGACTCGGTGGTTTTCCCACCAATACACTTTCCTAGAAAGGGTATGCATTTCACAGTCGCGGGTAGGCAAATAGCGTGAAGATAAGAAATAAAAAGATCCATATCTCGCGCGTTATTGATTGGGACGCTGTGGTATAAACATCAACGATAACTGTGCTGCGGACGTCGCGTATTTATGTCGTAGATGCAAACTGATTAAAACACACCGGTGAAAGTTTACCGGCGCGTGAGTTTTTCCTTTCGCGATTTGGAGAACACTGAGAATCTTGGTAAGATTGCGTTGTGTATATCCGCAAGAATTCGCGGTGAAACTGCGAGCGCGTTAACGAAGTGATTTGTATGGATCATAAACAGCCGTGTAAACGCAATTAGAGGCGAGCGAAGTCAATCTGATGAAGATTTTGCTACGTAAACGTTGAAATACTCGCGGACGGTGTAGCTCGGGGGATCGATACTGTGTGCAATGCACTCGGTCGCGTTGCTAATTGTTAGATTGCGGATAAAAATATGCGCTCGCATCAGGGACTTAATACATACCGGTATTATGCCAAGAGGCTGTACCGAAATGGATAAAAACTGAAATCGTTGAAATATTAGGTCAATCGGAAAGTTCCGTCCGTTTAACGTCGAGTAGCTGTAGCTTGAACTGTCGTTAACTATATCGTCGAAAGTAATGTTAACTTTTTAGTTTGGACATCTTTCAATAAAATTCAATACATAACAATATACGCTTGCATCAATAACATCGTTTTTTTCTACATTGAAAATGTCGGAATTTGAGCCGAGTAAGCGTCATTTGAGCGAAGTGTTAATCTTCTGCTTCAATTGGAAGAAAACTGCAGCTGAAGCTCATCGAATGATTGTAGACGTTTATGGCGATAATGCTGTTTCCGGTAAAACATGTAGAGAATGGTTTCGACGCTTTAAAAATGGAGATTTTACTGTGGAGGACAAAGAGCGTTCTGGACAGCCAAGAGTATTCGAAGACGAAGAATTGCAGGCAGACTGTGCCCCTTCTGATTATCACTTGTTTTAGTCGATGGCACACGCACTTGCTGAGGAACGATTTAATTCTTACGAAGATGTCGAACAATGGATCTCTGACTGGATAACCTCCAAAGATGACTCATTCTTTCATCGCGGAATTCGCTTGCTGCTCGAAAGATGGGGAGAAGTCATCGCTAACGATGGACAATATCTTGTTTAATGTACTTTTTCATTTTGTTTCTTAAATAAAGCTCTCCTTTTTGTAAAAAAAACGGACGGAACTTTCCGGTTAACCTGATACCTGTTCCGGTATAACCGATATAAACAATTGAATTTCAGGCAACCTGCTACACGGCTAATGGAATTTCGAAAACTACAACTCAAATCATGGTATATCAACCGGGTATAAAACTTTAATTGTTTATATCTTTAAAACTATTGAGTAACTACACCTAATATTTGCATACATAATTGGGGTCCATATACCATCATCTCACAAAAAATAGTCAAAATCGAAGTCGGACACTTGGGGTCCTGCCCTTGTCAATCATTTCCGATATGCAAAAGTGTTTGTAGTATGAATGAAGAACCTCGGTGACTAGGAAAAACGTGATGAAATGAGAAATGATTGCATTTTTGTACTTATTAATTCGATGTTCAATCGATCACAAAAATATTGGAACGAAATTGCAATAGATCGGAATTGTAGAAAAAATGCTAAAAGTTGCAGTTCACAACTTTTTGATGTGGGCCTATATTGAAAATTTTAAAAATACGTTTTGTAGATCTGTGTCAATTAAACATATTCTGAAAATTTCGTCACAATCGGTCGACGGTTGCAATGAACTACAAACGTTTAAAGATGGTGGAAATTGCAATTTTCACGATTTTCGGCCTGTAACTGCAATAAATCTAAGGATTCTTAAATGTCTCAATGCCTGTTGCAGTTTTTGAAAAAACTTCTTTTCACATCCTGTAGTAAACTAATTGCTCTTGCTTTCCAAAAAAGTTCAAATTGCATGTAGTTCAATATGAACCTTCCGTCAGTGGCTCCGTTTTTGTGTACCGTTATTGGCTGCGGACTGTGGCTCCGCATACCATTTTTCATACAAATAGGGAATCACAATATTAAATTTATTGTTTAAATGAAATAATCAAGATATAAATGTATAATCAAAGAGTATGTTTATTGTTTATTTTATGAAAATTACGGGTCCCCTGGAGGGCCTATGCTATTTCAAATCCGCTGTCGTTCTCCAGCCATACTTGGGTCGTAAAGCAATAAATTCGATAAGAATGCACTATGAAACCTTCTAAAAAAACAGACATCATGTAAATTGACCGTAGCGTAAACCCAGAAAAAGCTGTAATTCTTACTGGCTGCGGACTCGCACTCCGCAATCTATTGTGGCAGCCACAAAAACGCACGTACAACTGTTAATTTGGTACAGATCATTTTTATACCTCCCTCGAAGAATAGCTATACTCTATCTCACGAGAGAACGAACTCATTCTGCGCAGCCTCTTGAGCTGATCTAGATGGTGGGGGCGCAGCGAGCCTATCATCTCTAACTCCACTATCCGCTCCCCATTTTCTTGAACCAATTAGGGCGAAGATTCGCAGTGAAGAACGAAAACTTGGTCGTTACAAAAGTCTGTTCTCTCGTGGCATAGAGTATAAGACGGAAAGGGCCGTAAAGTTCACCCATTCTCTGTCAATTAAAAACAAAATACGCTGCGGAATGCGAGTCCGCGCGTCAGTGACGGAAGGTTAAAAAAGTTATCGTCTATTTTAGGAGTGCCCCAATATTTTTGTGACCGACTGTAGTAGATATGTTCTATCTGTATGGAACAGATAAGGCGAACTCTAATTTCCACTTAAATGCATCTTTAAATATTATTTAAGAAATACATTGTTTTCCTTAAGGCGATTCTCAATTCTTATCGAATCCCACTGATAACACTGTCCAACAGCCAAAAAGTATTTCGATTCCCGCTATACGATTCTTATAGAGTTTTTCGCGCTGATTCCAAATCTGTCTTTAATTTTTGAAGTGAAACTTCTTTTTCTCCTAGACGTAGAGTTTTTGAGAAAATTGAGTTTTAAAAAAAGACATATTTTTCAACTATGACCAAATATTGTGATGTTATTATAAAAGATATTGAATTGTTCTTTGCGGCAAAAGATCCTGTAGACTTTCCCGAATACAGTGATATCCAATATTAATACATTATGATTGTTTACGCATGTTCACACGGCGTTCGCCGCTCCGTATCCCGTGGAACGCCTGTTCTAGTGGTAAGCGCCACTGGCGGTAACTCATGTCGGGCAAAGATATTTTGCTTTCTGGTTCGAAAAAAACGTCGACCACTCAAACTTGAAAGGGTGATTCCTCAAGATAAAAGTCTGCTCTGTCGCGTGGTATAGTTCGATTTTCCGCTGAACCCTTATTTTTTTAGATAAATTCAAAAATATCCGCAAAAATTGGTGCAAAAGTGGTGTCACTCTGTATTTAATGATTGTTTAAACATGTTCAAACAATCATAATGTATTAATATTGGATATCACTGTATTCGGGAAAGTCTAGTGAATCTTTTGCTGTAAAGAACAATTCAATATCTTTTATAACAACATCACAATATTTGTTCAAAGTTGAAAAATATATTTTTTTTTCAAAGCCGTTCCTCAAAAACTGTGCGCATAGGAGAAAAATTAAGGACAGATTCGGAATCAGCGCAGAAAACTCTATAAGAATCGCATAGTGGGAATCGAAATACAAAAAAAGAGTTGAAATTTGTTGAACTGTGTAATTGGGTAAGCGAGTTATATACAATTAGGTAATAAGGTTTACAAATATATTGAATGCTAAGTATTATACAAATATGTTTATTATAAATTCAATGATTGCATTTAGGTATAAGAATACAATTCGTTAGAAATATACTGGCGGGCATCTTGTATAGAAAAACAATCTTAAAATCTATACATATAATAACAAAAATTAGCCCATTCAATGATATCCTCGTTAAACAACAAGTAACAGTGTACACAGTAGAACACGAATGCTATTTCCTAAACAATAATGATTAGGAGTAATATATTAAAATACAAAGTGCTTGGAACACTGTAACGGTGAGGCCAACTGCGTAAGAGACTAATCTGTGTGGTTGCTTAGAGACCACAGCGTACGAAAATGTGTGAACAATCCTCGAAATCACAAAAGTCCTGATTAAAATTCCAGCCAACTGGGCAGATGGATTTGTAGTCAACCACAAAAAGGTTACTATGAACCAAGGTGGAATATTTTCTAGATCATTCAAATGGCATCTGCGCACACGATCGATATCTGGATCTGGCGTAACTTTTCCTCCTTTCACATAAGGAGGATCATCAGGATTCAGAAAGATCTACAAAAAGAATCACGTGATTTCATTTGTTCGTACACATGGTAAACAAGTCGAAATCAATGTTTAATATAAAGGAACTTACCATCTTTAAAAATCTGTAACGGATAGTCATGAATATCACTGCTACCATTTTAAAAAAAACTATTGCAGTCCAATAGCTGAAAATCCGGAAAACTTCCGGCTCGATCCCAAACATGTTCACAGCCATGTCTCTGCCGATGTTGTGTACTGCACGTTCGACGATATACTGACATTAGTAATGTGAGTCCTCTTTATATATGTGTTATAGGCGATGATACAACAAGTGATAAAAAAAAAATGCTGATTATAACATCGTTGAATTAATCATTCATCCCACTCCAGACTCCAGGCATGTGTACTCCGGGTGTATCAATACATATATAGTTGTTATGGTTTCGAAACTCGTTTCGAAACTATCGTTTCGACATTGAATGGTGCTCCACCCTTTATATTCTGCACTGTACACAGTACAATTACACAGAGTTACATTTAAGTTAATCCATGAGTTATAAAATAATTCAATTGAGTGATTCTTAAACATATTTAATAATTACATTTGATAAATATATTTTATTATTATTAATGAAATTTACATGATTATATTTTCGCTCGCCAGGAAATTGTTTACCCTGGATAACTGAATCTCTGTTTCGCGCCAGCGCGATCACGGTCACTCATTGCTACAACCAGTTCTCGCAATAATTTAACGTAAATAGAAAGCGATCAAACTTTTCTGCACGATGTCTTGCAAGTTTTAACACATTTGGACTATAGCTTCTAGACCCGGTAGTTTCGAACGATTTTTCTGCGAATGCAATGTACCGGAAGTTATGTAAAATTCACTGTATTTTACACGAGAGTACACAGTCCACCATGTATAGAATTATCAAACCTGTCCCAGTAATTGGATTTATAATTCAGGATTTAGTCGAGCATATTTGTTCGATCGTATATTGAATGAAGCTTGATTTACTGCTTAACACTGATTGTATTTCTAGTCGCCCTAAATTTCTCTTTTTAAAGTGATCGATACCGCACGTCTCGCTTCATATTTTCCCACACACGAAAAATAGGGTTGTGAAAGAAAAGTCCAGGTGCAAAGAAAATTGAATGGTTGTTCGATACAGACATACGGAAGATTATCGGTAGAGATCTCGTCCAGGCAAAGTGTTAAATGGGTCCTTCTCGGGCAGTGTAGAGGAACGGAACCAGGAAACGCGCTATTTGTTTGCCGACGGTTGCTCAACCCGGCTAAAATGAAACCTAGGCAATAAATTGATCGATATCGTTCGGCGTGCAACGGTGAACTTGATCGCAGCAGCAGCGGTGGCCGACGCTCGTCTTGCAGACAGAGCTATTATTAACGGAACTGTATCGCGGATAGCGTTTGATCGCGATAACACAGCCCGGTAACGGGGCATTCTCGAGTAGAAGTTAATCCCGTCGAGTAACCAAGAAAACCGTCCGACAAAAGTTTTCGCTGGCTGGCTGGCTGGCTGGCTGGCTAGAGGATAGAAGCAGAGGTGCTGCTGAACGCGTGCCTCTCTCGTGAAAAAGAATCGAGTTATTTTCAGCTTCGCAGACTCGCGCACAGACACACGCTCGCGAATATGCTCGAACCACATTTTCGCTCCCTGCAATCTTTACCGGCCGCCGAAAAATCGAAATAATTTAGCACGGCCATTGTGCTCCTTCAGCGCGACCGCATTTCGCAAATTCTTAGAGCTTGCGCAAATTTTTCTTTTTCGCCCGTCAAACATTGATTCGTAAAGGTGCTTTCCATTGAAACGTACAGTCACGATAGATTGAGTAGACCAACGATATGTTTATATTTATACGATTTTGATCAGAAATATAATTATTTCCCATGAACCACCTACGCCACCGTGGACTGTTCAAAATCAAAGCATAGACCACTTCGATACCCGGAACGCCGTTCACCTCTGGCCTTATAAAATCGACTGATAACGACACTCTCCACGAGTATCTCCTTCAGAATTCGCCGAGCATGAACGGCACTCGTTACTGTAAAATTTCAATAGATTCGTGTTACTTTCTATAAATAACGATTTCGCTATCGAAGACAGAGAGGTTTTAATCACGGCAGCTGCGTAGGAAATCGCAGGGCAAGGGGTTAAGCGATTCACAGATGAATAATGCAGAAATGATTCCCGCGAAGAGAGGAACGACTCCCTTTCGCGGCTTCTGGGATGCGTCCTGAAGGTCGGCTCATCTCGTGGCCCCTATTGTTATACCCCGGACCCCGGTTCTCTCTCGTATGTAGATTCCTTCCTCTCATTTAGGCCGAGTCCACCCCTCGAATCGCGGAGGCAGACGTGTTTTCAATCTTTCTCTTCCTCTCTCCTCAATCTCTTTTCTTTTTCTCGTTCGTACAACGAGGTCTGCAATCACCCGGGGATTTCGATGTGCCAGATACTCTGTTTCCCGTCGTTGTACCCGCGAAACCGCAGCGCCGTTAATAGTTGAAAACATTGTTCCACCTTTCGCATACCTTTCCAGTCCAACCGGGACTCGGAAATAACGAAAATAACTATTTCGAACTGCGTAAAGGGATTCCGATTAAAAGGTGTTCTGCGTTAGAAGCTGTTCTGAACTACCACAGTTAGCTAATATAAAGTCAGCGTACAACGGCTGTAAAATTAATGAAATATTACATAATTTCACAAGTTCGTGCCCGATTTTCGTAGATGTCGGATAGCTGTACTGCGCAGTGGAGTGTAGAAAGAAAAATTATATAGTCACCATTCTTTTCTAATTGTAGAAACGAACTTATGCAATCATCTAATACATAGTTGTTAGACGCTGTTCAGAATCTTCATCACGAGTCTGCGAAAACGCGAGTCGATAAGTGTCAAACTGCAGGGAGCATTCCTGACGGAAAATCCAGTTAAACGAGCTCCGGAGCAAACAAGCTTGTAGTAGTCCATCTTCTTCCCGATTTAGGTCACCGTGGGAATCCTTGGGAATCAGGCACGGTCACCGGCGGGTCGCGACATTACCTAGATCACGACCCGGTATCTCAGGGACGTAGCAGCTGGAGTCGGGTCGCCGAAATAGGTCGCGAAAATTTGTGGGTCATCCGCAGGCTGCACGCGGCTCGAAATCCGCGTCGAGTGAACGACCCTGTTTCGGATATCGTGACGACGAGGCCGAAGGAAATCGCTTCCTCCTATCCGGTGCCAATATTTACGCGAGCGACATTGGCGTCGCGACACGGAGATCTTTAGTCTTATTCGTATCCGATGGTCACCGGTCGGGCCGAAACGACAACCGACCACGCGTTTTTTCTACCGTCCGTCATGGTATTGTCAAGGTAACAGTTCCCCGGCGACACGCGCTCGAGACCGTTGCATTATTGAACAGAATCGAATGCACACGCCCGCTCGACGCGGTGTGCAAGTGTGTGCACTGCCGTGTGCTCTGTTCGCAAGTGTCTCCTAGCTTTTCCGAAATGTATGAAACGGACAAAAATGTCCCCCCATTGTTGTTCTCACGTCGAATGGACGTGCACGGTTAATCGCGAATACGCATTTTATCCATTTCCGGGGGAAAAAACGAGAGGACATGGTAGAAACTTCGCTAGAAGTTTTCATTTATTATTGCTGACAGTCGCTCCAGTTAGATCGGATTTTATGCATTCAGGACGTTCTTTTCTATGAAATTGATTCTTAGTAATTCAGCAGCTTCCTTGCCTACGCCGTCTGCTTTCTTGTTAACTTCACTGTGTTCCACGCAACTTTGCTATCGTTAACAGTCACTAGCCGCCTTTCACTGTTATTACTCCTTTGTTAATACACAGTTCCACTCGCGCTGAAAAGTCTCGCCCTAATATCGCTTCCGCGGTCATGGATTCTGATGGCACTACCAACATTTCGGTTTCGTACTCGCTGTCGTCTATAATCAGTTTTGCGCCGAACTGTCCGATCGGGATAATTCGCGCGTTACCGAATCCCGTAAGCGTGCTCGATGCTTCGCGTAATTTCACTTTGTCTATTTTGCGAAAAAGATCTTGCCGGATAAGACTTGCGTACGTCACTGCCCGTATCCACTAGCGTGAAATATGCCATGCTTTCGTCAACGTCTTTTATCGTAAACTTAATCCTTCGTGTTGAGCGTTTTGTGCGTGTCCTTTCTTTATTTTTGCATTTCTTTTTCACACTTTCATCATCGCTCGATGCATCACTGCTTTCGTCTGGACCGCTACTTTCCGCTATTTCATCGTCGACCTCCGTGTTAATCTCTAATTGACGCTTTAGCATGTTCTTCAAATCTTCCTTTTTACTCACAGGGTTCAAATTTAATTTCCTTATTTCTTCCTTCAACTGATCTGCTTTCATTCGATCTATCTCTTCTTCTGTGAGTGTGCCGGTCGCTTTTTTCCCTGCAACTGTCGGCTTGGCTTGTGCGCCTTTTACGGCAGTCTGGGCAGGCATATCTTCAAATTCGTCTGTCCCACTACTGCTCGTTTCCTCCGCTCCGTTTTGTCGATGTGCCATCCTAAATGCCTACCGTTATCCTTTTCTTTTTCAACTTGCTACTTTTGCAGGACAACTTTCACTGCACTTACTATATAACTTCACAACTTTTACACGTTATTTTTCACAATATTGTCTGTTTCCCAATTCAAAACGATCCCGGCCGAGCCCCCACTTGTAGGATCGGGTTTGGAATGAGTTGGCATTCAGCAATATGTGGGTAACAAACGCGTATTTATTTTTTTGGGATGATGAGGTTACAAGGTGATGTTTGCTCTTGCGACTATCGGACACGAGTGTGATTTCTAACGTTTATCCTCCGCTCGTCACTTCGCTCTTTATTCATTTGTTCACGCGTCGCTTTACATTTTTAATCTATTCGCGCGCCCCGAGAAACAACGCTGACCTTCGCTTGCTTTAACGGAAATTACGAATTACAATATTGCTTGCGCGGGGCATCCTTCATTTATGCGGTGCAAATTTGATTTTACATAAAGTCGCGAAGAGCCGTTGTATAATTAAATTTTTGCTAATAAGAAACAGAAAGAGATCATAGATCATAATGTCATAAAGCTTATTCTAAATGGTAAAAAATTGGCTTCATTTTCACCTAAGAAAACGAAATCACTTTCCGAACGACCTGATAATATTTTAAAGAAATTATTCTGGTGTTTTGAAAATCCAATAGGGATGCGATCGATTGTAGAAGCGTAACCTTTCGCGACACCATGCGACTTTTCGACGCGAACGGTGCGTGCACGAGATCCCGGTGCCGTTAAACAACTAATGAGAATCGATCCGACCGGGAACGTGACACGGAATCCCGCGGATCCGTCCTTATTGATACGGGAAACGTTGAAAATGCAGCGTAATTGCACGAATAATCGATCTTACCTGCGGTTCTGCGAATGCCTGTCGCCCCGATGTCATGCGAGATTACCGACCGACTGATAAGTGTTATCGATTTCACCATGCCGCATCGTGAACCGGAACACGATGCTCCGTCTTCTCTCCGCAGCCGAGTGGAAACGAGCTTGATTCCATATTCAGATACCGCGCGAATCTCTGCCGTATCTCACCTAAATCGAATGAGCAACGCGTAGAACACCGTGGCCGATAATCCTGGGAATTGAAATCGGCTGATTTTTCGTCCGGGAAACATTGTCTACATTATCTCACATTTTTGGCAAGTTTATGGTCTCTGGCTGAGCACTTTTTAACAGAGAACTCAACTGAACCGAAAGCGAACTAGAACCATCTTGAAATCTCGTTTAGTATTATTATGTATATGCATAGATGATTTTGAAGGTTATTTTTAGGGTAACAGACTCCCTCAATGTGCTAACTTGTATAAGAAACAGACCTAGATAATATTCAATTGTCTCGAGCGAGTCTCATTGTCAGAGACTCCGGTTGCAGTTTAATAATTCACTTGCATAAACGTGTTGGAATCGCCAATTTTCTGCGCACGCAGATCGACGGCGGATTTCTTTCAGCGTCGGAGAGACCGGTACGAATTATAATCGGAACCGGTTTCTGCGTATCTGACATAGCTCGGTGTCTATCACTGTCTTCTGGTCAACAGTCTAAACGACTATATACATACATAGTTCCGTCAAGCTCGTCGGACGGCGTTGTCCGATGTTTCATGGCCAGCGAGTGTACTTACACGCGTTCCATTTTCTTCAGGTCGAAAAGTTCTCGGGGATGAAAGCTGGAACCGGGACAGAGAGCCGGGCTGTTCCCGAGCTGTCAATTAAATATAAACACGCTCTCCCCTGTCCCGGGAACAGGGGAGAGCACCGCGACGCGACGCGTCCGTCGAAACGCGAAATTCACCGTGTTCCCCTCCTCTAATTAATTCTGGTGGAGAGACCAGACCTGGGAATCGTTCTCGGACAGAAATGTAAACGTAAACACCGGCGGTCTCGGTCTCGCGATGGAAAGTAAGTTAATTCTGGGACGCGCTATCCCGGAGGACGAGGTGGATATTTGGGCCATGACCAGGTTGCGATCAATATAGCGTCCCGTCGGCGAACCATCGACGAAAGTCTGCCAGCTAGCGTCGGGACGACCCTTGTGTACAAGCTCTCCGCGAAATGGATTCATCCTGCAGCGAACCGGCGAAACCCGGATCAGTATGAAACGCGTTTTCATACCGTCTAATTGATTTTCGTAGCCGAGTACACTTTCGTTAATGTATCAGCCACTTTTTGGTTTACTTCAGTCTCCGAGGAGATCGTGATCAGTGACCAAACTCGATAGAATTCCTTGGACAGTGACCAAACAAACCGGTAGAACTTTAACGATTCTTAAACATATTTTATCTTGAATACTCTCCGTAGTTCCCTGACGATATATCAAGTGTATGGTTGGTCATTGGTGGTCACTGACCATTGTGATCACAGATCAACGACCACGCCAGATCGAATTTCCCGGTCAGTGACCGAAATCGATTGAATTCGTTGACATTAAAACTTGACACATCGGGACTAATTAGTTCAAAAAAATTGCTTAAACGTTTCTCCATTGTATTCGACGTCATCCATACACCGTCACTTTGTTTGTTTCATATTTAAATTGGAACGAACTCTGACCACATCCACGCAATTGTATTCGTAACGAAGTAGAGTCGATCGGAAAGAGTTTCATCATTTTCTGAAGAACAGTTCAGAAGTCATTTCGGGAGCAATATGAAGTCCGTGGACGCTTCAGGAACCGCGCAGCTGGTTTCTATACCACCGGTCGCGCTCTGCCGATCTGTTCCACGCACCGACCGTTTCCGCATGCAAAGCAGATCGAATTGTACTACAGAAACCACATATGTATCTACTTCTCGCTATAGAAATCCACTCCTTGCTCTAACAAAATTCACCGCTTGGTAAATCGCGTTTCGGTTGCACAAGCAACCGGCAATTGTCTTCCGAACATTGTCGAGCTGCTTCAAAAGATTCGCAACCAAGTCGTTCTACATACAGCCGCGAACAAAAGTGTTGGCACAGTACGTACTCTCATTTCTTGCAATTGATACAGAGAATTTTTATATTGCACAGAGCAGCCATTATATCTGCTAGGCACTGGTGTAGAATAATTGTCCAACATCCATCGAATAACATGGTTACAGCTATTAGATTAGACATAATCGTTACATAAAATGTTATTCAAATCAGTTCAATAACGCATACCGTTCAATTATGAAGCTATAAATTACATACGCAATTAAGAGTTAGCAGTGCCAATATTTTTTGTTGCCAATTGTATAATAGTTTCTCCCGCGGTACTGCTAGTTCCGAGAAGCGCCGCCAACACGATTATCAATCCGATTCTAACGCGCACGTTCTTCTTTTCCAGGCACATATGAAGTTCCCGCCGGATTATCCATATAGTCCACCGAGCATTCGGTTTATGACGAAAGTTTGGCACCCGAACGTGTACGAGGTGAGTAAATACGGGAATTATCGATCCTCCCTTCATCCCCTTTTCACGTTTCACCCTGCGCCTCGCCCTCGTCCACCTCTCGTCCCTTTCCAATCTCTCTCTCTCTCTCACTGTCTCACTGTGCTCCCTCATCGCATCATCTTTCTCTCTTTCTCTCTTTCTCTCCCTGCTGGCTCTCTCGCGTCACTCTCTCTTTCCTCTCCCTTTCGCTTTCTCGGGGGCTCTCTTTGTCCCTCGCCCTCCGTTTTGTAGCTTTCGTGTCGTCGCAGTGTTTCGTCCAATGGGGAAAAAACAAAACTTTAATGTGTGCGATCTACACATTTTTTCTATCCTGAAAAGATTCATAAAAAAAACATAGATTGTAATTTACGACTTGAATTGAGACTTGAAATTTACTATTCTATAATTTACTGAGTGTGTTAAAGTGTTATAAAACTTTTTAATTGGAAAAATATTTTTTCTACGATTTTTTTTAAGAGAAGTACCGAGTACAATTGTTTCGTTGAAATTGAAAATACTTTTTACTCGATAAGAAACAAGGTCATCTCAATGTTCTTTGAATGGAAATGCATTTTTACCACGTTTTTATTAGCTCGCTTTCTTGTTTGTTTGTTTGTTTGTTTGTCTGTTCGGTGGCAAATTTTGCAATTGATTTTAAATTTATGCACCATTCGATTTACATGTTTATTTTGCAGGGACCAAAAATAACAGTTATTTTAAAATTCTATAGGATAAAAATCATTAATAAACAGTTGATTATTACTGAAATTTAAGATAATGTACACAAAATATAAAGAAAAAAATTCGACGAACAAAATGATGAAAAATATCGATTTTTATACTTTTTGGTTACAAATAACGGTTATTAGTGTCCAAAAAATTGAATCCTCTTCGATAACTGTTATCGATGACAAAAACTGTTTCGATTGCTCAAAGCTGTTATCGATGGGAGAAGTTCATTTCGATCGCTCATAACAGTTATCGATGATCGAATTTCTTTTCACTTGTTCATAATAATTATTGATGCGAAAATTCATTTTGGTTGCTTATTTAATTATTGAGTTGTCTACCCTTTTTCGGATGGAGCAAGCCTGTGAAATTCATTGAGAAGGTTTCGTACAACACGACAAATCAACAGACCATAAGAACAACACAAAATCTGTTTTTGTTTGTCACATTATAAATTTTCATTGTAGCAATTAATATTACGAATAAAAAATTTATGAAATAATTGATTGTCTACCATTTGAAAGTTGTACTATTTAATAATAACAATTACAAATTTCCTTCATCAATAACTGTTATGAACGATCGAAATGAACTTCTGTCATTGATAACTGTTATGAGCGATCGAAATAAATTTATCTTCTTAAAAAAACAATTTTCGGTTACTTCTTAATCCTTATCTGTAACCAATACGATTTTAGTCGATGAAATACTTCTAATTTTATGGCTTATTTTCTTTTTGGTTATAACAATTATGGTCCCTGCTATTTTGTTTAAGAAAGTACGAAGGTACTTCACATGAAAATCAGCTAGTTTAAGATTTATGATTTTTTCCCCGAATGCTTGTGTACTCGAAGCAGTGTGCGTCGGGACTCGCAAAACCTGCGGCCTGCTCCTCCGGCACACACAGCTTCGCTATCTTCCTCTCTGTCTCGCTTTATTTCTCAGCGTCTCCTTGTTTCGCCATGAAAACGCGCGTCTGAGTACACGTGTCTCGAGGGATATTAAGCGACCGTAATTTTGATAATTGACGGCTTTACCGGCGCGGTGAAATCTGCGCGGGCCGCGAAATCGACGCTGGTTTTCGAGGACTTTTTAATTCCCGTGCTTTCTCGGATCATCGGGACACGAGCCTGTGCAAGCGTGTTGCGCGCGTATGCGAGCGTATCCGCTTGGTTTTACGCCAATCGCCGTCACGGTGATATCGTTACCGACGATTCTCCAGCGAGCACTTATCTCCCGGCTTCATCCAGCGAAATTCGAATCGAGTGAAAGGTGTAGAGGAGGGCCGCCTCTGCATCGAGGATCTTGTTATTTATTACTCCCAGCGCTTGTAAATACAACGCGGGGGAAAACCGGTGGAATTTTTAGCGGAACGCGCCAGGGGGATGCTCGATTGATTTAAATACCCCGGAACAACCCCTTAAATAATTTCTACCGCCCTGTATTTTAGCGGAACCGGTCCCGGACTATCCTAATTATCTCTCGTCCCACGTTCCAGCCCGTCGCTTGAAATTATTATTTCGGTAATCGCTTCTTGCGTAGATGTATAGGCTTTTTCCATTCTTTAATTTTGCTGTGGAACAAACTGTGTTCTGAAGCAATTACACTAATTTTATCGCTTTTTAAATGCCAGCTACACGTTTGTCCTATGAACGCGCCAAATCCGCAATCTAATAATGAACTATTGAAAGCGTTCGAGCGTACGAGTAGCGACGAGATGGCGATAGTAATAGGGGGCACAAGAGGGTAGTTACCGAAACGAACGGGGTTGGGGTTGTTCGGGAATGATTTTCGCGGAAAGCATCTCGTTTTCGAAGCATATCGACCTCTCTCGAGCGAGAGCGCTCTCCATGTGACCCTTCAGCGCGGGTACGAAAGAGTCAATGACCGTCCAAAGCTCGTTGGACATCCATGTCCAGTCACTTGTTGGAAGGGATGAGACTAGACTAACACGTCACGGTTAACGGGAATAACGCGCGTAAATTTCATTCGTCGAGCAAACGCCGCATTAATTACGCGTCCCGGTCGGGCCGAACGAACGCACGATTATTATGAAGAAAGCCCGCGGTTTATCGGGCGTCTGAAACCGCGGGAGCATCCGCCAGTCCGATTAGTTAATTTTGAATGCACTGTTGAGACAAAGGATTATGACTTTCCAGACCCCGTCTACCGTTCAAAATGACTGTACAAATTTTACAGCTTTTCTTTCTGTTTATCTTGATCATACCCACCTTGATCTGTTAGTAGAAATAGCAGAAATATCTCGGATAATATTTTTCCTATTTATTATAACGATGAGCAGCCTGAATGATTAAAAAGTTCGACAATTTTCACGAATTGTATCATTGAAAGGGAGTTCTGGAGAAACTGTTAGGAAATAACCGGACATGAAAACTGCTCTATAAAAAAGTTGCAAGCCAGAATGAAGAGTACAGGCGTGTGAAAAACATGATCAAAGATCTATTTCGATCTGGTAAACATCGCTACAGAAGCAGCTTATTCCTAGATTATCTTCCAAGTTCAAAGGGTGAAAACAACCCTCTAGTCGTTCAATAAGATTCTTCCCGGAAGAATACAAACAAGTATCGCTGTCCCTAATTATTTTTTAAAGGTTTTGGCGGCGTCTTGTAGACGGGCAGAATAAAAAATGAAAGAAAATTGCAATTCTTAGCGTGTCGCGTACGGTTCGGAGGGAAACGGTTTCACTGGAAAGCGATCGGCCAGACACACGGCGGCGACGACGCGACGGTGTGTCTTCGATAATAATTACTTCGCCCGAGGAAAAGAAACGTAGGGTAGCCGTCGTGTGTCGCGGGGTTCACCTAACTTTTCCCCGATGAAAGTTCCGCCTCGCTCTCCGTTATGTCGTGCGAACATGCTCGGCTGTTGTACGACCGCGTGTATGCTATTTTCCGCGCGATGAATACTTTTCATACGTGTCGTGTCTTTTCGACCTCGCTCTCCGAGGCCAACGTACTTTCCCGTCGCCTCGCCTCGTCTCGTCTCGTCTCGTCTCGTCTCACGACTCCTCTCTTTATCTCTCTGTCGTTCGTCCGCTATCTCTTCCTCCTTTCTTCGAGAAAGATTAATCTACCGCGAGAGCCTAACGATAAACAAGAATACGAGTAATTTGTTTAATGAGCATGCAACGGCCGGTCCCGAAGAACCCTTCGGTGTTCTGTCACCTCGATGAACCCTGGCAGCCTCGTGATTATCAGTCAATCGAAGCGTCTTCTCGCCGATACGTTTCAACCGTGTCGGGTCGTGCGGGTCACTCGGGTATGCGCCACGCTTGCCTCGATACAAGTTGCGCGTTGCCTCGGTGCAAGGTGCGCCTCATCCCCTCCACTCGGCCCCGAAGCTGCTCGATAACCACCCTCGGCTCATTTTGCCTCTGGTCACACTGCCATGTTTTAACGGGGGAGACTCGTCTCCAGGATTCCAAGGTTGCGGGATGTTTACGTTTACGAAAACCATAAAGCTGCGACAGCTGCGTACAGAGTTGGGCAAAAACTTTATTTAAATAAAAATTTTTCCCCAACTCTGGCTACATACTGCCGAATAATGTAAATAACGCCTCGTAAACATAAAAAAAAATATATAAAAAAACTTTTTAACAACCACGCTTATGTTAAAGTGCACTAACAAGGAGAAAATAATTTTTTTAGACGTTAGCGACAATAAATAAAAGCGTGGAGCGCTAAACTATATTGACGCAATTTTCGTGGGAACGAAGATTGTTCCAGAGAACTATCTACCAATAATTTTTTTAGACATTAGCGACAATAAATAAAAGCGTGGAGCGCTAAAATATATTGACGCAATCTACGTGGGCGCTCCACGCTTTTATTTATTGTCGCTAATGTCTAAAAAAATTATTGGTGGATAGTTCTCTGGAACAATCTTCGTTCCCACGAAGATTGCGTCAATATAGTTTAGCGCTCCACGCTTTTATTTATTGTCGCTAATGTCTAAAAAAATTATTTTTTCCTTTTTAGTGCACTTTAACATAAGCGTGGTTGTTAAAAAGTTTTTTTATATATTTTTTTATTTTCTACTTTTTAGTCCTTACATCTCTTGTAATCGATTTTAATTACCACTTCAACCATCTTTTGTAAAAGGAAAAATATTGTGTCATGACGGTTGCAAATCGAAGTTTCCATTCTGTAGGATCAATAGTTCAGGAGCTATTTCAGTGTTTTTGACAGGTAAGGGCGCCGCCATATTGGTTTGTAGTGACGACCGCGAGCCGCTTACCGAGCAGAATCGGCGGTCCTTGTCGCCCTTCATCCCGACCTAATCCTAACCAACTCAGTAAGTAAACTGAGCTCCTACGATGCAAAGTGGGCCAGTGGAGTGGGGATGAGTCGGAGTGGGAACACGTAGTGGAGTAGGTAAGCGCTTGCGCGCGGAGTGGGGAGCCGCGATGAGGGACTACCGAGCGTCGCGCGGGGAGGTGTAATGGTTAAAATTTTAATAGTTTATATCTCCTAAACGCATAGTTTTTTTTTTTAATTTGTTTTTTAATATTGCATTGTCACCCAGTTCTGAGCTATGTTTGAAGTTTCAAGTCTCTAGCTCATCGGGAAGTGGTTTAAAATTCGATTACAAGATTTGACGCATACAACAACAACGACACGGCAAGCTAATATAAGCGTGGTAAAATAGGACTTCCGTGCAGTGTGTCCAGACAGGAGTAATCGAAAAGGAATCGGGGGGAATACAAGTACCCCCTCTCTGATGACCAGAGTAATATGTGACACGTTGCGCTACGAGAATAGAGTGAAGCAGAGTGAGGCGAATGGAAGACACGTTGCGCGTGCGCGATAGAGACTGAACGGTGGAATAGGATAGTGGAAGGGGATAAGGTGGAGAGCCTGGAGGGGGAAAAGATGTTGGTTTCAACATGAATCTGGCCACACTGCTTCCGTGGGCAATCGCGGCCTAGATCGATCTGTTATCTGGGTTACGCTTGGTTCGTCGACAATCCATTTCACCGACAGTTTTCATCGACAGTAACTTTCGTCGACACTATGTTCTCATCGACAGTCCGTCTTTAGCGACAGGTTTGAGTTCATTATTCATATCGCTTTAATTTCGTTACTTGATATTTGTGTAATTATTGTATTAGGTTGTTGCAATTAAAGTGACTGTTTTTAAAACTTTTTTGAAACTTCCCGCCTTTGTAGTTTAGTTTTTCCACGACAGATGGCGTTGAAGTTGTACAATTTGAAAAGCACATATCCCGTACATGAATTTGCGAGTATAAAATTAATGATATGTATTATACAGTGTACATGATTCAAAATCGATTTTCGTCCACTATGGAAAAAAGGAAATTCGTATAATTTACTTGTACGAGTTAAAACTGGGACATACTGCGTCTGAAGTAGCGAAAAACGTAAATGCTGCTTTTGGTGAAGGTATAGCAAGTGATCGGACCATAAGGCGTTAGTTTAAAAAAGTTTCGTTTAGCAGCTGTTAAAGATTTAGATTTAAAAGAGATAGTTGAAAGGGATTCACGTCTAACTGTTCGGGAAATCGCGGAGAGGACCAATATACACTATGTATTCCACTGTCTCCCGACATCTGAAGGCTTTGGGAAAAGTAAAAAAGTTAGATAAATGGGTCCCACAAGAGCTCACTGAAGCTCACAGTTCTTCATTACTTTTGCGACATAATAATGAAGGCATATTAAACAGGATAATTACCTGTGACGAAAAATGGATTCTCTACGACAATCGACGACGATCTGCACAGTGGCGCAGTTGAAACTCCAAAGCATATGCCGAAACCGAACCTTCATCCGCGTAAAATATTGGTGTCTGTATGGTGGTCAGCAAAGGGTATTGTTCATTATTTATTTTTAAAAAAAGGTGAAACCATAAATGCTGATAAATTCCGTCAGGAAATTGATATTATATAATGTACGAAAAACTGTGTGTTCAACAGCCGGCATTAGTCAATAGACGTGGTGTGATATTGCTTCACGATAATGCTCGATCACATATTGCGAAACAAACAGTAAAAAAATTAGCAGAGTTGAAGTGTAAAGTTCTTCCTCGCCCTCCTTATTCGCCTGACCTGTCACCTACTTATTACTATTTTTTTAAGCACCTAGATGGCTTTTTGAATGGAAAAATATTCAAAGAAGAACGTGCTGTAAAAACTGCATTTGATGAATTTATTGCCTCACGTTTATTAGATTTCTACCAGAAAGGCATTGTGGCATTTGCATCACGATGAAAGAAGTGCATTGATGTCGATGGAAATTATTTTGATTAATGAAATATGAATGAAGCTTGTAAAATAAAAGTTTATGTTAAAGATTCAAAACGGCCATTTCATTTGCGGCAACCTAATACAATTTTGTTATGTTTCGTAGTCTATACATGGATGTACATTCGTAGCATTCGTTCTGTTTATTCACATTTTTTATATGTATTTACACAATTATGTTTGAGATTAAATGAAACATTATGATTTTTTATTCATTTGTGTATACCTATTAATAAATTTTGTTTAGTTGAAGAAATTCTGATTAATATAAAGTAGCAATTAAAACTTTTATGAAAATAACAACGCTTTGTAATTCTCTTTATTATTTGTTATACAAGCAACTAAATGCGTCGAGAACATAACAATGATAATAACGATTAATCTACATTAGCAAATACGCGAATTTGGTGTCAGTGGAAATGAATGAACTCAAAACATATGTCTACGATTTGACCGTGTCGATGAAAACATAGTGTAGACGAAAGTTGCTGTCGGTCAAATCGTGTCGATGAAAACAGTGTCGGTGAAATGGGTTGTCGACGAACCAAGGGTAACCCCTGTTACGTATCTAGCGCTTTTGACTACTGAAAACCCCCATCTTTTGAATTACCGAGAAATGAGAAGGCGAATGCCGCACCCTTGCAATCCTGGAAACGAGTCTACCCCTTAAGCAAAATTGCAATGACAAATTCGAGAAACGGTTTCCAAGGGCGCAGCTAATAAACGAAGAGTAGAGAAAATGGGGCAGAGAACGAGCGGCCGCGTCAATGCGACTGGTAAACGGTTGCCGACGTTCAGGGGCTCGCATAGGCGTCGGCGTCGGCTGTCTCTGAAATAATAGAGGCACGTTGCGTTGTCGGAACGTGTCTCGTAATTCGTGTGTAAACCGACGGAATCTGCGTAACGCGGGCACGTTCAATGACGGACGAATGACTTTCCAACGAGGTCCCTTTGTCCGCGATCGTCTCGCCACGTGAGTCACGTGCGTGAGAGATTTGTTGCTCCGCGGGGGATCTTGGCCGATGCCGTAAACACCAGACCGAGAACCATGGGGACAATAATAGGCTGCAGAGCCTAAGCAGTAGTGTGCTAAGTCCGATTTTCTTTTTCCGTGTACGGCGGACGGCATTGTTCCCGCGGAAACTGTTTGTCGAATGACAGGTTGCTCTTAACAGATAACGCGTACCGCCTCCTCGGACAAAACGAAACTCTTTCTTTGTCGGCGATGGATGCCGATCTGCGAAACGCTACCAAAAGATGCGATCGCGCGCGGTGATGATCGACAGTGATTGCACATACCTTGAAGAAGTTTTTATAATTTTTATTTTCTTCTATTTTTATCTTATGTATTGAGTTTTTGCGTCGATTCATCGCGCGGTCTTATTTCTGTCCGATGTACTTTCTCTGCTTCGATTATTTTAGTTTGACCTTCCCGACGAAACTTTGAGGGGCACATGTTTACATAACAGCTTTTTATTCCAGCGAAATTAAAGTTGTAGGCTTCAATTAGAAAAGTACCTCTTTCAGTAATGATTTAAGTGATTGAAGTATTCGTAGCATAACATCCGCCATGGATGTTCCTGGCGAGATCTTCATACAATACTACTTACATAATCTAACGTCTGGCCGTAATACTTCTTGACCGGAGTATACCATTACATCAGTTATTGTCCAGAGTACTCAATTTTATCCGAGTAAATTGTTCTTACATAAGATTAGAAATAACCGTGTAAAGTGCTTTTCGCATCGGCTTTGAAAATTCGCAGGAAAGTAGATCGTAAACAGAACACTGGTAGCGAACTTGTTAATATCAATCGGCGGGGCTAATGATTTCATTCGAAGCGACAGGAACCGAGACTGGTTGCCTTTTCCTATGGGGAAAATTGGTCGCCGAAGGCCATGAACCAAAGATTAGCGTCCCGGAGGTGAGCCGGCCGTGCTCCATCGGGTTTCCAGGAATCGTCGACGAATGTCGGTCGATTACTTTCGTTTCGTTCTGTTTCTAGAAAATGGACCCGTTAATTGCACCCCCTGTTTCCCCCCTATCTGTCGAACGGACATGAGGAGAAGAAACGTGTTCGTGTCAGACAGGGCTGGCTCGGGCCGTGCGGACTTGTGCGGGCTGCGCTCGCAGAATCGTTGCGAAATCATAGGCTCTAGCTCTCGCCCTCGCGAGGAGGAGAGGTCGACGCCTCAGGATTCGACGAACCGTGAAACGTCTGTGACCGGCACGTTACGTGCACGTGCACGTGCACGTACACGCGGGGCCAGATCAATCCTGTAGGTGTGTGCCACCGAGCCAGGTCCGTGTTCCTTCTCTTCTGCGTGGCCGAGGCCACGGTGCGGCGTGTCGGCGACAGGAGTTACCGGTGTGCATACAGGCTGTTTCACTGGACACGTTTCGCTAACCGATAGTTAGTTCGCAAACCCTCCAACTCGCCCCCAAAAATCGCAACCTTCCTCGTCTTGCAATGTTGGCGATACACAGGGCGTTTCCGAATTCGTGGTGCTGATTCTACATGCAGAAAATGGAGAAATAACATTTTTTCGTTTAAATCGAGTGCGAAAGTTCGGCGAGCACTGCACGAGTCTGCAGAGGTCAACGAACGCTTCTCCACATTCGTTTCAATGTGATCTGATCAAATGGGGTCTTTCCTGTACAGTGATCGCTGAAAAATTGATCCACGATTTTTTATAGCGCTTAATCTACAACTACAACTACAAGTTAAACGATTACGTCGTCTTGAAAAATAGCCCATAACGTCGTAGTTCCTTACTAAAAGTTGAAGGATATAAGAGTAGAGACGTCGCCCTTTAAAATGTGTGCAGGTAGAGCGTTGTAAAATATTTTTACACGAAGTTACAAGAGTTTAAAATCTTATATATTGTCCGGATAGAAGGCGCCGAGCAACAATGACGAGCCGGGAAATGATGGGAACCCATGGCATCGCAGAGCCGTTAGTTTTAATAAGAACAAGACACGGCAAGATACAAAACAATCGAGCGGGAACGCGTGCAATGAAACAGCCTATAGGTAGAAGCGGCCGTAAGGTGGAAACGGTCTCGGATAAGGTCGCGCTCAGAACCTCCGTGGCATTAACGGGACCTAGGACCCAGGACTGATGGTTCCACATGGAACCATCCTCTGTACCATGAGAACCGAACCTCGACGAAGTCCTCGGCTCTGAACGGCAGCGTGGCGTGGCTTCTTCCGCCATTCGAAAAATAGTCACGTCGCTCGACAGATTCGTGGAAGTTGTTTTACCCGAGACTGACGACCGGCTCGCTGATCCTTCTGGAAATTTAATTAGAATACCCGCGTCGCGGCCAGGCGAACGCTCAAGGATTCGTGGTCGGGCGGGATTCAAATGTAAGTGGGGAATCAGGTTCAAAATCCTCCTCAATTAACAGTCGCGCGGTAATAATTGAGTCACTTGGCTGCGGGACTCCTCCGCGCGGAGGGGGATACAGTGTCCTCTCTGTAGCTGTGAAAGATCTCAACCGTAACTGGACAAATTTTATCCCCATCACTGCATTCTAATGCATGACTTTTTTCTCCCGAAACTGTTCCGTAAAGCAAGGTAAAAGTTTCATTGACGGAAGAGCAAAAGTGCGGGATTTTGATTTTTTAATTTAATTTTCTCTATTTTCGGAACACCAGAAAAAGCACGCAGTACCTCTTCTGTAACTGTGACTCAGCCGACCAGATTTTCACAGTTACCGAGAGAATACTGTACTAGTTTGGCCTAGGGAATCGAGAGAAGGAACTGGGTCGTTCGATTTTTCCCTCGATGTTGTAACATAACGCCCTCCAACTGTTCCTTCGAATGGCCGAACCCCTCGGCCTGGTTGACCCATTTCTTATCGAGACGCGGTCTCAACCGGAGCTTCTCTGGGCTCGTGGGAGCTCGAGGGAGCACCGGGAGCAATCATTTCAAGTTTCTGGGGACCGTGCAGTCCTTGAAATCGGTCGAATCGCTATGGATATTAGAGGAATGCGACACCGGAATCTCCGATCGATCGATGAAATCCTCCTCGAGACAGCGAGTGTCTAATCAAGATCGATCGATTCCTCGATAAGAGAAGTGCGCAATGCGTAAATTTTGCGTTTCATGCTACGTACACACTAAGTGAATTATACCGTAATTTGATTATTGGCTGGCGACATAGATATGTTCGGTTATCTTCGATATCTACCCTTCATTTATTCATAAAGAAAAAATTAATTTCTGACTCGTACGACCGGTCAGTTGTAATTTTGTGCAACGTTGCTTCAATTTTTCTTCGCAATACTGACTAATAACAATTTTTAAAAAATTCTTTGCCATATTATCTATTAGGTTGGAGGGAAAGTTCTGTCTTCTGCTTTAAATGAGCAGGTAATCTTGCTGGTAAATCAAAAACACATGTTGTTAGCGAGTCGTTGGGAAACAGGAATTGACAGGTTATCTGAAAGATGGCAACAAGTTGTTACAATAATGAAAATCATATCATTGAATAATATTAAACATATATTTTACATTTTAAACATACAGAGGGTAACGAAAGTATTCGAACGGCCTTTAAAACAGAATAACTTTTTTATATTTAATTGTACCAAACGATCTGATTTTTTGTAATCAATTAGAAGTATTGGCTTATGTATTGAAGGTTACATGCAAAAATAAAAAAGGCATTTTTTAAAACTTCTTTATTTGGGCCCTTAATGAAAATTTAAAATATGTATATGTTTTGTAGATCTATGTTAGTTATTACACATGCTGAAAATTTCATCGAAATCGATTAACATACATGCTAGCTACAAGCGGTTAAAAATTATGAAAATCGTAGTTTTACACGACTTTTGATCAGTTTCTGCTTAAAATCCACAGAATCATTATGCATATAACTAACATATATTTTAAATTTTCGTTAAGAGCCCAAATAAAAAAGTTTTAAAAAATGCCTTTTTTATTTTCGCATGTAACCTTGCAAATTATAAGTTTTGGAAAATCTTTTTTGCATATCACTTCGTAAACCAATGCTTCTAATTGATTATAAAAATCAGGTCGTTTGGTACAATTATAAAAAAGTTATTCTGTTTTAAAGGGCGTTCGAATATTTTCGTTACCCACTGTATATGTGTATCTCAGAAAGATCGTTCCAATTTCAACGAAGCTGGTCCTTTTCGAAGTCATCTTTTGCGAATACTTTTATCCACCGATTTGCGGCGCGTTTTTTGTCGGTAGTTAATCGATTTGGCAAATGAGGGTCTCGAATATCAGTTAAGTAGAAAGAGTGGACATGTACTTAGTGTAGAAGGAGAAGGAAAACGGTCTCATACACGGCGAGCAAGTTCTTTGTGAACAAAAGCACGGCATACCGCAGTGCCGTTGGCGAGCGTCCAGCTCGAATAGAAGAACATTGCTGGCCGGTTCTCTCGCAGATTTCCGAAAATTCGGGGCCAAGGAATTGGGAACTGTGACGTCTCCCTCTCTCGCTCTCTGTATCGATATCTATCGCCGAGCCAATCTTACACGCTTCAGTCCATAAAACCTGACGAGAACGACTTCCAAATTGCAGCGAAACAGCACTGCGTGGGTTTGCCGAGAAGAAAAAATCGGGGTCAAGCAGCGGTGACCCAATTTTTCCGCGTAAAACCGAACGATTTTCCGCGGCCGAGTTTCCTCGGTTTTCGCCATCTGATTTCGAAGATCCAACGTACAGAAAGAGAACCGAAGTCGATGGATCGAGCTCCGCTCGGTTTCAATAGCGGGCGAGCAACAGGTCGCGCGATTTCTTGCCCGATTATGGCTCCGGCCCTCGATCAAATTTTCTCTGGTTAACCGAAATGAGCAAAGACACGATAAATCTCTTTCCGATATTCCAGAGTAGTTTTCGCGATTTTGCTGACCAGTTCAGAGTCTGGGAAAATTGTTGTGAACATTTGTTCAGAAAGTTATTGTTTAGGCGGAGATAGAGGAGATACGAGGGGAGATTTATTTAGCAGGGGATATCGCAAAGCTCGAAGCGTGTTTACAAAAGTGAGCGGGACCTTGCAGAGTTTATTTGATAATTCAATCGATATCTCCCCTTTTTTGTGAAAAGAATAGTACATATCGAGTCGCAGATAAAACCATCATCACAATTCATTAGTTTTGCAATTATACTTATCTTCGGTGCTATAAATAAGTCTACGGGTTACAGACGATCATCGAAAACGAATCTTCATATGCTATAGCGTTTCATATATATAGATAAAATATCAACGTTGTCTATCTTATTCGAAAATCGATGTTTAAACAATTACTTCTCTCTCTCTCTCTCTCTCTCTCTCTCTCTCTCGTGGTCAATATAATATATTGCCTATATTTTTGATTCCACGGTGAGTCCGATAAGGTATTTTCTAATTCAGAAGGTTCTGAAAAGATATTTAAAAAATAGCGTCGACCTTTGCATCGGTGACGAAGCGTACAATTCTATTTCGAGCCTACGATTACAAGTAACCGTGGTATTTTTACCAAGTTGGCTAACGAGAAGAAAAACTTTGTCGCGCACACGTTCAACGTGGCGGCGTTTTATCCGTTTTATTTTTTCAGCGAAAACACTGGTAGAAAGCGAGAAATAGAAAAACAGGGCATTCGGACGGGCAGAGAACGTTGCCGAGAGAGCTGGTCAGCCTCGAAAATAGACCGACTCCTCGCGAGATCAAAACAATGTGCGGAACTATTGTATAAACTAGATCGCGGCTGCCCGAGATTTCTCGCGAATCCGTGCGGAACGGGAGGAACACTTTAATTTAACTAAAAAGTGGAAAACGACCGCATTAATGGGAGACAATCGACGAAATTTTTGGACGTTTACCGCGAGGAATCGATGGACCACATTTAAATTATCGACACGGACACCAAAATTGAAATCAATGGAAAAATTGCAGAGAAAGTGGAGAGCGACCGCAGTAATGTGAAATAATTATCGGTAGATTATTCAACAGAATTGAAGTACTCAGATCATCGACACAGATACAGAAAATTGAAGCCAATTGAAAAATTGCCTAAAAAGTGGGAAACTACTGCAGTGAAATGAAATAATTATCCGTGGGAACACAGACACCAAAAATTGAAGTCAGTTGAAAAATTGGCTGAAAAATGGAAATTCACTGCAATAATGGGATAGAATCAAGAGAAATAATCGTCGGAGAAAACTTTTGGACCTCTAGCTTCAGAAATCGATTGAGTGGATTCGCGGATTATCGACACCAAAAGTTGAAGTGAATAAATGCAAGAGCGACGACAATTTTGATTTCCCGGTGGAGGAAACTTACCAAAGGATGATCGCGCGCGTAAAAGCCTTCGAACCAGGCAAAAGTTGAGAAGAACCGGGTCTTGGCCGCGTTTCCACGAGGCTAGCGTCCCCTGTCCCCCGTCCCGATCGGTTTTCTGAGAAACCGGCGATCCCGACGCGACGCCCGCGATGAGTAGATTTCCCTCGCAAGAGCAAGAGCAAGAGCCAACGGGGCAATAGAGTTTAATAAGTTTTCACGGCCGAGGGAATGTTGGACGGTTGCCCTCGCGATGGCGCGGCCGACGACTACCGGGAATATCTCTGCATCTGCGAAAAACCGGCACGCAAACGCCCACACCTTCTGCGAAGATATTTCGAAGCGGTGATGGTCTGCGGAGCTTCCTGTTTTGTTCCGAAAGGTGGAGGAGGACTCTTCGAGGTGCCCACAAGATCCCACAGTGATTCACCCGCAGACAACGCGTCGGGATCGTTCGATCACCTCTTGCGATCGCGATCTGGTGATCTCGAACAAAACAGGAAAAAAATGGAAATGGATTAGCTTGTAAAGAAAGAAAGGAAGGATTTAAAGTGTTATAACTCACATAAAAAACAATTTTATCAAAATGCTTTTAATGAAAACAATAATATGAAAATTAATTTTATAGAAAATTTAATATTGTTTAATAGTAACATTAAATTATTATGAGAATTGATTTTAATATTATTGAGGAGAATAGTATTACAATTTATTTTACAGAGAATTTAATATTATTTAAAAATATAAAGCTGTGCATTCGTTGATGCTTCCTTCGCCCCAAACTTCGAGCCGCTTGAGCGGCACTTCGGCCTAGTTTGAACTTGTAGAAAAAAATAATGCGAAAACGCGTATTGACATGCCGAAATGAAAGCCAAATAAATTAATAAAAATTTGAATAAAATTAAATACAGCGTAAATGATATATAACTCATTAAATTAAGGTAAATGTTTATTGGTATAAAATTGCAATTAAAACAGAGGAACAAAAATCCTGCATTTCTTTCTTTACAACCTAATATTTTCACCCTTAACAATCATGGTGCATGGGAAATTGTGAAACATTCAGTACTGTTTTCCTTCTATAAAATCAGCACTCGACTTGTTTAGCAATTATTTAATCCTCCTTCGTCCTCCATATTTTCTTAACTCGACAGATTGGCTGCCGAGGTCTTTAACTGATTTTAGATCTTTGTGATTCACAGCTGAAGATAGCTTAATAAATCTTTTAACAGTAGGCTATTAACCGTTTGACTGGCACCTCGGCAACCTTAAATGCTCCATAAAATCAGGATAATTTATTGGATTCAACAATAATCGCTATGACATACGATACTGTATATTTCTGTCCTAGTATTCCTGGAAACCCTGGTACTCAATTTTTGAGTGACTCAAAGTGTTAAATATAATAAACTTAGACAACAAGCGAGCCCAACAGAGTGAATCTACAAAATTGAATATTTCTTTGCAATATTAAGTTTGTAATTAATCAGAGCCCAGAACGGTTTCGTCTCTATTTTTAGAGAAACTCCGTCCCCGCAGAGGTTAATCATGCTCGTGGGAGCATCGGGGTCTGCAAAACAAGGGGAATAACAGGTTAAGAAGCTCCGAGAGATCTCTCGAGATCTGGAACAATAAAACCACGCTTAATTGTTATAATAATATTCAACGGGACGGAGAAACGACTCTGAGAATATTAAGTAGGAACGGAGCGTTTCGTCATCGGGACAATGCTAGATCTCATGTAGGTCACAAACCGATCGATCAAAGTTATTTAAGTTTAGTTAGGAAATTTCGTTGGACCCACAATGCATTATGAATGTTCTACTGTGTCCGAAGTGTCGCTTACTACGCGTACAATTTATCATCGGATTAAAGCCGTTGGTAAACGCAAACATTCGATGTAATTTACGAAAACTCTACAACCCTGTTTGAAAAGCTCAGGACTTTCGAAGTTCAATTAGTTTAGAGAAGCAAGAGGAGAAACAGTTTGTTCGATTGATAAGCAAGATTGAGAGAGGATAATATTCGAAACGAAGCTGCTTCGCCAAAATTGGGTTAATTGCGATTGTCTAAAAACGGGGCCATTATCTCGCGACACGAAACGAACTTTCCTCTTGACCCAATATTTCTCGTATCAACCACAATTTTATGTATTCGTCGGGGCTGAAAATAAGAAAAACGTTGAGGACTCGTAAGATCACTCCCTTTTTTTGGAAAAGTTCGCGAAAAGCTCCAGGGTCAACGTTGACCATCCGTATCGGGAGCTTCGTTCGTCTTTCACACTGCTTCCTCTACCCCTAACCATGTAAAATCGTGTTAAATTCCCCATGAAGATGTCTTTGAATCTTTATTAGCGCTAGAACTTCTAAACAGATCGAAATGACTCATTCCTGATTTTTTCTCGTACAGCTGAACTTATAAAATTGCGTATTACTAGACAGATCTTCAAGCAAAATAAAAATTGTAATATTATATTTTGCTATCGAAGTCCTGGGGACAATGCACGTTAATTCGGTGTATCATCGCAGTATCTGTCCAGAATACCGGAAACCGAGATCCACGATTAGATACCAGCATGACGGGGCAAGTTATCGGTTTCTACTACGTTTCCCGCGAATACGATGATTCCGCGTAAAAAGCGCTGACGCCTTCCGCTGTGGGCCATTCGCGTGAAACAGATATTAATATCGTTTCCGCTTAAAACGTGTTAACGGGGTTCTACGACTTGCGCTTTGTCGCAGGAAGCGTTCCCGATGCGTTCCGGAAAGCCGTGACGCGGTGAAAGTTCGCTCGGCGGCGCGAGCACTTTTCCTCCCAGACGATTCATCGCTCCGATAACAGTTCTCTCGATCGCTTCATAGATCGCGGACGAGCGAATTATCGCCGTGTTCGCGATTTCATGAGCCGCAATACGGATCGCAAGAATTTCGCTGTATTCCCAAGACTAAAGAAAAGAAAATGTTACGAAAAAATGATTTGTAAAACCTACCTTGTAGAATGCAGAAAAGATTTGAATTTCCATGAAAATATACATCACGCGAGAAAAAATCTTTAAAAAATTGCAATTGGTGGGAATTGCTGTATTACGGTTCGTCGGTTTCGCGTATTGATTTCTATGCTTATATCGCTATTAAACGAATTATTACGAGTATAATTAAGCTCGGTAAACATTCCGAAAGAAGAATATATGAAAGTTGTATCAATTTTCTCTCTGGCATGACTGTTTTCCACCTAAAACGGCCATTCGGTACACTGTGTAGCGTCCAGATTAGCATTCACCCGCAACCCCTAACGTTTCCCCGCCATTAAATCCGTTCATTTCCCGAAATATTCATCCGCGTCGCAACAAAGCCTCGCGCCGATAAACAAATGGACTCGGATGGCAGTGGAAGAGGGAGGGAGGACGAAGAAGAAGTAATGCGCGTCAACTCTCTCGCAAAACAATGTCGGTGACCGATGGCCTACGGCCTACGCGGTCGCCCCTGGCAAACGAACCGACAGAGTCGACTGTATCTTTAGCAGTGTAATGAAAGCGTTCGCGGGTAACACAACGGGCAAATGTTTAGACGCGAGAACGGCGAGAGCGCGTGTTTCATCGGGTCGAGTCACTCTTTCAAGGGCAACGATCGACTTCAGAGGAGACGCGAGAGCAAATCCTCGATCCAGGGACGTGGCAAAAGGAGACAGAGAGGAGATGGAGAGGGGGGAGATCGGTTCCGCGTTAATCGTCCCTGAGAGCGCCTTGTCCACAGGGGAAACAAACGTCTGCGGCACGAAGGACGAAACCTCGCGGCCACCTGAAAATCCTTGCTCGGACCCCCCTTTCTGCTCGCCATATTCGGCGATCCACGAGTCCGACTACATACAAACTGCACACGCTTTTCACAGAAGCTTCTTCGTGCTCCTCCTCTCCGTGCCCTTGGGACAAGGCTGTCGGCCGCGGAACTCGGGTAGTTCGAACGCATTTTTCAAGACGCGGCAGATTAAATGAATCCTTAGAAGGTGTGGGTTAGGTCTGGGTCAAGATACAATACGAAGTAGATCATTCAATGGATACATTGCGCTAAAAAGGGGTATTCCTTCTCCAACATTTTCTGGTACGGCTGAGTGGCACGAACTTGGGTAACTTGCTTTTTCAAGGTGATCTGTACGTCAACGGACACAGTATGTCAAATAAATTACGATCGAAATGAATCCTTAGAAGCTGTGGGTTATTAAAATTGCCCTAAAAAGGGTAGTCCTTCTCTAACATCTTTTGTTAGGGCTGAGTGGCACGAACTTGGGTAACTTGATTTCTCAAGGTGATTTGCTAAGGACACAGTGTGTATATCACATAAATTACGATCCGAATGAATCCTTAGAAGCTGTGGGTGGACTCTACAAGGGTCAGAATAGAACCCAGGGTAAATCGTTCAACACTTAGAACTATCGAATTCTAAACAATACAATATTACAATGAATTACACAATACAATACGGAGCACACTTCTATAATTTCACTAATTGTAAAATGAAAGAAAACCGAATGAATCACTGAAGAATGGAATTGTACATGTTTTAGCGTTTCATTAGCTACTTTTTGTTGCAGATCTAATTTCTGTATCAGGCTATTAAACAGCAATCAGCTGCGCCTCTCTCTGTTACGCAATATTGTAGAAATTATGTGCTTATAATCGTTACGTGCCGATATTGCGCAATAAACAGAGCATAATACTAGTAGCAACTGCGGATCTTTATGAACTCATAGTAAAGGCCACCGAATAAGCTCGAACAAAACAGGCAAGCTTCAATCCACACTATTCCTGTTTATCTGGCTAGAGTATCGACTCTAGGGTTTGCAATACCGGACCAAAAATACAATACTGGTATGTATTCGGTATTTTTTTAAACGTTGTACCGGAATACCGGTATCAATACCGGTATATGGAATATTCAAAAAGGTACAAAAACACAGTTGTTTCTTTGCCATATTTATTAGTTTTATACAAAAAATAATAAACTATAAAAATATATACAATTTTGTTATGTAAAGTAAAATATAAATATAAAATAAAAGAACAAATGTTATAATCAAATATCATTAATAAAAGCAGTAAAATAATAGTTTTTAACATTAGAAACAAAAAATATAATATAAAAATAAACCATTACAGTATTATAATACAATAAAGGAGCAAAACATATAGTATTATTATTAAGAAGATATACTAATTACTATGAGTAAAGAGATAGTATAGATACGAAGAGTAAATATCATATAAAAATCTTGTTGCGTAGTCTATTATATAATATCTATTAATAGAAAAAAACATTAACTAATTTATTAACTGCATATTTTCGAAACGTAATTTTTTAAACGACACGCACAGATTAGGCTTCAGCAAATGATTGATGTTGACACTACTGTAAATACGTATTTCAAATAAGAGTAGACGCCCGAAAAAAATATTTATTATTTATAACTAATACCGAAAATACCGGTATTTTACCTTAGCATATACCGGTTTTACGAAATTGCAAAATAGCACGAAATACCGGTATTCGGTATACCGGTGTACCAGTATTGCAATGCCTAATCGACTCGCATAATCGTAATGTTCCCTAAAAAATTTCTTTTTTCACAGTATCTTTATATGCGAAAAAAAGATGTTGATTTACCCCATTTGATTAGACTTGCAGGGTTACGTACAGGTTGACAAAAATGGAAATAAAAAATTGACGAATGGAAAATTTCCAAAAATTATCTACGAATCCTATCTGTGATATATTGCACAGTTTTTAAGTATTCTATACTTATTCTTTAAAAATCAATAAAATTTCAAAAGTGCTTATGCAGACAAATTTCTTCTTTCATTTTGCTCCAAAAATGTATGGGTTAACATTAGGATAACAGTACACAGAGAGAAGGCTAACAGTGTACAATTAACAAAAGTATGAATTGCGTAGAATCTTTCGCGATTCGGTAAATTATATCGAACCGATGGACAGTGCGAGGACGAGCGAAATCCGAGCAGAGGGGGCTCAATGGTGACCATCAAGAGGAAGTCGTACAGTTTCTCGTCCGGTGACCGTTATCGGCGACCACTTCCGCGTCCAGTCGGTCGAAACGTTTCGCTAATCTGTCCGGTAATCTCGATTAGCATTTACAAGACGACTTCTATCGCTGTACGTCTTCGTGGAACGCTCGTCCCGGTCCGCTGAAGCGTTCAAACCCGAATCGATCGACGCGAAAAACGACTACCATATACATAAAAGCTGATCGTCGCCCTATCAGCATCCTCTCGCTATCAACCGTCGATGATAACAAAGAATTCTTCGCATACTCCTCATCCCAGACCATATTTTTGCGAGACGGATAACCATCGGTCTCTTCGACGTTCAATTAACCTGTTCAACGTCACTTTCCACATCCAACTTTCAGAACATAATGAGAACCTTTTGAAGAGCCATTTTGCGACCCTTCGAACCTTCGATTACGCCGTCGCCTGAGAGCTTCGGGCATTAGTCTACCGTGATGACGAATTCGTTGTTTAACCCTCGGACGATGCACATTTTTCATAAATACCACAGCTTTATTTCACAATCTTTTCATTATACAGCGTGAATCACGAATCGTGATCACTAAAGATTACTCTGTTATTAGCAGTCCGATCGAAAATGTTTTTATCACGTGATTACAGCAAATTTTTCGTCAACTCTTTTTTTATGATTTTTCAAGGTCACCTTCAATTTTTCGCAAATACACCTGCAATTTTTTTACGCCTATTTGTTAGACGATTTCAAGGCGAATTCGGAAACCTATTTCGCTTTTAAATTAAAAAATTAAATTACTTTTCTAATTCTTTTTTTACCAAAAATTTGTCATAATCATGTGAAAGTTCTTTTGAAACCATGTATAATGTGATAAAAACATTTTCGATCGGACAGCTAATAGCAAAGTAATCTCTACCGATCACAATTCGTGATTCACCCTGTATTATTAAAGAGATTTCTTGTGACATTAGTATCAGATGATTGCATAAGTTCGTGCTCGATTTTCATGGATGTCGCAAACTGTACATACTGCACGGCGGAGTGTAAAAAAAATTATAGTCATTCTTTTCTACAATTAGAAAAGGATGGTGATTACTAGACTGCGGATCTTTATGCGAAATAAATATGTTCTGCATTGATCGTGGAAAGCAGGAGTAAAATAAAAATTGATTTCATCCCTTAATAACTTTGTGCATTAAAGACAATATTACAATATTCTTCGATTTTTCTAATCGTTTACTGTTTTATATTTTACACAGCCGATTTCTTCATAAAGTATATAAATGCATAAAGATCCGCAGACTAAAGTATATTCCACGAGAGAGTAAACCCGCGGAAATACCAGTTTTAGTTCGTCTTTGCGCATCTTCGCCCTAATTGGTTCAAGAAAGTGGAGAGAGGGTAGTGGACTGAGAGATGATAGGCTCGCTGCGCCTCCACCATCTTCTAAGCTACGCGAAAGGGGGTTACTCTCTCATGGGATATACTTTAGTGATTACATATAACATAAGTGATTAATAAACCTGTATTCTTTAACACTAAACCTACCACGAGGGGTCGAAATGACCCATTTTAGATTTTTTATTTCACAATTATAAAAGTGTTTCCATAGGAATTTATTTAATATATTTTTGACTCCAGTATATACAGGGTGTGGCGCCAGAAACAGGCCACCTGAATAACTCGGCTGATATTGGTGTTAGGAAGAAATGCATCAGATGGAACTTGCTTGATTTCGAGGAGGCATTAATCTGATGTTAGTAGCTTTTTTGTAGGTGGACGCGTAAAGGACATATGAAAATCAACTTCATTTTTTTAAATGGAATAAGGTATTTTTTAATACATCAATCGATACAGCTGGACATTCGTTATAAAAAAGTACTAACCTATGTATGTCGAAAAGTTAGTAGTTCAGGAGATATTTCAATTTAAATAAGTCTAAAATACCATTACTGTCGTGTGTGTGTACTAAGACGTTACACAAGTAAGTAAACACTAACATCAATTTCAATATCAACTCTTCAACTTCATTTTCAACTTTAATTTCAACTCTTCCATTTCAACTTCAATTTTTCAATTTCATTTCGTTAATATCAACTTCAATTTTCATATCAACCCTTCAACTTCAATTTCAACTCGTCAATTACAACGTCAATTTTTCAATTTCAACTTCAATTTTTCAATTTCAATTCGTTAATTTCACAACTCTTTAATTTCAATTTCAATTTCAACTCTTCAATTTACACTAGCAAGTAAACACTAACGTCTTAGTACGACAGTAATGGTATTTTAGAGTTATTTAAAACGAGATATCTCCTGAACTACTAATTTTTCGACATACATAGGTTAGTACTTTTTTATAATGAATGTCCAGCTGCATCGATTGATGTAATAAAAAATACCTCATTCCATTAAAAAAAATGAAGTTGACCTTCATATGTCCTTTACGCGTCCACCTACAAAAAAGCTACTGACATCTGATTAATGCCCCCTCGAAACCAAGCAAGTTCCATCTGATGCGTTTCTTCCTAACACCAATAGCAGCCGAGTTATTCAGGTGGCCTGTTTCTGGCGCCTCACCCTGTATTATAGTAAAAATCGCACAAAATATAAATAAATTTAATCTTGTTATTTTTACCACGCTTATATTTATAATGCTATACACATCAGACTCTTTGGTGGTCGGTAGGTTTAGTGTTAAAATTTAACCATTGAATTTTATTTTCGAATCTGTTTTTAATGTAACAGTGCTGACAAGACAACGTCCGACGTTTATCTGTCTCTTTGATCGTTTCAGAACGGAGATCTATGTATATCGATCCTGCATCCGCCCGTAGACGATCCACAGAGCGGCGAGCTGCCGTGCGAGAGGTGGAATCCAACACAGAACGTCAGGTGAGTGTCTCGATCGACCGTAGTGTAAAAAACTACCTATCCGATCGAAAAACACGCACACAAGTTAGGACACACGGTGTACATGTAGAAAATCCGCTCGCCTGCTGGCCGGGCCTGCGTGTTATCAGATATCCAGGAGGCTTGCCGGTACAAAAACGCTAAACGAGTTCTCGTTTTCGCATAGGACGATCCTGCTGTCGGTGATCTCGCTCCTGAACGAGCCGAATACGTATAGCCCCGCCAACGTGGATGCCTCGGTGATGTATAGGCGCTGGCGCGACTCCAAGGGTCGGGACAAAGAGTACGAAAATATCATAAGGTACGGTAAAGACCATGATATCGATCTATTCTGATCTATCGGTACAGTAGGACTTCGATTATCCGAACGTGAATTTGGACAGCAAAGAATCATCACACGCAAAGTTTCACGATTAGAACAAAACCGTTACTATATTAATTACTAGACTAGAAAAATTTTTTAAATTAGAAATTCAAGACGTCAATACACGATTTTTCCTGTATTAAAATCATTAAGGGAGTCTTTTCCAGCAGACGACGCTCGCGCGTGAACACTCAGACACCGCCTAGGGTACACTCACACATCGCTAGACCACGTATATGTACGCGAGGATTGCAAGGGTCCGGGATTCCACTTCTGATTTCACGATAATGCAAAGACGGGTTTTTGTAGTAGTTAAACTCGCTAGATGAAAGATCAATCTAGGGCGCTGTTTGCCTCAAAAGTTCTTCTTTTACTTTTCCGACAAATGGTTTTGCAATATCTGCAAAGCGCTGCATAATCGCTGCATTCACGCCGGCGCACAGTGGGACCTTTCGTCCAAATCGGAGACAAAATCAAAGAACTTTCGATAGAAATGAGGTAGAGCGACGAAATTTTTTTTAAAATTAAAGCTGAAACTTTGCAGAATATGGGAAAAATAGGGAGATTATGGTAAGAACGTTTTTTAACGTTGAAAAAATTCGTTAAACTTGCACAATTTCGAGAAAATTGTGGTTTTTCCAATACTACGCGCGGAAAATTTTTTTTTGAACATGTAGATTTTTTCACGCTGATTTCAAATCTGGTCTCAAAATTTGTCTACGACCTCAGGATATTGCAAAATCGATTTCTTGAAATTCTACATGTTTAACGAATTTTCTCAAGGTTAAAAAACGTTCTTACCATAATCTCCCTATTTTTCCCATATTCTGCAAAGTTTCAGCTTTAATTTTTTAAAAATTTCATCGCTCTACCTCATTTCTATAAAAAGTTTTTTGATTTTGTCTCCGATTTGGACGAAAGGTCCCACTGTGCGGCGTACTAGCCTCTCCGACGGGCAACATGCAGCCGAATATTGCAAAACTATTGCTCGGAAACGTAAAAGAAGGAATTTTGAGGCAAACAGCGCCCTAGATTGATCTTTCATCTAGGGATTTTGACTACTCCAAAACCCCGTCTTTGCATTATCGAGAAATCAGAAGTGGAATCCCGGACCCTTGCAATCCTCGCGTAGGTATACGTGGTCTAGCGGTGTGTGAGTGTTCACGCGCGAGCGTCGTCTGTTAGAAAAGACTCCATTAAGGGAAGAAATAACATTGAATTTAGTTTCTATTTCTTGCAATCGATGCAGACAATTTTTATTTTGCATAAAGATCCGCAGTTTTTTGTAGTTTCGTATGGTTCTAAATATTCCTGTCTCATTTTTAATTTCTCTTAATAAATACTAAATCGCCTACATTATATCTGTGGTTGTCTGGAAGAACGCCGCATGACATACTCTCGCTTTCGAGATATTGTCGTTTAAAGTTTTGATCACTAATGGTCTGACATAATAGGACGTCGGTTAAATTGCATTATTTTTTTTGAGCCGTAAATCCTATACTATAAAGCTTAATTAATGGATAAACCCAAATTTTTTGAAATTGTGACGTGCGGCGTTTTTCCTGACAACCACAGATATTTCCTTGCCGGTTTGTATTTGCGATTATTAGGCTGCGAATGTTTATGGAATTTTCAATGTTTGTAGACAAATTTTAGAAAGTGGTACCAAATAGAATTCTATATTTATTGGTAAATAGCATTTGTATGCAAAATAAATAAAAATCGTGCTAAATTCTGTTGAATTTGACACTAAGTAAATTGGAGAAACAGTAGATTCTACTGTGAATTGCTTGCACGTATACGCTGAATTATGCAAATGGACGAAGGTGCAATCCTTTGAAGAGGAACCTCGCGGAGGCAAAATGTTTTGGAAGCGTTCAGGAGCAAGGAGGTGGATTCTTCGTTGAAAGCGAAGAGGTATAACGAGTATTTGTGCTGTTGGTTACGCAGGAAACAAGCGCAGGCAGCTAAGATGGAGGCGGAGAAGGAAGGCATCGTGGTCCCGGTTACACTGGAGGACTATTGCATAAAGACGAACGCGAGGCCGGCCGAGCAACAGCTGGACATGACGGATTTCTATGACGATGAGTACGAGCTGGACGACGACGAGGACGAACAATTGAGCGCCAGCGAGTACGAGGACGGGGACGACAGCGGCAACGGGGAGTCGTGATCCATTTCCTAAACAGAGGACGACGAAAAGCAAAAACAAAACAAAAGAACAGAAACGGAAAAAACAGAAAAAGATAAACTCGAATATTAACAAAAGAAAGAAAAAAGCAAAAAAAAACAAACAAACAAACATAAGTCGCTAATTATTATCAGTTCTGTATAGATTAATAAATTAACGGGCTTTTAAACCGGACGCTCTATCTCTTCTCTCTCTCTCTCTTTCTATCTCTATCTCTATTCAAGACGTGCCACCTATAAATTCAAGTACGCGTAATCGAACCACTTTGTTTCCTCGTTGAGCGTTCCATGTAGCACGTACAGATATTTCAGAATGTCGTCAATTAACGCGCTGTTTCGTCCCAACGATGCTTGGCTCAGACGAACCTCGAATTCGTCGATTTCTAGCGTTCACCGTCGTCGTCGTCCTCCACGTCCTCTACGTCCTCGTCCCGTTCAGTTCAGTTTCTTCGGAAGGGAACCTGTGTTGGTGTCCGATCGAGCAACTCAAAGACCGTCAACAAGATTCCATCAAACCCAACCGAGCCCCTTCTAAGAAGAATTCCCAAATTCTAGAGACTAATCGAACTCGTCGGGAATATCTTGTTTACGAGCTCGTTAACGTAAGAAGTACACGGTGTACAAGACTGCGGATTTCTACGCTAGATCAAAATTCTCTGCATTAATTGCAAGCTAAAAGCTCCACATAAAGCCGAGATTCATTTTCATTGTGATATAGCCAAATTTGATGTAGATAAATGTGAATTTTCTAGTTTCAGTTCCATTGATTAGATTATTTTGATTTTACGAGAACTTTTTCAGTTGATATTCGGCACTTAACGTGTTACTTTGATTGAGTTGAAAGTGTCTTCAGTTTCTTTGAATATCTTTACTGTTTTGCCGCATAAATCCGCAGTCCATCGATAAGTATACTCGGTTAGCAGCACAGTGCTTGTTCTGTTGTGGTTGGCACGTCTGTCTTTTTAACTAGGCGAAAGGAATGCGGCAGGAGAGGACCAATTGATTTACCTCGCGTCGCCGTTGTCTCTCGACGAAAGAACCGTGAACAAATCTATTGTAAAACGAATTTGAAACGATGGTTCGAATAATCGCGAATCGGGCTGGCTCAAAATGAAACCGCGCGCGTCGCATTGCCGCGACGATGGTACGTCAATTGATCCTGCATTTCTCGAGACTTCGATGTGTGGGATTTGCATTCGAATAAATTGACATCACCCCCGTTTCGTGTGGATTATTATTTATGCTACGAAACCAAAAGCTGGGATGGAAAATTCGATGTGCGAGCGAGAATAATTAAAGGGAGGAACAAAATGTCGGCGACCGAGCGTTGTTTTTCAACGCTCAGTTTTTTTACTGTTTTCTGAAGACAGTGACTCGCATGTTCTGATCGTTCATTAGTCTTAATCGAAGAGGGTTCGAAATTTTATATTACCTACCTGTACTGTATGGAAGAGAAATTAGAACTACCGAGCAATAAACCAGAGGTTGGCAAACTATTTTTGTAAATGGTCAGATCGTAAAAGTTTTAGGCTCGGCGGGCCGGGTAGCAAACTAATTCTACTCAGAAAGCAAACTCGAAGATATTTACACGGGTAATTCTACTCGTAAAGCAATAAAAAGAACAGCTTCAAAATTTTCTTATTAGGAAGTCATATTTTTTTTCTATTCACGTAATTTGATTTATTTAGCACTCGAGTGGTATGTGACTCAAAGAGTCGCTACTAACAATTGCTGCGCCATTATTCAAAATATTGTTTTTAGACTGGAAATATTCTAGGTCGGAAAAATATTTAATTTTCGAGTTAAAATAGTTTGCCGACCCCTGCTCTAAACGATTAGAATTTCAATAATTTTGAAAGAAAAATTAGACACAATTTAGAAAATCTACCTAAGTAGGCAGATTAGCTGTGAACTATAAAATGATTAGAAGTTTAAATAATCGCCGGCAGGTAACGTGTTGTAAATTTTAAAACAAGCGTCTAGTAAAAACTTCGTAGTTCAAGAATATTTGCGAGCGAGAACGCGAGAGCCACTGTGATCGTTGCGAGTTTTAGGTCGTCGGCAGGTTGTTCGCCCGCGATTTCTAGACGTAGATAATAATTTTTGCTATGACCGATACATATACCTTAAGTTTCAACTTTTGATTTTGTCATTGACATTGCTAAACAATCTCGCTGGAGAGGAATGTTGTTTCCTGACCGGGTGATTTGCGCCGCATCCACAAACTTAGTTCAGCTTAACGACATTTATTCCGATCTCTCGATGTTTTAAGTATTATCTTTCACACGGGGACAGAAAAAAAGCTTTGTAGGTGAAACCTGAATTTAAACGTAAGTTAAGCGAAAAGGGATAAATATACCAAGGATATAGCCGTCGCTTCTCGTGGGGCGGTGTGTATCCGTGCTCGTACGACTGAAAAAATTGTAAATAGTAAACGAGACCCGAGAATCTTTGAAAGACATGAAAAAAATGTGTAAATGGTACGTACGTGTCTTGTGTCTTCGTTCTTAATTTTAGCCCGTTCCATTCGAAAGACCAAAATTGCGTGTTGAAAGTGTTAAATGAAATGAAAACGACGGACGAAAAAAAAGTAAATAAAAACGAAACAGAGATATCGAAAATGGAAAAAAACAAAATAAAAGCAGAAAGGATATTTAAATTTCAATATATTGTCTGAGGGAAGCATATACTCAGCGCTTTGTAGTGGATAATAGCGGAAAAGAAGTAAATATCCCCCTTAGTTTCTTGACGTTATCGCCGAGAATCTACATATTTTTACGTTTCGTGTTTGACCCTCCCTCCCTTAGCTACTTAATAATAGACGGAAAACAACTGTGTAAGACAACCGACGTAAACACTAATAATTTGTATCCTTCATAATTCTTTTCCCCTTTTTTTGTACATACCAATAAAAAGAAAAGTCTCTTCGTACAATTATTAATGAAACTAGCGCAAATCATATCACACGCTCTTCTCATTGGATCGCAGGGAAACAAAAAGGGAAAGAACACCTCCGCCATTCGGGTAAGAAAAGTTCTCTTTTATTCGTTCGGTAACAAGAATAGTATGCGATTTCTGTCAAGTACAAAATAATGAGCTATTATAAAAGAAGGAAAGTGTTGAAAAATCGTGCAACTCCAACACAATTGATTTACGCACAGTATCTTTTTAGAGTCTACAATCTACTGTACAAGATTTCCAAGCCTTGAGCAGGCGTTTCAGAAGCGCCTGCGTAAAGTTTGAAGTCGAAGTGCTAATCCTTTGCGGTCCTGTGTCGAATTTATGTTAGATTCCCGATTATTCGAATTTAGTGAAACAACAAAAAAATTACTGTGCCCGCAAGGGGATTGGTTGAGTACATGTAATGTATTTAATTTACACGCTCTGTCTCCGCGTGTCTTTCCTGGGTATTCCCACGAGTATGTGATTCTTGGGCGTGCAGTTCTCCGGTATAAATTTCGAGAAGTACACTTTGTACCCGCACTGTTCCGCTAGGATCTTCCTATCGGTATCGACGATGGCCATACACTCGTAGCCCTGCTTTGTCTTCACGTTCTTCTCGTCGTGCGTTTGGTCCGCCGCATGGCTGAGCACCATGTAATTTTCCCGGCGCATGTCTTTCCTGAAGACATCGCTCCTCGGGTAGGTCAGGTGATGGCAGTCGTGCAGGGACCCGTAACAACAGGGACAGCAGACGAAGCTGGCTCTTCTCTTGATACATTGTTGTATAACCAGATCGGTCGCAACGCCGCAAGCATGCAGCGACAGTCCTATATCAAACTTTCCCTTGAAATAATCTAAATTGCATTGATAAAACCGGACGTTCATTAAGTTGAGTTTCCTGACCCTCTCTTTCGCTCTGTTCAGCGACTCCTCTTTATTTTCCAGCAGTATAAGAGTGCAGTCAGGCAGCAGGTACGCTAACAAGATTCCCAGATGACCGCTGCCCGAACAGAAATCCACGATCACGTCCCCCTCCTTCGCCAATTTGATAACAGGCTTGCACATGTTTTGCAACTGCGCCTGCTTCCTCTTTAGCCGTGTAGGAGGCAATGACCCGCCTTCCGGAGTGGCGTCGAACGGCACCGAGGACCAGTTCAGGTTCAATTCCACTGCGAAGGGCTCAGAGTCCAGTGTGGTGTCTATGTTCAAGCTCCTAAATACTTCCAACGACTGCTCCACGTCCTCCTGTCTAGTGAAGATTCTGCTTCTCGGCTTGTACCTCTTCGGGTCGCTCTTGTACAAACTTTGGTTCGGCACTTGGGGAAGAGTGTAGTTAATCTCATTTATTGTATTCTCGTTTGCCACCAGCAGGCATTCCAGACAGTCGACGATGGCCTGGTCCTCCAACATCTTCTCGTACCATCTAACAGTCAGCGGGAGCAGCCTCAGCGTCGACTCGCCTGAGAATACAGTCAGTAGGATGCGCATACAGACGAAGATGATGATGTCAGCTATAGTGATGTAGGAGCCCTCAGCGTACGTGTGCTCCAGCAGGTGGCCATGTTTAAACATCTTCTTCGGAATGGTGTACTTGTTCAGATTACGCAGTCTGACTGGTTGCAGCATGTGGCACTCGAATCTGGCCATGGTTGAAGGCAGCTCGTTGCATGCAGCATCTTCGGCATGCAGGAATTTCAAAGTAAGAATCAGATCCACCTCGCAGAACTTCGTCCAGATGCTGGCTTCCGAACAAGCGGTCAGACAAGAATCTTTGAACCCTAACAATTGCCGACAACGGTGCTCAGGGTTCTTTGAAACCACATCCTTCACTATCTGCCGCAAAATCGCGCAGAGACCAGCAATGTAACAGATCTTGTTCAACGCAATGATCGGCAGCTCGCAAGAAGTCGCGTAACTCGGGACTTTGTTCGCATCCACGACTTCGTATTCGAAACAGGAGATGTCCATCTTGTAGGTTCGCTCCAGAGGCTTCTGTTTGCTAGGAATGAGCCTGATTTTGATCTTGGAGCTGCAGTACTTTATAGTGAACAGCGTCACTATGGTTTCTATAGGTGCCACGCAAAATTCTGTTACAGAGTATACCTCCAAGTAGACTTTGTTCATTTTCATTTTAGCTGCCTATGAAATCATACAGGTATCAATGGAAAAGAAAAAACGTATTCCAAATTGATTGGGCTATCTACACGCTAGCTCTCAATTGCCTCGCCACTTTTCTTATAATTCTCTGGCGCAAGACATTCTCTCTCCAATAAATGCTCATACAGGAACTGAAGGCTAGGACGAACATCACCGCTTCGAACTTCCAGAATGCTTTCTCTTCCAGCCAGGCTACCCTGTCACAGCTGAAAGTGATGAAAGTTGAAATTACACGCTAGTCATCTTTATTGGTAATTATTAGACTGCGGATCGTTTATGCAAAATAAAAATGTTCTGCATCATTTGTGAGAAGCAGGAGTTAAGTAAAAATTATTTCATCCCTTAAAAGCATCTTTACATTCAAAACAAAGTAACACCATTGTTAGATTTTTCTAATATTTTAATGTTTTACATTTCATCTAACTAATTTCTCCATAAATGCATAAAAATCCGCAGTCTACTAATTATTTTTAAATATCTTTAATGTGTGTGGACCTCAGGGGGGTAGACTCGTTTGTAGGATTGCAAGGGTGCAGAATAGGGTATCTCAGTAGTCAAAAGTGCTAGATAAGAGATCAATCTAGACCGCAGTCACCCTCAAAAGTCTAATTTTTACGTTTACAAGGTGTAACTTGCATTAATTGGAAGCATAAAGCTGGGCATGTAGCTACTTTCATAAAGCTGCGACAAATTACGCCTCATAAACAGAAAAATAGGACTTTTGAGAGAGACATCATTCTAGATTGATCCTTTATCTAGCGCTTTTGACTACTGAAGAACCCCATCTTTGTATTATCGACAAATGAGAAGGCGCAGCCCGCACCCTTGCAATCCTGGAAAGAAAACTACATCTTTAATAATAAAAATAAATGCGTAAAGACAGCCGCACACATTGCAGTTCACCTGTACAGATATACATGTGATTTGATTCTCTCTAGATCACCTGTAAAGGTTGAGATAACTGTACAGTTCTATAAAAAGTATTTTGTATACACAATCTGGTTTATCTTCATAGGTATGCTGTGCATGTGAACCTCTCAGGTGTACCGCCACGATATTCAATGTAACAAAACAAAGATATCTTACCTCCTTGTTATCGTCTCACCGCTTTTACATTTTATAACTTCCTTGTATCTCGCGTGAACACACACGTCGATGCTTTTACTCGCTAATTCAAAAGCAGAACAAGGATGGCATTCCGAGATTATTTCGTACGCGTCGCCAGACAGGCATGCTGTATTATTCTCATAATTTTCTAGGTAGAGCTTGTTTTGATTGTCTGTCCAATGACTCTCGACGATTAAAACTAACACCGTTAGCCTACGATAAACATAGAACAATGATTTCTCATTAACATTTCAATGGCATCATTATGTGCAAGCAGCTTACTAAATGGAACTGTTAAACCTACGAAACTAACCCTCCCAATAGCGTGATGGCAATTAGCATTCGTTTCTTTGTGCACAGCTCAATCATTTCACACGTTTTAGACCAACACTCTATTTCGCAAAGCTACGCTTTCCTGTCAAGTGACGTGACCCATCAGAGAAATTAATTAAATGATTACTGAACGGGATGAACGAAATAAGCTCCGAGTCACTTTTCGAGTAAATGCGAGTAAATGGAGTAAATGGAGGAGTAAACACAGTTCGTGCTCCGTGAATATAGCACGTGTTTCGTCAGCCACTTCTTAGACCTTGTAGACCGCGCATGTTGTTGCGCGTCAGCCAATGATGTCGTGATCGGCGGAGTACGAGTAGGGGGATTAGCCAATGAACTAGTTCCGTTAGAGTCATATTGCGCAGTAGAGTCTTAAATTCGTCCTCCGTTACTTACTGCGCATATCTGTTGGGTCGGAAAAAACTTCTTACGGTTTTTGTTATTTTGATTTTATAATAAAAACCGCAAGAACTTTCTTTCCAACCCAATAGTATGTGTATAGGAAAGCCGAGAGTTCAGTGCGGCAAAGACCGTGGTAAAGTGTGACGTCGCAAGATAATTCTTAAGATAATTTCAAAATGTCTGACACGGCAGACATGCGGCCAGACCGCACGCGTTTTATTAGCAGGTGACCGTGATTGGTTAAATATTCAATGAAATTGTTATTCAAGGGCTACAAAAATTGGTGGATGTATACTGGAGAATCCTCTGTGTCTGTATTGTACAATAAAGATAATTTATTCATGCAAAATGAAAAATATTGGATATTCATTACAGCCGCAAATGATTCGTGCCGCTTTTCCCCTTAGGCGCAATGTTAATTCCGGCACAAATGTCCGTACAGCGCCATTTCATGCAGCGGCAAAACGCTCAAACCGTTAGCCAAATTTAGTTCCAAATGTACGGCTAGATGGCGCTGTTACCGACCTCTACTCTGTCGGTAACATTTGGCTAACAGTTTGAGCGTTTCGCTGCTGCATGAAATGGCGCTTTACGGACGTTCAGGAAGTGCAAATAATTCGTGCCGGAATTAGCATTGCTTCTTATGGGGAAAGCGGCACGAATCATTTGCTCCTGTAATGAATATCCAATATATTTAATTTTGCATCAATAAATGTAAATATAATGTGTCAGGGAATAAATAATAACCAATTAATTTCAAGCAGAATTTACTGAAAATTGTTACGGTTAGAAATTATTTACAGATATTTATGCAAGCTCCACGAATGTTGTAATACGCATGTACTGACCGACGCCGACACCATGGCATGCGGCACCGTGGCCAACACTACGCCACCACGCCATTAAAATGTTGTAAATTTAACCGATTTATATGTAAACCACATTCTGTAATCTGCACGATTCCTGAAATATGTATAGTTAATATATAATACGATTATTACTTCATACTTTATTGTAGTACCTTAATAAAACATAGAATAAACATTTGTATCTCAAATATACTTTATATATTGATTATTTCATGATAAAATGCCAAATTCTTTGCAATTCTTATCAATTACTGTGTACATGGCGCAACCGCTGACAACTCTCATCCCCATAAGCCAAGCGTAGGCACTCTCGATGAGCATAGCTTATACATCTTTTGAAAATGTGACGTCACACTTTACTTCATCTTTGCCTCGGGGACAGTGATCTATGCTGTGTCTGATGAATAAATTTAAAAAATGAAGGTACATATGTACTTATTAAAGCGTACGAATTTGACTTGCCAAAGGGTGAATTTGGAGTGCAAAACCTATACATCGATTTCTATAAGAGTGACATCAACGTAACGTAAACTATAAAGATAAACACAATAAGGGAATTGAGAAGGGAAAGGAGGTCTTACCATTCGAAATTCCCTCGATCGTGCCACATAAAAGTCGCGATTGTTCGTACCTATAGGACTTCGCGTCAACCTGAAGAATCAAATTCTGATTGCAGATGAAACGAAAATAAAAAAAGACGTGGCGCGGCAGTTCATCGGACGTTGGCAGACGGATCGGGACGGTGATATAACGTTTTCCGTGGAATGCGCGAGAAATAGTCGGACGGGAGCAATCAGAGGATGAAGGAAGCAGTTGACGAGAGATCCGGGGGAGGACAGAGTCGCGCGGTAAAATCTTATCATCGACATCCAGTGGGATTTCAAGTGGCGGATAAACAGATCTCGTATTTGAGATTTCCCATGCGGGTCTGACGGCAGTGACGGCGTCGCTGATGCATAGATGCGCCAACGGTAAAGTACGAAAGGGGAGAGAATGCTCGAAGGAAGAGAGGACCGTAGCCGGAAGAGGGAAAACCGAGGGAGTAAAAACGTGGTGAACACCGGAACACGTTGGAAGAGGGGCGGGAACCAAAAGACGAAAAAGAAGAAAATCCAGCGAGTGGTCCGGATTCGCAGACGAATGGATTAAAACGAGGAGAGTCCCGTCGTCGACCGTAGACCGTAGACTCTCGACAGTAGGATGTCTCTCGAGAGATCTTCATCGGAAGAGATTTCGACTGTGTAATACCACGAGTCCGAAGCGGCCACGAAATTACATCTGCCACCGTTTCGTTCCATCTCTGGCAGCTCGCCGCACCGATACTCGATCCGCGAAATCATCCCGTAATCGGTTTCATCGACAAAATTTCACTCGGAACCAATCTCTCATCTCCGTGGTCTCTCTCCCTCTCGTCGAGAAATTCGGCCGGATTTTCCTTCCGAATTAACGCAATACCTACTCGGAGATTATATTTGATACTTCTAATAAATTCGCGATCCCCGACTGCAAGTTGGTCTCGGTACGTTTCGTGGTAGCCGTGGACCAGCAAATATAATATCGCGTAGAGCTAGTAAATACGTCTGCCCGAGTATATGACATACCACGGTACCCGAGTACCCACGAGACGACGAGACACCCGGGTATCTCATCATCTGAGTGTTAAAACCGTAGAACTTCCGACAGAAATGAGATAGGCCGATAACACTGTCCAACAGCTAAAAAACGTTTCGACTCTCACTGTGCGATTCTTATATGTATATTTATTAGACTGCGAGCCTCTATGTAATTTTTAATTTTCGCAGGCGAATTATAAATCGAAACACGTAGAATCCTATTTTTAGTACTCCTGCGGCTGTACGATAAATAAAAATTGCACTACATTCTACCAAACTAATATCTATAAATGAAGTCATGATTAAAAAGGTGTCGTTGGCCGAGAGCGGTTACTAATATTGTTCTCGAGGAATAAATCGGGTTATGTAGTCGTACACAGTCTGCAGGTATTTTCTCGAGATCAGTGGTGTACTTCAAAGTGAAATACAATGAACCTGTCAACTGTAATGGTGTATATCTCGATCAAGACGGATTGCAACATTTGCATTCTAAAATCGGACATTTCATATGCAACAACCTAATACAATTTATTTAAATTGGCACAACTCTGATTGGTTTCTAATGATTTCTCTGGTCGGTGGAGCTGGAAAAAGCGATGCCGCTGTTTTCATCACCTGGCTGACGTTGTTCGCCGAGTTGCTGATCCATTCGCGACGCAGAGATTCGAACCCGATCTCGGAAACGGTTCCTCGCGCCTCTGTCGAGCCGAGCATAGATCGTTCGCGCCCCGCGATCGCTCGTGATCGCTCGGCAATCTGATTGGGCGCGATTGCCGCCGTTCGGCCGACGACGACCAGTTGCGCGTCGTCGCGTCACGTCGCGTCGTCGCCCGAAAGTAAACATGCCGAGAAGTTTTGTCGCGCGTCCGGACAAAGCGGTTGTCTCTTCAAGTTATGCGTGAACTCTGAAGATGAGCGAATCCACAGTGCGAACGATCGCGAATTCAAATCGAGTTGTGCGGTTGTAACGACGGGGAAATGGCGCCTGGTCCGCGTAATGCTTTCGCGGCGAAAGTTTCGGGTTCGTCGAAGGGTAAAGAAAATCAGCTACCTCCCGCGACTACGACTGCGACCACGACAGTCAAAAAGTGCAAGAAACTAGCTCTTCGAAGACACGAACGATCTTTATCATCGAACGATGAACGAAGAACAGGGTTGGCGGGATCGATCGGGCGGCAGGGACTCGCCATCGCCGAGACCCTCTCGTCGAAGAAAACGTCGTTTCAGGTTCATTTCGACGACAAAAATGAGCTGCAAGTGAAGCATCAATCGCGAGCGCGACCGCGCTGCGGTTCCACCGCGTCTTCCAAACCGCTTGCTTCTTTGCGAGTCCCGAGAAACGAAAACATACAGGTGTGGCGATCTCTGTTCCGAACTGTGCAGATTTTCCAGCCCATAATCCACCAGTTTTCTTTATTTTTGGCGTTCCAGCCTGCTGCAGGATCCGAAGAGACGGGCGCCAGACCTTCGCGAAAACGGTTGCCGGAAGACCGATCCCGCAAAAAGGAGAACCTGTGGCCGTCGAAGATTCCTCGTTACGTCAGGTAACGTTGTACCTCTCTGTACCGATTCTCGAACGATCTTAATTTGGTGTTGCTCGCAGATCGATCTCCACTGGATTGGGTCATCAGAGATCTCGGTTGTGCAGCAATAATGCATACTTTCTCTTTCGCGTCAGGTTCAAGAGGATGAACGACTCGGGCCGTCGTCGGGACGTTTCGCTGTCGACAGCAGCGAGCGCTCATTCGCCGAAGACGTTCGCCGTCGGTCTTTGCAAGACGCCGGAACAGCAGGCTCCCGTCGGAGCGTCCAAGGCACAGCCACAGTTGTTCCCCGCCAAGTTATTCTGGAACACAGAGTACCACGCGGAATTGCCGATGATTGAGCGCGAAAAGGAGGAACGAGAGCCCCGATTGTCTACCAACTTTCTCAGAGGAGATGTGAACGCCGAAATGAGGACCCTGATTGTTACGTTTCTGTTGTGTTTAGGCGTAAGCGGTTCTCGATTTTTGTTTTTGGCATGCGCGATTTTTGTTTTTGATTGTTCAACCACGCGGACACGCGTGAACGAATACGAAGACGCTAAGAGCCCGTTCACACACGGCGGAAACGCGCGCGTTTTCGACCGTCTTCGTATTCGTTCACACGTCTTGACGCGATCCGACAATCGAATGCAAAAAACGCACGGTTTCCGCCGCGTCTGAACGGGCTTGCTAGAGAGCAAACTAGGAGTGTAGCAAACTAAGAGTCTAGCAAACTAGGAGTGTAGCAAACTAGGAGTCTAGCAAACTAGGAGTCTATAGCAAACTAAGGCGAGAGACAAGAGTCCGTTCAGACACTGCGCGATTTGTGTTTTCAATGGTTCGATCGCGCGGATCTTATTTACATTAGCGTCTTTCACACGTCTCCGCACGATCCAACAATCGAAAGCAAAAGACGCACGGTTTCCGCCGCGTCTGAACGGACTCTAACGGCGCGATTGTTCGCAGATGCGCAAGAAATACCCATCGCATATAATCTATCGAGCGGTGAAGCTGTTCGACGTGGCGATCGACAAGCTACGAGTGACAACGGATTTCATACAATTGACGGGGTTGGCCAGCTTGTGGATCGCGAGGAAAACTCTCGAAAACTATTGTGATATCCCCAAGGTAAGCGGGCTGGGTTCGTGACTGCGATCAGCGCAATTTTTGTATTTCCGCGTTTTCGGTTCCAGGCTACAGAGATGATTAGCCTGGCCAAGAACGTTTACGCTGGATGGGAGGACCACCTGATCGATTACGAGAGAAAAATCCTGCGGGTATTGAATTTCAACGTTACCTTCGCCGACGTGCACTCTCTTTTCGGGTATCATTTGATCAACTTAAGTTATAGCGCGCACCGCCTCTCGCACGACAGGTTCGTGTTCATTCATCGAGCGGGTCATTATGCGGTAAGCCGACGCACGATACGAAAACTCTACTTGTCTCAAACACCGCGAGCTCGACCGCATTTTACTACGTTTTTATTTTTAGATTGACGTAACCCTGCTAGACGAAAGATTTTGTCGGATGTCACCGAGTTTGGTTGCCATAACGGCGGCCGAGCTGGTTCTCGGCCTCGTCGTGGACACCGAGCAGGCTTGCGCTGCGGGTCGTCCCACCGAGGTTCAACCGCGATGGCTATATTGGAGAGGATTGCTGTGCGGGGCCGGCGCAACCGTCGGCTCTCGCTTTAGTTACAGGTTAGTGCCAGCTCGTTCTCGTGTTTGCCTTAAACCGGCTTTGTTTTTGTCTTATTGGAAGCGAAAGCGACGGTGTTGTGACGACGGGAAACAGATTTCAGGACGAGGAGATCGACCGATGTCGAGTCATGATGCTGCGTTGCATTCTAACATCTAGGAAGAAGGACACTAAATTCCCGGTGGTGTGGAAAAAGTACAATCGCAGCAGTTTCGGTCGGATAGCCAAACATCTTCTCGAGCTAGCAGGCATGCTGTCGTTCCACGAGTCTGTTAAATTTTGAAAAGGATTGCGCTGGAGGATTCGCGATCTCGTTGCCCGCTTCAATTTTACAATTTTGACGAATATTTTCGACGTCGTTTGTTGTAAACTCTAGCTATGAAAAGGATGAAACGGAAGGTAGTGCGAGAGAATGTTGAGGCAGATTGAAATAACAAAATATATTTGAAAGAAAACAGGAAAGTACAAAGAGAGAAATGATGTGAAATGTTCTAATGAGAGATGAATGAATACGGTCGGTGTGAAGCGCAAATATCGCGAGTTCAACCGGGCGTAATGAATGGTAAACAGTAGCGCGTGTCAGTATGACAGAATAGAAATTGCGAGAATTCCCGATGAGCGCATGTACATCTCTTTTATATCCGCGTGGGCCATCGGTTTTGGAAGGAGTGGGGACTTTAAAATTAAACTGGTAGGATCGCAGCAACGTTCGTTAGGTTAATAACCTAATAAACGGTGCTGCGGAGGAGACAAAGGAATAGGGCAACGGAATTGGAACAAGGAAAACATGATGCGATGGCCCACGATACAATTCGACGGGTTCAAGGAACGCTTCGATCCGGCGAGGTTTATATCGGCGGTCGATCACCTCGCCGGTTGTTGTCATTTGTCGCAGCGATGAGCAAAAACTCTTGATTGCGTTCTTCTGGCGCACCGGTGTCGATTGTGTAATAAATGAATACATATAATACGAACGCTTTGACGGTAATGATAAAAACGGACTTTAGGTTTTTGAACATCGTTTATTTTGCGTTTCGCCGCTCTCTCTCTCTCTCTCTCTCACACACGCACACACACACACGCACGCACACACACACACACGCACGCACACACGCACGCACTACACACACACAGTTCCCCTTCGGACGGCAACCCGCTTCTCAATTTTCGGTTCCCCTGCAGAAGGCAACCCGCTCGGCGTTTTAGGGACTCAGAAACCACAAAACTATTTTATACATATAATAGAAAGATTAGACTGCGGGCCTCTATATAATTTTTAATTTTCGCAGGCGAATTATAAATCGAAACACGTAAAATCCTATTTTTAGTACTTCTGCGGTTGTACGATAAATACAAATTGTACTACATTCTCTGGAATTTCGTGTTTTAGCATTTCTGTTCGGGATTCAAATTGTGGGATTTGCCGGCCGTTGCGGCAACCGTCGAGCGACGTTCGCTACGGTTTTTTCACCATGTTTAGAGTCACGTAGCGTTCACACGTTTTTGTTAGCGCCCATTACTGGTAAATCTTCACGGCTTGAATCACGAACAATGTCTCCCAGGATCATCAAATCGATCCTGATCCAATCGCGTACGACCACGCCTTCCGTTCGAAGAATATTTAAAGGCCCCCGCCTTTTCAAATCGATATCACGTTTTACTTTTCGCTCTTTCATTAACAATTTCTTTTGATTTCATGATCGCGACAATCGCTGCTCGTTTGTTCGTTCGAACTGTTCACTGTTCACCGTTCTCTTCCAGAGCCGTTTCGCTTATGATCATTTCGCGTCGCGTGTCGTGCTTCTGCCCGCGTCAAGATATCCGACGAACGAGTTGAAGATTTCCGTTCGCGGCGGCCCTCGTTAATTTGCCGCTCAAGATCTCCGTCGCGATCCAACGGCAGAAAAAAGCACGTTCAAGGTCTCCGATTCCGTATATCGGCGATTCGCGCGGCGAAGCGGTAAACTGAATAAAGTGCAGTGTGCGAAGCAAGTGAGATCATTCTTTCTTCTCCTTGCTTTTCTCGCGCGCTCAAATCTGAGTGGTGCTGGCATCAAGTGACTCCGACCGTCGCTCGACGCCGAACAGCATTTTTTGAAAATTGTCAAAAGTCATACAGTCGGTGTACAAAGTATTCGTACACCTTTTAAAAACGAATAAATTTTTAAAAATTTGGCTCAGCAGCTTGAGTTTTTTTTTTGAGACATTAGAAGGGTTAGTTTACTAGCTGATGTGTAAATAATTTTTTTGTAATTGTTACTTGTCGCAATTACGAAGGGAACAGGACCAACGAACAGACCACGATTTTTTAATTTTTTATCTGTGCCCGTAATGAAAATTTAAAACATGTATTTTGTAAATCTAAGTAAGTTATATATATGTACAAAGTTTCATGGAAATTGGTTGACGGATAAAAAAGCTGTGGGCATGTAAGATGTAAAAATCTTTGAATTTGCGGTTTGAGATTCCTTCAAATCGCAGATTCTTAAGATTTTTGCTATTTTCAATCAATTATATTTCGTAACATCCTTGATCGCGATTTTGATGAAACTTTGTACGACTATATATAAGTTACTTGGATTTACAAAATACATGTTTTAAATTTTCATTACAGGTACAGATAAAAAATTTTAAAATCGTGACCTTCATTATTTCCTTCGGAATTGCGACCAACAACAATTTAAAAAAAATTATTTTCACATTAACTAGTAAACTAATCCTTCTAACGTCTGAAAAGAAACTCAAGCTGTTGGGTCCAATCTTGAAAAAGTAATTCGTTTTTTTAATGTGTACGAATTAGGGGTGTGCGAGATCCCGGTCGGGACGGGAATTTCTCGCGGGATCGGGACAGAATCCCGAGTCTTTCGGAATTCCCGAAAATATCTGTGATTCTGTGAAAGTTTCTGTGTGCATACTTTCAATTTCAATAACACTGTCCAACAAATTTCAACTTTTTTTATGATTTCAATATAGTGTTGGGTCCTTCTTATAGAGTTCTTTGCGCTGATTCCGAATCTGTCCTTAATTTTTCTCCTATACGCACAGTTTTTGAAAAACATGGCTTTGAAAAGAAAACATATTTTTCAACTTTAAACAAATATTGTGATGTTATTATAAAAGATATTGAATTGTTCTTTGCAGCAAAAGATTCTGTAGACTCCCGAATACAGTGATATTCAATATTAATACATTATGATTGTTAAACATGATTTAACAATGATTAAACAATGATTGGTTTGAACAATGATTAAAGACGGAGAGACACCACTTTTGCACCAATTTTTGAGGATATTTTTGAATTTATCTCAAAAAATAAAGGTCCAGCAGAAAATCGAACTATACCACGCGATAGAGCAGACTTTTATCTTGAGAAACCCCCGTTTGAAGTTTGCGACATCGACGTTTTTTTCGAACCAGAAAGGAAAAATATCTTCGCCGAGTGGTGAGCGCCACTGGTGACAACTCATGTCGGGCGAAGATATTTTGCTTTCTGGTTCGAAAAAAACGTCGACCACGCAAACTTGAAAGGATGGTTCCTGAAGATAAAAGTCTGCTCTATCGCATGGTATATAGCTCGATTTTCCGCTGGACCCTTATTTTTTGAGATAAATTGAAAAATATCCTCAAAAATTGGTGCAAAAGTGGTGTCCGTCCGTCTTTAATCATTATTTAAACATGTTTAAACAATCATAATGTATTAATATTGGATATCACTGTATTCGTGAAAGTCTACAGAAACTTTTGCTGCAAAGAACACAATTCAATGTCTTTTATAATAACATCACAATATTTGTTTAAAGTTGAAAAATATGTTCTTTTTCAAAGCCATGTTCCTCAAAAACTGTGCGTATAGGAGAAAAATTAAGGAGAGATTCGGAATCAGCGTAAAAAACTCTATAAGAAGGACTTAACAGTAATTAGGGAACAAATGTGGTGTTGAACAGTGTAATTAAGGGCAGAAACGTCAAATAAGAAGCTGAAATTTGTTGGACCTTCGACGAGGTTAAAGCTGAAATCTTTAAAGAATATGGGAGAATTATAGAGAAAGCAACATAAACAGTATTTAACCTTGAAGAACTATGTTGAAGTAACATTTCTTCAATAAAATTTTCGTTTGTCCATTACTGTGTGCTGTAAATTTTTATTCTTGACGTGTTATACACTGTTAATGGGATCACGACCCAATATTTCGAGACAGAACCAACCGAGTACTATCTCATAAGAGACCTGGGTATTCGAGTAATTTTCGTTTACCCGAGTATGTTATGGTTTACCCATATCTCATAACTCACAGCTTTACTTTGAATAAATTCGCGATCCCCGGCTAGAAGTTGATCTCGCTAAGTTGCCCAGTAGCCGTGGACCAGCAAATATAATATCGAGCAATGCAATCCGACCCCTCGTTGCAATATTGTCACGGTAAAAATCAAGTGAAAAAAAGAAATGTAACCGATACACGAGAGCAATACGAGGACGAAGAGAGAGAGAGAGAGAGAGAGAGAGAGAGAGGGGATGTTTTGAATTTTTCTCTTGTTTCGTTCCGTTTCGTCGATCGATTTGAAAAGCAGTCTCCGTCGAAATTGCCGCGTCCAAATTAACGGTTAGAAACTGAAGAGAGTTTCGCGTTGTAAATTGTTCCATTGACCCGATTCCTCGAGCATTCCTCATCCCCCGCAAACGTTCGAGCACGCATACACGCCGCGTCCACGTACGTGTAATTTATCGGTTTCACCGTCGAATTAATTAAACACACGATTTTCACGGTACGCGTTAACCTGTAACGTGTTTTTCGGTGTCGATAATCTTTCCTCGTGGAAGCTCGGGTATCTCGGAACCAGAGAACTTCCGTGCACGGTGAAAAATGGCGTCCGAGTTGTCTCGTAGGATCAAATACGCCATGGCGCATTTATCGCGCAAACAGTACACCTCTCTACTGGCACGGCCGAACTGGAGGAGGATAAAGAGGAGGGACGAGAACGTCCTGGTGAGCGATCCGGACGTCGCACTATGATCTGGAAACCAGCTTTGGTAAAGTGGCCGATGGATGTGGGTCCTTACCGATTTCGATGAGGAAATATCTTATAAAGCTCGACATTCTGAATAACTTTTTCCTTTTAAATAGTTGGCTTTAGTTTCGGAGATATTAGATTAGTTTCGGAGAGATATTTCGATGACCTTGAAATATCTTGTAAAACTCGACATCTTGAATAACTTTTTCCTTCGGAATAGTCGGCGGTCGGTTTTAGTTTCGGAGATTCTTTCAAAATACACTTTTGAGTTAGGTCTGTCTTAAAAATTTTTACTTGTAATTGAAAACTTAAACCTGCCTACGATGTTTCTGCCGCACGAAGTGCGGTGTCCGCTATCAAGAACACCCATACGAATTTACAAGTAAAGTTTTTTGCGGATACAGTAAAGTCACGATCTAGGTCTCATCGCTTGTTCTGAACAGGGACAGAGATCTTGCAGGGAAACTATTTTTGTTTGACTGCGTCGACCGCGCTGAAAGTACAAAGGATGCCGAACGTAGAGGACAGCCTGTAAACACGGATCGCGAAGGGACAGTGATCGTGGAGATCCTCAGGGAGCTAGATCGCGACACTTCACTGTATCTCGTAAACTAAAACCGACCGCCGAAACCTTTAAAGAGAAATATTGTTCAGAATGAACGGAGTTCTTCTCTAATTGTAGAATAATAATAATTCGGATTTTGAAGCTTCGAGAGGTTCTTATTCCGTTGCAAAGAAAATTTGTTCAACGTCTTAATCTTGAGAGATCGACTTTCGGTGAGAAAAAGCGGGTTTCCAGAGCATAGTGGCGTCGCGTGGTCAAAGTAGAAAGTCCAAAGACTCCTCGTATTTCCCTTTATCAGCCGAACCCGTTTGGGATTCGGCGGACAGCGCTGAAAGCTCGCGCCTCGAAACGCATCAAAGTCATGGCTCGGCCGAAACACGTCAGCAAAAAGTACGATCCAGAGTGAGTATCCTGGGAATTTACGGGGTTCGAGAGTACAATGGATATATCGGTGTGCCGATCTCGACTAGAAATCGGTTTGGTTTTCGAGCAGAACCGCGCCGCCGAGCTACCCGCGAATCCACCCGAAAACTCTCGAGGCGAAGACCACGAAACGTATCATGGACCTGGCGCTGCCACAGAGAAGGCGAGTGAACTCGGACCGTTTTTAGCATTAATCGATAGCGGCATACGTTTCACTGTTAGAACGCTGCTGGCGAACATGCGGTTCCAGACGAGCGGCAACATAACGGAGACACTGTGGAAGGTTCAGAATTCGCGGTACCGGAAGTATCGATATTTCTGCAACGCCAGGCTGCAGCGGGAGGCGAGGAAAAGGTAAGGGTTCCTTCGGCGGAGCGGCGTTCGTCGTCCTTTCGTCTCTTGCCGAGGGAAAATCGAGAAAACGCCACGCAAACAACGAACGTAATCGGATTGTTCATTCCAGATGGAAGTTTTCGCACTCGCGGACACGATCCCGTAAAGTCGGATTTGGATCTCGCGAGAGCACGGCACCCGTTCGTCCTCGCTTCGAAATTGATCTCGCGATTCTCCGTCGCGGCGACCGTTTTCAAAATCGAGGATTTTCCGGTTTCGCGCGCGACACCGTGAGAACGCGTTCGTTAAACTTTGCATGCAACTCGCGAATAGCTGGCAGGCACGAGCGACCTGGATGTAATTACTAATACGTAGAGCCCAAGGGTGTTCCGATGTTCGTCGAGCAAACTCTCGAGTCTCCTGAACCATTCCCGCGCTCCCACACGCGACGCCACGCATCCCGATTGTTCCCTTAACAGAAACTGTAACAAGCTCGCACCCGATAGCAACTTCGATTCGTTTTGTCTGCCTCTACGCGCGCATTTCTTCGCAGACAGAGGATCCAGGCGAAATTGCGCAGAGCGGTGAAGCCCGACGAATGGCAACAACACTTGGAGTCCATGGAGAGGCTGGCCACGCCGAAAACTCCGCCGAAACCGAAGCCTATCGTACGTAGACAGTCGAACGTGTCTCTCTGTCATCGTTAGACTGCGGATCTTTATGCGTCAATGGCAAGAATTGTACAGGGTGGTGCATTTAAGGAGAGAAAACACTGATCAGCTTCCCCGTAAATTGATACCATATCAATTTTCTCTTGCGTTGAGTAATTCACTTCAAATAGTACGTCGATACACTGATAAAGTGGAACTGATCAGGATTTCAAACCGTATCATCAGTATTGCGATGGTAAACATGTTTATTTACGTTCGCGTTCTTGATTGACGAGTCTTGATCAAAGCCTGCGATCTCGATAGACATCACTAGACTGCGAAATTATATATTAATTAATATAGCGAAATTGAGTAAATGAAATTCAAAAAATTGTTGGAAAATTTTAAAAATTTCCTCCTATGTTAAAAGCAATGACATTCAATTTGGCTTCTACTTCTTGCAATCGATGCAGACACACAATCCTGATTTTGCATAAAACTTTAATTTTCAAAGATCAAGGTCATTTCAAGGTCACGTTATTATACATATCCGAATGTATTTTTCGCACAGGTACACGATGTAATGACAAGAGAAATGCATTTATGTATTAAAAACACCGACGACTTTAATAACTCCAGAAAAATGACCTTGTGGGAAAAAGTGTTCTTGCCAGATATCCGTCAATTCACGCCATGCACATTACGTAACACGTTTTGCATCACTATAGCCTGAAGAGATAGGGTAAAGTGCCCAAATGTGAACCACTTTTTGTCGATGTCATTTTTTGATTATTTTAGTTTGATTTCAATTTGATTATTTAATGCTATTTTTCGTCCAAAAAATTACCAGTTGTAGATGCATTCGTCCCTATAAGATTTTGGGGTCAAGTTTGTTAAAAAATTAGTACAGCATGGGAAAAATATATTTTTTGGTGGTGTGTCATTTGCAGGTTCCAGCGAAAGGGGTTCTTAATATGGTACACCTTGAATCCCTAATATACGGATATTAGGGAACCCTTGGTAGTGCCATATTGGGAACTCCACGTGGACTCATAATACTAGCTACTGATTATGAGAAAGAGAAAATGAATTTCAGCCCAAACCAACAGTTGGCAAACATTAATATAAATAAACTGAAACTACAGATATGTTCAAACACTTCAATATCACTTACTTTCCTCGAAAAAGATACAATCGAAAATCTAACCACAAAAATATTCAACGCGCGGAGACACAACTGGCGGAGGATCGATACTAGAATCTATAGAATGGTGCGATTGCACTGCACACTGTTGAGTAAACTATTGTTTGAGGATTTTCTTACTAGAGTGCGACTTCTCCTTTACAAGATATAAAGTAGTGCCATAAAAGGCGACTATACCACATTTGGACACTTTACTATATTTAGGTGGCCTTCAATTCTATTAATGTTCTTACAGTTTTGAATTGCATCAATAAACCGCAGTTTAATCAGCAATAGCAAATACGATATTCGGGCGACCTGTTTTAAGTGGTCCACCCTGTGTGCATAATAAACGGTGTACACTTCGGTGCGCCAGATTCCCAGAAATATGTTGATTCGCGCGCGGCAAAGAGACTGGATAACAGAGGTCAGCTCATTTGGGACCCGGAGTCGAATCGAAACCGCTTCTCCGCGTCTGTTTTACGAGCGTGTGCGATGCAGGTTCGATCCGCTTGCTGATTCCAGGGTAAGAAGAAGAAATGGAGAAGGGCGAACGCGCAAAGAATCGAAGAGCTGTCGGCTCCGATGAGCAGAGAGTTGCCGGACGTCAGAGATCCGTTCGTGGTACCAGCATCAGCCCTCAACTACAATATCACCGAACGTGTGGCACAGTTGGCACGTCACAGGGATCTACCGGCCGGGCTACCTCCGCGGATCCCAGGGACTGTGTCCAAAACGGCTCTCGCCGCCCAAGGTATGCTACCTGTGCATCCTAGATCCCAAATCCCAGATATCTCGGGTCGCAATCCTCCGCCACCGCGTACTTTTCTTTGAACTTTCCACTTATCTGACCCTAGACGCGCTTCCCGCGGTTTCCCCGACACGATTTCCACGAGTCTTTCGAGTTTGCGAAAAATTCGCGCCGATTATCCGTCGCCGTCGATATACGGGGTGTTTCATCTCAAGTTTCACGTTTCACAGTCTCTCTCAGAATGATTGTTAACAGTTTCAGTCCCCCAAGGAGGTTGTACGATAGTCATTTGTGTTAAATCAATTGTATGTTTCTTCAGATGAATTCGCAGCCCATGACTAATTCATCAATGTATGCTTCACGGTGAGTTATGAAGATTAGAGGTCGTTTAAACTAGGCAGACCCAAGACACAGAAGCTTAATAAAAATTTCTTTCTTCTTTTAATTCGTTTACTAAACTGGATCTAATGCGTTGATGTTCTTACATTTTTTTAAATATGTCCACTGCTTTAAATTACACGCAACAATTTTTGTTATAAATGCATAAAATCCTCGGTCTGCTAATCATCAATGGATACGAATCGGATGTAAAACTTTAAATGGATCACCCTGTACATATCGATTCCCTTAACACTTCCGAAGAACTAACGATCGCTAGACAGTAGGAATTTCGCGTCTTTTAATTTCGCAGCTACGCCGAGGCTGATCATCCTGGCGAAGCCGGCGGAACGTCCTGCAGGAATGGAAACCGACCTGAGGGAGGACGCGTTCACAGTCTCGCCACAAGCCTTGAAAGCCAGATGCTCGAGACGACTGAAGATGTTGGCCAGACCGAAGACCTACAGAAAATGAATCGTTTCGTATTGTAATTTGTCCTCTGCATTTATCATTGTCCTTGTCGAGTGCAACATCTTTCATTACCCACTGAACATGAGTAATTGTCTTTCAGTTTGTCGTTGCGTTTTACTGAAACGGAAGACGTCCTCCGGTTCGAGTAGCCTAGATTTAACTCTTTCATTTAACCTCGTCTCGTACAATTTCCATCATGGCTACCGGTAATCAGAAACCCTTTGTCTTCCAGAAGACCATTTGCATTCGCTCTAATCCACACTGTAATCCTTTAGTAATGATAACTGCGGATCTTCATGCGGGGCAGAAAATGTTGGCGACCTAACGCAGACCTTTCTTTTTTTATCTAACAGGGTCATTCGTTACCATCGGTGATTTTGTTCTAAATGCCGCTTTATATTGTATATATACAGCGTGTCTCAAAATTCCTTCAACATCCGGAAATGGAAGGTACCTGAGATCATGTGAAGCAACAGTTTCCTTTGCAAAAATGACGTCCGCGGCTTTGTGAAAAAGTTATTAACGAAAAACGCGTCGTCCCGCCGCGCCGCGGCGCACAGTGCGTCGAAATGCCCGTTTTTTGGACAAAATGCCATATCTTTGTTACGAGCCGAGGGCTGGCGAATAGACGTGGCCGAGGTTTGTTCGTATGAACAGGATTGTCGTGAACTAGCCGGTGCCTGTTTCATCATCGGGTGTCACAGGATAGGTTTTCGTGGACTAGCCGATGTCTGTTTCACCACCGGGTCGCCACTAGATAGGAATTCGTGAACTAGACGATGCCTGTTTGATCACCGGGTGTCACTAGGATTTCGGAAAGAGGTAAGGTATTAGGAAGTTCAGCTCTCTCGTAACTTTATATAGAATTGTTGATAAACCTCGAGCGGTAAAGGTTTATCGATATGAGTGAAATGCTAGCTACTGGAGTTTAAAGGATGTAGAAAAGATATTAAAGACTCTCAAATATCTAATATCAAGAGTACAATATATTTGATAATTTTGATGGAAATACACTTATAATGTGTAGTATGATTTGTGGAAACTAATTTCCGAGCTCTCGGTTTTGACGTACTGGGAAATACGGGGGTAAATTAATTGACTACCCTTAAGAACCGCGTTTCGAAACTTTTTTCAAGATAATACGATCAAAAGGGAATAAGACCCTATCTCACAAGACGCGCACAGATTCGTGTTCAGTCTTTAACTAACCCTACGATGGCCAAGCTCGAGCCCTTTATACATATGTATAGAGTAGTAAACTTGCTCAGAAAATGGTAGTGGGGGTAAATAGAAATCTGAAAGATATCTCTATGTTTTCCAGATGTATGCACTTTCCCATAAGGGAAAAGCTGTTTATTTGGGCATGCGAGCTGGACCTCCTGCATGAACACGTGGTTCCAAGAAGGAAGTAAAAGTCACGTAGGCAAAGCCTCCGTACGTTATAAATGTAAACAATTTCTTTTCTTGCGTTTCTTTCGACGACGGGCTAGAGTGATTTAAATCTTTAAAAAAATATGAAAATGAAATGAAAATAAGCCCTTGAAAAGGATCAAATTCTAAAGCGGCAAAATGATAACTTAAACCCCCACTAATTTCACACGGAGTACAACATATTTCATTTAGAACAAAATCGACGGTGGTGACGTCAAAAAGTGATCGATAAACAACTGTTAAACTGCGTCAAACTCATTCTCGTCATAAATGCATAAAATCCGCAATGCATATCTGACAGAGAAGCTCGACCTAAACGAAAGGCTGAAAGGTGAAGGAATTTCTTCGAAGTCTTCGTCAGGACTCTAACTAGATTGTAGAGGGTAAAGGGTTAATCAATACGATCCATTTAACTATAGCACAACTTGAAGGAGATCGTGCTCGCAGAAAAGTTCCGAGATTTCACTGTTCTTTCGCGGAGAGAACAGTGAAAAGCTGTCGCTGCCGGCGACTCCTCAGCCGTGTCTGCGGTGGTTGGTCGCGGTTTGTCGTCGGATGTGTCGCGGAAATAGTCTATCATCGAGCTATCTACGGCTCTGTGGCATATCAAAGCGCGAGTTCGACCGGTAAACACGCTCGTGGTCGGAAAGATACGTTCTGCCTCGAGCAGACTCCGCGCCACGCAGATCGAACAGCGAATGGAAATGCAAAGAATCGGAAACGAGTCGAACCTTCTCGCGATTCCGAGCACGTTCGGCCACTTTTGCCTGGCTCTTTCTTTTGTCTCATTCCTCGACGGCCGACGACGCTTCTTCCTCTCCCGATTTTGTTACGCGACGCTAAGTTTCGCTTCGTTTCGTACTGCGACCGAGGGAAACTCGAAACTGGCAACGGTGCATCGCTATTCGAAAAGTAGAAATTCCGATCTCCCCGAATGGACGGTGTCTGCGATGTGCAGAGAATGTTGCAGTACAGAGATCCTCGCACGTTCGATCGCTATAGCGCTCGGATATGTTAACTGTTGCGCCGGCCGGCCCGTGTGCCGGTGACACGAGTCTTTGTCAATCTTTGGGAGTCTGTGTCGGAGCTGTGATAAATGAAGGGAGCGAGATGTACGTTCGTGGAAGTATTTTCAATCGTCTTAGAAGTACTGGCACACACTGGAGTTTTTTTAACGCGAATTTCTTTCACGAAACCCCCAGAGTTGTTCCAGATAATTAAAAAAAAAAATCTGTGCGAAGTTTGAGTGCCCACAGATGCCCTAACGTAATTAATTTCATTTCTCGAATATCTTCTAAACTATTTACCGCGTCGAAAAATATGTTCAACAAAACCTGTAGATCCGTACAGGCTGCGTCCTTTATGTCGTATTACTTTCTTCCGTAAAACAAACGGTTTTCGAAAAAACTGAGAAAAACGTCGGACCAACATCCAAAAATTTGTTCTGAAATTTGAAAATTGAAGTGCAGTTTCATTATCTTTTACCAATAAACATTAGCGAAAAAAGTGTTTTACTTTCAACTTTAGAACCTTTTAGGAGATATTCGAGAAAAACGATGTTATGAGCATTATATGCGTTTTCCCGTTATCCGATCGAGCTCGAACTTTGCACAGATTTTCTCAAAATTTTTGACAAAATCTTTGACAATGGTAAATAAGAGCCACCCTAGTGTGGACACAGCTTTCGATGAGATGCAAGCGTGTATGATAATAACAATAATAGCGATAACGTGGTTCTCCCGAGCGCAACGAATTTTCGAATATTCCTCGGTGTCTGTACAGTGCACAGGTCCCCGAAGGGCTAGCTTATTTCGTGGCATATTCATTACACGACTTCGGATTAATTCCATCCATTTTATGGAAATGGCCCAGCGAGCGTATCAGATACGGTTTAATGGATTTGAAGTTTCTTCGAGAGTCGCGACTATCTCTCGTGGTACGTGCAGTTCAGTAAGAACGCGATCGCGTAGGTTCCTGCGATCCCGGTGTTCGAACGAGAGACTGTGTAATTATGAATGAGCCAGGAAAGAGTGACGAGAGCGAGAGAGAGAGAGAGAAAGAGTGAAAGAGAGAGGATGGGAATAACGTTGAACGATGCTCGTGTACCGGGATCGGCAGCTCTCGAGCAGATAACCGCGCGAGATAATCGGCTGGAGCTTCTCAAGGGGTGCTTCTGCTGGCTGGGAGCAACAGTGAAAGGGTAACGGCCAAGGTAAAAGTGCTGTCGGCAGTGGTTGCCGGATGAAAGCACCGGGATCCGGCTGTATATTCGTTACACGGTACCCAAAGGGACCCTCGGCTAACCTTTTTAATCGATTCAGCGATTAAAGCGGCTACGGCAGCTCATTTCCGAGCCGCGAAATATTTTCGAAACCTTCTTATCCGCTCGCGTCGATCGCTGATGGAACCAGCCCCGCGATTCTCGATTTTAACGACACACAGTGATCCCTTTCAGCGATTTAACTGGCCAAACGTCGATTTCAAAAATTTTACCTAGTGTGAAATTTTTGGTGCTTGTTATAGTTTAATATATGGGGGACAATGTACTAATATTTTTTTTATCATTCAGGCACCCATGAAGTACGGTATTTCATCGAAAGTTAAAGATTTTCGTAGTGCGTGTCTTGCTGCTAAAATTCGATGAGACAGTTTTTATATGTTTCAAGTAAGTTATACACACATTTCTTTCCAGTATGAATGTTTTTCAAGTCAGTATGGACTATACTTTCAACAATTTTGTATCTTTTTATTGCATATCTTTTGGTAATTATTTACATTTCAACACGATTAGTATGTAAATAAGATTTGTTACGATTGTAACACTTTATGAGTAATTATGTTGTACATCAGGGTACGTCCGAGAATTTTTTTAAGCGCGGTTGTAATTGTCAATGGTTTGGGCTTACAGCAAAACAAAAATTAGTAGCCCGAGTCTGCCCGCGTTCTTTTCACAGCATTTTCTTTATCGCGCCAAGCGGCCCTTGCGTTTCGGGCGCGCACGCTTTCCAGATGTAAACACTTGCGATGAAATGATGTTTTTAAAATACTTAAACAAATACAAAATGATACTATATGTGATTTGAAAACGTTGCGGGATCATTAAACATTATAAATAATTCTGTGCGACGATTTAGCCCTAGTTCAGGCACGCGTTTTCAATCGCGCGATTTTTGTTTTGAATTGTTCAACCGTGGGGACACGTGTGAACGAATATGGAGAAGCTAATGGAAATAATACCCGCGCGATTTCCACCGTGTCTGAACGAGTTCCAATTCTCGATTTAACACTCGAACTGCCGACCGAAAACAAATTGCCACCTGCTTCGTTAACGTTTCACATCACCAGGCTGCGAATTTTCCGCATTTGTAGTGAATACGAGTGTACGATTTTCTACGACGTTCGTCTTGGTACTGCATTTGAGTACCTAGCTATGATGAACGAAAAATGATTAAAGAAAGAAGGAAATTGCGGCTCGAGTGAAGATTTTTATTCCACATAAAGATCCGCAGTCTGCTAACGACGCAACTAGTTATAGGAAAGAGAAGAATGTGTTAATGCCCACCGTTTCGTTCCTTCTCTAAAATCATTAACATATCTCTTTGACTGTATCGCAATTCAGAAAGATCCCTTTGAGATGTAAAATTACGTGCGCAATTGGTTGAGCCGAAGTGTAAAATGAGGATCTCTCAGCGCGCAATTATTTTTGTAAGAACGTGTGAGGGTTGCTGGATAATTGGAATAGCAAAAGACAACGGTATGAAGTATGAGAGGTTCCGACATTTTTTCGGAATCGCGAAACAGGTACCCAAAAATTTCAAGATTCTCGAGTGTCGCAGAATGCGAGAATTACGCGGAGCAATTTTTGTACTAAATTATCTTCCACAATCGAAGCTGAGAGATATTTAGCGCGATTGAAAAGTGTGACCTTGAAAGAGGCTATCGTGCAGACTTACAGGAGGACGACGGAAGAATTTATCCTGGGACCGTTTCGTAGCCAAAAAACCGATGGCTATGGAACCAATACGAGAATGGAAATGGAAATCGTAACCGAAACAGATGACAGTAGTAAATTTCGGCTCTACGCAAACAGTTACTCGAAATATGAATTCTTTACAACCGTTTCAAGGACCGAAATCGAAATTATAACAGTTTTGAAGCGATATCGTGTATCCGTTAAACACACAGTGTGTGAAAGAGAGAGAGAGAGAGAGAGATAGAGAAGAGGGATGCAGAGATGAAAATTGGAACGGAATCCGATTCCGATAAATAAGGCTCGTCCTCTCTCGGACGTTCTGCTCGCAACTCTGCGATTTTACGACGGTACTCCGGCCATATTTCCGGTGTATATCGCGCGGAACGCGTTTCGTTTGCTTAGCAAGTTCATCGCGGTCCTGGGGAAACGCGTGTTCCGTGACTGGCCGGTGCTCGCGAAGCCCCAATCGAGTCGCGGAACGCTGTTCTAATGAAACTTGTGTACCGTTTCCCGGGTTTCTGCGTCGCCTGTCCTCCTAACTGGAAAAAATAGGCTCTCGAGACGCTGCGCGCGTGCAGCCGGAGAGCGCGAGGGCGCGAGTGCGCGAGAGGGTGAGAACCAACTGCAAATAACGACAAGCACACATCGCCCTCTCTCTCTCTCTCTCTCTCTCTCTCTCTCCTCCCTCTGGTCTATCCTCCCTTACGCTTTCAATTTGTTGCGCACGGAATACCGTCGTTTGTCTCCATTCTCCTTCGCCTGATCCTCGATTAGAACTTAACGTTATCGTCCCGAGTGCAGCTACTCATTGTCAATTTGAAATCCAATTTTGGACAACGCTGCCTACCGGTAGGCTTTTCGTACAATACCACTTTCGACACACTTCCCACCTTTGTTGCCTACTGCATGCCTCGGACGTTCTCCAAAAATAATTGTGGCTCGGATAGGGGTGTGCGAGAACCCGAAATATCGAGACATTCTTGAAAAGAATTCGCGACGAACAACATTCTTTCAATGAAAAGAATTTTGTATAATTAACACTAACCGCACCGAGCACAAAATGCGAGTAGTATACATTGTTTTATAAAAACTGCAAGACCGAATTATTTTTTAGTTTCTCGCAATTTTTACGAGAATGCGTGCTTGAATGAAGAAATTTATTGAAAAATTTCTGTACTGGAATCATCCTTGTAATTTCAATCATTATAAAATAAAAAATGTGAAATCGGTCATTAGACCGGTCGTGGTACGCTTAGTGTTAAATATTTATATACTGTATTAAATATTGAATATCTTCATAAATATGTAAGGAATAAATTATTTCGAGAATCCCGACCGCGAAATATTTAATTCACCGTAATAATTATCCGATCGAAGCGAACGACTAATTTCCGTGTTTGAATGCTTTGTTTCGTAGGTGGAAGATATTTCGAGCAATGAAATTATGTTCGCCCAGTTACACGGTCGGGCATTCCGGTTCTTTGTAACAGTCGTTCGGGGTCGGCCGCTCTCGAGAACTGTTTTAATCAGGAGCTTTACATAACAGTTTGAAACAGTAATTTTCGGAGCTGTTCCAAGCTGGGCGATACACCGTCGACGGCCCGACTGGCCGGGCTTTATTATTTCACCGTTTGCCTTTACGAGACGTAAAAATATATGTGTCGAGCGCAAACGACCGTTGCGAGAGTACACTGGTCGGAATATTAAATTCGACGGAAACGTCGAAATCGCGCCGCGTCGAGCGTGACCAGAAACGTTAACGAGATCTCTCTCACGATCGTGAAATATCCTCTTCGCAGCTGCCAGAGTTTCGGCGATTCTTGATTCGAATCGAACCGAACCGATTCCGAATCGAGATCGAAGTACGATTTTCCATCGAGGAGAGATCCTGTTTGTCCGAGACCGAATCGCGCGACGGGAGAGCATTGTATCGCGTGCACTCGGATACGTTGGATCGATTCCGCGATAGAAAGAAGACAGAAGTGCTCTCACGTTGGGGGAACTGGAAACGGGAAACGGGAAAACGGGCAGCGAGCTGGATCACCGGAGACGCGGGAGACTTTTCGAAAATCGGCTGAGTTTAATTACGTTCTCGTTAAGCCCCGCCGCGCCGATCCGATTACAACGGAAGACGGTTTTTCCCTCCCTTGTTCGCTCACCTTTCCCGAAATTCCGTTTCCAGTTTCCAGGTTTCCGGTTAGTGGGCGCGAGCCGCGACCCGTCGCAGATTATTTCCATGGAAATGAGGATCTGCATTGATTTTACGTCGAAACCGTGCACAGGTGATAGATTGCCCTGCTATCCGACGTCGATCAACTTTCCTCTTTTCGACCCGAAAAGTCTGCTGCGCAATTCTTCTCTTGCCTTTTCGTCTTCTCTCGCCTTCGCGAGTCGTCGCACAGTGATCCCTATCGAGAAGTTCAGTCCTTTTGGCTATAATGAACTTTCTCGTATCGATGTCTAATCAATAGACTGCGGATTTTATGATTTTATGCATTTATGACAAACATGGTTAAGCACAATTTAAAGCAGTTGACTTAAGGTGGAGTGGGGTAAGTTCGTTAATTGGTTATTTTTATTATAATATGAACGAAATTTCTCTAGCTTGTATTTATTAATGTAATAGTATAAGTTAGTATGAACTATTCTACATAGATGTCGCCCAAGAATAAAGGTATTTTCCTCGCTTAAACCAACAAATGCCAAACAGTCACGTGCGAGGTACACGTACAACTTTGAGGTTACCCCGAACGTGCAATAGTTTACAAGGTATTAATATATTCTGTGTTGTCATTTTAGGTAAGTACAACAAATATTGATGTAGGCTTACATTAAATAAAGCGTTTTTATTGTATTTTTTAAAATTTATTGAGAAAAACACGAAGATGCACATGCCCCGTAAATATTACTACACGGGGTAAGTGCGTACTATCACGGTGGGGTAAGTCCGTACTGTATGGGTAACTATAAAACTAAACAATATATTTAATGCAATAAAAAGCATTTTAAAGCAGGCTTGATAATCATTCTTTTCTTGCCCCGTACCACTTGAAACAAGGTTCGAAAGCATTTTTAAACTTTGTTTTAATATCACTGTATCCTCTTTCATATTTCAGCATAAAAGTACTTGTTTGTTTAAAAATGGATAACTATAAAACTAAACAATATAATTTAATGCAGTAAGAAGCATTTTACAACAGGTATGTTAATCATTCTTTTCTTGCCCCGTAGCACTTGAAACAAAGTTTAAAAGCATTTTTAACTCTCAGAGACTCCCTAGCCCCATTTTCGGGACAAGTGCGTCCTAGTTGACACTTTGTACAATATCCTATCAAAATGATGATTTTCAAGGAAAATTAGAATCCTACATAATACTAATACATCAGTAATAACTGTGGTAACAGTTTGATACCGAGAACGTTAAGTTTTTACCAGTGCCGTAACGAGGGTATGGCGAAAGAGGCGCCCCGCCACTGGCGCAACTGGGTTTGGGGCGCAAAGAAAAGAATAACGCTGTTTTATGTTTTTATTATATTATTCTAACATATACCCCTACACAGTGACTCCCATTAATATTCGAACACTTTATTCTATACGATTCAAACTTTTTCCGGAAGCTAGAGCACTTAGTTCACTACAGGATGTGAAAAGAAATTTTTTCGGAAATTGCAATTGGTCGGAATTGTAGAGAAAATACTAAAATATCCATTTTACAACTTTTTTATGTGGGCCTATATTGAAAATTATTAAATACATTTTGTAGATCTGTTTCAATTAAACATATCCTGAAAATTTCGTCAAAATCGGTCGACATTGCAATGAGCTACAAGCGTTTAAAGATGGTGAAAATTGCAGATTTTCACGATTTCCGGCCTCTAACAACAGTAAATCTAAGAATTTTTACATCTTTCAATGACTGTCATTTTTCCCTGCATCAACCGATTTCGATGAAACTTTCACATTGCATATAACCCACACAGATCTACAAAACATATTTTTCAGAATTTCAATATAGGCCCGCATAAAAAAGTTGTAAAATGCAACAATTAGTATTTCCTCTACAATTCCGGTCAAATGCAATTTTTGAAAAAATTTCTTTTCACATCCTGTAGTAAACTAGTTGGTCTAGCTTTCCAGAAAAGTTCAAATCGCATAGTCCAATATTTGAAAAGTTACGGTGTTTTTAAGAGTGTCCGAATATTAGTGGGAGTCACTGTATGTTTTGTATTTCTTTTATTTTGTCGTCATTGAATATGAATAAAAATTTGTTCGTATTTAGGTTGTAGATTATTTATTCATACAAATACCTTGACAAATACGTTATTGTATATACAGGCAACTCATTTTGATGAGGTTAATAGTATTTAATATATTGCATTTAGTAAAATTTAACTTGTTACATTAAAATTGTTTATTTTTTTGTCATTATTGGATTATGAGGAGGCGCAAGTTGGACACTTGCCACAGGCGCTTCATACCCTCGTTACGGCACTGGTTTTTACATACCAGACTGAACATACATAAGTTTAAAGTATAACTTTGCAAAAACTAGGGCGGACTTACCCCACTCCACCTTATTAAAAAGATTTAAAGACATCAGCGTATTGGTTTTAGCTTAATCAGGTAATTAAAAGAAGAAAGAAATTTTTATTTCACTCCTGTGAGTTGCAATCAATGCATTTTTGATTTTGCATAAAGATCCGCAGTCTATACTAATCAATGAACATTGGATATTAAGAAATTAGACCTCGGAAATTAAGAAATTAGTACAATTCACCACCGATGCGATGGTACACGTCAAACTATCCCTGCATATATGCGCTAGAAACATATATTTTATAACAATTTTAAGGTGGCATTATGCAGTAGAACAAAGCTTATAAGTTTATTTAATTGTGAAGCAAAAACGGTTCGGCACGGGTATTTTTCTATTTAATATTTTCTTATATTCGGAATCGCTTTTTTTTAGTTAATATTAAAAAAATTAATATTAATATGTTCTTGATTCTAAATTTCGTCTCTCAATATCTCTTCATTAGCTCGAATTTATATTTTACGTATTCCATAAAACATTACATGAACGAAACATAAATATAAAATACATATTTGGAAAGAGTAAAAAATAGTTCGTAAAGTTATATTTAAACAATTTTGCTTCTAATAAAAAATATTCATGAAAATTAATTTTAAAATATTGTTTAACACTATATATATATATATATAAACCTACCACTGTGGTAGAAATTAATTCGATAAAATTCTGTATCCAAGCACATATTGTTGTAAAAATTGCAGAAAATCTAAATATATAGAGCCTCGTCATTTTTGCGAACTAAAACATGTTAATCGCTTTTAGTGCTCGGTACGTTTAGTGTTAACAATTTAATTACTTATAGATAAAAATGACTATTTTATAAATATTTTTATATCTCTAATGGTTCAAAAGCTACAACTAGACTGCGGACGTTTACGCATTTATGAAGAAATTGGTTGGGTGAAATATAAAATAGTAAAAGTTTAAAAGAATTCGTGAATATTGTAACGTTGCTTTTAACGTAACAAAGTCGTCAAGGGAGTAGTATAGGCTCGGATTGTAACTAGAAAATACCTAGAATCTTACTAGAAAAATGGGTCGAAATATGGGTTTGCGCACTTCGGTTGTTTGACCTTATACGAGCATATTTTGAGCTGGGTGAGGGCTCATTCTAAACAGGAAGGTTCATCACACCCCGCTCTGGTCAGGATTTTAACGAGATATATGTTTATATCTAATAATATGAGTGCCCAAAGTAGAGTAAAAACCTAGGGAAAAAACCAGCAGATTTCAATGCATTTTTCTGTCTCTAAAAGACTTTTTGACTTATATGATGACCAGAGCGTGGTGTGATGAAACTTCCTCTTTAGAATGAGCCCTCACCCAGCCCAAAATTTGCTGAAATAAGGACAAAAACCGTCAGCGCGCAGACCCACTTTTTCGATCGAAAATCTAGTAAGATTCCTGCTTCCCACAATCAATGCATAACATTTTTATAACAAAATGTCACTGAATTTCTGTCGCGGCGCCTTCTCTCGACAGCCTTCTTTCGCGGCACCTTCGTTCTCGATTTCGTCGACGAAAACGAAATTCCTTGGGAGAACACGTAATTTTCTACGTGTCGAAACGCGTGCCACTCTTTCCGTTTTCCGTTAACCGTGCGTCTTCCGTATGGGCGCCGACGTTTTGCGTATAAACTGAACAGCTCACCTGCTCGGTCCATTGATTCCCCGCTGCTATTACATATTACTGTTTACTGTTTATGCAACGGTATCAATAGAAGCCCAAGCACCGCGTGATATTTCACCAATCTAGCGGAACGATTGCGTCGAAGGAACATTAATTTTGAACGCAAAAGCCACGGTTCTCCTGCTAATTAAAAGCGAAATATTTCAGAGAATGTCGCCGATGATGTCGGCATGTATTTTCTGTTTATTGAACAGTCGTAGGTAAAATACAGAAACGAAATTATTATTCGAATATATTTATCCAAAATTCATATCGGACACCGATTTTCTCATGCATTCGAATCGATTGGCTCGACCAATGATTTTAATCAAATTGTAAGTACTCGCAGTAATTAACATTTCATTTGAACCTTATTCCGACGGGTAATTGGACTTTTGTCATATTAATATTAAGCGTGCTCGACGCTGAACCGCGGAGCAGAACCATCTCTGAATTCTGAATTCAACCATGATCAACTGAAATCTCTTTCTCTTTTAGTGTCATCCATAGTTGTTATAATATAATTTGTCGAAAATGATTTTATGCATACGATTTGTTTTTTATTAGCAAAAAATCGAGTTGTATGACTTTTTACAAAAAGGTGGAGAAAGCGAAAAAATGGCAATCCGATGGGGCACCCTCTCCTTAAACAACGCACATTTTTTCTTTGTCAAGAAATACGGAGAAATTTAAAAAGTACTAAATAAGCATCAAATAAACAATTTTAATTATTATAAGACAATAAAATTAAAAAATTATTACAAAACCTATATATTCATTACGATAATTCTCAGTGGACAGGCATAATTTCTTCAATGAATTTCTTTATGATCCAACAGTTATAATTAGACTGCGGATCTCTACGGAAAATAAAAATATTTTGCATCGATTGTGGGAAGCAGGAACAGCATAAAGATTGATTTCATCCCTTAACGACTTGATTACATTAAAAGCAACATTACAATATTCTTGAATCTTTTAAAACGTTTACTGTTTTATATTTCACTCAACCAATTTCTTCTTAAATACATAAAAATCCGCAGTCTAGTTACAATAAAATGTCACGAAATTTCTCGATCCGGCTCACTGTGCGACGTCTCTCTAACAAAATGTAACACACTTTCGCGCAACGCTATCGACATTTAATTTCAGCCCGCTGGACCGCTAGACTGTTGAAATATCATACTGTGCGTCGGCGAGAGGATCTCCAGCTCGTGAATTCAACTTGGCTCCTCGGTTCCGCGATAAAAGAGAGCGCGATAAAAGTTTCGCAGCCCCGTTGCGCCAGCGATATCATCGTTTGGAAAATAAGAATGCCTCTCGGTGCTCGGAGAAACAAGAAATCTGTATACACCCGTTGTTCCCTGGCGGAGAGTAAACGACGAGAACCGACCGAAAGTTTCTCGATAAATCGTTCCGGGGAAGGATCGGCCATGGACAGCTGGTTTCTTAGGGTGAAAAGGGGTATAATAAATATTGATACTCTGCGGGCAGGGGATCGATCGATCGGAAATCGGTTTGAAGAGAGAACGACGCCATGGGACTTCGTTGGAACGAATCTATTGACACGATGCGGCAAACGGTAATGGACAAGGAGCCGACTTATATATCTCTTCCATCGAGTACAATTCTTTTTCTCGTGAATTTGTCGAAAGTTATCGTGGAGACGAGTGCTGCGGATTCGTCGGTGAGAACCGAGATTCGTTGAGAACATAACGAGTCGAGTCGAGTTCAGGCATCCTCAGAAAATAGTGAGTACGGTGCCACACAGCTCGTTGCAACAGATTTCACTCGAAGTACAGGGCGAACACACAGCACCAGGCATATATGTGATTGTTCTCGAAAACGTAGTAGCAGTAGTTGTCGCGTTCCACGTCCCACAGGCACTGGAAACTCGCGTGAATACTCTGATCGAGACGCTGAACGATGCTCACCTGCGCCACTATTTTGTATCTTGCAACGAGAAAGCACATTATTATGCGACCATTCGAATAGGCGAGACCCGCAACGCGGATTTCAACGAGCCAAGTGCAGTGTCACGCGTGCAGAGTGCATTGCGAAAAGTCACTCCACTTTTTCCAGACCCATGATCTTCGATCTAGCAATTGGAACAATTATCGTGGACCTTTAACCGCATCCTGTATCATTTCTATAGATTTACATCAAGTAGTTTGTTTATGGTATGCTTTTTAAAATCCAGCACGTTCTTTGTGATCGCCACAAGTTTTTGAACGAATCTATGTAGTTATTCGTCCATGCTGCATTAGGGTGGATCTTATTCACACTTGTCAAAAATTTTTGTCATAGTTGTTCTAAGTAATTAAAAAAGATCTGTGCCCCAAATGGATGAAACATTAAAATAATTACTTCAATACTCGAACAATATGTCAGACAAAACCTGTAGATCTAGATAGGCTGCGTCTCTATGTCCTATTACCTCTTTCCGTACAACGAATGGTTAAATAAAAAATGGAGAAAAACGTCGGACCAGAATCCAAAAATTTTTGGACAGATTTGCACAGATTTCTTTGAATTATCTGGAGAAACTCCGGTGAGTGCCGTAAAAGAAATTCAAAAGTCGAAAGTAGGAGCCACCCTAATGCTGCATGTTTTAATTCCAGCAAACAATTCCTGGCTGTCGCGTTTCGCATAAAACAGAGAACCACGACTGATTTCAAATGTAATGAAACTGCCACAGAAACGTTCCGAACAACTTGCCAACCAGACCAAAACATTCATTGTCGTTTTTCCCCATCGTTCGAGCAAAAACCCGATCTCGAACCGATTCGGAGCAACTGCGAAAAAAGAGTCGAACAATTCTGAACAAAATTACGAACGGATACGGGTCTCGGTTTTATTTCCCTTTCGTCCAGGAACTTTCCGAATGCACTATGCATGTGTGCACTTGTTCGTCGTGCAGTAGGACTTAAATCTCTGTGTACCTGTCGTAATCCTTTTTGCTGATCGCCTTTTGCAAGTCGAAGCCAATTTCCTGGCATAGTTTCGCAGCCTGATTCGGATTATAGGCCGTCACCGTTGACAATCTATTCTCCATCGTCTCCATGACCAACCCGTCGACCACCTCGGCATTGAAGCTGCGGAACGATTCGAGACGGTAGGTGTTTTGGTACTTGGGGATCTATGCGTGTACGTTCGACGGGGAAAGGACGTTTCGATTAATCGTCTCTCGACGATCGTGTTCGCCAACGTTTTTCAACGCTTCGCACTCAACGCGAGACGTTTAACGTACTTTTAATCGATCCCCGCGCCTGTGGAAGAACATACGGCTGGCAACAGAGCCGATCACCGAGATCCTCGACATCAATCGTTTTTTAGCCTGAAACATCGACGATTTTCAAAGCTCCGACCATAATTTACCGAACGGTCTTCATTATACTGCGAATTTTATGTAAATACATAAGAATTATTTTGTACAAAGATCCGCTGTCTATTCAGTAGACTGTGGGTTTTATGAATTCTGAGTTTCATCAGAATCCATAATGTGTACCTTTTTCTGTATAATTACTTGACAGCGGATTTTATGCACATATGACAAAAAAGAGTACGCGTAATTAAAACTAGTAAAAATAACTAGTAAAAATAACTAGTAAAGAATTTAATAATACTGTTATATTATAATCAACCTATCAAACATATTAATAAAGAAGATACATTTCCATTTTACTCCAGATTGTTTTAATTCGGCCAGAAAATTTTTATTTTGTACAAACATCAGACGTCTATTCAGTAGATTGTGGTTTTTATGTACGTATTTCGAGGTTCATCAAAATCCTTGAGATGTAGTCTTTCCTTTATAATGACTATACAGCAGATTTTATGCACGTATGACAAAAATGAGCACGTGTAATTAAAACTAGTAAAAATAATTAGTGAGGAATTTAATAATACTGTTGTGTCAATTTCAACCTATCAAACATATTAATAAAGAAGATAAATTTCCATTTTACTCCAGATTGTTGCAATTCAGCTGCAAAAAGTTTTTCTTATGTATTCGTGACAAAATATTGTTGTATCGTTTTCAACTCTGCGACGTCATTTGGCGCAGTCCTCGTCAAAGTTCCGAATAATTACCACCGATCGGTCCACCGACGAGGATCTAGTAACACTTCTGTCCATATATCACGAATTTCTTCTCGATCTCTGGCAAATTTAAGAGTTTTCGGACGACTGAATGCACAGCATGCGTTCACTATTCGATCCAATTAGTGTATCGCGAATATTCATCGACGACCATACCGAAAAAATTCAATGCGTGTCTGTCTCCGAGTTCGACTGTTCGATAACTCGTATGTCGTATATACAATGTCTGTGTACAATACGATATACATACATATATGTCGTGCCTTTTGTTTCGAATATGACGACTCGTTCTCAGCTGACTTCGCTTTCGCAGCACGGTACAGTGGGGTATGAAAGAGTTTCGCTCTAGCGTGGTTTCGATAGATTTTCCTGCGGACCATTATGTTTTCAAGTTGATCGAAAAATATCCGAGAAAATGGAGCGGTAACAAGCCTCCGATTTTTCATGCGTTTTTTAAACGCAGTTAAAAAAATCCACGATTCTATTAAAAAATTATATCGTTCTATTCGAGAGAGTTCATAGAAGCGTTTTATGCAAGAAGTCTTGGTTGTCAGTTATTCTTTAAACATGCTTAAACATTCATGATGTAATAAAAAATTATGTAGTTCCATTTGGGAGAGTCCGTAGAATTATTTCGTGCAAAAAATGTCAGCAAAATTTTTCCGTATGAAGCAGGAAAAAGTTTAACGCAGCTAAATCGAATAATATCCACCCAGTGGGTTAGGTATGTCTTGATTGTTTTAATTATTCTTTAAACATGCTTAAACGATCATGATGTAATCAAAAATTATGTAGTTCCATTTGGGAGAGTCCGTAGAATTATTTCGTGCAAAAAATGTCAGCAAAATGTTTCCGTATGAAGCAGGAAAAAGTTTAACGCAGCTAAATCGAATAATATCCACCCAGTGGGTTAGGTATGTCTTGATTGTTTTAATTAGTCTTTAACCATGCTTAAATGATCATGATGTAATAAAAAATTATGTAGTTATATTTGGGAGAGCCTGTAGAATTATTTCGTGTAAAAAATGTCTGCAAAGGTTTTCCGTATAAAGCAGGAAAAATGTTTAACGCAGCCAAGTCGGATAATACACGCATCTTTTTTGTTAACAGTTTCACGCTCAAACCCTGTTCAAACACGTTCAAACGTTCGTAATGTAATAAAAAATTATGTAGTTCTATTTGGGAGAGTCTGTAATATTATTTCGTGCAAAAAATGTCTGCAAAATTTTTCCGTATAAAGCAGGAAAAATGTTTAACTCAGCTAAATTGAATAATATCCACCCAGTGGGTTAGGAATGTCTTGGTTGCTTCGATTACTCTTTAAACATACTTAAACGTTCGTAATGTAATAAAAAATTATGTAGTTCTATTTGGGAGTGTCTGTAGAATTATTTCGTGCAAAAAATGTCCGCAAAATTTTTCCGTGTAAAACAGGAAAAATGTTTAACGCAGGTCAAGTCGAATAATACGCACCTTCTTTGTTAACAGTTCCACGCTCAAACCTTGTTAAAACACGTTCAAACATTGATAATGTCTTCAAAAAATATACCATCCTATTCAGTGCAGTCTGTAGACACCGTACAACAAATATTTAAATGTACAATCGCATCACGAAAACTTGTCGCAGTTGAAACGAATGCAACTTCCCCTTGAAAGTTGAAATGTCTTGAATACCGAGTATAATGGACAGAAAATAAGTGTCGAACGACGTGACCATTGACAAACCGGGAGCTCTGCCAGTTCTTATCGGATCGGGGAGCAAATAAAATGAGAATCGTGTCTCCGTAAAAAGTTCGATTCGATCTCACGATAAATCCCGATGGGTCAAAGTTTCGAAGAAGTCGAAAAGAAAAGAGAATGGATAGGGACGCGGCGGGGTTGGTAATTCTGAATCGCGATAGTAAAGCCGTTCAAGCTCGTTAATGTCAGCGGGGACAAACTTACCTATTGAATTCGGTCGCGTAACAATACTAACAATTCCGGCCGGACTTCTGTTGTCCTCTTATGACCAGGGCTCTCGCGTTAATTCTGGCTCGGCGAACTCGATCGTTTCGAGTAACGAACGCCGCCGGACACGTTTTAACCCTTGTGTAGGGTTTTCAACGACTTGTTAATGCTTCTCTAAACATATTAGAAATAGTTTATGCCTTACGAAAATGGTCAAAAAAGGCCAGAATATAAAATGTTCAAATATTATCTAATATTATCTGCTAAAAATATTATCAACAGACTGCGGATCTTGCGTTTATGGCTTACGAAAATGTTCAGAAAAGGCCAGAATATAAAATTCGATAGAATTTTGTACAGTTTTCATTTGTTTTGGATTTGCAAAGGTTGTTTCCATTAAAAATATGATTTTTCATTAATTATAAAATTTCTCTGAACGTCCATTATTTGCATTTATAGTCTTAAAATGAGAATTTGTGCAAATACGTGGAATACAAAAGGTTTTAAATAATCTATACCGACATTCCCGCGAAGAATTCTCGCGAAGCATACTGCCAGTTTTTCTTTTGAACTAATTGCTGAAAGTACGTGTTCTTCTTCGTTAAAGTATTTTCACTTTTTCCAAAAGAATATCAAAGCTATATTGTGAGATTCTAAAATATTGAAGAAATTTTTCTTCGTCGTCTGTTAGTCTTTTGTAGAGCGTAAAATATTCTCCCTGAATTTTTCTTTTTCTACATTCGTGCACACCAAAACTGCGACACCTATTTGTCTTCTAACAACATGGCTATTACAGCCAAATCTTTTACAGTTAAATGCGAAAACACTTTGACTCTCTTCGCTCGTCTTTACACTTTACAAGTCGTCGTCCTCTTCCGCGAGAAAAAAAGAAAGAGAGGACGAGCCACAAAGGAAGAGGATTTCTTCCGCGCAAACATTCTACTAGCAGAAACGCACAATGTTCATTTGCGGGAGCTGCGCAGGGACAAAATGGTGCGAGGGGCAGGTATTCAAACACCGAGTTGCGAGAGATTCGCAGTTTAATAAAACACGCTGTTATATTTCATGATTCTTTTGCGCTCGTTTCTCTTTACAGGAAATGAACAAACTTGCAGATCCGCCGGCGATTCGGGTGCTGAATCAAGAATTGCAAGGGTCCACGGGAAAAAGGGAGAATGTCAATTTTTCGCGGAGTTTAATTGCATTGAAATTAATTTTTCCCGGCTGTGCAGCAGCGAGTGAAAAGTTTCCACGGGTGTGCACGCCTAGCTGTGCTGGAAATTCTGGTGAATAGCGAAATTGTAGATTTTCCTTTCTTCGGATCGTTCCTTTTTTCTCGTGGACTCGTTGGTTCGTTTCCTTGTCCGATCTCCTCGCGGGAGAACGACTTCCGGAATCGGTAAAACAGTTCCAGAAAGCTGGTCGGCTAGGCGAGTAGGCCGATCGATCTTTAAGGAACGATGCACAGGATAGAACGCCTCGGAAGTCGATCGGAGGCGGAAGCGTTACTTCACCGTAATGTTCTGTCCACCAGCAGAAGCAGACTGAAGAAAATCGCTCTCCTATTCGCATTACCAGTGCCACCGTGCTGCATCGCCGCAGGATGTTCCCCTGAAAAAACACACGTTCACGGTGTTCCGTTCGTTTACAGCTTCGGCGGTGCTTTTCCCCTCAAGAATTGTAAAAAGAGTGGTCTCAACGATTTATCGTTGTTGGACAACCCGTTGCAACCTTTCTACGCTCCCTTGTGAATATAAACGATCTTATAGTTGCTACTACGATTTTTAAAGGCGAGGAAAAAGAACGCCCGAAGGCGTCTTCCTCTTGAAATGGTTAATAAAAGGGAACTGTAAAAGCAACGTAGACTACTCAGAATTTTTAAAGAAGGAAACTTTGTAAACCGGAAAATTGAAATCTCTTGTTTCTGAAGGGCTGCCTGTATTTAACATCGGGAAAGTTCTTGGACTCTTCGGAGATGAAATTTATAAGATAAAACGTTGTTTGAAATTGTAAATGTTAGGAGGATATTTTGCTGAGACGAAATAACATTATTACACGAGATCACATTAAAGAAGAATTTCCCAGATAGCACAAAGACGTGTTAAAGACTTCTGAAATAAGATTTAAGACGTGTTTTTTAGTGTTGAAGATAAAAATGTTTCATCATCACAGTGTAGAAAATCTAAAGCTTGATAACGATCTATTGAGAGTTCCATCCGAGCTTAGACGAAATAGAGAAACGCGCGAGGGAAAGCGATAAATTAGAACGGTGGACAAACGGACCGAAAGCGCTCCCATAAAATCGTTCAACGAGACGAGCATTCCTCTACGGCCGTTATGGGTTCGAGGCTAAACCACGAATTTATATGCTCACCGTTTAACACGTGGATCATGACGCTGGCTGGAGCCACCTTGTTCGAAGCACAGGTGTAATTCCCACTGTCGTTGAGCAGAGCACGGGTTATCAACAGCTTGCTGGTGGTGCCGTTCTTGCCCTTCTCCGTTTCCAGAGAAACGCCACCCCTGTCGAACGTAAAAATTAGAGATCACTATTTCACGTGTATTTCACGTACTTCGGTACGTGTACTATTTCACGTACATTTAAGCACACGTGTATTAACGTATCCGCATTTTAATTCGCATCCACTTTATGGATATAGTCACTAACCTTCAAAAGCAAAATATGGTTATATAAAACAGACGCAAACATTAATTTTAAAACCACTCTCATTAAAAAGATATAATCAACAGACACCGGGTTTTATGCATTTACGACAAAAACGAGTAGATGCAATTTAAAACAGTTAAAAAGGTTCAAAGACTTTAACAGTATTAACGTATTATTTTTACTACATTAAAATTATTAGTGAAAAATATAAATTTATATTTAGCTCCTGTGTCTTGCAATTGATGCACGAACTGTTTATTTTGCATAAAGATCCGGAGTCTGGTAATCAACTAATCCTCTAGTTTATTAGAAAAGAATCTGATATGTCCTAATATTCTGACACTAAACGATTTCTGTTGGAATAACAATGTTCTTAGCTGTTGGATAACATTTATATGTTTAAGTATGATATTTTCTTCCCGATTCTACAATTCTTAGATGTTCAAATTGATTGTTGTACCACCAACTGCAAAATTTGTGAAACCATATAGTCTCGATACGTAAATTAAATAATATCAGTGTTCTATAAATTGTACAGATTACAATGAGAATGCACGTGTACTTAAAATGATACGCACTAAAACACGTATATGTACATACACGTGTAAGTACACATGTAATACGAGGATGGGACACGTGAACCTCGAATATACACGTGACACTTCTCGAGTACTTTCTTCAGAGTACACAGAATCGGCTGAGCGAAAGGAGAGCAAACAGAATGAACGAAAGGAGAGTAAAGTTACACGAGGCATGAACGCACCTTGGACCGTCGAAATCGATCGCTGCACCAGCATGATACCACGTCACATTGCTCGGAGGAATGTCCTGTGTGTCCACGATGCAAGTTAAACCGATCGTGCTACCCTTCTTCACGTATACTTCTTCTGGCCCGGTGATCTTGGCTTGAACGTCTTCGTTGATGGAAAAAATAGATGATGAACTGATGTCTGCGAATCCAGAAACTGCGGAAACTCACCTAAAACTTTCAGTATAATCGCCCTGTGGATCTTGGGCTCCGTATTCACTTGGCACTCGTAGATCCCGGTGTCCCGTGGTTGCACGTAATCTATTTGCAAGTTCCACTCGTCGATGTCCTGATCGCCGACTATCGTGAACCTTGCGTCGCTTGTGTAGGTCGTCGACATTGACGTCAGGATGTGCAGGTCCCTCTTGCGAATCCAGGACACCTGTCGTGCAACGTGTTCTCGGTGGTTGCAATTCGTTAATGTTAATTCCAATTCTACAGGTAGTTGATCAATAGACCGCGGATTTTATGCTAAGGATGATTTAAGGACATCAGCGTACAGGTTTTGCAAATTAATTTCAACGTTTTGCAAGTAAACTACTTTTAAGTAAGTTTTTGTAAAAAAAAACATCAAATTAAATGTAAATTAATTGTTAAGAAATTCAAAATTTCATTTATCGCAAAGAAGTACATCAAATAGTTATTTAAAAGTAATGACCAATTGATTGACTTTGTAATGTACGAAAACTGTGTGTAGATATGTTCGTTACTATAAACATAATGTAACTGTAAATGTAAATGTACCAATTAATGAAACAATCTAAAATTACGTGAATCGTTAACTGAATAGTTTAAGATCAAATGAACATACCCTATTGTAATGTATCTAAATAAATATATAATTAAGTCTCAATGGGTGAAATTGATTTGCATAAGGTTGAATTTGACTTGAAGAAGGGCGAATTTGGAGTGCAAAACCTATATTAGTTTCAGATCAAAAGAGATAATTAAAAGAAGAAAGAAATTTCCATTTCGCTACTGTGCCTTGCAATCGATGCATCTATTTTGCATAAAGCAGTCTAGTGATCAAATAGGTGTCCTTTAACACTTTGGGTGCCCAACCGGCAGCCTGAAACATTGCGTGAGGTCAAAGTAATCTATTCAGCGAAATAAAAATTGAAAAGTTGATTTAGCAACGCCCATTTCAAAACGGAACACCAGTTGACAGATTCTGCGAAGCTAGGACTACCAGTCTAGAAAGAAACAAAATTTCGAAGCAATTGCACTAGATTGGAATTCCAAAGAACATAATACCTCGCTGTTCCGAACTTTAGAAAGATGATAAAAGCATAGTTTCGCGTTCACGGTAGTAAAATGGATCCCGGCCGCTCGATAAAACGACTAATTGCAACTGCTGGATTTACATCTGATTGAAATTGTTTCGAAACTCAAAGCAGCGGAAACTAACGAGTTTCGCTGCAGAAACACGAGACTCACGGTTCTGTTCCCCAAATTCTTGACGCGACACAACAGCACAACAGTTTGCCCGCCGACGGCGGTCACTTTTTGAGTTGGATCTTTGTAAAAAGTGGTCCTTCTCGTCCCTCGATGTGTTCGCCGTTCGGTTCTGCCGATCTCATCTTCGAATCGTTGCGCCGCTAAAATTGAAGCGCCGGTTAACACAGTTTTTCGTTCCCACCGTTCAATTCTCAAACATTTGCATCGATCAAACCGGAAGACGCTGTTCCTTAATTATTATTATTCTGGAATTATATCTTTCGGTCCACTTCGCGTGGAGAAACGAAAGATCACGTTTTGAAAGTTGCGCAACTTCGAAGATTCTTTTCGCGATTCTACCTTGGTTCCGGTGATCGGAGGCCGGTTCGGCGCGTAACAGGTGACATCCGATTCCAAGCAGTATAAGAGCCATGCCGTGGAACAGTGCCATTTTTTAAGTAGGGAATACTTTCATGTTTCTACTCCTCGATAACTGTTTTCTGCGAGTTTATCGGCGATTCCAGTGGCGTTCCTCGAAGGATACACTCCGTTCCTTCTTCTCCATCATCCCGTGGGATTCGCGAATTATATGTTCTCCGGAATTAATCCGTTTCCCAAGAGAAACGGCAAACGAACATAAATCTCAACGACACGGTTGACATCGCGGAAAAACGCGCCGTTTGGTTTCGAACTGTGTTGAACGACATTTTTTCTCAAGAAAAGAAAGAAAAGAGATAGTTTCGGCGGGAAGTTAAGAACGCGACGATCCGCGGACAATTCTTGAGAACGACGCGCGCCGGGAGCGTTTGAAACACTGAAAGCTCTTCCTGTTCTGGAGAAGATGGTAATGCGGAAACGTGAACGCGCTGGCGCCTCGCGATCGCTATGCGATTGCGCGATTCTACGGAGAATGGCAAAGTACGCACAGGGTGTCCGATTTTAATCTGCGTATGAATTATTGATAAAGTTCCTTGACTCCTTTTTTGGTGTGTTGAAAATGCGGAGAAGGAGTTGCAAGAATTACTTGGGAGATATCTGCTTGCGTAGCTTGGTGATTTTTGATCGAGAAAATTTATGAATGCAGAGATGCGTGGCGGCTGATACTATAGTGGCCGAGATAATGGTAGGTTCACTTCAATTTGTCGACATAATGTTGTGTTTAATGCAGTATTTTTGATTTTACTTATTATTATTTATTCATTCTAATAAAATTAACAAAATATGCAGCTTAATTGAATAACACAATGTTAATTAATGTCAATCACTTCTATTACAACATTTGAATTTTAGTTGCGAAATAAACATATGTTCATTATGTATTTTCACATAAAAAATTAAAAAAAGAAATAATAAAAATAATTCAGTCCTCCATGTTCTCTTGTCATTTTTACACTTTTTCATCATGCAGATCGTGCCAGTAATATTAATACCCATCTCGGTATTACTCTACTACTATTCTCGGTTATTACTACACTGCGGATGTTTATGCAATTTTCAATTTTTGTAGGTACATATTAAGAAAGTGGAATTTAATAAAACGTTATTTTCAGTGGCAGTGGCCTTTATCGATCTGAAATAAATTGAAATCGTACTAAATTCTTTATGTTTATGTTTACGAACAAAATGCAAGCAGCAATCTTAGTGACAAGATGTTTCAGCAAAGAGTGTTCATTAAAATTAATTTAAAACTTGCTGACAACTGCCATCACATGAAGAATGTTCTTGTTTTCGGTCTTTCCTATTAAATAGTATTACTTTTTTCTGTAGTAATTTCGTCTTATGCCTTTCGACAATTTATATTTCTTTTCTGAAACGAACGTAATGCAGAATTGTATTTTTAATCAAACAATATGAATTTATGAGTGATATCATGCTCATCACTGTTATCTTTTTCTTTTTCCACCTCTTATATTCTTCTTATTTATACCTCATAATTACACTGTACTTTATAATTGTATTTCAATTATAAGAACGAATTGCATTGTGATTTAATTGAATAAGAGAGGAGAATTACGAATTACGTTATAATGGATTGAATTATATTCGTAGATTTCTTTGTAGCCGCTTGAGAAAGTTTCCATCTCTCGGAAAAATCCAGAGTTCGTCGAATCAATTCGTCATGTTCCGCTTCACGTGACTGCAAATAACATAGAAAATAAATCGAGAATCTGTGCAGCTTTTGCGTATTAAAACGTATATTTTCACATTCTGAAGCTGGCACGCCAAGAAAGGCATACAGCTTTGTCGTTAAATAAGGGAAAAGGGAAACGAACGGTGAACTGAACCAGTTCTAATAGTACGTTACAGCGTTATACCAGTGTTATATATATATACGTATATATAAAACGATGGCTTCCGGTCTGCGAAATCTCTATACACAAACTGCACGCTACTGTTCTCGCGGTTTCGTCGCAGGTTTTACAGGCTTCGCGGATCTATAACGAGACGGTTTCACATTATCACTCGAAACAATAACACATCCGTGTATATTACTTGGGCTATGCAATTCATTTATTGTTACACCTTAATTCGTAGAAAATAATAATGATAATATACAATTTTTATGCTTTTGTTTCTTTTCTTTTCTCTTGGCATTTTTTCCTTTTTTTTTTTGATCAACAAAGATAATACAATTACAGTACTGACAATAATACAGTTACAGTATACGCCGAGACCGTGGGTTCTTCGAATAATCGGTTTTCAATTAAAATTGCCGGTCACCATGTACGAAGCATGAGGAAGAAAGTGTTCCTCGCGTCGTTCGTTTGTTCTCAATCGACGATACTGTCCCGGTCGGAACGCTAACATCATTTTCAACGAATTCGATGAAAACGATTCAGTCGATACAACGATCGACAGCACTATCGCCGGTTAAACGCAAAAGATCACGAACACTTTCGTATCCTGTAGGATGTCTCGCTTACGACAGCTATTGCAACATTGCAGCATTCGCATTCGTGAACATCGTGTATTTATTAATTTAACAACGACGAGCTTTAAGTTCAAAGAGGAAACTAACGACGTTTCAATGGCAGTGAGAGGAAAGCTGTCCCGCACAACGGAAAGCAACGAATTCCCTCAGGCTAAAAGTGAAAATGAAAGATGATCACTCTTAACAAGAGTGTGCATTGGCGTGTATGTGTATGTGTGTGTGTGTGTGTGTGTGTGTGTGTGCTATCAAGTTGCACAGTCAATAACGTAAAAAGATTAATCAGCGCTCGATGGGTCTCGATCGCGATCGTTCACCGATCAGAATCGTACGAAATCATTATGAACAAGCTCTCGAGTTGGCCTCGAAGCGTCGCCATAGTTAAACGGCCTACTCCTCGTCGTCAATCCTAACTTCTCCTCGAATGCACTCGTTTAACCTGTTGAACGAGGTAATTCGTTCGTGATCATTACTTTTTCATTTTCTTTTTAATCCGTCCGACAATTCCTTCTCCTCTCGGTCGTGGTACTATAAGGAGACCGTGGAAGTTATGCGTTCATACCACAAGCTAGAGAATCAAAAATCTTTTTTCGAAAAGTATTCAGTAAATGTGTAGCTTAGATATTCATAAAATGCACTTTAACCCTTTAAGCACTCGGAGCTATTTTAACTGGAAAACATTTAAGTATTGCATGCGTTATCATATCAATTTCGTACCCATGAAATTTAAAAGATCACAGAGAGTGAAAATAGTCGAACAAATGTTTAAATTTCATGAGTATGAAATTGAGATGAAACTTTCAGTAGGATTGGAGATGAAATTCCTCTCAGAGTCACCACTAAGGGTTAAAGGTGTTTACGAAGGAAATTCAGTCTTTTAATACAGATTCCTTCAAATTTTTATTTGAAAATTTATATTTGCATAAACTTGCACAATCAACCTGTAAATACTACGAATTTGCTTCCATATTTATTGGACAGTGACGCGCACAAGCATGATCGCAAGAAGTAATGGTTGCGATTAGAAGAATCTTATTCACCTCGTTTCAACAAAATTGTTGTTACTTTGATTTTATCCAGGAAACTCGCCTGATCAACAGGTTAAATAAGCATCGCCAACTTTTTCGAGCGAACACGTTCACGGTCTCGTTCGCGAAATTTACACGCGCGGAAAGCTCGTTTCCCATGGGAAGTTCGAGTCTCAAGTCGAATCGAACGGAAAATCTTTTGTTTGATCTTGAGTCTTATATAATCAGAAGCACATCCGCAAAATATGTACAGGTGGCCGACAAAACCGTGAACGCGTCGAGGTTTCTTTCTTTCTCGCAATGCAACTACCACAACTCGCAATCGATTTACAGCTTTCGATCGTCCCAGAAGGTTCTGCCCGGTAGAACCCAGCGGGAATCGTTTTGCGAGATGAGAAATTGCCAGGAAACGAGTCTGGCTTTTTTCTTGATGAATTGAGGCTCTTTGAAGCTTACAAATTGCAGTAGATTGTCCACCAAGTTCGTGTCGCTTTCATTTTACAGCGAATTTCTTCGTCCCGAGTCACGGATTTCGATTAAAAATCCACGACAATCCTCGGCTCTCGATTCTTATTATTGCAACTGAAGTTTGCTTATAAGCGATCTCTCGATAACAATTTCAATCTAATCTAACAATCTCTTTCGAGATTAATTTCCAAAAGAAGAAAGATTTCGTTCGTAAATTAAGTTACCTCGAATGACATAAATTTATTAATTCTTTTGGAATCGTTATGTACAAAAACGCTGAATATCTAGCAAAAACACAAATGTTTCTTATAAATGTTGAAAAATCGACAGCACCGTCGGCAAAGCAAAAATTGTTGTTCCCAGCGGATTTTGGAAAACAGAAATTCGCACGAACTCGTCGGACGATCCTCCGGCGAAAGGTTACAAATCGTTCTCTCGTTACACACACGCAGAAACAACGGAAACGCGGTACGTATTCTCGTAAAAGATTCTCGCAAAAATGACGAATTGCTTGGGGGTGGGAAAAAGGTTTCGCTGTTTCTTCTCCGGTTTATCACGGACCGTCGCCGTTTCGCAAAATCTGAATGTACAACGGGCGAAATCGACTGGTTCTCTTTCGCGTTTTCGATCCGATCCAATCCGATCCGCTCTCTGTTCACTGACAGAGCTCGCTGAACCCATTATTCTCGAGAAGAAACTTGCCGGAGCTACGCCGGAACGAGAATAGTCGAGTCGAATAATACAATAGCATCTTTTCTTTTCTTTTTCGTTCTTTTCGTTTATCACAAACTTTACAGAATGTATATAGATCGATTAACGGACATACTATCAAGGAAAAATTACATCCTATTTGTATATAATGATTAAGTTAAATTACGGAACGCCCTTAAGTGTTATTTAAATGCTCTATTGCACGGTGGAGGAATGATCGTCGTGTGGGGGCTTCGTTTGATCAGGTTCGCGAAATTTTGAAACTCGAGTCACGTAGAACGTCGAGTCGGCTTCCTATCAAATATCTCGGTTAATTAACTGATCTAATACTGATTTCTCCGCCTGGTCCGTACTCCCTTCTTCTCAATCAAACATCTCGCAAAACTGACAACATCCGACTGCGGATATTTATGCGAAATAAAAATTATGCCCGTCAATTACTAAAACAAAAGAAGCCAGATAAAAATGTTTCTCTTTCTTTAATTCAAAACAATGCATCGAGACTTTTGAAGTCATTTTTCGTCAGAAATGCATGACATCCGCAGTCCAGTCATCGTCGTCGTCGTCGTCTCGAGAGTATACATCTTGACAACAAACACAGGACGAAAAGAGAAAAAGATGTACACGTATATTTAATAGAAATGTACAGCAGTCCTTGACACGTTTACGCTGCCGCGATTGCGTTTCGCTAGATAGAAATGTAATCGGACCGCGGATCCTCGTGCAAATGTTTAACTCTAACAATTATACGATAACTCAACAAATTCGTTCCGACAAGAATCTGCTCTGCGAAAGTTGAATGCCAAGCGAAATGGAAACCACGTGAAATTTCGATACAGATGCATTAGATCCGCTGTCCATCCGTACAAAACGAAAATATACTGTGCGAACGAACAAGACATAAACTACTTTGACCATTTTTAACGCTGCCGTACGATTGGATAGATCTATCTCGTGTTTCAGAGTGCAATTCATCCTCCGCGCACGATCGGAGTTATAGCGATTGCTTCTGAATGCGATGAAGGCTCTTCCAACTGTGTTTGAAAATTTTGCAGATGAATTTCGTTTACTTTCGTCTCCGGTTTCGATAACTTTATTAATTAACACTTTGTATACCGGGAGCCTGTTACGTGATAAGTAGATAGCGGATCTTTATGCATTTATGGCTTCCGATAATTTTCAAAAAAGGTTCGAATATAAAATTCGACGGAATTTAGCACAACTTTTATTTATTTAATTTCTGCAAAGGCTACTACCACCGGAAATAAGATTTGCAAAAGTTGCAAACTGCATAAACATCCGCAGTCTGGTAATATAAGATTCTCAGCGAATGTTATGCTACTAGAAAAATTAACTAAGCAATCCTCGTTTACGAATTGGAAAATTTTTGAAAATATTATCTAGCGGTAGTTAACGTGTTAATTTTTTGGATTGTGGATTGAAACTCGGTGCTTACATTCTCTTCCGGTGGTAGTTCATGCGACGTGAGATTAAAATTTGAACTGTCATCGAATTTATGTCTCTCGAATGGTTAACCATTGCATATCGTAGTCCGTACAATCACGCCTCGAAAGATTCGAAAAATTTCTTCGTGAAGAATCGAAAATATCGCGAGAATTGAAGAAATAGTTCGAGTGCATTATCGTTGCACCGAGCGGAGAAGTTGAAAGGTCGCTGGTCGATACCCGCGGAGAAACCGAGAGGTCGATTCGAATCTTTCGAAGTGCTATTGCACGTGTATAAAACGTTGTAGATACTACATATAGTACGAATCGCCGTTGCAACCGAACGAATGTCTATCGTATTAGCTTCAACGAACAAATCGAACGATGAATTATGTGAAATAAATAATTGGTCTCCCGTTTACAATGCGCTCACGATTACCGTAAACACCGCGTTCGACGCTAGAACTGTTCTAACAACGAAAATTATATCGTAGAAGTGAATGAATTTATTTTTAACAAATTTTTCACGCCGTCCGTGTTTATGCGTTTATGACCAAAACGAGTAGATGGGATGCAAACCGGGAAAACGTTTGAAAAATTTCTACGCAATCTGTATGCAAATTTCCATTTTTATGGGTTGTTTATTCAAAGGCGCAGCAAGAAATCTTCATTTAGATGTTGAAACAATTTTTAACAGTAAAAATAAAGCGAAAAATTATTGTAGTTCGTATACATGTTTCTTGCGACTTTACAAAATTTGTAGACGTCATAAATGCATAAGATCTGCAGTCTAGTTTAATTACTCTCTACATGCTACGTTATTTTGTCGCACGTTTGTTATCCGCTGGTTTAAGTCTGATTTCCAGTTAAAAAATTCGTGTATTACTATTTTGCAATTTTCTCAACGTCATACATATTTCCAGTTACATATGTTTCGTTGAAAAAGAAAAGAAAAATAAGGTGACGGAGAGCTAAGGATGGAAATAAATATCTGTTTATCTCCTGCCTCTCGCGAGAGCGAGGCAGAGAACGTTTATTTCATATAAAAATCCGGATTCTAGCAATTACTATAGCAGTTCTAGCGTGTAACGCGCGAAGGTTTTTGTGAAACGTAACGAGGGGTGGGAGGGAAAGTGTCTATGAAAATGTTTCAAACGTACACCGTGTAATTGTGTTGCATCTGTCGAAAAAAGAACTAAGAAAGAAAGAGAGAAACAAAAAATATATATATGTACATATATGTGTATACCATATAGAAAAATTCTTTTCGACCGAGAAGCGTTTCAGATCTGGATGCTCGAAAAATCGCGCGACTCTTCTAATGATACTTGAGCCTGAAGTCTCAACAATAAACAAAGAAAAAAAGAAACTATTTCACAATCGAAACGACGCATTGATTTCATTGTCTACGTCTATGTGTACAGCAAATGGTTCAACGCAAAAGGATCACGTTCCTCGAGGTTCGACAAAGAGAAACTAGTTTTATCAAACAGATAATCTAGTTTTCCTTCACTTCTTCTCCTTACTCTCTTTTCTCATTCTTCTTTTTCTGTTTTCTATTCCAAAATTCCCTTTTTTAACTCTCTCTCTCTCTCTCCCTGGCTCTCGACTCGCTAAATGAAATTCTCTTAGTGGTATTAATCGTTATTATTGTTGTTGTTATTATTTCGTTACTATATTCGTAAACGGTGTATTCCGATACACATATTCACGTGCGTGTTCGCTGTTCACCTGCAGCATTGTAATACATCGATATACAGAATACAGTAATGAATGATTCACGTATACACGCACGTACGTTTGCGCGTATCCATGAGCGAAACAGAACACGCAGTACACGCATACCTACGCGCGCATATATACAAGCATATATATAATATATGTATATGTATATATATATATATATACTTATATATACACAGGTATATACATACAGCTACATATTGTACGTGTCTGTATGCATATAGACGTGTATATACGTAATGTATATGTATAAGCATTATGTACAACGTTTCTCATGATATCGATCACGCAATTCTGAAAACAGCAATTAATGTGTGCTACCTAGTATTAGCTAAATTAATTATTTAATTATTATCATTATTATTCAATTATTATAATAATATCTATTTTTATACATAGTATAAGAGTATGGATCTTCCTCCTTTGTCCTCTCTTTTTTTTTTCTTTATCTACCGAAAACAGGTGCAGCTCAGATGCAACTCGAACAACCGTCGGTGCACAACCCCATCCGAGCTTTGAACAGCGGGATGGAGTGGGGGGGAGATGATCACGCGTGAATTTTTTTTCCCGTACGATGCATAAATATTAGTAAAAAAAAAGGAAAAGAAGAAAAAAGAAAGAACGAAACAACCTCATCGGTGCCGAAGGGGTTAATCGATATTATTGAAAGACCGTAGATCGCCTAGCCTGTCTCTTGTATCAAAATCATATGTACAGAATAATTAATACAAAAAAAAAAAGAAAACAAAATCACCGCTTTAGTGGCTGCGATACCGGAGGCGCAGCGAAATTTCCCGTTTTCGCTTTTTCCCCAGCGAGATCGATCCGAACGCGGCCACTCTCCTTTTTACTCTCGACCGTTTTTTGCTTTTTCACCGCGAAACAAAGGACTGCACAGGTAGGCCTTGAAGCATTCGTTGTTAGAAGAACAAGAGGCGAAGGGGAAATTCAGACGGCGAACACGGTAAAGAACGCAACTGAGAGAACGCTTCTAATTTGAATTGTAGCGGTAGAGAGTGTCGTCTCTCTACCTCCAGCTCTAGGAGCCACCTCTAGGGCCACCACTAGAGGCGGGGTGTTTACGGAGAACGGGACAAGGAGGCCTGCTTTCGCACGCCCAAGTTTCTGTTAATAGTTTGTTCAGAGCGGAACCGACAACAATTCCTATTTATAGCTGTTAAGAGTGCGGGAAGTCGATGGTATGCGTCTCGTTGCCGAAGATCAAGCGCAGCCTTTTCATCGGCGGCGGCGGTGGGTCCAAGTTCAGCTCTCGTTTCTTGTGCCGTCTCTCCCGGTCCCGAGTTTTATGCTTCTTCTTACGTCTGCTTCGTTCCACGCCCTCCACGCGCAACACTTCGTACTCGGGCTCGTAGCTGTCCTCGCTGAGACTCGTCCCCGACTCCACGATGTCCTCCAAAACCGGCGAACGCTTCATACGCAGGGTCAGCTTTAACCGACCAGTCCTCTCCGGCGTGGTCGGACAAACTTGGCAGTTCGTCGTACTCGTCTGCCACTGGCACTCGGTCAAGCTGGCCGGTTTTTGTGCATTTTCGTTGTTATATGTTGATAATCTGCAAAAACCCATACGTCAACTCTTCCACTCTTTCATACTTCTTCCTCTTCACCTTCGAATGACCTTCAGCAGGATGAAAATAGATACAATCTTTCTATTTCCATCTATTTTCGTACTCAAGGTCGCGCGAAGGTCACAATTATAGTAGTAGGTTATCGAATTCGTGTCGAACATGACTGTTATGTGTGCTGGCAGTAAAAATATAATCTCGATAAAATTATTCCCACCACAATATATCTTTTCAAGCTAAATAATTTGTCCTGCATTAAAATGGGACACCCAGTATAATCCAAGAAAGTTCACCTCTAGAAAAGTGGTTTGCCCGTTTAAAAATAACCACGTATTTCTCTGACATTTTTGTTCTACTATCGATAACAATGGAGATACTTAAAGTGCTCGAATTAGATGGACTCAATTTCACGCTGTCCCTCTTTACTTCAGCTTGTAAAAACTGGCTAGCCAATGAGAACAAGACCCTGAAGCGTTACTCGCCGCTTCGGAGCGTCTCTCGAGCGACGCGACGCTACAGAGAGATATCATAGAAACGTAAAAGCAACGTCGATTGATTCACCTTTTCAGACTTTCGCCGTCGACCGAGTTCTCCCTCGATTGACTGCTGCCGTCCGAGTCTGCGAACTGATTTTGATTACAACTCGCAGGCGGCCAGGGCTCCTGCGGGACTAATACTGGCGGCTCGGCTTTATTGCATTCGTCGTTATATTGCATCTCTTGTAAATGGGACGTGAGCACGGACGCCTGGCGAGTGGACTCCTGCTTCGTCCGTCGCATGATCGACGGTATTCTAATATCCTCCAGATTGCTCTCCTTTTCGCTAAATTCGTAGATATCACCTTGAATACCGGAATCGTCGTCGGCCACGCCGATGTCGGTGCTCGGGATTTTCTGCCGATCCCTTTTTTGATTTCTCGTCAGACGGCTCTTCGCTTTCGCCGCTTTGCTGCGGGTCTTCGAGACAGACGTGATCCCGTTGTCTCCGGTTTTATGCTCGCCCATTGCCTCCAGTTCCTCCTTCAAACCGGACAAGACAGACCTTTTATCGCTGAACAACTTTTTCCGACTCTTATGCGATCTCGACGTAGCGTTCGATATTTCATGCTGCTCCAAGGACTGTTTCAACAGAAAATTCTGACTATCCTCTAAGAGATTGTGGCTGGTTGCATTGCTGTAACTATTGGTCGCCATTACACCGAAGTCCGAAGCACTTTCTTGGCATGGCTGCGTCCGAGAATCCGCATCCGTTGCGCACGATTCAACGACGGTCGGTTTCTCGATGTTCATCTCTGTATTCTCAACGTTCACTATGTACACATCGTTCTTAAGTAATAAGTCGTTTTGATGAGTCGTCAATACCGCACCATGACAGTCGACAGTTTTCTCGCCGTCGGTTTCCATGCTCGAATTGTCCTCAATGAAATTTGTTTCACTGTGCTCATCGTTCACAGAGAACTTGATGGGCTCCGGAATAAATTTATTGAACTTGCCAGCCTGGTTCTGCACCAGACACTTGATCAACGTGGCCGAATTGATTTGATCGCTAGTTTTATGCTCCCTGGTAGGGTTTTGAGCGGCGAACAGTGCGGGAATATTTCTATCGCTTTCGATAATGACGTTCTCAGGCGATTTTACGCGAATCGGAGGCGTCTGCCCCGCAATCTCGCAGAATTCATCCGTTTTCGTCGGTTCGTAATTGGCTACTTTGTTCTCGTTGGAGTCTTGCTGTTCCTCCAGTTCTAGAAGATTTCTGAGACAACTGTCCGACTTTATTGCTGTTACGGACACGCTGTTCCCGTCCTCAGAATGTCCAGTTGGGGATAAACTATAGCGACAAGTCCTAGACTGGTACTTCTCTTGTGGGATTAATTCTTTGTTACTAGCCACGTCTAAATGATCGAAACGAGTTGCTTCGGGTATGGAACTTACATGAACTGAATCACAGGTATTTGTACTATAATGATCTTTTCTAGAATCGGAAGCATTAACATTACCTATTGAATTAGAGTTAACTTCTACGTCGCCTGTTTCTTTCTCGTCGAACGACGATTCGCAATCCAATTCTCGGTTATCTTTCAAAAGCATTGGTGGACACTCTTTCTGTACGTCGGAGCAAGTCGACGACTGTTCTATCATGTCATGGTGCGAGGACTGAACATGGCAAATGTCGTGTATCTCTTCGTTCAAGTTGTTCTCCGAATGTGGTTTATGAAGTCTCGAGTATACCACTTCCTCGGTTACTTCCACTCTGTCGGAATCCTCTTTGCGATGACTTATATCTTCTATCTCGATGTTCTTCGCTATGGAACCGTTCAAGGGAGACCTAGCTTTTTCCGAAACTCTGCTCTTTTTCGTCTCCGTTCGTTTGTGCAGCCTGCGAATCAAATGCGAAGCAGAATTTCGCGTTAATCGTCGGCGACGATTACGATGACCTTGACAGTGACATATGTTATCAATAGAATAAAAATAGAAGTCAAATAAAAAGTGTATTCTTTCTTCGATAATTTTGAAAGGTTGAGAATACTGCATTGATTCTCTTAAATGTTTGTCAGAAATGCCAGTTATCAATTATTCGAACTAGGTTAAGAGGATGCCCTTGACAACATATGTCAAGGTCAAAGTGATCAGAGCTACCTTCCCATAAAGTAAATACAGTAATTTTTAGTTAATGTTTAGAGACATATTGTACATCGAGACATTACTGTAATTACTCGAGATGACGTGCAGTCTCACCTGGAGGCCCTAAGGGTTTGATTGTTTTTCACATTGTTCTGATGGCCGTTGTTATTGTCGAATTTACTAAGCTGCTTATTTCGTAGGTTTCTCGTCACGGAATTGGTAATGGCGGATGGGTGCGGTCGTGATGCTTGCAGCACGTTCTCCCCATTGTTTATGCTCGGCTGTTGCTGGGCGATGTCAGAAAACCGACAACCTTGCGCGATCAACAATTCCGCGTCGTACTTCGTCAAACCCTTCCTCCGTAGCTCCTTCATGCTGAGACTCTGCGGTGCAACTGCTGCGTTACCAACCAGCACCGCGTTCCTTTCTGTTAACGCAGTGTCCGCTTGTTGTTTATTGCGATTCAATGGCTGCTGTCTATGTTTCGTACGATTAATACGATTGTCCGTTTCCCTCAGTCGATATCCTGCAACAGTTTTTCCCATTCGTTAGTAACAAATATTTATTTCACGAGAATAAATCAATAAACGAAGTTGAACAATTCGAACTGAAGTCAACTTGTAGAAAGTACCAGAGGAGAGCTCTTCGCCAGGCTTTTGCTTTTCGAAAGCTCCAGTTCCTCTCCTTTCGCAGGTTTCACATTCGCAGTAACAGTTACCATCCCCGAAGAAGTCTTCCCCATAGAAGCATGTTATTTCCTCGCCCACTTCGATGTCCCGAAGTACCTTAACGCAAGCTGTGTCTCTTCCTGTTGCCACAAACTGTATTTTATAGAAATTACATGGAATTAGCGAATAGCTGCAACAGGATAAAAAGAGAAGTAAACTGGATATACTTATCGACCTTGCAGTTAGCCCTACAGTCGTGGTTAATGTACGCCGCTGGACCCAACCACAGTTGTGCACAATTCTTCCTACAGCTAAACATTACAGAAAAATCGTTCTTGCCGGGATGAAGTAACGCTGCTTCCTCCTGAAACGTCATTTCACGAGTAAATGGAAATTTCAGTTCCGCCCGCTTCTTCTATCATCGCTAACAAACCTTTTCGCTGAGCTCAGCGATACAACCAACTAGACAAGATATTTTGTCGTGCTTCAACCATTTTCGAGTTGCACAAATTTTGGCACCTTTTTGACCCTCTAGAGAATATCTATAACACGGTTCTATTGCAAATCCAGAATCCTTGTCGAAAACTCGTAAGTATCGGTAAATCTACACAAAAAAGAAGAAAATACAGTTGGTTTCAGCAGACTTAAATAGGTCACGGTAAATATTTCCTTTTCGCAAACATGACTCACGTGCTTCTCCAGATTGATCTGTTGCTGCTTAGATTTTGTATGCGGAAGCCGTGCACCCCAATCACCACCCATCAACTTTTTGTATGTCTTCTCATAATTTTGCGTTTGAATAAATTCACAGATAATTTTTTTCAGTTCTTCTTTATTTGCTTTGAGTGGTCTGTACCTTTATAATGAAATAACCATGTTTATAGACATTCGAGTTATTAAGAGAACATCTTATATTTCCTCGCATAGATATTTACCTAATGTTCATTTTATGGGTGGTAAATCCTAAATAAGGATCTAACACCAGAGAAGTTGCTAGGTCATCGTTGTCGGAGAGTTCCTTGGGCGTCATGCCACCGCAACTGCCAACATTGTTAGGTTGCATTTTGGCACCCACCGACCCACCTAATCTTTGCTCCTGCTTCCGTACTATAGCTGCTGAGCTTTGAATGGACGAGCAATCCACCACCATTCTGTAATCTGTACTGTTACTGCGGAAAAGAAAGGGCTCGTTTTACATTTCACAACAACATAAGAACAACCACATTAAACACAAATTATTTCACATGTCTCCGTTACAAATGACAATCTCATTGGTATTAAATATCCTGTGCTAACTATGCAGAGTATACGCACGGAATTACCTTGAACGTATGCTAGAAACGTTTATTTACAAAATGACACTTTAACTGGACAAAACGGGTGCGAGTGTGACAAATCACGGAAAGATCAGTGACACAAGATACATCGAAGCGAAGAAACGGAAAGATCATTACAAGATGAGATGCACTGATTTTAGGTTCACATGGTGACGTTTCGTGGACGAACAGGTAAATTGTAAATACACGAAACTCGAGGCAAAACGAACGAAAGCGATGAAGAGAAAAATATAATTGTTCGGTAAAGAATGCACTGCTAAAAATTTCGGGACGTCAACGCATCGATTGTATCGGTGAATTTGTTTGCGAGTCGCGTAAACGTTAAATAATCGAGAGACAAAGCATGTGCGGGGACCGGAGCAGCGGCACGTCGGTGTTAGGTATTGTTTCAACAATATAACACGAATATCTGGAGATCATGCTCGTGAACTCTAATGGCGCAGACGAGCCAGAGCGCTCCTAGAGGCACGCTGCGCTCCAATTTATCCAGAGAATTTCCGTTCTTCCAACGAAACTCGAGAACGATCGAAATGTCCCATCTCGATCCTGGAACCGCACTTACCTTAAAGAAACTCTCCTGACAATAGAAAACACGCATTTTGCTAGCAATCTCGGACTTTTTTCGAATAGGACGAAGACGCGTTCGGATCTATCATGGCAGTTCTACTATAGGCACGCACACTTTCCCTATTTTCGTGCTGTAAAGGTACTGATCATTGTAACTGAATCGCTTCGATCCTCTCGTAACTCGAACGGAACTCAGCACACGGTTTGTCGAAACAAATCCAGAAAGGATGACCATTTAATCGTGAATGCAAGCGAGAAAATCCATGTTTTGGAACTACAGAATGTCGCGAACGTCATACATATATATGTCTTGAACACATCGGTCTAGTAACATTTCTGACTTTACCGAGCTGCCTGAATTACTCTAAAGCTTTCGCAGCCCCGAATTTCCTCGGAACGATCCACGAGCAGCTTGTTGAGAAATTACATAGCTCTGTGTGTGGATACGAGCTGCACGCTCGGTCCGATATACATTTTCAGTGAACATTTCTTTCTGTCCCTTGTCAGAATCGAGCTGAAGTTGTCGGAGACATTCATTTGGTAACGTGAGATTTGAAAGATGTAACACTGCGTTCCCATGACAACCGTTTTGATATTTCACCGTTCTCTCCGTAACAAACTCTAGCGTTAATCGATTAATATTTTTCATTTGATTGATTAATTATTGCTCGCAACTGGAGAGGATTATTCGTGGATAATTGCGATCGATTCGATCGACTGGTGCAATTCAGTTGCCGATCGCTCGCTAATAAGTATATTAATAATCGTTGATCGTTATTACTTTTTAACTTGTACCGTCAAATATTTAGGTAATAAATAAGTAACTCACTCATCTATTCAATCGATGATTAAATGATTAATTAATTGCGACTGACCATAGAGTAAATGAAAAATTTCATCGCTAACCTTCATTGATAAGTTTACATTTTGTTTGTAATCGTTAATTGCAGTTACGTTGAAATAATTGCAATAGGAATGATCACGATATCTGCGAATTTTCATTGTTGATTTTCATACTTTGAAAATGTGCATAACGATCACGTGTATAAGTTTAGATATACATATACGTAAGGGAATTAGTGCGTGTGATAAGGAATTAAATAATTCCTACTACTACTATAGAAGCTGGTAAAAAAAGTGTAAATTAATTTTTATTAATGAATTAATTTTTTCTACAGCATTTGTTAAGAATTCAGTTCCGCAAGCTTTCGTAAATAAAATAATGAGAAATGCAGAAAACGGATGACAAAGAAACACATAAGAGAAATTAACTGTAGTATTATCGCAGGAGCGGCTTATCAGCGAAACAGCTGATACTTTGGATTCAAACGAGAAGTTAATACACCCAATGAATACGTGAACTATGATTTCCACATTTATCGCTATCAGTAATCGTACTTGAACTGTTACCAATCAATGAATAATATCTCGTTTTATCAATGACACACATGTGTACGATTCATGGTCAATTTCCTCGCTAACGTCTTATAATTCAGGAAGCACAATAAGACATTAGGGGAAGGTTAAGAAACAGTTATGTTTGCAATGATTGGCTGACAATTTACAACCGCGACAGTGCTGCCGTCGCTGTCAGAGACAAGGGAGACAAGTGGAGACAAGCATGGAGACAAGGAACTTTACTGCAGCAGTGACTTTGAACCTGTTCCAATGAATTGATGTATAAATTATATCTTTGCAAAAGTTATAGCTTCCCTCTGTACATGGTTCTTATTCAATATTTCGTTCAGCACAAAAAAATCGTGAAAAATATTCAACAAAAAAATTATAAAAAGTATGTACAATGATTTCTCCAGGGAAGATATATGTAACATTCAATTTGGTTTCTATATCTTGCAATTGATGCAGACAATTTTTATTTTGCATAAAGATCCACAGTCTAATTATCATAACAAATACATTAGTTTTACATACGTAAAATTGTAATTTTTCAATGTCCTGCTTCGCAACCATACGAACGATTTTGTATTTCCCGCTCATCGTCTCTTCTCGTCCTCGAACGCCTGCGCACAGACCGGTGCACGATGAGGTGGTGGGGAGAGAAAATGCGACGTCAGAGGGGTCGCGAAGCGCGACGTTTGAGAGACAGTGTCTCTATTTAAACGCGCGTGCGTATTTTACATGAGATATCCACAAATCTGTGCTGTGAATATCATTATGTAAATACAGAATTTACAAAGCTGAAGTTTCAGAGTTCCAGACGACTCGTACAATCAACAAATGGACTTTCCTTCTTTTTACAACGCTTATATTAGTTTCTTATCGGATAAGGAGCAGTAGATGGGCCACAGTCTCAGTGAAATCACGTGCTAACCTATTCTTCTCATTAAAAATAGCAAAGATCGGTTATTAATACAATAACAACAATGACAGACGAATTAACAGACAATGGGAACCAATATTTAAAGAGCGTAAAAGATGGTGTAATTGATTTTGTTGCTGGATCACTTGGTAAAAACACACAGCTTTTACATTTGTCAAATTATAAGTCTATTATTTTCTAACAAAGCTGTGTTTCAATTTTAATTCGTGATCAATTACGTGTTCTAATTACATATTCAATTGTATAAATCGAAATTCTCGATTTAATTTACAGATAGTGGAATAAAATTTGTTATTGCTCGATGTAAAAATATCGTGTGATTCGTTCAAAACTTTCTGCTGTGATTCGATCATTTGTAACTGACATTTGAAATCGCAAAGAGAACGTCTAATGAAAGTGTTATATATTTTAGTTTAAGATGAAGGAAACGCGAGTATTCTGTATTTCTATATTTTTCTTTTACTTATTATTTCAAGGTGGGACAGCACTTGTGCTTGTCGGGCAACCATTAGACACTGTTAAGGTAAAGATGCAAACATTCCCTTCCATGTACAATGGAATGGTTAATTGTATCGTTAAGACAATGAAAACGGATGGAATAATGCGTGGTTTATATGCAGGAACTGTGCCTGCAGTGGTTGCTAATGTTGCAGAAAATTCAGTTCTATTTGCAGCATACGGGGGATGTCAGAAAGTCATTGCAAATATAATAGGTAAAATCATTATCATCGCGGAGACGAGATCACTAGCTATGTATTAGCTTACAAAAATATGTTTCTGTAGGAGTGAACAAGGTGGAGGATATGACGCCTTTAGGAAATGCATGGGCCGGGTTTTTCGCTGCTTTTTTTTCCTCGTTAACATTATGTCCGACGGAACTGATAAAATGTAAATTGCAAGCGATGAAAGAACTCGAAAAAGAAACAAAAAAACTGAAGACTTCAGCTAGGGTAATTTAAAGGGCAAATCCTTTGAATTGCGATACGGCATAAATATAACTATCATCTGTAATCGAATTATCTTTTTTTTTTAGAAACGTATTAGCTCATGGGGATTAACGAACCAAATTATTAAGGAACAAGGAGTACGGGGCCTTTTCAATGGCTTGTCGTCGACCATAGTACGTGAAATGCCTGGATATTTCTTTTTCTTTGGAGGTTACGAAGTCACACGAACACTACTCGCAAAACCAAATGAAAATCGAAACGATATCGGCTGGGAGAAAACTATGGTTGCTGGTGCCGTTGGCGGCACTATACTATGGCTCGTAATATTCCCAGCGGACGTAGTGAAAAGTAGGATACAGGTTAGTTTCGTACGCCATTAATGTACACGTGTGTATACGCAACAAGCGCGACATTCAAATTGCAATTCTGTTCGAAGGTGAAAAATCTGAACGAACCGGCTTTAAAAGTAATGCGAGACATTGTCAGAATAGAAGGTTTTACTTCGTTGTACAATGGTTTGAAGCCAACCTTAATAAGGACTGTACCAGCGACGGCGACATTATTCGTTACCTACGAATATTCGAAACGATTGATGGAAACCTATTTCAAGTAACAGCTACAATGAAATTTGTATTCATCAATTTCACTTACATCGAACTGAGAAATGTGGTTACTGAATGATTATATATTTATATGCATATGTAAGTATTATAATATAAATATTCTCGTGCCAATGTAAATAATGCGATATCAATTGTAATAAAAACTGTATTACTAAATGTCTGCTACAACATGAAATCAGAAGTGTACTTGCCTCTTTCAGCTGAAGCATCATTACCACTGGGAAATGAATACAAAATAAGTAACACTATTTCTTGTCTTTTTTTTTCTGACTACATATTACGGAATTTAATCTTTCCAATAATCGACAGGTTCATGTTCCAAAACTAATTTTTCCAAATAAGAACATTTTTCCTCCTTACTCTCATATTTGTCCCACTCAACTTTATAGAGCTGCAAGAATTTTGATAAATTCGTTTACATTACGCTTTAATAAATTCATTATCAATTGAAAGATATTTGCAATATTACCGGAATTGGTATATATCCGATAGATTGGAGTTGCCTGAGTCTTGCACGCACTGGACCGCTATATTCGTCATGATTCATTACTCGAGAATGATAACTCAACGGAACTAATATTTTCCACTTTATATTCGGTACTCTTTTAATCGTTCCGTTTGGAATCTCTGATAAAATTGGTTGGGCTGGGACGCATTTGTTTTGCTCGTCGAAACCAATGATAACGTCGCTGATATAGTAATGCGGCAAAATGTAATCGAAGTGAACATCTGGGCCAAAGACCTCCTATTGTAATCAATTTAAGCGATCAATATCTGCAGTAGCTTGAAATATCTTTTATGGGCATGCTTTCGTAACGAACGTACCTTGCACATGTATAAAAGTTCCGTTCGAAACCTCAAATAAGCGTAACCCTCGTCGACACTCTCCCTAGCACAAAATTTCTGCAAAAATAATGCCGTCGAGCGTAAAGAAGCTTTCAATGTACTCTGAATGAAGAGTTATTAAATAATACCTTTACTAGACAAGTACGCAATTCGTCGTTCAGCAGCGGACCTGTATAATTTGGTAATTCTATTTCAACAGTACAAGCAAGAATTAAGAAATCGCTTGTTAAATACCACATATTGTTCTTGTGTGCGTTTATAAGATACGCGGGTTCAAATATAAATCTAAGCAGCTCTTCCGAGTAGATCTTTTTATACGATAAATATGTGAGAATGTGAAAAATAACTTTTGGATGCCTGTAATGCATTGTATAGAACAAATTAATATTTGTTTGAATTCCTGGTAAGAGTATATTTAAGACAAACTTACTGCATAAATTCATTTGCCCTAACGGTTTTATATGTAGACAATAACAAATCCAAAATCCTTTTACAAGCATCACGGTATTCAGAAGACGGACTAATTGTACAGATAGCATAAAGAATCCTTTCAATATCTTTCAATCTTGCCGTTGAAAATTCCTTTTCTAATCTATATTCAAACTCAATATTAATAGTCTTAAGAATAAACACATGATAATGATCACAAACAATAGTGATAACTAGACTGCAGTTCTTCATGCATTTACGAAGAAATTGGTTGGGTGAAATCTATCCCTGCTTCCCACAATCGATGCAGAATATTTTTATTTTGCATGAAGATCCACAGTCCTGTGATAACTATTGTTTTACGCTAAACATAACTTACCTGTCACTAATATGCTTCATTACAACAGGATCGTATACACGCAGAGAAGCCATTGTTTGAGCAACGTGCATTAAAAGGAGCAACGAGCGATTTTCCATGTCCGAGCGAAATTGTACCAAAAATTTATTAAGTTCATCTTGAATATTGAGATTGGCGCTGTATCTAAAAACATGTACACATGTGTTAGTTATTTCAATAAGAATAAACAAGATCATTTAATAAAAACTACCTTTTCTCTACCTCATTTGCTTCATTACTGCTGCTAGGGTCAAATCTTGCATGGTAAATACATTGTTTGTAACTTTTTCCATGATCTGCTCGACCAACTGTGAATTCTGAATTTTTCTTCTCGACATAAAGAAGCCTCTACACGCGATGCCTAACTCGTCAGCCGAAACTTCTGATAATTTCTCTAACAATTGGCACTCGAGCTCGAACATCTGCAGATTGGGAGCTTTGCACATGCTCATGTAAAATAGAACTTGAATCATCTCTTTACCGCTTAGTTTAAACATTTTCGATGCCACCTTTCTTAAGCTGCGCCACATATATTGGGCGCTGTACAACTGCAGTTGATAAAATGCATCTATTGTAAATAACAGCTCCTTGATGTCCGCGGAAAAGAAACGTTGCATACATTGTTTACTCAATTCTTTGGTAAAAGAAGCATAAGGTTTCATTTCTAACCACTTGCTATTCATTACAATTAGATACGGCATTAACATATGGATTTCCTTGTCGCTGAATGCAGACAGTTTCGTGGTGAGATTGTTTAAAATATTTTCGTACATCTCGTCCAGCAGACACGAGCCGTTCAAATGATAATGTGCTAACTTTTTCATGGCGTTTAAACAAGTCAATGAACTTTCTTGCGTCCAGTTCATGTTAACTATCGTCTCGACTTCGTCCGCGCTGACAATAAATGTTGATTTAATAGGAGGGACTATAGTCTCGGTGTAATTCGATGATTCTTGTAAATACTTATGCATTTGCCTATGTTCGGACAACTTTCCAACGACATTGCGCGGAGGTTCGTCTTGGTTATATGCAATATTCGTACTTGTTCGGTACACGAGAAACCGTTCATGTTCCTCTGGAAATCTTTGAAGTGTAATGAAATTTCTTTTGTTCCACTCATTATTGCTACACGGCACGTGGCTCGATTGTTTATATAATCTCAAGTCGAACAATTTTCGAACATTGCCGCGTCTGCAATTTAAAATCCTGTTTACGATAACACTCATTGTTCCGATCGACTGAAACGACGCAATTTTCTAAATGTACATTTCTTTTATTGTTTTCAACATATTCCGGCACACAACCGTAAATGCATGTGCTCGACGGCTCGACTTGAAGCTGCTTGAAGCTAGACAAAAATACAAAACACGTGACTCATTCAGGAGCGTATCGAGGCGCTGAAATTTTTGGGGAAAGGGCATCAATGGCATCGATAGATTAAAATTTTCGTTGCTCAATTCGTGAATCGTCAAATGAATCGTTTAAATAATGAGCAGAATGAACTGTCTTGCTTATAAGATTACGAATGCTTTGAAGGACTTTTGTCCAGGGTTATTTGAATAGGTACGGTCCTACCTGGCGAAAAAGGGACCAATGAGAAGCTTTGATAAAATTCGAATGATCTATGTAGCTATCTTCACACAAGTTCATTGAATAACTGAATAAACATAATTGAATAATTTTTGCCAAGGAACAGTTTCGATTGATGAGGAATGGGGCCAGCTTGTTCGCAACAAGCACATATATAAATAATTGAACGTTGTTTTCTTTCGCTACATAAGTCTAAGAATTTATTGTAGAACTTGTAAAATTTCAATATATATTCAGATTTACATGTCAAGATATCTCTCGTGTGATCGCACAGAATGTTACGCGCAATTTATCATTATGTTAAACGCATCAAGAACGCACGAAATTATATCTGGAAATAAATATAACGATTAATACTGTACCATCGCTTCCGAACGTAACGAGGTTATGTCTAATTGTCGAATAATCGTTTATGTACAAGTGTTTCATTTACTGGTCACTCTTACTTAGCGACGATTACAATAATAATCGGTGATTACTAGACTGTGGATTTTTTGCATTTACAAGTGGGTGAAATACAAACTAGTAATACTGTCATATTATTTCAGATTTATTTAAACGAAGAAATACGTTTTTATTCAATATCTTTTCTTTTTACAGTTGACTTTGAAATTAATAAAAGATCCACAGTCTAGTATTCACCTGCCGCGGAGGTCCGACACTGTCTTAATTTCGTACTTTCTTTTTCATAGGATAGTCCAAGGAATTCTGCGAATTTCAAACGTGTTTTCTAATGCTTCAGCAGACAATGTATTGTTAATAGCGTGGATACAATGTTTTCAATCAGATCTCAGTAACAGAGAAAAACGAGGACAGACGAAAGGGATGGTTACATGAGACGGTCACAAGAGGATGGAGGGGAAAAGAGAAAGAGCGAGGGAGCAGGAAGAAGGGAGTTTTATTCTCGATGTAAACCGTATAGAAAGAGGGCAAAACACACACATTTCTGAAAGTTCGATTAATGAAAAATGTTTGCACGAGTCGAGCAAATATTTATTTCCAGATCAGTCCATTTAATAGTTGGTGTCCGATGATTCCAATTCCGACAAAAAGTTCTCCATGGGTAGCCTTCGCTCATCCATTTCGTTGTTCCTTTGTTTGTGGCGGGCGGAGTATGCCGCGTCCCTTTGCAGATCCTGCGATCAAAATCAGCAGAATTGGTTCTACGTTCTGTATTATACATAGTTAAATTCTCATTCAAAATTCAGAACACTCAAAATACGATCGATGGAAATACGAATTAAAAGCAGTGTATCTAATAGGGATGGCGTGAATTATGAATTTTGGTGTGAATTCGTGATTTTCTTTTAATTTAATAAAATTGCGGGTTACTATATAGCATTTTTATCAAATTTATTAGATTTCCAAGACGTTTCTCTAATTGTTAAGTATACATATTGTAGATATTTGTATGTAAGCTGATTGAACCAATTCAATCGAGATGAAGAATTAGGATGACAGTGAGCAAATTCACTCTGGATTAGAAAATCACGATCACGACGTGAATGAAGGTCAAATCTCGACCGTGATCGTGATTCTGCGATCACTGTGATAAATAAATCTAGTCGAAGGCCTAATTGTACGCTCATGCGTATGACCGACCGGTCAGCTGACTGACATTTAAAAAGCGCGCGAACCGCCAATGTTCTCCAAAACGGAAGCCTAATTTACAAAATGATTCGTCAATAATTAATACTGTTCGAACAAAGAACAATTGAAAAGAGAATTCTTTATTGTCGCTATTAATTTCATGTACGCGATCAATTAATGTATCATACAATTAATGTCTAGGACGCATAAAGGCGGTCATACGTGCATGTTGAAATGCGACTAAGTAAGTATCAGTTAGTATGAATTTCTGTTGTTAGTATGAATGTCTTGTAAATGATTGTTCATTTCTTCTGTAGATTAATTGCAACTTTATATGAGGTGATCGAGAGTCAACGCTTGAATATTTGACTTTGTAATGTTTCCACCGTGATTGAACGGGATCTAATTGTAAGATGAAGAGGACTTACGTTATCGAGGAGAGACATCAACAGTTTCGACAGCGACAGCGAACTGTAAGGGATGCGATGTCTTTCTCCGAGCTCCCTGATGCAGTTCACGTTCCCTTCGCTGCCATCGCAACCCAGCTTGTATATGTTCGGAAACATCGTGCGTTTTCTCGACATCGATCCTCTGCACTCTATATGGAACGGGTGCTTTCTGGAAGGTTTCGAAGAAGACCGTATTTTAGTGTCGACGAAACGATATTACGCATATAATAATCGATGCTCGCGTGGGTGGCGGATGAGGAATTAATTAAAAGAGAAACGAACGTTGAGGAGCGTCGCTTGCCAGGAATTTTTTTCTTCTAGAAAAACATGATTCTCGAAATAGTCTCTAGGAATTCGAATCAGAAGTGGCGCTCCTCCAAGTTTTGAACAACCCTTCGACGACCCTACGAGCGTCAAGAGGGTGCACATGTGTACTTACTCGCAGTCAACCTCGTCTGCGAGCTTCTCGCCCCGGATGTGGAAGTAGCACAGGAAAATGGCGAGAACCACCATGCACCGTTGGACGTACACCACAGCCTAAACACAGAATTAATAGTCGCTCAATAGCTTGTCAACTAAAGGATGCTGCTAGTCAATAATATGTTATTGTAGAATTAAATTGTAAAATGGAGATTATGAAGTTTTCAGATTGTTAGTAGCTGCCTCTTGTTGTAGCAGATACTTTACTATCCCCTCTCATAAACCATTTTGAGAGGTCACGAACAAGTTGCTGGCAGTGAAGCTAATCAAATCTCATTTAAATTGTACGTGCGTAGATGGAAAAGACCGGTAACGTGACTTTTCTCACACCTGTTACTCTCCTGGCTTGGTTACTTAAAACCGTGCTAGGGTATCAAACCGGCGTTAGTTAGGTGGGGTCTCATAGACCCCAGAGATTTTAGATTGATTGTAACATTGTAACAACGCGTGACAGTTGTTAAGTATTTTTGAATAATAAAAATTTAATTTCGTATATCTGCGTTTTTACTCTGATAAATTACAAGCCTCTTAAGCAATACGTAACCTTATATTTATGAAAAAAGTATTTATTTCTATAATACAATATATTATTTCGGTGGGTCTGTGAGACCCCACCTTACCACTTACGACAACATTTGCCCACCTTACCAACGCCGGGTTAATAAAGAGTGAGGTGTTTTTCAAGTGTTGCGGTAACAATAACTCATGGTTTAGGTAGGACGACTGTACAAAGATGTGGTTTATGTGAGAACAGGCTGAAGACTGAAGACTAGAACGGGAAGATTTCTAAGGGATGTGAAAATTGTAGAGGAGGTGGTAAAGAATAGTGGGAGAAAATTGGGGGTGAGCTGTAGAAATAGTTCAGACGCTGTCTTAAATTCTAAAGACACTTCCGTGGGTCTCGCACTACTTTGCGTCTCAACATAAACAGTGCAAGTATTTCCAGAGTAAAGAGTTAAAGTGTTCTAAATGAAACGGGGTATATAGAAAAACGCTTTCTTGTTGCAGACTCCTCGATTGCAATTGCGAATCAGCTGCTCCGCACGGTCCGAAGAGAGTGATCGAAGGATCTACCTGTTGCAATAGCGAACAAAGAAGCGGGACAACAACGACCGCGAATAATCAATAAGCGTCCCGTAAATTCGCGCGTAACGAACCGGTCGAGTTCCGCTAAATTTCGCGAGTCTCGTTCCGCCAGGAAACGGGAACAGGGCATCGAGTATTTTCATTCAAAATCGATATATCAGATGCCCATTTATTTTCCAACGCGACGGGAGCGGAAAAAGGGAACGGTTGCGGTTGCAGTCGGTGTTGCAGTTGCATCAGCCAATTTGTGGCGAGTTTGTCCTCTCGTCGATGTGGCTCTCGTTACTTGCCGGAATCATCTATGTTGCGACACGCTTAACAATCCTGGCGCTCGGAAAATATCGCGCGGAGCAACCGCGTGGGACGTCTCGGAAGATTTAGGCGACCGCCTCTGTTTATGACAACACTGGGAACATTCGACCGTGGATAACGAGTAGATGTGTAACTTTTGCATTCTATCGGAGAAACAAGCGGCCGGAGTTACGATCACAGTTCCGCTCTTCGAAAGTTTCAAGACGATACCGTGCAAAACAACGAGCTTCAGAACTTCGGGGACACGTATTCGAGCTCGCCGGAGTCTGTCAATGGATTCGTTTCTTCGTATCGTGACTTCGATCACGATTTTATGCGCTCTACTACCCCTGACGTGCGGCAACTATTTATGAAACGTTGGAATTCTATGCAACCATTGCAAGAAAATGATAAGAAAATTACAGTGGCTCTAGAGCATGTCACCGTCATAATTAAACGGTGCCGAGCAGTTTGCGCGTCAAATCCGAATCACTCGATCAATTTCCAGCTCGCGACTCGGGTTTCCCGAGAGGATATTGCTAGAAGCATATCGGCGTTGGGAACGTGGAAGCGTTCGGTGCATCTTCGCATGCTACATGTCTGATATTATCGAGTGGGAAAAAGCACTGACGCAAACGTCCCATGAAAATAAAATCGTTTATGACAGACACTCGAAGAAAGTCGTAAAAAAGTGTGAAATTGACAACCGTGTGCAGTGTTCGACAGACACTGAAACTATGTATCAAAATTAGCTCTACGTTGACGCCGCAGTGGGACAAATGCCCGATCTTCTGCTAAAAATCATGTTCGGAAATAGATATGTATATCTCCTATATGTATATTCTTGTTCCAGAATTTTTACTGACAGTAATGATACCCAAATTAATCTATTTAGTTGCACAAACACTTTGAATCGTAACAAAATTCTAATAAAGCGTGCCAATCCCAGGTGAGCTTGAAAATGTATCGGGTGTTTGATCGTTTCGATTTAGATCTCAGAGACCGATTGCCGGTCTCGCGAGAAATCGGTGGAGGAAATCACCGATACGATCGTTATCGATGAAGCCTATATCGAACGATAGACACGTAGACTGTCTTGCTACGCGAGATAAGTTTTAACGTGTTTTCCGGGCTGGTTTTTTGCATATCGTCGCAATACGGATTATCATCGTGAAAATCAGTTCGTCGTGCCGCATATTAATACTCCCCTCGAATCGCGATCCGAACATTCATTTCGAACGGCAAGGTCGAACGCGTGACTTTTAAACCCTCCCACACTTCGTTTCTTTCACTGTCGTAATTTTCTTTTCCTAAACGATCTCTAATGGACCGTTGATGCTGTTCGTTTTACTCTGCGAACGAGTGTCCGAAAAAAGTGTTCATGCGTCACTGTACGCGCACGCTGCACTTTTGCAGAATATTATTTTGCAATCAGATACCTCAAGGCGCGCGAGATTAACACAGTTTACGAAAGCCGTCTATACAAACTCAATGATCGTTAGTTAAAGTCTCTGGGACCCGCCATTTTGTCGGGCGCCGTGGCTTTAGCGTAGAACGTGTCGTATCGCTATTCTAATTCGAGAATCGAATTTATCTTTCGGCCTGAAGTATTTCCATTTGATGTGGTCTTTTTAATTTTATCGATATAAAACTGATATAATACCTCGTACAATACTTTCAGTATATTTAAAATATTAAATACGTTTAGAGTAATTTATTGAATACAAATTTAATAATGCAACAAATATTTTGAATAATGGTATAAGAATATTAGTGGCGCCTCTCTCTCTCTCGGAGTCACCACTCGAGTGCTAAGGGTTAAATGTTCTTTCTGATAAAGTGCAATCATAGAAAATTCTGGTAGGAGTTAGAATGAGTCCTAAAAAGAGAAGAAAGGGAAACTGTAACGACAAAAATTGTCGGAGCAATGCAATATACTGTGAATAAGCGTCATTGCCATTCGGATTGGAGGATCCAGCATCGCGAGAACAGTGACTTTCGTAATTTCATGTCGCAGCGATGACGCCACCGGACGCAGGCGTGTATGTATTAACCCGGAATTTATCAAAGGAACCGCTGAATTTCGGGCAGATGGTAGGTGGTGACGTGCAACAACATCGCACACGGTTAATTTTAGTTAATTGGTGGCCATCCTAATTACGGAAATTATGCAAATGGATTGCCGATCGACCAGCGCGGCTCGAAAAAGCTTCCGGTCGCCCGCAGGCAGTTAATGTTTCGCCGTTTACACGGTTCTCCGGGAATTCGCGAGAGCAACAACCAACCGGTCCCAGAACTCATTCGGGTTCTACGGTTCTAACTGAAAAGCAAGATCGAGGCAATGCGCGAATCAATGGATGCAAACGTGGTGCAACTCCCACACGGGTTCGTACGTCGTGCATCAGCGGCAATATTTATTGTCAATCGTCGACGAACTCCTTCGACAGTTTGATTGTCGTCGGCAGCGAAACTATTTCCCTTAGACACGCATCGATAAACTGCAGTTCCCCCAAACCGCATTACTTAACTCTTTGACGCTTGACGCATTTGCGAGATTACTCCGCACTACGGCAAATGCGTTTCTCGAGCCGCGATGCACGTAATTTGTTGATTGCAGATCTGTATGTACATTCGTTTCCATATGGTAATATGGTATGCATAAAATTGATATTAACCCTTTCACTACCGTGGACGAGATATCTCGCTTACACGACGGCCATTTTTTTTGCAAACTATTGTTGGATGAGATTTTTTTCTGTGAGTTGTATTTTTGCATATCAGATCTTCTACATCGATTACAATTATTCCTCTGCATTCCATACAAAATAAACAATAAAAACTCTAATTGTGTAAAACATAGTATTTTCTATTTATCATTTTCAGAAAATATGGTTTATTTTATATTTATTGATACAAATTTTCATATGAAACACTTCGCGTCAATCATAAAGACACCCAAGATGTTTCGTCCAAAGCATTGTACGACAAATACATACCTAAGTCATGAAAACGAGATATCTCGTCGACTGTAACGAAAGGGTTAATATCAAGCATGTTTCAGAGGAGAAGCTGCGAGATATTTCTGACGGGTAATAAAAATCTCCAGCTACCAGGAACCAGAGTAAGTTTATCACGCGTATTATACGATTACACTGACGCGTGTTCTCCCGTATCGGCTTTATTTCGCGCCGGGAGATGGAAGGTAACATCTGGCCGCTTTCTAATTGAGAAACATTGCACGAGTGTTCGAAAACGAGTTTACGGTTACATGCTCGAACGTGTCACGGTGTGTTTGCCCTCTTTACATGGTGCCTCTCGCGTTCCTACCCCCTATTTCTTCATTAAGATATGCTCGAAGTACAATGTGCTCCTCTCTCCTCATGATTTCGTGTGCGAGCGACTCAAATTGGAATTTCAATCGACACGTCCATTTGTTATAAATCCTAATTGAAGGAATTCGTTGCGAACACAACGCGAAATCATAACGAAGTCGCGTAGATCGTTCTCGTGAAATCAAAGTACTAAAAATGGAGAAAAATTCCAGGTTCCGTGTTTCGCGGATTGCACTGTACGACGCACAAAGAACTCCGGGACAATCGTGGTAATGTGATTGTTCTGGAAAAAATAAATTTTTTCCATCAGAGCCAGTTAAATGGAAGTTTATCCTCTTGATTATTTGAATCGCTTGAAAATAACGTGTCCACACTCTGGTTTTCTTTCGACGCTTTCGCTTCCGTTTCGCCTACTCATTTTTCTCGCAAACGCATCAAATCCGCAATCTGATCGCACCATTCAATCTGGTTCGCAGTGGATGAATGTGTTCTGACGAGTTCCGAGGGAAGAAGCGAATGCGACGTCACCGTTCGCATAAGAATTTGTTCGTCGGAGGCTGATCTTATTTGGAAAGTTGTTTCAATTCTTCCGACACGACGCGAACAGTTTCGGACAGGCGCACAATTTAATTTAAGGTCGTCCGGGCATCGACTAAGTCGACCGTAAACACCGGTACCAGTAACAATCCGCAACAGAGAATTAATTATCGAAGGAACCCCTTTCCCGGTATCAATTACTGCGTTTTCGTGGAACCACGTCGTTGTTTGTCCGAGGGACGGCACACATTAACACGACACGATCGAACACCGTAAGAATAATGTCGCAGCTCATCGCTTCAATCGTGTAAAAGACAATTCCCCGAGGTGCTCTCAAACTTTTTGTCCTTGGACGAAAACGTTCGGGGGCGGGCAAGAGAGTTCGCGGAGAAATTTCTCGGAGACACGCCCTTTACCGATGGGACACACGTACGCCTCATAAAAATCTCGCTTTTCCATAATGTATCCGATATACGAACAAGATATTAAAAATGACCGTATCGATCAATTTCTTTTTTGCCAAACACTCGCGGGGCTTCGCACATTTATATTACTTTGACCATTTCTTTCGCAGGTTTTGCATCACGTTCGGATTCGGATTTCCCAAAGCTTTTATATCTGGTTACAGTCGCGCGATCGTTAACGCAGCATGTTCGATATGCGATGCAGGCTAATGATCACGTTCCGCGGACCTTGATGAACGCTCTATCGATCGTCGGCCGAGAAATTAACACTAAACGAAGCCTATCGACACGTTGACTGCCGAGCAATTACCCCCAAAATCGGAGTTTGTTTTTACAGGTTACTAAACATTCAGGTATTGTATGAAATTTGAAATTTGATGCATTTATGACAAAAATCAGTAGGCGAAACTTCAAGCAGTAAAAACATTAAAAAAATGTACAAATACAAGGAGTAAATCTTTATTTAGCTTCATTTCCATGCAAATGATGTATAAAACATGTCTGCGTCGATTCCAAGACACAGAGGCTAAATTTCTTTCTTGTTTTGATTATTTTATTAAATTGAATCTGATACACTTAGAGTCTTAAATTTTTCACATATATGTCCACTGCTTTAAATTGTACGTACCAATTTTTGTTATAAACGCATAAAGTCCGCAGTCTATATATCGGCTTCATATTTATAAAATGAAAGAGATCGTATAGAATGAAAATTGTCGAATTCGGAAGAAATGTTTGGTCATGCAAATGCTTACTATTATAAACGTCGAGTCGACTTTTTGTTCTATCGAATAAATTGCATCGATTGCCGTTTATCATGCCGGGTTATCACGTTAACAGGATTCAGTGAAGGCGTTCGTTCGCAATCGCGGATGTTTCCCGCCCACGCACCCTATTCTCCACCCCCGTCGAAGCAAAAGTGTAACACCGAACGGATCGCCCTAAGTTTTCGCGTTATGAGAACGGTCGCGTCGTTGCTGAGCAAAAATATTCCCGATCCCTCGTTTACTTAGCGACGAACTTCTTCGTCTTCTCGACGGAGAGAAGAATGATCGAGCTCTTCCTCTCTCGGACTCGATGTTCTATCGGTCGCAACTGAAACGAAACGGCGAAACAACAATAAGGGAATGGTGAGTTCTGTTTGGTTTTTGTTTCTGTAACTAATCAAACGCCTTTCAGGCGACGATGTGTGCCAAGGGGTGCGTAAACATTCGTGGGATCAATTTGCCTGCGTTGTTCAGGTGAATTCTCGCGAGTTCCCTCGACCTTTTACTGCCACGCGTGTAGTTACTGTCTAACGAGGCTTAAAGACTACAGAAGCCTGTTGTGTTCATTCAATAAGAAACTGGGAAAACAAAATGTGTCGTTACACTATGGACCTTCATGCACATTTCTGTTTTATAAATTGAATTTATGTATAAAATTTCTATTATTCTTAGTACACATTTTTAATGTTACTTTAACAGCAGAGGTCATTAGCAACATGGTATAGTTAAATCATATTTTTTTGATACAATTGATTCTAAAGTAATGGATCCCAATGTATGAAATAAATCAAAAAGAATAAGTTCAAAGTACAAACACACGGTGTATATTCCTAATATTTGATTACGAAGGAACCGAGAACTTTCTAACAGTCCTCGGATCGTAACAAAATGCATGTCTCGCTTCTGGAGCGCGATCAATTTTAATAAAAGCGTCTCCCGTCGGGAGCCGTGATCGTTTTAGGGAGTAGGTCTCATGTTAAACAACCCTGTATTGAAGATCGTGAATCCTCAAGGCTTCCATTCGACGACATCGTAGACGCTTGAAGAGCGTTGTCGAAGCCGAGGAACCCGCGAGCTGTAAATTATTAATTTACCTTTCTCGCGTTGCAAGAGAAGGGTGCAACCGAATGCACAAAGTATTAGGCAAAAGGTTATTAAGTCGCGGTGCTTTCCTCGAACGGAAGAAGAATTTCTGCCAGCCGAGATGGAATTACGATGGGGAACGGATGCTGGTTTAATAATGCTGTTGCGAAGGCGTTGATGTAACAAAAGGATCGGCAAACGAGGAGGAACCAGTTAGGAGAAAAGAAGATATTCTTTATCTTCTAAAAGGGTTTGAAATTTAGATGAGCGAATTAACAGGGGAGGGAAGTTACGGATAGGGAGCAGCGATGGGATCGAGCACCTCACACAAATTTTGACCTCGGTGCAATCAATGGCGAGAATGTTCAGAGATGTACAGACAAAATATTAACTCAAATCCCAATGTGCGCATTTCTGAAACTAAAAATAGTAACCAGTAAGTATACTGACTGAAAACCTCTCTGTTTCTGAACATAAGTCGAAGCTGAAGAAATGCGACTTACACGGATCGATCTCGGTCTCGATTCCATCGCTAATGGCGAGAATGCTCAGATATCCGGAAAATCTATTATTCAAAGCGTAGATTGTTCTTGTTGGGACATCCGAGGACGAGAGTTGTTCAGACAAGAGCGAGGAAACGTGGCGATCGCTCAAGACCCGGCAACATCTTCTTATCTCGATCCAGTCCGATGGTCGATCACCGACTTTATTTTCTCGCGAGATCAAACAGAAATAAGACAGCAGCGTAAATAATCAGGGAGAAGAGATAGAGACAGAGAGGGAGAGGTGGAGGACACGTGAGCAAAAACCGGAGGCGGAGAAGCGCCACGAACGCGCGATTTCACCCCCAACCACGGCCGGAATGTGGGACGCTCTGGCGTCTCTGCGTCTGCTGGCATACAAAAACCTCTTTTCTCTTCGGGTACCCGCAGTTTCTGCGTTCGTTGCGGCTTCTTTTCGAGCCAAATTCAACGCGTTTTCGTTCCCCGTCCACTCGAATTTAACCCGCCAGTGCATATCGACACGCGGCTTCCGGCCGCGGTGGACGCCGCCTTTTCCACTTAAACTGCGTCCGTAGCTGCGTCTTTAAACTCCATTTGCATCGGGCGATAACTTAGTTAATCCCCGCACGATCTAGTATTTTTAACTAATTTTATCATTTTTTCCCTAATTCGATAACACCCCTGTCGTTCGGAGAGGTTTATTTTTATGAAAAATGCGAGGTTTCTAGCTTTAAGAATTACGAAAGAATTCTTTCAAAATTGGACTCAACAGCTTGGGTTTTTTGTGACGTTAGAAGGATTAGTTTGCTAGCTAATAAAATTGTTATTGGTCGCAATTGCGAAGGAAAAAGAGGAGGTCACAATTTTTTAAATTTTTATCTGTGCCTCTAATGAAGGTAATTACGAATAGCTTTTTCGAAATTGGACTCAACAGAACAACAAAATTGTTATTGGTCGCAATTGCGAAGGAAAAAGTGAAGGCCACGACTTCCAAATTTCTCATCTATGCCTCTAATGAAAATTTAAAACATGTATTTTGTAAATCTAAGTAATTACGCGTGTAAATAAAACATGCGGACATATTGCTTCAATCGTTTCCGTCCACTTCACCCTATGAATCCGTCGCATTTCCGCCGTATGTTTCGATCGGTGTAATTATTATGGAAGCCGGAAAATCGGACAGACGGGATTACGCTCGTAAATAGTTATGGTCGCCGGCCCTGGTCGCTGTCGACTATAGTAATGAGCTACGACGGAAATCCTCGGCGCCACAACGCGCTCACTCGTACAATATCTAACGAAACTTATCCGTAACAGTATCGAAAGAGTACGAGACGAAAAGTGTCAGTGCCGCCGACTTGTAACAGCTATAAAAATTTATGATCCCGTAAGAAACGCGTTTTGTAATTTTGTATAAAGGACGGCATATTGAAACGGCGAATTGGTATCGTAAAATATATCGAACGGAATCGGAAGCGTTCCGCTACCGTCTTTCAATGCCGTGAACCAAGAACCGTTCTTCTTCCCGAAGCAATAACTCAAAACGACAATGGGACTGTCTCATTGTTGCGACAAATGAAATTTTATTTTATTAGGTTGGAGGGAAAGAAAGCATTTGAATCAATTTATAAAAATACATGTTTAATGTTACCAGCTTGTTGCCAGCTTTCAGATAACCTGTCAATTCCCGTTTCCCAATGTCACACCAGCGACATGCGTTTTTGATTTACAAGCAAAACTAATACTCCAACCTAATATAATATTAAAGTGCTTTAATGTTGTAACTTCAAAATCGCTCACAGATGCAAGATAACAGGTATCAGTCGTCAGATCATCGACCCACGAATCTACTCGTTCACTGGTCTTGATTATCAAAAATTGAGAATAACTTGATGAATTCTAAATAACTAAACAAAGAAGGGAGATGCGTATCCCGCGTAGAATATATGGATTATACGGGCGGTATCTTTCCAACGAGATGTGTCGCGTCCTTATCGAAAACGGTGCTTCCCCCACGTGTTCTTTTGCGACAGATATCAGATACCATTTACAATCGCCGAAGGGTGTACGAGGGAAACGGAGGGATCGTTTCAGCGAACTGTTGCGGCCCACTTTGTCAATGATTCCTGTGGTACAGTGTTTTATCGAGTTCGCGAACACCGATAACGCGACTCTATTCGACAACGATGCAATTAGTTGCGAAAAGTTCGCCACTTCTTACTATGCTCTGCCATTCCAGTCCAAGGTTTGCCAAACTGTGTGACAATTCGTCTCTCTTTGTGTCTTCCTCTTTATTCTTTGTGTCAGACGCACTGTTCATCCCGGATAACTAATTATATTAGACTGCGGATGCGTATGCAATTTGAAGAAAGTGCGATCAAATGTGCCCGTAACTATGAAAGTGGTCCAAGTCATACATTTCTTGTTGCTTGTTTAAAGGAAAAGGATGTTAACACTAAACGATTCCCATATAATGTTGAAAATATAAAAATTACATTGAATCAATTTAGTTTCACTCTTTGCACTCGGAGCTATTTTAACTTGAAAATGAAACATTTCTTCCGATCTAGAATATCTTCATTCTCTATAATTTTTTTAATTTAATGGATATGAAATTGACATACTACCTCATACAATACTTAAATGTTTAGTAATTGATTAAATCGAATTGTTAAATAAAAAGAGTTCAATTATATTCGTGTTTTGTAACCGTCGTCGCAGTTCAGTTACCTGGGATTCAAATAAATTTCCTGAACAGTCGACGTCGTGGCTCGACGAAATTGTAAGACCTTTTCAGAACGAATGTACGCTATTTCAATAATTTCCTCGAGTTTTTATATCGCGATTCCGGGTTCAATTGTGACTCTGCGTCACCTTCGAACTTCCCGGCTTTCTTGTGTCGATATTGCATATTTATGCATGCCCGCTCGAGAAATGGGAATCAATGATCGAAATAACCACGAATTCTCATTTTCGTGGTGTCATTCATACGTTCCGCGGTAGTTCCGATAGATATTTAGAGCGTTTCCTGCGCGATTCAATTCGATCCGGCAACCGATGAATTATCGCCGAGCGTATTTTATCTCGCCATAACGTTCTCCGGAGTGTCGTGGCCCGTCCGACGGAATGGAAATAAGCGCATCGAAATTTCTCGTTCTCGAGTAAATAAAAATAGATCTCTGTCTTTTACGATCCTCCCCGGAGGATGATCGTTCCCGATGACGCGACAGTCGCGCGAACGATTGCTTTGCCGGCGAACGCGTCGAATTATCTAATAGAAATATTTCTTTTCAAACAGGACCGACTCTGTTCTATTCCGATTCGAAGTGCGAAATGTTCGTGCTCGATTCCTTGTTGTATTTTAATACGAGATCGGGCACGAACTTTTTCACTGACCTAACAGTTGGGATTTGTTTGCAGTAGTCGGGTCGTGCAGCAGTCGCTTGCAACGATCATCCTTGTGGATCTCGTTAGACTAACAGCTTGAACAGTGCGCAAGAGTTCGAAAGTAATTAATAGACTGCTGATCTGAAAGTTCGACAGAATTTAATATCATTTTTTTTATTTCTTTTGAATCCACAGAGATATTACACTTGCAATGACTAAACCAAAAAAGTTATCGTTTTTTAAATAAAACTCAACCAAAACTAGAATTATCGAACAATATACTAGTTATAAAAATAGTAAGAATAGTGGGAGGTAATCCTTATTTTGCGGGGTCTTTACTCGAAGCATTCGCTCCATAGAAATCCACAATACTAAGGAAATCGAGTTCCAGTTTCACCCTAACGCGATATTTAATTTAGAAACCGCGAATGTACGTCGCGTGCATGTAAATGCGAAAAATATTGGAACACAAAAAAGGCTGTAACTCGAACATAGGGTCGTGTCCGACACAGGTACGTGCGTAAACTTTTCTTGCTGTTTTCACGTACTGAATTCACTCGCGCACGCTGCGAAAATCCCTCAATAAATTGGCTTCGTGTATATCTGCGCACATTCGAAACGAGTATACTAAAATCCAGTTACTTGTTCGTTCTACCAATGACCGAACTTTTCTGAAAGCATTCTCATCTATTAATTCTACGGACTAATTGAGCCGGTGCCGAGGAAAGCGCGCGAAACTTCAAAATCGATCCGAAGACATTAGGAACCGGGTCAGAGCTGCTCTAAAAGCTCTGAAAATGGACAACGGTATTCTACGATGGAGAAAGGACGACAGGCGAAATGTTTGTGCTCGTCGTAACCCTCGTGCACGTCACACCTCTGTTTCCCTTCGCCCTCAACCCCGGACGCTATACTTTAAAGCAAATTAGGCGCGCCGCGTGCCCGCGGCCTGCAACCACGAAATCGTTCGCGTTAACCAATACACACATACTCTCGGTTACGTCTTCCGCGAGGATTCTACACGGAACGGTGTTCGATTTCCCGAAGATGTTGAGTGCCCGACAAATACCCGGCGAAACTCCGCGGGGATCGAATGCTTTTTCTAATTGGAAAAGGGGAACACCGTGTAAAACTATTAGGCTTGGCGGAATCAATCATCATCCGAAACGGTGACTCGCTGGCCAAAGTAATTCACCCTTCGCGAAACACGTCGGGCTGCAGTCGACGTTAACATTGTGCACTTTACGCGAGCTTCGTTTTGTAATTTTTCTATCGAGCAACTTCGTTTTGGAATTATGGAGACGGATCGCCGCGATGCGTTCGCTCCAGACGATTACTTAGCGAAACTACTTATGACATTAACGTCTTATCCTCGGCGTGACTGGTGCGTGAAGGATTAATACACACTTTGACTACCGAGACGGCAACCTCAACAATTTTGCGATGGCGAAGCAATTTACTGAATAAATGTTTCTGGGAGGATTTTCACAAGGAGCTTTACGTACTATTTTTAGTATACGTTTTCTCTGAGAATACTGGAGAGAGGATGTGAGTACTTGAGGAATCTAGACGTGTTTCACAGCAAATCAAGCGATCGCTAAGTATAAGAACAGATCTTGGAATCTTCAAGTAGGAACGACCAAGAAAATGGACCAAAATATAGACAAAGAAATAGTTTTTTAACACGTTCTTCATCCGAGAATCGCCTGATAAAGGTACACAGGACAATTGGAAATGATCAGAAACTTCCAGGCTAGAAAATGGACAAGAGGACCGCGAGTTATTAAAGAATACATTGGTTTCTAACTGGCAGCACTCCGTGCAAGAACGTTGAAGTGAAAAGACATGCAAGACCCGCAAAAGTGATGAAAAATACGTAGATCGACCAGCTAAAATTCCCACAAGACTTACAAGAACTTTTTAGAAGAATATACAGCAAGACCGGAAATAATCGAGAACCGGATATGGTCGCGAACGTTGTTGCGATCACTCCAGGTAGAATAAAGTGGCGAAATGGGTGTCACTCACCGTGGTCATCTCGAGGATGGGGTAATCGGAGTTGGACGAAGCACGTGGACCCGGCGTCAAGTCCTTCGGTGTCTTTTCCGGTGGATGGTAGAGCGTAGCAGGTGTGAAGAGTTGGTACCAGTTGGTCAGCGTGCGAATGAAGAAGAGTGGTAGTCACGAGTCACGAGTTTAGCGGATTCGAGCGGTTTGGCGGATTCTTTTCACGATTCTGTCTCGTCCGACGAAGAGAGAGGGGGTTGGTTTGGTACCGCGGGAGCCTCTGAGTTTGGAGGTCAGAGGGCGAGTGATTGGTGGAGCTTGCGCGAGCCACATTTATACTGCAACCACTCGCCCCTCTTCGACGGCGTTCTTCTGTGCCACCAAGAGGCCCCCCCTCTGTATCCGCCCGTACCCGATGTACCCACCACCGACGTGTTCCTCCTCCACGTTGTTAACGGCCGCCCCGTGTATATTCTACACCCTTTCCCTCACTCTCTCTCTCTCTCTCACACACCCTCTCTCCGTTTCTCTCTTTCGCTTTCTTTCCCTCTGTGTTTCTCTTTCCATCATTTCCCGTTACGTCATTGGAGCGAGTCTCCACCCCGGAACGATGATATCACAGAAACTACGTCGATGGAACCGCGACGACCGCCAAGAAAAACTGCTTTCGGCAGCCCCTTACGTAGATTCATGAATGAAAGTTCGTGAATGGAGCCACGCCACCAGCCTGCAGCCCAGTTCGACCATCCCGCGAACACTTTCTCCAGTTTGTTTTACTATCGAACGATCGACGTCGTTGTTTCACCAATTTTTCTACCAGCCCCGAAGTGCGTCACCGATTGTCCAGAATCTCCAGGACTCGTAACAAGAGGGGGGCGGTGAGTTCTGTTTGATTGTATTGGATTTCTGCTCGTTCAGAGACTTCGTAGTTTCTGACTTCATACTTGAACCCTTTGGCACCGTAAAAATCCCACCGCAACGCAAATTAATGTCCAACCATGAGAAAAAAATAGAATGAAGCAAGGATATAAATTGAATTTGAAAAATTGGGTTGGAATAGTTGCGAGCACTGGTGTCTAGAATTGAACTGGGCCAATCAATCTTGGGACCCAGCAAACTAAATTGTTTGCCATTTTTGTCAAGCCCATTACTGATTCAACACTAAACCTACCGCGGTCAAACGGCCGGTTTCTTATTTTACAATTTTACTGAAATTACAGAGATGCCTTCGTGGAAAGTTGTTGATAACAGTTTGAAAATTCCTACAAATCAATGAGCAATGACTACACTGCGGATTTTTATGCATTGATGAAGAAATTGGCTGGGTGAAATGTGAAATAATGAAAGTTTAGGAAAATCTAAGAATATTGTTACGATGTTTTCAATGTAAACAATTTATTAAGGGATGGAGCGAGTCTTTATTCAACTCCTGTTGCCCACAATCGTGGCAAAACATTTTTATTAGGTTGGAGGGAAAGTTCCGTCGTATTTTAAATAAGTCACAGGTGAGTCATTGAGAAACAGGAATTGACAGGTTATCCGAAAGATGTCAACAAGTTGTTACAAATAATGGAAATAATATCGTTGAATAATGTCAACCATATATTTTTATTTTGCATAAAGATCCGCAGTTTAGTAACGACAGGTGAACGGTGAACCGAACGGTTCGTGTGAAAAATCAAGGATCCCATTTTTCCCCGAAAAAGTCAAGCACATCGGCACATCGTTCACCGGAGAATTGTGACCAGACACCTTCGAGAGCCTAGTATAATTGTAGTGATTGCACGCGGGCAATGTTGTTGCTCGTTAACTCTCAGCACAGAAATATTGATTTTTTGGAAACTTTATCTGTATCCGCGGATTCCATGCGACGAACTTTCCTCCCACGATTGTTCTGTTCGTTGTAAATGTATATATATATCCTGCCATTTTACGATGTTTATGTGCTAGAGCATGAATGTGCATATATATTCGTATACTCACGGATGAAAATACCCTATATCAGCTACTTTATTGACTTGCACATTATTCGCAATATCAATCGTGACGTCATTCAGGCTCCTCCATCAACGAGCTCTCTGGAACTCTAACCAGAACAAGATACAATGGTTTACAATATTTTCCCCAGACTGAATGATGCGATACCATTCATGACGTTGTTCAGGCTCTTCCATCATCGCGTCCTATCAATTTCTAAGCATGAAAAGCTGCGATATTGTCATTAACACTAAAGTTTAGTGACTAAACCTACCGATCAAGATGATCGGTTCCAGATATTTTATTTTACGATTATTCATATAATAAAAATAATTTTCATAGGAAATGATTGTATAGATATCTTTAGTGGAGTACATATTACGATAGGAGCTGCACAAAGTCTAAATGAAATCAATCTTGTCACTTGTATAAGGGAACATGTATCAGTTACTTTCAAGGTTCGGTAGGTTTAGTGTTAAGGGGGGAGACTCGTTTCTAGGATTGCAAGGGACCGGGATGCGCCTTCTAATTTCTCGATAATGCAAAGATCGGGTTTTTCAGCAGTCAAAAGCGCTAGATAAAAGATCAATCTACGCCGCAGTCGCGTTATGATTCCTATTTTCACGTTTACGAGGCAAAATTTGCATTATTCGGCAGCGTGTAGCGGTCGCAGCTTTATGGAAACAGCTTTATACTTCCGAATAATGCAAATTACGCCTCATAAACGTAAAAATAGGAAATTTGGGGACGACTGCGGCTTTTATTTAACGCTTTTGACTACTGAAAAACTCCATCTTTGCATTATCGAGAAATAAGAAGGCGCATCCGGCACCCTTGCAAACCTGAAAACGATTCTATTCCCTTAATGGCTGGTCTGCAAATCTTAGGCATTGTTCAAAATTCAGAAAGTAGATATAAAATATACAGTGAGGGACGAAGGTATTCGTACACCCTTTAAAACTGAATAACTTTTTTATAATTGTACCAAACAACCTAATTTTTTTATAATCAATTGGAAGCATTGGTTTACGACATGATATGCAAAAAAGATTTTCCAAAAATTAAATTTACAAGGTTACATGCAAAAATAAAAAAGGGATTTTTTAAAACTTTTTATATTTGGGCACTTAATGAAAATTTAAAATATATGTTTTGTAGATCTATGTTAGTTATACTCATGCTGAAAATTCTGTGGATTCTGTGGATTTTAAGCAGAAACTGATCAAAAGTCGTGTAACACTACTATTTTACCATTTTTAACCGCTTGTTGCTTATGTGTATGTTAATCGATTTCGATGAAATTTTCAGCATGTGTATAACTAACATAGATCTACAAAACATATATTTTAAATTTTCATGAAGGGCCCAAATAAAACAGTTTTAAAAAATCCCTTTTTTATTTTTGCATGTAACCTTGTAAATTATAATTTTTGGGAAATCTTTTTTTCATACCATTTCGTAAACCAATGCTTCTAATTGATTATAAAAAATCAGGTCGTTTGGTACAATTATAAAAAAGTTATTCTGTTTTAAAGGGTGTACGAATACTTTCGTCCGTCGCAGCTTTATGCTTCCGAATAATGCAAATTACGTCTCGTAAACGTAAAAATAGGATTTTTGAGGACGATTGTGGCCTAGATTGATCTTTTATGTAGCGTTTTTGACTACTGCAAACCCCCATCATTATCGAGAAATGAGAAGGCCCTTAAACTTTATCTTACCAAGCACAGCCTTCATTTTTCCAAATTTTTGCGTACCACGTTACAAATGTGAATAAACGATCGTTCAATTATCGGCAGCTGTTCTCCATTACGACTTCGGTCTCTTCAGTTTTCTGTTCTGGAACGAACAACAATGATCGCCGGTATGCGACGGCAGGAATTTTTCCATGACATTTCGAGCTAGCTTATCCTGTCGCATCCACCGTCGCTGATGGATTGATGTTACAGCGTATAGTTTTCAACCGAATTAAAAGGACAACGTGTGCGCTCCAGTAGCGTCGCAGCTCGCAGATTCTCGTTGCCGATGATTGAAGGGAAAAGTTGCGGGTGTGAGAGCATAGTTTGACATTGGGAAGATAGTCTTCGGGGCACAATGCGTGTCGCCGAGCTTCGCAGGAATGCTCATTGTTGTAAATGATTACGCCTGCGAGCCCTGCCCTTAACGATAATGTTCGTCCTACACGATACATCCGCGACCGTCCCTTATTTTGCATCTACAAACGAAACATCATCAAAAAATTATTCTGTGACGAATTTCTTGGGAACAATCCTTCATATCTACATTGTCTGCCTCTTTGATGCATTTACGACAACAATCAGTAGGTGCAATTCGAAGCGGTAAACAGATTGAAAGAATTTAATTAGAATTTATTCAGGATATTTTCAAATATTGTAAAAGAATGGAACTTCTGTTTGATACTAAGAATAATTAAAAGTTGGTTCCAAATGCAACAATAACAATTATTCTGTGAGGTGTAGAATATAATTTTGCAATGGATCGACAATTTAGAGGATCGCGGGACCACTCTGCCAAGTATCCTTTCACCAGGACCATAAATGTCTCGCACCGAAACTGTATCAGAAAGATAGTGCTCGGCTTTTTACAGATGGAGAAGAGAGGAAATATTGAGAAGGTTGCTTGAATAATCTTTGGGAACGGCTGCGATTGATTTTCAGAGCATTCGTACGTACTCCAAGCATTGTGTTTCGGTATATTAAGATCGTTTCGGATTCGCTTGAGTGTAAGAGACCTTCTCCTACTTTATTTCCCTCCGTTGCATTCCACCATCTCGCGGTTTCCATCCATCATCTATTAATCTAGCCGACGGTAATACATTATTTTGCTTGTTATAGAATTGACTCATCTATTTCTTCAGAGATACCTAGAAACGTTCGATTTTACTTCGACATTGGAGCACGCTAATAAATGGCGTCCCAATTTTGAAACCGAAATCATGATTGATAAATTCTATGATAAACAGGTTGCTCGAGCTTTATTGCTGAGTAAAGCTGTCTCTTACCTAGTTCGTTTCTCATGGACATTCGTAATGGCTTCGTTATGTTGTATTATCTAGCTGTCCCAATTTTTGCCCGGTACAATAACGATTATAGCAACAACGTCTTTACTACACCACAGATACAGAAAAGATTACAGAATACCTGACCTGGATAGAACAAATAAAACATGATAAAATATCAATAAATGTTTCAAACAACGGTAAGAAGGTAATGAAATAGAAACGTGTCTAGATAAACGCCTCTGCAGAGGAAGAAGGTCTAAACAATAATACATTCCGTGGCTAAAGGTACGTGTCCATCTGAGAGTAAAACTATCGCTTATTGAGGGTGTTAGCAGAAACTAATTTTAGTCCAGCACTTTCTCTTTTTGGAACATTTCTTTTTTCTTCTTAAGCACGTGGCAACAATTAAATCCATTCTGTTCACGAGTATTCTTATAACCATCGAAATTCATCTTCGAGCTACACGCGTGAAATTCAAATAGCCATATACCCGAGAGTACTTTGCGAGGAATGACTCTCACGTCAATCTCCGAGAGCAGAACATTACTGAAGAACTCTCAAATGGACACGCAAATTCAGACAGAAACTCTCGAATGGACACGTACCTTTATATTAAACAAACCCGTTTGCAAGTTCTCACAATGAATAAATTTCTCTCGCAGCTTTTGCAAGAGATAGCCACAGTTGTTGTCGCTGCCAGTGTCGATCCGATCGAGACTTACTCACAGCTGATAACACGCGCATCGCATTGGTATCAGCATCGAGGAATACACTCGAGAAATTACCGGCGATGGTTAACGAACGTAAGAATTACAGCAGCGAGACTTTTTTCAGAAATAATTAACCCACAACGCGCGCGCGTGGGTCTCATTAAAACCGACAGGCAAGACTTGGCAGGTAGGTGTCTGTGTAATGCGAAAAAGCCGTCGTTCGCTTCGTCTTGGCATCTTTTTTTCTATGAATAATACGGCGAATCCTCGTTTTCCTTCGGTTCTACCTTTAATTTTCACGTGCAGCGAAACTCGCATTGTTTGCTGACACGATCCCGGCAACAGAACGTCGCGGAGGTGCAATGTTAACCTAGATATTATGTTGCAGGTCCGTGGGACGCAGATTTCGTGCATTTGCATTGATCGAAGAAGGATCGACCGGTGCGGTGGCTAGAATGGAATGTAATTCTTGAATGATAAAAATGATCAATTTAAAATACTTACAATGGAAGTTACCGAACCGTAACATGCCGATTTTATTGAATACCTCCGAAACTGTTAGGCCTAGACGAAAATTTCAAAATCTAGTTTGTGTGTCTTTGAATGACCAATTTTTTAGTGTTAACTTATATAAAAAAAAATAACTTTTGTTTGCGAAATTTTGCTAGAAAACATTACAATTTTTTCATGAACATATTTCTTAAACAAATTATGTTTCTAAAAATCAGTTTAGGCTAAAAGATTCTAAGACGCGCGAACTGGATTTTGAAATTTTCATTTAGGCCTAATAGTTGCGGAGATATTTAATAAAACGGATTTTTCACCCCAACTTTCAGGGCTATTGTCACCCCCTTAACATATTCATGACATTCGTCGGCAGCTATAAAAAGATAGTTCTATATAACGTCCCTTGTTAGGTCCCAAACTAGAAAAATAATATTTCGAGACATAATCTTGAGTACTTCCTTTCTGGATAAAGAGAGATTTCACGAGAAAAGGAACCGAATTTATTTGCACACCTAACAGATCCTCTAGTTTCGCTCATTTTCGCACGGTATCCGGGGCGATGAAAACGTAACGAGCTTTCTTACTCTGCTCCGCCACGGAAAAAATAACAGAACCGTACGAAGAAAGGGTAACGACCAGCGCCGTCGGCGCAATTAATTTCCGATTATCCGAGCTCCGATGCGATCGAGAAGGTGAGAAAACAGAAAAGCGACAGAACGCAAGAAATCGAGAAGAAAGCGAGCGCGCGGCGCGCGACGTCGCGACGTGAAGGTAAGGACGACAGACGTCGCGGCGCCTCCGTGACCAAGGATTCGCGTAATTCGGCATTTATCACCACTATGTGACACGCGAAACCGATTACGTCGGGAGAGAAATTGCTCCGAGTCGTTAACCTCTTCCCACGAAACCAATTTCGGCATTTGCTCCCCTTAAATTAATAAACCTGCTACCGAAAAATCTATAGAAATAGGTCAAGTGCGATCACTATACCAGCTGGTTTCGAATCGAGAAGTATGCGTGGGTCGCAAGGCACTTGGGTGAACGAGAAACAACTTTGCTATTTTACTCGCCGTTTATACTTTCTACGCGGACCACCGAAATCGCCAACGATTCGACGCGCTTCCGGAAGCTGTAACGCAGGCATATCAAACGCATTTATCACCAAGGGCCTCATTAAGTATTATAAATTAATTCGAGGGCCGCAATAAAAACAAGAGACTGGAAATAAAGAAGAAACACATTTTTTTTATTAACACTTTACCTACCGGAAGCCTATTAATATTTCAATAATTTTGCTGTACCAAAAGAAAGCATAAAAATTTTCTTCCACATTGCAATCTTAACTGAAACTATTATATGACGTTGTGGAGGGTGACTTGTTAGTTCACAATGAAAATTGCTGTTACTATTGATGGTTTCATTAAAAAGTGTTTAGCCATAGATTTTTCAAAATTATGCAATAATCACCGGTCGGTAATGTGTTAACATTACAGTTACACATACAAAATAACATAGTACAAACACAACAATATTACAAAAATACATATGAAGTACAAAAGTTGTTTTTTTTCAAGTTTACGTTTACTGGAGGTATACTTTATTTGAATAAAGCTATTTTATTGTTTTGTTTCGAAGAAACTTTGCAACGGTTTTCAGTAACCAAATTTTCTAAATTCGGTTGAATTTGTTGAGTTGTAATTATTTTTGAAATTGATTACACACGCTGTTCTGTTAATCTTGACCTTTTCTCAGTTTTATTAACTTTTAACGTTGAAATTAGTGAACATAGCATAGCAGTGCACATAGCTGAAATACGCGTAATTGCACATAACATATTGGGAAACCGATCGACAGATAAATAATTGTAAAAATCTGGAATCCCATCATATATTTTTAGTTTCAATAAGGAATCACACTGCATTTCGATTAATTCCAGTTAAAATTGTTAGCAACTGTTGGTTTTGGGAAGAAAAAGGCATATATCTTTTGAACGATATTTATTGTATATGTAGATTCTCTCTCTTCGAAAGCTAGGCTTTGACTGACTTGGTTCTGTATGTTTTCAAACCTAAGATATCGCGAAGTTTAATGTAACATATACGGTTCCTGGAATGTATATACAATAGTTCTCGCAACACTATTCATTTCTTTATTATGCGTCATATACGCATATATCAACAGCAACAGTTTCAAAGTTTTTGGTCGGGCCGCAGAGTACTTGTCGACGGGCCGCGTGTTTGACATGCCTGCTGTAACGGATGCCATAAGCGGAATAAGAGCGGATTGATTAACGCGTTTGTTACATTATTTCGTTCCAAGTCATTATTAGACTGCGGATTTTTATGAAGAAATTGGATGAAATATTAGGTTGTCCCAAAAGTTCTTTCCGTTCTTGATTAATGTGGTAAGTTCAAATTCAGAGTAGTTTTTAAGAAAACTAATGGTATGATTAAGAAAGGAGAAGCTTAAGGAATAATAAAACATTAACGAACAGGAGATTGTGTCGTTTGTGTATGCTGATGTTATCTAACAATATGAAATGTGGACGCAGTGAAAGAAACTTTTAGGACAACCTGATAAAATAGTAAAAGATTAAAAAGTCGAAGAACGTTGTTAGGTTGTTCCGAATGTGAATGAGAATTTCGAATTTTTCTGCGGCAATATTTTGATTCGTATTTCATAAGAAGATACGTTGCATTTGGTTAAATTGTTGTAACGTGTTAAATTCTCAGTGAGCGTTCCTTTCGGTTTTCGTTCGCAGAAAATCGTGTGACGCCGAATATCATCTACCGTTTCTGACTACTGTCAACCGTGCCCATTTATTGCGAACACAGAAGATACCACGGTATTATCTCCTGTTGATCGATCTCGCTGAAATCCGTGTAATCGAAACACGTATTTATCGAGGGTAACGCCAGTAGATACTGCCGATAATGAACAGACGCGCGAGTTAAAACGGTGTCGGCGCGGCGCGGCGGGTCAAGCTAATTCCCTCGGACTGTACTCGAGAGCGAAAAATGTTATCCTTGAGGGTACATCAATTCACTTTTTCGATTGCTTCTTGCCTGACGCTCGCTTTCTTGTCTCTGCTACCGAATGCCGTGCGCTCTGATAGGATTAACAGTCTACATATCTCGAAATCGATGGGAGTGTGAGATGGACCAACGTCACAGTGCGGTGTTACGAAGTTACAGGGAAATCAGATTGAGGGGGCGTTTTATCGTTTAGATTGGTAACGTTGGCTACGGTCAGTTCTCGTTTCTGGTACCATGCTGTACAACAGGGTGTATAAAAAATAATGGTCATCCGTCCTAGGGGTGAATCTACACCTCTGGATCGGTGGACATTTGTAAGAGATACTTGCCGCAAAATTGTCTACAACAAAGAAAATTGTTGTTAAAGTTTTTTTTTACATCAACGCCTTCTACTGATCGAGAAGAGATAAAGTTTGAAAGGAGCCATATGTCGCAAACAAATAGTTATTGATATATTAGCTGTTGAAGTTTTTGCAAAATTTGATTGTGTGGAATTATACGTATAGACAAAAGCCTACTACTACAGTTCACACGTCCGTGTCAATGAGACAGAACATGATCGTGTGCGTGCCTCGAGAAAAACGAAATTTAAAGGGACATTCGTCGCTAGGCCCGTACCAAGTCATCGTCTCCCTGCCCATTCAAATCGTCAATGTGAAATTGAGAATTTGAAGTTAATAATTCTAATCCTACATTATTAAAAATTTTATTACAAATTTTTCAGGGTCTCCTATTCCTTCGGCGGATCCACAGCACACTACCATTTACGCCGATTTGTCTTAGTAGTTGTGCCTGTCTTCCTGGCTCAATGTGGGCATAATTTCCGATACAGTTTCTCACATATGTCCATTTTATTTCTAACCACTTCAAATGCGTTTGAAATCCTGTCTTTTATATCATCTATTTAAGAATGTAACAGCTATTATATCAATAACTATTTGTTTGCGACATATGGCCCCTTTCAAACATTTTCTCTTTTCGATGAGTAGAAGGCGTTGATGTAAAAAAAAACTTTAACAACAATTTTGTTTGTTACAAACAATTTTGCGGCAAATTTCTCTTACAAATGTCCACCGATCCAGAGGTGTAGATTCACCTCTAGGACGATTGACCATTACTTTTTATACGTACCATTACGTTATTTAAAAATAATATTATCGAATGAAATGCGAAGCAGAGATTGTTTTCGTTGACCAAGCCAAGTCTATTAAAATCCACTTTCATCCCCCTTTATGTTCTTCCCTTCTATATAATTTCTTGAAAAATTGAATGGCGCAGGAAACGGTGTTACGAAAACAGTCTATAGTTTCCGGAAGATGCGACTCGATGAAACGGAGCTTTTTACGCAGCCAATTTGCTCGAGGATCCGCAGGTCAGAGCTAAATGTGAACCTTTGAATTTTCCTCGATCGCAGTTTCTTAGCGAGCTTCGTTGGATCTCTCAGTTTTCGATGTCCAGACAGTTGTTTATTCGAGGGGAAAGGGGTGGTGGATGACGCAAAATCCTACCAAGATAAAAAGCAAGAGGAGGGTGTTCTGTTTTCCAGCGTGTGTAGGATAGGAGCGGAATTTCTCCTGGCGCCTACTGGTACACAACCGGACACGTAAATTTCGCGATTACGAGGTGTCGGGTGCGAATCGATTGGAAAAAATCGCACGGCTATTATCCGCGTAATGATTCACGGTAAGCGGGATAATAAAAAAACGAGACGGAACGTGACGCCGTCGATTTCGAGGGAAATTATACGCTGCCATTAACCGAGCGATTCTTCTCCCGAAGATCTATGAATGTCAGACAAGAATATGGGCGCCAACAACCTACGCTCTCTCTAGCCTCTCCCTTTTAATCCCCGACTCCTTCTCCCTTCCTATCTTTCTCCTCGATCGGGAGGAGTACGAACAAAAAAAAAGACACGAGAATATTGTATTGCATTTCGTCCATCTCCACCGAGCGCGGCCATTTCTCGAAAAATCTCGAGCGAAATACGAGACCGTATACTCGGTGGAAGCAGAACTGGCTGCCAGCAAAAAGAATAGAATAGAACACCGTTGAAACGGTACGACTGACGTATTAAAAAGTTCATTCGGTTTGCTACCGTGGCCGCTCGTCGACCAACACCCCGAGCAGTTTCAGCGACTCGCTGCGCACCCGAGAAAAGCATTAAAATGCCTGTTACCTTCGTTACTTTATGATAGATCCATTTACCTTCGAAAGAAAAGTCAAAATCACGCAGGGAAATTGATACCCGAGAGGATTCCAGGCTTTATCCGGAATCGATTTTTCGGGGCACTTAGGTTTTAAAAGAAACAAGAAAGCCAATACGTCAACTCGGATAACATTGACCCGATTTTACGGGGAACCGTCGAGTGAAATTTACAATGCGTTCCCGTGGGAATTTTTGAACGTTTCAGAACTCGAATTCAAGCTGAAATGTCGTATTTTACGATGAGTATAGTTAAGTCCGAAGGAAAAGTCGATATTCTATTGAAAAATCGTGAAATCCTCATCGATGTCTATGAAAAAGATGATTGCATTTTGAGGTGTTCAGAGAAATCGATTTCGGAATGTGGTTGCATGGGAATTTTTGAAGTTTTGAGAGCTCAAATTAAAGCTAGAGGATTGCTGGAACCATACGAGAAACATTTTGAAAAGTTCATTCGTTTTGCTGGCGTGGTCGGTCGTCAACGAGCACCCCGAGCAGTTTCAGCGACTCGATGCGTACCCGAGAAGCGCATTAATGCCAGTTTACCTACGGCTGGAGCTGAACAAACTTGTGTTACATGCACAGCACGGTTGACAATCGCAGTGTCCCCTCTTTTAACAACTCGTGGGTTTCACTACATCGCTCCAATGGGACCACGTAAATTAGGCGATGCGTTTTCAACACTTCAGCTGTTGCTTCACCTGAAATATTTTATAAACATGATGTGCACTCCCGTCCATTAGTCACAGAACCTATATTATGAAATAAAAATGGTACTTACTAATTTTTTTGAATGTAGAGAATATGTGAATCACAAATCGGACCAAAATATCCTATATTTTATATTTCCTAATTTGTTAAATTTAAGTGGGGCAATTTTTTCCAATTTGGCTGGTAGAGCTGTCCTCCCACAATCATCTCACAATTTTTCGATCTCTTTGCATGCATCTGTCACTTGATACGTGCTGGTCGCGTTGCCGCATTTTAGGCGGATTTTTGATTGTTAATAACTAAATAACGAAGCCGAAATCGCAATTTTTTTATTCTTCATGTTCGTCTTGTATTATCGTCGACAACCACCCCTTAAATTTGCTCCCACCTGTAGTCGAACATCCTGTATAGATAGAAGATAGGTAGCTACATTGTAATCAAAAGAAAACAATTAAATCAAGCTGGGAGCTTGTATTCTTCAATTACCATTTTGTTGGAGATCAGTAATGAAACTAAAATTGACCATTCACTATGCACGGCACCGAGTAGTCTTACCAAACTCGAAACACGCGCAATAGTAATACAGGAATTCATTTTTGAATCTGGTCAAACAGTTCTGGCGAAGCACTGAGCATTCGCAAACACACTGTTTTCCGAACTCTTCTTTCGCTACAGCAATTTGTCTCAAGGGCAACTCGAAGTTTTCAATGTGTAGTCTCGAAGAACTTCGTCATGTATCATTTTTATATCGACTGCAAGCATCAGAGAAGCGTTATAACTGTCCGATACTTTACCAAAAGTTGTTGTGTTCGTAGGAGAAATGATTACATTAGTTTCCCGCCGAGGGACAAACATATACTGCCGAGGGTAGATTTTTTCAGCTAATCCGGATCCCGTTGGACCACTAATCACGTTAATCTGCTGGTCGTGATTGGACAGAAAAGTTGGATAATGCAATGAACGGAAAAGCGTAGGACTCTGAATGGAAGAGACGATCACGGCGAGGCGGATGACGCCAGGATGTTACGAAGTCGGATTTTCAGCATGTCTTCGGGAAAACCACGGAGAAACCATTACCGTACTGTTTGTGGGAAATATATTTCCATAAATTTCTCACTGATTCGACGGTGCGATGTGTAAGGGTGTTTCTCGATCGAGTTACGATTGCGCAAACAATCTTTTTATCAGAATATCCCTGTAAATGGAGGGCAGGTGGAAGCCAACGAAGGACTATCAGAACGTAGGTAGCTGATCGAAAAATTGAATCGATAAATTGAAGAAGCTTCAAAAGTTTCAGTCCTAGTTTTGATCTGATCTCAGAGTACGACGAAGATTGCGGATGTTGTGCAACTGGTAATGACAATGAACCCACGTTTACTGATAAAATTACACGCTAAACGGCGGAGATCTTCGGCGAGAAGACCGTGCAATACCGCGTTGTTACCAGTTGTTACGCACGGCGATCGTTAAAAGCGTAGGAGATGTGAAGAACGAGTCCTTTGGCTGAGATTCAAATAAAATTTGTTGTTTTCTAGTAAGAAACTATATCATTAAAAGCTCCGTAGTGTTCGCGACGATGACGCAAGATTAGCAGCAAACTTCAACAGTAATCTGTAATGGGGACATTATTTATAACTGCGCATTATTGACATCCTGTCAATGGGGTGCTCGACAACATCTTCAGAAAAAATAATCGTTGAACAAGCAGAGATAATAATTTATCAGTGCGTTGTGTTCAATAAATTACTGTGTGCGAATATTCAGGCTTTAAAAGTTACTCTGTACCTCGAGTTCTGTTACCTATTTTTACTAAAAAATTAGATGGCACGGTAGTCAAGGAGATGCTTGTCGACATTCTGGGCAAAAGGAATTGTTTTTTTTGTTTATTTTTTATTTAAATTATTTGCATAACTGGTGGTAACTGTATCAATAATAAAGGAACCTGTGCTATTAAAGACTGCTAGCACTTGTACCACCTCGTGCGCTGTCTGGTAGCGACATCTAACGTCGATTGAGCGAACTCGCTATTAAAACGATCGCGATCACCGACGAAGTATCTCGTCAGTGTCGCGATCTATCCGTAATCCGTATATCCAGAAACTACGAAAAGGGACACGAACAAAGGAGCGAGAGAAGTAGAACCAAGAATTTAATGGACACGGAAGGACGCTAGATACCTTGGACAGAGAAGCTACATCGACACCGAGCGAGAGAGTAAAATAAAAGAACGGTTGAAGCTGAAGCAGGAACAACTGTATCAAGGGCTCGCTCGCCACAGTTACAGCAAAATATTTGATGCGGTATCGTATTAGTCGCAGTTAACATTTTACGGTGAATATTTGAAATGTTTCTAACGTCCACGAACCCCACGGATCCCGCGTTAACATTTCACTCGTTTCACGAAAATAGCGTCGATGTTTCGGGCACATGTCACAAATATGTCGTACGCCATTGATGTTGTGATGCATGGATGAAGTGGTTATCTATTTTTGCAAATACAGAGCTTGGAACGAACGACTCGATCGTCTCTGAGAAAATCATGTATAATTCGCTACTCGTTGGTGTTCGAAACTCAAACGAGTGTTGTCACAACAACTGTAATCGAGGATAACGATCGTGTACACAAAGCTACAAAATCACTTCGTCTTTGCAAAGAACACAGTTCTTTAAATGTATATATAATCCAGATAACAGATATCAGAATTTCAAGTTCTGATCTATTATAAAAATACAGTACAGCACAGATAAAGAGCTTTTATACGTTCGTCAATAGATACCGAATCCAAACGGAAGTTTATTTTGTTTTCTAGACGAAGGCAAAAGAAATTTTTGCGACATTTTATTTTATTCGTGTTTATTCATTGGAAATATTGTTGTAGATGCCTAACATCAAATTACAAAGCTCAGATGGAGAGGTCTTCGAAGTTGATGTTGATATTGCAAAATGCTCAGTCACCATAAAGACCATGTTGGAGGACCTTGGCATGGATGACGAAGAGGAAGAAGTTGTTCCTCTGCCAAACGTCAACTCTGCCATTCTTAAGAAAGTGTTGCAGTGGGCAAGCTACCACAAGGACGACCCACCACCTCACGAGGATGAGGAAACCAAAGAAAAACGCACAGACGATATCAGCTCCTGGGACGCAGACTTTTTAAAGGTGAATGTCTTAGAAGCGCTGTACACCTTTTTTTTTTTGTTGAAGGGTGGTGGGGAAATGCTCTTATGCGCACCCTCTCGTCCGATGGTGGTCGGAGAGGGTAGTGTGGGGCTCGGCTTCCTCCTAAGGTGTAATTTGGAGGAAGGTCTTAAAACATTCGCCTATACCCACTAAAACCCCACTGCCCAGGACCAAAAAGGACCCTTCCTCATACTGTGTTAACGATGATTGTATACCTCCGCTGTCCCGCTTTCCGCATTCAGCGGAGGTATTTTCATCGTTCCTAGGTCCACACCTGTTCTTGGCTATTTGTACACCTGTACCTTGCTATACGGCCTAGATACGTTCCGGAAAAGTTGGCCGTAAAGCGAAAAGCCGTATAACGAATCAATTAGTTACATACAAAACCATACAAATTCAATTGGATCCGTTCTAATTTTTTATTCTCTTGTCTTCAATTCACATATCTAATAATTTTTCCATAATGCTACTTCTTTGGCGAGTTAATTTTGAGACACTTAAGGTGCAGCAGATAGAGAATGTGTTTTAATTAATTCTTTTCTTTCGCAAATAGTTTGAACGGTAGACTTTGCTAGTTCCGTAGCATTACAAATTTGAACAATTTTCTCACCAGCTACAATCCGATGTAAAACTTCTAGTTTAGTTGCTAGCGTGACAGATTTTTGGCTTCTCATTTTATTTTTATAAGTGTTAATCTTCAAATTCAATGAACGTTTCTGAAAGGGAGAATCTGGAACTCTCGTGGAGCGAGTAAACAAACGTTTTGTTACAACGAAACATTGTGGGCTGTAAATCAAAACAGTGCCATGATTAAAGATGGCCGTTATAAAAAAGAGGTACCATATAACGAGGTATAGATGTGTTTGTTAGGTCGTCCCATAAATAATATCATTATTTTCTACTCGTTTCTACGATTGCAAGAGTGCACTTTCTCATTTCTCAATAATGTAAAGATAGGGTTTTCAGTAGTCAAAAGGGTTGGATAAAAGATCAATCTAGGTTGCAGTCGCCCCAAATTTCCTATTTTTATGTTTACGAGGTGTAATTTACCTATTATATTTTGCTATTTTCATAAAACTGAAACAGCTACATGCCTCGTAAACGTAACAATAGGACGACTGCAGCCTAGATTGATCTTAAAAAACCCAATCTTTGCATTATCGAGAAATAAGAGTATACCCCCATTTTAGTTTACCCTCAGTCTGTATCCATTTTCAGCGATACAGTATATATTTAATCATCTATGCATCGATCATCGATTACCACCGTCTTAAAAACAAATCTGTTCGCAGGTCGACCAGGGAACTCTGTTTGAATTAATTCTGGCTGCTAATTACCTTGACATTAAAGGGCTTCTAGATGTAACATGCAAAACGGTCGCCAACATGATAAAGGGGAAAACACCGGATGAAATCCGAAAAACGTTCAACATTAAGAACGATTTTAGTGCAACAGAGGAGGAGCAAGTGCGCAAAGAGAATGAATGGTGCGAAGAAAAGTAGATCAACATTCGAGAGCGTTAAACATCTTGTTTGACTACAGAATTCCGTCTTAATACTCGACAAAATTTCTGAGCTCATGCACCGATTGTATTATTCGAAGAGAAGTTTTTCTTAATGGTTCAACTTTTGATTAATACACCAAATAGTCGTTAATTAATGCCGAAAAAATTGTGGTCGATGTGTATATGGTTTATTTATCCCGAATCTTTGTATAACGTATAATAATACTACTTACTATGCATAGTAAACGTTACATGGATATAAATTAATCTTACTGTACCATTGTTACATTTACTTAGTATCACAAATCTGCAGAATGTTTAGTATTATAGAGTCGTAAAAAAATATGTTTCGTCTACTTAGATTATAAGGCCGATTTCTTTTAATTTTTGTGATTTCGTTTCCAATTTCTCGTTTTGTCGAGCACGTTCGTGCAAATGTACACTGAACAGTCATATTAAACTATATCGAAAATTTCAGTTTCATTTATGAACATTTCTCTATGCTAATAAATTCGCGAGTTAACATTTCGTTGTACCAAGTACTACATTGTTGCTTTGCTGAAACGAAAAGCGTGATAACATTTCTAAAATAAATAATTGTTCATGTGATCGAAACTGAGAGTTTATTCCTGCGCATATTCGATTCACGGTCAATCTCGAACATAAATAATGGACTCTTTTTCATAAAGAAATTGACATTTTCCAATTCATTAAGTGGGAAAATATAATTCCGCATAACGGATAAATTTTAAGTCCAGGTTTATTCAATAAATGATAATGAACGTGAAATGAAAATGCTCGAACATAACCTTCGTTACTGCCGTAGAGTGTAGAAAATGTTGCGTAGATGATAAGCATTGAAACAGTTTTCGATTCCAATAAAAATGTATGAAAAAGAATAGCTTGTTTTCGAAAGAACCTTGAATCTCGTACTATTCGGCAATGGCTAATTACGAAGCAAACGGTGAATGAATAAATCGATTGAAACTTTAGAATTACAATATAAATAGTGACAACGTTGACCTTTGACTTTGATGAGTAATCATTGCAGATGCTGTCCAGGAAAATGATTCTCCTGATTGCTACGCGTCATCGAGTATAAGAAAATTGCACGATATTTGCAACTGGAGTGAAATTGAAAATGTAGCGATAGAATATCATGATTTAGACAATACAGTTTACATAAATTATAGAGAACTTCTTGCCGTGAAAACTATGCTCTCTGATTTCTTACAATGCATAAAAGGCTTCGAATTTTTCGGTATACATTCCGATGTTCCTGAATATTGCGTGGTTTCCCTAATTCTTGGGTAAGGGATTCGACTAAGTAAATATATTCGACGAGAAAAACATTCTTCGATTAAATTTCTTGTAGGATTTTAACTAGCGGACACAGTTTTGTAAACATACCGTCCAACGCGACAGAGTTCGGAAAGTTGAAGGAAACATTGCGCATACGCTACTTATTTTGCAAAGATATAACTGGAGGAGATACCGTAAAGCAATTTGCGATTCATAATGAACGTATTTACTTGATAAAATTCGAGGATATTCAAAAAGAAGACAAACCGTACAACAGAGGAGGCCATTATGCATATGCTATTACTACGTCTGGTTCAACTGGTGAACCAAAAGTTGTTAAAGTGACTCATGCTTCCATAATTCCTAATGTTCTAGACCTGAGCGCAAGGTTCAACATCCGGAAACACGATAAAATTGCACAATTTACAAGTTTCACGTTCGACCCGAGCATTATTGAAATTTTTCTGGCTCTCTCGTCTGCTGGGACATTGTTTATTTCCTCGAGGGCCCTGAAAAATAACACTAATAGGTGAATATACAAATATATAAAAGGAATTTCCGATTTCAAAAATTAGTGGAGAAATTGCATGAAAATTTTCTCGTATCATTTTGTGTTCGATCAACCGATCCGATCGGTGCTCGCCATTTCTGTTTACCGTACCCGCAGAATTTCGATCTACTTCAATCTACTTTTTATAATTTTTATTTCCATAAAAAATTCTTTATTTTTAGACTCTTGGAAGAAGCTCATTCGAATAACATTTCTGTACTGCAAACGACCCCATCGGTCTTTTTGCACAACTGGACGACTGAAAGATTAAAATCCACTATTCTGAGTGATGACACTTCCCTTAGAGTTCTTCTTTTAGGTGGAGAACCGTTCCCTAAATTAGGTTCACTTCTTGAAGCGAAACATCCTCGTAATCATACGAGAATATATAATATTTATGGCATCACCGAGGTGTCTTGTTGGGCTAGTATTAACGAAGTTGCGACTGAAAATGAAGAAACTGAGACACAGTGCTTGGGCCAAGCACTGTCACAAACTCTGCTGCAAGTTAGAAATGAAAAAGGCGAAGTAGTAACAAATGGCACGGGCTCACTTTACATAGGTAGTTTTTATGTATATTATTTTTTGGCAATAATAAACATGTTCGTATACTATTACTAACGTTTATATGTTTGCGTGTAGGCAGTGACAGCAGAATTTGCGTGATAGACAACGAGAATATTCAAGATTTGGAACTACCAGTATTTCGTGAGAGCGGTGACACTGTCTCTGTAAGCATACTATTAAACATAATTAAATTATTATCAACTAAAATTATTTCTATTCTAGATCGATGGAGAGGGTAGAATATTTTACGAACGAAGAAACAACAGCATAATTAAACGATTCGGAAATAAGATCAATCTAGCAGACCTCGAAAAATTTGCATTGCAAGTGGATTTCGTTAAAAATTGCTATGCGTTATGGGATGAGAACTATCATAAGTTGTATCTATGCGTGTCTACTAAAGAAAAAATGACAAATTATAGCGACACGAATGTCGTCATGATGGAACGTTTAAAAAAATTGCAATCCTTGTACAGACCAGACAGAATTTTCTTTATGGATCATTTCGAGTTCACCGCAAGTGGAAAAATCTCTATACATTTTTTAAAGAAGTACATAGAAGAACATGTGGATAATACAGCTGCTAATGTAGATATAGAAAATGCCGAACAAATTTTTAGATCCATTTGGGAGAGCAGGTTAAAGTGTGGGAACAGTGGATTTGTAAAATTGGGTGGTGACTCTATAATGGCGTTGCAAATATCGAATACCATGTCCAAAGAAGTGAACAGGGAGTTTCCCGAATTAATTGGCATGCTTCTAAACGATTCTACCATTGACGAATGTCTCAACTATATAAAAGGAATTCTACTGAGCAATCCCAATAATTCGACAGACAATTTGTTTCACTATTTTTCTGACGACAATCATACAATACCTTTAGTTCATACTGCAATTGAAAATCATGAATCCATGATCACGGAGAGCCAAATTTGTACATATCAATGGCATAGATGCAGAGGGAAATTAAATACCAGCATTGCAATTAAAAATGAAACGTCAAAAACACGATGCAATGCAGTGTCGAAAATTGAGATATTAAAGACGTGTGATTTACGAAAGTGCATAGACGCGTCGCCAACTGTCTTCCATTACTCGAAGCAAGTATAAATTAAAGCAGTGATGCTAGATACATGGAGATTCAATTTGTTAATTATCCGATATTTCATTTAGTGGAAAGACCTATGCAACGGTTGGCTCACATTCCGGATTGATAAGTACAATTCTGTTGGAAGAAGAAAGCTGCTTTCCTGCATGTATGGTGCAACTGCCTAACAGAATTGAAGCATCAGTTTTAATTCTGGATCATTTTAAGGGTATAGTGGGTAAGTTATGGTAATTAACACCACGTTTACGGGATGCATTCTAATATTTTTAATTTAGTGCTCCGTAACTTAGTGTTAATCAATTTATCAATTGACTATTAATTCCTCCATCCGCAGGATGTCACGATGGGAACGTGTATTGTTTAGACTTGAAAACGGGAGAAGTTTTTTGGAAACACCAGACGGGAGATGTCGTGAAGTGTCCAGCAATATTTTGTGAGGAACGGAAAAATTTATTTGTTGGTTCTTACGACTGTTTTATATACTGCCTTTCTGCAAAGGTATAGAAATCAATTTTCTTTGAATTGTATCTTGGAAAGTAGACTAAGAGGATATTGATTTAGGATGGATCTGAAATTTGGAAAGAAAAGATTGGAAATGGGAGCGTCAGTGCTTCCGGTTGCTTACACTTACCATCGAATAGCGTGTTGTTCGGGGCTTTAGACGGTTCTTGCGTGGCACTGGGACAGTCGTCGGGAGAAGTGGTTTGGAAACACAAATTAACAGATCCGATCTTTGTCTCGCCAGTAACGTTAAAAACCGGGCTTGCCTTATTTTGTTCTGTAACAGGAACGTTGATATGTTTCGATATCAAGGGCAATGCTAAGGTAACGCTGTATTAAAAGGTCATTAACAAGACAAGACCGCCAGCTTAGAAATTCAAAAAAATTTTCATAATTTTTAGAATTTACGAACTGGAGATCTTGCTTTGTAAAACAAAGATACTCCAATTTAATCTTCTTTCGCAACTGTTAGATGTGGCAGCACAAAATAAACGGCAACGTGTTCTCGTACATAGTGATGCACGATGATGTGTTCACGGGACACGAGAATATTATTCTGGCTAGTCAGAACAATAATGTGTACTGTCTGGAGTCTCCAAATGCAAAGTTCGAGACCAAGCCCACTGTAAAATATGCATTGCATCTGGAGTCATCGGTTTTTGCTACTCCCTGGTGCGAGGGCAACATTTTGTTCGTGGCGTGCACAGACGGTACTCTGTACATTTATAATTTTGTAACAAAAAGACTGACAAAAACTGAGAGGCTTCCCGGCGAGGTGTTTTCGTCGCCCGTCGTTGTCGATGACACAGTGGTTGTTGGGTGCCGGGATAATAATATTTATGTATTGAAACTTGCGGACGACTGAGCGTGTCCTCTTCGATAGGAATACAAACCATTGAAATTAATACAATACCGTTTATTTTTTTTCTGACGACCGTCACATTACAGTTACGTGAGTAACGCTTTAGGTAAGGTAAAGGCGGGACACGTGGCCGTACCTCCAATGGATTCGCACGTGACACGAATCCGCGGTGCGCTTATAGTTTTTCCAAGCAAGAATGCAAGCGAATTAAAAGTTCTGAGGAACAGCCAATCACTCGGTAACAAAACATCCACGCATACATTTAATGCACACGCACATAGCGGTCCTAGAAACAATATGCATGTCCGTATGTATAGTTGTCCTCTATCGATCCGCCTCCTCTCACGAGGAGCATCATCCAAACGTTAATCACCGATTTTAACACTAAAAATTGACTATTATACCTTATAAAAATAACGAGAACGTGTCTATCCAAATTTTTACAATACATACCTAAAGAAATAAAATTGTCCAATAATCTCAATAACTGTAATAAATAAAACTTTGTACATTTATTTCGCGGCCAACAATATTTCGAAAATTTCAAAAAATATCTTAAGCAGTCTCACTACTTATATTTTATATCATTAGCCCTTTTCATACGCTGCAACTTATAATAAATATTAATTAAACAATTATTTACTACTGCGGCGCAGTCCGTGATTTTTCACAAACTTCTCATTCACCACATTATTCTTTATAAAAATCCAGGTGTCGAGTCTGAGAGATAATTTCATCTTTCAAATCTGGATATATTTTTGAACATGCAAAGCGATTTCAGCGATTGGCGTTTGAGTGATGTTCCTAGTCTGTCGATAATGATCATAAATACTGGACAAGGGAATAGTCTGGCCCTCAAGCTCACATAAAATAACAACGTTTCAACGACTCCACCTTCTCTATACTCCCATTCTTCTAATATCTGAGAACGAGAAAGAATATACATATATATCTATTTAATTTATATATTTATATGCTTGGCCGCTCTTTCGATTATTTCTTCCCTCCTAATATTTCAATATAGATTCTCTCCTGTAATTATCCCCAGTTACAGGCAACTGTTCTTCGCGAGAGATTCGGTATATGCTTGTGTTTGTTCTTTCGGTTTGCATTCCTGTGAAATGCGTGTGTCTCGAGTCTGAAACGATACCGCAACTAAATGTGCAGGAGTATGATATAGTTATTCTACGACTAAACGCGCTACCTCGACGTTTGCGTGCAGATTTTACCGGTTTTGTTAATTAATAATTCGTCTCTTGTACCATAAACGTTCTACAACAATTTCGATGAACAGTTTTATCTATGCTCTTTCGATCGACAATCGGAACACGATATTATCGTGTGTATATCGGTGAAGTGGTGGCGATCGTCGGTGTTACGTTTACTCTACGAAACGCACTGGTGGTTGGTAAATGCATGGAGAACACACGAGTCGTCCTGTAACATTTATTTCGTTCCCCGGTCAGAATGTATCGAAAAATACTCAAATCACAAACGGTACAAGTTCCATTATCAACCCTTTTTGTTCGGAATATGTCGTATCTCTGTGTACTCCAGATAGAAGAAAAAAGAAAAGGAGAAAAAGAAAACGGTGTAATGTAAGGATAGCATGTAGAATGGTATTTAGACAAACTTGAAAAGGTAAATGTTCGAAATATTCCGTTCTGCCCTTAGTAGTAGTTTCTCCGCGAAAGAGAATCTAGAATTATTAGGCGTGAGTCCTATCGGGGCAGATCGTATCTGCCTCGAGAGACTCGATTAAAGATCGACGCGGTCAGTCGATTACGCATTAAATTACGTTGCTCACTCTTGTTTCGTTTCATTTTTTTTCTTTCTTTCATTAAATTCAGGATGAACTAGTTTTCGAGTAATGACCAGCAGCGGTTAGCTGTCGCACGGTTACTGGTCCTCGTCGCCTAGGTCCTGTTTCACTTTCTTGAAGTCGAACTCCTCGCCGGTGGCCCGTTTGAATATGTCGAGGACGTCTAAACAGGTCGTCTCGAAGTGCGTTGTCGCGTCGTAGGTCGTCGATATGAAGATCTGACTGTTCAAACCGTCGTCGGTCGGTTCCATGTAGTCGGATACTGATATGAATTTTTGCCTGATTGGGCCGAGCAAGTCCAAGCCCGGCTTGATCTCGGCTTCCGGATTCTTCGTCTCGACCGTGGTCGACACCATGGCTATGAACCACCCTTTCGCAGCTACTTGATGAGTATGCGACACTAGGGACACGTAGATGTCCGAATTACGATTGACCTGCGGGACAAACAAATGTTCTGTAATGTCCCGTTGCATTCCGCTAACCAACATCGAGTCAGACTCGTAATGAAGTACTCTCCGTGCCTCACAAGTCTCCTAGCAGGAATTCGAAAGGAATGCGGCAGTAAGCCGTCCGATTTGATCATTCTTTTGAGGCACAGACAGTACTTTATAAACGTCAAAGAAGTTCTAACCATCGTCATTGTAAAATAAATCGTAGCGCAAGGGGTTAAAAAGAAGAATAAAAAGGGAGTGGCTATTGTTTTTGTTAAAGAGAAAATTAGCCAACATGGAAATAGCAAATTCGCGTACTTGTTTCTGAGGAATAATGATTTGCGTTGACAGAGCGTCTCCTGTGCTCGGTATGGGGTGGTCCAAGAGGCAAATGCATCTTATGACCTGACCCACTTTCTTCACGCGATCAGGTACGTACGTAGGATCACAAAAGACCTGTTTGCAATGAGCTACCTCGTCTCCGGAACGTACACCGACGACCTACAAAAGAAGAATCGATAATCAACGGTCAATTTCGCTGTACACGTTGTGGTTGGTTTGCAAACATCTTGTCCCGTGGATGCTCACCTTTCCGTCTTTGACAACGATTTCGTCGATCGGTTTGTCCAGCATGTACGTTCCACCGTAAATGGCGCTAAGTCGGGCGAAGCCTTGAGGAAGCTCGCCCAGACCGTACATGGGGTACAGATACGGTGATTTTCCATAACGCGCTAAACTATCGCTGTACAATTTAATTCTTCTTATAGTAGTAATTGCACGTTGGCCTATATATTCGTCGTCCCTGAAACCGCCAGACGTCCCATTAGCAAAATGAAACGAAGACATTAGAGAACATCATCTCGAAATGGAAGACGATCTCGACGACCGATTGTGTACCTATAAAGTGCTAGCGCGTGACCAGTGAAGTCCTGAGTATTTTTGTCGAGGTTGAACTTATTGTACAGCGCGCTCATGTTATTGCTGAACGGGTCAAAGCCATCCCAACTGTCAGGCTTGTCCTCCTGCATGTTCTGCACCCACATCAGGAAGCTGCGGAACCGCCTCTTCTCGAAGAGGCCCATCAGGTCGCTGGACAACGCTTCCTGCTGGTCGATCGGCACCTTCGAGATCTTCCCAGACTTGTAAACGTACGACCCCTCCACGCATTTGAATTCCAGATAGCGTGTCACGCCTGTATGTATCAGTAGCTTCACGAGCAACCCGTTCGCCATCAGGAACTTGGGAATTAAATCGACGTTCCAGTCGCGGCCACGACCGTAGCTCTCATCCGGCGGCGGAGCCTTGAATTTCCTAGATAACACAATAAAACGAAAATTAACGATAACAGTTTCCGGCTGCCGCACCCGTCTATGCAATTTATGCACCACCATTTATAATATGCCAATCTGTCGCTACTCTAACACCTGACCTTTCGAGAAACGTTTAATCTCCGCGCAATTATGGAATATTTCATCTCTGCGATGATTATACACAACTACGGTGGGTGCACAGAGTATTCGTACACCTTTTAAAAACGAATAACTTCTTCAAGATTGGACCCGACAGCTTGAATACGATTTTTAAATTTTTTATCTGTACCTGTGTAATGAAAATTTAAAAGGTGCCTTTGGTAGGTCTGAGTAAGTGATATACATGTACAAAGTTTTATCGCAATCGATCAAGGTTGTTATGAAAGATAATTGATTGAAAATAGCAGAAATTGTAAGAATCTAAATTCAAAGATTTTTACATCTCACGATGCCCACAGCTTTTTTATGCGTGTACCGATTTCAATAAAGCTTTGTACATGTATATAACTTACTTAGATTTGCAAAATACATGTTTGAAATTTTCATTACAGGCACAGATAAAAAATTTAAAAATCTTTGTACACCCACTGTACGTCTATTTTCATAGAAAAGTCAAGTTTGAGAAAGTCTTCTGTATTTAGCATAAAAAGATTGCATAAACTCTTCGAAATACCATAATTGCAGCGTAATACAGAAGCTTAAAAAATCGCTTTTCTTAATCAAATTGTACGGGCCAGTTGAGAACCGCTGCTCCATCGAACGATTCCCCTATCGCAACAACACCGAAGGCACAACGAAGTAATCCTATCGCAAAAAGTTTTATCAGAAAGTGGACTGGTCTGGATACAGATTTGGTAACAAATCGAAATGTGAGCGTACGTCGGGTTTCAGGCTGTTACATATTTACATCGCGCGAGACGGAGAGGGAGGGGAGATTCTCATCGATTTCTATCGACCGAACCGTTTAATCGGATAAAAATATTCCGTTAAAAATTTACAGAAACACGGACGCGCATCTTGCACGTTAGCGTGAAGACAGAATTACATTTCTCCGTGTAATTGTACAAATCTGATTATTCATCGTTCCAGTAGGTATCCGAGTTTTCCCTTTACTTTCACGTTGTTTTCGAACGGTCGTTGCATCGAATTATACGGCGAGTGCAACGTAGCCGAGGCAATGGTTGCGACGGGCGGATTAGTTTAGATGTGTGTTACAATTTATTGAGTACAACCGGACCCTCGACGATAGTCTCTCTCTTTTTCCGATGAGCCAGAAGTGTAATCACGCGGATGCGTTATCGCATTAATTTTTCAACACGCTAGATTCCACAGCGAACGGAATATTTCTTTGTCCTTCTTTCTCTCCTCTTTATCAAATTTCGGCTGGGGTTAATCATCTGCTAATTTATCTGTGGAATCTGTAAAAGAAGACAGCCCTTCGAATTATTTTCAAGAAATGAACATTACATTCTCAGAAATGTTCGAATGACAAAAGTGTATAAAACGCCTAATCCCGAATCTACACAGATACGCGAACATATGTTCGATTCTATGGATCGAGGATGGCGTACAAGTAACGGTGCGCCGGCCAGTCTGTTACTTAATATTTTCTCTCCGTAGCTCTTGAAGCGTGAACCAGCGTGATTGTAAATCCCGCTATACGTCATAGTTTGACATATACGACAACAAAACTCACTGGGGATCAAAAAAGAAAAGCGTTCTTATCCGCGTCGATGGGAGGCGGCGAACCAATAATTTTGTTTGCCCGACGATTCTAACATTGAACGGTCCGATGAATTAGTATCCCATTGCAGAGAGAGAGAGAGAGAGAGAGAGAGAGAGAGAGAGAGAGAGAGAGAGAGAGAACTTCGCTGGAGTGGGAGGGTCGAGTCAGCGTCGAAAAAGTGTTTTCGAAGAGAAAACAATGCGGCGTTCTTTCCGCTGTGCAAAGTAGAACGGTACTTACAGCCGCCGATTTTGCCACATTCGATCGGGCGCGAGCCGTTTCTTTGCCGAACGTTAGCTGTGGTTTCGACACGGTTGCCCCAGGTAAATAAAACCGTGTTCCGCGAAGTCTGTGTTCTAAGGTGCAATAAACAACGATGTAAAATTCCTCGAGGAACATTATTCCCGAGACCCTAAAATTCGTATAGGGAACCTTCAAAGTATTGACTGAAATACTTTTAATCAGATTGAGATAGAATTGTTTCAGCCTCGAAATAGGCAAAGGCGGCTCGGTCAAAGGGCGGTGCAGGCCCACTGGGATTTCGGGGATTGTCAATCAATATCCAGCGAATGTGCAAGCTTTGCGGAATCCGAGGTCTCGAGACGCGGGAGATCCGCGGAGTTCTCTAGAAAAAATCGGTTTGACGAAAATTGGGATTCGACGTGGAATGGCTTGTGGTTGACGGGGCGGGCCCCTCCCCCCGGGATCGTATCGAGTGGCATTCTAGCCAACCTTGTGGAATCGTTTGGAGAAAGGGATGGGATGGGACGGGATGCAGCCGCACGGCAACGACGCATTATCGCGGGTGACGGTATACGTCACGGTTCGTCTCACGGACACGCTCGACGGAGAAACTCGGCCGCAGGCGAGCGACGCGCGATCCTGTGTCCCCCGCGAGAGAGAAAAGGCGGCCGAGTCGGAAAAAAATCAATATTTAAGACGAGTCATCGCATCCTGCGTGAACGAGGATAATCAGCGGGCTGGCACGCCGGCAAATCTCGTTGCGATCCGGCCATAACAGCGATCACGAGCATTGTCGGTCGTGACGCGTCGCGTGGCGATTTTTCGCGACACTTACGCGAACAAATCCTCCAGCGGTGTAATGGAGGCGGACTCGCCGCCGTAGTACTTGTTGCGGTCGACGTGGAGCACCTTCTTCCCGCTGACCGACAGCATACCGGAGAGTATGCACTCCTTGAGCCCGGTGCCCAGCACAATCGCGTCGTATTCTTCATTCATGTCGCCGGATCGAGGAAACGAATCACACAATCACTGAACCAACCGAACGCACGCGAAACTAGCCGCGAACCCACCAGTCCCTTCCTTCCTCCTTCCTGCCTTCTCTCGACTTTGTATCGTCGAGCACACGGAATCCGAACGAAAACGATCGAGCACACAGGGCCACGCGACTGCCAACTCGCACGACTATTATGCCGGAACGGAAGACCTCGTTCTCTCGCTGGCTACCGATGACGGAGCTGCCGATGAAACGATAGTGGTGCCAGTGGTGCTGCTACCGCTGGTGGAGCTACTGCCGCATCCGACTCTCCCTAGGCGGCTCGCGATTCCCCACCAGTTCAAATGTCGATCGACGTTAGGGTCTACGTCTCACGTCACAACATATTTCTTCATCTTGAAAGTACATCGCATAACGTTAGAGTCATTCTTACCTTGTAAATCATTTCTCGATGAATTTCTTTATCGATACCAGTAGATCAGGAATACAAAACATTTTTGCGGTCTAGTAATAATGACATTTTTAGCAAGACATTGAGCAAAGTGTAACGCTAGATGGGAACCAGAAGAAATAGTGGAATAAGAATGAAGAATATAAGAAACAAAACGACGGGAATGTATACCCATGTATACCTGACTCTGTTACGAGAATCTGCGAATTCATTCTTCGCGCGTTTGTTTGTTGGATCGAATTGACCGTAATTACGCCGTGTTAGGATGACATTTGAAAATTGAGGAACGCGCTGTCTAGGGACTTCTCGTTGATGTTGTTGGACAGGGTTCAACGGCGCGGAGTAACACACTAGATGCGAAGCTTAGCCGAAATTTTTTATATTCGCCTCTCTGAATTTGATAAAAGTGTCAATAATTATGAAAGTGGTCAATCATATATTTTTTGTTTTGAGATGTTTAATGGGAAAGGATAGATTATAAAGGTGTTTTCATGGGAATTGATTGAGTACATACTCTTTTTTATTCCAACATTATATTGATATTCGGTAGGTTTAGCGTTAACTTTCAATTACTCGCATATGACACTTACCATCTCAAACCTTTAAATTTAGTGTTTCAAGGGTAAACAAATAAGGTGTCGACTACGCGAGAAAGTATGTATTTTGCATTGAAGTAGTTATTTTATTCAATAAAAATGTATTCATTGTGGAGTCCTATAATGTTCCATGTAAACAGTTATGTAGAAAGTGGAGTGCGAGTAACTGAAGGGCTGAAGGTTAAATTGCCACGAAGGATAATTAGTTAAATTTTTTACGCGCCTCTTTTTGAACATGTAAGGTCGCAGGCGCATGCGCGTCGTGGCCGGTGCTCGAAAAGCGCGGCAGTTTCGCCTCTGCGGAATGTTCCGCGTCCACGGAATAGAATGGCGCCGACAGATGGTGCGCGTGTTGTTTCTCGCGGTGACGGTTGGTGGTCCGGCCGATACGAATTGTCAGTACGTGCACGGCGATAAGCTGACACGGTTTGGAGTCGCGGGTTGCAGTTGGCCGTCGTGCGAATGTACAAAAGGAGCCTCGCGCGGGCTCCTCGAAGCAACATTACGCTTCGTGCGGATCCGTTCGCGTCGGGTATCCGTAACGTGCCGCGATAATGTGCGGTGGCAAGACCAGTTTCCCGGGAGGAATGCACTGAGTGAACACTCGAGAGCGAGCGGCTGTGCGCTCCGTTATTTTCCCTGTCAAAGGGAGACACGCGAAAGTTACCGGTGAGATTTTTCGTGTTCAACTCCGCGCACACGTACACCTACATAGATACAGACAGGCGGCTCGTGGGGAAAACCACTGCTCTCGCGTACGATTGTCCGAGAGGGGTGAGCGCATCTGAGACGCTCTTCAGAGTTCGAAGACACCGTGGGGGATAACACCGCCACCCCTCGTGCCTCCTCGACCGTTACCAAGGCCACGTGGACCACGTTGGGAGCCTGGACAAAATGTGAGTACCCTCTCTTTATCCGTCTCTACAACCATAATATTGCGAAACGAAAGATTTTTTATTCCCGTAAAAGAAAGAGAAAACCACCTTGCATAATTTCTCCGTATTTAACCGCGTTGTATGCTCAACTTCGGACTTACGCATCTGCCGTTTGAATATACCCCGTAACTCTCCTTATAATTAGAGATTTTATACGTTACGTTTCACGTACATTTTATTCGAATTTCTTCGAAGTTTTAATTATTCGAAATGGAAAATAAGGGCTTCTTTATCGACGTACAATGGTGGAAAAGTAATTTATGGGGTTGAAAGCATGCTGGCTGATTTCGATGGGGAACTAGAAGCTTCTTTACCGACGTGGAAGGGAAAGAAGTAATTTGCAGGGTCAAACGTCGGCCCGTTTAACCCGTTTAATCAAGAAAGGCAAGTTGGACGTTCGTGTTCGCTCGAAACGACTGGCAAGATTCTAGATTTTGTTATCTACACATATATAATTGCCAGTTCCTCTGTTCTCTGTCACGGTAAGAAAATCTTGAAACACGGAAGGCATAGAAAAGGGATGCTCCAATATTTTTTTATCTCGGAAATCCTTCAGGATAAAGTGCTAAGAATAAATTAGTAGCATACCGCCAGCGATAAGCCAGCCGTTGATTTTTCAACGGGAATTATGCTAGCTTATTATACAAATTTGATGGGCAATTCTTGTGCTTCTGAGTTTCCGATTTGTACTGTAATTTAACGCTTTCGCGAGTTCCCGCAATTGAAAACTCCCCCGGTCAACAGGTTAGCGGTAAAATTTCGAGCACGTTAAAATCGAGATTAAAATCCGAACGTGCGACGGGGCTAGGCCACGAAGATTAAGTTGATTGATATCGCGGAACACGCAGAAGGGTGTCGCATTATTTATGCGTCGAAATTGAGTCGCCGAGTTCCGTGGCTCGAATGTTATTTCTTGGGGACGTTGATAGCGAGCAATTTAATTTCTCGTTTTTATTTCGCTCGCTCTACAATCTTGAATACCTAAAATATGAACTTTATTTTATTAACTTTTTTATTTCTTTGAGACATGAAATGTAGGGACGGAATTATTTATCCAGATTCATAAATTATTCTCACTAGGTAGATCATAATTTTGAGAAATCAGATTCCGCTCTAATTTGTTATGGCGTAGTCGTATCGCGAGCAGCTCGTTGATCATCTCGAGCTTGTACGTCTCCCCCGTGCAAGCGCCTAATTCGGCGACGATTGCACTTTGTTCCATGCACGGTGAATCAGATGCAAATTGAAATCTCATCAGGAATGAAGGAGTTGCCACGAGCCTATCGTTTCTTTTTCACTTGGCACCGTTTGTGTCGAACGGTGAACGTGGAACATTTACGGTACCCCCGTGTCGTGGAATTCTGATTGATCTCCGATGTTTTTATTCAACGTGCACGTACCAACTTCTGTTTTACGAATATATTCATGTATTCAAACGAGAACGCAGGACGTGTCCGAGCTGGATTCCTACTTGCCAATAACGTCGCCGGAAAGGAACAACGAATTTCCATTGAGCCGACTCTGTTCGAAATCTTCGTCACAAGTCTGTCTCGATATTACAAGGCAAGGGGTAACTCTTATTGGATTCTCTGTGTTGAACATTTTCTTATAGACATTTCACGAGACGTTCGCTAAACGTTCTTCCTTCTGCGGGCTATCTCGTTACCGTTTCGCTACAACAGTTCCACGCTTCCGCATTTAAATGAGACTTTCTCGTCATAATTAAGAGCCAGTCGTGAATCGTTCACTGTCGGGATACCCCTCGAAAAATCGCTCGATTATTTCAGCAAATCATTTCAAGAAAGTGCCACGTCCGACGCAACATTTTCACGAATCACATAAAACCAGAACAGGTGGAAGTTATTGAATTTGAACCGGCTAACAGCTGGAACCACTTTGTATTTGAGAAATTATTTCGTAATTTCGAAGAGCCCGTTTCTACTGCCAAGACGGCATCTCTACTGTTTTGCATTTCATCTAATCAAGAATTCCACAAGAACAGACATTTTCTCGAACGAAGCGTATATTTTTATTATAATTATTATTATTTATTATGAACGGACCGAGGTCCATTTACACACAAATGTTTACAATAGTACAAAGACTTAACATAAATTACTAAGAAAGGACATGCGTAAAAAAAAACTGTTGGTATGAAGGTACTGATATTATAAGTTAATCCTGCGTAATTTTTTTTTGGAAAGTGTGTAACGACCCATTAAAATAATCAATACTACTATATAGAGTGTTGGAGTTCGCAATAATTCGATTTATAGGATTTATTAATCCATATGTGGATTTGCATTTAAATGTTTGAAAACCTGCTCGAGATCTCAAAGCACGTTCAGGTGCGTAAAAATTGATTTGCACAAGGAGAGAGGGACAATCTATATGGTTATTAATTAAATTAAAAATAAAGCTCTGGTCGCGGATACTCTTCTGCGAGCAGACGTTTCCAGGTTGACTATGTTTAATATTGTGGAGTAATCGTGATCAAAGATTGACATAGGATTATTAATCTTATACGAACAAAACCTAAGAAATTTATGCTGCATTATATATTCCTGTACAAGCTGTGCATTCTTCCGATCCCCGGATTCACCGATCCGATTTTTGCGCTCGATCGGACTCGCAGCTTTCGTGTCCGAGGGGGTCGAAGGTTACCGGCCCGGAATGGGTGGTGGTTTTGTCTCTCGTTTTGTAGGACTGTTTCCTCGAGAACGGTGGTCGCTTTGGTCTCGGTCCGCGACCATGAAACCGGTTACGTTCGCCGCGATCGAGCGTCTCCTAGAGGCTCTCCTAGACTCGGAGCACACGGGACGAGGAAAGATACTTGCGGAAAAATAGAAACGGGGTCTCGGAGAGCGAGGCTGTGTCTCTGTTCCCTGTGTTCGTTGTCCAGAAGGCCGTTCGACAGAAGCTCTGTTCGTTCAATTGCATAAGCGTAACGAGCGAGACGCGCATCGAGTGTGGTGGTGCTTCGACGCGAGTCAAGTTCACGCGGCACGCGATGCATCCACGCTAAAGCGCTTCGAACTTGAACTTTTCCTTCTGCTGGGAAAATACTTCACCGAGTCCCACATTACCTGGCTCGAACAGCACCAGTATCAATTTCATCGTTGGATGCATGTCGGAGCGAATGGAGCCTAATTTCGACGTCTGGATCGAATCACTATGTGTCTTGAGAGAGAAGAATACTTTCGGTGCTTTTAGTAGACTGAGAATTTTATGCATTTCATCCACCGGCGGTGAACCATTCACTGCTTTGTTCATCAATTTTTCAAAAGATGTTTTTGGAGGTATTTGTTGTGAGCGCGTAAATTTTTATAATGGTTTTAATGCGGCAGATGTTCATTTTATTAACACTTTACCAACCGGTGATTATTGCATAATTTTGAAGAATCTATGGTACATGGCTAAACACTTTTTAATGGAACCTTCAATAGCAACAGCAATTTTCATTATGAACTAACAAGTCACCCTTAATAACATCATCTAATAGTTTCATTTAAGATTGCAATATAAAAGAAAATTTCTATGCTTTCTTTTGGTACAGCACAATTATTGAAAATCCTATTAATAGGCTTCCGGTAGGTAAAGTGTTAATTCGCTACAAACTGAGAGGGTTGAAACAGACCCATAGGGTTAATACAGTACATACCCGCTTGCATTAATTAGCGAGCAACACGTGAACCCTGCACTGAGTAAATTATAGTTTGTAAAAGTGTATAATATATGGCTGTTTTGCCGAGACATTCATGAGCAACACGCACATACAACAAACAACTTTTATAAAAAGCTCTACAAGTTGTGGAAACGAGAAAACCGGTGTCGGTCAACGAAAAATAGCTGTAGCGTGACACAAACGAGCTTTCCAGTGTAGCTTTTCGGAAAAGCACAAAACTAAGAATAGATGATGGCTCTTGGCACAATAAAATATTCCCGCGCATTCGGGTCAAGCCGATAAAACAAGCAGACCTTAGAATCGAGTTTCCCTCTTGCTCTTGAAATTTTTAAGACCGTTTAAACACGTTATCGGCGTATACCGAGCGATTGATAGGAGTTCGTAGTGTCAGTTCGAGCGGAATGATTGCACTAGCCGTGTTCCGTGCGGTAATGGCTCGTTATCGCTCCCGAGGAGCCAACCCTGCCGATTAGGGCCGTCGATATTCGCACGACCCACTTCCGTCCCTCAGCCTTGCTACCCTTGATATTGTCCGTTTACATTAGAACTCGGGATTCACGTCGGCCCGATGACTGTTATCGATCACCAACGGAATCCTCTGACCGACCCGCGTCTACACGTGACCTACGAAAGCTTCCCGCGAGCCTGTACTTCGTGATTTATTTCGCGATTGGACATCCCAACCGGTTGATGAAGAATCAGCGTCTATGGAAACCTCTATTCACAGATTTTTCTGTTACCTCAGCGGTCCCTAGATTTTTTGTACACTTTATACATCATAATCTAGATGCGAGGATGCTGAAAAGATCTTCCACGTGATGGAGATCGAAATCTGCTGTCCATGAAGACCTTGAGACAACTGTTTCCACATTTTTCTGTAGCTTCAGTAGTCTCTAGATCTTTTCGTGGGCTCTACACATCATAATTTAAACGTGTGGGTGCTGAAAAGATTTACCTGGTGATATGGGTAAGGGCCTGCTGCCCATATAGACCTTGAGACAACTGTTTCCACATTTTTCTGTAGTTTCAGTAGTCTCTAGATTTTTTCGTGGGCCCTATACATCATAACCTAGACGTGTGTGTGCTGAAAAGATTTGCCAGCTGATAGGGGTAAGGGCCTGTTGTCCATGAAGACACTGAGACAACATTTTTCACATTTTTCTGTAGTTTCAGCAGTCTAGATTTTTTCGGGGGCTCTACATTCTCTACAGACAGCATTTTTCACATATTTCTGTAGTCTCAGTAGTCTCTAGATTTTTTCGTGGGCCCTATACATCATAATTTAGACGTGTGGGAGCTGAAAGGATTTGCCAGGTGGCAGGGGTAGGGGCCTGCTGTTCATGAAGACACTGATTGCGAGACAACATTTTTCACATTTTTCCATTGTCTTAGCAGTCTCTAGATTTTTTCGGGAGCTCTACACGTCGTAATTTAGATGTGTGGAAGCTGAAAAGATTCGCCAGGTGATAGGGGTAGGGACCTGCTGTCCATGAAGACCCCGAGATTGCTTTTCCAAGACTAAACCTAACAAGACTGATTCTCACTGTGTACACTGACTGTCATTTGAACTATTATTCTCTCGGATGGTTTACGTCCCGTTCCTCCCGCTGCTCTTTATCTTTATCATCGACTTAACCCTTCAGTTTCCGGAAGCCTATCAGTCGACCTCTCGACGTCTGCACACTGTATAGAAAAGCTGCTTAACAATCTTTTTATTTAAACAATAATCCCGAGAGAAACTGTCACGTTCTGTCGTTCGAGAGCACTTGTTGCGTCGCGATTGCAATTTCCGATCGTATTGCACTGGGATGGAGAAGTCCATTAACAGATTGCTGAATGTTCGTCGTCGATGTTCTCCGAGTTGAGAAAAATCCATTGAGCTAACCGTTTAATATTACATTTCGTTCTATACATTTACTGTCGCATCTTTAATACTGAATGCGATGATGATACAGGACACAGTCGCTGTAAGACACTTAGGGTATCAACCTTAACTTTCTTACTGTGCCTCCAGTTTCTAAAAAATTCTGGAATAATATATTGAAGTCCCAAATGTTTAGAGCATTAATGGGCAAAAATGAATACTGGAAAGAAGGAAATTGAAAAGCGAAATTTCGTTCGGGACATAAACGACCCAGGTTGCAGACAGAGGGATAATCGATCATGTTCACGCCGCAGCGAACGTTTCCACGCGTTTTCCTCGAAGTTTTTCCGCAGATTGCATGGATCTGGATTCCTCGCAGCCTACCGAGTCGTGTCCCAACGTCTGTCATCGTCTCAAAGCAAACACGATTAACGCAATCTTGCCGGTGTCGTCCTCCTTCAACCGGTAATATTTGTTCAGCAGATGGTTGCGTCCATCTATAGCTATCGGTAGTCGTGTCCGGCGTGTATTCCCGTCGTCGAGACGATTGTTTGCTCCTGCTTTTCACCTCGTTTCCACGTGATCGACGCTCCCCGGACGTATATACACGTCGTACGACCCTCGTCGAACACGTTCCGAGCCCGGCCCGGCGACGTTGATTCGGATCGTTTAATCCACTTTGGCCTAATTAGCCCGACAACGCGTTGTTAGCGGCCGGTTGTCCTACCGAAAACGCGGGTCGATCGATTAACCTGTCGGTTCTAATGGTTTCGGGGTAATTGAACTTTTTCGACGAGTCGTTCACTTACTAAAAATTCCAGACCCCCTAATTCGTATTCGTAACAAGCTACATTTCATTGAAAATATTTAGAGAGAAATATGTAGGAAAATCAAAAGATTTGTAAAAATTCCGGAATTGTACATATTCGATTATTAGACAGCAGATTTTATGCATTATAACAAAAATGAGTAGATGCAATTTAAATTTTACATAGATTGCACAGATCTGCAGTCTCAAAATTTTTTGTGAGTTGAACGCAATGCTGGGAAGTAGAGAATTGCAAAAGGAAGAGCGAATGAGATTAATCTTGCTTGAACCAGTGCCAAGTTCAAGATCATCTCAACCATGTCGAACATCTTTCTTTAATGTTCGACTAGGAAGATTCATTTATTTATATGGTTAAATGGAGTCGCTTGTAAAGCGATTCTACGATTCGTTCACAAGGGTTTCTCTTCATTCGAGAATTTTCCTTTTGGGGTATAGAGCAAGCTCTTCCTCGAGGAACACGATCAAAGGTTTGTCGAAGACAAAACTTGTGGAATATTCAGCATTATTGACATTCGATTCGAGGCCCTCGATATACGGATTGTAAATGTTTGATAAGAATCGGATAGGAAAGCAATTTTATCAGGTATGCTCGTGGGTGGAATAAAATGTGTACGTAACTGCAACATCGCGAATCAAACGTGAAACACGAATAGCGAATGACAGAGAGACAAACAGACACTGATTCTATACCGCAGTATTCAACCAGTGATCAATGTTAGCGCAGATGCTTCATTATCGTCGCTTATTAATGATAATCGAGGATTATTTGCGATAGAAATATCGACCCTGTTGCGCAATTGTTGAAATCGTGCGATCATAAATTCGGCTATAATCTTATCAGCCAGCAATTAATAAAACAAATTTTCAGAAGTTTGTCGATAGTTAGACGATTATGAGATTTTGTTCGGAAACTATGTGTTACTGGTTGTAATACTTTGGTGAACTCGTGGAATAAGATTCGTTGGACGAAACGGCGATAGTTTGATCCGGTTGGGGCCGCTATTGGATTATTCGGTAACTTGATTAGCGGTTCGCAATATTTTATAAAATTTCCGGAAGCACCGTCGTCGCTTTTAATCCACCGGTTTCTGCGGTGTCCACTGGTTCGCAAAAACCTTTCTCTCCTCTCTTTCTCTTTCTCTCTGTTCCCCTCTGCGTCTGTCTGCAATCTTATTAATAGCGTATCTGTGTCGGGCAAGTGCAAGTGCACCCAGAATCGCGGGATCGTTCGGCTGGAAATGCATTATGCGTTGCTTTCCTGCATATCGTGCTCGATGCGTCGCGTCGCCTTCCAACAGTTTCTCCACGAGCCGGTTGACAGCGGATCTCGAAATTGTTAGTTTGAACCGAAAGTTGTTCGTGTATTATTAGATCGTACAATCTGTTCGGTTGAATTATTTTTTCTATGATTTCGATTCAACAGATTGAAAAGTTGGCCGAAAGCGAGCGATTTTTCGGAGGATTTCAGAGTTTATTGGCAGAACTGCGGCCTGCAGAGAGCACTGACACTCTTGTTCGATTATTTATACCACTGCGTGAAATCCGGGATTCGAACTTACAATAACAAAGTTCGAATAAGAAATCTTTCAAGATGCTTCTGTTCCGTGTCGAATTGAAACGAAAATTTGAACACAGATCATTTCGCCAGCGTCACGAGAGGTCACAGAGTATCCACTCATGGTAAAAATAGTGTTTTCTCACGTTTGTCGAGGTTGTTGTCTGTGCAGAGGTGAAACGCCGATCTCGCCTCGCTTTTCCGACGCAAAAGGCGAGGGAAACGCTGCAAAAACGCGACAGTCGCCGCGCCGCGCCGCGTCCGCGTGCATCGGATCGTTTATTTATTATTATTAATCGTTTTATTTATCGCGTGGAAAATCTGATTAGACACACGATACCGAGGCAATTCGCGAGAAGTTGCCAGCACTCTAAGAGCGTTTCTCGAGGAAATCGTTCAGAACATCTTTCGAACGATGCTTTAAAATACTCTAAATTATTGGTCTGTTCGAGAGGTTGCCGATCTACTTCCGCTTCCATGTTTACACATCATGCTGATTGTTGCACTTCAAATTTCATTGGTTCTTCCGGTTTCTGTTTCTGTAACGGAGAACCGCGAGGATAGCGAAGAAGAATGAATAAATAAACCAGCAGGGGAGACGTTAATTTTTAACGCGGACGTGGTCCATCGAAACAAGGTGGGGAGAACCGATTGGAAACCGTTCCATTCAAATAATTGAGTCTGTTCTAGCTCTAGCAGCTTCTCATGATTTACTCTATTTACACAATTTATATAAACCCCTTTGTACTCGAAGCACTTTTAATTCCACAATCGACACATTTCTTTCAACCTAGAACATTCACGTAATCTTTTTTAGATTCTGCACACGAAATGAAAACTGTTTGGAATAACGGCATGGAAATCTTTACTGCCACCTCAGAATTACCATTCGCCGAATAACGATTCTTGTATTTCATTCTTGAACCGATAAGAACGCGAACAGAGATGTTGCTTTTTTGCTAATTTACGAAGTAAGTGTTTCGATCATTCCTGACAAGCCTTGGCGATCCCGTCGATTTTTTACCAGCCCACCAATCTCTGCTACGACCTCTGCCCTTCTTTGGTATTCGTTGGCCACCAGCTCCTGGCTCCCCCCGAACCACCCCAATTTTCTTGGCCGCACCACCCTTGTCAAACTTGGCCATTTTTACTCATCTCTGGCAGCGTAGACCGTACTGGCCAGTTTTTCCAGCCTCCCTAACCGCTCCAATTTCCTAGAGCAGAGTCGTTCCCTCCTTCAGTCACGTTTCGCCGGCCACCCTGATGGTTCTCCATCATCATCGGCCAGTCTGTGTCTTACTAGTTGGATCCTTGGACCTGCGGAACCGCGATCTCGAGACTAGACGATTTGATTTATACTCGAGAAGCGTCAAGCAGGTTCAAGAAACTGAAACGATCGATTTGCTAGCGTTGTCGTGAAGAATATAATTTCAGAAATGTGTACCTAAAACAGTGTTTCCGAATCTTCTAAACCGTCGAAGTACCAGCGTTGATTATTTAATATCAGCAAGCTTGTTGGTACTTTCCCGTATGTACGAATGACAAATATTGGTACAACATATTTAGTCATACACACTTAAATCGAGTCTAAATTGAGCGTTTAATCTCCACACGCGGAATGCGTCGGGTAGGGCAAGTGGGCGTGGCCAGGCCACTCCCACCGTCCCCAGAGGGCCAGGACAGGCCACGTGGGGCCACGAGCACGATTCTCGCAGTTCTTGAGCTGATTCCGGTGTGTTTTCTGTGCGCAGATGTGCCAGCATGTCCGAAGCCGGGGCGCAGGAAGCAGCGAGCGGGGAGATGGACCGGCAGGCGTCAGTTTACGTGTTCCCGGGTCCGGGTCGTCCTCAATTTGGGAGCAGCTCGCAGGCCCCGACCGGTGGGCCCGTGTCCGAAAGCTCGGCGGTCGTCGGGACAGTCGGGACAGTCGGGACAGTCGGGACAGCCGGGACGGTTGCGACCACCTGCAATTTGTTCGGGAGAGGCGACGAGGAGGACACAGGATCATCGGAGACCTCGAGGATCAGGAGGAGGCCCCGGCCGATGACGCATGCAAGGTCTGCCAGCCATGGAGGAGTGCTCGCCGAGAGCCTGACGAGCTCCGGACTCCAGGGATCTTACCTGGGACCCCTTTCTGCGGTCGGTGGCGCGAGACCTTCCGCCCTGAAGAAACCAGGACATCAAAGGGCCTTCAGCCAAGGTCAGGTGGTCGACGTTCAAGGCCACACGGTCACCGGACACAGCAGGGTCGGCTCCAGAACCGACTTCATACTACCACCTGGACACAGGGAAGAGCCCAGACCCACCACTGCTGGGAAGACTCCCTCTTTTCGAGGTCACTCGCGACAGGCTTCCAGGTACAGTCCTTCTTTTCATCTTCTTCTCCATCGTTTCAATCTTTTTGATCTTCCTTTGATAATCGAACTCCTTGTAATTGGCTTTGAGATCAGCAAAATGTTCGAGATTAGAAGACCCGTGTCGGATCCCACCCTCCCGACCAGATTATACCGATGAAAATGAAAGCAAGCGGATGAACGAGTGTTTTGCATTGTGTCCACAGATCGGAGTCGATATACACGATAAGACGTAGCGCGGAGCCACCCTGGTGGAGAAAACTTTGGTCGCGATGCTGCGGCCCCTTGCCAGAGGAACCTCGTCTCAGGGCCATAGTGCCGAACCACTTGGTGCCCCCCAAGACACCGCCGAGTCAGCATCCCAATGGGAAAAGGGTGAACAATAGGTAACCTCTCGATTTATCAACTTTCAACCCTTAACTTTCAACTGAATGCTCAGCAAATTTTCGCGACTTTAAACTACGAATTGTTCATAATATATTGCCAAAGACAAGTGTATCGAAAGATGATAGATCTATTTATGATTTTCCATTTTGTGCTACTCGACGATTCGATCGAATAGAAACAGTTCCCATCGTTTACGAAGTGGATGAGTTGGGTGACTGGTAGATCGTGATGAATAGTCCTGAAGTTGGATCAAGTTCCGGATCATCCGTTCTGGTTTCAGAGTACGCACAACGAAGTACACCATGCTGAGCTTCCTACCTCGCAACCTTCTCGAGCAATTTCACCGCGTGGCCAATCTGTATTTTATATTTATCGTTCTGCTTAATTGGGTGCCAGCCATAAATGCCTTCGGCAAGGAGGTCGCCATGATACCCGTGATCTTCGTGCTGGGCGTGACGGCGCTGAAAGATTACTTCGAGGATCGGCGGAGGCTCGCCAGCGACCGCCGCGTCAACAATTTCACCTGTCGCGTCTACGTCAGGTAAGTGACAACCACCTTACACGAGCAACATTTAGTTGGACGAGAACGCGTTCAATTAACACTTTGACTGTCAATTTACCCCAGTCTCAGAAGTCCCATAAAGTCAAGGCAATTTATCAAACGAAATGAGCACTCCATCCACCTTCTTGCGCTTTATACATAATTTTCGAGAAAGGTGGCACTCAAAGATTTACCTTAAAAAGTAAAGCTATGAGCCTCCCTAATAAAAAAATTCCAAGAACCACACGAAAGTATACTCTTTCAAACCCAAGAAGAACGATTGCGAAATGTTCACAATTTCCCTCAAGAAAAATTCCAAAAGATAGTCTGTTTTTCCTACGATAACCAAGACTCAAGTAGCGGTAGATCCTCCTTGGATCATCGATCGGATCGCGATCGGTCCAGTCTCCCGTGGCGTAAAAGTCCGGGAAATCGTGCGGAACGGTGGTAAACCGGTGCGGGCAATCGAGCACACGTTGTGGTTCGGTTTTCTAAAGAGCTGTTACGTTGAGAACGTTCGCCTTCGGTATTTCTAGCCTCACTCTGGGACTTCAAAGCAGGCTGAATGGCTCCGATCGGAAGATGGTCGCGTTTTTCGGTTCTGTTTTGGTTCCAAGCAGGGGGAGGAGTTCGCGGAACGGTAAACGCGAGTGTTTCGAGCTGTGACGACGGCCAAAGACAACGTTCAGCTCCTATTTTCGGTTTGCGGACCTGTGTTTCGGGAAAAGCGTCGACGCTCGTTCGATCCGCGGAATCCGATCGGCTTCGATCGACTGGCATGTAGGTCGAGGCACGCCGGCGAACGTTCGATCCAACGAGGAAAAGAAAGTGTTCTCTCCTTATCCTTTCGCGGAAGAGAACTGTTGTTCATGCTTTGCACTCTAATTTCGCCAACTGCGTCGTCGAATCGGCCTTTCGAAGGCCTTTTCGTCGCACGGTGGGTCAGCTGTGTGTCTCTGTTAATTATATATTCTTAATAGACTGCGGATCTTTATGAATTATCTTTAATCTTTTTACCGCCCTGAATTGCACCTACTCATTTTGTGCAACTATGAAATGTAGAATAGTAAAAAGATAGGAAAGAGGACATCTAGTAGTGTTTAATTCTTTCAAATTGTTAACGAAAGAAGGAAACTCCCAGCTCTCGTGTCCCGCAATCGATGCAAACGATCTTTATCTGGCATCAAGGTCCACACGCCACTAATCATTTTCTGCAGCCTGACACTTGATAGTCCGAGGAAACGGTTGCAATTGCTGGAGCGGCTCGAGGATCGACTAAAATATTGAAATTGTACATGAAAGAGGCTGAGGGTCAAGTGGCACGGCGTTGACGTCGAGCCAATCGGTTAACAGGTTACTAAGTCAGAGATGATTAATTCGAGAAACGGCAGCGGGTTCGTTCGCGGAAAGATCTCGTACTTTCATCGAGCAAATTGAAAGGAAGTCGGCGTGGCAGTGAACGCGAAGGGCAAGGTCGGGACGAGAATTATTTTTCAAACGACTGTCTCCCGCGCGCTGGAATCGTGGCGCATCGATCGCTCTCGGTCAACCCTGCGGAATTGAGGTGCATTATAAATAACGCGCAGTCCAATCGTCGCTAACCGATACAATGCACACTCCTCTTCTCTCTCTCTCTCCCTAGGTTCTCTTTCCGCTGGAGACGTGGCAAGACATTTCCATTTTTGCTCTCATCCGTCCGTTACACCGAATCGCTGCATTTCTCACTGATTCGTTGTTTGGACACTGTATTCAATTTCCAAAATCAATTTATTCATTTGATCGTTCGTAGCTCCACTGGGACAGCGTTTTATCACCGCGTCGCAATTTATCACGTTAAGTTGGGAACGTAATAGCTTCCCTGAATTCGTCATGCTACGAGGGCCATTTAAACGGTTAAAAATGAATTCCGAGGCTCTCAGAGCTCGAGAGGTCGCAGCCGCAATCTCGCGGACCTCTCCTGCTTTCGTCATCATCGCCGCAATCGCGTAAACGCGGTCTCATCGTTGCGCGACGATCCTTATTTGTCATCTGTGCGCGAGCCTCGCCGCTTGAAAAAACGTTTTCAAGGCGTTCCCATACTGCTCCCGACGGCTCTTGTTCCTCTACTTTTCCCAGAGTGTTGTACGACCGGTTGCTCAATAACTTCGAACAGATTTCACGCTTTATGCGCGTCCTCCGAAACGAATAGGCTCGTTTCGCCCGAATAAAGAGCGTAGCTGCGAAACGATGACCGTTTTTGGAAAGCCTTAAGACAATTAAACGGTTGTCGTACGACCGTGAGCTACCTGCGAGAGTTCTCGGGGATAATTGATCCTTATAAGATTCTCTCATAATTAGTTAGAGCGAGTGCGAAATTGTTAGTTGCGAGAAACCGTTCAATGGATTCCACGCAGTTAGTTAAATGCCGGTGAATCGTTCTTGTTGAAATTTTTTCGTTAATAGAAACAGTAAAATTAGTTCAGCTATGGGTCGCAGATTTATTAAAAATTGTGGGATAGAGAATCACCGGTGAATTACGTGTGAAAAATCCCGCGCGTAATTTCACATAGCTCGGAATAAGAGAACAACCTGTTCCACCAACCGGGACGATCTAAATAAAATTAGAAACACCGTTAATCCCCGTTAACATAGTGTTTCCCTCGCGGCTGAAAATTTTCCATGCATAAATGGATACAAGACGGACCGTCATTACGAGGCATATATGCTCGAATACATTGTCCCAATTCAATTAAATTCGTACCGCTAACTATAAAGCACGTGTTGACGGTCGCAAAGAATTTTTCCGCCTAGCGAATCGGTTGTTTGAACAGCCTCGAGGTGTCGACGACAGAGACACCTTGGCTACGAAGGCTGACGTAATTCCGGACATGAAGGTTTCTATCGGAATAATCAGAACCTAAAGCGATCCTCATGCCCTGATAAACAAAAGCGTGATGTAATCAAAGCTACCCTAGATATTACAATACGGCGCGCAACGATATTTGAGCACAACTGGGAGAACAATCTCATTTGTTCCTAGCGACGAATCAACTCGTCAGAGCAACACTTCTGGAAGCCCCGCTGTACAAATCAATGTGTCAGTGTACAAATGAGCTTTATTTTTTTCAATCTTTTGGTGAATATTCAGTAATTATTTATAAGATGGGGGATATAGAAAGTGAGTGTATTACGATTGTTAGCAAATGTTGATCTGCACGCACGAGTTGTACATCGCCACTTAGTTTACGAATGGAAAAGCGCCATTAAATAATTTATTAAAATATTCCCAGTCGTGTGTTAATCACAGTTAACATTGCTCTGCGCTTGATCTTTTAATCGATCGACGTTTTCCACGTGCAGCGTCGATTCGCATCGCGGTCGATTTCTTTCTCAATTTTATCGGCTCATTAGACAGCCGATTACGCGACGTATCTCTTGAATAATTAATCGAGGTACGGTTGCGATAACGAGGAACTCTCGATGATCGATCGAGAGCGTATTCTTCGCGTTTGTCTGCTCGATCATCGTCGTTCTGCAGCTTGCCGAGCAAATTCCTCGGCTTTATTCGAAGTGCAGTGACGCGCTGCAGTGTGCAATACCGCGTGACGAATTAATTGCATTGATATTGCTTTATTGCACGCACAGTCGCGTAAACACAAGCATCGGCGGACCGTGTGCCGTAACACGAATCTTCTTGCTACGATTAGGGTGTGCGCAGAGATTCAGTGGCCACGATATGCTCGCGTGGCGGTTCAATTTAATGCTACTTCGCGATTTCTGGATCTCTGCGGATTTAAAGCTTCGGCGAAAAGCCTCGCGGTTGGGATTACAGAAGAATTTTTTAGCGAAAGCACTCCCGTGGGAAATTGTTGCTGGAACTGCGACCTTCGCGAGCTTTCCCCGCTAATTTCCGTCGCACTTTCCTGGACTCTTTTGCTTTTGCTTCCTTCCCGTTCTTAGTTTTATCCTCTTTCATTGTTATGTCTGCTCGTAAGCGCTTGCACAAGGATTTACATGTCTCCTGAATATTTTTCTACGTGTGGTAACTAGACTGCGGATTTCCTGTATTTATGAGAAAAGTGAGTGGATGGAGAGTATTAAGGACAAAATTATTAAACAAAGAATCCTGACGATTGATCAATGTTTAGACACTGATGGCAAGGAACGGAATTTTATCTGGACATAAAAGGAATGATTAACATTTGTACGTCAGACTCGATATGATATGGTAAATGATTGATTTAGCTTTGTCTGTGCAAAACGAGCTCGAAGAAGACTGTTAACAGAACGTTGCAAAATGAGCTCCGAGGCAGCGAAACCCGACACAAAAATCGAATCAGCGCTGACCGAATCAGATCATTTTTCTCGAATTCGCGAAGCTACTTTGACTTTCGTTTTCAAGACGATGCATAATCGGTGGCTAGCGATACGATCATGCGGTACAATTGAAAACTTTCGAGAAGGAACGTGTGTGAGCCGCGGGGAACGCGAAACGCGAGCGCATAAACTAGGTCTCGTGCGATGAATTCCTGGAAATGTTTGTCAACCGCGATGCACGAGGCACGATGCAGTTTCATTGCGCCACCCTCCGTTACGTAGCTGATGGAGGCGCGATTGACGGACGCGTTCACGGCTGTCCGCTGATCGAGAGATATCCGCGATCCATCGATCCCGGCCGCGATGCGACGATCCGTTCGTTCGTGACCGTGATAGACGAATCCATAATGCGCACCAAACCTTGGCAAACCACTGAGAATGCCACGCTAATGATTTGCTTTTAAATAAACAAAGATTATAGGTTGGAGCGGTGATCATTAGTGGACTGCGGCTTTTATAGATTTATGACAAAAATGAATAAGAAAAATATAAAGCAGTGAAAACATTGGAAAAATTTCCACCTATTGTTCCATGTTAAATTTATTTGAGCTCAAATAGAAGACGAAGAGATTGATGATTAGATGATTTGACTGGCCGAGACTGTAGACAGGTTCTACGTTGTCCGAGTTAAAAGCGGTCCCAAGGGTCGGCGTCTCTTCAAAATTTGGCAGCCAACGAACATTGAATCACGTTGTTGTATCATGTAAGCGTGGGTGAACAGACCTCTTCATTTGCACAGAGAACAGAAGCTCGTACAATTGCACGTACAATTCATCGTGTTTTCAAAGACCGTATTGCTTCCGGTATATTGTGGCAACGAACCTGTTGAAGCACGTATCCCGAAGGATTGCAGAAGTGGAACGTGCCTTGAGAGGATTTTTCCAAAGTCAGAGAATGTGCATACAATTAAATCAGTTGAGCTGTGGGTAAAACATCATCGTTTTCACAAAGAACGAAAACTCGTGCAATCCATCACGTTATCAAGCACCAACGAAGCTGTTGAAGCACGTGCCTCGAAATATCATCATTAGACTGCAGATCTTTATGCAAAATAAAAATTGTCTGCATCGATTGTAAGAAATAGAAACTAAATTGAATGTTAATTCTTTCCTCACCGATCTTAGTAAAGGAGAAATCGTATATTGACATCTTCAATCTTTAAAATTTTTCGACTATTTTGAATTTCATTTACTCAATTTTACTATAAATGCATAAAGATCCGCAGTGTAATCATCATTTTCACAAAGAACGAAAGCTCGTACAATCGATCATATTATCAAGCACCAACGAAGCTGTTGAAGCACGTGTCCCGAAGGATCGCAGAAGTGGAACCAGCCATAGTCACGAGGATCTGGGCGATTAGAAGGGGAGTTGGATGTTCATCTAATTGTAAGAGCAGGAGCCAGAGTTTGGGAGCCTAGAAACTTCCGGAGCGGAATAGGATCGAGTGGATCAACGATATGATATTTCGAGCGGTGTGGCAGTATCAGATTCTCGGTTCGGAGCTGGCAATTCGAGGGACCTCTCTCTGTTTCTTCCGAGTTGTTGGTCGCGCGACCTTTACCCAGTTATCTGGCCGCGGTTGCGCACACACGTACACAACCGCACACGCGTACGCACGAGCTGACCTTCCTCGGGCTGCCGCTTAATTTCGTTCACCGCCGAGATCCGATCATTCTGCCTACCAATCCGCTGGCAATGTCAAGAACGGACAGACCCTCGCCACGAATTCCAGCCAAGGATTAATCCGTTTCGACCGCTGTCGCGAAGTTGCGTCGCTTTTCGGCCGTTCGATTCTATACAATTCGGGAACCTGACTCGTAGATTCTGATTTTAACCCTTCGCGGTGCTCCGAAATAAAATCTCATACAAATCGCATACAAATTTTCTGTTTCTTCTGGGAAATTGTGAACGTCAAGGAAACTCGATCACTGCAACCGTAAAATAAATCATAATGAAAGGGGTTAATCGCCACAGCGAAGAATAAAAAATCTCACAGTTTCTCCACAGAATCATTGCAGGATTTCTATGTATAATTTTCGGAAGCTCGGTTGCGGAACGATCTAAATTCAAAACGCTCGAGCAATGGCAGCGATGCTAATATTGCCAGCAATGGCAGCCACGCGTGTCTCCAGCGTGTTCCGAGGTCCGCGCGAATTCGCGACGCTCGTTAATCGCGCGAGCTGCATCGAGCAGTGCATCACGATCGGAATAACGGAGCGCGGCGTTCCTTTTGCCTCGAGGATGGAGAAAGAGTAGGAGGAGGATAGAGAAGGAAGAGGAGGAGGAGGAGGAGGACAACGGGTTCCTGGGGGAAGAGTTCACGGTTCGACTGCCGGCCTACGCGGCTCGCGATTTTCCCTCGACCTCCTTTCCTCTGCCCTCCTCGAAAACACTATACATACTTTGTCAGCCCCGTTAGCTTCCTTTCAACGTCGGCTAGCCGTCTCCGCGAGCGAACGGGATTCAACCCTGAAATCGCCGGAGAATCGTCCAACACAGGGACTTTGAAACTTTTCGTCCCATTCTGTTCTTACCGTGTCAATGATTGTCGGAAAGTTGTTTGTCGCTCCCCGCTGGACCGAGTTTCATCAAAACTGTCTCTCCGTTCTGCTCCCTGAAAGGTTGTTGCAAAATTGTTTGCTCCTCCGCGCCGAAACGAGTTTCATAGAAAATAGCTCTGCTCCATTCTCTAAATCGTCACAAAATTATTTGTTCCGTAGCGGAGCGAGTTTCATCAAACGTGTCCCTCCGTTCTGTTCCCTGTGCCGCAGGTTGTTGCAGAATTGTTTGCTCCGGCATTCATTCTGTCCCCCTAAATCGAGAATTGTCGTAAGATTATTTGTTATTCGTCAAAAGTGTCTGTCCCACTCTGTTCCTTGCGTCCACTCCTTCATTAAACGATTGCGCAAATCGCCGAGTTTTTCCATGAATGTGTTCATTGTTTGCGGTTCTTGTTGCGACCGCGATAAGCTGCTCGAGCACACCATTTGTTTCACTGTTATACTCCTCTGGTGGCCGAGCAACGACGCGTGCACTCATAGTTATGCGGAAGAGCACATTTCAATTGCAATATTGCATATTCGAATTACAATTCATCAAAACTCGTTTTATAGTCCGTTCCAGAGTGACAGAATTAGATTTCACAACAATTGCGGAAATTACAGAATTATGGAGAACAATTGGAACAGATTGGCAATCCTCTTCAATGAGCTGGAACAAATATTAGGTCGGTGCTAAAGCTCGTGCCGGATTCCTACAAATTTTGCGCTGACTAGATCACTATGAAAGCAGATCTATGTGTTTCTTGGCTCCAGAAAGAAACACTAACTCGGGGGATACGAGCGTGAATTAGGCGCGATCAGGGAGAATTCCGAAGGTGTTTCACCTGGCAGGTATTGTTGCGCTTAGCGTACAGAGAGAGAGAGGATAGTTCACGGAGCCAGTGTTCGTCCGAGGAGACGTTGGGAAGCGGAATAATAAAGCGGAGCCGAGCGGAGCAGAGCGGAGCCGGAGGAAGGCACGGCAATAAAACCGGTTGCCGTGTCCCTCGAGCCGTTTTCCTCGTTTCTTTCCTGGATACGACGAACCGAGAGAGCCGGTACTGCGCGACAATGAAACCCATCGTTCCAGCGTGGCTCGTTCCAGCTCTCCATTCTTTGAACCGACGACGACAGGGAGGCGTGGCCGCTCAATTAATAAAACATTCGATAACGCGGCCGATCCGAACGGAATAATTCCGCTATTCTGGCCTATTAATCTCGTACGGCTCTAATCAAATTCGCCACCGTAAATCTGGGGAACGTCCAGACGAATCCTTGACCCCTTTCGAAATTGATCTAAAAAGGCAACTCTTGAAACCTACTACAGAAAGGCTCAAACTGTGACTCGCGTGTAGTGCTTCGTGAGAATGGCAAGATTGATTTTATCTGAATGTTACGCCATTTTTATTATAATTACAGATTTTATGCATTGGAGGCAATTTACATTATTTCTCCTTGCAATTGGATGCAGACAAGTTTTTCTTGCGCCAAGATCTGCAGTCTAATTACAATATCTGTGGTTGCAAGGAAAAACGCCGCATGTCACAATTTCAAAAAATTTGAGTTTATGCATTCACCGAGCTTCGTAGTATAGGATTGACGTATTTACCAAAAAAGAAGTCATGAAAACAAATTCGAAAGGCTTCAAAACATAATATGTACAATTGAACCGATATCCTATGGCAAAGCATTGGTGTGACCAAAACTTTAAACGGCAATATCTCGAAAGTGAAATTATGTGACATGCGGCGTTCTTCCTGACCACCGCGGATATATGGTCGCGTTGAGAAATTATATAAACGTTAAACCTACCAAGCATTAAAAGTATCTCGTTGCCGTATAAGAATGGCAACACTAAATTCATTGAGATCGCCCATAATTATCAGTTTAATAGATACTTGATATTTACAATTTAAATAATTGCATACTCAATTTCTCATTAAAATTCGACTGATAATTTGGCGTGTGAGGCTCGAGCTTCGTGTATAGTTCAGTGGCGAACATTTCAATCAACGGACGGCTCTCCGAATCAATTAGAAAGAGGATCTTATCTCGAGAACGATACCAGCCGAATCAAATCGAGATTGGATTTTCCTACGCGCACGGGTTTTCATCGCATGAGCGATAAAAAAGGAGGATCGTTCCGCACGATCCTTATATAAGATCAAAACCGACGATCCACGAGCCTGAATAAAATTTCCGAATGACTGTTTATCGAAATTTGAGGAAAGAGTCGAAGGTTAATTTCGCCGGGGTTCCCGCATAGCCTCGAATATGCGGGTCTCGAAAGCGACCGTCAGCGAGAATGTCAGTTCATCGATTTATCGGAGCCAGGTAAACATTTTATCGGGCGAGGTTATGAATGCAATCGACGTAAAAAGCGCCCGTGGTCTTTCAATTACCCAATTTCAGGGCCGATTGTATCTTTATCGAGCTCGCCGATGAAGGCGCGCCAATACACGCGACGATATGCCTCGATATACAACCTCGATACGATCGAAACCCGTCCGCGATGTGCGTGTCTCTCTGGCCGAGCACGAAACCGCGAAACGACGCCCACGCGTTCCTTATTGTTGCACGATTGAAACTAGAGTCGACGAGAGGCGCGAAATTTCAAGGAGGAAACTATTGTTCCGCTATTTTTATCTCGGACACCGATGCACAGGTTCCGTATCGATGATCGCTTTTCTCCCCTCTCGGGAAATTTTAATTATAGCTCTGATTGAATCGCAATTGTTCTTAAGGGGGCAGTCTGGTTTCTAGAATCGTAAGGGTGCGGGATGCGCGTTCTTATTTCTCGGTAATGCAAAGATAGGGGTTTTCAGTAGTCAAAAGCGCTAGATATAAGATCAATCTAGGTCGCGATCGCCCTCAAAAGTCCTATTTTTACGTTTTCGAGGCGTAATTTGCATTATTTGGCAACATGTTGCTGTCGCAGCTTTATGAAAATAGCTACATGCGAAGTTGTATGCTTCCGAATAATGCAAATTACGTCTTCCAGCGCTTTTGACTACTGAAAACCCCATCTTTGTAGTATCTAGAAATGAGAACGCGCATCCCACACCCTTGCAATCCTGGAAATGAGTCTACCCCCTCAAGGATTCGGTCAATTTGTTACAAGACTGCGGATTTTAAACCGGCAGAGGCATCAAGAGGATTTACAAATTCTAAAAGGAGATCAGGGGGGAAACCATACTCGTAGCTCCCTTTCCAAACAAAGTTCGCGGTGGTGTCCGTTAAATAGCCGCTGACGTCACCGATTACATCAGTTTAAGCGTGGAATCGGTATTGTGTTACGCCTGCCCTCGTGCTATGGACATTCGACCGGCTCCAGAATAAATTAACCAATGAAACGGAGACCCTCTTCAGGGAATTCTTCCTCTCGCAGACGAAGAATTATGATTTGAAGTCGTTCCCGAATTATTTTCGGACCTGTTATCCGCTTGTGTCGATGGCACACCCATTGACCAATCGATGAACAGATGAACGGGGAATCGACGCGAAGATGATAAGCCAGAGATATACGAGATTACAATTTTCTGGCTGAGCTCATGCTCGGGAAAATTGTGTTCGAACGTTTTGCTTAGCGTGCTGTTGCATGGAAATGCATTCGTGCATTCGTTTCTTATCTGTTTTACCCTAGTTTCGCTTCACACCTGGTTTTCCCTGTAAATTCTCGAACCGTACCTTGCACTTGCGGGGTATCGCGTGAATGGGGCGCGTTGGATACTTTAGAGCTAATTAGTCAGCAATTATGATCAACAGTTTTACATTCGTAGACGTTTTCGAGAGGAAATTTTGTTTGCGAACATTTTTGACTGATTTTGATAATCAATATGATATTTCACTGATTATTTTGTAAACATATTTTTGATTAGGCAGCTTCAGCTGTCGATAGAATGATACTATTAAGTCGATTCATAATTCACGGCTGTATTGTCGGTAAAAGAAACAGCAATTATGTCTTTATGAATGATATATAAGCTATTATGTGAAATGAGTCATGCCATTTGTCAGCTAACTCAGGAACAATGATGAGTTGCTAGGATGGCATGCAAATATGATGCGCGTGAAAGCTAATAAATTACTATCTGTTGTTGTTACACGTGTCTCTTTTAATAATGTACACGCGCTATGAAAACGCACAGATTCGCTTTTCATTGATAGAAATGCTCAAGAGTACTCGGTCACAGGGTTCAGTAGGATGTTAATTCAACTTCTTACGTTTATCCGCGAAGAATGACTATGAATAAAACTTTCCTGGACCGTCTCCGTCGAAGTTGGCCCACCAGGTTATGAATCTTCATGCACATCCGCAATTTTCAAATAAGAATATTGCACAGATCTTGGCAAACGCGTCCATCCATTGCTCACAGTTTCGACTTGTTGCTTCGATACAGTTTCTCAAAAATACAGCTAGTTGTTATAAGACGCTACATTTACCTTTTTAAGGACATAAATTATAGGACAGCATGACAGCATGCGATCACAATCGAGACAATTACTCCGAAATATAGAACACGTTTTCTAGAAAATTGCCTCTGAAAATTGACTTACGATTTCATACGGAATATTAGTGGAAACAGTCATAAATGGTCAGACGTGATGTACCTCTCTTTGCAAAACAATTAACCCTTAAGCGTTCTCTCGACTCAATGAAAATTTGAACTATTATTCAATGGGTAACTATTCGAAAATTTCGATAAACTATTATTGTCTCACTACATTTCCAACGAAGCGACGTTATATTAATTGTTACAGATAATTTCGGTTTTGATAGAGACACACACACCTCGGGCTATTCTAATTGCCTCGCGCATTAGCTTTTAATGACACCGCGCGCAATTAGGATGGATTATTGTTGTCCTTGTTGCTGGTGGCGGGCCACCCTGTATACTTGGCGACAGCGTCACAGAATACGCACGTGGAGAGCGTCCAATCAATAACAAGCGGTTCTTTCCGCGTGCACCACCTTCGAAAACAGTGTACCCGGGGAAATATCGTTAGCCTCGAGCTTTATCTGCCTCAATTAACGATAGTCCAGCAGAGTACTGTCATTGGGCGATACTGGTCGCGATTATCCACCATTTTGCAGCTATACCTTCTCTAATCTCAATCCTCGATGCAACAAATTATGCACAGAAAGGGTCTAAACCATTCCAGGACCAACGTCCACATAGATTGGCAACATAAATAAATTAGTCGAAACTTTTCTAATCTCCAAGGGAAATATTCGTAGCACTCTCTGTGTTTTATTTGAAGAATTCGCTGTGCTGTAATCGTGAAAGTAATGCAGACGTTTTGCGTGAACGATTCCCTAGACTCTACCAAAGGCAACCGCATATTTTTTAATAACGTCGTCGTTACTTAAACATGTTTGAACAGTGTTTAGTCGAGTGGTGCACGGGCAGTTCTTTCGTACAGGAATTTTTCTTGCAACGTGCAATTTGTACGTATCGTTACACAAGGCGATGAAGTTGTAACGTCTACGTCTTGTGCACACTGAAACACGTTCGTGCCATAAGCGTTCGATCTCGTTACCTAACCGAATTTCACCGTGCAAATGCTCGCGCGAGGGTAATAAACGTTAATCTTTTCACTGGAGCCGTGTTTACCTTGGCGATATAATCGTGAACGTACAGTAGAACACCATAAGTCGCTCTGTTCGAGTTAGCAGAATCGAGATACCGCTGTGTACACTTTGATTTCGATCTGTGATTGAACGTCGATATGCTCGTCCCATGAATCGATTCCATTGACTATCTATGGATGTTTCCTCAGCCGTCTTTTACAGCTTGCACACTAGCTTTCAACAAATTTTGGAGAATCTGAATTAAAAAACTTCTGAAAATCAATTTTTACATAAGCGACGATTAAGTGCATATCACATATTAGACACAGAGAAACATGGAATCTGTGTTGGGATTTTTGGTTTTCTGGATTTCATTCGTTCCGGTTCATTGTCGATCCTACTGCCTCCGATAACGTTATCGGAGTTTGCGTGAGGCGAGGCGATCTCCTTGGAATTTTCGCAACGAATTAACTGGAAAATCGCTCGCGACAAATGTTTGACGTGTGGTCACCGCGATTGTTCCGACACACGACAGTCAAAATGACGTTTTGTTATCTAACTAGGCGTTATCTATGCGAAAGCCGCGTTGCATAAACGAATTCCTAAGGCTACCCACCCTGTTGCCGTCACCAGTGGCCAATTTATCAGTAATTCGTTATCGTGGAAATTCGAAACCTTCGTGTTAGACTTCCCTGTTCCGCGAATTAAAACAGGGCCGCGGAAGGAACGACGTTTCATGGAAAAATGACTCCACGCTGCACGAATTCATTACTAGAGTGCAAACTTTATGACGTGGAAAACAAAGTATATAAAAGAAGTTAGGTTATCCCCGATTCTGTTAATGTTATTGATACTTTATCTATCGGAAGCCTGATAAAGGTGCTCTAATCATCTCTGCGTATTTAGTGTATATTTTTATCAGTGTACTGTTTGGGTCAATTTAATCGAATAGCAGATCCTCGCCTTTTTTCTTCTGAAATAATCTTGACAAGTTGAGAATGGTACATCGACGTTCTTAAACTCTTTTAAATTGCTCTAACTCGTTTATCACATGACTGCATAAAATCTTATTAATACTTAATTGAACATCAGTAATTTGTATAATATTGCACGTGAGCTAAAAACTAAATGTTTCCAGAACGTCAGCTATAGTCTAATTGAATTTAACAGAATTTAATCTGATTCATGGAGGTTAAAAGAACCCCAAAATTGTTCCCTCAAGTAAAAACCGTAATGCTCGGCCACCATGTTACTCTAACAAGCTGTTGCTGTTGCTGTCAAGAAAATCGATTCCGGGACTTCGAATTAGTCTGTGATTTTTTAAATAATAGGCAGTGATCACAGGTAGGCGAGGCGTTGAGGTAATTTTTCTTTAGTACAAGAATCCAGATGGTTCAATGACGAAGGATTGTGCGACTAATCGCTTTGAACACGCGTACGGAAAAAATAGCCACGTGGACGGCTGCTCCTTTGTGCACCGTTAACTGTTCATCCTTGAAAACACGTAATAATAATGCTAACCGGCGTTGCCCGTTTCGCCGGAGAAGAGAAGGCACGTCATGCGACCTCGGGGATAAGGAAAATGCAAATCGAAACAGTTTCGGTTTATTACTGATTCCATCGCCCACGTGACGAACGGTGTATCTGGTATTCGTTACCCTAACAGTTATCGTGAAGAATGTTCTTCGCAGTGTTCGCGAGCGCGCAGCTTCCGTTGCTCGTGCCGTCGAATTTTGCAATTTATCCCAAATTTACGTGAGCCTTGCTGGGACGAATAACTTGTCGTTACGTCGCGAATTTTATACAAATGTAATAAAAAGATGGACAGATTAGAAGAATTGAAAAGTATCAACAAATTTCTTACCACTTACAATTAGTAAAATGGTTAAATCAGAAATGAATTCCTATTTACCACGCTTATATTAGCTTGCCGAGTTGTTGTTGTATGCGTCAAATCTTCTAATCGAATTTTAAACCACTTCCCGATGAGCTAGAGACTTGAAACTTTAAACATAGCTTAGAACTGGATGACAATGCAATATTAAAAAACAAATTTTAAAAAACTGTGCGTTCAGGAGAAACAAAATTTTTAATATTAACCGTCACACCTCGCAGCGCGACGCTCGGTAGTACGTAATCGCGTTCAGCGATCCCCACACCGCGCGCCAGCGCTCCCTACTCCACTACGAGTTCCCACTCCGACTCATCCCCACTCCACTGACCCATTTCGCACCGATGAAGCTCAGTCAGTGTGGTGTTCCGTTCATTCAGTTACATTTCGGACAATTTCGGACTCCATCAAGAGACGTCGTCTCTCGGAGTCATTCCCTCATTCTATCTCGCGTATTTCCATATCTTGCGTTTCTATATCTTACTATGTATTTCATACCAGTATCACTATATCTTGGGTTCCATTTAAAAAAGACCAAAAAGTAGAAAATAAAGAAATGTATAAAAAAGAACTTTTCAAAAACCGCTTATATTAAAATGCACTACAAAGGAGGAAATCATTTTTTCCTGGTTCTCCTAAAAATTTTATATAAATTTAAATAAAATCATGACATTAGTGACTATAAAAATGAAAGCGTTGAGTGCTAAAACTATGCATATTGACGTAATCTTCGTGGGCGCTCCACGCTTTTATTTTTATAGTCACCAATGTCATGATTTTATTTAAATTTATATTAAATGTTTGGGAGAACCAGGAAAAAATTATGTTCTCCTTTGTAGTGTATTTTAATATAAGCGTCGTTTTTAAGAAGTTTTTTTTTATATATATTTGTTGAGTTCTATGTTTGAAATTAAAGCAAACAATTTTTATTTTGCATAAAGATTCCCAGTCTACTTATGTACGGATTTATTAATTGTTTACGAACAGTGAAAATACCCCTTGCACAGATGACCAAGCTGACGTTAACTCAAGGTCTGTTCATACTCGTGCGACGCGACGCCATTTTTCCACTCTGGCCAATATAGATCGGAGAATGTATCAAGGGTGATCAAACCCGACCCAGACTTTATTCGAGAGGTCAACGTTACGCAATTTTTTCACCGTTGGATGGGGATCATTGATCGGTAGGCTATTTGACCCGCGTGTCCCTGATTATTATACCTTTAACGAAGGCTATGGTGGCGTCCAACAAAAAACGCTCGAAGTTGACCCGGAGAGGTTCGACCCACGCGAGAAACCAATTTCTCAAGCGTATCGGACATCGACCTTGAGACTAGCAACAATTTCGAGGTCGATGAGGAGGAGGATGACGTTAGGAGATCTAAAAAGATTTGTCGTTTGTCTTAATTCAGTCGTCGAATCGACGCGATCGTAAATGATCAAAACGATTAAGCAGACAGGCCTTCGAATTGATTTATACACACACAGGCGACGAAAAATGTTTATTGCCGGGCCACTTTGTCTAATCTTTCACCTCTGTTTCATCCCACCGATTATGTCACCAATGTACTCTGAAGGACAGATCAATTAGTCGGTTCCGACGTAGCAACACATTATCGTGCTGTAAAGGGATAAATTTCTTCTTTGAAAGTAATGAATTGTGCAGTGTAGATAAGACTGTTGATCTTTTAATTACAATCTCTTACAAAGTCGTTAGATAAGACTAATGGAATCGCCGAAATAGACATTTTCACACGCAAATACAAATATTAGGTCGTTCGGAAAGTTAATTCGTTTTTCATGTAAGAAATGGCATTGCTTCTATCTGTTACTACTTAACCTTATTTTAAATCATGAAATCGTGGTATATCTTGACAGCTGCCATTTCGGACGTCATTTCCTGTCTTGTCGTGGTTTCTAATCTTTCAAGTATTTTTTTGTTATCGTATCAAATATGTAAAATCAAAGTACGCGTTTCCATCGTCTTTTGCTTTTTTATTACAGCAAAGGTAAACATGCAGTGCACGAAAGAAAAAGTTGTGTGCTGTTTACGGAGAGGATGTACCAACATTTTTTATACGGAGTGTGGCATCTTTAAGTTGCCTGAAAAATCGTAGAAGATCACACAGCGAAATGTCATAAAACTTATTCTAAATGGTAGAAAATTGGCTTTCATTTTTCCTCGAGAGAATAGAAAATACAGTATGCGGCAGGGAACAATTAAGAAAACTGCTTGGTGGAATTACGAAGGAAATTATCGAACAGCAATGACTGAATTACTAAAGAAAAATGATTAATTAAGTTTGTCTATCCCGATTGACAGGTTCAAATTATTCGTGAAACATGTATGGAAATCACTCAAGGGATAGATGAGGGTTAGTCATTATATTGAATATTGTATGTAGAACGGGAAAGCGAAGCGAATCTCTTCGTCTGGTTCGCGATCGGATCGATTCGGTCACGTCCCAGACTGTTAGACGGCCGCATTTCGAATTTATGTCCGATTCGAAACAGAATTCTGTTCTAGAAATATTATTACGAGCGCTGAGATCCCCGAAGAGGATCTTGACTATTTTCGTGAGATTTACGCTTAGGTCGAAAATAGTCAAGAGCGGCCATCGGGAACTGTGGGAGGTGCGAACGGTTTTCGTTCTGATTTATTTTAACGTAGAACGGATTGACCTACCGAGTTCGTTCTTCGAGCTTTCTATTTTTCTATCCTATGAGCAGCGATTCTGATTTACGATATTTCGGGAATCTTCAGCGATTTCGATCTTTTCGAACTGTGCAGCTTTGCAAAGGCAGCCGAAGAGCCTCTTAATGTTGTCGGCCTTGTGCCACACTATCAATCTTCAATTAAATATTTTGATTTTACTCGTGGATTCGCTGGGGATTGAATATATTTCTCAATACTAGATGTTTATTCAAATAGCACAGCAAAATGAAATAAACGTTGGTAATGAAAATTTGAAATATAAGTACGTTTTGCAGATGTATGTTAGTTATACACATGTTGAACATTTCATCGAAATCGGTTGACATAGAAAAAAACAACACGTATCGAAAGATGTACGAATCTGTGGATTTCAAGCAGAAACTGACCAAAAGTCGCGAAAACCCCCATTTAACCACTTGTAGCTCGTGTATAATGTTCAGCACATTTTAAATTTTCATTACGGACTCCAATAAAAAAGTTTTAAAAAGTGTCTTTTTTGTTTTCTCATGTAATTCTTCGCAATGGCAATTTTTTGAAAATCTCTTCTACATGTCATTTGGTAAACCAATTCCTCTAACATTTCAAAAGAAGTCGGGTCATATGATTCGATTCTAAAAAAGTTATAGTTTTAAAGTGCGTCCAAATACTTACGCGAGTATGTTCGAAAGTAATAATAAAGTCGCAGTGCGCCCTATTTCGAGCACCGAGAGCTATTGATGTCAGCTGGGTATGTATTTCTGTGTCAGACATATCCAGGATCGAAAATTCTCTAACGAACGTATCCAGATAGCTTTGACGTCACCAGTCAGTGGTAACAGTCTGTATCTGATCAGACCCGGAAACGTGAATCGGAGCGTGCTCGCGTGGGAGGACAGGGAAGCCATCTCTTCCTCGGTCTTGGAATGCAGAATGCAGAAAGTATTCCTCCGAACAATTTCAGGTTCTTTTGTCGCGCGGCAATTTCCCGTCGTCCAGGCAACGTTCTTTCGATAACTTTCGCTAGAGGGGATCGAATATCGAACCGCCAGATACCTTCGTGTTCTCGAGGTTCGATAATGTGACTGTCGAGGGAAAAATGCTGGCCAGACGACAAAGACGATGCCTGATAGGATGCAAGCTCGATCGACAACCTCGTGACACGATGGCAGAAACGTTTCTAGAAGATGCAACCGTGCAATCACGGCGCATGCTAGGGTTCCGGGGAAACGCGACGAATAATTGTGTTCGCGAATCGGAGATGAGAATCGAACGGAAATTTCGTCATCTTGTTATAAAGGCTGCAACGCGAAGCGAATGCTATGCAGTCGCTCAAATGAGTGTCTGTAAAAGATGAACGACAATCAGGTTGTTAGAAAATTCGCAATAAACCAATTATGCTGTAGCATTTCATTGTATTGGCATTTCATTAGCGACGACTATTTCACAAAATTTAGACGATCATGAAGTGGCTGCAGATCTTTATATATGCATTTAAGATTTTAAAAATTCAAGAATGTTGTAATGTTGCTTCTACTTTTTATGTTATTCCTGCTTCTCGCAATCAATGCAGAACATTTTTATTTTGCACAAAGATCCGCGGTCTATTCATGATCCACAATTTCGTAAATTGTTCTTCAAGCATTTCTTAAGAATCTGATCCAGTCAGTCGGAGCTATTTTAACTGGAAAATTAAACATTTCTTCCGAGAATAATTTCATTCTATACGATTTCTTTTTATTTTATAGATATTAAATTGATAGAACACCTCATACAATACCTGAATGTTTAGTAATTGATTAGGTGCCGACTTGTTTGTCACTAGTTAATCATAATTAAAATCTGCGTGACAGCTAAAGAGTTTCCCAACGATGAAGGCAAGAGGGTCGTGGTATGGGAGCACTGACATTTCGATCAAATTAAAAATTGAATGATTTTTATTTCGCTTTGTTCGTCCCAGAGGAGGTTAAAGACTGCGAAGTCCGGTGGCGAGGGATGGTTACGTCGATGATACGGTTCGTCTGATTGCAGGGAGGACGACAGGTATGCAAAGGTGGCGTGGAAAGACGTGAAGGTCGGCGACCTGGTTCACCTATCGAACAACGAACTGGTGCCGGCCGACGTGTTGCTCTTGCGGAGCAGCGATCCTCAGGGCTTAGCATATATCGATACCTGCAACCTCGACGGAGAGACCAATCTGAAACAGCGACAGGTGGTCCGAGGATTCGTCGATCTACAGGACACCTTCCAGCCGGCCAAGTTCCGTTCGGTGATCGAGGTCGATCAACCGAGCACTAGGATCTACAGGTATTACTATCCTTTAACAACGATCTTCCAATCTGCGAGAGATGTTCACCGAAAGATACTTGAAGGTTTCACGGAGCCGTGGTTCATCCTAATGGCGGCAGAGTACCTGTTTCTACGGAAAACCTCTTACTCAGGGAGTGTTTGCTGAAGAACACCGATTTCGTGGAGGGCATAGTGATCTACGCCGGCCACGAGACTAAGGCGATGCTGAATAATGGCGGGCCGAGGTACAAGGTACGTCCTAGAGCTCGTGATTGTTGAATTATAAAGAGAAAATACTGCTAGGTAGTCGTGCAGCGCGTTTTGGTGATGATTATAAAAGTGAAAGTATTAAAGAGATTATCTATCCGAGATCCGCCAAGATTGTAGTTAAAAGAAAATGCAGATGATGATTACATACTGTATTAATCCTAGATATCTTGGCTATCGCGCGTGGAAATGATAATGCCGATTAAAACAAGACTGCGTTTATACAGACTCAAAGATTTCCACAATAGTACACACCGGTAGCTAGTCTTGTTCATTATGAACAACAAGATATTCATTGTAATCGCTTCGCGAGCATTTTTGCAGTCCAAAACAGTCGTAAAGCAAAAGTCGACTACTTATCGAACTTTGATGAAGTTACAGAAGAATAGAATTGCTGAAAATAATTGTGTAAAACAATTGCTCCTCTTCCAGCGTTCCAGGTTGGAAAAGCAGATGAACAAGGACGTGATCTGGTGCGTGATGATCCTGTTGCTTTTGTGCGTGATCGGCGCGATCGGTTGCCGATTGTGGCTGTCCGGTTACTCGGGTTTATCGTTCGTGCCGTTCATCCCGATCCTCCAGGAGCCGAGCTACGAAAGCATGCTGACGTTCTGGACGTTCGTGATCATCCTACAGGTGATGATCCCGTTGAGCCTGTACGTGACGATAGAGATGGCGAAAGTGGGCCAGGTGTATCACATCGGGCACGACGCGGCGTTATACGACGCGGACGCGGATCGCTCCGCCGAATGCCGTGCGCTCAACATCACCGAGGAATTGGGTCAGGTGAGGGCACAGATTGATCGGCTCGGTGCCACGTGGTATATGGATCAAGTAGCGATCCTTTATTTCACCGTTCCTCCACCTGGCTGCTCGAAGATCTAGACGGTATTCAGTAATCCTCGGGAACACAAATTAAATACCTATCTATCATCTATAGAAACAGGTTTCTTCCGAATTTTTTCATTGAAATACTCGCTATAATTTTGTTGATCATTATTAGACACCGGGTTTTATTCATTTATGACAAAAATGAGTAGTTGTAATTTAAAACAGTAAAAGCATTAGAAGAATTTTAAAACATTATAAAATTTTTTTTTAACATGCTATATATTATTTCCCGTAGATTTTTTCAAGCTGATTTCAAATCTGGTCTGAAAATCTGCAGGAAATGATATATAGCATGTTAAAAATAAATTTTTTCCGCGTATGGTACTGGAGAAACCACACTTTCTTGAAATTCTGCATGTTTAATGAATTTTCTCAACGTTAAAAGACGTTCGTACCATAATCTCCCTATTTTCCCCATATTCTGTAAAGTTTCAGCTTTAATTAAAAAAAATTTCATCGCTCTACCTCATTTCTATCGAAAGTTCTTTCATTTTGAATCGAGTTTGGTCCAAATTTTCCACTGTGCGGCGGTAGCGTATTCAGAGATGTCAGGCAGCCGCTGTACGTGGCGCGCTAATTTCTACGAAGCAGTAACTTTTTTGAAACACAGCTGCCATAGGTAAAAAATTGTCGCAGCGAGTTCATGGGATACTCAATCGATTCGGCAGAATCTCTGCTTCAATCTGACGTTCGGATCATGGCATTACGATCATTTCTCGCCGAGATATAGCGAGTTAAAGGAAAAATGGAAATTGTGCATTTTTTAAGCATATTTTCAGAAACACCTGGTACATCAAAATGTTAATGCAATTGAAAAAACAAAAGGAGTGCATACAAAGAGAAAGAAACGCTCTCTCTATTGCTTTTTTGCACAAGATTCTAAGATAATTTTTTAGCTTTCTGGTGCCAATTAAAGTTAAAAAGACCATATTTACTTCAATGTTGAATAACCCGAATAAAAGAAATCGCACAATATTCAACAACCACATAATTTACACAGGAAAGACAGCCCTTCCATATGATATTAACGCGATTTATCAAAAAAATTTGTTGCTCCCCGTGTGATGTTTCAAAGTTGCACAAAATTTTTGTTAACCGTGAATGTTGTCTTCATCTCGCTATAACTTTGTAAAAAACCAACATAGCAACAATTTGAAACAGAGCATCTGAAACTAGAGGTTTCAGGCTTTCAAACCATTGTGTAATGATATCGATACGGCAATTTTTGACGGAGTTATGATCACGTAAAGTGGGACCAATTTTTCGGGTTCGAACAAATGATCCCTCTATTTCTTTTGACGAGCGTATTATCATAATCTTATTAAACATATTAAGAAAAAAAGTAAATGTTTGTTTCATCCCAGATCGTTGCAATTCGGGTAGAAAATTTTTGTTTTGCCTAAAGATCTGCTTTCGATAACTATTGTTATCGTGTAAAATTATCAGGAAGTAATTCTAGATTTAGAAACTGCCTTCAAGGAATGTTGTTATTGTACTTATACGAATTATAGGTTCAGTACGTGTTCTCCGACAAGACCGGCACGCTGACAGAGAACAAAATGCTGTTTAGACGATGCGCAGTCGGTGGTCAGGACTATTCGCACACGGGGGAGGGAGAAAATTTGGTGCCCTCTTCTCGGTTGAAGGAGGATTTGTTGATCGGAACGTTCCGACACAATCTGCAGGAGTTGCTGGTAGTGTTAGCGATATGCAACACGGTCGTGGTGAACTCTCAACCCCACTACGACAGCATGAACTCTAGCGGAGTGATAGAAGAGCCGCAGAAGAACGGAGACGAGACAGGAAGGTTCGTACAAGGGTTCATTCTTTCGGATCGATCCGCCTCAAATCGATTCTCACGCGATCCCCTCCCGCTTCTCTTTCCAGGTACACGAGAATGATAGAGGCTAGGAGCTTGACCCCTTCGCCTGTCATTCCCTTGGCTACGTTCTCGCACCCGAACAACCTCGAGGACAACGTCTCCTCCATATCCTCCATGGTCGAGATGGAGTCTGTTCTCAATCATTCCACCAAACTCTCCAACAAAGTACCCAGGTCAGTTTCTCCGCATAGATTCAAGTTGAGAAATTTATTTGATTTTCTAGATTGATACACATGGTTAAAAATAATTATTGATTGAAGCGTTAAATTATGTATAATATTAAATACAGGGTGAACCTCGAATCGTGACCAGTAGAGATTACTCTGTTATTAGCAGTCTGATCGAAAATGTTTTTATCAGGTGTAGCATGGTTTCAAGAGAGCTTTCACGTGAGTATAGCAAATTTTTCGTCAAATCTTTTCTTTCATGATTATCCAAGGTCAATTTTTACGCCTACTTGTTAGAGGAATTCAAGGCGAATTCGATTAGTATCATATCTACTGGTCACGATTCGTGGTTCACCCTGTACATTAAACGAGTTGTTGCATTCTTCGAAACCACGTTGAAAATTCATTTAAGGGTTGAACTCTGTGAGGCGCATACACACGATATTCGCGTGTAGACTTTCTCTCGAGAATAATCTAGTAGAAGCAAGTTTGTATAAAATCGTTCCGAAGTCACGGACCATATCGTCAAGACTAATCATGCGCATTGAAGAACGGGCATAACTGCAAGCATAATTAGTGGATCGGACGTTTGTAGACCGAAGTTCCTGAACGTGACGTCCATACCGAGCCTGGGAATGGGACTGCTGGGGCGAAAACTGTCGCCGAACGGCGCTCAGAAGAGACGCAGCCCGCTGAGTCCCGTTATCGACGCTGCCAGGAAGAACGGGGACGAATTACTACCCGCTGCGGCGATCTACGAAGCGGAAAGTCCCGACGAGCTCGCGTTGGTGAACGCGGCGCGGGCCTACGACGTGAAACTGTTGAAACGGACGGCTCGCAGCGCGATCGTCTGTCTGCCGGATAAATCTATCCTCACTTTCGAAATACTTCACGTAAGCTCGTCATGGACTGTTGCTCCTGGCTCCGACGCGACGGCGCCTCACTTTCTCCAAAGATCGACCAACCGCCTTTCATTCGCGTTCCCGTAACCGATACGCAATTCTTGTTGTTCCTCTTAATCAACCTCAGCCTCGTATGTCAAAGACACTATCCTCGTACCTGTATCTAATTTACCGCAAATTGCAGGTGCTGCCATTCGACTCGAACAGGAAGTGCATGTCGATCCTCGTGCGGCATCCGCTTACCAACGAGCTGATCCTGTACTCCAAGGGCGCGGACACTACCATCTTTTCCTCGCTGACTCCCCAAGAGGAGAACTCTGCCACTACATTGAAGATTCGCCAGCACTTACAGTCCTACGCGCGACAAGGTCTCCGGACCCTGGTGATGGCGAAGAAGTCCCTGACGACGCAGGAGTATGAAACCTGGCGGCAAGCGCACACCGAGGCTGAGCTAGCGATGGAGAATCGAGATCATCGTATCAAGGACTCGTACGCGATCCTCGAGTCTCATTTGACGCTGCTAGGAGCGACTGGGATCGAGGATAAACTGCAGGCTGGCGTGCCGGAGACTATGGCTAACTTGGTGGCTGCTGGGATCGTTGTTTGGGTTCTGACAGGTATAGAATCTTGATAGAGATGATTGAAAGACATTGTATATGGAGCTGACGTACTGATTCTGTTGCTAGGAGACAAGCCGGAGACTGCGGTGAACATTGCATACTCGGCGCGTCTTTTCTCACCAGCGATGCAGCTGTTATGGCTGCAAGCCAGGTCCAAGACTGTTGCCGAGACCTTGATTCGTGGGTACCTCGAGTCTGCGAAAAGGGACAGCATGGTTCACGGTAACGATTGGAGAAACAATATCAGAGAGACGGCGATGTTGAGCCGTGATCCAGCGGAGAATGATGCGCACAGGATTGACAGCCCTTGGCCGAAGCAACGAGCGTTGGTTGTCGATGGGAAAACGCTGACAGTCATTCTAGATCCGAGATCGGGATTGATCACTTCGTTCCTTGAACTGACGAAAATGTGCACCAGTGTTTTGGCTTGCAGGGCAACGCCTCTTCAGAAGGTATATTTTAGATGATCTAGTGTTGTAGATGTTTTGTGGAAATATAGAAGAGTGAAATGATGTTGCGTTACAGGCATACATAGTGCGTATAGTGAAGGAACAACTAGGAATGAGAACCTTGGCGATAGGGGACGGCGCGAACGACGTTAGTATGATACAGACCGCGGACGTGGGAGTCGGTATATCGGGACACGAAGGTACACAAGCCGTCATGGCCGCAGACTTCGCCATCTCACGATTCTCGATGCTTAGCAGGCTCCTACTGTTGCACGGGCACTGGTGTTACGATCGCCTCTCTAGGATGATTTTGTACTTTTTCCACAAGAACGCCACATTCGTCTTCCTTGTATTCTGGTTCCAGGTATAGCACACTTTATGCATATTTTTACAGTATCGTAGTACAGTATTGTACAGTTATGTTTTTCGCAGCTGTATTGCGGCTTCACCGGGACGGTGATGGTTGACCAGATCTACTTAATGTTGTACAATCTGATGTTCACGTCGATGCCGCCCCTAGTGTTGGGCGTGTACGACAGATTTGCCTCACCTGCTGTTCTAATGTCTATGCCCCACCTGTACAAAAGAGGGCGGCTCGGACTCGTCTATCGGCCGCACTCGTTCTGGCTAACGATCGCCGATGCTTTGTATCAAAGTATCGTTATCTTTTTCATAAATTACTCTGTTAGTATATAGTCTTGACATCTAACCGATTGTTTCGAGAAGGGCTGTCAGTTCTCTAGTGAATCGTCATTATTTTAGGTGTACTATGACTCGGTCGTAGATATATGGGAATTCGGAACCACCGTGATGACCTGCTGCATCGTCGTCATGCTTCTCCACGTTGCCATAGAGACTCGATCTTGGGTAATTCGACGTTTCTACCTTCTCTTTTTCTGTCTTTTAATTGCTCGCATTATAGAATTTACAATCTCAAAACTTTAAATATACAGGGTGGCTGAGAAGTTCCCGGAATTTTTTAAAGCATTTCAGCAGCATAAAAATACCGCACGAACGAATGAATTCACACACTTGACCGAATAGTAAGTTTTATTAATTCATTAACAAGGAAATGAACCAAATACATTTACAACAAATGTTCGAAATTGCCTCCTTTTGATTTGATACATTTACGGACCCGCTTTCTAAAATTCTCGACGATGGTCGCTGGTGATCGCCTGAAGAAGGTTCTTTTCACGGATGAGAAAATTTTTACGGTCGAACCCCTACACAATCGCCAAAATCACCGCCAGCTGCTCAAGAAGGGCCAGCAGAAGACTTCGGCCGCGAAAACCATCGGCCGCAGCCATTTTCCAGCCTCGGTCATGGGTTGGGCCGGTATCTGCACCACCGGGAAGACGCCACTGGTGTTCATCCCGAGAAACGTAAAAATCAACGCCGCCGAGTACCAGGAACTTGTCCTCCGGAGGGAATTAAAGCTGTGGGCAACGCGACACTTCGGCCAGGGCGGATTCACGCTTCAACAGGACTGGGCGCCGGCGCATCCCGCCAAATCCACCATCGTCGTCTGCAAAGAGCTGTTTCCCGGCTTTTGGGGAAAAGATGTTTGGCCGCCGAACTCGCCGGATCTTAACTCGATGGATTACTCAGTATGGTCCATCATAGAGCAAAAAATTTCAGGAAGACGATACGCCACGGTGGAACAGCTGAAAGCGGCGTTGACGCGTGCCTGGGACGAGATTACGGCGGAAGAGTGCGCGACCACATCGTCGGGAATTATTATATTAGAAAACGGGTCCGTAAATGTATCGAATCAAAAGGTGGCAATTTCGAACATTTGTTGTAAATGTTCTTGGTTCATTTCATTGTTAATGAATTAATAAAACTTATTATTCGGTCAAGTGTGCGGATTCATTCGTTTGTGCGGTATTTTTATGCTGCTGAAATGCTTTAAAAAATTCCGGGAACTTTTCAGCCACTCTGTAGTGTTTCAAATGCAAATATTTATTTTGATTGAAGTAGTTATTTCATTGAATACAAATTTATGTGGAGCGATGTAAAGTTCCGTGTAACCAGTTACGTAGAAAGTGGAGTGCGAGTAATTGAAGGTTAATTAAATTTCACATTTGATCGCATAAAGCCACGTATGATTTTCAGACTGTAATCCACGTGCTAGCTATACTAGGATCCCTGGGCGTATTTTTCGGATTCTGTCTGATCTACAACGTAGTCTGCGTGAACTGCATGGGCCTACTTTGCTCCTACTGGGTGATGGAAGTGGCTGTCATGAGGCATACCTACTGGCTCACCGTAACACTTACCTGTGTTCTAGCATTGTTACCAAGGTACGCATTCTCCACTTGTGAAAAGACTGCCCATCGAAATTCTATGCATAACGGTCGATGCTCTGCTCACTCAGGTTAGTGTACAAGACCATAATGTGCACCGTATCGCCGGACCTCGCGCAAAACGCCTCGTTCAAGGCGCAGTTGAAGACCGGAAGCCGTCGACAACGAATCGCCGAGAGAAGCGAGAATAATTTTATCGCTGGCTGGTCTCGCTCGACTCAACACGCCACGATCAGGTACACGATGATTACAATTAGACTGCGGATCTTATGCGCTTATGACAAAAATAAGTACAGTGTTTTCTCGATAAATGTCCCAAATGTCTGGCCTCCGGGTTTTTCCCTGGAAGGGTACGACTCTCAAAACGCCCCATCAAAAAATAATGGGAAATAAAGAAGTTTTGTTATTAGATGGAGCTTCGCTGTTGTTTTCTACGTTTTATGTATATTTTCTATGTATAATTGTGCCTGGCCGGACCCGTGTTTTGGACAATTATCGAGAAAACACTGTAGGCACAGTTTGGAAGTCGTTCGAGAAAGAAGGAAATTGCTACCTCGTTCCTGCTGCTCGCAGCTGATGTAAATCATTTTTATTTTGCATAAAGATCCGCTGTCTAATTATAATTGACTAATGCACGCTACCAGTCGTTAAACGACCGTTCAGGTCACGTCAGTTGGCTCCGTTTCTCGTGTTTTAGAACCGGAAACAAAAACGACGCGCTGACCACTATCGTTGCATGACACACCCCGAAACGCCCAACAAGACTGTCAGCACGTTCAGGCAGATCCATCGACTCTTTCAAGATCGCTACCTTGGCCGAGACCTTGGCCAAAGGACCGGCGCAAGTTGTCGCGATTGAATCGCGTACTGTTCCTATGGTTCGAAGAAGTATTGCTAGGAGGTTTGCGTTAATTTTAGTGTGCATCCTCGGTTCTAACGGAGACCAGCTCGATTGATGTATCGTCGTTTCGAACAGTGTCTTTTCAGTTGAATCCGAGTGGCTTTACATTTCCGACTACCGTTGTTCGTTGCATTTGATGGCTGTGACTTTTAGGGACCAAGACTGTTTTAGTCCGTTAGCGATATCGTCGTGCATCGACGGTTCCAGTGCGACAAGGAGAACTCTATGCGGGACTTTTGTTCGAGACGCGGGTTGCATATCGAATTAAGTAGAATGTAATTCAGATCGTAAGTGTCCTCTTAGGAATAAGAAAACAGGAAGTGTACACTGTAACCGGTGTAATGTACATCCGGAGGTATCGGTGCGAGAAGGTAGCAAACCTTGCGGCGATGCAAATCGCGATTGGGACACGTGGGATGAAAGGAACACTGGGACCAGTGCTGTAGTACCTACAGTAGTTTCCCCCTGAATCAGTTTCGCTAATTTTTGTTAATAGCGCCATAAAAAGTGTAGATGCATGAGAATTTAGGCCCTATGAACGATAAAAGAGACAGTGGCAATTGTGGTTCCAATTTTAAAGTGCCTAAGATCATGGGAGAATTGGGCCTTTTCGATATTTGAGTTCTGCATAAACTTGGGGCCTCAAAAAATGTAAGAACTTGAATCTCCGTGTATATTTCGGTCCTAGGACCTGTGGAGGGGGAAGTGGCAATAGCGGATTGAATTCCCAAGTGCCTGGGACCGTATTAGATTTGGGCTCCGTGAAAATTTGATGTTTGTGTAAGCTTCAGGTCCAAAAATTCAAAAGAATAGTGACTCACAGAAGTTTCTAGACCTCATACAAGTGGTTAGAATTGCAAGGGACCTGAATAAGTGGTAGAAGCTTCGATTCACGGTTCGCTGGGTTTGCCACCTGACTGTACCACCGCCTCCAAGCGTATGTACATTGTCCCGTACGAAGTTAACGTTGTACAAATAGTATGTTTACGCTGTAAACGCGGGCGGGTGTCGCACGAAACACCTCCCACGCTCGCGACTGTATTATTAACATAATTTCGGAGATGTACGTGTATAAGCGCGTTCTGCCAGCATAGAGGTTCTATTATACATGTGTATATTCAACATTATCGACGACACGTTGCACGTGTTGACATAGTATTTTGATATACGATTGACAGCAACTGCGTGTATTGTAGAGACGATAGTAAACCGAGTGTTCTTTACATTTTTCTGGTTTATTCATGACGAACGTCCACAGATTCCTGCGCTCCTCTAACGCGAGAACAGTCGCCCACGCGTTTTCATCGTGGCTGTGTTCGCAAATTTTATTTCGACGTGTCGTGTTTATAAATATTACACAAAATAATTATTAGGTCGTTCGGAAAGTAATTTCGGTTTTCGTGTAGAAGTGGCATTGCTTCCGTTTGTTATTTTAAATCGCAAAGTCGTGGTATAACTTGACAAAATCAAAGTATGCATTTCCATCAGCTTTCGTTTTTTTATTGTGAAATATTTGTGTGCTGTTTAAAGAGAGGATGCTCCGTCGGATTACCATTTTTTTCGCTTTTTTCTCATTTCAAATGTAGTCGTAAAAAGTCATATAACTCAATTTTTGCTAATAGTAAAGCAGAAATTCTACGAGCATGATTTAAGTTGCCTAAAAAATCGCGAAATATCGTAGAACAAAATGTAATAAAACTTAATCTAAATGGTAAAAGATTGGCTTTCATTTCCGAACGACCTAATAGATTATTTGCCCTACCATCATTAAATCAGAAAATTACGCATCCGCGCTTCAATACGCGATAGATAACACAATTTATATCGAAGAGTAATTTCGTAAGTATCTGCTGTCTTTCGTAAGTATCGCATAATTTCATCTGGTTTCGAACAGAGTTACGTTCACTCTGTTAAACATACATACAGACAGAGTAATCGGCTCGATTGCCACATTGACGGTGTAGACGACCTTTGCATAAACAAACTTCGCTTAATGATTCGTAAACACGCGGGAGATGTACGCGAACGAGAGTGTAAGAAATTACAAGACACGATAGAATAACAAACACTACGGGGCCGTTGCTTAATCGGCTTCTGTACCTACTCGTTACTAGAGTTTACGGTGATTCGAATGTTGCTTGGACAGTAACCTCGTGGCTCATCTGCCTAGATCCTGCCAGTCCGAGTGACGCAACTCTTTTACAGAAATCGCGTCACGATCTCTCGTAAGATCGATCGAACTCGATCCTCGATCTTGCTTTCTCCGGGAAAGTCTACCGGCGAAAGTGTTCTCGCTTTTAGAGTACGTTTTGCTGCAACCGCAACTCGAGCGGCACGCTGAACGATTGCAGAGTGGCGTCGCGAAGTTGAAAATCTGCAGACAATGACATTACAATAGAACATTCTAGAACATAGCTTTGGGGATTGTTAGCGTTCCTGAATGTGAACCATGGCTGACAAAAAAGCACTATATCTTTCTCTACAAACTATCTCTATCACAAGGTTAGTAATTCCTATACATTTCCTGAATAGATACTATAGTTTAATCAACAGGAACACAAAGTTTACAACTCCAGTAAAGAAAGAAAATAAAAAGCAGAGAGAATTAATTCTCTCATAAACGTAAAAACGTAAAAATAGGACTTTTGAGGGCGACTGCGTGGTTAGCGTTCCCCCAATGTGTATATTTTTCCTACAAACTATCTCCATCACAAGTTCAGTAGTCCGTATACATTTCCTGACTAGATACAAGAGTCTAATCAACAGCAGGACAACTCTTAACAACTCCAATAAAAAAGAGAAAATAAAATCCTTGGTTCAAAGCAGAGAGGATTAAGCAGCAGGAAACTGCGGTCAGCTTGAGCTGCAATCATCTAAGTGGTCCCTACATCGCGCAGTAAATCTTCGCAAAGTGAAATGGGGTAGCAGAGGGGTGAACAGAGGGATGAATATTCATTGCACTTGAAACTCCAAGCTCCATTCTCCAAGTGCTCTCGGTTCAGCCAGGCTAAAAGTCCTAGTGACCATAGAAGTTTGCAACTCCTAGAAAGAGTTCAACCCCCTCGAGTTTCTTGCACCCCCAGTCAAACTGAGTGTGTCTCGAAGAAGGGGTTGAGGATCGCTGAGGTGCAGTGGTTTCTTTGGCGAGCGAGGCTGCTGAGAACCACTGTCCGATGCGGAAACAGGGGCTGTAGGTGGGGATAGGATCGAAAGGCAACGGGCGGAGCACCGGGGGATCTTTTGGCGTGCTGCGACAACGGTTCACTCATTGTCAGTGCATGCTCGGTGCTCGCTCGGCAAAAGACAGCGCAGCTGCGAGTTCGCGCGGATTCGTCGTCGACGGTTTCCTCTCGCGATCGTGCACGCTTTGAGAACAACTCGAGTGGGCAGGCGGTGTGTCGATCCGGTTCCGAACCTGTTAAACAAAGTCCCCGAAGCGAGGGGAACCTGCCGCCGGACCTTTGACGACTGGTTCCGGGCCTCGGTGTCTACTCCTTTGTCACGAGGTCCGCGTTCTACTCCGTCCGACGGTCTCCGGCGCTTTGATCCAGCTCCTTCGGGATTTTTCGAGGTTTTTCGGGGAGTTCCAACAATCCTCAGCACCTACGTCGTCTGATCGATTAGGGTTTTCGCGCTCTCAGCCTCGCAGACTCGCCTGACCAAAGCGGACAGGTAAAGGGTGACCGTGCGTCGGTGCATTCTCGGCTGCAGTTGAGGGTAACGGGTGTCCTGGCAGTCGGGATACACTTTTCATGACAATTCAGAAGTGTTTCGAAGACTTCCGATGACTTGGTGGTTAGAGAAGTTTCGTTTTGATTGCACTTCAATCCTGGCTAATAAATATGTAATCTGTTTGAATTATTTCGCTTGTTTTAAGTTGAATTAAAGTTTTCTTTCTAGAAATTTCATTGTTCTGTAATAATTCTGGGGAATATCATATAGCAAGGCGTTGACTTTCAATATCTTTAGTCAGGGTGCAGGAATGACTACACTGCTGGAAACAATTACAGGATATTATGCAATTTCGACTTTTCCGAAACTTTTAGTGCACAATTGTTTTCACCGTTGCGATCTATGTCAGTTTTTAAAGTATCGCTAAGTGGAGGTAATTTGTTGCATGGGTCGAAAGCTAAAAGAGTCAGTGGTAGTCAGGGCCATTGTTATCTTTGTTTATCTGTATTTCATAGCACGCAACCGCGTTTTTTCTACTTAACATATGTGCGCAGAATTGAGTTATTAAGGGCGGACGGGTAATTAGACAAGGAAATTGAAGGTGCTTGTTGCGGCAAACAAATCAAATATCCTCTTACTGTATCTCACTGTGTAGTTCACGGATTTTTGTCGCGTTGCAAAATTATCTGGATTTATCTTGATCGCACTAAAAACATTTATGCTTTCAAGTTCTCAAACATACCCTGTCCGATAACACCTCCATATTTGCTCGCGCGAGATTTTGCTACTTAAAAATATCGGAATCTTATCTGATACACGCAAGTTCCCGATAAAAAATACATAAGTAGAACCGGTGCATATGCGTCGGACAGGTTCGACGAGTCAATTCCACTGCCATTTCTTCTGATCATTTCAATACGATTTCATTGAAAGCGTTTTCTCACGAAGGACACCTTTGATCTCGATTGCCAGGACACCGGCTACACACAAGTAAGCGTTTCTGGTTGTACCGTGACATTTAACCTCTTCAAGGATGCCGGCACACGTGTGTACATGTAGCTCTAGGTTGACATCTAGGCTCCATCTTCTCGCACGAGAGACCATTACATTCAAACATTATTGGACTGTGAAAATTAAAATGAACAATTTTTCTCTTAACAGTTCTACGACGTTCCTTGTGTTGTCTTTATTGTCGAGTGCACGAATGAAAACTATTTCCACTTGTTCGCAAAAAATTAATCCTTGAAGAGGTCGGAGGAAGAGGCTAGACCAGGGGTAGTTTTAATCATTTTCACACAATTGAAACCAGTATATCGTTGTTTTTCAATTATCTTACTTTGTCGCCTTTAAATTGGTCCAAAGCATTTTTGTTATATATTCATTAAATCCGCAGTCTGGCGACAGGATTCTAAATAAAGATTGACTGGGCTTGTCTAGATAGGTGTGTAGCCTGAAGTGACATAAAACAATATAATTCTATGATATCACAACAAGTAGAGGATGTACGTGATTACAATTATTTTGCTTTGTCGCCTTTAAATTGGTCCAAACCATTTTAGTTATGTACACATTAAATCCGCAGTCTGGTGACAGGACTGACACGAGGCACGGATGAGGGTTAAAAAGTGATAAATACAGTGCGGACTTGATGCACTTATAGCAATGCATTTATAGCAATGCATTTATAGCAATGCATTTATAGGCTCATGAAAATGTCTACGTAGCTCCTATATCCCGCAAGGAACGCAGACAAATTATATTTTGCACAATGTACTAACTTTATTTTCACAATGTTCTAAAAAAGAACTGATTTGGACTGGTACCAAACGGGATGGTAGCTCGTTGTTTGAGAACGGTCACGGTGCTTTCTCTTCTGCGTCATCTTGGCTTCCCCCGACGATGACTGCGCGACGCACACGTGCTCGCTATGCTTGCTATGATTGCATTAGCCGGAGGGGCCTCCCTCGAAGGCAGCCTCAGACTCTTCGGAACTATAATCCGTTGTTTCACGCGTCGAACGCATGGCTGCACCGACAACACGCGATATTATTCGACCGACTGATTGACATATGATTAACGTGGACGAACACCATTTCACAGGTTGTTTTTCTCCGTTTCGCGGAAATCATTCGAATGATCGCAGGATGGGTGTACAATCTACTAGATGGGAAGACGAGCCAATCCTAGATAGCTGGGATGAAGCAATCGATACGAATACTGGATATATCTATTTCAAAGAGCGATCTAGACGTCGTGTTTTGTTTGCACGCCTGTTTGACTCGGGACATCAAGAGTTTACCGTGTGAAAAACATATTAGGGTGTGTTTATTAGTCGACTTTCCTTATTTACCGCGTACAAACATGCGAAAGCATTTTTCATTCGCATTTAATCTCCTATGGGGCAGTATTCCTTCTTCTAAAAAACAGAGTCAAGAGTGACAAAAGTAAGCACTACTGTATTATTCTCAGCTGAGAGATAAAATAATTTTTTCATTGATCTGCAGCTTCTCTCTCCTACGATTTTTATTTCACTCGGGAAGATTTTCGAAATTTATAATAATCCTCGAGCTATTCACACTGCTCACCGATTAAACCTTAACGCTTTGAAATCGGAGCAATTTTAACTTGAAAATTTAATATTTCTTCCGACCTAGAATATTTTCATTACATATGATTTTGTAAATTTTAGGCAGAGGAGGGCATTATTTGGCGAAAAAAATTTTTGAAACGCTACTTAATATTTTAGATTTTATTTTGCCTAAAGAAAATAGTATTTTATTTGAACAATCTGAACCTCGAAATAAAATATTTCCATTTGAACAATCTGTACCTCGAAATAAAATACTTCTATTTGAACAATCTGTACCTCGAAATAAAATACTTCTATTTGAACAATCTGAACCTCAAAATAAAATATTTCTAATTTAACAATTTCATCCACAAAATAAAATATTTCTATTTTAATAATCTGAAACGCAAAGCAAAATATTTCTATTTTAATAATCTGAAACACAAAATAGAATATTTTATTTTTTTGTGTCGTTATACCTAATACTTTTAGAAATCGTATTACTTATTTAATATTTCTTTTTTTGGCAATAATTTAAAGAAGATATGAATTTATGATTTCGGCGCCAGGTTCGATCAATTATAAAGAGACAGCAAATGTGCAATTATTTAAACATGTATCTCGACGTTTCGATCCCTACGTGGATCATTTTCACAAAGAATATTTATTGCATCTGAAAATAATGCAAGAAAATTATAATTTGGCAAAAATATTATAACACAGCCGTGTAGATCTGAAGGATCAAAGAAAATAATACACTTACTTGCTGCGACAAGAAAAGGAAAGAACATTTTAAAACTCATAATTTTGCTGTCTCTTTATAATTGATCGAACCTGACGCCGAAATCATAAATTCATATATTTCAATTTCGATCGAGAAACAAATTTCACATTTAAAGAAGAAATGGTACTTAATATAAAAAACTACATCATTTGCCACATTTTCGTTTTATTTTATTTGTTTAACTGCTGCTATTCTCATACAACAAGGTGCAGTGTTGTAAATTGGAATCTGTTACGGTGCTCCTTCGAGGACACAGAATCAGTCCAGCAAAGCTAAAAAGTCTCTCAACTGGAGCACAGGATAGAATAGCTGTGTTGTATTTTAAAAATAATGTTTTCATGTATTTGTACTTTGCAATACTTTCAATTCGTGTATCACTATCGCTCAAATATTGAAATAATTCTAATTCTGCAATGTTTGTATGACTGATATCATTTGTTTCTTTTCTCGTAAAGGAAAAAAAAGTCATCTACTTCTTTCTTTTGTGAAAGTAATTGAGGTCGTGACTCTGAATCTGGATTTGCTATCTGTTTCGCAACATTTAATACGGTTTCTTTGATAAAAGTACGTTTTTCTTCATTTAAGTCTTTCGGAATCCATCGTAATTTCCATTTTGGATGGCTAACAAATATATAGTCGCTGCGTGTTCAGGAAAATCGAATAAATCACGAAATCGAGATTTTAAACTCGATAGTAAATGAAGTTTTAAAGGTTCGCAATATCTATTGAACGCAAACCATTATTTTGAGCAATAATATTTAAAATTGAAATTGAAAATAAAGACAAAGTCCAAATATTTTCAATATTCTTGAAATAAAATACTATTTTCAAAAATTACTGCATCAAATAAAATAGTTTATTTTAAAAAATTACTGCATCAAACAAAATATTTTATTTTCAAAAATGACTGCATCAAACAAAATATTTTATTTTCAAAAATTACTGCATCAAACAAAATATTTTATTTTCAAAGTTGTACACATAGGTACTGTAAAATAAATGGGATTATTTACTATTTACTATTTAAAATACTATTTTTCCCAGCTCTGATTTTAGGGATATGAAATTGGTATAATTGCTCATACAATACCTAAATGTTTAGTAATTCATTAGATATCAACATATTTAATAATGTAAACAATATTTTGAATACTCACCATTGAATATTCACCACTCTCGGAGATCTTCCTCGTCGAGCGCACACGTTGACTGAAAGATTACGTGACATAAGAGCAGAGGTTCGACGGAATCCTTTCAAATATCGTTACTCCGAAACCATCTGGTTCTGTTAGTTTATTCAATAATCGTAAATCTTGAGTGCTCGCATACAATAAACCGATTCCTGTGTGGAATCGGTGAGGCACAGTATAATAAAGCGTTCGCCACAGTAAACCGAAGCAGCCGTGGCCATATGTGACCTTACCGAGAAACACTCGAGCAAATTTCTTGATTCGGGTGCATATTATACAATAAAAATGGCGAGGATCTTATACCTGAACTCAATCTTGAAATTCTTATAAAACGGCACAGTCACTCTTGGTGCTCGACTCTATTTTTACAACATTCACCATTGACTATTGCGATATAAGACTCTTGGAACAAAGTACATATTGTTTCTTCTTCTATAGAAATTGTCAATTGAAAGTACAATGAAATGTCGCTGAAAGCATCGATGAATAGCATTCGTGTTACAAGAGTAGCCGTTCAAATCCTTCACAAATGAAGATTATTATTTTTTAGCCAACACTGAAGCATCGAAGCATTAAGGTATAGGATACACAAAAATCTTCCTTTTTCAGGGAAATGACTGAATACATTATTTCTCTTATTGTAGTTTTACTAAGAAATCTGTTGATTTTCTAGAAATCTTTCAATCTGTTCACTGTTTGAAATTGTGTTCGCAGTTCGGTGATCACGAGGAAAATGTTCTAATGAAAATTGCAAGGGGTTAATGGTGTGGCAGAGTTCTCGTTGCACAACCTGTCGTCCGCGAATAGTGCGTTAACAGATGTTCGCCGACGCGAATGTGGAGTAGGACGGTAACACGATAACGGGCCGCGATAAGGATCTATAAGCAAGGTTACGAATCAGGTATACGTGCTATCGCGATTACGTTGGTTTCGAGCGTGTCGCGATCGAGAACGGCTAGGATGCCGCGGCCTGAATACACCGGCCCGTGAAATATAGAACGAAAATGAGTCATTGCACCGGTAACGGAAGCGTGTGACAAAGGTTCTCTCGGCCGTTTGCCATCGTTTTCTAGCGACCGCGGAACATAGCACCGCAGTACGCGACGCTCATTCACTATCAACCTCTTGGCCGTCAGGACGACTGTCCTCGGCCAGGCTAAAAAGGCTTCGGTTCTTGGAAGTTCACGCCAATCTCGTAATAGATGGTAATGGCGAACGTTCTGGTCGTGATTTTCTTCTTTTAGAATCGGTTTCGTTCCTTCCTGTTGGTTTTGCACTCCAAATTCACCTTTTGCACTCCAAATTCATCCATTAAGAATATTCAAAATTAATTATTTATTTATTTAAATTAAGTTATATATTTATTTAGACACACGCGTGAACGGAGTCGTTACTGCGAGTGAAACAAGACTCAATACGCTTCAATAAATTGTATACAGGGTGTCCCAGCTAACTTGACCACCTTGAATATCTTTGTTGTTTTTAAAGATATGTCAAATGTCTGAAGGACAAAGTTGAATGGTAAAATGGGGCTCATAAGATAATTTAGATAATTACATAAGAAAATTTTTTTTTCATGTAATTTTTTTTAGAGATATGAAGGTGACCTTGAAATCTCGTAAAAAAAATTACATGAAAAAAAATTTTGTTGGTATCTTATGAGCCCCATTTTACCATGCAACTTTGTCCTTCAGACATTTGACGTATCTTTAAAAACAACAAAGATATTCAAGGTGGTCAAGTTAGCTGGGACACCTTGTATATGCACTTTCATTTTTAAAATTTATTAACCAGAAAATGGCTACAACGAATATACATATCTACACACAGTTTTCATACATTACAAAGTTAATGAATGTGTAATTACTAGACTGCGGATCTTTATGCAAAATAATAATGTTCTACATTCATTGTGGGAAGCAGGAATAAAATAAAAATTTGTTTCGTCCCTTAATGAGTTTGTGCGTCATTTTCAACTGTAATATACTTTTAGCGTGACTCGTTATCCGATGGTTAAACGACTCGATTAGACTTCATGAGAATTGATGTCCTCATTGTGTGCTTTATGTGAAAAATTGCACTCTGTAGAGACCACAATTATGATGGAAGAATCATTTAATCTCCGTTAAGATTGCATATCATGTGCATCTAATAAATAGACTGCGGATCTGTATGCAAAATGAAAATTGCGTATATAATTAAATTCTCCTAATCATTGTACTATTTCACTCGAAACTGTATACTCATTCATGCAATAAATGCATGAAATCCGCGGTCTGCTAATAAACGTATAAAACCCGCACTGTATAATGCATAGGTCAGGATAAGTGCTCTTTTTATATAGGGAACGTTATGGTCGTACATTCATAGCGCGTAATAATTTCTTGTAATCTCGTATTGATGGCGGAGTGCATAAATTTTAATATGCGCTTAAAAGCTTATCGGTGAACCAGTATTTCATTGTGTCGCTTTCATTTGTTAGAGTTTAGTGTTGAGAGTCGCATTCGGGATCCGAATAAAAACTGACGAAAATTCTGAAGTGTGTTTGTGGAGTAATGAACTCTTTTAGCGATAGCATATCGAAACCGCATTAATTTTCACCGATTGATAAGTCCTGGTATCGTTAGCGATTCATTAATGTCCAGTTAGCTGCTGTTACGATTCATTATCGAGAAATACATGTCGGTCGAATGGAGTAGGCCAAGAATTTCGACATAGATTTTTCATCGTGAGTCTGACTCGATGGTATAGGGTGAACAAAGGGTTAAATGAAGTTTTACATTATCTTCTGAGATTAATGAGCACATCCTCTTGGTACTAAAAGGGTTAAAAAAGGTTACACTTTAACCTTTAGAGTATCGGCGTGATGTTATATGGACTCACTAAAACAATTTGTGACAACATTGGAACAATTTAAAAATACTGTTGTATTATTTTCAACTGATTAACACTAAACCCACCATTGCCGGGAAATAACCGGTTTTGTATTTTTCATTTCACAATTATTGAAATTATGAAGTTGCTTACATGAAAATCGATTCGGTCAATTTCTCTATCCAAGCTCATATTGTACTAAAAGTTGCACAGAATCTAAATAAATAGAGCCTTGACATTTTTACAAGGTAAAACATTTTAATCGCTTTTAATTCTCGGTAGATTTAGTGTTAAACGCATTAAGTCAACATACATTTCCATTTCACTCCAGTTTGTTGCAGGTAGAACACATTTATTTTGCATAAAGGTCAGCTGCCTAATATTGGGTTGAAAAGAAAGTAATTTCGGTATTTTAAGGTGAAATAAAGCCCAATTTGTTTATTCAAGCAATGAACTTTGATGAATAAGATATTTCCCCTTCTGTTCGATGATTTTCTGCAGAAAAGAATAAATAAAAGAATATCTTAATGATTAAAGTTTATCGTTTGAATAAAGAATTTCGGTTTTATTTCACCTTAAAATACCGAAATTACTTTCTTGCTAACCCAATAATTTGCGTTACCATATAGTAAAATTAATTTTATTCGTGATAAAATTTTTAAATCTTCGCTTCCGTTCCCAACCGGCCTGGCGCCGATCGGAGCCAGCTAAAATCTGGGGTACAATACAAATATTCCGGAAAAAATATTATGTTTTTAGTGTGTTACGTATGGAGATTTTGTCTACGTGACTTTTTTACTCCTTTCTTGGAACCACATGTTCATGTAGGATGTCCGGCTCACATGCCCAAATAAACAGCTTTTTCCCCCTATGGCAAAGTACATGCGTATGGAAAACTTAGAAACGTCTTCCAGATTTTCCTATACCCCCACGGCCATTTTTCTAACCAAATTTCGACTATATAAAGGGCAACCCACGACAACCTATCCTGTGACACATCCTGTTCACACGAAACCTCGGCCACGTCTTATCCGTCAGCCCTCGGCTCGTAACAAGTGCAAAAATGCCGGCAGTCTAAGGGCTCAAAGAACCATGAAAATCTGTGGACTCTGTGTCACTTCTGTCTGCGGTGTCCTCCACACGTGAAATCTGGAGTGTTAAGAATCATTGTTAAATCTGGACAAATAATTCCGTCGTTTAATTCTGGCAAACGGGGGATTTAGAGTGTAAACTGATTGCTCATCGGAGATGTTTGCCTGTCGCCTCTGGTCTAGCGATGTCACGGCTTCCCCGGACTATAGATAAGGGTGGTATCTCGAATTGGAGCAATAAAATGCCAACTCAACTCTTATAAGGAGTCGATGAATCATGATCGTGGAACGCAAACTCTAATCGTAGCCGTGGTGGCCGGCACTCTTGTCGTTGCAGATCCACCTGTGGAGTGGCTCGGGGCGTAAACGGACGAGTGGCTCTAGGCTCGCGTGAACAACAAGTCTCCACAAAGGGAGACAAACAGAGAGAGGAAGAGAGAGAACAGTGAAACGTTTGTGAATTATCATCAAGTCCGAGCGACCCGAGGGAAAACAGTGGCGACGATTCATTCAGGGAAACGGAAGCATAGCGTGAGCCGTCAATTAAGACCCAGTGCTATTATCGGTATCGAGCAGCTCTTAGCCTTCGCGGAGTTAGGGTACGTTTTGATTGGAGCTGCTGCAGTAATACTGCTAAAATAACTGTCTTAATTGCATTTATGGTGGAGCAGTAATACAGTTTCCGTTCGTGTTCAGTTTCAGTTTCGTGTTAACCCCTTGCCGTACCATTTTCTTTACGGTTACAGTGAAAACGTCTTTATCGCCAAAAATGTCGTAGAAAAGAAAAGAAAATATACATATATTTATACATTTATTTTAATGCTTGAATATTGATTGTAAACGAATCAAATTTTGTTCCATTTAATGACGAGTGTTACTCGTTAAAATACGGCAAGGGATTAATAATGAGTAGACTGCGGATGTTTATGCAATTTGCAATGTTTCTAAGAAAGTGGAATCATGTAGAATCTCATTTTCAATGGTACAGTATTCTTCGTACTTTTGAAGTGAATAAAAATCGTACTAAATTCTGTGGAATTTTATATTTTAACCATTTTTGAGCATTTTTAGAAGCCAGAATTGCATAAAGATCCGTAGTCTGATAATGAGTCAATATAAATCAATGATGAGAAAAGTAGTCCGCCACCACGAGAACCGAAACAAATCTTCTAACACAGTAGTAAGAAAGTGTCAACGCTTAGAAACATCGGTCAGAGAAGAGTATATTGATTACCAGATAACATACAAATAATCTCGAGTAAGAGGAAAAACAAAACTGAAGCCGTGCGGCGTGCGGTTCAGACGAATTGATACGGGTGCTGATTGTCTTCCGAGCACTTCATGAGGTTCTCGGTGTTGGTATCTCCTATTATCATCCAGCAGACATTGTTGTGTTCGCTGCTTCAACATAAACATTCCTACAGTTCTAAAACAATAGTTTATTTCCACTCTGACCGTAGCTCTCTTGATTTACTGTAGGTCCGACACGAACGAGGCTTCAGCATCGTGACCAAGGTCGGGACCGTCGATCCAAATATTTTGACGAGTATCGTGTTGTTCGGGAGGATCGAGACTACTTTCACAGGATCTCGGCAGCGTCGGCTGCAGTTGTTGCGCAATCGATTCTCGCACGCAAAGACCTTGTGCCTCGAGGATGACCTTGGCGGTGGTGTTGCCGCCTGTGCGTGTGTCGTCGAGAGAGAGAAGTGCTCGGTGAGATAAGGCCGAACGCGGACTAATTAGTGTCTGGCCGCGATCGTGCGTTCGAAGAGTCGACTCGAGAGAGTCTGGAGCCGAGCTGCCGGCGAAGAAGAGGATGCGGCACGGAACGGGGAACAGATGACTCCTGCGAGGAGCCCTCCTGGCGAGATCTGACTGGACAGCTGAGACCGCTGGAACAGCTGAGCCAACTTTCGTCGTTTCGCCAGCGCTCGATCGTCGCCGGAACGAGAGATGACGGTCACTTACACCGCCGAAGTAGCCACCTGCAGAGGTCTTGGTTGCTTTCTAAAATTACTCCTAAGGTAAGCGATTTCGGGCTTGGCGAACGGGGAAGGTCGCAGCGCCGCCGCGCTGGCCAGACCACTCGCTCAAATCACAGGCTTTCGATTCTTAACCCTTTGCGGTCCGACACGTACAGTGGCTCTCATTTGGACACTCTTAAAAAGATGATAACTTTTTTAATATTGCACCATACGATTTGAACTTTTCCAGAAAGGTGGAACAATTGGTTGGCTACGCAACGTGAACAAAATTTTTGAGAAAAATTCCAATTGGTCCGAATTGCTTAGGAAATATTAAAAGTTGTATATTGCAACTTTTTTTTGTAGGCTGATAAGTAGACTGCGGATTTTATGCATTTATGACAAAAATGGGTAAATGCAATTTAAAGCTCTGGACATGTTAAAAATATTTAAAGGCATCGATGTATTGGTTTCAGCTTAATAGGATAATTAAAAGAAGAATACAATTTTTATTTGACACCTGAGTCCTGCAATCAATGCAAACATTTTTTATTTTGCATAAAGATCCGCAGTCTACTGATCAGGGAAATTTAGAAAATACGTTTTGCAGATCTGTATCAATTAAACATACTCTGAAAATTTCATCCAAATCGGTCGACGTTGCAACAAACGTTCAAAAATGGTGAAAATTGCAGTTCTTCACAATTTTCAGCTTCTAACTGAAATAAATCTAAGGATTCTTACATCTTTCTGGTACGTTCTGATATATTCTTGTATATTCTGGTACATTCTGATATATTCGTGTATATTTTGGTACATTCTGGTACATTCTGGTACATTCTGGTACATTCTGGTACATTCTGGTACATTCTGATATATTATTGTATATTCTGATACATTCTGGTACATTCTGGTACATTCTGGCGTATACAAGTATATTCTTGTATATTAGGATCCGAATCGACTCCCCTTTGACTTTTTCGTTATCGATCCTTCCAACGAGGACGCCTGTAGAACAATTTTATGAACAGTCTAGAAGGCTAGGCGAACCCTTGTGCATCGCTCTGCCAAATTTCCTGGAGCCGTGAATATCCTAACGCGAGCTATAAACAGTTTAGTGTGGTCGTACGAGAGAAAATCAAATAGCGCGGGTGTGACGTCAGCGGCCACTAACCGCAGAAATTCACAGTGTCCTGTATATGTATGTAGCTTTCGTACTATAGATTACGCTAACGTGAAAGAGAAACGCGTAGACTCGTTGTAAAAAGATGATAAGCAAACAACGCCTGATAAAGTCTAACGCTAAAGGAACAACACAATACAAAATGTCTCTCATCCACTGCAATTTTCGAAGTTTTTATTAGGCACATGCAGCGGTATAAAAATTTGTTGACTCATTGAATGAATTTTCTGCAACTCTTTGTCTCACCACAACGTGGAACAGGGTCGCGTTTCCACTTGACGCTGCCCAACGAGAATGCTGTAATGAATAGGATCGTGTTTCTACCGATTCGACGCGAAGCATCGATAAAGACGTGCAATTTGCTTATGTCATCAGCCCGTGGTTTATTAGCGAGTAAATAATAGACTCCCCGGAGCGTTTTCCGTAGAGGACAGTGCTGCTTAGTCTCGATCTCCAAGAAAATTCAACATCTCTGTCCTTCGAACGTCAATTAAACTCTTGTTCAATTAAATGATTCACGATCAAAATTGGAGAATCGGTAAATCCGTGACTAAAAACCGTGAATGTACAATTCTCTGTAACTTCGATGGAAAAATTCACTGAACAATCTCTTATTTCAAAGAACGAAGCCTTTCACATCTCAATCTTACTTTTTTCTAAAAAGTTTTGCCCCCGGGAACGTCCGAGAAAGTGAACGACGCTGCGTCATATTTCTCTTCCGCTCGAACTGTGACAAAAGTGCAGTAAAATATGTGCACCGAGTTTTATGGGATCGTAATAAAGATAACGTTCTACGAATCCGTGATGACTTGAGTCGTGAGAAAATATTGCTTCACCTCGGAGGAACTTAATTTGTATTAATCTACAATCTTCGCGCGTTTTACAAGCTGATTCTTCCCCGAAGAATGTCTTGAGGTCCACAGAACCATTTTGAACATTTCATCTATTTATTTTATGACGGAGTGCGAAGATTCTAAAAACTCGCGTGCGCAATATCCGGTGGGAATGTGTTAATTCAACGTGAAACAGTGTTCCCGCAGAATTCCGCGTTCCTCGTGAATTCCTCCGGCAAGAATTCACCGGAGAGCCGAGTCTCGCGGATTAGAAGATCGTATCGCAGAATTCCCGGTACGTGTCGCATTAATTGGTCGCGCAATAATTCATCCATGGCTTAGGCGATCCGCGTAAAAGCCACTTGTTTGCAGCTGGAGCAGCGACGTCAACATTATCACCCAGAAACGAAACGAGACGCGTCTCCGTTCCGTTTCGTTACAAATGGACAGCGTGCTCTCCGTTCCGCAAACGAGGGAAAATCCGCTGACGGATTTATCGAGCTCGTTTCTCGAAATTGGTCCTCGGTTTCTTATAGTGTTGCACTTCCGGGTCGGCGACCCCGTCTATTATTGCAACGACCGCTCGTCCCGGCTCGAAATTGCACAGGCGTCGCTCGTTTCTTCTCGGAAGGATCGTTCGTCATCGCACGACAACGCTCGGGTCGTTCCTTTTTCGCAATCGCCAGTTGCGAGTTCGTTGATCGATCTGATCGAGAAACTCTTTCGATCGTTCACTCCGCTGATCGGCTATTTCACACTAATGTTCGGTTTTATTCATCATATTCATAGGAAGATGACTGCAACGCACGCCTATCCATCGCGATCCCATTCGCGTTCGCTTAATGGAACCCTGTCCGCAATTTCACGCTCAGCAATATGTACTCCTGATTATGCGTCACGCTTCGAAGTGCAGGGTAATTCGGCGGTTCGTGTGTTTCACGCTCCGAGCCATTTTTTTCCGTACCGCCCGGGAAAGTTTGCAATTTGTGCGCAAATCCACGGAAATGTTTCTCTGGAAAACCTGGACTCGTCTTTCACATCTGAGGGACTGGTTCGAGAAGCTCCCACAACTTTTTCGTTAAAGATATTTTCAAAACTTTAATTGCAGAATACCCGTTTATATAAGAAGATCTTCCTCTTTCTTTTATTTCTTTTTTAACAAAATTTGAAGAGACACAGCAACTTTTTCGACTTCGAGAACATCATTTTTACAACAGCTTCGAGAACATCATTTTTACAACAGCTTGGAGAACATCATTTTTACAACAGCTTCGAGAACATAATTTTTACAACAGTTTTGAGAACATAATTTTTACAACAATTTTGAGAACATCATTTTTACAACAGTTTAGCGAACATCATTTTTACAGCAGCTTCGAGAACATCATTTTTACAACAGTTTCGGGAACATCATTTTTAAAATAGCTTCGAGTTCATCATTTTTACAACAGTTTTGAGAACATAATTTTTACAACAATTTTGAGAACATCATTTTTACAACAGTTTAGCGAACATCATTTTTACAACAGTTTCGGGAACATCATTGTTACAACAGCTTCGAGTTCATCATTTTTACAACAGCTTCGAGAACATCATTTTTTCGATAGCTTCGAGAACATCATTTTTACAAAACCGCGTTCAATATCTCTCCTCGCCGCCACAGCGTCGGTGATTCATATTTATCACTATCTCCTCCAGCCTCTAATAATTTCCTCCTCGATGGACCGTGAAACTCGGTCTAAATGTTTCCCCATCACATGATCCAGGTTCAAAGATCATTGTTCATCATTTCAGCTGAGAATTGTATCTTTTAGTGAAAAATAATCCGCACATTTTGCCAGCAGGTCACCTTAGATCGTAATTTCTTTGTGTTCAACGATACAGTAAAATCTGCATTGCTATAAAAAGCGAAGTTACTCGTGCGCACCGGTGGCGCTATACCCGCGAGTTAGCGTTAATGAATGAATAATGATATCCATGAACACGGTAAAGAGGTCATTGCAATTGGCTTAGAGCTGCGGATCGATTCCCGCCATTGCTACGCGTCGCGAACTAAGCATAGGCGTCCGTGAATCCACGGAACGAAATCAGGTAAATTGATATGTACAGAACAAACAATGGGCAGACACGGATTAAGCGGACTAAGCAGCCGCGTAGGACCCCGGATAGCAAAGGGCCCTTAAAGATTTTGGAAATGGCCGAAAAGGTGCAAAAAACCCTCCATAAAATAATTGAACGAATCTAAAAACAAAATGTTTAATTTACGGCCTCTAAGTTGCACTCTATGGAAGTTTTGATTACTTTTCTTTTTTGTTAATAAATTAATGGGAGTTCTCTTGAAACATTTTTTTTTGCGGGGGGGGGGTGTCCTGATCCACCCCTGACAATGGGAGACCTTTGAAAAATAATTATAGCTGGGTCCAGAATGACCCGGTACATCGGTAGAGGGATAAATACTCTAGACCTTGCACAGGGGAAATCGCGTGACTTGCTCTGGAATGTTTCCAATGTTTCGCGAGATTACGCAGTCTCGTGTAATGTCCTTTGGACGCGTTGCTTAGCTGTCCGTCATTTTTGTTGGACCGTGGTGGTCGCGAGACCTCGTGCAAGAAGGAAATAGTTAGAGACACTTAGGCGAACGACCAAGTCAATTTTCTGGCGGATATCGTTCGCTTGAAATCACGAGTAGAACTTCTTGAGAATTTTCTTGCTAGAATAGACAACGGTTTTGTATGAAAATATATTGGAGACATTAAAGAGTAATCGATGAACGAGTTAATGTAGCTTCTCCTCCGTAGCGTCGCGACTTGGCCTCGCCCTTGGTCGAAGTTCTGCCCCCACCACTCGCTGCGCGACCAATCGCGGATTAACGAGGGCAGAGAAAAATTGCTTTGTGAATCGACGGGGACAGAGAAAAGATCTACAAGCCTAACTAATCGCGAATGATTAAGTTCATCTGGGAAAGATAGGATCAGAGGTGTCCGTTTTTAAAAATATCTCGGACGCAATGCCGAGTATATTTGGCACTGGATCGGCTCACGAGATTAAGAAAGTGTTTGTCAATCATTTTTCTCGCGGTGTTGGGTGTGAAACAGTATTTTCACAGTCGAGCGATTTACGATCGGCGACGTATCGTGGCACAAGTGGATCTTCTTGATTGATTGCCTAAGCGTTAAGTAACCTTATCGTATCTATAGTCGAAACAGGAACAAGCACGTATATCGTGGATGACGTTTGCTAGTCCCGTTTTTTATCTGCGATCGATAGAAGACAATGAAGAGGGAGAGTGGACTGATTAAAAGCATGATCGAAGGAATTTCCGTCCGATCACTCACGTTTTTTCCTGTCCTGCTTGAATTTTAGATGGCGGGCGAGCGTTTACAAGCTCGTCTGGATAGACCTGGCCCTGTTCCTCGTGATCTACTATTCGTTGTCGAGCATTTACCGGCTGTTACTCGACGAAGAACAGAAGAAGACCTTCGAGGCGGTGGTGACCTACTGCAACGAGTACAGCGACCTGATACCGCTGTCGTTCGTCCTTGGTTTCTACGTTAGCATCGTCATGACCAGATGGTGGAATCAATACATGATGATACCGTGGCCGGATTCGATCGCGGTCTTCGTGTCAGCGACTATTCACGGGAACGACGAGAGAGGTCGATTGATGCGTCGAACTATCGTCAGGTACTGCTTGATAACGCTGTCGATATCCGCAACAATGGCCTAGTCAGCGTTGCACAAATTACTACACTTCTGTGTACCCTAATAGCGCGATTGCGATTCCCAGAATCCAGTCCTGGTTCCACAAATCATATATTTATAGACTGCGGACCTTTATGCAATTATGAAGAAATTCGTTGGATGAAATATAAAACGGTAAAAGATTAGAAAAATTTAATGAAAACTATATTCTTATCTCATTCCTGCTTCCCAGAATCAATGCAGAACGTTTTTATTTTGCGTAAAAATCCGCAGTCTATTAAAGAAGCACAATTTCCTTCATTCTTAACACGCAAACTGCGGAATTTTAAACAACCCCACAGCTCTGAAAAGAGTTACTGTGCAATGTTTCCACTTTTCATCAAATTTTATCTCATTCCTGCTTCCCAGAATCAATGCAGAACATTTTTATTTTGCGTAAAGAATCCACAGTTTATTAAACAAGAACAATTTCCTTCATTCTTAACACGCAAACTGCGGAATTTCAAACAACCCCACACCACTGAAAAGTGTTACTGTGCACTGTTTCCACTTTTCATCAAATTTTATCTCATTCCTGCTTCCCAGAATCAATGCAGAACATTTTTATTTTGCGTAAAGAATCCGCAGTTTATTAATTTCAAACAATCCTGCAGCTCTGAAAAGTCTTACTGTGCAATGTTCCCACTTTCCATCAAATCATTGCGACAACTCCAGCCAGTGTAACAAAGTACAAACATTCAAGTCTCCATAAAGATTTTCAATCTATCGACCAGCCGTCATTAGCAAACATCCTTGAGCCCCGTAAGATAAGTCGCAGACTGTTCGGCGTCGAGCATAAAACACGAAGAAATCCGAACTGTCGCGTGGTGTACTCTAGCTAATGGATCGAATCGAACGTGGAACGCGTTCGAGCATATCCCCATGAAGGACTAGTGTCTCGATCTTCGGATCTCTTTTGCAGGTACGTGTGCGTATGCTTGACGATGGTGTTGGCTATGGTTTCGCCCCGTGTGAAAAAACGATTCCCAACGATGGAGCACTTTGTGGACGCTGGTTTGCTGCTGGAGAACGAGGTAGCGATTTTCCAGACCCTGAACGATAAATTCCCGAAGCCAAGCAAACATTGGCTGCCGATCGTCTGGGCCTCGAGCATCGTGACTCGCGCGAGGAAGGAGGGACGGATCCGCGATGATTTCGCCGTCAAGACGCTGATCGACGAGCTGAACAAGTTTCGCGGTCTCTGCGGCAGCCTGATGCACTACGATACTATCAGCGTGCCTTTGGTTTACACTCAGGTAGGCGCGTCCACCTTGAACCGCAAGCCGATTCATTTTATCCGCGGTTTTCTCCATCCTTCGCGTCTCTGCGTCGTTTCACGCGCAGCCGAGCAACAATTCGAAACTGATGCATTTATGATGCCCAGCACGCGAACGTTCCACGTTTCCTCGGTAGTACACGTCGTTTATAAAAATCGATCGGATTCTTGGAGCTAATGCAATATTGGGCCGGAAGAACAACTTGTTCTGATACTTTTAATTCACCATTATTGGGAACTGCGACAAGTTACTGTCCTTTTTTAAGTAAAGATAGAAAAGATAGAGAAAATGATAGAGGAAAAAATCATATGTCATTATACTTCCTTACTTCTTAACTTCCTAACTTCTTAACTTTCTATGACCTTATTACTTTTTATTCGTAGTCAAGGGTAAACAAGAAATAGTGAACACCGCATTAGTTCTTGTAGGAATGTACGTTTCTGACACAAAATGACAAATATCTCTTCAAGTAGTAATATTTCGATGCCTTTGGGTTAGTACTTTTATACGCAGGATAATGAAATAATCGATTGGTTTAACAAAAAGGTTGGGTTGCATTAAAGAATAAAGTGCAATTGCACCTGGCGGGTGCATCGGTGTATACATATAAAAAAGAAGGTCATAGGAAGTTAGGACTAGGGATGGGATCAAGTTCAATATGTACTCACGAATCCGAGTCAATTTCAATAACCAAGTTCCATTTCATGGGTGTCGATTACTACTTAAAAGCAATAATGATTATATTTGAAAAGTATTCATTTTATACAAACGGATCATCGAACCTCGGACTGAGTACTTACAAGTTTCGAAAAGATACTTATAAGTACTTCGATGTTGAAAGGAATCGAATCTTTCACAAGCAATACTCGAATCTTGGAAATCAGAACTGCATAGTATGTTTTAAGCACTTTCTTGATTAAATTCGTAACTATTTAAGAATAATATTTCCAATAGATTATGAAATTACAATCAAACCTGTTTTTGCGGAAGAAATCTGCACAAAAAAATATTCACAAACTTTATAAATAGCTATAACAAATAATTTTTCACAACATATTAAAGAAAATTTTTTTTATGCGGTGGAGAGGAACCGTATAAAAAGTCTCACTTAGAAAATATGTCAACGTTTTACGAAATCGCGAGAAAGTGCTTTCCAAACAAAATAAATAATTAAATTACACATGGAAACATTTTAAAAAGTTTTAATTTCTCATTTTAAACAAGGAGAAATTTTCAAAATGTACATAATTCAATACATCGTCTTCCGAGATATCCTGTTGATCTCATTTCATCAGGACACCCTATACAATAAAAAAATCGCATAAAAAAGACCGCACAAAAACAGGTTTGACTGTATAGCTATACATGTTGAATTAAATTATGCATTAGAGGACAACATAATTGATTTTAAAGGTAAAGAAAATAATGATTAGAAAAATCAGAGAATTCCTGATACGATATTCATAAAAGTTTCGAATCTGTTCGACCAAGATTCGAATATACTTGCAAGTATTATTTCCGTTTACCAAAGTACTTGTAAAAGGTTCGAAACTGTCTGGCATAGGTTCGCGTATACTTAGGAGTACTATTTCTGTTTTTCGAAGTACTTATAGAGATTTCAAATTCAATCAATCAAAGTTCGAACCTGTTTGCGAGGTACTTGATCCCATGTAAAAGAATGAAAAGTAATTTTGATACTTTCTTTTGCTAATCCCTCTGATCGAAACGGAAGCTGCAGATTCTCTATGCAAATGTTACTCCACGCAGGTGGTGACGTTGGCAGTGTACACGTACTTTCTGACGAGCGTGATGGGCCGACAATGGGTGCAATCTTCGTCCAAGTCGAACATCGATCTCTACTTCCCAGTGTTCACCACCCTGCAGTTCTTCTTCTACATGGGCTGGCTCAAGGTCGCCGAGACTCTGATCAATCCGTTCGGCGAGGACGACGACGACTTCGAAGTCAATTGGATCATCGACAGGAATCTGCAAGTGAGTCTTTTTCCTCGGTGTCGAATTCGAGCGAGTCGTTTCCTTCTGGTATCGAATTCATTAGAATAACGATGAATCCCCTGGTGTCCAATTAGTCCCGGTAGATTAATTATTTCCGCCAATATTTTTTAGCAGCGTTTTATTGGAAATCTGTGTAACCACTCTGCGTCTCTTGGTTTTTCCACTAAAAATTGCTATGACATTATACAAAGGAATGGAGACAATTTAGAGTTGCATTATTAATTGAAATTCCTCCTCAAATTCATTCGACTTGTATAAAATATTTTTCACGTGGTACACGCTAAAAACATATATTTTATAACAAGTTTAAGACTGTACAATGTATTTTCACCAAAAGAAGGGGGCATTGTAAAGAATGCAGTATGGAACAAAGCACATAAGTTTGCTTCTTTGTCGAGCAAAAACGGCACAACGCGGAACCTGTGACGCCACTAAATAATGTTATACAGTAAAGTCGCGATCAGCTCCCATCGCCTGTTCCGAGCAGGGACAAAGATCGTATAGGGAAACTATACGTGGAAGGGGTGGGCGAAGGGACAGTGATCGTGGAGATCATCAGGGAGCTAGATCGCGACTTTACTGTAATTTGAAACAGTCCGAGTGCAAAGGTTTGAAAGTTAACACCAACCGTACCGGATACAAAATGTGTCGGATAATAGTTTTATAAAAATTTCAAGACTGAATTTATTCAGATTTTCCACAATTTTTATAACAATACTAATGGAAGCATTTTTATAATTATAGTAATTAAAAAATAAAGAATATGAAAACGGTAATTTGACCAGTCTTGGTACGGCTAGTGTTAAGGTGAAGTGTCGAGTTTCTTTTTGACGAAAAAATCGGTTTTTTTTTGGGGGGAAGGTGAGCTACCTGATCGTCGACGAGATGCACCACGAGCATCCGGAGTTGATCCGCGATCAGTATTGGGACGAGGTCTTCCCCACCGAGCTTCCGTACACGGCCGAGGCTAAGGCATTCCGTGAGGATCATCCGCAGCCTTCGACGGCCGGAATTCAATTGCCTCCTGCTCAACCATCCTCGGTTAGGATCGACGAAATGGGGGCGGACGATGCCGCGTCTGGTATCCACTTCACGGCGACGGGAAAAATGTCAAGGTTGGTACCGGGAACAGCGCCGCCATTTGCTCACGCGATGCGCTCGGTTTCTTTCAAGTTCTATCGTTTTTATTATTTTGCTGGCTAGAACGTTTTCCGTTCCCTCGCTCATCTATGTGTACCCTGGCTGTTTCATTAAACCTCCTCATCTTTATTGCACCGTAGGATGCATTTTGAATTCGAGCTTAAGATAAGCCAAATTAACCCTTTCGCTGCTAGAAGTCATGTACCGTAGACTTCATTGAGATTGAATTCGAGGAATGTTCAAAATAACCCCTTCGTTACCAGCTCTCATCATAGATTTCATTGAACTTGCATTCAACCCTAGGAATGTTGAAATTATCCCTTTCGTTACTAGCTTGTATGTGCTGTAGACTCCGTTCGTTAAGATTGAACTGAAGCCTGGGATTTTTTCCTGGATCCTTCTCCGGGATCCTCGAAAATGCGGTCGAAGCTATTTCAATGTTCGCTCAATATTTAAACTGCTATAACTTTGCTAAAATTTATCCAAACGTTAGATGAAAGAGCAACCATTTTAAAGGTTTAGATTTCTACTTTTTTTGTGCTATGTATAAAACATTCATAGAACACAATGACACTGTAATCAACTTACCCTAAAATCTAACGAAATCATTAGGGGTGTGCGAGATCCCGGTTGGGACGGGAATTTCTCGCGAGATAAGGACGGAATTTCGAGTCTTTCGGAATTCCCGAAAATATCTGTGATTCGCGACATTTTGAAGTTTCTCCATACTTCTAATAATTACAAGAATCTGCAAGCCATTGTGTTCTCGAAGATTACATATCTTATTAGTCGGGAATATTTAGTTAGTAATATTAGTTAGTAATATTGTAGAAAGTAATTGCGAATAACGATACTTTTGGGAATCCCAAATATTATTCTGTATATCCCGTACATTGTCAGGAGTCCCGAAAATTCTCGGGAATCACGGATATTTTCGGGAATCCCGGATATTTTACGGGAATCTCGAACATTTTCGGGAATCTCGCACACCCCTAGAAATCATTAATAAAGTCTTAGAGTCACAAGTAAGATTACTGAATCGTTGGTTATTTTGAAATATTAATGACTACAAAACTGTATATAGTACACAAGAAAAATTCTCTTAATAGTATACCATACACTTAGCTAAAATCTATTTCATTTATGTAAATAAGTTAAAAATTACCAATAGGTGAATTCGTTGAGAAAGCAAAGCGTATTAACAGAATATCAAACTCCCGACAAATCACAGTGCTTTATATGTATTGATAAGCCAACAACCGTAGTCCCGTTGAAAGCACCGGTTCTCGTTAGATCACCGAAGTTAAACAACGTGGAACGTGACCGGCACTAGGATGGGTGACCGTCTGGTCAAAAACCGGAAAGTGACCCACCCGGGGTGTTTTTCACGTGTTGTTGGCAAAAGGTGGTTCGGAACCCACCATAAACAGTAGGTCCCGCTGAAAAGGCGATGGTGAGAGTGGAAAAAGGAGAGGATTGGTAAATGAATTTGAAACCCTGAGGGGACCAAATATCATGTCCATACCATACCATATGTATTGATAAATTGTTCCTCAGATATTCAACTAACTCAAGAAACAAAAGTTTCACAATTTATGTACAATTTTAAAAATTGACTTTCCACCGCATTTTCGGGGCAAATATCCCACTGTGCAGCGTTTCAATCGAACGTAGAAAAGTAGATACGGCTTCTCTTTCTATGTGACTCGCTGTAGTTCATTGCGGAGAGCTAAATCATTCAAACTTTACTTAGAGTATCGATACCGTAATGTCTTATTTCAGCGTGTCCAGAACGAAAACGATAGAACTTGTCAGAGCAATGTGTGAACCGTGATCGCAGCTTAATGTCCGCTTATTAAATTTTATGTTTCGGCGCATGTGCTTCGATCGCTTATCCAGGAGCTGTACGGAGACTGGCAAGATCGCGAGGTAATACATGTCCGCTTATGCATGTACGTTCCTCTGCATGCTTCTGGAACAAGTGTGCAGGTTGGTTTTCAGAATAATTTTGATGGGACAACAAGTGTATGTTCGTTTATAGGAGCGCCAGTCGAGTGAGTGCTCGAGATCGTACGTTAAGCGGCGGTTCCACGCCCAGCAACATAGGTGGATCTCTCACGAGAGTGAATAGCGTGACCAGCGTGCTGAAGAGGTTGTTCAGCAAGGAAGACAGACCAGACGGCAGCATGTTCAGCGGCACCAAAACTCCGACTCAGTCCAGTTCCACTGCATCTTTGCAGAACCGCGTTGTCGGTAGGTCCATTACTTCACAGATCACAATTTCCCAATCAACTTCCCAGAGAACTTCTCCACGAACTTCCTATGCAGTTAAAACTGCAGTTGTAACAATCAAAACTTCAGCTTCCAGTTGTCTAACTTTCTCCGTTCCCGATGGAACTCTCAAATACACTAAGCCCTCGACTTACGCGGATTCGTTTCACGCGGATTCGGAATCGGAAAACCAATTCCGAACTGTGAAATTCGTTTTTTGATAAGAAGATACGTGTTTGCTTGTGTACAAGCGCTGGCATTCAGCTATTTATGAGTGATACATTTTCCTGAACAGAGTTCGTGTTTATTTGAATTTTCATTTCACATGGGTACATACAAAATGGTGATTGAAGAATATAGAAGCTTCCAGCTTGTGATTTTCTTGTTTTATTTTGATTAGATGTAGCTATTATACGATAATATCTGAATGCAAAATTAAATATATACATATACTATTTGAATAAATGTTGGAGAAAAGAGATTAAAAAATTGTGGGGTGATTATGGGAAGCTCTAGAAAATATAAGATATTTTATAAAAAATTAGCAAGCCTTTTTAGTCCATTAATATCAAAAAATCGTCTGCATCCGAATTTGTCCAGGACTTACTGTATATTCAGAGGTTACACGCTTTTCACCACCTGCGAAAGTTCCAAGTGATCTCTCAGAGGAACACAGTAGTTCCATACATGCTAACTTGTTGGCTAGTACTGGAAGAACAAATTTGAAGATCGGGAAACTATGAGTCAGGTGTTTATTTATCGAAATCTTCGTTAGCTAAGACTCGTGAAATGTTTTGTAACAGTTGGAGGAGGCTCGATGAGGATAGGAGTGATCAAAGAGGAGGCTGACGAGCAGAGTACGATGACGTCGATGAAGTCTGAGAAGAGGCCTCACGTGCAGAGCATATTCTCACCTGGCCCACCACCTCCCAGTGCCCCGATGACCGTGCCCGGCACAGAACATTCCAGAAACGGGGAGATATTCGCTTGCAGCGCACCTGTGACCGGCTTGGCGATCAGCGACGGGGATACGAATCAAGGCAACATTGACATAAGGTACGCGGCAAGATCAAGGCTAACAGCCATGCGAACGTGTGATTACCTGCTCGTCGCATTTGCATATTAAATCGCTTCCTCGAACGACTTTCTTCGAAGAAACGCGCATTTTATCTCATTCCTGCCGATTAAAATCTCCCGTTTCGCCTTGTTCGATCATCATTGATTGAACCAGAACATCACCAACCCTGCTGTGTTCTTTGGTTTACACGTTCACTGCCGTGGTGGTCACCGGTGACCGGCGCTGTTGATTCGCATAAAAATAATTGTCATAATTCAACTGCGGATTTTATACATTTGTGGGAAGAATGGCACTAGTCTCGGCTTATTAAAAATTGCATAAGGATCCAGAGACATCATCAACATTAACACGTTCACTGCCGTGGTGGTCACCGGTGGCCGGCGCTGTTGACTCGCTTAAAAATATTTGTCATAATTCAACTGCGGATTTTATACATTTATGGGAAGAATAGCACTAGTCTCGGCTTATTAAAAATTGCATAGAGATCCAGAGACATCATCAACATTAACATTTTATTGCCTTGGTGGTCACCGGTGACCGGCGCTGTTTTAAAAATAATTGTCGTAACTATACTGCGGATCTTCATGCAAATGTTTTGAATTGATTGTGCGAATCAGGAATAACATAAAAGTTGATTTCATCCCTTATCGACTTTGTTACATTGAAAGCAACATTAAAACATTCTTGAATTTTGATAATCTTTCATTGTTCTATATTTCACAAATGCATAAAGCATAAAGCTGTGTTCGTTCTGCGATGAATGGAGTTATGGTGCGAGGTGTAAGCTTCGTTGTCACGTAACTAATAATAATTGTTAATAACTCTGATCGTTTGTAGGGGCGAAATAACCAACATTTCTATGCAACCCCCAAAATTCACGCGTCAGTCGACGTGTTAAATCATGCGCCCGGAGCAGCATTAGGAAGCGAGGAGACGAGGAAAATGAGATTTGTTAGCGTCCAGACCTAAGTAGCTTAAAAGCATCTCAAAAGTCCCCACTGCTGCCGAGCACAGTAATTTAGGATTTCGTATCCAGAGATTTCCGAGATGATCCCTCAGTGAAATTGGTCAAATTTCAGGAATCAAAGGACAACGCAATCAGCACGGTCCAGCGTGACGTACGACCCGACTTTGAGTTATCCTGGCAGCGTGATAGTGGACGATCTGATCAGCACACAGAGCTCGTCCTCCGCCAGCATACATTCGGACGACGAGTTCACGAAGCTGCAGACGCAAGAGGAGCAGCAGAAGAAAGAAAAGCTGCACAGGAGGCTGGGTAGGAGCACCAGCGGACAGATGAATCTACTAGGAGGACAGTCGAGGAGCGCACCGGATACGGAAGAGCTGTTGCTGTCGGAATTGGCAACGACTTCACGGCAGTCGATGGTTGCCAGCGATAGGGAAGACAAGACCGACAGCGATCGGCTCTAGCAAACCTGCCGGTGGTTCTTCTTCGAGGCCTAACTGCCTTCTGGAATTGATTCAATGAGGGAACGTCTCCGAATGACGACTCCTTAATGAAACTTTGGGGCCACGTGATTCTTGAAAAAATATTGGACTCCGTGAATCGTGTAATATTAAAAACTATCCCGCATAGAAATGACGACGCCAACTAAACACACGAATAGAGTACACTTTTCATTTTACTTTGTGAAGAAGCAGGATATATGGGATGAAATGGTTCGTTTGCTATTGTACTTATCAATTAAAACATTTAGTGAACCTGATATTACAAGATTTACGAATGATTAGCTATCCAGAGGTAAAATTGTAATGGACGATTTTAGAAGCTTTGAGGAGCTAAGAGGGTCAGTTTACTAGATGTGTGGAAGGATTTTTGGAAAAGATTGTGGTTGGGAATTGTGGACCTGTGATGAAAATGGAATTGCGTTGACTTATGTCAGTTATGTCCAAAATATCATCGAGCTGCATGTGATTAAAAATCATGAAGATCAGTTCTAGCAGGAAAAGGCGATCTTCAATCATTTGTAGCTGATAGCAACCTCAAATTATCTTCACTATTTTCCCCGCCATTCTGGAAAGGTTGTCACGAGACTGCGGATTTTCATGCGAACTAAAAATTGTCTATATTAATTGCGAGATGGCATACAGCAGTGATACGAAAATATTTTTATATTCTGAAAATGCTGTTATCGTTTTGCACTCGACCTGATAATTTTCGTCACAAATGCATAAAGTCCGAAGTATACCTGTTCAATATGAAAAATGGCTGAACCAATAAGACACGTGTCTAACATTTTCGCAAGAGCTACAACCTCGCAGAGTTTCATTAAGATTCGAAGACGTAATTCCCTCGTAAAGGGCCCGAGAGAACTCCGGTGACATTTATTAAGCAGACTACCGACCATTTCGCATGGTCGAGCGGAAGTATAATGATTCTTCACGACCGTCAAGAGTCGGAACGGACGATTGTTAGTGTACATACGAACTTTTTACTCGATAAGCATCGGAAACATGCCTGAACCAAAACCAGAAGAAAATCGACGACGGTCGTCGATAACGGACGAAGCTTGCGGGAATAGCTTCGAAACATTCCGTCGACGGGAGCGATCTCTGCTTATGGAAATTGTGGATCGAGAACCTGTGGACCGCGATCGCTCGTTTGCTACCCGATTTTTACACGCATATTCTTTTATACACTTTGGTAGAGAGCGTTTGTCCTAGAGGTCCGAGGTTTCTCGAGCAAGTGTCACGGAAACTGTTACGTTGTTCAAAGATCGAGTTCGCGTGTTGAAGTGCTCGTCGCTGAAGCTGTGGACTCTGTACATACCGGTATACCTATCACACGAAACTCTACGTATCTATTGTGACAATAATCGCGTGAATATTGTCGTCGAAACATCGGTTCGCGTGAATTTTATACATCGACGCGAACGATCGTCAAGCATAGCGATCTCCAGCCGGCGGATCTTGAGAGAACGACTCGGCGAAATGTTAACACGTTCCGTACCACTACCACTGGTAGTGACATATTTATTTCATGCGCTGAAAACATATTTTATAACAAGTTTAACACTGCAGAATATATTTCCACCAAAACAACGAGGCATTATACAAAATGCAGTACAGAACGAAGTAGATAAGCTTGTTTTTTTCATTGTCGAGCAAAAACGGAACGTGTTAGATGATGTATATTATTTTAAGAGAGAAAGAAAGTACGCCGAGAGGTCCGCAGGCTAGAGATTCGATTCGAAGCTTACATTAGAGTCCTACGATCCTCGTTTCTTTATACTCGATCGGTGTAGAAAATGAGGGAAACGTGGACGGTAGGGATTAGCGTACAACTATTCGTAATAACAGTAGGATTTATCTCACGCGTCCTATTCGCGGGAAGGATTCCGTGCGAGCGAGAACTGCGATCGCTGGAAAGTATATGTAAAGTGCCTGCCTCGTGCCTACCTCTGTCCAGCTGGAAAACGGTACTCGATGTTATGTACTTCTTTCTCCCGATTTTTCTACAGCAACGCGTTTCCGTGCACGCACATTCCAAGAATCGTCGAAGGATTTACTGACAAAGTCGATAAAACGATCGCATATTCGCAGGATAACGTCGACTCGAGTCTTTCGACAGATATTCTAGATTTCACGAGGTCTTGCGACGCTGATTCTCGACATCGAGAACAATTAACGGAGCTCGCGAGGATTCCGAAACGATCCATAGACTATCGTTGCTCTATGAAGTACTGTATCGCGTAACATGATCGGTACTCGTCACTTTTCTTGCGCGATACGTGGACGGGTTCGCTTTTCGTTTCGGGATTACATTCCAGGGCGTGAATGGATCCTATGGTGCTCATGGTTCAGCGATTCGTTCAACAGTATTATAGTAGCGAAACGCTTGTTCGGAATGTCGCAGAAAAATGTTGATTTCGTCTAAATAAACGAGAGTCTGGATTCAAGAAGTCCTGGTGCACATGAAAGGAGACGTGCACGAAAGTGTCTGGACAAGCCGTAGCAACAAGTGAAATTATTGTTTGTTGCTGGGCTTAGTTATTTCCAGGCTTGCGGCTTGTTCTAGTACTTTCGCGAGCATTGTTTATTATGCCCTATATTCCTGTCCTGAGATAAACACTGTTTTAATTGCATGTAATAAAATAATAAAAACATTGGGTTCTCGCCTGTCCTGAGATAAATATTGTTTTAATGTACATAAATGATAAAATAGGAGGAAACAGGTACGTATTGAAGTTAATCAACATTGAATGGTCTTGTTCGTTGTGGGATAATCTCTTAAATACACGACTACGTCATGAATCGGCAATATTTTTTATTGATCCACCTTGTCCTAAACTGATTATTAGACAGCGGATTTGATGCTGTTATGACAAAAATGAGTAGGTGTAATTTGAAATAGTGAACACGTTAGAAGCATTTAAGAATATTGTTATACTATTTTCAACCTACTAAACATATATTAAGAAAGAAAATCATGTTTATTTTGCATAAGTGATCTAGTGATTATGGATAGACAGCGGATTTTATGCATTTATGACAAAAATGAGTAGTCGTAATTTAAAACATTAACATTATCCAGAAGAATTGTTTTTGCCACTCTACTCGGAAGAATCCCGTCATTGCATTACCTGTGTATATTAGGTTAAAGCATGCTGAAAGAGTATAAAAAATAGTAAATTAATCCGACATCAGCTTATTAATGTATTAAGAAAGAAAATAAATGTCTCTTTCACTCTAGATTGTTGCAAATCGGGAAAAAAATTTTTATTCTGCATAAAGATCCACTGTCTAATTATGGATCAGAGTAATTATCCTTAAAAATTGTTTTTGCCAATCTACTCGGCAGAAGTTCGTAATTTTTTTCCTGTGTACATTAGCTTAAAGCATGCTGAAAGAATATACAAAACAGTAAATTAATCTGACTTCAACTTATTAAACATATTAAGAAAGAAAATGCAATGCAATTCGGGTAGAAAATTTGTATTCTGCATAAGGAACCGCTGTCTAATTATGAATCGGAGTAATTATCCTTAAGAATTGTTTCTGCCACTCTACTCGAAAGAATCCCGTAATTGCATTACCTGTGTATATTAGGTTAAAGCATGCTGAAAGAGTATAAAAAATGTCAGTAAAGTAAAGAATGTCAAACCAATCCAGCAGTGAGAATCATCGATTCGAATGTTCCCGCGGCGGCGATGAGGTTCGCGAGTCGATCACCAGAGGTCGGGCTAGTTCGTTGTAAGGTCGTAGTGGGAGTGGGTTCGTGCGTGGTCGGCAAGGTTCGTCGGTCGTCGAGGTTGTTCGTGCGGGTTCGGCTGGCAGGGCAGGCGTCGACGTCTCTCGTGGTGGGGGTAGTCGTCAGTGGGTAGCCGTCGGCGAGAGGTGGCGGTGGTTTTGTACGGTGAAGAAAAGAGGGGTTAAGTGAGCCGTGCCGGGCCGTAGAAGCGAGCTAGCGGTGGCGCGGCCCGTGCTCGTGCCATAGGGCCTCTGCCAGACAGTAGTGTGTTCGTTTACAAGATGGCAGACGGTCCGTCCGCGGAAGACGCGGCCACCGACCTCGGGGACGGTGATTCCCGTTTAACCCGGAACCGACACAAACGTCAGGAGGTACATTCGTCGACGACGTCCCCGAGCACGGGTCAGGACACCGCGAGACGCATCCACGAAGACGCTCCGTCGCTCGAGAGTCATCCTCATCATCATCATCGCCAGCATCAGCCTCAGCCACACCGTCCACCCCGTCGGAATTGTCACGCGTACGCTGCTCGTCGTCACCCGACCAACAACAACAACAATAACAACAACAACAATCATTATCATGAGAACGGAGAGCACGACGAGGCGGTGTTGCTGGACGTGAGCGGCGAGCGGGTTAGTAAAATCGAGAGTGTTCAACAAACTGGTGCGGATACAACGCGGGTTGCGCCGTTCGCGTCACCGATGCGGGACGATTACGAGGAAGACGACGACGACGAAGAGGAGGAGGAGGAGGAAGAAGAAGAGGATGAAGACGAGGATGAGGACGACGACGACGACGAGGAAGAGGACGAAGATAGATCGTTGGACGGGGGAGACAGTGTTTCGAAGAAGTGTCGCGCTAGTGTTCGTGTCGAGAAGAAAACCACAACAACAATTAAGAAGAAGGGTATCGAGGAGACTTGCAACATCAATGGGAATCATAACAACAAGAACGGTGTTGCTGAAGGTGACGGTTCCTCTTCGGGCGACGGTCGACGCTCTAGGCCTGTGTTCCTCGATGACGAGGACGAGGATGACCCTGACAACAACGACGACGATTCCGAGGATTCGGATAGGAAACTGACACGCCTTGGCAAAGAGAACAACAAGACGACCGGTAAACAACAACAGGAAATCGTCGTGGCAGACAACAACAACGGTGCTGGTGGTTGTGTGCGCGCCGATCACGAAGAGCTGGACGCCGCTTGTAGCACGGACGGGATTGCTAGTGATGCTAGTGGTGATGGTGGTAGTAGTGGTAGTAGTAGTAGTGATGGTGCTGCTCCCGCTGCCGCTGTTTCTGCTTGTTCTGGTGCAGCGGCTGGTGGTGTTACAGCGAACGGCATGGCCACCAGGCATCATCAGGGCAGCCCTTTCAAGGGACAGGTTAGGACCGCCGAGGACACCCTGGTCGGACCCTGCGGCAAGAAACGGTGCGCCGATCGATACGACAGCTCCGAGAGTTCCGACAGGTGAGTGAGAACGATGTAGTATACCTATGCGCGATGCAATGCGATGCGATATGTGCGAGATTCCCGATGTAACCCTGTGTGCACATGCATACGATTCTCTGTACGTGTTCCGCGGCGGTTCGCGGAACCCGCAAGGAGCCCGGACACGGACCAGGACCAAGACGCGGAACAGGACTGATGGTGGAGACCCGAGCCACGGTGCCGCTAGCTCCACTAGGGCTACGATGCGCGAACTATTACAACCTCTTTCAACGTTTAGCTTCTAAATATGTACACTTTCTTGTGGTCTGATCAATTCTTAAAAATTCATCTTGACCTTGATAGCGTCCGAACACCACCGCTGAAACGTTATTAGAAAACGAAGTTCACAGTTTGGAATTGGTTCTTCTTTTCTTTTTACATATTGGTTATTTTACGTCGCTCTTAACTGCCAGGGTTTTTTCGCGACGGGACCTACAGTTTTTATAAGGTGGGTTCCGAACCACCTTGGGCGCCACAGTTTAAATGGCACATGGAATATTTCCAGAGGTGCCGGTGTCGGGATCGAACCCGCGAAATTGGTTCTTCTGAGAATTCGCTCCTAAGAATCCGCGTATGTCGAGGACTAGCTGTATCTCGTTGCACTAGGCAGAAATACCCCGGGGAATGTTTGTACTTTGCTATCTCCCTTCGGTGGATCATATGGGGATCAATTTATCGCATCCTTTGTTGATTGTTTATAGACCGGGCTCGTGTAGATAGGTCTGTAGTCTAAAATGACATAAAACAATAATTGATATCACGACAAGATATAAGTAGAGGATGCCCACGATAAATACAGCTGGATTGAATTCTTTCTTCAATCATTCTAACACGTTGAAAATAGTGTATCGTTGTTTTTTAGTCATTTCACTTTGTCGCCTTTAAATTGTCCCAAACCATTTTCATTCATAACAATGAATGCATTAAATTCGCAGTCTGATGACAGTACTCTAAATATAAAGGTTAGACTGTAGGAGTAACATGCAGGGATTGAATATTTCAATTTTTGGCGCACCAGCCTTGACCCCCACGAGTACGGAGAACAATAGCTTGGACAATTGGGTCGAGTTTAAGAAGCTGGTGTGAGAAGCGACGTAATAGGTGTTGGAACCTTGTTTATTACAGTGTGCATTATGTCTAGTACATATATCAGAACACTTACGCTATAGTCGGCGATAATCCATTATAGAAAGTTTCTGTCATAACGACATGGAAAGAAAGAGATAGAGAATCATCGATTGTTCACTCTTCCTTTCTACGAGCCTAAAATATACAAGTTCTGTTTACAAGAGCCGTTTCGCTACCGAACAAATGGAATTCGAAAACGCGCGAGAGACACGTGCTAGACGAACAGTCCGTCTGATCATGACTCACCGTTTTCACTTCTCGCGTGTACTAATGCATGCGCGTTCGACGCACTTTCGAGTCCGATTTTCTCGAAAACGGAAACCTGATTCTACATTTTTAACTCGATTTTAATAATAATAAAAAAATAGTATTTCAATGGAACTGTTCTAGTTGTTTTTGAGAAATGACGGAGCCTTTTATTCCGGCGAGTTCGGTTTTTCGCCGATGCATTTCGGCCGGCCTCGTCGGGAGGAGCCACCTGTGTCGAACGGGACCTGGACGAAACTGATTGGTACGATTCAGGATTTTGGGAAACCGAGGGGAGGAGCCATGGGATTTTTCGAGTCGAGCGAGACACGCGACGGAGCATCGTAATTAGCGCGGAGGAAGGCGCGTTCGACGCAGGCCAGGGGTCGTTGTACCGCGGTTACGAGACCGGCAACCGTGGCTGCGTTCGATCTGTGTGCGCGGCGTGTTTATAGGTTCGTAGATGCTGCCAACTCGCTTCGTTTCCCTTCAGTCCCCTCTCCCTTTCTCTCTCTTTCTCTTTTCTCTCTTGCACTCTGTCCTCTCCCTCTGTCTCGCTTCGCCTCCTCTTTCACGTGACCCTCGTTCTTCCTCTCTCTCTCTCTCTCTCTCTCTCTCTCTCTCTCTCTCTCTCTCTCTCTCTCTCTCTCTCTCTCTCTCGTCTTCCCTCCTCGTTCCCTCCGTCTGGCCCTCGCCCTACGCGAACTTATCACGCTAGACCCAGCATTCGTTCCTCGAACCTTCTCTGCAGCCTTTTATTTACAGTCTATTACTCTAAACCCCTCGCGCTACAACGTCGCTTCGAACTCGTCGCGAAAAGTTGCGTACAGAATTTGCTAAACATATTCTCCAGCTCATCTGTAGAGATAGATTGTGGTTAATTTTTAGTTTATTCCCCGAGGTTAACGTAAAAGAAAGCACACCGATAGCTCGACGATAGAACGGTTTATTTAGACGTTGAGAACGAGACTAACTTGACCGAGAACAATACAGAGAGAAGGGGAACATTGCAGAGATAGTTTAACAAATACATATATTTAAAAACAGCGAGCTCAGGTAACGAGCAAACATAAACACGTGTGAGTTATAGCGCGAAATACAAATTACTAATAGTTCCACGTTCGCGCTAACATCATCTAAATTTATACTTAGTTGTTGTCGATGTGCGACGGCAGCAATGAAGTGTATGTCTCCGGTAGGAAGTTAGTAACGAGTCTAGATCTAATCAGCGTACTAAGTAAATAGAAAGTCCTCTTCGTCGATCTTCCTCACTCACGATCAACACAGTCTAATGGAAAAAGATTCCTCGCACGTTTCGGAAATCGTGTTCTAGAACTTGGCAACCTGTCCGCGCATGGCTCGCCTTTTGTACTTGCTCCAAACAGTACTGCGCGCGTGACAACAGACTGGCGGATGCCGATTTTCTTGAAAACAGTACAACAGGTGTAGACACTCGCGTCGATCACATTAAAATGTGCCGCGAAGGGCGCGGGAGACACGTTAGAGCTGTTATGTTATTGAACTTGCCTCGAGCGACTTTGAATATTCTCTGTGTACACACGGCCCGCTAAACCGAAGTCCGCTAACGCGCCTGTTTACTGCTTGCCGTTTCTACTTAACGCGGCGGTGCGAGGTTTCCCCAGACGTTATCGACAACAAATTTCAAAGTGTCTTCAGAATTCGACACTGTATTCCAAAGACTTCGAACACCTTTAATGAACCAGCATTTAAAATGAAGAATAATTGAATAGTTGAAAGGGAAAACAACATCTTGAACATATTTGGTAAATTGCTTTCAACTTATTGAACCCGTTGGACCACTGCTACAACTCGCCCAGAATTTTCTCCTACTATTCTTTACCACCTCCACCACAATTTTCACATCCCTTAAAAAGCATCTTTCCGTTCTAGTCTTCAGCCAGTTCTCGCGTGAGCTAGAATGTTCTGCAGTTCCTAGCTTAAACATAAGTTATTGTTACCACAACATTTTATACCTTCTCATTTACCATAACACCTCATCATGTACTAATTATTAGACTGCGGATGTTTATGCAATTTCTAATGTTTGCAGGCAAGTTTCAAGAAAGTGGGAACAAATGAAATCTTATTTTCGGTGGTAGTAGCCTTTATAGATCTGAAGTAAATAAAAATCGTATTCGACTCTGTGGAATTTTATACTCCAGCATTTTTTGAAAATTTTTAAAAGCCATAAATGCATAAAGATCCTACTAATTATCTAGCACGGCTTTAACTTCCACCTCCACTAAATAATATCCAGCACAAACATTTATAGAAACACGGATTAAAATTGTTTTTAGAAAATTCTGATCAATTCTGTTGGCAAAGCCAGCGACGATCTACGAACGAGATCGCCGGCGTGATTTGTTAACGAGGCTCGACGGCCTAACCACAAAGAAGGTAAGATCTCGAGCAAACATCGGATGTTTAGCCTCGTCGCTTGGGATGTTCTTCGTACGATAGCGAGCGATATCTCGAAAGTTCAGCGTGTCGACGAGTCGACCTCGGGAGTTGATACGCTTCGTTACGGATTAGTTTCGTTTACATTCACGGTAGCAACGAGAGATCCCGCAGTCCGAGCCGCGATCCTTGCGACCGTGAATCCAGGTTTCTTATCGATTTCTCTTGCTCGCCGTGATTTTTCTTCGGGTTTTTCCTACGTAACCGGGCGCGCTGGTCGTTAGTCGTTGATCAGTCGACCGTGGAAGCAATCATGCGAACGATTATCGCCCCGTTACGCTCGCTCGGAAAGATCGTGACGATATTAGGACCACCTAATCAGGCAAGACTCTCCAAAGAATTGTCGTATGCTATTAACCCTAGCACTCCTAAGCTCCCCGATCCTTCACGCGGACTCTCAACGGGGAGGCTCCTCATGCTCATACTCTTCTTTACTCATTTCTCCTAAGAAAAAATTATTTAAAACAAAAGGTTGGTAATATTTAAGCGTGTGATACTTTATGAACATTCTATATTGTACTTAGATGTACATATATGTACACAATAGATAATGTATACATCAATACTTGTACTCTGAACTCGATTCAACTCGACGAACAGGATACAACATTTATAGAATGCTTTTTGCATACATAATTTTTACATTTATATCATTTTTGTTTGGGTTCCGATATATTATCATATTTGATCCTTAGTTCTGGGATTAATTGTTAATTTTTGGAGATAAAAGGAGCGTTTGGGTCTGCTCGCGTCAGTGTTTTTCTTTTTTATTCACTGTAATTTCTTTTCTTTAGTAGTAGAACCTTCTGGATATTAAACTATAGTGTATAAACGACAATGAATAATTTTTTCAGAATTTTTCACCCAAGAAAAATAGTCCATATTTCAATCTTTCCAACCTGTGGCCTCAAGGATTGCTAGGGTTAAGAAATGAATTTTTTACAGTGAATATTTTTCTGTAGCTCCGCTGGAGTAACTCTGTTGTTCGAAATCCAAGAACGTTTCATTTGACGCTGCAGAAAAGAAGGTCTTGTAGTCTTTTGGATCGAACAGGTGAAACTGTCAGGTTGTACCTGATCAGACAGGACTCTGGAAGGAAATGTCGTATGCTATTAAGAAATGTATATTTCACACTGAACATTTGTTTGTACCTCCGCTGGAACAACTCTGTTCAGTTTGTTGTTCGAAATCCAAGAATGTTTCATTTGGCGCTGTAGGAAAGGAGGTTTTGTAGTCTTCTGAATCGAACAGGTGAGCGTGTCAGGTTGTAATGCTCGCACCTTTCCAACTTTTCCCGTGGACGAACGCGGTCAGGCCCGATGCAAAGGAGGTTCGCAATAAAAGTTTAGTACCCTAACGGTTCTCCTCTGTGGTACGCTAAACCCAGGCCGTTTCCTAGGAGGAACGTCACCCGCTAACCGCATTATGGTCCTCTACCGCGCTTCTCGACGACCGGTAAACGTTCGCCGAACCGGTCACCTAACTTCCGTTCGCCACCTGCCATCCCGAAGGCGTTCCGAGCTTTCTGTATTTTGTCTAGCTGCCCCCCTCCATCGTGGCTTGCGTGCTCGCGAACAGGAAGTGGGCAGGGGTACCGGTCCCCCGGCACGATTTATATCGAAATGTAATTAGATCGAGCTCGAGGGGACCTGGACCCGGCCCCGCAACACTTGCAGTCGTCGTTCGAAACCGGACTTGTTCCTTTTCTTCTGTGCGTCTCGAATGTCCCGCGATTTCATTGCTTTCTTCCTCTTTCTCCCTTTTTAGTCGACCACGCTCCCTTCGCCGTCTCTTTATGCGCCTTGGTGTTTTGTCAATCGCTTTATTAACAAGTGCAGCTCCTCGGCCGCGCGAGTCCTTTTATTAATATTTATTAAGTCAGTGCAAAACCTTCGGCACGATTATTCTAATCGATGCTCGATTTTCTGAGAATACGAAACTCGTTCCAGTCATTAGAGTGCTACGTTTCCATGTAATATTCCTCTGCAATATTATTACAAATATTAGAGTATAAAATTCCAGAGAATTTTTGGTAGAATTTTTATTTATTTCAGGACTGCCACTGAAGAGAATAAGATTTTACATGATCCCACTCTCTTATAATTCGCCTAGGAAAATAAAAAATCGTGACCTTTAATTTTTCCTTCGCAATTGCGACCAATAAAAATTAAAAAACAAATTATTTACACGTAAGCTAGTAAACTAATCATTCTAACGTCTCATAAAAACATAATCTCTTGGGTCCAGTTTTGAAAAAGTTGTACACCAATGACTGCAACATAAATAAATTTGTATTTAATCAAATTACCACTTTAATGCAAAATAGATATTTGTTTGTTTATGCTCGAAGTACTAAATTTAAAGTTTCCAGATTTTCAGTGCTATATGCGAGCAAATAAAAGTTAAAAAAACCAATTCCTCGTCGGGGAAGCTGTGTTCGCGCGAGAGACAGCGAGCGTTTTGCTCTCGTTAGATAATGATTATGCGATTACCGGGCAATAAGCCAGCGACACGTGTTTCCCGAGCTGTTTATCGAGCTATGCATTTCTATAACGTAACAGCACGCGGATACATCGATCGCAGATAGGGATTGAACAAGCTCTCGCGGTTTTCCTCTTTCTTTATCTGTCGATCTATTTTCCCGATGCTATATCCGCTTTCATTGTTCCTCGCGGTTGACACACGAACAACAGCGACTCGCTGAATAATTATAACTGTCCCCGACGTGAGCGAGTGCGTGCCGCGTCGGAATCAGCTGATTATTCAACGTCTGCGAGAGTGATTAATGCCGTATCGTTCCGCGGCAAGTAGTGCCGCATTTTTTTTCTCGTTTCGATCTGCGTTTTTGCTCGTAAAGGATTAAAGTCGCTCGCGGGAAGATTGCGATAAAGAAGGTCAGTCGCGCGTTGCTCGATTCTCAATCCTTCGTCGTTTCTTTTTGCTGCAACCTTGTTTACGCAAGTCTTTTTCATGTTTCACGGGCGAAATCGGGTCTCCGTTCGCGCGAATTCAATCTCTTAGAACTTTCACTCTTCCATTTGCAACGGAAAATAGTCAGCATTGAATTGCAAAAACTAGTTTTGCGTGTAGCCGACTATTTGAAGTGGGAATTGAATCCCCGCAGCACGATCCCGAAATTGAAACACCGCGGTCCAGGAATTGTTTCGGTCTCGATCGGCGAGGAAGCACGAGAGCGGCGCTCGTGTAATTTACAAGGCACTCGAAACGCAGCGCACGCTGCAAGGTTCGCGTGTTCGGCCCTTCTGGCGCAGGCCTTCTGGTAATATTTTCATGGCTGCATCGGGGAATCGACTCCCGCTGCGGCCGAGCCCGGCCTGTTTTTCGTGTTGTAATCGCAGCCAGGCCTCTCTGGTACGGTTCACTTCGTTTTCTGTGGGCCGTGGACCGTTCGGAGGCGTGTTATCGCGGCTCGAATGCGTCCGAGATAACGAGAGAACGAGAGAATCGAATTCTACTCGATTCGGAGAGCGCAGATAGGTTTTTTCGAGAGAAGGAGACGCCTGTTATCTCCGTACCAGGCTGAATACGCAGTGCGGAGACTTTTAACAGTTCCCCTACCATTTACGTTAATCTACAAAAGTGTTCTGCAACGTTCAGTCTTCGTAGTTTCGATACATGCACGTTTAATTGACAATTATCCAAGAACGTAGGAGTCTACGATGATTTCACAATTTTCCGACAAATTCAATTTTGAAGAGGCAATCAGAGGGTTAAAATCGAAAGTACACAGGAGATTGTTGTATGCCCCTGAGAGCAAATAGCGGAGGAGCACACCTGGCACGCGATCGATGCCTAAACACCGAGAAGCCACGAGGAAGACCGCGAAACGACCGATCAGATGTCGCGGTTGATAAGCTGCCACGACTATACTTCGATTGCAGCGAGCGAACGCCTGCAATTAAGTCACTTCTATTATTGGACCGGCGTCGACGAAACCTTTTACGCTCATTGCGGCGAGAGTAGCGTTTGCCGGTCAACCGGGTTCCCTCGGACGTTATTCCAGTTCTCCAAGGCTTCTGTGATAGAGCATGGTACTAGGTTTCAGTAATACGTTCGTTTATTTTAGATATACACCAGTGGATCGTGCTCACTCCATTGTAGAGGTCTGTAAGTGGGCGTGGCTTCTCTGCTCCGAACTCTAACGAAGCCAGAACAGTGCTTTATAGCGTAGTCTTTCCTCTTGTTCAGCTTAGAGCATCTTACAATCTCCTACGTGTTTATATTGCTTAATCGGAGCCTGTGTTGCTCTCCTCTGCGTGTAGCGTGTCCTAAGTGGGCGTGGCTGCTCTGCTCCGAACTCTAACGGAGCCTGAACGGTGCTTTGTAGCGTAGCCTTTGCTCTTGTTCAGCTTACAGCATCTTACAATCTCCTACGTGTTTATGTTGCTTAATCGGAGCATGTGTTACTCTCCTCTGCTTGTAGCGTGTTCAAAGTGGGCGTGGCTTCGTGGCTCCGAACTCTAACGGAGCCGGAGCAGTGGTCCACAGGACAGTCCTTTCCACGATACAAGTTTCTTCTCGACAGACTTAATCGAGTCACTACCACAGCTCGGATCAGTATCGAGAGAGGCGAAGGTTCGATTCTCTTTCTCTCGCGTCCGTGTCTTTCCTTGGCCTTACGGTTTATTTTTTCCTGGTCGAACGGAGCCCGGTGCTCCTCGGGACATAGCGGGGGCGATCGCGATTCTCTCTCGGCTCGCCTCTCGATTCGGCTCGACGCGATTCGCGTGGTCGTGGCCGTGGCCGTGAAAGTGAAATTCGTGAATGAAACGAGCGGAACAGCCGGCACAAACCGAGGCGAAGGTAAAGGTTACCGGTTTCGGCCGGTTTACGAGCCTCGCGCCGAATATCCTCGACACACCTTGAACCACGGAGTCATGCGTTCATGACCGCTTCTTTCGCCTTCTTCCACGGCCCCGGATAATTATGATGTAACTCGCAACGTTCATCTGCTACTCGATTCTGTACCTGAAGGACGACGTTGCGTGAACAGTTACAACACGCTGAAACACCAATCAAATCGGCAAGATCGTTTCGAAAATCCGTACTGGCTCTTCCTTCCGCAATCTATATTCGCCTCCTTCTAATTTATTCTCACCTAATTCATCCTCGAAATCATTGTGGACCGAAATCAATCTTTATCCAACTCCTGCTTCCCACAATTGACGCAGAACATATTATTTTGCAGAAAGGTCCTCGATTTAGTTGATTTGATTTTCCGAAAGTCTGTATGAATCTGTGGCCACAATGGCCTCCCGACGACTACACTCAATTGTTCCTTATTCCAGAAACAATAGAGAGTCAAGGTGCATAATCGAACACGATTCGTTCATCGGATTAGAACTTTTCCTGGCCTCGGGAAAGGTGAAAGCCGGCAGGTTTCAATAACTATGCTTCACAGCGTGCGTAGGCAACGCGTTTGTTCTTTAACCCTTGACTGTCGCTCCTCGAAAATGTCTCGAACAATACCGCTCGTACATAGTCATCATTGTATTGCTTACGAATGATTATAATAAAATGAATAGCATTGCACATGAATTTACTACATACCACCGAAATAAACGAAACACAAAATTCGCGCGGCCATTCAACTCGCTTGTTCGAACTATGAATCGGGCGATTATCGCGGCAATCGCGATCTGTTCGGAACGGGTACGTATAATCGGCGCGATCAGGTTCCCGGGCAGCGATATAGTCGTTCGATAGCATTCGCGAAAAAGTTGCGTGCAGTTCTCTCCGCGGATTGGCTCGGTATCTGTCGCGTGGGCGTATATCGAACTAGAAAAAAAAAACGGTTTCGCATTGTGCGCTCGGCATAAAGTGTGCCGGTTAACGAGAAGGTGGACGCGGAGGCGGAGGCAATGTTGGTGTTCGGAGCTGATTCCCATGAGCGTTGCCATGAGCGCGCAAAAACGTTGTGCCGCGCGAACGATGTCGCAACCGCAGTTAGAAAGCTCAGGGCTCGACTGCCGCGCGCGATCATGCCCGAGTAGTGTGCGCTTGTATTAATATAAATTGCATCGTACTCGCCGCCTTAGATGCATTACACCGTTTCCCGGTCGTAACGGCGAGGGTTGCTAAACGTTGCAACCAAAGAGAAAGAGAGAGAGAGACAGTCCTGTCCTTTTTACGCGCGTATTGACAAATAGCAAGCGGGCCCAGCGGTCTTTTGCGCCTTTCTGCCGCCTAGCGCAAACTTGCCGATTTATGGAGCTGTTAATTTAATGTTCCACCGACGCAACCACGGGATATCGATGTCGAGATTCCGGGAAAAAAACTATCAACCAGCCGAGGACACGTGGTCGTTGCTCGGCGAGAAGGAATCTCGCCGTTTATAACCCTCGATTTATAAGTGGCGTTCGAGTCGGATCTCGAAAAAGTGTCGGCCACACGGTAATCCGGCTGTGGTCGATGCAAGAAAATTTTAACGGCGTCGTTTGGTTCTTTGGAAACCGTTCGCGCCTCGAGAAAGTGTTAAGTATACGGTAACGTGGCGGTGTTCGCCGCTATTAAAATTTCGGCGGTGTCGCTCGGCACTCCGGAGAATATCGGCTCGTCTAGAAGTGTTAAGTACACCGTAATCTAGCTGTGATCGCTGCGATTAAAATTTCGATGATGCTGTTCGGTTCTTTGAAGAGTGTTGGCTCCTCGAAAAATAACGCAGCGGCAAATCGACTTGTCAGTTGCAGTGTTAAGTTGGTAGACTCTCGTTTCAAATATGGGAGTTTTCAGTAATCAGAAGCGCTAGATAACACATCAATCTAGGCCGCAGTCGCCCCGAAATTTTCTATTTTTACGTTTACGTGGCATAATTTGCATTATTCGGAAGCATAAAGCTGCGGCCGCTACATGCTGCCGAATAATGCAAATTACGCCTCGTAAACGAGAAAATATGACTTCTAAGGGCCACTGTCGCCTAGATTGATCTTTTATCTAGCGCTTTTGACTGCTGATAAACCCAATGTTTGGATTATGAAGAAATGAGAAGGCGCATCCCGTACCCTTGCAATCCCGGAAACAAGTCTCCCCGCTTCAAGTGTACCGCCTCCTAAGAAATGACGAATTTGTCAGTGATGCTGAGTTCTTCGTCATCGTAGGCCGATAGGAGTCGACTATAAGCGTCGATGATGTCGGCCGGACCTCGGACGAGCGCGCGACAAGTAGCGGTTAATTTCAATGAGTCCGCGGTCCTTCTAATTAGACGGGGACAAAAGATCTGTCGTCGGAGGGTGGACGGGACATGTTAATTGGACCGGTGGGGTGTGATCCTCCGGTTTCAGAGAGAGATGCGAGAGAGGGATCGGTTGTGTCGAGTGACACCCGTTAGAACCGGAGAGCCCGGAGAACTTGTTGCTCGAATCGAGAGAGGGCCAGGCGAGGCCAGGCCACGAAAAGGGCCGCCAGCTTGCCGGGTATTGATCCAACAACCGGCTACCCGCCTCCGTGCATCGCTGCATTACCGGTGTACCCGCGGCTCCGATCCGCGAGGAAACCTGGCGTGTTTCTACGATTGAAAACCTTGTGGTTTTTAGATGTATTCGTTGAATATTTACACATCCGTTCTATCTATTAGTAGAACATCTCGGAATTTTTAGATATATTCAGATTTAGATTACTTGCTATTTCCCTCGCTCGTTACGAGCCTCGTCGAACGTTTTCAGATTTTATCCAAATGTGGACTCTCGAACCTGTACTCCCTTCCCGGAAGCTCCACCGTGGCTGTATTCGATTAACCTTTCCTCCGGCGGCCGTTTCGCGGATACTTTACAACGTTTCCACACCGATGAAAACGCGACGAGCTGGCGTTTTACAGCGAGCGTTAGATTCCTCGAGAAACGAGCACGAACGCTCGAACAACGTCCCTCCTCTCCAGCGAATTCTCGAAAACTTCTGCGAAGCTCAGCCGCGAGTCTTGACCTCCTGACTCCAGATTTCTTTCGCAACGACGACGTTCCTCGAACCCGCTTCACCGTTAATACCCTATCAAAATGAGAATCCCGTCACAAATTCGCGTCGGAGATTCTACAATATTTCTCCCGACTTCGAACCAGTCGATGATATCCATAATTGGCACGTTCTGTTAAAAATTCTCCCATGACAATTCTGATTATGTACTAATAAGTTGGCTACCAGAGTTTGTTTCGTAGCTCACCTTCGCAGGGAACTGATCGGCACCGATTGTCTGCGTTTCGTGGGCTGGTCGAACACGTAGGTAATTATATTAGACTGCGGATGTTTACGCAATTTTCACTTTTTATAGACAAGTTTTGAGAAAGTGGAATTAAGTAAAATCCTATTTTTAATGAGAGAATTTTCATAAGTATACTGCGGATCTTTACGGAAAATAAAAAATGTTTGCATTGTGATTGCATGACACGAGCGAAATAAAATTGTCTTTCTTCTTTGGATTATCTGATTAAGTTGAAGCCGATACGCTGATGTCTTTAAATCTTTTTAATGTGTCCACTGCTTCAAATTGCGCTTACCCATTTTTGTCATAAATGCATCAAATCCGCAATATAAACGTCCGTCTAGTAATTATAGAGGACGAGGTGCACGAGGATCCGCCAGTTCCCGGATCAAATTTCTCGGGAATCGGTTACCTCCGATCTCTGGGAACGATTGGGAGCCCAGGCGATTTCACGCGCCGTTAACGTGCTTCGTTGCGAGCAACAGAAGATCTACGACCACCGACGGCGATCCAGAAGAGATCCAGCGTCGAAACTCGGACGGTCGCGACGAAAGACACCCCCTATCTCGCGAACATACTCGCTCACGTGGGCAGTGATTAATTACGTTGTGGGCGCACAATAGGTCGGAACATTTAAAGTCGCGACGAAAGCTGTTCTTGTTGATCAAAGTTACTTTCATTATTTTGTTAGTACATTATATGTTGTAAGCGCCAGCATTGCCAGCAATGCTTTCATGTCCTCTTAAATTGAACAACAAGTATAATTATTTCCTTTTATTTCAAAGAATTCGCCGTTTTCACAAGTAGCAACGTTATCTACAGGCAGCTTGGGTGTTCAGCGTTGAAGCGACGCTTTTCCCCGATGAAAAGAAATGTGCTTTAAACTCTCGATTCGATGCGAGTGGCAACAGTTTTACTGTTTCCCGAACGTGACACCAGGGTTAATTAGGACTAGCTTATAACATCGTGTATCGGCCACATTTTGCTTCGCCTTTCGGGTCTCGCACGAACGGCAACGAGAGTTTTACCCATTAAGCGGGTTTATTGTCGACGCATGTAAGCGCGAGGTGTCAGAGAAACAATGAGTTATTTATGAGCAGTAAAAAGCAACCTACTTTTAGAGACTACATAATGTCATTCCACCGGTTTCAACATGGCCGCCGGGTTAATTCCGCATGCGATGTTTGTTATCCTCGGCCTCGTAACCACTAAAATAAACCTAAGTGCAAGAATCTATTAGGCAGTTTATTCCCTGCAAAGTTACTTGCGAAACAGTCCGACCAGCTGTAAAATTAACCCTTAGCACTCGGGTCACCAGTAAGAATTGCTGTACCAATATTCTAAATATTATTTAGATTGTTAAATGTGTTGCTATCTAATCAATTGCTACAGATTTAAGTATTGTATGAGGTATTATATCAATTTCTGGAATGGAATTACTCTAGATCGGAAGAAATGTTTAATTTTCGAAGGGTTAAGAATAACATTGGGATCTCTGTGCAAGATCAAAATTGTCTGAACTATGGTTCTTCTTTCAACCATTTTTCTGATATTTTGCATGTCTCTCGACATCTTTTTGGGAGCAGGGACTACTTGTTCCTGCCGCGAATGCATGAAATGCACGAGACGCATGCCGAATGCGACGCCTGATTGCGTTCTAAATTTTCTGGGACATTATGCACCGTTTTCATCGGAAAGTTTCACTTCCTCGAACAGCATCCTGTGTCCAGCAGTCTTCCGGTGTTCCGCAACAACAGCTGATGCACTCGTGCATAATGCGCCGGCGAGCCGTGAGAGCCAAGGATCCCCGAAATATCGAAATAGCCTCGGTCGACCGCGCGTCACGCGATCGATACTGCATCGCCAGCCACTGCACTAGTCTCGCAATCCTCGATCAACTCCAAAATGCATTGTCCCCGAGTTTCCTAAATTCCCGACGAGTCCGAAACGCTCGGTTTTCTAAGATATTTCGGTGCATCGCGAGTGCACTTCTGTGTCCGTTGCAGCACAGACTGCAACCTAGGCCTAGGTTCGCGTTTCGCAACGGTTCGCAGCGGTTTCGCAAGCGAACTATGTTTTTGCGCTCGCCGAGACGGCAGAAGTGTTCTAGGCCTTTCGGGCTTTCACTCTCTTCAAGTTGCATTCCGTGCTCGCTCGCGAGTGCATTCTGCGGCTCGAAAATGCAATCCGAGGCGCGCGATTCCATCGGTCACGGACCTGCTCGGCTGTTGCGCAAGTCAACCTCCAATTTCGATGAAACTCCCTGCGATACTTAGCTGCACCGGTTAGGTTACACGAAGACATGTTTATTTTATGTAGACGTCAAAGTGTTCAGCCGGTAATACATGGTGTTTCATAATTTATGGTGCAAACTGGGTCGAGTAGATTCTGTGATCGGAAATATAAGACGAAAATCAAGAGTAACGAATTGCGTGGGAGGCTTCGTTTTCGAGAATATTCACTTTAAATATCAATAATGTGTATTCTTCAATTATTTGTTTTCGATTTTGTCTTATGTCCAGCCATAGAATCTACCTGACCAAATTTGTACCATAAATTATGAAACACTCTGTATAATCAATGTCCAGTACAGTAAGTCCTCGATTTACACGGATTCATAGATACGCAGATTCCTAACTGTGAAATTCGTGTTTTGATTGCCAGATTTGCTTGTGTACAGCGTAGGCATTCGTTATTTATGAGTGATAAATTTTCCATCAACATAGCTGGTTTATTTGAATTTTCCTTTCAACGGGCACACACACACACACACACTCACACTCACTCACACACACACACACACACACACACACACACACACACACACACACACACACACACACACAGTACGTACAAAGCATGTCACTATTCGACTTACGCGGAAAGCGCTGAAACGAATTAACCGCGCGAGTCAAGGACTTGCTGCATTACATTTAATAATTTTTGCAACGAACGCTTGAAGTGCGTAACTCGGTGACGGCGACGATGGGTGAACGCACGATTATCGAACGGCAGAAACCGGGCCGAGTGAATTGGATTCCAGCGATCAAGAAAGTCCCCGTTACGTCGCGATCGCGATTCAACGCTCGGGACAGGATCGATCCCTTTCGATCTCGATCGAGGCGAGGAGAGGAACCCGCTCCGCGAAACAACTCTCGCCGGTGCGACGCCAGAGGAACGCAGAAAAACCAGGCATTACCTTCGGACACGAGACCCGAACGAGACTCGAGCTTGTCGTTTGTTATGCGTGGGCAGTTTGTCATCCACGCCGCGCCTTCGATGCCAATAATCGCCACGCGACCTTTACGCTGCGTTTGTGTTGGAGCCTGCGATCGAATGAATCAAGTGCGCTGATTTCAGCGACGCGACGATAAAACCTGCTTTTAACCCCTCGCCGTATTTTAACGAGTCAGACTGGCGATGAAGTTTCGAACAAAGTCTAACAAATACAAATGTTATGCCTTTTCTGTTTAGATGGATTAAAATCTGATTCCTTTGTAATCAAGATTTAAGCATTCAAATAAATGTGGCCATACAAAGAATGTAAATTTTCTGTTCTCTTCTGCGACATTTTTGAGGATAAAGACGTCATAATGACTGTAACTGTAAAGAAAATGTTACGGCAATGGTTTAATGTACATAAATGATAAAATAAAAGGAAACAGATATGGATTGAAGTTAATATTAAGATAAATAATTTAGTAATTATTAATGGATCTCTTGGATAATCTCGTGTATCCTCTGCTGTTTTTCTTCTTGTTGGAGTTGTTGTTCCAGCTGTATCGCTTAACATCGTCAAAAAATACTGTGTCCCGCAGTGAGGCTTTCGAGAAAGTTTTTTCCAGCAGAATCTTCCCATTGTTTTTGGTTGACGAGAGAATATGCTGCTGGCCGAATACTAAAATAAACAAAAGGCAGCCCGTATGGCGCAGCGTTCGCAGATCAAAGTTAATGGATTGCCGGCGACGTTGTTGTTGGAAAATTGACAAGGCGACGCACCGGATGTCGCGATTGGAATTCGATTTCTGGCGGTGCATCGTTGCACTGGTCGCGCCATAGAAGAATGCGTACGTTTCGTAGGCAACAAGAGGCTAGACAAAGGGATCGGGTAGGACCGACATTTCCATCCGGGCTGAAATATCCGATCCAATTAACAGTGAACGTCGTCGTCGTCGTCGTCTCTCTCTCTCTCTCTCTCTATCTCTTCGTCAGCTCACTCTTCGACCGTTCTCCCCCCGGAAATTGCTAGTCTTTTTACGATACACGGTATGTTTTTCAAGCTGGAGCACCGAGTGCCCCGAGTGCCCCGAGTGCCCCGAGGTGCACTGTTCTGGCCCCTCGGGAGCGACGAGGCCACGCCTACTTGCGTCACTTCGCGCGAGGAGAGAGCAATACGCGTGCGAGCTAGCAAATCGCTCGACCGCGGAGCAACGCTTATGCAACGCAGATGCATCGCGATAAGACCGTGCAATTGTTCGGCGGACCGAGACGAGCTGCAAGATGTAGGGGAATTCGCCTAATGTCGGAAAGACCTTCTACCGAACTATTGAAACGATTCTGCCTGGGAGGAAAAAATAATGGAATCCGAGGAAACTAACGGCTCTAGAGAAATAGACTGCGAATTTTCTGCATTTTTCTGCATTTCTGGATCTTTTGTCTGGCTTTTGCCGGCATCTACCGCGCCAATTGTCGCTCGATTATTTTTTTCAGGCGTTCCGAAATTGCTTTTATCGTCGGCGATTGCTATTTTCTTCCGGCCGAAGCATAAGATTGTCGCCGAGGTCTCGTCAGGGGGCAGGAGGTCGTCGCCTGTGTTCCCCGTTGTAATTTCCGCCGTGCCAGCGTCATTTCCCTTTCGCCGAATACCGCTAACGATCAATTAGCAGTAAGCAGCAATCGGCCGACGGTAATGGTGGCGGCTGGTCGCCCTTTCCGATGGCTGTTCGATCGTGTCAATAGTAGAATCTCCATTCTAGAACATATCTCTCGCTGCTGACAAGGTACTTGCACCTAAAATAGAATTCGGGAGTACTTTGAGAAGCTTCGGGTGTCTAGGAGAAATTGAGGAACTAGCTCGGAGATCCGACACAGTATTTAGGTGGTTGGTCGGATAGGACAGTTTGATACGGTTTGATCGATCGCAGGAGAGCTCGTGGGAAAAATCGCAAGAAGTCGTTGGTATCGGGCAGGATCGGAGAGCCTGGCCGTAGGGACATGCGAAGGATGCGGCTTCCGATTTCGAAGAGCCGAAGGGAGAGTCCTGTCTGCGAGGTTTAGGTCCGTGGCGAGTTTGCACGGTCCGCTCTCGGCGGGCCAGGCGGATCCTTTTTGCAATTAAAAAACCGGATGGACTGGTTCCAGCCTCGGACATTCCGCAAATTCTGACCGCGAAATCGAGGAGGTGGAGGGACCAGAGCCGGGTGGAGTGGGTTCAAGGGATAAATAGCGGGGTTAGAGATCTTTTTCTCTCCCTTCTTCTCTCCCTGTCGTTCTCGGATGCTCTCCTCCTCTTTTCCCTTTGTCCCCCTCGATCTTGTCTTTTTCTTCTGCTTCTTCTCTTCTCCACGGTCTACGCGGCACTACTCTCTTGGCCCTCCCTCCCTCTCCCTTCTTTCTCTTCCCTGTCTCTCTCTCCCTTGGCCTCGTCCAGCTATCTTGACTCCAGCCGGGATAGAAAATGAAACTCGTTCTTGAACGCCCGCGATTTCGACCTACTAGACCCTCTAGGAGAACCCGGGCTCACCTCGCTCCTTCTCGTCACGCATCGACTCGCGTGAATTTTATTCGAGGGACCGTGCTAGGGACACACGAGTCTCGCTCTTCGAGGAACGTAACCGGTGTTCTCAACTATCTGCGGATTCAAATCAGCATCGATCCTCTAAAATCGACTTCCTCTCCTAATCGACTAGCCTTCTGGACATTCGAGCCGCTTGTCCCTCAAACACATCAACTCTAAAAAATAAAACGCAAAGAGCATAGATCAGCGAAGATCAGATTCACAGACTATCTATTGTAGTATAGCCTGTCTTCCAGATTGAGCCCGACAGTAGGTTATCAATTTTTCTCGAGATATTCAAGCGAGTTCTATTCTGGCACATATTCTATTCGCATCTCCGAACGACTCTCAGCCTCGTTTGCCCACCGTCTGGACAAGGGAATGCAATTTTCATAAAAATATTCAGCACGTGCTGTTTTTAGCTGACGTTCGTGTCGCGTGGTTAAAACAGCCTTCAAAGTCGGTGTTCTCACCCTTCGATATGGAGAGCAGCGGCTAAAAAAGGTACACGCCAGATATTTTTATGGAAGCCACGTTGTTGTAAAGTTCCATAAAAATCGATTATGTAAATTTCAGTTTATTGGAAAACGACGGTAAACAGCGTTTGCGTGTTTGTCGAATATATGTGCAGTTTTCCAGTGCGTCTTGAACGTAATCTCCAATTTAAAGATGTCCGCGATTGAAAGATAACGAATCGAATGGGAAGAGTATGTCAGAGAAATCAGGTTTAACCTCGGATCCGGTGTTATCAGCTGAAGACGCGCTGTCCCCAGATATGACGACCGTCTTATCAGCCGCGAATCGTGCTTCGATTATCGCGTCCTACGGTAATCGCGAAATTTACAAGGAAAAGAATCGTCGACACAGCTGGAAACGAGCGCGCCTGCGGAGACTTTATGTCGGCGCGACGAGATAATGAAACAAGTTCGAGATAGCGGTTCGGAGATTATCTGCTCGAGAGAGCACCGCAGCACGTCGAACATCTCTCTGTTAACTATCGTCCTCTTATCTCGTTCCGTCGCGATTTCCTCTTTGTCAGATTTTTTGATCGGAGTTAATTGCCCGATAACCTCGCGCTTCGGTCGATCGTCGACTCCTCTGCAGGCCGAGCCGCATTTTACGCAAACCGTGCACTGTAATAGCAAATGTATGAATGAAAGATAGATAGATCGAAAGTTAGAGTCTTCGCAGTTTTCCTCGTGCGTTTTCCAAGCGTACCGTGAATTTCCCGGCGAGGGCGTGATGTTTCGAGCGTGTTTTCACACGGGGAAGTAATTGCAGCCGATGTGTTGCGATTACGGCGATTAGCAGTCGTCGACTGGATCTCCCTTTGTTTTCAATTGTTCCGGTTTCCTCGCGGGGTGTTCTCTGGGATCGCGCAAGGTGGTCTGTCTCTCCGTCGAGCAATTGTTGGCGATCGCGCGACGCGATCTCTCGAGGAAGTCGCGGTGTGCACGGTGTGTACAGCACGCGGTGTCGGCCTCGTTATCGCGAGACCTTCCACCGGATTGCGTTAACCCATTTTCCGTTGCGTTCTTTTTCGCCGCGAATAGCTGCGACGGCCGCGAACCGAGAACGAACGCCTCTGCCCGCGCGTAATCTCGGCGTAACACGCGATCCGACGGCCCTCCGACGCTGGAAATATCAACGCGGAGACGTCGCGAACGTTCCCGCGAACTTTACGAGCTCCACCACTACCTTCGCCTCTCCGTGTCTCTCTCGAAAAAATTTACTTGGAAACTCGTAGAACCCGTCGGGAGAATATAGGCTCCCAATAAAATATCCTATTCGCCTGAAACATTTTTTCGTATCACCTATAAATTTCGTGTAATGGAACCTTGTCCAGTAAATGTGTTTGCCAACGCACTGTGGAGCGGAAGAAGAGTTTTGCAGAAGTAATTCGCCACGGCCTCGTGTTTCCCCACAATCTCGGAGCCTGGAGTTCACGGTGAAAATCGTGTGTTGGAAACAAGACCTAACGCAGACTTCACTGTGCTCTCTGTAGGGGCTCAGGGGCTGTTTTGTCTGAGAGAACAGGGAATTTATGGAGGTATAACCGAAGGAAGCCGTTCTCTAAGAAAGAGACATCTCTTTACCTTGGGGATACCCGGAGACACTTGGAAGGTATCGATAAATTCGATTCGGAATTGATTCGTCTCGCTAAAGGTCTGCCACACCCATTTCCCCATTTGCTTGTGTTCTGTCCCCCTTCTTCGTTCGCTCCTCGACGACCTTTTACCTGATTCCCCGGCGCAAACAGAGGAGAGACCTTTCTCGCGGAATCGCATGATTTATTCGGGAACGCGCGCATAATGCGCAGCCTCGGTGCAGCACGGTTTCTCGTGTTCCTTCTCCAAGGGTATTTAAAATCTTGCTGGTGGTGGTCGTCGCGAAGGGTGGTGGAAAAAGGGCCCGCGAAAGGGGCGTTCCTAAACGAGCAAACCAGTTTTAGGGAGCGTAAGAGTGGTAGGGCCGGGAGCCCGACGCTACGATCTCGTCGGTGGTTTCCTTTTGGTTTGTAAACCACACCGCGCTTCCAGGTCACGGTGTACCAGAGCAATCCTTCGTGGAGAGAGCCCTTTCGGTCTCCTCTCTCGCCTTTCGTCATCGAGACTCTCTGGGAAACTCGTCTCGTTTTGAACCGCGTTGTTAACACGCTCGTTATCGCTCGAATCCCAGTTTCTCCGGATTGTGTCCTCGAACTTTCCAACTGGGCCCTAGAAAACGAAAGGAGAGGTTTCAGCAGAAAATGTTCCGAGTATGTAACACTACCACCGTTGGTTAAATGCACCGTTTCTGGTTCCTTATTTCACAATTATCGAGATTGCAATGATTCTTTCACTGGAAATAATCATATAAATTTTTGCATCCGAGCACATGTTCTAATAAAAGTCGTACAAAATCTATATAATTTCTATGATGTGATTTTTATAAAGCAACGTCTCCGGTACAGGGTTTAATCGTGTAGGAGTTGATCAAAAGACCTAGACTGTATTTATCGTGTTACTGTGCTATAGACTGACGGCAGCACAAAAGAAGCGAGACGATCTATAAGACAAAACTGTCTCCTCGCACTATGCAAGTACTCTAGCTCGCGTAAACGTCTCAACCTTCGAGGAAGCCCTACCGGAAGAGAGATTGTCACGGTGGCAGCTCTCTTTAACATGCTAAAGGGGTATCGACCTTGGCCGAAGACCCACGGTTCACTTATTTCTCCTGTCAATCTAACAAACTTCGATTGTTTCCTGTTTCCTGCGCACCTTTGACCCGCAACTCGATCGTCAACTGCATCCTCCCGCATCATCAAGGATATCTGCCAGGTCAGGTCAGCAGGCGTCTTCGTCCTTTATCCCAGTTTTTTGCTCGATTCTTCTCTTTCAACGGCCTCTCCTCTTTCTGGCTCCTCCTCCTCCTTCGCTTCTTGCGATACATCCTCTATCCGAGGATAGAGAATAGCTTTTTTCTGACGGAGGCCTACTCGCTCGCTCGGTCGAACACTTTTGCCAGGACCATATTTTTCCTCTCCTCTCTGTCTTTCTTTCTGGCTCTTTCTCTCGCCGTTACTAATTTCCAGCCGCAGACACACCCCTCTCGCGAGGGACTCTTTATCACACGCTCCCCTCGTGTTTCGCGGCGCCGAACGCTCGCTCGTTCGCGTCTTTTCGGCCGCTACCGTCGTTCGATCCCTCGGGGCTCGGGTTTACGGCCTGAGAGCACCGTCTGCGAGTATCCGGCTGAAAGGATTGCCTTCACAGGATAGGACACTCGGCCCATTATTAATTAGCCGCTTAAGTGACCGACCGTCGCGACGAGCTTCGAAAAATCCGACGAACTAGTCGTCAGCGGAGACTGCTGTCCATTTCGTATTCAATCGAACCTTCATCGATTACTTCTTCAATCACAGATGGTTGATTCGACGGTGATATTCATTAGTAGACTGCGGATTTGATGCATTTATAACAAAGATGAGTAGGTGCAATTTAAAACAGTGAAAAGATTAGAAGATTTTAGTGAAATAAGATTAAAATTATTAGTGAAAAATATATTGGGTTAGGGAATAATTTCGTAGCGTTTTATGTTTTCTTTTATTCTACAACGATTTTTTTTGTTCTTTGGCAAAGTATTGTACATCAATCGAAAGAGCTCTTTCTGATCTACAAAACTGTGATAATCGTTGTTGTGAATCATTTAATTGTGGTAATTTAAAGGTGATTTTCTTTGTTGTTTTCGGTGAGGTTCAATTTTTCGACAAATCCCATCGAATGAAGATGGTTGAGAATGGTCTTATGATCGCAGTTCACTTTTTTTTTGGACCTCGATGAAAAGCGAAGAAAAGCAGTTGTCAAAAATGTTGATTTTTGCCTCCTGGATATTCCATTTCTACGCCTGAAAAATAATAAAAAATTCAATTATTCAAAACAACGATTATCACAGTTTTGTAGAGCAGAAAGAGCTCTTTCGATTGATGTACAACACTTTGCCAAAGAACAAAAAAATCGTTGTAGAATAAAAGAAAACATAAAACGCTACGAACTTATTCCCCAATCCAATAAATTCATTTTTAGAGAGTCTTGCAATTGATGCACAAACTTCTTATCTTGCATGAAAATCCGGAGTCCATTCATTAGAGTATTCACATTTTTTACTTTATAACCGTTGAAGTTGCAAGGATATAATTCCATTAGAAATTATTAAATGAATTTCTTCATTCAAGCACGTGTCGTTATAAAATTGCAAGGTTATTAATCAAATTCAGTCTCGTCATTTTTATAAAACAATGTATGTATAGCAGTCGCATTTTGTGCTCGGTACGGTTAGTGTTAAATGTTTAGAATCGGAAAAACTATCTTCCTAGTACAAAGAAGTTCCGAGTACAAAGAATTAAATTTGAATCGATCGGAGATTGAAAGGATTCGGCCAAGCGACGAATCTTCATCCAACAAGTGCATCCTCGTGCTCGACAAGATAGAATCGAGGATTCCAAAGCCTCTTGGCCAAGAAGAGAATTTGACGCTCGTTACTATCTGAAACACAGTGTCCAACCGATCCAACATCGAATCGGCGATTAGGATTTGTTCGGGACGTGATCGTCGAGGCGTCTTACGTAGTTTCTCGGTGTCGCGAGCACGAATCGATCGCGTTCGCCAAGCCGCTCCGCTCCTCGAACACAGTTTCCAAGCATAGCGAATACATAATCCTGGCTGACCCGAATCCTCCGGGCTTTTATTCGCCGGATAAAGAGGAGGCGCGTTCTATTTCGCGCGACAGTGCGGCTCGTCGGAATACATCTACGGCTGAAATGGGTCGCGTGTCGATCTCATTTAAAGAGTCTGATCTAAAGCACGGGTCTCTCTCTCTCTCTCCCTTTCTTTCTCGCGGTCGGACGAAGCGTTATCCGATCGAGAATCACGATTAAAACGATTAAACCGTCGCGTCGGTTCGTTTGCGATACGTGCTTCCTATAATTCGCGTTCTCGATGTACATATAACCGAGTTGCGGTTGCGGCGAGCAACGCGGAAAGTCGCGAACCGTTCAGTTAATCGTAGGCCACATTTTTATCGTCACCGCAACCGTGCTGACGTATTTTTATGCTAAATGACATTTTTATACACGTGCCTCGACGGACGACGTGTTACGACTTGCGTACTTCGCTCGCTCTATTCGACAAGAAATATTGCAATTATTTTACATTTCTAATCTTTTCATTAATTGTTCTCTGATAATCACCTGGAATGAAAGAAAAATGTATGTTAATTGTATGTCCGCATTCAGGCTTAGTGTTTGAATATATTAGGAACAGAATTTTATTTAGATTTAGAACAAAGATCCATTATAATGAAGGATTAATTATGTGATATTCTTCTTGTTCTTTCGAGCGAGTTCTCAGCTTCTTTATTTCAAGCAATACAAGTAATTTTAGCTATCGAAGAAGTGCTATGAAATTAAATCGGAACAAATGTTTATTTGGAACATGTGTGAACAGGATCTACGAATTGAAAATAGTAGGAAATATTTTATAATGGGGGATTAATTAATGTAATGTTCTTCTTGTTCTTTCGAACGAGTTTTCTGCTTCTTTATCTCAAGCAATACAATTAATTTTAGCTATCGAAGAAGTGCAACGAAATTGAATTCATTTGGAAAATGTGTGAACAGGATCTACGAATTGAAAATAATAGGAAATATTTTATAATGGGGGATTAATTAATGTAATGTTCTTCTTGTTCTTTCGAACGAGTTGTCTGCTTCTTTATCTCAAGCAATACAATTAATTTTAGCTATCGAAGAATTGCAAGGAAATAGAGTTCATTTGGAAAATGTGTAACAGAATCTACGAATTGAAAATAGTAGGAAATATTTTATAATGGGGGTTTAATTAATGTAATGTTCTTCTTGTTCTTTCGAACAAGTTCTCTGCTTTTTTATCTCAAGCAATACAATTAATTTTAGCTATCGAAGAAGTGCAACGAAATTGAATTCATTTGGAAAATGTGTGAACAGGATCTACGAATTGAAAATAATAAGAAATATTTTATAATGGGGGATTAATCTTCTTGTTCTTTCGAATGAGTTCTCTGTTTCTTCATCTCGAATGAAATCTACAAATTGAAAATAATAGAAAAATCTGAATTTTATGATTCTCCGAGTAGCTCTCTGATAAATGCACAGTTGAAAATGAGTTCCAAGTACCGGAAATTTCGTGATCCCAGATCTCGATCAGGTGTTAAAGGAGCTGCGCACAGGAAACGCTCGAAATTTCGATATTCCGTGTCCGGTGTCACGCCTCTTTCATTTCGACGATCCGGAACACACGGAAATCCTTTCGCAACCCTCTTCTTCTTCTTCGACCGCGAGATCGCCGCACGACAATAACCGCCGGTGGTTCTTTGCGAGCTATTATCTGCCGTTCGCCATGGCGCGGCAGCTGGCCGGTTCTAATGAAAGTGCAGCATCCGGTGCGGCTTCGTTGCGGCACCGGGTCCTGAATTTTCCTCCGTGTTCCTCCTTTTGTCGATCGAATGGGGGAAAAGCTTGGTCATGCTTCTCTAAAATCGGGGGTGAGCGTTCAGACACAGGAAATCGTCCGGACCGTCTGTTAATTTCAGAGGGAGGCGCTTTGACGAACGGTGAGAGATTTTATCTCGACGCGATTCATAAGCTATTCCTCCGGTCTTTTTTAAAATGATTGAATTGTGATATTTTCTGGAGCTGTATCGACGTGCTTCGTGGAGAGGAAGGGTGCTGAATTTATTAGGGTAGGTAGAGCCAACCAATTCATTTTTTACTCCCCTATACTCCTCCCTTATTTTTATTGAGATGGGGGGTACATTTTTTTCGATATAGGAATGATATTTCTCCTCAAATTGCAATAAAAATTCCAATAAAGTATCAGACGATCTGAGATCGTAGAATTTAAGGTATTCAGAAGGAATATTTTCGATTGCCAGGTAATCGGGAGATCATTTTTCGATTGTAGGATCAGATTTGCCACTTTCCCGGCAGGCTGTCGTGAAATCGGCAAAGTGGAACAAGAGATCGTTTGATCGGACAAGTAGCTACGGTGTCCAGGATGCACAGAAAATTACGTCACAGTAGAACGGTCCATCGAACCCGGGGGTTGCATGGGCGATATCTCGTTCGACCTTCCGCCCTCCCTCCCTCCGGCCCCGTTTTCTCCTCTTTAGAACCGTTCACACGAGATCTGTCGACAACGAACGGCGTCGGGCGTACGTGCAGAAAAAAGGCCACCCTCGCCCTCGAAAGTATATCCCGCCCTAGGAAGCTGCCCTTTGGACAAGACTAATCGATACAGCCGGTTCGATATGGACCTCGGCGTACAGCCCGTCGCAAAACGTTGCTCGCTCCAACACATATCGGCCCATCCTGGAAGAATAAGTCACACTTTTACGTAACTGTTCTTCAAAAGAGAGAATTCATTGGCTTTATCTTTTCATTCGGTTTTACACTTCATTTTTCTTTTCGGATACTGGCCAGTTATTTGTACACCGATCGGCATGACTTATGCGGTGGGATTAATGGCGGGCCATATGTGTAAGGCAGACGGAAGACAGTTGTTTCGGCTATTCAATATTTCTGAACGATTCCGAAAGGCTTCGCTGCCGTTCAATGCGAGAATTATTAACGATAAACGCACTGAGTACTAACAGCGTGTGGTATATACTGTTTCCTAATAATTACTGTGCGGTTTTCATTGTCGCGATGAAGAAATTTGTTCAATAATTTGCTGCCGAAAGCACCACTACAATTTCTGTAATTGTGAAATTGACGAATCTGAATTTATTAGAAAACGTGAAAACTATCTGAATAGTTAACTCTTTGTAGTCGGAACTATTTTAACCAGAATCCTATATCATGTTTTGAATATTATGTATATGAAATTGATGTAACATCAGCATATTACCAGCATATTTAATAATCTAAACAATATTTTGATTCTGAGACGCTAAGAGTTAAAATAACAGTTTCTCTGAACCATCTGGTTGTCTCCGGATCACAGTGGTGGATCGATAACGGGGATCTCCGCCATTTAGATCAGTGATTCCTCGGAAAGTGCGCGCGCGATCGTTCGCCGGGCCGGCTAATAAAAACGGACGGTCGTCTTGTGCCTTGTGCCGGTGCCGAACGAAGATTCCGAGCAGTCAAATTACAGGTACAAAGTTGTAACACGAGGGCGAGCAGACGGAGATGGAGATATCGGGAGGCAACACCTGGTCCGCGCACCTTGCAAACTGGTCCCCGTCCTTCCCCCACCTACTGTCCACGTCCTCCGGACTTGCGCGACTTGCTCTTCTCTCTCTTTCTCTCTCTCTCCCCCTCTTTCTTCTCTACTCTCTCTCTCTCTTTCGCATTCTCTGCACGCACCTTTAATTTCGCGCCTCGCTGACAGCCCGCGAGAGACAAAAAACGAGACCCGAGCTGAATGTACCTCGATCCCCGACTCCGGACAGAAGACACATTATTGTTGGCGAAACTGTAAATTTAATCGAACGAAATTCGAGGCATGCAATAAAAGCAATCGTGCTAAATATTTCACGAAAATCAGTTTCGTCGCACGCGAACGAACATCGAACAAAGAATTGGTACAGTGCTCGGGTTTGGCGTGAATCGAAGGAATAATTTGACGAAACAATAACTGAAAACAGTGGAGAGATCAAAAGAATTTAAACATGTTATTTCCAATACAATTTATGAAGGATGTAAGATTTGCCTTTCGGCGAAAGTAATTTCGCTATTCGTGTAGAGATGAAATGATTTTCCGAACGACCGAATATTTCTTACAATCTGCGGAAAGTGTTCATGTTGCATAAAGATTCGCAGTCTATCGATGATGGCGCATTCGAAAGTAAGCGGACGAGGAAAAGATGCAGAACTAGAATTGCACTTTAAACCTGACACTACGAGTCACGGAGTATCCCTTGGGAGAACGAGATAAGCTGCTGTGGAGGGTTGAACTTGAAGGGCCAAGGAGATGGGTCGACGGGTTCGACGATAGGGTGCGTCGATATTAAATTGTGGAATGACCAATCACTCGGCTGGGATGGACTTCGCGGATGGCTCGGCATTTCGCGAGCAGCCTCCAATTCTCGCGGATATTGGATTTCTGCCCCGTTAACGATCCCGTCCCCTGGGGGACCTAATCGAAAAGACGCCGCCAGGTTTCGCTGTCTCTCGACGCCGCTAATTTCGATATCGGCGGCAAACATTGCCCATAATCTAACTGCCGATAATCCCGTCAACACAGACTTTCCTAAATCCGTTATCTTGCCAAATATCTGGCGCAGATGTTTGTACATTTTTAAGATTTAGCATTGAATTCATAACTAAAATCATTTCGTGTTCCTTCATAAAGGACACGTGATTTACCATGAAGTGCTCTTTCGGAAGAGAAGGTTCTTTTGAAGCAGATTGACACGAAATAAAAGTTTGAAGATCGTTCACGCAGCTCTGGCTACGGTAAACAGGACGGTGGACCGAAGGGCCATAGCGATTGCAATAATATCGATCAGAAGGGTAGGAAACCCCGGGTGGTAGTCGCACGATTAATGTACCCCGCATCTGTTCCCATATCCAACTCGGTTCGACTGGATGTCCCGCGTCCGAGGGGTGCGCACGTGCGCATTCTATCGCGCAAACATCGGTAAACGCGATTTACTAGCGCATGGACTCTGCGCGCATCTGTGATAACGTTTAATTAGCTGACCGTAACGCTGGGGCTTCCCACAGTGTCAACTGGAATATGAAATTCTTCGATTCCGACCTTCTTAAGGGGGTAGATTCTTTCTCATATCTCGATAATGCAAATAAAGGGGTTTCAGTAATCAAAAGCGCTAAATAAAGGATCAATCTAGGCCGCAGTCGCCCCAAAAGTCCTATTTTTACGTTTACTAGGCGTAATTTGCATTATTTAAAATAGCTTAAAACTATTGAAAATAGCTTTATGATTACGAATAATGCAAAGTTACGCCTCGTATACGTAAAAATAGGAAACTTGGGGACGACTACGGATTTTATCTAAAGCAATTTTGACTAGTGAAAACCCCATGTTTGCATTATCGAGAAATGAGTCCACCCCTTTAACGGCTTGGCTGCAAATTTTAGGCATCTGTGTATATAGTATTTAAGAAATGGCTAAAAATTTAATGTAATTTAGTGTAATGCAAAACAATCACTTGTAACGCTCGGTAAATCCAGTGCTGAAAGAAGAAGGAATCTTGGCGAAAAATGAGAATGTTGTAAAGACTTCTTTGTTTATTTGCGTCGCGAGAAGCTGAACGAGAGGAACGGCACAAATTTTCCACAGCATAATCGAACGCGGTCACCAGGACGACGATATTCCCGTGCCCCCGTGTTCCCCGTGGCCCAAGGTAAACGGCCGGGCTTCTCTCCGATAACAAAGGCGGTCGCATCGCGAACAACGAAAGCCGAAAGACCGATCGAGCAGCCGGAGATCGTCGGATCTGCTCGGAGGGTCGCCGCCTGTACGCGTGTACACGCGTCCACGCCGCATGACGCATGACTCACGCGTGTTGCACGCGAGCCCCCCCTCGAATCCACGCGTACACCGAGCCGGTTTATTCGGAGGAAAGGGAGGGGGCCGAGATCGAAACGAGGATGGATCCACGGGATGAAGGAAGACAGAGACGCAGGGAGCAAAAATAAGGGGATGGTGAGGGGAAGTTGGAAGACTAACGATGGCCAGTGGTAGCCAGCAACCCCTTGAGGATTCCGCGGACGTACCCCCGTGTAACGAGGCTCATCCACCGTGGAACTCGTGCCCTCCCTTTAGAAGAGATCGGTTTTTTTTTTTGATTGAGGGAGGAGAGTCGATTGATGTGCGGGAGCAGGCTTTATTGTTGATTTTGTGCAGTCGAAGCAGGATCTTGGTCGAACGTGTCCTCTTCGCGGTTCTTTGCAATAAGATTATTCAGTGGTTTCGTTGTCCTCCATCAAAACTCCTTCTTTGCGTCGCAAATTTTGATCGTTTATTATTTTTTCTATGATTTTCTATGATTCTATCATTGAAACAATTGGCTTGCGATAGCTAAAATATGATATAAATATTCTTGATTCAATTTTGTCTAAATGTCTTGCAAATACTGCATCGAAAGTTGTTCCTGATCTTGTCGTCGCTTCATTAGGATTATCTACCATTTCCAATCTTAATTTACTTCTAAACATTACTAGACTGCAAGAAGTTTCACTTCTGCCGCGCGTGGTTTTCCACGCGTATGCTTTTTTACTTACCTGACACCTGTCAAAATTTTTCAGGTTAGTTTAGAACAAGGGTTTGGATAATTGTTTATAAATCTTTCAGTCGGAAGAAAATCCGATGAGAAACTGCATGTGAAAGTAGCTGGAGGTTGATTCTATGTTCTCCAATTGCAAATGTTCACAAATTAACCCTGGTTAATTTGTTATTAACAATTGTTGCGCGGGCTGATTATTTCGGAAGTTCCCATAATGCGTAAGACAAGGAGGGTCGAACTGTGCGACAAGGACAGACATACATAACATACCACTTCTCCAAAATTTGTTAATGACTAACAATTTAAGCATCAAACCTGCATAAAACTGAAATGGGAACGTAGCCAAGGCTTCATTTTACATTCTACAATCTTAAAAGTTCACCAATCAAGTCTTTAAAGTTAGTAAATTAATTATGAAAATGTTACTTGTCAAACTAGAAAATTGTAGCCCCCTCAGCAAATAAGTTTCACTTCAATATTTATAATTGCATAAAAATAGTCAACCAATATACAGGGTGAGTCACCTAACGTTGCCACGTCAAATATTTTTGCTGTTTTTAAAGCCTAAGTATGAAGTCTACAAATGAGGGGCTTCGAAAATTAGTGAGTGATTCACGAGTAGACTGCAAATTTTTTATGGTTAATGCAAAATAATAATGTTCTGTGTCTGTTATATGGACTAGGAGCAACTTAGAAAGTTTATACGTGCATGGGTAATTACAGTCACTGAATTCCTAATGAAAGGGTCTATCATTGTAGAGATGTTTAAAAAAGGGTGCTTGATATCTCTAAAAAAATCACATAGAACCATTCAACTTTGTCCTTGAGACATTTGACGTATCTTTAAAAACAACAAAGTTATTTGAGGTGGCAACGTTAGGAGACTCACCCTGTACATAGATGATTAAAAACCTTTTGTATTTAACATATTTGGACATTATAAGACTATAGATTGATATATTAATGAGCAAAGAATGGACATTCAGAGAAATTTTGTAATACTTTTAGAGGAGCATTCACAAGTTGTTGAAAGAAATGCACTAAATGGGTACCCGGTTGACTACAAACAAGGATTAAACTGCTCAGCTTTTTGAAAGACGGATAAAAGACGTCGCGATACAGATCTCGGAAGCGGTGGAGCGAGGAATCGAGCGAGTATCGGTCGGTGCATCTCCGGGGGTGTCGGTGCATCGTCTGCAGGGTGCACCGGGGCGATAAAAGGGTTAGAGACGCGTGCTCGTAGGGTGGTTTTGTCAGTCGAATTTGCAGCGCTTGCTGCTCCAGGGTGGTTCGAGTCTCGTAGAGAAGGATCTGGAGGGGGCGAGGGTGGAACGATCAAGGGGGAGACGGGAGATGATGTCACCGCAGGGGATGGCTAATTTAATGACTGCTGATTGGCTATGCATGGGATACATGAATGGGCGGCCACTCCTGCCGAGAACCAATCTCTGCCCACGTCTCCGGGCTTTCGTCGTCTATTCCCGTCCGATGGGACGCGGATCTGAGCTAATTTTGCACCGATTGTGCGTCTCGGCCGTTCGACAAGCCATCGGAAGTGCTATGCCGCCCGTACACTATGGTGTTACACAACTATGGTCCCGCTGTCTCTCTATGGTGGTAGCGACGTTCCTAAGACTCGGCAGCCTTTGTGTCGGCAGACAGAAGATAGCGTATCAAAGCCAACCAACGGACCAACCGTCCGCTGTCTCCGATGCGTTTCACAGTCTGCCACCCGGCGTTCAATAATAGACCCGTTATAGACAGCGCAAGCTATACTTAGGCTAGATCGACGTGTGCGGTCGTCGCGACCCTTGCAATTTTCCGTTCTCCGACACGCGAATTTTTCGGATGCTAGCTGTCCGAACTTCCTCGAACGCTCCTCTCACTGCAGACTCCCGTATAACGCTACCAGAAACTTTTGTTTAGAAAGACTGTATGCATGTATTGTGTGTTGCAGTAAATGCACTGCCACAGAAGATATAGATACACATTAATTTTGAACAAGTTTTTCATCGCCTGACTGTTCAAGTCTAGCAAGAAGAGCTGTCCGTTTTAATTTGCCTGTCACCAATTGAAAGCAATCTTTTCTTATCGAATGAAAGCGTCGAACCTCATCGAATCGATTCCTAGAGTTGGCTACATGTGCTATGAACTACCCCATAACATTTGCAGCTTAGAAATAAGAGCGGCAAGAGGTCGAAGCCTCGTGTTCGATCGTCGAAGCCAATTTTCCGCGATGGCAGTGTTACCATAGCGAGAGAAAAAAAAGAGGAAAGAAGCCATCAGGCCGTCCGTCGCGTGATACCCCGTGACTGACGGACAACGGAGGGTGCACGACAGAGCGGGGTCGTTGAAAGGAACACGAAATAATCGTAATCCTTATCCTGGAAGATCCATTTTGGACGGCTCGTAATTCCCAAGTATTTGCATATTTTTGGCCGAGGCCCTTCCTCGCGAGCTCCGCTTAATGTCGGAGCCCGCGCACGGGGATTCGTCGTCCGATAGAGAGAGAGAGAGAAAGAGAGGGTGTTCGCAGGGGTGAGAACACGTCGCCGAAGGGGGTAGGGGGTGGGGAAGCAAGAGGATCGATGAAACTGCTATGAGAAGCATAAAAGCATTCCCGTTTTAATGCGAGCTGCACGTGATGGCTCCCATGCAACTATGATACCAGTATGTGTCGAGGAGAAAGAGGAAAAAAATACTCGGGGAAACAGAAAGGGTCTCGGGGAAACGGTAAAAGTATTCAGCGCTGTGTTTTTCCCTTTGACGGCGGATTTTCAAGAGAACGATACACTATTGGGAGACGCGCCGCGACGGCCGACGTCCCTTTCGCGATAGTTCGCGCGAGTAATTTCGCGGTTTTGCGCTCTCTGTCTCGCTCTTTCTAGCCCGGTATCTGCCGGCCTTGTTTGCGGATCATTACTCGCATAAAGCTCCGCGATACGGTGCAACGTGCTAGCTAGTTGGTGGGTGCATTTAGATCTGCGGAACACTATGGATTGCGTGTTTTCAAGCATCGCCGACTCTCGTCGAACAGAGAGGTCATTTCTTATTCAAACTCGTAGGTTGCTGTTACGACTTCGTCATTGAACTGCGATTTTTACGGACTTATTGCATACACCGAAGAACGTTCCACTCTTGAACGACAATTATTTTTTAAAATTTTGTGGACGATGTAGCATCAGCACACGAGTCCCTTAAAATTCTTGCTCATTAATTTTTCTTTACATAACCTTCCTCAAGATTTTGTTCATACTCTAATCATAAAGATTCTGCTTTTAAAACAGACTTAACCGTATAAACATTACTAAACGGAACTGAGAAGTTTCCTCCCTTTCCGCGGGTTTCCGCAAATCAGCACGAGTCTCTTCAAATTCTTGCTCATCAATTCTTCTATACGTAACCTTCCTCAAGATTTTGTTCATACTCCAATCATAAAGATTCAACTTTTAAAGCAGACTCAACCGTTTACACAATACATACTAAACGGAACTGAGAATTTCCCGTTCCGCGGGCTTCCGCAAACACCTGCGGAAACCTGAAGAGACAGACATAACTTAGAATTTGCATTTGTCCACCGCGTAATCGAGCTGACGGACTCCCGGCCCGCGTTCATGCAGATGCGGCGCTTGTAATCGACGGTTAACGATTCAATCAGTGTTTAAAGTCGAATAAAAAGCCCGTTACACTCTACGGGGGAATCTCTTTTTGTCGGCGAACGTAGACGAACAGGTGTGTGGTACGTTTGTCGTGCGCGAGAACAGGGAATGAGCTAACACGTAACGAACGCGAGTACATGTCTTCTCCGCCACGCCTCTCCTCTTTCTCTTCGTGATATACCCCCGGCGGGGTTTTCTTGCATCCGCCAACTGCGTTAGCGTTGCGTAAGCAAGCGAACGCACACGCGTGTTGCTCCGTTGCTTTTTCTTAAACGCCGCTTCCGCGCGTCGAGCTGGCACGTGCCAACAGCTGACAGAGATCGCGGAGATCCGCGTGATCCATCGATCGCCGCACGCGATCTCAGACTTCCTTCTCGCGACGCTCGCTTCTCGACTTCTTCTGGTCTTTCGGTGATCGATCTTTCACCGACAACATTCTACTTTAAACAAGGCGACATTTTTTATTTGCTAGTTCGAAGAAAATGAAGTTGCAGGAAATTCTACGATACTTCCCTGACAAGTGGTTTCGTTCTCACACGTTTTACCTTTTAACCTTTATAATGGATGGTCTGTTCTAGAATTTCATTTTCTATTCGCATTTGAATCGAATCATTTTTCTTTTCTTTGCTATTTTTATACTTTGAACATCCGTTGTGAGGTGGGTAGAGACTTTAATATTTCACAGTATCTAAGATCGTTGGAATTCAACGATACCATAGCGTCTTAGGTATAAGGGTTTAGGCGTAAGAGGCGGTTTTGAAGTAAAGACTCAAGACCGTCGTCAGTCTGGTAGAAGCAGCTAGTCTGAGAAACACTGTGTCGTTATTTAGAGCAACACCTTTATAATACGATTATACCGTATATATGTATACGGTATAAAGTGTAGTTTCTAGGTGCACGGTAGTGCACCAGTCAAGTTCTCGCACTACCTCCCTTTACACGAAACAACTTAGCCGTTTTTTAGAGGCTTATAACTCGTCACTGGAGGCAGATGCAGAGATGTAATTACACTTGTTATTCGTACACTTGCTAAATGCTATCATGTCTCAATTTTCTAACATTAGTAGATATAGGACCTCAAAAATCGCTAAATTTGTCACTGACTGACTGACTGACAGATCATCAAAACCTTTTGGGTACTTCCCATTGACCTACAAGCTTGAAATTTGGTACATATGTCCACCATAACAAACATTCAAAGGAATAATTATCAAAGTTTGAAATTTTACACCTTAAAGGGGTTCTATTGAAAAAAAAACATTACGAAATAGGTATAAATAGGTAGTAAAACGAACATGCATTTATTAATTTACTGAATGTCCAGCTTAAAGATAAAAAATGTTTAGGATTTAATGAATCAGGGATAAGAGTAATATCTACTACAAAAATTGATGAAATCCCAACAAAAACATCCTATAAACAGGAGCCAAGTTCCTATGGCCGTAAAAAGTTGTGAGATTAAACAAAATACGGCCAAGTACGTTAGCTTAGAAATACCTCATGCAATACTGAAAAAAGTGTTTGTAAAAATTAGTTTAAAAGAACTCTATTTAATTTTTAAAGAAATGCATGAAGGGCTAAATAATTCAAACTTGGCCGTTACTTTTTAAACCAATGGCCATAAAACGTGTTAGGTGGCGGCCAAGTTTGAATAATTTAGCCCTCCATGTAACTCTTTGAAAATTATTGCAAGAGGTATTTCTAAGCTAACGAACTTGGCCGTATTTTGATCTCACAACTTTTTACGACCATAGGAACTTGGCTCCTGTTTACAGGATGTTTCTGTTGGGATATTCGAATAACGTACCCACGTAAATACATTTCCAACAAAGATTCTTCTGTACGATTTAATTCGCCGAGGGAACAGATTCGAGCGTTCTAAAAAATCGCTCAGATGCTCAGCCTTTCGAGACAGGAGCAGAGGGAGTTGGGAAAGGGTTGCAAGCGACGCAGAGACTCGAGAGACTGGTCCTGAAGAGGGCGGACCCGTTGTTCTGGGATTGGGGAACGGGGCACGTGCCCCCTCGAGAAAATCCGAGGTGTCAGGCGAGATGCACGACGCATGGCCAAGCAAGATAAAAGTGCGCGCGTGTCGCGAAAAAGCCGACGTCGACGGATCCCGACGACAATGGGACTAAGGGGATGACGGGGGGACTGAGAGAGACGAGGGGGTTCGATCGAGCCGACGATTTTATTGAGAGCGGAAGAGCCTCGTCGGGGGGACGGAGGAAATTGTAATTGTGGCGACGGAATTAAAGGAACGGTATCCCATAAATAAACTGGACTTCGAGCGGCGCTGATTCGCCTCTTTCTCTCCCTCCTTCTTTCTTGCTCTCGCTCTTTCTCTTCGCTCCGATCAATCGAATTTTATGGACGAGGCGCAATCTGGAGTAATTAACCGCGGAAACTGGATCGACGTGCCAGTTCGCTTCCTTTGGCGAGCACCAGCAATTATCGTGTTTTCTGGTTTTTGCTCGACGTCTGAAACAAATTATCCGGCAACCCGTCGAATGTCAGCGATGACGCTATCGTCGTCATCAACTCAGGTGTTCGTCGCTTTTTCCCGCAGGCTAATGATCCAGCTATTTTTCCTCGTCGATTTCGTAATCCTCTCTAGCCAGTCTGAGGTTTTCAGTCTAGTTGTGACATATATTCGATCACGGAGCCTTGAAGTTTTTAATTCGGCCCTCTCGTTTCAAGTCCCGAAAGATCGTTCGGTCACCCCGAAGCAAGAGATGCGTTCGAGGGTCAACAAGTGTCGTTGTGAAAGCAGCTTGTCGAGCAAAAGGGTCGTTCTCATGGCTCCCGAGGTGTAGGACAGCTCCGTCGCTGTGGAGACAAGCGCGTGTCCAGGTTCGGTCAGGCAAAAGTCGACCGTTGGGATCCCGGCGACACCCGGTTTACACGACCGCGAACCGACTTTGACGTTTTCCTCGTCAGTGGTTCGAGAAACGCGCAGGTGCTGCTCACTCCTCGGGGCAGGTTCCCTTCTATGCTCCTCCCTTCGCTCGACTCGTCCCGATCGAACCTGGCCGATTCCTTTTGACACCCGTGTCGCTTACTCTTCGCGAACTATAGTTTCGCCTGCCACTCCGAGCGGAACGATAACCACGATGTTCGTGACAAGACGCTCAAGCTAGAACCGTCCGAAGAGCGACTGCTCTTACACCGAAGAGACACCTGGTCTTTCACCGATCGCATCGCCATTTTCTGTTACACTTCGTGCCTCTTCTATTACCCAGGAATACTTTTAATTGATTTCGTCTTCTCTTCTATCTTGTTTTTCGTTCGTAAGAGACAGCTACTCGATCTTCACCTTTTCCCACTGTTCGATTTGTTTCACTCTCTACAATCTTGTCTTAATAAAATCGATGGTTGATCGATCTTATTAATGTTGCTGCGTTAGGTGCTTCCGGATATGAATTGCCACGATACGATTGAGCAAATTACTTCAAGCTTGTACTATGTCCGTAACTTGTCGGTCTATGTAAGCCTGGATCGAAGTAATTCCAAGTTATTCGGTAACACCGTGATTGGACTTATCTGATTCACTATGAAGGAAGCTGGTCACAAGACAAGTACAATTTAGAACATGGTTGCTCTCCAGATAAATTCGTCCCTTTTCAAATAATTCTTTTACGTTTAAAGCTGGCTGCAGAAACAAAAGCGAATTTCCCCGGCGAAAATCGACAATCGAATCCCGAGCATCGCGTGTCAGCCGAAACCGAATTGGACGACGAAAGCTCGAGGGAATGGGAGAACCTCGTTTCGATTCGTTTGCAGGAGAATAGGTAGTCCGCGGTATAATTAATAAGTATAGTTTCGCCGAGGGGCAGGATCGCACGGGGGTCTAATTCGATTTTTAAGATCAATGGAGTCCCGGAGCCGACGTATGGCCGGGCTGTACCCTAAAAGCTCGGCCTAATCATGGAGCCCATTACCCCCGCGGCTCGCACGCCATGGCAACTAATCTCGAGCCCAGGTTCCCCTTTCTCGATAGGAGGGGAACTTCTTCTCCCTCTGCTATAGTCATCGCACCGTAGTCGACGGTTTTTCTTTTTTCATCTCCCGACGTATTCGTTCAACGTGATTTCTGCCGGGTATGACGAACGCGTTCAGCTTTCCTACGAAGTCGGAGTGAGTGAGCATTTATGATAATAGCATGCTATTATCAATCAATTACAGCCGAGGAAATTGTGCGCTCGACGATGTCTCACTGTGCTCGCGAACCGGAAGTTACACACTTTATTCTCGTTTCATACTTGCGGCGAGCCGATACGTTCTTCTGGGCAGAATAATTTAATTGACTTCTAATTTTTTAATTATCATTAGGTCGTTCGGAAAGTGATTTCGTTTCTCGTGTAGAGATGGCATTGCTTCCATTTGTTATTACTTAACCTTATTTTGAATCGCAAAACTCTGACATTTCGGACATCGTTTCCTGTCTTGTAGTGGTTTCTAACCTTTCAAGCATTTTTTTTGTGCATCAAATATGCAAAATCATTTATTACCGCAAGGGTAAAAATGCAGTGCACGAAAGAAAAATTGTGTGCCGTTTAAAGAGGGGATGTACCATCGGACTACAATTTTTTCTGCGGTGCAAATAGCATTTCAAATAACGTCATGTAAATATTGAATGCTCTCAGCGCTAAGGTTCGAACATTTGTTATTCTTACAAAGCAATTTTGCAAATTACCACAGTAATTCCGACGTTTCGATCTTTTTTTCAGATCATCTTCAGGGGTTACTATAATTGCGTCTGTGAACAATTATTTCATTAAGAATATTTTGAAATTCGGGAATGCACAAACCAACAGATTAGTTGTAATTTATATTTTTAAGAAAATTACTCACTAGATTTGTGATGAAATTTAATCAACTCGGTGTGAAGCTGCAATCCATGTTGTAAACAGTAAACATTCGGCAAGAATGAAGTATGACCAATCAAAATTCGGCGGTAAATTTGAACTATATACTTTAAAGTATCATTTTGTCACCTCTTATAACTGCTTATATACCATATCATGGCAATTCTTTTTTGACATTCAACTACCTTTGAAATGGCTACATACACTGAGAAAAAAATCCTGTCGAAACAAAAAAAAATATATGTTGATTCAATAAGATGTACTATTGAATAGTGCCAATATCAACTATTGAATTTCAATAGCAAAACTCATTTCCGCCAATCATATAAGCGAATAGCTTGACATCAATGTTTTCAAAAAAATAAGATATGGCTTCAAACCAATTCCAATATAAATTAATACATTTCTCAAATTTTTTTAACAACATATCTGATTGAAGGAAAAAGAGAAATATTACGAATAATAATGTACGGTATTGAATCGAATAATATGATATTTTCAATCATTTCATGATAGACAATTCAAATACATCACGATCTGCTTCTAAATTTCATACTATTGAAAAGAATACATTGATATTCATCGAAGTAAAAAAATTACAATAACACGCGTGTTATTGAAGTAACTACTTTTTTTTCTCAGTGTACAATTCACTTTGTATGTGAGAAGAAATTGATATTAAATCACGTGTTGATGTTGAATCACGTGTTTAAGTAGAGGAAAGTTTTATTGGAACTTCGTCATAAAACATTACTTATTCAGTAATGTCGCGTAATATTCACGTATCTTGGGTGTTTCATACCTAAGATTTACGCTACGATGTTTAATCATATGAAGTGTTTCCAATAAAATACTTCGACATAAATTAATTTCTTTATCAACTATTTTTGCTTGTTTTCAAAATCAAATCTATAATCAAACTCAATTGAATGTCTCGTCAATGCAGTATGTTGTTGTGGAGGTAAGAAAATGTTACGCATATGCTCTTTAATTCATGTTTCTAAATGCCTTTACGTTCGCCCAATAAATACGATCGATATAAAGATATAATTAACGTCATGTACCTGAATTTTCTGGTAATAAAAAGCAGAAATTCTACCAGCATGAAAAAGTCGCAAAACTTATTCCAAATGGTAAAAAATTGGTTTCTATTTACCCTTGAGAGAACGAAACGACTTTCCGAACGATCTAATAAATAATCCGCTCCGAGAATGCATTTCGCGACAGAATAAAGACGTTGTCGAGGTATCGCGAAATGACAAAGTAAATTCTGCGGTGACTCTGCTCTAGACGTCATGTCTCCCCGCGTCCTCTCTGTCTTCGACACCGTGATATCTTCGATTCCGTGTCTTCCGACGACGTCACGATTAACCGAGTTGTTGAACGAGCAACCGCACCGCTCCGCTGACTAAGCTAATTCCAGCGACCGACTTCGCGAAGTTTATCGTTCGCAACAGTTCCCCGCGACGCCGGATGCGTTGAAAACACGCGGAGAACGCGATGCGACGCGACACTAGCCTCTCATTATCCTCGCGTTCACTCAGTAAGGGTATAGCGGATCGTTGTTGCGTTTTAAACCGCGCTTCCGGGTTGCAAATTGATTAAAAGCAGAAGCCCAGGACCGCGAAAGTGGGGCTAAAGCCGTGTACAGTTAGGCGAAGCGAAACGCCCCGGACGTTTCTCGTTTTTCCTAGCCTAGATCAAGCTGGGGCGCCGACTTGGCGTGTTATAATATCAATTGCGTCAATCGGTGAACCGAGAGGAAAAGAAAGAAGAGTTGATCCTCGTGTTGGCAGCGGAAGGCTTGCGCTATCTTTGGCAACGATCCAGAACGATTATAATGAGTAGACTGCGGATCTTCAGGCAAAATAAAAATTTGCTGCGTTTATTGCCGTACACAGGAGTTACACAGAAATTTCCTCTTGTCTTCAATCATTTTTAAAAAGTTAAATTAACTAATTTTTCTCGTGAAGGCATACAATCCACAGTCTACTAATAAGCTATAAAAATCGGGATTCGTTTGCATTGGTTGCACTTCTTTTTTAAATAATTTTAATAGGTGAGAAACAATGAAACAGTATATAAAATATACTGTAAATTTCGAAAATTTTCTTTCTATTCCCAAGTCAATCTACTAATTCTTATCATCAGACTGCGGATCTTTATGCAACATAAAAATTTCATACATCAATTGCAATCTACAGGAGCTAAGCAAACATTTATTTTGCTCATTAATTATTTGGATATGGTCAAGATAGTATTTCGACACTGTTAAACTTTTTTAATCCTTTTATTGTTTTGAATTACATCTACTCATTTTTGTCAGAAATGCATCAAATCCGCAGTCTACGTACCACGAATGCATAAAATCCGCGGTGTTGTAATCACAATGCTAGCAGGTTCGGCATTGAACGCACTTCGCAACGAACCTGCGCGAAGATTTAGGGGAACGCGATCCAGCGGATCGTTACCTGGAGGAGGATAACGTCCGAGAGGGTTCCCTTGCGAGAATAGGAACGAGTTTATTTTGCGAGCGGCTTTTAATCCGAGCGATCTCGCCGGCAGCGTAATTGAAAGTCGCCGGCGACGGAGAACCGGAATATTTAAATGGTCCTGGCCGTGGAGCGTTTGCTTTCGTTCCGAGCGTTTTACATATTTTCAAAACATTCGGCTGCGACAAGGAAACAGGAGCCAAGTTGAAAGAGGAGAGAGGGAAGAGAGGAGAAAGAGAGCTTATCACGAAGAGCAATCCGAGCGGAGAAGAGGAACCGAAGCACACAGAGCCATTCTTCGCCGGTATCTCCTGCAGGCACGAAAGAAGATGACTGCCGCGTATCTCTCACAATTCCCGGCCTTTTTCGGGGCTTTGCAGGCCGGCTTTCGTTCACTCTCTCGACGGGAAGCGCGATTAAACGTCCTTATTGTCGATGGAATTCTTCCAGGACTCCGGGTTCGATGTTCCTGCCGTCTCGAGTACACCAGCTGTCCTCCCTCCCTCCCCTCGATCTCTATTCGACGAGCTTTTGTGCCGCGGACAGGGAACGAACGGTCGTCACGGGATGGGCGGGGCCAATTTCCTAGGCTAGCTCCCGGTTTCGGTTCCGGGGCCATTCCAACCACCGGAAGTCCCGCGAACGCTCCACACTGGGAAACATTCCCCGCTTCATCGCGCTAAATTTTTTTTGGGAAAAACGAATAACGGGACGTGAACGTAGAGACTTGAAGCTTCAAAATGAGCCTCAGTTCATCGTTGTATGATTTTTTTTTACGGAATGACAACGGTTCGAAGATGGACAATCTTTCAATCTCGAATTCGAGGCTATTGGCGCACTTCGAACAATCCGTAAGTTAAGGAAAAATTTTTTCGGAAAAAATGAATGCTGGGTCGGGAAAGAAGAGACTTGATGCTCCAAAATGAGCCTAAGTTCATTGTTGTACGAGTATGTTTTACGGAACGGTAACAGTTTGAAAATGGACAATCTTTCGAGTCCGACCCGGGGCCATTGGCGTAATTCGAACGATCCGTAAGTTAAGGAAAAATTTTTTCGGAAAAAATGAATATTGTGTCGGGAAAGTTGAGGCTTCAGGCTTTAAAATGAGCCTAAGTTCATTGTTGTACGAGTATTTTTTACGGAATGATAACAGTTCGAAAATGAACAATGTTACGAGGCAATTTGCACACCTGTGGAAAACTGTTTAAAAATAGTCTGGATCGTTGTTATACATGAAATGGTAACCCGATGCAAATGAAAGTTGAGTGATTCCGAAAGGTATACGACGATCAGCTGTGTATTCGAATCAATTATTCCTCCAAGCTGCACGCGGCACATAAAAATCGTTGGCCTAAGCGCTTGTCCGCCGCCAGCACACGATTAAGAGTACAGATGTTCCGTGGCGATTGTAAACAGCAAGAAGAATGTTAAGTCTCGTGGGTAAGGAGTACTGATTATGCGGGTCGGCCTCTGTGCACGTTAACTTAATTTACTGTGAATTACGGAGGTGAAAAATGCGATATTACGTATGGGATGCGGGCGAATTATAAAACCGCGTGGCTGGCAGACATCGTTAATTGTTAATTAACGCTATAGAACTGCCGGAGTTGATATCCGCCGTTGCACCGGTTTCGCGCCGGTGATTATCCTGTCTCGCGAAACAGGATACATATTATGTTCGAATGTCGAACTCGATGATGACAAATGATCGAATTAGATAAAAAGAAAAAATCAACCCTTTTCCACTTGTACCTTCGTTTCTTCTTTACTTTTCCTTTCGCGAAATTAACGCGCAAACGACACCGACAGATTTCGACTTGCAATTCCATAAACTTTCCTTTCTCCCCGCTATTAGTTCACCCTCCTCTCGCACTACACTTCGATCTAGCACATGCTCCCACGTCTATTCCTCCCACATACATTACCACTCGCAAGTATTCTCCCCGCAGTTACCAATTCATAATTAATCATTCAATTTTCCAGCGGATCTACTCCGACGGACAAATATTTTGCTTCACTTCGTTGCTTCCTAGGGGGAAGGCTCTATGTATGTACCTGCATTGACGAGTGCTCAATATTTCATGCCCACCTTCCCTCGGTTACGTTTTCTTTAAATACTTCCTTCGTAAAGTATTAGGCCAGTGAAAAAGACTTTTGCACTGACCTGGTGCTTTAAATTCTGCGACCATGTTCCTCCATACTTAGATTCTATTACTTCGGTTGCTATAGTATATCACTAGACTACGGATCTTCGAGATAAAAATAGAAATTCCGTTCTCCCTTTAATGACTTTAATCAGCTCAAACTGGCTGAGCTTGCACTGGCCTGATACTTTAAATTCCGTGACCATGATCCTCCTTCTTCGGTCACTATACTTCGTCACTGCACTGCGGATCTTCAAAATAAAAATAGAAATTTCGTTCTTCCTTTAAAGATTTTAAATCAGTTCACACTGACCGAGCTTGCACTGGCCTGATAAAATTTAAATTCTGTGACCATATTCCTTCTCCTTCGGTCACTGTACTTCGTCACTGCACTGCGGATCTTCGAGATTTCGATCTGCGGATCTTTCTTTAATGACTTTAATCAACTCAAACTGACTGAGCTTGCACTCGGGCTTGATATTTAAATTCTGTGGCCATGTTCCTCCATACTTGCATTCTTTTTGCGGAAATTGCGGATCTCCAAGATATAAATAGAAATTCCGTTCTCCCTTTAATGACTTTAATCAGCTCACACTGACAAATCGATATTTTCAAATTCTCTTGATCTGTGCATCACTGCATTAAATTGCACTTACACATTACCAGAACTTTCAGGACGAATATATTTCAGAATGAGATATTTAGCTAGTATTGGCAAATAGCTCCTCTCTTCCGTCCCACTTAATAATCTAAACTACCCTTATCTCTGCTCTTCTCGTTGCGTTCTAGTCCTATCTGCATCAATTTATATTCCCCGCGCGAAAGTGGAATAGACAAAGAGCAGACCGGGTCAAAAGTTACGGACCCCCATAAAATTCTCGAAGAAACGATTCCTCGCATCGAGGCACACGCTCGTTCCTCGCTGTATCTCATCCGCATATCGCTGTTAGCCGGAGTCCACCGGTTTTTCTCTATTTTTCCAGCTTCCTGTTGGTCGATCGAGAACGTCCGCCGAGATAACGCCCGCATTATTATATAATAAATTCTCCGGGACTGGCTGTTCCACAATTATTGCCTCTTTACAGTCCTCAATTTCAATTCGCGGTGTCCGCAATTTTAATCGAGCGACGACGAATCCAGCTGTCTCTAGCAATTTCTATTTTCCCGTTACGAATATTTAAAACGCTTTCGGAGCTGCGAGAGCAGTCGTAAAACGAGCAGCTGCAATGATCTGTATCCACGTATCGATAGCAGATCTTTATGCGAGATGAATATTTCCCTCGGTTCCGATAAACGAGGGAAATGGACATTGATTTACTTTTTTGTGAAAGTGATTTCAAATTCTTCTAATCTTCTTACTGTTTTTTCTACACTTTACCATTTGTTGGAAATACGAATAAACTTCACGAGTACTGCAATTTAAAAAAATGTTTAAGAATTGCTCAAAAGCTGGAGTGATCTGTATCCACTAGACTGTGGATCTTTATGGAAAATAAAAATATTTTGCAACGATTGTGGGCAGCAGGAGGTGAATAAAAATTCACTTCATCCCTCAATAGAATTGTTACATCGAGAACAACGTAACAACATTCTTAGATTTTTCTAATCTTTCACTGTTTTATATTCTACCCAGTCAATTTCTTCATAAATGCATAAAAGATATTTATGCGAGGTGAACATTTTCCTCGGTTCCGATAAACGAGGAAAATGGACATTGATTTACTTTTTTGTGAAAGTGATTTCAAATTCTTCTAATCTTCTTACTGTTTTTCCTACACATTACCATTTGTTGGAAATACGAATAAACTTCACGAGTACTCCAATTTAAAAAAATGTTTAAGAATTGCTCAAAAGCTGGAATGATCTGTATCCACTAGACTGTGAATCTTTATGCGAAATAAAAATATTTTGCAACGATTGTGGGCAACAGGAGGTGAATAAAACATTTTTTATATCGAGAACAACGTAACAATATTCTTAGATTTTTCTAATCTTTCACTGTTTTATATTCTACCCAGTCAATTTCTTCATAAATGCATAAAAGATATTTATGCGAGGTGAACATTTTTTTTGGTTCCAATAAACTGGACGTAAATGGACATTGATTTACTTTCGTGATTAGCTTCACGTATTGGAAATTATTCCAATGTTCTTACTGTCTTTCTAACACAATACGATTTTTTGGAAACACGAATAATCTTCACGAGCACTGCAATTGTAAAGAATTTTTAAGAGCTGCTCAAAGGTATTAGAAAATTTTGAACACGCATACGTCCACTACGAATGACTTAACATTGATCGAGTCACGCTCGAACTCCAAGCAGATATAAGAATGCATAAAAAGCGCGTCAACTTGCCCATATCTCACGCGAAACAAATTGCGCTGGTTAAAAACAAAAATTCTGCTTCGTGAATTGATGCGACAAGTGTCCGGCACAAGAACAACAATTATTCTCACCCGACACCGTCGCAGCGATAATTTTCCGATGACGCGACGGAGCAGCTGACTGCGCGCGCGATTATCGCGTGCGGAGGATCGACACAGCGATCTATCGACGAGGATCTGAGCCGAACAGCTGGAGGAAATGTCACGAGAGAGATCCTGTGTGTTCGGGTAAAAACTGTACGAGCGATAACGAACGATGCTTATTGGCGGGCACGCTCGGCCCAGTACCGTAACAATGAAGTAATTTAATTGTGGCGGCTCGTTTCCATAAATAGCCTGGCCGATCGCTGGAACAGAGCCACGCACGATGGCCTCTCTCTTTCTCTCCCTCCCTCTCCTTTTCTCTGTTCATTCGACAGTGGGTCGTTTGTCGCGCGACTGTTGAGACAAGGCGCGTCGATGGATCGAACAGCCGATCGGAGATCGAGAGATAAGGGTGCACTTACTCGCGTAACCGGTGCGTTCGGCTCAGAAAAACAGCTGTGACATCCTTCGATCCTGTCGCTGTCGATTTCCCTCGGATCAAGATTACCCGCTTCGGCTGGGCCCTGCAAACCAATTAACTTTATCTCCTACCCTCTCCTTATGTCTCTCTTTCCTCTCTTTCATTCCTTGATGTCTACAGTGACTCCCAAAAATAAGCGACTGCTCTTTATCCTCCACGTACCGAAGAACGATAGAAGAGCTGTAGATTCTATAAACTGCTCTTTATTATCTCACCACTTTATCTACGTGGACCTAATTAACAAGCTGAAGCATCGTTTTGCATGACGGTTTGCTTCAATCATTCTCCGACACGTTCACCGCCGCGAAAATTGCACAATAATTGATATAAAATAAATATAAATTGATATTCAGTGGTACTCACTCTTGGAGTTCAATTTTTACTCCAACGTATTATATAAAATAAACAAAGTTTTATTAGAATCTACGAGTATGTTACAAAAATCATTGCTCTATGATAAAGTACATCTCTTCTATTTTTGTGTATTAAATAATTTGTTAAATACATTGAACGTATTATTTCTAAATTTTTACTTGGCTTCAGGTCCTTAGAATTTTTATTTTGCATCAAACTCTCCATCATTCGCATTTACATTACGTACATTACGCAAGGGAGTCGCAACTAACTCGTGAAAAGCCCAATACAGAAGTTTTTCGGAGCAAGAACGTGAGAGATAAGCATCGTCGGTGTCTTATTTTTGCGAGCCACTGTATGTGCACGCTCGCGCGCGCGCGCGCGCGCTCCTTATGCAAATTCATTACGGGCCGGAGGATCGCATCTGCGAAATTGTTGGTGTTGCGCGAGCAGCAACGCGGCGGCTGTTACTTTTACCCGGTAGCATTTTTCGCGATCCCGAGGTAAACAAGTATTTACCGTTATGATCGAGAGCGCTCTTGTTAACCGGTCGCCGGTGTCGCGACATTCTTCACCGATAAGTTGGCCGAGAGCTAATCGGATTCAATTAATTGCTACATAATTTCGTAATTGGCTGACGACGCGCGACGACGAGAAACCGGTAAGATTTATGGCTGTTCACGGTGTCGAACCGATCTCTCCGATCATTGATATTCTAAGATAAATACGTTTCACTTCATAAATTCGTTCTTTGACATCGAGACCCTAAGGCGAATTAATCGAATCAATCTGGCGGTGGAAAGTGTATCAAACTGTGTGTAAAATACATAAATGTATTTTATTTATTCAATCAGAGAGAGTAGGTGAAATGCGAAGCAAGAAAATGATTAGAACATTTGAACAACATGGGTACATTATTTTCAACTTATTGGAATTATTAGAGGAAGAAACAAATTTCCATCCGACTCCTGTTTCTTGCAATTAATAATGCAAATGTTTATTTTAAAACTGTTCGGCATTGATTGTGGGCAGAGGTGGGCATTATTTGGCGAGAGAAATATTTCAAATACTAGTTATTATTTTAGATTTTATTTTGCTGAAAGAAAATAGTATTTTAAATAAGATATACAATTTCGAAAATGAAATATTTCTATTTTAACAATCTGAACCTCAAAATAAAATATTTCTATTTCAACAATTTGATTCACAAAATACAAAAATTTCTATTTTAACTATCTGAAACACGAAATAAAATATTTTTCTTTTTGCATTGTTATAATACTCTGAGAAACCGCATAAAGACACAGTCAACCTTATCGTTAAAAACACTCATAAATGTACTGAATTCGAACCATGATTTTCAGCAATAATATTTGGTATTAAAATTGAAAATAAAGACAAAATATAAATATTTTCAATATTCTTTAAATAAAATACTATTTTCAAATATATTACTGCCTCAAATAAATTATTTTATTTTCAAAAATTACTGCATCAAATAAAATATTTTATTTTCAAAAATTACTGCATCAAGTCAAATATTTTATTTTCAAAGTTGTACACATACTTTAAAAAATAAATAGGATTATTTACTATTTACTATTTGAAGTACTATTTTACCCAGCTCTGATTGTGGGATTCAGGAATAAAATAAAAATTGATTTCATTCCTCAATGACTTTGTTACATTGTAAACAACATTACTAATCTTTTACTGTGTTATATTTCATCCAACCAACTGCTTCATAAATTCATAAATATCCCTAGTACACTAACAACTAGACCGCGAATCTTTATGCAAAATAAAAAATGTTCGCATTGATTGCAAGACACAAGAGCCAAATAAAAATTGTATGTATTCTTGTTTCAACTATTCCATTAAGCTGAAAATAATATATTGACGTCCTTAAATATTTCTAACGTGTCTACTGCTTTAAATTGTGCGTACACATTTTTGCCATAAATGCACAAAATCCGCAGTCTACTAGTAACAATGGTTAGTTGATAATCGTTGATATGTCTCATCGCGACATTAAGCTCTGAACACAAAGTTCTCAATAATGTTCCATAACGCGAAGACCAAACTGTGAAACAAGCTTTCGAAGCTCACGAAGTTCCATTACATCGAAGGTATTCAAGGAAATCGAACTCGACACGGTGCGGCGCGGCAGGAAAATCGAGAGTCCCGCACCGAAGAGAGAGACTCTCCTTCATCCATCTTCAGCCGTTCCCTCTAATAAAAAGCAGCACGAAAGACAGGGCCTTGGCAAATTGTTTTTTTACGGCTTTATTTATACAAGGGGCGGAGCAGGATGTCGTGCCTCGAGGGTCGAAATGAACCCACGTCCACGGTATTTTTCCCTGGGAAACAAGCCCGGTCGATTCAAATCGAACGCTATCGACTGCGTCTACCTAGACGAGGAATCGAGACCGACGTCGATGGTAAACATTCTTTTTTTTCCACTTTCGGTGGATCTCGAAATGCTGCATTCCGTGTCGTCTTTGCACGAATTTAAACACGCTGTGGGATGTTCATTTGGTCACAAAGTTGATCTTGCAAGCTGTTCACTTTGAATTCAAATCTTTCATGCACCGTGTTTGAGATTAATTAATTACTTGTATGATGATATAAATGTGCAGATTAGAATTAATACATTCAAGGAGGTAGAATAAATTCAACACACTGTATTCTAGTTCTGGATCACGGTGAAATCCACGAACGTAATTGCCACTGGCCATGACTGTCATCGAGGCTCGTTAAAAGGTCCTTATTAGGAGAAATTCTGATCGCAGTCGAGATTCGCGGCTAATGAAAAGGTATCGGAGTCGACAACGCGAATAAGAACAAAAAGAAGAAATCGTCGGATCGTTTATCGTGCTGGGAATCCGATCGGTTTCCGGATCACCGGTCGAATCGCATCGGAAGGCTCTCGGGGTTCGAATTTGCTTATCTGTCCGTCGGACGAGCTGCGAACGCGGTCACCAGAATGCAATTAACAGGAAGAACGTCGGTCCTCCTTTAATTTCGGCTCGCGTGCGTACGAAAACGAGGCACGCCAGGAAGCCGCCGGTTTAGATAAGATCTAGACGAGCAGAGGCCCCTAAGTACATCTCCCCATCCGAGTCGTTACACCCCATAAAACGTACCCCCGCGCGCAATAACCGACGCCGACCCTCCTTCTTTTATTCGCCCCGTGATTCCACGGTGTCCTTTGCAAATGATGCGCGGACGCTTCGCAAATACCGCCGCGGAAATATTGATACCCAATCCTGTCGATAGTTTTCGATTGCTAAACCATCGATAGCTGTCCGCTGTTGATGACAGTGGCGGTGTACAACGCTGGGGTGGCTCGTGTTCAATCCTGGTGAAAAATCATCTGTGCAAGAGTCAAATTTTCCGTTGGTTTCGCACTCTAAACTTTGATTGTTTTTAACTTTCCATCACAAACTAGCATATGTAATTTCAATCAATTTTCACGATTGCGTCTTTATACTTTGAATTATTGTGCCCATAATGATGAAAATGGTCTAATTCATATATTTCTTGTTTCGAGATATTTGACGGAAAAGGATATTGACACATAAATGAATTCCATATATGTATCATGTTGAAATAACAAGCACTATCTAACAGTTGATTTTTGGCAATATCGTAGAAATGACATTGAATTAATTTAGTTTCAAATATCGTGACGTGAAATAACTGATAAACTCATTTCTTTTTTTTAATTTTGACAGACCACTTTCATAATTATGTGGGCACAACAGTACAATAAAAACGTATCGAACAAAACTTGTAGATCTACACAGAAGACGGAGTGACCTAAAGATCTATAATTTCTCCCATATCTGAACAGAGCGGGTGGCTTTGTGATTAGTTCGAGTATAAAGGTGGTTCCACCGTTGAAACGATGCTCGAGTCATCGACGAGTGTTTATGATTCGATAAATCGTTGAAGGTACCGGCAATTTCGAGTTGGAAGCAGCTATACTATAGGGATCCTGGTCGTAACAATGAGAATTGCAGGCGAAGGTCTCCTCGGAAGCATTCTCATCGTTATTCCCCGAGGATCCGGGGTAGTCGAAGTTTTCTCGTTTTTCGGTGCTCGTTTCGGAAGGAACGAGCCACGGCTCGATATCGAGTAGGCTCGGAGGAAATAAACTCGAAGGACTCGGTGCTGGTATTACCACGTCCGGAATCCCCTGAAATATGGAAATGCCGTGAGGGTGAACGCCACCCTTTTTTCGACCGCGCCGCCTCCTTCTCGTTTCATCCCTCCGGCTAGCTTTCTCTCTCTTTCACTGCTTCTCCTGTTTTCTCTCTTTCTGAGCGCGCAACCTGACCCACCGGCAAACTTTGTTCGTCCTTGCTCGATATTGGATTTGCACCGGGTAAATGTGCCGGCGCGGCGCTCAGACGCGAGGCCGAGGTGGCGTCTCGACCGGAACAGATTGTTGTTTCGTATTTGCGCTGAAACGGCCGGAAACTTCTTCCGACGGGGAAGAACGTCTGCCGGTGGTTATTAACCCTTGGCTCGGGCTTTCCGGTCAATGTCGTCAGCTGCTGTCTCTTCGAATCCGTGGATTTATACGTCCCTTCTACTGCCCTGCATAATTCAAGTCGCAAATCACTGTGATCGAAGCGCTGATTTTTATGCAAATTTTCGTTGCTTTTCCGTAACGTAATTATCACGAATCGTTGAAGATCTTCGTCATGTTTCCTTCTTTAACAATTTTAGGAGATCAAGAGTCACAAATCACTGTGATAGAAGCGCTGATCTTTATGCAAACTTTCGTTGCTTTTCCGTAGTGTAATTATCCCGAATCGTTGAGGATTTTTGTGCAGAATAAAAATGTTCTGCATCTGTTCCCTCCTTGAATAATTTCAGGATAGAATGCGGGATAGAAAGAACCACATGAACGCTCTCGAATTGAATGGAAACCTCGAATAGGGGTCTGTGTTTAAATTGAACGAGCGATTTTGGCTTTCGGAAAAAAATGAACGGCACAGGTTTCCATAGTGCGCGCCAGGCGATAAATGGCGGATAGCCGGAGGCGTCTTTGTCGAGACGCTGAAGCCGACATAGCGGGAAGCATGAAAGCGTCGCGGAGGAGGCAAGAGTCTTATCGGTGTTCTCTCGTAGGAGAGGCAGAGAGTAAAGAGGAACGAGGGCTTCCTCCTCGCCCTTCGTATAAACCGTTCCCTGTCTCCCCGGCACTTTGACCGCCCTTTCGTCCCGCGTCTCTCTTCATGGCCTATATTTGAATCGAGCGGACGAGCCAGACACGCTGCTGGAACGATGTCGCGCCCGCGCACACCTGGACGACACCTTCCTGCTCAAATTTTCATGAGAAAATTCCCAAAGAATTGCTAGAGTCACGTGAAAGTCGCGGAAAATTAGAACACAGCTTACTCCGAAATAATTTAATAACAAGACAAGATTCATCGTAGCAATTACGTTTGTGAATGAAATTTTCCGTGTCGCTTTGGCAGACATTTTGATTTGAATATTGCCGCCGTGTCGCGTATACAATTAGTCGGCGACGTCTTGGGATTAATTCCATTTCCGGTGGTCGAGCGTCCTGTGATCGCGTGATCACATCTTTCGCGGTTGTTGTCCGTCGCGTCATCTGCGGGGCAACATCAAACGCGTTTCGTTACACCTGGACGCAAATTGCATCGTTTAGGGGCTGTTCGATTTATTTATTGCTCGGAAAGGAACGATCGGCGCGGCGCCAGGCTGTTCGAGACGCGTCCAGCCGCCGCTGGGAATAAATCAAGATTTTAATAACTTCCTCTCCTTTATGGAAAAGACCGGCGAAGAAGCTGGCCGACGTGTGGTATACGTTTGCTCTCTTTTCGCAGAAGAGGTTCGCGATTCTCAGGCGCTCTGTCGCGTGTTAAAAGTTCGCGCGGATTAGCCGGTGGCTCCTCCTCGCACTTCTCGCTCGGTCCTTGCACTTTTCCCGGGCCGGGAACGAGTTCTCTCGCCGAGTTCTATCTCGCGAGCACACGCGAGATAGTCGATGAGTGTGCCACGTGAAGCTTCTACGCTATCGAACCGAGTCGAGCAGGTTTCTGACACTGCAAAGGGACGATTAGCTGACCGAGGATCCTTGAGCGAAATGATATTCAGGCCTCTCAGCGAAGAAGACTGTATCTGGAGTAAAGTTGTCTGCCACGTTGTAGATTTCTTTCTGCCTTGAACATCGTTCTCTTCCGCGATCTAAAATTTATTTCCGGAGCGTTTGCTTCCGAGGCAACACCATCAGTGCCTTCTTCCAGCGATTTAAATTTTGGATTTGGTCCAACTAGCATGTTCGAAACACTGTGCATCGCTGAAGCAAGAGGTTTCCCCGCAGATAGCGAGGTGCAGTCGGATAGAAGCTCCGCTAGCTCGAAGGTGGCGCAAAAGCGTGGAAAACGGGTCGTCGGACTGAAGGAAGGGCGGAGGACAGAACGTGAGAGAGAAAGGGAGGCATAACCCGTGCGTGGAGGTGGAAAAGGGTCCTCGTGATATCTCGCTTCCGCACCCTCCTACGGGCAAAGTAGCGCACGTAGCGCCTGAAGGGTGCTTCTCCTCCTTTTTTTCACCCCGTTCCCCTCCACATCGCCGTCACCGGGCCCTTCTACCTTCGTTCTACACCCCCCCTAACGTCAACCCGCCCTGCTGCCAACTCCCTTTTCTGTCTTCCTCATCCTCTTTTTCCCGTTTTCCTCGTTTCTGTCTCCGTTCCCGTCTCTCTCACTGCTTATTTTCCTTTTCTCGGTTAGCGATGGGCTCGAGCTGCTCCCAATTAAGGTTCAATCATCCCCATTGTCGTCCTATACCAGCAAGTGTTAATCAGGAGACGAGTGAAGGGTTGAATTTCTTGGCTTCATTAAAACCGCGAAGATAAAGAGTTCTACAAGATTGAAGTGATCCAGTTCATGAGATTTAACTTTGGATCTTTGATACTCTAATGAAATTTGTGTGACATAACTATATCACGACGCGAACTAATTGGTAAGGGTGGCTGAGAAATTGTGTCATTCGTTCAATGGTCAATCTGACAGTCTCTGGAATCTTTGCCACAAATCTGACTCCACATTGTAGAGCAAGGAGTTCACAGCAAACTAGAGAACGAAGAGATCAATGCCAATCGATCTCGATTTACTCGATCTCAAAAAATCGCAAAGGGTATATCGTGACAGTAGTGTTTCTTCACCCCCTCCCTCGTCTCGCTACTCTCGCTAATACTGGTCTCTCGCGCTCCCTGCCCTATTTCTCTCCGTCTCAATCGTTCTCCAACCCCCTCTCTCCGTGCACCATCCACGATCGTTCCCTCTCGCTTCAGCAACCCTCCCATCCCCTCCTTCTTCTCTCTCTTTCTCTATGTCTCTTGCACACACGCGCCAGCGGACCCTCTCACTCTCTCACGTCGAGAACCCCACAATACCGTTCCCGACCTGGTCGATACGTCTAGTACACCGCCCCCGAGCGGCTTTCGTCCATCCCCTCCGCACCCCTAACCAACCCTAGCCACCCCCCTACACCCCCGCAAGCCTCTTCCGTTGGTCGCGCGTCTGTTCTCGCGTGTTCGCGCACGCCGTAACACACCGCGAACAGCTTTTCAACTCGAAATTTTCGCCGGCGAAATGACGTATGGCAGCGGAGATGGAGATAGAGAAAGAGAGAGAGAGACTCGAGGATGTTCATGATACCTCGATCTACGGGGCTCGAGACGCCGGGGGATCTCGGGATTCGATCGTGTGGAAGTAAGTGTCCCTGTAAAGATGGAGCGCCGTTCGTTCAACCCAGAAGTCGATTGACGTGACGCTGTTCTATAGCTTCCCCGATGAATTGAAATATCATTTTTTCCCCGATGTCCCTCCGCCCCGTCTCCTAGCATATAGCCTAACTCCACAGTGGGACACGTGGCTTCGCATTTCAAGCTCTAGAGCACCTAACATTTCCGTAGACTCGTATCTGCACTTATATCTGTACATACTCGATATATTCTACGGTTGTCGGGAAGAATAATTTCAGCTTAAAGGTTTGATCACTAATGCTTTGACACAGGACATCGGTTCAATTGCATTATTCTTGTTCGCCTTCCGAATTTATTTTCATGATTTTTTTTCTGATGGATACATCACGAGCTCAATTAATGTATAAACTGAAATTTCTTGAAATTGTGGCATGCGGCGTTTTTCCTTGCAACCACAGATACATCTGTACTTATACCTGTAATCGAGCTTTATAGTATAGGATTTACGTACTTACCAGGAAAAAGTCATGAAAACACATTCGAAAGGCTCCGAAAAATAATGTGATTTAACTTTAAACGGCAATATCTCGAAAGTGAAAGTATGTGACATGCGGCGTTCTTTCTGACAACCACAAAGAGTTAGTTATGAGTTATATTGTTACGCTTGTCGAGCACATTGCGAGTCTTCGACGTGTCGCAAAAGAAGGGTCGCAAAAGATAAGTGTTACTCCTCCGGTCAATAAAGAATATCGGTTTATTAGAATAGGCCTTGTTATTGAAGCTAGGGATGCCTCTAACCCGCAACAATATGATTTAGATTCGCGTGGAGTGGAAAACCTGTAGGAATGGTGTCCGGAGGCATTGGAACGTCGAATCGGAGCGAAACGCGATCATCAAGGGCCAGATTGGCCAATTGAGGAGGTCGCATACGGAAGCGGTCGCGTGGCTACCAATAAGCGTCGGCGAGCGATTCTTTTTGTTGGTTTGCTCGTTCGGCTAATGAACCGCCATGCTCGACGCCCACTGCGTCCGGTCTCGAAACTTTAATTCCGAGCCGACTGCTAATCTCGGGGCTAATAGAATGTCTTTATCAGCGATCGAGATCGCACGCTCGATTACTCCCGATAGCACGGCGGGCCTGATCGTACGTACGTACGTATACGCGGCCGTTTTCTTTCGCAACCTCTCTCGCGAGTTTCGTTTCGCAACCGAGGCTCCCAGTCTATGATTTCGAGCCGTGTTCGCGCTCGGCAAGCTGGAATTCGTTCGCGGTCCTGTGCAACCGACCGGCGAAACCGATTTTCTCTCGCCCGGTGAAAAATCGGCGGCTTCGAACAACGTGGTACGCGATTATTTAAATTAGCGCGCCGCGGTTGTTATTAGACCGCGGATTTATGCCACTAGAAATCTCGCGGAACCAGAAATCGATGGTAAACGATTCAATAAATCTCAGTGATTCTCTGCTTTCATAATTTTCGCTTTTTCTCTTGCGGAGGATTTTCTTTCACGAAATAAAGACAATATTAGTGGCCGAGGCTTTCGCCGGCGCCGCGCGCAGCTTCCGTCGCGATAATGATAATTGGCGGCGTATCGATCAGCGGCCGGTACAGAGCGGCTACTCGCCGAGTCTCTCTGCCAGCATGATCACGCGGACGCGAGGGAATCAGTCGGCGAACGTCCGAGTCAGAAATGCCTGCACGCTGGAGATCGGAAATTCCGAAACAAAAATGTCCAATTAGGTCGAGGGTGTGTCGTTTCCCGACACTCAAATTAGTGAGCCAGACCTTTGGACCATTAAAAAAGTAGGTCTGACCTCTGGATTAGATATAGGTAGAGATTGTCTTATGGCACACTGCCTTGGCTTCGTTGAAATCAGGGGCAACGATACCACGCCCCTCTAGGTCATATTCCGTAGGAGAAGGAAGGAAACCACGCCTCTCGATCACTCCGAAAAGGAAGAGCAACGAAACTTCTTGAAGCACTTTCGGTTTAAAGAATCAAGAAACGATGTCCCTTGAACCACAATATGAAGCAAAGAAACCATTCCTTTCTGGGCACTCTAAAGAGGAGGAGCAACGAAGTCACGCCCCTCGAGGCACTTTCAACACAAAAATAAAGTAAACTACGCCCTCAGATCTCTTTATAAAAGAGTAGGAAGGAAACCACGCCTCTTGGGGCAGTCTAAATTCAGGGAGAACGAAACCACGCCTCTAGAGGCACTCTAAATGCACATAGGAGATAGACAGTTGCCCCGTCGTAAAATCGAGGCTCTCTCTTGTTCAATGGAGAAGTTATCGAGGTAAATTCACGTGCGATAGCTCGATTACACGGCACAAGGTGGAGAGAGCGTCTTTTAATCTCGTCCCCGGCTAGAAATAGGCGACGCTCGCTTTGTAGTCCCGACGTTCGCGCACTGGGGAACTCTTGTAACTGCATTGTATCGCATTCCTCGCTCGCAGCAACACCACCTACGTCTTTGACCTCCTCGCTCCGCGGCCTTTTCCTCAATTACAACTTGTAACCGGCTATATTCGCCGTTTCCGCGTGCACGTTTCGCAGACGTGGAGAGCCCTCGATGCCGCTTCCGGGTGGTTCTCTCGCTGATTTATAGACGCGGCAGGCTTCGGCGGTTGTCGTTCTCTTTGAGAATCGTGGATCGCGCACCGCGGTTCTCGGCGAATCGATACTCCCGCGGATGTTACCTGGCCTAGCGGCGCATAACGCGACCGAGGCTGGCAAAGAAAGCACGCCACGCTTTTAGGACAGTCCCCGTAATAAGGTTGACGAGGGCACGCGAGCACGTAGCCGCACGGGACAGACCATGCTAGCGAGCCTAGCGAGCGCATAACCGCTGCGTCAGCGCCGCTAATGATGCGAACGATGGAGGAAAGCTGATTTATGTCGAGCCACGAGCGAGTCGCGGACCACGCCAGCTCTACCCGGCCCTGGCTTGTTCGCCGAAATTCAATAATTATTCACCTGGACGCTATCGTCCCGTAACCGCTGGACGACGCTTTTTTCTTAGCCAGACAACTTTTCCTCGCGATTCAACTCGAACCGCTTCATGTTGCTTTTGTGAAACGGAGCGAGATGTCAACGTCATCCGAGGAGAACGCTGTTAATACAGAATGCCGTGCTTGATCATCCTTACGATCATCATTAGGAACAATTAGATGTTTCAAAGTTTCAGTTCGGTTGGAAATTTGGATAGCAGCGGGACAAAGCATCCGCGATCCACGGGTCCGTTGGTTCCGGCGCGTGGTGGGACGGCCCAGGAAGCGGGCGCTGCTAATTATCCGCGACGCTAAACGAGCTCGCTCGGTTTTATAATGGACGCCTCGGAGCGCAGGGCGCGGCGGAGGCGTCGCGGACAATGCCGCTTGTATATTAATTAAGTAACTGCAGTGACATCGTTGCGCCTAATTGCTATTCGCGCCGCCACCGTCTCCTTACTTGCTTCGTCCTGAAAATTTCCGGCAACCCGACCGCTCGAAATCTGCGTGGACGCGTGCGTATCGAATGGTAGCTTGTTGAGGAGTCGTTTAAAGGAACGTCTCAATCGCTGTGCGATAAGAGTTGCTCGTAATCCAAGGTCCGATCGACTTCTTAAGAATAGCCGCAGTTTCCGTCTCCGCGCGAAGAGCTAAATCCTCGCGTTCGCGTCATTTCGGAGGCCGTAGATCTTGGTCGCGAGCCGAAGGATAAACGTAAACGCGGGATTCCGAGCGTTTATGCAGTCGGCGGGCGACCCACGCGAACGACCATCGAGTGTACCACTTTCTTGCACTAATATTATGCATTCTATGCACGCCCACCGACCTCCTCCTACGCCGAATCCTGATTTATCTCGGCCCGCGGATATCTGAAACACGAATTCCAGGTATGCCGGCCTGCGGCGAAGTTTATCCGGGTTCGGTTTTGGTTATTTTTATCGTGGCAAGAATTAATCGTTTGCGGATGCATGTTCCTTGTATTATACTGCACATGTGTAAGAACAAATTGCATCGTGGCCCACTGCCCTGACTCCGTTGAGAGCAAGAGCAACGAAGCCACGCCCCTCGGAGCATTCTACGCGCAGAGGAAAAATAAACCACGCCTCCCAGAGCAATCTACGCCCCTGTGGGCACTCTATGCGTAAAGAGCAATGGAACCACGCCTGTTAAAATACTCTAAACAAACAAACTGTGCATTTTCGATTCTGCCGTGTTTTTTTAGGCGATTTAGGGGTTGCTAAAGCAGCGAGTAGAGCATGAACGACGAGTTGACGCGTCTCGTGTGCAGGCGAGGTTAAACCGCGGCCGTCATTCCCGAAAATCCCCGACGCACATTAACGGGCGTCGACGATGCGTCGGGCGAGGTAAGCCCCGTATTGCTATGGCTTCCGGGGGCGTCCCGGTGCCATCGAGGTTATGCGGACGGTAGTCTTATGAGCATTCCATGGGCTACGGTCTCCAGACATATGGCGTCGTGGCCGCTGCACGATGCTCATTCCTCGCGTGTCAACGGGCCCTTGTGTGTATAGAGTATAGAGGGTCGGGGGTATATCCAACGGGGTCTCAACCCTCGTGAAAACGTCCTCGTCCGAAGGGTCGCGCGACGTCTCTCGATCGAGACTCTCGACACGGCCATCGTCGTCTCATAGCGTTCTTATCCACCAGCAACACCACCACCGGGTTATGTAATTCAATTAAGACGCCGGCGTCGAATAAAAAGCGTCCGGGTTACGCAACTCGCCACTCCCGGCGATTGATTAATCAAAGGGGTCGTTGGTTTGCGCTTAAACGTTCCGGCCGCGTGGGATAAGGATACGACGAGTCTCGCGCACGCGGTGCTCACGAAATGTGCGTGCGGCAGCTCTCTTAAACGCCGCGCGATGCCAGGCGATATCGCTCGCGATATTACACCTCGTTCATTTTTTACGAAGTGTTATTTTAATGGGCCAGAAACGATAGTTAATATCATCTCCGTTCGTTCCACCTTCTGCGTAGCGTGCGCCGCATCGAACGCTTTTAAACGCGGGCGGAAGTTGCGTGCTAGACGTAACCGTCTCGAGCTATTGAGAAGCTAGATTGCGAATGCTAATGTAGGTTCTTCTTTAAAACTCACCTTGGGCCTGGTGAGATACTGGACTGAGAAAATCACGCCCTCGGGGCCAAGAGACCGCGCCCTCAATGAGCTCTAGATACACGGAACAAAAAAGCCACGCCCCCAAACCAATCTAAATAGAGAGGAAAGAAACCACGCCCTCAAGGCACTCTAAACGTAGAGAGCGCAGAAACCACGCCCCCGGGAGCACTTTTAAAAATCGAAGATCCATCTGAAGGCTATTCCGCGATCTAAAGAATTAGTTTTAGAGAATTGATTCTTATGGCGGACGTGCATCGTCGCAACGAGATGGCCGATAGCGCAATATCGTTGATCAAGGTCCGGCCAAGGCGATCGGCTGATAAATTCTCGGTGTTTAAAGTCGTCGAGCGTGCACCGGATCGATTTGAGGAGCTTTCTCGAGGAGGAGGCGTCGCGGCTCGATCAGAGGACGCAAGGTGCACGTCGATCGACGACTGGGACGCGATTCGATTCGAGTCGCAGCGAGGCAAGGCGAGGCGAAAGCAGTTACAAATGGGAGTCGTATCGCGTAGGCCGATATCTCGTTAAGGACGTATCATCGGGACTTATCGTGTGCGTGCGTGCCGGAGGAGTAGCTTGTCGCGTATTCGCATGCAAGTAAGTCAATGCGTCGCAGCTGACCCGACTTAGCCGCGCTGAATCGTTATCGCCTGCCTCCTAACCGGTAATTACAGGTGCCACCGGCCGAAACCACCTGTTACCTGCGACAAGTTGCGAACGGTGGTGCGGCGCGCGCACTCGCGCCACGTCGTGGGCCATTTTTTGAAAAATACGCCTGTCCCTCGTAACTTTTCTTCTTATTGAAAACCGCGAAGGCAGCTGAGCTGACCAGCCAGCACACGAGTGAACGTTGCGCGCTCGAAACAAGAAGTTCCGAGACAATGGTTGCGAAACACGTGTCTACAATCTCTCAAGAAACTTCAAAGAACTTCGAAGAAAATTCTCTACCGTCGCATGCAAATTGTGTCTCTTCGAGGAGCTTTTCGCAAAGAAAATGTCCAGAGTCGTGCGAACAGTTTTAGCTCGGTAAGACGATCCGACGAAGCTGTTTGCAAACTGTGACGAAGACGTGTCGGCGGACCCGACCGCCGACGAGGAAAAACAATCGCTTTCGCGCAACGAGAACGAGAACGAGACGCGGCCCGACCGGAACGAATCCGAAACAAAGAAACCACTTTGTCCCGTGCCGCGCGTATTTATCCACTGAATCACCGCGAACGACTTATTATCCTCGTTAAGCGAGCCGCGGGAGGAGAAAGACAGAGGGAGCGAGAGGAAGAGAAGAAGAAGCAGAAGAGAGTGTCAGATGGAGCGAGGGACGCGAAGAACCACGGGGAATTCTTGCTCGAGACGCGTCCCCGTGAAAAACCCTCGGGGAAAAACGCGAGCCGAGCAAACTGGAACAAATTCGCGACGCCGTCTACGGCTCGCGGAATCGATCCCCGCGATGCCCTTTTTCGGGAGAAAGTAACGAGCTACGGGACACCGGGTAAAAAATTCCTGTTCGCGTCATCGTCTTTTCTTCTTCCCCTTTTATTTCCACGTCGCCGGGTCTCTTTCACTCTTCTGCACATTTTTCCAACTCGCCTGTCCAACGTTCGCATTCGAGAAAATGCTCGATAAAATCTACGGTCTCGTCTAAACATTCATCTTTTTGTATTGCCAATGTTAACGTTCGCGTTAAGACACACGAACGAATAGATTGGACGCTGAAGCATGCCAGAAAGTGGGCGAACAAATGGAGCAACGGTTGAACGGTCTCCGAATCAATGAATTGGAACTTGTCTACGATGTTGGTTTAATCAGTTCCACTTTATTGGATTGAACGACTGAATAGGTTGCATATGTTGCTGTCTCTAAACATGTGCTCAATGCAAAAATACCTGTCGATCAAACAGCGTTGTCCGTTGCAAAACTAGAATGCGTTGCACAATTCCCTGTCCGAATGTAAAAGTTCATATCTGTCGTTCTTGATTCGTAGAAACCGAAATAGTCGAGAGTCACCGTGACGGGTTTGAATCTCCAGCTACAGTTCCGTCGACTAAATTGGATTGAATTCTGTCGTTCGTGTCGCTTTTGACTTGCGGAATCCCGGAAAAGTCGACAGTGTGTTCGCTGCGACCAATTTGAACGTTACAGTCACGGTTGCAACTTGTAAATTGATCGAATGCTATCGAGTGTTTTAGGAGACTTTGTTGGTAGGTCCACGGTAATTTTTCGTCGTATTGTTCCAAGCTTTTAAGCAGACGACGATGGCGTGTTCCGTCCGCTGCAGCAACGAGAAAAGAACGAGAATGAAAGCGAGTTCGCCCCGTCCGTCTCAGAATGTACCGTTAGCGTCATTCCGATTCGCGACGACGGTCGTTTTAGGCATTTCCGATCGGAAGACAGGGTTCCAGCGGTCGCTCGCCGCGCCGGGGTTTTACTGTTAGTCAGCTAGCCACGGAAGACAAAGGCTGGCTTCGTGGCCGCGCTCATTGCGAATGAAAGCCGCGACGTCCACGCGGATACAACCTCTTCTGCATTCCCTCCGCTCCTCTCCGAACCGTTTCTTTGACTTTGATCTTTTATTCGGACTCTCGCTCGCCACAGCTACCGAGAACGAATTCCCCGCTGTCGACGCATCGAAAGAGCTGCCAGTTCTCGAACACGGTTGTTCACCAATTTCTTTAAATATGTATTTTTCGTGGTATTTTATCTAGATGTTGCACGTTATTTCATGACTCCAAGAGTTTTGTCCTCAGCTCTTTGTTTCAAATTCAAGCATTTAGCACGTTTAGAAAACTGAACAAAGGGACAAGCATTTATTTAGTTGAAATAAAGGGACCCCTCGCGTCCTGTTTCGAGCATGATCGATACCGGAAGCTTAGGGCAGTCGCCTCCGCTCTCGCGGCCCACGCGATCCTCTCTCTTTCTTCTGCTGGCCATTCTTCCGGCGAATCTCCATGACAAAGGGTCAAATTAGCCGAACCTTTTATCGCGTTCATCTTCGTCTCGGACTCGTTCTCTTTCTTCGCGGGGCCCCGCGCGAATTAGCGTCCGGAAATTATCATAAATTATTAGCTTTCGTCTCGTGCCGGGAATACACGGCATCGTCGTCACGGCACCGGGGTCTCGAGCGTGCCCGGTATTTCCATATTTATGTTCGATCCCGCGGACACAGGAAAAAACGCTGAGAGAGAGAGAGAGAAAGAGAGAGGGACAGGAAGGAAGCAGCCTTGAAACATCGAGGGTGGTTTTACGCGCGGCTCGCCTCACCTTCGCCTCTGAATTATTCACCGGACCCCTCTTCTCTTAATTTCGCACGGAAACTCCCTATTCCCGGCGCCGGGATTTTCCTTTTTATTTCGAGACGCTAGAGTATCCTCCTTTCGGGTTATCTCTTCGCTCTTCAAGATCTTCTTCCTCCTCGGGATCTCATTGTTGTCGGACAACAGGGCTGCACAGACTCTGGTTACTGACTGTGGCTCTTCTGACCCACTATTTTTCATCCCTCTGGCTCTCAGTGCTGTCTTACAAGGTATTGGACTTCTCTTTTTTAGAAAAGTGTACATAAATCTTGCGATACATACCCGGTACTAAAAACCTGCAACACCATTTCTTCTCCGCTAACAATACTTCTTAAGTCTGACGAACACCTGTCACATCTTCAATTTCTAAAGATGAAATATCAATTAGTTAACCGTGCCGCGTTTCTAACGCCCTCTGCTGTCAAAGCAGCGTTAAAAATGTATACAAAAGAAAAATATTCACTTGATTGCCATAACAATACTCGTGGATTGTATGGTATGAATGTTGTATAAACAGAACGATTGTCATACTGACTAATCCATAGGAATTCGAGACAGTCTGTCGTGTGTACTCGGTGAACAAAGAGAGGTTTCGCAGTAATATATCATAGTAAAGACATTGCAACTGGTATTAATATATAAACGTAATTAAGAATTTATTAATAAGTTCGCGAGCGCGCCGGCGTACCGTTAACGATCGTCCGTTTCCTTGAGGATTTCGAGGTCTGGTCGAGAATGGCATGGACGAAGGCAACAGCAGCGTCTAGAACGGTCAACCTTCTCCCGACACGGAATCGAAGAACGGTATAAAACGATGATTGTAATTCTCAAGGAGGCTCTTCGAGCGCCTCGGGATCATTCCGCATCGGTGGAAAGGTCCTCTAAGCGTCCGACACCCGAGAAACTGGAGTTTCTTATCAGGATTAAGTTCGCTTAATTGCGCCCCCGTAATTATGAAAGTGGTCCAAGTCGTATATTTCTTGTTTCGAGATATTTAAAGGAAAAGTTGAGTTAATATAATGTTGAATTAACAAGCACCATCTAAGGGTCCATTTTTCACAATGTCGTAACAATTACATTGAATTCATTTAATTTAAAATAATATGATTACGACAAAAACGAGTAACAGTGAAAACATTAGAAGAATTTAAAGATACTGTTATATTATTTTCAACCTATTAACCGTATTAAGAGAGAACATTTTCTATTTCACTCCAAGTCGTTGCAGTTCAGGTTCAAAATGTTTATTTTGCATAAAGATCCGCTGTCTAGTGATGTGAAATAATCGATGAACGCATTGTTTTTCTAATTATGACTTAGACCACTTTCATAATTGTGAGCACAATTGTAAGTGGAAGGCTCGACGACTTTGATTGGTCCAACGTCTGACCGCCGTTCGCGCGATCTACGCCCGGGGATTTCCTTATTCATACAGAGTTTCGCTCGCGCTCGATCGCGAAACAATGCATCCGCGAAGGCCGACCGTTATGCAAACGCGTTTGCACCTTCTGCCACCGGCGTTCGTGACAAACTATTATGTAAAAACAGCCTTGGACGAGTGCAGAGGTTTCGCTCGAGCCGAGCCGCGCCGCGCCGCGCCGCTCCGCGCCGCTCCGCGTCGTGAGACCCGGTCGATTTTTCGAGCTGGAGTTCCATCGCGAGCGGGCACGCGACCGACCGTCCTGGAATACCCTCGGCTCTTCCCGCTTTTATCTCTGTTTCAAATTCGACCGGATCGATAGAGCGAGATGTATCTGCCGTCGCGGTGTGAACTCGACCACGTGAATTCCTAGAGTCGGCGATTCGTGGTGCTCGTTACCGGAACGACTGTATTAATAGAACCCTCTAATCGCGTTCGACTGAGTCGATGATACGGCAAACTGATCGGGAAGTCGTTTCGATGGAACGCAGACGCTTCTGTCTGTTTCTCGAGCGATGAGATTGCAGACATTAATGGAAACGGGCTTCCGCAAACTTGACCGTGAGACTTCTTCACAAGATACAAGCGTTATCAGTGACTTATCGTTTGGAACCGAGATTCATTTTTCTAATGAAATGTTTGTTTGCTAAACATTTTCTACGTAACACTTCAAGACATTTCTTCCAAGGCTCTCAGGGCACTCTAAACACACAGAGCAGCGGAACCACGCCCCCAAGGGTCTAGATAGAAAGAGCAACAAAACCATGCCTCCCAGGGCACTCTATGTAAACAGAGCAGCGAAACCACGCTCCCAAGGCTCTCTACATACAAAGAGCTAGAAAACCAAGTCTCCTTCTGCCACTCTACGCATCAAAGAAACGAAACCACGCCTTCCAGGGCACTCTGCATTCAAGCACTCAATGCATGACCAGCAAGCCACGCCTCTTATAGCACTCTATACGCACGGATCAATCCTCCAAGGACGATTTAATATGTTCCCAAGGCAACACACAGCCTTGTCCCGTTGGACGCGAACAATTCTGCTTACGTGGAATCCACGTTATCGCCTAGAGTTCCGCTTACAGAGTACCGCGGGGGATAGGTGTGCTCTCAGGGGCCACGGGCTCGTCTCGCGGGCACGTGCGGTTCGACGAAGCTCTGCCGTCAGGTACGAAGGCGAGCTAACGCGGTGATTCAGAGCTGTCCGCGCTTGCGGGGACTGTGAGAAGAAACGTTCTCCCTCTGCCTCGACCGCGTCATTAGGCACAAGGCTAGACCGAGCGCGCGCGAGCCGTTGCACAAAGCCAGCGAGCGCGAGTGGAAAGCGAGAACACTGCCGGAGAGAAGAAGAACGTGGACAAGGTGCTGGTTCCGTTCCGTGGCCTGTTCGTGTAGCCGGAGCCGGTGTATCGACGGGTTCGACGCCGCGCCGCGACGCGACGCGCCGCGCCGGCCGACATTCAGCTAGACCCCCCTTGTTCCCGAGACTCCGCGTCCACGAGTAAATTGAGCTTCCCTTACGAGCCCAACGGGCTCGTCGTCAAGGAAACCTAAGCGCGCGACTCCATCTACTGCTGCGCTCAGACCTGGCCCCAGGATCTTCGCCTCCACTGTCCTTTCAAAGTGAAGAAAAGAATTAAGCGATGCTACTCCCCATCGTTCACCGTGTACGATGATAATGTTCGAATTAAATTCATTCATTTTCCTCCTCGGGATTCATGGCCTTGAGCCGACGAGGAAAACATTCGTTCGCGATCAGCATTCGGAGAAAGCGAACACTTTTTATTGTTAGGTTGGAGGGAAAACGTTTGAATCAATTCCTAAAAATATATGTTTGATATTATTCTATGAAATAATTTCCATTATTTCCACTATGTACTTCAATTACTGTTTCCCAATGACTCGCTAGCAACATGTGTTTTCGATTTACAAGCAAAATTATACCATCGAAATTGTTTAGAATTGTAGTACGATCATTTCCAGCAGTGTCTCAGGGTCGTAATTCTTGTGCGATTCGAAAAATCGATTCCTGACCTTTCTATTGCGTTACAAGCAACGCGATATCTCGATCCCGACGCCATAAAGTTCACTCGAATCGGCAAGAAAATCGGTTTTCCATTTTTGCGATGCAGGCGGCGGCGGCGACGGTGTTCCAAGCGCGAGATAGGCGAATCGGTGGCGCGTGTCTCGCGAAATGCCGAGGCCGCGTGTCGAGTGACTACACACGTGGAAAGAGAGAGAGAGAGGAGAGACGCGCGAGGCTCGACCTTTGGCGGAAACAATGTTGGACACCGATGGAAAGCGTTCTCCGCTCAAGGCCCGCAACGTTCCGTTCCGTTCCGTACGATCGTTGCTGCACCTGTGCAGCTCTAGGCTTTAATGCATCCCAGTAGATGTCGGCTGACGTAGCGCTCGCATCGGATCGCCGCTCTCGATCGATCGATACAGGTTTACGAGCCGGAGGAGCGGTTATCGCGATCACCGTCTCGATTGAGAGCTCGCGGCTAGAGAAACCGCTCCGAATCTCGAGCCTCGAATCACTGCGCTGCGAACGTCTGTATGGCAGCGCACATTTTGGAACTTTAATCCTTCTGGAAGAACGGAAACGTTGTAATAGAAGAATAATACATTGTTAATTATGGCATTCCTTACAATCGATTTAGAAAATTCAGTCAGGAGCTTCTAGAAAATGTGTCTTTCTATTGTCTGCACAAACTCTGTGCACAAAGTTCAACGATTGTTTCACACTAGACTGCAGATTTTTATGCAAAATCGAACTTGTCCAAGTCAATCGTAAGATACTGAGTTTCCATGAAGATATATTTTCTAATGTTTTTACAGCGAGATGTCTTTGACCGTAAACGCATAAAATCCGCAGCCCAATTATCAAGTGCGATACGATACACTTCGATTAGCGTTTCCTTTCGATACTGTGGAACTAGTTATGATAAACACGGAAAAGTTGAATTGATTTAGACGTAACGGCAGCATCTGTGACATTGCACAACGTCGATCGGCCGTGAAGGGTTAATTGGAGACTGGTAGAGCGCCGAGGAGACGCTTCGTCCTTGGATGCCGAGCGCTATAATCGTGTGAACTATTCGAGCCCGAGGGGTTGCAGCGTAGAAGAAACTCTAGTAGCGGATTACGCAAATTCTGGGGATGACTGCATACATCGAAGGCGACAAGTCTCGGTGTCCTGTATGTAACACGAGCCTGTTTCTACGCGACTAGTTCAAGGTGTTTCTGGACAACGGGAAAGAAAGGAGCAGGATGCACTCTCGTTGTAGGTGTTAAAATCCGAGGCTCTGCCACGTCGAAACAAGGTCCCTTACGGTGGTAGGATCGCACACCTGTTGCCCCAAGAAGTTACTTCCACTATGTCGCACTTTTTCAGTGACGCAAGCCTTTCTTCTTCCGAGTTCGTCTTTTCGAAGAGACGACCGGTAACGATGATCGATAGGATCGTGTTCCCGCTTCATGACAGCTGAGCCTAACCCGTTGTACTATGATTTATTTTACGGTTACATCGATTACAACTTCTTCGACATCGATCTCTATCGTGTGTCTGTTGAAATGCACGAGACTGCAGACGAGGAATGGTCGTTTCACCTGTGTTTTATTGCGCACCGAGTGCCGCCATTTTTCCGCACTAAAGGGCCTCAGGAGGAATAAGGTAAATATTCCAGTTCACAGTCACTTAAAGTTCCATTATATTGTGTTACATGCAAACATTATTTATTCACACCTGAACAACGTTTATTTCATCGTGCTGTGCTGTTCGAATAAACATCTAGTATTGAAAAATATATACAATCTCCTAACCTATAATCCCAACAGTATTTTTTCTAATGGTTAAATATCCACGATAGAAAAATGTAATTTGATTCGAGTTTAAAGGAAATTAATATAATTAATTGAATGTCGATCGCACACAGTCTCCAGCAAGAACCAGCGAAGGGTTCACGGTACGTTCCAAGTATTGCTGGCAGCATTTCCGAATTCCGTCAACGCTGAAGGTAGCCAATGGGGAGAAAAAGAGGGAAGGTTCCCGGCACTTAGCGAAATTAGGCTCGCGAAACTTCCGAGCCGCAGGTACCCGTTAAAACGAGACGAAACCACCCCGTTCCGAGGACAGCCGAAAATTGCTCGGCGAAACTTCCGTTCCGCGTCGACGGGATTCCCAGATTCGCTGAATTTGCATACGCGAAGTTGTCGAGCTGGCGTGCTCTTACACGGATTCTGGAGCTGTGTACTCTTCTGCGATATCGGACAGATTTTGGGAATTTTTGCAAGTAGAAACTCGCATATGTGGCAGTGTAATTTTTGTGGGGACTAGGAACGCGTTTAAACTTGCTCAAATAGTGTTACAAGCGAATAGGACACTTGAGTGACACTTGAGGGACACTTGAGAAGACACATTCTTATGTGTGCGAAAACTTTCCAATTTATTTCCAAAATTAAAGGTCTGAGGTAAAAGTGAATTACGTTACGCGATAGTAAAGGTTATAGCTTTAGTATAGGTTATATTTCTATTTAATATTTTTAGGCTACAGTTATTAGTATTGTGATTTCTCTCGGGAGAGATGCAGCACATTTTGTTTTCTGTTTAAAAAAAATTGATTAAAAAGAATCGAAAGTGTAGACAGGTATAGTTGAATTCATCATTTAAATCTCTTTAATAAAATATAACGTTACACGAGTAAAACTTTTATATTAATATATCAATATAAAGTTTAAAAAAGGTCGAAAAAGTGGTATGGGCTAATTGGGGATAGACGTACTCCTTTATTTACATCCTCTTCTTCCTACTTCTATTCTTTTTTTCTACCGCACATGTTACATAAAGTAGTATACATTGTACATGTTTTATGGAGCGTGCACGAATACGGAAAATTCAGTTCAGTACTAGCAATAGTTTTCTGCGAATATCTTGAAAATTAAAAGAGATCGCCTCATATATGAACAGGAAAAAGTTGTTCGAAATCTATAACAAATTTAAATTTCATCAAAATCGGAGAGGAGTACATCTTTCTAAATAATTACCAATATTAATTAATTAAAGTGTATGATGTTAACGAATAGCGTGTTAAACAACAAGTCTCAGTTTTAATCTATCGCTTTGTAATTAATTGAAAAGTGAAGCTCCTGACGAAAACGACTACCTAGTATACTTACATAAATTACTGGTGCGTCTATGGCTAAATTGAGGGAGAGACTCGCCTATACAAAAACAAGAACCAGTACAAAAAATATAATCACAACACGATGAAAAATCGTAAAGGAGAAACCATTGTCTCCATTTAAGTCGATACTAATAGTTAGAACCATACAATATAAGAACGTAATAACGTAATAACAGTTGTACTTACCACTCACAAAAATATTTCGTCAGTCGTTCGGAGTACATACTGAGAAGTTTTTATGCTTCTGTTGCACGCAAATGATGTAATACTCGTGTTCTTCGAAACGAGGTTATTTGCATAGGTTAATGCGATGTAAATGACACGCGAAATACAGTTCAAAATCGGCCAGTATTGCCATAATAAAAACTGGTGCATCTCTCCTAATAGTGCTTCTCTCTCGAAATTACCCTATATGTATACTTTACTAGCCTCATCCGTCCTCATTTCACGAACTGAACCTGTCCCTCGGTGTCCAATTGGCACAGTGGTAAAAGATCGACGAGATAACAAGGTAAACAATTATTTTTCGATGTCTTTTTATTCAAATTGATGAGTTAACATTTACATCTTAGGTTTTTCGGTTATCTATTTCGCAATAAAAAATTAAAAGTCGCACGAAGTTTCGGGCAAATTTACCTACAAATAACAGAACAGTGTCGTTGAATTCCAACAGAAGCGATTTTACCGCGAATTGGCCTATTAGATTGCGCTCGGATGAAGGAAAGCCACTTCGAACCCGATTTCGTCAACTATGTCCGGCACGCTCTGAATTTCCCTGCAACGCATCGCGGAGCAGCAATCTCGCAGCAGCATCTGCGCCGTCGTCGGGACATCCGTCTGGAAACGAGCGGGTTCACGGGAGGAAGCTCGTATCACCTGTTTTATGGCAGGCCGGTGGCATTGTCCCGACGCGAGATGGTCGCGGCACGGTTGTCGGGGGACATTATCGACGCGCGAATCGCTGACGCGGCTTTTAGCGACGCCGTTTCCTCCGGCAGGATAACGCGAGCCAGGGAAAAGGACCTCGAGAATCCCGTATCCTTCTCAGGCGAAAAACGACCAGAGAAAAAGGGCGGACGCGCCCTGCCAGGTTTTTCGCGGACGATCGATCATGCGAGTCTGATACGACTGGATCACGCCTTGTTACACTGGTTGCTTCTTTCACGGAGCAGCAACTTTTTTAATTAGCTCTGTTCTATAACATGTTCGAATGCAATTGTGCAAGATTCTGACTACACTATGATCGGTGATACTCGTACTATGTAATAGTTTCTGGATAATAAAAGTCCCCAGAATTTTAACACTAGAACTACCGGATGAGTCAAAATGACTTACTTCTAATTTGTTCTCTTAGAGATATTAAAATTGTAAATACGTTTTTCTGAGAAATTTTTTTAGTGAACTTCTCTATTCAAGTACATATTTAAACAAAATTGGTACGAAATCTAAATAAATGCAAGTTTGTCATTATTATAAGGCAATGTATGCTAACTGCGTTTAGTGCTCGGTGGTTCTAGCGTTAAGACATCTCCTCTGCAAAGCAATTTATGTACTAACGATTTTGTGTCTGATCTATTTGTGTTCTCAGTTAAATAAATACAAGAACTACAGATGTATATATAATAGATATGGAGAGATATATTAGGTCGTAGCAATTACAAGTTGAAAGACTGTAAGCTATCTATTTAAATCATTTCTCACCTGTCCCAATGTTTTGTAGCATTGTAACTCCAAATTGCAAAGCGAAGTGGTCGAAAACAAGAAATGAATACAAGAACTATAGATATGGAATAAATATTTCAGAATCCGTACGAAGCTTCGAACAAACCGTGCAAGAGCTGCGTTTTTCTGTTTAATTTTCTACTTTTACGACTTCTGTCTCACCTTTCCGGCTCGACGAAAATTCGCTGGTTTCGTGGGCGGCTTAAACCACGAGGAACCAGGGTTGGAAAAGCTTCGGCAGCCCTTCCGCTCTCGACGAGGCCTCGTATCGATCCCAGTACCGGCCGAAACGAACCCCGAGCCCCGATTCTCCGAGAAACGATACTAATTGCGCCGTCGAACGTCTTGTTCGTTTTCCAAGTTAACAGCGGCACCTCTCCCTGTCGTATTCGGTGGTCTTCGCGACCGTCTGCGCGCGGCTACGATATAATTACCTCAATTATGGTTGCAACAGTCCTTTACAAAGACGAGCCCTGAGAGAAGCCGCTCTCGCGAATTCGTATAATTGCTACGATTCGCCACGAAGTGCGTGCTCGTGTTTCGGACGAGCCTACGTCTCGACTTCCGTAGACGTTGTTTTAATTCGCGAATCGTCTGCTTTCTGTTTCAGGTACGTAGCGCAAGGACACACGCGAACGTTCCTGCTGCTGGTCACGTCCCAGTAAGTAGTCGGTGCCCTGGTCTGTCCATCGATCGCCATCTTGCTCGCTTTTCCTGTCGGTCGTAGAACAGACACGTTTGTTCCTGTTCTACTGAAATTCGCAGGAATTGCGAACAAAATCGTGAGCCTTTAACAAATAATAAAAACGTGGTAAATTGTCAGGCTACATTCAGATTCACACGTTCACCATTTGTTTCACTAAACTAAAATTCACCTCCTTTACGAAATATTAAAATAACAGAAGAAAGTCGTGGAGTCTTTGAATACTATTGCGAACGTCGCATATCTGTGACGGTGGTAGCAAACTTATGAAACAGCCCTGGCGACTGAATTAGTGACAGCAAACTTTTTATTTAGTCATCACAGTGATCGATTCTTACGCAGGTACAATGTCAACACTGAAGTATTAAAACTAGTGAGTCAGTCCTTCCTTGTTCTCTACTATCTCGATCACCCGATAAGACAAACTTTTATATTATTTCTTGTTCAATGTGAACGCAATATCGATCCACTTTTATCGCCTTGATACGACTTCATTTCCTTATACGTCATAACTTATGGACGTAGATTGTGGATCTATAAGCAGAATGTATTTTCACTCAGAAACAATTTCAAGACTAAAGTATTATGTAGAAGTAGTGAGTCTTTATTTTCTATTATCTTGATCACTCGATAAGATATTATTTCCTGTTCAATGTGAACGCAATATCGAGCCACTTTTATCATTTCCTTAAACGTAATAACTAGACTGCGGATTTCATGCTTTATGACAAAAATGGGCAGGTCTAGTTTTTGACAGTAAAAAGATTTGAAGAATCTAAGTGTGCTACTATATTATTTTCAACCTGTTAAACATATTCAGCAAGAAATTAAATGTTTATTTCACACCAGCTTCTTACGATTCAAGTAGAAAGTTTTTATTTTGCATAATGGTTGTGGATCTATAACAGGGGGATGGGCAACCTTTTTTTACAACGGGCCAGCTACAAATTTAAAAATGTTGTGCGGGCCGCATGTAAGAAACTTATGATAATACAAACACTGAATGATGAAATCAAATTATCTCTTTATTAACACAATAAACCTAGTATAAAAAATTAGAGAAATAAAACACTCATTAATAGAAATCGTACTATTAAAAAAACGGCGAAAGATATATGTGGAAAAAGATTATTTAATAAGGAATTTGGCATTGCTTCTTTGCCATCAATTGGTCTATATTTACAGATATAGACGACACAGCAACTCGCACGCGCAGCGTTCTAACCGTACATCATTTAATCTCGATCGGTGATCGCTTTTAATTATTTTCATTGCAGAAAATAATTGTTCGCAAACATAGGTGCTTCCAAAAAGTGTCATTATTTGCTTTGCATGTGCGCCTAATCGTGGGAATTTTTCTAAATTCATGTAATTTTGATAGAAATTATGTATGTCAACATTTTGAAATTATTTTTTAAATCCGTGTCGCTTTGTAAATCTATTAATTTCATTTGTAACTCGTCCGGAACTGTTACCACGTCTATATTAAATGGTGAAGAAAAAATGTTAAAACTAAGAACGGTGACTTCTGACCTAAATATTTTAAATCGCGATTCAAAATTCCGTTATCCATTTTTGTAAATGCTGGGCATATTTTCGGGTTTCTGAAGGAGTTTCATTTCTTAAGTGTGGAAAATGTGACGCGTTGTTTGACGACAGATGTTTGTTCCAAATTTTGAGTTTGCTCTCAAAAGCATTAATTTTATCATACATGTTATGAATAAACTGGCTTTTTTTCCTTGAAGTTCCATGTTTAAGTCATTCAAATACTGAGTTATATCGACGAGAAAGGCATCACACATCCATTTATTATCTTCGAATTGGGGAAACAGATATTCTTTCATTTCCACAAACAATTGAATATCATTTTTTAAGTTATATATTCTTTTTAGCATAGCACCTCCAAGTGCGTTTTCAAAAAGACGATCGGGCGAGGCTTCGTAGGTAACGCCGCACAGTGGGACCTTTCGTCCAAATCGGAGACAAAATCAAAGAACTTTCGATAGAAATGAGGTAGAGCGATGAAATTTTTTAAAAATTAAAGCTGAAACTTTGCAGAATATGGGAAAAATAGGGAGATTATGGTAAGAACGTTTTTTTAACGTTGAGAAAATTCGTTCAACATGTAGAATTTCAAGAAATCGATTTTGAAATATCCTGAGGTTGTAGACAAATTTTGAGACTAGATTTGAAACCAGCGAGAAAAAATCTACGGGAAATTAAGTACAGCATGTTCAAAAAAAATTTTCTCCGTGTGTGGTATTGGAAAACCCACAATTTTCTTGAAATTGTGCAAGTTTAACGAATTTTCTCAACGTTAAAAAACGTTCTTACCATAATCTCCCTATTTTTCCCATATTCTGCAGAGTTTCAGCTTTAATTTAAAAAAAATTTCATCGCTCTACCTCATTTCTATCGAAAGGTCTTTAATTTTGTCTCCGCTTTGGACGAAAGGTCCCACTGTGCGTCGTACGGAGAGCTCGCAGTCTTTTGTAGAACAGCGGGTCACTGTAAGAATTTTTAGAAGTCAAAATGTAAAATCTTTGAAGGGTCGCACGAGGAAGTGTAGCCGGCCGCGGGTTGTTCATCCCTGATCTATAAGCAGAATGAAAAATGTTTGCATTGATTGCAGAACATAGGTGCCAAATAAAAAGATTCCTTCTTCCTTATGTCTTATTAAGCTGAAAGTAGCACACTGATATCCTTAAATCTTTTCAGTTGTCGTTTTCTAAAAAAGTTCGCTGTCCAGAAAAAATATTCCTTTACCAAAAGCTGAGTCAGATGGTCAATTATTATGAAACCGTTCGTTCTTTATCCGACTTCCACAAGTACAGTTCACAACAGCACAATGGGTTGTGAAAGCCCGGAGTCTCTAATTAGGATCAGATGTTATCGACGATCTGGATCCTGATATTTCTCGGAGGGATAGAAAAATCGATTGAAGGGGCCATTAGTCCTTTCACTCGCCAAAAAGCCTAATCCTCGAGCGAGTAGGCCGCGGTACGTGATTCGTAGGAGCGAAAACGAAGCTCTGCGCTCCACGGGGTGGCGTGTGTCTCTTATTAATACGCGTTTGGTCCTCGTGGGGTGCCTGGATCGCCGGGGAGAAGCATGATCGTAGATCGGAGGATCGTCACGTGGCCCGTCCATGGGGCACGCCTGTTCCCGAGGCGTAATCCAAAATAAAACTGATGGTGTTCTGTACTGGCTCTCGGCTGCCACCACGTGGGGCCAGTTCCTTCGGGTTCGTGGGTCGAGTATGCACTCCGGGAAACTGTACCTCGGTATTCTGTTCGATAAACAATCCTGCGTCCCGCTTCAGACATTCCTTTTGCAATAGAGAACTTGAGGAAAGTCGCTGCGACAAATTTTACTGTTCTGTTTTGGTTCTGTTGAATTATAATGTGCGATGAAAGTGAAAATTCGACTGTGAAAGTTGCCTTTATCGTTAGAGTAATCTTTGTTACGGGAGGATCGATTGAACACTGCGAGGGTGCAGCCGGAGGTGTTTAAAAGCTTCGCCTAATCGCGCCTGTGGCGAGAGGAGTTAGGGGAGGAATGAAACGGAGAGCCAAGTGAGTTGCCAATGAAACGCTATCGATTTCTCTAGCTCGCTCCATTGCTTAATAACTAGTGCATCAAATATTTTTAAATTCCTCCTCAGAGTGTACACATTCCTCCGCTTAATTAGCTATGCTTATTAATTTAACACATTTTCTTTCCGGCGAAGAGTTCACAGAAAAGTCTTGTAAATGGAAAAATTATGAACAGTCGCGTACAGAAGATTGATCGATGAAAATCATTAGAGCTTACTGCAGAGCGTGGACAGCCGAGATATCGATCTTATCGCGTATGCGTTATCAGCAGAAAATCCGGAATACGGTCAGAGATTAGGTCGATAAATACGAAGGTGTTTTATGTACCTTGCAGCCGAAGATGACGCGTCTAATGTTTATTCTGTCGTTGTTAGTGTTGGTTCAGTGCTCGGGATACTTCCGTTCGTACAAGCGTACACAATCTACCGGGGTTTCTTGCTCGATATTCTAGTTAAACCTCGATATAAACTTCTGGTCGGACGATCGATAGCGTGTTCGACGCTCGGGACACGAACAGGCGGAAGGTCGTTCAAATTTCACCGGGCATAATGAGCTGACTGTTCGACGGCGTGCTCGTCGACACGCGCTGCACTTTGAACAATGCTCTGCGGCAACCGGAGCGATGCACTGGGTGTCCCACGAATCGTAACAGCGCTTCTGACCCCGAAAAGTTGCATGACAGGTAGACTGCACAATACTTATGCTAATTTCCGTTTCAGCGAGTCTTATTGTTAGTGAACAGTTGTACATTCTAGGTTTTACGGGACGCGTTCTTATATTTTTAATTTACGATTATCGAGATTGCAAAGCTGCACCTATTTTTGGGCATCTATTATGAAAAAATGGCTTCTAATTTGGAGACGAACACAGTCTCGTTATTTTTATACAGTGATGCGAAATAGTCGTTCGGAAAGTCATTTCGTTTTCTCAAGGGAAAATGAGCGCCAATTTTTTACCATTTAACATAAGTTTTATAACATCTTATTCTATGATCCTTTGTGATTTTTCTCACTCCACTTACAAGTACCATGCTCGTAGAATTTCTGTTCTTTGTTAGCACAAAATTGAGTTACTATATGACTGTTTATAACTTTATTTGAAATTTTAAATGACGTCCGAAATGTCAGCTGTCAAGATATACCAGGACTTTGCGATTTAAATTACGGTTAAGTACACTCGGTAAAATAAGTCTCCGTACAACCTTTAAAACAGAATTACTTTTTTATAATTGTACCAAATGATCTGATTATTTGTAAGTAATTAGAAGCATTGGTTTACTAAATGATGTGCAAAAAAGATTTTCCAAAAATTACAATTGATGAGGTTACATGCAAAAATAAAAAAAGCCTTTTTTAAAACTTTTTTATTTGGGTCCCTAATGAAAATTTAACATATATGTTTTGTAGATCTATGTTAAAAACGATATATCTATCTATGAAAAAACGACACGCATCGAAAGATGTACGATTCTGTGGATTTTAAGCAGAAACTGATCAAAAATCGTATTTCCACCATTATTAACCGCTTGTAGCTCCTGTGTATGTCGATCGTTTTCGATGAAATTTTCAGCAGGCGTGTAACTACTATAGATCTACAAAACATATATTTTAAATTTTCATTAAGGTCCCAGATAAAAAAGTTTTAGAAAGTGCCCTTTTTATTTTTGCATGCAACCTTGTAAATTGTAATTTTTAGAAAATATTTTTTGCACATCATTTAGTAAACCAATGCTTCTGATTGCTTACAAAACATCAGGTCGTTTGGTATAATTATAAAAAAGCTATTCTGTTTTAAAGGGTGTACAAAGATTTATTTTACCGAGTGTAATCCCTAGACACCGGACCTTTATGCAAAATAAAAATGTTTTACCTGAATTATAACAAACTGGAGTGAAATAGAAATTTATTTTGTCAACATGGATAAAAGGTTGAAAATAATATAACAGAATTTTTAAATTCTTGTAATGTTTTCACTGTTTTAAATTACACCTACTCATGTTTTTTATAAATGCATAAAGATCCGCTGTCTAGTAATAACATATGGAAGCAAAGCCATCTCTATGTATGCAAAGCACGAAATTATGTACTTCCCGAACGACCTAATATTTTTGCATTGGAATAAAAATGTATGTAGACAGACGATTACAAAGCAGAGCTTCAATTTGGTCCTAATTTCTAAGATTAATAAATTTGCACGTGCCATAAATACAGAGAGATCCACAGTTTCAGTGGAATCAGACAGTAGTGATCAGACAAACCCGTCGAATTCTGTATACAGTCTCGTTCCTCTGTGCGAAGGAACGATTTGCCGTAATTTCGAGCATTTTCAAGAGAAGCACATTATTTCGCGACTGTCTGGGCACCCTGTATATTTATTATGCGACCGCACCGTGCGGTAAAGACAGGCTGGCTTAATTGCGATCCTCCGGGGTCTTCTCTTCCTGTGCCTCGGCCCTCTAGATACGCCAGTATTTCACGATAGAACAATGCTTAATGAATAACGTCTTGCCGATGACGTCCACCGACACTTATCGTTGTAGACTGCGATCGCGATGTCTTTCGCGGTTCAATACGTAACGCTTCTACTGTCGCGTCGCTCGTATTACGGATGACACAATTCCTTACCCAGGCTTGAACATGAACTATGAATCTATAAACTACGAGAAAATTAAACAATTGATATCCATTTCGACTGCGTTAAAGCAGGACTCAATTATCCACATCAGGGATCGCCAAACTACGGCCCGCGAGGTTATATATATTGTTCTTTAAATCTTTATAATAAATGAAATTAGAGAGCAACAAAAGTTTTGTTGATCTGCCGACAGAGTTGAGCATTAATCGATTAAAATTTTAATCATGATTGAATGATTAATATGTACGATTAAAAAAAGAAATCATCGAAAAATCGACTATTGATTCGGTGGATTCATGAAGTTAATCGTCAATCGTTGATTGAAATAAGAAATCATCGAAAAATCGACGATTGGATCAATCGATTGATGAAGTTAATCGTCAATCGTTGATTAAAACAAGAAGTCATCGAAAATTCGACGATTGGATTAATCGATTGATGAAGTTAATCGTCAATCGTCGATTAAGACAAGAAATCATCGAAGAAAAAAATAAAAGCACGTAAACAGAATTTGTATTATACATATAGATCAAATGACAATACACCTAAATTCAGTTTACATTTTTTCAGTATTCATACAGTTTTGATTCCATATTTCATTTCGAAATTTCAGCAGTTAATCAATTATCCGATTGACAATTAATAATCGTTAATCGCAACTAACGACTAAACTAGGAGATTAATTGTTAATTGCGATTAACGATTGAAGTAGAAATTTAGTCGTCAATCGTTGATTAATTTTTGCCCAACTGTGCCCGCCGAGCCTGAAAATTTTACGATCTGGTCGTTCCCAAAAAAAGTTTGCCAACCCCTGATCTACAAAATTAAAGCTCAACGGCGCGTGCAGAAAATTCTAAAACAAATCTCGCATACTTCGAGAACCTGGAAACACACTCTCCAATTTGTTTTTGATTTGTAAATCGAGAAGAATCGCGAGAGCGAGGGCTGGGAAGAGGAGAGCATTCTCGTCGCGAACGACGGAAGTGCGCGCGGTCGATAAATCGGCTGCGCGAGTCGGACGCGTCGATAGCGGTGATTTATTGCTCGAGATTTGCGGCCGCGGCCGCGGGAGCATTAATTACGGAGGAGTGTCTATGCAGGACCGGTTTCCACGCGCGGGAAACACACCGAGACACCGCGCTGGCTTGGCCGAGCCTACCGATCGCGTAACGACGAGCGCCCGAGAAAACGAGAAAAACCAGCGTTATCGGTACCTTGAACTACGCCGTTGCATCTGGTCAGGAGGGCGGTTCTTTCGCGCGGGACACGCGAGCCGAGGCCGACCGCTGCCTATAAATCACGGTAATGACGGATCCGTGTCAACCGACGTCACGGACCCTCCCCCCGCGCACCCCGATTATCGTCTAGGAAAAATCGCCGAGGTCGCCGATCTGATCTGCCAATCCGTCGGACGTAGACTGATACCGCTGTACGAGAAACATTAGTTAGCATTTTTCAGTTATCTATGTCCTCGTATCGTGACGAACGGGGACTTTGGGATTTTTTTGCAATTTAATGGTGAAAGTTACGGGCATGATTTTTACGCGAGATGATTCTTTAGACTCTCCCGAATGGAATGGTATTTTTTCTAACACGAGTCGGAACGTTCAAATGTGGAAATTTAATTTTCCGAGAAAAGAGAACTTGTGCAACTTCGGGAATTTTTCTAGCTCGAACCGCAGCAGCTACGCAGACGTATATTGCACATAACGATTATATCGACTTTCCGGAATGGAATTGTATTTTTTAAAAACACGATTAGGAACGTTCAAGCGTGTCTAAACTATGAATCGACCGAAGCGCCGCGAAATTTAATTTTTTGAGGAAAGAGAACTTGTGGCTTCAGGAATTTTTCTAGCTCGAACTACAGCAGCTACGCAGGCGTATCTTGCACAGAACGATTCTATCGACTTTCCGGAATGGAATTGTATTTTTTAAAAACACGATTAAGGACGTTCAAGCGTGTCTAAACTATGAATTGACTGAAGCGCCGCGAAATTTAATTTTTTGAGGAAAGAGAACTTGTGGCTTCAGGAATTTTTCTAGCTCGAACTACAGCAGCTACGCAGGCGTATCTTGCACAGAACGATTCTATCGACTTTCCGGAATGGAATTGTATTATTTAAAAACACGATTAAGGACGTTCAAGCGTGTCTAAACTATGAATTGACTGAAGCGCCGCGAAATTTAATTTTTTGAGGAAAGAGAACTTGTGACTTCAGCAATTTTTCTAGCTCGAACCGCAGTAGCTACGCAGACGTATCTTGCACAGAACGATTCTATGGATCTCCCGGAATGGAATGGTATTTTTGTTTACAACATTGTGCTGGTTGTGAAACGCGTTTGAGCGACGTGCGAAGCAAAGTGGGTCGCTGCAATCGCCGCGGCCGGAAGCGCTCACGACTTTCCGAAATCTCGGATTTCCGCGACGAGGCAAGACGTATCGACCGCGCTAGATTACTCTAATCTAATCGGGCCGGCGAACGCCGAGCAAATACGGCCGCCTGTTATCTCCGAGCGTGCGCGGATCGGCGATTCACTTTGGTGGAAAGGACCGTGCCTTGCTATCGCGCCTTCTGCTAGCAATTTCCGTCGAAAGCGGTATAGTGTACCGTCTCCCGCTTCCTTGTGCTCACGTAAATCCGCCTCGGGCGAGGAACGTAGCACGGTACAAAAGCGCCGTCGACACAGAGAACGGGAAACATAAATTTCACCATGTATCGCTACCCTGTTCCGCGATTTCTTTGTCTGCGCAACACTTTGTTTTACGGAAAATAGAAATTTCCTGCGCTAGACACTAACTCTGCTGCGCTCCACAGAAATTGTCGCATGAAAGATCCTGGTACAATAATTCAACCGTTCTTGCTTTACACTTTCACCAACAAACATGCTCCATTCATAACGTTGCATTTTAAAGAAGTGTACAGCGTGGTTGGGTTTGAACAACAATTTCGATTCTGCTTCAATAGGTTCTGTGGCGTTTTTGGGTTTAAATGCCGCGCGTAAAACGCACAAGCGTCTCACTCGTGACAACGTACAAGCATTGTGACGACGCACAAGGAGCGCGCGAATGGAAGCGGGTAAAAAAACAGGAAAAGCGACGAAGCTAACAGATTTTTGTTCTAGGAATAGTACCGGAACAGGTTCAATAAGCTGAAAGCAATTTAACAAGTGTGTTCAAGTGATGTACTTGTTGTTTTCCCTTTCAGCTATTACATTATTCTTTATTTCGATGCATAAATTCCGCAGTAAATCTTCTTGCGAATAATATTTGAACTAGTCCGAACTGTCTGTAAACAAAACTTCATCGCAGTGACCTTCAACGACCTTGAACGAGCAAGTCTCATCCGAAGCAACATTTTTTAAAAACACTGAACCCTTCTTCAAAATATGAACAGAGTATTCACACAAGGATTAAAAATTGTACAAGTACAAAACAAACTAATTTGCAGTTGTTTGACACACAAATTCATGGGAGGAATGCGTGAACATTTGGAGAGCGCCCGCGGCAGATCCGTCCGTAGGAATGAAACGTCGCGGTGAAAAACTCACGAGGAGAATTAGCCACGGGGCTGGATGTCGAGTCGCATTCATCCACCCACATATTTACCACGTGGAAACGTGGAGCCGAGGAAATGATGAAAGGGAGCGGGGGGTGGTAGTGTGCCAGCCAGTATGCGCGGATGGAAAATAGACGGAGGAAAGAGGGAGCCAGGGAACGTCGAGAATCATCGGACCGTTCAACAATGGCCGCTTGAATGGAACGAAGGGCCACGAAAAGATTCGAGGAATGCTCGCGGCGGTGACCGACGGATTTCACGGGCCGAAAAACCTGACCCGACCTCCGTCGTCGTTCGTCGTTTTCACGCATTCTTGCCGCCCGGGACTCGTGACCAACTTGCCGAAAACAATCGCGTTCCCTCTCGGGGTTAAGGGGGTAGACTCGTTTTCATTTCCGTAGACTCATTTCTCCATAATGCAAAGATTGGGGTTTTCAGTAGTGAAACGCGCTAGATAAAACATCAATTTATATATATATATACAGGGTGAGTCACCAAACGTTACCACCTCAAATATCTTTGTTGTTTCTAAAGATACGTAAAATATGGTAAGGACAAAGTTGAATGGTACAATGGGGCTGACACGATGCAAAAAAAAAATTTTGTTTTTATGTCATTTTTTCAGAGATATGAAGGTGACCTTCATTTTTTTAAATGGAATGAGGTATTTTTTAATACATCAATCGATGCAGCTGGACATTCGTTATAATAAAGTACTAACCTATGTATGTCGAAAAGTTATTAGTTCAGGAGATATTTCAATTTAAATAACTCTAAAATACCATTACTGTCGTACTACGACGTCAGTGTTTACTTACTTATGTAACGTCTTATCACGACAGTAATGGTGTTTTAGAGTTATTTAAATTGAAATATCTCCTGAACTAATAACTTTTCGACATACATAGGTTAGTACTTTATTATAACGAATGTCCAGCTGCATCGATTGATGTATTAAAAAATACCTCATTCCATTTAAAAAAATGAAGGTCACCTTCATATCTCTGAAAAAATGACATAAAAACAAAATTTTTTTTTTGCATCGTGTCAGCCCCATTGTACCATTCAACTTTGTCCTTACCATATTTTACGTATCTTTAGAAACAACAAAGATATTTGAGGTGGTAACGTTTGGTGACTCACCCTGTATATATATATATATATATATATATATATATAGGCCGCAGTCGCCCTCAAAAGTCCTATTTTACCACGCTTATATTAGCTAGCCGATTTGTCGTTGTTGTTGTATGCGTCAAATCTTACAATCGAATTTTAAACCACTTCCCAATGAGCTAGACACTTGAAACTTTAAATATAGCTCAGAACTTGATAACAATGCAATATTGAAAAACAAATTTTTGACAAAGCTGGCGTTCAGAAGAAAAATTTTTAATATTAACCGTCACACCTCATCGCGTGATGCTCGGTAGTACGTCATTGCGTTCAGCGATCCCTACTACGCGCGCCAGCGCTCCCTACTCTACTATGCGTTTCCACTCCTAGTCTTCCCCACTCCACTGACCCATTTCGCACCGAAGGAGCTCAGTCATTGTGGTGTTCCGTTCATTCAGTTCCATTTCGGACAACGCGTCGTCTCTCGGAGTCATCCCTTCATTCTATCTCGCGTATTTCTATATCTTGCGTTTCTATATCTTACTATTTCGTACCAGTATTACTATATCTTGCGTTCCATTTAAAAAGACTAAAAAGTAGAAAATAAAGAAATACATAAACAAAACTCTTTAAAAATACGCTTATATTAAAATGCACTAAAAAGGAGAAAATAATGTTTTTAGACATTAGTCACTACATATAATTAAAGTGTGGAGCGCCCACGAAGATTACGTCAATATAGTTTAGCGCTCCACGCTTTTATTTTTATAGTCACTAATGTCTAAAAAAATCATTTTCTCCTTTTTAGTGCATTTTAATATAAGAGTGGTTTTTAAAAAGTTTTTTAAGTTTGCGAGGCGTAATTTGTATTATTCGACAGCATGCCTGGCCCCACAAGTTGTCCCTCGAGACGGCACAGGCCGTGACGTCACACACTTTAGCCAATAATTTGGCTAGAACCAAAAGCGCGAGTGGAATGACCCAATCGGACGGCTTGCTGCCGCATTCCTTTCGAATTCCTGCCAGGAGACAACTTGTGAGGCAGCTTTATAATAGTATTTAGAGAATTGATCTTTTATCTAGCACTACTGAAAATCCCCATTTTTGCATTATCGAGAAATGAGAAGGCGTATCAAAAACGAAACGAGACAATCCCCTTAACGGGCAATTCCTGTAATCCCATGAAAAATCGAGAATCTTCCTGCTTGAACTTTTCTGCAACTTTGCATCCCATCAGGATAGCTCTCCGAAGTTTCAATGAATTTTTTGAAGTAAGAAATAATCAGGATTTTCACGGGCAGAATGGAGCGGTCCGAAAAGCGAAATGGTCTCGACCAAGCCCTACCGAGGTTTATTTTCGCAATGTCGACGGCCTTATCCATCGAGGGACGATAGCTCGGAGCCACGTAGCCGTGGTAGCAGCCGAGCTAGCGGCTCGGAAAGTTTATCCACGGATAAACGCACTTTATCCCGTTACGTAAAAAAGAGAATCGACCGAGCCCGCGAACCGTGAACACCGCACTACTAGCTCCGTGGTTCTGGTTGACCGCGTGCTTGCCGAACACGCGAGCTGGATAGTATTATATCTGGGGTCGATAGCAAGCACTTAGGCGATTTCAGGTTCGAGGTGGCAGGCTCGCGAAATTCATTCGACCTTCTATCCTACCTTCGTAAGCGGGCCATCGCATCGTTTCATACGATCGAAACCCGCTGTTAATTAAATGAACAGAAATCGAGTAAGAGCAACATCAAGGTCTAACAGTGCTATCTAGACAAGCGACTCCACATAATTCGATGAAAATATGGAAGATTGCAACAGGTTCACTTGAACTAGTCCATTGGCCAACATAAAGATGTCTGGAAAAAATCCAGGAACACAATTAACTTTCAATTACCCATATTTCACTTTCCACGTAACTGGTTACATGGAGCTTCACATCACTCCAACATAAATCAATTTTTATTCAAATGAAATAACTTACTTTTGTTTATGCTTGAAACACTAAATTTCACAAGTTCTGAGATTCTAAATTAAGCCACGTCTCTTCGTTCCACTTCAAAAAATCGGGACTTGCTGGCTACGAAAGTGTCACGCAGGCGACCGAGTTGGCGGAAATCGGTAAAATTAATACACGGTACAGCGAAAGGTTCACGCCGATCGGAGCAACCGGTAAAACGTAGATCGCGTCGAAAAAAAATTCCGGGCCAGAGGAACTGGAGCCGCAAATTGAAGGCGGTCCGGGGAAACGCGACGGTCCGTTTCCGAGGCCCTAATCGCGGGATCGCGTGAGCTCTTGGGAGCCACGGACGCTCCCAGCGGCTCCTGCTGTTCGAGGAACAAAGGAACGGGTCGAAAGGAGACGGGACGAGCCTTTAGAAAGGGAACGGGACGGGACGGGTCCGGCAATAATGCGCGAGAGGATAACGCGGCAGCCACGCGACCTACATTCCTCCGACAGGTGAGCCTCACCTCGCGCCACGGATAAAGAGCCGAACGGAGAGAATAACGCGGGCCCGCGATCGGGGACCAGTCCCAGGGCCCCGTTCCTTTCATAGGCCACGGTTCTCGGAAGGAGACCTAAGCGGGCTTAGGAACGCGCATTCAACCTTTGCGCGACCGCAGCTGCGTTGCGCGCACCACTCTTAGAAAATAGGTGAGAAGTTTCCCGAGAAATCGAGCTGGTGAAACACGTTCCGATTATGTCAGAACGTTCAGGAACGTGGGAGGGTGAAAATTGGACTGTGGGTTTTAGGTGCTAATGGGTTTTTATCTGTTGGATAGTCGCGCACTAGTGTGCGTCAAACAATTCAATGGCAGTTGGTTGAGAAAACAAAAATGGATATATCAACATGAATTTTAGACATTTTCTACAGTGTAAGCTGTGTGAAATTATTTCCTCGTTCTTCTATTTGGTGTGACGATGTTGAAGTAATTTAGCATGGCAATGTTAAAGAAATTAAATTATGAACGGGTTAAACAAAAGAGCACGGTAGAACACGATAGAACTGAATAAGAATTGCTCTGGATAAAAGGTAGAACATTTTTTGTAACAATGGCAAAATTTCACTGTCGACTCAGCCATGAAAGCATCCATTGATTGCGTACATTGTTCGTTCCAGAGCGTTTTAAAAGGACGTCGATTACTTCATTGTCGGTAGATACATTTTAAACATCGCATCGAACGTTCTTTCAAAACAATGCTCAATTGAATAATCATTTTTGTCATAAGAGGCTTCACGAGGGTGTAAGGAATTTTTCACAGAACAGAGAAAGCCGGCACCGGAACAATGGAACCGCAATTGCTGGACGCTGTCCAATTCGATTCTGAATAGAAAGACGGGACCAAAATCGTGACGAACCCGCAGACGTCGATTTTTGCGAGCGACACGCAGAAAATGACGATGACTCCGTGCGCCCCGGTGTCTGGTTTTTAATCGAGCGGGGTAATAGCTGCGGTGGTCGTCGTTTTTCAATTGTGCTGCGCATCGACCGGTCAAATACCGTCATCGTTTCGAAACGTCCAGTAATTTTTCCAGTTTTGCGGTTGGAGCGAAATCGAAACTCATGGCGAACGGGGAATTGGTTGGATCTCGATGGTGGTACACAGGCCTTGGAAATCGTTGTGAAATGAAGGGAGACTTCTGTCCTAAAGGGTCGAGGTATCCTATCATTTTTCTGAAACCTCCATACGAGTACAATTTTAATTTTGCATACAGATCCGCAGGCTAATTATGATAATTCAGCCAGTGACGATTCGCATTAGTGTTGGTTACATTCGCTGCTCTTTGAAACACGTCCAGTAATGTTTCCAATCGTAATAATAATTAGTAGTAATAATAATTCTCTCCAATAGTGATGTTTGAATCGCAATCGAAATCGATGGGATCTCGATGGTGCAAGCTATTCTTCTCTCGTTCGGGAAATCATCCTGAAATAAAGGGCGATACAATTTGTCTTAGAGGGTCGAGGTATCCTATCATTGTTCTGACACCTCCACACAAGTGACATGTACAATTATAATTTTGCATACAGATCCGCAGGCTAATTATAATAATCCAGCCAGTAACGGAAAAGCCAGTAACCAAAATCCTCGCATTAGTGTTGGTTACATTCGCTGCTCTTTGAAACACGTCCAGTAATGTTTCCAATCGTAATAATAATTCCAATAGTAATGTTTGAATCGCAATCGAAATCAATGGGATCTCAATAGTGCAAGCTATTCTTCTCTCGTTCGGGAAATCATCCTGAAATAAAGGACGATATTTGTCTTGGAGGGTCGTTGTATCCTATAATTTTTCTGATACCTCCAGACAAGTGACATGTACAATTATAATTTTGCATACAGATCCGCAGGCTAATTATAATAATCCAGCCAGTAACGCCTCGCATTAGTGTTGGTCACATCGAAATGAATTGCCTCGGAAATTGTTTGTGAAATGAAAGTAGACTTCTGTTCTAAAGGATCGAGACATCCTATCATTTCTCTGACACCCCCCGTACAAGTGACATGTACAATTATATTTTTTTGCATACAGGTCCTCTGTCTAATTATGATAATTCAGCCGGTGGCAACCCGCATTAGTGTTGGCCTCACTCGCCGCTCTGTGGGACACGTCCAGTAATGTTTCCAGGTTGCGGTCGAATCGCAATCGAAATCAATTGAGTCTCGAAGGTGCAAGCTATTCTTCTCTCATTCAGGAAATCATCCGGAAATAAAGGGCGACATTTGTCCTAAAGGAACGAGCGGTATCGGCTCGTCTCTCGATGGACAGCTGTTTCCAAACCCACGACGAGCATCTGCGAAGCCGAAGGCGTTTTCAATAGCACGGGACGCGTGCTCGTTAACAACCGCGACCATGGAAACAGGAGGAAAGGAAACGTTTGCTTTTCTTCGGGCACGTTTCCGACGATAAATCTTGCCATATGGTCGTGGCCGGTCGATGCGAGAGCAACCGATCGATCGCACGTGCTCGATCGGAAGCCTTCCTGCATAGTTAGACTCCACGAAATCATCGGCCACGCGACAACTTCGTCTAACTTTATACGCGTGCAACGTGGCAATTTCGAAACTAATTTGCAAGTTTAAGTTTGTTTTGACATAGTGACGCGTTGCACGTGCGCTGGGCGATCTGGTTCTCTTGTAAATAGGGGGTTGCATTGATAAACACGATGGATGACACGTGTATTCTTGTAGGCGAGCTTTGAGAATTCTTCTTGACGTGGTCTTCGTGGATTGAAGCTAGCAAATTTTCTGAAGAGCTAGGCTGAATGTTGGAATTCAACGATACCATAGCGTTTTAGGTATGAGGGTTTAACCCGTGTGTAGTCAACCGGGTACCCATTTACTGTATTTCTTTCAACTATTTGTTAATGTACCTCTGAAAAATATTACAAAATTTCTCTGAATGTTCATTCTTTACTCGCTAATATATTAATTTATAGTCTTATAATGAGAATTTGTGCAAACATGTTAAATACAGAAAGGTTTTAAATCTAATTTTGGTTGACTACACGAGAGATAAGTGTAAGGGGCGATTTTACCAAGGACAGCTTTCACTTTTACTATTTACACGTAGATTAAATACAGGATACGCGGAAACAGTGTGTGGTTATTTAAAGCAACACCTTCACAATACTAACAAAGTATATACGGTATACAGTATAGTTTATCAGAATAACGCACCCACATAAACACATTTCCAACACTGAAGCTACACAATTGTTAAAGCCGAATAGACTGAATCTAGTTAGACTAGACGAAAATCAGCAAGATCGTGCGACGTCGCGACGGGGGCGTGAGGATATCTCGGGGTGTTTAAAGATGGCGGGTCGGTGTTTACCGCGTCGTGGGTAACCCTCCCCTCCATCGTCTCCTTCCGGCCAGGTCTCCAGGTCCTCGTCCATGGGTTCTACCTGTGCTAGAGCCAGAAGAGCAAGAGAGAGAAAGATGTCCGAGAGAGTCTCGCTGGAGCGAGAGGATTCTGGTCCCTGTGCGCCGTCAAGGCCCATAAAGGCTCTCTTTCTCTCTTTTTCTCTCTCGTTCTCGGTTCGCAGAGCCGCGTAGGGTACACCAACACACCGGGCTGAGGAAACGCGCTCGTCCACACAGCTGTGCGACGCGGTTCTCCGTGTGTTGCTGGTGGCTGCATCAGCTGTCGGCCTTGGTAGGGTGCAATTACCCCGGCAGAGTAGCGACGAAGAGAAGACGACCGGGAGGAACGATCCGGCGAGCGACCGACCGACCGACCGACCGAACGAACCAGCCAACCAACAACCCAGGCAAGAGCGAAGAGGAGAAAGGACATGCAGCAGAGGAAGCGAGGGAACGAGAGAGAGAGAGAGAGAGAGAGAGTCCACGGGGCTTCGAACCCACCGATGGACCTGACTGCTTCGCTACGTCTGTCCGTCCCGCTCTCGCGGACTCGAACGCCGCGAGAACTCTCTCTCGAGGTGGCCCCTCGAGGTGGCCAGCCAGCCCAGACACTGCCACCCTGCCTCCAGGCCGATGCTGCTCGCCAACTTCAACTATCCTTCCCAGCGAGACGGTTGCCTAGGATCAGGCCCAAATATTCGGACCTGTCGCCCTCGATACCGTGAACCTGTTGTCGGACAAGGCCACGCGTTTCGATAGTATCACTGGCCATCCTCAACGCTTGCTCTTCATTTCTTCCGATAATAAAGGACTTACACAGTAAAATGTCCATTCTTTACGCGAATCTCTAGCTTTATATTTTTATATGTACACGTTGATCGCGGCTTCGATATGTACCACTAACGGGGAGTTGTAGGTGGGTACTCTTTGGGTACGAGTACAACGGAGCTGCGATACTAGTGAAGAGAGCGGCGCTTTTGATGATCGACTGCTAAGCGCACGATCATCAAAAGCGCCGCTCTCTTCGCTAGCATCGCCACAGGTAGTATGTATCGCGGCTCGGTCGTATGTACTCGTACCCTAACTTCACGTCACCGGCTACTCACACCTAGCTTCAAACATTCCGCGTCTCAATCGTATTCTCTACTCATACTATGTATTCTCACCCCACAACATCCGAGATCGAATAACAATTTCATTTTAGCAATGAAACGTTCGTCTTGGGAATTAAGCATACAGTCCTGATACATATGTTCTAATATACAGGGTGTCTCAGCTGAAGGAGGCCACCTAAATATCTCCTTTATTTTTAATGGCACAAAAAAGTATTTATGGCATAATTTAAATGGTATTGAGGAGGAATATCTTAGAAGAACAATTTCTTTTGTACGGTTATTTCTTCATAGTTTTTTCAAGTTCATCGTTATTCTTTTATCGGGAAAACTAATTTTTTTATATTCCATCTCATAGCGGCTGAAAAAATACATTTGAATATGCTCAAATGATTAAGAAGATGTAATAAAAAATATAAGTTTTCCCGATAAAAAATAACGATGATCTTGAAAAAAACTATTAAAAAATAACCGGACAAAAAAAATTGTTCTTCTATGATATTCCTCCTTCGATACCATTTAAATTATGTCATAAATATTTTTTTTTGTGCCATTAAGAGATATTTAGGTGGCTTCCATCAGCTTAGACACCCTGTATATTAAATGTGCAAATAAATTCCTTCCCCTTTTTTTCTACGATCATAACTTCTGACTGAATTCGAATTACTTCTCGATTTTGGTGTCATCTGAAAGAGCGTTCTTTTAGTTTTAAGAAGAGTCGTGATGAGGGCTCTAAGAGTTTCCAGTCCTATGCAACAATTTCAAGCAATATGGCGTGCGAGAATCATCATTTGCGTCACTGCTTACTCTTTGCATTCCAGCTTAGGAAATCAGCTGTTGAAGTTACTGAAATGGTTTGTGCGGCACTGGGAGAGAACGCTGTATCCTACAGAACATACAAAAAGTGGTATCCAAAGATTTGAAGCCGGAAATTTTTATTTGGAAGACGAACTGCTCAACGAACATCCGACCCAGACGCAAGAAGAATTGGCAGAAAGATTGCTAGTCACCAGACGAGATTTGATTACATTTCATGTGCGCAAAATTTGAATTTGGAAAAAAAGGGGAAAGAACTTATTTGCACAACTAATAATCTAATGAAAGTATTCTGCCTGAACTGTGAGAAACGGGAGCCAAGTGGAACTCGGTGAAATTTGAGTACATATTTCGATCTTGTTCGAGACGACGTGCATCGTCCCCGAAATTTGTCGGCGGATGATCGATCCTCGGGAAATCTTGGTTAGGTCGTAGGCGGGGCCGTCGTCCCCGACGCGGCTGCTCCATCAACGCCGCGTATTATTATCCCGTCAAGAAGTTCATAGGTGGCTCGAAATATCGAGGCTCTCTCGCCTCGTATATTTTCCGGGGCTGCTTCTCTCTCTCCTTCTACTTGAGAAGTTTTCCGCGCGAGACCCTCTCGACTCTCCGCTCCGTTCCGCGCGCGCGCTTCTGTCCCGCTGCTGATATGAATAATGTATCGCGCGAGAGCCGCACCGAAAACGACGAGCCGGGAAAAACCGGGAGACGAGGGAGAGAACGAAAACCGCGGCCAAACGGATCGAGCGAAAGAGAGATGGTGCTGACAAACAACGGACAAAGATAAAAAGAGGAATGGAACCGAATGAAAGAGAAACAAAGATTGCCGAGGATCCCGCGAAACAGAGTGAGACCGCTAGAGAGATGGTCCAGAATATTTAGTTTCATTTACTTAACAGTTGTTTTGCACAGATGTGTAGTCGGTTTCACTAACACTTTGTTTGCTGGAGCAGCGGCCCCAAAAATCACATAAAATCAATGACATTTATTGAACGAAATAAGAATTGAAAATTTCAAATGTGAGATTCCGAGTGATTCTCCGACTTCCTCGCATTTTTCAATAAAATTCAATGGTTAAATTTTAAGGAATGCAGCTTTATTAATCGATCATATAGTCACCATTCCTTTCTACGATTAAAAGTTTCCGACATTTGGATGAACAACGAGGTAATGATCAACGTGGTAATTGAATTATTTGAGGATTTCTGGGGTTGTGATCCCGCGATCTTCAACTGAAGACAGATGTAAGATCAATTCGATTTTCCTTGAAGAGGAGCACAAAATCGAAACGCAGTAAAAGAGAGAGACAGAGACGGGGTAACGGAGGAACATGGCCTCTATAAGCAGGGGGACGAATGGTAGGATTACCGAGCCGACAAAACCCGCGGGAGGAGAAGGACGAGAGGAAAAGCGGAGAGGCTCTCTCTCTGGGGAGAAGGACGAAAGAGAGAGGAGAGAAAGAGAGGGAGGCAGAGCACTGGTTCCGCTCGGGGCAGGATGCTGCCAGCTAGAAACAGGTTTGTCCGGACGCTTTTCCAAAGGTTGCCCGGCCAATTTCCGCGGTCATCGACGTTATTCTAGCGGCGATCGCGACAACGATACCGTTCCGAGTTCGCGGGAACACACGAAGAGTGCCAGGCTAACGAAGAGCCGCGCAGTTACGTGTAATTAGCAGCTAGGCTGCGTCTGGCAGCGGTGGATCATGGACGCGATACTGCATCCTAAATTAACCGCGATGGTTTACCGCGTCAAAGGCGCGAGTGGAAGAGAAAGAGAGATGGAGAGGGGGGTTCGTCGATCAGTGGTCGCGGATCTTCGGTGGAACGAACGGTTTATGGTCAAAGGGATGCCCACTTTCGTAATTAACAGCCAAAGAAATATTACCGTACATGGCGGACGCTCGGCTCGTTACCAGTCGGATGCTGTGCAGAATAATTTCGGAGAACTATCAGATGCCACGGGAGCCTACAACCTCGCTAATTAATCGAAGAAGCTGCTTTTTGAGAGTCACTCTTGTCCCGCACATGCGCCGCTTGCAAACTCCTTGGTCTCACCGACTTCGAGAACGAACTTTTGACCTGAAAGTTCAACTGCTTCGACATAATTGCTGTTGATTGCAGTATTTGTTACAAAACTGATAGAGAAAGCAAGCAAACGAATGCATGGCGTTTCATTCATAATTCAACTGTGTATCTCGATGTCCATAAAAATCCGAACGAAGGGAAGATATCTTCAGATGCCTAGCATGTTTCTCGCGGAAAGAACAAAAACGAAGTCCCACAAATTTTCGCGAACAAACACGCGTCACCTCTCGCATTTCACAGCCGCATAAAGCTCTCGCGATGCAACTTGTAGATTCTCGTTGGGCCTCGGTAAAATACGTAGACGTGCGGAGTGTTTCGAGCGATATCGTCCGCGGGTTCACTGAACCGGGTAGAGCATGTGCAGCATGCAACGAAAGGGTGCAGCGCGGCGATGCAACACAATGCGTCCGAATCACGCAGCAGGGGCGATGCATCGTCGGAGCGTCCCTGAATCGAGCCCGCGCCATTGATAGGTGGTTTCTCTGGAGCACGGGGAAAGAGAGAGAGAGAGATCAGGCTTTTCCGTGAGTTTCGCTCATTCTCGGCGTCCCTCGGAAGATTCCACGGAGTCCGGGAGGCCTGCTCCAGGAAACGGTTGCAGGGAATATGCATTCCTGCCCTCGGAAATCCCGGTAAGCCGGCGATAACGAGTTCGGCTGATCGTTCGAGTGGCTGGAACGGGATCGAGATGGGTGGTGGCGCAGCACCGGTTTGCGACTGCGCCCCTTTCAACCCCCCTTTCAACCCCTCACAGACCAGGGGTGCAGTTCCTGCTCGAATAGCGCGCCTGTGCGCGTGAGCAGGACGCGATTCCAAGCGTGTTACGCGTTTGATCACGCACTGTCCCGCTCGACCGGCTCCCTGTCACGCTCCGAGTGGGTTAAGGAACCCACCGCGAGCTTGCGTACCGTCCAGCTGACCCGACGTGACCCGCGATTAACCCCTTGCCCTAAAACCAAGTCTCCGAAATGGGCTTTCGCTCGCAAACTCGATTATGACGCCTCCGACGCGTCGCAACATTCTTGAAGCTGTTCGTCAGGACTTGTTCGTGTAGTATTCTTCCATAACTCTTTCAGAAGGACTTCTTAGTACATAGGTCCTTGCACATCGTAGACCAACAACTCTTCCCCAGTAACGTAATCTGATCATTCCATTTTGAATTATTGTGTAAAAGAAGATTGTTAAGCTTTCTTTCGGTGCATTTAAGAACGTTGTTCGCATGTTCTAATAAGTTGGGAAAATAAAAGCTGCAGTTCGCGTACCAATTTGTAAGAGCAAGTGCTCGAGCATCTGTTCGATGCACACGCAGGTGCGCTACCGATTTCATAACGCTCGAACGACTCGACGACGCTCTCTTGAGCACCGTTAATCCGTGATTCGTTGCCAATCCTCGGTAACAGCGAATAGCCAATTAATTGTACGCGCGGATTGTTTGTTTGCGCCGCGTTGCTGGCCAACCGCAGAGGCTACCGAATCCGAGTATCGATCAGTCTTGATCTTCCTGGCATGCAGTGGATAAGGTAGATAAGGTAATTAGGAATAGAAGAAATGGGGAGAAAGAAGTAGCGAATGGAAATTATTCATTCTAAAAGTCTTGTCAGCACTGTGGAACGAGTCGAAACAGTAAAAACTGTGGACGCTTGAGGCACGGATTGCGATCTCGGTTGACAAACGAACATCGATTTGTCAGCCGAATGAATAACGAGAACGATGGTTGCGTAGCCGGGGAAGAAAGATTAGGATTAGCGGTAGCGTCCTGCAGAAAAAGGCCCGAGGCATGGGACTTGTGCATGCTCGTTGCATAGATCCCGAGATGCGCAGCTCTTGGGGCCCCTTTTCTGCGAGCGTGTCCGTGTCCGTGTCCGTGGTGGCTTGGTGGCTCGTGGTGGTTCTCCTGGTAGCTGGGCCCTCTCTGCCCGACTGGCTGCTCGCGCTTCACACAAGGAAGCCCTCTGTGTGGGTCTAGAATGTGTCCTTGGCCAAGGTGCGTTGACCTTCCCGTGTGCTGGACTCCAGACTTCTACTTAGAGAGGGCTAAATCTCCATCCGGAGAGGTTGGACCTGCCTCCCACCGGTCTCCGGGGGCCCACCAGATACATACGAAACTTCTCTTCGACTTCTTTTCCACGGGCTGTTCTCCGTTTAGGAATTCCTTAGGAGATCTGGTCTCGTTCTTGTTGCCTCGCCAAGCCACCTTCTTTCCTTTGTGGGCCAGAGCTCTCCTTCCTCGGTGTGTTTGCTACATTTTTGCTCCCGGCTTTCGCAACGCCCTCTCTGACCCTCCGATCCGAATCCTGTCCAGACACCTTTAGATGCATCGTGCAACACGGGCCCACCATTTCGGGTCTAGCGTCCTCTGCGGTTGCAACTCCCACGCTCGCCGAGGGACGTTCAAACCGAAGCTGTAACAGTGTCGATCAGAACAGTGATCAGTGGTCTAGTTGCTCATTGCTTCACCTAGTATTCCCTCGCATAGTGTTACTTCCTCGGGGGTGTAGAGCCTCAGAAATCGTAGAGGTACCACGTTCTTTGACATTTGCCAAACATGAAGGACAGCGTAACGATAAAGAGCGACTGATGGTCGAGGCAGTCGGCACAGCTCAAAAAGCTGTCTGTCGATTTCAATGTGAATGCAAATAGGAAAGTTTTTTATCTTTCATTCTGTTTTTACAGAACTTCTACCAACGTGTTTGTGAGATTTTTCTAATCAAAATGGGTCTAAATCCGTAGAAACAAAAATCACACTATGCGAGGGAAGACTGTACGTTCTAACTTCTATTCTGTAAAAATAGGATGATCCGTCTTCATGGGTTTTCACTAAACTGCAAATCTTCAATTCTGCAGAATTGTCTGCATTGATTGTAAGAGATAGAAACTAAATTGATTTTTATACATTAATAATTTCAATACAGGAGAAATCATATATCGACATCTTCAATTTTTTAGATTTTACAACAATCTTGAATTTCATCTACTCGATTTTCCTATAAACTAATAAAGATCCGCAGTCTAGTTTTGACTCTTGGAGGCTAGAGGAAGAGCGGAGAACACTTTGGATCGTCTTCAGGGCAGTCTACCCACCCGTAGAAGTAGAAAGAGACTAATAATCCTATGAATTGGACATTGAAGATGCGTAGATCAATATTTCCATATTTAGTTAGTTGAACTAGTAGATTGATGTGGTATTTCCAAGTGTCAGTTGTGTGAAAGAAGAACGACACGAGGGAATGAATGTTTGAACAGAGAAAGAGTGAAGATTGAAGACTGTTGTATAGAAGATGGAGGCCATAGGTACGCTGTAACAAAACATTATCCTCTAAACATAAAATATGTGAAAATCCTTTTCGACCAACCTACTACGTTAGAAGTTGAACACCCATGGTGCAGACTGTTCCCAGGGGGCGGGGTTTCGAACCAGAGCCCCACGGGGCAGCCCATATTTCATGTCTGATAAATGTACACTCCTTTTAACTGTCCATCCAACTTGTGTACAGTCCTATGTCAGAAGAAAATCTACGAAATAAAATTTCTGAAAAGCAGTACGTACTCCATTTTGAAGACTACCGAGTCTGCACAAGTCACTCGCGACTCCTAAAAACGATTTCGAGCTAAAAACAATATTTGCTTGTTCACGTTCTTCCGATAAATAAAGTCCTCCTTCTCCTCCTCTCTTTAATTCGTTTTTTATCGACACAGGTTTTACGCGAATGCCAGTGGGATTCCCATGGTGCACCGCGCAGCACAGTAGCGTTCCTTCCCGCTAGACCGTGGCGTGCACGCGTTAACGCACCAGGTACACCCGTGTCGAACGATCTACAGGGTGTCCAACGAATAAACCGACAAATCTAACAATCTCGTGCCGGTAATAAAATGTTCGATTCAAGATAAAACCGTTCTGTGAACGGTAACCGATATTAGATAGATAACAGCTGTCTAACGGAGTGACGTTTTGCATACGCTGGCGAAACACTCCGTAGAATCTGTTAAACCAGTTAATTGGGTGAAATCTCGACCGCGAGTACTCGCGTAGACAAGTGAAGGGGAATGATAGCAATCAGGGCCGATTTATTCTGCAATAAATCCAATTATAACTTCATTTACGTGTGTGGTTCTTGTTTGTGTGCGGCGGGTCTCGATGCTGAAACCTCTAGGAAAATTCATCGGAAGACTGGATATTCAGCAAAATAAAAATGTTCTGCGTCAGTTAGTCACTCAGTTTCTGGCTGTATGTTGTCTACCAACGTCATTTCATTCTACAGAGATGACCGGCTTCCTGTTTTTCAAAGTACTATACAAACTTATGATTTCATTCTTGACTCGTCCTCAAACTCTGCTTCATCCTCGACCTCTGTCCTTGCTGCATCATACTCGAACCTTTGCCTGACCGCGTCACCTTCAAAACTCTGTCTTAACAATCTTATCAATGACCTCACAATTCCTAAACTACCACCGTTTAAAAGTTAGAATCAATTTATACCCGTTTTCCCTCGACAGGGCAGATCCTCTGTTCTCCCAAGTATGTAGATACACATTTCATTCGACTGTTTTGCATATTCCGCAAACTTACAATATATTGAAACTGATGAAAGTTCCGTTTCATAAATAGACTGCGGATCTTTATGCAAAATAAAAATGTTTTGCATTGATTGTGGGAAGCAGGATTAACACTAAACCTTCCGAGTACTAAAATCGATTAAAATGTTCTAGCTTATAAAAATGACAAGGCTCTATTTATTTGGATTTTGTGCAACTTTAATCACAATATATGATTGGATGAAGTAATTTATCGAATCAATTTCCACGTAAGCAACTTCGTAATTGCAATAATTGCAAGACGAAAAATATAAAACCGGTCATTTGACCGGCAGTGGTAAGTTTAGTGTTAAAACCATCATTGCAACATTCTTGAATTTTTTAAATCTTTTACCGTTTTATATTTCGCCCAACCAATTTCTACATTGTAAATGCATGAAGATCCGCAGTCTACTTATAAATAAAATACTAATTGAAAACAACATATATTGGCAGAAAGTCTAACGCGTGTACAAGATGTATGTACTTCTAAAAATATGTTTCAATAAATTGATAACGGACGAACCATCTGTCCGAGCGTTAAACAAAATGGTGAGCAGAATTTTCGCACCGTTATCTTCCCTGATTTCCTCTTCACGGCCGGTCTAACCCAGCCCCGATAAAAATCCCGAGGGATCGCAGCAGCTTGCCGGGGATTAACGAAGAGTAAATTTTCTCGAAAAAATGTTGCCGTCTCCCGACATTTTCAGCAGGATTTCAGCCTCGGGTAAATAGTAGGGAGCCGCGTGCAGGTGCAGGAACACGGGAGAACACGTGCACATAGAGAGGCACGCCTAGCAGAGCAGTGCATCGTGTACCTGCGACAGTGGTTCCGCGTGCAGGCACGTACCTAACAGGCTGGCAGGTAATCGATAAGCTCGGGCATGCCATCCCGGTTATGCGTGCGAAATATTCCGGTTTTTCAGTCGTTCACCCTAACCACGCTGCCGCTCGAAAGAAATCGCTTCGCGCGTATCGGCACGCGCGATCGATCGGCCATCGAACGACCAACCAACCACAGGCCTGGATCCTTCCCCCCTTCTTCTTTTTGTGTCCACCAACTGCGCTTCTCAATGAATCCTCAATGGAACCTTCCCTTGAATCGCAAATTTTCGAGAGACGGTGCTCCGATCAATTTAAATTCATGTTCTTCTGAATATTTCTCGTTCATTTTGGTGGAATTGGTTTCGTCTGTGTTTTTACTGTTTTGTATTGTTGATCGACTAATCTCGAGTCCACCGAACTCGATTTTTACCGCGCAATTTCAAGAAGATCCAAGTTCCGATCGGAATAACCATTCTTTTGTACATATGTGTCCATGATTATGAAAGTGGTGTAAGTTAAAATGAAAAAAATGAATTTATCAGTTACTTCACATCGCATTATTTTAGACTAAATTGATCCAATGTAATTTGCACGATATTGTCAATAATGAACCGTTAGATTAATGTGTTGGCATCGTTTTCGTAGAGGGTAACAGGGCTAGGTAAAAATTGGTCGAAAATTCGGTACATTTTCGCACGGCTAATCAGCGGGGCTAATCAGTCGGATAAGGCCGCGTAATAAACGAGCTTGTTCTCGTCGTGGGAAAGGAGCGTATAGGTGGCTCGTCGAAGGCCTCTTCAGAGCTTGCTGACTGGAAAAGGTGTCCCGATTAGCATATTCGCTGGAACGTCGCCGTCGGTAAAAGGTGTAATGGCGTTTCGCTAATGGCTCGGTTCGCGGGATAAGAAGCCGTCTAACGTCTAATTGGCGACGCGGAACTTCCGTCTGGACTTCTTGCACCGGTAGACGCCGATGCACACACAGCACGGAACAGAAGAGCGCAGCGCAGTGCGCGATGCAACGCGATGGGATGCGACAGCGAAGCGCGCGAGTTATTTATCGAGGCGGAAACGCGCGGAACGTGGATCTCGTCGATTTAATGAACGCTGTCCCGCAAGGATCTTCGGTTTCCCGAAGTGCAACGGCGATTAAGGTCGCACCAAGAAAAACGAGAGAGAGAGAGAGAGAGACGAGGAAACGGTTACCAATGAAAACTAACAACGCGGGGACTTTCTTCTCGTTTTTCTTCTTCGCGCCTCTCTACACCGCTACCTGTCGCTTGGACGCTCGTTCCCTGTCCTTACGATTATTCACTGTGCCGGTAAACTCGACGCTGTTGCGTCGTATCCATCAGGATTGCTGCTATTCAGCTTTTTGTGTCATTTGTGCCAGCATAATCTTACACGCGTTTCTTTTTGCTATCTCAATCGAATTAATGAGATATTCCAGCCTCGCTTACGAGTGTTAGGACACTTGATCGAAGCTTTTTAGTCAACGGCTGCGTCCTCGAGAACAATTCGTAGCTGCGAAACAGCTTGTGCAACAAGGGGTTAGATAAACTTCTTTATCATCGGTGAGCGTGAAGTAAAATGAATTAACTACCGACGATGACTACTAATAGTCTGTTCATAGCTGGACTTCGACCATCAACCGTTAAGGGCTTCACGGTAAATGTATGAGTAGCGAGCAATCGTTTGGGATAGTTCCTCGGAAAAAGAAATGATTAACGTTCTCTTAAGTTACAGTCATTAGTAAACTGCGGATTTTTTTTATGCATTTTTGCGACAAGAAGTTAAAAATCTTCAGCTTAATGGGACAATTAAAACTCCTGTGTCCTGCGATCAATGCGAACATTTTTTATTTTGCATGAAGATCCGCAGCCTAGTGATGATCTGATGATTAGACTGCGGATTTTATGCATTTCTGACTTTGTGTATTAATTTCAGCTTAATAGGGCAATTAAAAGAAGAATACAATTTTCATTTGGCTCCTATGTCCAGCGATCAATGCGAACATTTTTTATCTTGCATTAAGATCCGCAGCTTATAGTGATGATCTGATGATTAGACTGCGGATTTTATGCATTTCTGACTTTGTGTATTAATTTCAGCTTAATAGGACAATTAAAAGAAGAATATAATTTTCATTTGGCTCCTGTGTCCTGCGATAGAAGCGAACGTTTCTTATTCTGCATAAACATCCGCAATCTAGTCATTAGAAACCTATTAGCAGGCTGGCGATACTCAAAGTGCAGAGATTAGGAAAATGGGTGTTAGACAGTGCGATTGGGAAGAAGGTGGTGATAGTCGATCCTAGAATAGCTTCGGTTGGAGAACACTCTTCCGACATCGTTGACACGGTAACATACGCAACAGAAACAGCAAGAATTTCTCTCGGTGTAGTTCTGCGCCCAAGGTGGAGAAGAACAGAGTGAGAGAGAAGTGAAGTGGCAGCGACGAGGGGGGAGGGGCGGAGATCGTGCGGTAAACGCGGCGTGCGAGCCGCGGTGGCGTTCCGCCAGCAGACGAAACACAAGGTTGCATTGTGTTTCCCGGTAGGCCGTTAACCCAGGTCAGCAACTGCGAATCCGCGGTGCTCTCTCGCTCTCCGCTGTTCGCACTGTATCGCTCTATAATGCCTCGGTCCCTTTGGTTCTCCTCGCGAACGGTGTGACGCAGTTCCGGTCCCGGCCGGAAGCTCGTCGGCTTCACTCCGCTTCCGACACGCTTCGCGGGCCGACGCTGCACGCAGCGTCGGTGCAAGACGATCCGCCCTCAGATCATCCCCACCTCGCGCGCCAACAACTACCTGAGCCACTCGATCCCGGATCGTTAGCCCCGAGATTCCATCGGGCTCTCTCAATTAACCATTTTGTTCGAACGTCTCTCCGTCCACCTGAAATTGACAGTGTACGTTCATTCGTGTATATTCGTGCTCGTTCATGCACATTCATTCTATTTCAACTGGCTGTCTACCTGAAGTTGACAATGCGCCTGCATTTACAGAAGAATCGCATCTTCGCGCGAGTGATTATTATTGCGACATCCACAAAAATGGATCCATTTTTTTTTCTTCAACGAAATGGTAATTACAGATTCCAGCTTGATTTTATTGTTTTATTTAAATACATCAGATGTAACTGTTATACGATAATATTTGAATGCAAAATTAAATAGATACGTATACTATTTTAATAAATGTTAGAAGAAAGTGATTGAGAAATGTGGGATGATCGTGGACAGGTCTAGAAGCCAAATTGGAAAACAATTGCCTCACTTTAATTTTAGAAATTAGAAAATATAGGATATCTCGGTCAGATTTGATTTACATGTTCTCTACATTAGAAAAAAATGAGTAAGTACCATTTTTATTCCATAATATAGGTCCTTTGCGTTCCCTGCATACATTGCCAGTGGTGTAGTGCAGAAGTCGGAGAATTTTCGAAAGACGTGCTCGGTTGTTGTGACACAGGCCCTCCAAGTTGATATGTACATGTTTGATAAAGGCCGATTTGGATGTTCCCGGGAGTTTATATTGACCAAGGGTTGTTCTTGTTAATTTGCACGTGGGGCCGAGGCTGGTGAAAATATGGAAGTCGTACATTTCCGGCGGACCCTCGTAAATCGCGACCCCGGCGCGTCGGAAAGCGTCGCGAAGCGCAGATACGCGCTAGGACAGGTTCACGATTCGGTGGACACGACGCGACGGTGAAATTACCGGCCCGTTCCACAGAATATTTCTCGCTCGTCCCCAACAGAGGAAATGAGAATGGCCGTGTCCGTCTCGCGATCCTGACCCCTTGTCTACCTTTGCCCCGACCAGTCTCGCCGATCCAGTGGACTCTTTGCTGGAGCTTCTATTTCTATTAGCTACAGTTGAGTATCCGCTCAAAGAAGAAATGTTCAGAACTTGCGAAATTAACTTGAGGGCCTCATTCAGATACAGTAGAGAGTTAGGGACATTAATACTGAATTGTAAGAGTTGGGCATCCATCAAGCGCTTGGTCTCAGTGAAATGTATTGTAAAGACTACACTGAGAAAAAAATCCTGTCGAAACACAAAAAATATACGTTGATTCAATAAGATGTACTATTGAATAGTGCCAATATCATATGAACTTATTTTAATATTTAATACTATTGAATTTCAATAGCAAAACTCATTTCCGCCAATCATATAAGCGAATAGCTTGACATCAATGTTTTCAAAAAAGTAAGATATGGCCTCAAACCAATTCCAGTATAAATCAATACATTTCTCAAATTTTTTTAACAACATATCTGATTGAAGGAAAAAGAGAAATATTACGAATAATAATGTACGGTATTGAATCGAATAATATTTTCAATCATTTCATGATAGACAATTCAAATACATCACGATAGACAATTCAAATACATCACGATTTGCTTCTAAATTTCATACTATTGAAAAGAATACATTGATATTCATCGAAGTAAAAAAATTACAATAACACGCGTGTTATTGAAGTAACTACTTTTTTCTCAGTGTATAGAAAGATGAGTAAATTAAGTCGTGAATCCTCAATGGATCCCTTGAATCACAAATTGCGAAATTAATCTGAAGGTCTCATTGAGATACAGTACTGGTGAGGAATTGGGAACATTGATATTGAATTGTCAAAGTTGAGCAAACACCAAGCGCTTTGTCCCTGCGAAATGTATTGGCAACACTATAGAAAGATGATTAAGTGAATTAACAAATATAGTCGAGTAATTGAGAGGCTCGCAGCGAATCCTCAATGAATACTTTCCTTGAATCACAAATTGCGAATTTAATCTGAAGGTCTCATTGAGATGCAATACAGGTGTAGAGTTGGGGTTGAATTGAATTAGTACAGTTGATGTATTGAATTGTGTAAAAGTTGAGCATCCAGGAAGTATTGTAAAAACTATAGAAAGATGATTAAGTGAATTAACAAATATAGTCGAGTAATTAAGAGGCTCGCAGCGAATCGATTTGATAAACCGTATACCACCTATAAAGATTCGAAGTGCCAATTGAACCTTGGCCAATTGAAATCCTCGGATAATTTCATTCTAAGCCCGTGAATAAGTACCGGACTCGTTCGAAAAGGCGATAGCTGTTTCGGCGATCGGGAGATAAAGGCTGTACGAACGAGTTACACCGATCGCCTCGCGTGCAACGAATTTCTACAGCGTTATCGCGGTATCGATGTAACGAGTCTCAGCTTGCAACATTCTTATCGAGGATCCGTGCACGGTGACTCACGGGACGCCGCGGCCATAATCGACGCGGGTCTCGAAGATATCGTTTAGCTAATTTTCTGCATTTGCGTCACAAGGAATCCCGGCTCGATTATCGGCCCGCCTCTATTGCGATCTCGGTTAATTACAAACATTACCGATTCCGCGATCCCTGCTCGGACTCGTTCGTCATTCTTCGGCACACACGATTAAATTGATAGCCCGGCTTTCGTTGCTTGTTTTATCCGATACCTGTATTCACGACCGGGTTGTTCCGTGGAATGTCGTTTCTTGTTATTCGAGTTCAGCGTTTAGCTTCCCTCGAACGTCGTGTGCTGGATCGAAACCGCTGTCACAAGATCAGGAAAAATACATTCTCGCGTCCTGAAATTAAAAAGATCTTCGCAGAATTGAAGTGAACTTGAAGTTCAGCTGTTGAAATCATTTCCCTGCGAGGAATTTCACAGTCGAGCCTCTTGATTAAAAGTCCCCGAAACCTGCATCCATAATTTCGAGCCGATTTGTTCGAGAAAGATCGCGCGGAACAATGGAGAGCGCTGGGAAAGAAGCCCTCAATTCTGAAAACGCGGCGACGTGGTATTTACAAGCGGCAAGACAGGATAAGAAAGGAAATAATGAGACTGGTTAGGAAGTGTTGTATATTACGTAGATTAAACGAAGAACAAGACTGTTCAGGTTGCGAGCGGAAGTAGCGCCGAGATAGCAGATTTCTTTTTGCGTGCCCCGCAAAAATTCATTATCCGGCGCGCTGATCCCGGCGATAGAGAACCCCGTTTGTTGATTGCGTTCTTTTTTTCGCCGACATCTGTCTTGCAAAAATTGAAATGTATCTTAAGTTCTTTATAACGTGATTAAGGTCCATTAAAGCCCAGTAACTACCACCGATTCAGATAAATTAACACAACTTTATGGTGAAAGTTACGCGGAGAACACCTGTAAAACTGTTTTACTTTATGCTTCCTCGCGGACCGTTCAACACCTTTGCGTTCCCTTTCGTTTAATCATGTCGGATGATTGGCTGTTTCCTTTGCCGGCGAGTTTTCCGTTTCGCTGGCCCTTCGCGACCCTCGAAGTACTAAAAACATTTACCGGCAGCCTTTTGGCCGCTTCCGATACAAAAAAATAGCTGGGCAATGAAAAATAAATGCTCGAAGGGCGGGCAACATGCTAATTTTTCTGCTGGGTTCAAACGGATAATTAAACCGCGGACCTGTTTACGAAATAAAAATATCGCGCGTCCGTTGTGAGGAACGGAACCAAGTAAAAAGTTGTTTCTGCCTTTAACAATCTTGTTTCTTATCGAATTGGTGATATAAATGAGCTAATATCGACTTCCCTAACTTCCCAACAGAAATGAATAATTTTTTACTCACGACACTAATTGATAAAACTGATTGCGAGCATTTTGTGCAGGTGGCACAGCGACGAATGCGAAATTCCGATCAAGTGGGTACGGATTGAAAGTTTGGATTTAGGTGAAAGGGGTTGGAAAATTGGCGGATCAGAGACGGAGCTGAGCGATTCTCGGTAGAGTGTCGACGCGACGCGATGCGAGTCGAGCTTGTCCCTGGCCCATATAGCGTAGGTAAGCTCCATCCGCAATTGCGTAACTGCAACCGATAGTAAAACGCAACTGGCAGCCAGTTGCAGTGTATAGCGGCAGGGGGCAGGAAACGGGGAACGGGGATGGAGGGGGACAGGCCGTCGGAGGGAAAAGGAAAGCAGCTCGAGCGGGAAATTCTCGTTCCACTCGATCGGCCGTCCCGGCCGGCCCTTTCACAAACCAATTATCCGGAGTCGTTGCACCTTTCGTCGTTTCGTCGACCACCGAGCAGCGAGCCACTCGTTTTTCGCGAGCCCGTAAACAACGTTTGCGAAACCGAGCAACTAGGTCGGCGATTTTTGCCTCGAAACGTTCGCGCTGCCTCGCTGGGGCCACCGATGATGGCCCCTCCACCTGTTTCGCATTCTATTATACTGAAATATTCCTGTCACAATAGGCAGTGTGCAAATTTATGCAAACAATCATTTCGAATTGTTATGCGGGGCCGCACACTCGCATGCAAGTTCTCATTTCTCGTTAATCCTAGATAGCTAACCTCTCCAAATGTTTTCATTAACGCTTGAAGTGCTGACCGGAAGAATTGAATCTGCGATTCTCGGATTTATGATACCGAATCTATGAATTCGTACAAGATATGCATTCTAATATTAGAACAAGATCAAAATTTATTAGTAGACTGCGCGGATCTTTATGCAAAATAAAAATATTCTGCATTGATCGCTGGAAGCAGGAGTGAAATAAAAGTTGATTTCATCCCGTAACGACTTGGTTACGTTAAAAATCAACATTACAATATTCTTGAATTTTTCTAATCTATTGCACTTTTATATTTCACCCAATTAATTTCTTATCTACTCGTTAGCTATTTGTAAACGGGAATATAGCAACCGATGACGCAGGAACTGACTGGAAGATCGATTTTTTAAGCTTCCTTAGTTTAAAATTCAATAATGCCTAGTAACAATGTTATCCACAAATAGTACGGTTATCTAGGGTTAAGGAAGTCGATATTTCATACTGTAGACATTAGTGTGCCTAATTTGGATTGTTTGCATAACTGTAATCAGGGGCCGCCCATTTGCTCCAGAATCTCCAATTCAAATCCGCTTAATCGATATCTTCGAGTGGTTCGAGCTTCGATGAGTGGGTGAAAAAGGAAGAATCAATTTACTTAGACTTCGACCGGCGACGCTAATTATCTGTCACTGCTAGAGAGACTGAGGATTTTATACTCTTGTCTCCCAGTCAATGCAGAAAATTTTTATTCTTTAAAATCTGCAGTCTATTACATCGCCATACACACTCTCCCATATAGGATGCGAGTCAAAGAGGAACAAGGTTCCGTGTCATTCTTCCTCGTCACAAGACACAGACAATGGTACAAACCGTGTCCTGTTCTGTAAGCGGGCAACCATTAAGAAGAATAATTTGCCGACCTCCCCGGTGCGCACAGCTTAACCAACAGTTTACGAAAATAAGTTCCAACAGAGATACCAGATTAAGAGTAATACGAGTGCAAAGGGTTAAACAGGTTTTCGCGCGTCCCTTTCCACAGAACCCACCCCACTCCCTTTCTCCCTTTCTCCCTTTCTCCCTTTCTCCCTTTCTCCCGCAGCCCTATTTTTAGATCCTTTTTGTACGCGGCCCATGTGCTGCCAAATATGAATGTCCCGAGGCAGCACACTAGAAAACATCCTGTTTCCTCTGGAATTTTCGAATCGAACATTCAAATTGAACGTTCATGCAACATTAACCCTGGGACGACGGACCTTCTTTTCACACTTTGAAAATTCAGATTCTTGAAACCATTCTCAGCTTTATTATCAATCTTTTTAAAACACATTTTATTCATTCCAGTGAATAATCAGAAGTTTGACTAATTAAATTACGATTTTAAGAAGGGTTCATACAAATGTTGGATGAGTGGTTCGTGGAAAATCTAAATTTCCTGTCTCCAGAAGTTTATCTTCAGCTCGGGGCAAATTCTAAGAAATTTTCTCATGTTTTACGTTTCTGCTTCTCCCTAAGGGGATCAGCGTGATTTCACCTAAGCGTTGACTCACAGTTGGATTATTCCAAAGCCTGTGCTAAGGGTGCAACGGTATCTTTAGCCAGGAACTGGCCTAAACGGCCAGCGTTCACCAAAGACTTTCTTCGCCACGTAAATCGTTACGATTCCTCGCCAGGAAAGCGAGAGCCACGTTCACGGCGATTCTTCCGACACGATAGTGACACGGGACGAGACGCCTTCGCTAGTGCAACGTTCCCCGGGCATTAGAGCAGCGTATTCAAAGTATAGCACTGTCGTAATCGCTTGGAACTGCCGGTTAAATTATGTCTACGGTCGGTCGTACGAGCCAGCGAAATATTTAACCATCTCTCTTTCTCCTTCTCCCCGTTTCTCGGTCTCTTTCCAGGCAGTAGCTCCCGCGCGCGCGCACGCTTCTAACTGGCTTTCGCTCTGTTTCCCTCTCTCGTTTTCTCCGTGTGGCTCGATGTCGTTTCGAGCCTCGAAGCCCATTACGAGCGCTCGAGTATCTCACGAAGTACGTGTACCCCGATTGCGAGAGAGCATAGGCATTCGAACGAGATACCACCGGGATTTCAAGGGTCCACCGTAACCCCGACTCCGCTTTTCGCGATCGCGGGAAGAGCTCTCCTTACGAAGGCGGCCGCGGTCACAAAAAATCCCAGAGTGCCATTAGTGCTCGACGGGCCGACTGTCGATAGTTGCTTCGATTCTTCCTGGTTGGAATTGGCGTTAGATGCTTCTTCGTTCTTGTCATTTCGAGTCTGTTCCGCGTGATTCGACTCTCGGCTTCTTCCTTGCAATGTAGTCTGTCTCAAAAACGATCTAACTATCGCTGGGAGCTCAGACACGTTCGTAACACTCGCCGAACTGAGCACATGCCAGCAACGAATCAAACTGAATCATTCGACATCAAGCGTTTAGTTTCACACTGCCACATCGCGAGCAAGCACGCTCGCATCAGAAACATTTATTTATTATTTTATGCGTATGGCCACTTTACGTACCTCAGAGACTAATATATAAATTCAGCATTTGCGGTCATTATCATGTTTAATCCTACTTTTAGGTTGCCTTCACACCGACTATAACTTAGTCCTCAGACACATTCGTTACACTGGCCGAAGTCCGCCTCAAGCATGATGAAACTATCATTGGGATCTCAGTCCGCAGACACGTTCACACTCGCGCCGAACTCAGCACATGCCAGCAACGAATCAAACTGAATCATTCGACATCAAACATTTAGTTTCACGCTGCCAGATCGAGCAAACATCAAAAACATTCCCATCGTGGTTCGCACACGTTCATCACCGGCGTTCCTCCTTTCCGGGTCCGTTTTCGCACCGAACCATCTCGTTTTCTGGCGAAAAGATTTCGGCCGGCTGTTTGTTCCGGCCATGCCCCGACAAAGAGGATGATGCCCCAGGCCGGATCGAGCGGAGCGGAATCCTTGTAATCGACGTGGTCGTCGTCAAAGAAAGGTGCAGTGACACAGAAACACGAAGGGAGAGAATCGAGAGAGAAGGATGCGTCAGAGTTGGAAATAAAGAGGAGGCGTGGGCCGCGAGAGCGTGCACTCGACGGAGTGGGGGAAATGTGAGAGGGAAAGGGAGAGAGAGACCGATCGTAAATGGACGCGTATGGGAGGTTATCGTGAAAGCCGGCTGTTCTGTGAATGAAGTACCCACTCTCCGATCCCGCCGTCTCGCGCCGCGTACAGCTCGGCCGACCGACGAACTTGCACGTATTTGCATTCGATTAAGCCGCGTCTCACGGGTGCACCCGCCGGAGTCGATGCACTTTCGACCTTCCGCTCTGCTCTCCGCTCCGAATCCATTCCCTTTCGATCGACGATCCGGAAGCAAATCTAGCATTCGATTTTCCTGCAAATCTTTCTTCTCTATTTTTTGGAGAAAAATTTAATCCCATGGTCTCTTGTTTCCTCAGACTTTATCATGGTTCTCACATTAGAGACATCTTCATTTTATCAGCCAACGATGAATTAACCCCTGGTCGTATTTTAACGACTCACAGTCGTCACGAAGATTTTAAACACAGTCTAACAAATATGAATGTTACGCCTTCCTTCTTAAATGAAATCAAATTTGATTCGTTTGTAATTAATGTGTGTTTAAGCATTGTATAGTCAAAAATATAAATTTTCTTTTCTCTTCTACGACATTTTCGGGGATAAAGACGTTTTAATCACTGTAACTGTAAAGTAAATGTTACGGCAAGGGGTTAATAGATTCATTCATGATTTTCATATGACAGTAACATTTTTTCATACTTTACGAGTCTGTGGCTGCCATAATTGCACAGAGGTTCACAGCTAAGATGAGCTCTCGTCGATCCTCGGGAGGTTTGTAGCCAAAGTTTCTAGAGGTATGTCGGCGATCAGGATGCATAAGTTTAGGATCCGTCGTCAGCCCGTTCCTCGTAGCTTCCCAGTCTCTAACCAAGATCCGAGAGCTGAGAGCTCAATCGTGTGGGTCGCGCGACCCCATTTTGCGTAGGCGTCGAGCCGTTCTCCTCGAAAACATCGTTCCCCGATATCCCGCGAAAGAACCCTTCCCTTTCGTTATCCTTCCAAAAAAGAAATCCGAACGACACTGTCTCTAAATCCAAGTCTCCATCGTACCCGTTCATATTTTTATTTTTCGGAAAGAACGAGGGCGTTTCGAAACGTTGTTGTCTTAATTTCGCTGCAGTAGATCGGGGAAACAAAGTTTCGAAACCGTGACTCCTATAGCTCGCAGCGACAGATAATGAACCGCGATATACCGAAGCTAATTTCGAGCGGCTTTTGCTGGTCAATGGAGCGTGACAATTCGCGTTATACTCCGATGTTATCGATATTTATTTATTAACTGGTTCGATGGGATTGAAAAATGTAGGGAAAGGATATCGGGGGACTATAAATACGGCGAAAAGGAATGCTGAGAAAGGGAAACGTCATCGGGAGTTTAAGGAGGTTGGACCGATTCGAATGCAACAGTGCATCGAATATGCAAATTCTATAGTAACACCAAACCCTCGTATCGACCACTCTCCAGTATTTCAGTAGAAATCAGTAGGGTGTTATGCAAATGCGCGAATACTACTGAGCACAACACTCTTACTCCATTTTATTTTTATACTTTGCTCTGCGAGACACAGTTCTATACATTCTATAATTATTGGGTGTGCATACCACTCAGTGAAATAAGTCTCCGTACACCCTTTAAAACAGAATAACGTTTTATAATTATACCAAATGACCTGATGTTCTGTAAGCAATTAGAAGCATTGGTATACTGAATGATGCGCAAAAAATATTTTCTTAAAATTACAATTTACAAGGTTGCATGCAAAAACAAAAAAGGCACTTTTTAAAACTTTTTTATTTGGGCCCCGTTAATGAAAATTTAAAATATACGTTTTGTAGATCTATCGTAGTTATACACCTGCTGAAAATTTCATCGAAAGCGATTGACACACACACGAGCTACATGCGGTTAAAAACTGTAAAAATACGACTTTTGATCAGTTTCTGCTTAAAATCCACAGGATCGTACATCTTTCGATGCGTGTCGCTTTTTCCTGCGTCAACCGATTTCGATGAAATTTTCAGCATGTGTATAACTAACATAGATCTTATTGAGGACTGGGGGTTACTCCAAAATAAAAGGACACACGTAAATTGTGTAGTTTAATATAAAAGTCGTGATGTTGCACACTGCACGGACAAAAGGCGAGTGGTCCATCAGAAGAAAGTAAAACAGAATAGGATCACACGCATCAGATCATACGCAAACAAACGCATAAAGTATGTGTGACTCTTACGTCATTCCAACAGATCTACAAAACATACATTTTAAATTTTAAATTAGAAAAATGCTTTTTTTATTTTTGCACATCATCTATTAAACCAATGCTTCTAATTGTTCGATTGTTCAATGCTCCTAATCGTTTGGTGCAATTATAAAAAGGTTGTTCTGTTTCAAAGAGTGTACGGAGACCTATTTTACTAAGTGTACAATAGAAATATTCCAGGTCAGAAGAAAAATTTGATTCCAGAATTAGAATAGTTCCGAGTGCGAGCGGTAAACTGCAATGAAATAGAAATTCTTTTTCTTTGTTACTACGTTCAATAGGTTGGAAATAATGTAATAGTGTTTTTAAATTCTTCTGATATTCTCGCTGTCTTAAATTGCACCTATTCAGTCTTGTCATAAATACATAAAATCCGCTGTCTAGTAATAAATCAAAGTAAGACACTGAAGGCGACCCGAACGAGCTTACGACTCAATAGTACGCTTATCTTGGATTGGACGAGAGATATCCGGGTGTAGAAGGGTCCGGGTAGAGAGTTTAGCGATTTTGCATCTTCATCGCAATGGTTTCACGCGATGGGATCGCCGGGACAGTTCCGAGGATCGGTTGATCGCGATCGGCGAGCGACGATCGGCGTCTAGAGAGCCTGTTAAGGAGCTGCAGTACGCGACCGACAATAAAACCGGCACTTTAAAACTCGTTTAGCCGGCGTGCACTCGCGAATAAGGATACCGGTGCAACCTGCTCTCGATTTTTGCCCTAGCCGTGTTCGGAGGCCATCCTCCCGCGACACAAGGGAGCGCGAGAGAGACAGAAAGAACGCGGCGTCGCGACGCGAGACGAAACACGCGTGATATAACGCGACGTAATATCTCGGATCTCGTGGCCAACCTCGGGAAACGAGTCTTCTCTCGTCGACACGCACCGAGAAATCCTATGCACGCGGCGAAAACCTCTTCCAACGATCGCCTCTCGCCTTTTATAGGAAATTCTCCCGCAGAAGCGGCATTCAAAGTCGCCACGATCGGTCTTCTTGCTAACAGCACCATTTTTCCACTGGGAATTCCTCCAACAGACCTGATCGCAAGGTTATTTGCATCGTTCGATCCCGCTCAGCTTCGAATTACTTTATCCCGCGAGGATACTTGTCGGTAGAACCTCAATTGTTCGGAGAACCAATTCCGTGAATTGTGTCAGAGCGATTACATCTGGAAAATGCCCTCCACGCTATAAACGCGATTACTCCCTGGAACAATAGACTGTAAAAATTAAATTCGATTAGTGTTTCTATATGCCGTGTTAGCGGCTCAATTCGATTCATGTAGTTGGCGTAATTTGTTCACTTTTTTGAAGTTTTGATTGGGATATCACTTCTTTTTACAATAATAAAAGTTACAAATCCAGTGTCCCCCTGCATTGGTTCCATTGATTTCCCACGATTTCTTGGCGAAAATTGTGAAAATCTGCAATTTTTACCATCTTTAAACGTTTGTAGCTCATTGCAACGTTGACCGATTTTGACGAAATTTTCAGAGTATGTTTAATTGACACAGATCTACAAAACGTACTTTTTAAATTTTCAATATAGGCCCACATAAAAAAGTTAAAAAATCAACTTTTAGTATTTTTTCAACAATTCCGATCAATTGCAATTTTTGAAAAAATTTCTTTTCACATCCTTTAGTAAACTAATTGCTCTAGCTTCCCAAAAAAGTTCAAATCGTATAGTACAATATTAAAAAAGTTATCGTCTTCTTTAGAGCGGTCTTAAATTTTTGTCCGCTACTGTACTTGGCGTCGAGACGCTACCGCGTCTCTAGATTCTAGATTATAAGAACCTCCTGGTACTATACATGCTTCTCTCTCCTTGTACCTATCAATGTATACACTCTTAATCATGATAATGTGCATGATCAGCGGATTTTATACAATTGCAATTTTAAATTAACCCACCACTAAAAATTGATGTACCATTATTCACGACATTGTTCCCGTTATTCAATGTGCCCACAATTATGACAAATTATGACTGAGTCAAAATTAAAAAAAAAATGAGCTTATTTCAATGGTCAGTCAACGCGTTGAAATTCTTCGTAGTTGCAATTGAAAGAAGCTGTTCAGTGTTCCCAGAAGAATTCGATTAATCGGAGATATAATAAGGGAGGGGCAAATTATAAAGAGTCGTACGTTTGGATAATATACTTCGCATAATGAAAGGACAATGATACTCTCGGGGGTAAACGAGTGTCGCCACTTTCGTCCGGCAATGAATAAGAACTACCCGAAGCGAATTACACCGTAATAAACGCGGGAGAAGAGTGTTCTTTATTCGACGTTGAATCTCGACGCGTAAAAAGTGCAGTCATTGTTCCCATTAGTCGACGGTCCTGTCCCATGACACGAAGGTGTCGAGGAAACAATGGAGCAAGACACCCTCGGAGCCAATAATCGTATGGATTATTACCTAGCCCCGGTCAGGTCCAGGGACTATGGAGGCGAGACAATTGGTCCTCGGTGTCCCATTCATTTGTCGAGGAACCTTTCATCCGGTAAACCCTCTGTTTCGATGAAACTACATCGGATTAAGCTAAGATTTCATATTTACCGCCTGGCCGACACCATTACCCTTTCGATAACAATAATAATCTCGACCGTGGCTCCTTTGACGGATCACGGGCATTGAGGAGCATTGTCCCGTGAAAAGGAGGTTCATGCGGAAACGATGCTTTGCCAGATAACGAATCGTGCGCGCAGAGATCAGTGGACTACGACAAAAACCGCTAACAAATCAAAAGATATTGGAAATATTTCTTGTGCAGAATCTAGCAGATCGTAAACATTCTGTAAATACTATTTCTGGGAAATGCTCCATCTTTCATGTGCGTGGAACCGCGTATTTGCTTGAGAAACCACGGCTAAAAGCTGTTACTCGGCTTTTATGTACGCGGCGCAAAGCACGCGATGAATTATTAAGTATAAAATCGGAAAGGGAGCTCTACACGCGCGTAAGAGGAACAAGAAAAATAGCTGGTAGAATGCTGCGGGAACATCAAACACGCGGCAGCAGAGAAAAACGATCAGAGAGAAGCACGGAGAGATTGACTATCGACATTAAAACCGGCGCGGCGTCGTGTTCTAGCAAGAGTAATTTGAAAAACAGCAACATTGAAACGGAAGTCTCAGATTTTCTGCATAATTCTCGAATCTACAAGAGAGAGAGAGAGAGAGAGAGAGAGTCGCGTGTCGCTGGGCAATCGGCGATCGAGTGACGGAGAAACACCGTCGCGGGAATTCGCGAATAAATCGTCCGTCACGCGATGCAAAGGGACAAACTTTACGATTCCTTTCTCTCCGCGATGTCTCGCGATTTCCGATTCGCGAAACTACACAGAAATAGTTTGTACTCTGGATGTCGAATGTTTGCAACGCTTGAAACAGAAGATGACGCGCGTTCGAAGGGAGTTCAAGGGCTCGAGAGGGACGAGGATGGAGGCGAGACGAGACACGGAGAAAGAGAAGGACCACCCGCGTCGCGCGCGCAAAGGACTCGAAAGCAAAACACGGTCCTGGCAGGACGTCGTTCGCGTACGAAACGAGAAACGACACCAGCAAAAAAGTTCCCCGGTGTTGAGCAGCGAAAAGGCTGCTGCTGTTGCTTCTGCTGCTGCCGGCCACGTTTATTTGTCCCTTTTAGCGCCGCGACGAAAACCGAGCGCGAGGATCCTGCAACTCTTTCGCCATCAACTTTGCTCCTGTATTCATGCTGTATGCATCCTATGATGCATACACTCGCGGTCCGTTGCCAGTCTCTTCAAAGTCTGTAATTAATAGACCGCGGATTTTATGTATTTAAAGAGTAAATTCATTGGAAGAATTGGAAAAGTCTCTCTTCTGTTATTTTCAACCTATTTATATAGCTCGTTGCAATTCAGCTAGAAAATTTTTATTTTTTATGAAGATCTGCCGTCTAGTAATTAATAATTTCCTGGAAGCAAGAGAAAATTGGTATTTATTTCACACGTAAGCTTATTTTAATGTTCAACACACCCATACATGGATGACGGAATTATTTGTCCAGATTTAAGAATGCATGTTTGGCTGGGATCTGCAGAATGCAAAAGTGGTATGCACTTATTCGATTATTATTCCCTAAATACAGTACTTTGATTTTATAAAAGTTTCGTGGCAGTTGGCCTGGCAGTCGAGGTGTTAGGTAATGATTGAAAAGGAATTGAGACATGTAATCTGCAAAATGCAAAACTGGTATGCATCTATTCGATGATTATTTCCTTAAATACACTACATTGATTTTATAAAAGTTTCGAGGCAGTTGGCCTGGCAGTCGAGGTGTTAGGTAATGATTGAAAAGGAATTGAGACATGTAATCTGCAAAATGCAAATCTGGTATGCATCTATTCGATGATTATTTCTTTAAATACACTGCAATGATTGTTTCAATGTATGTAATGATTGTACAATGAAAGTTTCGAGGCAGTTGGTATGACAATCGAAGTGTTAGACAATAATTGCAAAAGAATTGAGACATGTAATCTGCAAAATGCAAATCTGGTATGCATCTTTTCGATTATTATTTCATTAAATACACTACAATGATTTTACAAAAGTTTCGAGGCAGTTGGTGTGGCAGTCGAGGTGTTAGATAATGATTGAAAAGGAATTGAGACATGGAAGGATCATCTTTCGGACGGCATGATCAGGATGAAAGAGGAACGATGCAGTTGGTCAGTGAACGCCCCTCGATGCAGCTCGTGTCCGCGGTTTCCAATTAGTTCGAGCGGTTTCTGGGAAAGATCGCGGCGCTTTAATCACCGGCTGAAGATCACGATCGGCTGGATCTCGAACGTCACGCGGCGTTAACGCGATAACGATCTCGGCGAGTTATCGGACGCTCGGTGAACTCGAGAGGAGGTTGTGCAACGAGTGCACGCGGTGCGCAGCTGTGATTCCCAGCGTGGTGGCCGATCGCGCTGGTCCGATCGGATCTCCGCGTGGACCTGTTTGGGAACCAGTCCAAGTCGCGTCTTCCTCGTCCGGCAACCGTTCACACCGATGAGAAATTAACAGCGTCGTGATCAAGGCAACTGGAAACTGTTAAAGCGTTTTAATATTAACCGATTTTTCCCGCCGAATTACTAATAGGTGTTGGCCGATTACCGCACAGTGTAAAACTCGTTTTCGACTTCGCAATTATTTTTACTGTGCGTCTTCAACGTATCTTGATTACGAGCGTAATGGGAAAAATGGAACATGTAATCGACACGTAAAGTGCAGCGGGCGATCAAATTATCCGAGCCGGTTGCGTAAGAATAATTCTCGCGAAATTAATGCCACTGAGAATCAGCGTTAGGTGAGAACTTCATTATCCAATAATTAACAATTATTATTCATAACGCTGTCCGGCCTCTATAAATTCAGTATCTTGCGTGGGACGCATAAAATTCGTGCTGCACCTACCACGAAGCTATTAATTGCAACCAGATTGCGGATGGATCTCTATGCGAAATATAAATTGTCGATATCGATTGCATGGAACAGCGATTTTTTTTTAAGGTCTTCATAAGCTGGAAATAATTATATCGATGTTCTTAAATTCCTCGAATGTTTTCTTGTTTAATTGCAATCTTGGCTAATTACAATCGATGTGTAAATGACAGCTATGCTGCATTCCTATTCCTTTTTCTCGAAGCCCGCAAATTGTTGAAACACTTTTAGCGATACTGTAGACAACATTGTCCTCCACAAGTGAATACATTCCTCGTGAAAATTGCCGATCATTTCAGCAGTCGCTAATTGGACAGCAGAAACCAGACAATACGAACACGCTGTTTGCGGTATCGATTTCGATTCTCGACACGGTCGGTAATATGTATTACGAGGAACCTTTATAAAACTGTTTACGGTTATTCATTTCCGGCGCGTCGTCGTCCGTCGTTGATCCGGTCACGCGATCCATCCTGTCGCGCGTCGCGATCATTCCCAGATCCTCGATCTTCTCGCAGCATAATCTAACAAGTCCCTTGTTCTCTTTCTGTTGCAGGTAAGCATCCCGTGGCAAATTCCACGGAGGATAAGCGAGAGGAGACGCCAGCGTTCCAACCATGGCGCGGCAGGTTCGAGCGCTCGCGAGAGAGCCTTTCTTCGTTTTGCCAACTTTGTTTCCAACGGGCGGATTTTAATACTGGTTTGAAACGGGTACAGCCGTCTCGGGATTTTCTGCATGGGACATCTTCCCGAGATGGCTCTTGGGAACTCGCGGATAATTACTAGCCGCGTATCTCGCTCGCGTTTCTCTTATTAACCATCGGACACCGGAGACGGATCATTCCGATCCTAAGCTGCGTGCTCGGTTTCGGTTCTTATCGCTTTAGCTGCCCCGGATTACCGAGTTATCGTGCGCGCGAATCACGACAAACAAATACACGAATGCAGTCGAACCCCTTTTCATTTAGACCACGAAAATATTCCACCCTGTCAAAGACGCGGTACACATAAAATCAGATATTACGCGTGCAAATTGATTAGTAGCTGTTACTTTAGCTAGATAATTAAACTTGTTAGAAATAAAAATAGAAATTCGAAGGAATTGATGCGTTAGAATAAAATGATACTCCAGTAGTACTGCGAAACTTATGGAATTATCCAGGGGTATAGTCTGGGTTAGGCTAGATATTTAAACTTGTTAGCAATAATGTTTCGGCTTCAACTTTATTTGGAAATTCCGGGGCGCCGGGATCGCCCAGATTTGAGCGCGCGGAGGACAGAGAACGTGAAGGAGAGAAAATACGAAGACACTCGCGAGAATAGCCTGGTTCGATTGAGTATAACTTTATTGGCGCGAGAATCCAGAACTCGGATGGTCGTTGAGCGTGATGTGTCGCGAGGTATGAATCCTCCGACGCAGGAGGATCCTTAAATAGCCATCGCTTTGGCCGATGTGGTGTCACGCGATTGGCGTGGATCGCTTACCGAATCGATTGTTTCGGGATTCAAAGCAAGGTGATTTACGGTCGATGCGAGACGTTACGAACGCGACTTCGAAACAATAACAGCGGGCTTTACGCACCGCTGAATCGATGGAAAACCAAATGTCGCACGGTGTTTATCCGTGTCTCGCATCGACCGGTAAACTCCTTACTTTGAATCCCGAACAAATAAAAATAGAAATTCGAAGGAATTAATGCATTAGAATGAAATGTATTGATCGTCCAGTAGTACTGTGATACTTATAAAATTATCCAGGGTTATAGTCTGGGTTAGATTAGATATTTAAACTGGTTAGTAATAAAAATAGAAATTTGAAGGAGTCAATGCATTAGAATGAAATGCATTGGTCATCCAGTAGTACTGTGACACTTATAAAACTATCCAGGGGTATAGTCTGGGTTAGATTAGATATTTAAACTGGTTAGCAATAAAAATAGAAATTCGAAGGAATCGATGCATGAGAATGAGTGGGTTAAGCTAGATATTTAAACTGTTAGCAATAAAAATAGAAATTTGAGGGAGTTAATGCATTAGAATGAAATACATTGACACTCCAGTAGCACTGCAACACTTATGAAATTGTCCAGGAGTATGGTCTTGGTTAGGCTAGATATTTAAACTGGTTAGCAATGAATGTAAAAATTCGAAGGAATCGATGCGCATCAGAATCAAATACATAATACTGCGACGCTTACGGTGTTCAACTCCCCAACATCGAGGGTATTTTAACAAATATTTATGAAACCGACGGAAATAGTTTAGAGCATCACCACACGGGAAACAAATTAGCTCCAAGCACTCTGGCAACTTCTGGGACGTCGCGGAACGGAAGAGTGCTCGAAAGGACCTCGATTCCGGTGGCGTCGGTGAAATAAAGGCCCCGCGGAATAGAGAAACGAGATTTTAATTACTTAGAGTGACCCGCGCCCTTCGACCACGGGGACACACGGCCAGTATAGCAATAGCAGTATACCGGTACAGCACTGTATAGCATGTTTCACGAGTTCGTGTCGGCGCGCTGAAATTTTAATCAACGCTCTTCGCTCGTTCTACCCCGGCGACGCGTAACCTCCCCCGAGATAAAACCAGGGGAGCGTCGCGATAAGGAGGCCGTCAGTCCAGGAAGGGCAACTTGCTAAACACGACCAGAGGAAACGAATAGCAAAAGTCCTCGGATACCGATCCTCAATTTATTATTCAATTGCTCGGTCGAATTCTCGTCAACGTCCATACGTTCCGTTCATAATTCTCGTTGGATCTCTCGCACGGAGACATCGAGTCTAAATTTATTAAATGTTGCCACTCGATTGTCTCCTCCGAGGCTCCTGTAATTCATAATTAGATTGAACTAATTTATAATTAAATTGAATCTTATTTTTTTTCCCTTAATGACTTTAATAGAGGAGATATATTGACATCTTCAATTCTTGCAGTTTTTCAACAGTTTTTAATTTCATCTTCTTCAATTTTGCAATAAATGCATAAAGATCCGCAGTCTATTCATAATAATTTATGCGAAATAAAAATTGTCTTCCTTAATTGAGAGATGCAAAAGCTACATTCACATTTATTTATGTTTTTAATAATACATTAGTAAGGCGAGAATAATACAAGAGTATCTTCAATTCCTTTAAGTATCAGATGAAACATTTGAATTTTCCAGTGACTATAGCATCCTGTGGAAAGGGTTAAAATTTAGCGAGTGTTCTGCGTGCAAATACCGGTAATCCGCCGCTGCATTTAGCCTAATTCAGTTCGCAGAGGAGAAGCAAGACCCTCCGGAACGTCGAAAGCGTCGAAAACAGAGCGTGCACGAGAACGGGACAATCACGCGACGCGGCCAATTTCCATATCGTCCCCGTGTCCGAGCTTGAACAAACCGATCCTCTAAATGGGGATTAATTAGGGGAATGATTTCGAGGCGGAGGGTTGTTCTCTGCGGAACTTTCGGACTGGCCAGGAGCCGCGACTCCGTGTCGCACAGGCTTGTTTACTCGAGGAGGGTGTTGATAATTGAACACGCCTGGGGAAATCTTTTCGCTCGATGCCGGCGCAAGCTCTCGCAGGAATTTCGAAGCTTGGTTCTGTGGTCGCGATGCAGAACACGAAAAATACTACATAGTTTGCTCTACGATTCCCTTCTGGGAAGGCGGTGGAGATCTTACGCCGTGATAGAACTGCAACAGAAGCTCGTGCATCTTTATTGAATCGTTGGGAATCTTGGATCCTCAAAATTCCATGGTAATTCAAGTCACGGAACGAATTGTTCGCAGTGGTGTTTGAACCTGTAAAATCTTGGACAGAGGGAACCATTTCAACTTTGTTACCCGCATACATCTTTTCACTCGGACCCTGTTCAGACGCGGCGGAAACCGCGCGGATCTTATTTGCATTAGCGTCTCGTATTTGTTCACACGGTCCGCGTGGTCGAACAATCGAAAACAAAAATCGCGCGGTTTCCGTTGCGTCTGAACGGGCTCGTTTCTAGGATTACAAGGGTGCGGATGCGCCTTCTCATTTCGCGAAAAGCGCTAGATAAAAGATCAATCTAGACCGCGATCGCCCACAAAAGTCCTATTTTTACGTTTTCGAGGCGTAATTTGCATTATTCGGCAGAATGTAGCTGTCGCAGCTTCATGAAAATAACTACATGAGCAGCTTTATGCTCCCGAATAATCCAAATTGAGCCTCGTAAACGTAAAAATAGGACTTTTGAGGGCGACCGCGACCTGGATTGACTTTTTATCTAGCGCTTTTTGCATCATCGAGAAATGGGAAGGTGCATACCGAATCCTTGCAATCCTGAAAACAAGAGTCTACCCTCTTGAAGTTGTTTCGACCTACGGTTCGATTGTTTCCGGTGGTTCACGGGAAAAAGATTGCCTGGAAGAAATTCATTTCCACTTGACCGACGAAACCCGAGACCGCGCAGAAAGGGTCCAGCGAAATTTAATTTGGTGGCCGGTTGAGCGGCGTTCGGGCCGGGCCGGGACGGTCCTGATGCCACCCCCGCAGGGCGGAATCGATGATAAATCTCGGTCCGTTTTCGATCCCGAGGCTCTCGCCGTTTCAAAGTATTCGATCGATCTCTCGCGGTGCGCGCGTGCAAACACAAAGGGACTCCCCCGGGGGATGAAGCCGCGAGCGAGGCGGTGGCAGAGAGGGCAGGAGAGAACACGAGGGCCGCCCTTTGTGCCTCGTTCTACCTCGTTCTGCTAGGCCAGGCCCGGAGAATGCGCGAATTACCGTTCGATTTGTAAATCAAACACTCGCGCCCCGACCGAAAATGTTTTATCGGCCGACGCCGACGCCGCGCCGATCTCGCGCACGCTAATTCAACTGGAAACTGTGGCGCGATCGACTTCCCGCAGACTGCAACCCGCCCGACAATTTTTATCGTGGTCCAGGCTGGTTTGGGCAGCCCTCATTGATCTCGAATGCTGATTTTTCTTCTGTGTTTCTCGAGAGCCGATTTTCAACGTTTTAGCTGTTTGCTGATCAAACTCTTCGGCTACTTGGCTTGCGATCCGTTACAAATCGATGTTGTAATTTTATCGTGATCCAGACCGGGCTAGGCAGCCCTCATTGATTCCCGAACGCTGATCTTTCTTCTGTGCTTCGCAAACGTTGATTTTCAGCGTTTTGTTTCTTCGTGGATCAAATTCTTCGACTATTTGCCTTGCGATCCATTACAAATCTGATGTTGTTTAGGTCCTCATTGATCCCGAACGCTGATTTCAGCGTTTAAATTGTTTGCGGATCAAACTCTTCGGCTACTTGGCTTGCGATCCGTTACAAATCGATGTTGTATAGTCTGCTATACCATATTCTTCTTCCCACTTGTCTTCCGCTTGTTGCAACTGTTGCAAATAATTTTTATTCTGCACAAAGATCCGCAGTCTACTCACTAGAATGATTAAGACTGGTGTACAGGTGCTTTTTATTTCCCGTAAAAGTCTAAATGTATTATTTGAAACAGCCGAAAGAGGGTGAGAGGGGTAAGCGGCGAATTCAGCGTTGGAAATAGCACTCGACGAACAGCAATATTTGTCAAAAACCTGTCCCCGTGAAAGAACGGGTTAACGGATCGTGCAGCGTGAAATGCGCCGGTTAAACCGATCGTCTGGGTTTCCGCGAGCGGCGCTCCAGCTATTTGTTTTCCCACGTCGCGTTCCTCGTCACGTGCGATTTACAATGGAGTGTAAACGCGAGCGCGTAACCGTGATCGACGAAAAAAAAAGAGAAGTAAACAGGGAGAGAGAAAAAAGAGGCGGAGGTGGGGGGAGGCGGGCAAACGGAAGCGATCGCGGCCGGAAACGCCCTCGCGTTACGTCAAGCCGGAGGCGAGGAGAGCCGCGTTGCATCGACGAGCGAGGAGAGGCCACGTCGCGTCGTCGTTACGCACGTGCGTGCGTAGTGCGTGTACAACACGCCGCGCCGTGTGCCGTGTTCCACTCTCTGCAAGTCTCTCCTCTCTCTCCCTCTCTTTCTCTTTGGAGCCTCTCCCTCTTCTGTCCTGTCCATTGTGAGAAGAGCGTCCGTCCTCGTTCCCCCCTCTTCCTCTCTCTCTCTATCCCTCTTTCGGCGTGCCGAGAGCCGAAACAGCGAGTCATCGGAGCCGTCGTGCATTGCCATCAAAGTGTGTATATCCGGTGACTCCGAAACGTGCAGCCGACCACCAATTTCCTATCGCTGCAATTTATTTATTCGTTTCACCCCCGGCTTTGCAACTTCCTTGCCCGCCCGCGTCGAAGTCGGTCGAAAAATTGATTCTCTGGTCGCGAGACCATTTTGTTTTGGATTCGCTGATCCCCGAAGCAACGGATTATTATTCATTATTATTTATTGCGAGTGGACTGCGGATCTTTATGCAAAATAAAATGATTACACGTTGATTGTGGGAAGCGGGAATAAAATAGAAATTGGTTACATCCCTTAATGACTTTGTCACGTTAAAAACAATATTACAATTACATTTCACGAAACTAATTTCTGCATAAATGCATAAAGACTCGCAGTAAAAGATTATTATAAACGAATAAACAACAGCTGTGGAAGTGACTGCAAAACCGCTTGAACAAGGACACTCGTTCCAGAATTTTTTTCTGGCGTGAAAGCATTTTTATTGTTTCAATAATTGCAACGTGAAACCCGACCTGGCGCATTGCATAAACGCACAAAGATCCACGGTTTAATAATAGCGGCGCGTGTTGGTACGCGAACGGTATGCACAATACGAATAGCAAAAATGCAACGCAACAATGATGCGCGTTGCCACAATCGAAAACAAGAATCGATCACGTGTTTTCGTTACTGTTTTACATTTTTCAGTCGAGCGATAATGGTTGAATTAACATGCACGTGGAACGAGCTCGTATAACCATGCTACACGTGTCCACAAATATTATCATATTACGTATACAGTTGATACGTACAGGAATGTTATGCAGTTTGCAGTCCCAAATATTGTTCCATCAACACGTTCACCGTCGTCATTCGACGGTAGAATCTTGTGTCCAATTTTACACAAATTACATAAATTATTGCTCACGAGTTCAGAATTAGATTGTGTCCAGAATTGAATGTCAACCGTGATCCAATTTAACGCAGAACCAACTGCCCGATTAAAGTTCTCATTTCTCCACGAATTACCAACAAACGAATGACTAACATTACCTACATACATTACTAGACTGCGGATTTTATGCATTCATGACAAAAATGGGAACATGCAATTTAAAGAGACGTGGATATGTTAAAAATATTTAAAGAAGAATACAATTTTTATTTGGCTCCTGAGTCCTGCAATCAAAGCAAACATTTTAAATTTTGCATAAAGACCCGCAGTCTATGCATTACTGATTTCCATCGTGCAGTAAATAAATGAATCTAGTTTCTTCAAATCGAAATTCATAAAAATAATAATTGTTACGAGGTGAAACAAAGATGTAACTAGAAGTTCAAATTCATATTACTACAAACCGGAAGAATCCTCGGTGAGTCAGAGCTTCGGAAGGCAAGCACAAGGAATTTCTTCGAAATAGAAAGAAGCAGGGAATGTAAGTGCATGCTAGCTGCATAATCGAGAAGCCGCGGAATGCGGGCAGGTGGGGAAGAGGCTCGCTCGTCGATATCCGAATTAATGAATTTTTTCCTCGCTTAGAGCGGCGCTCTTTTCCGCGTTCCCCTTCTTCAGCGAAAATTTTCATTACGCGTTCAATTTTCCGGATCCGTTCCGGGAAAACCGTTCGTAGGAAACGGTGTTCATTCGATTTACAATTCCCTCGCTCCGGAAAGTCCCGTAAACTGTTGGACTTACCTATCGACGGTGTACCCTTACCTGTTCCCCCAACGGTCTCGTAGTCAGCCATTTCAGTGTACTTCGCCACGATGGTCGCATCGGAAACGAAACGCAGAGACTTCTTCGACAATACTCGGAGGTAGGTGGAAAATTAGTCGGGAAACTGCCTCGTAGGCCTCGCTTTGCATTAGCGGTGCTAGGGGGTTGTTTACGCAAGTTCTCCGGGGCCCCGTCTTCCAGACAATGGTCTCGGATATTTACCTCAGCCGAGTTTCGAGCAAATTTGTCGGGATCCTTCGAGGTATACAAGTTGTTTCTTAGTTCCCCTGAGCTCGGGATTTCTACCTGGGAATGCGCGCAAGGTGAGTCAACGCGGCCAGCTATCCGCAACGTCGTTTTAATGGTTCGAGAGAGTTCAATTCCTAAGTCCTTTACTGCAGCCCCTAATAGTCAGCCTCCCTCTAAATTTTATTAGCGAGCTGTTATAAATATCCGTAAACACAACTTCTATTTTCACAAACGTGAGAATGAACACGTTCATCTTTCCGCAATCTCAAAAATTATTTTCATGTCGCATAAAGATCACAGTCCTACTAATGACGTTTCTTTAGAATTTTGAACAAAATTGCTTACATTGGATTCCCTGACAGTCAGCCTCCCTCAAAATTGCTTGAAAATGTACTAACGAGGTGTTATACACTCCGGGACGAGAAGATAGCACACTCTGAAATTAATGTAATTTCTGTTTATTAAACATTAGAAATTTAAGTTTTTTTATACACATTTAGTGTGTCTTTCTTACCATATATGAATGAAATGAAACGAAGCTTCATTAACTAATCTATTTTTATTGAATGAAATAGAATTATTAACGAAATACAGAGGTACAATATGACAGCACACTTAACGAAAAACTTGAAATATAACAGGATTAATCGATAAAAATCAATGCTCAATATTTTGTAGGAACCCCTTTACAGCTAACGACTTTAATCATTCGGTTTGGTAAATATTTATACAATTTTTTAATACTGTTTTGGCTAATGTTTTCCCATTTGTCCAAAATGCACTATTTTAAATCGTTAATATTTTGAAATTGTCTGCCATTTTGGTACACAGCTCTGGCAAGATGACCCCAACAATTTTCAATAATGTTGAGGTTGGAGATCTTGCTATGTACTCCAAAATACAAATAATTTTTGAAGGAAAGTATTTCTTGACCGCTTTCACCGCGTGGACTGCGACAGCATAAGTGTTTAGTTGTTCATTTATCATTTCAATATACCATAATTCAATATACAATATCGGCCCCATTTATCACACAGCCGCCTCCCATTTGGCGACGGCTTAAAAATTGCTGTTCTTCATTCAAATAATTGATGAAATTAGATCTTTTTTCGTCAGTAAATATGACTCTTCGCCACTTTGTCCTCATATTTATATGCTTTTCAGCAAATTGTAAGCGGAACGCTTTATGTTCCTTTTTAACCAAGGTTTTTTCTGCAACTCTTTTCGCGCTAAATTCTTGCATTTTTGTAAAACACAACGTTCATTCTTTCCGTTAGTGTTTACGCCAACACTTTCAGCGATTTGTCTCGCAGTCATCCTCGAATTTGATGCTGTTCTCAATGTTGCACGTTTTTCACCGGCAGTTAAAATTTGTGGACGCCCAGAACTCTTCTTTCTCCCGTAATTTTCAGGATTTTTTAACAAGCTCATAAAAACTTTTCGGCATCTATTTACAATTTATGATATCTGTGTAACTCAATCTTGTTCTTCCTTTAACTTCAATATCGTATGTACTTCCACGACCCATTCTTAACACTTTAGTATGTTGTTTTATTAGATAAGCACGAAAGAAGCTATGTAGTACCTACTTTATCAATTACGTTTTGCAATGAATGTTTGCTCTTCAGTAACTTCGGCACAACTGACAAACGTAACCCTGCTATTTGTGCTATAATTTTGTCACGCTTGTGGGCCCCAAATTTACGTTTCCATTTCGAAAATTCTATTGAAGTAAATATGGTGGATGATATTCAGTACATGTTGACATATTAAAATATTCATTTCCTTTTTGTTCCGGAGTGTAAATATGAGTGAGCACAACTTTTATTATACTTTATTATACTTTATGTTAATTGCAACTGAATGATTATCCCACACAAGAACGAGAATGAACACGTTTATCTTTCAGCAACCACGAAAGTTATTTTCTAAAACTGATTTTTATGTTGCATAAAGATCGCAGTCGCTAATGACGTCTCCTTAGAATTTTGAACAAAATTGCCTACATTGATTTGGAAGCGGTAAATCCTGATGTGGGATGGCCGCTTCGACGATGGAAGGGAACCTGGATCCTACGGGACATCGTAGGATAAACGGACCCTCTCAGTCACCGGCACCCCTCCCAACCAACCCCTCTCCAACTCGGCCTGCTCTCTCTTGCTCTCTTCGTCGTTTCGCCTGGCCTAAACCCTCCCCGCCACCGCCGCCGACAAGAAACCCTCTTCACCCCGTCACGTACGCACCACGAAGGGACCCCTACAATTCGGTTTCCATTCCAGTCTTCCTTGTGCCCCGCTATGGGATAGATACGCGCCGCAGTCCAGGGGTCGTCGACGCGTTCACAATTTTCTAGCTTCCAAACCGTAGTTCTTCGCGTTCTTCGGGTTCCAGTACCAAAGTAAAGTGCCCGGTACCTCCACTCGAGTGTGTTCCGAGCTGAGTTGACTGGGATTCGTTAATAAACCCGGGAGAGTGAGTGGGATTCGTTGGGAAGTGCCCTGAAGAGTGAGTGGGGTTCGTGGAAAAATCCCAAATAGTGACTAGAAATTGTTGAAGATTACTTTGAAAACTAGAGTGACTAGGATTTGTTGAAGAGTGACTAGAATTTGTTGAAGAGTGCCTAGGAATCGTGGAAAATCCCAAACAGTGACTTGGATTACTTTCAAAACCAGCGTGAGTAGGATTAGTTGAAAATTGGGATTCTTGGAAAATCCCAAAAAGTGACTAGAAATTGTTGAAGATTACTTTGAAAACTGGAGTGACCAGGATTTTTTGAAGAGTGCCTAGGAATCGTGGGGAATCCCAAACAGTGACTTGGATTACTTTCAAAACCAGCGTGACTAGGATTAGTTGAAAATTGGGATTCGTGGAAAATCCCAAAGAGTGCCTAGGATTTGCTGAAGAGTGCCTTGCAGAGCGCCTAGCTAAAATCCCAAAAGGTGACTAGGCTTGATAATTACCTCGAACAAATAGTTCTCTTCTTGGAGGTGCATCTTCATGGTGTAAAGTGCGAGGACAGTGAAGAACAGGAAGCGTGGCGATCAGGACCTCAGCGATGTTGTCGAGGTTGAGCCGGTTTCCCGTGAGTTTCCACGTTTTCCACCCTGTTGATGGATGACGAGAGAGCCAGCTGTTCCCGAGGAGGGTGAACCATTTGGAAAGGTTGCCACGAGTTGTCCCGACGATCGATCGGGCCGCACAAAGGGTGGACGAAAGCGAGTCTCGCCGCTTCCCTGCGAGTATCCGGGCGTCCACAGGATCCAGGATTCTTTGCGAGGAGGACACTGGCATGGTTCTAAAGTAGGCGACAATATTTTTATTCTCAGACCACCAGATTCTACCTAGGGTTTCCCGAACGGGTTGGCTCGAGCCCCTCACAGAGTTCGCTGATCCCTATTGTCGGAAATTCCGGGGGTATTCGGTTTCAAGTAACTAGGAATTTTACACCCCGAGCCTTGGCATACCTGGAACTGTAATGCCCCTTAGATCTCAGCGAAACTGAAACTTCTACGCTTCCGAATTCTCGGCAGAATTGAATCTTTAATGTCCCCTGGATCTTGGTAAAATTGAAATCTCAACACCTTCAGATCCGAGCAAAACTGAAACTTTAACGTCCCCAAATTTCCACGTGTTCGCACTAGTTTAACACCCCCAAGTTCGGAAGCTTTTTAGAATCCGAAGAACAGATCGCGAAAGTGATACTTTAGCGCTCCAAAATTGAAACTTCAACGTCCCCAAATCTCCACGGAACCAAAACTTCAGTGCCCCCTAGTTTAACACCCCCAAGTTACGAAACTTTTTAGAATCCGAAGAACAGATCGCGAATGAAACACGTTGAAAGTGAAATTTCAGCGCCCCTAAAAAATTTCGACGGCCACGTGGAGTCTCCAGGCGTATTCTACGAATTCCTCGAATTGTTCAGGGTGCAAGAAAAGGGTTCCCAGGTTGGGGAAGGGGCGGATAATCGAGGGCACGAGAGTTCAGAGAGGGAACGGGTCTCTAGGAAGTGTCCGGGAAGGATCGAACGGTTTGATCGAGTTACCGGTTGTCTACCCACGGTAGCTCTTCGATCTTGTTCGAGCGCCACGGGGGAACAATGCCGAAGCGGGCCGCACCCCTCGATTTTCCAGCTACCCTAAACCAATAATGCCACCCCCTCCACCTCGAGGCAGAATCCTCCATTCGAACGTTTTAAGGAACAGCAGCTGTTCGTACGGCTCGCTCGCGTTTCTCTTTCTTCTCCGCGGTTCCGTATTTTTACGACGCTCTCCGCGCGCACGTATCCTCGTTCCGGGCTCTTCACTATACTTTTCTTTTTTCCGTGAGCCATGTATAGAGCCCTCTCGCACGGACTAGACGGCTCGATGCGTTGCGATGCATCCGGCCGGCTTATTAACTTCGAGCATGTCACGTGAACGAGATTTCTTGGGAGAGATATTGTGACTGATCCCGGAGCTGAACGAATTTAATTTACGTTATTAGTAGACTGCTGATGTTCATGCATTTTCCGATATTTGTCGACAAATTTTACGTGGAATGAGATGGAAAACTAATGGAAACAGCCTTCGTAGATCCGAAACGAATGAAAATTGTACAAAATTCTATCGAATTTTATATTCTAGCCTCTTTTTCGAACATTTTCATAAATGGACGGCGGACTTGTGTAAAGATCGAAATAAATGAATAGCATCAATATATTATAGTACTTTCGACATAATCAAATTACTGAAGAGAGGAATATTATTTTATTTTGCACAAAGATCCATAGTCGTAGGATTCCGTTCAAACTAAACAATAAAAACTTTAATTGTGTCAAGTATGGAGTATTTAATACTTAAACTTGTCTTAAAAATTGACTACTTGCGTCAAACTTACTATGAAAACACTTTATATCAGTAATAAAAGTACACGAGATATCTCGTCCTTAGCGTTGTACGACGAAATCGTGGAAACGAGATATCTCATCCATTGCAGTGAAAGGTTTAAAGATTTCTTTCGATTATACATACGTCGAAAAAGGAATCTAGTGACACTACAGTTCGTCAGGAAGTTTTCACCGCAGGTAGATGGCAAAAGCCAGGGTTAAACAATTTCAGCGATAAGCCGGATATTGGTTGTCCACGACGATTCCGGACGGTCGAAATCGCCGGAAAATGGATAAGCGGAATAAGCTGTCCTGTTTCTTTCCGCTTCCACCTCTGCGGGAGGAAGACGCGTCCTGTTCGGCAAACGTCCGTCCGGCCAAGAGGCAAAAGGGACGGGTCCGAAGAAGGGACAGAGGACGCAGAGGAAGGTATCCATCCTGCGCTCTCGTAGAACCGCGTGCTTGGAAATTCAAGGGCTATCTTACGATCTTCCAGGTCCTGACCCCGCGTAATTCCGAATTCGAGGCACGCCGAGGCCGCGGATACGAAGCCGAGGAAACGTAACTTCCTTTCTATAAGCAGTCGTCGGGCGTCCACGCCGTTATTTACTATATTGGCGACGTGACTCGGACCTACGGTCCTTTGTCGCGTCTCGTCGCCGTCGAATTTCATTTACCGGTTCTGGAAAATTGTTTTCTAGCCAACCGGTTTCCCTAACGCATCTTCACACTATCGGAGGGACTCGCGGTTCCGTGAAAGTCGCGCGATTAATCGGCAGAATGACGTGCAAGCTCTGAAGTATGTGCCGGCACGATTAGACTATGAATCTTGAAGTAAAAATTCTGCCCATAATTATGAGAGTGGGCTGAGTCATATATTTCATGCTTCTTAGTCTTGATTAACGAAAATTTATTAGTCTTGTTTAGTCTTGATTAATGAAAATTTATTATGAATGTGAAATTTTCTGCAAATCTTATACGAAAATGTTGTTTCTGATGTTTGAATTGACTTGGATCATTTTCAAAATTAACTGACTGACTTACAAATTACTTAAAGCAATAAAAAACTACGATTTTTGTTAGAAGTAAAAATTTTAATAAAATAATTCATTTACATTTATTATTTTTAATTTATTTTTAAATCCTCAAATTATCAAGTTATGAGTTTTGAGATTTTTTAAATGTTAGCACACGCGTGACGAGTAGAATGTGTTTATTGTTAATTATACAAATAAACCGTTGCACATTATTCACTATTAACAAAGGACTTGGCCCACTTTCTTAATTGTTGTCACAATTGTCCACATTAATTTCAAGGGACATTCATGTCCATTGTACTGCTTCGCATGGCACCTGCTTATTTTGCTACAAATGCATAAAATTTTCGTCCTAAAATCACTTCCCGAAGTAACGTCGAGGAGTTTCGTCGATGATCCCCTTTCTCCCACGTCCCTCGGAGCATGATCGAGTCTCCGAGGTCTCGTCACACGCTTTCGTTCGAGTAAAAGCGAACGCTGTGACATAACGCACCGATTCCGAGAACGCCGCGCGACCTTTTCGCAGATCCGATCCGATTTGCATTTTCAACGAGCTGTTCTCTCCCCGTCATCGTCGCCTACCGTTTTCCACCGCTGTTCTCTCGCTTGTCCGATTATCGGTCAAACGCCGTGGTCGACGTCGAAGCGACCTTAGACGAGCAATCGATCGATCGACCGCGTCTCGAGGGTAGCGAACTACAACCGACTTCCGGATGCGATGACCGGTCGCACACGGCTGTTCAAGCCGATACTCGCGGACCGATCGATCACTATATAAACGTGTTCACTGTCATGAGACTTTTATTCGAAGTATCGCAGAGATAAAATATTCCTTCAATAATAACACCGCTCGACAAATTTTAAACTGCCCGCTCTGACACGCGGTGAACTTTCTCGGCAGACCCTTGTTTGGAACGCTGTTCGCACGTGTTTCCAACCACTTAGGCTTCTGGAAAATATACTGTTTTATTCTAGAGAGTTGGCAGAATTAATCTCTGCGTAAAAAACGTTCGCACAACTTTCATAATTGGAGCAGAATACTGTTAAACATTCCCAATGTTGTTAAAAATGACTATTCTACTCAGCAGAGTTTACAGAGTCGTATAACCAAGGAATCATTCCCACAGCTTTCCCTGTACCGGCAGAAAAAATTCTGAAGTTACCTGAATTGAAGAATATCGTAAGAAATTGTTGCACAAACAGTCTCCGTTTCAGACATCGTTTAAACATACTTACATGTTTACAACGCCATAAAGAAAAACATTATTGCACTCGGCAGAGTCTGCAGAGTCTGCAGAGTGTTCTCTCGCAAGCAACATTTGCATAACATTTACAGTCAAGCCCGATGAAATGTTTAAAGCGGCGATTCCGTCTGACGAGAACACTGTTGCGAAGTAACAGTTTTATTGGCGGGCGATTAACTACCCTCGAGGAACGGCAGGATTCCGTGAAGCGAAGGATATTCGGGGAAGCTCTCTCGCGATATCAAGGATTGGGAAAGTAACAGTTCGCGATAACCCTCCGTGTCGTTATCGGTCTCCAGGGTTTCGACGGCACGAAACTTGCGCGATTCCTTCTTTTTTCCCTGAGAGTTTCGATTACATTCTTTATTTCCGGAGGGACTCGACCGAGGCGAGCAACTCGGTTAATTTCACCAGCGCCTTTGTTGGGAGCGTGTCCTGTTGGCGGAGTCCTCCACGAAGGACCATCCTTCCGGGCTGCTTTTCGTTTTGCGGTTTCCCTCGAAATGCGGTTCCGAAGCTGCCACCGGGTTCCAGCTGCTGCGGAGTCATGCGTGCTCGATGATTCTATTTCGTTCCTAGTCCGGAAAGTTTCGTCGATCTGCCTCCATTTTGATCGAGACATTGAAAACGTTTTTTTGGAACAACTGAATTGCTCACACAGTACACTTTCTTATTGAAGTAATGCAATCATTTGATTGCAATCTTTATGTAAAATAAAAATGATGTTCAACTGCAAGAAACACGGGCCAATGAAAGCAATGATTTTATTCGGTCGTGTTCGGAAGTCACGTTTTCTAAAGGGAAAATGAAAGCCAATCTTCTACCATTTAGAATAAATTCTATGACATTTTGTTCTACGATCTTTTCCGATTTATCAGGCAACTTAAAGATCCCATGCTCGTAGAATTTCTGCTTTTTTTCATGTTTTTCCCATCACCTTTTGCTTTTTTACTACCGCACGGGTAAAAATACCATTTTGTTCGATTTCTCAACATTTTTTGTGCGGTGCAAATTTTATTTTAAATAAAGTCGTAAACAGTCGTATGACTCAATCTTTTGCTAGTAACCAGACTGCGGATTTTGATGTGAAATAAGATGTGTCTGCATTGATTGCAAGAAATAGAAACTGAATTGAATGTTATTTCTTCCCGTAATGATTTTAATAGAGGAGAAATTATATATTGACATCTTGAATTTTTAAAATTTCACAACAATTTTGAATTACATCTACTCAATTTCACTATAAATGCATAAAGATCCGCAGTCTACTAATAGCAAACAGAAATGCTACAAGCATGGGATCTTTAAAAAATCGCAAGAGATCATAGAACGAGATGTCATGAAACTTATTCTCAAAGGTAAAAAATTGGCTATCATTTTCCCTGAAGAAAACGAAATGACTTTCCGAACGACCTACTAAATCGTAGTGGCGATCGTGGCGACGATATTCTCGCGTGGTTTGACGATCGGTGACACGGGTCTTCCGGATGGATCACCTGCCCGGTCCCTGTCGGACGTGTTTTGGCCAATGGCAAGGTTCGTGTCGCGACGACAATGAACTTGCGCGGAAGTTTTGCAGCAGGGGCGGCGAAACAGGAGGGTTCTCCGATCGACGGAACAGTGACATTCTCCCTTCTCTCCCCTATCACTCTCCTTCTCTCTCTGTTCCTCTCCTCGGTTCTCTGCGAACTTTGGGACAAGGTTAGTGTGTCGAGCCCGAAACGCACTCGATTTGGCCGCGGCCACGAGCCGAGCAACGCAAAGAGGGGGCAGAACGAGTATGGGGGACCGTGCGGGGTGGGGCAGAGAGGGGAGAGAGAGAGAAAAAAAGGGGGAGACCGGAATAACGTGTTTATAAAGAAAGGGCCATCGAAATCGAGCCCGATAGTCGTTTTTGCGGGGTCGTCGAGAGAGCGCGAGCCCTCGCAACGATATTTCTGCCGCGACGCGATAATTATTTTCCCGCGGGATTTATCGCCGCGATTAATTTAATGGCACCGCGTAAATTACTTAACCGAGAGCCAAGCGATACGCGCGCCGCGTGCCATTATTAACGACGAGAGCCGAGCCTGATCGGAAGCTCCAACGCGTTTCTCGCGTAAAGAGAGACGCGGATCTGTTTGCTTCCATGGGAATCTGTATTCCCGATGGGCGAACCGGCGATTCCAAAAATCGGGAGAATTCGGGGAACTCGAGGATCCTCGGCCCCTGCATTCCTGAGGCGATGTTCCGCGAAGATGCAACTTCGCGTGCATCCTGACTGCAACGCACGTGTCATATCACGCGATTCTCGATTCACTTGCAACGATCTGTCTCTTTCAATTTCGATCCTGCTTGCTGCCGAATCGTTAACCGTTGAGTAGGGTACCGTGTCCGGCTACCACTGCATAATTGTTTCATGTGCATCGATATAACTGTTCGCAGAACAAGGTAGAAACCGTCACGATTATAAATAATTATCGATGTACCACTTAATATATCGATAGTATAGGAGCTTTATTCATACGGATCTTTATCGTTTCGTAGTACATATATTTCAATCTGATTCCAAATACAAATTTCAAACGAACGCCGGTCGTTAATAACAAATTGATCGTCGGCTCATAACGGCGACCAGCGAGATCAGCAGACGATCGCCAGATCGATCTAGCTGGTCGCCGACGATCAATCGGCATCAACACCAACGTACATCTAATTCCTATACGTTCCTAGAATAACATTAAGAATAATTTATTGATTTAACTCATCTAATTTGTATTCGATATTATTTAATCTTTTAACTATCTTTATACTGGATGGACGACATTCAAGATGAGCGATTATATTTATGAGTTCGCCCTTTGCAGTCAGAGCTATTTTTACTTGAAAATTAAACATTTCTTCCGATCAAGAATAATTCCTTTCTACATGATCTTTTTCATTTTATGGGTATGAAATTGATATAATACCTCATACAGTACTTAAATGTTTAACATACTTAATAATGTAAACAATATTTTGAATAATGGTACAGGTTTTAGTGGTGACTCTCTCTCTCTCTCTCTCTCTCTCTCTCTCTCTCTCTCTCTCTCTCTCTCTCTCTCTCTCTCTCTCTCTGCGAGTCACTCCTCGACTGCTAAGCGTTGAATACTTTGGATCTGTTTCCCGTTTGAAATCTCGCTTGGCAATTTTCGCGATGAACGGCAGAGAATCCTCGATCCGCTGATACCGGGCTAATAGTTGCTGACGGGAGCGTAATTTGCCGGCAAAAAAGGCGGGAGCTCGTTGATTGGAGAAGGTAATAGAATTGGAAGCGTCCGCAGGTGAGGTAAAAATAGCGGGCCATGGATCTGGCCCCTGACGTTTACCTGGCGCGAGTTACATACTGCGAGTTACTGCATGCCCGCCACTGGCCGTCCGAGTTATCTCTTATCTCACGGCGATTGGTTTATATAGCGCGTGTCGAGTTACCTTGTACGTACAGCGTATAAACGGCCTTCTTAGCTCGTGACACGCACACCGATTCCTCTTCGTGCGTGCGTGCGTGCGTGCGTGCACCTCGCATCGGGTTCGAGAATGCCGTTCCACGGTTAGGTTCGCGGGTTCCCACATTTTCGATCCCGCGCGAGAACCGCGTTCCGCACCGACCGCATTCTGCGTCGAGGACGACGCGTCCTGAACACTATAGCTCGCTATAGCGTTGCGTCACGGTTCACTATCGTCCGACGACGGTAGACACGAATCGTGATCGAATCGACGGATGCAGGTGCCGATGTCGTGTTCCGTTTCGTTTCGAACAGCCCGGAAAAACATTTTGCTTTTCTTGTCTTCTCTGCCTCGAGCAAATGTTTCCCTTCCCGGATACATCCAAGCTCCCAACGCAGGGAGATCGACGTTATCGCGCTATGATAGCAGCCCGAACAATCATAGGCAAATACTGACTCACGATAACGCAGATAGCGACGGTTTTCGCGTTTACGATAGCGCGTGTTAGCTGATACATCGCTTCGGACACTTCCTCCAGGCAATTGTCTATTGCTACGCTGAAGATACAGTCGGTGTACAAAGTATTCGTACACCTTTTAGAAACAAATGAATTTTTCAAAATTGGACTCGGCAGCTTGAGTTTTTTGAGACGTTAGAAGGGTTACTTTACTAGCTAATGTGTAAATAATTTTTTTGCAATTGTTATTATATAAATTTTTTATCTGTGCCCGTGAAAATTTAATGAAAATTTCAAACATGTATTTTGTAAATACAAGTAAGTTAAGTAAAAAATATATATGATAATAAATAAATAAATAAAAGTAAGTAAAGAAGATATGGGCATTGTAAGATGTAAAAATCTTCGAATTTACGGATTGCGATTCATTTAAATCGCAGATTCTTAAGATTTTTGCTATTTTCAATCAATTATATTTCGTAACATCCTTGATCGATTTCGATGAAACTTTGTACCAGTATATAACTTACTTAGTTAGACCCACCAAAGGCGCCTTCTAAATTTTCATTGCAGGTACAGATAAAAAATTTTAAAATCGTGACCTTTACTATTTCCTTCGCAATTGCGACCAATAACAATTTTTAAAAAAATTATTTACATATCAGCTAGTAAACTAATCCTTCTAACGTCTGAAAAGAAACTCAAGCTGTTGGGTCCAATTTTGAAAAAGTAATTCGTCTTTTTAATGTGTACGAATGCTTTGTACACCGACTGTAAGCTGTTAGGTTGGTTGGTAATTTTGCCTGTAAACCAAAAGCACATGTTGCTAGTGAGTCATTGGAAAACAGGAATTGACAGGCTATCTGAAAGATGGCAGAAAGGTGTTACAAATAATAGAAATTATATCATTGATTCAAAAGTATCCTTTAAAATACGTCGGAACACATTCCCTCCAACCTAATATCTGTGGTTGCAGGGAAAAACGCCGCATGTCACAATTACAAAACATTTGAGTTTACGCATTCATTCAGCTTCGTAATATAGGATTGACGTATTTACCAGAAAAAAGTCATGAAAACAAATATGAAAGGCTCGAAAAAATAGTACAATTTAACCGATGTCCCATGTCGAAGCATTAGCGATCAAAACTTCAAACGGCTATATCTCGAAAGTGAAAGTGTGTGACATGTGGCGTTCTTCCTGACAACCACAGATGTAATAGTTTCTGTCTAATTCCTATTAGCATTCTGCGGTTCTAACAAAATTGACATCGTTGCAGCATGCGACTCCATTTTTGATAATTTTTTAGTGACTATATACCTGAAGAAATTCTCCATCAATTGCAAAGCTTTACTATACAATTTTTTAATGTTTCACCACAGAAACAGCAGTTTTGAGCAGCGAGTTGCACAGTCCTCGCCAATAGCAGCAGTTTCGTAATCTCGCGAATTGCTTTCTAATTACGCCGACCTTTCCGGTGAATAATTGACGAACGGCCGAGCCAGGGGTGTTTTTCCGCGGCGAAAAGGTCAATTCCATGGGGCGGGAGCGTCGCAACCCCTAGGGGCTGCCCTTCGTTCAGAGTTATTTCTACCTTTGTAAAAGGATTAAGCTTGGCCCTTCGTTTTACCTCGGTGTGCTTTCCTACACAGCCGCCTTTGTGTTTCCCGTTAGATTTTCCCTGGCTTCGGGGCTTGCGTCTGCTGGACGGAACTTGTCCCGCACTGTTTTCCAAAGCGACCCGGCCCGGCCCGACTGTGTTCGATCGCTGTTAATTCCTTCGGATAAAGTAAGCTACGATGTTCCAGTCTTCGTTCTTCATCTCCCTGGATAATCAACCTATACCATACAACCTTTCTAATTCAATTACACTCGTGTATAATGTATAACTAGTATCGTCATTTTGGAGCAATTTTAACTTGAATATTAAACACTTCTTCCGAGCTGGAATAATTTCGTTGAATACGAAATTCATACAATACTTAAATGTGTAGCAATTGACTATGTAGTAGACTGCAGATGTTTATGCAATTTTCAATTTTTGTAAGCAAATCTTGAGAAAGTAGAATCATGTAAAATATGTTATTTTCAGTAGTAGTAGACTTCGTGTGTAGTTCTAAAATGAATGAAAATCGTACTAAATTCTGTGGAATTTTATATTCTATCTTTTTTTGAAAATTTTTTCGAAGCCATCATTCCATAAACATCCCCCCGCAGTCTATCGATTAGATACCAACGTACTTAATAATATAAACATTAGTGAACAATGAATAATGGCACAGCAATTTTTAGTGGTGACTCTGAGTCGAAACGTCTTATATATCAAGTGGAAACAACAACCATATTCCTCGAATATTACTCCCCGCTTCACTGAAATATTTATAAATAGACTGCGGATCTTTATGAATTTATGAAGAAATTGGTTGGGTGGAATATAAAACAGTAAAATATTTTAAAATTTCAAGAATGTTGTAATGTTGCTCTTAATGTACAATATCAAAGTTGTTAGGGGATGAAATAAATTTTTACGGTACTCCTGCTTGCCACAATCGATGCAAAACATTTTTATTTAGAACCGCAGTCTATTTATAAAGAACGGCAAAGACAAAAAAATATAAAACAGTTGAAATTTTGTTGAGGAACGAAGACCGAATGAAAAGGCTCCTGGCTCCGAATGAAATGTACAAGTGGCATCAATGACTGAACGCAACTAGCACAATCGACGACCATCTCGTGTCCAGAGGGTCGAGTTCGTCGTGCCCTAGGTCCGTTCGTGCCGCCCTGGTTTATTGAATTTTTTTCGTGCAGCCGTGTCGTTGAAGGAGTTTGAGTTACATGTAACGAGAGTTTATTACAGGGTGTTGGCGGGCAAAAACGCGACGATTTTCGTGAGGCAGACTGTTTGTCAGGCCGGGAGAGAAGGTCGAGGATGGAACGGAAGGCTCGTTGGCCGGGGGAGCGGTGATTAAACGTTTACGAGAAGCTTTTCGAGGTCGTTTCGACGGCCCTCCTCGCCTCGCCCCCTTCCGGATATATTCAAATCGCTGTTAATGGGGGGGACTCACGCGAGGTTTGCGCGTTCCCGGCGAAAACTTTGCGAAACCGCGCCGCGCCCCGACGCGACGGGTACTCAACGGGCCCTCTCTTTCTTCGTCGCTCTTCTACTACTTCTTCTTCCACGAAAGCTGAAGTAGACCCCGTCGGACAAAGTCAGTGATAGCGATGGCTTCGGAGCCCTTCTCTTAGTATGTTCCGGTTTATATCCCATCGGCCAATCAACCTCTTACCGACGCGGACGAATTTAACGCTCCGGTTGACGAGGGTGCGACGAGGAACGCCGATTTCTGCGGCCAACCCCTAATTTCCACGGTAAACGTACATCGATCTAGATACGCGGCTAATGTATGCGTATTATAATCTCCGTTCTACACGCCACGCATTATGACGCGCGTCCCCCGGCTTGTAACGTCGAACACCTCGCCCCGGATTTTTAATTGAATCCCCTGTGCCATTAGCGTCTACATTTTAATATCAATTTTAAGATTCTTCGGTTCTTCTTTATTCCATCTGTTCCGTCGTAAAACGTGAAGGATCAGCTAGACTACCTACTGGCGACGAAATAACGACCGTGAACGCCACAAAGGACGAAAGGCACGGCCAAAAAATTGCGAATCCACCATATTTAGAATAGTCGACAAACTCGCAGACACGCAGCTGACGAGCACGTGCTGAACCCTTTTAACCGGTAGGGTATCGAGATTTAAAGTTTTATAGGCTCGGCTGCCTCTAACCCTAACCGAATGTACCCCTTTACTCCTATTCTTCCTAATTTTTCATCTCCGTTTAAAACACACCAACCAACCAATCATATACAATTTTCTAAGGCAGCACCTATGTACCTCCGAGCTTTCCCACAATTTCTATGCGATCAGAACAAGACCGGAACTAAGTATATTGACGTTTTCAGCGCACTGGTTCGATCTGATGTTACTAACTAAGCAATTTTGCAAATTACCACAAAATTTGCAACGTTTCGGTCTATTTTTAGACTATTTCCAAGAAAAAATTTTTATATAATTGCGTCTGTAAAAAATTATTAAATCAATGTGTAATATGTAATGCATGTTACATTCTAAACAGAAAACCAAATGTTCTAAGAAACAAACCTACTTGCTAAGTGAACAAATTATTTAAAATTCTTTACACTTTTATAACCACGTGTTGGTTCCATGCCTGTGATATACGAACTGAGGTAAACGTTGGGATTTGAAGAGACAATGAATCAGAAAACATCGATCGACCCATTGGCCAATCGATATTTGGCGGTAAATAAGAACCGTGAAAAATCCAATCACAAGTTTCCACTGTTTGTTTACCATACAAAGTTGTGGTAATTTATTAATTGACATTCAATCTACTTTTGATGTACTTTAAAGCCATTAGCAGATCTTATTTATTAGAAATATTCATCATAAAACATTACTGGTTCAGCAATGCTGCGTAATATTCATGTATCTCAGGTGTTTCATACCTGAGATTTACGATATGATGTTTAATCATGTGAATTGTTTCTAATAAAATCCTTTGGTGCAAGTTGACTTCTTTTTCTACTATTTTGACATTTTAGAAATCAAAAGCATGGTCAAATTCTATTGAATGCCTCGTCAATGCAGTGTGTTGTGCTGGAGGTAGAAATATACATATATTATGTCTATGTTCTCTGGTCCGAGTCTTCAAATGTCTTGACGTTTGTCGTATGTATAGCTAGCTACAACCTTTACAAGGTATCGAATATACTAAATTGTAGTTTTTTAACAATATGGTACTTTATCTTTGATCGCGGGGAAAAAATCCTTCAAAGAATAATATTTTAAAAATTGTGTGTATTCTCCTACCTTTCTGAATATTCTTTTAATATCGTTAGAAATATTTTGAACGTAAGGAATAACGACAGTATTTTTTCAATCTATTGGTCCTGTCTTCAAAAATCTTTCTTCCTTTTGTTTTTCAATGAACCAAGGGTAGTAAATCTCAAAAACCCGTTCCTTGATAATCTTGGATATAAGCAAGACAGGATAACCGTTACGTTTCAAAACATCTCTAATCAATAACAAATTGTCAGATCTAAATTCAGGATCAGATAGTAGGACTGCATGATCAATCAGACCTTTGATGAAGCCCACTTTATGTTGTACAGGGTGGAAAGAGTAGAGTTTTGTGGTAATTTGCACAATTGCTTAGTTAGTTACATCAGATTGAACCAGTGCGCTGAAAACGTCAATATACTTTGTTAACAAATTGTCGATCGAGATAAAGGAAACAGTTAAGACTAGAACTGTTTCTACTATCGACTACCAAGCACAGCCGAGTCTGACTTGGAGACATCAATGTTTGACTATAGACTCATTCGCCGTGAACCCAGCCGTGATACGACCTTCCAATTCACACCATCCAATAAATTAATTCGATATTACAGTATTTTCGTTATTTGAAAAATCTTCCCGAGCTTGGCAAGGCAACAATTTAAGTAATCCTCCTCAATTAACGCGTTCACTTCAACGTCGGTCACATGTGGGTGACACAATCCTTCATTTGTCTTCATACAACTGATGTCTCCATACTCTGAGCGAAGTTTATTAGGATCTGACGTTTCAGAAGAATTCCAGCAATCACTGTGGGATGCTTCGACTCTGCAGCTTTCATTAGAACGATTGAATTACTTAATCGTACATGCGAAATACGGCGGAATCATAAGAACAGATGATGTTTCGAGAAACAGTGTCCCATAAACAGGGGATGGTAGTAAATAGGGGGATAAACCAGGTTTTCAACGTTCTTTATTACTTCATCATCAGGTTCTTGTTTCAGCCTTTTTAAGGGGGCATTAGTCTCCTGTGCATCGAAGGGTAAAAATATTCGTGTTCCAAGTTAATGAGGTGGGTGGGAAGACTTCGCTCGTTGATGATCTTTCAGGCGGAATTTAATTGTTGGATGCATTTTATCTGATGCGGACGCCGACGATACATATGTAAAACAATACTAGTTATAATACTCTTTATACATTCATGACCTGTGTAAACTTGTAGAACGCAAAGCAAAGTGTTTTAAGTTGTTGGTATAGTTAAAATACGGCTCTTTGTGTGTTGGTGGACTGTGTACATTTTTCGAATTGCAGAGAGAAATGATATTTTAAGGGTATCTTAAGGTATCTTAACACATTGTTGACCGATCACGAGTTAATTCGTGTTTGCACTTACATTATCAATTCCAATTTATGAAACCCAGGGCAAAAAATAGAATATTTCAATACATTTGTTCATTCATTTATATAAAAGATATGGTCAAAGTTTCATCTTAATTCATTATGTATAAATAAAGTTTATTGAAGTTTATTTAGATTGTTGTACATCCACTTTCAATTACGAAATAATAGCCGGTAACACGAGATAGCCTCTGTGTAAAATTGCCGGTCAACAATGTGTTAAGGTAGTCTCGTTTCGGTTATGATGATAGCTACTTGCGCAGCTTTATGCTGCCGAATTAAGCTGCCAAATAATGCAAAGGTTTTGAGGTCGACTGCGGCATAGATTGATCTTTTATCTAGCGCTTTTACTACTGAAAAACCCCATCTTTGCATTGAAACGAGACTATCCCTTAAGCGAGTCTAAATGGCACAATAAAATGCGGAAATTTCGATCGTGGAATTGGAGGAGGGTTAAATCGCGTTGCGTGGGCGGACGATTTGTCCGAAGGGTTGAAAGGCTCACCTGACCGAGTCGGTGTCCGGTGAACGGTGTCCACGGAAAGAGACAGTAACTGCGGAGGATCTCACTTTCGGCGGGTAACCGTTAGCACAGTCTTATGCCACAGGTTGCGGGTAGGTGTCGGCGTGCGCACACAGGTGTGCCGACGAGCCGTGGGCGTTCGTGCGAGAACGTCGTCGCTTGTGGTCGCCCGTGTACTCAGCTACAGCCCGATTGTGCTTGTGTAACCTGTTATAACGGACGAAGAGAGACGCGTTTCTTAGAATCGTCTGCGTGCCCACGCGGCTCCAAGATGACCCGAGAGTCCGCAGGAAACGAATGTCGTCGGCCGCGACACGCTCGGATTTACGAAGCAGATTGCACGGTTCGCTCGCCTATTCGAGTAAACTGTCACTGTAAAAGTTCTCTCGCACTCACTTGGACGCTGTCGTGGGATTAACCCCTCGGCAAACTTGATTACGTCTCAGGGATGTCGCAGGATTTTTCATGTTGCTCATCAGGTTCTTTTCTTTCTTTCTTGCTTCCAATAGCTCTTCTGCGTTATCCACGTTTTTTAACCCTTAGCACTCGAATGGCGGCTCTAAGGCGCCACTAAAAATTGCTTTACCATTATTTAAAATGTTGTTTAGATATTGTATAAGGTATTATTCCAATTTCACATCCATAAAATTTAAAAGATCATAGGGAATGGAAATATTTTAGGTCGAAATGTTTAATTGTCGAGTTACTAGGATAGCTCTTAGTGCAAAGGGTTAAGCTAGTAAAAATTCAACCAACAACCATGAATGAAGCGTTACACTCGGAGGATCCAGCTGATTCAAAATGGAAAAAATTATTTTACACAAATCGACATAAATTACATCGCCAGACGTCTCAGCACAACCATCAGAAACCGAGCTATATTAGATAGAAATTCTCACTGTCGGGATTGGAGGCGGAAAGGGATCTTTTATTCCGACTCGAACGGATCGACTGGCGGAGAGTGTTAGGGAAGGGAATGAAGTCCTGGCCGACAAGATTCGGCTTTCAGGAAGCGTCACGAGATCCCAGGACCCTGTCCCGTCCCACAGGAAGGACTAATGCGACGATAATGTGGCCGCGCGACGGGAAGTCGAGGAACAAGCGACAATCGTGGAGCACGCGAAACAGGGGAGGCGGAACGATGACGGAGGGTTAAGTTTCGTGACGTACGTAGAAGCTCTGCATCGAGTTCCCGGCCTTCGAAATCGCTCGATTTCCTGAAGGGTGGAGCCTTCTTTACGAACGACACGTTATAATTTCCGAAAATCCGCCAAGAAACGCGAGAAGTGGCAAGAATCCTTATACGGTTTAACATCATAATGATCGAAATTGTGCAATAGGTGCAGTTTGAGACAGTAAAAATATTAGACGAATTTAAAAATACTTTTATATCATTTTCAACCTGTTGAACATGTTAAGAGAGGAAATAAATTTCCCCGTCACTCCGGCTTGTTGCAGTTCTTAATAATACCTCTTAATATCGATATCTTAATAAATATTACTATTTTAATATTTCTATTTTAATATTTCTATTTTATGCATATGAAATTGATCCACTTGACACATACAATGGTAATTTAAAAAATACATAGTAATTAATAGAATACGTTTAATATGAAAGAGTAAATTCATTGGAAGAATTGGAAAATTTCTCTGTCACTCCGGTTTGTCGCAATTCAGGCAGAAAATTTGTTATTAACCTTATGTCACGAGTGAGTCTAGCTCGATGTAACACGTGAAAGGGTTGGACGTGTAGAACGAGGTCTCTGTTGGCTCGTTTCTTCAGCTCCCAGGGATAACAAGACGAAAAACGGGAAACCGAGAGAGCGTGTCCCGAAGAGCGGAACGATCGACAACGATGATAAAAACGGGTTTAGAGCCGCGGTAATAAGCGCCGGTAATAATCTCGATACGCCCGGCGATAAATACGATTGAAATTCACCGTGAAATTACGGCATTAAGATAAGCCTCGTTACGGTAATTTCGTGATCGATGCGTCCTTGGTCGGTTCGACGCCGGATACGCGTAACACCGTCGCGAGAATTATTAAGAGATCGATGTGAGGAAATTGCTTTCGCGCCTCGAGGCCTTCGATCGATTCCTTCCCTCCACCTCCCGTTACTCGGTATTTTTCTAGCACCGTAATTTCTCTCCGCTTCGCTGCCGCAAAGTTCAGAGTGAAACCATCATTTATTGAGAGGAAAGTCGTGACGGTGCGCATTTGCTGAGGTCTGCCCTTGACGCAGGGGTTTAATAATGCATTGGGTACTCTGCATCGTTTAAATCTGATTAGCAGTGACGTATTCAACGGAAAATCCTGCGTATACATTTTATCACAAGGAACATTCGATCAAGATACCCAAGAATGTATAATTTCAGTTTACCGAACAGTTCCAGCAGTAATTCTTGCCAAAAAGCTCCCAGAAAATTTGTTGGGAGTTTATCGAAGGAAAGAGTAGAGCTTCCCCGCGGATGCAGCTCGTGTTTCGACTGCGAAGGGGAGATTAGAAGATGTTAAATGCGACGTGACATCGGTCGGACAAATTGAGAGTCGCTGGTTCGAAGCCGATTTCCCTCCGGATCGACGGGGTTCGCGTCAAGGGTCACCCATATATTGGATTAAGTCCCACGATCTATTATCGGGAAAAAGGCCAGAAAAACGAGGGATCCAGATAAGAATGGAGTTTCGAATTTCAACGTTTCCCTTCGGCAGACATGCTGCGCGACCCTCTTTCTCGCTTTTTTTTCTCTCAGTCTTCTGGTTCGATCCGGAGCTGAGCGAACGCGATGGAATACGGTCGTGGACCCTTCGCAGCAGCCCTTGTACTAAATTCACTGTCGGAAACGTGATTCCGTGCCCTGAACTACTTTCGATCGCTCATTGTGATCGTATAAGGCTGCGTTTATGCTGAAATTGCAGTAGAAGCTAGAAGAGGTGGTGGGAGACGTACAAAATAACCTTCTTTGGAGTGTTCGTAGTGGAACAATAATATTTAGCGCTGGATTTTGGGCATTTGAGTGAAGTTGAACTGGAAGTTATAAATACTGAGATTAAAATTATTCATGAAAAATTGATGAGGTGAAAGGTTGAGTGGAAGTTAAAAACACTGAGATTAAAATTATTGTTGAAGAAAATTATGAGATGAAAGGTTGAGTGGAAGAAATGAAACAAATAAATGTCTACGTACTCGGACAATTTTTATCTTGGATAAGTGTCCGCAGTCTATTAACAACGGTGAAAATATGTGTACAAAATCGCGAAGAGAAAATAATTTTTGTTGTTCGTTTATCACAGCTCGAACGTAAACGCGCATATGCCAATGGCTCTCGCGATTGTTTGCGGCTCGGGCCATTCGCTAATCGCGAACAAGCAAGCAAGGGTTTGCGCCCATGCATGAATAAATAAACGAAGAGACGGTGGTAAACGACTCGGCGATAAAGGAGCCGGGATGCTCGAGGTACGATTGCTCTCTCATCTTGGCGAATTAATTGATCGCGTCGATTGTTCCTCGACGAGAAGTAGGAGCGGAGGCGGAAGAAGGGTTGTGCCACGGCTCTTGGCCCGTTTGAATCGCAGAGGATGCCTCGGATCGAGAGGATGTCTCGAATCGAGAGGGCCGTCCATTCGAATCAAAGGACACCGCATTATTTCGGGAATAAAATTCCGCGCCTTTGTTACCGGTACGGGGAGAACACCGAAATACGCTGCATTCGCTTTTGGGATGCAACTCGGCGCCTCTTGCGGGCACAGAACAATTTTAGCTAAGTGATCGTTAGATCGCGAATATTCATGCAGAATAAAAATGTGTTCTTTTCATTTGTTATACAAATGCACAACATCCGCAGCTTGACCACAGAGCAGTTGCAAATTTAAATCAGCTGGATTTAATATGGATTTAATAATTACAAGTCAGTTTATTTTAATTTAGAATGTAATACTTATTAATATTGGTTTTCAAAGTATTCAAAAAGAGGAAATATAATGAAATGATAACTGTCGAAAATATATTTTGAGAATATCCATTACGGAGGCATTAATAAATTATATTCCAATATACAGTTAGGAGCAAAACTGATCACACACACTTTAAATCAGAATAACTTTTTTACGAATGGACCAAACGACTTCAATTTCTCTGCAAGGCTAGATGAATTAGTTTAGTAAATGACGTCTAATAAATACGTTGAAAAAATGCATTTGGTCGGAATTGTGAAAAACAAGCTGGGCCTTTTTTAGCTGGGCCAATAACGAAAATTTAAAAGATGTGTTTGGTCAACTTGTATAAATTATATATGCTCCGAAAATTTCATTGAAATTGGTTAATTGGTTTACGAGTTATAATCGATCAAAAGTGATAAAAAATTGCAATTTTCAAGATGTTTAGCCTTTTTACCACTTGTGATCGATTATAACTCGTAAACCAATTAACCAATTTCAATGAAATGTTCGGAGCGTATATAATTTATACAAGCTGACCAAACACATCTTTTAAATTTTCGTTATTAGCCTAGTTAAAAAGTTGTAAAAATCAATTTTTACTATTGTTATTCACAATTCATTTACAAGTCATTTACTAAACTAATTCATCTAGCCTTACAGAGAAATTGAAGTCGTTTGGTCCATTCATAAAAAAGTTATTCTGATTTAAAGTGTGTGTGATAAGTTTTGCTCTTAACTGTATATTATAAAATATGAAAGAAAACGAAGTTTACCGATCCTTCCCGAATGGACCTTTAAATTGGTTGTATGGGTTGTCTCTCTCTCACTCTTTGCTCCGATCATGATTATTTTTTCGAAAATCGGCGAACCACCGAGAAACAGCAGTTCTGTATCGAATACATAGAGACTCGAGTAGAATACAGTTAAGGGACGAGAGGAACTCGCAGTCCGTCGACATCGCGGGCAGAATGCGAGCGTGCCTGCACTGTGAATCACGCTTAAAAAGGAGAGAAGAGCGTCGCTCGACGTCCTGGTCACCGAAAATCGGGCTGGTCGGTCTCGATCGGGCCAAAAGGAAGCGAGTGCGCGGTTCGTGACCGTAAAGAGAGGAGAGAAGAGTGTTTAGAGGGCCTCGCCGCACCGGAGAGGCTGGAACGAGAACAAGAGGAACGAGAGGAAGAGAGCCGCGGTTGTTCTAAGTATAGGAGGACGAGGTGTACACGAGGCCGAGGCTGGAGCATCGAGTCGAATACCAAGTAGTCTCTGTAACGAATCCGTATGCGGGGACCGGCACGCTGATGCAGATGTCGATGCGGTTAACGATAGCCTGGATCGTGTCGCGCGATACAACGGAACCGAAACAGAATCGATCGGGAACCGAAGAATTTCTTCCAGCTAGCAACTTGGCGCGCGGAGATCTGTACCGCGATTCCGCTCCGATCTTCTTCATCGAAGCCGATCTCTCCTCTCGATAACCTGATCGTACAAATTGCGAGACGTTCAAACTAGAGATCCCTTATTTCACGTGTACACTTGGTCTGTCCGGAAAGTGTCCGGCCTTGTACTGCAGCGGGTGGAAGTATCATCCCTGGTTAATATTGCCCGTTAGAAGCCACAACTTTCTTCCAGCGATCCTCCCACTTGCGGAAACACTCCTTAAAATCATCTTCAGGGGTAGCGAACAGCTGCCTCGTCGTATTCTGTTTTATTGCTTCTACGTCCGCAAATCTTTGTCCTTTGAGAGGTTTCTTCATTTTGGGGAACAACCAGAAGTCACGAGGAGCTAGATCAGGACTGTACGGAGAACAAGAATGCCCAAGTTTCTGGCAAAATTTAATGCTTATCTGTTGTTCCACACGTTCGGCCATTATAATACGCGACGCTCACTTCACTCGACGCTTACAAAACTGCGTATCCTTTTCAAATTATTACAAGGTCGCCTCTAACACAAACATGCGCTATCCGCCTTAGCCCAGTTAGTAACGAAGATATGTATAAGCAAAGGTCGGATACTTTCCGGACAGACCACGTATAAACACACGTGGTACGTGAACCGTGTATGTAGTAGGAAAAAATTTAAGGATCCGCGTACACGCGGATCTGCGAATACAGATCCGTTCGGCATGTTCGAGTCCGACAGCTGATGCGGTATTGTTTCTCGATCAAAATTATTCGTACTACACAGTTCACGTACTATTGTACGTGCATACGTGTATTTTAGGACACGTTAAAAACCGCGATCTCTAGATCAAACATAGTCCTCGACTAGACGGACGATGAGACAGTCCAACAAGATTTTTGTTTTACGTGAAGAAAGTTCACGTGGAGTAGTTTACATGCACAAGAGTTTCGATCGTTTCTGATCGACTTCCAGCTTGTTTGTCCGCTTCGATTGCCCATAGAAGGGTTAAAACACGCTGCATTGTTTGCCAATCCGCCTTACCGTCTGTTTCGTTCAGAGCCGGGCATCAGTGTTTCGCGCGCATCAACGTTAGCGTCGTTGCTAAGCGATGGTAACGCATTGCGCAAACACTGGTCAATTACAGGCGAAGCTCTAATTAAATGCAACGCATCGGAGCTGCTCTCTGGGCCCGCTTCGCAAGGGCAGACTTCGCGGCACCGATGAACCTGCCGCGTTACATCTGAAATTACTACCTGCGTCCATGGGAATTTCGACTTCGCGATTCGACGAGGACGTTCGAGAATTTCTGTTGGCAGGTTGCAATTTTGTTGTCCCCCGTTCGCGAATTGCAGGCGGTATTGTTTCTGAAACCTTGTTGCGAATGCTGCAGTGTTCGTTCGCTCGACATGTTCGCGGACTAAAGAATTTTTAAAATGGAAAATAAAATTGTGCACCTCAGAAGACGAAGTTTAATTTCAAATTTATCATGGTGGATTTATTAGACCTTTCGGAAAGTCATTTCGTTTTCTCCAGGGAAAGCGAAGGCAATTTTTTACCATTTAGAATAAGTTTTATGACATTTTGTTCCACGATCTTTTTGAGATTTTTCAGGCAACTTAATGATCCGCGATACTTGTAGAATTTTTATTTAACTCCTGCTGCCCACAGTCGTTGCAAAACATTTTTATTTTGCATAAAGATTCGCAGTCCAGTAGTGACAAATGGAAGCAATGTCATTGCTACACGAAAAACGAAATTACTTTCCGAGAGACCTAATATTTTCCATTTTGAGGGAACTCTTGGGATAAACATTTCTTGGCTGATAATTCGGGTTCGGAGTGATCCCCGATTCTGGAAGATCGGTGGAAAGGCGAGGCAATCGCGATTGTTTCTCGCGAAACGGCGCTCGCCTCGAGGGAGCCGCGGTTAATTTAGAGATCACTAAATCTAGACCGCCACGCCGCGCCGCGCGCAAGCGATGGAACAGCGGAACGGTGGCGAAAGTAAGCTCGAAGCGGGAAGTATAATCCTCCGTGTGTCGACGACCTCTCCGACTAATATTACGCGATGGCATTGCTAGCCAGCCGGTTTAATAACACCGGCGCATCTGACAGGTTCAATTTTTCAACGCGCTTTCGACTGCGCCGGCAACTTTTTAGTCACGCGATAATTTGATCAGCCGTTTACTCGACGCCTCGTTACTTCGACCAGTTAAAACGCGGAAAAAAGACGTCGACGAGCCGCGAGTCGCACGAGATTTTATCCTAGACAGAACTAGTAATGTCGGCAATTTACCGTTTAACACGTTGGTTGCCGAGGTGCCATAAAGTCGATGCAATTTACCTGAATCTGTTGAGCACGGACGTTATCAAAGTGTAAGCACCAAAATGAATGTAGACAGGTATACAGGGTGATTCTGGGAACTAAGGCAGGTTACTGCTCTTTTTAAGTGAAAATAGAAACAAATGACACAGCAAAAAATTATATCTAACTTCCAACGACCTTATTTTTTATGTGGATGCTTTTATCCTTTAACGCAACCCAATTTTTTGGTTAAACCAATCGATCCCTTTTATTAGCCTACGTACAAAAGTACTAACATTTCGATGTTCTCGGGTTAGTATTTTTATAGGGAAGATAATAACAGGGACCGATTGGTTTAACCTGAAAATTGGGTTGCGTTAAAAAATAAAGTGCAATTGCACCTGGCGGGTGCATCGGTGCGCCCACGTAAAAAATAAGGTCACAGGAAGTTAGAACGCATTGTGATATATGATTTTTTCCTGTATAATTTGTTTCTATTTTTACTTTAAAAAGAGCAGTAACTTGTCCCAGTTTCCAGAATCATTCTGTATAATAGATATCAATTTTTGTTCTTCTGAATAGTAAAATATGTTTAAAAAGTACTTGCTAGTGAACGTAGAACAATTTTCGTCTTCGCAACCGCGAGGAGATTGAACGTGAAAACTGAAAGTTAGCTTCCAATCGGAGAGGGTGCGAGCGCAGCAGCGGGGACCCGGTCGGCGGCATAAAGAGACCGGATAATTATCTGCGAAATCGCGGGCGACGCTAATGAATTCGGTGAGTTTAAACGGCACTCGAACGCCGGACGATAATAACCGTTCGTCCTGTGGCAGGGGCGGGTCGTTTTTTCCAAGGAGCGGGTCAGTCGCGCGGGAACGCGTGGGCCGGCGTAATTGGCCGACGATAATCGTAAAATCCCGACGAAAAAGCTCCGGGCCGCGGCTACCGGTCGGCGGCCCGCCGAGCCGCGCATCGCGCAGATGTACTTTCACGATCTGGCGAGTCGCGCGACGCGGGAAAAAAGTCGACGCACGATCGTGGTCGGTTCGGCTATAAAACGCGGAATGGGAATAGCGGCTCCGCGCGGTTCCTCGCCGACAGGACAAAAGGGAACAACAACGCGTTTCGGACGCGTGCTGCTCGACAAACACCCTCGTTGCGTGTCAACGCCTCGTAACCGGCCGAACGTAAACTTTGTTCTCCGCGGAGGCTCTCGGAACTCTTTGTGCCGGTCTCTAAAGAGTGCTCACCGAGGGTAAGTAAGTTGGAAATACTTTCCGTTCTCCGCGCGCCGTTTTTGTTCGTCCTGATACGCGAGCCTTTGACCTTTTAATGACCAGCTTTTAGCAGGAGGGCCTAACCCTCGTCTCCTTCTAACCCCTCCCCTCCCCTCTCTGCCTCTCTCTGCCACTCTCTTTCTTTCTCTTTTCTTCCTTTCCGCTTCGCGTTTAACTCTCGTGAAACGAAAGGAGTCTTTTGTACGCTCGCGTACGAGGGTGAACGGAGAGCGAACGGGGTCTGGATCGACTACTCGAATCACCTGATCTTCGCGTATATCTTGACAACTTTAACTATGGTACTCTTTGTAATTCGAACGTACAATCTCCGACACTCGATCGCCCATGTTTCATGCTTCCTGCTCCGTCACTTCTAGCGTTCGTTCCACTGTGCCGCGAGCCCTGCTTTTAGGAAGCAGTGGTTTCATTGTCTCGGCTGTTTAGAGTGCTTTAGAAGGCGAAGCTTAGTTTTCCCAACTGCTCAGAATGCCCCGAGTAGGCGTGATTTGTTTGCGCCTGCCCACCACAGAGTTCTGGGGCGTGGCTCGCCACCCCACCCTGTAGAGTGGTCCGAGCAGGCGTGGTTTCCTTGCCCCCAATATAAAGAGTGCTATTAGGAGGTGTGGTTTCTGTGCCCTCAATATAAATAGTGCTATTAGGAAGCGTGGTTTCTGTGCCCCCAATATAAAGAGTGCTATTAGGAGGCGTGGTTTCTGTGCCCCCTCTGCGTAGAGTGTCTCGAGAGGTGTGACTTTTCCGTTGACAATTTGAATACTAGCCAGAGTATGTGTGGCTTCTTTGCTCCTTCTGTACAGAGTGCCTTGGGGAGGCGTGGTTTCGTGGCCCCACTTTGTAAATTACTCCTAGTGGGCGTGAAATATTTTTTCCGTGTAATCGTGACGGAAGGTCACGGATATTCTAATTAGTCGCGATATCCCGAATCATTCCGTGATATCGCGCGCGCGTGGCTGCCCGCTCGCAGCAAGCGCAAGATTTACGAGTCTCCGCCTCGCGGAAGATTCACGGCAGGTTGCGTTTTTCGCGGAACCGTCGACATAAACCGCCAGAACGTTTTCGCGGAAGCTCGTCTTTCTCCCGCGATTCTACACGGTTCGAGGATTTCCGACGCTTTGAGCCTTTGAACCGGATACACGGATCCCGACAAACGTTGCACCGTTCGTATAGAAATTAACTGTTAGATCTTCAGTGTCCCTCCCGACATAGGATATACAGGCTGAGTCCCATAAAATGACGACATTAAACAACTGTTGCGATCTATTTCTTGTCACTTTTCATTTTTGGCTGTCACCTTCAGTTTTTAAATGGAATGCCCAATTTTTGTCTTCGAATTCGGATGAAGTGCCAAATTCTCCTTAAAAAAGTATTGCAGCAAACGTGGCTTAAAATTTGTATAATTCCTAAAATTTGTGAGACACATTTTATGTCGAGCAATGCTTGAACCACATGCAAAGTAACAATAAACAGATTGTAGAACTGTTTGTCGCCCTGGAAACCATGCAACATTTGTTTGAAGAACTTCTTCGTGCAACAAGTAACATAGGAGTTATTATATTATGAACACGCCTCCAATGATAGTATCTAGTAATTTGCGAGAGGATTTTCAAAATATCCCAAACGAACAAGTTAAAATAGTAACCTAAATAGTAGAGTAAGCGTTCGTCTACACACCGAGCTGCTTCACGGCGAAGTTACCACCTATATTTAGACAGCAGTTTTCCCATTCTTTCCATCGATCTGAGCTTCAACAGTGGTTGTAGACTGTGCTGAGATTAGGTTAGTCCAGGGTTCGAAACTGCACCAGTCTTGCTCGAAATAATTAGCAATATAAACATGGACAATTTTGCAGAATTTTCCTAAAGAATAGACTCACCAAAGTTTTCGAGTCTTTGATTATTCTCGAAGCTGGCCAATTTGGGCTCCGAAAAGTTCGATTTGAATCGAAGGGCGGTTCGAGGGGCGGGTCGTCGACGGCTACCATCATCCCCCAGCGTTTCCCACGAGACAGTAGACAGCAGACAGCGCTTGGTCCTCCCGTTAGAGGGCAGCGACTCGTCAACGACCGATTCGAGAACGACTCAAAGGGCGAGGACGTTCCTTTGAGCGATCGTGCTCGACTCTCGAGCCCTCTCGCTGGATATTATTCTAGCGAACCGTTTAAATATATTCGTTGGAGAGCACCGGGCACTCGAGAGGAGGTACCCGCCAGGACTCGCCCGATCGCTGGGTTCCCGTCGGATACCAAGATCGTTGTTTAATGGTCGCAATAATGACGGCTAAATTACCAGCTAACGAACGGGGGATTGTTTTCCAAGTAGCCAGCTGTCGAACCGACATTCAAACATCGCCGGTTAAAATTACACCGCCTCTATCCGCGTTACAAGCGGCCATTATCATTCGAATAGTTACTCCATTATCGGCCTCGGCTCGGTTCGAATTTATCGGGACGACACCCGCAACCTGTCATCGATTTTACCGCGAGCCATTTTATATTTAATATTTAAATATACCAGTAAATGATAATAATATAGATAAAGTACCGGGTGTTTCATATTTCATGGTACAAATTAGGTCAGGTCGAAAATCGAGAATAACGAAATTGCGTGGGAAGCTTCGTTTTCAAGAAAATTAAGTTTAAGTATCAGTCGAGTAAGTAACCAAGATGCTGTTGCGACCGTGTCTGTACATGGTACAAAGCCAGGGCTTGTTTCTAACCCTGTTAGTTGTAAACAGCCCTGACATCGTGCCATTTAGAAACATGATCGCAATATCGTTGTAGAGATTTTCTGATTAATAAATTCAAAAAATGAAAGTACATACGTATTTATTTATCTCAAGAGAGTTGCTTCCAAGTGTGTAATCAATAGACTGCGGATCTTTATGCAAAATAAAAAATGTTCGTATTGAATACAAGACCGAAGAACACAGGAGCGAAATAAAAGTTCTTTCTTCTTTTGATTATCTGATTAAGCTGAGACCAATACCCTGACGTCTTTAAATCTTTTTAATATGTCCACTGCTTTAAATGGTGCTTACCCATTTTTGTCATAAATGTTTAGTAATTAATTTTAAATGTTCTTAATGGGTGAAATTGCCAAAAATATATGCACCCATTAAAAAAGAACATTATCACGGTCGAACCCTCATGGTTAAAATACAGTTCTAATTGAAAGATTAATACAAGAAACACCGAAAGTACAATCGACGTCAGTGATGTGATCTCGAGACAGAACGAAGGGTCGAGATGGACCCAGCATCACGAGTTCCCGACAAGAGTCTCCGATTGACAAGGGAAGCTCTCGATTTGGCGAATCATCGGCGCAAAAAGAGCCACTCGCGACTCGTACGGAAATTTCGAAGATTAATCGGCCGTCGAGGCGAATCGACTCGCCGGAAACGTGACCTAACAAGGGAAGTTTCTTGGCTGAGCTCGGCCCGCGAGTATTAATTTCCCCCCAGTCGATGGCTCGGCCCTCGAGTCAAGTTTTTACGTGGCGAGCTCCGTTGTAATAGCTTCCAGATGGATTGCAGCTCGCAGCCCCCCATCGTCGTCGCGTCTGCGAGAAAGGGGTGTCGATCGACCCTCTCATTCCTCGAAGTCGAAAAGAATCCGAACGGCTTAACCCATTTGCATCATTAGCGTGTACTGGCTGCCCCAGAAAATCTGCTACATACAAACGCAAACCTACTACTACAACGAAAAAGTACAAATTACTCGAACGCAAAATGTTTTTTCCTCTCCGTAATTTGTCTAGTGAAATATACGAAAAAAGGGGCTGCTGACGGCGGCATTATTTCTCATTTTTCTTCCGTACGATGCAAACGAGTTAAGCCATGGGGATAGCCGGGGTCAAGTTCATAAATTTTGATGCGACTCGCGTTATCTCTCGTTACCCTGCGGGATTATCGTCTTGGAGGAATTTCTTGCGCTGCGGCGGAAGTATTCAAGAGCCGCCGGAACGAACCGGACTTTTCCACACCCTTTCGGGGACTCGATCCTTTCCACCCTTTTCGAGGGTGAAAGGGAGAGGGACGGATTCTGTGCCGGTGTTGTGCGCGCGGTCGCGTGACCATGTCGAGGACCACCGGATTGGGCGTAGGTCAGTTACGCAACGCTGCTGTGACGGCCATCGAATCTCCACCCCCGCATCGGCCATCCGTTCACTGCACTCCCGTTCGAATCCTCGTAAAAATCGAACGATGCCACAGTGGTTCAGAATCGCCAAAACGTAGCTAGAAGTCAATTTTTCAACTTTCTCGAAAATTTGAAATTTATGCCAATGGGTTCTTAGAATTTTCCTGACTGTTCATGTGTTATTATAATTTTGAGTTTATTTTACTTTGAATACAATCATTTTCAAGGATCTCCAAGGATTGTTTGAATTACCTATCCGCCATGACACAAATTAGTTAGCTGTAATTTAAAATAGTATACACATTAGAAGAACTTTTTTTAAGCCTACTGTTATTATTGTATTATCTTCAACCCACTAAACATATTAAGAAAGAAAATAAGTTTCTATTTCACTCCAGTTTGTTGCAATTCAGGTAGAAAATTTTCATTTTGCTTAAAGATCCGCTGTCTGATAAATCAGCGATCCGAAAACCGACGGAATACCGATTTTCAACAAAATTTGACGGTGTTGGATCTGTTTCTGCTGAGCAAAATTTTAACCCCTTCTAGTCAGAAAATACATTCTGCCCGCTTAAAGGGATTGTTGACATTCTTTTTGTCGCTAAGTTGACACAACTGTCCTCTATACTCACGCGGAGTTTGAGCGTCAATTGTTATTTAGTTTGTTTAGAGTGCGCCATTTGTCAGTTCATCTCAAGTGTGTTTTGCGATTTTTACACTGGATAAAAATATCGAACAAATAATCCGTCTTAAATTTTGCATTGCAAATGGAATTTCGTGAACCGAAGCGCTGAAAATGTTACATAAAGCTTACGGTGAATCGACTTTATCAAAGACACGTGCGTATGAATGGTACAGTGCATTTAAAAGCGGTCGAGATGTGCTGGAAGATTTGCAAACTCATTGGTTTTGCACCACGATAACGCACCATCTCACAAGGCTATCATTGTGAACGAATTTCTGGCCAAAAACTCAACAAATCTTATCGAGCAGCCCCACCGTATTCCCCTGATATGGCTCCGGCTGATTTTTTTCTTTTTCCAAAACTCAAATTACCACTTCGAGGCACCCGTTTTCAGTCGATAGATGACATAAAAGAGAATTCGCGGCGAGTACTGAAGTTGATTCCAAAAAATGCGTTTAAAAAATGTTTTGATGATTGGGTTATTCGTTGGCATAAGTGTATTATTTAGAATAATACATATTTGGTGTTTCATTGACCAATTCCCGGTACTTTTTTGACAGAATGTTGTCAATTCCCAATAAATTGAAATGAAATTCCATTTTATCGCAGTCAGTGATTCCGAAACGCCTTGTGACCGATCAGAAAGAGGCTTGAAAGTTGCCCGACAGCCCCACGGCCGGTTCCGGCGCGGAACATTGTGTGGAAAGATCGGATCTCGTTTTCGAGGATGGAGATCGAGGCTGGCAGAGAGGTCTGTCTAAATCCTGGGATTACCGGGGGTTAGGTAGCATGAAAAATTTAAGAGAATTGATGGGAATCGACCGATGCGATGGGCGGTTCCGTCGTCTTTTCCGGAACAAAGAAGGAAATCGCCGGATGGCGGGGGTGTCTGTCAAGATGGCCGACTGGTACGCTGTACCACGCGGCGACACGCCGCTTGGGGGTTGACCTTTTCTGCGAGAGCTGAAGATTTCCTGGCCGAGATACCAGACGTCGAATCCGTGAATAATAGAAGTCCTTCGACGGTGAAAGCCGACAACGAGACATCTGCTTCCCGGACGCTCGCGCGCGCGCGTTTTCTTACAAAATCAGTCGCGGGGGAAGGTGAGGGAAAAATGGCGCAGGAAATTCGCATTCTTGCCCCTGTATTCTCGTAATTCTGTGTCCATTCGCACGAACAGCGCGTTGCTAGATCAGTATTTATTTGCGAGTTGGAGAGGAGATCTTTCTGCAAAATATAAAAACCGTCTGTAAGATTCCCCAGAATTGCTGAACAGGAGATCAGGAGTTTGAATCGTCCAGTTCATCGCCGGTATATTCAAGCGACAAATCAACCTGCGAAGTTCCCAGTCGCAGTACCAGGAAATGTTTATTGAGTTGCGACAGGAGTCTCGCGAAGACTGATAAGTTAAATTTATACTTAAAAGCTAGAAGTACCGTGGTAACTTTCGGCGAGATTCCAAACCGGCCTCTTCGAACATTTCCTCGTTGGAAGCCGTCGAGAGGCTCGAACAGCTCAGGAACTCGTCAGATCGAATTCGAAACCGAAACGTCCGGCTTTCATTCGGAGAGATCATGCTCGCGGCTGTCGCTCGTTGTCCACCGGCTGCGGCAGTTGGTTCTAGCTGTGAATATAACTCGAGGTATTTAGGTGAGCATGCATTTCCGCCGGCCTGCGCTCGACGAGGACGTTCAGAGGAAAGAGCGAAGGAGAGGACGATACACGCGCGGACGCCACCGTTACTCCGACGGAGATAGAGCGCTAGAGCAGCTAGCTAGCGATGGGACTGACACCGTCGTAACACATCCGAAACAGAGTCACAATGATGTTGAACGAAAAGGTCAAGAAACCTGGAAACTTCCAAAGAATAATTAATGCAGCCGCTAACTTTGGAAAACTGGAACGCAGGGAAGTTGAAGCGGGTCGATGAATAATTTCTTCCCGATTTCAAGTCCTCAAAATAAGTTCTTAGTTAGCCATGATAGGGCCAATAAAACGTAGACTCCAGTGCATAAGTCGCCCGATACTTATTCAAACTCGGATGCAGATGTTTTTTTTGTTATTATGACATGAAAATGGTACTTTCTAGTGTAGAGAACATGTGAATGAAATCTGACCAGAATATCCTGTATTTTCTAAATTTTAATTATTATTCTTGTATTTTCTAATTTTTTTAATTAAGTGGGGCAATTGTTCTCCAATTTCTCAACTTTTTTTTGCCCACATTTATTCAAATAGTATATGTATATATTTAATTTTGCATTCGAATTTTATCGTATAAAACAGAGCTACATCTAATCAAAATAAAACAATAAAATCAAGCTGGCAGCTTGTATTCTTCAATTGTCATTTTGTTGAAGATAGTTAAGTGTCCGATGATTTATGGACGGGAGTATAGCTACTCGCAACTATGTATTCAGGGCGAATCTATTCACAATAGGTACTGGGCTATAAGTGGAGCGCCGAGAAGTTAAACGATAGGTCGATGAATAATTTCTTCTTGGTTTCTCAAGATAAGTTCTTAGTTATCCACGATAGGTCTAATGAGAAAACTACACAAAGTCAATCTAGCAACTGCACTGGGCTATAGCTCTGTCTCTATTGCAGATAGAGAGGAACAACAAAGAGCAACTTTGTTGTTTGCATTGGTACATCTTGAACAAGCAATCACACATAAAACAGCTCGGGGATAGAAACTTAGCCGACGAACAATGCAAACATTACTCCTCAGCAATATTTTCGATCCTCGATAAAAAGTTTAGCCCGGCGAAGCAGAGTGAGCCTGTAGTCTTAAAAATGGTCCGTCTGGTAGGGGTTAAACCACAGCACCCTCCTGAGTCGTTGAACAAGGCTCAGGTGCGAGGCCCAGGTTACCGAGGGCGAGAAGGTCTTTTGGTGGCGGTACCTGCGATCAATTACACCCCCGCGAGAGTAATCGAGTCGAGCTGGAGAGAGGTCGATAGCTCGTGCGAGGGCGTCATTCCCATCGCTAGTCGTCGCTTCGTAGCTGGTTGCCTGTCGACAAAGACGGGGAACAGGCTGGCTAGAGGATAGACGGAAAGGATAGACAGACAGCGAGGGAAGAAAGGAGTGGGGAGAAGAGGAGAGGAGGACAATGAGAGGAGGAGAAGAGGGGGCGAGTAGACCAGCGAGAGTGAGTAGCGAGAGGAAAAGCGGGGTGCGGGGGACGGAGAGCAAGCGAGAAAATACTGTCGGAGGAAAGCGGAGAGGGGACCAACGAGAGCGAGAGACAGAGAGAGAGAGGAGGGGAAGCGGAGTTTGAGAAAGGGCGGGAGCGAAGGACGCGCTGGAACGAGCAGGATAGATTTCCCGGGGAGGGAGCGAGAGGGCTCGAACGGAATTCTAAGAGCCCGAGCGACGAGGACGCAGCTCGCAACAGGGAACACGGGGAACCAGGATAGAATTCGGACGGGGACTAGGGAGTAAAGGGGGCACGGACAGGGACGACGCCTCGGCGACGCGACCAACCACCTGGGGGATGAACAGAGACCGAACAGGGATGACGGCGCGGCGCGGGATCCTGGTGGGGGTGGGCGGCTGCGAGACACAGGGAATTAAGGAACACAAGAGGGAAAGGCTAAACAAGGGGATGCGAAACAGAGAGAGGAGGACAAAAGAGGCGCGGTGCTTGTTGAACTGGAAGAATGAAAGGGCGGATAAAAATGGCAGAATTGCCGGAAGAATCCGCTGATAAGAGCAGCGGAGAGGGACAGGTGCAACGGTACCGATGGCTGCGCGATTCGTCCCCGTGAAAAAAATTGTTTTCGACGAAGCTCGTAGACTCTCGAGGAAAATAGGCGTACATTTTGGTTGGCTGTACCCGCGGGCCTTTGTTGGATGCCTAGCTCTTTGCACCTTTAGTGATCTTACACTTTTCGCTGGAAAAGATGCGATCATCCTGCAGAGAGTTAATGTCCGGTTCTAAAGTTGACGAAGAAGGATGGAGAAGTTTGCGAAAAGCAGTCGCAGGACTCTGTTTCCGCGTTTCCCATCCGGAGAACAGTTTTCGATCGAACGTGCGAGCGAGGCTTCGTCGGCAACACGGAAAAATCGAAAGGAAAGGGGCGAGACGCGGAGGAAGAAGAGCGACAGTGAACTAGACAAGGGATCCCGAGAGTGAAACGGCCGCTCTGCTAAGTAGTAAAAGCGCGACGGATAGAGAAAGCCCGAGAGAGGAGGGACAGCGCTGGCGAAACGGTACGGGGAAAATAAGAGAAGAGCGTGTTGTAGATAGCGGGGCGGAGAGAGACGAGACACCGTGTGCTGAGAGAACAGAGGAGAGAGAAGGGTGTGCGGTGCTCGATAGAAGCGTGTCGACGTGTGCGAGCATCGTCGGAGCCTTGGTGCACCACCGAGCGGAGGAGCCACCTGCAAGGACGATGCAATCGACCAGATGCACCGCGATCCCCAGGAACCTGGGATCCTCGGAGATCCATCGATCCGGGCTTTTATCCTTTGCTTGCGCCTACAATACCCTAAATTTCCTATCACGTTCAACGACACTGTGATCGTTGCATTTCATAGTGCCTGCGAATATTATCAAGTTATCATAATTGTGGAAAAGTGCATCTCTCTATATTTTTATATTTGACCTGCCCATTTTGGTTACAGATGCATAAAATCCGCGGTCTAGTTATTACGTTAACACATTCATTTCTGATCGGGTCGTTTCTGACGCAGATGCTCGGAGAGTTCGTGGCTCTTTGCAAAATTTATGTAATATGTTCGAAATACTACTGTAACCTTTCAATCAACTAATGTGTCTGACACCTGAAATATATCTATTATTATCTATCCGAAGAGAGATGTCGAACCATTTAGGTCTTACTCGTTTGTCGAGCGATTAAAATGATTAGAGTAAATTAGAAAATCCGACAGTCACTGGCGAAAGACACGATCGTGCCAAATCTGTCCTTTACAAGATCTACTGTAGAATCCGCGTGAATGATCGAAATGGAGCATGGTAACGCTCGCACTATTAGAAAAACCGATGACAAGCTGTCGCCGTAAATTCTCGCGGAACGACGCGACGCTCGGAGACAAACATCGGAGAAGGATGAACAGAGTGCGAGAGAGGAGAGATGAAGGAAGAGAGAACGAGAAGGAGAGGAAGAGTGAAAGGAGGCCGTTCGCGCGCGGTTTTCGCGGCCGAAGATATTTTCGGAGGCGTATTCGTGCCGGGCCGAGCCGGGACGTCACGGAAGAAAGAAAGACACTGACCTTTCCACATTACGATTCCTTTCCGACATTGCGTTTACGCAACGACGCACTTCGCCGGCCGAGGAACCGGAGGCCAGCCGGCTGAGTACCGGAGAGAAAGAGAGCGAGAGAGAAAGAGACATGGCCGGCCGTTCATTAAACCCCGGCCGGCTGAATGACGGTCATTGTGCCATGAAATTCCTCTTTTTATCGATCCTCGAATCTCTTTCGGGCCGAGGGAGCCCCGGGTACACGACAAAGCCTCGCATCGATCCGTGATCCCCCGTGTGTCTACCTGGATCCTTCGTCTCGCCTCGTCTCTTCGCTTCTCTATGCTCCTATCGCTCGTTTCCGCTCGAAATCTACTTCCCCAGGCTCTGCCGAGGTAAACGTTCCACCAGAGCAGCGCGAGAACTGTCTAAATATTTCGTCTGCCGGCCGACGATAACGACCAGTCGCCAACGAACAAACCGGAAGCATGCAGCACTCCGAGAATCCCATGGATCTCACCCTTAAAACTGCCTTTCAAAACCAGGGGCTGTTTTAAGAGCTAACGAGCACTTGCGAGCTCCATACTGCCGACCTTTCCGCGTCCCTGGCTTCTGTTGGCCTGCAAAGCACTAGCAAACGTACACCGAACTTGATCATTGTTGCTCTGTTCCTTGCAAATTCTACTTGGAAATTAGCAATCTTGCGACACCGAATAAGAGAATATTCAATGACCAGGAAAAATCCAATCACCAATTTAGCTTGTCGATCGACTATGATCTAACCCACTCCTTAATTATAACAAGACAGTGGATTTTAGGCATTTATGGCGAAAATGAATAGGTGCAATTTGAAAGAGTAAATTCATTGGAAGAATTAGAAAATACTCTTATATTCAGTTCACACCAGTTCGTTGCAACTCAGTTAGAAAACTTATATCTTGCATAAAGTTCCGCTGTCTGCTCATATACGAATCTAAAAAATTTATTTTCAAGAAAGATATTAAGAAAGCATATAAAGAAAATAAATTTACATTTCACTCCAGTTCGTTGCGATTCAGCCAGAAAATGTTCATCTTGCATAAGATCCACTGTCTAATCCATTAAGAGACACACATTTTTTATTCATATTTACCTATAATCTACAATTTCACCGACAGTTTAATCCGCCCGATTCCACTGCAACGTCTAGCACACACCGCGAGGATCAGCCTGGTACAAAAGTTATCGGAAACGATCGTAATCGCGTACACTCCGGGCAGCTTCGTTTCTGATCCGTTGTCGGTGGAATTTCCGATGTTTTCGGAGGTTGAATCGCCGAGGCCGGTGATCGATCGTTGTCCGGTCGAATCTCGAACCTCGATGCGACACAGTTTCGACAGACCGAGAGCCAGCGTAATTCGACTGCGAACCGTTTCGTGGCTGATCGATGCACCGGCCAACTCTCTCGTTCGATCCGGAACCGAGGGAAACGGTGCAGGTTTGCATCGAGCGCGTTTACTATCAAACGCTCTATCGATCCGGTCGCGAAACACGCACGCGTTCGACTCCGCTTCGATGCGAATCGATTATTCGCGGACTAAGCAATGATCTAGCGAAACGTTGCACTCGCTGCAACGACGTGCAACTCGCCGAAAGAATTATGCGAGCTGCAAGGAAATTCGACGGAAACCGCAAGCCACTTCACGCGATCTTGAAGGAATTTCGATCTATTTACTATTGTCATTGATTTAAGTGTTAAGGCAATGCTGATCTTATACAAACTATAATAATTACAGAATAATTTCTTCTTCTGAAAGGTGCGAATAATTGAATAATTTCCTTGATTTCCGAATAAATGATTTTCCACGAAAGGATCAGAACCGTAATTGAAAAGTCTCCTCGAATGATATAACTTTCCTGAAACGCACGAATGTCTGAACCTACAAATGACCGGGTTCTTATTTTAGATTGGACGAAACGATGGAAATGAAGAAAAACAGAGAATTAATTGCAGTTGCATTTTACAGAGACGTTGGGATTTAATATTTAGATCCGTTGCGTTGAAGGTCCATTCGTAACGTTGATAGTCCGCATCGTTGAGCAACGGGTTCCGTTTCAATCGTGGAAACAAGAAGACTCAAAGTCGCGGCCTCGCGTGGATTCCACGCTAACGAAGGCGGGATAATATTCGTTTGCTCGTAGCTACGGAAACGATACTCGTCGCACAGCGGTGTTCTTTTTCGTTCTCGTCGACGAAACGCGAACCACAGCCATGCCACACGTGTTTCGAGGGAACCGGCTCGTGTAACGCAGGTGCCCTCGTCCACCAAGGCTGTCCCTTTCGCGAGCTTAACGCACTTACCAGGGCAAAATTTCAACAGCTAGACAAAACAAAAATCTTCGTCACCTTCATTACCTCACTTCGTGTTTGGAAGAAATGAAGTTCGATTCCCTCGCAAGGAAGTTAGGAAGAACTTGTGAAACTATTCGCGTGCGAAGTGAAGTACGCTGGAAAATTCTGAGTTTCCTTCGAGCAAAGAGTTCTTCAAGAGCAACAAGAGACATCGAGAGGAAGTTCGAGCGAGTCTGTTACATTTACGTGGAAGTAATTCTGAAGAATTCGTGTTCGCTAGTTATCCGGGATCCTTTTAGGCGAGTTACGTGCAAATCTGTCGAGGATGAGCGAGCCCGAGGATCGTGGCCCCGACGGGCTCCCGAAACGACGGGCCAATTACCAATGTCTGACCCTGTAATTAGGTTCGCGCTGCTGGTAATATCGTTACCCGGTAAGCGTTGCAATTTCCCCGTGGCCGTATCCGTCCTCTCCAAGCCGGGCCGTCGATTTCAAGAAAACATCGCGGAACTTAGACTTTCTCTCTCTCTCTCTCTCCCTCGAATTGCCTAATATTCTTGTTTGCCCTCCGGCGCAACTAGACCTATTTTTACTTACTAGTTTCTTTTCGCGAAACCTTGATCCCTAGATTCCTGTGTCCGGGAAGAAACGCGTTGATTTAGTGGAGAGGCGGATCCTCTTCTCCACCCACGTCTCTTTTTGCAATGCCCTCGCGATCGATCGGTCTGCTTCTCAGCCAAATAGCCAGCCGGTTCCAATCGGGTTCGATGGAAGGTTGGAATGAAACTTCCTCGGTATGTGTTTACGAAAAGCTCCCGGAGCTTTCTCGCGATCATCCATCGACGTCTATCGGTTGCCTGGAAGGTCGATCGGACGAGAAACAGAGATTCGTCGTCTCTGACCCACATCGGGTATCCGTTCATTGATTACTCCGATGGTCTAGCCTCTAGAAGTGTGTTAAAAAATAAAGGGAACTTTCATATTTCGGAAGAAATTTTATCTATTCGTCTACGTGAATGTTATCCCCTTCAAAATAGTCTCCATTGGATATTACTAAACTGTACGGATCTTTATGCAAAATCAAAATATTCTACATCAATTGTGGGAAGTAGTAGTTACATAAAAATTCGTTTCACCCCTTGGTAGTCTTTCCACGTTGAGAACAACACAACCATATCCTTGGACTTTTCATTTTTTTCACCGTTTTATAAATATCTGCAGTCTAGATATTACACACCTATGCCAGCGCTTATCCTCGAAACACTTTTGGAACTCGATCTCTGGGATAGCTTTCTCAGCTTCAGCTCTTTCAGCGATGCGGGTTTAGTCTCATCTATGCTTGAAAAACGACGGCTCTTTACAGTTCTCTTTATTTTTGGGAACAAATAAAAATTACACGGGGCCATGTCTGAGTGCGAGGAGGTGCATTATCATTAGCAAAACAATCAATCTCTGACCCTACCAAAACACATATGCAACCTTCTCGAATGCGACAACTAATGTACAGACACTTTTCAGACATGTTTACCAATACAATAACAAAAAATGTGAATCGAATTAATACAAGGCTTTACAAAAATCGATTTTCCTTGAACAAAGGATCCCCGAGTCCTCTTAAGATAGATTTTGAAGAGCACGTTTGGGAAGTGTGTTATATGGATCGATTTGGTTCTTTTTCCAGTGGCGTGGCAGTGTCTTGCGGGGAGTGCAGCAGCAGCGGTACCAGCGACATCACGGAGCCTGGTTCCCCGTGTAGCACGAGCAGCGACGAGGGGGTAGCGATACGTGGCGCCTCAGCCAGTCCACTTCCGTCTTTGCCCAAGCTGGCGCCGTCCTCGCAGATCGGCACCAGGCCCCAGTGGCCCTGGACCCCGCCGTTGGCGGCCACCGCGTGCTCGACCTACAAGAGGCTCAAAGGCGAGCCCGAGGCTGGCGCTGTACCGAGGTCCGGGGCCGCGGATCCCACCTTCAGGGGAATCAGCAAGTCCAGCATCACCAAGCCGAACGCCGGACACCATCATCACGAGTCCCAGGGAAAGATCACCGAGTACTTCAAAACTCAGATCAAACCGCAACAGTCCAAGGTAACGTCCTCTTTCGACAGTGTCCCTCCACCGAATCATCCAACTATACATTCTAGCTTTTTCTTCTTGAGAATAGAGGATGCCAATAAAGACTATCACTAGAGGACATACAGCCTATAATTATGAAAGTGGTCCAAGTGAAAATTTAATAAAAATCAGTTTATCAGTTAAATTAATTCAATGTAATTTTTACGATATTGTCAAAAATGAATCGTTAGATGCTCTTGTTATATCAACGTTATATGGAGTCCATTTAGTGTTAATTATTATGGAAGTGGTTTAAGTCGAAGATATTAAAGAAATGAGTTTATCAGTTAAATTAATTCAATGTAATTTTTACGATATTGTCAAAAATGAATCGTTAGATTTATCCATTTAGTGTTAATCATTAAGTGGTTTAAGTCGGAAATATTAAAAGAATGAGTTTATCAGTTATTACTGTAGGATTTATGGGGCTTCATCAATAACTTCCTTTCTTAACAGTTGTTGATAGTGAACAATGAACTTTTACAATGAACACATTCTACTCGTCACGCGTTTGCTAACATTTTATAAAATTTCATAAAAGTCTAAAATAATAAAAATGCATTACTTTTTACAAATAATTAATAAATGTAAATGAATAATTTCATTAAAATTTTTGTTTCTAATAAATATTAAGTACTTATAGGAAATTCAGTTAATTTTGAAAATGGCTCAGGTCAATTCACAAACTTTCGAAACATTTTCGTATGAAATAATTATGGGCACATATTTAAACGCACAAGTCGATCTTGAAACTTTTGTGAGAGGCATTAAATTAAGAACATTGAATTAAGAACATATTTCAACATCTGAACTAAACAAGTATGTATTATAGCTAAATGAGTAGCCTGATAATGCCGAAAGTCCTGAGTGTGCTGATGAGGATTGCTCCCAGCGTGTCTTTCAAGCGAAGAGCAGAGAGTTACGATTTACTTATGGGTCCCCAGATCAAGAAGAGCAGCGAGGCGATGTCGGTGCTGATCGCGAAGAGCACGTCGGAGTTCAGGAGGCCACCCACGGTGCAGAGGAACAAGGGAGGTTTAGCGAAATACCTGGGCACCGTCTCTCCGAACGGTCGAGGCAACGCCTCCAGCAACGATTGGGAAGTCCGGACCCTGACGATGTCGCCGCCGCCGACGAAGAAAACGCCGCCGGTAATCGTTCCGCGGGCCAATGGTAAGATGGACAAGAAGTTACCGAAACCAGTGCCCAGTCTACCCATCTCGAATGACGTATTGAAGAACATACCGAGCTGCAAGATCTCGTCGATCAGGTAGGTGATGGTTCGACCAGGGATGCCGAGTTAAAGGGATACTGGTAAAATGGTCGGAAACCCTGAAGTGTATCGAATCACTGACATCGATCGAGGTACGGAACACCTTATGAGCATACAAGTTCACCTCAGTTTTCACAGTCATTTCCGTTTAGTCGTCTTTTTCGTTATGAAAATTGTTTTTTTTCCTTACCTATATGTATACTTACAGTAGCGGACAAAAGTTTAAGACCACTCTAAAGAAGACGATAACTTTTTTAATATTGCACTATACGATTTGAACTTTTTTGGGAAGCTAGAGCAATTAGTTTACTAAAGAATGTGAAAAGAAATTTTTTAAAAAATTGCAATTGATCGGAATTGTTAAAAAAAATACTAAAAGTTGACATTTCTAACTTTTTTATGTGGGCCTATATTGAAAATTTAAAAAATACGTTTTGTAGATCTGTGTCAATTAAACATATTCTGAAAATTTCGTCAAAATCAGTCGACGTTGCAATGAGCTACAAACGTTTAAAGATGGTAAAAATTGCAGATTTTCACGATTTATTGCCGAAAATCTTGACTTCTAGTATCTTTTCAACGATTCCGATCAATTGCAATTTTAAAAGAAAATTTTTTTTCACATCCTTTAGTAAACTAATTGCTCTAGCTTCCGAAAAAAAGTTCAAATCGTATAGTGCAATATTAAAAAAGTTATCGTCTTCGTTAGAGCGGTCTTAAACTTTTGTCCGCTACTGTATCTTCGCGATAGAATATCTCTGTAACTGAGGAGACAGTGGAACGTTGAACGAACAGACTGTAATCTCTAATTCAGTTCCTTGCTACCGTGTAGGTTGACATCGTCGGTCGAGGCGAGCCCGAACTCGAAGACGGTGTCGCAACAATCGACGCCGACGCCGGCTACCACCACCGAGGCGACGACCTTGGACTTCAAGGGTTGCATTCTCGCGAAACCGCACGTCAACGAGAACAACAACCTGACGAACGGCTGCGCCGCAGGGATCTTGGGATCTTTGAGGTCGCAGGGCAGTCAGGATCTGTTGTCGAGGCTGCAGGTACCCGAGGACACCGAGGCCAAAGTGACGCAGGTTGTACCAGCGGACGAGGACGACGTCGAGGAAGAAGAGGAGGATTCACGGAGCAGCGAGTCGAGGAGCAGCGAATCCAGAAGCTGCGAGTCGAGGAGCAGCGAGTCCAAACCACCATTGTCGCCGATACTCTCAGCGCCGACCACTATACGGTTTCCAGCTAGGGAACCGGAGAAAGACAGGCAGCAAACCACTGATAGCGGGGTCTGTCGGTGGGACAAGTGCGAGGAGAGCTTCGAATCCAGCGGAGAACTGCTGGAACATTTACAGGTACGGATAAGACGACGGATAAGCGTGTTATCATTACGAAACAACAGCTCAAGGTCGCCTTGGTATGTTATTAATTATTAGTAGACTCCGGATCTTTTTGAAAAATTAGTATGTTCTGCATTCATTGTGGGAAATAAGAATAATTAATAACTTTGTTGCATTTTAAAAATAACATTAAAGTATTCTTAAATACTTCTTCGAACTTCTTCATAAATGCATAAAGATCCGCAGTCTAATTATTAGATTGTGTGTATCGGTTAATACACTCCTCAAAAGAATTAAGGAATCACTTCTGCGGACCCGAAAAATTGCTCCCACTTTACGTGATCATCCCGTAAAAAATTACTGTATCGATATCGTTAAACAATGGTTTGGAAGCCTGAAACCTCTAGTTTCAGATGCTCTGTTTCAAATGGTTGCTATGTTGGTATTTTACAAAGTTATAGCGAGATGAAGACAACATTGACGGTTAACAAAAATTTTGAGTTATGATCACGTAAAGTGGGAGCAATTTTTCGGGTTCGCAGAAGTGATCCCTTAATTCTTTTGAGGAGTATATGTATCAACTTTTGTTTGAAACATCTTCCGATACCGCGAGCAGACGATGAATAAATTCAAGTGACTCGCGCGGTACAAGAATCGTCTACTTGCTATCGAAACGGAGAAATGCCAGCGTAAGAGAAACGAGTTCGACCTTGTATCGAGTTGCTCAGCTGTCCGAGTAACACCAAGTTGTTGCTGAGCTCGAAATTTCGTAATCAATATCTGCTACCGCGTATGCACTATGTGTGCACGCCGTGTTCATTAGTCTCGGGTCCGTCGGTTCGAGCCGGAAACTGAGAGACTTGGTTGCAAACTTTGTCGCAGGCGGCGCACATCAACACGCAGACGGGCGGTGACAACTTCGTCTGCCAATGGCAAGGCTGCAAGGTGCAAGGGAGGAGTTCCTGTTCGAGGAGGTGGTTGGAGCGGCACGTGCTGTCCCACGGAGGCAACAAACCGTTCCGGTGCATCGTGGATGGCTGCGGCAGCAGGTTCAGCTCTCAGGTATAGAGTTGTATCTCGGTTACCACTCGCGGTATTCCCAGCGAATGTTGAAAAGTGCGCGAAAACTGTCTTCACGTGCGCCATGTCTATTGTGAATTGTTTCCGAATCGTTCGACGGTGCTCGAACACAAACATACACGAACAGGTTCTGGTCCCCTTTTCGTGTTGACAGCGAACTCATGGATGATCAAACACAACCAATACACGAACTAATCCTATTCTTTCTCTTCCCATAAGCGTCAAACTGACAACGCTAGAGGACGATGTTCCTCTGTGTTGTTGACGCTCAAGACGTTCGGTAATGTATCAAGGGTTTGAATCAGAGACCAGAGAAGACTGTTGTGACTTTCGTTTCCATTGGGCGGTCACTGACCGCGCCAATGTCTGCGTGTACTGTCTGGTTCGAATCTCTGGACTGTAAGTCTGTAAGACAAACTCGGACAAAATAGTCACCGGACACATCCGCGTTTGTCCGCTCGTCTGAATATCCTTCATCGGTTTTCCGACTCGCGACGAAGGCTTTTCGAACGACGTGTATCGTCTACACACCGTCGCCGTATGGTCGATGCAATCGCCTCACGGTTGCCTCGGTTAGACTGTCTTCGGAAGACGGGCATTTTCCAGGGACAGCTTTCCTACAACTGTCCGCCCGCAATTATTGCTATCATCTCGCACACAATCTCTCGTCGATCTGTCTCTGAGTGTTGTCTCTCGTCGTCTCTTATCGTCGCCTTGGGAACGATTGTTGCGCACTACTACGAACAGAGTACGGTACCATTGGTGTTGTAGTCCATCGCAGTCCGTGCATGGGTTGGATTACAGCGGAATCCCTTGGATTCGATAAAATTCTTGCCTCTCGGATGATGTCGGGACTGGCTACCCCTGGAAAGTGCTAAAATTTAGTGTAGTCACGGTGGATCTCCGATTTTCAGACCGCCCTCGAGAGGCACGTGAATGGACACTTCAGTCAGCCAGAGACTAGCAACAATTCTGGACGAAGGAGCTGCGAGAGCGGTGGCAAGCTGGTCAGAAGAAACGGGAAACGGCTCAGATATAGGCGACAACCTTGGTCGGGTGAGTACTCGCTCTTCAGGGTTCGAAAGTCATTACTAGACTGCGAAATAAAAATTGTCTGCATCGATTGCAAGAAATAGAAACTAACTTGAATGTTGTTTCTTCTCTGAATGATTTTAATAGAGGAAAAATCATACATTGACAACTTCAATTTTAAAAATTTTGAATTTTATTTTCTCAATTTTGCTATAAATGCATAAAGCAGTCTAGGCATTACAAGGACACGTGGCATGCTCTAATCGTCGATGATTTTGTGTACGTTCCAGCGAGACTGTTCGATTACTTCGACTCGGGAGTGATGGAAGGTCTTCAGCATAGGTTGCTGCAGCTGGCGAAGTCGAGGACACAAGGTCGCCTCGCCGAGACACCAGGAAACTCGATGGCCCTAACTAGTCAAGTAAGCGAATCTCCACAAACCGAAGCATAGTCGTTATCCTCCTAAGATCATTGAATTAACATCAACTCGCTCTGGTTCGCAGGTTTTAGCTCGGAGAGTGGAATTGGACGGCAAGACTAAAGTGCTGTTGCGGTGGTACCCTCCAGACATGTGAGTACTGAGTCCTTTTGCAATTGTGCTACCACAGGTTTTGCACTCCAAATACACCCTGTTGCAAATCAATCTCACCCTTCATCCTCACCATGGTCAATGATCATGCTGTCCGAAAGATGACTATAACTCTTTATGCCACCCTTCTATAACTCTTTTGCAATCGTTATTTAATACATCGACTGCCAGACCAACTACCTCGAAACTTTTATAAAATCAAAGTAGTGTACGAGGGTAGTCCCAGAAGTACCCGAACTAACAAAGAAAACACAAAAAATTTGGGCAAAAATAACTTTATTTCTCAACGTAGTCTCCTTTTAGCTCGATACACTTTTCCCAGCGATGTTCAATAGCTTCGATATTCTGTTTATATGTAGTGAGATACGTCGAGTTCCTCAAAATAGCCATCAACCGCAGACTCCCTCTTTATTGTTGGCAAATCTTTTACCATCGAGCCATTTTTTCAAGTTTGGAAAGAGAAAATAGTCTGAGGGGGCTAAATCTGGCGAATAGGGTGCGTGAGGAAGCAATTCGAACTTTAACTCATTGATTTTGGCCACCGCGATACCGGATGTGTGAACTGGTGCATTGTGTCCTGATGGAACAATACTTTCTTTCTCGCTAAATGCTATTGGTGGCTGTCAAACAAATACGAAACAACGTAGCGTCTTCAGACTTCAAACTTAAGCTTTATAAACATATATGTCAAGCTATATGTCAAGGTCGGGTACTTCTGGGACTATCCTCGTATTTAAGAAAATAATAACACTGTCCAACACCAAATTTGTTCCACAACTATTGTTGTGTGGTTCTTATAGAGTTTTTTGAGCTGATTCCGAATCTGTTTTTAATTTTTTTCCTATACGCACAGTTTTTGAGGAACATGGCTTTGAAAAAAAAAACATACTTTTCAACTTTAAACAAATATTGTGGTGTTATTATTAAAGATATTGAATTGTTCTTTGCAGCAAAAGATTCTGTAGACTTTCGCGAACACAGTCATATCCAATATCAATACATTATGATTGTTTAAACATGTTTATGTTTAAAATGTTTATGTTTAAAATATCTTCGCCCGATACGAATTGCCGCCAGTTTGCTTTCTTGTTCGAAAAAACGTCGACGATCCAAACTTGACAGGGTGGCTTCTCAAGATAAAACTCTGCTCTATCGAGTGGTATAGTTCGATTTTCCGCTGGACCCTTATTTTTTAAGATAAATTGAATAATATCCTCACAAAAATTGATGCAAAAGTGGTGTCTCTCCATCTTTAACGATTGTTTAAACGTGTTTAAACAATCATAATGTATTAATATTGGATGTCACTGTATTCGGGAAAGTCTACAGACTCTTTTGCTGCAAAGAACAATTCAATATCTTTTATAATAACATCACAATATTTGTTTAAAGTTGAAAAATATGTTTTTTTTTTCAAAGCCATGTTCCTCAAAAACTGTGCGTATAGGAAAAAAGTTAAAAACAGATTCGGAATCAGCGCAAAAAGTTCTATACGAAGGACCGAACAGTAATTAGGGAACATAAAAAAAGTTGAAATTTGTTGGACAGTGTAATTTAATAGATGCATACCACTTTTGCATTTTGCAGAATATGGTTGAAGTTCAATCAAAATCAAAAGGTTGAAATTAATTTACAAAAGGGTAAAATTGATTTGCACAAGGTTGAATTAGATTTGCTAAGTTCAAAGTCTATATTAGCAGCTTAGGGCTTGGATATTGACATGAGTAAAATTTTCTGCGTAGCGAGCCGGACGAGTGGGTGCTCGAGTCCGAGGTGCGTACCACGAAGAACGTGGGTATCCAGAAGGCGGCGTCAGCAAACCCGGAAGAGGTCAGCTTGGCTTTGTACTCGGCGATAAGCGGCGGTACACCACCGACGACGCGGTCGAAGCAGCGCCGGAAACCGGTCAAGAACTCGTGATAATGCCGGCGGCGGTGATCGAGGACAAGTGTGAGACGAAGCAGCGACGATTAAGCCAGAATTAGGAACGAGTCCTGTATCAGGACGATTGTGCTTCCTGGTCTGTGTAGAATGAAGAAAGGGAGAGAAGGAGATTAGAGAGGAGAGGAGAGGGAACCTGAAGAAGGATCCGGAGCCAGAACGTGTCCAGAGGAACGAACGACCGGCGTTAGACGTGTTCCGTCTGCGTGGTAGAACGGATCGGTGAACGACAGTGATCGGATCGGCAGACGAGTCCAAGATGAAGACTATAGAAGACACAGATCGGAGGATACACACGGATCCGCTATGCCCTTTTTAATAGATCGCATTGCGGATCGGATGGGATCGGATCGGAAAGGGACGAATAAAACGGCGGACACCGAGGAGCGAAGGAGGTACAATACATTCTAATTTATTTAGTCTAAAAATCGATCGGGATGATCGTTAGGTAAATATAATAGTAGTCGTGCGTTGCGATGAAACAAAGGATATTCTTGTTGCCTATCGATATCGAAAATCTCCATACGTTTGGGGTCGATTCCTGCCTGTTCCGCGAGCGTTCTGCCTTCAAGAGATTCAGCGAGAAGAAGAGGGAGAAGAACGACGCTCGTCGGATTCGAAAGAGCTGGGCTTGGGCCTCGAAAGTGCCTCACCGTGGATACGTTTTATATCGTTGACCGCCGTGCGCGAAGACCAATGATCGGAAACGGTGGACAAGTTGAATTTAATAATGGAATTTAGAGAGGTGAGCGTGAGTGTGAGAGAGCGCTAGAGAAAGAGAGAGAGAGAGAGGACGAACGGAAGAAACCGCGAAACACTGCGACGGAGATTTCAACCGTGACCATAAAACTAAAGAGATAAGCAGAAGCGAACAAAAAATAAAAAAAGTAATAAAGGAGAAAAAAAATAAATGAAAACTGTTAAACGTTAGTTAACGCGTGTGGTATAAGGAGATAATCACTCTGGTGGCCTTAGGAATCAATTAATATCTAGCTGCGGGCCCCTTGGCGCTTCCGGGCCCTGTTCTAAGCACCCCGCGACAGAAGCCAACGAGATAAGGGGCGACGATACACGGGGGGCGTGAAACGCAAACATTTTCGACTCATCCTTAGACCCTCGAGACCAACTTTCGAAAGGAGATGCATCTACCTCGATCTTCGGCTCGGTAGAAATTCGTGCTGGCCGTTGTCAGGCGCGCGACAGGGGTAGCATAAACCAGGAAAGGAACAAATAAAAGGAGTGAGGACGCGATTAGGCTCGTCAATGGACATCGAGAATCTCGGCGAGGACACCGCTCGAACGACCAGCCAACGGGATTTCTATCGAGATCTATCCGTATTAGCTTTTTGGAAGGACGATGTACAAAACGAGTTAAAAAAATAATAAACGCAAAGAAAGAAGTAAAAAATGCCCGGGACTAGCGACACGCATCTCTGGCCTCGATAGCCGACTATTTTTTACGAGGACGACCCACGCGCAGACAAGAGAAAAGAACAAAAAACGAATTTGTTTCTTTCCAATTTTATTAACCCCTCTCTCGTTCTTCTATCTTTCGAGTCGGGCGTCTCGAGATGTCGTCGCCGATGAAGCAGCAATCTCCAGATCGAGTTTCCGACCGTTTTTCATTTTTCGCCATCGTTCTCATCGAGTTACCGAGATGATCGACCGATACACACTGCCTCAGTTTTCGAAATAATTCCAACACAGCGAGCCCAGAACAGCAGAACACGCGTCCGGGAGATTGGAAGCGGGATCGGATCGGATCGGCGAGTCCGTTATGCTCTCTGTACAGCGGGGATGGCTGTGCGACATTTTCCACGGAGTTTGGGGGATCTATACGAACAACAAGAATGAAGAAGAAGGAGTAAACGAGGAGGAAGAAAAAGAAGAAGCGAAACTCTGACCGACGAAGAGAAGAGACCGAAGGGTGGAGTCGCGCGCAGAAGACGGATCCGCGTCGAGTCTTGCTATTTTTCATAGATCAAGTAGACAGGGCCGAGATCATAGGGGGAATTATTTCTCGCGTCGCGGACGACTACTTCTGACATCGTGGAACAATGTGATCGCGCACGTGTACACATTAACATATATTCTAGTGGATACGAAAACAGAAACAAAAAAAAAGCGAGAGAGAGAGAGAGACGGACACTTGTAAATTAAGAGAGAAAGAGAGAGAGAGAGAGAGAGAGAGCGCGAGCGAAAGAGTGAGAGAGGAGAGTAAGCGAGAAAGAGTTAGAGGATACGTGTTGTCGATGACGTGTTGTGTGTGGCTAAGCAAGGCGAGAGAATGTGTACAGAGATAGAGAGGAAGGCAGCGAGAAAGAGAGTGAGAGAACGTGAAACAGTAGGAACACACACGGACGGAAACACACCTACACACACCAGCTAAGAAACACTGCCAATACGATTGTAATTAAGAACTCTAGGCTAATTGATCGATTAATTATTCTTACTATTATTATTACGATTATATGTGTAATCCGATAGATCTCTAGCTGCCGCGGACGTACGAGAGAGGCGCGCGTCCCGCTCGTGTTCTTCGACAGCACTCGTCAAAGTTCATTTTGTAAACCACACGACAAGGCACGCGGGACGCGGTCAACAAACAGCGTGTATGTACATAGTTAGTCGAAATTTTTGTCGATTAATCGCCCAGCGGCGGTGTCAGCCTATCAGCTTGCGACTTCAAGCGGAAGAATGATTGTTCTTTTGGATCCGGAGGCCACTCGTGTTCGGGGAGAACGTCCAGCGCACCCGCATTCGCAGGAACCTCTGGCCAAACATCGCTTTATTCGATCGATGCACTAAAATTCCATACAAATACATACAATCCGCAGTCATCCACCTATAGTTCTTCACAGTTAATTCGAGAATCCGTGACGCACAGCTAGGGACTTCCGACTGAATTGTTCAATAGCAATAACAACTTCACTCGTGCACCAATAAGTAACCTCATATTCAGAAGAGAATTTCGAAGCTCCCTTTTGAGCAAAATGCTTTTCGAACAAGTGAAGCGAAACATTTGTGTTCAACGCGAAGAACGTCCCATGCCTTTTTCTGTCATGGTATTATTTTCCAAGAGAATTGTGGTTTTTCCAGACGTGTTTCCTGCGAATGGTGTTGCGCGAATCGCAAGGACCTGCGACTTGCAGGATCGTATCGATCGAAGCGCAGTTCAGAACACGTCACTGCCAAAAATCGCGCACTGCCATCACCTACAATTGAAAGCCTTATATTTCATCAGCATATTCGCGTCGATCGTTGTCGATCCTGCAACTCGTGAGCGCCGATATTTATCGCGATCGTTCCTCGCATCGATCCCATTCTCAGCGGACGTGTTATCGAGACACACCGCCGCCTACTGCCAACCATTTACGTCGACGGACGCGAACCAAGGCACTGCCATCGAAACATAACAGAGAACAAACGTGAAAAGACATATATACATATATAACTACATGGTTGTGTATGTGTATGTATATTTATAGCCGTATCTCTCTGTGTATACGCGCGATCATCCCCCGTTCAGACGCGACCGATCGATTTTTCCATTCTGAAGCGTTTTCCCTCTTTTCCACGCGTCGCTCGAGACACCCTCATTTTCCTCGTTCATGCTAGGAGTTCAACATATTTCCTGTACTAAATGTTGTATGGGAAATTCCATATTCTCGCGAAGCGATTCCCATTTTTCAGTCTTTAGTGACTGTTTTCATTCCGTTTTTGGCACGAACCCTCGGTGCCATACTTGTGTCCCGTGCGCAGCCAGTTCCTCGCGGCTTCTCGCGTTCGTGTTCATCGATTCGTCTCGTGGCGTGATCACGGCTCGATCGCCGTTCCCTCTCGATCCACTCTCGTCGCCTCGCGTTAGATCACCCCGTTCCTTCGAAACGTTCTTCATCGAAAAGTTCTTATCACGGCTGGGACCAATTACGCGCGTACCCGTTCCTCGCTAGGATTCACAGTTTTGTTCTCGGGGATCTAGAATACAGTTCTATAGCAGCGTCTACGTCTACGATCGTTAACCCTCTTTCTAGAACCTCATGTTTGCTCGCGTCATCAGCATAAAGTAGATTCCCGTGTAACGCGATCAAAAACTGTTTAAGAAGATATATGTTTTTTATGTGACAGTAAATTTACTTGTAGAAAAACTTACTGGCGCAAGAAATACGTATATGTATACAGTACTTTCAACCCTCATCCGTCCCTCGTTTCACGAACTGAATCTGTCCCTCGGTGTCAAATCGACGCTGTGATAAAAGATCGGTAAAATAACAAGGTAAACAGTTATTTTTTTGTTTTAATTCAAATTGATGAATTAACATTTATATCTGATGTTTTCCTCCGGTTATGTATTTAGCATTAAAAAACTAAAAGTTTCGGACGAATTTATCTACAAATAACAGGACGGTATAACTTATTTCGGGAAAACTGTGTCAAATTAACACGAGGAAAGGATGAGGGTTTAACAATTTTATTACAATTGTACTACAATTTTCTTTTATATTTCCATGGTTCAAAATATCTCTAAAAATTCTTATAATATCGTCCAATTATTTTTATTGTTCTGTGGAACGGATAAGACCTTGATCAGAGATTTATTGGATGAATATTTCTGCGTCTACAATTTTGGACGGAGGGTTAAGATCGAGAATTGGCATTCGTTGGATAGACAAGTATACGATTCGTTGTTACCGTTCGCATGATTCACGGGGGTGGAACGGCGGGGGAGACTTTCGGCCACTCAGTCGCGCTTGATCTCGTGATATAATTGACCGTAGCGTAAAATACTTTAGCGCAGAAGGAAGCTAGCCCTCGGGAGCTCGAAACGTCTGTCCGAAATTTCTCCGTGTCGACGCTCGTCGTTTCCTTCGATTAGTGTTCTCTTAGTATCAGACTGCGGACTTTATGCATTTAAAAAAAGGTGATTGAATCGTTAAGAGAGAAAAAATTTTTATCGACTTTCTCGTGACAGATGCAGACAAAATGTTCATCCTACATAAAGATCCGCAGTCCAGTTAGTGTTTAATTAGCGTTCGGAATTCGTATGAAAGTGGTTGAACGAGGAAAATTCTGCTCGGCGACTGCGAAAAGTGGCAAAACGTCGAGATAAATGACAAGGAAGAGGGGTAAGGAGATGAAACGATCATCGTATCCCCTCAGATTTACGTTCGATTCACCGTACGCTTGTTTTACCCCCATTTCTTATCTCCGTTCCGTCGCCGCGTAGTTATTCCCGTTTCGTGACCAACCTTCCGGTCCTTTTCCTTTCATTTTTTTTTATATCGAGGGTTTTTTCGTGTTATACTGACTTTTACCCGCGCAATTCTATAGCTGTAAATGTATATTTTAGCGAGGCGTTGTAAAGATTTTGCGTAAGATACTGTGTAGATAATCGTCGGCTCGCGAACGAGTTCGCTCGGCGCGAGACTCTCGAAAAGACGAGCTCTCTCTCCGTTTCAGAGGAGTATCGTTTCAGAGACGCTTCTCGATCGTTGCGGGCGAATTTTTCGGTGGCCGATGCTGCGTTTGTACATGTGTAAAACGTGTGAACGATAGGAAGAGAGACGCTGTGCGAGAGAAAGAGAGAGGGACGTCGCGAAGAGAGAAGCAGACGACGCTGTGTAAATAAGAGCCGCGATCGATCGCGATTTTCGGGAGTAGAGCGAGCCAAGCTTTGGGCATCGGTTGATTAAAATACTCGAGAAACGGTCCTTTGAATAATACATCGCCTGTGCTCGGTCTTGAAATCAATCGTGATTTATTTGGAGAAGCTAACTCGCAGCCAGTCGCGTAATCGACCGAGTACCCTTTAAACCGGAATAACTGCCTTCAAATTGGACCAAACGAGCTGAAATCCTGTGAGAAGATGGAAGGATCAATTCGATAGATGACGTGAAAATAAATTCTGCAAACATTGGATTCTTTTGAGGCTATTTTTTACATGGAATATTTCAAGAATATTTTCTATTCTAGAGAAGTATAGCTTCTCGGAGACACGGAAGTGGCTCGGTCTAATTTTAAGGAAGCTATACCGCGCTGAAGCGTGTTTGATCGATCACGCGAGAGTCGCTGTATTCGGCCGTAGCTCACGGAAATATTTGAAGCGCTTGTACAGTTTCGATATCGGACGCTTTCCGAATGAAATTCGCCGGAGCTTGGGAAGCCGAGGGAGCTCGAACGAACTCGAGACAGTTGGACATCGTATTTTTGCAAATCTAGAAAAAGAAAATCGAGAGACACGTTAGAGGAACGCGGAAAACGATTAAACGGTAGTGGAGATTTTATCTTGGGAAACGTATCCCTCCCTCTCTCTCTCTCTCTCTCCTCGATTCTTTGTCGGCTCGACTGTCGCGTTCCCTTTGACAGTGTTCTGAAGCACTCGCAAATCATCCCCTTCTCTTTCGAAGCGTCGCGACGCCCAGCGATCACTTTACCGGAATCAGTTTTCGAGGTGGAAACCGATCATTTTCCTTTCACGAAGGCCGACGGTTGCTCGGAAAGAATTCCGCCATCGATTCACTCTCGAGTACGACTGTCCCCATCGAACTGGAAAATTGTCCAGGTTCCTCGAACGATTTTTCGAGATTTGTAGCGTTCCTCGCGTTGTGTTTTCGTTCGCGCTTCCGAGACAGCGAGATACGGTGGTTCGTGTCGCTAACCGTCGAGATCTACGAGTAGACGCCGTACTCGAGGGTGAAATCGATCGAACCTGGCTCGACGTGCCAGCGGGTCGGAACGAGATCGCTCGATCCGCAGACCAATAAATCGAACGACGAACTCGCCCCACCGTTCTTGAAATTCTGGTCCCGAGGTAAATATTCGCGCAGACAAAAGGATCCTCGCGACATCCTTGATTTTCCAACCCTCTGGCACCGGCGTCGAGCCAAGCAGGATGTTTGAAACGCGTTCTGCGATCGGTCGAGAAAAATGGAAGCCTGTGTGATCCGCGTCGGAATAACGAACGACCAGGTTCGTTATCATACTAAACGACCGGCGATCGCGAGTTTACTCGTCGCGACGCGGCTTTCCGGTTTTCACGGCTCTCGGAGAACGCCCCGGCGTCTTTCGTCGCGCAGCGAGGACATGAATTGTAAATGTACAAAGAGTATAAACGAAAATAAACGTAGTGGACTTGGATGGTTTGAGCGTCGAGTTTACGGGCAAACGGGGGGGGGGGGGGCGGGGTGCTTCGCGCGGCTAATGGCACGAAAAATTCTATTTTTCGAAGAGGCCCGTGTCCGCAAATCGGTAGATATGTATATATATATATATATATATATACATATATATATATATATATATAAATAGTATATATATATGGAACGCGGTGCGATTCGATCTTTCCTCGAGCACCGCGCCTCGTAGCGTATCGTGGATATAGTGTTCGCATTTATTATAAAGTCTATGTAAAACGCGTGACCAGGGCAGCGGTCGTGACGACCGGTCCCCGACCGATTCTTCAACATGATCGAACTTCAAGATAACAGAACTTGTGTCCTGGATCGTTCACAGTCTCCCCGTTAGACTGCGGATTTTGTTGCACTCGCGACAAAAATTTACTCGATGAGTTTAAGCGGAATAAACACTGCGACGACTGAGAGATTCATTTACCTTTTTGCAAATTTTTTGCGAAGCCTGTGAAGCACGCGGCTAAACAATTTCTGCTGCAGTGGATTAGTCAGCTGTTAGAGTGAAGAGACAAATTTTTTATTGGAAGATATTCTGGAACTGGAATTAGTTAACCAACATTAAAACCAGTCAGATATTTATTAAGGGGTATGAAGTTTTAGTATATTGATTCTTCACAAAACGGCGGAGGTTGAAAAGTTTAATTTCTACAGAAATCTGCAAAAAGAGAAGTCATCTGTTAGGGTGAAGGAACAAATTTTTCATTGAGAGATATCAATTATTCACCACCCTTTTTCGCCGTCACAGTGTTCATCCCTCGTAGGAACATTCTTGTGCTATTTTCGGCAGATAAAAATGATTAACTGTCAATGAATCTCTCTTCTCTACGATCGGCATAGAAAATGATTATTTCGCATGACGATCCGCAGTCTGTTGATGATTTTCGCGGTTTCCCCTGCTCTCGAATGTCCGTCACGAGCGCTGCGGAGTCGCCTCGGTTTAGAGAAAGGACGGCTTGCCTCTTGCATAAAACAAGTAGAGAAATAGATCGCATAGTTTCAGGTAATACGAGTTCTAGGCTGTAGAGATCTCGCGCGTGCGATGGCCCGTCGCGTCGTTTCGACGGCCGTGCGCGCGTTTCGAGAGTTCGATGGAAAATCGTGGGGTGGAGAGAAATGAAAAAGGAGGAAGGCAGAGAACGAGAAGAGAAAGAGAAGGTGCACATATGACGCCTACGACCGAGTTTTCCCGACCGTGCCGATTAGGAGAACAATCGGAAAGCGGAGCGCTCTTTCACCAGTGAAAACTGGAAAGCCCGACACGCCTGTCGTTTTTAGCCCGAGAGCGTTCGTCGCGTGACGCGTCAAACTCGATCGCTTCTTCGACGACCTATTTTTTCGCGATCACCCCGACGATGTGGCAGCGCAATCTGTGATTAACCTCCTCAAGGATACCTCCGTGGCCGTGTAATCTCGTTTCGTTTGACATTAACACGTTAACTACCGCCACGTCGATCGTGCACGGGTGACACGAGTGACACGATTCTTTGTTCGGCTGGCGGAATCAGGGACTCGCAGGGTCAGGGGCTGTTACTGCAATTTGCTCGGATCAATCTTCACTTTTTTATCTCGCTTTACACAGCACTTTGCTATTCGGTGTTCGAAATTTCGATTCTGCTTCGTTTTGCGTCGCACTTCTTCAAGGATGTTCTGGAGGTATATAAAAACGCAACAAATTTTTTGAAAATTTGACAAGATATAATTCTTACTAAATTAATGCAATTACCAAAGTTTGGGTTCGATTCACTGCACCGTTTAAGAATTATAGCAACTTAAAGTTTGCACATTTTAACACGCCTTCTTATGGAGAATTCATAAAATTCCACTTCAAACCCTATTTAAACGTTGAAAAAACGCAACTAGAAACTCCAGTTTTTTTATATATGTAGTAAAAATTATGTAATTAATTATGTTCAAAATTTATTAGGATTCACTAAACAGTTACAGAGCAAAAAATTATAAACTGTTACGAAACGTCAAATTTATCGTGTTGTCTCTCACTAGCATGGAAACGCGACAAGTGTAGACCACTGAATATATCTACAGAGGGTACAGTATTCGCAAAAGTTTAATGCTAAATATACTCATGAATGGCTTTCATTGCCATGCACGGTGCATTATACAGGTGTGCCGACTTCCCTCAGAAAACTGTGACAGATGGGTAGTAATTCTTTGGCCGCCGCCAGACGGCGCATGGTCGTAGGTACCATACGTGTGCGAATGAGATTGTGTGTATTCGGGCGCGCTCCTGAATTCACACAAACTCATTCGCACACGTACGGTACCTACGACCTATGCGCCGTCTGGCGGCGGCCAGAGAATTACTACCCATCTATCACAAAACGTCAACGTTACAGAGATGCTAAGTCGGCACATCTGTATAATGCACCGTGTTGCCATGTATTGATGGATTTCGAATTTCTTATACTTTTGTCTCCCATTGTACCTCCAGAACATCCTTAAATGACACACTTTTCAGAGGCCTCTCGACACTTCAGCTGCCGGAAGCTTGTCGATGAGTTCCTTCTTTAACCCTTAGCACTCGAATGGTGCCCCTGAAGCGCCACTAAAAATTGCTGTACCATTATTCACGATTAACAAACATTTAGGTGTTGTATAAGGTATTATTCCAATTTCCATAAAATTTAAGAAATTTTCGAGTTAACCCTTGTGTAGTTAACCGGGTACCCATTTACTGTATTTCTTTCAACAATTTGTTAATGTTCCTCTAAAAAATATTGCAAAATTTCTCTGAATGTCCATTCTTTACTCGCTAATATATTACTATACAGGGTGTCCCAAATGTGGTGTACTTAATTGAAATGGGAGGTTCCTGAGACCATTCTAAAAGACATTTTCCTTTGCACCAATGTCAACTGCGGCTTTGTTTAGGAGTTATTAACGAAAAACACGGACCAATCAGAGCGCGCCCTAGACGCGCGATGGCACGTTCAGCCCGGCACGCCGGGAGACGAGCGCGGTGTAACGCCGCGATGCCGTAACGAACAAGAGTTTCTCGAGATTATGTGAATCTTCCCCGATTTGGATGAGCTTTGGATATGTTGTCAAGACCATGATTCTGAACAACATTTCCCTTTACAGTTTTTGTCGGCCGGCTTTAGTTTACGCGATAAGTAACTTGTAATTGTAAATCGATCGATGTACTATCTGAACTATCTCCTCTCCGATTTCGATGAGCCTTGGATATGTTGTCAAGACCATGATTCTGAACAACATTACCCTTTACAGTTTTTGTCGGTCGGAAGAACTTTACTTGTCAATTCATATGGGTGGATCTCTTTACCCGACTTACGGCAACTTTACCCGAACGAGGGAAAAAGCAGAAACTGATTGTATTAAAACCTCACTTATTCAGCCGTAAATCCATTTGCTGCTTCGAAATGTGTGTCACTGGGTCACTCGGTGACGAACTGCACAGATGTCTTCAGGTATACGACAGTACCGAAAGCTAAGGGACGTACGGGCAGGTCGACGAACTGCACAGCCGGTGGTAAAAGGCCTAAGGGATGCGCGGTCAAGTCGACGATCCAGAATTTCACTTTCACTTTCAATAATTCGTATGTTTATTTCACACAGATGCCTTGAAATTTTTCCATACTCACAATCACTGTTCACATTTGTCAACACATAGTTATGCACTAATAGTAATTGCCATATCCCTTGTACTGCTGCACAAATCACAACAATCAGGTAATGCAATCACTAGACTGCGGATTTCATGCATTTGCAGCAAACATGAGTAGGTGCATTTTAAGACAGTAGAGAGATTAAAATAATTTCAAAACACCATAGTATTATTTTCAACTTCTTAAAATGATCACAGTGAGAATCAAATATCTGTCTGGCTCCTGTCCCTTGTAATAGCGGCAGCCAACATTAATGTTGCATAAAGATCCGTAGTCTAGTGATTAGTTTAAATATTACTATCAAAAACACAGCTAATAGCAACCGTTAGCTTTGAATTGACAAGTCTTTGGAGATGTTCTCTCTATCGCGGCTCGAACGACACTGATTTTCCGCAAGATTTTTCTAAAGAATTTAGGAAGGGCATTTAGAGTGTCGAAATTCGAAATGTGCACGCTGTAGCACGAGAACGACGGGACGGTTATACGAAAAACAGAATGCGAGAAGGACCGCTGTAAGCTTTGTGGCAAACACATGTTTAGTTTTTCCTGCAGGTTGGTACGCAGAGTCGATGGGTAACTGTTCGAAAACGTCATCCGTCCTTTTACCCAGCAAGGGGTAAAAATGTCAGGTCAGCGTAGCATCCCTATTGTCCTATACCTTCCTTAAGAAACTTTCTAAAAGAAGGACAGACGACGTTTTCGAACGGTTACCCATCGACTCTGCGTACCAATCTACAGGAGAAACTAAACATGTGATTGCCAGCGGTCCTTCTCGTATCCTGTTTTTCGTCCAACCGTCCCGTCGTTCTCGTGCTACAGCGTGCATTTCGAATTTCGACACTCTAAATGCCCTCCCTAAATTCTTTAGAAAAATCTTGCGGAAAATCAGTGTCGTTCGAGCCGCGGTAGAGAGAACATCTCCAAAGACTTGTCAATTCAAAGCTAACGGTTGCTATTAGCTGTGTTTTTGATAGTAATATTTAAACTAATCACTAGACGACGGATCTTTATGCAACATTAATGTTGGCTGCCGCTATTACAAGGGACAGGAGCCAGACAGATATTTGATTCTCACCGTGATCATTTTAAGAAGTTGAAAATAATACTATGGTGTTCTGAAATTATTTTAATCTCTCTACTGTATTAAAATGCAACTACTCATGTTTGCTACAAATACATGAAATCCGCGGTCCAGTGATTGCATTACCTGATTGTTGTGATTTGTGCAGCAGTACAAGGGATATGGCAATTATTATTAGTGCATAACTATGTGTTGACAAATGTGAACAATGATTGTGAGTGTGGAGAAATTTCAAGACACACATTTCGAAGCAGCAAATGGATTTACGGCTGAATACGTGAGTTTTTAATACAATCAGTTTCTGTGCTTCTTCTCTTTTTTTACGATAATCTCGTAAACTAAAGCCAACCGCCAAATAGTCTAAAGAGAAATGTTATTCAGAATAATGGTCTTGACCACATATCCAAAGCTCATTGAAATCGGATAGGAGCTAGTAGTACATCGATCCCATGGATTTACAAGTAAAGTTTCTCGCAATAATCTCGTAAACTAAAGCCGATCGCCAAAAAGTCTAAAGAGAAATGTTGTTCAGAATAATGATCTTGACCACATATCCAAAGCTCATTGAAATCGGAGAGCATTCACATAATCGAGAAACTCTTGTTCGTTGCGATGTCACGGCGTACCACCGACACTCGCTTGTCGGCGCGGTGTGGCGCGGCCGCCCAGGGCGCGCTCTGATTGGTCCGTGTTTTTCGTTAATAACTCCTAAACAAAGCCGCAGTTGACATTGGTGCAAAGGAAAATGTCTCTTAGAATGGTCTCAGGAACCTCCCATTTCAATTAAGTACACCACATTTGGGACACCCTGTATAGTCTTATAATGAGAATTTGTGCAAACATGTTAAATACAAAAAGGTTTCAAAGGGTTAAAATAGCTCCGAGTGGAAAGGGTTAAAGCATAATCTCAACAGGAACTTCTAAATCATATTAGTCAAGCCAATTGTTTGTTTTTGACTTTAATACATTCACACGATACACCGACATCGTAAAAGAGAGACATTGGATATTGGATAGACGTTTGCGGCACGATAGTTTGCAGAAAAATGCAGAGGACCGGCTGCCACCTCGTCGCGAGGATCGCACCGAGACTTCATCTTCTCACTGCCAAGAACGGAAGAGAAAAAATAATGGCGTCTCGCAAGCGTTTCGGATCAATCTTGTCGAGCGATCGTCGGAAGCACCGCGGTGTTCATTGATCCACGGTAGTGGTACACTCCACGAACGACTAATAAAGAAACAAGAGAAAACGGAAATGCGTAAAAAAAAAGATGGTACTATACCTAGGCGAAAGCGCACGCGAAGATTTTTTTAACCGAACCGTTTCGTCTTTGCGTGATTCGGAGGATAAAAAGAAGCGTCGAACAGTGCTTTGGACTTTTTGGATACTTTCATGTACAAAACACGAACGATTTATAGCTCAAGGAGAACATTAAAGAGACAGATATTGTAAGAGAGTAATAATAATTTCACGGTTACGATATCGTACACGGTGTCCATTTTAATCACCACCCGAATCCTTCGCCGTTACCTCTGTTTAGCGTTCACTCTTAACCCGAGTAACCGTGACTGAATACAGGATCGATAACGATAATTGAAACTATTAGATTAGGATGCTGTACTCATTGATTCCGGTTCACGGAAACTCGATTTAATCGGACCACAGTTGCAGAAAGCAAATCGATTACATTTGTTAGCGAAACTACGTTGCACGTTGCCCGACCAACTATTACATCACGAACATTATGATCCTAATAGAGAATCGTAAACTTGTTTGGTCCCCTCTCGCTGGTACATTTGCTATAATCATACTGTACAGTTAATGCACTTAGAGTGTATTCAATTTTGTGCTGGTAGCTCGATAAACTTCTAACAAACTATTAGGCTCATTAGTGTCATTGGAACTGTTAATGGAGCGCACAAGTTTTCTCTTTGAAGATTTTTCATGTGTAAATAATACGTTTAAACAATTCATACAAGGTGGAGTGAGGTAAGTGCGCCCTAGTTTTTGCGAAGTTGGACTTTAAACTGATGTATTTTCAGTCTGGTATGTAAAAACTTAACGTTCTTGGTATCATTATTATTTGACATTTCCACGAAATTTATGCAGTTCCAAAATTCATGAAACGGAACTTTGGCTAGTAATTGTATGTATGCCAACGCGTTCACATTCTGTTGTGGCCCTTTCGCAGTCTATAACAGAATATACATACTTTGATATCGGTTTTCTTAAAAATGTGGATAAGGTGGAGTGGGGTAAGTGCGCCCTAGTTTTTGCAAAGTTGGACTTTAAACTGATGTATTTTCAGTCTGATATGTAAAAACTTAACGCTCTTGGTATCAAACTCTTGTCACAGTTATTACTGATGAATTAGTATTATGTAGGATTTTAATTTTGCTTGAAAATTATAATTTTGAGAGGATATTGCACAAAGTGTCAACTAGGACGCACTTGCCCCGAAAATGGGGCAAGTCCGTCTAAATGCTTTCGAACCTTGTTTCAAGTGCTTGTCCTGTGGACAAGAAAAGAATGATTAACAAGCCTGCTATAAAATGCTTCTTGTTACATTAAATTATATTGTTTAGTTTTATAGTTATTCATTCTTAAACAAACAAGTACTTTTATGCTGAAATATGAAAGGGGATACAGTAGTGATATTAAAACAAAGTTTAAAAATGCTTTCGAACCTTGTTTCAAGTGGTATGGGGCAAGAAAAGAATAATTATCAAGCCTGCTATAAAATGCTTCTTATTACATTAAATTATATTGTTTAGTTTTATAGTTATCCATTCTTAAACAAACAAGTACTTTTATGCTGAAATATGAAAGGGGATACAGTGATATTAAAACAAAGTTTAAAAATGCTTTCGAACCTTGTTTCAAGTGGTATGGGGCAAGAAAAGAATGATTATCAAGCCTGCTACAAAATGCTTTTTATTGCATTAAAAATGTTTAGTTTTATAGTTACCCATATACAGTACGCACTTACCCCAGCGTGATAGTACGCACTTGCCCCGTGTAGCAATATTTACGGGGCAAGATCATTTTAGTGTTTTTCTCAAATAAATTTTAGAAAATACAATAAAAACGGTTTATTTAATGTAAACCTACATCAATATTTGTTGTACTTACCTAAAATAACACCACAGAATATATTAATAACTTGTAAACTATTGCACGTTCAGGGTAACCTCAAAGTTGTACGTGTACCTCGCACGTGTCTGTTTGGCATTGGTTGATTTAAGCGAGGAAAACACCTTTATTCTTGGGCGACATTTATGTACAATTGTTCATACTAACTTATACTACATTAATAAATACAAGCTGGAGAAATTTCGTTTATATTATAACAAAAATAACCAATTAACGGACTTGCCCCGTAGACGGACTTACCCCACTCCACCTTACTACACAATTAATTAACTTCCCGATTTTATAGGGAAGTTATTGTAATGACCCCGAAAATCGAAAATCGATTTTTTAGCAGATCTTCACGTTTCATGGTCATTGCAGTCATTCTAGACTATTTTAAGCAAAATGTTCGTATGTGTGTGTGTGTGTGTGTGTGTGTGTGTGTGTGTGTGTGTGTGTGTGTGTGTGCGTATGTCTGTTTCTATGGTATCAAATTTTTCGTTAACGTTTTCTGAAAAAGTAACAACGCGATCAGAATGATGAATGATGCAATCGATGTGCCCCGTCGTAACTTAGAGCTGATTAGATTTTGGTCCATATTGGTCAAGTAGTTTTTTAGATTTTTAGTTTTTTTCGAACGGAGTTGATTCTACAATGCAATTTATACGAGAGAATGGAAAGTTTCCACCGAAGAAACAAACGTAATTACACAAAAAAATTTTTTTTCATTTTTCTTAAATTAAAAAAAATTTTTTTAATTTAAAAAAAAATTTTTTTTTTGTACCTTACGCTAATGTTTCCGCTTACAATAATCGAAAATTATCCCAATGCAAGAGTGAGTTAATCATCTCTACTCCCGAGAATACATTTTCAAAGAATATCGATGAAAGTACAAAAAAAATTTATATTACAATCTTTAAAAAAACAATCAGTTCAAAACGAATTATTAACTGAGATTAAATTGAAAATTAATATAAACAATATGATAATTATTAATAACATTAATGTTGAAAACGGATTGGTTAATGGAGCACACATGCGGAATATTAAAATTTATTACTTTTCAAGAAAATACTAAAATTCCGTCTATATTGTGGTTAGATTTTCAATTGGCCAGAGTAAGAGTGAAAGTAAGAACTCGTTATCGTGATTATATGAAAAATGCAAATATTCATCAAAATTTGCCACCAATAATAAAAATATCGAATCAAGTAAATATGTCGAGTGAGGAAAAATATCAAATCACACGTAGTCAATTTCCAGTGGTTCCTGCTGAAGCGATTACGATTCATAAAAGTCAGGGACAAACATACGAGAAAAGTATGTTTGAATTTTAAAACATCAGAAAAACGAACTTTACACATGTTGTATGTAGCACTGAGCAGAGTTTCAAAATTGAGCGGTTTATATATTTTGGGACAATTTAAATTAACAGTATCGAAGAAAACCAAGGTCAATACTGCTAACCCGGATAATGAGGAGTCGTATCGTTTGCGAAAAACTATAATAATTAAGACAATTTATTTTGCAACATCAGTACGCTATAACAAGGAACCAAGCGAGCAACGAGTCTACGATGTTCGTTTAAGGCGACGCCATATAGCAAACATCTTGATAAGTAGAAAACTATTGAATTTCCCTGAAAACGTATAATCTTCTTAAAACGTACTAAAAATAATGATAATAATATACTGCAACTAACGAATCGGGAAGTTCTTTGTGTGGCTCGTGGAGAGTCACACACCAAATTAAAAAAAAAAAACATTAATAGCTATAGGTACTACTAGCCATGCGTACCACTAACCCTTTCGCAAGAGCAGTCCTATCCGCGAGCTCGCGAAGCGAGCGAGCAAAAACAACCCTACTCGCGAGCGAGCGAAGCGAGCGAGCAACAATAACCCTCTAGTTGTATGTACAACTTACTAAGAATTTAGTCTATATATAGCACATTAACTAAGAAACGGTTCTGTTCTCTTGATTTGTTTGGATAATCGAAGTTCTACAGTACCTGAAATTTTATGAGGCACTGTCGATACAAGTTACTCTGGGTTTCCAGTGACCCAGCTTCGGAAGCTTCTCCGCGGAGTACCAAAGATTACACGTTTATAAAAATTGTATCATGAACCAGCAGGTGATTGTCACGTGCGGTGTCAGCCGGTCACGAAGACCCAGAGAAAGTATAGTTTTCTGGCGCGCGTTCTGCCAGAAATATTGTTGTGCGGGTGCACGGCGGTTTACGGAGACGCGGCTCGCTTCCGTTTCCGGCACGAACCAGCCCGCTGACAGGGAATACGATATTCCTCGAGGCACGGTAAAGCTACAGGAAACCCGATCCTTGTTTCAGGATCGGCCCTCTGCCGGACAACCTGTTGGCCACGCTGAAACGACGTCAGGCCCGGCCCGGCCCGGCCGATGCGCTCTCTCGTCGAGAAATTCGATAAGCATCGGCTCGCGTGCTTTTTTACGGCTGAGCAAAATTCGTATCGATCATGTGAGAGGGTAAAAATGATGATATAATTAGCCGACGACGGTGTACGGTTACCGCACCGACTCTATGCCCAGTTTTTTTCTTTCAATTCTCCCCAATTGGCTCGCGAACTCGTTAATTACGGCTCGATGATCGGTTGCACCGACGATGAGCCGACCGGACAAACCGCGTTATTGTCGTGTCGTGTCAGGATCACGATCCATCCGTTCTTTTTCGCGAGGAGGACCCCTTGCCGCGATCTACCCTTTGTCGTTGCATCGTGCTTTCCGCTCCCGCGCCTACCTGAAGCGAACGGATGGCGGAAAAAGAAAAATTTGCAAGAATTACTGTTGAAAATAAATTTGCTGCGACTTCCCAGAGCATAACAGTAGGTATTGAATTTTAAAATCACTTATAAATGTTTGAATTAGGTTGAAGGGAAAGTTCTGTCGTATTTTAAGTAAGCAAATAATTTTGCTTGTAAATCAAAAACACATGTTGCTAGTATTGTAACAAAAGTTGTTACAAATAATATACAATAATATTCTTATAGATTGATTCAAATGTTTTCTTTAAAATACGACAGAACTTTCCCTCCAACCTAATAGAAGCTGAAGAAAACCGTTCGCACCCTTATTTTCCTAATGGTTCGTTCCCCAACGTTTCTGAGCTATCGAAGAGCTGCGATGTGGCCCCGTCGAAAGCAAGAGCAGCGAGGCCACGCCCCTCGGACCGCCCCTCTCGTAGAAATCGAATCTTTCATACTAGATCTTTCGTGCAGATTCCTTCCATACCCGAAAGCATTGCTCCAGAAGCAATCCTCAAAGAGAGGAGCCGTTCCCGAGATAATCTAATAACAATTAAGAGTCCACGGTGGTATTAAATCGGGTTTTCCGAGCGCCCGCGCCGTTTCCGCAAGTACAGTTACTCCCATTATTCTCCTTGGCGCGGCGCGTCGCGTCGGTTGGATTCCCGTAAGGGGAAAACGGTGGCGCAAAGAAGTTGCCGGTGCACACGGGCGCAGTTGCGCACCGTATGCACTCGGGGGGCCATCGAAACGAGGAATCGCGAGGACGCAGACGCGCAGGCGGCGCGTCGGCGATCGGCAGAAAAACGAGAAAGAAGAAGAGAGGAAGACGGAGACGAAGAAGTAAGTCACAGGCGGGAAAAACGACGGGGCTCGGTAATCGGAAGACGCGACCGATTGTTGATTTACTCGGTCGGCTTGGAAATACTGTTTACCAGCTGCCCGAAGAAAGAACGGGAAGAAGACCTGGAATGGTAATGGTAATGGTACCGGTGCAGAACGTCGGGAACGCGGATTATACGAGCGTCCGTCCGTTTCTTGCGTTTAGTTGTCCCCCTCTTGCCGGACCCTCTGCTACCCCATCGACGTCGTCCTCGTCGTCGAGTTTCTTCGACGAGCTACCGTGTACAGTTAAGGAGACGCCGCACCGGGTTGAAATTGACCCGGCCCGTTGTCCCACGGTCGTTGATATTTCGTTTCAAAATTAAAGAACTTTCGATGGAAATGAGATAGAGCGATGAAATTTTTTTAAATGAAAGCTGAAACTTTGCAGAATATGGGATAATTATGGAGATTGTGGTACGAACGTTTTTTAACCTTGAAAGAATTCGTTAAACTTGCACAATTTCAAGAAAATTGTGGTTTTTCCAATACCACGCGCGGAAAAAATTTTTTGTTAACATGCAACACATCATTTCCCGTAGATTTTTTCACACTGATTTTAAGTAAACGTTCAAATACTTCATTATGATTATTTTTTATGTGTTTTATATATATGAGAATGCAATATTCCTTCAAACTAGTGGGTTACCAAATCATTTCAACGAAAAAACGATTTCATAAGTTGTATTCACAAAAATCGATTTCTTGCAAAATCCTGAGGTCGTAGACAAATTTTGAAACCAGATTTGAAATCAGCGTGCAAAAATCTCCGGGAAATGATGTGTCGCATGTTAAAAAAAATTTTTTCCGCGCGTGGTGTTGGAAAAACCACAATTTTCTTGAAATTGTGCAAGTTTAACGAATTCTTTCAAGGTTGAAAAACATTCGTACCAGAATCTCCATAATTATCCCATATTCTGCAAAGTTTCAGCTTTCATTTAAAAAAAATTTCATCGCTCTATTTCATTTTTATCGAAAGTTCTTTGATTTTGACGCAGATTTCGTCGGTTTGGCTCATAGTGCGCCGCCGCGGTGTCGCGATATATATATATCATTCTAATTTCGCCGACCCGTCTCCCGAAATCTCGGCGATTTTCAAAAACATTCCAGGACCAGTCACGTGCTCCTCATTGCTCTCCAGGAACGCTTCTTGCAACGCAGAAATAGCGGTTGCCATTTTCTTGGTCCTTTAATGCTTGGTCTTTCACCCGAAAGTGATCTCATGGTTTCTCCGAGGTCATAATTAGAGTGCGGATCTTTATGCGTTTATAGTAAGATTGAGTAGACAAAATTCAAAACTGTTGGAAAATTTTTTTAATTGGAGAGAGATGTCAATGTACGATTTCACCTCCATTAAAATCTTTAAGGCAAGAAATAACATTCAGTTTGGTTTCTATTTTTCCTCTTGTCCAGTCATAATATTTATGTAATATACAGAGTGCACTGTAGGATTTTAATTAAAAGTAAAAATCTTCTCGATCAATAGAAGAAGAGCCTCAAGTTTGTTGTGTTTGTAGGAATTGCTCTCACTTGAGAAATTTTAACTGAAGCATCACAAGCAGCGATAAAAACCTGTCGCAATGACGGTGAACGATGACAAACCATATACATAAACAATTCCTCCGAACGTGTAAAAACAGGTAGGCGTGTTGCGAATTACTGCCCGCTAAATACCCGCTACAAGCGGTTATCAATTAATGCGTCCGTTTCGAGGTATGTCTGTCAATCATCGAATCCTCCGCGTCTCGGAAGATGTCCGAGTCATCGCGCAAAAAATCTCAACTGTTGCAACTCGAAAGTATATAACGGCATCTACCGGTCGGTATCTCGTAAGGGTCCAGGTTTCTTTGAATCGTTCTGATCGAAACCGACGGTACCTCGCGAACATTGCTGCGATAATTATAAATAATCGCGAGTGATTGGCTTCTTGCGCTGATTGCAAAAACGCTGCGCTGCAACGTATTACGTAGAAATGTATCCTGCGTGATCTGCATAGTACGCCACTGTACAATCGTAAGTAGCATAATTTTATTTCAAAAATTTCTTTGTACGCAGGTGTACCACTAGCATGGGTTAATTCCATTCTATACCATCTTTGTCATTCTATGGATATGATATTGATAGAATACCTCGTGGAATACTTAAATGTTTAGTAATTGGTTAGATACTAGCACATGTAGTAATGTAAACAGTATTTTGAATAATGGTGTAGGTTTTTCACTCCAAATTCACCCTTTTGCAAGTCAAATTCAACCTTATGCAAATCACATTACATTCGATTTTATTTTTTTTTACAAAAACTTGCTTAATGATACTTTATCTGTAAAAGGTTGAGATTGATTTGCACAAGGATGTATTTGATTTGCGAAAGGGTGCCTAAAATTCACCAGTCGAGTGCTAAGGATTAATTCTGTTAAATTCTTTAAAGTTTTAATGCGTATGAATTGAAGATAGGACATCGGTAACATTGCATTATTTCTTAGAACCTTTCAAATTTGTTTCCACGACTTGTGTTCTGGTAAACACGTACATAAATCCTGAACACAAAAGTTCAATTCGCGGGTAAAATTATGACACATGCGTCGTTCTCCCTCGCAACCCCAGAATTATCAGAACTACCTAATCGTCTGGTTTGGGTCCGAATCACGCCCCGCTCGGTGCGAATCGAAAATTCGTGCGCGCTCGGTTTGGTTCGGCTACCGTCGGCGGCGCTTCGGTCGCTCGGATCGCGACTCCGGGTAGTCGCGAGCGCGAGTTCAGGCCGGTAAGACGTGTCTGCCGTGGTTCTCTCGTTCGTGGTAAATTGCTGCACGTCAAAACGCGCGCCGCGTAAAACCGGGAGACGGTGTCGATCGTGGTAGCTCGTGTCGTATAGTGATTTAATTGACGGGAGTGTCAGTGGTATTATATCCGACGTTGATAAACACCGCGCAGTGTCATCGAACTTTGTCTCTCGATCGTGGTGCAAAACAGAGAGAGAGGGAGAGAGAGCACTCTCGTAGGCGAGAGGTGGACGACAAGCGAAACAGAAAGTTTACTCACGGCCAAGGGACGAATTTACCTCCGAACGTCATCTTCCTCGCCGGGTGGTGAGTTCTTTTTCCTAGTATACCGGAAGCTGCGTGTCGTCGAAAGGTTCGCCGGTTATTCTCGATCTTCTATATAAGCACGAACAATTACACAACAGAATAATAATCGTTTCAACCGATTTATCTATCAATGAACGTAAACACGGTGCAATTGACGCCACCCGAGACATTATAGTACAGTTAGGCGCAGGAACGTTTAGACGCGCAAACAGGAAAATAAGAACTCGACACAGGATACAGTCGCGCATACAACTGACTCTAACCTGTTAACCGGGGATGACGAGTTAACTCGTCCACGAACTTTACAGATTAACTTAGATTTTAGACTTGTGCAGCAACCTGTGCAAATATTTTTAACTAACAGATTTGATGACAAAAATTTGAAGAAGAATGTCAAACAAGAAACCTATTGTATTAATCCTTAGCACTCGAGTGGTGACACTGTGGCGTCACTAAATGTTGCTGTACCATTGTTTAAGATATCGTTTACGCATTACTGGATTCGTATCTAATCAATTACTAAACATTTAAGTATTGCTCGAGGTATTATATCAATTTCATATCCACAAAATTTAACCTTTAGCACTCGAGTCACCACTAAAAATTGCAGCACCGTTATCCAAAATATTGTTTACATTATTAAATATGTCGGTATCGAATCGACTTCTAAATATTTAGGTATTGCATGAAGTATTAGACCAATTTAATAGGCAATGGAAGTATTCTAGGTCGGAGGAAAAGTTTAATATTCGAGTTTAAACAGCTTTGAGTGCAAAGGGTTCATGGAGAATGATCATGGAGAATGAAAATATTTTAGGTCGGAAGAAATGTTTGATTTTCGGGTTAAAACAGCTCCGAGTGCAAAGGGTTAAGAAAGAAAATGAATTTCTGTACAGTCTCGTTACGACTAGATTTCACGCGGACAATTTTTCTTTCGCATGTAGATCCGCAGTCTAGTTATGACACGCCCGCGCGATTACGGTGGACAGAGCTTAACTGGTCTTTGGGAAACGGGCTCGAACAGGTTAACAGGTTAAGATTACACGGAGCCGTTCGAACGTTATCGATCGCTCGTAAACGACAGACCGATATCCGCGGGCCACGTTTTCCGCGCCGGTCGGTTCTTAAATAAATATTACTCTTGCGAAATTCGCGAGTGGCTGGTCGATCGATTTCGAGCGCGCTAAATGTTCGCGATTAGCGCGTCGTTCGAGGTCGAGTTCGAGAACCCGTCTCTGGTTTCTCGACGCGGTTTTTTTCCGCGATGATAATAATATTCAGGAGGCTTTTTTCTCCGGATCGACGAAGAACGTGAAATCGAGACGAGAACGACAGCCGACGTGTCCATAATTAAAAGCCGGCGGGCACGGTCCGACCGCGGGGATCGATACGCGTTACGACTCACTTTCGATTATCGAACGGTCCTTTTAAATGGGGGCCGTCGATCCGCCCCGCGCGTTTCAAAATCAATTTCGCTCGAATTTAAATTAGGAGATCGCAGGACCGCCGGAACAACCGGTTCTGTCGCGGCGAATTATATTTAAACTCGAATTCCCATTTAAATATTCAAATTCGGGACCGCGCGCGTTTCGAATTACTCACCGGACGAATTGTTTAAGGAAAAAACGGCAATTAGCCGAGGTACACGGGTCCGTTCCCACCGCCTCTCCGGTCGCGGTATTGAAAATGTTGCGTGGGCGTTTCGATTCATTGAATTGTTATTTAAAAACGTTATCAGCCGAGCCGATGAAATATTCGCGTGGGATTCGTTGATTGATCGTTTCATTATTTCAATATCTCAAGCGCAATTATTCCCGGCGGAAAAATGCCGCGAATTAATGCTCGCGAAACTGGAGAACGTATTGTTCAACCTGTTTAACGGGAAACGCGTATTTGATTTCACGTTTCGCTCGTTTTTCCTCGGTTTTATTTATTTGCGATGGGAAACGATGTGCCGAAGTACTCGGACAAATTTTTCATATATGTTCGTGGTGATTCGCAGCGGTTTTAGTAATAATGTTAAACGAGAACGAAGAGAACAATATTCGCGGTTGATACTAAAAATACCGAGCCAGAGTCAATGCGGATATTGTAAAATAAAATTCTGTATCGAACGGTCGTTAAAACTGCAAAATGAAGGTAAAAATACGGTTGCCGAGATTCGGAGTGGCGTTCATAATAATAATTCGAGTTCATCGAGCAGCCGCCATTAAAACTACTAAAGGAGAATAAAAAGGACAGTATTTATGCTTATAAAGCATCGCATAAGATAATGAGAATAATGACGGTGTGCACGAGGCGAGATTCAGCGCGTTTTAGCAGCGTCGCTCTTAAATCTAACCCTTTTATGGTAGCACGCGCGCGAATAAATGAATTTCTTTAATGATTTCCTACGAGACCACCTTTGTTACCCCCCGGTAATTGAAGAATAAAAGATCCGAGGGGATCAGTTTAATCCGTCAAGTGGTTCACCGTTTTCATCGCGTACGTTACCATTAACTATATCGCATCGCATTAATTTCAATTCTCAAACGAAAATTAAAACGTACAAATTACGCGAAGACGAGTAAATTCCAAAGACGCAATCGAAGCCGAGTTGCTCGAGCGATTTCGTCTACGAATGTCCTCTTTTTCGGCCAAGGGTACTTTGTTGGTAAACAAATGGTTCTTGCGGTCCCGGTGACGAAAATATGCGGTCACCTAGCTACGACGTCGTGTAATGGTTTTGCAATTCGCGCGGTGCAGCGAATTCTTCCCTGTTGCCATATCTACCGCACTGTTTATGCGAATTGTACAATTTTTAGCAATGCTTTACACATCGGAAATAACACAACACTCTCGAAGAGACTCGTAGACTGCGGATTTTATGCATTTATGACAAAAAGAGGTACGTACAATTGAAAACAGTGGACATATTAAAAAGATTTAAGGCCACCAGTGAATTAGTTTCTCCTTAACAAGATAATTATAGAAGAAAGAAATTTTTATCCGGCTCCTGTATTTTGCAATCAATTCAAACCTTTTTTATTTTGCATAAAAATCCGCAGTCTACTCGTAACTTTTTCCTGCGATTGCTCTTTTCTATTCGTTTCAAATTTTCTTTGCACACTACATCCAATTCGGACCTCGAACCTAATTAATGACCATGTTCTGGAATATTTGCTACTTTTAGTAAAAATACTAGAATCGAATACAATAATTGGGTACGGTTAATATAAAAATTTCAACTATCGCACAGCGGGCAGCGTGTCGTCGATTCGATCACCTTGGGCGTCGAGATTACGTTCTCCAGGAAAATTCTGGAGTCCTTCGTGTTCCGTTTCTGCCGTCGAAGCATGCGTTTACATTTTTTCGCGAGCGATCGGCATGCGCGCGCGCGTTTTCCCCGGACGTGTCGGACACAACAGGTTTTCGCGCACGTAAGTGTTTACCTTTTGCTTACGTAACACGCGGCGAAGGCTGATCGCTTCGAGTCTCGAAAGACTCGTCTTTCTGTGGTTCGACGGGGACCTATGATCTCTCTCTCTTTTTCTCGAGGAGAAATTGTTAGACCGATCGAGCGACAAACGCCGTCGCGACCCTTTCGGTGGTCTCCCTTTAGCCCTTTCGCCTGGAATGACAACGTATTTTCGTTTCTCTTCGACCGAAATTCCTGGCGCGTTCCGTTTTGTCGCGTTTATTGCTGAGAGCGGCTCGCTCGGAAATTGAAAAGGAAAGGGAAGCACGCCCGAGAGGAAAGCGTAATCAGGAAGAATGGAATCGCGCTCGTTCGAGAGGAATTTCGCTGGCGAGGACCTATGCTCTCTTGGGGATGGGGTGCACACGGTCAACTGTCGCTTTCTGCAGTTGTGGCATCGGCTGTCTCGTATCTACAGGTCGTCTCATTCATATCACTCCTCTAGAATCTAGAACATCCACCACCTCGTTGAAATCAGTCCCCTACAATGTCTGTGAGTGATCGAAATTCGTTTAGAAATCTTCTTCGTTCATTTTCATAGTATGTAGCTTTTGTCTTTGATATCAAGACAACATTTTATTTCACCCCAGCTTCTTGGAATTCAGACGGAAAGTGTTTATTTTAAGTAAAAATCCGCAGTCTAGTGACAAGAAAAGAATGAGTTAGGTAGGTGCGAGCTGTTCTCAGTCTAGTCAGTATGGGCCAATGAGATTGTACTCGTCGAATTCGCCCAAATTGTTATAAATTGCAAGTACTAAGTGCAAGAGTTAAACAATCTTCGAAACATGAATTGTACCGAGGTATTAACTTTGTAGTGGTCAGGGTTAGGTCTAGGAAGTCGCTCAAATTGTTATAAATTGCAAGTGCTAAGTGCAAGAGCTAAAGAATCTTCAAAACATGAATTGTACCCGGGTGTTTACTCTCTTGTGATCTCGATCAGGTCTAGGTTAGGTGCAAGCTGTTTTCAGTCCAGTCACTGTGGGCACAATAAAATTGTGCTCGTCGAAATCGCCCAAATTGTTATGAAGTGCTGATTGTTTGGCGCAAGAACTGAACAATCTTCGAAACATGAATTGTACCCGGGTGTTTACTCTCTTGTGATCTCGATTAGGTCTAGGTTAGGTGCAAGCTGTTTTCAGTCCAGTCACTATGGGCCAATAAAATTGTGCTCGTCGAAATCGCCCAAACTGTTATGAAGTGAATTATGAAGTATATCGTTTGAAGCAAGAGCTGAACAATCTTGAAAACACAAATGTACCGGGTGTTTACCTTTTTGTGGTCGGAGGCAGATCGCGGGCAGTAAAAATGAAAGATGCAACATTGTGGAGGGTTGAATCGCGGTGACGAGTAGACAAGAGCGTCTCTCTCTCCTTCTCGAGTGGTTATCCGTGACAGTGTGCATCGTAGCATGCGGCTCGGTGCAGCAGCATGCGGTGCATCGTCGGTTCGTCGACTCCGGTAAATTCGAGTCATGAGCGCGCGCGCGAGCGGTCGTGTCGTGTCGTGTCTATTTAGAATTTCAGCGAGATCCGCGGAGTTGAATTCCGGCACGAGCGGTCGTATTTCAACGGGGCAAAGGGACGTGTACGGGCATCGAGAGGGTTTCCGCGCAGCGGCGCGATCTCGTTAGTATCTCGATGAAATATACAGGTGCGAGAACGAACGTTGCGCGTGTTTTCGCCTTCGCGGTCGGGGCAGATAAGAAAGGTCTCGCCGAGAGAGCCACACGGGGGACTGTTTATGTTTCCACGACGGAGGTCGCGAGAGCCCGAGAGAACCATGAGTAAACGGCCGGCGAACTAGCCGGCAGCCCCGCGAGATGACGAAACGCCTACCTGTACAGAAACACCTACAACCAACTTCTAATCGTTATGGATACGAAGGAAAATCATAGTGCAAAGTGCCGACGTCCGAGCCGCCGGCGATAATCTGTAGCAACTGAATACGTGTGAAACTTATGGCAGGCGGCTAGATACAGTCTAGCTATGAATCGTATGCATCCTGAAAATTTCAGCAAAACCGGGCAACGTGAAGATCGCAGGTTTCCCGCACCCATTGATTCCGATGAGATTTTCGAAATATATATGTATGTATCATTCATTCAGATCTACAGAACGTATTTAAAAAATTTTTAATAGCAAAATTCCTTCTTCACTTCATGTAGCAAACTAATCGCAACTTCTCAAAAGAAAAACTTCAAGTCATACACTCAAACCTGTTTTTGTGCGGTCTTTTTCTTTGCGATTTTTTTTGTGCTATCTGTTTTGCGTGATTTTTTTATGCGGTATATAAATGTCCGATCAGATCAGTAGGATATCTCGGAAGATGTTGGCATTATCAGAAAAGTGTTTCCACAAAAGCTGTTTCGTATGACGGACTACGTTACGTGGTATTAATTGTTTTCTTGTGGGTGGAGTGGTGGTGGACATTCCAAGGTCACCTTGATTTTTTAAAATGGAATGTCATATTTTTTATACCATAGATCGATATAGTATCAAATTCTGAGTATAAAAGTGTTGACCTTCTGTCCTAAACCTAATCGTTAACGAGATATTATCGAAACAATTCTCTTTCTTCTTTGGATAATATCTCGTTAACTATAATATTAGGTTTAGGACATATGAAGGTCCACACTTTTATACTCAGAATTTGATACTATATCGATCTATGGTATAAAAAAGAGCACCTCGAAATGTCCTCCACCACTCCACCCACAAGAGAACAATTAATACTACGTAATGTAGCTCGTCATACCAAACAACTTTTGTAGGAACACTTTTTTGATAACGACAACGTGTTCCGAGATATCCTGCTGATCTGATTTCAGCAGGAAACCTTGTATATGTATTGAATTATGTACATTTTGAAAATTTCTCCTTGTTTAAAATGAGAAACTAAAATTCTTCAAAATGTTTCCATAAGTAATTTAATAATTTATTTTGTTTGGACAGCACTTTCTCGCTATTTCGTAAAGCTTTGACATATTTTCTAAGTGAGACTCTGTTTATGCGGTCCCTCTCCATCGCATAAAAAAGTTTTCTTTAATACGTTGTGAAAGACTATTTGACTGTTATGAAGTTTGAGAATATTTTTTTTTGTGCGGTCCATATCTGCCGCACAAAAACAGGTTTGACTGTATACTATGGTCTGTTATTAAAATGTTATCGTCATTTTTTAAGTGTCCCAATATCGCTGCAGATGAAACGACAGATACGATTTCGATGAGATTTTCGAAATGTATATAATTCATCCGGATCTACAAACATATTTTTTAAATTTCAAAGAGGCCTAAATAATTTTTTTCAAAATTTCTCCTTCACTTCTATATCCTTCATATACGATCTATTATTAAAATGTTATCGTCATTTTAAAGATGTCCCAGTATCACTGCAGATGCAACGATAGATGCGTTTGCTTTCTTTTCCCTAGGAAGTCAACGCCACGAGGGGAACGCGGTCGATCGATCCGCCGAAAATCGAAAGCGTTTCGGGCTCGCTCGCGTGTCAGGGTCGAGCGTGACCCTGCGAATTTTTCGATCGCGCGAAGCACGCGATGACGAGGCGGAAATTATTTCGCACAGCACGACACACTTCGCTTTCCGCGTCCGGAGTATGTATGTAGCGAAGTACTGCCGCCTCGTCTCTTTCTGGGTATCGCGATGGAAATAACGCGAAGGTTGTAAATTGGTCTGGACGTTTTATACATAATAAATAAGGAATGCTTTGTATTTATGAATGGCAGATCGAAACAACTATACTAGAACAACTACATAAATAAATACATTGTTGTAGTATGCATGTACAATATTTACAATGACTTTAGTTAATCATGCAATACATATATTTAGCTTCATAAGAAAGGAAAGTGGAAATTCCGGGTTGAAAACGAAAGCTTGACCCGATTAGCGGTCAACACGATTGCCACGTTCGTGTCGAGTCTATAAAAGATTGGAGGGGTGATTATCGTTCTATGATAGGTTTCCTGGAAAGGTAAAATGAGGATGGAGAATAAAATTTGTTTAATCGAGGCCTCGTTATCGCGAGAAAATCGATTTCAAACACTCCCGGACTCGTCCGCGCGTACGCGAGCCTTTTACGCGAAAGGGATACGGACAGCCACGGTCAGACACGCTATTCGATGCCTGTTCAACGTAACGCGCCGTACGAAACATTTTTATTCTACCTTTTTCACTTATATCAACACTTCTCGATTGTGCCACAAGCATTCAGACACCATTTCTCATTTTTTTCTGAATAAAAAAACTGCAATTTGAATACCTCAAATTATGTGCCTGCAGCTACGTACAAAAAATCGTGTGCACTGAAAGCACGTAACGAAAGTGGTTCGACCTTGCGTTACAAATAAAAAGCGATGTCCGCACAAATATTCGTACGCAAGGGTAAATCCTGTGGAATTTATATTCACTGGTTCTTCAACATTTATTAACAAGAATTCATAGATTCGATAGTTCGTAGATTTTTAAACTGCAATGTAACGATGCAACGATGCAACCGGGACAATAACAATTGGCACAACGTCGCAGCGAAATTGCCGGGAGCATGAGTCCGCGCGATCGAAAATTCATACGCGCGCGTAACCGTAAGGCCAGGCTAATTGGCGCGTGCTAAAAAGCGCAAAACAACGCTGTTACGTCTCGAACTCGTGAATTTGACTTTTTCCTGTCCAAGGACGCTGCCGTTCTCTCTCTCTCTCTCTCTCTCTCTCTCTCTCTCTCTCTCTCGCTATCCCCGCGATTGTCGCGTGCTCCGCGCCAAATGGAACAATGGGACGCAATTTAGATAAACGTCTGGTCTCGTCGCGACTCGTTGGCGGGTATCAACCGTGCGATCGTTTCCCCAGCGCCGTGTCGCGAGAGCGTTTTCGTAAGCCCTCTCGCCCCGAGGCAATTCCGCAAATTGCCCCGAAGGTGTTCGGGCAACCACGATTTCCTACGGCCCAACGCGCTCCCGTGTTTATTAGCAATTTTTATTACACCGCTCGCTTCGTCCGGTTGATCCAAGCGGTGCGTGGCTGACAAAGATAAGTGTTCAAACATTTTTATCCCCAACACTGGCAGCAGGCCGATAAAATACGGCAGAGATTTGTCGATGAAAGAGGATGTTAATCAAATTCCAAATAAGGGGAGAGTGTGCCATCTTTCAGAGTACATTATATTCTACTCTACTTATTCATTTATTATTTATGGAAATAATTATACAATTATACACTGATGTCATGAAACGAGAAAAATAATCTTTGTATGTCCCCTCAAATAGTCGAGTGCAAAGGGATTTTCAGGGACGTTTTCCGAATGATTTTTGATCGGAGCAACGCAGTAGCATGGTTCGCCGAAAGGAAACTTAGGCTCCGAGTCGGAAGCCGTGCAGTATGGAGCGGAGTCGATTAATTTTAAAGACAAGAACCGGGGGTTCGTCGAGGCTCGGCCCCGACGCCATTCACTCGGGGCCCTTTGTCGCGTGTCGCGTTATTGTTTACGAGCAATTTCGCAGGACAACGCGTAAAAGATGTATACGAACGCGCGAGCGGCGACCGACCCTTCGGCGAGGGGCTTATAGGGCGCAGGGTTCAGTCTACGGAACAGCGTGCCGGCCGTCAAACAACTCTTTTTAGTTTTGCGCCCCTTTTCAGAGCAGACTGCAAGCATCGAGAGCAAGCTAGCCTGTTGAAAAACGCTGCATAGATGTGGCCGGATCCGACGTTTCGAGCGTCGCGACGCTCTCGGCACCTCGAGCGTTCCGTGTCGACGGTTCTCCATTCGTTCTATGGATTTTCCCAGAAACAGACAACGCGGCCAACGCGGAAACGCTCGATAATCGACGCCGGAAGTGTCGCGAACTCGATTATTTTTAGCGAGCGACCATAAGTGTGCCTTTCTTTCATTCGCAAACAGACTGATGTGTGTTTCTGAACTGGATACGATGTGTACGTATTTCGCAAGTCTAATACGACGTTTTATAATGCAATTTGTTTTTAGATTGCTCTGTGAATGTGCTGTTTGCACGGCTACCCTTTTACGACGATACTTGGCATTAACCCTTATGTCAATAGCACCGGGCACCTGCGTACTTGCTTTCAATTTCTTTCTAAAAATTCTTGAAAGCTTTGGTTGACCATTAGCAAGATTATGTATTGCGTTAGAATGATCACTGGACTGCGACTTTTTATGCAGAATAAAATTGTATTGTAAATATTCGTAAATATTTTACGATATTCCATCCAATTTTTAGGAGACCGTCTCTCAGAGCATTTTTTCGATATTCTTCATTGTTCAATCTTCGAGCGGTCATCTTTCAAAACTCTTGAATGCTTTGGTTGACCAATAGCAAGATTATGTGTTGCGATAGGATCATCACTAGACTACGTCTTTTTATGCAAAATAAAATTTACATAGTAAATATCCATAAATATTCTACGACATTCCATCCAATTTTTAGGAGACCGTTCCTCGGAGCATTTTCCCGATATTCTTCATTGTGTTCTTCCATCTCCGAGTAGTCATCTTCTAAAATTCTTTGGTTGACCAATAGGAAGATGATGTATTGCGATAGGATGATTACTAGACTACGACTTTTTATGCAAAATAAAATTTGCATCGTAAATATTCGTAAATATTCGTAAATATTCCATCCAATTTTTAAGAGATCGTCCCTCAGAGCATTTTTCCGATATTCTTCATTGTGTTGTTCCATCTTCGAGCAGTCATCTTCTAAAATTCTTGAATGCTTTGATGACCAATAGCAAGATGATGTATTGCGATAGGATGATCACTAGACTACGGATTTTTATGTAAAATAGAATTTGCATAGTAAATATCCGTAAATATTCTACGATATTCCACCCAATTTTTAGGAGATCGTCCCTCAGAGCATTTTTCCGATATTCTTCATTGTGTTCTTCCCTCTTCGAGCGGGCTATCGATCGAATCGATCGATAAGAATCCGGCAATGAATTACGCCGCGTATCTTAGGCGGAAGATAAACACGTTTACAGATACTTCATTTTCGATTTTTGTCGAGGTAGAACCGCATTTTAAGCGAATGCGCGCACCGTCTCGCGGCTCCGATACGCGGCAAGGAGGCGCACGCTGTATGTCATAATCCAGATGCACGCCGAGATAAAGCGACGACACGCCGCTGGTATTTGTACGAACGAACGACACGCCGCCGCGTGTACGCCGGGATGATTTATCGTGCCGCGCCTCAAGGATGCCTCGAGCGGCCCGCGTTATCTCCGACAATTATGCCCATTGATAACGCGCCGGCTCGAACGATGCAGGCGTAGTTACTTCTGTTTCGACGGTACCTGCCTCGACTCGACTCGACTCGTGGAATCGAGCGGGGTTGCTATCGAGCCAGACTGTTCAATTACCGACTCGAATGAACCCTGGGAAGCTTGGGGTGTCGGATAGTTCAAGGCTGGTCCGAGGGTGGGCCACTTCGTAATCTTGGAAAAAATATTTGGAAGAACCCCGCAGTAATCATATGGAAAATCTATCCCAGTAAAATCAGTTGGATTTTTCATATGTTGTAGCTTATGATCTACTGAGCAAAAGATGTAATGGGCACAAAGCTCCATAATGGACAGTTATCGAGTTATAATCCAGTCAAACATGACAAATTCGAGCTGCCGAATACTCGTATCTCGGGAAGTATTTATTTTTTGGAAAAATGTTTGAAACAAAAATAGTAAGGTTTTACAAAATCTGTTACAAATCCAAACCCTCTCTGCTGTGTGTGTGTGTATGTTTGTGTGCGTGTGTGTGTGGATTAATAAAAAAATGATCTTATTATGTATTACTCATTTGGATTCTGTTGTGGTGGTCTCTGATTTCAGTATTCGGCAGCTCGAATTTGTCATGTTTGACTGATTATAACTCGATAACTGTCCATTATTGAGCTTTGTGCCCATCACATCTTTTGTTCAGTAGATCATAAGCTACAACATATGAATCAAACTGATTTTACCGGGACAGATTTTCCATATGATTAGTGCGGGGTTCTTTTACTGCTTGAATTCCGTGGACATTTTCTGATCATCCATTCCGACATCTAATTCGTCCATTCTGACATTTAATTTAATGTGCTGAAAACATATACAGTAATTTCTCGTTCGTTGCGAAACTGCCGGGGGTTTGAGTTCGCAACGAGCAAATAGGGAAGCCTTTTGTGATTTATGACTGCGTCCAGATACACGTCGACCGCGCCGAGCGAGACTTCAATAGGGAGCCGAACATAGAGAAGGACAGAATGAAATACGGATCGGGTGACCGAAGCGTGTCGCCGTCGCCGGCACAATTTAAAGGCCCGTGAGTTCTTACAATGTATGTAATGGCAGTGATGGAATTGTTAATTTTCCATTAGGCTTTTATGGGACTTTCACTAACTCATTTTTGGCATTTTTATGATTAAAATGATACCAAACACGATATAATTTGGCCAATATTTAGTGGTTTAATCGACGATGAAAGTTTCGAACGCAACGAAGAAGAGCGTATAGGAAAGAAAGAGACAGCGGACAGTCGTTGCCGCCGTGCGGAGCGACTCGGCCGACTCGGCGTTGACAGGCAGTGGAGTGGAGTAGGCACGTCGCAACGAGCGCGTAGTACATTATTCGCAACGAACGAGAAATTACTGTATGTATTTTATAACAAGTTTAACACTGTAGAATACATTTCCACCAAAAGAGCGGGGCACTATAAAAAATGCAGAATAGAACAAAACAGATAAGTTGTTTAACGGTTGAGCAAAAACAGCTCGGCACGGAACGTGTTAAAGAACGAATTATGAAAGATAAGATTTTTAAGTAAATCTCCTATATCTTAAGCAGACAATTTTTATTTTTCAAAAAGATACTCAGTCGAGTAATTAGTTTTGGATACAGATGCCATCCCCGAAGGGTTAAAATGTAGAAACAGGGAATGAATGGAGTTCATTCATAAACTGACAACCAATCGTGAGTGTGTTGTATAACAAAAAAAATGATTACTATCAATAAGCTGACGACAAGTAGTGCCAACTTCTTTCTTGCTGGCTGGCGGATAAAAACGAGCGAAGCGTAACCGTAAATACGAGGAAGTAAAAACAATTTAGCTGGAATCGCATAAACCAGTGTGCGTCGCGTCGCAATGTCGTAGCTGCCGTCGACTGGGTGCTCTCCTCACCGTGAACCCCTCTCACCCCTAACCCCTAGCACCCCTCGCACCCCGTGCCCGGCCCAAAATCAATATAGGCGCCGCCACTGCCGGCGACGCCACCGACGTCGTTCCACCCAGAATTTTCCACCCTCTCTCTTCGCGTGCCTTCGTTCTCTACGCCGGGAAGTTGTGTCGCCGCGTTTCTCTCAACTTTTCATCCACCGTTGGCACCGAGTCTTGTCACCTGGCTCTCGTTTGTGCGAGGGCCAGAGTTTCTCGAGAGAGTTAATTGATCGGGAGCCACGCCGGAAATGAGGTCCCATAATGCGCTCGATGGCGCGCGCGCGGGAGAACCACCCTCTATATCCACCTGCAGCGTCCTCTTACAGACGAACGGGTCTGACATGTCAGCGCCCTTACCGCTCTTCGTTTTGATAGCTGGATCAACCAGACTGCTAAGATGGTTGTCTACACGCTCGTAGTTCTGCACTTTAACCTCTAAATTACGGAATTTAGCTTTAAAAATCCTCCACAGAGTGCGGAATTGAAAAATCAAGCAATGACGAGTATACACGTCGAACGCAGGGCAAATGGTCCTATTATAAATTTTACGTAGAACGAAGAAGAATTACATTTTTATTTGATAAAAAATTAACAATTTATTCTTGAAAAGGTTATTGTTATTGCACCGCTCTATATTGTATTGTATTTTACCACTGGTGGTGCTCGCTGACATAAATATGATTCGATTAATTTTTTAGTACAGCTTCTTTTTCGAGGCCCGACGAGCTGCTAATATTTAAAAATTACTAATAGTCTTCTTGAATGTTAGTCATAGCAAAATAGTCATTGGTCAAAACTTTTTGATTAGTTAGTGATAAGTAAATGGCAAATAGTTAGTCGCAGCCCTAAGTAATCGTTAGCTATTGCTTATTAGTGAATTAGTAGTTGATGAACCAGTCATCAATCTTTAGTCATCAGTCACTATTGTGCGATTAATATACATTAATATTATTAATTAGTTATCACTAACTAATCAAAAAGTTTTGACTAATTACTATTTTGGTATGACCAACATTCAAGAAGACTATTACTCATTTTTAAATATTAGTTGGTTATTGCTCTACTCTGCTCTGTGGGAAATGAAAAGAATTCCGTGGACAAAACATCTATTTTATAACAAATTTAACACTGCAGAATATATTTCCACCAAAAGAATGAAGCAGTATAAAAAATGCAGTATAGAAGGAAAACGTGCTAAAGAGATTTAAGCATATATTATTTTCAATTGCAATTCACAGATAAAACAGTTTGATTTTGCTTAAACTTCTGTTCAATGTATTCCTGAAGTATCACTCGCTGAATTTGAATATTCATTGAATACGAGTATTTCTTTGCGTGGGAAGTATTAACAGAGGTGCGAAACTTCTCCAAGTATTTCAGCGTGTTCCTCTCGAACCTCTTGGCTTTCATAAACTCCTATCCTCGATGAACCTGTAACAAGTACCACAGTCGAGAAACCTTGCCGCAAGAATGAAGCTGGTGCAGCGGTATCAACGAAGTTCATCTTCTTGTATAAAACTGCGAAGTTGATTTGCGAGGAATTAGCATCGTCGATGGCGTGGAATCGGAACCGTTGAATAAAAGATACGCAGTATCGTCTCGTAACAAACGCCTCGTCTTCAATCAAAGAACATTACTTACCAGAATAAGTTCGCCGCGTATCTTTTATTTATCGCTTCTGATTCCCTCGACCCGTTTCGTTAAAGAAAGCGAAGGGGAGAAGAAGAAGCTGCGAGGTCGATCATCGTTGCGTCAATTCGCTCGATAATTCGAAATCGTTTAACCCTGCCGAGTGGTGCTATGAATACGCGGCCGCGTGTATCGCTCGGGTAAGAGTTAATGAACTTTCACCGCGAGGGGGGGGGGGAGTGAGAGGGGGAGACGCGGCGAAGCTAATACCCGATCAATTGGCTTTCGGTATCACTCGGACAAACACTCGGCTTAAATCGATCTCGAAGCCCCGCGCGTGGACGCGAAAGAGTCGAAAGTCGATAGGCTCCGTGGAGCTCCATAGAGCTCGGAACAACTCCGCGGAGCCCTGCGGAGCCATGCAGAGCTCCATAGCGGCCCACGGAAGCCTATCGCATTCAATAGACGATCGTCGAGAGCGAGCTGAGCGGCCCGAGCAGATGCTATCTCTTATTCACGATGCTCGTCCGCAGTGAAAGCATCTTGTCGCGTCCCATTCGGCGCATAATTGCCATTGTTGCTCCTTGCCGTACGCGCATTTATCGTACCGCCGCGTGTCCCCTATCGTTTCTCTTCCTCTTCTTCTTCGATCTTCTCGCTACTCTTCTCTTCTCTTCTCTTCTCTTCTCTCGCTCTCCTACCGTGATCCTCCGACTCGTAAACGAGCGGATGGAGCCGAGAGGTTTACGGCTGCTCCCGGTCGCGTCTCCATCCGCTCCGAGCTTCCTCTCGCCGGCGAACTACGGCCGCGATCATCTTCGAACGCTATCGAACCACCTCAAACCAAGATTTCTACCCAGCATCCCCACCTCCAGTCGACCCTGTCGCCTCTTACTTTCACCCTCGCGGACAACCGTCCATCGATCGATGCACATTTTTCCCACTTTCGACCATTGCGCAACCCCGCGGCCACAGGGACTTTCGAGAATTATTCAATCGTGTGCACATATCTCGTCATCGGCAGTCATCTTTACGACAAAAATGAATAAGTTCGACACAGAAATGTGAAAACACATCGCAAGAATTTAAAAATGTTGCTACACTCACTCGAAAATAGTTTCGATTTGCTATTCTTCAGTTTCTTAAGTTGTTGTGTCCGGGTCACGGCGCAACAGTCGTCGATTCCGAATCAGAAGTCAAGGATGCGGTTTCTCCGTTACGTTTCTTTCCCGGAGTTTTCTGCATCCTGTTCGCGAAACGACCGACTCGAGAGCTTTCACTTGTTTTCGTTCTCGAGCGCGCAGAGAAACTGCAAGCTCGGGACAAACAAGGGGGCAAATCCTTTTGCCGCTATAAATTACGATCTCGTTCGCCCGGCAATTGGAAGAAACGCGTCGGAAGACGTCAAAGCTATCGGCTCCGCAGTCGCAATCGAGATGGATCGCAGACTTTTAATCGAAGCACCAATCATCGACGATACGCTTCCTGGCTGGCAAGTGGCGAGCTGGCAAGCAGTTGGCCAAATTGCGTTCTCTCTCTCCTCTCTCTCTCTCTCTCTCTCTCTCTCTCTCTCTCTCTCTCTCTCTCTTCGCTCCTCGTGGCTCTTCGAGCGAGACGCAGTCTCTCGAAGTTGGGGTCGTTGGACGATTTCGGAGGATAATTTATGACGCCCCGGCGTTTCAGTCGCGACGGGGCCAGCATAAACAACCTTCGCTTCTCCCGACCCACCCCTTCACCGTTTCTTTCCTTTGTTTCCCTTTCCGTTCGTTCCTCGGTCACCCTCTGCGGGGAGCATCGCAGGGAGAGAGGGAGATCAATACGGAAGAATAGCGCAGTTTTCGCTCGCTTTTCCTGCTTTTCTCGCGAACGCTCGAAAACAATCCTCTTCCGCCTTCGCTGGCCCTATCTGTTCCATTCGTCAAAGATTTCTCATCCCCTGCTTCCCTGGCGAACGTCCGTCACAAATTTCTTCCACATAGCTCTCGCGATTTAGTGAACAGTTAATAGGACACATATCACTCTAATAAATAATTTCACAGGTTCAATTTGGCTCCTCACTGAGAACGCTTACACTTGGAGAGAATGAAATAGAACTGATTTTTGACGAGGCTTTTTGACCTCATCATTGATTCGATATTTGATTCATTGTGAAGCAATTCATCAAAATCGAAAAGAGTTTCCTCCATTTTATAAGAAATGTTCCCGACGGCAATCTGAGTAAAACAGAAGTCCCGAAGCACACTTTGAACAAATGCTCAAACTTGTCAGAGCACATGTTCTTCCAACAGCGAGTCGTAGAATACCAACGTCGCCACAAACCAGCGTTCGAACGATCATATTCGCCATTGTATTGCAAAGTTGCACAGACACTCCTATCCCTCCAGCACTTTCAGCCAGCTTCGATGTTCTTGCTGTTCTTATTCCACTATTCGAAGTATCATCGATCCCATGTTTTCCCAGCAACGTGACTTTTTCGCGAAAGTGTCCCGGGGCAACCAGCAGCCGCTACCCTATAGTCGGGCTTTTAATTTCGGATTTCCCCGGAAGTTCTCCACCTCCCACGGCTACTTGAACCGCTGGAATACATTTTTTTTTCTCTCTCTCTCTCTCTCTCAGCCCCCTGGCTTGCTTTCTCCGAGTTTTTTCCCTCGTGCTCTCGATGCTGGAGCACTTGGACACCCCGAATCATCGTTCGCTTTCGCACCACTTTCCTTTCCACCCTATATAACACGAATCCCTCTCGACGACCGCTCACTGACGCGTACGATGCACAAGGTCCGAGCGAAGCTTTGATACGAGCTTCCACCCCCATAGTGGACGAACCATTTACAGGGTAAACGATACACTTTCGATCAGGAACGCCATTGCTATCAGAAATATTATATCCCGGGAAAGTCATGCTGTGAGACACGCCTCCCGTTTTCCGGTAAAGCACAATCTTTATTGTTTATCTTACTACTAGACAACGGATCTCTATGCATTTATAAATTAATTGGTTGGACGAAATAAGAAACAGTAGAAGAATTAAAAAATTTGAGAAAATTGTACTGTTCTTAAAAGTGAGAAAATCATTAAGGGATATGAAATCAATTTTTATCGTAGAACGTAAACGTAAAACGTTTTTATTTTGCGTACTTATTACTAGCCTGCGGATTTTATGCATTTATGACAAAAACGGGTAACCGCAATTTAAAGCAGTGTATTGGTTTCAGCTTAATCAGATAATTAAAAGGAGAAAGAAATACTTATTTCACTCCTGTGTCTTGCAATCAATGCAAACATTTTTTATTTTCGATCCGCAGTCTATTACACTAATTCTAGTAAATAATTCTGTTCAAGAAAGCCTTGCCAACTCAATAATAAATGCACTGGAAGGAATCTATTTATTTTATTACACTAATTCTAGTAAATGATTCTGTTCGAGAAACTCTCGCCGACTTAATAATAAATGCAGCGGAAGGAAAGGAACAAGAATGAAGAATGTTCGAAAACGATTCTCCTTCGATCGACGTGAAGGGGTGGAAAGACGCGATCGTTCGCTGTCGAGAATATTAGGTCGTTCTCTGGGGGAAAATGTTAGCGAAGACGGAGTAGGTGAGGATCACCGGGCTTAATCCGATATTCCATTTGCTCTGGAACAGGCGCCATTTATTCTAACGCCTCCCCTGTTCTCTATCGTGAAATCGGTGTACCGTTGCCCTATAAATCGGCTCCATGATTCGTCGAGGGATCGTACGATCAAATGGGCCAGCAAGGTTTCCCGGGGACACTCTGAGTCACCGCTGCTGATCGGTTTCGACGTCCCGTCGTGCGAACGGTTCAGTTTTATGACAACAGCGATCAAAGAGCTGTTCAACCCCCAGTCATCCCTTGTATCGATCTCGTACATTTTGGTACCGCTTGCTCGGAAATTTAGATTATCATAATGATTTGTCCAAATCATTTGTGTAAATATTTAATTCTTAGCATTCGAATGATGACTCCGAGGCACCACTAAAGGTTGTTGTACCATTATTCAAAATATTGTTTACATTAATCAATTGCTAAACATTTAGGTATTGTATGAGGTATTATACCAATTTCGTATCGATATAATTTGAAAAATCAGGTAGAAAAATTAAAATAGCTTCGAGTGCAAAGGGATAACAAATACGTGATCTTCCCAAACTGGTTCAAGGGTTAAACCAAGGATTGGACGTTTAGTGTCGACGGACGCTTCCGTTTCAAGATCAGTATGCCGATTCGTGCGAGCGTAGCCGGCGCCAGGAGCCGCGAATCGTTTATTGGCCGACGAGCAGAGTCGGCATTAGGGTTGCAAGGGTTAATAAGATTCGAGGCGAAGTCGCGGAAGTCGAGGCGGATGGCAGGCGATTTCTTTGTTCGCGAAGGAGGCGGGAGGGACGAGGGGCATGTAGAAGCTAGCACGATGGCACGTTAAATGCCGAGCATCGTCGCTCGGGACACGATAAGGGCCAGCTCTAATCGCTGCTTAAGTTAATTAACGGAGAGAAGAGACAGAGAGAGGCAGAGAGAGAAAAAGAGAAGATCGTCAAGGTCCTCGGGGACCGAAGTCACCGTTGTCCGGAGGCCCCTGACCGACGATGTCGCTTCCGTTTCCTCTTTTTGCTCCGCGCGATCCTCTTCCTCGTCGGGTATTGATCTCTCGTCGCAGTCGATCGTCCCAAATACGTCGTCGCCGCGAATGCCACTCCGTTTTCCGATAATTACGTTCCCCTCGGAACCCGTAACTTTCGCTGCAAATTAACTCTTTGCTCGACGTGGATGCTCCCGATACTCCCGTGCTCCGGGAGCCTCTGGTCCTTGTTACCCAATTTATCTGAGTTTCATTTCAGTCTGTAAGCAAGCCACTCGTCAGTAAACAGTAGGAAAACACATACTAGTCTAGTGGGCGGATAAGGGGATAAATATAAAAAATTACAGGGTTGAGGGTTTACGGTAGGGGTGGAGATGGGTACCCGAAAATTAGTAATGCTAGGGTGCCCGAAGTCGAAATCGGGTATCACGAATCTTCGGGTCCCAGGGCTAGTATACGGTGTGCTAGATGGTTTTCGGGCCCGTGGCGTCGAATTCCTGACGGATGAGGATCGACCGAGGCGGAGGGGAAGACGGTTAGCGAGTAGCGGAGGCGAAGCGAAGGGACTCGTTTTGATCTTGTTTAGGCGGAGAGGAGCAACGGCAGAGAGCAGTGCCAGAGCGGAGCAGCATAAACAGCGGCCGGAGAGGACCCAGGCCATCTCGGCCGGATGGCCATCGGCATCGGGGGCTGTGATTTATTCAGGGTTATTGTCCTGCGCGGGGTTTTTGTCCTGCGAGGAGGGCCCCGGCGCAACAACGCGCGTATATGCACCGCGGGAAGAGGACCGAGGAGGAGGCGGTGCAAGTCCGAAACGGCAAGAACGCACTTGGACCAGCTGGGAGCGGCGAGGAGCCAAGGAGGAACAAAGAGGAACGAGGAGGAACGGAGAGGAACGGAGGATGCAACGACATTACTCAGGCAGGCCGACTCCTTCGCCTTTTTCTACTGTGCTCGAACGTGCCACCGGGTGCATTGACATCGCGGCGTCGACGTAATTCTCGGTACGACGCTTCCGTATCGGTCTTACGTTTTCATTATAGCTTACGCGGACAACTTGTTACGCGAGTCCCGCGTTTATAAAATACTGAGCCGCGCGAGAGCGGCTGAGAGCGGTGTCGCCCCGCCAACCACCGCCAAGTCAAACAGGATTCCGCTGCCACTCGATCACTCGGTACCGAATCCTTCTCCGGCAGAATCAGACCAAACCCTCGAAACCCTTCTCTACCGCTCTCGTTTTCCGGTGATACTCCTGTTTTCAGACACTCCCGATGCGAAAGAATTCGATCAGACAAACCACCCCTAAAAGGTTTTTTCTTTTCTAGCGCGACTAAAACATGCTGTACCATTAATTAAAGTATTCTTTACAATATTAAGTTTATATAAATTGTATCATGGAAATATTCGAAATAGTTCAGACAGTTAGCAAAAGACTGATGACGTACACTCGTATCAAAATTAGTGTTATTTCCAGATAGCTCCGTCGCAAGTGACCAGTATCTCAGAGACCCTACTCCACGACCAGAAACGCCAAAAATGGCGGCGGAGCAAACCGAGAGAGTTCCTCAACGGAACTTCGCTTTATGTATGCTCGTAGAGGCGTCGGAACTTGTGACGGAAGGCCTCGGTACGTGCCGGAGCGGTGAGATACGCGGCAGCGTGGTTTCCATGGAAATTTTCGGGTGTACTGTGTGCATCCTTTTATGAAGCTAGTTTCGCGAGGAAAAGGGTCCGAAGCAAACTGCAGTTTAGGGCGCGTTAAGCCGCAGTTAAATCTAAGCTCTCCGGCTCTCTCGGGCTTCTCCCGTCTCGCAACGTAAATCTTCGCTGTCGGCGTAACACCGTTCACAAGCGGCTCTCTAACACCGTGGGCGTAGAGCAAGTTTTAGGTTGTTCGGAGCTTCCGCGATGCTCGGACGCTCCTTTCTCTCTCTCTCTCTCTCTCTCTTGTGGAGAAAGTATCGTCCTCGAGACGCTTGTATGTACTCTCGTTCGACCCTGTCTGTCATGCGACGACGCGACGCCCGGCAACCCGTCTGTCTGACGCTGTCTAGTCGTTTCTCCTGCAGGAGATTGTGCCACTTTGCTGTTCACGGCCGCAGCCCTTGGAACAATATCTCGTTTTCCGCATCGATCAACCTTCAACTTACCTAGTAGTCTAAGTGAATGCCTTTATTAAGAAAAAAACATTGTTGATGTTCTTAACTTCTTAAAAGTTACTCAACCTTCAACTTACCTAGTAGTCTAAAAGCTACTCAACCTTCAACTTACCTAGTAGTCGAAGCGAATGCCCTTAATTCAGAAAAAAACATTGTCCGTGTTCTTAGCTTCTTAAATGCTACTCAACCTTCGTGTTACCTAATAGTCTAAGTGAACGCCCTTATTTAGAAAGAAAACATTGTTCATGTTCTTAACTGTTTAAAAGCTACTCAACCTTCAATTTACCTAGTAGTCTAAGTGAATGCCTTAATTCAGAAAAAAACATTGTTCGTGTTTTTAGCTTCTTAAATGCTACTCAACCTTCAACTTTCCTAGTAGTCTAAGTGAATGCCCTTATTCAGAAAAAAAACATTGTTAACACGTTACCGACCGGTGTTTATTGCTTAATTTTGAAAAATCTATGGTACATGGCTAAACGCTTTTTAATGGAAGCTTCAATAGCAACAGCAGTTTTTATTGCGAACTAACAAGTCACCCTCAATAACGTCATCTAATAGTTTCATTTAAAATAGTAATGTAACAGAAAATTTCTATGCTTTCTTTTGGTACAGCACGATTATTGAAAATCCTATCAATAGGCTTTCGGTAGGTGTTAATGTTCTTAACATCTTGAAAGCTACTGATTTATACAACAAAATCTAACTTTGCTACCACAGTTGTCAATCGATAAATATGAAAATTGAGCCTTTCACTACACTATATATATACGTAATCCACTGCTACAAAGTGTATCAGCCCTTCGTAGTCGCTAATAACCTAGCTGTTGACGCGATCTTAATAAATGCATAAAAAAATATCTTGATTTCGAACAGAGTTGATTCTGGAAGATCGAACCCCGTTTGAGAATGCAGACTTTTTCGGCAAAACGTCGCCAAATTGTTGCGTCGAGAGCCTCGAGACTTTACAAGATGAAATACCACTTTTTGCCGGTGATTAATGGAAATCGATGGCGCTCTTAACGAACGTGATTTTCCGTTGCACGCATTTTTCTCGAAGGCCGAGGGGCCGAGATAACATCGAAACGCGATGGAAGGCAACCGCTGGCACCCGGCTCCGCCGATTCCAATCGACTCGCGCGACTTTCGATCCCGCTTTCGGGTTTTCCGCATTCCGCGTCTGGTCCCCGCGTTGCAATAATTATTCTCTCGCGTTCGTCGGAGCAGCTGCAACGCGAAGCAATGGCGGGATTGATAAAATGTGAGAGTGTCGAGTATATTGTTCCGAATTTATTCCGATGATGAAAGAAAGAAAGAAATCAGCATCTCGGAATCGCGACAAAGAGCAGAAACGCAGCGGATGCAGGGTGCTCCGGTGCTCCCGAGCGGAAACGACGCGCGTTTCGACCGACTGGCTCTCATTTTCGCAGGCGGGCCGCTGAAATTTCGGCTGAAAGCGACACGGGGGTCTCGCGTTTTTTTTCAGAGGGAACGTGAAAGGAAGAAAGAAAGCAACGAGATCCTTAATGGAGCGGAGCAGAGCGAAGCGGAGCCGAGCCGAGCCGTGAAAGGCAAATGCGCTCGACGAACGGCCGCGAGAGGGAAAGGGGGGGAGCCGGCTCTCGTCTTTCTCCTTTCCTCCGATCGGCTTGCCGTTTCGCTAGAACGAACTAGTTCCGTTCTGGTACATAGTCCTACATATACACTCGAAGAGAGAGAGAGAGAGTGAGAGACGGATTAAACGAGAGAGAAAAAGAGATAGAGGGTCGTGTCGCGCGCGTGAACGCGACTTAAAACCGGTCCCACCCACGCGAGCGCGCGCGCACTCGCTCTCGCGAGGGTTGCACGCTCGCAGAACGAACGAGATAGCTCTCGCCGGACGCGGCCAGAAATGAAAATATTCTAATTACCGGAGACATTGTTGCGACACGGTTCGAGAAGGCGCAACGACGTCCGTGATGAAGCGGTTTTCTCGCTGATACAGCTAGTCGGGTCGGACCGAGGCGGATTCGTTCGACGAGTAATCCCGTCGCGACGAAAACCGTGACCACCGACGAGGAACTGCCTTCTTTCCACGCTAATGCAACCGCGAATCCACCAGTCGACTAACCACCTAACTGCTGCCTGGGAACTCTGGTGTTTGTCACCACCGGACACCGCTCTTGCTAAAACAACGCTATTTTATTCGATTTTCTTCTTACAATTGAATTGAATCGATGTAACGTCTGCATACTGTTTTATCTCACTTATACATTTTCATCACGCAAATATAGAAACCTGTAATTACAATTTTCACGGGTTAGAACATTTTAGGTATCGTCAAAAATAATGATCAAATTGATTTTGAGTCATACCATTCGAGAGCATTCCTGAAGAAAACTCTCTGTGACAAGCTTCGAGTCGGCACCACAAGGCTGGTTTCTTCTGCTCTGCTCGCGCGCGCGCGACAAAAAATTACGAAAAAATTTGCGAACAGTCTACTTAATAACACACACGACAGTGAATTTTTCAGAATTTTTTATATAGAGCATCATAGTTAAAAAAAGTCTGAAGAAAGGAAAACTGGGATTACCAGAAACACGATGTCCGCATAAAGAGACGAGGGGAAGAGGATTAGTAGGTAGGTTAGGAAATCGGTTTAAGAAGATTTACGACCCCGTCGGAAAATAACTCTGAATCCGGTCGAAGCTCGTTTCGAACGTGCGCGGAATGATTGTCGAAAGTTGGCCATCTAATGGGAAGTTTCCCACGCGGAACCAACCGATCCTCCCCTGTGTCTGTGCATGGGGGAAGAAATTGCAGGCTCGGTGGCACGCACGAAACGGCGCGGCGTGGCGCGGCGCGCGGCTCACCGCTTTTGCTCCGGGTCAAAGAATAGGCTGCGGCTCGCTCGAATATCGACAAACTGCATTCCTCGGCCCAGTTTTCCCCTCGCGCTTACGATCGGCCGCGAGAACGACCTCGTAAACTATTAGAGCCAGGGTCTCCGCGAACCAGCCGGAACGTGTGTCGGAGTCGTTAATAAAATCGTCGTGTCGGGTACGCTCCCCTGTGACGTTTTCCGCTGTTGGCCAACCGCTGCGAATCGCGGTGGCCGACAGCCAGTTTGCCCACAGTCCTCCGAACAATCCTAAGAATCCACCAAACGTTAATGACTTCAGGAGTCTTTCAATTTCACGAGCAAATGGATCATTAACCTCTCTTATGATAACATCGAGTCAGACTCGCGATGAAAATTAGGAACACGTTTGTTCACCGTCGCAGATATGTGACGTCCGCAATCTCGGAATTTATTTCGAGCTAGTAGAGTCGATTTTATACACTTCCTTATCTAAAGTTTATCGAAATTCTTCTGTAGGGCTTTTTATATAAGTTGTTTACTAAATGTGCGCGTTGCTCGGTTCACAGTCAGCGAGATACTGTCTGTTCGTTAACATGCCTTGTCTTGAATGTCTGAGCAACAACCATATATCATAAATAGACTGCGGATGTTTATGCAATTTGCAATTTTCGTAGACGAATTTTAAGAGAGAGAAAGTGGAATAAAATAAAATCTTATTTTCCGTGGTCGTAGCCATTTTAGATCAGAAATCAATTAAAATCGTACTAAATTCTGTTGTACTTTACATCATAGCATTTTCTGAAAATTTTCAAAAGCCATAGTTCCATAAAGATCCGCAGTCTAATTGTAAACTATTACAGAGTCAAAGTTTATCTAGATTCTTCTACCGTTCCATAAAGAAGTTGCATTTGATAAAACTTTTTAATGACGAAGGCGAGCGATGGTAAGCAGCGAAGTAATGCCAGTGGTGAAGCCTGCTTGATCGCATAAAAGTTTGTCAACTTGAGAACGAGGTCTCCTATCCCCATAGACGAACATCAATAAACTGAACGAATGCGCTAGATATGATGAACGAATAAAATTAATAAAATGAATACGCTTGCTAACGAACATCTCTTCAACGACCAAATCTTTAGCCTGTAGCTGAGCCTTGGCCTGAGCTGACACACAAGCGATTCAGAGTCCTAACGACCCAATAGTTTCGAGACAGGGTTAACGAGTCACTCCGAGGCCAGGGCGAACAAAGAGCAACGAATTTCGATAAAATCGCGAGAGAAAGAGAGTCCTCTATCCGAGTTGTGGAGCTCTCGGTAGCGGTCGCATCGCGTGAGTGCGTAAAGTACGCCACGGAACGATCCCGCCGGCGGATTATGTTAATTAAACGTAATGCAAGAAGCCGGGGGAAATTAATCGCGTCGCCGGCTCGATCGCTCGTTAATGGCGGCGCTGGTTCTCTCCGGCTGGGTCGGGGCTCTCTTCTTCTTTTTCTTTTATTTCTTCGTGCTCTCCCCTTCGTCCTCTTGCACTTTCCTCTTCGAAAGAGAGAGGAACTATACTCCCCCGAGCAGGGACACATTTTCCTATTGGTTTCGAGAGGTGTCGGAGATTTTGCTCGCTGTTAAAGCGGCGCAAACAAACGCGCCTTTACCGTGCTCCTCTCGAATCCCATTGAGTTTCGCCGCCTCTGTACGGAACGCAAAATGCATCTTCTGTCAGTGGTAAATTAACCCCTTGTCTTCCAGCGCCGAGCAAAGACGTTTCCAATGCAGATCTTTGTGTGCTATAAACATTTCCTCCTTCGATTTTAGGAAACAAGGATTGTTAAGAATGTAATAGAAGCTCAAAAATTTTGTGTTAATATTCTTTAAACGGAAATATAGTTCCAATTCTCCGTCACCAATGTTTAGTCATTCAACGGAACACAAGAATGCGATTAATTATTTTTTCCTTTCGGCATCGTCATTCTCCGTGCTCGTTTGCGCTGGTTTGTGCTCGTTTGTGAGGAGTCAGCCCGCAGAAAATCCTCGAGCGAAGTCGTCCCCTCCGCGATTTTTCCTTTTGGACGTGGAGCAGCTTTTCATCGAGCTTTATTAATTATCATCGAGCCCCGTGATCCGTTTTAACGAGCACCGGTTCTCTCTTTCTTTTTCTCTTACTTTCTGTTCGCCACGAATATTCTTGCCGCGGCGCGCATTGTGTCCTCCGCGAAAAGGGAGAACCCGGGAGGACCGGGTCTCCGCCGAAGAACAATCGCGGTCTCTCGATCATCGATCCTGCTGGATCCCCATTCTGCTGTCAGCCGACCGCATTCTTGCTGGTTCGTTCACTATCCTTCGAAAACCCTTCCACGAAACCGCTGCCGGAGATTCGGTGGAACTCGACGCGAGTCTCATTTTTCACCTTCTTCCTCGTCCTCTCTCCCTCTCTTTCTCTTCGTATACTCTCTCCCTGCCTCTCTCATTCCACTTTCGTTTAAAATCCGTAACGATTAACCTCTCCCCGATCAGAACTTTGGACATTTCCTTCGCGAAAGTAAGAGCGCAGCTATTATGCACCAAGGAAACCCTAACTGTGTCCCGTGATTCGCATGAAAGTTTACGGTTAGCTGACAATTTTCAAGATACAAATGATCAAAGTTACGAACCTTCTCATTCACCTTGAAGTTTTAATTTGATGTCATAGAAATTGCAGTGGAAAAGAAATAATTTAATTATTGTATAGTGTCTTCTGTTTGTTAACATGCCTTGTCTTGAACGTCCTGGCAACAGCCATAAATAATGAACTATTATAGGCAGTGGAAACTGCAACCAACAAACGAAGATCGACAAAAATATTTCATATCATTCTGAACGCGAGCGGAGATTCGAAGTGATCGATCAAATAAATAGTAAAAGAGCGAACAACCGCGCGAATGAGAGAACAAAAAAATGTTTCACGCTACAAATCGATGATGCTCGAATCAATTAGAGTTCTCAAGATTGTTGTCCCGTTCAGTAAAAAGAGTTCGATTCGATCGATCCGCAACACCGGGTCGAAGAAAAGGTGTCCGATCCCCTGATTGGCAGCGCAATGTCCGATCCTAATGCGCTAAAAGCAAAAAGGAACCTATCCTTCGATCCGTCGTAGCTCTAAGTCTCGGTCCCGAGCCAAGAATCCGACATCCTCTACGATTATTACCGATGTACGGAGGGGGGCACAGACTTGCTTGATGAAATTGAACGTTTTTTGCGAACGGGTTTGCACCGTGACAATGGCTGTTGGGTAACGGCTTGCCCGTGGAACGCGGATACACAGTTCGGCAGGTTCGCCGGCTCGGTTAAGGCTGATTTATCGTCCCGAAGACGTTGCCAAATTGGCAGCTCGCTTTGTCGAAACTCGTTACGCAGGCCAATCGCCGCTCCGGGATCTCCTGCAGTCCGAATTTTGGATAATCTCGACGAGTATACGTGAGATCGTTCGCAATTCCGCCGGGAGAGCCCGTTTTCCCCCTGTTTGGCCCCTGTTGGTCGTCTTCTTCCGCCCCGTTTCACCGTGCCCGTGGCTCCTCTCGCCGTTTTTTGCCAAGTTTCGCATCCTCCAGAAGTTGGCGAGTCTCTGCACTGTTCACAATCTTCCGAACATGTAGCAAGACCGAGTCTTAAAAAATTTTGCGGCCCTCCACCTCCAGTGTGGTTGCACAACGATCTCTTGTGGGACGTCTCATGTCCAGCGAAAGCGAATTATTCGGGAGATCACTTGTTCGTCTGATCAGCGACATCGTTCTACTAGGTCCGAGAGCAATCTTTCCAAACATCGATTTTATCCATTAATAGTAGGTTCAATGACCTGTCTGCCACAACCATTTTATTCTACAGCAGTACATCCAATGGTCAATTTGTCTGAACAAGATTTTTGTTTCAACGAATCTTGCTATGTACTCAATTCAATTTTGAACGTCATTATAATTATGTAAGGTATGAAAAGCGCTTAACAATTTCGTAACCCGTGATGTTTCACTTTTGTTCGAATAAATGGTACCTGTTCCAGATTACACGGAGTCGCGTCGATTCTCTCGAATTGAATTTAAGGTCGAAAAACGTAAAAGCACGGGTTTTGTGCAGCCACCTATCCGTTTGGAGGACGGGTGGTGCGGTCGTGCGGAAGATCGCCGAATTCGCCATTGGCTTTTTGCGCTGGCGACCGGATAAGAAATTGAAAGTTGTGTGTGGGAAGTCGTAAAAGGATCGCGCGGGCCAAGACGGGCCGCGGCGCGCTCGTTTCTTTTCGCGCCGATAAAGGAGGCCGGTTCGCAACTTCGAATCGAATTCTCGGGTGGGTAGGAGAGACGGAAAGTAAAAAAAAGAACGAGAAAACGTTCCCGGTCTTCGTTGCGATGCGCGACCGTGTCGCGATGACGTAAGGACGCCGAGTTACAGCTTCCGCGACTACCGTTCCCTATAGATTCGCCTAACGTCACCGGAAGCTGTAATAATTCCGATGACGATGCGCTCCCTCGCTCAATTGCGGCGCGTAAACGAGATCGCTCGGAAACGCTCCATGGATCGGTCGCTGCCCGTGTTAAACACCGTCGAAAATCCCATGGAAACGCGCTGAAATGTCACTCTGTTCGCACGTATCATCCGCTGATTAGCATTGATTACTATTCTTCGCGTTCGGTAATGAATTTGCATTTTCTCTTATTTTTCAACACACGACTGATACATATAAGTGTTCTGAAATATTGATTACTTCTAAAAATGGTCCACCTAAATGTAGCCACCTAATTATCTCCTTTATTTTGGATGACAACAAATGTTTCTAATGCAATGTAAATGGCATCACAAGGTGAATGCTTTGCAAATGTTATTCTTTTCTTAAGGTCTTCTTCTGGAGTTTTCAAGGTATATTTTTTCCTTGTTATGTCATCACTAGACTGCGGATCTTTATTCATTTATAGGAAAACTGAGAAAAAGATGAAATTCGAAATCATTCAGGAAAGAAATAACATTGAATTTAACAGACAATTTTTATTCTGCATAAAGGTCCGCAGTCTAGTCTTCAACTTTTAGGTGGACCACCCTGTATAAAGTAGGGCTGTAACTTTCCTTCGAAATCTTCGACCTTCGAAGGAAAGTTACAGTCCTACTGCATACGTGAGTTTTGTCAAGCGCCAAGCTTCTGTCTTGCCTTTCTTTTCATTTAGTCCGCGATATCCGATTTCACCGAATTTAATCAAACTTATTAAAATTTTGTTTGCAAAGTATTATTTTTTAAGTACATTCGTGATATGATCCCGAAATTTATTAATAGAATGCACTCTTTTAAATTTAATTTAAGTACGAAAAATCAAAACGGAAAGTTCAGTGTCAGTCACCGGTGACTGAAAGTTAATATTTTTATTTATCAAAAATCGTGACATGGTATGGTACTCATAAGTTACAACTTCATACGTTTCGAAGACTTTGAAGTTTCGAGCACTTGGAAGACTTCGAAGCTTCGGAACTTCGAAACTTCGAAGTTCCCTTCGTTCCTTCGGATCCTTCGAAGCTTCGAAAAAGTTACAGCCCTAGTATAAAGCCGCCCGTAAAATCTCGCGCATATAAAATATCTGCTCAGAAAATATTGAGTTGGCCAGAAAGTTCGTTTTCATTTTTCCAGAGCTATCTCCCGAATGATCCCTATTGATCGATGAGCTTGTACTCATAGCCGCACACGACACACAAAGCACAGATCGCGTTGATTTAATCATTCTCAACTAATCCTACCGAATGGAATTCATTGGAAAAGTCTCTTCACAAACGTAACAGCGATTCGCACGTAATTCGTCACCCAGCGAATTCTGACGCGTCTCGATGCACAGGAAACGAAGTTCCGGGGGGCGTTTTCGATTTTTCCAGAGGACGGCCGGAGGTTTCCAGCGTTCCCAGCTCCGATGCCAGACAAATCCGCGCGCAATTGCAATTTCCGCGCGACGATGCGCCCCGTCGAATGCAATTCCCCTGACGCGACGCGACTCAACTTTTCGCGTTCCCGACGAGAATTCCGTCGATGGAACAACGTTTCCGGTTCCCAGCGACACGAGCAGAAAGTATTCCGCCTGAAACCCTTGAAACTGTTCGCTCTTGCTCGCATGCAACACCATAAATGTTCTCCGGCAATTAAATTGGCCATGTCGCGCGGTGAAAGGAATTGTGTTGAGGCATTGTTTGCTTAATTTTCACTCTGACGAGATCCGACAATGTTCAAATCATGAGCAGACTGCGGATTTTATGCATTTATGAACGCTTACCGCAATTCTTTTAGGAACTGTATCTTCAAAGAAATCGAACATTTTCTGCACTTACTTGAAAACAGAAGTGCGAGGAAATGAAAAACTCGCGTAACATGATCTTGTGCGAACGTGTTGGGGTATTTCAGTGTCGTATTTCAAAGTAGCGCTTTTCAAGCGGGCAAGTACATATTGGCAGGCTAGCATTATCACTATTATTCGTTCTGGGAAGCGAAACGACGTGTGCAAAGTCAAGAACCGAAGGAAATCCGCGGCGGAAGGAAAGGGTTCGTCGATCGGAAGGCGTAGTCGCGTCCGTATCACGGGTAACAGTCCCGTCCATTCCGTCGAATCTATTTAATGCGCGTTTTATCCGTCCATTGGGCTGCACTATAATTTAATCCCATCTGTTCTTACTGGTTTCGCCTGGCGCGGCCTGCGGAGCACGTTCATTCACCACTTCGAGAGCCCGAGAACGAAACGCCGCGCAGATGTGCGTCAAATGCGTGCACGCATCCGTTCGGCCGCGGCCGTTCCGTCATTATGCTATCAGACGATGCAATTGCCAATTGCCAGTGTCAACGGTGAACTTTCTCGACGATCTCGCCTTGAACGGGTCCGCGAGGGGACGCCTCGATCGCGATGGATCCCCAAGAGCTGACATCACGCTTTCCGATCGACCTCCCTCCCTTACCAGCTTATTATTGCGTCCGTCGTTAACTCGACACTCGATTAACCCCTTCAGCTGCTATTTGTTTATGGGCAATTATATTGACGCGTAAAATCTCATTTTATTTTAGGTTCGTTGCTTGAACGATTGGTTATCGTCGAGGCGCGATTCGTTTTTAAATAATTTCTAACTATACTGCAGATCATCGTCGAACACTTGCCTATTTCACTTTGCGTGGGATTTCTTCTCGAAAAAGCTAATGCACCGAAGTTAACCCCTTAAGGGAGAAGAGTGGACGTATCCGCTGCAGACGAACGTTTAATCTATTTGGACAATTTTGTATCTAATCAAGTGTACATATCCTCTGACCATGCAGCTTGATTTTAACTATGAGATTATTGATTCTCGTCTAGAAATAGCAAATACTATTGTTGAAGTAACTATTATTGAACATGGATCTCTTACTCTACACAATTCTGCAATTGTGCATCAGTCGCGCTTGTTCGGCGTCTGTCCGAGGACGCAACAAGTCCGAAGACGGTGTACCCGTCGCGTCGGCACCGTTATCCTCGCCGAGATATTTAGACGACAGGTGTTTACGTAAGCTTTTTAGCCCGAAACGCGTCGGCGTAAAAAAATTGATTGGCCAATTACGCCGACGTCGAACGACCGTCTCGTTCCCTTGGACTCGACGTAATTATTATTTTCCGAGACGCCGGCCGATCGAGGGGGTTACTTCGGGTTAGGGAAGCCGTACACGCTCAGCTAGACGGTCCCTGAGGTCAGTCGTCGGGCGCATTGTTGCTCTCGGCTTAACTGTAACGCGGCGGATCAAATAAAAAATTGCGAATTCTACAGAATATTTGACGTTAGTTCCTTTTTCACGGTAGGCAATAGATTTCGAGAATATAAAGGAGTATTATTCAAGTATGGGGTTGAATAGAAATGTTTCTCCTCCAATTCTTTTATTTTTATAATCACCTCAAATTGCATCTACTCAATTTGCGGAAAAGAATGCTGCTTGAAGCAACAGCGTGCGATTCTTTCGCAAATGCGGAATCTGCCGTTTTAGGTAGAAATTGTTTTATTCTGATCTCGGAAATTTGAACAACATTTGAGAGTTGTGTGTTACGTGTGGGTAGGTAATAGATTTCCAGCGGAATATGGAGTATTCTTCAAGTATTGGGTTGAATAGAAATGCTTCTCCTTTAATTCTTTTATTTTTATCATTATTATATGAGCAAGTAAGTTCTTTCCCCTTCTTTTTTACGATCATGACTTCTGACTGAATTCGAATTACTTCCCGGTTTTGGCGCCATCTGAAAGAGCGTTCTTTTATTTTTAAGAAGAGTCGTGATGAGACCTCTAAGAGTTTCGAGTATTATGCAACAATTTCAAGCATGCGTGCGAGAAGCATCATTTGCGTCACTGCTTACTCTTTACATTCCAGCTTAGGAAATCAGCTGTTGAAGTTACTGAAATGGTTTGTGCGGCACTGGGAGAGAACGCTGTATTGTACAGAACATGCAAAAAGTGGTATCAAAGATTTAAAGCCGGAAATTTTTACTTGGAAGATGACGATCGTTCAGGTGCACCGAGAAAGTTTGATGACGGTCAGTTAGAGGAATTGCTCAACGAAAATCCGACCCGGACGCAAGAAGAATTGACAGAAATATTGGGAGTCACACAGCAGACAAGATTTTATTACATTTTATGTACTTATTTGCACACCTAATATTTCAAATTTCATCTACTCAATTTGCGGAAAGGAATGCTGCTTGAAACAATAGCGTGCGACTCTTTCGATCAATCCAAGCGGTAGATCCGAGATCAAATGCTGAATCTGTGGTTTTCGGTAGAAATTGTCGTGTTTTGATCTCTGAATTTTAAACGACGATCTCGGTTAGGTTCGTCGGCTGTTCGATAGAGAGTTGTGTGTTACGTGTGAGTTTGACGAAAAGCGGAGACAGTCGGTTGAAGAATACCGCGCATTGTATCACGGGAGTCTTGGTACCTGGCCAACCGGTCTAAAACTAACGCTCGGAAAAAGAGGACAATGAGAATCGTTTGCGAGTGTCGCCGACGATTCTCTCGTCAGAGTCTCTTTTTGATCGATTCGATAAGTCGGTCCCGGTGTGCGGAGACATTTCGACGAGCGGTCGTCGTTCATTTCGGTACGGGCTTTAAGGAATTAAGGATCACCGACCTCTCGTCTCGAGGAACCTTGGTCTTGTTTCGCGGGGCGCGCGTTCGACGCGATCCATTCCAGGTCGTGCAGCTCGGCGGCGTCGCAGTTTTTCGTTTTACCGTCTCGTTCACCTTATCGGAGAATTATTCGGTTTTACGAGTAACAAAATTGCCCATCAATTCCCAGTCCTCCCTGCGGACAATGGAGCTCCGTGTCGAAAGTTCTTGGAGCCGCAAGAACGTAGACAAAAGATGCAAACTTAACACCGGGAACGAGCGTGTATTTATTCAACGTGCAATGCAAATGGAGGAGAGTTCAGGAGAAGGTGGCGTCCACCGTGGTCTCCTCCAGGAATCCGAAAATGTCCTCGAACTCGGGACTTTTTCGAGTCCGGCAGCCCGAGGAGGACTGCCAAATTTTGGTACCTCTATTTAGACCAGGGGTAGTCAACCTGGTCCCTACCGCCTACTAGTGGGCGCTCCAGCTTTCATGGTGGGCGGAGGGGGTTTAGTCCGATACTGAAGCACTTTCCTTTTCTTTAATTTAATTTAATTGACTTTTACTATTTGGTAAGTAATTATTATTATCTAGGTACACGGTAATGCACCAGCAAAGTTCTCGCACTACCTCCTTTTACACGAAACAACTTAGCCGTTTGTTAGAGGCTTATAACTCGGCACTGAAGGCAGATGGAGAGATGTAATTTGGTACACTTGTTAAATGCTATCGTGTCTCAATATTGACAAAACATTAATCTTCCAACATTAGTAGGTTCCGAGATATAGGACCTCAAAAATCGCTAAATTTGTCACTGACTGACTGACAGATCATCAAAACGTTTTGGGCACTTCCCATTGATTTACAAGCTTCAAATTTGGTACACAGGTCCACCATAACAAACACTCAAAGGAATAATTATCAAAGTTTGAAATTTTACACCTTAAAGGGGTTGTATTGAAAAAAAAACATTACGAAATAGAGGTACGTAGAATAGAACATAGCAGCATTACATACATAAGTATACGTTTTATTAGCTTCGAAGTCGCAACAACTTGGCCGTGTTTTGTTTGATCTAACAACTTTTTACGGTCATAGGAACTTGGCTCCTGTTTACAGGATGTTTTTGTTGGGTATGCTTTATAACTTGCTGTAACTCTACTTTATAAATCTTATAAAGTAAAGTTACTTCCCTACTTTATAAATCACCATTACTGTGGAACCGGTGGGCGGTTAGATTTTACTACTAACAGACATACAAAAGTGGACGGTAGGTATAAAAAGGTTGACTGCCCCTGATTTAGACGGTCGCACAACGGTCCCAAAGCCCGAAAACGTGGTCGAAACCTTAAAAATGAACTTTCAGCTAGTCCATGTATAAATAATACTCGTAAACATCCATTAATAGATTAATTTTCGATATACTTTCCAGAAAGAAATTCACTTTCTCCGGCTTACTGATCTTAGTAACGAAAAACGTCCGGTATCCAGTGGTCAAAGATGATCTCGTCAGCTGCGCCGAATTCGTAGCCCGAGGCTGCGGAGCTACGGCGGAAGAGAGAGAGAGAGAGAAGCGACCAACTCCGGGGCAATAATTAAAGTCGTGCAGAGGCAGCTCGATCGGAGCCGCGCTGCGTCAAGGATCGCGCTAATTGCAGGAGGTCGAGCAAGTTCACGGTAGCGCGGCACGAGAAGGTTACTGTTACTTTTCCTGGTCGACATCTTCTAGCTCCCTCCTAGTGTGTCCCCTCTTCTCGATTCTCGCTCTCGTCGATCTCCTCTGTCCCTCTCTCTTTCCGTCTATCGTTGCCTCTCTGTTCCACGTAGGACGGCGGTGCACGGATGTTCAGTGCATGCTGGCTGGACAAAACGGTAGTCGGAATTTTGTATGCTGATTTTCGGCACTGCAGAATTGTGCGAGGACTATTTGGAAAATCCAATTAGTGGTTATAATTTCTTCTGGTCGAAATGAATTGAACAAGTTCTTCCAAGTCGAATAGAACGCGGTGGGACGTAAAAATAGTTTAGTCGAAGCTCCGTGCAGAAGAACCGAGGCGCTGAGAGGGAAAGAGGAAGAGACGAAGAGCAAACGTGGAGACACGGGAGGATGGAAGAGAAGCCACGGACGGATGATTGGCTCGTTTCTCGAGATAGCCGCGAACCCGGTCGCGGCCGGCAGTCGTCGTAGCGTTCGGTAACAGAAGAAACAGCGCAGCGGCGAGCAGAAGCATCGACTCTTCTGGGTTACAGAAGTTGCGGTACTGGTCTAAAGGAATTACCGTTAGAAGAGCTGCACTCGTCTTACGTGCTTCCTAGACTCTCCTCCATGTTACACATCTGTGTCTGTGTCCGCGTCTATGTACCTGTCCGTGTGTGTGTAGGGGGGGGGGGGGGGGGGTACGCTTGTTTTGCCTGGTCTGCGTGCATCGTCGTGCATCGGCGTGCATCGCCGGCACCGTGCGCGCACTGCACACGGCCGAGCGCACTGTCACGCGGCCACCGAGCTCGATCCACGATATACAAGGTGTCTGTCGCGACTTTGAACCTGTTCTCGTCCGGGACACCGACACCGCTCGATGTTAATTGCCGGGACAAGGGACACCGGACCTCGCGACGCGATTTTCTGCCATTCGCGGATCCCATTCGTTCGCCGTTATCCTCCGTTTGTTCCTACAACCTCGAGACTGAACTCTTAGTCTCAGAAACTCGGCACTCGAACTGTAAGCTGACAATCTTCCGAAGATTCTGAATATTCATGTTAACACTGAAAGGGTCTTGTATTTTCTACCTGATATTAAATGGGAACACTGAGCTTCCTCATTATTTGATTACTCTGCAATTTTTATTGAGAATAGATACGCTCCTTTCCAAGCGACAGAGTACGTGTCTACAGTGGCAGGCAATAATTGAACCATTTTTGGCGAACTAGAATTGAAGTGGTAGCCTGTAGACTACAAGAACGACGAGTGTTGCAATTCGCGACTCGTGTCTCTCCAATTTAGGACAAGTACGATCCGGCCTGGTACAGGCGTCTAGGTCGTTTCGATTAACCTGTTAAATAGGTAATTTATCGAACCTCAATTTACATTTAAGAGCAATACGGACGAGACAAAATATTATGTATGTTCTGTTTGCCTCTCTGTGTCTGACTCATGATCTTCTAGATAAAGAAATGTATCCGTTCTTTACAATTGGTTTGCAAAAATTTTCTGTGAATAACAGAGCCTTTTGAAGCCTTCTCCACTAGTGTTTGATACTTGTTTCTCTCGGTGCCACCCAGTACGCGATAATTAACTCGCGAAATTAATTGAACGTCACCGTTGATCCACTTTAATTCCCAAAATATTAACGCGAGCCGGGGTTTCGCAGAAATAAATAATCTCATGGAGGTGCAGTCTGGTGCATCCGACTGGTGAACTGGTCCCAGATGAACGGATTAGCCGGTAGGCTGGTTGTAAAGGACGAAAGGATTAGAAACAACGAGGATAGAATATCTGTCGCCTCGAAGTGCCTCGTCAGACGGATCCTTTGAGATTTCGAGAGCACTTTGAAGAGGAATCTCTGCGATAGCTACTGGATTATAATCCGCTCGGACACCGTACACAGTCTTGTTTAACGCTCCGTTTCAACGATATAACAGTAAACGGGACACCCGGGTCCGTGTCCTTATCGTTAATCAAAACCGGCAGATGTAATTCGCAGATCAAATAAAATTCGGGACCTTAATATGCGCGCGTTAGCTATTCGACGCGGGCAATCGATCGAGCGGATTCTTTTGGCGATTCGTGCGAAAAACGCCCGATTCAATTCGTCTATGATCTAGAAAATTAAAAACTAAGGTCTTCGTAAACAGATTAATTTTTCAACCAAGATAATTTATGGATTAAATGTATATGTACTGGAGGTGTGCGGGACGGGAACGGGAACGATCTTCGGGTTCGGGTTTCCCGAAAATTTTTCGGGATTTCTTAAAATGCTGATTCGAAAACGTGTCTTGTTTTCTTGAATATGAATTAGATTTATCTAAATAAAACATAAAGTTGTATTTGACTTGATAATTTATAACTAGACAGCGGATGTTTATGCAAATGCTTATTTTTATAGAAAGTAGGTAAAGTTATTGGACCTGGACAGAAATTTACGTTGTCTGTAGAGAATTTTCAAAGTATAGTTTGTAATAAATAACTGTTAACATTATGTTTACTGTTTTTGCGATGGCAACTGTACGTGTGACTTGACTTTACACGATATTTCAAAAAACGAAACTTGTAGCATAGGTAAAGATTAAAAAACAATATTAAAAGATTCCGTACAGTGTCATAAATCCCGAAAAAGTTCACGAGAAACCCGAACACCCCCGGGAATCCCGAATATTCTTGGGAAAAACCCGGGATTTTTGGCATCGGGATTCGGGAATTCCCGGGTTCTCGCACACCTCTAATATGTATCCAATAGTGAATAGAAATAATGCGGAGCATTGTGCTGGTTTCTAATGGTAAATTTTATTTTTTAACACTACACCTACCGAGCACTAAAAGTGATTAAAATGTTTTAGCTTACAGGAATGACAAGCTTTATTTATTTAGGTTTTGTGCAATCTTTATTACAAGATGTGCTTGGATAAAGAAATTTTTCGCATCAATTTTCATGTAAGCAACTTCATGATTTCAATAATTGTAAGATGATAGAAAAATATTGTGAAAATATTCCGAGGTTCTTGCCTACTTACTTACACGTAAGGAAAAGTCGGGGCACAAATAAGTAGAAATGAAAACGATATTGCTCGGGCAGAATCGCGCATTAAATGTAGCCGAGGCGTCTGGTTAAACGAGGCTCGAAGACGCCAGGAAGAATTCAATTTGCCGAAAGAGATCGCGAGCCCCGGGGAAGACGCGAAATTTCTGTGTATCCGACGCGGAGATTAATCGACAGGATACGCGAGCGAGAGTTTAGGGCTTGCCGCCATGGATAAACTAGTTACAGCCGATCCTTAACGAGGCTGGATATATCGAGGGCTTAAGGGAATACGGTGAAATTGGATTTTGAACGCCGATAGACAACTTCGTTGAATTTCGATCGGGGATGGCTCCTCGCGGCTCCGCGGTTTCAAGCGGCATCTACGCCAACCGAGCAATTTTGCATCCGATTAGCGCATTATGTGTAACCAACTCGGTGAACGTTCATTGAAAATTATCGTGCGTAATAGTCGGGGGATTACGGCACCATTTCACGCCGGATCGATCACTTTCGGTTTCTACGAAGAGCCATTTGTAATTTGCATTTGCGTTAATGTTTGAATCTCGAAAACACGATCCGGAAAACAAGCTTATATTGTCGCTGAGATTTTGAGGAACATCCTCTTTAAATTTTTGTGAAACCCCACAGGGCTAATTTTAAAATTTAAAACATGTTCAAAATGGACCAATGTTCCCTGATCGAAATGAAAAAGTTGTCGACTCGATTCAGCAAACGGTTTCCGTGATAAATATTGTTTCTTTACATTTTTATAAAACCTTACAGGACTAGTTTTACAATAAAAAATGTTCACAATGGAGCAATGTTGCCTGATTGAAATGAAAAACTTGTATCAACGGAGATACAAGAATATTGTTCAAGGAATTAATTTTAAACGCGATGGCGATGTGGGTTAATCGCGTTAATGTTTTCTAATTGAATGCGGGAGATGGCAGCACGGAAAATATTTGCATCGTGTGGTCTAATCGATGAAAAATCTCGACCGCCCGTTAAAATAGCTGCCCGTTATAATGGCCGTCGCGGCCGATAACGTTTCAATGCCGTTAATTAACTCGAAAAGACGGTCCGCGATCTAACGGTGACGGAGGCGAAAATGTCTGTCCGGTAAGTTGTTCGGGTTAGGGAAACTTTCACGTGAATGAAAACAAATTGATAACAATTATCTCTAATCGTTTGCACTTTCATCGTAATTGCCCTTTCGTCGAATAGGTGGCGGTTTAACGCAACTTATCTGATAAAACGAGAACGACTAGAAAATTACCGTAGCCTTCGTGGGTGATTCTATCCTTCCAATCTTGTTAAACAGGATTCTATCGAAAAGTCTAAGTATACAGACCACCGTCCGCTTGAAGTAAGAAAGAGAAGCGTGAATACCGGTCTGATGTCGTTCTGTGCTATTAGATAATTAGATAGACGAGTACTTTTACTAATTATAATTTTTCTCGTCGTGTATATATCTTTTTAATAAGCTCAATTGACGTGATAAATTGATAAGAAAATTTTTTAACGAACCCACAGAAGCGCTATCTTGTTTGCCATAGTAAACAAAGATCATTATCGATGAAAGAGAAAACAGTGTGGGAAGGAATATTTCTGCGGAGTTGGAAATGCGAAGGACGCGAAAACTTAAAATATCTGAAAGCAGTTGGGGCTTTTTCGAGACAGAGAGGATCGGGAAGGGCACGGTCGGCGAAGGTTAATCGAGAAAGCGGGGGCGAACAAAGGGGAGGAAAAATTAGCACAGTCTGAAGGGTGTTCGGTGCTGGCTATACCCTATACGTGGAGCGTTTGTCGGTACGTATAGATTGTCGGCACACGGACCACACTGTGCGCGGTCTAGAGTGTTTCTTTCCCTTGCTCCTCGCGCCCCTGACCCTCGCACTTGGCCACTCGGTCATTGTTCGGCTTACAATGAACCGTTCCGATATACCTCGGCTTGTCCGCGGGCTTGGCTCAGCTTCCTCTTGGCGTCGCGACTCATGCGCCACGCCGCACCGGCACGCCTGTTACGTTCCTCGCGTCGTCGCTTTAATTAGTACCGCGGTTTCTAGCTGCAGGGCGAAATCTCCAACCGATGGAACCACCACTGCACGCCACCATAAGTCCCGCAAAGAAAGACGAAACAACAGTTTGCGTTGTTTCATCCGCGTAATCCGTTCGTTACAAAAGTAAAACTGTCTTCGACAGTCCGTATGGACTTTATTAAGCTGCGAAAACATTTCCAGAATCATAAATAACCGTGGCTTCGCTTCTGTCTCTGTGCAAAGTGCCCTGAGGAGCGTAGCTGCATTGCGTTCGCTCTGTAAAGTGCCCTGAGGGGCGTGGTTTCCTTGCTCTTTGCGTATACATAGAAACTTCTGAAGGGCGTGGCCCCATTGCTCTCTATTTATATGTGTCCTGAACAGGTAGTCTCCTTTACCTCGCTATACTATGTCTTGAGAAGCATGATTCCATCGTTCTCTCTATACAGAGTGCTCCGAGGGGCGTGGTTTAGTTGCTCTGCTTATGTGGAATACTCTGAAAGGCGTGGCTATCTGCATATAGAGTACTTCGAGGGGTGCGGTTTATTTGCTCGATTTATGTAGACTACTTCAGGGGGCGTGGCTTTGTTGCTCCCTGTGTGTAGAGTGCTTCAAAGGATTGTAGTGTTTCAATTGCAGCTAGGATACTGTTTCACAAAGTAATCTGTGGTCCTCGCTGACATCAACTTCCGCAACCTCCCACGCGTCAGAAATTGTATCAAAGCTCCTAACTGCTTGATAAGCAAGAAAAAGAGGCTTCGGTGCAGACGAGAGGCCCTTTCGACCAGAATAGAGACAAAGTCTAGTAGTAATCGAGGCAGAAGACCGTAACGAAAGAGTCGAGCGAGAAAATTGATACGCGAGCGCGGAGCCACGAATCCATCGGCGGCCGACCCGTCGGAGCGTTGCATGATTTTTATCGCGCCTCGTTTCTCCGCGGATTGATAGGCCTGGCACGATGATTAAACGCACGAAAAGGTCAGAGACGGGAATTTCTCGTGGCCCGAACTAGCTCGGGCGCCCGCGCGCGCGCCCCGCTCGTATTCTCTCGTTCTCTTTGCGGAGCGGTGCGGAGCAGAGCGGCGATCGGCCGTTATTTATGCGCCGTTGCTCGCGCTACGGTTCTTTCCTGTTATTTGCTGGATATCGCGGAGAGCGGTGCGGCGGCGCGCTGCGCGTCGTTCATTCTACTGAACTTTTAATAGTTTCAACCCGGAAATTCCTGCGTACCCTTCACGGTCGCCCCTTCTCCATTAACTGAATCGTGTTCGGGTCGCCCGCGGCGATACTTTGTTATAGATCGAACACCGAGAGAACTCGCCGCCTGTGTGTGCGCGTCCGCTCTCGCAAATAATTCCGTGATCGCGTAACACACCGACGGGTCACGATGCCGGGGAAATAATTCGCCCGCGGTTGATCGACGTCGATCGAACCACGGTAAATCAAACCCCGAGATCGAGATCGCTCCTTCGCATCCAGACCGATAACGAGGACTAACGAGCACCGCGTACGGGAATTACCATAACCGACTGGACAAACTTCGAAATTTTGCTGTCCTCTAACCCTCGCGCGCGATGAATTTCACCTGAAAGCGGACCTTTGCTTTCAATTCGAATTCTTCTTGCTGAAATGTAGAAATTAATTGGACATCCTGTTTGGATGCGGTGCACCAGAATCGAGAGAACTAGATTTTGCCAAGGTTGTCAATGTGCATGTATCATAACACTTCTTATTGCATTTTCTCTTTTAATAATTTTAACAAGTCGAAAATAATGTAATATCATTCAATCGTTCTAATGTCTTTACCTTTTATTAAACTCTTGCCGTAAAATGATGTCTCGGTCTCGTCATAAAATTAATTATTAGACTGCGAATTTTTATGCGAAATAAAAATTGACTGCATCGATTAAAAAAAATTTTCAGCAATTTTGAATTTCATCGACTCAATTTCGCTACAAATGCACGAAGATCCGCAGTCCATTAATTATCGTCAACTGTCCACCGTAAACTAACGTGATTCAGAGAGCCAGAGGAAACTGAACGGTACGATTTAATGCGAGACCCAGTAATTGAATTGTAAGGCAAGAGGTTAATCGATTCAGCCTGAAATCTTCATCACGACTCTTCATCTCTAAAATTGATTAAAGGGTGATAGGCCAGGAGAAATGTAAAATAATATAATCTCATGAGCGCCGACGGTGTATGCATAGCGATGTCCTTTCACGACGAGCGGCACGCGCCGAATTAATTGCCGTATCGGGCTAATTATCGCTTACAGACGGCCGCGCCGTTTAATCGTCGAGAAAGCGTCGGTCGTATCGTCGACGATATCGAGTTAGCCTTTCTCCGGTCTCGACGGACTTTCTTATCGAATTCAGTTTCCTCTTCTACTTCTATCCAGTCATCGATGAATCGATTACCGGCGTACGAGGTCTGTTAAAAAATCAATCCAACTTTTTTAATTGTGCGGAAGCGCAGTTGTCGGAAGTAGAAATGGTCGATATGTAAGCTGAAACAAATTAGAAGACCTGGCGCACCGGAAGTGGTCGTCGTGTTAGCGGATGGTCGAGAGTAATCGGTTGCAAGGATTTTCGTCGGATTAGCGAGAGAGAAGGAGAGAGAAGGAGAGAGAACGATCGACGGTTAGAAGATGAAAAACGGATATCGTTTGGTGTGTAGTCACGGCTGCGCTATGCAGGGTTCATAACCCGGGTTCGAAGGCGGGAGGGAGCGGTGAGTTACACCGGTAAAGCTTCTTAATAGGGCTCTAGGATCGCGGAGAAACGTTGTACCGAGCGCGTGTACCTCGTTTGTAATTAGCGCTGAACCGTACGTACCCCGGCCCGGCCCGGTCCGGCGCGGCGCGGCCCGACTCGCCGTGCAATAATTCCTACGTGGTTTGCGTTCGACGCGAGCGAGCTATAGCAGAGAGCTATACTGTAAAGGAGAGCCTGAGCACAGCCATGCGTGGAAAATTTACTCTATCGAAGGGGAATCGTGTTTCGTTCGAATATGCCCGCGCTCCATGCTGCTCGCCGATTCGAGCCCACGATGCAACGCGAACAACCACGCCTAAATTTAACGCTCGCGGTCCGCCAGGACTACCGAGCATACCTTAAATGGGTGGGGTAATGGATAGGTGTATCCCACGTGGATAGAAGAACGTGGACACAGCCAGATCGATTCAATTCATACCGATATCGATCTATCCAACCGCGTCGAGCCTCATTGTCCCAGCCATACGAAAACGAATCATACTTTTCCCTCCTTCGTTGCTCCGATCCTGTTGCGCTGTTCTCTGCTCCCATTTTCTGCGGAACGTTTTCCCATTGCTTCCATTTGTTATTGATGAAATAAAACAGTTCTGGAAAAAGCTCGAAAGCAAAATACTGTTGCGGTGTCGCATCTGGTGTTACGAAATAACGATCGGCAGTCGAAATGACGATCGGTAACTCAATTTTTTGCTAATAAAAAACAAAAATTATACGAGAATTATGTAAGTTGCCTGAAAAATCGCAGGAGATCATAGAACAAAGTGTCATAAAACTTATTCTAAATGGTAAAAAATTGGCTTTCATTTTCCCTTGAGAAAACGAAATGACTATCCGAACGAAAAAATTGTCTTATTAATTGGCAGATACGGGTGCTACATAGACAGTGGTTTATTTCCTCAATGATTTCGTATTTCTAAATCGTTTAAATGTAAAGAGATCTGATACGTATTACCTATGCATTGCGTTGAAAATCTTCACTGAACCCTGGCAGATCTATTTCTCTGGTGTCTACAAGAGTACCAGCACCTCCATCATCGGTTTCCCCGCAAGTAAACAACGTCTCCGAAAACCGAGTGGTTAATCTCGAGGTCAGCCCTCGGCCAGGAAAATCGTCTGATTTATCCTTCGAGCAAGCAGAAGCACAGAATAAATAAAAAGGCACCCTATCCCGTTGACGCACGTCCACCAGAAGGCCGTTTCTAGAAAAAGGGACCGTCCTCCCTTTAAACTAGAAATGCCTGATCCGAGTTAGGCGATGTTGCGTGGAATAGACGCGTGAGAACCGGCAAGTCGTTTAATTGCGTCGCAGTGCGTAAACGTATCCTCGTGAACGTGAACCCCGTAAAAGCGATCGTGGACTCGCAGCTACGTGCGCACGCACGCACGCGTGACAACGCGCACGCGGACCACTAATTACGAGCATCGGTCCGGCTCCATTAGTAGCTTTTACAGGTGTAACTTACGCGACGAACGTGCCTGCTAGTGCAGCTACGACTCGATTCGGGATATCAAGCGCGAGTAATAAGGTCGCGGACCTAATTGACGAGACTCACGCCCATATGTGAGTTTGCGCACCCTCGTTTACATCCACGCGTCTCACCCTCTCCAATGAATGTTTACTCTGTTTACACTGCCACTTGGCAATGTGTACCGTTTCTCGAGTGCCGCGCGATTTTTCCTGCTGCCTCGATTCACCCCGAGCGCGTAAAATTAATTACAGGCTCGCTGTTTCGCAATTTTGTGTAACAAGCACATTCGTAAATTACGTCTTGCATCGTAACCTTTTCTCCGCGTTCAGTAAGTCCTCGACTTACGTGGATTCTTAGAAGCGAATCAGAAAATCAATTCCGAACTGTGAAATTCGTTTTTTGATTGCCAGGACGTGAGCTTTGTCGGTGCATATGTGAGAGAAACGAAGCCATTCAGCTATTTATGAGTGATAAATTTTTCATGAACGTAATTGGTTTCTTTGAATTTTCCTTTTAAATGTCAACTTCTTATTTCCGTTTTTATCAGCCTGGGCTGCATTTGCATCCCATACACGGAGAGAAGGCGAAATGACGAAGAGAAAATTACAATTTTCAAGTCACAATGTACACTGCCCGAAATTACCATAAAGCCACTTGATTTTTTGGTGAAATCATATAATTATGTCATAGTAATGCGAAGCTGATGCACGATAGTATTTCAGGATTAATGAAAGAAACCATTTACATGATTACATTCATAGATATATTATTTATTTACATAAAAACGTAGTTATATAGTTAAAAAGAACGAAGTGCGAAATTTCCATAAAGCCACACGTTTTTTAAGTAGATAACATCAAGATTATCGAAAATTTCTTCTATATTTACAAATTAATACTTAGTATAATTGCCATTTCTTGGAATAACATCGAAAATTCGATTAGGCATTCATGAAATCAAAGTACGAAGAGTTTCTGCTTCGATGGATGTCCACGCTTCGTTCACAGCAATCCATAACTCGGAAACAGAGTTGTACTGTTTACAATTGCCATATACTTTTCTTGCAAGTATGTATTCCTCCAAGATTCTCAATTGCTAATCAATAAACTAACCACTCTTTTGTTTGTCTTGATGCATGAATTGAGGCGTCATAATGCTGAAAAATGAAATGGTCAGTCTCAATTACTTTTGTAAATGGTGTTAAGACCATATCTCCAACAGCTCCGTATATTGTATCGAATTCATCTTATGATTCATTCGATAGATTGGTGTGTTTTCAATAATTAATGGCCACCACCGAAGTTGCGACTCATTGCAACATTACTTTCCTTTCTTAAATCGTGCCAGTAGCATGTATTTATAATCATCTTGCCCATCCAAGTTAAACTTTTCTCATCGGAGAAAATGATATTTTCCCATTCTTGTGTCCAGGACATTATGTCCTTGTGCAAATTCGAGAGGAGCTTATTTGTGTCGTTCTTTGAGTACTGATTTCTGCAGCATTTTTGTCCATCTATAGATATCTATGAATGTAATCATGTAAATGGTTTCTTTTATTAATCCTAAAATGCTATCGTGCATCAGCTTCTCATTACTATGACATAATTATAAGATTTCGCCAAAATATCAGGTGGTTTTATGGTAATTTCGGGCAGTGTAATATAACCGAATATGCATAAGTTTAGTCATCCTCCTTTTCACTATGGTGAGGGTGAGCCATTTTATTCGCAAACAAACCAACCCTCCCTTCTTCTGAAGTGGAGGAAGCGACACCCCCGCGAGATACAAATATTTAATCGATCAAGGGACCTTTCGTGATTAAAACCGTTTCGCTCCACCCACGTTAGGTCTATAAAAGAGTAAGCTGTTCAAAGGAACCGTCGGCGAATCTCCAATCTGATGAAAAGCGCTAACAATTTGCTTGCGCACGGTCCTCGGACAAATTAAATCTCTTGAAAAGGGTTTCTACAATTATTTCCAATCCGGTTGACAAATTTCAATCGTTCAGGAATAAAAATTGAAAGCTAGAAGAAGAACGACAAGAGCCACAATGAATTCTTGTTAAGTTAGTAAATAATTACTGGGAAGATCAAGCAATGATTCCAAATGAACGAGTATGTAATAAGTCCAAAAGCCGGATGTGCAATTACAGCGGAAGATAGGATAAGTGGAGGAGGAATTCGTTAGTTATCTGGAAGAGAGTTTTTTTTATCTTAAACTGTGAATGATATCCAACACAATTCAACACGCGGAACGGCATCAACCAGACATTTCATCGCGAAAAAGCAATCTGCTCGGTGTGTCCCACGCTTGAATCCTGAGAGAGACTCAATTCACGACACAGGAGAGGTGTCATAATCGTCGAGGTATAAACACAGTCTCGCGTTCTATGAAACAACTTATAAGGTATCGCGCTTCCTCAAATCGCTCGAGTCATCGAGAGATTGCTGTTCGAGGAAAGGATATTTTTCGAGAGCAGGGGAGGCAATTGGTGGAAGGTTTCCTTTGGATCGCGTTGAAGCGATCAACTCTCGCGATCCTTTCATCTCCCACACGGTGCTCGCTCTATCGCGCCGGATAAATAAACACGCGAGTGCGAGAAATGAAACCGCGCAGTGCCCGACCCGCCGCGCCGCGCGAGTGGCCTGCAATTTAATTGACTCGTCGAGTTTTCCCCTCGTCTCCGCGAATTCACACGCACTCTCGCCAGTGGGAAGATTTTTAATGGCTCGCGATTCGCGCTCGTTTTATCCCAGAAGATTCACCTAACTGTACCACCTGCTCGCAGACTGCCACATGGAAAAATGTTTGTCGTTGAGATAGCTCGTGATTAATCAATGGATCGCGTTCGAGCTTCTCGTAAATTCGTCCCCGATCTCCCTGTAGCAATTTTTAATGGCGCTTCACAGTCGCCATTCGAATACAAAGAGTAAAGTAAAGACTAATTCTAAGAACGCTAACGATTGTAAATGCTGAAGGCAGATAGCGATCTTATTCTGCCAAATGACTTACTAGGAAATATAGTCAGTCCACGAACAATAGGGTACGATGACCCACAAAAGTGCTCACTTCCTCGTACGTTCCTCGGAAACGCACTCGCAAGTGTTAAGTCGATTTATATTATCCGCACAGACACGGACCAGACAAATATCGGTCGGCACTAGTTTTTCTTTCGAATTAATTGCTTCCTTGAAATCTCAATTTTTCCCAAAAGAATATCGAAGCTGTATTCTGACGTTCTCGAGTACTGAACAAATTTTTCTTCGTCATCTGTTAGTCTTTCTTAGAGTGTCCAATATTCCCCTTCAATTTTTCTTTAGCTTAAACACTCGTGCAACACTCTTTCTCTTCTCAGCTTCGTCTAATCCAGCGCTCGGATTTACTTACTCGCGACGGCCGAGTTTCGAAGGCTACGCCCCCTCGACCCGGCCGCGCGTCTCGCTCCCCGTGGCGGTCCTAGTTCGAAGCTCCTCGGGGGTGTTCCTCGTCCGGGGAGTGGGACGAAACCGTAGCCTTCAAAACTCTAACTCTCTACGAAAGTCTAATCTAATAATATACATAGATATTCCAGCCAAATCTTCTACAGTCAAATGAGGAAACATTTTTACTCTTTTCGCACGTCTTTACGAGTCGTCGTCTTACCTGACTGATCTTTAGACGTGCAATTAGTTCGCTGATAGACTTCCTCCATTTTCCCAACACGTGGGCCACGGTTCCACAAACTCGGCAGAGTTCCCATTGGTTCTCCCGGAGAAGTTGCTGACATATATTTCCCGTCCCTCGTTCGCGTATTTGTTTCCTCTGGCGAACGAAGTGTCGGATTACGAGATCGCCTGCATTTTCATCGCGTCCCTTCTGGCATCGAGCTCACGACAGAGCCGTCTCTGTTCCGCACGATGCGATAACACTTGGGCTCATTGTCGGTTCGTTATCTGCACGCCGCCGCGACGCTGACGGTGCTTGAGAACGAGAACCGGGTCCCCAACCACGCGAACCGTCACCGTCCGCCGTGCTGTGCGACGTCTGCGACTGTTGAAAGTTGAAACAGAAGACGATCCCTGGAATTCTAATCACAATGTAAGCGAAAAGTTGGCCGGCCGAGTGCTGCGTGCCCGTCGGGGGTGTTAGTTCTTCTCTCCGCCTCGAGTCGAGTGGATCGGTCCTCGTTGTCAACTAGTTCAAGACCCTATCAAAGTCACAGTTTCAACCATCGATTCCATCAGGCAAATCGTATAACCGCGTGTGTCAGTGCTGGATCGATCTAGGAGCTGATTCAGGTCGGAATTTATCACGATCGATTCTTCCACGACTTCTTGAACGCTCTCGAGGTAATCATTGCACTCGTTCCAGAGAATTATCATCGTTTCCCTGATCTCGGAAGAATTATCTGAACAGAAAGGAGCAAGAATAGGGTCCATAGTCCAGGATATCATACTATCTACTGACGAAGACACTGTAAACGCAGGACACACGTTCACCTTGTTAATGGCCACGTAATTAGCAGATCTACCAAAGTCACAGTATCAAAGTACCATCGATTACGCCAGTTGCAGTTCGTATAACCGCGTGTGTCAGTGCCGGATCGATCTAGGAGCTGATTCAGGTCGGAATTTATGTCGATCGATTCTTCCACGATCTACCAAAAGTTCTTGATTGCTCGCGAGGTAATCGTTGCACTCGTTCCAGAGAATTATCATCATTTCCCTGGTCTCGGAAGAATAAACTGAACAGAAAGGAGCAAGAATAGGGTCCATAGTCCATCAGCTTCTATCCACTGACGGAAACACTGTAAACGTAGGACACAGGTTCACCTTATATTATTAATGGCCACGTAATTAGCAGACCTACCATTCTACTCTCTGTTTTTCAATGCTTTCCTCTGTGTTTCTGTATTCTCTTTTCTCTCTCTTTCTCTCTCGCGAATCGTAAAAACGCGCACATCCTTGTGCATTCGCAATGGCGTCCTATATTCGGCGCTTTCCACCAGAGACGTGCGGTTTTCGTTACGCTCTGCATGGTGCGTAAGTGGTTCCTTCTTGTTCTTGTTCTTGTTCTTCTGCTGTCTCTTCTTTTTCTCGTGCTTCTTCCTTGCGCTCTTGCTTCGACAGTTTCCTGCAAGCTTTCTTTTCCGGGACCGATGTTTCCAACGTTCGAAACTTTCTACGACACTACGATAGTGTGCTTTTTCCAAATCGGTCCGATGCGCGACAAAGAAGTGTTGTTCGAAACTTGTTTGACTTCGCGAGACGTGTTCCAGTGATTTTCTTTCTTCGCTCTCGATTGTTCAGGGAACTGGACAGAGGTGGCGAAACTGCGACTGAAGTCGAGCAGCTCCCGAGGGAAACGGATGGTTGTTTTCGTGGAAGTTTAGATTCGAAATTGCCTGTATTTTTCAAGAGAAACAAGCTTGAAAATTGGTTCAGAGTTCTTCTGGAATGCAGTAAAAATAATTGTGCATTCCAAATAAAATTAGCGAGATTCCCTGATAATTCTAAAAGACATTTCAGAATTCACTTCCCTATTTAACTTCGTAAGTCTGAATGACTAACAGTTTAACCGAACAAAAAGGATACGGAACAGGAAGAGAAACATATCATAATTCTTTTAGAGATAGATCCCCGGGTTCGACGCGTTTTCCGCGTTGCGAGCGGCGGCACAGGTCCGGGGACTCGGCGTACCGGTAAATCGCGGCTTTGATTTATTCAACGCCAACGCAATTAACCGGCTGTTATTCGAGATAGCCGCGACTCGGAGGTGGATGTATCCCTATCGTGCTTCACCGAACAGCTCTCGGTATCGAAAGCAGCTCGGAACACAATACGATGTAATCGCTTGTCGTTCGCGGAAGGCTTACTCATTCCTTGCAGCGTGCGCTCGCGCAAGCGTCCACCTGCGAGACTAATCACCAGTATTTTTAGATGGGACCGTGTACGAGCATTAGTGCAGAACAAACTGCCGGTGTGCTCGTAAATTTTATCGTGCCTCGAGGTGAACTGTTAATCGACGCTCGCGAGACGTTGTGATTAACGCGTCCCACTGCATCGTTTCTCTCGCTAAAAGCTCATAACCGGACCGCGGATCTTCGCGCAAAACAAGAATCGTCCGTATCGCTTCCTTAATAAATCTGATCGGTTGACGACACTGTTTTACATTCGAGTAAATTTGTTTTTTAATTTATAACAGGTCGCATCAACAGCTAGGTCTGTAGCGACCACTGGAATTTATGCGCATGAATACAAAGCCGAATTCTTATACATAGACATCTTTATGCAAAATAAAAGTTGTCTGTATCGATTGCAACGGGTAGAAACCAAACAGAATATTATTTCTTCCCTTAATAATTTTAATAGATGGGAAGGCAAATAACTTTTTTATGAATGGACCAAACGATTTCAGTTTCTTTGTAAGGCTAGAAGAATTAGTTTAGTAAATGACGTCTAAATGATATGTTGAATACATGCATTTGGTCGAACTTGTGAAAAACAATAGTAAAAATTGATTTTTACGACTTTTTTAGCTGGGCTAATAACGAGAATTTAAAAAATGTGTTTTGTAAACACGTATATAAATTATATGTTGGGTTGGCAAATAAGTTCGTTCGGTTTTTGTGATTTATTCCAATGTAAAAAACCGAACGAACTTATTTGCCAACCCAAAATACATTGTAAAAATTTCATTGAAATTGGTTAATTGGTTTACGAATTATATTATAAACGGTCAAAAGTAGTAAAAATTGCAATTTTTCTTGATTTCGGCCTACAACTGCAATTTTTACCACTTTTGATCGTTCATAATTCGTAAACCAATTAACCAATTTCAATAAAATTTTCAGAACGTACATAATTTATACGAGTTTACAAAACACATCTTTTAAATTTTCGTTATTGGCCCAGCTAAAAAAGTTGTAAAAATCAATTTCTACTATTGTTCTTCACAATTCCGACCAAATGCATTTTTTATTATTAGACGTCATTTACTAAACTAATCCTTCTAGCCTTACCGAGAAATTGAAGTCGTTTGGTTCATTCATGAAAAAGTTATTCTAATTTAAAGTGTGTGTGATCAGTTTTGCTCCTAACTTTATATGACTTCTCATCTATTAAAATTATAAGGGAAGAAATAATATTCTGTTTGGTTTCTACCCCTTGGAATCGATCCTAACTGTATATACATCTTCTATTTTTATAATTTTCCTACAATTTTGAATTTCGTCTACTCGATTTTGCTATAAATGCATAAAGATCCGCAGTCCAGTGGTGACTATTTGTAATATTCTTATCATTATTGAGGCAATCGCTTGATTTTTGTCCGAGCTGGTTTCAGAAATACTTTTTGACACGATTTCGAATTATTATTAACGAGTCTGATAGGGGTCGATTAAGGGGTTGTAGTCTGTTAAGGGATTGATTGGTCGATAAGATGGATCGAAGGATAATGCACCGTTCACGAGGAAGAATAATTTTCCCGAGGGCCAGACAGCAGTGAACAACGCGTGCAATAAAGGGGGGTTAACGTGTGCGTTCTTGATCGGAGCACTAGGGAAGATCGAAAAGGATTTCGTTGATAGATAGCCCGACCAACAAGGTCCGTTTCCACAGGGACAGACGGTAGAGGGAACAGGCAGGAGATAGACGATAGAACATGGCTCGGGGAACATCCGGCGACCATGATGAATTCGCGGAACACTGCGCGCGCCTTCCGGTAAATCGGAAACGTATCGCGATTTTTTCCAGCTGCAAACTTTTCTATCTGAACTACGAACGTCGGTCCGTGTACGATACTGCGTTCGATACCGATAACAGAACGGATAGAGCGCAGATAGAGAGCGCAACCGAACGTGGAACGAATCGCGAGGATTTTGCACGCGTGTTTCGAACCTAACCGATCCGATCCGATCCGAGACGGGACGATACGAACGTTCAAAGCGGACCGATACGCGCCATATTTAATAGCGATAACGGCTTAGCTAACGACCGATCGCGTCCCCGCCGGCCGATACCGCGAATGATCCATGGATCGGCCCGCTAGATCGTCTCCGGCTTCTTGCAGCCTCTGGAATCGCGGATTTCCGTACCTCGCTTGCTGTAGTTCAACTAGACCTCCGATTATCGGTGACGTCATCGATAAGTACTGACATCATCAGTACTTATACTTATTAACAAACTGCGGATTTAATGCACTTATATTATTCTCGACTTTTTGAAATCAGTAAAAGAGAAATTATAATTTTAGTTAACTCGAGCATCTTACAACAGACCCGGACAATTTTTATTAACACTAAACCTACCACTGCCGGTCAAATAACCGGTCTTAGATTTTTAATTTTGTAATTATTGAAACGATGACGTTGCTTACATGGAAATTGATTCGATAAATTTATTTATCCATGCACGTATTGCAATAAAAATTGCACAGACTTTAAATAGATAGAGCCTTGTCATTTTCATCAGATGAAACATTTTAATCGCTTTCAGTGCTCGGTAGTTTTAGTGTTAATTGACAAATCTCATTTCAGGAAGTGTCAAGGTTATTTCCAGAATTGGACAGAAACCTTTCAGTAAAATTACGACCAAAGAACACTAGTATATAATTGCTAACAAGTTCCAAGAAGTCATAATTGCTTTTATTCACCTTTATATCGTCGAGTCTCAACAGTCGAGACCTCGTAAAGAATAAGTAAGGTATCGATAATCTGTCGATAATCGGCATCCACACCTTGTACTTTCGCCAATTCCCGTAAAAAAAGTCTAGTGGTACATTCTATCGTGGAAACGTCAGTAAAGGGTTTTTGCACGCTGCGGTTATTCCACGGTTTTCCATTATTTCCGAGCGAAAGAATCGCGTAGCGTCGTCGCTTTGCGTGCGTGCTCGATCGGATCACGATCGAAAGTAACGGTACCCGGTTTTTACATTTAAACAGATCGATCGGATCGCGGCTTCTTACCGATCGTAAACTCCCGCGGAATTGCCTGTTTCGCGTGCCCGGCAAAACCGAGATTAATTTCTATCTTCGGCCGCGAATTAACGCCGCGTTCCCTCGTGTTTCGATCGCGTTCGATTTTATCTCGTCGGCTCGTTTCGATGTTACTACGATGATAATCGTTTGGCAGACTCATCTCGCGATTGCGAAATGCTGCTGATAAGATACAACCTTCGAACATTCACACCGATCTTTTACCTTGAGTTTGTCTTATTTGTATCGCTTTTTTAAATATTTTTAGAGAATTCGTGATTTATTTAATCTACAATGGAATTACGGATTTTTAAGTATTTATGAATATTGTGTATTTTCCCAGACTATTTCCCCAGAGAAATGTTTTGTTAGTCGATTAGAAAATTTCTTGTGGTCCAGACAAAGTAAAAGTCCGGTCAATTGTTGTACAACTTACGTACGCTATAAATGCACATTAATTATGTCTTTCTCTTGCAAACGCTAGGTATACTAATATACTTGGCTAGCCTAGAATTAATTGCTTCTCTTTGTGGTCAACAGCCAGAAGTAAAGTGCAGCTATCATTAATTTCCAATTCGACGCTTTGAGATGCAGATCGTGTTCCTCCGGAATTCTTTTTGCATATTAACTTCTCGGCACTGTGCAGGCTAGAATTTCAGCACAATGGAAAGCCGGAGGAGCGAAGTCGCGAGACCTTCCCTCGCAAGACTTCGTGCGCACCTTTCTTCTTCCGCTTGAATTACCAATTTATTCTGTCTGAACTTTTACAAGCGCTCGTTAAAGAATCGCGAGTTGTCCGCGAAAATTACGAGCGCCGCGTTTGCGCCGAGCATTCATTTCAAGGAGAAACTTTTTTCGCGAGCAGTTGCACGCAGTTGCACGCAGTTGCGCGCAGTTGCACGGGTCCTAAGAAATCGGGTTAACACAGAGCCACGTTCACTTGTTCCGCGGACAAAGCTGTTGCGAGAGCACGCATAATTGCGCGTAAACCTCTCGCGAACGATTCCCGAGGAAAGTTCTATTCTCTTTTTTAGCCGGCGAGTCCTTTCTCCGACATTATCGAATTTTTCTTATCGGACTTTCCACTTCGGCGAGACGATTTATTGCCACTGCTCTCGCAATTTCAGCTCGCCTCCAGCTTAGAGTCCGTTGCAGATTTCTGTAAACCGCAGAATTTCATTTTCAGAAAAGGAGATTTTTGTGTTCAATGCGTCGGCCTTCTGAGCGGAGAAATTAATTGAAGTGGTTCTCGACAGGAACGCTTTACTAGAGAAATACACTCGGTCGCTGTAAAGTGCAGTCTTTCAGTTGCGAGGAATAAAAACAATAAAGAAACGATGAACGATAAAAATAGTTGCGCGAGGAGAGAAAGGTTCCAAATGAATCGAGACTAGGTCTTTTGATGATTATCAAATAGCAATTTAAACGTGGTAGCTAGGGGAATTTGTTGTTCGTACAGGAAGTTGAAGGTGGGTCGTAGAAATTGAAAATCTCGTGAGAGGTTTAGACGACGTTGATTAGCGAGCTGTGCTAGGCGGATTAGCGATGGATCCTTGTCGAGTGGACTCCGTGGGCGTTCACGTGTACCGTACTCGCATACCAGGCCAAGCGCACCAGTTGCACTTATTACCGGAGATTGTACGCTGGCTCTCGTTTACATCTTACATGGCCGTGCTGGGAACGCGAACCTGCACCAAATACGGCTCCAAATCTAATTAACTGCACTTTCGGAATATGCATTCTACTCCCGGACCACATCCGCACCATTCAGAGCGCCGTCGCACAGGGAGCCCGCTTTTTGTGGCCAAAACTATTGTATCGTTATTTCAAGGTTACATTATTATAGGTCGTTGGATTCGTCTCGATACCAGTTAGGATATTATGGAGTAAAAAATATGTGTTACTATTTAGAAAATTGAGGAGACGTATATTGATTGAAACTTGCTCATATCACCATTAAATAACTGAAATATACCTGCTCACTTTGTGTGTAAGGAATAATTTAATTATTTAATTGTAATTCTAATTACATACTTTTGCACTTCGAACGTTATACAGTAAAGTCGCGATAGTTGTCAACCAGCCTGTGTTCTGCACGGACAACTATCGCATACCGACATTATTTCTTTATGACTGCGTCTACCGCGCCGACCGGCCGAGAGTTCAATCGAAAGCCGAACGCAGAGAAGGACAGCATGTAAGTACGGATCAAAGAGACAGAGCTGGGAAAAATAATATTTTAAATAGTGAATAGTAAATAATCCTATTTATTTTAAAGAATGTGTACACACAACTTTGAAAATAAACTATTTTATTTGATGCAGTAATTTTTGAAAATAAAATAATTTATTTAAGGCAGTAATTTTTTTGAAAATAGTATTTTATTTTAAGAAAACTGAAAATATTTATATTTTGTCTTTATTTTCAGTTTCAATTTTAAATAATGGTTCGAATTCAATACATTTATGAGTGTAAATCGTTTCTGAACGATAAGATAGACTGTATGTTTATGCGGTTTCTCACAGTATTATAACAATGCAAAAAGTAAAATATTTTATTTCGTGTTTCTGGTTGTTAAAATAGAAATATTTTATTTTGTAGATCCAATTGTTGAAATAGAAATATTTTATTTTGAGGTACAGATTGTTAAAATTGTATATCTTATTTAAAATACTATTTTCTTTAAACAAAGTAAAATCGAAAATATTAAATAGTATTTGAAATATTTGTTTCGCCAAATAATGCCCACCTCTGCGGAGAGAACACGCGGGGTTTTGAATTGTGCCGACGGCGACTGCACGCATCTCTTTCTTTCCCATACGCTGTCCTTCCTTGGCCGGCAGTGGAGTGGGCAGGCATCTGACAACTATCGGGCATACCCGGTCGTTGACAACTATCGCGACTTTACTGTATCTGCTCGGAAAGTTATGTGGAAGATGTAATATTTGGAATTTCGACGTTTCAAAGGGTTCTTATTTGAGAGAAAAAAAATGTGTTGTAATCTGAACGTCGAAACATTGAATTTTTACCACAAAAAGCGTAAAAGCTTCAGAATCCGCAGTAACACGACGAATCTCGGTTTCGGAAGGAAAGTAGAAGCTGAACCGGATCCAGTTCATTTTTGCCCCGGGGACTCGTTGGAAAAATTTCTCGGCAAGAGCGAATTGCTCCGATCCGATCCGGAAACCAGTCGTGAAACGAGTTTCCCTCTTACAAAGTTTCGATCGGAGGCACACGCCTCGACCGATTTACAACCGATCCGGGTTTCCGTTCGCGTGGAAATCGCGTGTAGCGTGTAGGCCTCGCCGCTCTTGCGTTATTTACGCGGCGAGGCTGTTCCCGATGCTCGAAAAACCGTGTCGGACGTATTTATTTGCTCGTAATTGCGAGAGCCGAGGAATCCGAGGAGCACGCGCCCGTCGATGATCATACGTTTCGTCGGGATCATACCGGCCCCGTAGTATGTATACGCATAATTCGTCGGATCTTTAGCCACTTTTCTGGCTCCTCTTTGGCTCGTTTCAGTTCTTATTCTGCTCGTTAAATGTCTGCGTGCACATTGTATCCTCCTTTAAGACCGTAATTTCAACTCGTTTTGGTTCACCGAGATTTACTGGATTATTGGGATTGCGAGGATGTATTTATGGGGGTCTACTATTTTTGTGAATGAAATATAGTCACTTGGAATGCTCCAAGGATCTAGGAAAAGAATTTTCATTATAATCCTTGGGTTTTATGTAACTTCAACACAGATCCAATCAATAGCAATTTCATGAAATATTTTTAGAGCTCGAAACCTGTTCCATAGAAAGGGTTTGCTTATACAAATCAATTTTGAAGCACTGTCAGTCGGTTTCACTGCTCGCTATAGCGCTATCACTCGTAAACAGGGATTAGCGTTTTTCTACCGTTCAAACAGTTTTGTAAACGTCAAGAGAGTAATAGATACTACCGGGAACTTATCAATCGATGAAATAATTTTTTTAATTACGTTCACTGCACTCGCTATCGGTGCCCCGGGTCGTCAGTTATCTGGACAAGCTGGCTGACAAGTTGATCCGATAAATCAAATGCTCCTGCTCTATCGGTACCGCAACCTAATAACGAGTAATCCTGTTACGTTTCACGCTGGCAAATTGGAAAACTTTCCTTCTGTTCCCTGTACCAAATCTTTGTATCTAATCCAATTTACCGAGTCGTGTGAACTTGTCACAAAGTCTCAGAGATTGTATCGGTCGTCTTCAACCCTCTGGATAATCTTGATGGCTCTAACATTTTATTAACACTGGATCAAGCGATCATTGAAAGCTTTTTATCACACTATATGTCCAATTGAGAAATAAATGATTAAGTAGTTTGAGGTGACTATGTTACACTAATTTTTAAAACTAACAAGGATTTCAGCCACTCTTCTTCTAGTATATGTATACCAAACGAAATAAATTGTGCGCAATCTCAGTAATCGTAAATTAAAAACATCGGAACCCATCATCTCGCTTAGTGTTAACGAAAACTAGCTAACTCGTAAACCGAGTAGTATAAACTTCGGAATCGCACTTTCATGTGCAGCAGAACCTGCCAGACTGCAGATCCGATGCATTCACGAGTAAATACCGATAGTATCTGCATGTTTTAATAGCGAGGGGGAATCTATGCCGCTAAAATCGTTCCGATTTCAATAAAATGATCTCTAAAAACGGACATTTGCATAAAGATCCGGCGGGTCGATAATAACGAGCGTGTCCGGGCAAGAGCAAACGGAATGAGAGACAGCTGGTAACGAAGAGAAAATAATTATACCGCGAACGGTTCAAATATCTGGACAATCGGCATTCTGTCGATACCGCGGAGATATCGAGCAACCACTCTGCTCTCAAAGAGACCAGTTTCCATGGAAGTTCCAATTGAAAAATCGTATCGTTCCGGCCGCGGACGCGGGACCTTTGAAGCTTACAGATTTCCTGGCCCTCGTCTAGATTTCCCTCGTTTGTCCGGTTGAAAAGACGCTTTCGTGCGGTCTATCCACGTGCGCTCGATCCACGCGGCTCGCGCGTAATCAATGAGCCGTGAATACGCATTGATTGCCGCCCCGTATAAATTCGATGGCTGTTCCTTTCCTTCCCTGTGCTTAGCTAATTTCATTCGCTGTGATACGGGATTGACAATGAGGCCACCGACGCGACGCGACGTGTCCGCCGAGAGACGATCTCTCGCTCGAGCTGCAAATAAAACTGATCGAACAACCATTCGTCGTACCGTCCCGCTAGCTTCCCCCTCGATTTCTAGATAGCTCAGAAAATTATAGAGGAACGGGCGAATGTCATCTCATTTTTCTCTGTTGCTTTCTGTGTACTCGTTCAAACTTCTGCTAATTGTAAGCTTCCTCCGTGAAATCTGAGACTTCTCAACGTCACTGTGGTATAATAATCAACCTCTACGCTGATACCCAGGTGTCCAGAAATTTTCTACTAATTGGTGTTTCAAATTTATTGCAAGCTCTTCGTGGACTATCCTCATCTTTCAACTCAATGGAAACTTGAAGAGCTTCTATTAATAAACTGAACAATGGCACCAATCTTTTCCTCATTGATCAGCTCACTCGTGAAGACTACATTTGTTCGTTAACTTTCTATCACTCTTCCTTAGTGTTTTATCGCCCATAAGTGTTCGTCCACTGCGAAGTGTTCGCAGGTTCTTCCAACTTTCTTCAGCTTTCTGTCTTCTTTCTCGTTCACTTTCCTGCTCTTTGCTTCCGATACTAAACGGCCAGATACTTTCAGAGATCCAGGCGATCCAGGTTCTCTCTCGCTCGTCTGTGAAAATTGTCGCTTTCGGCGCAGGGATCGCCACTACGTCGCAGAACCACCTGATTCTAGACAGGTACAGGACGTCGGAGGCGACGGCTCGATACGGATCTCGTGGACGCTGTCGTCGCGACGCTCCTGTACCCGGTGTGATGTGCCGTAGTGGATCTCTCTGCGTCGTCTTTCCATCGATGAGGAACGATTCCGAGGGACGTGATTCTTACTACGAAAGAGGCACAGGAAACATTGTTTATATATATAAACTTTGTACAAATAAACCACACCTCCTCTCCCTTCAATGGACATGTTGCTAGCGTAACATGTGCTATTAATATTAATCAATATTTTACTTGAATGCGTACAAACAATAGACATGTTGCTAAACATGTTGCTGTACAATGGCGTAAGGAACACGCGACTTATCAGTAGACTGCGGATCTTTAGGCAAAATGAAAATTGTTTGCATTGATTGCGAGAGACCGGAGCAAGCTGGATATGTGTCCTTCTTTTTAATATTTTTGTTAAGCTGATGTTCTTTGATTCTTTTTACCTCTTTTGTCATATTGCCATGAAATCCGCAGTCTACTTGTCAGAGACGTGTCACAGATATCGAATAGAAATTAGTTTGTTACGCATTTATGAATTCTGATGAAACGAGCGTCACCATGGTCGAACCTGCCGTCGATTCTGGTAGGAAATGTGTCGCGAGGCGGATTCGTTCCGCTTGTCGCCTACGCGCTCGAAGACAATCGAGCTCGAACGGTGCCACGAGGATCGACTGGCTCGCGATCCAATTTGTATCCGACCTAATTATCGTTGTTTCCCGAGCGTGGCTGTTGCGCCACGTCGACTCTCGAACACCGAGAGCGTCGGCGGCCCACGATTCTCCCGAACGCCGCGCCGACGCGCGACGTGGTGCTCTCGAAATCGAACTCCGGCTCGCAACCCGATTTTATTTTCGAGGCGGGAAATTGAGAGACGATCGAGCGACCACTCGAAAAACCGGGTCAACCACCCGGCAATTATTTATACTAACAAGGAACGTCTGGCGAGCGACACACGCCTTTTCCCGGGCTTTCCTTTTTTTCCTGTACATCGTGGCAACTGGAAATAGCTCGCGACGGTAAAAAATTGAAGTATTAAATGATTACAAAATTAACCTACATTTCTTTTTGGCGACGATGACGTGATATTTACTACAATTTTTGAGATTCCGAAAATTGCGTAGCTTCTGCGATCATCAATCTGTACAGAGAACATGTTAATAATTACTGATATATTCTATTGTAATTGTTTATGTTAAGAGGTCTCTTCGAAACGAGCAATTGTATTCTTATTTTTGATTATCAATTGTACAAAACTCTGCAGTAACTATATAGGAACTGTTGGCTTTTCGATAAGGTCAGACCCGAATGTTTATAATTTTAATAAACCAACCCAACTGTGGAGTTTCATAAAATGTGTTGCATCTTTAAAGAAAATAAAACAATATACTCTGTCACTGCAAATATTCATGGTTTGTCTTTTAAGTATTTGAACATTTTTCCTTAAAATTGCATTAAGGAATATAAATTTTCGTGAACACAATAATCAATGAAGTCCCGAATGAAATTGATCTCTGGAGATAGACTCGTCGGAGCAGTGGATTCGCGTGGAGACCGAGCATCATGGTTGTCGTTCGCCTCGGGCACGCATCTTGCATCATTTCCGGCGCGTGTGCCCGATCGTGTGATCCGCGGAGGATAATTAACGCGAGCTCCGCGCTCTTCTCTCTCCATGTAGGGCTTTCGTTGGCCATGCTCGAACGATTTAATCTGTAATAAATCACAGAGAACGATCCAGTGTTCACCGGGTTGCTCGTGTCTCGGCGAGAGGGGCTTTTTTCCAGCCGTCGCGTCGACGAATCTGCCTTGATCCGTGGCAGGGCACGTTAATTAAGCCGAACGGAAGCGTTGCAGTCTCAGCTAGGTCAGTAACAGTACCGTCTCGTCGCGATTGCAACTCGGCATCGCACGCGTAACGACCCACTTTCCACGGGGAATTTCGAATTCGCGTGTCCGCCGCGTCGTTCGCGGCTCGATCGCAAAAAAACGATCGATCCCCTCGGATCAGGAGAGCCGGCTACCGCTCCTGTAGATCGTCCACTCACCCGACCGAAGAAGAAACGCCGGTACAGTTGGCGAATATTGCGTAACTGTACGGGCAATCTTGCGCTGATTGGATGCACACCGCTCCGTATCCCGTAAAAACGAGAAACAAATTCGTAGCACTCACGTCAGCCATTACCGCGCCGCGGATATTTCGCTTCAGCGGAATAAACATCTTCGGCGTCAGGCTTGTTTTATTAGATCGCCTACCAGCGCATACTTGTCGTTCCAACGAGCGCCGATGCTGGCGAAAATCTCCTTTGGTGGTCTCCAACGTTCCTCGGCAATTTACAGAATTATTATACCGATAGAAATTGTTTAACTCCGTTTAGGCAGTTCTTCAGTTTGAAGTTCCTTTTTTAATCCTTCTAAGAAGTACTTGAGAAGAGTCGTTCCTAATCACAGACGTTGTTTTCCGACCATTTTCTCAATCTTTTTCGCGCAATTTCGACCCGCAGCTGGGTTCTCGCGCGTCACAAGCTGGTCCGCATACCGAACAAACAGAGGATAAAAATTCGCGCGACCAGGATGACATAGCAATCGCGTTCTCGCCTCGTAATGCTCGGCGGAGAAGCCAGGGGGCCGGGAAACCGTGACCAGGCGACACAGAAACGCGGCTGACGCGTTCTTAACGGCATTCCCGCCTCTGAAAATTGCATCGCAGGGAGAGGCCTCGATATTCGGTCAGGGTCGATCGACTTGGGACGTCCGACACACACACGCGCACACACAGGTGTTCTGTGTCACGTTCGGCGATCGTTTTTCCCGGATTCCTCGAGCGCCGACGCCCCGAGAAAACGCGGAACCTAATTGCAGGCTAATTACACGCGACCGTGTCGGTCGATCCGCGAACGAGCACCGGTCGCGATTCCGTGCTCGATCGGTTAGTTTGTGTTTCCACGTGATCGGAACGCAGCTTCCCCGGACGCAATTACCAGCGGAAAACCGATTATCGGTCGAACCGTTCGAAACGAATGATATCTTCGCGTGGCATTAGCGGCAGCAGGATTTAGAAATTTTCGCTGAAACTACTGGATTCTCGCTCTGGAGAGCAAAGAGCTGATCGGTCACTTTCTATTCTCACCCCGTGGTCCCGCGAGTCTGTCAAGTTCTAACCACGGATTCTCGAATGTGTGCACAAACTTTCGGTGTGTACGTAGAAGTTGCTGTGGTTTCTCGAAATTTAATAATGCGGTGCTAAATTGTACCTCTTTGTGGATAAGTACATATACTACGGAAGGGGTAAACCTATTACAACCCTTTAAAAAACACTCTTTTATGAACCTCTACCCTATCACGTTCCCCCACTATATTTACGACTACAAAGGCTGTTTCACGGCTGGATGTGCTCTTTAGAACCTCCTAAACTTCCTCAATTGGCTTTTCCGAGACCCCATCAACATTTTAAGCACGCTATAATCCGGCTGTATCCGTCGCAATTATTCCTCGAAATTGAAAAATATCTGCAGCGAGAAGCTGTGTTAAATTTTCTTATCGACACGTAAGAGGATCGAGGAATTGTATTAAATTTTTGTGGTGACGCCGAGTTGTGGGTGTGGACCACGAAGAAACTGGCACGCAGTTATTTTCTGAACAATTTGGATGATACTCCGAGCACAAACAGGGACGCAGGATTTACAATTTGACAGAGAGGGAAGGAGCATGGGGACGAGATATCGAGGCTGGGGATCGAGCGGTGTTCGAGGGCTCCGGAGAATGTCCATTATTGCACCCCTTCGGACGGTCGCACGCGTCCGATCGGCTCAGAAAATATTCGCTCGTGGTTCTATCCGCGTTCGAATCGCGTCGCGAGCGAGAAAGACAGCGTGGGTAGTCCCTCCTTTCCACCTTTCCACCTTTCCCGTGGGCTCCCGGTGGCCATAAATCCACGGCCGTTCGATTAACACGTCCCGCCGCTGTCCCCTTTTCTCGTACCGAACACGTCCATCCCCTCGGCCGACTGGCGGCCACGCGAGCATGAGCAAGAGCATGACCAAGAGCCTAAGCCCAGAGCAAGAGCAAGAGCACACTAGCAAGAGCGGGAGCGCGCGCACGCCTATCAACGACTCGTTGATAAGCCACCTCTAATTTATTCGTTTCCTACAGGATAACTGCCGGCCGGTCGGCCACTGGCTGCCAGCAGACCGACTCAATCCCCTGTGTGTTCCTCTTCTCTTCCTCCCCCCGGACTTTGCCGCCCTTGCCCTTGCCCATTGGCGCCGCATTTTAACCGTACCAACACTGAGGGGTCTCTCCTCGAAACAAAGTTGGGCATTAATCGATTAAAATTTTAATCGAGTTTAATTGATTAATGTGCACGATTAAAAAAGGTAGTCATTGAAAAATCGACAATTGATTCAATCGATTGATGAAGTTAATCGTCAATCGTTGATTAAACAAAGAAATCATCTAAAAATCGGAGACTGATTCAATCGATTGATGAAGTTAATCGTCAATCGTTGATTAAACAAAGAAATCATCGAAAAATCGGAGACTGATTCAATCGATTGATGAAGTTAATCGTCAATCGTTGATTAAACAAAGAAATCATCGAAAAATCGGAGACTGATTCAATCGATTGATGAAGTTAATCGTCAATCGTTGATTAAACAAAGAAATCATCGAAAAAAAACATAAAAGTACGTGAACAGAGTTTATATTATAGACCAAATGACAATACACATTAAACATTAATTAATTATGCGATTGACGATTACAATTGAAAGGAATGTAATCGTTAATCGCAATTAACGACTAAAGTAGAAAGTTAACCGTTATTCCCAAATAACGATTAATAAGTATTTAATCGTTAACCGCAATTTTTTAACGACTAAACTAAGAGATTAATTGTTAATTGCGATTAACGATTGAAGTTGTAAATTTTTGCCCAACTCTGCCACGAAACATTGTGTTCCCTCCTACTTCAAGAGAACTTCTAGAAAATTATTTATTTCTGGTCGCTTGTGAAATTCACATTTATTATCAATTTTTGTAGACGAATTTGAAGAAAGTGGAGTAAAATAGAATCTCTTATTTCGAGTGGTAGCTTTTGTAAATCTGAAATAAATAAAAATTGTACTGAATTCTGTGGAATTTTATATTCTACCCTTTTTTGAAGATTTTCAGAAGCCATAAATGCATGAAGATCCGCGGTCTAATAATAACAAATGGAAGCAATGCCATCTCTATACGACAAACGAAATTACATTCCGAACGACGTAATGTATATTTTTTCAGAATTTGCAAGGTTTGTCTGATCGGGAAATCAGGTTTAATATTCTTACAGCGACAAGGGTTGAAGTTCATGCTAGTCTGTCGACTCGTGAAAATCCCCTAAACCGAGGCTCACGTTTCTCTATCCGTCGACGGAATCTCGCATCGATTTTCCTCTTCGAACGTTACCCTCCAGCGTCCCATCAGAACGTCGGAATATGTCTGTCAATTATTTCGGGGAACTCCACCGGAACTTTCCACCCTTTCGCTCGGCTTCTTGATCCGCACCCCCAAATTTCGAATCTCGACGAGGCGGTACAGACCTGGTGAAGCGTTCTTGGAGTATCGCGTTGCGGAATAGACTAACAACTCCCCCTAATTCATCTGTTCTCAATCTTCGTCGAGTCGTCATCCCCCTTAATCGTAATCGATTTGGTTGCGACCCTCCTGAGCCTGTACTTCGAAAATACGCCTTGAATCTGAGGAAGAATTAAATCAATTTTCGCTCAATGAATGAAATACATATTGTACTACAATTATCCATATGCCGGGTATGTTCGCTATCAAATTCTTTTTATTACTTCAATATCTTTATTGACAAATGGCAAGGTGATTGTAAAATTTTAAGTTCTTGTCTGATCACTAGACTGCGGATTTTTATGTATTTATGAAGAATTTGATTGGATGAAATGTAAAACAGTATAAAAGATTAGGAAAATTTCAGAATATTGTGTAACGAAGTCATTAAGGGGTGAAATAAATTTTTATTTTACTCACAATCAAAGCAGAATCATTTATGTCTGAGGCATAAAACTATGCATTGAGATTACGAAGTAGAAGATGTTGGTTATCGTTATCGATATAAGGGATACGAGGGTTAATTTCGGAGTACCATTGCATCGATGCACATTTTGCACAATCGTGTCCAGCAATTAATCACAGCTCGTTACGTCAGGTCCGAGAATTCGATCTTAGCGAGACGAACAGCGATATCGCCGATGAGGATGATGCTGACGATGACGATGACTATGTCGGTGGCGGTCACCGTGAGACAACAGTCTCGGGCGTCGTACGCCACTGCACCCTCGTGTTTTCCGCGCGGTGCATCGTGTGTGCACGCGTCGGGGAAGAAAAAACCGCGCGAATGTTTGCGCGCGCGCTGAACTCACGCATGCAGGTATGTACGTGGCCAAGCAAGCATACACAGGCAGACGTAGTCAGGCAGTCAGGCAAGCAAGCAGACAGGCAGAGGCAGAGGCAGGCGAGCAAGCAAGCAAGCAAGCAAAGCAGGCACGGGGTGACTCGGTGATTTACGAGCGGCGATTTCTCGTACCGGGGCCCTTCTCGCTCGCCCTGTCGATCCCCGCGATAGATTCGACGATCGGGAAGGCGTACTCGACGGATACGGACAGGATTAACGCGATGCCAGTCAATTTTCGCGGCCGACAACTCTTCGTCGGTTTCCCCCCATTTTTTCTCCCTTCCCCCGCCCGGTTACCGTCCGAGAAATTAATAGCGGTGTCGAATTTGAGTTACTCGCGGTATTAATAAATTTCTTTGAATAATAACCCCTTCTCTCCCTCACCCTTTCTCTCTCCTCCTCGGTTTCTCTTCAACCATCGCCGATCCGTTTTGAAACGAAAAGCTCTGGAATATCGACGACGAATCGCTATAAAGCGCCGCGCTGACGCGAGCGATTCGTCACGCTGAATCGACCACAGGCTCGCAAGAGAGAGCGAGACGAGCGTATCGGCGCCGATAGCGAGCAGGATTTCGATGGATCCGATCGACGGAATCGTTGCGAGACGCTCCATCGACACGCTCCTCGATCCGCAAAGCGGCCGGAACGATAGAGCCGTCTCGAGCGTATCGCGACCACGATCGTTGCCGTTACTAATAAGCAAATCGACTCTCCGCTGTGCGAAACATTAGACATTCAATTGCTGATCAGCTGACTGCGATTTTGTGGTAGTCGGGATAAAATGTGCGGCTAAAATACGAGTCAATTGAATGAAGTATTCTTAATGAAATCGATTCTCTCTTGTGCGAAATATAGACAGACGAATCAGCTGACTTCGATTTTGTTGCAGTCGTGATAAAAATGTGTGGCTAGAATACGAGTAAATCGAATGAAGTGGTCTTAATGAAATCGATTCTCTCTTGTGCGAAATATAGACAGACCAGTCAGCTGACTTCGATTTTGTTGCAGTCGAGATAAAAATGAATGGGTGAAGTATGGACGAATTGAACACTGTTGATGATCCCACCGCGGGACATCTCGGCCAGCAAAATCGAAATTGAATTATAGGACAGGGGTTAATGGCCGCTCGGAAGCACACGGCTAGAAAGTGGCGGCTGCTCTCTGCCCCGATCTCCTACGAATAAATCGAGCATTGTTCGCGAACGACCGCCTCGGCTCGCTTCTTTCTAGCCGCGTATCGAGAAAGCGCGTCGCGACACCTACGCAATCCTCAATCTCCATGATTCGACTTTTCTCGCATCAGACACGGTTTCGTCTCGACACGGTACTGCCTCTTCGATGCGTCAACCACCAAATACTCCTCTTTCCATTGCGATAGACAGCTTCATGCAAAATATAAACTTTCCACCTGATTCGCAACAAACTGGAGTAAAGTAATAATTTAGTTTCTTCCTTAACACACTATCTACCAGCAATTATTCCATAATTTCAAACCCTGGCCAAGCTCATGGGACGTCCACAGGTTTTAGTTCCCCTTGTTGTCTTCTCTAAAGCTTGCGCTTTGACTTCGTCCCCGAGTCTTGGAACTCGTTAACTTTTCATTTCAGTGTTAAAGTTGCAGCTGTCCTACTAAGGGAACGCTGCAGTCGAGATGATAATCCAGGTTCGGGTCTTGCTATTTCTTTAATGCAGGCCGTTGATCCTGTAGGATCTGCAGAATCAAATCCCCGGACGTTAAGTTTTCATTTTGGATCTGAAGTTGCTCCTCCTAGTCCCTTAATGCACCTCCAGGAGCCGAAGAACGCGAACCGTGTTCCAAGATATTAATTTTAGACTGCTGAGCCGGGGCTTGCAGTCTTAATTTTCTCATGGAATTGAATACAACTCAGAAGTTACATTGAAATGCACGTATTCTCAGAACAAGTTTGTTCTCGATCGTGGAACTTCGTATCAAGATACGTACTTGCAGCAATCGGTCACTATTGTTAAAAGACTGTCCATTTCTGGGTCAAATTGTCAGCGCGATAGAAATAGTCGCTTTGCAGAGCCAAATCCGGTTACACGATGAATTCTCGACAGATCTCAAACAGAATCGGATTTGCCTTTCCGAGAAAGGTGTGTCGCTCGAATACGAATGACACGGAGCAGTCAAAGCGTTAATTGCTCGCCGAATAACTCCCCCCCGAGGGATCGTGACGGACGTCCGCCCCTTTAAATGCTAATCTCGTCCCATTCGATATCGATTAATCCCCGGGGCCGACTCCATCGGACGATTTTTCTCGGAATCTGTCCACCCCGGTCTCGATGAATATTTAATCGAGAGACGTCAAGGCGACGCGACGCGGCCCACCAGCAGGACGCTTTTCATCTGGAACGGGCCGACAATATTTGTTACGTCACCACCGGGCCGAGAATGAATGAACGAAGAAGGCCAGCCGGTGCGCAGCAATGAATGACGCTGTTAATCGCGAATCTGGAGTGCGTACTACCCGGACGCGTGATTTAAAAGGCCGAGCAACGGGAACCGCCGTACAACAAGCCTTTAAAACGCGGTGGTGGCCGAGCAAACATTCTTATCACACTTTAAAAATATGTGAGCTGTACAATTTTATTCTAGCTTCAAAAAAATACGTATTCCTAAAGATTCCAGGCTACGCATCACTCGAATTGAGTAATTATTTCGAACGCTGCAGCATTTTCTACAAAACGTACTCGGCACTTCGAGATTAAACGAGTCGCTGGTAGATGATACGGAAAAAAATTCCCGAGTGCAAAGGGTTCGACTTTCAAATTCATCAGACCAATTACACCGGCAGAGGGTTGAAACGAATTCTTCTGAACCGAAATACAGCGCACTGAGCACGGGATTAAACAGAAATTGCACAACCACTAATAACATTGCGAAATGAATGCAGGAATCACGCAAGAGACTTTCGCGAAGTAACGCGTTCTCGTAGGTACGCCGTAGATGAAAGTAATCCGAGCAATTAGGTTAATTACCCGCGCAGCTCGAAAATAGAAATCGCGATTTCGAAGGGGGTGGCACCCGGGGGGATCGTTTTCTGCAGGCTCGATCCCGTAGGTAGCGATATTTGCGAAGCGGAGGGCGCAACGAGCGAGGGATGCAGCGCCGCGCCGACGCAATCACCGAGGATCGATTGCATGGAAATAAGCGAGGCTGCATTAGCCTAATGACCGCGAGCGAACGAGCGCGGGTGATCCGATGATCTATGGCCGCTATCCTACCGGGGAGACGTTCCGTCGCATGGATCATGGTCGCGCGCGCGCGCGAGCGATCTCGATCGCGATCGTGATCGTGATCGTGGCCCCTCATCGGCGCAATTACGCCCGGCCATTCGTCACTCGGCTATCCGCGAATTAAAATCCTCCGGTGGATGAACAGCTGCTGCCTTTCGTGGTAAACAATCGGATAAACTGAATCGACTAATGCCTGCAGCCTGCCATATCGCGTGCTCGTTTTTTTCGGGCTTGGTCCAGAAAAACAGTATGCAAATCTCAAAGTTACTCGAAACTTTTTGATCGTAATCAAATTGAACAGGTCGCATTAACATTTTTTTTAGTGACTTCAACAGTGTTTTTAGCTGATCCTCCAATTTTGTAACAGACCTTAACGTGTTTCACCCTTTTGGTGGACGTTTTACTAATTTGATAGTTCCAATAATTTTTTGGCAGAGCCTTCAGTGATTTGATAGTCCCTGAACATTTTTTTATAGGTCTTACAATGCTTGGGGAAGGTCCCACAATCGTCGAACAGGTCTTGCAATAATTTGGTAAATGCAACAATTTTTTAACAATCCCTTAAATAAGTCTGACACCGATATCCTGAATGTTTGTTCACTGAAAGGTCCTCGTTGACGCGATAATTGCTCGGACCCTCACTTTCCGCAGAAGAGTGCATTCCATGAGATCCCAAGATAGTCACAGCGCACGCACAAGTGCATCTATTGTGCCCGAGGGAGATTGAACAGCCGAAATCGGGCAATTAATTGGTTGAACGTAACAGTGATCGGAGCGTTTGTAAATTCCGTGGGATCGCGAACGTAGAAACGCGCGGGGTTAACGAGGCGATTTGAGGCGCGAATCGATTCGGGCTTGTGGTTCGAGAGGCCTTGCACCATGGTGAAGACGGTCGGCCACGTACTCGCGATAAGGTCATTTGTATCCCATGTTAAATGCATCGGGCCGTTCCTCGCGCTCTATCAACTAACCGGAGTAATGGCGTGGCTCGATAAAGAACGCGAGGGGTCCGAAGGATAGAGAGGCGATAAACCGAGCGCAAGAGAGCAACGGAGCCGCGGCCGAGCGGGAGATTTAAGCGCGGCAATTAACCAACCTTCTGAGGCCGAACTCGCGTTTCCACGATACACTTGTCCCGATAGGAGATCCCCCATCGTCGCCGAACTCCCTCGCGTAATTGGACGAATGTATTTCGCGCCGGGACGCGCATTCTTCCGCTCGATCGCGATACCCGCTACCAACCACCCCTTACTCTCTCTCTCTCTCTTTTTTACTCTCTCTCTCTCTCTCTCTCTCTCTCTCTCTCTCTCTCTTACTCTCTTACTCTCTTTCGGAACGTAGCGCCGACAACCGTGAATTTCGTACCGGAAAAACAAATACTACTTGCAGCAACTTTATTACCTTCGAACGTTTGTTTCGAAAAACTGTCTGTTGTCCCGACTGGCGTGCCCGCGCGCCCGGAATAAAGCCAGCGTGGCCGACGAGAGCCTGGCAAACTGGGGAAACGGGCATCGATACGAGAAACGTGATAAAAAAACTGAATGGAAAACCCCGCGGCGACCGGCGGTATTGGAAAATTCGAGCCTGGCCGTATTTACCAAACAATTATCGCGTTGGCGCCTCGAGCGACGCGGAATTCGGCCGCGGTATTAACGAACGCACTTCTTCCCAGTCCAACACTAAAAAGAACTGTTATTTCAACCCCGCATTTCTAAGGTGCGTGTCCATCTGAGAGTTTCTGTCGATAATTGCACTCGAGAGTATTCTCAATTCGCGTGTCCATATTTCAGAGCACTTCAGACATTTTTTGCTCTTGGAGATTGACGTGAGAGTCAACTCTCGGAAAAGTCCTCTCAGGTTTGTGGCCATTTGAATTTCATGCGTGTAGCTCTCGGATGAATCACGATAGTTAGAAGAATACTCGTGAACAGAATGGATGCGCCAGAGTTTGCTGCAATTGTTGCAATGTGCTTAATGAGAAAAAAGAAATGTTCTACACTTATACAAGCATTACATGTAGATGATGCACAACAGTTAGAAGTTTTCAGTAATGTGTCCATCTGCGAATTTCAACTTTCAAGCTCTGCTAGCACTCTCAGTACCGTGTATACTGACGAATTTGAGTCTCGAGAGTATCTCGCGATAGTTTTACTCTCAGATGTGGACACGTAGCTTAAAGAAAATTGAACAGTGTCCGGGCTAGAGGAGAAGTGGCGTTCTCGCGAGTCTAATTGAAGAGGCAGTGGATCGGCTCGGTTTAGGAGCGGGAAGCGCGAGCATGATCGCGCCCGTATGCATTATTTCCCGGGGTAACCGTCTTCGGGGACGGTTGGCTGGTCTTGTCTCGAGTCGGAGGCGACGTTGCATGAAAACCGCGCGAGTACGCATCGAATCGGAGAATCCTCGGTCGTTAGTAGCGCGCGACGAGTATCCTGGCATAACCCGTTCCCCGCTCGGCTCTGCTCGCTGCCTAAGAATGCCAATGCATCCTAATGAATGTCGATTCGTCGTCGAGATATTAAAGATATGTGTACGCACGCACGGGCGCGGGCATGCCCGCTGCGATAGTGCTACGGCACTGTACTCGCTCTGCTCGCTCGGTTCTACCTAAATTCAATGGCGCAACAAGAGCCAGCCCGATGCAATCTGCTTAATGAATATTTTATGGACAACGATTTTTCCCAGCGCGAATATTTTGTTGGAAACGCGCGCGGTTCGAAGCGGTTAGGCGATATATCCTCCGCGCAACTTTGATCGTTCAGCCTCCACGGACCTCTCCGAGTCGGCGACTTTACTTATTGCCTCGACCTTATCCACGGACGATGTCCCGAGACCGTCGTCCATCGAACTACGGGGCGCCAGAAGTCTTTATGACCGAATACGTTATCGTTGTCTCTTGCCCCATCGGGCGTATAGCTCTTCCTTAGCGGGCGCAGAACTCGTAAAACTTCACCGAGCCCTCCCTTTCCTCGCGCAGAAATTTTGGAACGGAAAAATGTTTGCGAGACTGTTCGGAATTTGACGAACACTCTTCGGCTCCCCCTCGTTTTATTTCGGAAGTCTCCGGGAATCTGTTGATCTGCAGTTCACTTTGAAAGATCCGCTTTCTGTACTTTTGCCGAAATAATATTTTCAAGCTCGTCACTTGCATAATACATTCGCCAGCTTTCATTCTTTTCTTAATTTTAAATAAAAAATGTCTATGCTCGTCACTGATCGATAAGTATATTATTAGAAGGCGGATATTTGTGTCTGCATAAATTGCAGGACGCAGGAGCTGCACAGACATTTTTTTGGCTTTTTAAAATTAGAAATGCTGAAAGGTTTCGTTCAGACTGTCAACGTGGGATTGTTTTATATGCCAGTTTCAAACAAAACATTTACGGCAGCATCGTAAATTACATCGTTATGCTAACAAGTCAGCCAACAAGCAGTCATGCTAATGGGTGAAAAATGACTCGATCGTATTGTGGCTGTTTTAACGAAACAAAGAGGTTGGAACACCGCTTCTAGCACTTATCGCGCCGGTTCTTGTTAAGCTAATAGTTGTCTATACTCTACCCTGTCCTCATACTCCGCGCAATTATTAGCATTAGCTTTTGTACAGGCTCCTATCTCGATAACGTGCACACGTTGCAGTAGATCGTTTAGCAAATGAGTACGGTTCCTTCTGTTTACGTTGCGTTGTATGAATTACAATTGTACAGTAGTTCCTTCCTGAGTCACGTTTTCGAGTCGTTTCTGCGTCGCAGTCTTGCACAATGTCCTGCAAATTCTACTATTATAATTCCAATTAAGTGAGCGATGTCCCCTTCCCCTAATTCAAATCAACAGAGAAAAACTCAACTGTACTATTTAGTTACAGCTATTAAGGTTGATAAACACTTTCACAAGCAGAGTTTTTATGCAGAAAATGCAGCGTAAATTGAGAGATGAGTGTACAAAAATGGCAGAACTAATTCCTAGCCAGCTTTTATAAAAATAAGCTTCATCTACCAGAAGCTCGTCTCTATTAAGTCGAAAATCCTGTTCGCAAGAAATTCGAACGAGAAATGAGAATAACGTGGGGAATTTGGTGAGTTTCGCGAGTGAACCGGATGGAGGGAAATCTGCGAAGGACTTCAGCCTACGCCACTGATCTCGGCAGAGTCCTGCACGCTGTCGAAAGAAGCTCCTGCGTACGTAGGGTGCGCCAAACGGTACCGCAGGAATCCGCGGAATTCCAAGGTTCCGCACACAGGATACTGGCGACGACGACGACGCCAGCCACGGTATCGATCGATCGATTCTCGCAGGGGACTTCCCAATTACACGCCGCGCCGAGGGGGAAGTCCCCGGCTCGTCGATGGAAAGGAAAAACGAACGAGGGAGAGAGAGAGAGAGCCCAGAGAAAACTGTCGTTCCAGCGTTTCCTGTTCGATGCTCGTCTTCGTTTTCGGACCTTGTCCGATAACTATGTCTCCAGAGAAATTCGATTCGTCACAGTCCAACATGCTATAGGCTTTTGGGAACGTACTGTAAAGTCTGCAGGATTTTGTGGACAGTCGAATGAAAAATCCTATTTCACTCCGTCTTGTTGCAATTCAGGTACGCTTGACAAATGTAGCTGTGCGGCTGAATGTCCCCCGCAAGGGGAAATGTTCCCCGCTGCGCAGTGGCAAATAGGCGAACTTCACAACCATACGTTACCTGTCAAACGATTCACGTTGCGACAGTTCAGTTTAAAAGTATAGTGACACAAGTATATTCACACAAACATATAAACAGTTGTTTTGTATGTTTACTGCTGTAAGAAATAATGGACAGTACGCACTTTTGACGAGGTGTGTACTTTACCGTTCAAATGTTGCATCCTTCCATAGACATATAGAGATAGACTGCGCCGTCTTATGGGCGAGTTGAAGCCCACAATGGCGGCGCGCGGTACAAAGAGTGAGAGAGAGAGCATTAGTCGGGGTCCATAGCGCTCTCTTTCTATATGATGTGTCGACACATCAATTAGAAAGAGAGCGCTATGGACCCCGGCTAATGCTCTCTCTCTCTTGCACGCCGCCATTGTGGGCTTCAGCGCTTCGTACAGGCCGCGCAGTCTATCTCTATATGTCTATGCATCCTTCTCTCGTCGAGTGCGGCCTTTGTTTTCTTATGCGCATCCCCCTGAATTTAGTCACCCGCACAGCTACATTTGTCAAGCTTTTATTTTTATGTTGAAGGATATGATTGGAGCGAGGTTTTTTTCTGATTAAAAGAGACAGCGTAGTAAAACAGGTAACTTTAAACTAAACTTTATTACTCGCACTTCGATCATCATTTCAACAATTCTTGGATTTCGAGTTCTTTCCAGAACTGTTTCATTTCAACAGCAGAAAATGCACCTCGTCCGTACGAACAGAGAAAATAATAGGAGAATCGATTAACCGGCGACTGCGGGAGTTTCGGGAATTTGTTTTTGAAACAACGACTCCCCGAAGCTGTTTCGAAGTTTCTTCATATTGTGAGTAGAGAGTCGCGGGGACTGAAATGCAGAATTCGCGAGAAAACGCAGCCCGGTTATATGGCCAGGAGCGTTGAACGTCTCCAGAGTCTCCATCCTGTGGCAAGCGGTAAAAGTAACTTTTCCATTATCATAAACACGACTCCGGCAGCCGCGTAATACCAGTATAAAAACCGTGGTGGAAGGGTTAAGGATACAGAGGGAGCTTGAAAAACACCGGTTGCTCGTCGGAGAACGATCGCGCAACGGATTTTTCCGGCTGGCAATCGGAGAACTAGTTTGCCGTGGAGCGATCGACTCGTTTTACCTGTCGATCGGACGTTAACGATCTCAGGCAAAAGAAAAATTTCAACACGCTGCTGATGCTTGCTGCTGCCGGTGCTTCTAACGAGATGGACACGGTTCCCCGGCGCGGATTGGCGCGCGGCGTCAAGGAAAATTGATAACGCGTCGAACGAGAGTCTAATCTCTAGAGCGGATATGCTCTTTCTCTTTCTCTCTCGACGATCATGGTTCTTCTCGCGGTGTCGTCTCGAGCAGGCCGAGCGGAATCGAGAGCGAACGCGCAGGGGAGATGTACCTCCCGGCGAAATTTCACCTTACGCAATTAACCCGGCGCGGAGCGAAGCCGATCCAAACGCGCACAGGCAGATTCGAGCGGACCCGTTCCGCTGTTACGTGAACGGGCCTCTTACGCTTACGCGTGATCTTGCCTCTGCACCTGATCTTGCCTCTTGCCGCCGCTACCAAGAATCTTGCCCTGGCAATTCGTACTCGAGAGACGCGTGCTCCGCTACTCGTCGTATTTGCGGATCGGTTTCCAGGCAAAACGAACGAGTCGGCCTACTAGGTAATTAGCCGTTCCGTTGCTGGGCGTCAGGAAACCCGTGTCCGTGTAACGGAGCCACTTTGTTTCGCTTTTGCCAGCCGCGCACGCACCGGGTGGCTCGAAAACCCCGCTGCAAATCCAGCGCCGCACAGTGGGCCGGATTGGGGTTAAGCGTGACATTGCCTCGTAACTTTTAATTCGTAAAAGGTATGAACGCGAAACTTAGACTGGACAACGTAGTAATGCCAAATTAAGGATTAGTTAAAAAAAATACATCAATGTTATTACTATTATTATTATTGCCATTAGTGTTATAATTATTATTAGTATTATCAATATTATTATATTTCCTGTTATTTAATCATTAATTCTTGTGCTTTTGGATCTAATTCCTTAATTTTATTAATTTCATTCTAATAGTGCTCATGTATGTTTCTCATGTATATGTATACATATTTGTGTTTGTTTCTGTTCTGGAAGATTTTCGAGTGTTTCTCGTTCTAATTTATTTGAAATCTTTATGGCGTGCTTCAAGAGCCTCTTCAGAAAGTTGTCCTTTTGGTATTAACTTTTTAACTGGTATTAAGTTTCTAAAGATGTTGCAAATTGCAAGGAGACAAATAACCATTGGGCCATGTCCCAGATGGTCACCAAATAACGAGGTGGTGTTAATCTTTAAAAACGTCTCCTAGTCACAAACTAATTATAAACCCAAGTACGACGGCAGACCCTCTGTACCGCTATTCCCTTCGCGAAGGCATACGGAAAGCATACATTGCCGTTACAATCTTGTCATAAAAAAGTACGAAGACAAATTCTTTACGAGGTGAAAGAGGGTTCGCTACGCGTCAATAGATTCAAACAGTAATATAATTTGAGAAACGGATCGAGATGGACACTAATTCTTTTACGATTATGTAGAGGAAGGTGTACTATAAATAATCTATTTTGTTAGAGAAACTGGGATATCCTGAGACCTGAAAGATCTCTCTTACCGATTATAAAGAATTTTTTTAATTTTCTTCATTTAGTTCAGCATTGACTTTTAATATATTATGCAGACTAATTAATAATGTAAGATACGATTTCTTATCGCAAAAATTTGCTCTTCAATTTAAAAAAAAAAAGCGAGAGAAAATATTAAATAGCAACGTCAGGTCATCGCATCAAAGAGAAGCACTTTTTCTCGTGAAAATACTCCACTTGAAACGTCCAACTTTCAATGTTTATTATAACTATAATATGGACATTTGGGAAGTAATGTTCGATACGAGAAAGTTCGTTTTAGGGGTAAATGTCACACTTTTCCCCAATCCGGCCCACTGTGCGCCGTCGCTACACTGCGGATTTTATGGATTTGTAACAGAAATTAATAAGAGGAACATTCTAGAATGCTGTGGAAACATTAAACGAATTCGAACACGTTAGTACATTATTTTTTAGAATCATCGGAAAAAGGCATGCGTGTTTATTTCACTTCTATTCTTAGTTGTGAGTCAACGATCTCTACTACACGATCGAAGACGTAAAGTGCAATGATTCGACATAGAATTCTTACACGGGACAAATCTTACAAGTTTCATAAACCAACGATTTCTACTGAACGATCCCAGAACGATGCCTGCTCGATCAAGCACCTTTTTAAAATTGGACCACTCGAGCTGCCCCATTGAACAACTTAAGAATTTTTTCCAGATTAGAAGGATTTATTACTTGTAGGTATCTCTAATAGAACCAAGAGGATCGTCCTTAATCTTCGTTCCTAATGCACACGTTCGTTAGAAATTCGAAACTCCGCAAATGTCACGCAAAGAACCGCAGTCTAATTATCAATATCCCATTAATTCGAAGCTATCTGGTATTCAGCCGATATACAGGGTGAGTCACGCAATAGTAGTGGGCTTGATCTAGATCTTGGTTCGACTAGGAGAAAGAGAGTGGCAAAGGAAAGTCGATTTTCTCACGTTTTTCCCTTCTACATTTAACAGAACTGTGATCCTGAAATATATAAAAAAAACTTTTTAAATACCACGCTTATATTACAATGCACTGATAAGGAGAAAATAATGTTTTCCCTGGTTCTCCGTAAAATATCTAATCCAGTTAAATGATTAACAATATTTTTCCCCAAAATTTTAAGCAATTAGTTCAAAATTTCTTCCGTCATAAAATTAGTGTCGGAATAGATACAAAAATTTAATAAAAATTTAAATAAAATCATGACATTAGTGACTATAAATAAAAGCGTGGAGCGCACACAAAGATTACGTCAATATAGTGTAGCGCTCCACGCTTTTATGTTTATAGTCATTAATGTGATGATTATTTTTCTATTCCGACGCTAATTTTATAACAGAAGAAATTTTGAACTAATTGCTTAGAATTTTGGGGAAAAGTATTATTAATCATTTCCCTGGTTTCGGTATTTTATGGAGAACCAGGAAAAAAATTATTTTCTCCTCTTTAGTGCATTTTAACACATTACCGACCGGTGATTATTGCATAATTGTGAAAAATCATTGGTTATGGTTAAACACCTAACCTAGCCTAACATAACCTTTTCAACAGTGACAGCAATTTTCATTGTGAACTAATAAGTCACCCGCAATAACGTCATTTAATACTTTCAGTTAAGATTGTAATGTGAAAGAAAATTTCTATACTTTCTTTTGGTACAGCACAATTATTGAAAAAAATTATTGAGAATCCTATTAATAGGCTTTCGGTAGGCAAATTGTTAATATAAGCGTGGTTTTTATAAAGTTTTTATCATCATCGGAAGCAAGTGTGTATACAAAATTTCGACTACAAGATTTGACGCATACAACGACACGGCAAGTTAATATAAGCGTGGTAAAAATGCAGCGGAACAGCATTTTTCTTTGACACAGGTGGACGGTATGGACTACATTGGTTGCAGAAAGACGTCAGAGTATATCGCTGGAGGAACATGATCAGTGTATCCACTGGTTAGAAATGAAAATTCAAGGTCCCTCAAAGCTGTTTTCCAGCACTCGATACTCGTTCGCTCGCCCCTTTGGAAAACGGCCGATGAGGCAGCCTCGAAGAATAGAAATCGACTATTCCAGATCTCGCGCACCTACCTAGTCACCCACTCACCCACCTACCGTTCCCGGCAGCCTATCCACTTCTTCTCTCGTCTCTCTTTCAGACGAAGGCTGAAACCCGCCTGTTGCGAGCGCAGCCCATCGTCATCGCATTATGGAAAAGTTCCGTTCGTGTGTACCAGCACTAGCCCCGCTGACGCTATAATACTGCGAGCATAACCGACTTTGTAATACTTGTCCACGCTGTACCGGTGTCTACGCTCTCTCTTTGTCTTTTCTTCGTCGAAGAACGTTTCGTTGCGAGTGATCTTGCAACCTCGCGAACTGTCGTGCTGATAATCGCGCGATTCATTACGTCTACGGTGATTGTTCACGCGATCGAGGAAAAGAAATCATTCTGGACAGTTTCGTGCCAACCTTCAACCCCTCCCTCGAGTTTTCCGCGGCTCTAAAATTGCTTCACACTATCATGATCAGCTCTTTTACGCTTCTTTGTGTCTGGGCAGATCAGAACATTTTTTCAGTGGGTTTAATTATGTTTAATATGGTGCCCATAATTATGAAAGTGGTCTAAATCATATATTTCTTTATTCGAGGTATTTAAAGAAACAGAATGTTAACATATAATGTTGAGGTAACAAGCACTATCTAACAGTTCTGTTTGTGACAATATCGTAAAAGTTATATTGAATTAATTCAGTTTTGAATAAACAACTTTCCTAGTTATGGGCACAATCATTCCCTTGAACTTAGCAATTGTTTTACCGTCGCCAACATTCGCAGCAAGTCCATTGAATCCGCGAGGTAGAAAGTGATCGAAGAAGTCGCTCGAGCAGATCGCGAAGTCAATTGATCGGGATCGAGCTCGTTCCCGGTGGCAAGGTTAGAAAATATTTGATCGTCGGAATTGGTTCGGCCGATAACGCGACTACTATGGCGCAAACGTCGAGCGTAATCGACGAGGAACACGGGGAAATTCAATAGGGGATGGCACTTTGTAGTTGCGAGCGATCGTTCGATTGAATTCGATGGCTCGCGGGAATTCACCGGTTAGCGGGTCCACTTTGTAATTGAAAGACCGGCCAGACGGTGATTCGTCGTGGGAACGAGTCTGCTTCGTAGAGAGAGAGAGGACGAGAGAGAAGGCTCTCTCGGATGAATGGGGCACGGGTACAAGTAATTCCGCGATCGTGTTCCCCTTTCATTCCGGCCGCGGCCGGTCGCGTATCATTTCGTAACGTTTTGTAACCGCTGCGTCGACCGGAGATATTTCCTGTCAACGCTCGGGATCGTCGACTAATGAGATTCCTCTCTCTCTCTAGAGAGCAGGGTTACCAGACGATGTCCCCGCTAAATGCTTCCCTCTCTTCTAGACTGCTTCTCTGCGCGAGGGGAATACGTGACGTCACGTTGTCCCCACTACCGCTGTTAGTACCCGCTAGCCAATCGCAGCCACGTATTCTCCTCGCGTGGAGAGTCGACCGAGGGGAATCTGATGGTGGAGAGGGAAAGTGTGCAGACTTTTTCTGGCAACGTTAATAATAGGACCGCTAAACGTCAGACGGGAAAGCATAAGCCGACGTTGAGGACTTCATTCAAGGACGCAGTAAAACGGTACCAAAAAATCGTGCGTCGAAGTTCATAGACTCGTCGCAGACGGCCCAGAAGCGTTCGAATTTGCAAAATCGAGAAAACGAGCAATCCGCTCTTTTACGTTCGATACCCATCGAATCAAGAGTCTCGAAAGGAAAAGTTGAGTGTGGCAACGAAAGTAGAGTCCTCGGTCTACGAAACGAGCCCGGGTAGATCGTTGTCAGATGTTCGTTCGCGAAGTTAGGACCGAGGAATCGCGTGCTGCACGTCTCTTCCACTTCGCCGAGCCATTTCCTTCGAACTACGATCGCGTTAATAGAGATCGTATTCTGCTCTTAACGATTTGCAAGTTGACTGAGGGAAAAAATGCGCAAACGGCGCAGGCCAGACCGCCCCTATCGGCCGCGGATTATCGCGAGTCCTCTTCGAGGCTCATCGGAAAAGGTTCGCGATGAAATTTCAGGCTCGCGTGTGCAGGCGTCGCGTTATCGCGAGTCGTGCGATTTTTCAAGAGCTGGGAGCGGATCGGCGTCGTTGTCGTTAACGTCCTCGCCGAGACTCGTATTTAAACAATAATACCGGACACCTCGAGTGCCCGAGAACAGGGCCTATCGCAGATTACTCCATTTAACGCCCTCGCGCGATCGCCGAGGGAAGAGCACTCGCATCGCTCAACAAACATCGTAACCTTTGATTTCCACCCGCTATAACTCCGCGAGAAAAAATCGCACGGCCATCAACCTGGGCTTATCTGAAAGGGCTGGGTCTCCGCTTTCACGCTCTTCAACAGTTTCTCCCGCAAAAATACCTATAATTTATTACCAACTGAATTAGCGAGCGAAATATCGTCCCTCTTGGAAACAATTTCTTTGTTATGGGTGTTTAGGTTGGAGTCTGGTCTTTATGATGGATTAAGAAATTTTGTTGTACCATTTTCCGGTGCCGTTTCACGGTAATTTGAAGGAGAGGGGAGCTGAGGTACATCTTGTACGGCGTATTATCTATTTCCAGAGAATTTGATCGGTCTCGCAGCGGCGAACGATCGCTAGACGATCGACCGCAGCCCTCCAGCGAAAATAAAGAAATTTCGTTGCGCATCTCGCAACCCGATACGAGCAAGAAAATCGATATCGTTAGAAACTGCATTATACACGTAGGTCGCGCCGGTGGAAGAGAAAAACCGTGCATCGTTCCCCATTATAAAAGTACGATCGTGTTACTCTCGGTGTTCTTCTCGAGGGAGCGGAGCTATCGCGTCCAGGATGTCCCGCTGATCTACAGGAAACTGAGTTAACTTGTAAGTCAGGATGCTCCCTCGGAGAATGGGACCGGGAGATCGCGTGTGCAATCCTTCGCGCAGATGGAAAAAGAGGAAGAACATTTCCTCGTTGCGATCCGATCGCCTCCTTACGCAACCAGCGCAGCGACTCGGGCTCTGCTAGCGACTCTCCTCTTTCTCCGAGTCATTGTTTTCACCGGGAAATTGGGGAACGCGGTTCCCATCGTCCTTTACGGTCGCCTCGTACTTTCCCCGGAAATTTTTCGTCCTGTTCCGCGTCCCATCTCTTCTCCATCCTGGTTCAAGCATTCCGAACTATTAACTTAATTGAATGATTAAATTTTTAATCTGGGCACTTTAATATTTTTCCCAAGAAGAATATCCACTCACGTATAAGTAAAACAACGAAATGATTGAAAGAATTTGGGTATATCGATCTTGTTGGATTATGGAAAAACGATACTGGAGGCACGTTGAGAGACACGTCTTTGAGAAACGCTCAGGTCAAAATTACAGGTTTACAATTATACAGGTCAGGAGTCGATTCAATCAATCCTTCCTTCTGAAGAAACAACAGATTAATTTTGTTCTTCATTTATGAAAGAAACTTGAAGTTATCTCGAAGAAAAAAATTCCGGTTCGTCGTCCCTCGTTCCTTACAATTAATCTAGACAATTCTCATGTCGCATAACGATCAGTTGTCTACTTATGTTACTGTGGAGGATGATCGCCCATTAAAATTTCAATGGTGAATTGATACTGTAGATTGTTCCATGGCCAACGGTTCGAAACCGTTCTTTCGGAAGGCAGACAGATAGCGAGCGGATCGATGGATTAGTCTGGCAAAATAAAAGCGATATCGGCGGTTCCATTCACATCGAGCGGAGCTGGTTTCAATTGGCCATCAACAGATGGTATTAACGCGTCAGCTCTCTGCGGCTAGATAAAGACTTGTTCTCTCCGTCGTCGTCTCCTTGAATAACGGAGCGGTACAGCAGCACTAGCAACGCTAGGCAATCTCGAATGCAATGGTCGATCGGATGCAGGCCTTGAACCGTTTCGCGTAAGAGGCTGCACTGCACTGCACTGCACAGTGCACACCTTCGGAAGAACGGCAACGCGAGTATTCCGGCTCGATGCGCCATTGTCTCGGACAACAAGCCAGCTTCTAGGAACTCGAGGAACCCCCAGCACACGGATCGATGCAGAGAAGAAGGAAGACGCGGAACGGTCTATTCGCGCGTGCACTTGACATTTTGCAAGCCACGCCACTGCCGGTGTCAGCGGCACGCGTCAATCCGACGTGGTCCGCTTCCAGTCACGTTCCCAGCGAACAAACGTGTTCACCGGGATCTCTTAATTCGTTTCTTTGTCCCCTTCTGGAACAACCTGTCCGCGCCGCGAACCTTCGTTAACCCTGGACAACTAACCTTCCGTCCGAATGACGAACAATTCACCAGCACGTCCGACGATTCGCTCGTGAAAGCTGACTATGCCTGCTGGAATATTGCGACTTCAAAGATTCAACGGTGAACACGATTCTTTAGTTCCGTTTCTTTTGAAATTAATAATTAAAAGAATGGTGCAGGCATGGTTTACAATTTGTCTTGATGGAGATTTTTAGTTTTTTTTTCTTTATTGAAGCTCTTTAGACCCTTAAATGGGTCCGTTTCGCTTTACAATGTGGTGTTATAATTTTACAGGTTGGTATTACAATGTTACACGATACAATTATGATTTAAATAGATAACTTACAAACTTTGAAATACGACTGGATATAACTGCAAGAGATTTTTAGTTGACAAGGATCAAAGATCCGTTCGAGAAACTGTAGACATGGTAAACTTGTCGAGACGTCACTTCCTCACGGATTTTGATGAAATTGAACTTTATCTTATATAAATAAAGTGTGTGTGTGTGCAGATTGGTTTAAAATTTGTCGCGATGGAGATTTTTATTGGACAAGGATCAAAGATCCGTTCGAGAAATTGTTGAAATATTAAATAGAAAGGTCGAGATCATTCAGAATCATTTGAAGCTCTTTTAATCAGACATTCTGACAGCACCATGTCTGACTATTTCACCGAACCCAATAAAACAAGCATAAACAATTTATCTGAAAATACAGTTCTACGATCCAGAGAAGATTGCGTATCGACAATACTACATGCAAATCTGCAAATGCTTCCACATTGTATTTAGATAAGGCTTGTCGCAAAGCTAGGGCCGTTCCGATAATAAAAAAGAAAGGAATCGCGCGCCAGTTATCGGGACACGAAAGGAAAGTTGAAATTTGTTGTACAGCGTTATTACACGTATCGGAAGACAGATTCCTGGCGGATAAGCCTCGCGGAGGAATGAAAATAAGCCGAGAGATTAATGGACTCGAGGACGAGGCACGAAGAATGACGAAGAGGCAGACGAAGGTGAAGGGAACGCAACAGCGAGAAAGAGAGAGAGGGAGGGGGGTTGGTCGTGGCCGAGGTTCTCAGCACTTTCACCGAATAACGCCGACGTGTAACGGTCGCTAATTGCTCCTCGTAATTTTAATTAATCTCCATCTGATACCCAACCCGATGGCAAGACGGAAATTTCTCGTCGCGGACATCAAAGGTGAACGAGCGACGCCTTCGCGCATCCTCCTCGCGTTAATTACTGGCACACGCTCCACGATAGCTGACACCCCGCGTCCAATTCCGCCATGGATTTTAGCCGGCGTAAACGTTTCACCTGTTAACCGGCACATTTTTTCAAACAACTAAGCACCTTGATCAAAATTGTCGCCCTGTTACAGCCACGCTGTGCCAACAATTTCTGACGAACTAAGTAAACTGTTGAAATACTTCAGTATTAACCCTTTGCACTCGGTTGTCCCCTTTTTTTTAATGTTTAAGGACTGTTAGGAAAAAAATGCATTTATGCACTATCATCCCACCTAAAGATGACGGTCGGGGGGAAGTGTGGGGCTCGACACGGTACTCTCGAATGTACCCGGGCCCATACCCACTAAAAAAACCTAAAGAATGGTGAGCACTGCGACCCGCTACTCGCATTACTCCAGTGCTCACATATCTTTGGCTCTCTCCCACACCTGTTCTTGTCTTATTGCACTCGGTTGTCCCCTCTGAGGCTCCACTAAAAATTTCTGTACCATTATTCGGTATCTAATCAATTACTAACCATTTAGGTATTGTATGAGGTATAAACTTGGAATAATGTTATCGGCGCCAGGTTCGATCAAATTCTACACTAAATAGCTATTTTGTAGGAAACTTCATTATTCCGAGTTTATTCAAACAATTACGATCGATAAGAATTTCTCATGTATGAGGTATTATACCAATTTCGTATTCATAAAATTTAAAAAACCATACTGGAATGGAAATATTCTAGATCGGAAGAAATGTTTAATTTTCCAGTTAAAAAGCTCCGAGTGCAAAGGGTTAAAATACTAAGGTGTTAAGATATGTATATATCAATATTAAAATACCGAAGTGTTGAAATATGTACTGATTTTCAACATTGCACTCCTAAAGTATTGATTAGTGTAATATGCAAATGATCGATACCAGTGACAATGCAACCCTGTGGGAATAGAGAAGAATAGCGGAACCTTCCGACGATCTTTTTCGCTCGCCTCTGGTTTTCTAGAATGCCGGGAAACGAGAGGATAGCCTCGTTCCCCGAGGAAGTGCTTTACAGTCGTCGCCGGTATTAAATTCGACACCGGATGCCTCGCGTTCCGGCCTCATCCTGTTCCCCATTCGCGCAAATAATTTCCAGGAAGGTGCTCGAACCGCATTTGCGATCTACAGTATTCAACGTGTCCCGTAAAATTAGGAAAATGCGAGGAACGTAATGGAACGGACGTTCCATTCGCTTCATTTCTGCTGCGGGTCCAAAGTAAGAAAATTCTTCTTCGTCGCTACTGTACAGCACGATTTAAAATGAATGCAAATTGTATACATGTTTCAAAACCTCTTCAAATGTTTTCCTCAACTTTTCACTCGAAATTCAGCGATCAAATCAACAAAAACAAAAATCCCTCCACTGCTAAACGGCGATACGAATTGACACTAGAACTACCGAGCACTAAACGCAATTGGCATACATTGCCTTATAATAATGACAAAATTGCATTTATTTAGATTTCATACCAGTTTTATCTAAATATGTACTTCAATAGAGAAGTTCACTAAAAAAATTTCTCAGTAAAACGTATTTATAGTTTTAATATCCCTAAAAAACAAATCAGGAGCAAGTCATTTTGACTAATCCGGTGGTTCTAGTGTTAAAACGCACATATTATAGTTCAAGATGTGAATAGTGACATATAGACGACTGTAGATTTTCACGAATGTCCCCATTTTACCAGAAAAGTGCAGAAATCGCAGGAAAGGGTGGCGAAACCCAGCAAACTGCACACCCACAGTTCCCCGTCCTTGAGCGCAGTCTGTTAGTTTTACGGTACCAGCAGCCATTCACCGAGACCGTTCAGGGCTCCCGTTAAATTCGCCTAATCGGCTCAGGGCATTTCCGATCCGTCCCTCTCGTTCGTTTTCGGTCGGAGCACCCGGTGAGCCCTCGATTCGCAGTTAGTTTCGGCAGACGCGAGAAAGGGCAAAACGATCTGGCGATTTCCTGCACGATCTACGATTTCGATTCCTGGAAACAAAAGTGCGCGTCGGTGTGGTCCGACGCGACGTGGCGTGTTCTCGTCACGCCACGCACCAAAAAACCAAACGGGCGCGTGGTTCCCGTTGAAAAAATCGAATTACCGAAACCTGTGCCGGCACCCTCTCGGTTTTCAGCTGATAATTAATAGTCTCGGGAACCAGCGGCCCCGTGATCCTCTTTCGCCGACGTTTCTTCTATTTCGCCGACAGTCGGCGATATTCTAACAGCGATTTTCTCCTTTCTCAGATTCTTGAGCTCTTCCTTCGGCCTTTTACGAAATAATTGACGTCTTCAATATGTTTTGGTTTATTTTGGTTATTTCGCGCATGAACTATTAGAAGGGAAAAAGGCAGTACCAAATTAATGAAGTCTCATGCTCCAATGTTTTGAAATTTCTAATTTAATTCAGTTGGTTAGTCAGAACTAATTTTTCCTATCAGGTTGACGAAACTTTAACCCTTTGCAGTCGGAGCTATTTCAACTCGAAAATTAAACATTTCTTAAACATTTCTTCTTCCGATCTAGAATAATTCTATTGTATACGATTTTTTTTCACTTCACTAAATTGATATAATACTTAAATGCGTAGTAATTGATTAGATACCAACATATTTAGTAATGTAAACAATATGTAAACAATTGAATTAATTATTAGGAACACCAGGAAGAAATGTTGGTCCACAAGAAAAATGTTTAAAAACTTAATAAATGAAGCTGTGAACATATCCATTAACTTTATACAGTAGTTATGAAGAACGTCCGCTGTTCGAGGGTTAATAACATGTCGATCGTGGTCCATCTCGAGAGATCGATTCCAGCTCCAGCTTCGATTTGGTTTCGCAGTTCGAAAATGGTTGGAAAAGATCCAAGTAGGCACCAGAAACCAGGGCCATAGATAAAGACGTAGAAACGAAAGACTGTACGCGTTGCACCGGCGCGACGGCCGATAAGAAGATAAGGATTACGGCGTGGCGCATACCAGCCGCCTCGAGTTTTCATACCGCGTTCCCGCTAAATTGGATTGGATTACATGCCGAGGAATGCCTGTGAGAACGGGCTGCCGCTGTGCTGCGGGCTACGTCCGAACAATTTCGAACGTGTTCCGCGCCGCGTTAATCTCCTTTGTCCACCCAAAGCTACTGTGCTCCGCGAATCAACGCCGAATCGAGTACACACTCTCTCTCTTTCTCTCTCTCGAGCCTTTTCGACACTCGACACGTCGCAAATGAACGTTCATACCGTGTCCACTTTGCATTGCTGAACCGAAAATACACGGCGATCTCGTTCCGTCCTCTAATTTTCGCTGGCTTCGCTAAAATGTCCTCTCGCGCTCCACTCTGAAACGAATCTCATTAACATGAATTTATTAGATTGATTTTTTGTACCTTCTGAAAAAAATTTATGCGAAGCTTTCGAAAAAACACTTGTATAATATTGCTACAATCTATATGGAATTGGAAACGACCGAATTAAATTCTGATTTTTATTAGCTCGTTCGGAATGTAATTTCGTTTTTCTAGACTGTGGATCTTTGTGCAAATAAAAAATGGTCGCAATGATTGTAGAACACAGGAGCTGAATAAAAATTGTATTCTTCTTTTAATTATCCTATTAAGCTGAAAAAAGACTAATACATTGATGTCCTTAAATGTTATATTTTCAACATGACCACTGCTTCCAATTGTACGTGCCCATTTTTGTCACAAATGCATAAAATCCGCAGTCTAGTTATTATTTACCCTTATTTTAAATCGCTAAATCGTGGCACATCTTGACAGCTGACATTTCGGACGTCGTATCTTGCCTTGCAGTGCTGACTAAGGGCTTGACGAGGGCGGACGTGAACGTATAGGCAAAGTTCAATGCAGTAGTAGCTGCAGTTTTCGCAAATATCTCAAAAACTAGAGCTGCTTACATCTATGGGAAAAAGTTGTTTAGAATCTTCACCCTGACAACATATTAAAAAGTCATCGAAATCGATGACGTGGGACCTGTTATGCACAATTACGAAAATGTGTAAAGTTCATTTAGCGAGTTGATTTGAATCAATCTGTTCAATCGAAATCATACAATCGTACCTGTCCAATTTTGATGTGACTCGATAAATCGCGTTGACTCGACGGGATTTTCGAGGCCGCAGAAATTGGCAGTGAAAGTGCGAACTCGGGAAGGCAGAGAGGTCCTCGCACGGCGAACGAGTAGGATATTCGCACATGGAATCCGCGAACTGCAGGAATCGTGGTCGGGCCCGAAGACATTTTCAACGGTCGGATTCAGCATCGATTAAGCGTGTTTGCCTTAATTTCGAGGGCAATGGGGTTCCGGTGTTTAACGGCTCGCGTCGCAGTTATTCCCCCCCTTTGGTAATTAGGATATTCGTGGGAACCGCTTCATTAAAAGAGCATTAAAAGCGCTGAACGCGTGGTCCGCGCGCGCGAGTACGTGGCGTGCGTACGTGCGAGCGTGAGTGCGCTCACAAGAAACCGGTCCCGAACCGGCCAACAGATATCTCGCTATTCCTTTCGGATTAAAGGGAAATAACGCGCCTGCGTTTCTATTTATAGCCAGTTTCAGCTTCGCTCGCGAGCAAGAGCGAGCACGCGCGGATCCGGAGAGAGCAACAGGGATGAACTACTCGCGAGAGGCTTTTCGACTAGCGATTTTTCCCCCCGTCGCGGCGGCGTACATTTTTCTCTCGTTTTTTTCTGCGAATAGGAAATGAAACAAACCGCGGTTCCGAGCTAATTGACCCTTGAGTGGATTTGAACGTTAAGCATTTGTTTTACGATTTTCCTCCTCTGCTCGATCGTCTCCTGAAAGCAAAAGGAAATCCCCATGATACAGACATTCCGGGCGAGAACGCTCTCGCGAGTGTTACAAATTTCATTTCTCTTTCATTTCTTTTAAACAATTGAAATTCGAACGAGCACTCACATCAGCAATACACATCATTTTGACACACGTTAATACGACGATGCGTTTATTGTAATTTTTTAAATTATTATTATTATATACGGACCGAGGTCCTTTTATACAAATTTTTACAGTTGTTTACAGTAGAACTGATAAAAACAAAAAGAAACATGACAAAAACAAAGTCTCAACTTAAAATTTACATAAGATGGGACAAGCGCGAAACTAAACAAAAACAGGTACGATATTAACAAATAATCTTGCGTAATTTTCTCTTGAATGCCTCTAACGTGCCATTAAAAAGATCAATATTATTATGCAGTATGTTTGAGCTTGCAACAATGCGATTTAAAGGATTTATTACTCCATATGTGGATTTGGATTTCATTGATTAAAATCCTGCTCTCGTTCTCAAAACACGTTCAGGTACGTAGAAATTGATTTGCCTCTGGAGTGCGGGACAATTTTTTTTTTATATTATTATTTATCAAATTAAAAATAAAGCTCTGGTCGGATACTATTCTTCGATCAGATAATGTTTCCAGGTTGACTATGTTTAATATTTTGGAGTAATCATGATCAAAGATTGACATTGGATTGTTTGTCTTCCATGCACAAAACCTGAGAAATTTATGCTGCACTATGTTTGAGAAAAGTTTCTTGTAAACGTCGTTTTGCAGCGATACCTTTGCGCTTCGGTTTCCTCGCATTTCGAATCGAGTGGCTGTCGAATCGTTCCTCCGTTCGCGATCGATCCTCGCTATCGTCGAGCCGGTAGAAATTTGTCCGACGATCGAGTCGATCGATCGATCGCCGTTATCTTCAATCTAAGCTCACTCGGTTGCAAGCGGCACGGAGACAACTCGACAAGGATACCTGATGACGACGACGGACAGGTATCGATTTTGCATCGTGCGACCCACCAAATCGTCTTTCGAAAATTCCTGTCGACTGCGATACACACTGACAGTCGAAACTGGCGAGTGATTAGCTTGTTTATTGGAGGATAATTCACTTCGTTATTAAGCGAAGAATGTTCCTGCGATTTCTAGACTCGAACGGACTTCCGATCAATGTAAACGGGGACTGATTCTGCGCGCAACCGGTTCAAAACTTGATACAAAAATCGTGAGAGACCCAAGTTCGATACCATAGGGAACAACTATAACATCCACGATTTAGTTACGAACGGATTGTAACTTTGTGGATAGTACGCCGCTTGCGTAATTAACTGGTTAACATGCTCGGCGTGCTCGCTCGGAAGCTTCATACAGGAAAGCATAATTCGGATGAACCGAGAACAAAAGGGGAACTAACATTTCCCGAAACTGGCCAGTAATTACTCGAACGAATTACCATTTTTAGAGCTTCCAAATCGCTTTTATTGTACGACCATGTGATCATTAAACTTGGCTGTTGTAATTAAAAGATCGCTGGACTGCTCATGAAAATATTATAATATTTTCGACTTGTTAAAATTATTAAGAGAAGATTATTTTCGCTAAACTGCTTATAATAAAAATGAATAAAACACATTCAAGGCGGTGAAAATATTGAAAATATTTTCGACTTGATAAAATTATTAAGAGAAGATTATTTTTACTAAACTGCTTATAATAAAAATGAGTAAAATACATTCAAGACGGTGAAAATATTGGGATATTTTCGACTTGTTAAAATTATTAAGAGAAGAAATTGTGTCTCGAAATTAATGCAGATATAATTAATCACAAATTTCAAGATTGTTCCGTTGATATCAACAGGGTGGAAAGACGATGACAAGCTAATTGCAATCAATCTAAACTTTCCATCTCAGCTCTCCAGTCTCGTTACATTGCCCCGAATTTGCACGCTCGCTGCCAACGTGTGAAATAATGAGGAACACCTGATCGACACTGGCAAAAAAGGGCTGGAAGAACGGTAACGACTTCCGACACGAGTCACACAATTCCGTAAATCACGAAACGAGCAATCTGGGATCGTTCGAGTTCGGTAATTGTCGAGCGGCGGCACGGAACGCGGCCATAAAATTTCGAGCACGCGAAAACAGCGAAAGAATCGGCTCGGTGTGCGAATCGTCAACGGAAACAGGTCGGCCGAGGAGAGGATCGCTCGATGGCACGCGCTCGTTGCGCAACCATGTCATAATACCCCGTCCTCGAGGATCGAGGTCGATATTGATGCGCGCCGCGAGCGCACAAACCGCGAATTTCCCTTTCGCAAAGCGTAACATCAACCTATCCTTCGCAGCCCACAATTCTTGCACGATATGTGCATGATTTGTTGCAAATACCTTAATCTACGATCCAATTTGATTTCTCGTTTGTTCATTTTCAAGAGAACAAGCGGGACTTGTGAATTTTTATCTCGAAAACTATTTATTAAATCGAGTCGATCTTTTCTTTATATGAACCAGGAAGGTTTGGACTATAGCCAGACATTTTTTCAGTCAAGAATTATCTTCGTCGCGTAATTTTACACACGATAGCACAACTAATCTACAAAATTAACGAATATAAAACAGCAAGAAGGAAATTGCTCGGTAGCAGCTCTTAAGAATTACTTTCGCGATACCTATGACAGAAACTCGACTCACATAATCGTCGTCGGTCTTCCACGAAGGGGTCACACGATAATAATTCGTTGGTTCCTCGACTTCTATCTCGATAGTCAAATTTCATCGCTTGCGAGGATTTTCGACGATGCTCGTTCGGCGAATTCGTGTCGACACCATAAGGCATAAGGGACCATTGATTCCGAACAAGAATACACGGCAGGTAACTGGATAAGGAGGAACTCTGAGAGTCTGGCCGCGATAGAACGAAACTCGCGTGCGTTATTCACGACGACAGGAATCTCCGCGGATCGGAACGCCTGTGTGCTGCGAAGTTTCCGTGGAAATGGAATTCTTTATCGCCTGTCGTTTCCGCCGCGCCAATCTCGTCTGGGAATTCGTGCATGAACGAAAGGGATCATCTCCGAGACCGAGAATATCGTTTACTCGCGTTTCCCCATCACGGATGCCCAACCCGCGATTGCGTCGCGGATTCAACGCAATAATACTGGGTTTGCGAAAAAGATGATTTTTGGCTAGCCGGAACCTGGAAAATAAGATGTTAATAACACTTTATTTATTATTTATTTTATTTATTACAAGCTTGATTTAATAGCATTCTCTGGATATTTTATATAGAATAGAAGCTTACGGAAATTCTTCTAGGCGATAATTCTAAAATAAATTTTTAGGTGATGTTACTTACTGGTACTCATATAAATTTTACTGACTCACATAAATATTGCTGGCCCTTTGGTGCAAAAAGTAGACACTGCCTAAAATGAGAATTTACCTAATTTTTGCACCAAAGCATTTTATTCTTGGAATAATTCACGGTTACCGAGGAGAATCTAGACGCTCCGTCTGGGATCAGAAAATTCGTTGAACGTCCCCAGGGGCCCGAATAACGACGTGGGAGAGATAGCCTATCGGCTAGGCCCTCGACGCGGCTCCTCCGCGAAGCTAGGGCCATTCCCTCGCGAAAATGTCCCCATGGTAACGCCAGAGCGGAAGGAAAATCTCGCGGGCGTAAGTGCTCTTAACGCAGCCGTCGTTTCTGCGCGACTTTACGGTCGGATCTCTGTCCCGGATGGAAAGTGCCCGATAGAATTCCTCTCGCGACTCACGACGGAATCCCGAAACGCTCGAACCATGTCCCTTGCAGAGCTAATGGCTATCGGAACTCTTGGTTTCGAATAATACTGAAGCAAAACGAACCGGTGCAATCCTCTTACGTATAAAACATAAGACCAGCCTTGGTCCTTCGGAGGCGGCGCCTGTGTTGACTCTGACAAGCGTTTCGAAATGTATTATACGAGGCCAAATTGTTAGTTCCGGTTGGTGAAGGAAAACACAAATGTAGCAGAACAAAATCAGAGGTGGGCGTTATTTGGCAAAACAAATATTTCAACTACTATTTAATATTTTAGATTTTATTAGGTTGGTAACTAAGTTCGCGACCTCCACATTTTCCCAAACAAAGTCATTTATGTATAGTATTTATATACATATATTAGTTCTGGTTGGTAAAGAAAAACATAAATGTAGAACAAAATTAGAGGTGGGCGTTATTTGGCGAAACAAATATTTCAACTACTATTTAATATTTTAGATTTTATTAGGTTGGCAACTAAGTTCGCGACCTCCACATTTTCTGAAACAAAGTAATTTATATAATATATATTTTTTAAGCACGAGTATTTTCTATCAAATTAATCGCAAAATTCAGAGCTGCCCAATGATATACAGTTAAAAAGGAATGGTCACTGAATGAGTTTATAATAATACAATAAAAGAATTACAAAAGAAAGGTCGCGAATTGAGTTGAAATGATAGAAGAAAAGAGTACAGTATTTTAAATAAGATATACAATTTCGAAAATAAAATATTTTTATTCTAACAATCTGAAACACGCATGAAATAAAATATTTTCATCATCAACTGAAGTATTTTATTTTGAAAGCTGTACGCATACTTTGAAATACATAAATAGGATTGTTGACTATTTATGTTGGCAATCCTAAGTTAGAAGTGTTGACACCTCAATGGGAGAAGTACAATACGTTTTATTCGATTTCAACACGATATATGGGAAGCATCGTTGCCTTCCATGTACAATTGATTATTAAATACAAGCTATAATTAGTTCTCAGTTCATTTTAACCAACGAGTTACTATTTAAAATACTGTTTTACCCAGCTCTGAAAGAAATAAATTAGATGAAGTAATGCAACAGCATTGATCTAGAAGAATAGGGAATAAGAAAAATGTTTTTAAATGCGCGGAAAGAGGAAACGTTTTCCCAGCGAAGTCAGATGAAGCAGGCAGCAGAGTCTGGCAGAGTTTCCTCGCGGAAGCGGAGCATCGTCGAGAAGAGAAATAGAAAAGCGAGGTACAGCGAAGCGTGCAGAGCAGAGCTCGCAACGCACTCTTGCTTTCGAGACCGTTGGTTTCCGGCGTGGATCGGAGCAACGGAGAGGAAAGGTTTCGAAGAGCGCCGAGGGCCATCCTGCGCTCATTTTCATCGCGGAACTTCAACTTCGCTCGACGAGCTCCGTGGAGGCTCTGCACATATACGGGCGCGTGCATCCTCTCCTCTCCTCTCCTCTTCTCCAGGAGAAGAAGATCCGTGAAGAGCTACGGATTGAAGAAGCACCGAGAAAACACGGTTCTCTCCGCCTCGTGCACGAACCCCGTTACTTCTCGGAGCGCCACTAAAACACCGACAGCAAATTGTTACTATCGTTGTCGTTATTATTGCGGTCCGCGGCGATACCACCGGCGCCGTTGCGCGGTGAATAACAATGCGCGAGCGAATGGTAATCGCTGCAACGTCCTCTAACTACTTTAATTGTAAATTACCATACGGTTGACAGAGGTATTCATCTGCGCCGCCAGTTTAGCGCGTTAACGACGTCCTTATCGGAATTCCGGGGAGATCTCAGCTGCACTCTGCTGTGAACAACGTCGATTTTTCATATTCTTTTCTGTGAACAAATTTTTAAAGTTCTCGGCACTGGGGAGAAATTATTTTTCCAGTTTGATACGGTGGAAAGAATTCAATGTTCCTTCCAGGAAGATGATTTCACGGCGGATTCTCGGAGACCTCGAGACGTTCCGGGAAATATCAGGCAGTTCGAACGGAAATGTAAGCCGTCGAAACAGTGTGAATTTTGAATCCAGAGAATTGTGGGTCGCGGAAGTCATCGCACATGATCCCGAGCATCGTGTTCCCCGTCGTAATCTGTTTACGGATCGGCGGTAAGCTGATTAGCAGCCTTGCGTGCAAACGACCGGCGACTCTTCGAGAATGGACGGTCGACCGGTCGATCGTGGTCTGCCGACAGTTAGCGTAAACACACATACACCTGGGGCCCCGGCGAAGTGCAAAGTTCAACCGTGGACCTTGTCAAATATAAAGTTACCGGTCCCGGGAGCGTTCGCGAGTTACGAAGCCCCGGCCACCAAGTTTACCCTCGACTTGAAAATCGAAGTTGCCAGGCCCGGCGAGAACGTGTCCGCAAACGCGCGAGTGGCCTCGCTATCGATCACTCGCTTCGTCTGCTCTTGTTCTCAAACACCGACTCCGATAACCGGACTCGAAATCTTTGGTTAATCTGCGGATTTTATGCGTAAACACGAGCTTGTGGTATTGACTGTAAAGATGCATGCATGAAGAATTATTCAATTTATTTCTTCGGGTATAAATTACAAAAAGAATGACCGCAAAGAATAGAGACGATCTTGCTAATTTTATAAAGCAACCACCTGGTGTGTTGAAGAGGAAAGGGAAATTTCTCGTCGAGCATTTACGACTCGTTAAGAAACAACGCAAAAGTAACGCAAAAATCCTGTAATTTATATTACGATCGCGATCAGCTTTCTAATTGGAATATCGAGTTGTGAATTTCTCTGGTTACTTAAAAGCCCGAACGGATTTTCATTAACGATACTGTCTGTTCTCATGCGGAACACGATCGACCACTTCATTTCCACCGAACAGCTGTTTTCGTGACGCTGGATCCTGAAAAAAGATAATACCGTAATCGGCAGACTGTAAATCCTACGCGCGAGCATCTTTATTACGATCTTCGTTTTATTTTCGTTATTATTGAGTCACGATGATAATCTTTATTGTGTTTTTAGTGGATACTATTTAGTCTTTATTAACCACTACATTTTCGATCTTTATGCAGTGTATCTTTGAGCAGTACACTTTCGAACTTTACGCATGGGGATTTCTATCTGTAATCTTTATGATGATTTTATTACTGTCTAGCTTTTAGTGACCGATACGCGACGGTTCCTTATTGTAATCGGTAAAGTGTGTGGACGTTATTGTTCAATCTTGAGTATGGATTGTTCATCTTCCGAAGCATAAAATTACAATAAAACGTTTAGATCGAGAAAAAGATCAGAGACATTCCTTCTTCTTTTAGCAAAGTTATTTCAGAAAATGGGAACGTGCAAAGACATTCGCAGTCGTAAGAAAATTTCCGGAAAAGATAATAAAAACGTGGTAAAATGGGGAACGCGTGGAAGAAGGAAGCGATCGTGGTGTGCCGACTAGATCGAGGAGGCGATCTAGAGGTAAGGCGATCGTCGGGCCGATCGAGCGCGTTTTTGCTAACGGATCGATTCAGAGTCGCAGAGGCCAGGAAGTTTCATTGTCAGCGTGCGGTAACGGTGAATTAGCGGTTAAAAGAGTGCCTTGTTTCGTTGCAGATGCTGCGCTCGCCGCACCGTCCCCGTCTGTATCTGGCCGGCGAGATTGCGCTCCGATTATGGTGAGTAAATTCTCTCTCTCTCTCTCTTTCATTCTTTCTCTCTCCTTTCTCTCCGCTATCAATTATTTACGACGCAGCGGCGAGCCGTTGTTCCCCGGTTTGATTTATGGCGAGTCGCTCTCGCCCGATCGCCGTTCTTTCGATTCATGGCCGCTGAAAAACCCGATCGAATTTTCGTTCCCGTTCCTCCCTACATTCCCCTTCGCGCTTCTGAGAGCGACTGTACTCCCGAATAGATTGCACGCGCCGTAATTGCACAACGCCGCGCCGGTAGTCCCACGTGTCACGCGAGCAAATCGAAAAATTGATTGAAAAGACTGTATACTGTATACAGTCTTCCTAACCAAGATACCAAAGTTTAATTATTTAATTTCTTCTCTCAGTGGTTAGTATTTACATATTTAAATTACTACAAACGAGAAGTGACTTCATCCAATATAAATTTATTCGAAATGATATTTGTGAGGATGCAGCTCAAGAATGGCCCAGTCCACCCCATAAACTCCCAAGGAAACACTTCCAGGTCCCCAGTAATGGTCAATCCAGGGTCCAGCAACGATCCCAGCGATAATGTAACGGAATGATTCGCGAGTTTCGACAGTCAGAGCACAGAAATCGCTTGGGACCCGCCTGATCGAGAACTCGTGGGATCTGGGGGGTTCTCGAGCGAGTCAGTTAGCCCTCGCAAGCGTAAAGCTCGGGAAGAAATCTCTTTTTCATCTCGAGACAATAGCGGCTGCTCGAACGAAAGCGCTAAAAGCCTGCCGTGTTGCTTAGCGACCCGGAACCACGCTAAAACGAATCATCTCGCAACGCTGTTTCCAGTTAACCTTTCCATTCTTTATCCCTCGAGCGTGCCCCTTGCTTCCCAACATCCCTTGCACCCTTTTCCTTTAGCTCTCATCTGGCTCAGGCTCTCGGTAGCCGACAAATGGCCGAGAGAACGATCCGAAGCTTTGCGGCTGAAGAAAAGAATCTTGGATTCGTTTTCGAGATTTCTGCGAATTGGATATTCGAGAAGCTGGATCGGCTGATGTAAGCCTCCCGGTGATGTACACCTCGAATGCTCGCTTGCTCCTGATGTATCTCGGTCTCTATACATTATGGAACATCCACACCCATCGCCGGCCTCCACGGTGTGCTTTATTATTCTCCGCGGCGCGTCGCTCGAGATGATATCGCAATAATTTTCTGCTGTCGGGATGTAGGTCAGCCCACCGGGGCGTTGCGGAGCAGATGAACTTTGAATCGCGTGTTTGTTTTATCCGTGCGATAATGGATTCCCGTTTACCCCGGACACCCTGCACCCACGGCTTAATGCGCCCGTGATTCCACGACGACTTCATCGAGCCAACCCCTTCGCAGTTTCCAGCCACGTGCGCCGAACGTGATCTGATATTTCGGTTCTATAACGGTTAGGAAGAAATAACCAAAATATACCGGTATCATACCGGTATTTTACGTACCGGTATAAGTCCCTGGTTTAATTTATTAAACTTATTAACTCAGGTAGACAATTATTATTTTGCATGAAGATCCGCAGTTTAGTTATGATATATCCTTCCATCACTTCGCGATTAATTGTTCAGCATTCATTTCTAACGGGACACATTAAAATTCGTGAAATTGTCATCACTATTCGAGACTCAACATCAATCGAATCTCTATGTCCATCTCCAGGCAAAAATATTTCATTTCGTAGATCGTGAAAATGATTACAGAATATGGCCGAAAGAATATTATAAACGTCGGAACGAGCCGAAACAGATAAGCAGAACTTTTTGACGGGGAAACGAGGAAGTGAAGTGAAACGTGTGACAGGATCGTTAAAGCGCGCGGTGCTCGTTCAAAATACGGATATCGTGAATCCGATTTGCAGAAGGAAATCCCGTCGAATATACATATGTATACATATACACGCTCCGCTGAAACAGTCTTGGTAAAGCGGGCCCGTGGATAAAAGGGAGTTTACAGAGTATAAAGATATTAATGATAATGTCGCATTTATATCATCCAACGGAATGAAATATGTTCGCCAACAGAGAGAGAGAGGGAACAACCAGTTCGAGACATAATGAAACAAGAGCGGAACGAAGCGCGCGAGCGTGATAAAAAGAATCGTAAATGAAACTCGCGATAGAACCAGAGAAAATGTGAGCAACCAGAGGGATAAGAGATTTTATTAAACTTAATCGGACACGATAGCGCGGCGTCGAGACGGAACGGGTCGTTGGAATTCTAGAATAGTGGCGCGGCTAACAATCAATTTATCGCGCTCCGAAGCAGCACAGATTGTCGAAAAGTTTTCGTCCAGTAACTCGCAAACATTCGACAAATAGGAATGTCTAATTCTGAACATAGGCCATCGGTTAAATTGCATTATTTTTTCGATTGTTTCGAATTTGTTTTCATGACTTTTTTCATAAACTCAGATTTTTTTTACCACGCTTATACATATTAGCTAGCCGAGTTGTCGTTGTTGTTGTTGTCATTGTTGTATGCGTCAAATCTTGTAATCGAATTTTAAATCACTTCCCGATGAGCTAGAGACTTGAAACTTTAAACATAGCTCAGAACTGGAAGACAATGCAATATTAAAAAACAAATTTAACAAAAAAAAACTGTGCGTTCAGGAGAAAAAATATTTAAATATTAACCGTCACACTACGCAGAACGACGCTCATGTTTGTGTAGTGTTCCGTTCATTCCGTTCCATTTCGTACAATTTCGGACTCCATAAAGAGACTTCGCCTCTCGGAATCATCCTCTCATTCTATCTCGCATATTTTCATATCTGGAATTTCTATATCTTACTATTTCATACCAGTATTACCATATCTTGCGTTCCATTTAAAAAAGACTAAAAAGTAGAAAATAAAAAAATATTCAATATAAAAAAAACTTTTTAAAAACCACGCTTATATTAAAATGCCCGTGAAGATTACGCAATATAGTTTGGCGCTCCACGCTTTTATTTATAGTGACTAATGTTTAAAAAAATTATTGTCTCCTTTTTAGTGCATTTTAATATAAGCGTTGTTTTTAAAAAGTTTTTTTTATATATTTTTGAAATTGTGACATGCGGCGTTTGTCTAACTCAGGCCTGGCCAACCCAAATGCTTTCACGGGCCACTTTGATGACGCGTAACATTAACAGCAGTCCGCACTTTAGGTAAACATGCTTTTAAAAAATGTAATACGAATACAAAATGAATAAAACTTTATTGTTATACTATGATTTAATATAATTAAGTAACTCTCGAGTCTTAATTATGTAATGAGATATTTGTTTATCCTTTCTTTCGACGTTGCACATCTCAGCTGGTTTTCTAAATTAGCATCAGTTAATAAAGCACGTAATGAACTCTTTGTAGATTTCATCTTCGAAAAAAATGTTTCACAAACATATGTGGATCCAAAAGCACTTACAACTCGTTGTGCAAAACATCTTAAATTGGAATATCTCTCGGATGTAATATAAGTATTATATTTATATTTATTTAATATTTTTTTTAGACAAAAATTTCCATATAAATATAAAATCGCCCGGCGAGCCGCGTGTTGGCCAGGCCTGGTCTAACTGCTAACTTATTAATATTGTTAAACAAGAAGAGAACAATTTCTAATCATAATTATTTTGATTCGAGAAGTTTATCACATTTCACTGAATTTTTACAAGTGACTGATTCCATCATAAATCAGGGTAACGATTTCAGCGAACAAAAGGAACTCGAATAACGAAAAATCAGCCAATAAAAACGGAAATTTGCATGGAAACCCGTAGTATAGTTACGAGATCGAGCCCGTTCGCATAAAGTGAAAGCGACGCGTGAAAACGCGCGTCGGCTCGATGGAGCTGTTCGCTCCAGTTCGAAGACGAATGATTTTCCATCGACTCGCACGCTTGCGGACAGAAGTCGCCGATCAGATTGTCGTGAGACGCGTGTTCCGTTTAAACGGGCCGATTAAAAAATTGAACGGACACGAGAGGGTTCGTTACGGATTTTCTAATTGCTAGTAATTGCGCCGGCTCTCCGCGGGCATGCTCGGCCACGCACCTGCTCGGTAATAGATATTATTTTCTAGACTGTAACGAGCCGTGACGGCCAAGCTGGCCGTAACTGTATCGTGCGTGAAACGAGTGCATACTACGCGGCTACTACGCTCACGGTGCGTACCGGTGCAGCGTGGCCGATGCGCCGTGAGATGCACCGCGCGACGGAACACCACTTTGTGTGAGAATGTTCGAGACTTTGTATGCACTCGGTGGAAATTGATTTTACATTTTTGTGTATGGATACACATGGTTTACACATCGATACGTTCGACGTTTAGTGTTTTTCTAGTGCTCGTTTTCATTCATAAAATATTTCATTAAATGCAACGCAGCTCCTTCGAGAAATCGTGCGGATTTTAAACATTTATGAGAAAAGTGCTTGTAATACATTGTCATTTAGCTTGTAGGAAATTTTCGTTTTGCACGAAGATCCGCAATTACAATTTCAAGTAGCTGCATAAAATTAGTTCGACTACCTTGAAGTAAATTGTGAGAATGCCAAGCCCCATTTTCATTGTATCTCACGCTGAAACGATCTATTTGAGAAGATCTTTCTCACTTTTCCCTCCAATATTTCCTAGAGAAATGTGTCACCGGACCGACGAACCTTCGTACTATCTCGTCTCTCCGCTTCATCGTCGCGAACGTCGCCGTCTTATCGATATCTACGAGCTCGGCGATCTCCGCTGACATTGTCGAATTTGCGAAGAGAAGACACGTCCTTTTTTTTAACCGCTTCAGCTTCAGAAGAGACTGTCCCAGTGAAGTAAACTATAGATAAGTATAAAGATTAACACTTGAGTGGTAAATAAAAATCATTTTTATGCCTTGCAGCCTTCACATTTTATAATAAACCATTTGTGTATAAAGAAATGTCGTATGCTACTACAATTTCGCAGGCTGTCGATCGCAGACGCGACGATAAATCTCGAAGAGCAGCAGTCGAAGAGGGCGATAGATTCGAGGACGAGGCTCGATCGTGAAATTTGTCGGGTCTGCTCGCGTCTCCATCGGGATAAATAGAGTGCACGCGGAACGAAGTGGATCTGCGCTTCGAACTCGCTCGCTCGCGCGCGCGCGATCGTAATCGGAATGGTTGCACCGGCTTGGCTCGGCTTCGAGTCGTTTTGTTCGGCTGTTGCGGTGGTTGTCCGCGCTCGGTTTACCGTTAGCGCACCTCGAGATACACTGCAGCCGAGTCTCGAGCCTCTAATCTTACGGCACACCGTCGTCTAATTAAAAACGGCCACGGATAAATTTGCCTCGGCTGATTCGCCGATAGACGCCGCAGACGCCGTCGTGGTGCTCCCAAACCGAGACTCGCTGCTTCGGAATCGGTATAAAGGTCGATCCACACGGTACGGCACGGATCGTCTTCAGTACGACAGTTTTGAAGGTTCATCCACACCAGAGGTGGCCAATCTTTTACATATTATGTGTCAATCTTTATCGCATACGAGTTCAGATGCTCCATACAACTCAAACACTTTTTTTACCTTATTACGTTCATCGTTGGGGTTGGAAAATAAGGGTAGGATTGAGAAATTTCGTCATTGTTAACTAAAATTTTAACAAACCCATAGAGAAACATATTTAACAATTACACAGCGAGGAGCAAAAGTGAACACACAAACAATATTTTTACAAAAATTTATTTTTATTTAATGTTTGCATATAGAATTAAAAAAAAACAAAATACACAGTATTAGGTACAATATTTCAGCTTCCCTAAAAAATTTAAACAATGATGATATTGTTATTATTTTGATAAATACAAATTGTTTTCGTGTAATCGGTTTTACACGACATTTCATTTTCAAATAAACATTTCATATTTTTATGGATTTAATACTTTGTCCAGAAGCCTTTGGCCTTGGCAGTGACTAGAATACGTTTAGGCTTACTTGAAATTATTGTATTTTCGCAGTATTCTGGAGGAATAGAATGCCACTGTTGGTGCATTCTTTGCCACAAATCATTTATTGTCGTTGGTGGATCATTGTAGTTATTTGATAACTTCATTTTTAAATATGCCCAGGCATTCTCGATGGGATTTAAGTCTGGGCTTTGAGTAGGCCACGATATCGTTTGAAATTGTTGAGACTCTAGCCAATTTTTGACGCTTTTTGCAGAATGCCCTGGGGCGTTATCGTGTTGGGAAACAACATCACATTCTTGTACCGGCATATTATCGACAACATGGAATAAATTCTGTTCTAAAATGTTTTTTGTAAGTGAAGTGGTTCTCTCTCCCCATATAAAGGCAAAAGGTTGTAAGGCAGCCCCATATCATGACTGAACCACCGCCAAATTTAATTGTCTGTTTAACATGACGTGGCAAAAGGGATTCATGTTTCCTTTTCCAACACCAAGAACATCTATCCGATAAAATTCGATTTATTTTAGACTCGTCCGAGAAACTCACGGTCTTCCATCGTTCTTCATTCCAATTTATATATTTTTTGAGAAAACTCAAACGAGCTTTAATATTTTTCTTTGAAAGAGCAGGTTTCTTCTTCTTCTCCATTGATGTAAAATTAGCTTCTTTTAATGCTCTTCGAGCCGTCCACTTTCTTATTTTCTTTACACATCGCTTTCCAACAACTTTGCAGCCGTTGACGCCGTCGTCGTGACTTCTATAGTTATAGTATTTTGTTAATCATCGCTTGTCCTGCCGATAAGACAATATTTTTGGACGTTTCCCGAAAGATATAGGAACATAATTACAACATCGTTTTCGTATTTGACTAACTGCAAACTTCTCGGCAACTTTTCTCGTTAATGAGCCAGATTTTAATTGAGAAATAATACTATCTTTCACAGTCTTAGAGAATGGCTTCATGACAGTATGTTAATGCGTGTTACTGCACGAACAACAAAAGTACAACTACTAGAGTACTCCCGGACTCGAATAACACTGGTCACTGTTTACAAAAAATATGTTTACGTTTCTCAGCCACAAACGTTCTAATATGATGCAAAACCGACTACATGGAAAAAGTTCGTATTTATCAAAACAATAATAATACCGCGATCAGTAAAATTTTCTTGAAAAGCTAAAACTTTGTACTTAATGCAATGTATTTTATTTTTATTCTATTTTATATACAAACATTAAATAAAAATACGTTTTTGTAAAAATATCGTATGTGTGTCCACTTTTGCTCCTCACTGTATTTGGTAAATATATGTTATTATCATTAATAAAATTTACGAAAATGTTTTCTAGAATTAATTACTAAGAAGGAATATCTCGTTTATACAATTGCAACCTATACATTGGAAAAACCGAACTTATTACCGGTAAAAAGTATAGGAAAATATATCAGTCCCTGGCATGAACTGATGCGGTAGGGGTATAAACACATCCATTCAAATGCATTGAAGAATATTTGTCGGGCCGGATACGGTACGTGTCTGTGCGGATAGTATAAATCGACCAATCACAGCGACGCGACACGTAACGACGCACAGTGGGCCAGAAACCGATCTTTCATTAACTGTCACATCAAGAATCCTTATCTAGAAAGCCCAATATTTTTGTCCAGAAAGATCGGTTTCTGGCCCCACTGTGCGACGACGTAAAACCAATACACAAATCAACGCCAAGAAATTCTGCCAAGAGAATCTACAAAAAGGGGAACACACTTCACCGATTCAGAGGATCTATGGGAAATCGTCGGAGGAGGTTACCCAATATTCGCGAGCGGATACGGATAGACGGATAGACGGTCGCCGTGGCTCTCGGCGGAATGTTAATCCGGCTAGGGTGAACAAACGACGGGATCGCGTGCGGATCAGCGATACAGCTCGTTCGTCTTGGTCGCCGGGGAAAAGTGTGCTCGAAATGGGTGGCTTAACGAAGCAAACAGTCGCGTAGACTTCATATTCTGTTCCTCCGGGTAGATTATTGCTCCCCGGCAAGACACAAAAGGGCCGAACCCGAGGCTCGTTTGCATTGTACCGGCCGCGTATTGTGCGCGCTCGCCTCGCCCTGCCTCGCGATCTGCCCCACATTCGGCCCCTCACCTCCTCCCGCTTTTCTCCTGCTCGCTTGCTCTTATCGCTCGCTCCCATCGAGCTTACAAATTAATAAGGATTGTGTTTGCTCTGGGAATCACGACCTTGCCTCTCCCGTGCGTATCGGATCGCGATGCTGCGAGCTCCGCGAGCTCTCCGTTTGCGAGCGATGCGAGCCGACTGATCAATTACCCGCCTCGGCCCGATAGAAATCAGACCCCTCGCAACAATCTACGCTCGATGAGCCACTTTGCAGATTCGGTTCGAATCATTTTTGCATCTAGGTATAAGAAAATTTTTCTGGCACATGTGTAACTGTGGTAATGGGCGTGTTTATGGAATAATTTCCATAATTAACTTTTAACGATGGCAGTTAAAAGAAGATTTGGGTATCGGAATGCAGTGTTTTCTCGGTAATGGTTTGAGATAACGACGATTGACCAAATAGAATTTGGATTTCCGATTGATTTCGTTGTCTCGCTGGGGCAACTGGCTCGTCCATCGAGCAGACGGCTCCATGTCGCGCAAGGGACACCGGGAAATCCATTTACATTTTACACGAGCCCCCTAACGTCCATTGTTCGAATGGTTGCCGGAGCAATTATCGGCAATCGCGACGCGAGCTAATTAATTGGATTAATTGTCCGTGGATTAATATTGGGACCTACGAGTCGCGAGCCATTGGGCCGAACATTGGGATAATTGATTCGCGTTTCATTAGAACGCACTCGTGAAGATATAATATATTCTCCCAAAATTCAAATCATTGTCTCTATCCAATTAATTTCCTATTTAATTCAATTCAATTCGTATCTAACCATTTTCTGAACAGTTCCGATTTGTTGCGGTAATATTGATACCACCGTTCCCTTAATATCGCGCTAGTCCCCGAGTACACGACCGTATCTAGTTCTGCGTGCAGCCGGTGCAACGTGCATGTGCATCGGTATGCAAAGCTGACGGGTCACGACAGCGTATTCCTCTTAGCCTCGAACCACCACCGATTCGTCTCGCGCACGAATAGACAGCGCGTCACTGTCACGGTCAACCGTACGTGCACCACCGCATTATTCTTCTGTGAAAAATTACCTGAAGACGCTATAAATCCAACTGATTTATTAACTGCACTCGCATAATTCTTTAATAAATCCATTTCGGATCTTTCACATTCGGGTCTTTAACTTCTGATCATTGTTGTGTTCATTTTCAACATTCTATTGAACAATTTAGCCATAGGTTAAGACGCCCAAATATGATGCCTATTATGGCACTACCTTATATCTTGTAAAGGAGAAGTCGCACTCTAGTGAGAAACAATAGTTTACCATGTTAACTCAACAGTGTGCAGTGCAATCGCACCATTCTATAGATTTTAGTATCGATCCTCCGCCAGTTGTCTCTCCACGTGTTGAATATTTTCGTGGTTAGATTTTCGATTGTATCTTTTTCGAGAAAGGTAAGTGATTTTGAAATGTTTGAACATATCTGTAGTTTCAGTTTATTTATATTAATGGTTGCCAACTGTTGATTTGGGCTGAAATTCATTTTCTCTTTGTCAGTAGCTAGTATTATCAGTCCACATGGAGTTCCCAATATGGCACTACCAAGGGTTCCCTAATATGGGTATAGCTATATACACTGATATTCTTGGTGTGGGTGCCGAATATGGCACTAGATCTCGTATTAGGGACTCAAGCTGTACCATATTAAGAACTCCTTTCGCTGGATTCTGCAAATGACACACCACAAAGAAAAATATTTTCCCCATGCTGTATTAATTTTTGAACAAACTTGACATAAGAATCTTATAGAGAGGAAATGCATCTACAACTGGTAATTTTTTGGAGGAAAAAGAGCATCCTAAAATAATAAAAAAATGACCAACAAAAAGTGGTTCATTAGGAACTCAAGGTGTACCATATTAAGTACCCCTTCCGCTGGATCCTGCAAATGACACACCACAAAAAAAGAATATTTTTCCCAAGCTGTGTATTAATTTTTTAACAAACTTGACCTCAGAATCTTATAGGGAGGAAATGCATCTACAACTGGTAATTTTCTGGACGAAAAAGAGCATCCTAAAATAATCAAAAAATGACATCAACAAAAAGTGATTCATATTTGAGCACTTTACCCAGTAGGGTAAAGAAGTATCTTTCTCATCTCGTCAATTATAATTTCCAAATATAATATTATACTGCATGTATATTTATCAACGAACGTCACCAGACACTTGCTTTTCACCTGCAGCCTAATCCCGATGTAGCGGACGATTACAACGTGTACAGCATGCTAATAAATATGTATTCGGCTCGCATAATGAATAGATTCTCATATGCAAATCAAGAGACAAGAAGCTCAAAACGAAACAAACAACCAGAACGTGTCCAGCCATCGACCACGTAGGGTTCGAACCCTAAAAACCAAGATTAAATAGCAGGGCAAAGGGTTGAAAGTTTCGAGACCTGTGGGAAACGGCGCCATTCGTTCTCGCGTCGAGATAGAACAGTCCGGGACCGGGTAAAAACTGTTCGATGATCGCGAGACTTCAAAGTCGTTCGCGTTGCAACACGAGCTACGCGAGTTTCGCCGGAAAAAAAACTAGACGTCCACGAAGATAAATCGAAGATGAGTCAGCTCTCGCTGCGGGACCGTGAAGAACCGTGAAATCGCGATACGTTGTCCACCCGAGCTTCGTCCGAAACGTTTCTTCTCGCGCTGTGAAACCGCTCCGGTTTTAACGCGGAACGAGACGTTGTAACCACTTTCGCTTCTCTACGTTTGTTCGTCCCTTTTTTTTCGCTTTTTAGTCGTTCATCGCCTATTCGGTCACCTTCCTCTTATAGTTTTCGGTGCGATCCTCCTGACAAGTGTGATTCCACCATTTTTCTCGTCCCTTTCTCGTCCCGAAAAGCTTTTGATTTTCCAGCTTTTCTTTTCTCTTCTTGCATTTACACTTGCACTTCCGTTTACTACTGCGGATGTTCGTGCACGATAAAAATGTTAAAAAAGCTTCTTCCTTTAATAATTTTAGTGGGTTGAAAATAATTGGGCACGTTTTAAACCTGAATAGCATAAAATGGCACGAACAGTTTAGCGTTGCTTCGGGGACCATTTTGCCGGGTATTCGCTGTCCAGGCTCGCCATTAGGAAAACACGCATTCCGCATGCAGCAACCTGTTATATTCGCCGATTCGCTGGTGCAGCATGCATCGATGCATCGCGACGCATCGCGTCAAGGAACGCAGAGAGCGGCCCGGCGCTTCCGTTGCGTTGGAACGCGCGCGTTTTCCAACGAGGTATCGATCGCTCGCGGCGAGAAGCCTAGGCGTGTCGCTCGAGAGAGTGGAAAGCGAGTAGAACACACGCATACACACACGAAGATACCGTATACTATACCGAAGAAGCAGTCCCGATGATCCTCTTTCTCTGTCTCGAAGCCAGCCAGCCGAGGCGCAGCATTCGAGGCACGTGCTCGCGAACACGCGTCCACCGTGCTAATTCAACCGGCCGCGGCGTTCGCATAATCGCTACAACCGATCGTTTTCCCTTGTACGGTTCTCGCCGGCGACCCGAACCGCGGGGTTGATCCGCGATTAGGGCAATCGACGAATTTCCGGCGCGTGTCGATCTCTCGCTCGCGCGATTCGACTTTGAGATTTCGAACCGTGACGCAATCGAACCCTCTCCTTTTTCGGAAAACACGCGAAACTTAGAATCGCCACTTCGATCCTACACTGATTGGCAAAGTTTCTCCCAGTTGCGAAAACGTGGGACGATTCGCTGTTCTACAACGTAATCGATTTTCCTCTTCAGCTGTAATATGGCGAATCGTTCTCGTTTCTTCAAGTTCCTTGTTCGTCGAAGAATCAGTTAAATACACAATTGCTGCATTAGGGGTACTAGAAAGATTAACATGTCTACAAGAAGTACGTATGTTAACGAGACAGGCTCGTGATGAAGATTTGAACAAAATCACAAATAATAAATACGGACGTTATGCATTGCTTTCTAGATGAAATAAAATTCGATTCATTTGCGATCAATATTTAAACATTACAATAAATGCAGCCATAGAAAAACTAGAAATTTCCATTCCTCTTCTACGACATTTCTGCAAGGGGTTAATAATATGTTTCAACCCTCGGACGACAGGACTTGGGTCTAATTCTAATGGTTGGCTCAATTATAATTTCTCGTTGAATTGTTCAATTCATTAGCTATTTTTATTCGACCAAAGAAATAAGTTCAAAATATAAGAAGATTGAATAGATCCAACTGTGGTTGCTACAAAATCGTCAAAAGCGCGCGTCGTGCAAACGAGCTCAAATCAATAAGTGAATTCAGTCATGTTCTACAAAATCGTTTGTATAATTTCAATAATTACGGAATATAGAGCCGGTCGTTTTTTCACCCTACTGTATTAGGGTAAAAGTTTGCGTGTTCTCACGAGGAGCTTCGAGACCGAGGCGTGGGAGTTCGAACGCAGGAGTAACCGTCGGAATCGAGGGATCGAGGGATCGAAGCGCGGCGCAAACTGGAGATCGAGCTCTTACCGAACCCAGTCTTAGGTTCTCTCTTTCTCTTTCGCATGACTCAGCCGGCTGGAATTTCGCGACACGCGATACACCGGGCTTAACCGGCGGCGCGGAGCGGCGGTTTATTAACGCGGCTCCAGTAATTCTGACCGCGGGCGAGCATTAGAAATCCCCGCAGCCTTCCGAGAGCAGCGCGCACGCTCGACCGTGAAAGGATTCCGATTGCAAGCGTGCTGCACCGTGCTCTCTCGCCGGAATCTCGTCTGCAGCCGCCGCGCCGCGCCGCGCCGATCCAAACGATGCAATACAGGGGCTCCGGTCATTTTATTCGCCGCGCACCACCCCACCACCGTGTCTCCATGACTTTCTCGTGACTGAAACGCATTTACCGCCTTATCGAGGAAATGCATCTACCTCCGAGCGATCCTTTTCCATCGGCGCATCCCGGTGCAGCCCTGACACTCGCTGCACCCGAGCTCGTTGCTCCCCTCAACCTGCAACATTAATTTTACTTTGATTTTTTTAGCAGAACTTGCGAGCAAACAAATTATTAGGTTGGAGGGAAAGTATTTTCGTATGCTTGTAAATCAAAAACACGTGTTGTCAGTGAGTCATTGGGAAATAATGGAAATTATATCATTGATTCAAATGTGTGCGAGACTGAAATTTGATCACCAAACTATTTGTTGACAGGCGAACCAACAACCCTAAACATCCAATTGAAGTGATTTCTGTAACGAAGTAGAAATTGATTCGTTCGCAATCCACAGGACTCTGTATGACGAAGAGTTAGGTAAACATTAGAGATAATTGAAAGAAAATGCAGTTTCTGTAGAAAACATGTTTCACATTATTTCAGAGTGATCAGATCTCCACTACCAGTTCTTTGGTAGCATTCATCTACAAAGTGGTTAGCATTACACACGCGGATCTCTTTCCACGTGCAGGATAAGAGCACTAGGCAAACCAACAACCGTGCAAGAGCACCATGCAAACTTCGAGCCGCGTAACACGTACATTTTTATTGGTTCACGATTAATTACAGGCACTTAGCCTCGAATCGGTATGGTTACCCGTTCAGATTTCTTGCGTCGAACGATCATGTCCATCGTCGGTGGGAATCTCTCATTGCTCGTGCGTTTCGAAGGTAAGTGTGAGAACCGTGGTATCGGCTCGCGTTAGGTCGGATCGAAAGGTTTCGACACGGTCGGCCGGCTAATTAGAATTTCTAAGAGAGCGTACAACTCGGAGAGCGGCGATATTCGATCCGTTTGCTGGAAAAGTTTCATCGCGTCGAACGCGGTTCCATCGTCCGGAACAATTCAGTCGACTAGTTTAATTACATCGGCTGGATCGTTAGCGAGATTTCGTTAGAGCTGAACCTGCTCGCGTGAGTTTGCTGATTTTTCGACGAACTTAGAGGATCGGGGAGGATCGAGGATCGCAGCACGCGCCGACGTTTCTCCAGGTTCCGTCCAGATGCGTCCAGGTGCGCCACGCCGGCCAGTCTGTAGGTCAGTTACACTGTTACTGTTACCGTCCAGGCTATTACCGGTTATCGAGCGCCTCGCCGCGCCGTGGCAACGGTACGCGTAACTCCACCGTGGAATTCTCCTTTGAACAGACGCCACCGACGCGGTCGCGAAAATCCCCGAGAACCTCTCCGAAACTCGAAACCCACATCTCTCTTTTTTTATTTATTTATTAAGGTCGCGTCAACAGCTAGGTTATTAGTGACCACGAAGAACTGAAACACACTTTATAGCAGTGGATTACATATATTATTTACCGGTTGAAATGTGTAAGGTTAGGTCTAATGTTTTTTTCTGAATTAAGGCATTTACTTAGACTACTAGAAAACCCACATCTTATTAATTTCCTAAATCTATTTGGTTGATTCTGTTTGTAGCTCGTCTGCGTGCGCTTTCAAACAGCTTTTTTTTTTAAATTGAGATATGCACTTCAGAAGTTTATGGCAACGATTGAGATAAACTACTAAAATTCTACAATAAAATTATACTGCAACGAAAGGGTTAACGAGGCAGCCGAAACGCTACTCGTTGTCCGGGGTCTTTTGGTTCGCGAGCTGGATATCTGGTTACAAAAGGGAACGGTTAGGCGGAAACGGGTTAAAAGAGTTGCGGGAAGAAGGCTGTACCTGGATAACGGGCTGGATATCGCAAGCCCTCCTCTGGGAAAGATCGGGCCCGGTAATTAAGCGAGCGTTCGTTGCCAGCATTCGTTGCCTACTCGCGGATGTCCGGGTTAATCGAGGCGGAGATGTTGCGCGAGCGGGTCGAAAAGCGGGTCGAAAGCGGGTCGAGATCGCGTATCAACGTCCGCGGTGTCAATGGGCTTCTCTCGTCCCTTCGCCGTTCGCGTATATATTTCTAACCTGGAAGTTGTATCGGGGACTTGATAGGGGATAACACGTTTCATTAATCATTCGGCGAGGGGGCAGAACCCCTCGACGTTCCCGCGAGTCAATTATTCCAGCGATTCCTCGAGGGACGACTTAAAATAAACGGACGCCAGAGCTCGCCTCGCGAAATTTACAACAGATATTATTACCGTTCCTCGACGAACTATTTGCTAACAGAGCTGGGCATCGCGTGAACGATATTCGTAAACAGTAACGGAAACACGTTGACCGCAGCCGTGTAAATGGCAATTTTCGACGATTAGATCCTAGACCAATTCTATTTTGGTAGACAATTTTAATGAGACAATTATTTTCAATGGACATTTCTACAGACAATTTTAGCAGACGATTTTAGGGGACCATTTTAGTAAGAGCAACCCCTACTTTAGTGCACAGAGGAATTTTCAACGATTAGATTCTAGACCAATGATTTCTATTTTGGTAGACAATTTTAATGAGACTATTATTTTCAATGGCCATTTCTACAGACAATTTTAGCAGACGATTTTAGGGGACCATTTTAGTAAGAACAAGCCCTCCTTTACTGCACAGAGGAATTTTCAACGATTAGATTCTAGACCAATGATTTCTATTTTGATAGCCAATTTTAGTAAGACATTTATTTCTAATGGACAATTTCTAAAGACAATTTTAGCACATGATTTTAGTAAGAACAAGCCTTACTTTAGTGTACAGAGGAACTTTTTCAATGATTAGATTCTAGATTCTAGACCAATGATTTCTATTTTGGTAGACAATTTTAATGAGGCGATTATTTCCAATGGACATTTCTACAGACAATTTTAGCAGACGATTTTAGGAGACCATTTTAGTAAGAAGAAGCCCTATTTTAGTGCACAGAGGAATTTTTTCGATGATTAGATTCTAGATTCTAGACCAATGATTTCCATTTTAGTAAGACAATTATTATTTCTACAGACATTTTTAGCAGATGATTTTAATAAGAACAAGCCTTACTTTAGTGCACAGAGGAATTTTTTCAACGATTATATTCTAGATTCTAAACGAATAATTTCTATTTTGGTAGTCAATTTTAATAAGACAATTATGTCCAATGGACAATTTCTAGAGACATTTTTAGCAGATGGTATTAGTAAGAACAAGCCTTACTTTAGTGCAAAGTGGAATTGAAAAACGTGGGTTACCACAGTTCCGGCAGCGTGTGCGCTAAGTCCTTCAAAATGGCGGTTCCGGGGGCTGGAACCGCAGAGGATTCATTCATCGGACGCCACGGATCGAAAGGAAACGAACGCGCGTGCACACGCGGTGAATGAAAATCGCGAGAAACCAGGAAGCATGTAGAAGCTGGCCACAATCCGATCACTCCCACGGTGTGCCCGCGTTATCTAAGCGACTCGTTTGTAACCCGCACCGCTGCGAACGAATCGTAGATAGACGTGTATATCCCGTGCGAACCTTTTCCCCATCCTTGCGGCTCTCTTGCGTTGCATTCTTTTTTTCGCGAATGTCGAAAGCCGGCGTCAAGGATCGACGCGTTTTTCCACGATCCTCGGGCTGAGAGAGCGCCTGCGATTCGCTTTTAATATTCTCGTCGCTGTCACGCGAATTCCTTTTAGCCTGGTAAATATTGCATTCGCGATCCCACACCCGAGCTCCCGTGGAATCTTGCTAATCGATACGCCACCCTCGCCGGAAACCGCTCGCTCCGGCTATATTGTTAACGCTGAGCTGGCGATATTTAGATCGCCGCTCCGAAATGAAAATATTAGGTCGACGCAAAAGTTATGAATTAAAAAATTATTCAGAATATTGTTTAGATTATTAAATATGTTGGTGTCTCTAATCAATCACCACACATTTAAGTATTCTATGAGGTGTTATATCAACTTCATATCCATGCAAATAAAAAGATCATATAGAATGGAATTATTCTAGGTCGCGCGGAAGAAATATTTAATTTTCTACCACTTAAAATGATCTTTTAGAGCCTTGTTCGATATTTTCATTGACGAATGGCGAGGTTATTGTGGACATTTATGTTCTCGGATGATCACTGGGAAATCGTTTACGATGATTCTTCGTAAGAAATAGCCTTGACTTCGCCGTCAGTGTTGTGAGAAGCGAAGAAAGCGCAGGGTGTGCGCGGGATTACGAGGTGAACGGACGTTTTTCAAAGCTTCCTCGTTGTCTGGTCGGCAAAGGGTTAATCGGCCTCTCGCTCCAGTTCCTGGGCTCTCGGGTTTGCCCCTGTGCGGCTCCGTGGCCGGTATTCCCGTTCCAGAGCCTTTGCTATTTTTATTTTCAATTTACCTGGTGGCTTCGTTTGCACGGCGCCGCGCTGCACCGCGCTGTGCGCCGTGGGCGTCGATCGATAGTCCGCGACTCGTTCGCTCGAATTCGAGGATCGGATCGGATCGGCGAGCAGAGGCGGCTTCTCTGCTCGAGCACGCGTGAGAATTTCCGATGTAACGCCGCACCACGCCATACCCCGAACCCTACAGAAAAAGAGGGCCCTTCTGATCTTTTTTTTCCACTCTCTGGCTCTCTGCTCTTTGCGATTCCAACGCGGTGCCCAGCACGCCGCGAAATTCCCACCAGTTCGATAGTAGATAATTCCAGAGCGTAGATAATTCCGGGCATCGAGGCATCATTATGACTAATGAGCTAGGCGGGACTCGAAATTAGAGCCCGGCCCGAATCGAACCGGCCCGACGTGCGATCCGGATAAAAACCGCTCGGGGAAAACACGAAGATCGCGTCGGCCACACCCGTCGCTTCCAAACCGTGTCTGCCATCACTATACCGCGTGTCGTATTACACATTTGTCTATGACAGAATCTGTGCGATCAAATATCCATAAAATCACTTTGTCCGTTACATTTTCCTATGAGAAAACCTATATGATCAAATATCAACGAAGTAGCCTATAAAATCGCTTTCTGTACGAGATTTTTCTAGGAGAGGAGCTATTGGATTCAATTATAAAATCGCCAAACTTCGTGTTATTTCTACAAAATACTGCAAAATAGACATGTCACTTTTACTGCCACATATTTGTGTGCGACTCAGAAAAAAACAGTGAAAAGTCTATACCTTCTGTTTCTTGCAATCGAAGCAACGATTTTCATATTCCCTTAAAAACCGGTCTGGTAATCACGATCGTGTGATTTCCATTAAAATCACGGCCACAATGAATCGCAGCACTCGTCCGGGCCCGCTGACAATCTTCGTTAGCCATTCCTCTTCATCGCGCCAGCAGATACCGATCTCGTTTCTCGAGCATTCTACCCCGCAATTATTATACAATTCACATCCACCCGAGATACGTGCGCTCCTTACACGCTCCTAATTGAAGCGCGCGCTTGTAAATCCGTCCTCCTACGACGCATAACTTGATCCAGTACCCCACCTGATTCATCAACCGAGTCTGGTTCACTGTATCTGGAATAGCTCGCGTGCAATAGCTGCTTGTGTGTGTGGTTCCTTATTCCAACACACACGATTCTGCGATCTGGAAAAATTTCAACTTCCCCCTTAATTGACGCCTCCTAGATGAAAACCTCGGGAGGATGCATGAATGTTGAAACAGCTGTGAATTTTTTTAATTGGGGTAGCTACAACATCGTTTCTTATTATGCTGCGATTTTCATTCTCGCCTGTATCGTGTTTCTACATGTCATAGTAATTTTGCGAACCGGTTCGTAATTTATACAGAGTGAACCACGAATCGTGATCAGTAGAGATTACTCTGTTATTAGCAGTCCGATCGACAATGTTTCTATCAGATTTTTGGTAAACAAAGCAATTTTTTTATGTTATGATACTTACCGAATTCGTCTTGAAATCCTCTAACAGGTAGGCGTAAAATAATTATAGGTGTATTTGAGAAAAATTGAAAGCGGCCTTCAAAAATCATGGAAAAAGGGCTGCTCTTTACTTTACCGGACTCAACATTTTTGCCTTTCTCCTATAAATTATGATGTATTTGGAATGTAATCCAGTAGATTTGTACCCATATTGGCTGCAGATCGAAGGTTTGATCCTGTAGGACCAATGGTTGCTTAAAGTTGAGCAATCTGCAGTGTTTTTGACAGGTAAGGGCGCCGCCATATTGGTTTGTCGCGACGGTCGCGCGCCACTTACCGAGCAAAATAATTAATGAGTTGGTTGGTGTTTAGGTTGGGGGGGGGCAGCAAGGACCAGCGGTTCTGCCCTCACCTGTCAAAAACACTGCAGATTGCCCAACTTTAAGCAAGCATAACTCCTGAACCATTGATCCTACAAGATCGAAACTTCGATCTGCAGCCGCCCCGAGTACAAATCATAATTTAAGAAAGGCACTTTTGAGTCCAGTGAAGTAAAGTTTACCCAAAAAAGGAGTTAAAAAATCTTTAGTAATTTTGATAAGTGAAAAAAACAATGTTCCTGAATGCCCTTAATCCCTCCACTATGTTGACTCGCACGCACCTATTTTTGTTTGAAATAAATAAAGTCCGCAGTCTATTGATAACAGGCTGGAATTGTGTGTTGTAACCATTATCCTCGCGACAGAATGGAGCAAGCTCTCCACTGTTTCGGTCCAAGTGCTTTAATTTCTGCTCAAAGGTCGTACCACTCTGGATAAGCACTTGACCTACTCCCAACAATCGCTTAGACCTTCGGGCTGGATGGAGCTCGATGTCCACGAACCCTCCGCAATCAGAATAAAAGTAAAAAACCTCCGACAACTTGGCCAACCAAAGGTAATTGCGCAACCAAAGAACAAGCTGCTAATCATCAGATTTCTACGGACGTTCGCAGCTTTCCGCTCGGTGAGTGAATCTACTCGCCACTTTCTCTGCTCTTCTGTGGTGGTCCATTCTACCATCTTAACAGACCAGGATCCTTTATGTATCTTTGTGAACGAAACACAAGTTGTTCAAGAAATGTTTCTACATTATAAGGGTGGAGCTCATAATGCAAACTAGTAAAATCAGAATAGTGACTCTGAGAGGCGCCATTAAAAATTTCTGTACTATTATCCCAAATATTGTTCACATTATGAAATATGTACGCATTTAATTAATTACTAAACACTTAAGTATTGCATGAGGTATTATATCAATTTCAAATCCACCAGATTGAAAAGATCATAGATAATGGAAATATTCTAGGTCGGAAGAAACGTTTAATTTTCCAGTTAACATAGCTCCAAGTGCAAAGAGTTAAATAGATAGACCTCCTGCAATTTAATGGGGACAATTTTGATTCGCGTAAAAATCCGTACAAGTTCGAACTTTCGTGTTCGAACAAGAGAATTGTTGGGAATGTAACGTTGTGTAAGAATTCATACTTCTCTACCAAAAAATTGGAAAAAATTCTCGAATGTATACCGCGATGTCAGCAACGCGTAAGATTTTTTTTCAGAATTTTCTCAAGCGGTGAACTATGAGAAATGGATTGATAATCGATAAGCTGTTGCGTCGAGGAATTGTCTTCGGAGTATTCGAGACTGTTGGAACGTACTCGTATGCATCGTTACACAAGAATCGGCCGGTGCATTTGCATCAGGGGTCAGAAATCGGCGGCTCATCTGCTTTCAGGGCGCGTTAAATGTTGTCGGGTTGGTTCGCCGACGGAGTCCTCGCGTTCCATCGAAGCCCGAGGGATCGACGACGACTTCCTCTTTCTCACGTTTGGCTCCGCTCGGTGGCTCGCTCGTGACGGTGAGAACGCTGCCTAGCTCACTCGCAAGCGAGCAAGGGACCGCGATGGAAACGGCCGTTGCTTCGAGAAGCCTCGCCGCGGAGGAGGCTAAACAGAGAATGAAACAAAGAGACAGAGAGAGAGAAGAACGCTTTTGTTTGTATGCATTCCACGCGTGGCGGTACGTGACATAATCGACGCGACACGCGTGTACCGCGGGGCCATTATTCGCGAACAATGAGACAAGCCTCGCGGGAGGACCGACTTGAAAATTGTGCGTCAACGGATCTTGCTCCCGAAACCGCGCGGTAATTACATTCGCGACACGCAACAGATTCCTCAACTACACATATGCATTCTCATGGTAGCTCTTAAAGGACTGCGTTTGCTTTTCCCGCTTTTCATCGGACAACCCGCAGGATTTTCTCCACGCTGCCCGCTTGTTCCGCGCGCATTCCTCGGCGACTATCTGCACGCTGGTCGGTGATTTTACAAAACATGTTCGCTACCAGCATGTCGTTCCGTTGGTCAACGTTGTTATTAAAGTACTTTATCAAACGCGGCCCACATCATTTTCTCGCGGAGAAAACCGAATGTTGGAAAATAAGGATTACTGTGCATACATTCCTCGGTCATTTTGCAAAACAACATATTCGCTACCAGCATGTTTCTCGTTGCTCACTTCATTTTCTCACGAAGAAAATCGAAAGTCGAAAAATGAGGGTCATCCTACTGTACGTACACTGCTCGGTCTCTTTGCGAAACATTAACAAGTTCATGAACAGCATGTGTTTCGTTGCTCACCGTCGTTATTAAAATGTTTTATCAAACGTAGCCCACATCAATTTCTCACAAAGAAAATTGAAAGTCGAAAAATAAGGATCACCCTACTGTACGTACACTGCTTGGTCTTTTTGCAAAACATTGACACGTTCGCTACCAGCATGTCTTTCGTTGGTCACCGTCGTTACTAAATGTTCATCGAAAAATAAGGATCACTGTACATACACTCCTCGGTCTTTTTATTTCGGAGCTAGCAAGAGAGATACGCGATCATTGGGCGTACATCTTTGGAACGAGAACGGTCCGTTTGGCCGTGGGACCGTTTTTACAGGCGTTTTGCGCAACCGTGTGTACCAACGCCAGAAACCGGCGGCTCGCCGCCTCTTCTCCGAGGGGGAACAAAGGCCCACTTATCTTCTCGCGGGCAACGCTCGATCTTAATACCCGAGACCCTAAGGTTTCGCCGAGATTAGGCGTTCCCTCGGTCACGACACCGACTATCCACCGCCTCGGTAGAAAATGAAACTCGGCTGCAACGACGCCGCCGCGCACCGCTGGAAACAGAATACACCGGGGGTCTTAGAATTGCAAACGGTCATGTTAAGAAGCGGGGTGGTTCTTGCACGAAAAACTTTGCAGGAATTCAAAGTGACCAAGAATTGCTTTATTATAATCTCTGTAATCGTCGGATTCGGATAGATGTGCAGTTTAAGCAAAATTCCTAGTACTTCTTAGTGATTATTGTATCTACACTCCCGTTCAACAAAATGGTAATTAAAGAATACAAGCTTCTAGCTTGATTCTATTGTTTTATTTTGATTAGATATAGCTATTATACGACAATATTTGAATGCAAAATTAACATTAGAACTACCGAGCACTAACCGCAGTTGGCACACATTGCCTTATAATAATGACAAACTAGCATTTATTTAGATACCGTACCAGTTTTGTTTAAGTATGCACTTGAATAGAGAAGTTCACTAAAAAAAATGTCTCAGAAAAACGTATTTATAATTTTAATATTTCTGAGAGAACAAATCAGGATCGAGTCATTTTTGAGTTCTAGTTCTAGTAGTTCTAGTGTTAAATATATACATATATCACTATTTGGACAAATGTTGAAGAAAAGAGATTGAGAAATTGTGGGATGATTATGAACAGCTCTATGGACAGCACTTAAATTTAAAAAATCTATATAAATAAAAATGTAAATGTCCGTTTGTTTGTAATCGAACATCTCAGTAACGGCTGAACGTAGAAAGCTGGGGTTTAAGCCATTAGACGCAGCGTTTCTCCGGGAAGGTTTACGAGAAATCAACATGCGGAAAGTCCATTCGTTCAAGAGTTTTGACGATTTTTTCCACCGGCTACAACGCTAGCTGCTTACTTCAAGCTATGTGAATGTGGCGCGTTTGCGAAAACATCGATGTATAATAATCGATTTGGTTTCGTGTTGATTCGCATTATCACCAATGCGTCACGACGAGAATCTTCTCAGTGGTATTCTGCTTCAAATTATACCGTGAAATATATATAAATAGAAAGATTGACCTATTCGGAGTGATTTGTTCTGTAAGTTCCTCATTGCATTGGAATTCAGCTGAGTAGATTGATCTGCGTTTGAATTGAAATATTTGGTTAGTATTTTTAAATTATTAAGTTTTTTCTTTGTCTTTTAGTTCGTGTTTTTTCCTTATTTAATGTTTAGCAATTTGACTGTATGTGACAGGTAAAAACATGCTTTTAAAAAATACTGAGCCACAGCAACACCTGGCGGGGGAAAGCTAGTTATAAAATATAAGAATAAGTAAGAGATTTTTGATATAATATATTTGACAGATTTGTTCTTTAATAACAAAAAATCGTTACATCCAAATTTGAATAAGTGTCTGGTGATTTATGGACAGGAGTGTATATCCGTACCCTTAGGGTTACAGGAGCAATCGGTAGTCAGTAGAAACGGCCAGCCACGAGTAGACGTCCACCACCAAAAAGAAGCGTCGCAACTGTTTGGTGCCATTTGTCTGTATCGGAAGCAGGGCCCGCTCGTCCGAGGATCGTGTCTCTATTGGCTGTTGTGTCGTCGAGCAAGAGGAAGAAGAAGCGGCTTGCTCTCTCGTTGGACTCGTCGCTGTCGTTGTTCCCTGTCGATCCCTCGGACTGCTCCCTCGGCGGCGGTCAGTCGATCGAGCCTTCCCAGAGTGATGAATTTCTTTTGGTCGGGGATCCCCCCCGAGCAAAGTGGTCCGATGACCCAGATACGTCGTTCGAGTCTTCCTCCGGTCGGGCGATTTGTCGTTTCTGTCAACGATTTGCCGCAATTACGGGGAAATCCGTCGAGAGGAGCAACTGATTCTCGAGAGCCGCTGCCGGTGCGCCGCCGCTGCTGTCGGATATTGGAGGCTCTCCGTTTCACTCCCGAGGGAATATGAAGCAGCTCGATCGGTCGTCCTCTCGCAATTGCTTTCGGGAACTCCGTGGAATCTGTGTCGAACCGACCACTTCGCCCCTTTCGGCCCGACTTTGACTAGCACCCAAGATTGCGGCTGCTCTCCTGTGCGGAGTTTCCTCGATTCGCGGATTTCTTTGACCGCCCAGACTCGATTGCGGTCTGAGGTTTGCTCGGGAAGTCCTCTTTTCCGGGGATTCATTCAGGATTTCGAAATCGGTCACTGATGCAGTTGTATGTTACACTAGCCTACATTTGGATAGTACATTCTCACCGATAGGTGTTCCGGTAGTCGACATATTAATGTCAATCATTCCAAGGGCGATGTGGCGCGGGGATTAAAATTGCATTCCGCCACGAGGGAAATGAAAATCAGCACGGCCGCGGCTATTTTTATTCACTCGATATCGACTCGATCGTATAGCTGAACAGAATTCTGAATCTGTAATACTGAAACTTGTTATCTGCCGCTTCGGCTCATCGATTTATGCGGTTTCATGAAATCAAGGCGCGCCATCTGCTTCTGGACGATGCACGGGATATCTGTTGCATAATCAGGAGACTTCGAAATGGCACGTAAAAATAGGATTGCTAATTATCCGCAACAGAGGGGGAGAGGGGGCTGTGCCAAATATTACCTTCAACGGTTACGATATTGATAAAGTAATATCGAAAATTCATGGTATGCTCTAAGCTGATCGAGAAGGCTTCAAAATGGCATGTGAAAATAGTATTGTTAATCATTTACCACATAGGGGGAGAGGGGGCTGTGCCAAATATTACGTTCAACGTCTACGATATTAATAAAGTAATATAGAAAATTCATGGTATGCCTCCAAGCTGATCGAGAAATTAAACGCGCGATGGCCGTACGGAAGTGAACGATGCAGCGCCGGATAGAAATAGAAGATGATCTTTTAAGGCTTCTCCAGCTAGGAATAAGGATGGCGTAAAATTACGGGTATTTGAAGGAAAACGAATCGAAAGGACCGTGTTCGCCGATGAATCATCGCGATTAAGTCTAGCCTGTGTCCGTCGGTTTCTCGTGCAGTGGATGGTGGTGTCTGGATGGAACCCGAGGCGACGGGACACGGCTACGGTCTGGAATAGAGAAGAATGAGAAAGAGAAGGGACTAGATCGCAGGAGCAAGGGAGAAGGATAAAGAGAGAGAGAGAAGAGAGGCAAATGGAGACAGAGACACGAGAGACCGTGGCGTGACACGTCGTGATCGGTAGAAAGAATCTCGTTCTGCAACCCGGAAACGCCGTGACTAACAACTCGGTATCACGAAGGTGGAAGAAAAGGCCTGAACCCTTCGGGGTGGATATCTCCTCTGGGGTCCAGGAGGGTCATCAACCATCGGCCGCCATGCCGGTCGGGCCCGGTCGGGATCGAGCATTATTATGACCAGATCTAATTGAAACTCCATGGCTCGGCCTGACCGAGCTTTGCTCAGCTACGAGCAAGTCGAGATGCTTCCACATCAGGCTTCGGCTTCTACGGAGGCTTCGGAAAAATTATGTCTCCTCTAAACCATTTCAGACACTTGGCAAAGGCCGATGACGCAGGTTCCACGCGCCTAACTTGCTTGATTTTCTAGAGACTTTAAATTGGGGATATAGAAAGAATTCCCTCATGTGTGCCGAGCCATGATGACAACGTGTCAGATTTTTTTCAGAATTTTCCCTTTCTCAAAACTTCATAATAAATGCTTCCAACAAGTGGCGTCTGGCCATCGACCCCAGTTTCCCTTAACACTAGGTGACCCTCCACATTCACTACCTCTCAAAAGTATCCGGACACTTGCGAAATGCGTAATAGCAACGCATGAAAGTCACCTAAGCATCTAATAGTAACAAAAATCGATCTTTATTACTTTCTTATGGAATATCTAACTTACCAATATTAGAATAAGATTAAATACGAGATTTGGAATTCGCACTGCACCTTAGAAATGAAACAAAGCGAAACTTGAAATCCTTTCAAGCACCGAGACCGTTCCACTAGATTTCGTATTTGTGGATAGAAATTAATTAAATTATTATTAGTACGAAATTAGGTGTTGGGTGCTATGATACCACAATATGTATACATTATAATAATGATTGCAAGTGACAAGAAATTGTTCTAAATATTTTTCCTACTAATTTAAAGTACATTTTGCAGAGAAAAACAACAAGTGTCCGGATACTTTTGGGCGGTAGTGTAAATTCCTGTCTCGCGAGCCACGCGGTTCAAAGTTCCATCTCTCGCACGTTCGATCGACGGGCTTTCGAGAGATCGAACATCGTTGGGTATAACCAGGAATCCGGTCCGACGGACACTGTCGTCTCGGATTCCGAGGGTCTGTCAGCGCGGATCCCTTCCGCTCTAACGAGCTAAAGCGTCCGAGGAACGGCCGACGACAACGGCGGCCCGTTACCCTTTCTCTCTTGGTTCTCTCTTGGTTCTTCTTTTTTTTCTACTGTACCACGGGTTTTCTTCTACTCCCGTTGATCCAAACCTCCATCGACGGGGAAGGTAAAGCGCGCCAAGGAGATTGTACCTGCGGTAAAAGGGCTAGAGGATCGGGGACCCCTCGGGTCTCTACGAGAGATATCCGTCGCGTGGTGGTTTGTTTGCGATCGCGTCGCGAACGGGCCACGATGATTCATCCAGGAGTGCATCGGCGGCGGGACAGGATCAAAGACCGACTGACCGAATCAGAAAACTAGCAGGCAGGTTGTCGGCTCTGATTTTTCGAGACTCCGACTTAGTGCACCCGTCGTCCCACCTCCAACGTGCAGCAACCCAACCGCATTTTCACCTGAGATTTATTCAAGACGCATCGATCCTTTCTAGTCTCTTTAATTCTGGACTCTTCTGCATTGCACGATCCAAGCCAATTGAAACAATCTATGTAATCAGTGACACCAATCTCACTGGTCCTCGATAATCGATTCGGCTCGACTCTCTTCATCAGGCATTTCTCGAAGATGCATTGATCCACTTCAGTCCTCGCTAAAGATAATAAGGCAGACCTTAAGTTCTCCCTATTAGCTCCAGACATTCATTTCGAACTCCTCGAGTCTCGCAGAATCCAATTGTCCAGTTGAAACTATGAGTACCAGCGTCTTCATACTTCCTCAATAATCGTTTTAACTGGATTCTTCTTCTCGTCAATCCTCTTTAGAGACAATAGGGATCGCGCTAAGACTTCTGTACTAACTTCAGACATTCATCTTGAACTTATTTAGCGATTTCATAGTTCGTCAATACTGAATCGAGCTAGATTTCTTAGCTGGACTTTCTTGAAGACATTCGTGAAGGCATCGATGCTCCACAGCCTTTAACGAAGTGTTTGAATATAGGAAAAGTTTCTCGCTCAAGCGCTTCAGTTCAACAGATTTCGTGTTCTAAGTCTACCTTCGAAAAGGCCGTCTTTATTGATGGTCGAAGGGTCGGAGAAACCAGGTACATATAAAGGATATTGGCAGAGAAAACTTTTCTCTTTCGTACGGGATAAATTCCAAATACCAAATTGAACACAAAGATAACAAGCAAGACATGAATTTATCTCAACATACTCTATTAGCTTCATTCATCCTGAACTGCAGTGGCATCGACCAGAGTGAATGGAAACCACAACTATGGATAATCGATTCAGCAATCTATCGAGCAACAAACAACACTTTGCTGGATATTCATAGTTCAGGACTCACTGCGACCCTCCGATTAGCAACTACCCTCGTCCTTGGTATCTCGTGGGTAGGATGTGCACGTTTCACAGGCTGCCAGACCGTCGTTGATGCAGCAAAGCACCTAGTTTTGGGAAAGGTTGCCTAATTTCGCTTGGGCAGCTAGCCTCGCGACGTTAATAACGCAGCCCTTACTTCTTCCACTGCTCTCTCGCTTCGTCACTGTCTCTCTCTCTAACCCTCCCTGCCACCCTCCGTAAGATCAATAGTCTGGTCCAGAACAGGGCCGGCTCCGGAGAGGGCGCGTGTTCCCGGAGTAGCAATTAAAAATTACTCCATCGAGGGGCTGCAGCGCTGGGAGGGTCCTTTTTGCCAGGAGTCGAGGGTCCTGTCGACGAGTCCTGAAACTTTCTACCTCATCCCCTTTCCACTCAATCTCTCTTTCTCTTTATATTTGTCTCTTTCTCTCTCTTTCTCTCTTTTAAGGACCGTATTAAACATCAATCTCACACCGACGAGTTACCTTCGCGCGGACGCGCCCGTTTCACTGTGAGTTTAATTAACCCCTTAACGCACGATTATTAGGTTGAGCATTAAGCTCGTTCTCGGGGACGCTGCATCGCTCTTCATCGTATCTGCAGCTGCTCGTTTCGACTGCGACTGATAACAGTATTCTCCTCCAGTATCAGTTAGTTCTTTTTATTTGAGCGTTCAATATTCCAAATTTCATTGCATTTAACCTTCTCTCTGTGTACTGCTATTCTAATTTTAATCGTGTACTGTTAAGAAAAAATTTGTCCGCATGAGTACTTGTGCAATTATATTGATTTTTAAATGGTAAATATAAAATGCTTTAAAAATTTGCAACATATCACGGATAGCATTCCTAGAAAATCTTCGGAAATGTTCCCTGCGTCAACTTTTTATTACAGAGAGAAAGTTAAACACATGGTTTGTACCTAATTTCTGAATATTTCTAACTATATGCGCAATTGTTAAAATCAATTTTTAAACAGTTTCGCAAGAGAAAGTGTGCACTTTGGACTTTCGGAAAGTATACAAGATTCAAAACAGACTCGCACGAGCGCCAAGGGGTTAAACGTGTGCGCGTTAATGAATTTAATCGGTGGATACTTAAACGGCACGCAGCGTATCGCAATCTTTATTGGCGAAGCGGTACCGTTTCAAAAAATTGATAATAATTGCCGACCATAAACTCCACCGTAACTCTAATTGCCCGATCACCGAGATCTTAAATTGTCCCGACATTGAACCGGCGCGCCACGTACCATAATCTCGATTCTGCTAGTATCGACAGTAACTCTCGAATCGCTCGATGAATTTTCGAAATCGACGCGATCTATCAGACCACGGATTTTTCTGCATAGTTAAGTTTGTCTGCGTCAATTTCTAGATACGTGGGAGGTACGTAGACATTTATACCTTATTTTCTCTGAACTTCGTGATATACACTGTCTATTAATTATTCATGAATTAACGCGGCAGGTTCGTGTCTTATCTTAAACTGCGATTAGATCGTTAGGATTAGATCGCGTGCACGCATTTCGAACAAACATGATCTGGTGAAATGCCAAGTGGAGAAAACTGGACGGGAATATTAGTTTGCTGTGTTTGAAACTCGTTCAGATCTTTTCGGAACGATAGACATCTCATTCTCATTGAAACCATCTTAGAAAATTCTGTCTAATTAATCCTTCATAATTAATACATTCAATGTCGAATATATAAATTTCGTCATTCATAAATTCCGTTTGTGTATGAAAATGTAAGTACATATAATTTGAATATAAATTTCATGTAATTCATTATTATGAAGATATTGAAGATATTTCTTAAATAAGCTACATTCTGATTTGAAAATTTCTATAAAGTTTTAAACTTTAATTTGCAGTAAATCTTTATAAACAGAGTTTAATTATATTTACATTTTTATTTGACGTTGCCATCTGTTTTAGCATAAATATAATTGTATAGCGAGCCTACCAGACTTTTCAGGACAAATTTTTCGGTATAAAATCGTGTAAGAAATTTCGCGTGGTCCACCGGTTGGAACAAATTTCCAGACAAAGTGCATTACACGCGGAACACTGGAGCCTGCAAAACTGAATCAGAACGGACAATCGAATTTGCGAATATTTTGCAGCATCGCCACGAAGTAGCGAGGCGCACACGTGACACGGACTTAAACGATATCTGGCCGGGACGATCGTCGCGCGACGACTAGGTAGCGACACGCCACGACTACCATTAATTAGCACAGAGCCGGGCTACTTCGTTATACGTAATTGCATTAGCCGTGTCGTGCGTGCCAATATAATGCTCGCTCGCGCCCCTAACGCGCGGCTCTACAGCCTTTTTCAGAGGGAAAGGCCGATGCAGCCATTACGCCCGACCGAATCACGGGGAACCGAGTTCCCAGGTTTTTGCTCGGTGAAACGATTCGCAAGGCGCAGCCGTGAATCCAAAAACGAGCAAAAGAGAACACCTCATTAGTCTACACGCGCCTTAAATAAATTCAATCATCGGAATTGTTCCAAGGATAGAATGGTATCACGAAGTACGTTGAATTTCAAAAGTGAACAATGTACGAAAGTTTTATTCATCAGTGGAATGGTTGACAAATTTTTTAGTTGTACTCACTTGCTCGGCAAAATTAGTAGAAGTAGAAGCGAATGTACTTTCCCACTGGTAGATTCGCTGAGCCAGTGCGTAGACGGTTGTGCTTGTCGAGATATTGGTTCGTTCTATCCGACAGGGGGTGTACTCTCATTGTGGCGTCGGCACTCGCGTTCCATTAAAGCCGATTCGAAATGACAGGCTTTAGGTATCGCGACGCACTATGATCCGCACTGCGGATGGTGGACCCCGGGAAATCGACCGGCATCGGTCACTCGGACGAGAACGTGCCAAAAATAAATAAGTCGATAAAGCCTTCCGTAAATCGAACATTTATAATAGCGTGTCCAAAGCTTTCATTTCGTTCTCAAGATTCAGTTGAAGGGAGTAGATTCGTTTTTCCAGGATTGCAAGGGTCCGGCATGCGCCTTCCCATTACTGAATAATAGAAAGATGGGGTTTTTTAGTAGTCAAAAGTGCTAGATAAAAGGTTAATCTAGGCCGCGATCGCCCTCAAAACTCCTATTGTTACGTTTACGAGGCGCAATTTGCATTATTCGGCACCGTAATTTGTATTATTCGGAAGCATACAGCTGCGCGTGTAGCTATTTTCATGAAGCTGCGACAGCTACACACTGCCGAATAATAAAATAAGACTTCTGAGCGCGGCTGCAACCTATTATTATTATTATTGAGCAATGAGAACGCGCATCCCGCATCCTTGCAATCCTGGAAACGAGTACTACCCCGTTGAGGGATTATGCCACTCTGAGGCGGCCGAAATGACATCAAAGTTTACTAATTTTTTTCTACGAAAATGTGAATGTGACAATTATTCTATTATTATATATGGTTAGGGCATACATTAAAGAATATATTGTATAAATTTCATAAAAAAATATTATAAAATGGCCGAGGTATCCGTTGTCCTGCAGTGCTCCTCCGTCAGGACGCGCGCAGACGGTGTAACGGATTGTGATGCCCACGATTATCAGAAACTAAAAAACTCATGATTATATTGTTCCTTGATAAAATATCTGTCGCGAAGCATAGGGATTTCATGGAAAAACCATTTTTGTAGAAATGCGAAGAAAGTGAAAATGAACATTCAATTTTTACCAAAAAAATCCAACTTTAAACGATTGTTATAAATAATTGGGATATCGTATCAAAAAAATCCTATGCTTCGCGATAGATAATGTTCTTAGAATTATGTGTATCATATTTGAAGTAAATCGGACGTATAGTTTCCGAGATATTTGTTACACCAGTTGTAAAAATGTAGTTTGGAGATAAATCCAAAAGGAGGCAAAGTGCGACTTGGAAACGCGACTGGCGCACGAAATTCTAAGCACTGTAACTTCGCTATTTTCGGGAGCTGTTGCATCTACCATGGCTTAAATTATTCCCTGAACTCTAAATTAGAAGAAAATTTTAAAAGAATCGACTTTCTTGAAATCTCAGGGTGGCGTAACCCCTTAAAGCCATACCCACGCAGAAGCCTAACATTTTTGTTACATTCCTGACTGGAGGTTGATTATATCCAGCAAACAATGAAGTAAGTGACAGAACGTTGCTCGAGGTTGCTTCACTGTGGAAATAGCTTAAGATTGGTGGAACGGTCTGGCTCCGGGAAATTCGCTCAACCAATGAAAACGTTGACAAGTACGTGTTCAGGGGACCCCGTTTGTTTTACTCGCTGCAATTCCCGAAAGCGAGCTTAAAAGCGCAACGTGGCAAAGAAAGTACACGTAGTTCTCGGTGCGGGCGACCAATTAAAATTCGCGTGTCTGGCAAACGCTGTCAGCGTCGTCCTCGCGGCTCGCAATTCGCGGGAGCTGTCTGCTCGTGATTTTGTGCTTCCGTGCCGTTGAACAAGGGATCCGCAGTGCGGATGCTGCGCCTCGATCAAGGAAAGTCCGTTATCTAGCGATTATCCAGGTAGGAGGGAGATAAATGGGTCGACGAGCCAGATTCGGCGAGCACCAAATTCCTAGAGGAGTTCTCTTGCAAAAATCTGTGTCGCGGGTGCCAACAGCTGGCAAATTAAACGACATCAATGTATAGTTAGAAACATGTCCTGTCAACTCAGCCTTCTATAGAGTCCATTCAACATTTATTAATATTAGGATAATATTAGGATTAATACTAGGACGAAACACACCACCTTTGTTTTCCTCCAATAGAATAGCACCTGGCATTTTTACAGATTCAAATCCGAATCGGAAACGTTATCTGGTTCAAACCCGAATCATAACGTTTCATGCCTCACTTAGCTATATTTATTTGTAGAAATTGATCGAACCTGTGCGCCGTGAAAATAATTACTATTTATTAATATTATGTATTACTAGACTGTTCTATATTAAGGTAGCAACCGATGCCACTTCGATGGATTTCTCTTTCGCTAAATTTTGGACTCAGGCCATTGCAAAGTCAAGTTATGGTACAGTGCTGGATCTTACATTTATAGTAATGGAAAATGACATCTTGAAAAGTATGGCTTTGGAAAACTGCAACGTACGAATAACAGAATATAAAATTTATTATGCTCCACTCTTGAAAAAGGTCCACATCAGGATCGAAACGTTGAGTGTTTAATTATTTGCATACTCTTGAAAAAGGTCCACATCAGGATCGAAACGTTGAGTGTTTAATTATTTGCATACTCTTGAAAAAGGTCCATATCAGGATCGAAACGTTGAGTGTTTAATTATTTACAAAATTGCTTGTAGTTCATCATTGATCGAACCTGTGCGCCGATATAATCACACTTTGAATAACAGAATTATGGGGTTAGTGGAGACACATCCTGACAGTTCCTACTATGCACGTGAACGTTCAGTAGAAAAATGAGATTTTCGAAAAATTCGCAATTTCCCGCGAAGGGAGGGAGCAGTTCCCGTGGAAAAGTTTGAGGGATGGAGCCGGAAATTAGTCGGAGGTTGGGTAACATCGAATCGTCGATGGTAGACGGAAAAATAATAATATTAAAAGGCGTGGCAGAAGCAAAAAGCTCCACAAAGGGAGAGAATCCCATCTGGGGGAGCCGCTGGTCGTTAAGGGTTTATCGGTGAGTCGTGTGATCGCCGGAAGCTCGTTTGCTTGCTTAATTAAAAGGGGGTGGGTGGAGGCAGCTCTTGGAAATTCCGTGTTCTCTCTTCTCTTGTTCTTTCTGCCTCTCTCTCTCTCTCTCTCTCTCTCTCTCTCTCTCTCTCTCTCTCTTTCTTACTCAGACCACTGTCTTCTTCCGGGTGCAAAGGTTGGGCAGGTGGGCGCCGCGGTTTAAAGGATTTCGGAGAATTAACGAGCGGAGAAGGAGTTGTCTGTAATCCGTCGAAAATCCTGCTGCGAAAAGGGCAGAGTCTCGGCGAAATAAAACGTTAAGGATTAATGGCGGGTGTGGGGAGAGACGACATGAACGATGGGAGGGTGAGGTGAATCGCAAACGGGACGGATCGAGTGCCTTTTCGAGGTTCGGGGCTGCGAGAGATCGATAGGAAGACTCTGTGGGTAGCTGCGAGAGGATAACGAGATGCGGAAAATTGTCTCTCGGGGTTTTGGGGCAACGTTCTATTACGAGAAAACGTTCGCTATATCTCGTTGCGCAAATATTACCTTCCCACGCTGTGATCGCGGAGGCTGGAATTCTCCAAAGTTGTTTACTATATTCCGCTGCGGATCTACGTGTTTTCGTTCCACTTACAAATATATGAAATGGAGGAAGACGTACTTGTCCGGATCGTGACTGAGTCTATTAGCATTGGAAAAACCGTGTATATGTATGTAGTAAACAAATGTTTAGAAAGAAAAGACAGAAAAATTGAAGCAAATGAAGGAATAATATCGATTTTCACGGTTATAACATGTGCAGGTAGCGATTTGAATTGGCTGCTGGAAAGTTGGAATTCAGCTGGAGTCTCGCCATCCAGGTTAACTTATTTTTACTCCGGCCTCGTTGTGGAGCTGATTGTACATCGACAGCGATAATTAAAATGTACCGTATTCGATCGAGCGCTGAGAGCGTAGGAAACAATTAAGCGCTGGAATTAATATTTCGATGTTGATCGCCATCGGGCGGGTTCGAGGAGAGCGGAAGGAGGAAAAGAAGAAAGAGGGAAGACTCAAAGGAGAGCGCGACAGTCGCGGAATAAAGCGACGCGGATTAAAAGGATCTAGGAAGACTGCGAGACAAGCGGGGAGGATCGACGAAGGAGGTTAGGAAAATTCTCGAGGAGCGGAACCGACTCCGAGCAATAAAACGATCTTTCGAGTGGACGTAGGCAGGGGTAGATTGAAACCGGTGGAGTATGGAGAGACGCGCACCGTCGGAACAAAACTGGCGGAGTTAAAAAGGGCCGTGTGCGAAGGAGGATGCTAAAATGGAGAACGTCAGCCGCAAAAAGAGGTGAAAAAAAGCAAAGGAGACGCGCGAACGCGAACGCCACGAATGAGACTGGCAGGATATGCCACGGAGGTGAACTGCCACGTCCTGGAACAGACACCAGGGGGGAGAAAAGATAGAGTCCGACGCGTTTTATGTGCCAGTGTACCAGTGGGTCTTGCCGGATCGGCTCGCCTCGGAACACGCTCCGAGAAAAAGGATCGCGGATCTCGAAACTACCTTGCACTACCTTTTTCGCCTACTAGGCGAGCGATCGGAATCCCGATACCCTAAAGAAGGTCGATGAGTCGGCGCCTTCTGCTACCAATCTCTATCCACCACTCCACGGGGTTTCTTAAATGTTCTACACGGAGAAACACTTCTTGAGGGGGTGTTCTCCTTTCCAGGACTGCGAGGGTGCGGGTAGCGCCTTCCCATTTCTCGATAATGCAAAGATAGGGTTTTTCAAAGGTTTCGAAAGTCCCATTTTCACGTTTACATTATTCGACAGCATGTACAGTGGCCCACAAAAGTGTTCGTACGCCCTTTAAAACTGAATAACTTTTTTATAATTGTACCAAACAACCTGATGTTTTGTAAGCAATATGAAGGATTGGTTTACTAAATGATGTGCAAAAGAAAATTTTCCAAAAATTATAATTTACAAGATTACATGCAGAAATAAAAAAGGCATTTTTAAAAACTTTTTCATTCGGGCCCTTAATGAAAATTTAAAATATATGTTTGGTAGATCTATGTTAGTTATACACATACTGAAAATTTCATCGAAATCGATTGAGATACACGCGAGCTACAAGCGGTTAAAAATGTTGAAAATTGTAGTTTCTCACGACTTTTGATCAGTTTCTGCTTAAAATCCACAGATTCGTACATCTTTCGATGCATGTCGTTTTTTCCTGCGTCCATGAGGTCGTTTGGTACAATTATTAAAAAGTTACTCTGTCGAACATTTTTGTGGACCACTGTAGTTGTCGCAGCTTTATGACAATAGCAACACGTGCAGCTTTACGATAATAAATAATACGATAATAAGACGATAATAATTTTACGATAAACGTAAAATTAGGATTTTCGAGGGAGTAACTTAACCCTTGGGCTGGTTCCTACTTTACCTGTTTCGAGTCTGCAAATTTCCAGTTTCATTCCTGGACTATCGATTCTTCTTCCAATTCATAGACCGATCTGATTCATAACTTAAGAGCACCTCCTGTACCAATCCTCCGAGAAACTCCTAGAGTCCTGGTCCCAACTCTTCAACTCTAGACTCTAGACTGTCAATGACCCAGCGATTGCAACTACCAGCAAAGCTTGTTGGTTAGTGGGTAAAGCACTCCGCTGCACTCGGGTCGCCGTGATGGATCGTGCCGTCGCGACGAGACAACGATCAGGTCCGAAATTTCTGGCCAAACCACTCTCCCCTTCTCCTGCGGGCTGCTCTTCCGAAATTCAAGGTCGAGCGGGCCCCGCGGTTAAAGTAATCGTCAGCATACGCGTCCCGGATTACTTTATCTCTCGAGGTCCCACGGACACCGGGGCCTGATCCAATGGATCCTTACGCAACCGATCCATTTCGCTTATCCGAAAGCATATCCGGTGACCGCGTTTCAGGGATGAAAGATGGATCGTCTGGTCGTGGATCTTGTTGGAAAACGTACCCGGTCGGTTTGTTGCAAGCTTCCATCTAGATTCTAGATTGGAAGACACGATGGAAATTGGACTGGAGAAGATTCCTCCTGCATCGAGCAACTTCCCCGATGAAACAAAGTTAATGCTCGTAAATTCTTCCTCTTGAAAGCTAATCAGAAAGTTTCCAGGTGTTATCAGAGATCGTAGAACCCCGCGATGAAGTCGCTTCGCAAGTCGATTCTGGAACGGGAAATCAAGAAAGTGAATTTAACTGTGGAATTTAATTTATTTGATACACACGATGATATCGAAGGGAGATCGAGAACTTTTGGCCAACAGTGTACACCGATGGCTCGATAACTGCGGATTCGGGGTTGCATCATTGTTGCAACGTCCGAACGATGTATCTTTATCTGGCAGACGATAATTTCGAGTAACCGGTAAATAGCTTGTCCCCGGTGCGCTGCTACGGCCTGCGCAAATTTAATGGGACCGGGTTCCACAGAAATGGGCCTCCATTAGGTCCTGTTCCTCCTCGTTCGATGCACGTTCTTTCAGGATAAGGACGCCAGAGCAGAGCCGGTAACACGCTCTCGCTGGATGCACGCGTGTACCAGCGGACACGTGCGCGTAATGCACTCCGCGTTCTCTTCTTCCCCGTTTTTCGCGGCGTCGGCGCGCGTTCCTTCCACCCTCTCCTTCCCTTTCACTCTCCGTTTTCTCTTGCTCTTTCCCTTTCTTCTTCTATATTTTTCCTTGCGTTTCTCTCTCACTCATAGTATCTGCCGCTCTCATCTCATTTATCGCTGGACTGATTTTATGCATTTATGGTAGAAGTAGACACGATTTAAAATAGTGGAAAAATTAAAAGAATTTAGAAGTATCGACGTAATATTTCAACTTACTCAAATTGTCACCACTGTGAACCTACCAAGCGCGAAATATACAGGGTGTCTCAAAATCCCTTCAACATCTGGAAATGGGAGGTTCCTGAGATCATTTAAAGCAACATTTTGCTTAGCAAAAATGGCGTCCACGGCTTTGTTAAGAAGTTATTAAGGAAAAACACGGACCAATCAGAGCGCGACCTAGACGCGTGTTAGCGCAGTCGGCTTGGCGAGCCAACTGTCAATTGGCCATTTTCGCAAAGGAGAATGTTGTTTCAAATGATCTCAGGAACCTTCCATTTCCGGATGTTGAAGAAATTTTGAGACACCCTGTATAAAAGCGAAACGCCTTGTAAAAGCGAGAAGTTGTCAATAATTGTGAAATTGAAAAAATAAACCGACTTCGAAAAGACGCACTAGAAAAATGTACTACAAAAATATGAAATAATTTCCATTTAATTTGTGCGAATATACACGAACTTAAATACAATACAACCTTTCCGGAGGCGGCGCAAAAACTAAAAATTTTCCAAATGACAGATGTTGCTGATTATGGTTTCATTGGAATATGATGGACTTGGAAATCAGTAGATGGGAAGAGAATATACATTAATACGTGAAAGCATGTAGAAGAATTTAAGGATTTTCGTAATTTCCAGTGTCGAAAATTTTCAATTTTGCACCGCCTGCGAAAAGATTGTATTGTATTTCAGTTCGTGTGTATTCACATAAATTAAATGGAAATTATTTCATACTTTTTAGTACGTTTTTTCGAAGTTGGTTTAATTTTTTTATTTTACACTTTTTAGTGGAACGAGCAGAATTTGTAGAACCTCATGGGATGGTTTTTCGGTCTTATTGGTTATTTGCAATAAAAACCGCAAAGAATGAAAAAATGCAAAGTTTTCAAGTGTAAGGAGGCTCGGAGGCTCGACACGACACGTTGTGATCCGTTGCTCGCTCGCAGGGAACTGTTTATTTAACAAAATCTGAACGTAACATACATTTGTTAACAAAAGCGCTAACGTAACGCATAAATCAATCAAATTATATATATCAGCATAAATCAATAAAATTATATATAACAAATAAACATATGAGTGAAATACTCAGTCATCCACACGGTGTATAAACATTCTTACACAAGGACGTTTTCGGGAGACATACCCTACGAAATGCAGAAGGTTTCGTCCTGATTGGTTCATCCATCTCGGAGTAATCGGTGAAAGAATTCATTTTTCGCAAATAAAATCGTAAGGAATAAAAAAATGCAAAATTTTTTTTCACGGGACCACCCCGGGGACATGCTCTACAAGATGCAAAAGATTTCGTTTCGATTGGTCCATCCATCTCGGCGTAATCGGTGAACATACATAGAAAAAAAGCGAACAAAAGGCACATACAGATCGAATTGAGTAACCTCCTCCTTTTTCGAAGTCGGTTAAAAAGCGGTCATATTTTAATTTTGCATGAAGATCCGTCTATGTGCTACTTCTCTCGTTGGTCCTTTTTCGGTACCTCCGCGTCTCGATTGCTGCACGGTCGGTTCGGCCCAGCAAGAAGAGCTGCGAAGAGAGGAGAGGAAAGTTGGGGAAGCAACGAGGTCGTTTTAACCCTGAGATTCGGACGTTTTGGGTCATCGGGGGTCAGCGCAACGCGCTCCATTGTACCCGCGAACGCTTCTAACTCGGCGCAGTGAACTCAGGGCCGTATCGATTCGGCCGGTCGGCACTTTCGCGCGCGGGTTCGACGCGCTCCGCTTTCCGGTCTATCGTTTATCGATACACACCGAAGCCGCGTAGGGTAAACCGGCCGGCGTAATCTGCCGCTTCCTCGATTTACCTGTATCGGCTTGCGGAGCATGAAATTTCAATATTTTTCAAGCCCCGTCTCTCCGCGCTGCGCGCGTTACACTGTAAATTAAACGACACCGGCGAATACAAGATTGCAGCCGGCCGATAGAGACTCGCACGCCGATACCCGGGAGTTATTCAATATGTACATCGTAACGATGATGTAACGGATAATTAGAAAGTTAGGAAGTCTCCTGTGTCTCGCCATCAACCTTGCTGCATTTCCATCGGCTCTTATGGAAATCCATACACTGCACTTTTGTTCATCTCATCCCATCGGCTTATTTTGCTATTACGTTGATCATTTTTATGGAAGTGCAAAGAGTTGTAAGTTAAGCTTGCTTTCTATCAAGAGCTAAGAATCTACCCTGGTAGCATTTATGGTTGGCAAACGTCACTGTAATACTATTCTGATCTTCTCTTTTATATCGTTATTTTTACATTATACCATAAATAACATACATATAAACAATGTATTCCCACGGTAAAAATTGGTGGAAGAAACTAACGTCTGTAAGACGTACGATATTTAACTGTTGCTAAACATTGGTTGTGCCAATGTAGTATTATCATACGTAAATTTCTTGTTAATTAACCAACTGCAATAACTGCAGGCCCAACGTTGGATATTCGTTGGCAAATTGTCACAAATTTTCGTTGTAGACCCTGTGTTGGGGATTTCTAGACAAAACCACAAATCATATGCCAACCATAAACGCTACTAGGTACACTAACAAGGATGCAGGAAAAATGTGCAGCAAGCAAAGACGCGAATTCCGTCGGTGTTTTCGGGCAAGCTGACCACGCGAGTCGTATCGAGAGCATCTTGGCTACAGTGTAGCGTGCACGTGGAATTCCGCGTGGCAGAAAAACCGTGCGGAGGCAGCCCAATAAAATAGGCCGGCATCGTAGCGTGCCGGTTAAATTGCTGTTCGCAGTTCCGCCCCCGCGAGCACCGCGCCGGGATACCGCCTGGAAGAGGATCCCGGAACACCGTCGGGCTTCTCGTTGCTGTTCTCGCTCGGAGCGAGCGATTTCCGAGGCCGTCGCGTCGAAGGGCGGCTGGTACGAAATTTACGAGGTTCTCTTGGGGAAAACGTCGGTGGAAAGCGTCTCCCGTGGGCGTGGTCGTTGGTCGATGGGAATTCGATGCGGTTTTTCGAAACGAATCCGTTCGGGATCGGCCTCGGGACTTTGGATCGGCACGAAGGACGCTCGATTTATTAAAGGATCAGCGGGGGGAAGTTCTCGCGAAACGCTCGCAGGCGACGATGCTGCCATCGCCAGGTGCATCCTCTCTCGACTCGGCTCGGCCGCGGTCGCGAACACCATCGTGCACGGGTCCAGCGATGCATCTCGCGAAAAGATTCGCAGAAACGGTCGATACGTGGCTGATCGAAGCCGCGCCGGCTAGGATGGTGCGACGGGGACGCGGTGCAACAGCACCAGAAGCCCCCAACTGCATTCTCTCCCTCTCTCTCTTTCCCTCCAGCTTTTTCTCTCTCTCGGGTTGTTCCCGCTCGCAAGCCGATTCTGTTCTTCTCGCGGCGTTGTTTCGCCGAGCAGCTCAGCGTAGCTGCACCGGGCACCCCGCTGCCACACTGACTCTGATATACTCGCGAGATATCCGGGCAAGATTTAGTGCATCCTTTTGCTAGCTGCCCCGCAGAAAATCTGCGCCGGGAATCGCCCTTACAACCGATCGAAATGTTTCTCCTGTCCTTGAAATGAATACCACGGCTGGAAAAACAAGGTGAGGCCCCGCGTGCAACGATACCTTCCGACCACTTTTCTTTTCCCAGCAGCGACCACGCTCTTGCTCCTCCGACCACTCCTGCAACTCCTCTCCGTGAACGTTGCTGGGTAAAACAGTGCTTCAGAGAAAAACCAGAAATATTTCCAGAGACTACTTCCTAACCTGTCGCCACATTGATCAATTTAACCATTAATTGGTCTGGCTCGTTCGATGGTTTACGATCTATTTCACTTAGCAACTCTCCTCTCCAGGTGGTATCATTTTTATATTTGTAATCGTTCGACCGAGTTATAAGACATTCTTGGCTCTAGAGAATACACGATAGAGCGTTCCCAGGTCATCATCTTCTTCGGCATTCGAGAAGCAGGTTCCCGGTCGACGAAGTCCCGGGCTGTTATCGGAAAATCAATAAACAACGTCAACTGGGTGCCGAGAGGAAATTACGCGGGGATGTCCGTCAATCTTCCGAAGACTTCCGGTGCGCTCCGAAGGTCTCCGATATTAGGTGTCCCCGAGGAATCCTGGACTATAACGAAATGATAGGGACGATAATTCGATTTTTCGCGATGGCAAGATAGAGGACGGACTACTGTCCGACGCGACGCGGTGTTCCATTAGGATAGAAGAAAATGTTGCGAAGGAGGTGTCTCGAAACGCGGAGAGGAGGATGAGAGGTCCGGACAGAGAGAATGGTGGAGAGGAGAGAGGAGAGACGGGAGGGGAGGTTCCGGTGGATAGCGAATATAACGCTGGCTCGGCTCAGCGACGTTTTACAACCAAGAAGAGGGGCCCCACGCAGGATTTATTGGCCGGAGAGTGGAGAATTTATGCGGAGATTCGCGCTGGCAGGTGGTTTTACTCGCGATGAAAAACCGAAATTTCTCTCCTTCTCTATCGGCCTTGCTTCGCACCGGCGATCTTCTCCTCTCTTCTCTTCTCTCGTCTCTTTTCTGTGTTCTCCGCCTCTTCGTTCCAGCCTCGTCTCTATTCGACTCGAGTTACCCGCGTTGCTTATGGATCCGCGAGCTGCCCTGACAAGAAATTGGAGATTTCAGTCGAGGCTCCCGGGGGAGCACACCGAAATTAGACACAGATAACGCGGCTGACGACAGAGCAGAAGACTCTGACTCCGGGGGCAGCGCGGAAAAGAAGGTGGATCCATCAGCTTCCGAATGCGATCCGGACAATTTCAATGATTCCTTACGTATCATTTTTCTTTTGCATATTGTTGAACTGGCTTGGTTGTAACAAACGTTAATCTGGCACTTCTTATCGCAAAGTTTTCTGAAAAGTGCAAGGTCTACAGGGACCTATCCAGAGAGCCTAGGTCCCTAAGGGATCTCACCAGAGAGTGCAAGTTGTTCGGAGGCCCACTGCAGGGACACTAAGGCTGTTTTATAGTGCTTCCACGAGCTTTGGTCTTGCTATGACCCTTTCAGGAAGCTCTAGATCCTTTGCCATAATTTTAAAAGGGTCTCATATTTTCCGCACGCTTCTTAAAGATCCAGGAATTCTTATAGTATCTTTCTACAGCGTCCAAAACTTTCAGCAACCCCTTCAGAAAACCCTAGATCCTTTGAAAACCCCTTCAGTCATTTTAAAGCACTTCAAAGTCCCTCTAGAGAGCCCTACGTTTTTCCAGGTCGTTTCCCGAGGATTTAAACCGTTTAAAATCACATTCAGTGAATCTAGGATTCCTGTGCAACCTTTTTACGAAGTTTAAGCCCTTCGAGGGCCCTCCTAGGGAGCCCTAGATCCTTCGGGAACCTTTTCAACGATCTGAAAGCTTGTGGAAGATCTTCGAGGAATATTTTTGGAGCAAAAGGTTGCGAATGAAGACCGTTTCCGTCAAAATGTTCGGATAACGTGCGAATTCCCCCGATGGAGCCGCATAACACAGTGAACCGGACAGACGTATTTCGCAGAAGGGAAGAGCAAATCTCGGCTGGCTCACAGCAGTCACTGCATGTGGTTCAACGCACGGAGTTTTTCGAATCGGTCGTTCGCCGGGGCCGAAATTTGCATTTAAAACTACGGCCGGGGGCGAGGAAATAAAAGGAAGCGCTCCGTGCGCGATTTGACGAGCTCAGACGCGTCGAGATAAAAGGATCGTAGTCGGCGGGGACCAGAAAACGAGCAACCCGAACACCGAAGGACCGGTCGACACGAACCGAGAACAACGCGAACCTTGCGTCCATTCGTTCATCCGTTCACTCGGTCGTTCATCCGTTCACTTGTCCCTTCATTCGTTCTTCGTCTTTCTCTCTCTCTCTCTCTCTCTCTCTCTCTCTCTCTCTCTCTCTCTCTCTCTCTCTCTCTCTCTCTCTCTCTCTCTCTTACCGAACGATTTTCTATCGAATCTTGATCTTTGGATTCACCCGCGCGACATGGACACTCTGAGAATTTGAAAACCAAGTTCAAAGAAACGAACTAACATGACTGGACTGCGGATCTTCGTGCAAACTGCAAATTGTCTTCGTCAACTGTAAGACACGAGAACCATGTAGAAATTTCTTTCCTGCCGTATTAATTTTAGGAAGTTAATGTTTAATATTATTCGATGATATAATTTCCATTATTTGTTACAACTTGCTGCTATTTTTCAGACAACCTGTCAATTCTTGTTTCCCAATGACTCACTGCTTATTTAAAAAACGACAGGACATCCCCTCCAACCTAATAACACATAGATATCCGTAAATCCCCTTAATCTTTTTACTATTTCAACTTTCCCCAACTATTTGTGTCATAAACGAATAGGGTAAAGTGTCCAAAGATGAACCATTTTTTGTTGATGTCATTTTTTGATGATTTTATAATGCTCTTTTTCGTCTAAAAAATTGCCAGTTGTAGATGCATTTCGTCCCTATAAGATCCTGGGGTCAAGTTTGTTCAAAGATTAATACAGCTTGGGAAAAATATTTTTCTTTGTGGTGTGTCATTTGCAGGTTTCAGCGAAAGGGGTTATGTTTGAGGATTTTCTCTAGACTGCGACTTCTCCTTTACAAGATATAAGGTAGTACCATAATAGGGGTCTATACCATATTTGGGCACTTGACGCTACAATTCGCAGTCTAGACAGGACTGTAGAGAATTCACACGTTGGAAGTTCGAACATTCTTGACAAAAAAAATAAATGAGAAAATTATTGAAAGACCATAGCACTTTCATGGATGAAATCGGACGAACCAAAGTGGACAATACCGTATCTAACGAAAATATTCTAAATCGGGTGGAATGCCGAAATTCTGGAGTGAAAATGGTATCGAGCGCAGAGGGTTGTTATTGTTGTGGAGCAGTGTGTACTTCAGTGGCGTGCCTTCGTCCGGAATCTAAACAACACACTCGCTAGACTCGAAACTGCGGAGAGTCGAAATGTCGCGCGTTCCTCGCCGGTACACAAAGTGACAAGCGAACCGTTTGCTCGCGGCGCGGCGTGTCAACCGGCGCGGCGAGAGTTTCCAATGAAAAAGACCATTCGACGGGTCCCGGCAGCTGTTCGGAACGAGTTCGTATCCACACCCCCGCGGTCGGTGATTTTTTCGCGGTCGCTTCCCCGATCCCGAGCGCGCGCGCGCGTGTACAAAAGCGTCGATGTATTAATTATCGAGAACCCGTCGCGTCGCGTCGCGTCGGCTCGTTAACAAACACGCCGCGCCGTGAAGTTCCGGGCGTTTCGCGCGAACTCGCTCGCTCTCCTCTCTCGTTTGGAGAGGGTCGTCGGTTTATTTGCGCCGTGCATACTTCGCGAGGGTGAAACTCTCTCGCGCGCGCGAGCGAGCGAACGACCGGTAATTGCTTCCGGCGACCAATAAACGAATCTTGTTTGAAACCGTTTAATTGAACGGGCACCAGGTCCGAAATTTTTATTCGTGTAATAAAATATTTTCGTTCGACGATTTCCATTGGGTTCGACTCGGCTGTTAAGCCCGAGGCAGACGCTCTTTTTCTACGGGCCAGGGAATAACCTGAAATTCAATTAACGGGGGCGCAAATGAAATTCATTAGGATTTCGGGGGAATAATGGGCCGACCGCAGACAAACGACGGGACAGGGGTCGCTAACTAACTGCGACGAGTGTAACGCGCAGTCAAAGACTCCGCCTCCGCCATTTTAATTCGCTTCGCGTTCTTTCCAGTCGAACTTTTTCCAGCCTGTGGCGCCCAGTTGAACTTGAAGTTGATATACCGCGGCATCGGCGTCGGAACTGTCGCAGTTGGCGCTGCAACTGAGGATAGATCGGTTTGCAAAGATGACACGGGATTCAGATTGTTGAGAGTATGTAACAATGAAAATATTGTTGGATTCCGAGCCACCCTGCATAATTGGTTTTGGAGAGGAAAATGTGGAAGGGAGAGGGAAAGAATATCGTGGAAGAGAAAAGGTTTAAGGGTTCTTTGGTCCTAGTGACTTATATGTTTTGGCTGACGTGTCTACGGCTTGGTAATAATAAGCTATCGGGTATACAACACATTATATTCAACCACTAAAAATGACCGGTTTCGAGCGTCGCGTGAAGAAGAGACACAGAGGTAGGTCTTAGGTTGACAGGGACACCGGAGAGAGAATCGCAATAAAACGAATCCTTTCTGCGTACGAGGATCGGCTAAGAGCAGATTGCGAAAGCCTTCCAAACCGTCCGGCAGTATCCCGAATAGGTTCGAAGCAGGGGTTCGCAGAATTGGTGGACACCTGGATTAAAAGGGTCGCTTCCCCGCGCCACGCCGCAGCGACCAAAAAGTCGCGAGACGGATGATTCGTAAATGAAGGGTTCACGGGAAACGCAGCTCGCAGCACTGCGCAGCGGCGAGGTTCTCGTCGATCAGGCTCTCGAAGCCTCGCAACACCTGTTTCCAAACAGGGTTCCTAAAGCATCGCGGTGTGTTCTGGGGTGGTCTGTGTTCCCCTGCGCCGAAAATGGCCTGGAGGATCGACGCGGAGAGCGGGAGAAAGAGAAAAAGGGAAACAAGTACGCCGGGGAGTGTGGCAAAACGAGCACCGCGAGTTGCTTTGCTGCGAGACGGTGAAACGGAGAGGGACAGAGTGAAAGAGAGAAGTAGAAGCAGAGAGTGAGAGAAAGAGAGAGAGAGAGAGAGACGAGAGAGTGAGAGTGTCTCTAGTGCGTGGACCGTAGTGTTCGTCGCGAGACGGCGTGGCAGAGAGTTCGTGGCAGGCAAGGAACGCTCGAATCGAGAGAGCCTCGAACGAAGGCCAAACGAGAGAGGAGATCTAGCCGAGAAATAACAGAGAGAGAGAGAGAGAGAGAGAGAGAGAGAGAGAGAGGGGGAGAGAGCGGGCTGAAAGCGAGCCGCCGACACCGTGGAATGATGAATGCGTTTGGGAAAGGAGCCGCATAAATCCTCGAGGATAATGCGTCTCGCACTTTTCGGCCGGTGCCCCGGCCTTTGAATTCGCGCGGGTCTTGCTCGTTTTTACAAGCAGCGTATCGAGGGAACCGCGCGCGGGCCTCGCACAAACACCGAGATTTATCGTCCCGCCGATACGTCGTTACGCTGTTTAATTGTTTTCGCTGGGCGTGGGCGACGCTCGCCGAAATCCGCGAGAGAACAGAGATCTGCTGACGAAAAGAGAGTCAAAGTCTCTCGTGGCATTATTGATGTGTTAATAACAATGGAAACTATATAGAACGATACTGTAGCTTCGTGACTGAAAATCTTTGAAGTTACTTTGCGAATCCGCGCGAGCTAACAATCGGCGAGCCAATGGTGGTTTGTTTATCGCGTCGCCGGTGTAAGAAACGCGTGTTCAGCCATCGAGAGAGGACACGACGCTCTAACGAGAGGTGTCCGGCGCTGCAACTGCGAGTAACAGCAACTGCAGGAACAGCAGCAGCAGCTTTCCAGGACGCGCGGATTTGCGGGAGTGGTCAAGCGCACGGCGCGGCGCGGCACCGCGCAACAAACACGCGGAGAGGCGTGGGAAGCCACGGCGCGGCGCGGAGGGTTATGGTTATTGCGGAAATATTTCACCGTCTTAGGCGGCAGTGCCGATCCCCGTATAGGGCATTTGTCATGATAAGTAGCAGCGCGGCGTTCGGTCATCGTGAATTAGCCAGGCGTCCACCCCATCCAGCCACCTTCTCCCGAGGGATTGTTGCTGTTCAATTATCAAACTTTGGTGAAAAGAAATCGCAAATTCGTCACAATTTGTTTCTACGAATTAGGAACTGGTGGAGAAGTCCTTCCCGAATACTTGAACGAGAACGTTCTGTAAAACTGATTCGAGAGAAATTCATATCGGAAGAAAAACGATAGAATCGAGCATCTGGCGTCGCTGAAACTGGCATAACCGGTCCGAATTTCTCCGGGATTGACCGACGGACGTTTAAGCGAGCTCTCTCACGGGGCTTTGGGATCCGTCAAAGATTTCCTCGACGGAACTCGTCGTTTTCGCTCGCTGAGAATCAGTGGGACGCAATATCCGGTGCTCGTAGAACGTCGTCCATCGTCTACGGACGGACAGAGAGATCGATCGACAGCTTCGATTCGTTCCAGTGACCCCGGGAGCTGGCTTCCGAACCTTCCTTTACACGGAGAGCCCTCGGAAAGGATCAAGCCTCGGAAATCCCGGTGATTTTGATCCGGTCCTCGCGTGGGATTACCCGGCAGGTGTCTCCGGGGAAAGAGTGCATCTCGGTGCGAAGAGTTCGAATGCGACAGAATCTTCCAGGATAACTGGAGGACGTCTGGAAGGTCACCGCTACGAGGGACCATCGTCAGAGTCCGTTTCATTGCCGCATACTTGACCGAGGGATTCTCGACGAGGCGATTTCGCGAGCCAACTCGTTGCAGGACTCGAGACGGATGGCCGACATTTAAAGGGTCCTTATACCGCGGTTACCGGTATCAGGGAGGACTTGGTCGGCCGCCAAGTACGTGACAGGAATAAGGTTAAAGCCTCCCTCTCGCGATGGACTTCCTCTCTCTCCGGTACGTCGTTCCCCGGTGCCAAAAGGCCGACGAGCTCCACCGGCAGTCCCGGAATCGGATCAATCACCGCTCCCGTGTCTCCCGTTACGGGTCTCATCTTTCCGACTGTCGCCCGACTGAAAGCATTCATGTATATTGAACGTGAGCTAAGAGATGGTTTCGATACTGTGAGCTAGTCGTCGATGGTGACAAAAGACTGTCTATCTTATTTCCTATCTGATACATGAATCGAGTAAACGTAACTCTATTGTTCTTTCCATATAGATCGCCCTGATGGGCGTGGCCTCGTTGCCCCTTCTTTATAGAGTGCCCCAGCGAGCAGCGGATTGGATGCTCGTGGCTCTAGAACGTCTCGAATAGGCGTGGTTTCGTTGCCCCGTAATTTCGTTGTTCATTCCATGTAGAGTGATCTAGAGGTGTCGTATCGTTGGATCTGTTTATGCAGAATATTCTGGACGCGTGGTTTCGCGGTTCTTTCCATACAGAGTGGCTCAAGACGAATGGCCTCGTTACTCCTCCGTATGTAGAGCGTTCCGTGGGCGTGGTTTCGTTGCTCCTCTTCATCTACAGTACTCTAAATCCTGTGATTTCATTGCACCTCACTGTAAAGATTACTTTGGGGGCGTGGCATCGTGGCTCCTCTTTAAATAAAGTGTTCTTGGTGCGTGGCATCGCTGCTCCTTCGTATGTAGAATGTTCTGGACACGTGGTATCATTGCTCCTACCACGCAGAGTGCCCTAAATCGTATGATCTCATTACTGCCCCCCTACATACAGTATTCTAGAGGCGTGGTACAGTTGCTCTTCTTTACTTAAGCTGCACCAGGGGCGTGGTATCGCTGTTTCCTCTTACGTGGACTATTCTGGGAGACATAATTTCATTGTTCTTGCTTTCAACGAAGCCAGGACAGTGCCCCACAGGTCAATACCCGCGCGTACCGACGTAGACGGTCTATAGACCTCGAAACATCAATTAACCGATGTAGATATTTTACCATTCTACTACCCACAGAGACTGTCAAGGAACTCGCTCGACTTTATTTTCTTTCATCGTGACTTTAATATAACTCTACGTACATCAATGAGTTTCCCGTTCCGTTTTTCCATTTTCTTTAGTAGCAGAAGGCTCGACGAGCGGTGAGAGAGCCGAGACGAAACGAAACGCAATCGCGGTGGATTATCTCGTGTAGCGAGCGTTTCCGTTCCCCAGAAGTTTTTCCTCGAGTTTTCCGCGTGACGACCGTCCGCAACGCGATCTATCCGAAGCAAGGGGACGCCCCCGTAATCCTCAAAGTACTCCGGCGAGCTGTTTACGACGGATCCGTGCGGGGACGCGCGCGCAGACGGTTTTCACGGGTGACCGGTTTTATTCGGCGGCGATCGGCTCGTATAATTTACAGCGAGCGGGCAGGCACGGATCGGGTCGGGGCGGATCGTGCGCCAGCCGGCTAGGCTCCCCCACGGTTTCGAAACTTTGAGGTATTAATCGTCGCCGAGGAAATTTACTTATCCGTTATAGCCGTTTCCGCGTAACATTACGGCCGCCGTAAATAACCGCGCGAAAAGAACGCGGGGCGGGCTGGCTCTCTGGCTGGACGCCGCGTATCCCGCGATTTCCAACCACGGATCGAGCAAACTCGCCCGAGGAACAGACAGAGAGAAGAGAGAGAGAGGGAAAGAGAGAAAGTGCCGCGCCCCATCGAGCGGCTCTCGAAGCCGAGAATCGGCTCTCCGGGCTCCACAATGACGCAACCGCGTGTCGCAACACCGAGAAACAATTCCGCACGGAATCGTAAATTTGGCTCCGCTCGCCGATTCGATCGTTCTTCGCGTCCAACCACGATCGCACCTTCTCCTCTTCATCCTGTTTTCTTCGTCCTGGTCCTCTTTCTTCCTCTGATCCCCGTTGTTCCATTCGCTTCGCGAGGAGACGCCAAAGTTGATCGATGTCGTGTCGCGAACAATTTCCTCGATCGAGCCGCAACATCTGTGCCCGCGAGCTCTTCGTGACAACTCCAGGGAGCCCCGAGCGCTTTCGAGATCCTATCGATCTTTATTGTCTCCCATCCTTTCGGAGGAGCTTATGATCTAGTGTTGCGATCCTCCGGTCGATCGCGAAACTGGGGACAATCGGCTGTCGCTGGATCCTGCCACGAGTCTCAACTTGTTGAAAGGATTATCTTTCTTCTGGAATTGCTTCCGATAATAGCACGTCTAGGTGTTAACGTCGTTTGCGAAGATCGAATTAATTCCAATTATTGAGTCACCACGTAAATTCGTTGAGTTGCGAATATAAATGTGTTCTAATTTTAAGAATTTAGTCGTGACTCATGGATGTGACTCTACTTATAGTAAACTATTTCATAATTGATTGATCACAGTTCTCCATTTCACGAATAAGTGAAAAGAACTCATTCTGTGGTTGTTTCTGCAGAAAAATGAATATCCCAATGGAATAAATAACAGGAAGAAACTGATAGATGGGAATACTTTCTGGAGCCACTGTACTATACCGGACGCGCTCACTATACCCGTCGTGGCGCGAGGTAGGCAGCAACGATGCGGTATTTACAGTCCCGGCTTACCTACATCTCGAACACAGTTTGCTCGTTCGCCCTCCCCCTTTTGCCGCCCACATGCAAACAGGACGAGGCAAACAGACGCGTAAACGGCCGGGAAGATGCGTCCAGCCGTGTACCCGCGCGGAACTACCCGCCAACAGCCGGCTGCTGTCAGTCGGCAGTTTCTCCTTCGTTGATCCTTCGTTGGTCCTTCGCCTCCTCCTAGAACGAGACTCCTCGGGATGCAGCGGACCTTTCTTGTCTCAACGAACGGCTCGCTAGAAATCATCCAATCTACCCTCCGCGACTATTTACCCTCGCGACCCGCCTCAGGATTGTCTGCACCCTGAAACCCTTTGCCGACCCTAATGAGCCGGTTCCTTGGACTGATGAATGCTAGATATTGCCAACGAGATAGCATATTCCTAGCGGAGTGATCGAAGGTACAGATCTTCTATTGCCGAAGTTGTTGATCCTTAACTTTTTGTTAGGTTGGAGGGAAAGTTCTGTCGTACTTGTGAAATAAGCAGGTAATTTTTATTGTAACTCAAACACACGTGTTGCTAGTGAATCATTGGGAAACAAGAATTGACAGGTTATCTGAAAGATGGCAACAAGTTACGAATAATGGAAATTATATCATCGAATGACGTAAGTTTCCTGGCGAGCTAGACTTGATGTCGCCGAATGACGATATTCATTGAATAAGAATTGATAAAGAATGTTTAACGTGATTAAATTTGTATCAAATCAATGAAGTGCTAATTGGAATGCTGCATGAGGTAAATCCGCTTGCTCCGAATAGCTGCGAGTTGCTAGAAAATACTTTTGGTAATGCAGCCGAGATTCCAGGTGTGTTTCACAGGATTTTTCCAGACGGTCGGCCATTAACCGAGCAGAAACAAATTTTAAACGACTAATCTTGACCGCGGCGCGGCAAAAAGGGGCGGCAACACTAGCGGGAGACTCGGCCAGACGTTCCTGAAACCGCTCAATCTTCGTCGACCGTTTAAACTCGGGCAATAATCTTACAGCATTGTTTGGAGAAGGCGTGTAAAGGATTCGCGTGACGGAAAACGTCGCGTTATCACGGCCCATTACGTGGGCGGTAATTGTTGGCCCGCGAGCGCTAATCTCCGATGGAGAACGCCCCTCTTTATCATCCCCGGTTTGCTCGTAAACCGGGCTTTTTACCCTGACAAAATCGTTCTTTTAAGTAGCCATGAAACTCTGAACTGTCTGTGATTTACCTGCCGAAAAAACACACCCACCCCCTCGCAAAAAGTGTTCGCAGTCTCCGGGACGCAGACATCGTTTCAATGTGTCTGTAAGGATGAAAGCAAAATATAGCATCACATTTTTGCGTCCAAGAAACTATTATCATAGGAAAGAGGTGGGTCCTGACTTGTTCGAGGCTTCTTCTTTAATATTGTTATCAACAAAAGATAAAAATTGTACTGATTAAATTCGGAGAAGTCAGGATCCCCTCTCTTTCCTATGATAATAGTTTCTTTAGAAATTTGATTTCTTTTCCAAATTAAGCTTTGGATGAACAATTGTGATGCTATATGTTTTGCTTCTAGGCAAATATTTTGCTTCTGGACTATAAGTGTCCTAGAATTTTTTCAGATTTGTCGAATGCCGAGATCAGTACCAAAAATCGACCCAATGAAGCTGCGGAAAATAATGGAGGGTTAATTGGTCGCAGCCGCTCGGTATCTCGGTGATAAAAACCGTGATCGACGATCGATCGAGGGAGTCGATAGTCGCGAGTTTTCGCGCGCCTTTTCCAGCTCGATGCTCGGCACCAGGATTATCGTACGCGAAGCGGTTCCACCTCCGCTCGTGGAGGTCGTTAACAATGCCGGGCTGCCTACCTTCGGCCCGGTCCGGCAGATAACAGGGAGGTGGAGTGCCAGTAGGTGTGGGAAGGTGTGGGTAGCAACGGTAGGTGACTAAACCGATTCTAAAGTTAGACTGTTCCGGGAGAGGAGACGACGACGACGACGGTACCTTTAAGTCTCCTTTCTGGCCGGATATCCTTCCTGCGTGTCTCGCGTGCCGTTTCCGTTTCCTTCTCCCTTCCTCCCATCCCTCCGCAGCCCTCAGACCTCTTCCTCAGTGTCGCAGCCGAGAATTACCGCGGATCGATCCGCGGGAATTCGCTCGGGTCCTCCGGGAACTCTAGAAGTTCGATGAAAATTCTTCGCAGGTGTCGTTACTTCAGAGTAACGAACGTATCCTTTTGTATCTTTCTGCGAATCGGAGACGGCAATGTTCGCGCTGTTCTTCTTCGACAGAGTCTCTCCCACAGGCTTCCGGAGTTTCCTTGCGAGTCTGTTCTTTTCCCTGTAATATTATCCGCAATTCGTCTTTCAATTCCGTGTTGTTAACACGTTCTCTGTCACGTTCGTTCGTATGAACGACCAGAATCAGCTGATACAATGAAGAAAGAAACGTGATAAGAAGAAATCTATTTCTTCGTTTTATAAGGAATTGTCTGCTGAATAATGATTGTCCCGTGTGCATGCTGTTTCGAAGGGCAGATCGGTTCCCGCAGGAGCAACAGATACTGTCTCGCCTAGTCGAGGCTGCAGACTACCGTTGGAAATCTATTACGTTATCGCGTAGCGGAAACGAATCGGAAGAGGCGGGATTAATCGCGGCCGGTAAACGGCCGGCAATCAGCGTCCTGGAACGAAAACCGGGGAATCGAGACCGGTCGTATCGTGAGAGAATCGGCCCCTTTGTATCCCAATTGCCGGCGAGATTGCCAGGAATATAATTACCGCGCGTGGAGAGAGAGAACGTTTCGCTATACTGTTGCGCAAGTGGAACGAGCTGCGAATGAAACGCCGGTCCTCGATCGGGGGCGGAGCCATTTTTCCTAATTGCTCGTTCGATCCCAGTAACCACACGTGTCTTTGAAAAAAACCAGTCACGGATTTAGAAACTTCTTCAAGTTTTTCACCACAGCCGATCAAATGACCGATTTTCATGGGAATTGTTTGAAAATAATTTTTTATTCCACAGTATATATTATAATAAAAATCGCACAAAATATAAATAAATTTAATCTTGTTATTTTTATAGTTAGACTGCGGATCTTTGTGCATTTGTGGCTTCTGAAAATTTTCAAGAAAGGGTGGAATATAAAATTCGACAGAATTTAGTAGAATTTCTATTTATTACAGATCTGTGGATGCTACTACCACTGGAAATAGGATTCTATTTTATTCCACTTTCTATTGAAAATTGCATAAACATCCGGAGTCTATTTGTAATACAATACACTGCAGTCACTTTTGATGGTCGGTAGGTTTAGTGTTAATCGCTGCGAAGATGATCGGAAAACGCAAGCTTGCGTTTAGGGGTTGGTAAACAAGCAGGATTTAGGTTCCCTGGGTGCTCGTAAAGAGAGAAAGGGCTCGGAAATAGATCATTTCGATTCGTCGAGCGTTCGCATAGTAGTCGTGGCATCGTTTCCTCCAAGTCAAGGTGCCATTGGACGAGACGAGCCTGCATAATTCAGCGCGACCTGCTATTCAGGACGTTTTCTTTGGCGAACGAAAGGGGTCGTTGGAGGAAAAGTAGGCGCAAGGTCCTCTCCGATTAGATCGTGTTCAATTCAGTTCACTTAGCACAGGTTTGACCTCGATTCGGAGGCGGGGGCGGGTTGCATGGACGCCCTCGGGCTTTTAATTCGCGCAGGATGTGACACTCTCGGGTCCCTTCCCCTTTCGGGCCGGGACACCGTTAAACGGGAACCATTTAGCATCGAGGGCACCTCGTGGCCCCCTCCCGGTACACCAGCACTATTTTTTTTTCAACGTCCCAGCCTACGCTCCATATCCGACGGCGATGCTATTAGGTCACCCCATAAGTAGACTCGGTTTTAGTGTTGCGAATATGAAATTTTAAGGCTTCCGTTTACCTTGAGTCGAGCATCTACTTGGACTTCTGGCCACCGTTTATTCGGTGCTTCTAATTCTTCCATGTTAGATGACAGTCGCTTAAGTGCTAGTCCACATACTGCGAAAACGCCGTCGTTCATGGCCGATTTTGTATCGAAAGGAATCGGAGAAAATGGGCTGAATATTTTTAAGGCTTCCGTTTACCTTGAGTCATTGATGCGTCGAGCATCTACTTGGACTTCTGGCCACCGTTTATTCGGTGCTTCTAATTCTTCAATATTAGATGACAGTCGCTTAAGTGCTAGACCACATACCGCGAAAACACAGTCGTTCATGGCCGACTTCGTATCGAAAGAAATCGGAGAAACTGGGCAGAAAATTAGTCGCTTGTCTAGCTTCAACAAAAGAATATTAAAAGATCATTCGTTCCCTCGCTGAGTTAAGTACATTAACAAATATGCACATGAATCCATTTACAAATGATGTGCACATTGACAAAAGAAGAACCAATCAAGAACACACATCCCGTGAAACGATTAAAATTCCATTCAAGCGTTTCTCTCCCTGCAGCCAATGACAATGACACAAAAATGAAGTAATTTATGTGTACGACGATATTATTACACGTGACGTTATGCTTGTATACAGTGATGAATGAGACACGGTGTATACTCGTCGGGCTTGCAGAAATCGAGCCGACCAGCGGACTCGGACTTGTCGTCGCCGACGAAAATGAATCGTTTCCTTCGAGTAATTGTGTACGGCGTGGCGGCGGCGGCGGTGGGAGAAGAGGTAGAGAGCAGCGGCTCTGATAGGGCGACGATTGCCAGGTATCGATCGCCGTATCGCCGCGAACCCGGCCGGCTGACTTAATTAAGACGTTAATGGAGACAGCCCGAAGAATCAAAGCGAATTTCACGCCTCCCTCTCGAACCTGTCGACGAGCCATTAATTTGGCGGAGCAAAGGGCGACGAGGACCGACGTCCGCGATCCCTTAGGACCCTCTCTCCGGCCGAGCATACACGCCGATACGACGTATATTTGACGTTTGATCGATTGATCGCGAGACTCGACACCCACGCACCTCGCGGAACCCTTGAATTTTCTTCAGCCAGTGGCTATCATCCCAACAACTTGGACGTTCCTTCTCTAGACTGGAATTCATCTCGTATTTCAACTCGTATTTTTTTCTAACAATACGCCTCGTGATGGTCCCTTAATGTGTTACAAGCAGGGGCGTGCGAGGACCTGAAATATCGGGTTAGGAATACGAAACTTTTTCGGGATCCGGGCACCCGGAAATTTCGAGTCCCGACCATCAGATTTCCGATATTTTTATGAGAATAATTTTAGCAGTGGATATTCGGGTTTAACACCGAACCTACCGACCATTCTGAGCGAGTAGAACGTGTTGAATTTTTATCACAACGCTTTTATGAAATCAAAATCCTGAAATTTGTTCGCTGTGAAAACCGTCGAATTCCACAACGGAGCGCTATTGTTAGCGCGATGCATCGTGGGTCAGTTCATGGACGCCCAAGGCTGCGCTGATCTTCATTATGGAACTTCATTATGGGTCGTTTATCCCATTGAAGTCGTGCCGCCGCTAGCCGTCAATAGCGTCTCTCGGAATCGGGTTGTTCCCGATTCGCTTGCCTCCGCACGACCGTCGTCGAGGTCGATTCAAAATGAAGCGCGAAGGCCGATCATGCTGACACTGCTACCACAACACAAGAACACTTCCAAACATTTCCCAGAATAATTTAACCCTACGATTGCGCATCACGTCTGTGGTACTGTTCACAGACCTCTAAATGCTTTAGAAGTACCTCATGCAATACAGCTTGAACTTTAATAAAACCGTTCGAGATTAGATTTCGTGTTGGTACGTGCGCGTGTTCCAGCTGCCGAAAGCTCGGCGAGCATTCTGTCGGCGCGTGTCTCGGTTCGGTTCGACGTGAACTTACTTTTCCATCCCCTATTCCTTTATCTTTCTCGTTGCCTCTCTTTGTCTCTCTCCGTTTCTCTCGAGGGGAATCGGACGGTAAATCGTTGATAGGGTGCAACGTCGGGCAACCGTGAGCGCAACGCCTCGCCCATCTTGATGCGAGAGCTTCCCGGTTGTTTACGAGTTTCCAGCGTGGCGTGTATCGGGATCGATGAAAGCTCTATTCTCTCTCTCTCTCTCTCTCTCTCTCTCTCTCTCTCTCTCTCTCTCTCTCTCCCTCTCTCGTCAGCGGCAGTTTCTCCGGGCGCATTCACCGCGGCCGCGCGTTAATGTCGCGTTATTACGAAACCGAGAGCGCATTCACCCGATACACACCGCGCCACTCCGGAAAGCACTAGGCGACCCACCCTGTTTCGATCCCCGAGTTGTATAGCCGCGCGGATCCGACTCGTATTTCCGGATCTAACGAACGTAACCGGATATCGAATGGTCACGGCCCAAGGACAAAGACGTGTCATCCAATCCAAGCCCTCGGGCCCTCGACAGTTCGTCAACCTTCCACTGGGCCGACCATTTTGGTTCCACTACGTTTTTCCACCACCTGCTACCTTCATTCTTCCAGATCTTCATCGACCATTGAACAGATGCACAATTTAAAGATCAACATACAATTAAGAATGAAGCCTAAGGTGTATACATATGTATATTCATACAACAGAGAGATACAAAGGTTTATATTATTTCCAACACTTTAACGATGCAAGAGTACCTTGGTTTTCGGGCCTTAAATTACATTCGTCAATAGAAGCCGTCCGAACTACTATAATTTAAATGCTTCCCTGACTTGTTTGAACGGCTCCTCAATCGTAAATACTACCCGCCCTACATTATTAATTTCTTTCTAAGCGTGACATTACAGCGCTAATATTTATTTTTGAATTCCTCAAAAAATGTAAGATTACGATTTAGCGTTTACCGTATGCTGTATAAACCAAACATGGTTTACAGCATCAATAAATAAATAAATAAATTTAAAGATCAACAATTTCTCCGCCGATGTCACGGACCAGCATCCTTATATTAAGCAATCCTTATTAAAATTGCTTTATTTACGAGGATGAATTTCCACGATGAAACATTCCCGTACATCGTCGATTTATTCTTGCACCCTTTCCCGCTGGATCGCAGGGACGCTCTAGTATTTATGTGTACGATTCGTTTGGTGGTTCAAGGGTCTCGCCACCCCAAACCGAAAGAGTCGAAGCCCGCACCCCTCGACAAAAGGACTCGCGTGGCGCGTGTCTCGCCCCCGTGGCACTCGCGCAGCTCCTCGAGGGCGAAAAGGGCGCGACGGCCCTCCCGAGCCCCTTTTCTTCCCAGCCACTCGCCCCCACCTTTCTATCCAAATCAGAAGAAGTATCGTCCTTCGAAGCGTGGCTGCTGCATTCGTGCTCGCGTTCGTCGGGTAACGAGGAGGGACCTCGGAAACTCTTCGCGAATCGTTGATCCGGGTCCAATGACTCTCTTGCGACCCTTTCACCCCCCGAAACATCCCCCTGTTTTTATAAGCTGGCGTGTTCTTGATTGTGATTTTAAGTAAACAATATTCTGCTCGCGAGCGGGCAGCTGTTGCTATAGAAAAAAATGTACAGTCTTCGCGAGGACGCAAGAGATGAGAAGATTGAAAATCATTGATGATACGTTCGGGTATCGTCGAATTATGGAACGCAAATAATTATTTATTATTTGAGCAAGTCTATAAATGAATTATTATTTAAAATAATAAAGTTATTTCTATTGACAAATAATAAATTAAAATTGTATTTTTTATAGACAGCTGGGCCCTCCGGACGGGCCCAACCACTGGCGTATACCTGAAAAGAGGTTGCTATACCAGACAAAAAACACGTACGTGTTCATTGTGTATACAAAATACAAGAAATAAGAGAAAACTATTTATTTGATTTCTCTCTCTCTCTCTCTCTCTCTGTAAATTGTATTTAAATAAAAAGTTTAGTTATTATTTGCAATTAAAATCACACGTTCATTTATTATTTAATTATGTATTATTTAAACAAGAAATAAGAGAAGACCAAAAGCTATTTATTTGATTTCCACCTCAATCCAAATAATAAATAATCTTTTATTTGCAAATAAGAAATAAAATTGTATTTAAATAAAAAGTTTAGTTATTATTTGCAATTAAAATCACACGTTTACTTCTTATTTAATTATTTATTATTTTAAAAAATCAGGGATACGTTCGGGCATCGTCGAATTACGGAACGCTAAAATAATAAATGCTATTTATCAATATTCATCCATCACGCTCCTCGCCGAACGAGCACCTAAGAACTGCCCCCGCCCCACTATCCCAGGATACAACTTTCGTTACACATTTGTGTGACACCCAACCGTCACACTTTTAGCCGAACGAAACCTACAAGATTTTCAATCTCAAAAATCGAAATCCATTAATGTTTCCCTTCGTCGCGGATCACTTTCCCCGACTTGTTTTTATTTATGTTCGATCGCGCCTCGAATATGTCAACTCGACCCCTTGACAGAACTTTCTACCTGCCACCCCACCAGGCTCTGTCCGAAATCCCCGACATATTGAAGTCGAAGCTGCCGACAAATGGACGCGTATTATTCCTGCTGCTTCCTCACCCTCGCGAACCAGTCGAACAGACTGACTTTGCGAGAAATTCACTGTGTGTCCCTTACAATCTCTGCGATAACGAGGGACAATTGCTTTCTCCGGGATCTGACGAGTCCTCCCGACAGTCTCAAACAATTCTTTCCGAGAGAAAAGTTCTTTGCTACCGAACCCGGCTTAACCTTGTATCGGCAATGAAACTGTGTACGTAACTTTAAAGCTTCGATATTGAACCCCCCGCGCTCGAATGGCGCCGTTAAAAATTGCCATAGTTATTTAAAACAATTTTTACACTGCTGTAACAATGTAAGTGTGTCGGTAAAATGAAAATAAAAATTGTCTGCATCGATTTCAGAACGTAGAAGCCAAACAGAATGGTTCTCCTACAATTTAAAATTTCATGTATTCAATTCAGCTTGAAATGTCTTGATTTGAAAACAGCTTCGAGTGTAAATTCTTGGAAGAGCGATTCAAATCATCACGCCAAGCAATCCTATAATATAGTTTAGAGCCAGGACGGTGACCAGAGTGTAACGAACAGTTAATAGGATCGGTAGATCGAGGACGCGGCTCGTCTCTTCTTTCGAAAAGCAGATTACAACGACGCGGAATCGCGGAACTGGCCGATGAAGCGAGGCGGGCATATTCGCAACGGGCCAATGAATTTATAATAGTGGTCGAGAAAGTTTGATGGATGGGAAGGAAGAAAGTGACGGGAGGACGATGTACCATGGACACCGCCATAGGGATGCAATTATTCGCCGGGGCTAGAGACGAAGGGCTAAATGAAATCCACTCTTGCGCCGTCCGAGGCGGAGGCGGAGGCGGAGGCTCCGGTAAATGGGACGCAAGCCGTTATTTGCATATTTATGCGTTTTATCCAGCGGGACCGGGTAAACGCTGAATATTCTCTCCTCCCCGAGTTACGACGCTCGAAACGCCTCTTGGACTCTCGCCGGAGGCTAACAGTTGTCCACTTCGCGGGACTTTAGCTCCGGGGTCCGTACGGGTCCGTGTCGATGCAATTTTTCTTATTACTATATATTTTTATCCTGGACGTTCGCTTCTTCACCCTCGAGCCCACCTCCTGCCGATTTAATACATTTTTAAAACGTTATTCTGCCATTTATTGAAATACTAACATAATTCCCGTTGAAATAACTAACACTAATTTATTCTAAGCACTTGATCCTGTAGGATTTCCGGGATGAAAGGATATTCGTGCACCCCTTTGGGCTAACGGCTACCTGTTTCCCCACTTTCTTGAACCACTTAGGGCGAAGATGCGCGAAGACGAACGAAAAATGGTCTTTACGCGGAGTTACTCTCTCGTGGGATATACTTTATGTCTTCTGTGTTACGAGATTTTTTATCGTTACAGAGGACAGAGCAACTGGCAATTATGCAGGATGTGGCCGGACGGGTAGTACAACCGGGCAGGGGATGATTCTACATGTAAAAATCAGTCGGAAAAAAGGAATAACATTGTTTAGTTTGACGCCTCGTTTTCGCGCGCTTCAGTATACACACGGAAGTAGAATCGGTTGTTCATGATCAGACGCGTCATACGGTTCCTATCAATAGCACGTATATTTGCTGCATTTTCGAAAACGAGGCGTCAATTGAGAAAAAGTTATTTCTTCTTTTCGACATGTAGAATCATCCCCTGCCTGATTGTACCACCCGTCCAGCCCCACACCCTGTATATATGTGTATGTACGTATAAATATCGATATTAGATAGTTAGATTGGTTTCAGACCTTCAATCTCAATTGCTGAACCTTTACATTGTTGAGTAAATGCTTCGCCCCAGTAATTCGTTCATTAAAATTTCAAATGAAACTAGTTCTGTTTTAAGAGAGACGCGACCTGTCGGACACACAAGAATCAACTCGACCGAAACAAAAATGGCACGTAGCGGTGCGCAACCGATCGATCCACGATCCCGAGTGATCGACGGTCGTCCTACCTCTGGCAATCGTCGGACCGTTGGCAGCTTTGGCTGTCTTTTTTTTTCGTCCTCGAGTACACCGGGCTCATTAGTCTCCGCGACGTGGCGGCGATCCGCGGCGTAATAACTTTTAAGGTAACGCGCGATCCTAATCGATCTCTCGGCCATAGAAGGCGATCTCATCGATTCCCGGGAAAAGATGAAATCGCCTTTCGCGATCACAATCGAGAGAGGCTCCCGTCGAATCGATGCGTTCGAAGGTCGGCCAAGTATCGACACAACAGTGTAGAAGGCCGACGGCGGCGACGCGACGTGACGTTCTGCTCTTTCGGTAAACATCCTCGGGGAACGTCGTTTAACATCCCCCGGATGAATCGCGAAGAACCGCGAGACAAGATGTTCGTTCTTGTATGCGAAAATTGCTGCGTTAGCGGAGCCGGAAGACTGCGTCAACAAACGTGGCTGTGCAAATATTTAAACGCTACCGAGATGCCGATGCGCACGTGGGAAATGTCCCGAGGATCTGGTACTTGCGTGAAATTAATCATATGTTGATTCTTGCCCGTCCATCGAGTGTTAATTTCATACTTTCGAGTAAATAGTACGTATATGCAAGCAGGTTTACGAGCAGGGCACGAGGGTACTTAGAAGGTACAAGTTGTGTTGCGGAGACTTGCTACTAACTTAACCTATATGTTGAATGATAGAATTCTTCTATCATTGTGTGAACTAAAACTGGTCTGTCCGCCCTACTTCCAGCAAAAACAAGTACGTATATGCATCGTTTTAATGGTTGTAAACGACGCGAGTGATCTCATTTTCATTAATTGTACGTGTTAGAAAATCTGAATGGTGTTAACACTTTACCTACCGGAAGCCTATTAATAGGATTTTCAATAATTTTGCTGCACCAGAAGAAAGCATAGACATTTTCTTTTACACTGCAATCTTAAATGAAACTATTAGATAACGCTATTAAGGGTGACTTGTTAGTTCACAATGAAAATTTGCTGTCGCTATTGAAGGTTCCATTAAAAAGTGTTTAGCCATGTACCATAGATTTTTCAAAATTATGCAATACTGACCGGTCGGTAATATGTTAACATGATTAACAGAATAAAACAGAAAACGATACGAACAACTTAATTGAAATAGATCCGAATTGGACATCGCTTCGTGTAATCGATACGGAAAATGTTTACTTCGCACACATAATGAGCGACACGCTGAAGAACATACTCGGAGGGCGCGAACGTGAGGACACCGACGTTTCCACTCGGATTATTCCTCAGGGTGGAAGGGTCGATCGGCGGGAAGGGTGTTCCATTGTGCTCTCTAACCGCGGGCGGCCACTCCGTGAACGAGCTAATTAGGTCAGCCGGCTTTTAATTAATGCGCAGGCCGGGCGGGGAACGATCGAAACCCGTCTCCCGCGGCCCTAACATATTTTCGAAGAATTCGGAGAGCTGGAGTTCGGAAAAGGGCCTGGAGGCCTGTGCGTTTCCACTTCCACTTTCACTGTCGACGGTAGACCACGATTGACACTTCGGTAGAAGGAAAAGTTCGAGCGAGTTTGCGGACGACTGAACTTTTCGAAACGCGTCTTTCTTCAGTCGAGTTGTCATTTGTTTCTGCGATTGACTGTGAGCTTTCCCATTCTATCGATGTAGGAAATATTAATGCAATGAGATGCGACTTCGTGAAATACCTTAATCTTTAATAACTTGCAGTGGGTGTACAAAGTATTTGTAGAAAAAGTAAAAGTCATTTTAAAATTTGTTATCTGTGCCTAAAATGAAAGTTTAAAACATTTATTTTGTAAATCTATGTAAGTTATACACATGTGCAAGATTTCATTGAAATCGATTAATAAATTAAGTAAATTGTAAAAATCTTTGAGTTCATTTAAGTCGCAGATTCTTACGATTTATACTATTTTCAATTAAATATATTTCATAACAACCTTGACCGATTTAAAAATTATTTACACAATTAATTATTGTTATTTATACAAATTATTCGGCGTTTGTAAAAGATGTACGAATACTTTGTACACCCACTCTGTATTAAACAGCGGGTTTTACGGGCCCCTCAGAGTCGCCGTTCGTGCGCTCAGGGTTAATATCTCTGAACACTTGTATTTCGGTTTGTAATGTAAAAGGTACGATATTTCACAAACGTCTATCACTGTTTCATTAATTACTGGATGTGTTCGCCAGCCATAAATTGCAGAAAGATCGACGCAAAGATGATGTTCGGTACCCGTGTTACGCGAGGAGAAAAAAGTAGGGAACACTGGTGACCGGTCTCCCGAATCAAGGATCATCATTCATTAACCGACCGGTGGGATGTTCACTCATAAATCTCCCATCTGGTCTGTCAGCGAGCATGATTCCCCCAGACGCTGCAGCTCCGCTAATCGTTTTTCGACGAAGGTACCGAAACAAAGCGTCGTCGGGCAGCGTGCGCTAGTTCCGAACGTGGAAAACGATAGCAACCACGGCGGTAGCGAATCGATTACCGATAGCCGACTAGAATCTCGTTGAAATTGATATTTATTACCGGTACGATGGACCGACGAGCGTATCGCTCTCATTACATCTGCCGTCGAATCGGCAGCCGCAAATATTTGCACGGAGGAGAGGAACTAGCGAGAAAAGAGAGCCGAGGTCAACACTATTCTGTTATTAATAGCCTGCAAATCTTTATGCAAAATAAAAATTGCCTGCATCAATTGCAAGAAATAGAAACCAAATTGGTTGTTATTTCTTCCCTTAATGAATTGAATAGAGGAGAGAAACCGTGTATTAACGTCTTCAATCTTGAAAATCTTCCAACAATTTTGAATTTCATCTACTCAATTTGGTTATAAATGCATAAAGATCCGCAGTCTAGTTATTCTCGAATTTTATCGTCTCGGTAACAAGTATAATAAGGTACAGCAGCGCAATTTTACTGAATCATGCACTGCGTAAAAGTATGCAGTGCCGAACGGAGAGTATCAAAAGTGGAAAGTATACGGCACAGAAGGAGTTAACGTCTACCGGTTGCGTTCGAGCCTCTCGGAAGAGGATCCGGCGATCTCCGCGGGACGTTCTCGCGAGCAGTGTATTAATTCGACACCCCGGAGGGTTCTCGACTCGCGAACGTATCCCGACTGCATCCCACTGCATCGCACCGGTTGTCGTTTAATCCTCGGGGCCTTTGTAACTCCTTTATTACTCGTCTCGTTACCCGAAAGTTATTCCCCGGATATTGAAAACCTTCGTCCGCGAGAGCTGGAGAGCCGGGAGAATTCGGAATTATCCCCTTCGATTCTTTAGAATTTGTTATCCAACTTTCTGGTTTGTCGAGCTGTGCGAGAAGATCGCGCATGCATTAACTCTCGGACTACCCGATCTCCAAAACTGAAAGTCTATCTTTTGGTTCAGCACCCTCTAAATGTCCAGGTATCGCAAGATTCAACAAGACCAACCATGTCCGAATCAGCACGGTGTCCATCCACTTCGATCTAACCCTAGCTAGTCAGTAGGTTAGCTATGGGTCCACAAATCCTCATAAAACCGAACACATTAATCGGGATCGTGGATGCCGGTCGCGAGGGCATCATTCCCATCGCTAGGAAACACGCGATAGAGCGCGAGGGTGGTGACCCACCCTCCTCCGGGACGGAAGAGAGGGCGGGAGAAAGGGAGGGACGTGCAGGAGGAAAGAGGGACGGTAGAAAGCGAAAGAGAATGAGAAAGAGAAACGCAGAGGGAGGTGGTTGTGAGGGAAGAGGACGGTAGAGAGAGAGGAGCAAAGGGCGGTTGGTACACTCGGTCGATCTCTCGTGGTTGCCAAGCGACGAACATCCACCACCAGGCTCTCCGGCGACTACCCCTGGAGCAGAGCGTAGAGGAGGCTGCGTTGGCGGCGTTGGTGGCGTTGGTGGCGTTGGCGGCGTTGGCGGTGGCACATCCTGAAAGCCTCGAAGCCTGTCGGAGACCTAACCGGCGGCGGCTGGCGGTGCTGGCGCCACCTGGCTCGCCGGAATACACAGCCGGCCACCCCCGCGGTCCCCGCCCGCACCGTGACAGTCGCGCGATGCACTCCACGCTGGCTGGGTCTCGCTTCGGAGCCGCCGGTCCTCCCTTTCGCGTTGCCGATGCGCTTTTCGCGCACAGCGAATCGCCTCGCCTGTTCGCCGCGAGACAGCCGCGCAAAGACCGTCACCATCATCGGCCCGTCGCGCCGCGTTCTTCGATCCCGTTCCTCGACCATCATCATCATCATCACGATCCGCAACCGTACCAGCAACATCAGCCGCAGCAGCGTTGCCAGCACCGTCATCGGGACCGACAGCACCACCTCCTCCACCTCCGGCACATTCTCTTACTGCTCCTTCTGTTCCTCATCCCCCTGCCACCCGCCGCGGGACACCGCCGGGAACAGAGGACCGCCGAACGGTCGCCATCTTGCGTCGTCTAGTGCGTCTTTCTACTACTAGGACACACACAGCCTTTTTGCTCTCTCCTCTCATCTCCCCTTCTCTTCTATCGCGTTCGACCACGAAGTCTCAAGGGGGGAAACGTACGAAAACCGAAGATATGGGGGTGCGCGACAGCCACCACCACCACCAACACCATTCTTCCTCCTCATCGTCGTACTCCTACGCGGCTGCACCCGGCGCGCTCCTGCGAACGGCCTGCTGCTACTCTCTTCCTCCTGCTCCCATACCGCGATAAGGGAGAGACCCGCTGCCCGCCCGAGGGGCTACGATTCCTCGACGTTGCCCGCTCCAGCCCGATCCCGCTCCTCGTGCTCTCTTGCTCCCGCTCGCAGCAGCCCAGGGGTCGTTGAACGTGGGGTAAGTGTCGGCAACCAACGGCCGCAACCAGCGGCACGTGCTTTTCCAACGCTGCGCGATCGAGCACCGGCTCGCCCTCCTCTTCCTCCTCTTTCTCATCTTCCTCCTCCTTCTTCAAGCTCCCTCTTTCCTCTACTCTCTTTATATTTTCTCTAGCTTACCAGCTCCCTCTCCCTCTCTCTCTTTCTCTGATACACACACAAACTTTCTCTCTCGTTCTCTCGCTTTGACTTTCTCGGTCTGCTTCCTTTTATTTGCGCACGACCTCGCGGCTTGTTTTGAACCCAGCAGAGGGGTGGATGCACCCAACACCCCGCATAAAGCCAACTTTGACCCCTTGCTCGCTGTTTAACCTCTTGCTCTGCCTTTGTTCGGGAACACGGCTCACCCCCTGTCGACCCAGCCATCGACGGTAACCCCTTAACCCCTTGCCGTACGATTTTCTTCACGGTTACGGTAATTGGAGCCTTCTTTGTCTTTGATGTTTCTCCGAAAGAGAGAAAGACAGTTTTGACAGTTCTTTGTACGTGTTTGCTTCGGTGCATCATTCCTCCGATACGATTGCGTCTTTTGCCGGTGTGCTTACGCTGTGCCGGATTAGGGTGCGTTTATGTTTAAGCTGCGATAGGAGATATAAAAGGGCCAATCATAAGTTCAGATGTTTATTTAATAACACAAGTATCCTCTAAAATGTCAAGAACTAATAGAATAGAATGGAAAACGTGTTATTGAATAAGTATGTTAATTTGGTGCAGACTTCTGTTCCAACCCAATAATTGAACCGCATGCAATAAATTTTTAAGTATTCCTCGGAGTCGGTATACGGTGTACCGACGTCGTCCCTCAAGGGTTAACGAACGAAATAAATCCGAGTTGCTCGGAGCGCGGTTGTGTTCGAATTTCCGTCAATCAAGGGGTTCCAAGGGAATCGAGGAAAGAAGGAATTCGATCGCGGACTATCTGCAGCAGATTTCGCGACGTTGCACGTGCGGGCTCGCGAGGTCTACGAGCGTGAGACTCTGAAATTTCCTGGCAAAACGGGCGTCGCACCTGGCGAACGCGCGTTCACCGCGAAACGCGGTAATATTCTTGGCGAAATAGTCGCCGGTGCTGAATCGTAATGGAACCGCCAAGGTTGGGGCGGCGCGCGAGCGCGTTCGCCAGTTTCTATCGCGGAATGTGGAACACGATCTGGCACGAATACCATCGTGAGATCCTACCACTGTCCGGCGCATGGCGTTCCGCGTGGATTAATGGCCCCTCGACGGGTCCCTATGCCGAGTAACGAGCACCATATTTTCGGTTTAATACCGAGAGCCCTGTCCACCGATTATCCGTCCACTGTTGCGTTAGGGCAGCGGGGGCGGAGCTTACCCTCTAGGGCCAACGCCTGGCCTCGGCCAAAACAAGAGCCGCTAGGGTGCCGGCCATCTAAACGCTTCGTTTCTCAATTTTGAGCTTTCTCAGGTTCATCATATTCGCATCCCGGCAAGGATACTGACATAACTAAAAAATGCAGTATTCTCACAATAACGATTTGAAGAAAATTATAAAATTTCCATCGACATAGTACAGACATCTTTAATCTTTCAGAAAAATACTTTCGGAAGTAAATCCGACTAGGCTCTATAAAATGATATTACGGATGCGTCCATCAACTCTAAAGTGACACTGTTCCTGCCACTACAGAAATGAACTAGCTCATAAAGAGATATGTATGACGTTCTTCTAGCACGTAGAGGCCAACTAAACGCATCTATCACTATGTCAACTTCAAAATCGTTATCTTTTCTTAGCTGTGTCATTATTCTTGCCGGGGTGCGATATGCTTCTTATGGCATTGTACGCTTTCAAAGAATGGCCCCAGGGAGCACTTGAGAACGTTCTTCGGGGCAAGAGAAGCCTTTTAGTCTCCTCGCGATGGGTCTGTCTAAAGATTGACCGTCACTCGAAATATCGAGACGGGAAAAGCTATTTATAAATTTGGCGGATGGATCAGACGGCGTTTCATCCTCTCGGCACTCGACTTCAACCCGACCTTCGACGTCCGACCTAGCCTCCCCTTTAACCTTTCGACTCTCTCTCTCTCACACACTCTCACCGGCCGATTCGATTATTTACCAGCATTCTTCGCACCCCTCGTCACGTATCTCCGATATAAGTCATTTTGCGGTCTGCCAATGGCGTTCGACTCGGGAGACGATTGATAAAAGCGAGAACCCCTCGACCGCCTTCGCCACATTCGATCCACCTAACCTAGACACAGACTCTCGTCCCATCCACGATCGCTTCCGAGCTCTCTCGGTGCCCAAACTTGCTCGCCATTCAATCACATTCTGCGAAAGGCCCTATAAAATCAGAACAGTTTTCAACTGGAATTGAAAAGTTCTACCTTTTGTCTCAGCGACGAGTCGTTTTACATCTTTAGACTGCAGATAATGCAATTAATTCAATTTAAATATCGATAGCGTGCTTAATAATAAACCTTCTTTTGGTTGTAATCTGTATCTTGAAACAATTTCTATCTTTTTTTACAAGACATTTTCGAAGGCGTTCAGAGCACAGTCACTCAAAGAAATCACCCCTATTTTAACTCGAAAATTAAACATTTCTTCCCACCTAGAATAATTCCATTGTACATGATTTTTTTTCTTTTTATGGATATGAAATTTATACGATATCTCCAACATATTTAACAATGTAAACAGCATTGTGAATATGTAAGTATTAAACTCGAGACTCGATATAAGCGAGGCGAGGAAAATTGAAAGTGCTCCTCCAGCCATCTAAAATTCAAAGCGAAACGAGAAGAATGGAGCGAACGTCGCGAGAAAAAAAAAGGCGACGGCTTTATGGCGCCTCGATTTTCGACTGAAGCAGTAAAGCGTTTCTTTATCGAGGATTCGCGAGGCGCGTTTTGTCAGGGAGAAGATGTCACAGCTCGTCCCTCGGAAAAGGAGTGCATCGTTCGTGGCAGCAACGTTTCCGAAACAGCGAATTCCCGAAGGGCGGCTGCGCCCTTAAAGGGGAGTTATCGGCGTCCCGATGCGAAACACGGGCCGGAGGATGGGCTTGTGTTATTCTTTCGCCACCCTCGCGTCGTTGACGGAGACGTCGACGACGACGACGACCGGGAAGAGCTTCCTTTTTGCTTCTTCAACACCGGTGATCGTTACACGTGTGAGTGTGTGTAATACGCGTCGCCCGTGACCAGACTCCCGGTCCTCGCCGGGGGAACTTCCTCTTTGTGTGGCCCGGCTCTGCTTCTCTCCTCTGTGTACCTTGCACCCTTCTAACTTTCTCACTCCTTTTCTCTCTTGTTCTCTCACTCGACGAGTTTTTCCCCGCCGCGCCGGAAGCGATCCGCTCGCCCGAACACCGCCGCGTTCTCATCAACGGAATCAGTTTGATAACCGACGATGATCGACGACGATCACCGCGGGAACGAGCCGGTAATCGCTCGATCCAGGGGGATCGTGCCCACGATTCTGCCTGACGATCTATGCACCGTGCCTTCCCAAAAGAAGCTGATTGTTCGATGTTTGTATAACGCACGGCTGCACGTTTGAGTCTTTCGAGAAGTTACAAAAATTTACAACTGTCGAAATATTATTTTTAGCTCTAAGAAATGTATACGAGGGGAGCAGGATATTTTGAATTGGTCGATCTGTGATGAAGTCACAAGAATTTAAATATTTCTATATACATTTTTACCTGTAAGAAATGTGTAAGGGAAGCAGGATATTTTGAATTGGCTGATCTGTGATGAAGTTACAAGAATTTACATATTTCGATATATTATTTTTAGCTCTAGAAATGTGTAAGGGAAGCAGGATATTTTGAATTGGTCGATCTGTGGCGAACTCGCAAGGATTTAAATATTTCGATATATTATTTTTAGCTGTAAGAAATGTATAAGGGAAACAGGATATTTTAAATTTGCCTGATCTGTGATGAAGTCTCAAGAATTTAAATATTTCGATATATTACTTTTACCTGTGAGAGAAATGTATAAGAGGAGAGCAGGATATTTTAAATTGGATGATCTGTGATGAAGTCTCAAGAATTTAAATATTTCTATATATTATTTTTAGCTCTAGAAATGCATAAGAGGAGCAGGATATTTTGAATTTGCCTGATATGTGATGAAGTCACAAAAATTTAAATATTTCTATATATATTTTTACCTGTAAGAAATGTATAAGAGAGGGAAGCAGGATATTTTAAATTGGCTGATCTGTGATGAAGTTACAAGAATTTAAATATTTCGATATATTATTTTTAGCTCTAGAAATGTATAAGAGGAGAGCAGGATATTTTGAATTGGTCGATCTGTGACGAAGTCGCAAGAATTTAAATATTTCGATATATTATTTTTAGCTGTAAGGAATGTATAAGGGGAGCGGGATTTTAGATTGTGATTTTAGAAGTCACAAGAATTTAAATATTTCTATATATTATTTCTAGCTGTAGGAATGTGTATAGGGGGGAAGTCGGATAGTTTGACTTGGCTCCTGTTGAAACACGATACACCGAGCTGGACGATGTCGAGAGAGGTGCATCACGGGCCGCCGAAAGTGCATCACGTGCGGCGCGCCGGTGAAAAAGCGCGTGTCGCTTGGAAAATGCGTAAAATGTGTCGTCACGCAGGAAACCGAGTCCTCTCGAGGTGCGTGTAGCCCAGGGAACGGTGACATATGTCGCGCATACGTAACGACGACAGCCAGACTGCAATCATCGGCGAGTGTAAAACATTAGCTCGAACGGGCCGACATTGTTCGTTTGTCCGCCGCTGTTACGACAGATGCATATACACGTATATCCGTCTCTATAATTATCAGGACACAATGGTCGATCGAAACGAAAACGAGCGTCGGACGCAGCCTCGGATCGTGAAAAGGACGCGTGCTCGGCTCGTTAGTTTCGAAACTGACGGACGAGCGTAATTAATCGGCGACGCTTCCTTCGATACGATCGTCGTCCGCGATTTATCTGTTTTGTTCGCGCACGCAGGATTATCTAACATCGCGATAGCCGAAGGGGAATAGAAACCGAGGAGCGGCGAAATTCGTCGGACAATTTCTCTGGGACGAACACAGGAAACACCTGCCGCGTAGAGGTTGTACAATGCAACCCTGTTCCGACACCTTCCCCGAGATGCTAATAGCATCTGCTATGAAAACAGCATCTGCATGCTCGACACTTGCCTGTTTCGTGCTCCGGCAAATTGTGGGAAACGTTCCTCGCTTCAAAAATGCGATCCTCCCTCGTTAGCATTCGCTACTGAAACTCCGTGTTGATATCTGCAATTGTGTTCCAGGAAAATAGTAAAATTATCTTCAATGTTGTTCCTACTTTTTTCTCATAAAATGCATCAAATAAAGTACAACAGGCTGTTGTCGCAGCATCCCTTCGATGTTTTGTCTACTCAATTCGAGGAAAAGCAAGGGGAGAGGGTGTAGAAAGGAACGCGACGTGAGTGTTCAAAAGTTTCTGACCGGATGGGAAATTTGGGATTCAGACGTCGGACCGTTTATCCGAGTGCTGATCTAACAGCGAGGGTGGCGTCGAGAAGAAATTCGTTTGTGCCTCGGCCATGCATACGTGACCGTGGTCCCCGTATCGACTAGAAAGACAAGACAGCACGAGATAGAGCCGCGTCTTCCTTCGGGAAACAACCATCGCGTATTTCCCTTCTCCCGTTTGTTCTCCGGGTTTTCCGTGATCCGCATATTTCCCCCGTTATTTCGCGGTCAGACCCGTCTCTTCCGCTTAACGAGATTTCCTTTCTATCCGAGACGAGAGAGAGAGAGAAGACCCGCGGCAGTGGCTCGTTAAAAACTTCAGAAGCAAGCAACCCGGATCGTATCCAATGGGACATTTCCCCGAGATTCTCTTTTCGACGCCGATCCCAGCCCCGCTTTTACCAGGCCGACACAATCGGGACACCGCAGCCTTTTATAACCGGAATAAGCTCGAATTAGGTTAACCTCCGGATGGAAACAGGCTCGGATGTGCCCTCCTGCATTTAGCTTCTTTATTTTCTTGCTGTTCGTGTTGTGTGTTAACGGGTTTTCCTCGAATTCGAGAATCGAACAATTAAGAGTTGAAACTTGCTTAATTGTGATTCGTGCTCTGTAAGCTATCCAATGGTGCATTGTTCCTTACTCTACGATCATTAGTAGACAGCGGATTTTATGCATTTATGACAAAAATGAATGGGTGCAATTTAAGACTTGCTACTGCATTATTTTCAACCTATTAAACGTATTAAGAAAATAAATTTCTATTTCATTCCAATTTGTTGCGATTCGGGAATTAAATTTTTATTTCGAGCACGCTCGATGCGAGATCTACCGTGTCCAAGGATTAGACTGTGGATTTTTATGCGAAATAAAAATTGCCCACGTCGATTGCAACAATCCGGAGTAAAATTGCTATTTATTTCAATTACGCACTTATAAGAAGATGGGTACGTACAATTTAAAGCAGTGGACGTGTTAAAAAGACTTAAATTAATATAATTGTAAGAAGAAAGAAATGTCTCTATTGGTCTGTCTCATGACAATATTATCCCACGATGATCGTCTCCGAAGCGTTAAAAGGCTGCTGCCTCCCGAAAACGGGTCGTCGGTAGCAACATTGTCATGTCGTCCGGAGGATACGCGGGACCAGAATGCGTAAGAGCGTGTTATCAGCGATCTCGTCGATAGTTGCGACGATAAAGCGTGTCTCGGTCCTGCTCGTGTGTAGTCCGGAAGGTTTTTCGAGTTTCCCTGCGATGAAGAAAAAGAGAGAGAGAGAGAGAGAGTAAGTCTTCTTTGTGCCCCTCCCCGAAGAAAGCTTTCTTTGAAGCGATCGTGTCTCGTCGCGCGTCGAGTTAAATGGTCGTTGCCGGGGACGCGAGAAGAAGAAGAACTCTCGTCTTTGTGTGTAACCCCCCCTAAGGGGGTTAGTATAATGGAGAGCGAAGCAGCATAGTTGCGAGGAGCATCCGCGGCTGCAGAATCGAGAATGTCACGGTCGTACTTTAACCCTCGTCGTCCTTCGGCGCGGCGTTCCTCCCCAGAACTTCCACGGCACACACGCACACACATCGGCACAACCTTGGATTTTTTTAATTACGCTCGAATCACCGTTAAGCACGACACTGTTAGGTGACTCTCGAATTAAGGTACGGCCACTTAAAAGCAAACCCGTAAAGCGACGCCCACGCACCGCGGGTACCTGCTGCATATATGCGTTTATACAAGCTGCATCGGCTCTCTCCCGGGACCAGGGGCGCATCGAGAGAGGCCACAGTTTTCCTCGAGAGAAGACAAAGTCCGTTTTGCAACCTTCGCTGCGTACCGTTTCATAAATTTCGAGCCCGCTAATGTCTTCCCCCGGACGAAATTTATGTTGCCAGCCGGCCGAGAAAGTTGCAACGAGCACGCGGATGATTTAAAAACCGTGGGCCGCTGTTGCAAAGTTATCTCTGCCGGGCGTCGATACCGAGGGCTCGCAGATTTATTTCATTGCTAATGGAACCCTATCCTGATTGGCTGGGACGATCGACCGCCGGTCATTAGCAGTTTCAACGCTGATTTTTCGCCGGATCGAGACGAATTTTGCAACGAGTGTTCACCGGTAACACCGTGCCGGAGAGAACGAAGTGCGAATAAATTGTTTCGCGAGTGTTTTATTCGACCATCGATTATATCCGAACTGCTCGCTTAAAGCAGAAAGTGTGCTGCGTTTAAACTGCGCAGCAATGTTCACAATTTTCGAGCCGTTCTCTTTGCTTGTGGAAGATGTGTTGTCCCGTGGGGACAAGTTATGCGATGGTGTAAATGATAGAGACTGTAATCATCATTATGTAGAGGTAAATGGGTGAGAATAATTCAGGACATCAAATTATGAACAACTGTGCCGTTTAAGACATTCTAGATTAATCCTAGATAGCTAAGAATTTATGCACACAATCACATTTATTAAAATCTCTAATGTAATTGAATTTATTTTATTCAGGTCCAAAGGTGTTTTATTAGATCGTGATAAAAATCGCACAACATTTCAAGAAATCCAATCGTGCCATTTTTATAAGGCAATGAATACAAGTCATTTTTAATGACCGTATTAACCGTAATTGAGTGTGTAAGAGCCTCCGAACAAATTCTCCAGAGAAGGAGCTCTTCTGTTTTCTGAAGCAAAGCACGTCGGAGCAATTGTCTATCATTTTAGATAATCGAGGCCTTCAGCTACCTAGTTTCCATCGGCGAGTTCTCAGGTGTGTTGTGGGTTGCGTGCATACGGCCCTGTTCCCGGTGCACACGGGGTGGCCAGACAGAAAAATCGCGAAGGCACTCGAGCCTTCCGTCGGGTGCCACGAATAAGGGCCACATAAAGACGGGTCGTAAAACTATGATTTACGGCTTGTCATTGATGCGTTCGCTGTCCGTCGGAGCCCGGTACACCCTTTTCCTCCAGTTCATCATCGTCTCCCTCTGTTCCCTCCTATTATCTTTCTTGTGCCCTCTCCGGGCCCCCGTTCCTTTCGTTCTTATTGGTCCCCTGGCTCGCGCGGAGATAGCCCACTACCGATATAATCGATTAGGGTGCGGTTACCGGAGATGCGATTTTCGATCGCGTGCGACACGTATATGTACCGGTCCTGCTACCTTTTCAATGCATTCCGAACCGTTCCGGATCTTTTCACTTTGAACGATACATGTACCGACGAGTTTACAGTAGAATGTACAGTATGAAGCCTCTGCACGAACTTGTTTTTCTTTTGATTTTCGCATTGGGTTCGAGGGCAAGTTCTGTCGTATTTTAAACAAGCAGGCAATTTTGCTTGTTAATCAGAAACACAGTTGTTACGAACAGGGACCATAACTGTTATAACCAGAAAGAAAAAAAGTCATAGAATAACAAGTATTTCATCGACTAAAATCGTATTGGTTACAGATAAGGATTATAAGTAACCGAAATTTTTTTCTCTTGTTGGTAAATGTTATCGTTGAGAGAAATTCATTTCGACCACTTATAACTGGACTGCGGATCTTTATGGAAAATAAAAAATGTTTGCATTGATTGCGAGACGGGATCCAAATAGAAATTTCTTTCTTCTTTTAAGTGTGTTATTAAGCTGAAATTAATACACTGATGTCCTTACATCTTCGTCATACGTCCACTGCTTTAAATTGCACTTGCTCATTTTTGTCATAAATGCATAAAATCCGCAGTCTACTTATAACAGTTTACAATGAGAGGAATTTATTTCGACCGCTCATAACAGTTATCGATAAGAGGAATTTTTTTCGATCGATCATAACAGTTATCGATAAGAGAAATTTATTTCAATCGCTCATAACAGTTATTCGATGAGATAAATTTATTTCGATGGGCGATCGAAATGAACTTCTCTCATCGATAACTGCTTTGAGCAATCAAAACAGTTTTTCTTCATCGATAACAATTATCGAGGATCCAATTTTTTGGTATAAAAATCGATATTTTTTCATAATTTTATGCTTTGAATTTTTTTCTTTATACTTCATGTACATTATCTTAAATTTCAATAATAATCAACTTTTTATTAATGATTTTTATCGTAGAAAATTTTAGAATAACTGTTATTTTTGGTCCCTGGTTACGAATAATGGAAATTATACCATTGAATAATATATTTTTAAAAATTTAAGCTTACCCAGACGTCTCTATACAGCTGGACGTATGTAATTGACAGTGTGTTACAGCATACAGTTTGAATGACATGATTGCTTAGCATATCTGGTTATACATATACGCAGGTTGCATTCTCTTTCAAGAAAGTAAAAATACGCAGACACGCCCGAATGTTGGGTCTGACAAGAAACACATATTTTTATAAATCGATTCAAACGTTTTCTCTAAAATACGACAGAACTTTCCCTCCAACCCAATAAAACGGGTAACAAAAATTGTTGGTGGCGTTTCAGGGGGTAGATTCAGTCGTTAGAAAATATTTTTAATGATCTTAGAAACGTTTGCATTCGCGGCAGTTTTAGCGTTGGCAGAGGGACGTGTTTGCTTGCATAAAGTTCTGCTTTGTTGACGATGGTCACGGGCAGACGAGCACAGTGGCAACAAAATAATGAACGCGGTCGGTCGCGTGACGGCCCGAGCAAAAGATTCTCCGTCGTTTTTGGCGTTCCGGACGGTTTCTTCTGGGTGTATTGCACTCGGTCCATCAGGGAAAAAAGGAATCGCTTGGTCGGCGGAGTATTAACGCCTAAGGATCATCAGCCGTTTTTCTGGTTTGGGCGCGAACGACGCGACCTTGCGGCGCGGAGCCGGCTCTCGCCTCTATTGTCCTCGGAGCGTGTATACACGGTGCGGTCAGTGGGTTATTTCAAGTTTTAACGCAGCCCGGCCTGCCGGCAAGACGGTTACGTTTAATGGCGTCTGCGGTTTCCCATCAAACTTCTCCCCCAGCCCGTGCCACCTGGCATCTCTCGCGCTCCTTCCCGAGGAATTCGCGTCTTTTGCCCGCTTTCGCAGTTCCGATTATTCACACGAACGTGTCAATATTATCCCACTTCTTCCTGATCGCTTCGATCGGGCCCGATCTTCCGCTGGAAGTCGCTAACTAGACGATTCTTCTAGATCTCGAATGATTTTCTGGCTACCTCGACGATCTTGGTTGGGAGTGCCGAGTGACTGGTTGAAATGTCTATGCTGGAGTAAAAGACTGTATTTTTATAAAAACATTTAACGACGTTTCGCACCACGGATGCGAAGACTTTTTTCGCGAAACCCGCCTGTGTGGAAAAGAGCGCTGTCACCCGACGAGCCGTAAACAGCGAGCCTGAAGAATTTATTGCCTGTACCTTGACCTAAGGGCTGGGATGTAACAAGGACTATCGTCAGGTTGTTCTCGAATCGCCGGTCTTCGACAGCCGAAAGCTTCTTTGTCTCGTATTTTTCGACGTTCCCTCGAACTCGACGGCAAACGATTTATCTTTGCTGTAAAATTTCATACACGACCGGTAAATCACGCTGTCTCGATTAGGATTCATTAAAACCAGAATAACAGATCATTGGTGGAGCGCAAAACACAAATTGGAGTCACTTAAGAATTTGTTGTTCTTTCATGTCTTTCGTGTCTATTCGTTTTTCTCTCAATCGGACACGAAAACTTTTGCACTGACATAATTGCGGAAGAAAACGCTTTACAGCGTTCGCGCCCCGGAAACCGCGTCTGTTTCCGACAGATTCTTCGAGCCGTTGTTCGCGCTAGTTGGTAGACGTTTAACCTAAACGACGAAGCAATTAGGAGAGTCGTCGCGTGCCGTATAGTTAACGGTTGGTTCACGGTTCGCAACAATATCGTTTCCCGCGACGTTTTCCGGGCATCTCGGTCCGGCGTTCGCCACAAAGCAGAACTCGCTGTCTAGACAATGTACTGAGAGACACGACGACGGGAAACTATACTTGAGTCATGCGAAGCTACCTCGGCACTCCCATTAGGCCAGCTCGTCTCGAAGAAGAAAGCTCCCTTCTCATTCCGTGAAGCAGCTGCCGCTGAGCTTCGAGGGAATTGGAAAATGCGAGGTAAAAGTCCCGGATCCTAGATTTGGTCTCGGTTAGGTTCTAGATTAGGCTTTTGGTTAGATCCACGCTGTAGATAAATCCTACATCAGATCCCACAGGTCCTTGATTAGGCCCTGGGTTTTATTTTCAACCTAGTTGAACCCTGTAGGAGGTCTAGATTCTACGAGTCCTATATTAGGTCACAGGTTTTATCCTCGTTGCAATTAGGTGCAGCTTCTGCGAGTCCTGTATTAGGTTCTACATTTTACCCACATTGCAGGTAGATCCTCAACAAGGTCCGGCTTCTGCGAGTTCTGTATTAGGTTCTAGGTTTTATCCACATTGCAATTAGATCCTACGAGTCCTTGATTAAACCCTGGGTGTCATCTACATTCTAGGGAAATTCTACAGAAGGTCTAGATTCTACGAGTCCTATATTAGGTCACAGGTTTTATCCACATTACAAGTAGATCCTGAACAAGGTCCGGCTTCTACGATTTCTGTATTAGGTTCTAGGTTTTATCCACATTGCAATTAGATGCTACATTAAGTCGAGATTATGATCACGTTTCTCCAGATCACCCTTCGAATTTGTGAGGTCTAGCTTAGACATAAGTCTCCGCTAACTCTCAGATTAAACGTAGACTACGATTATGTCAAGGATTAGATGTATATTGCGATTATGTTATAGATTGAGTCTGGATTCTGTTGATGTCAAATTATGTCCTCGGATTGGGCCTAGACCCTATCGATCCTACATTACAATTAACTACTAGATACAATCTAGATTCTGGTGCTAAACTGTATATCCGTCTACTAACAACGGGTTCTAATTGGCTCTAAGATATTTATTCGGCGAAGAAAGCAAAGATTTGCAGTCGAAAAGCAATCGAAAATATTTGGTCACTTCCAGATCTTGAAGAAACCACCGAGTCCACTTCAGTGTTCTATTGTTCCTGAACGTTTGCGCAGGTTTATTGAGAAAACTATTTACAAGAGCTGGGACGTCGGCAGCATTGTCACTGAAAAATCAATTTCAACGTCGAGCAAACAATTGTTCAAATATTTTCGAGCGACAGCGTAGATCCCCATCTGTTTGCGAAGCGACAGACCGTCAGCTTGGGCTATTTCTCGACACTTTTGTCAACTGTGAAGCTCGTTCCGCGGTAAGCTGGTTTTATCGCACGGGCATTTATTGCGCGCTTCAGCGGCGATAGCTCGATACGGCCGTTTCCATCGATCCCATCAATTCCAATTTGATCGATCGACTGAGGCGAGCGAGTTTTCGCATCGACTTTCTGCAGCGGATCGAATCATCCCAAATGAATCTTTCTTTCGTTTTAAAACGTCCACTTGCACGGTGAACGCCGGAAACAGCTGTTCGAGCACTTCCTGATAGTGCAATCACCCCCTCTACTTTACTCATTAAAACCTTCAAATGCTTTTACTATTTCCCTTGCAAGTAGACTACAGATTTGATGCGTTCATGACAAAAAGTACTGGACGAAAATTATTGGAAAAAGAACTGTTGTCGGTTATTTCACATCAAATTATTTTAACTAAATTAATTCGATGTCATTTGTACGCTTGTTATTTCAACATTATATGTAATTCAGGAACCATAACTGTTATAACTTATAACCCCGGAAAGAAAAAGCCATAGTATAAAAAGTATTTCATTGACTAAAATCGTATTGGTTACAAATGAGGATTATAAGTAACCGAAAATTTATTCTCTTGTGGATAAATGTTATCGTTGAGAGAAATTCATTTCGATCACTTATAACAGTTATCCATGAGAGAAATTTATTTCGATCGTACATAACAGTTTCTCGATGAGATAAATTTATTTCCATCACTCATAACTAGACTGCGGATCTTTATGCAAAATAAAAAATGTTCGCACTGATTGCGGGACACTGGAGCAAAATAAAAGTTGCGTTCTTTTAATTATCCTATAAAGCTGAAATTAATACATTGATGTCCTTCAATATTTTTTACATGTCCGCTGCTTTAAATAGTAAGTGTCCATTCTTGTCATAAATGCTTAAAATCCGCAGTCTACTCATAACAGTTATTGATGAAGGAAATTTGTATAATAGTCATTATTAAATAGTACAAGTTTCAAATGGTGGACAATCAATTGTTTCATCAATTTTTTATTCCTGATATTAATTGCTACAATCAAAATTTAATGCGACAAACAAACAGATTTTGTGTTGTTCTTATGGTCTGTTGATTCGTCTTGTTGTACGAAACCTTCTCAATGAATTTCACAGGCTTGTTCCATCCAAAAAAGAGTAGAAAACTCAATAAATAAGCAACCAAGATGAATTTTCTCATCAATAATTATTGTGAACAAGCGAAAAGAAATTCGATCATCGATAACTGTTATGAGTGATCGAAATTAACTTCTCTCAGCGATAACTGCTTTGAGCAATCGAAAAAGTTTTTCTTCATCGATAACAGTTACCGAGGAGGATTCAATTTTTTGGACACAAATAACTGTTATTTGTAACCAAAAAGTCTAAAAATCGATATTTTTTAATCATTTTGTTCTTCGAATTTTTTACTTTATATTTTGTGTACATTATCTTAAATTTCAGTAATAATCAAGTTTTTATTAATGATTTTTATCGTAGAAAATTTTAGAATAACTGTTATTTTTGGTCCCTGATGTAATTCATTTAGAGTTAATATCCTTCTCCTTTAAATATCTCGAAACAAGAAACATATGACTTAGTATGGATTTAAAGTGGAGCAGCGAGGTGAGCTGTGCGGTGAAAAAAAAGAAAAACAAAGAAAATACATATGTACTTTTTCTTTAGTATGTGTCGAAATGTTGTCACGAATGTTGGTTTATTTTCACCGCGCCGCTATCATCGATGCTCACCGCTCCACTATAAATCTACCCTTAGACGACTTTCATAATTATGGGCACATATGTGTTTTACAATTAATTCAGACAATTTTTACTCTGGGCAAAAATCCGCAGTCTAACAATCACTTCAGTTATATGTATAATTAAAGCTCCGAATATGTGATTCGAATACAAATGTTAGGGGACGAAGAACAAGCTATGGCAGCACAATAATTCACAGTCTAATTTAAAGCGACGTTTTCCATGCACGGGCGACTATAATCGCGTGTGCAACGAAACGGGCTGCATCGGTCGCGCAACAAACACAGGGATCACGTGTATGTTTGTCGCGGCGATTATCGCGCGCGTTACATAATTGCACGGGGAATCGGCGGATCGATACGGTGGAGCTGCGTATCGAATCGGACTCGCCACCCTGGAAGATCGATCTTCTCGGATGCAATCGAATATATGTCTCCTCGCTCGCAGACCCGCGGACGTTTATATCCGCTCGAAAGTTTCGAGTGAAAGCGTCGCGCCGCTCGTTAGCGCGTAACTTATCGCTGACCGATGGTTAACCCTGCCGGGAGGTTGGAGGTCGGATTGTAAAACGGCGAATTGCATTGTCGGTGCATCGCGCTGCATCGACGAGAGACGCGAGCCTCGGCTACGCTAAAACGTTTTATGCACCGTTGTGTTCCCGACAGTCTGCAGAATCATTCTGTACGAAAATCACTTCTACGTCTTTCACGGTTGGTGCAGAGAAAATTATTAAAATTGAGAATTCGGCTGTCGTTGCAAAATTAAATTTTAGGAAAAGTGTGGATTTTTGTGGTGGTTCTGTTTGAAATTTTATGAGATTCATAGTTGATGCAGAGAAAATGATTTGCCTCTCGTTTCAAACCTTTATGAAAAGTGGGGATTTCTATAGTGCAGTATTATTTTTACACATACCGTTTTATAAACGAGGCGTTATGAGGATAACGTATGGATCGGTGCGATCGAAAATCGCAGTCGAACCGCACCCTAATCGATTCGACGCGTGTATCCCGCCGCGAGTCCGGTTCCCGTTGGATCGTTATCCAAGCTCGTGTGTCGAACGAGCTTTCCGTCGAGCCGAAAGCAGACTGGTGGAACGCAGCCATTTTCTCCGGCGTCTGCGAACGAAACATTCTTGCAGGATACTTACGAGACGTCTTGCGAAACCGGGGAAACGTAATCTTCCATACGAAACGTGATGGGATTCTCGGGCCGCCGTGTTTCACAAACTTTTTTCTTATCGCGAGCCGGCGCACTTCTGCGATGCACGGTGATCTACACCGTGTCTTTCTGGTCGTCGTTCGAAATTAGGTCCTGTATCAATTGCAAGAGATGAGTGCCGGATACACGTTCGATTCCACCTTGAATAATTTTAACACGTTGAAAATAGCGTATCTGTTTTCTTCAATTATCTTAATTATTCTTCCGTTTTAAATTGTACCCACCCATTATTGCAGTCTGCTAATATTTATTGCGAGAGAAATCATCAAACTGTACCACTCTGATTGGACTTATTGATTCATGAAAGTCTGAATAATTAAAAAATTTCGAAAACTGTGGACCTATGATACAATTTCCATAATTATAGTTTATAAGCAGCTACCGTCGAATAAAGCGTCTTCCACTCGTACGTCCAAGAACCCGCATTCGCGAGTATAGGGCCGTGTTTTAGTGGACCCAAGGTGGCAATAACCGTGACAGCTCGCCGCTATCAGTACGACGATTTCCTGGCTTTTTATTCGGCACCGTTAATCGAGAGGATCGCGACATTGCGGCAGCGTCTCGACTCCTCTCCCGACGGATATCTGGGAGAGGATCTCGAGGAACGACGCCTCGGAGGCGACGCCGGACGACGCCGGGTGAGATGAAGAAATTAAAACAGGCCGGCACTCGCAGTTTATAACCGCGGCGCAGCGGGTAACGGTAAGGGAAGCACGAGATTACCGCAATGGAAATAAAGAAATTGCGCCGAGACGCCGCGCCGGGCCACGTCGATTTTTTAACGCTCGTAAAAGTCCTTTATACTCTGCAGCCTCGCCTCTCCTCGCTTCGGTCTCAAACCGCCTCCGCGTATTTCCCACTCGAGCTGCCTCTACGACGCCCTGGGCTCCAATCCTGCCCTTTGCGTTGCCCGTTTCGACCGTCTAATTAAACCTAAGTGAAGCAAACATTTGTAGAACGGGAGCAGATCATCTCTGAGTTGTGTCTGCTGTTATTGCTCTTCGCGTAAACGAACGCCGATGGCTCCATTTTTCTAAATACACCTTGCTAAGTCTTTAAGAATCCTCTTCTTGCTTGATGGAACTGTGGGAAGTTGCAGTTCTTGTAACATGAACGATAAAAGAAGAGCTATATCTGACAAGTGATTATTTCTGTTTCAGATGTGAGCCAGTGAAGGTGGAATCCCGGAGAAGCGCGAGGTCCTCGCAATGGAGGCGGGACCGAAGCAGCAGCAGCAGCCTCAGCAACAGCAGCCACAACAACCGCAGCAACAACAACCGCAGCAACAACAGCAGCAGCAGCAGCAACAACAACAGCAGCAGTCGCAGCAAAATTCGTCGCCGGCCAGTACGGGGCAGACAACTCCGTGCCAGGCGACTAGCCCGCAAGCCGGCCAGGCTCAAGGCCACCCTCAAGGTCAGCAGAATCAAGATGCGGCGGCTGCAGTCGCGGCTGCTACTGCGGAGGCCGGCCCGGTCGAGGAGGGTCTCCTCCTGGCCAGGGTGAACATCCCGGAGCTTTACGTCAGCAAGTGTCTTCAGTTCCCCAAGGATCAGCTCGTCTGGGACGTGAAGCAGCAATGCCTGGCATCCTTGCCCAAGGTAAGCATACCCCGGTTTCGTTCTCTTCTTCTTCTTCTTCTTCTCGTCGCCTATCGTCGACTCACTTCCGACTCATTTCTTCGCGAGAGAATTCCATTAGCGAACGTCCTTGAGGACGCCGGGCTGCGATGAGTCGCGCGGACCGACAACCTTGTGCAACTACTCTGCGATTGTTCCGCCGCGATAGCCTAATCGCACCCGGCTAAGCGATGCCAGTCGGCTCCCAGGCCGGCCGGAAAGCTTCCTGCCGTTTTCCTCCAGTCGTTCGTGCCTCTGGTCTCGGTTGCATTTTTATAAACGTCGTCTAAAACTAAACTTGATGACAGAATAACGAATTCAGTGAAGTATTGAAACATCATCTGCGAAAGATCATTCTAAACGCGATGTGAAAATGAAAAATTGGATGAGGAATTCAGACATTGTTTATGGAAGATTAATCTAAGCAGCCTAGAAGAATGATGAATTCAATTTGTAGACTGTTCCATTGGGTACAAAAGTGTGTTCATTCTAAGCGGTCATCATATTCAGCACTATTACAGTTTAACGTATGCGTTTATGACAAGAATGGGCAGAGAAACACAGATGAAACAGTGAAGACATTTGCCTAGTCCTGCTCAGTCTTGCCTAGAAAAATATCAGCCATCTTTTGCAATATTCGTTAACGTCTTCTTGGTCGTCCTAACACTGTATCAATGGGACTAATTCTGAGGAATTAATCAGCCACGATAGAAAGACCGAGATCACAGAGAATGCACTTCCGGAGAATGACGTCCGACTGAAAGCAAATCGGATTTCCGAGAAAACAAAGGGTCAGATAAGAGAAAACGGCAAGGAAACTTTCCGGTCTGCCGGGTGGTCATACCGGATCGTGACGAAGACCGATTCCGATTGAAAACGAGCTCGCCCGCGAAGACTAGCGTTTCTAGGAAACGATCGTGTCCTTGAAGCTCGCGATAACCATATGTTACACGCGAAACTGCAGTGATCCCGATCGCAGACTCGATTCGCGACGGATAATCGGTCATGAGTTCTCTCAAGGACTCGCGCGCGGTCTCCCGAGCTTTCGCGAAACTGCATACGAAGCGTGCAAAGTGTGCGAGTCTCTCTCCGGCTTACCACTTTGTATGCTGATTTCGCGAAATTGCAGAGAAGTTGCTCTCGGCTTGTAGGCGCAGAGCGAACACACGAAGAGAGAGAAAGAGAGAGGGAGAGAGAAAGAAAGAAAGAAGAGTACCAGAGGCGAGGCCAGATCGGGCGCTTCGCGGCTCTCCTCTCCTCTCTCGTCGTTCTCTTTTTTCATCGGCGGTCGCAGGCTGGAGCCCGCGGAAAGTCACGAACCGCGCAGGATTAAGAGATCTCTGCTCGCTCTTCTCTCTCTCTCTCTCTCTCTCTCTCTCTCTCTCTCTCTCTCTCTCTCTCTCTCTCTCTCTCTCTCTCTCTCTCTCTCTCGCTCTTTCTTTCACTCACAGAGAACGCTACCGTGCGCGGTGAGCTGCGCTTTTGCTCTCTTTAGCCAGACAAGCATACACTCCCGGCCATAAGTCACCGGACATCGCCGCAACAAAATGAAACTTTCAAACCCTTTCGCGATCGTCCGGCCTCTGGTTTCACCACGTTCATTAAAATTTTGTCTTCGATACAGTCGGGAGGAGGCTCAACTAATATCATTTTTTCTATCAACGGTGTTCAGTTTATTACTATTTACTCTTGTATAACAGAAACAAAAAGATAAGAGACTCGGCGACTTATGGACAGAAGCGCGAGCTTGTACGGCGACCCACGAAAGTGTTCGAACGCTCACATGCACTACTCAATTTGTGTACGAAATATTTGAAGCAGTGTAGTGTCCAGCAAGAGAGCTACAAATTACTTGTCCGAAAACTTCGAACACTCTCGCAAGAGACTGCGCGTATCATCGTACAAGTATATTCAAGAAGATCGAGCGGCAGAATCCGAAGGTCCTGCGCGGCTCCAGAAGACAATATACAGTGTTCCGAACAATGGTTGGCTGGACAAAATTCAAGATATAAATTTGTCGAATGAACGGTGAACTACCTGATAAACTATTAACGTGAGTTGAATGAATATTTTGTGAAATCCGATGGGGAAACACGTGGAAATGCAGTCTCGTCCAATCATTGTCAAAATTTCGGAGCACGGTGTAACTTCAGAGGCCCCAGGCGTGTATCGCGATCGCATAACAGCCCACACACTAGTCGCACCCGCCACTGACAAGAACAGACACGTACACCTTGCGCCAGTATCCTCCCAGCTAGACTAGAACCTAGAAGAGACCGATGTGTGTGTGTGGCTTCTGCTTCGTATCGTCGGTAACCTGACATCGTCGCGCTCTGACATCACCTGCCGCGTGTCAGCCCTTTTCTATGTATCTATCTCTACCCCTGTATATATATACTCCGGCAGTCACGCGACCGAAGGCCCGCAACAACCCTTCTAACGAGACTTTGACTCCCCCTGGCCGCGTGTCAAAGCCTCTCGGCGCGGGTTGCGATTCGAGCAAATTGACAGTCGCGGGAAAAATTGATCGGATCAAAGGAAAACGCACAATTGGCGAATTCGTAGGACCTGCGAGTCTTCGTGGGGCCTCGTTCCAAAATTCGGAATTTCTCGATTCCGTTTGGAACGAGTCCGTTGCTGACCCCGTCCAGTTAGCCGCTTTCTGAACTGACCCCTGCAGTAGATCTCGTTCTCGGGACCAGTTCGATGACATGCAATCAAGGTTTATGCACACGTATCCAGCGGATATTATTTCTCGCTAATTGGCTGCTGCGTGGATCGTTTCCTTGGATCGTCGACGGAAAGACTCTGTCCAGTCACATTGACAAAAAGCAAAGTGTAGTTACGTCGATTGAGGTTAGTCGATGAAAAAGATTGCGTCGACGAGAGAGAACTCGAGCGAACGGACGAGTCTTCCTCAGTCATCGAACGAGTTCCGAGGCTCTAGACCCGCGGCAAGATCACACACGCACTGACACTGAACGCACACTACTTCATCATTCGTCTCTAAGAGCACGCCGGGAAGATGTACGGTCATCGTCGGCGATCGTGGCATAGATCTCCCGGAAATTGCTGTATCTATTTCGAAATGCTTCAGTTCTTTTGCGACTAAACTGTCGTTCCTTTGGATTGCAACTTTAAGTGTATAAGAGACAGCTTTTCATGGAAAACGATGTATCCACGATGTCCGAGGCCGTACAGGTGTGCGCACACACTAGATATAAAGAACTAGCATACTCGCGTAGAGCCGGTCAGGCGATATCCTGTCGGCTAACACAGACTCTAATTCTTAATCGTGTATTAATTTGATTCTGACCTGTGGTGTTGTTGTTGTTGTTGTTGTTTTTGCTTTTGCCTCACTTGCACGGGGCGTGCGAATACACTACACCCGCCACCACCGAACCACCACCAACCACCGAACCACCACCAACCACCACCATCACCAACCACCACTTCACCTATGTGCTATCGTCTTGTTGGGGCCCGCCTCTTCGAACGCGCAACCCCCTACGTACTGCGTGACAACGCACGCGCGATTCGACCGACAATACCGAACGAAAATACTATACCGAACTATACCTCGGGCCCGACCTTCACCCTGCACCCTACTGGTGTGTGTGTTGCGTCGCGGATAAACCACCGCTTCTCCACCCCTTTCGAGCGCCTCGCAGGTGGCCACTTGGTACAGGGTACGTCTTCACTATTACTAATAGCATGCATCCGACCCCCACACCCCCGCCCCACCACCACCACCACCACCTATGCAACTTGCTACCACCGATCGAAAACCGGGTCTTTCTATCAATCGATATAATCCTTCGTCGATGATCGCGGCCGTTTCTTCCTCTTCTTTTCGACTTTTCGTTTCCGTGACGATGAACGTTCCGCGTGCATGCGGAAATTATTTTGCAACCCTCTTTCCAGGACGCGATCGCGAGATGGCGTCGTCTGCGCAACCCCCTAGTCTTGTTTGCAACCCTTGGACTGCCTCCGTTCTCGGTCAAGGTTTAGCGTTTCGCGGTTAGATGATCGGCTAGCGATCGATTTCAGGTGATTACTGCTGCGCCGTGTATTAGTTATTAGTGGAGCTAAATTAAAGATGTTACATGCAGGAGGGGTAGCATGCTGCAATATTTCACCACAGTTGCATCGGGAGATATAATTAGATGTTCGATTAGAAAACGATTGCAATTGTGGTCGTTGCTAGAGATAGTGTGGGCTGTACAGTTTGATAGTGCGATAGTGTGTACATAAAGTTAAACATTTAGGTCCTATTTTAATAAGTTTACGGGAAAAACCCCTTTGATGGTCTGAGGGTTGAACCGGACCACGCGTTCGGTAATCTCTGAATATTTACCAACCAATATATCGATGTCGTTGCCGATGTCCCACTAGAACTACTAAAGAATGATCAAAGACTACCACGTACGCAGAATAAAGAACAATTTCGTGCGCAGTTGATGGTGATCGAATGCGTGAGTCCGGCTTTTTAGGCTCCCCAATCGTGAGAGCAGGGTATCTCTCCCTCTTTTGCTCGGCTAGGGGTAGAAGAATAACGATGTTTCGGAGAGCAAGGGGTGGAGGGTAGACTGGGGGTAGCTCGTAAAAAGAGGGAACGATCGGAGGCGGTTAAACCAATTTTTTCCCCTTTTATTTTCACCGACCATGTGGAGCACAGTATCGGCATCTTAGGGGATGTTCCGCCTAGTCACGTCCGGCGTAACGTATACTCGTCTCTTCCTGGAGCAGGCATGGGCAGAGGTGGCTCTGTGGGGTTAGAGAGCTACGAAACCACGCCCCTTGAAATACTACACACAGTGATATTAATCGAACCACCCCTTTCAAGGCAGACTATATAAATTGAGCTATAACCACGCCTTTGCGGGGTACTGTATACAAAACAAGCAAAGAAGCCACGCCCTCTCGGGGTATTTCGTATTGAAACAGGGACGAAACCGCGCCCCTCAGTGACACTATACATAAAAATGGCAACGCGCTGTACGAAGTAAGGAACGGCAACAGGCCTATTTGAAGTACTCGAAGCAACTAATACACAAAGTAGTCATCGAAATCACGCCCACTCAAGGTGTTCAATGCACAGAGAGCTGAAACCACGTCTCCAGGGGACACACTTGATACAGAAATACAAAGAAAACTACCTTACCAAAGATTGAGCACAACGTGAGGAGGTTTTCCTCCCGCCCAATTTGCTCCGAGGGGTTGCTCCCGGGGCCAACCGGGAGCGCTCGCCCATGCCTGTCTTGTAGGAAGTTCTTCCGGTCGCGCGGCGCCATCGAATCGGCAGCTGGTCTCGTTTCTTCGAAGCGATGAAGCGGCGAGATTGAAATTCGGCGTCGCGACACGGAACACCGCCAGGTCGATCGATTCGCTCGCGAGCTTCGCGATCGACTCGCGCCGCGCCGGCGAGAGCGAGGACGGGAAGAACGCTTTAATTAGTCGCCGGGGATCGTCCCTCGAACCGACGACGGCGCTTCCGTCCTTGCGACGCGACGCGACACGACGACGCGACACGATATACGATGGGACGGGACGCGAGCGTAGCACCACGAACCGGAGTTATTTCCAGCTCGGTTTGCATGCACTTACAGCAGCTCCCGCCTTTCAGCGCTCAAGTACCATAGTGGATAAGTGCATGTGTCGGTTAAGCGAGCAACTGTACTTCTGCTGACCCATGGTTCACGTTCAAGGGTGACGCGAACGCGTCCCCGAAGGTCACGCGACCACGCAGCTTACTTTCAGCGGAGACGCCGACCGGTCCCGCGTTTCCGCTAGATTGCTGCAAGACCGAACCAACCATTCGCTGAATTCCTTTCACCGGCAGAGCTTCTCCAACACTTTGAATGCCTTCTCCCCCAGAAATGGTTGATGGAATTAACTATCGGAAAATGCAAAATTCTAGAAAGCTGGTAGAGCAACATGCAGTATTATACATCTTGGCGTTTCACGTTTCGTTTCGTTAAATAAATCATTTCTATCTCATAGGATTTTTAAGATCGGCCCGCCGGTATTCAAAGTGTTAATATACCTCGCGCAACAATCTAGCGGAAGAGACGCGATTCCATCCTCGAACATCTCTTGGAAGCGTCAGACTAATCCCTTCGACGTCAGATCGAGATAACACGAGTGAGTAACTTCCTTCTGCCTTCTTAACTCTGCTGTTCTTCGTTACTATTAGCGATGTGAATGACGGTGCGAAAACTGCTGCGCGTACCCTCTGAATCTGAAAGAGTGACGTATCAGAAATGATCGATTCCGAGTGATCCTCTGAAAAGTTTCACCGGCTCGCAACAGATCGCTCGGCTACGGAGTCATTATCTGTCTACTGACTCTTTAGCGGAGTGGTCATACACTCCATTTTCTAGCGACAATCCGCTCCGCTAGAGCAATCTAGTCGTTCCTGTCGAGTGATCCACCCTCTCCTGAATCAAGAGGTAGAGATCACTCTAATCTTCCACTCTTTCAAACTTGGAGAGCTTGCAGCTGTACACACTGAAACAAAGGGAACTGCTGTTCTTCTGTTAACAATATTAACCTGGATGATGCTAAATTTTCTGACTCCTCTAACTGCGAAAACACTGCCGAGGAGAGATACAAAGAAAGATAAATAATGCCACTAAAAGTATGTATATCGTAATGCGAATCGACTGTAAAAATTAAATCCAATCTAAGATTCAAATATTGCAATTCTCCATCACCACTCAATCAACTTGACAAATGAACGGCTCGTATTACAATTAACAAGCACGTCGCCTCCGCTCTGGAAAAGCGTCGCAACCATAATCGAACGCACAGGAGAGAGCCAGCCGCCTTCAAGGCCGCGGAGCTTCTCAAGTCGCGCAACGACTTTCGTTTTCAGCCGGCTCAACGGAACCGTTGCGTTGGATAGCCGGGATCGATCGCGGTCCCTCGATCCCGGGGATTTTCGATTTTCCGGGCTAGTCGATCCTCGTCTCTCCCGTCGCGTCGATACTTCAACTCGGGCGAGCAGTTGCGTAATCCGGAGACGGCGAGGGAAAGCGCCACGGTGCTTGTCTTCGGGGATTAAATATCAAAAGTCATCGAACAGTGCGGTGAAACGAGCCCGATCCGACGTATAGTTCGCTGTCACGACAGGGAATCGGCGACGCGTGCATGCGCTTTTTATCAGCGGCGATTACGCGTCTTTCCGAGTACTTACTTCTGGAATGATGGAAATCATGCAGGAAACACGGTGACTCGAACATTCGACCGCTGAACTTCTTTGCACGTGTACTTGATCTATGGCATTAATCGATTAAAATTTTAATCATGATTGATTGATTAATGTGTACGATTAAAAAAATAAATCATCGAAAAATCGACGATTGATTCAATCGATTGATGAAGTTAATCGTCAATCGTTGATTGAAAGAAGAAATCATTGAAAAATCGACGCTTGATTCATTCGATTGATGAAGTTAATGGTCAATCGCTGATTAAAAGAAAGTAATCGCAATTAACAACTAAAGTAGAAATTTAATCGTTAACCGCAATTAACGATTAATAAGTGTTTAATCGTTAATCGCAATTTTAACCACTAAACTAGGAGATTAATTGTTAATTACGATTAACGATTGAAGTAAAAATTTAGTCGTCAATCGTTGATTAAATTTTTGCCCAACTTTGATATCGGATGATAAGTGACCCCTGGACGATCTACAATATTGTCAATATTCGCTTCAATATTGGCGGGACTGTTTCATTCTTTCTTTTAATTGTTCAACCGTAAAGTCTAGTTTACACTGTTTCAATGCATTTTTTGTTAAAATAATCTTTTGACTTCACACGCCACAATTCCGGATAATCACGATATGCCGCTATAAGGAGGGTTGTCAAATCCCGATCCCGAACGGAACCCTGATCACTAGAAGGGGAGCTCTGTGGGTCAGCTATGTTCTCCCTTCGCGGTCGCACAAGCAACTTATACTGAAAGAAATGTTGACAATAAACCTCCCAGACGTTCAAACGGTTCTTCAATATTGACAGAAGATATAATTTTCTACCAATATCCGTCAATATTGATAGGACGCTTCAATACGCTCCGAGACGATAAATATTTCCATCGATATGGTCCTCCGTCAATATTGAAGCGAATATTGACAATATACGTCGAATTTCCATGTCCATTTAAATTATTGTATTTCACACTGTCGCGTACAGAGAGCACCAAATTAAATGAAAAAGGAGAAAAGTGCGATTTCATACATTTATAATAGAAATTTACCCTTAGCAGTCGAGGATTATTCGAAATATTCTTCAGATTATTGTACAGGGTGGACGATTTATCTGAAGACATTGAAATACCTCGAGAACTATGCATCGGATCAAAAAAAGTGGGTAATGAAAGGTGTTCGTCTCGAACTGGGACATGATACCAAACTCGACCCCCCCCCACCGCCACCCCCTGGGGGTGAGGGTGGGGGAAGATAAACAACTTAAATGGGAACCCCCATTTTTTATTGCAGATTTGGATTCTCCAGAAAAAGTAATCGAATTTGACCTACGAGTTTTTGCATTTTAATCGACAAAAATCAAAATGGGTAAAAAACCGTTGAAAATTGGGCATATCTCGAGAAATACACATCAGATTATAAAAATAAAAGTAGACGTATTTGATATTTTTAAAAATGCTATTCAATAACACCATAATTGATCCTCCACTCCCACCTCTTGTGGGTGGGAGAGGGAATTATTTCAAAATCTTCAAAGGAAACCCTTTTTTATAGCAAATCTTGGTTCTCCATTGATTTGATATTATTGGTGCAATTTCTTTCACAGAGGCGCGTCGAGCAGTCCCCTCTTCGATTTGTCGGAGGAATAGAACGTTTAGAATGGGGTTTCCCATGATCACTAGAATGAACTGAAACCCCCTTCGAGACGAACAACTTTCATTACCCACTTCTTTTGATCCGATGCATAGATCTCGAGATATTTGAATGTCTTCAGATAAATCGTCCACACTGTATGTTGGTATCTAATCAATTACTAAAAGCATTTAAAGTTAAAAAATGATTTAGAATAGAATTATTCTAGATCGGAAGAAACGTTTAATTTTCCAGTTAAAATAGCTCCGACTGCAGAGAGTTAAGAACTGAAGAGTATCGATCGCTGATCATTTATTAAAATGCTGCGGAAAAGAATTCTATTCAGATGCAGAGAATTTTTATTCCGCGCAGAAATCCGCCGTCGATGCGATAACGAAATCGTAATGCCCGTAATAGCACGAGTCGCGCGTTCAACTTTTAATCCCGGATCGAATAATTCGTCCTCGGAGATTAATTTAAAGTTTCGATCGTTCTGAAAATTTGATCGTCGGAGCCGGGCGATTCGGGCGACTGAAAAATAGATGGGGAAAAGAGGGAATCGTTTCGACCGGTTGGCAAAACGGAAACGAGTCAGTTTCCTCGCCGAGGGAATCTTCGATCGTTAACCTATTCATAACGTCGTCCGCTCTCCTTGCCCTAATTTATATAACCCACATTATCACTGGCTCTGCCGCCGCTTCTGACTGTTAGCAGAGTTGTCAGATCTTTTGTTCCCCTATTTCATTGGAAGGAAAAGTGGGGCGTCGCTTTAGCCCAGTTATGCTATGTATACGAATATGCACATCCAACGGTGTTTTGCTACCTGTCCTCGCGTTCATTAGCCAAATGAAAACGTTTTAATCGGCAGGCCGCCGTGTATACTCGCTGAAAGGCATCAAATTCCAAAACATCGAACCGCTTTTACCTGGCTATCGATTTTTTTCTCTCTCCACGGCGATACACAACGGCGAACGCTATACATACCTCGACGGTATCTGGCCAGGGAAAAACCGCATGCACAGAGATTATCGGCAGAAACGATGTCTTATCTGCGCGTGGATCGGGGAAATATCGCGACCTGGTTTTGCAATTGAAACACACGTATCTGCTCGGATCGCCCTCGAATATGCCATGCTTTCCTCGGAATTGCCGACTGAACGTGTCGTTCGTTCCATTGCCGTTATCGTAAATTTACTTTTCTCTATTAATTCTTAATTGCCGAGGTGGGTTTCGAGTAGCGAACGAACTTGCTTCCGGAAGTGTGATCGAAAAAAGTGATAAGTTCGGATCTAAATGGATTTGAGCGGAGCTGATTCCACGGTAGAGATAGGACCTCACTAAAGGTTAACATTAGAGACATGCATCTACCTGGAATCAAAACATTTTCAATATTTAATGTACATCGCATGTACATTCTTTGGAATATACATAGTCGGATTATCGTCCGCTTCATCAATTTTGCAGCCCTTCAATACTTCAGTACATAGCCAGAGGAAGTTTAACTTCAATTAATAAGTACATTCCTTATTAGGTATACTCTTTATAAATAAAAACACGAAAGAAAATTTCACTAGAATTCTATCTCGAGTATTTCCAAAGAAGACTTTTCTAATGTCGACTCAGGTCACCTGTCTTAAACATTTTACGAATATCAGGCAATTTAGAATTCATTAAAAAGCGGTTCCTACCCACTGATAATTATCGTAATAAATATATATTTCTTATGATCATTTTTGAATTAATTGTTTTAATTTTGTTGTCTTAAAATAAAATTTTAAATTGTTCATTTGTTACTTATTTAGTAGTCATCCAAATAATCTGAATCACCGATGTCTTTGGTTATTTTCTCTGTATTTCAAGAAATATTCATAATGTGAAGAATAAATGTCAAGAAATACAGCGAAATTTATAGCCAAAGACATCGGTGATTTATAATTATCTGGAAAACTACAAAATAAGCAACAAATGAACAATTTAGAATTTGATTTTAAGTCAACAGAATTGAAACAAAAAATATATATTTATTACGATAATTACCAGTACATAAAAATCAGTTTTTAATAAATTTTAGTGGAAATTTCATCCCGATTTCAAGAGTTATAGTAAAATGTCACGATCCAGGCCAATGTTCTTCGGCCGTCCGAGGCTGTATATCGCGGTGCAGGGTTCACTTCAGATAATTTTAATTTCGTCAATTTTCAAACGTTCATTTTGTTAAAAAGAGGTCCGTAAAGGGGACACTTGTGGCTATATCCCCTTCTATTATTTTTTAAAAAGTGACCCACTGTCAAAACACGGCATTTGTTCAAAACAATTGCAAAATAAATGGTATAATAAAAAAACCTTTTTTTCAAATAACAACATTTTGAGTGAATAATCTTATGTTTTCACTACAAGCTCCTAAAAACTCATTTTTCTCGGTTTGCTTGTTCTGCTATTATAATAGTATTCTGAAGCAGTGGGTCGACAAACGCTTGGCTTTGCGTCTGGGCTGCTTCGAAAGCAGTAGGTCAAAGAACGCTTGCATTTGGGTCTGGCGCAACATTCAGAGGTCTCGAAGCGAAAATACAAACGCAAACGCGTGCGTCGAACACATAACGTAAATCGATCGACGCACGTGTTTGAGTTTGGGCGATGCTCTTCCGCATTTCTTCGCAAATGAAATACAAGGAAAGACATACTAAATCGCATCATAGGAACGCAAACTTGTGCGTCCAGAGGCACAGCAGAGAGCTACGACGAATAAAGTATGGATAACAAAACGCTGCGTCCAGACGCGGAAAGGAAAACACACCTTAAGCTCGACGATCTCCTTCAGGATCGCAATTACCGGTGCAGGTTCGCGCCACGGTTAATTACCAGTCAAGCGACGGTAATCGTAACGAGGATATCGCGGGGTTATTGGCAAGCGATCGATGTCATGGCAACCCTTATCTAAGCGGCATAGGCTAGCAGAATATCCAGATAGCGAGCGTACCGGAACCGACGACCGCACATTACGGGTGTACCGGTGCACCGACGTGTGTACCACAGGTATCCAACTTGGGGATCTCCACCGTGGATAAATTCATCGCAACGCGATGGGATCCATCTCTCTCTCCGTCTCTCTTTCCTGCACCCATCTCTCTTTCTCACTCTGTTCTACCACGAATAGATGCTCGTGGGCGTAAGATCATTGTGATCCGCGATCGTGAACCAGGATCATCCTTCACTTCCGATATCATCGTCCACCGTCTCTTCAAGTTCCCCTTCGGAATCACGGTTCCCATTGTGAGTTACTCGGACACAAAGGAGCGTTTGTCCCGATGCTCGCTGACACTCGCTGAAAACTCAGATAATCTTTCGTCCTGGCTCTCGGAAACCCACTGCCAGGTGGACTGCTGATTTTTGCCTGTTTCTACCACATTCTTAAGCGTTCTCGATTCTGCTTTCTCCTGGTGTCGGAGAATTTCTGTGTACGCGGAGAGAACTTCATTTTATCAGTGTACCAAATTGGGAAACAGTTAAAAATATCTGCCCAACATATCTTTGATCTCGGTTCCCTGCTTCACATTATTTCAAACGGAATGTACATACAACTATAGTTTCTCGAAAGTGGATATTCAACATCGCGATAGTCTTGTTGCACGAGTGCAATTGCATCGGAAGGACGAGCTACCAAGTGTTGCGCAGAATTAAAGAGACTTTAAAAGCGAGACGAGCGTACCAGAGATTCCGCGATACCGATATTGAATCCGCCGCCGTACGGCGTTTTACGGGCAATTTTAGCGGAAGAGTCTCGGGGATCGTTATCCGTCAATGTTTCATTTTTATTGGCAGCAGAGGGACGTAAATATCGGATTTCATAAAGTCCCAGAAACGGACTTATCGATTGAAATCGTATTGGATGGGCGCAGGCGGCTGGGAGAGCATTCTGTGCCCGATCCTATGCATCATTCCGGTTACGATCTATCGTGGAAACATGGAGGAACAGCGTGTAGGGAATCTGAATAGTCTGCTTTCGTATATTTCACTTTATCGGATCGATTTCAATAAACCTTTGAATCTTTTAGAATTTTCTGCGCCACTCGCGCGAACAAATACGGAATCTTTGTTGCGAAACAATTATGAGTGTCGAAGGAAAAACGACATAAAAGGCTGCTCGGATCGAGTCACATTTTATTAAACGCTTTGAGGCTTCTGTGTCCATATTCGGTGAAGGAAACGTTGACTTGTTCAGTTCTGATCTAAAGAAACGATTCTAGCGAGGACTTGCAGCAATTCTTTATTACCTTCACTTGCAATGATAACTGCAGATAATTATAATCAGGGACAAAGCGACAGTGTATGGCAACAGTGGAAAGTTTGAAGAATTGCGAGTGGTTTCACGGATCTAGTAGGAAACCTGCGATATCCCGACGGCGAATCGATTCCGATCGGTGGATCGAGGAAATAAAGAACGGCGTCGACGCTGCGGGAGGGCACGGCGGAGATCTCTCTCGTTCGCCGATCTCCTCGATCCTCCGGCGAAAAATCATAGCGAGCGCGATACCTTTGCATCCGCGGGTATCGCCCGAGATCGCATCGTAGGTATCGTACATTTTCGTGCGCTGTTCCGCGTAATTGAATGGAACTCGATCCTCCAGATCGCGACATGAAATCATGTATCGAATTAATAATCTAGTTAATAATCAATCTTGTTTTCCCTAATAAGTGTTACGGATGACGAACAGGTGTTCAATATCATCTCTGGCAGGAACCGTCCTAGATAAACGAACAGAGTTTTTCCCTAGATAAATCTACATAATTGTTTAGGTTAGTTTAGGGCCCAAACGTACGCACGACCAACTGGTCGTTGACAAAATACGAATGTTCACTTGAAGGGTACTGACAAGTACCACCCGTCATTGCAGGGCTATATAAGCCCTTACATTTCTACTCTCGTGGGCTAGTACTGTCGTAATCACGAATAGTGTCGCGTCGTGCTGCATCTCGGAAGTCAACTACCAGTGAGATCGGACGTTCGTTCCTTTTGAATCAAAGTTTAACCGTACAGATTCCGCGAGTTCGGTCTAAAATCTGTTAGGCAGTGACAAGGTTGCTCCGAGTCCCCCGCATTGCCAGTGCGTCAACACCGTGCGTCTTAGCTTAGGTAATATCACCTTTCAATTTCTTTCCTATTCTAAATTCAGTTCATTCGCGACACAAGTACACTTGTAGAACGAAACTCTATAGTAAGAATATATTTGTCTTCTTTGATAATTAACTCAAATTCATTAAACCCATAATTATCGTCCAATATCCTAACCAAGTAATTGAACGTCCCCACATGATACAATCTTACCGCTCGGATTGTATCAATTAAATTATACTAGTTACGAGGCTTACTAATTATCCTAGCAATTCCCTGATTAACCATCAGGTTCTTTCGCGACATTCCAATTGTCCGAACAGAGATTTATCCAACCTAGCGGCTCCCCAGTTTTGCATTGGGTTCGTCCGCATCCTAACAGCTCCCTGATTTCGCATCAGGTTCGTCTGTGCTATTATACAACCTCCTAGCAGCTCCCCGGTTTTGCATCGGGTTCGTCTGCGTTTGACTCCATTCCTAGAGGCTCCCTGACTTCGCGTCAGGTTCGTCCTCGCTGTCAATAATCCTAGCGGCTCCCCAATTTCGCATTGGGTTCGTCCGCGTTCCTTAACTAACAAATTTATATCATATTCCTAGGGTAATAACCCTTCGCCGGCCACTCGTGCTGCTCGCGGCCCTGGCTCGTAACAGAACTGGTGACAGCGGTGGGATAGTTCAATTATTTTAGGATCACTTTAATTTTGGGTTTACTACGTTAAATTACTCGTACCTGAGTATTGACAATATACTAGTTTTCCTAGTTACGTCTCAATATTATTAGCAATATACTAGTTTTCGCTAGTCACGCTTTTATACCAATAATATACTAGTTTTCCTAGTTAAAAGGTTTCGATAATATACTAGTTTTCTCTAGTTACATTCTTTAAAAATGCCGAATTCAGCTGCAAATATTTCTTTCGTTGACATAATGAACTTGACGGTTTCGCTTGCAAACTCTATGTCGCTGTTGACGCAAAAGACATGCTTACAGAATGTTACTTCGACAATTCCGACCTTTAACGGGGAAGACCCCTCTTTGATTCGTTTCGCGCAAACTTTAGAGGACGGGTTAACTTTGATTCCGGAGGGTACGGAAACCGAGTATCTGGCAATTGTTCTTACTAAGCTCGTCGGGCCAGCACGTAGATGCACATTAGAGCACAAGTTTACTACCGTAAAAGCGTTAATTCAACATTTGAAGAAACGGTTCGCTCCCGGCAAGAGCCTATCATATTATCAAGTGGAAATCGCGAAACTACATATTCGCGAAGGAGAAAGCCTACGACAATACATCGATAGGACAAGCCACTTGGTCTACTGTACGCGCGGAGCCATGAGGGAAAAATACGAGGCACATGCTGAAGAATTTATCAAATTGATGGAAAAGGACGTCATTGAAAACTTCATCGATGGATTACCGGATCGGATTTCCCTGAAGGTGTCGGCTATCTTGAAGGATATAAAAAATCTGGAGGATGCTTACGACGCCGTGCTACAGATAGATAAAAGATTAAGAAATCGACGACAGTCGCCTCGGCGTGAATCACCATCAAGGTGGTCCCGCCGAGATTCATATGACCAGGACTCTCGCTACCGCGATCGTGAAGTGTCATATCCCTTATCTCCAAGCAAATATGACCGACACAGGGATCAACGCACGAGACCATCTGGTTTTGAGGAGGAAAGAGAAGGACGAGCGTCTGCCTGGACCTTGCGTCACAGGAGCCCCTCCGGTTCCCCCTCCAACCGTTCGGATTCGTCAATTGTGAGAGACGGAGAGAAACGGTATACAATTTTTAAAAATTCCGATAGGAATCGCATGTCAAAATCGTATTGTTGGCATTGCGGAACATCCGGACACGATGGAAAATTCTGCAAGAATCGACCGCGTAGTCCGCGATTCCAAAGAGATTCGCGAGATTCGTCCGTGGAATCGAACAAATCTTTAAACTTCGATCGCGCTCACCGTACAGGCGACACGATGAGCGAAAACAAAGAAGTTCGCCAAAGAACTGTCCGCTTCGAGGAAAAACCCTCATCAAGGAAGCTCCAGCACCACGAATCAAAATCAAAATCCCAGAACTGGAATCAGGCACGGGAGAATTTCTAATCGATGGTGGAGCATCCGTAAATTTAGTAGTTCTTGACGTTTTAGGAGAAGGAGCAGAAATTGTTTCACGCGAAGAAATTGAAATAACTGGTCTTACTACAAATCCAATTCGCACTCTAGGAACTACGATACTTCACATACACGAAGCTCCTGCGTTTTTCTACGTAGTGAAGCGCCTTGCAATAGAAGCAGATGGACTTATAGGAAGCCCATTTTTAAAACAGGAAGAAGCAGAAATTTCTTATTACCATGGGACACTGGTATTAAAAAATAAGCCCATCAGGCCTATTCGATTTTCAAATTACCAGCAGGACTCAGATGTACGGACCAAACATCGCATCGATGCCCGAACATCTCAACAAATTGCCATAAGAATAGCTAATCCAAGGATAAAAGAAGGCTATTTACCACGCATAAAAACGCACAAACAACTCTACATAGGAGAAGCCGCCGTCCTGAACGACGGAGGAAAATGTCATGTTATGGCAACCAACACTAGCGAGGAAGCCATAGACGTAGAAATAGAGCCACAAATCGTGGAACCTTACGACATTTTGAGCACATCAGATGAAGATATTTATTCAGAGGTACGTCAACATTGTAATTTCAAAACTAGAGAAGATAGGATACAGGGAATCTCCGAAACGCTAAATTTGAGTCACCTGAACAAAGAAGAACGGTGTAGCATCACCGCATTGATAAAGGAATTTCCCGATCGATTTTATCTCCCCGGAGATAAATTAGGGAAGGCATCTGATTTCAAGCACTCCTTACATACAACTGATGAGATTCCGATTAACACGAGACAGTATCGCTACCCTCCTGTACACCAAGAGGAAATAAAAAAGCAAATCAATGGCTTATTATCCGATGGTATTATTACTCCGTCGAAATCTCCGTACAATTCACCCTTGTGGATTGTACCCAAAAAACCAGACGCGCAAGGAAACAAACGTTGGCGCATGGTAATAGATTTTCGTGCGCTTAACGAGAAGACCATTTCCGATAAATATCCACTGCCTCAAATTACGGAAATATTGGATCGTCTCGGAGGAGCCAAATACTTCTCCGTTTTCGATCTTGCTAGTGGGTTCCACCAAATAGAAATGGATCCGAAAGACAGACAGAAGACAGCTTTCACCACCCCTAATGGACATTATGAATTTTCACGAATGCCGTTTGGTTTGAAAAATGCACCACCTACTTTTCAACGCCTCATGGATCAGGTATTAACTGGACTCCAGGGAACGGACGTTTTCATTTACCTGGATGATATCGTGGTTTACGCTGCGTCATTACACGAACACAACATTAAAGTCAGGAAATTATTAAACCGTTTGCGAGAACATGGTTTAACTCTTCAAACCAATAAATGCGAATTCTTACGAAAAGAAGTTGCATACCTTGGACATATTATTTCAAGACAGGGAGTAAAACCTGATCCCCGAAAATTAAAGGCTGTCAAGGATTTCCCAACGCCTACCTCACAGAAAAATATACAACAGTTTTTGGGTTTAGTAGGATATTACCGAAGATTCGTACCAGATTTCACTACAAAAGCAAAATCTTTAATTGACCTTCTAGGAAAGGGCAAAAAATTCAAATGGACTGAAGAACAGGAAAACAGTTTTAAGCAGTTACGTGAAGAACTCTGTCGAGAGCCTATTTTACAATATCCAGATTTTAGCAAACCATTCGTCGTTACAACAGACGCCTCCGAATATGCCGTTGGAGCCGTGCTTAGTCAAGGTGAAATAGGAAATGATCTGCCAATTGCTTATGCATCGCGCAGCCTCAACAAAGCAGAGAGAAATTATTCAGCCACGGAAAAAGAATGTTTAGCAATGGTATACGCCGTCAAATATTTCCGACCGTATGTGTACGGAACAAAATTCACATTGGTTACAGATCATCGACCATTAGTTTGGCTGCATTCTGTGAAAGATCCGACATCAAGACTCATGAAATGGAAGCTCCGACTATTAGAATATGATTATCAGGTTGTCCATAAATCTGGAAAAACAAATAAGAATGCTGATGCATTATCACGTAATCCTACTTCCACCTGTTTACCACTCATCCCGAGGGAAGTCAAAGACCCCGATTTTAAAATCCAAATACCGAAAACAGCTGTCGACGCTGTTTCAATAGGACAACGCGTCAGACAACTACATCGAGACCGAGAAAAACGGCCGAAATATCAACAAACAAGCAGCAGTTCAGATGAGACGGAACAACCCGCCCTGGGGAAGGTTCAACACTCACCAATTATTAACATAAATAGAACTCTTCCGAGTTTATCTAAAGAGATAGTGATGCCAGACGAAGATCAGGACAACGCACGCCATTTTTTGCCCGCAGCAAACTCCACAGAAATTTTTTCTACGGATAAGAATACGACCTTATCTGGTGATTTAATTTCGTTTGAGGAGCCACTGGAAAACACCGTTATAGAGAATAGGAACAATTTACAGCAGGATGTACCCTACATACCGCAGGTACCATTTCCTGAAATAGGTGGAATTTTGCAACCCAACGTAATTCGATTTCCAAACAATATAATACGCAAAGCAAGGACGCGGCAACTACCTGATCGCACAGCCGACCCTTACCCATTCTTTGACGCCGATACCGATGGTTCTTCTACCGAAACTGACCTGGAAGCGCCGCCGGAACCGAAACAGAGGATTAGCATTTCTTCAAACACCCTTACCGCAAAGGAAGACCATTATGTACATTTCATATCAGCTGATCGCAACCTAATAACCCCCGTAGGAAAACTGTTACTGGACACGGGATTGATAAATAAGCAAGAACTTTTAGCTGCACGACCGAAAAAGGGACAGGTCATAATTTCAAACAATGGGTTATTTAAAACCTTCAGCATTGTAATTTCCGATAACTTCTATGATAAACCAAAAGGATTGGATATAATTAATGGATTGAAAACTCTTCAATCTGCTTTAGAACAAAATAGGAGCAAATCTTTTCGAATATCCGCCACCGGAGATCATCATAAATCATCGCCTGATGAACTTTTCAAAGCATTAAAAGAAGTCTTTACAGATTCAACTTATCAAATTACAATATGTAACTGTGTTATTACTACACCTTCCGTAGAAGACAGGCAAGAAATCATCCATGAAGCACATGATAGCCTAATAGGAGGGCATAAAGGAGTTACAAAAACCTACAATCGCATTCGATCAAGATTTCATTGGCCGCACATGCGCAACGAAATTCAGGATTACATCCGAAAATGTAAAAGTTGTCAGGAGCAAAAATTAGTCAGAACGAAAACTCGACAACCTATGTTGATCACCGACACACCGTTGGACGCATTTGAAAAAATTTCATTAGATACCGTTGGACCATTACCAATTACACCTGGAGGGAACCGATACATTCTCACCATGCAGGACAATCTAACCAAATATTGTATTGCAGTAGCGATACCTAATATCCGAGCCACTACCATCGCAGATGCTTTTGCACGGCATTTTATTGCAATATATGGGACACCTCGAGCCATACTCACGGATAAGGGAACCAGCTTTATTGGAACTCTTATGACAAATCTGTCAGAAATATTCAAGATTAAACAAATCACCACCTCCGGATACCGACCACAAACTAATGGATCATTGGAGCGAAGCCATATTGTTCTTACAGAATACCTCAAACACTATATGGAGAACTACGAGGATTGGGATTTATTAATTCCGTTTGCAATGTTTTCTTATAACACGTCTGTTCATGAAGCTACCAACTTCACACCATATGAATTAATTTTTGGTAAACAGGCTCGAGAGCCAACCTCATTTCCAACCGGTACAATTTTGAAGACATATGGAGACTATTTATCGGAACTAATAACAAATATAGTCCGAATCCGTAATATAGCAGCAAATGGAAACCATGCATAACGATCTTCTAAGGAGCAGGACTACCTCCACCGACAGCAGTCTCTACCTGAGCACCACCTAGCAATAAGTACACTTACACCTACACTACACTCGTTAAAAATTTTTTCTCTTCAGTTTATTTTTTTTTCTCTCCACTTTTTTCTTTTTTTTTCTTAAAGTCTATTGTATCTAGGACGTTTCCTTCCTGATGAGAAAGCATCACGGGAACCGCGATGTTTCTTCTTGGTGGGGAGATGTTACGGATGACGAACAGGTGTTCAATATCATCTCTGGCAGGAACCGTCCTAGATAAACGAACAGAGTTTTTCCCTAGATAAATCTACATAATTGTTTAGGTTAGTTTAGGGCCCAAACGTACGCACGACCAACTGGTCGTTGACAAAATACGAATGTTCACTTGAAGGGTACTGACAAGTACCACCCGTCATTGCAGGGCTATATAAGCCCTTACATTTCTACTCTCGTGGGCTAGTACTGTCGTAATCACGAATAGTGTCGCGTCGTGCTGCATCTCGGAAGTCAACTACCAGTGAGATCGGACGTTCGTTCCTTTTGAATCAAAGTTTAACCGTACAGATTCCGCGAGTTCGGTCTAAAATCTGTTAGGCAGTGACAAGGTTGCTCCGAGTCCCCCGCATTGCCAGTGCGTCAACACCGTGCGTCTTAGCTTAGGTAATATCACCTTTCAATTTCTTTCCTATTCTAAATTCAGTTCATTCGCGACACAAGTACACTTGTAGAACGAAACTCTATAGTAAGAATATATTTGTCTTCTTTGATAATTAACTCAAATTCATTAAACCCATAATTATCGTCCAATATCCTAACCAAGTAATTGAACGTCCCCACATGATACAATCTTACCGCTCGGATTGTATCAATTAAATTATACTAGTTACGAGGCTTACTAATTATCCTAGCAATTCCCTGATTAACCATCAGGTTCTTTCGCGACATTCCAATTGTCCGAACAGAGATTTATCCAACCTAGCGGCTCCCCAGTTTTGCATTGGGTTCGTCCGCATCCTAACAGCTCCCTGATTTCGCATCAGGTTCGTCTGTGCTATTATACAACCTCCTAGCAGCTCCCCGGTTTTGCATCGGGTTCGTCTGCGTTTGACTCCATTCCTAGAGGCTCCCTGACTTCGCGTCAGGTTCGTCCTCGCTGTCAATAATCCTAGCGGCTCCCCAATTTCGCATTGGGTTCGTCCGCGTTCCTTAACTAACAAATTTATATCATATTCCTAGGGTAATAACCCTTCGCCGGCCACTCGTGCTGCTCGCGGCCCTGGCTCGTAACATAAGCATCGGCGAACGTCGTTGAACAACTTCAAGTGTCGTTCTTTTAACCCTGCTGTCACTTAGACTGCATTTTCGTATTCCTTTGGGTTACGGTGACTCGACGAATAAAAGTGTGACACTTTATAAACATTATCGGGTATACATACACGGTGAGAGAGAGAGTCCTGTAACATGACGATCTCAAATAAACTCGTAAGTTATTTATTGTACAAAAACAATGTTCAAACAAATGTTGTACGGTTCCTAGGGGGACATACAGTGCTGCAATCTGGTTTTTGTTCCTTCGATTTTTTATCAAGATATGAAGATCACCTTCAGTTTTTTAAATAGAATGCCCAATATTTTTACTCAAACTCGGATGAAGCACAAAATTCTACTTAAAAAAGTGTTGACCTTCGTGTATCATAAATCTAATAGTTAACGACATATTATCGATATAATTTCCCATATGTACTTATTCAAATTGAGGGATATCAGTTCAAGCACCTACTATGTTCCAGGTAACAGCTATTATACATATGGGAAATTATATCCATAATATGTCGTTAACAATTAGATTTATGATACACGAAGGTGACCTTCATATCTTGATAAAAAATCGAAGTAACAAAAATCAGATAGCATGGTTTCAAGAGAGCTTTCACGTGATTATAGCAAATCTTTCGCCAACTCTTTTTTCATGATATTCCAGTCACCTTCAATTTTTTGCAAATACACCTATCATTTTTTTATGTCTACTTGTTAGAAGATTTCAAGGCGAATTCGGTAAGTATCATGACATTTAAAAAATTTCTTTTTCAATGTTTTCCTACAAAAAATTTCCTATAATCACGTGAAAGCTCTCTTGAAACCATGCTGTACCTGACAAAAACATTTTCGATCGGACTGCTAATAACAGAGTAATCTTTACTGGTCAAGATTCGTGGTTCACCCTGTACTGTGCGAAACACGAGAGAAAACTAGCGGCAAGGGAACGGGGAAAGAAGCCTGACCATTCATATTGCCTTTGCGGTCCTCTTGCCCCGTTCCCCTCCCGCTAGTTTCTTCTCGTACTCTGGACAGTATGTATATGTATAATGATTAGACTCCGGATCTTTATGCAAAAGAAAAATTGTTTGCATTGATTGCAAGACACAAGAGCGAAATAAACATTTCTTTCTTCGTTTCATTACCTAATTAAACTAAAACCAATACGCAGTTGTCTTTAAATCTTTCTAATATGTCCAGTGCTTTAAATGGTGCTTACCCAGTTTTGTCATAGATGCATGAAATCCGCATAATGATGAAACAATATTTAAAAGCATAGTACAGGGTGACAAGATATAACGGAGTCAATCATTTCTTATTATAATTCTGTCAAATTGACGAATTTTGAAAAACCAAATAATAACAACCATAACATGGACCTTTAATATTCATATATTTAAGAAGTTTCGAAATGGCCGCCCTTTGCGCCGATACAGAGGCTCAAACGGGTCTTGAAATTTTCGGCAATGGGCCGCAGCTTTTCTGGCGTCATTCGGTCCCACTCCTGGTACAGAGATTTTTTCAATGACTCCAAATTTTTATGAGGCCGAGCACAGGACCTGGCCTCCAAAATCGACCACACGCTGTAGTCCATCGGGTTGAGATTCGGTGAGTACGGCGGCCATTCCAATGATGTGATGAAACCGGGAAAATGGGCTTTGCACCACTCCTGAGTCGTTTTCGCCCTGTGCGTCGGCGCGGAATCCTGCTGTAACGTCCATTCCGGATCGCCGAGGTGCTGTTGGGCCCACAGAAGTAGGACGGCTTCGAGAATGTCCCGTCGATACACTTCTTGGTTGATTTTCACCCCTTGATCCTCGAAAACCGTAGCAAATCCCATTTTCCAGGTTTCATCACATCTGCGGAATGGCCGCCGTACTCACCAGATCTCAACTCTATGAACTCCAGCGTTTGGTCGATTTTGGAGGCTAGGGCCTGTGCTCAGCCCCATAAAAGTTTCGAGTCGCTGAAAAAATCTCTGCGCCGGTTGTGGGACCGAATAACGCCAGAAGAGCTGCGGCCCATAGCCGAAAATTTCAAAACACGTTTGAGCCTCTGAATCGGCTCAAAAGGTGGCCACTTCGAAACTTCTTAAATGTATGAATACTAAAGGTCTATGTTTATGGTTGTTATCATTTGGTTTTTAAAAATTCGTCGATTTGACAGAATCATAATAAGAAATGTTTAACTCCGTTATTTCTTGTCACCCTGTATTTATGATAACGTAAACGTCACATCTCGGGTCATGTAGACCCGAGAAAAACAGCTTGGATTAACTTCAGGTGAACAATGCACCTGGAAATGTGCAACCCCGATGCACCCTGATGCAAGCCGCGATGCAAACGCATTACGGTATCGGTCGTATCCGCGTGTACCTGGCAAGGCCGGTGGTTAGCGTCTGGTCGGATCGGCGCCGATCGTTCGTTTGATTCCTGCGGGAGCAGGATCGCCGCTCCGGGGAGGATCGGCGCGGATCGCGTCCCTCCAGCTGCGCGGATCAGCTTCGCGGAGCTGTCTTCCACTTCTGGAAAGCTAGCCCATCGATCTCCATTCGATCTACTCCCTCGAAGCTCGCGTCGGCGAGCGTCGACGAGCTCTCCGGTATAAATAGCCCGGCTCGATCGTACGCGATCAACAACTCGCGTGCATTTGTTCCGCGTCTACGGCGGGAGGATTTGTTGATCCTGACAGTGGAGTCACGAGGCGGTCATTTGTCCCTCTCCCCGCTCTCTCCCTCTCGCTCTCTATCTCTCTTCTCTCATTTCTTCTTTATGGTCTCCATGCCGATCTGCGGCGGCCACGAGGCCTCTCCTCGTCTCGCGTCATCGTTTTCCACGCATGTATCTACACGCGCGTGCGAGCCGCGTACCGATCGCGCTCCGAGCTCGTTCGCGGAATCGTTCAATAAACCACTCCGGAGCCGGACAGACCGTATTCATTGCTGCAAATCGATCGGGAAACGCTTCACCGACTGAACGAACACCGCCGAGACGCACAGTCGTCTCGCAAAAAAACCCTGAATTTTTACCGGCGTTGTTTATACGCTACTTGGTACAAAGACGCCGTCTGTGGACTCTCCCAACCTCTATTTAACCATTGTTATTATTTTTACTGGAATCGAGAGCCACTTTTGTAGGTACGCTGCGAATCTTCGTGCCGGTTCAAAATTCTTTAATGAAACGGTCCGCATTTGTTGAAACCGTAGGTGTCTCAGCACCGAGAACTTTTAGCCAGACCGCCTCGGAAAATAATTTGCGGGCTGTCAGGGTATCGCAACCGATCCAGACGAGTTTCCGAAGGGTGTCCTCGGTGATCCCCGAAACTAATTACACGTTCACCAGCGAAACAAGCCGGTCGTGTTCGCGTTTCAGGGAGTTTCTGCGACTTGGCCGCAGGGCTCGGGTGAGCACGTTCGTTTTCGAACGTACGTGGCAGGCCTGGGAATACCGGCCCGAGGCGCCGACGTATCTAGAGTAACAATAGCTGAGGGGGATGAATATTTCAGGTTCGGTTCCCGGGGAGATCTGCGCGGCCACGATTTCCTCCCAGGGGGTGCAAGCTGCCGTGTTAAAGAAGTGGCCAGTATTTCAGCGCCACCTCAGTAGTAGGGCCGAACTGGGCCGAACTAATGGCAGTATATATAGATATAAAGCGGTAGACGGTTGTAAAAAAAACTGTTTACCCCAACAGGATTCGAACCTCGGTCTACCGCTTGGTAGTCCAACTCTTTAGCTGATTGGCCCACCGACGATCTTATAAAAGCATTGAAAATTTTGGTATATGTATCGCAAAAACTGCAGCGACACCAACGCCACCTCAGTACTAGGGTCGAACTACATATACTGGACCAACTATTTCCTTGGCTGTGGTTGGCTTCCGCTTGGTGACGTCGCGTCGTTCATGATCAGTGCGCATGCGCTGGCATGCCATCAACGCCACCTCAGTACCAGGGCCTGCTAGGGCCGAACTACATATACTGGACCACCTATTTCCATTGCAGCTTACACCCCCTGTTTCCTCCGCTTCGCGATGCCACGTTCGCCGATAATCTTAACCGCTTCTCTCTCGCAGCGCTTCGTCCACGTTTCCACGTTCGAAACAGCCGTAAACTGGCAGAGAGCGTTGCCAGGTTTCTAGCTTATTCAGCTCTGGTATCAGCTGCGCGTCTTTCTTGTAGAAAAGCTTCGCACATTACCTGTCATTATTGCATAATCTTTAAAAGTATCATCCATGGCTGAGGACTCCTTAATGGGTCCTTCAACATCAATTTTAATTGTGAACCAACGAGTCGCCCTCGGTAAAAGAATAGCTAGGCAACACGTTTAAAATACTTAAAAATTAAACGAAGTGTTTACTCCTGACTCCTGGTTAAACCGACCTGTTGAGCAAAAAGTCTTGCCGGTAAAGACGCTAAGAAGCAAGAGCTGACTAAAAATAAATTCCTCCGTTTGAACAACGACGCTAACCGGCCCTCGACTTTTTCCAACGTCCTCTGTCACATTTTATCTCCTCGTTCTTGCCCCGGCTGCAAGAAGTTCGCTGTTACTTCTTCTACTTCTCACTCCAGCGCGTCAAAGCTGATTCGATCATTTACTCGGGAAGGGAACCTTGAAAGATGACACTGTGCAGTAAGCAATTGGGATGACCCAGCTGACCAGTCGAGAGCCAACGAAGAGGAAATCCCGCCAGTCCTCGAAAGACTCCGAATTCCTTCCTTCCGAGCGGAGACATTGTCCCCGCGGACCCTTCGATCGGAAACGAGCCCGAACGATGGCCGAAATCGTTTAAAATCGCTTCCTGGGATGCGGTAGTTTTTTCTTCGATCCTAGCCACGCTTCGTTCGTCCGCTTTTACTCGTCTCGACGCGACCGTGGAGCAGTAGCCGGCAACTGCAGCAGCCTTTTACCCGGGGCTCTCCAAGTGCAATCTCGTATTCATGAATTCCTTGTACGTAGCCCCTCCGCGTCCTCCCCAGTCGCCTTCTTTCTCCGCCCGCGCTTCTTTCCTAGCCCCCTGTCCCCGACTCTTCCTCGTCTCCTGGTTTCTCCTCCCGCATCTTTCCTCCTCCTCTGTCGCCCTTCCGCCTCTAACAATCCTATACGCGTCGCTACGGAGAGCTCCGAGGACCAAGAAAATCGTTCGCCTCACCTGAAAAAGACACGCGAGCTTTCCGCCAGCGAATTTGCGGAATCTTGCAGTCCGCTCGACTCGGAAACGATTTTGGAACTTCTTAAGACGCTGCGTCGTTGCATATCTTGATCTTCGAGTGGACTGTTTCACTTGCAGATGGAGAATTTACCGGATGAAGATTGGACGTATTCGTTTGTGTTCGAATTCTGGCTAGAGTCTTAAAACTGTAATTCATTATAGCTAGGATCTCAAGATCGAAGGATCTTTTGCAACTACTTCTAGTTAAGCTTTCCACCTCAAAGGATGTCTTTCTTTTTATCTTTTTTTTTTTTACTTTCTTTATACCTTGCTATTTCATTGAGCATGTTTGTGTAGTAAAACTGGCATATTACACTGTGCGGTTAATGTTCAAAGAGCATCACACTGTAACCTGTTTTTCAACGGAAGAAATCTGATACGAACCGATTCAGTCATAACAGCTCTTCACTCGACTCCCATCGTTTCAGATTAGCAACACGAGAGGTTGCCAGTCAGTTGTTACGATTATGAACGTGGCTCTGGTGTCCCCTTTCAGAAAACAGATTCCAACCATCTAAATTGGCAGTGGAGCGGCTGCTTTTTGGCGAAAGTGCGCGCTGTTAAATCTACCAGGCGATTTCCATTATTTACACCCGACGATCCGACGTTTATCTCGACATCCGACGATACGACGCGATGGTGACCGTGAAAGACTACGCCGTCGCGAATTCGCGACCATAACAATAATTCCGCAGTTTAACCCCGCGGGAACCCGCGCCATATTCCCGCCTTCCCTATCGTCGAACGGCGCAGGGAACCGCGACGACGGATAACGATCGATATTATCCGCAAACAGAGTGTGATATAGGGTTCCATTGAGACAGACGATGTTGATCTCGAGGTCCCCCTCGTGGCCGCAAAGGTAGACAATCCTGCAAGAATTCTCGCGCGACCTTAGACCAAAGAATCCGGTCGACTCGCCTAACAGCGTCTTCGCGTTGCAACGCGACGCTCCATCTTTCTTGTATCCCAAAAAATAGGACTTTACCCTACTAATCGCTAAACTGTGGGTGAAATATAAAACAGGAGACAGATTTAGAAAATTCAGGACATTATCGTTAATTTATTAACCGCGGACGAAATATAAAACAGGAGACAGGTTTAAAAAATTGAAGGTATCATTGTCAAGTTTTTAGCCCCGGATGAAATATAAAACAGGAGACAGATTGAAAATATTCAGGACATCATTTGTCAATTTATTAACTGCGGATGAAATATAAAACAGGAGACAGTTTAAAAAAATTCAGGACATCATCGTCAATTTATTAGACGCGGGTGAAATTCAAAACAGGAGACAGATTTAAAAAGTTCAGGAATATCGTCGTCAATTTATTAGACGCAGATGATATTCAAAACAGGAGACAGATTTGAAAAATTCAGGACATTATCGTCAATTTATTAACCGCGGATGAAATATAAAACAAGAGACAGATTTTAAAAATTCAGGAATATCATCGTCAATTTATTAGCCGCGGATGAAATATAAAACAGGAGACGGATTGAAAATATTCAGGTACATGATCGTCAATTTAATGACTTCGAATGAAATATAAAACAGGAGACAGAGTAAAAAAATTCAGGGTATCATTGTCAATTTTTTACCCGCGGATGAAATATAAAACAGGAGACAGATTGAAAATATTCAGGACATCATTTGTCAATTTATTAACTGCGGATGAAATATAAAACAGGAGACAGTTTAAAAAAATTCAGGACATCATCGTCAATTTATTAGACGCGGGTGAAATTCAAAACAGGAGACAGATTTAAAAAGTTCAGGAATATCGTCGTCAATTTATTAGACGCAGATGATATTCAAAACAGGAGACAGATTTGAAAAATTCAGGACATTATCGTCAATTTATTAACCGCGGATGAAATATAAAACAAGAGACAGATTTTAAAAATTCAGGAATATCATCGTCAATTTATTAGCCGCGGATGAAATATAAAACAGGAGACGGATTGAAAATATTCAGGTACATGATCGTCAATTTAATGACTTCGAATGAAATATAAAACAGGAGACAGAGTAAAAAAATTCAGGGTATCATTGTCAATTTTTTACCCGCGGATGAAATATAAAACAGGAGACAGATTGAAAATATTCAGGACATCATTTGTCAATTTATTAACTGCGGATGAAATATAAAACAGGAGCTAGATTATACAAATTCACGTACATCATTCATTAAAATTATTGAAGAGACAAATTCTGATTTGCTCCCGGTTCCTTGGAGTAGTTATCGCATATGCAAAACAACTTGACATTGTTTCTAATAAATAGCGTTTCACACCTGCAAGTACCAGCTACTTGTGAGACTCACTTGATTTAAAATTCGTTTAGCTAGAAGATGCTGGAAACACAGTGCGCGTCCAGTAGATAAATCTCGGCCGTTAACCGGTCAAAGTAATACCAGAGTTCGATCACGCCGTTATTTTTGCCGTTCAATCGCCGTGTACTCGAATATACGTAATTAACACGGCAAAGTGGAGAACCGACATTACACACCGGCCGACAACACTGTTTCCGAGCGAATAGGTAAACGCACAAGGATTAGCAGGCTCGAATTGATGAAACGCGCGCCACCGGCATCGGCATCGGTTCCGCGGAAGCAATAACCATAGCAATTTCGCGCGCATTCCGAGCGAGCACGCACGCGTTCGCGGCTTCTGCTACCGAACGCCTGCTGCTACCGGTCGACATTTATTTTATCGCCCCGTGGAATCGGCTATGCTTATGGGGAAGTCGTTTCTACAACTTCCTGCCGCTGTACAAGAGAAATCCACTGCTCATTTTTCCATCGAATTAATTGGTACAATGATTCGGAAACATGAAGAAGGAATAATTATATAATTTTTCTTTCAGGAAAAAATAGTGAATTTAGAAACTAGTTAGTACTATTCTCTTTGGCACATTTTTGAAGTGCCTAAATCGGTTTATTTCGCTTTCTTGCGCCAGCAACAAGTCCTCCGCAAGACCGTGGGACACGATTTTTGGCCCCCGTACAGCGGGAAACTTTCTGGGAACTTCTCCAGCGTTTTCCGGTCGCGGATGATCCCGATAAGTTCGATCGCGAAGTCGTGTAGCCGCTCGAGCATCGAGGCATCTCTGGGTCGCGATAAGTGTGCTCGTCGAAGCGATTCTTCCAGGTAAGCAGGTACCCAACGTTGATCCTGGAGCAACACGCCGAAAGACAGAAAGCTGCGAAACCGCGGGAACGAACAGCGAAGGAATCGGGCCAGATAACGAGGCTGGCGAGTCCTTAATTATGTGAGCGGATAACAACGTCCACGAAGCTCGGGAACGCGAAAACCCCGGCTCGATCCTGTTCGAGCGGGATCCAACGACTCGAAAATTAATTACCCGGCCGTTTGATCTGTTCACCCGTGTTTTTCCAGCTCGGACAAAGCGGACCGGCTTTCAGATCCAAACGGGAATCTTTTTCAAGCCGAACGACTTGCTCGGTGATGCTGGGAAACGGTTCCACGATCGAACACCAGACGAACCCGGCCTCGTCGTAATCGATACTATTAATTAGAAGCGAGACGAGGAACACTCGACAGAGCCTCTGCATCGGGGTCACGGGTTGCTCTTGATTAAAGTTCGTTAGAGGATTCGTCTTGGCCCTCTCGTCGACAGAGAGCAAACGACGGTAATGATTAGACTTGCCCGGGATCTTCGTGCTTTATCTCGTGGCCGTTTCGCTCGAATCGAGCGAAATGCCTATGTACGCGTGTGCGCATCCTTTGTGTTGGAACAGTGTGGAGTGATCTCCTCCATTCATTCGCACGTGACAGCGGTTCTAGGACGGCTGGACCTGGAGATATAGTGTCGCCAAGGCTTCGCTTAGGGAACCTGTCACCGGTTGATGAAGTACAATGAGGTCTCAGAAACCGGGCTGATGCCGCTGCTCCGGGACAAGATATGACAGATCGCTGAATGATGATACTCCTTCGGATGGAGCGCGCGGCTGGCTAATCTCTAACTGTGATCTGTTACTCGAATAGGGCTTCGACTACCACGCGAAGCTATTGCTAAGTTTTCTCTCGATTCAAATTGCTTGCTTCGTAGGGGACGTACAAATCGTTATCAAAGAAGTATCAACTTCTTCTAGCTAGGTCAGCGACCAGTTACTTCAATAAGGCTACAACCCACTTTTCAGCTTATTGCCACTTCTTTGCGGATTAAAATTGCATGGCTACTTTACAGAAGCCAGTCTTCGGCTGAATTTTACAGCACGAACTATAGTGCTCCCTCTGCTACCGCACAGCTAGTCCCAGCTGGTCTTCAACATTGATCAGTTGCTCGAATAAAGTTTCGACCTCCTTCGGAACTTATTGCCAGTTTGGCTAGTTTAAATTTGTATTGCCACTCCGCGGAACAGCTTAAAGTCTACTTCAAAGTTTCATAGTGAGCGATGATACTTCGTTAAGTATTGCGTAACTAGGTCTAGCTAATCCCAAGCTGCGATCGTTCCAGCTGAAATAGGGTTTCAACCCTCAAACGAGCTTACCGTTAGTTTTCTCGGATTCAGTTTAAATTGCCGGCTTGCTGGAAGACACTAAAGTCCCACAGAATATCAGATAGGGATCATCCAAATCGTCCAGATTCATTTTGTCATATCGACGGTGTGGGGAGACCCAATTTCCCAAGCTGAAAGTTTAAATTGTTATACAGATCGCGGGATTTCTACATGGATGAAGTTGGTTTCACTTTGAATTTCTGAATTTTGTCTGTCGGGTGATGTGCCCGCGCACGTAATTATCTAAAATGGCTAATATTTTGTAGCACCCGCGGGGAGGGATCGCTTATTTAATCGGTCACGACGACCGCAGACGACGGGGAAGAAGCTGAAGAAGTTGAAGAAGGTTTTCGAAGAGAAGAGAGAAGGCTTTCGCGGGGGTAGCCAGCCGGAAAAAGGCTTGAGTGGCACTTTTCACGAAAGCATGCTCGACGATTTAGCGACACGCGCGTCTTCGTCCCGTTTCCATGATCTCGGGGAAAACCGTTCCAAGCACTGAAAATCAGAAGTGTGCGTGTCTGTGTGTACGTCGAATCGAGGCTTAAATGGCTCGAAAAACAACGGGCACGTTTCCGACGCTGGTTTTCACGCGGACGTGAAACGCCGACAGTGAGTGGGAGAATTTTCGGTGACAAAATGCGTCGAATCGACTGGCAATATCCGGCAATTTACCCCGATGGAGCACCGCCTTCCCCACTCGGCAAAAGAGCGACGCGTGCTGCTGCAGAGTTAGTTCATCGACGTAATTTCCAGCTCGATTAGCAGATGCTTCGATTCCGCGATGCCACCGGAATCCACTGATGACGGAGGTAACCTAGCTTGATTAAAATCGACGAGCAGGACGCACGCTCCATTTCCGGGATTTTGAACCGTGTCTGCCGTCCGTCCTATGCTTGTTTAGCCGTCCGGCATTGTGCACGAGTCAATTCCCAACGAAAATGAAACGCGATTTTTCGTTGCGACCTCGCTTGTCGAAATATAGCGAATAAATCGCTTTATGATGCACCACAGTGGCGCGAACGAGCCAGAAACACAGGAAGGATAATCATTAGGCTGATGGTCTCTTAAATGATGGTTTTGTTGAAGGATGTGATTGAAGTGGAGTTCTTTTCTAATTAAAAGACACAGCCTAGTGAAAGCTCTTGATCTTTCAAATGTTCGTTTCAATTGTAGTTTTCATGTTGTCTACTCGAGAACAAAATGAGCACATTAGATAGGTTCTTCGACAACACGTTCATCTCCAAATGAACTTTTCATTATTCCCGACAGTCGTGAGCATACAGGAAGCATTACGAACTCACTTAAAACATCGAAATTGGGTTGCCGACATGAGGGAATTGATTTTTCGCTAAATGAATAGTTCCAGGTCGCAATTTGGGCGACGTTCGCCAGGCATTTTCGCAATGGATAATTTCGCGACCGACCGCTCCACGCTCGATTGTCCACGTAAACGCGAAACGACTCGAGCCCTTAGCTCGCGAACGCGCAATTTAAAGTCCGATTAAGGTAATATCGAATCTTCATAACGCGCGCGCATTGCGGCCCGTCCGCTTCACGAATCGAGTTTCGTCGAGTAACTCAATTTTCTGGGTCGGAGAATCGAGTGTGCCTCCCGCCGGTAATTGCCAATCAGTTCACGGACCTATCGGGACCGCTGTGTGCTTCGATCGATCGATCCACGTACTGTATGGAGAACGAGCTTCGCGTTTATTATCGTTTGTTTCCGATGCTTCCAGGGAAATTATCTGGCCATCGATACCCGAAGCCTGGAGGCGTTGTACGTTTGTTTACTTCCGGTTCGATGTTGCCATGACGCGTCCCCAGCATGCTGTTTTCAATGTGATACTAGATGGTTCTCTTCTAGCGATAGTGGGCCCCGTGTCTTCGAAAATCTGACTATCCTCTTAAATTAACTCCGGATTTTGAAGAATTCATTTACCAGAAGACCTGCGAGAAAAATTTTGGAAGATCTGGTGAACATTCTGATCTGGATCTGCATTAAAAATGTGAACAGTAGTGCATTTTGCAAATTTGTAGACATGTTCTGGAATTATCTGCAAGAAGAACTATTTCTAGTCTAAGGCAGAAGAATCGGGCAGGCAGCATCAAGCCAATTTACTCGGCAATAACTGGAAAACCTAACGAGACAGCGAAAGGATTACGCAAAAGGTTCAAACAATTATAGCAACGAACGAAGCTCCAAAGTTGCACGGGGAGCACAGCATTGTCCGCGATAATCGAAGGAAAGGGTTATAAGCTTCTTCCTCCTGCTCGAAACCATTCGCTGGTTCGAGCTTATCCGCTCGGGATCTCGTCCCGATCTCCACATTGTTGCCACATTATTACAGCGATTGCGCGGGTAATAATGGTGCTTATCGTTCTATAAATCGAATGAAACCGAGATTTTCCCTCGATTCGACGACTATACGAGAGGATCTGCCGAGGCCGAACATCTTCAAATATCTTCCGGCGCGGTCTTTCGTACGCCTTCTTAAACCGAGAGAACGTTGTCCGGCCGATTTGTTCCGCGCGGAATCCTCGCCGCTCTTCCGTGAAACCGGCCCGCAGAAAATCGGGCGACGGGCTGGCCCGACGAGAACAGAACGAAACCGGTGAAACGGATCGGTAGGGAGACGTGTAAACCGGAACCGGACCGGCTCAGGGGACTCCGGGGCGAAAGTAAAACGCCCCGGGCCGGTTTCCAAGCCGGATAATCCCGATCCCGCGGAAACCCATAATTCCTGTAATAAGGTCATTATCGTGTGACCCGGGACTGAACGACCGGACCCGTCGTCGCACGAGCACACAACCCCGGCACGCTCGTTTAACACGCGATTCTAGCTCGGCCAAGGCATTTTTGTCTCTACTTATGCATCGTCGCGTTTTACTCGTCTGTGAGCGAGCAAAAAGAAATTCATTTTCTGTCTTTTCATTTTTCGAACACATTTATTCTGCTCGACGCCTTCCAGCGAGTCAATTTAGCAGGAAGTCCATTATTTTGCAAGATTTCAAAATCACCCATATGTTCTTCACCGGTACCCTATATTTATTCTTGCATGCTGTTGTAGAGCATAAAGAGACGATTCCAACGAGTACCATAACCGTGTCGTTCCGATCATTTATTCTCGAGATATTTGTGTTTGAAACCGTCAAGCAGTCTACCTTTCAGACGCAAGTAGCTCGAGACCGAATGATCGGAACGATATGGTCATTATAGTCGTTGAATTCGTCTGTTTATGCTCTACAAGCACACCAAAAAATATTGGTACCTTTAGGAGAAATTCTTTCTACCATTTAATGCCGTCCTTGAAACAGTCCAACTGTGTGCTGCGACGCGTTTTTGTATGCAGTCAACTAGGATTGCAGTTCAAGCCAATGTAGGTGCACGTGCACGAGAGCACAAGTATCGTACGAACTCGTGGACAGTGGCGTAACGTTGAATCCGGGTCACGCTGTTCTTCGGGGAGGAGGACGAGATCGAAAGGATGCGGATCGAGATACGTGCTGCTATCAAAAAGAAACCGGACCTCATCGGTTTACCTGTGCGTCGGTGGCGGATAAGGTTTGATGGCTTTGCGGGTCGCTTCCTCGTGCTTCTCTGTATCCATCTGACGAATTTCATCGAGCTGCGGACGTCGCTATCCACGAGAAATTTCTTAAATCGTACCCTAGGATGTTCTCTGTTATAAATGGAGTTGGAGCAGCTTTTCAATCAAAGAATCACGCCCAGTGTCGCGTGCAAGGCAGTGTCAGGACACCTACAGAATTTATAAAAAAAGATGATATTTAATCGACATTATGAAACCCTCGTTTTGAACACAGCACCGGCGCAAGCTTTCGCCGGCTATTTATAGAATCGTTTCACCCATGCAGCGTACGCATATATTGACTTATTGCAGACGTGGCTGCGGGCAAAAACCACTTTTTACTGAAATTGTGCTTGCCGAAGATCCTTGGCGACAATTTAGAATTTCAAGTGGAACGTAATGGGCGACAGAGTCAGCCTAGCAGAAAGAACAATGGCAAGTCCGATTGCCTCCTAAATCAACGAAACTCTCAGACACCGGAAATTCGATCAGAGTCGTCGCTACTTTCAAGTTCGGATCAAGATTATGGTACTTTGGAGGGAATCGTGGAGAATGGACGACTTCCCGCGGACTCGCTACACATTTTTGCAAGTCAGCGTCCCCTCCCCGCCCTTGGGAGTCGATTGGTCGTAAGGTTACGCCACTGCTCACCGTTCAGGACGGTGTATAAAATGTCTAGACGCACACACAGACACGGGTAGAGGCGCGCGAAAGCCCAGGCATACCGCATCGGCTGTCCATACCCACCTAAGCAGATTCTGTCCCCAAGGTACGAGCGGCGAGGAGATTCGTAGCGTTCAATTTGCATTCTAAAGTCCAGGCGATGCAGAAAGAAGAGGAGCCCTCGGACACCGGATCTTCTCCTCGCCCGCAGCACCCCCCTCCCACCCTCGGGCCCGCGGGGCCCGTTCCCCACGCCATTTGTCCCTTTATCACTTATACAGGGTGGCCAAACTTTCCAAACCAGCCGTCTCCCTTTTATCCACGATTTACATTCTTCCCTGACCTTTGTCCTTCGACGCTGACTCTTGTTCTTTTAGCTGGCTCCTCAACAGTGACCCCGCAGCAAGAATTATTAACCCTGGATAACTAACAAGAGGACATACCGGGCCCAGACGTATCGTTTATCATGATTTATGATCATTAGACTGCGCATCGTTATGCAAAAGTTTCTTCGTTGCTTGCAAGAAACTGGAACCTGCCAGACACTGCTTTCCCTCTTTAACGACTTCGATCAGCTGAAAATAATTTCTTTGATATTCGTGCTAACAAGTAACAAACTTATATTTGCACCGAAGTTATAAAGCGCAGCATCGTTGAATATCGTAGACAATTTTGGCAACTCGCGGCTATCCAGTTTCGCCATAAATGTATGAAATCCACAGTTTAATGGTCACTTATGCGAGAGACTGTTGTTGGGAAAAGATCTGAAAAGTGAGGACTGTACAGTGTCATTTGATTCGAAAGCGGCCATGTAATCATCACGGTGGATCATCGCAGGACTGTGAACGCGTTAATGCACAGTTTCACGGTACAGAGCCGAGATCTGTTTGAAAAATGGAAAGGAAATCGATTGTTACGCGAGGCGGCTATAATTGGGAGCCATCCCGTCCCGCAGGTGAGCAGAAGGAGAGCCCCTTTCCTGCTGACACGCTCCTCCTTTTTCGTATCGTTCCGCGATTATCCATCCGTAGAAGGATTTACACCGCGATTGACCGTCATTTTCCGCGCAATTTGTACTCGCGGCGCTCGGGTAAGAAACGCCCGTGGATTCGGAGAGCAGACTGGAAACAAGAACCTAGTTCGCTCGATCCCGATTCTCCTCGGGATTCGACGCAGCCATAACAAACAAAATCCCTCTCGAATTCGTCACACATTCGACCAAATACAATAAAATTGCTGAAAGTTAGTGTATATATGTATTTTATGTGGCAGTAAATGTACAGTACATGTACAAAACATTGTGTAAGAGGACTGTACATTTACTGCCACATAAAATACATACATATATACACTAATTTTAAACAATTTTATGATCGCGTTACACACACGGGAGTCTTTTTAGAAATTTCTAGAATCTAATTCTGATGTTACTTATTACCACGCTTATATTATCTTGCCATGTTGTTGTTGTATGCTTCAAATCTTGTAATAATCCAATCCTGCTGAAATTTAGTAGAAAATAAAATATATAAGGAAAACTTTTTAGAAACCACGCTTATATTAAAATGCCCTAAAAAGGAGAAAATAATATTTTTCCTGGTTCTTCGTAAAATACCGAATCCAGTTAAATGATTAATAATATTTTTCCCCAAAATTTTAAGCAATTGGTTCAAAATTTTGGGGAAAATATTATGAATGATTCTCCATAAAATACCGAATCCAGTTAAATGATTAATAATATTTTCCCAAAAAATTTTAAGCAATTAGTTCAACATTTCTTCTGTTGTAAAATTAGTGTCGGAATAGATAGAAAAATTTAATATAAATTTTAAAAAACTTATAGTCACCAATATCATGATTTTATTTAAATTTATATTAAATTTTTCTATATCTATTCCGACACTAATTTTATGACAGAAGAAATTTTGAACTACTTGCTTAAAATTTTGGGGGAAAATATTGTTAATCATTTAACTGGATTCGGTATTTTATGGAGATCCAGGAAAAAAATTATTTTCTCCTTTTTAGTGCACTTTAATATAAGCTTGGTTTTCAAAAAGTATTTTTACAGAGGGTGATTTTGAGGAATAAATTTTTATTTAAGAAATGTACAAATCGTGTACAACGTCATCAAGGTCCGTGTATCCTTGGGAACCTAATTCCGACTTGTTCGATGACAGGAATACTTTCGAATTAATTCCCTCCATTTTCTGGAAACGGCGCATCGCGCGTCGGTGGAGTCTCGATGGCAGACGAGCGGCTTTGAATAAAAGATTCCGCGTTCCGTTGTGGGACGGTGACGCAATCGGTGTTGCAATCGTCGCTGCATTCTGCCTCTGCCGCATCCGATAATTTCCGAACTCGCTTTCATTGCCAGGGAGCGCGCGTGCTCCTGAAACGCGAGCCGAGCGGTAACACCGGATGCTCCCGCGATAATAGCTTCATCGCGGACCTTATTCTCAGATATTACCCAGTGACAATGTAAATCATACTGTGGAACGTTGGAGCTTAAATTGAACCTAATTCGCCACAGTCCCCTAATCCTCCCACAATGATACTGCGAATATTTATCTCCTTATCTTTCTGCACCAAGATATTTCTTCTCCTTGACCCTTTTGCATTTTTATCAAATGGAAAGATTCGAGCAAATAATTTGAAACTTCACAAGGATTTTTATCACAATTTTATTAAATTGTATGAACTTTTCCAGCTCGATTTGTTTGTAAATACAGATTTTATCCAGGGGTAGACTAGGTGGTTGCTTGTGATTTCTGAAGCATTTAACTACAAGATTATGTGAAAAGAATTCGATCATTTTTATCAAAATCTTGACTCTTGTGCTAACTTTTCAGCGAAGAAGATTCATCCAACCTGATTGAAATGTTGATGCAGTTTCACGCGTTCCGCGTAAATCACTTTCGCGCAACGCACAAGCATTTCAATCCCGTTACGGCAATCAGCAAATTTATTCGTAGATCTGGCTATGATTTCGCACAACGTTGACCAACCACCGATACACGGCGGCATCGTTCGAAACGCAGTTGTGTTTCGCGTACGTCACACGAAACCCGGCGTTATCAGCGAAGCATAAACTCGTGCCGGCTGTCTGTCAAACAACAAACCGATTTGCATAATGGCCAGTCGCTACCGGTCCACAGACTTCGATGTACATCTTCCCAATTAAAAATTGATTAATTCACCCACCGAATCTGTTGTGTCTTCGAGGCCGCTCGTCGTCGGAGATAACGGTAACAGAAAAACATTACGAAATCGCGCTAATTTGTTTACTGGGACACGAAACTCGACTATAATTAGACCCGGTCAAATTCCGTGTATTTGGCTGGCGGTAATGATGATGGAGTTTTGAGTACATATTCCAATTTGGCACATTTGAATTTGGTTAATTATGCCGGATAGACCGCGGATTTTAGGCGAAATTAAATGAGCATTTTGAGGAATTCTCTAATCATCTGTGAAGGACAGAAGACATGAATATGTATTTGTTAGTATTTTTAGTAAATCGACAATGATGTCAGAGGATCCTTGAATTCTTCTAATATATTTACAGGATGATTGTGCAGATTTTATGCATTTATAACGAAATCGAGCCGTGATTTCCAGTTCCCCGAGAACTGCAATCCCGAAAATCTCGGCAAATAATTGCACGAATGATATACGAGTTACGCGACAGTTGTCGCGCCAATAAGATATACGACCGAACCCGTTTCTTTTCAACGTGATTGCTCAATCTTATCGACGCAGCTTAATTTCCCGAGATCCCACGATCTAGCACGCGATAAGAAATCCCGAAAACATGGTTTCGTGGTAAATATTTTATGGAAATATTTGGCCTACGTCGACTGTCCACACGAAGCTGAAAGAGAGGGACAATAGTTGGCGTTTGCTCAGGGATTCGCCGGTTATGATGGATATTGATGTGTCCTGATGCGTATCAAGGACCATTCCCCTGGGACCGGCAGCAGGGTTCGACAGATTATCGACTCGGACGGCGAATCGATTCATCGCCCGCGTTACAAGACTCTGGCTGCGAATGTCCGGCTGCCGTTAAACATCCACCGGTGCGCGATCATTTTCTATTTTTTGGCCGGGCTGGCAATTTGATTTCGTATTCCTCGTTCCTCTCTCTCTCTCTCATTCCTTCTTGCTCAGCCCAACGCATACATCGAAGGTTTATGGCTCGTATTTCCTCTTTAACGCCGATGTTGGTCCGGCCACGGGTGATTCCACTCGCCTTTGTGCACTGTTCGCCTGCTCTCCCCCTGTCCCCGAGGCTCTTGCTCGTTGCTAGGGATGGGATCAAGTTCAAGTATTGTGTTCTTCGCATGAGCGCTGGCGTCGGGGAACAATTTCCATTTTTAACTGCGAGTTTCGCCTCACCAGCGGGAGAACTATGCATTTCATAACAGAAGCAATCACTTAACACTGAACCTGCCGAGCTTTAAAAGGAGCCGGCATATGCTGCCTTATAAAAATAACAAGATTAAATTTGTTCGAAAGTTGTGCGGATATTTATGACCACGATAGCATCTTTATAATTTCAATAATTGTGAAAATCTGGAACCTGTCACTTTTGCCAGGTTCTCCGAAACGTTTAGGACCCAGGGAAACGGTTATTGGATACAGCAAAATTGTAGTGAGATAAAGCAGAAGTCTTTCTTGCAGCTGAAATCGACGATTTCAAAAAACACATGGAACTCTACATACATGAATTCTCTTTAAATGTAACATGTATTAAAATTGAATGAACCGACGCTCGCGCGGCACTCGGTCCCATCGCTAGTCACAGGACGATCTCGAGACGCAGCTCGTCCCAGGAATCCGCGGATCAACGCGTCGAACGCGGCTGTTACGTCCTCGATCCCCCGCGTTTTATGAATTCCGGGATTTCGTAATCTCGTGGAAGATCGAGATCCTCAGTTTACGGCCGTGGGCCGTTTCGTAACGGGCCTCGCTTGTCCACCGGAGCTTCTTTCTCTTCCTCGTTTCGCAGCGGCGACCGGTCCATTTATGAGGACGTTTTCGGCTGCTTCCCCCGACCCCTCTGTGACCCTCTAAGGGTCAGCCGTTTCCGTTCCTCGGACCCCGACACGTTCGCGGAACTCTCTAATTGACCAAATTCGTGAATTTGCTCTAGCAATTTGTAGTGAGACCTTTGCCCCGCGGACGTTCACCCCTTTTCTTAGTGGACTGTGGATTTTATGTATTTAGGACATTAATTGCTAGATCAAACACAGACCAGTAAATTATTTAACCAAATTTTTCATGCAGTTGTATGATTTTCAGCTCATTAAATAACTGTCACAATATTTTGCACATTATTTCGCAGTATAGTTACGAGTCTCTTCTTTTCTGTAGTGAACAGTTTTCCAACAAATTCTAACTTGTCTTAAAGGAATTTCATATATGTCAGCGCTCCGAAGAAAAGTGCCAGCTCTCCAAACAAGGAACAGCAGTAGCCCACCGTTTCCGAAACCGAATTTGGCCGACGAGTCCCGATGGGAATTGCTGTGACGCTCGTCGACGAAGGTGGCGCGCGTCGTCGTCGCTCGCAAAAACTCGTTTCGTGGTTCGTTTGCGAAGGTTAAAACCGTAACGCTTCTATATCGCCGGTATTCCCTCTTTCTCTCTCTCTCACTTTGGCTCTCTGTTTCTCTTTTCCTCGGCGAAGCAGCGACGCACACGAGCCTGGGCCCAAAGCTTAACATCGTCGGGGCCCCTTTTCTGACCGCAATTACATCCCATAAAGCACGATTGAGACACGGTTCGACCATTATTCTCCCATACAGGGCCGTACAAAAGGGTCTCGCCGTTTAACGCGCCCCCATACGCGCTGCCCGCTTTCGGAATTTATATACGTACACGCGTGCGTACACGGCCGCGCCTGTATTCCTGGGCGAAACCGTGGAAAAATGTTCTTAGAGGCCGGAGCCGATGCCGAAGCTAAAGCCGAGCGGAGCCGATTCTCTCTCCTTGTAATTGTAGACGACATCACCCGTTCGGCCAATCCTCTTTGCTTTTGTTCGTACCTCCCAGGGATACGCGGGGTCACCTCTTTGTCTACCGCAGGGGTTGCTCGATCCAAACCCTGGCGAAGTCGACTGCCTTAAGGCTGTACGAGGAAGAGTCTGGTGCGTACACGCAAATGCAAGGGTTCATTCCTACCCAAATTGACGCTTCAATATCGCAATGAGGAGTTCAGAAGTGGTCAATTGTGTTTCCTAACAGACCAATCTAGGACAATGCAGATCCTAAAATGCATGTTTTTGCGTTATCGATGAGTAGACTGCGGATGTTTATGCATTTATGCGGCTTATAAAAATTTCCAAAACATGCTATTAAATAAAATTCGATACATTTTTGTTCGATTTGTATTTGTTTTACATCTACAAAGACTGTTCCCATGACAAATAGGATTTTACTCCGTTCCACTTTCTTAAAATTTGTCTATAATAATTGGAACTCGCATAAACATCCGCAGTCTATCGATTGGTAATTTGACGTCACAAGATCACGCCGCTGATAGATTTCCATAAATATCGAGAGATTTGGCAAGGCTTGATTTATTTCTTTTATTTCGATTTCTCTCCGCAAAAAAGAATGATGCATATACAGGTCCGTTAAGTTATGTCACCATTTTTTAGGCATTTCCAGTAGTGCAATTAAAAAATGTTTTAGACAAAAGTTCCACAGTACTTGGTGAGCTACATGTTCGCATATTCTTAAATCTGAAAAAATGCTTTTTACGTAAAATATTAAAGGTACATTAGGAACGATACATACCACATTAGGAACGATATGTACCTTCATCAAGACGGGTGTCCCGCCCACAATGCTATTATAATTAGGGGATATCTTAATAACAAGTTTAGAAATCGTTGGATAGGAACGTATGGTCCAATTTGTTGGCCACCTCGTTCTCCAGATCTGTCTCCGTTGGATTTTTATCTTTGGGGATATCTGCAATCTGTTGTATACGATAAAGCAATCAATAATGTTCAAGAACTTCGAAATCGCATAACAACTGCATGTAATAACACAAACCGGGACGCCCTAATTATGGCGACAACGAAAAATCTAATAGAAATAGCGGAGCTCTGTATCGTAGAAGATGGATCGCAGTTCGAACATCTGATGTAACTTGATTTATATTGTAAGAAATAATTTTTCATTAAAATTACGTTTGCACGAAATTTTCGAGTTTGAGGTCATTTCAAGATCATAGTGTAATACACTGTTGAATTCGTCTCGACGTCAAAAACAATCCCATGATGTCCGAAGCATGTGGTGCCATTTAAAAAAAGTCAAGGTGACCTTTACTTCTTTACGTAAAAAGCATTTTTTCAGATTTAAGAATATGCGAACATGTAGCTCACCAAGTACTGAGAAACTTTTGTCTAAAACATTTTTTAATTGCACTACTGGAATTGCCTAAAAAATGGTGACATAACTTAACGGTCACACCCTGTATTGAACGACTCGGTAAGGGTTTCGAAAATTGATTTATAAACTCCGATAGAATTTGAATGGAATTTATCGAACGAAATAAAAATGGAAACGTTAAGACGTCTGACTGAGACAGTACTCTTTCAACGTCTCCAGTTCGGTTGGCGAAGCTATAGTGAGCCAACCATAGTATTGGTGGCGAACGGGAACCGTGCGTGTCCATTTGCGGTGTTCGCAGAGCGAATTACTGGTTCGCGGATGCAAATCTCCTTCGCGCTCGCATCCATTTCCCTAATCCCGGGGCTGCCGGTGACGCGTTCATGAATTTATGCATTTTTCCGGAGCGGCAGCTTCGGCAGCCTCTTCTCCTTCGAGAGGGGACTTTTCTAACTCGATCGACTTCGATTCGCCAACCAAATTGGGCGAAGAGGATTCGCAGCGGGACCGCCCGGAGTTGGGAGGAAAAAAAGGAAGAAGCGGTGTCTGTCGGAGGCCGACTTTCACTCCAAAGACGTAGGGTTACGATCCTGCGAGCGTCGTCGTCGCCGTTTGTTGATATCGAGAGAGAAGAGAAAAGAGTTGCGCAATTCCGCAACCGCCGCAAGATAAATTGCTCGAGCGGATACTGGCCTGGTGAATTTCGCGAGTCCGATCTTTCTCCAATCTCTTGGATCATTGCGATCGTCCTGGAGAAGAAGAAAGGACTCATCGAGGGTCGTATAGTCTTCGGCGAATAGCCTTTTCTTCAAGCTTGTTCGCTTAACACGTTGATTAAATTGTTGTTGATTGAAAATAATTTTTCTCACTAATGTATTCACTGTACCAAAATCTATAACATCTTGATTTTTCAATTTACATTTCATTAAATAGGTTATTTTGATTTTATAGCATTTTTGAGGTTCCTGTGTTGGCAAACAAATTATCGATTTTTACTCATTTGAAAAACTCTCATTTCTATTTTATAGAACACGTTTCCAAATATACCGTGCATCGTTTTGCAGTCTGGAGTACACTCTTTCAGACCCGGTCCCGATTTTTCCATCGAAAAAATTCTACGAGTCGAACTAATTCCCCATTCGTCGCAGATCATTCGTCATCCAAGAGTTAACGTCGGATTTCACATTTTTTTGTTTTCGAACGGGACGTATGACAAGCGGTGGTAAAAAGAATGGGGAAGCAGCAGCGGGAGCGCGAGCGTGCGCTGGGATTTAGGGGAATCCGATTGGTGGATTTAGGCCGATTTATTAGCCTCGGCCGACGCACGGTGGCTGCGGTGCCGCGCATATTGATTCGAAGTGCTTCGGTTTACCTCCTAATTAGTCGGAACGTGTCCCGACTCCGGTGTGTCCTCCTATAACGCGCTTGCTTTTCAATGAAGCTCGCGCTGCATCTATTCGCGCGGATGCACCGGAAGTGCACTTGGCTCGTCGCGAGTTACCTACCACGAATTACGTGTAACGAGTTTACTGGCACACGGCGATCTTCGCTCCGGAATTTCGCATCGTGCAAATTCTCACACCGGTTGTGTAAAGCCACATAAGTGAAGATCTCTGTGTCCGAGAAGTTGGATTTATTTCTAACAATTTTCTGCATTTGCGGCGAACATATGTAAGGGAATTAACGATGTAAGAAATGAATGATTAATTATGCTGTTGCTACTGGAAAATTGATGAAGAATTGTTTGTAAGAAGTGATTTAAAAATCGCGACCTTTACTTTTTCCTTTGCAACTACAATCAATAACAATAATTAACAGGGACCATAACTGTTATAACCAAACAGAAAAAAACAAGTATTTCATCGACTAAAATCGTATTGGTTACAAATAAGGATTATAAGTAATCGAAAATTTTTTCTCTTGTTGGTAAATGTTTTATCATTGAGAGAAATTAATTTCGATCAATTATAACAGTTATCAATGAGAGAAATTTATTTGGATCGCTCATAACTGTCATCGATTGGAGAAATTTATTTCGATCGCTCATAACAATTATCGATGGAGAGACATATATTTTGATCGCTTATGACAGTTATCAATGAGACAAGTACATTTTGATCGCTCATAACAGTTATTGATGAAGGAAATTTGTATTAGTTATTATTAAATAGTACAACTTTCAAATGGTAGACAATCAATTATCAAAGACAGTTAACAAACAGATTTTGTGTTGTTCTTATGATCTGTTGATTCGTCTTGTACGAAACCTTCTCAATGAATTTCACAGGCTTGCTCCATCCGAAAAAGAGTGGACAACTCAATAATTAAATAAGCAACCGAAATGAATTTTCTCATCATTAATTATTATGAACAAGTGAGAAGAAATTCGATCATCGATAACTGCTTTGCGCAATCGAAACAGTTTTTCTACATCGATAATTATCGTCCCTGATAACTAATCCTTTTAACGTCTCAAAAAAACTCAAGCTGTCGCACAGTGCGGACAAACGTGGCATATCTCACTACACGTGTATATCACGATGTACGATAAATTCCTTTGGCAAAACGTTTTATTAGGTGGTAATTGATATTATTAATCATATAACAATAATTTTTATGCATAAATATTGTTAATTTTTTTTTTTAATTTATTAATTTTATTGTTACATTTTTTTTGGTGAATAATTACTATTGCATTTACATTAGTAACCAAATTTAGATTTTTATAACAAATTTTACCATGTGTCGCACTCTCTAGAGTCCCAAAAATCAAATAATATTACATTAATTGTAAATCAGTGTTGCAATAATAATTCTGTATAATGGAAAATAATCACCAAGGTATATGTATTCTTTTTACATTTAATAAAGTAGATTTATTTTTTGTATAAATTTTCAACGGTGGTTTTATTTATTACTTGGATATAAAACTTCAAATTAACATATCTCGAGAAAGGCAAAAAATATCCTGAGATTTTGACATATTCGGATATATTACTTGTTGTAGTTTAAGAATTTCATAGTTTAGCCTACAACTAACTGCTACTCTTAATTTTATAAACTTTTTAATAAGTGCCCGTACCTTGCCTTTATGTTGTATTGTGGAAAATTCGTTAATTTCTTTTTAAATTTATTAGTTATATCGTTAAATTTCATTTTCTGCGAATAATTACCAATTCATATACATTCGTAAACAAATTTGGATTTTTGTACAAAATTTTGCCATTTGTCCGCCACCGAAAAATTCAATATTCGTGTATATCACGATATGAAATACATTTCTTTTGCAAAAAATGCGTATTAGGATGGAAATTGTTATTAATAATCATATAATAATCATTTTTATGTATAATACAATTTTGCAATAATTATACAGGGTGGACGATTTATCTGAAGAGATTGAAATATCTCGAGAAACGACAACAAAAAGCAAATCTTGCGATTTTACTGAAATTGATCAATATTTAATCCGAGATGTGCAAGATCACGGGATTGAATGATTCGTTTTGGATCACATTCAAAATACCGAGGCTGACTCGGATAGCGAATAGCGTTTTGTTAAGTTTGTTAATTTTGTTGATACTATTATAATTTGTCTAAGTTTATTATTATTAATATTAAATATGGTACATTTATTATTAATTCCGTTTTAAATTTGTTAGTTTTTAATAATATATTTTTGTTTAAATAAAAATTATTAATTTCTTAATAAATTTATTAATGATATTGGTAAATATCATTTTCTGTAAAAGAAATTACCTATATATACATTAATAACCAAATTTGGAGAAGTGCCGAATATTAGGCCATTTATCCGCACTGTGTGTCGGGTCCAATTTTGAAAAAGTTATTCGTTTCTAAATGGTGTACGGTTACTTTGTAAGTACACCTAGTTTATAACATAGAAAGTGTGCAATTTATATTCTTGATGTTTTTGTCTTCAGAGATCTTTCGCTTATGTAAGTATTTTTCAATTGTCGATTAACATTAAAAATGTTCCGCGAAACACTCGAAGCCGGGGGCAAATTGAAATTAAGTTTGTCGCTCGCAAGCACCGAAGAGAACTTCGACGAAAATCTGAGCAAAGTGTCGCAGCCGCGGAGTTGCTCGCGAGGAGACTATATCGCGTCGATTCGAGGAGATTACCTTTTCCATTAAGATCGAAAAGTGAGGGCGAAGAGAACGTGGATACAGGCGCCCGGCGCGGCGTCGTTAAATGTCCCCGGCGAGAATCAACATTTGCCTTTCTTCTTCCGCGTTGTTTCCCCTCCTGGAAAAAGGTCTCTCGCTCGTTTCCTTCCGGTAGGATTCCTCCGGCGGATTCTTTCCTCGAGACGGCGGGCCGCGCATCGGCCAGAAGAACTCGTTCGTTCGTCTTCCTTCCTAAGGTTCGCCCGGATGCCATGTTTACACGGACCCGACAATCGGCGAAGAGTTCTTCGCTAACGAAGACGAAATTTAACGAACGTCCGAGCTTCCGCTGCGCCTCGTTTTTCTCTCTTTTCTTTCCGCTGCCACCCCGGCCCGCGCCGGGGGCGAACAGTCGACGCTAACGATCGCGAGCTAGAGGAAACCCTCGGCGACGAGGGCTGTCTGCGAATGTGCAGACTTCGATAATCGTTTCGAACGGGGTCGACTTGACCGATAACTCATAGAAATTTTTTCTTGAAGATTGTTTAGGACATTCCTTAAATTTATTTTGAAGATTAACCACCACGCGGAGGAGTGGACATTCTTCTTTCGAAAGTCGTCGAGAAAAATTCAAACGCAGACTCCATTCTTAACTGAAAAATAGTATAGTTACGAAAAACGAGATCAAGATTGAAAAATTGTTCTGGGGAATGAAATTTCTTGAAGACCAAAAGTGGCGGGGGAAATCGACTACAGGATTCCTATTCGGTCCATCGAGACTTATAAGAATCGCCTACTGGGTATCGAATCGCAAAATTGATCAGCCGCGAAGATGGCACGCGCTCCAACATTGGCCTCGCGCCAAAAGCTGTCGCTCTTCGCATTCGGCACTCGTCTTTGAACGTCACCCGAAAGGACGTTCAATCCTTCGCGACGTCAGCTAACGGCTTTAACTAACAAGGAATGCTCGGCGGCTGTCAGACCGCAAGATTTCCAGTGAAACTTTGCAGCCTCGCGAAACAGCCAAAGATAGTAGTCTTAATACCACCCTCGTAGTTCCAAACAGTTGGAGATGGAACTGAAAATATTTATGTTCACAGTATCGCATGTAGAGAAAACTAAAAATTTGTAGATATTTGATCCACTTGACAGACGTAAAACCATCTTGAGGACACGCAGAACGATCAATGATCGAAACGACTGAAGTTTCAAAGCGATTTTTAATATTCTTAGCATCTGCACATCAACGTCGGAGCACCGCGGAGCCGGATTCGAACGGAAACCTCGTCTGCGAGTGGAAAACCGCGTGTCTCGTTCGTCGAGACGGAAATCGCTTTGTGGCTCTCAGCTCTTCCTCCCTTTCGGTGGCGTTTCTGTCTCCGAAAGAGAGAGCGAGAGAGAGAGAGAGAGAGAGGAAGAAGGAGATAGGCTGATTCTCAGCCACACCCCCGTGCATCACAGACGTTTTAAACGGGGCGCAGACACACTCGCGCGAGCGAGCGAGCGAGTCGGCCGCGCACCTCGGTACTTTCGTTCGAGGCCTTTAATTTGGCACGTGTTCCACTCTTGGCTATTGTTGCCATGATTGTTGGGTGGATCGTTCCTCCTCGTCTCTCGCCCCTATCCGTCCGTTCGTCCGGTTCGGCTTTCTCGCTCTGTCCGCGTCCTCCTCAGCCGACGTTCGCTTTTTGCGGTAAACGCGCGGCGTATGGTGGTAATGCACGGCTCCTCTGTGTAGTTTGTACCGTGGCCGGCACGTGTTCCGTCTCTTCGTGGCCGTTTTTCGCGCCAGAGGCGGCTTTCCGCAGGAACCGAACCTTCACAGCGATTCTTCGGCTCCGAAACGTTCACGATCTTTGGGGCGAGGGAGTCTTATTTAGAGATAGTCAAATAAATTTTATACGCTTCGTCATAGTTCGTAGTATAACATTTAGAGAGTGCATGAATTTGTTGTACTAAATTGTTTCGATATTTGCCTCGCAAGGAGTCTCCTGGCAGGAAATCGAAAGGAAGACGGCAGCAAGCTGTCCGATTGGGTCATTCCACACGCACTTTCGGTTCTAGCCGAATTATTGGCTACAGTGTGTGACGTCAAAGCCTGACCATTGGCTGCGAGCAGGGTCCCCTTTGCCCTGAGCCGTCACGGAGAGTACGTTGCGTTTAACACTAATCGTACCGTCTACAAAATGTGTCGGATATACATTGCTTTATAAAAATTACAAGCCTGAACTTATTTAGATTTTTCACCATTTTTATATTAATGCATGATTAAATGAAGAAGTTTATTGAATAATTTTTGACGGAAGCATCTTCATAATTTTAATGATTAAAATATAAAAAATGTGAAACTGGTCGTTTGACCGGTCGTGGTTAGAGATGGAATGAAGTGCTACTTCCGAGTCACTCGTGATTCGATCATGTACTTCTTCTGATTGGTGGAGAGCATAGCAACATAACAAACTGTTCTTGGTCACTCTATGTATATAGAAGTCTGTGTTCTCGGGACATGTTACATAACAAAAAATAAAAACAAGGAGAATAATGAATAAATTAATCATTAGTAATAACTAGACTGCGGATCTTTATGCAAAATAAAAAATGTTTGCATTGGCTGCAAGGACACAGGAGCCAAATAAAAATTGTATTCTTCTTTTAATTATCCTATCAAGCTGAAATACACTGATGTCCTTAAATCTTCTTAATTCGTCCACTGCTTTAAATTGTACGTGTCCATTTTCGTCATAAATGCATAAAATCCGCAGTCTAGTAATAACTAATGACTATGAATTGTAAAAGAAAGTTCAGTTTAAAATTTTTTCAAACTTTAAACCTTGCGAAATGTTTTATATTGTGTGGTATATTGTATATATAAAAGATATACAAATGTATAAAAACTTAACACAAATAGTACAATTTAAAAAGAACAAATATGAAAAATTAGTAAATATATATTTATATGTCTTATATAAACAATATGTAATATAAAAATATAGAAAAATACTTAACCTAAGAAGCAAAATAAAAATCCAGTAAAAGAAAGAAATAAAGAATATAACAAATCTACAATTTTTTAACTCAAAGATGAAGAATTACTATCACTTGAGATAAAAAAGTTAGAATTATCGTTATTCATGCTACGAATTATCATTATTAAGTAACGTATTGTCCGGTATTGGTATTTAAATAAGGAATTGCGTATACCTTTCTACAAATCACAGAAATAATACAATTTTTTAACTCAATGATGAAGAATTACTAGACTCGAGATAAAAAAGTTAGGATCACAGTTGTGATCGTAATTTTGCGATCTCTGTGGTACATCACCGTGAGTGATTTTGAACGCCATCTCTAGTCGTGGTACGGTTAGTGTTAACAAAACATTTGATCCCCGAAACGAGCAGCGAGACAGATGCCGGTGGTCAACGAAACCGTCTATTAGCTGGTCAATCCTAGGCCCCTGTTCAAACACGGCGGAAACCGTCTTCGTATTCGTTCACACGTGTCCACGCTGTCCAACAATCCAAAACAAGAAAGCGCGTTTTGCCGAACGGGGTCTTAGTCACTGCCGGGTGGTTTCCAAGGACCCACGCTAATGTAGACAAAAGTTCGGTTCGCGCCAGAAAATCGACAGACACCGAACTGCTTCGAAGGGGTGGCTCAGTCTGGCGGAGGGGTCCGGTTCGCAGCTTGGAATAATGTGCTACAAAGGAGAGAAGTCCTCCCTGGTTGTGGGCCCGCGACGCGACGGGACGAGGAGAACGTACGAGGCCTGTCCGCCGCGAAGATAAAGAGTGGCGTGTATACAAAGAAACCTGCTGGCACGCAGCGCGTGAGGAAGAACGATGGCGAAATTCCCCGCGCGCAGTCCGTAAATTCCAGACTTTACTGCCTGTCGTCGGCGAAATCGAAGCATATTATTTCAACGGAGGCGCGCGGGATCATCCCCGCGAGCGGCCGAGCGAGCGAGCAAGACAGAGCTGCCTAGAGGACCCCGAGTGTCTTTCATTATCCGGGGGAGAGGGAGCATCCCTGCACCGAGGCACACCAACGGAACAGGGCGAAATATTTGCCGAATAATTGGACAAGATCGCCGGCATAGATAATCCTAACGGCGAACGATGTTTTTTAAGGTTTGCTCACGGAATAACGTTAGCGAACCTCTTCCAGAAGCTGACTGAAATTGGTGTCGTTGAATCTAAGGAAATCGTGCTCGATCTACCTTGGAATCTCTCCTATAACGATCGTTTTAAATTAAGTTCCCGGACGTTCCTCTTCTTGCGAATATAACGCGGTTCGGAGAAGTCCTCGTATCCTGTTTTAATTGCTCCTTTACGAACTCGTTGAGATTAGAGTCTACAGATTTTTTGCCGACTTTAGCGGACGTAGAAACGAGTTCCGAACTGTTTCGTTACGACGACGGTCTCCAGTAAATTGAATACTGTGATTTATATTGATTAAGGATTTTCTGGTCACGATGACGGTCGTCGAGTAATTAACAAGCAACGAGACGTAGAATAGGTAAAAAAAAATATAGAGTAGCGATGTAATGATGTTTAGAAACGAGTTCCGAGAGATTCGGTCCCATCTGTTGGTGATGTAAGATCGAAATTAGTCTGCCGACGTTTCCTGGTGAATTTGATGAAAATCGATTATGCTCGGTTCACGACGGAGATCGAGTAATTAAATGGAGATGCGATCGATGATGCGTCAGGACGAAGAAGACGAGTAGAACGGGAGAATGGTAATGTAACGATATTTCGTGCGACGCGCGTTCATCGCGAATCGCGTTCGATCGAGAGACGGTTTGTCGCGCGAACGCCGGATATTCGTTAGGCTCGTATTTCCCCCCCGAGTATTTCCCCTTGCATGAGGTAGTATGTGTTTAGTAGAAACGGGGGTGGCGGGTCGTCCCTCTGGCGGAACGAGTTCCCGATTAATCTGGATACTGTGCTCGCTTGCAGGACCTGAAGGAGAGCTTCAATTACGGGCTGTTCTGCCCGCCCGTGAATGGAAAGGCCGGAAAATTCTTGGACGAGGAACGCCGCCTCGGCGATTATCCCTTCAATGGGCCCATGGGATACTTGGAGGTAAGAGTCGCGCGTTGCTTTTCTTTAATAGCTACTACTCGTTGGTTTCGAATTTCACGCGTTTTCAGAAAGGATCTAAGCGGGGAGGGGACTGAGAGGGCTGGGTAAGGGTTAGACATTGAGGGGTCCAAGAGGGAAGGGGATCCTAGCAAAGATGGGGATTCAGGAGAATAGAGAATTCCAGGAAAGGAGAGATCCAAGGGAGGAATGGAGCCAAGAAAGGGGGATCCAAAAGAGAAGGGGATCCCAGCAAAGATGGGGATTCAGGACTGGGAGGACTGGGTAAGGATTAGAGATCCTAGGAAAGGAGAGATCCAAGGGAGGAATGGATCCAAGAAAGGGGGTCCAAAAGAAAAGGGGATCCCAGCAAAAATTGGGATCCTGGAGGACTGGGTAAGGGTTAGAGATGGGAGAGGTCCAAAAGAGAGAAGGGGATCCTAGCAAGGATGGGGATCCAGGAGAATAGAGAATCCTAGGAACCGAGAGACCCAGGGGAGGAATGGATCCAAGAAAGGGGGGTCCAAAAGAAAAGGGGATCCAGCAAAGATGAGGATCTTGGAGAGTAGGGAATCCTAAGAAAGGAGAGATCAGGGAAGGGGAGCCAAGAGAAAAGGGGATCTACGGAAGGGAGAGGTCCAAGAGAGAAGGGGATCCAGGGAAGGGGGGTTCAAGAGTGAAAGGGATCCTAGCAATGATAGGGATCCAGAAGTATAGGGGATCCCAGCAAGGGAGGGATCCAGGAGAGTAGGGGATCCTAGGAAAGGAAAGATCCAGGAGAGCAGGGATCCAGAAGAAGAGGTTGATCTAAGGCAGGAAGGGGAGTCTGAAGAGAGGAATGAGAGGTTGGAGTGGAGAGGGAGCCTGGAGAGGGAGGGGTTCCGAAATAGTGTGCAGAAAGGAACTGAGAGATTCAGGAAATGGGTACACGCACCCACGTGTCTGGCCCACGTCAGGATGATCCGCCAGTGTCCAGTTTGCAGGTCAACAAAGTAATTTTGAATGAATTTCAAGAGAAACTTTCAACAGATTTATATATTCTGCGGAAGACCGTACATCCATTTCACATCCGTTTCAGTACGGACACTGACTGATATAAAAATAATACAGAGAAGAAAAATAAGCCAGTAATCGTCGAGCAAAAGTCGCCGGAACTGACCATCGCGCGAACAATCGTGCAACAGATGTTCGAGTTGAGCCGTACCATAGCCGAACCCGATCATATAACAAGTCCGGCACTCGTTACGATTATCGTCAGTATTCGCTAAAGAAAGTTGTACAACTCGTCGCACGATAAATCGCGGGGACCATTTCCACGGTTCTTCGACGCCGGTTGCCAGCGAGGCGAACGGCCACGCGAGGAACGCTGGAAGCGAGAAACTGGATATGTAACTTCTGGTAACGAAAGAGTACAAAACGAGAAAGTAATTCCATTTGTACACAAATTGAGCCGAGGAGTCGCGCGCCCGACTGATAAAGAGAGGCCGTCTGTCGGCTCTCGGCTCAAATCCCCCGTCGATTGCTCGCTTTCAACATTTTATGTGGCACCCGATAACCGGGATCAACATCTTCAAACGCGAAGCTATTATAGATCCACGCTAATCCCTTTCATCCTCCAATAAATGGACACAAAAATGATTCAGTCGCGACGACAGTTTGAAACCTGTAGCAAAAGTGGGTGATTCATTAACCAAGAATTTTCATAAGTGTAATACTAGGTAGATCGGAAGGACAACCAAGTACATAATTCCAAGACAAACGTTTACAGAATTTGCGAGGCTTTGGAACTATGCAGATTTCGAGAGCACTGTGTTCGACTGTAAGGGTCTCTGGCAAGTCGGAATATTTTCGTGGAGTTAGACCGGGTGAGGATCGTTAATGGGTTTAATTTGAATTTTCATCCCTGACCTCGCGACGACCATTCTCGTCCGGAATAATTGCCGCGGGGGAAGCTGAATGTGCGGGCGAAATGGGCTCGCTGCGGGGGTGGTAAAGGACGCATTGACGCGGCCGGAAAAGGTTATTTCAGCGACAAGATTGCCCGGCCCCATTGACGTCCGTTCCCTGTCAAACAAAACACGAGAGAAAGCATCGGCAGAGAAGTTCGCTCGGTCACCGGAGTCCAAGAGACTCTTGAATAATGGGGTTCCTCTTGCGTCGGGTCAAGGAGGCACTATTTTTACTATTTACCTCTTTGCTTTTTCGAAAAAGCAAACGAGGCGAAAACTCCGGCTAACACTTCGCTGACCTCTGACCCCAAATATCAAATACTTTTTGTTTATTGGAGTGCTTTATTTGGGGCGCAATTAAGACTGCGAATGGTTGACATTTTGTACGTTGTTTTTTCTGCGCATCAAAGGGCCGCCGCGCCACTAACAGATCGTTGTTATTAAAAGGCGGACTTTTTCGACGAACTAATTATCATAAACGATCGATCATCCCGTGGAAGAAGCATCTACTCCGGGGGCTTTACAATTTCGACAAAGGATGTTCGAGAGGGTCGAGATGTCGCTGTAAAAGACGATTGATCTCTGCGGTGGAACAAGGTCGGTAAAAAAAATGTGACAAAGAACAAGAAGAGTGGTACGTGGTATTCAGTTCCAGAACAGGCTAACCGAATTAGTTGAACGAGGTTATGCATTGCTGACCGATTTAATCGAACGCTAGATTAAATCTAACGAGTACACCGCGGATTTAATATGTTTGCAGCGTCGATGATTATACGAGCCCGTGAGTCAGTTTAATCATGTTTCACGGGAGTTCTATTTCCATTGAAATTGGATTTGAAATTGTTATTTTATCTTTTCCCATTTTCGCGCTCGGTCTTTGAAATTGACTGCGCAGGATTACTTTAGATTACTTTTTTGCGCGTTTTGTCTAATACGAAAGCTTGGGTACGCAGCTTAATTAATTCCTAGACTAAAATAAATAAAATACAAAAGGATATTGTTTCACTATTTTCGACTTTTCATCGTTAAAAGAGAACTCTATTGATTATGGTTTCTTAACAAAGATTCAGTGAATCTACGAGTCAGGAGCTGGAGATTTGAATATTCCGTCCGAGAAAGGAGGCGCCACGCAGAGCGACGCCACGTATCAGGGAGTCGATGGACGACGTCGGCCGTTTCAACGGCGATTCGCGAAAAACAAATAATCCCGGTGGTCGGATAACGAGATCTGGAACTTGCCCGCGGTTTTCTTGCGTAACCGGATCTAGTTCTCGTCCCGGTGCACGCGTTCTCTTCCCGCTCGTGTTCATCTTCGTCTTCGTCTCGACGTGTTCTCGAGAGCTCACCTCGGCGTGCAAGGATTCACTTTCAGGGATGCGGAGGGTCGATCGCCTTGCCACTGACACCTTCGACTGCCTCTTATCGCTGTCGAGTGTCGCCCAGGCTACGGTCGACTCTCTACTCTCTTGCCTCGTTTCCAATGCGATAATTTCCAACAAGAAGCACTATTGCGAGAACCGAGCACAGTCGAAGCCACTCGATTTCATTTTATTATGCGACTCATGGCGACGATTATCTCGGACGCGTTTCCCTTTTCTTGGCATTCCAGCTCGGGCTGTTGGCAGTCAGCGTGAATTGTTCCTCTGAAAATGTTCCTCATCTTGTTCTAAAGACGTGCAAATAAACTGATTGATGTTTGTACAGAAACCGTTTTTGATCTGTTGAGAATGATATGTTGAGGGGGTGGACTCCCGTTTCCAGGATTGCAAGGGTGCGGGACGCGCCTTCTCATTTCTCGATAATGCAAATTTCTAGTTTTTCCGTAGGCAAAAGCGCCAGATAAAAGATTAATCTAGGCCGCAATCTCGTAATTTGCAAAATCGTAATTTGCATTATTCGGAAGCATAAAGCTGCGACGGCTACATACTGCCGTATAATGCAAATTACGCCTCGTAAACGTAAAAATGGGACTTTTGAGGGCGACTACGGTCCACATTGATCTTTTATCTAGCGCTTCCGCCTACTGAAAACACCCATCTTTGCATTATCGAGAAATGGGAAGCAAAGTCTACACCCTTAATCTTCTTGAATTCACTCAGTCCTCCGACTGTTTTGAACCTCGCTCGCCCATTCCTGTTACAAACACATAAAACCCAGAGGCTAGCGTTCAACCGCAAAAACGTTAGCTCCCGAGTACTCTAATCGGTGCAGGAGCACAAATTGATCTCTGAACGGTAGCCAGCAGGCTCGCCGTTCTTCAGGGAAGGTTTCAGGGCCTGGATGAAGCGGTTCTAGAATAAATTATCCTAAACGATGCAGGCGGCGGGCATCGACGGCCAGGGAGTGCAAATTAATAGTCGCGGCTAGATTTTTCGGGCAGTCACCGGCTGCTAGCAGGTAGTCGGTGAAGGAAGAACAAGAAGAACAAGAAGAAGACGAGGAAGAGGAGGAGGAGGAGGAGGAGGAGGAGGACGTCTGCCTCGTGAGTCAGCTCTCGTCTCTGAAAGTGAATCTCGCGTGACGAGATCGACCATGCTCGCGAGCCAAGCGATCGATGAGCGGACGATGGAGATAAAAAACCTTCGAGAGAAAAAAAAAAAAGAACGCAGCAGCAGCAGCAGCATGTTGCGGATACCGACGGTGCCGAATACCGGTGATCTATGGCACCTGTCTAACCTCGACTATTCATTTCTATCCGGCGAGCGTTATTGCTCTCGCGCGGCGCTCCGCTCCGATGAAAAAGTAAAACACGTCGTCCGACATCCTTGGACGTTCGCACTTTATCTACATCCTTCTGACGGGCGTTGAAATATCTCGCGAAACCGACGCCCTGGATATCCTGGCCAAGGTCGGTGACCTGGACCCGGTTCACCCGGTCACCGTGATCGGCCGAATATCCAACACACTCAAATATTAAATCTGCAATCCAATAGTAATCATTGCGATCATATAACTATACATAGAGTATGTTAAACTCAAAAATTGTTGAAATTGTCACTGTGGACAGTTGTGAAAACTGGAAAGCATCAACCCCTAATGATCTGGAACCGATAGCCAAAGAAAGTATACATGCAAAGAAAGAAGGTTCTTTTGACCTGCGTTTTATTGCACGTCGAGTGCCGCCATTTTTCCGCAGTAACGAGCCTAAGGAGGAATAAGGCAAACATTATTTATCCGCACCTGACTAACGTTTATGTCATTGCGCTGTCCTATTCGAATAAACATCAATCCCAACAAAAATTGCGTACTTCCGGAAATACCGGTGACGAAGAAGACGAAGCATCGGATGACTTTGGTCGTCTTTCGTAAGAAGGGGGATGATGCATGCGTCGTTCGGCCGCGTGGCAGCACCGTATCTCTAATTTGCATTACAACTCGGCCTCCCTTGATAATCATAATTGCTGCTAACGGTAGTCATTAGCGGGGCTGCAGCCGCGATATTGCCTATCCGTCAGTAATCTAATGCTATGAGGCACGACGCCTCCGATAATTACAAAGAAGCTGTAACCACCAGGAAGCGGCAGGGTGAATCCCCATTAAGCCGAGATAATTTTATACTTTATACACGGCGTGCACGGCGGGGTCTCGTTACGAGGAAGGGCTCTCCGGCTCCGGGCGGGCGTGTATCGCCGCTTGGAAATCGACCAAAAAACAACAACAGAGCAAAAGCAGAGTAGAAAATAGTTTTCGGTCGAGGCGCCAACGGTAATTAACGCAGCGAAGATGCGAGTCCGAGGCGACGACCCACTTTGGATTTCTTCGCGATTGTTTGGCTGTCGGAACCAAGTTTTCGCTACCTCCCCGCAGCCCCTCCCGAAACAATTACTGAAGTACTTGTTACAACATTGGTTTTCTTGTTCTGAAAATTGGGGTAGCAAGAACTCGGCTAAATTATATATTTCAGGAAGTAAATTCACAATTGAAAACAGAGGTCTGCGTTTTGGATAAGAAGAGTTGAAGAAAAATATTTAGAAAAGTGCAAGAAAGCATTAGTACCGTGTCTTTGTTTCTCCAGGACTAAAGTGGGCGTGGTTTCGTCGCTCTCGACGGAACCAGGGCAATGCTCCGCTCTCGTGTAAACTGCACTGACGATATTATCCGACTACTACGCGAAAACTAACGGGAAGAGAACACAGTAGCTTCTCTTTGCTCGCTACAGTAGCTCCAAAACCTTGGGTGGGCGTGGCTTCGTTGCTCCCGACCGATCGCCTTAAACACAGTAGCGCTGGGAACATTATCACATACGACGATCGCGCTGCAATAAACTTGTTTCTCGAAACTACACGTGTTTTTCTCGACGTTGCAGCTCAAGTACAAGAGACGGGTCTACAAGATGCTGCACCTGGACGAGAAACAGCTGAAGGCGATGCACACCAGAACGAACTTGAGAAGGTTACTGGAGTACGTGGCGAACAGCCAGGTCGAGAAGATCGCGAAGATGTGCAGCAAGGGCCTGGATCCTAATTTCCATTGTCAGGAGACCGGAGGTAAAGCCTTTAGCCGCGCGCACTGTTGTCACATTTCTGTTGTTGAAACTTTCGGTTGCCGAAGGAGCGGATCTTTATCTTGCAAAATTGATAAGAGCATTTTCGTATAAGGATCCGCAGTCTACTAATAGCTATTGTGTAACGTCTTGTGCGATAAGATTGTCGAAAGTTTTATCACGAGACGGCGCGCGGTTTTTCAGAGACACCGTTGACGCTGGCGACGACCCTGAAGAAGCCGTCGAAGGTGATCATAGCGTTGGTGAACGGTGGCGCTTTGTTGGACTATCGGACGAAGGAAGGTTTGACGGCGATGCACAGGGCGGTGGAAAGGAACAGCTTGGAGGCGGTGAAGACGCTCCTCGAGCTCGGGGCCAGCCCAAATTACAAGGACACCAAGGGACTGACGCCTCTCTACTACAGCGTCATCTACAAGACCGATCCGATGCTCTGCGAGACGCTGCTGCACGATCACGCGACCATCGGCGCGCAGGACCTGCAGGGCTGGCAGGAAGTGCATCAGGTTTCAATGCTGTTCCTTTTGAATCCACCTTCGTACTCTTTGGCGGCTGTTATCTATCGCGAACCATCTAGCCAAACCTCTATAACCTGATTTGCTTCGACTCTGGACAAACTGTTGCTTGAAATGTATCTCGAGGAGTCATTGAAGAAGTTCATACATGAATTCTTTAAACATTCAATCAGGAATAATCAATGTTTCGCTTCGAAGTTGCACGGTGTTGTGGAGGGTTGAAGAGCCCCCTAGTTCGACGTTCTTCTTACAAGACAGCTTTCAGAATTTCTTCAAAAAGATTGGACATTTTTATTTCAAACTTCGTGAGCTTGTTAGGAAACATTTGAAGGATGTACCGGAATTTTTCCAGTACATTTTTGAGATGTTCCGAAAGATATTACTAGACTGCGGATTTTATGCATTATTGGTGAAAATGAATAGGTCAAATACCGATCTGAACACACATTGTTTCCGAGATTTTAAGATGGTCTAGAAAGGATATACATTTTCATATAATTGACTCGGACAATTTTTATTTTGCATAAAGATCCGCAGTCCAGACATTACATTGGCAAAGTCAGAAGAGATTGTGCAAACTCGGAAAGACCGTCTCAGCGTCCTTGTCTCGAAGATGTTGAACCGTAAGAGAACGCGAGAGAACGGTTCTGTCGAACCTGTCGGACCAGGGAGAAGTCCCCGATCGCAAAGGGAGCAAGAGTGTCGGTGAATCGATGATGCCGGCTGAGAAATTGCCGATCTGAATGTCCGCCGATGGTCTCGGATCTCGAATCTCGGGCCGCTCTCGAGCCCGAGATACCCGCGGAACCAGTTAACTGTGTTATTACAGCCGCCGAGATCAATTAATTCGCGCGCAGACGTATAGATAACATGTTAACGTTTCGCCGACCAACCGAGTTACGCCCGACCGGACGCTGGGATACCGTGTAACGCGGTTGCCCCGTCGATTTTTGCACATTGTTGCGATAAGGGTCCGCTGTTAGGCTTCCCAAGGAACGTTCTTATACGACGGCCGTTCGAGGCTGTTCATCGGGAAAATTTCCCTCGTCGATGCAATCTCTCCTATGCTCACCTGCGTGCAACCTTGATAAGCGACGACGATGGTTCGACCAGAACGAATCGCTCGTTGCTATTTTATTAAAACCATGCCCCCCCCCCCTCTATCTCTCTCACTTGGGAAAATCGAAAATTCTCGAAATCTCGCTGCAACTGACAGACGCGATCTAGATCCAGAATTCGAACGCGACTAGAGGCAGCTACGCAATAATTAATCCCTCCCGACGCTCGCCGCGCCGATGGCGTTATTTGCTTTCAAATTAATGAAGCGGCCTCGGGACTTTCGCGTCACACCCTCCGGCAGTCGAGACAATTAATATCTTTGTTGTCGCTGCTCGGGGCCATTTTTAAACTAGCACTACCGCGAAATAGATTCCAGAAACTTTTCGTCTGACCCTCGTGCAACGAGAATAGACGGGGAACTTTTTTTATCTCTCCGAAATTTATAAATAAATTCGACGCGGCAATTGAATTCTCCTTTGGACTTGTCATCGAAACCAAGACTATTAGTCCTCCAGGCTTGAATGACTCTTAGGCTTCCAGAGAGTTCCGCTAGTCTTTTAGGTAGCATTTCGTGCACAGTCTACATTTAGCCACTCCTTCCTGCGTTTGCTATTGTCGTGCGCAAGTTCGCAATTGCGCGTGGCGATAGACGCAGGTTCCGGAGACCTTTGACTTAATAATAAAACCGGTGTCCAAGCGAAGCTTCTTGGCGATCGATGGATCAAGGACCCTGATCCGTAGAAATTTCCAGCGTGCGATGCGCGCGAGTCGGTCGGGTCGGATCGGGTGGCGGGTTGTTTGTTTACGGGAAACGGTTGTCGCGACTTGCCGTGCCGTAGCGTGCCGCTTGCCGCGAGGCAAGGTTGTAAGGTGGGAAAGCGCTCTCTCGGTTTAATTATAATCGGTCCTGCCCTTCGATAATCGATAACGTTGAGCCCGCGTTGGCGTTCTATCGCAGGCCTGCCGCAACAACCTGGTCCAGCACCTGGATCATTTGCTGTTCTACGGTGCCGACATGAACGCGCGTAACGCGTCCGGGAACACGCCGCTGCACGTTTGCGCAGTGAACAACACGGACGCGTCCTGCATTAGGCAGTTGCTGTTCCGGGGAGCGCAAAAGGATAGTTTGAATTACGCGAACCAGACACCGTACCAAGTGGCCGTGATCGCCGGGAACATGGAGCTCGCCGAGGTCATCAAGAACTATCAGCCGGAGGAAGTCGGTGAGTGTGAGATCAGGACAGAGTGAGAAAGAGAGAGAGAGAGAAAGAGAGTGACTGTGTTAGGCCCATGCTAATTAAACCATAGGCGATGATAGACGAAGGATACGGAGGAACGCTCAACCGGTATCGCGAATCGAGATTTACCTGTGACTGGCTGATCGAGGCTCCTCGACCCCGTAAAACCGTTCGATCGGTCATCAGGAATTGGTCGAAACTCTAGAACCAATCGGCGCTCTTTGCTACCGAACCCTCGAACACGTTCGCTACCATCGTTTACTCCCACAATAATCACTATTATGTACTTTCTGTACTCAGAATTGTTTGTTATCAATCGTAGTACGTAATCGTAGTCTAAAGCCTAACATCCGCAGCCTACTTACGAGATATGAAGAGAAAGTATCAGTCTTGTTATTATTATAAAGCAATATGTACGTACCAACAGTTAAATTCAACGTAGTCTCCTTTGAAGTACACTCCTCAAAAGAATTGCCTCTTTTGTGCGTGTGTGTGTAAGCTGTTATTCATAAACGAGGTGGTAACACACGTTATTAAAATTTTTAATTAAGTAGTCAGTGTCACACACACGCGCACACACACATACACACACGAAACAGGCATAAATTCGATCGAGGAATTCAGGGATGTCAGGTAGTTGCTGCAGGTAGAACGGTAATTTCTGCGAATCACTAACTTCAAACACAGCTGCCATAGGTAAAAAATTGTCACAGCAAGTTCGTGGGGTGCTCAATCGAATCGGCAGAATCTCTGCTTCAATCTGACTTTCGGATCATGGTATTGCGATCATTTCTCACCGAGATATAGCGAGTTAAAGGAAAAATGGAAATTGTGCATATTTCAAGCATATTTTCAGAAACACCTGGTATATCGAAATGTTAATGAAATTGAAAAAACAAAAGAAGTGCCTTGAAGAGAAAGAAACGCTCTTTCTATTGCTTTTATGCACAAGATTCTACGATAATTTTTTCGCTTTCTGGAGCCAGTTAAAGTTAAAAAGCCAACGTTTACTTTAATGTTGAATAACTTGAACAAAAAAAACCGCACAATGATCAACAACCACACATTTTACACAGGAAAGATGGCCCTTCCAAATGATATTAACGAGATTTATCAAAAAAATTTGTTTCTCCCTGTGTGACGTTACAAAGTTGCACAAAATTTATGTTAACCGTGAATGTTGTCTTCATCTCGCTATAACTTGAACCTAGAGGTTTCACGCTTTCTAACCATTGTTTAACGATATCGATGCAGCAATTTTGGCCGGAGTTATGATCATGTAAACTGGTAGTAATTTTTCGAGTTCGCAGAGGTGATCCCTTAATTCTTTTGAGGAGTGTATGAGGGAAAATAATAGCAAAGGGTATACGTTTTTACAAACTCATTTTTCCTTACGCGAAGAGATCGTCGCGAATGTGCGAAGTTGATAGCGAACGTGTTGTGGTTAAAATATGAACCCTGTCTAAAATGTCGACCGCTATGATCATAGTCATGAATAAACGGAATCCGCAGTCAAATTCCAGCGATAATGATCGATGCTGGTGGCGAACACGTGGAAGGATCGAATTGATCTCGACCTATATATCGGAGAGATCGCGATCACGGTTTCACGGTGAAGATTAGGCGAACGGAACGGATCTCGGCCCGAGAATCGGTCCTATAGGCGGCTTATCCGCTTATCAGATAACGCTTGTACTTCGATCGATCGTTCGGGGATCTTTCGCAGCACGATTTAGCCGAGCATGAGCATGCATTAGTAGCGAGCTTCGTCTTTTTTGATATCTACTCCATTATGATCAAGACACACCATATACACGCTTTTCTGTTGTATATCACTCGCTTGAACCGTAGACAGCTGTAGAGTACTTTGTATAACCCGGTCTGTTGGTTTGTTTTTCCTTGGTGTAAATAATGTATCATGATCGTTCGTAACTCGTAACATTTTTGTGCGTGTGTAACATCTATATATACATATATACTTATCTCTCTGTGTGTCCAGTGCTGTATGACATAAGTAAAGGAATTGTAACCAGTCCGGTGGGTTTCTCCTTTTTGGTGGTGATGGTCTTGTAAGACGTCGAGCAAGCATCTTTTGTAACATGATTACACGCGGAGTAACGGCCGAGGAGTTTGACCGACTGCTTTCCTTTTTTGAGTAACCGATGATAACGTATCTATTTGGATCGTCGTCGAACGACCTCGAGCCCTGTCACGTGTTTACGAAATCGTAACGATTTCATTCATCGTTATAATAGCCGATCAATAATCGTGACTCGGTCGTCGGAGTTTCGATCGGACAGGCTCTCGATGTCGCTCGAGCAAGTTGATTAGTAATGTTTGGTAGTTTCGATATACGTATTGGCTCGTCACATAAGCGAGGCTCCTCGGGCTTTTGGATGCTCATGGTCGACGAGCGAAGCCGCTTATGCGATCAGCTAATAGATTGTAAGTATACGTGTGTCGTCCCGGGTCGTTGGAACTCTGTCGGAAAATGGTACACACGTTCCAACGACTCGTCGCACTTTGTGGAACGATCTCCCGCAAAACCTGGCACGGAAATCGACTATTCTAATCGATAGTTCAAATCGTGGCAACGCGATTTTAATCACTACGTTCAGAGAAAATGCACGCACTCATCAGCACGCGCGCGAAACTATTCTGGAACTGTTCTTCTGAGAAAATATTTTCCGAGTCGCGATGGAAACGATTGGAGTGTGGATTTTTGCTGTGTTAACATTAGAACGAAGACAAACATTTATTTTTAGAATTTTTATTGATGTACAAGTTCCTCTGGGCTTCATTGTGTATTCTCGATTTTCGTGCAAAATAAAATTGTCGGTACATGTTTATTATTCCATTTTTAAATTCGTTAAATGTTTCCATTGTTTCGGATTTACTCAGTTTCGTCATAAATGCGTAAAATCCACAGTCTGACGATCAATTACATCGAGCAAGAAGTAAATAAACGCTCCAGGCACCTGTATCTAAATTCGAAGTTGCAAATTCCGGCCAGACGCGGGAAATTTGCGACCACAGTGCGTCGACGGCGGGTTTGGCGATCACTGGTGCACATGCTATGTCTGAACGGGAGATACGAAGACCGTCGAGGCACATTGTATCGTACAAAACGGATACAAGCAACCGTGGTGAATGCGTGATTTAAAAAGAAATGAAATAACACTTTCTGCGCGTGCTTCTCACCGCTTTCTTGTATAGTGACCGACGACAAAAGAACGCGTTCCGATCCGTCGTTGTTCTATCGACCCGTGAACCGAACGATCATAAAACCGTGTGACGCGTTCTGCGCGCGTGGTTTGCGTGTGGCTGCGTGCGTGCGTGGGGTGCGTACGTCGACGGGTTGTGCGAAACATTTCTGCGGTGATCTTCGCTCCGTGAAACGCCGCGCCAGAACCTCGAACGTTGAACGGACGTCGAATTCCCGCTCGGAAACGCCTAATTCAATCCTCTGTCCGTGGAGCAAACACCACTGAAATCTGCATGAACGATACTCAACTGGTCATTCGTTATAGTGAGCTGGTCCTTCTCGAATTTCCACCCCTAACTGCCGAGGTTCAGTCTCTGGGACATTAGGTTTCTTAACTGTTAGACTGCCGGCATTTTTCCGCTAAGAACAATATTTTTTCTGGAATATTTCTACATGAACCGGCTTATTCTTACTTTATGGCAATGCAAATTGTATTAGTGACTCCATAAAGCCTCACACCGGCACACAGTGATATCCGGATCGAAGAAGTTGGTGTCATTTTGTTCTAACTTTTGAACTATTAGATACGCAATGAAATTTTCACCAAAAATATTTAAAAAATAACAATTCTTACCTAGAGATAATTATAAATATTTTTTGCATTTGTTAAACAATAATTTTTACTAACTTTTCATTGATATTTTTCATTAAAAAATTTAATTCTTCAAATATAGTTTTTCAACCTTTTTCTACTTGTTATGAACAATAGTTTTTAGTGTTGGTCTTAATCTTTAACACATAAAAGAATGCTTTCCTGTGTAAAAAAAAGAAATATTTTAAATACATATTGCGACTAAAATAGTACTAACATTATATTCAGTCAATATTACCACAAATAAAAAAGTAAGCTAATAAAATAAACATACCATAATTTGTCTTTCGTGATGATCTATGATGATCGATTGCATTAGTTAATTAATAACTCTACTGCCTCAGGATTCAGTATTTTAGGATTTCTTTTACATGTTAATCTTACAGTCAGCGGAAATTTTGGTTGGACACTCTTAAAAATCGCATAACTTTTTAAAAATTGGTCGAAAGGACTGGAATTTTTTAAAGATGCTAGACCGACTAGTTCGCTAAAGAAAAATGATGTTCTGTCAACTTTTTTATCTGGGTCTGTAACGATAATTTAAAAAATGCGTTTTATAGATTTCGGTAATTTATATGGTCAACATTGCAATGAACTACATATGTTTAAAGATGAGAGCTTAAGGGTAAAAGTCGCAGATTTTCAGCCTTGCCAGGGCATTTCGCCATTACGTGATCATCTTTAAATCAAATTTTCAATATGTATATAAGTTACCGAAATCTATAAAACGCATTTTTTAAATTATCGTTACAGGCTCAGATAAAAAAGTACCAATTGCAATCTTAATAAATTTTTCTTTACTTATTCTATAGCGAACTAGCCGGTCTAACATCTTAAAAAAATTAAAGTCCTTTGGACCAATTTTTAAAAAATTATGCGATTTTTAAGGATGTCCACTTAATACTGCCGCTGACTGTAATTGTGACAAGTACGGGTCAGGTGTTAACAATAATCTCAAATAGTTTTCGAATGCTGCGCAAGGTTCCAAAGATAGAAATAAATGCAGCGAGAACGCTAAAAAACTCTCATCATTCATTTCTTTATATTTTTTAAAAATAAAAGTGACTATCGAAGTTAATTTACGTATATATCTTTACTCTATTTATCTCTTGTAATGTTATTGCACAAACGTACGTATTTGGAAGACATTTGATTAATCATACGAGCCTGTTTCACGCAAGCAAAACTCGTCGCGAAGTAACATTGCAGCTTTGAACAATGATAACTTGCAAAGTAGGGCGAGCTAGGACAATATTCTTGCATAATTATATATGCGAAAGAATGCTGAAGATGATCCAATTTGTTATAAAACAAGACTTTTCATGGTTCTCTAGATATTCCTTGTCAAATGTAAAAAATTTGGCCAATTTTTTTATTTCATTGAATATTAATTTTTAACGTATTGTGAACAATAACTTTTAGTGTTGATGTTAATTTTGTAACACAAAAGAGTGCACTTCATCGTAAACAAAAAAAAAAAAGAAATATTAAGTGGTGCGATAAGAGCACCTCGAAGAAGAGAAGAAATTTTCTTGGCGAAAAGTACTATCTCTAAATGTCTACCTTTAAGTATTCGCCCTAATTACAATTCTTGGTAAACTGCATTAATTTTTTCATTTTCGAGGTTGATTGACAATTAGGAAGCAATAAAAATTTGTTAGAAATCGATATGAGAAAGTTGACTTTTTAGCTAAATGACACCAACTTCTTAGATCCGGACCACTGTGCGGTAGTTTAAAGGTCAAATTAAATTTATTAGCGAATTGCGCAGTTTATGAACTTAAAAATGTGGTTCCAGGAATGTTGTGCATTCGTTTGATACTTCTGTAGGCTTGACAGAACGGTTTATTGAAATTTCCATTTAATATTTGTCGAGATAATTAAGCTACCATGCGCGAAAATGACGATGCCAATCGAAAACATGAATGCAAAGAAACGGAACGTGGGATAGGTACGAGCATAACTGGGTGAAAAATGCAACTTTCGTTCTAAAAGTTTTTCAAAGTTCGCCCATACAAAGTAAATTGCCTGGTGTGCAAATAAAGAAGAATTGGAGTACGGGGAGTCGGTACCTCGGCAATGGAGGGACATTTTTGGTCGAGAAACAATCGGGAATAAAATCTAATAAACTCTGAAAGCTCCGGCACACGATAGACTGTTTTTGAAAAAGAAACATCGGGGAATTCCATCGAGAAAACCAACTCGCTGAGTGAACCGCTCGAAAAAGACCGGGGAAGTCGCTGTATTTGTTCCACGGACGAAACGAGGCACACGATACTGTGTGCTGCAGTTTGAAAATCAGGGATCGTAACCCTAACTCGAATAGGATCGATTTACTGAGATTGGTAACTCGGTTAACTTACATTACATTCTTGCGAATCAACACAATTTCTCGCGAACGTGTTTCCCAGAAACTCTGTTTACAAAAATAGATCGAACAGTTTGCAGAACAGTAACATTTAAACAGTTTAAAGATGATCGGTTTTCAATTCGTTAAAATAATTCAGGAAAATGAACGTGTAAATTTTGCATAAAAATCCGTTATTACCAGTGATTATTATCCAGATTATTATCCAGTGATTAACAACAGTTGTTGGTTATTTGGTAACGAAGTTTCCACCTCGAGCTATAATCCGGTTAATTTCAGCATTAATAAGTTAATACTCGACAGCACATTGATTTTACGACAACCATTTTGAAACAATTTAGTACAGCGCCGGTCACCGGTGACCCCGGGCGGTATTCGACGCGTTAACACTGTCGACTGCGTCTTAAAATCATAATTGTTTCAAAAGTTACGATCAATTTGAGTGGACTACTTTAAACGCCGCCGGGTCGGAAGGATTAAATCACGCGACAGCCATAAAATGATGGTTATTGCGTGATTGTGTCGCTGGAATCGGCCCCGCTCGTGGACTCTACGCTAATCAATATTTTACGATTACTCCTCCCATGTCATTTATTATACATGCTGTGCTTTTTATATTAATATTGGTGGCCGATTCCAGCGACAGCTTGGTCACGGCAAACACTATCGTATTCCGACTGTCGCGTGTGGTTTAAAAGTGGCCCGGGCGTGAGTTACACTCCTCTCCATAAATCACCGGACACTTACTTATCTTTAATGAAATGGTAATTAGAGAATGCAAGCTTCCAGGTTGATTTGATTATTTTATTTTAAATTAAATATACCCTACTTAAATTTGAAAAATTAGGAAATATAAGAATAACAATTGAAATTTCGAAAATATAGTATATTTTGGTTAGATTTGAAAAAATTAGTAAGTATAGCATTTTTATTTCACAATATAGGTCCTTTAATAATAAAAAATCGTCAGCATCCAAATTTCAATAAGTGTCCGGTGACTTATGGACGGGAGTATACGTTTACCTGTAATTTCTGGTTCAGTATAAACGCGTCGAAGAAGAAGAAGATCTAATCGTACCCTCACGAGTTGTACAGGTCCCAATGAGTTAGCAATCGGTTACGATCCCTAGTTAAAACCACGATAGCCCAACAGAAAACGAGAACACTCTGGTATATTCGGGGCTCAGGTTGTACGATGAGAAACAGATGAATCTAGAGGGTTGATCGGTCGCCGGGCGAGGAGGATGCGTCGAGACGCCTTCGGGGCGCGCCTACTTGTAAGGCTAAGTAATCCTTTCTTTACTTAACCTTGCAACCCTCGATTTTCCAGTACCGTTTAAAGGGCCGCCACGCTACAACCCGAAACGACGGTCGGTGGCATTCGCCGGCACTTCGACGATGACGACGAGCTGCTCGGCCAGTAACTTGGGCACGCTGACCAGGATACCGTCCGCGGATCAACAGCACGGTTCTGGTGTAACCGGGATCGGTTCTGCCGGCTGCGGCAGTTTGACCAGAACGATCTCTGTGGAGCAGTACACGACGACCGGCGTGACCTCGGTCACGAGAGTACCGTCCGCGGAGCAATACGCCGTGGCGGCGGGTACGCTGACCAGAGTACCGTCCACGGAACAACAGTATCCATCCACCGGCACCTTGAACAGAGTACCGTCCGGCGAGCAATACGCGAGCCCGAGCCCGATCCCTCATGTGAGCTCGATGGCGACCGGTACCCTAGCCAGGATATCCTCCACCTCATGCTCGTCATCGTCCTCCTCGTCCTCCTCTTCGTCCACCTCCTCGTCCTCGTCGGCTGGAGAACAATACTCCGCGACTCTGCCGACCGGCACGCTAACCAGAGTACCGTCCACCGAGCAATACCCGACCGGTACGCTGACCAGAGTACCGTCCACCGAGCAGTACCCGAGCAGGACCACGCTGTCCTGCTCCGGAGGAGAGCAGTACGCGAGTACAGTCGCGAGGACACCGAAGGACTCGCCCCGCCTTACCATCCGCCGTGTACCGTCCATCGACCCAACCAGAACAGACCTACAGAGAATACCGTCCGAGCAGCACGTACCCGCCAGACAGGCCGACCAGAACGGCCATCGGATCCCGTCGGACTACCAGAGCCCCAATTCCATGAGGGACCCGAACGCGAGGTAAGCATAAACTGTCTTTGCGAACCCTGACTAACCAGCTCGGCTGACACACCGCCGGGAAAATCGTCGCGACGCAACGGTATATTTTCTTCGACTACCCGCCACCGTTCTGTCTTCGCATCCGGTCTCGAGTAGCCGACCTCGTACCCGCTCTTGCTATGCCGGATTGCTCGCGCAGATGCTAGCCAATGTTTCATCAGAGTTTGCGACAAGTGGACGGGTAAACCGAGGTTAAACATTGTACAGGGTGACAAGAAATAACGGAGTTAATCATTTTTTATTATAATTCTGTCAAGTCGACGAATTTTGAAAAACCAAATAATAACAACCATAACATGGACCTTTGGTATTCATATATTTAAGAAGTTTCGAAATGGCCACCCTTTACGCCGATACAGAGGCTCAAACGTGTCTTAAAATTTTCGGCAATGGGCCGCAACTCTTCTGGCGTCATTCGGTCCCACTCCTGGTACAGAGATTTTTTCAATGACTCCAAATTTTTATGGGGCCGAGCACAGGACCTGGCCTCCAAAATCGACCACACGCTGTAGTCCATCGGGTTGAGATTCGGTGAGTACGGCGGCCATTCCACAGATGTGATGAAACCTGGAAAATGGGCTTTGCACCACTCCTGAGTTGTTTTCGCCCTGTGCGTCGGCGCGGAATCCAGCTGTAACGTCCATTCCGGATCGCCGAGGTGCTGTTGGGCCCACAGAAGTACGACGGTTTCAAGAATGTCCCGTCGATACACTTCTTGGTTGATTTTCACTCCTTGATCCACGAAAACCGTAGCAAATCCCATTTTCCAGGTTTCATCACATCTGCGGAATGGCCGCCGTACTCACCGGATCTCAACTCTATGAACTCCAATGTTTGGTCGATTTTGGAGGCCAGGGCCTGTGCTCAGCCCCATAAAAGCTTCGAGTCGCTGAAAAAATCTCTGCGCCGGGTGTGGGACCGCATGACGCCAGAAGAGCTGCGGCCCATAGCCGAAAATTTTAAAACACGTTTGAGCCTCTGAATCGGCTCAAAGGGTGGTCACTTCGAAACTTCTTAAATATGTGAATAATGAATACTAAAGGTCTATGTTATGGTTGTTATCTTTTGGTTTTTCAAAATTCGTCGACTTGACAGAATTATAATAAGAAATGTTTAACTCCGTTATTTCTTGTCACCCTGTACATTGATTCTCGAACAAGAATCAAAACTTCTTCCTATCTCAGTTTTCTCATTCACTTATCGGTTACTTGAAAAATGTAGGCTAGCATGTCTACGCGAACATCCGGCGTATTGGTTCGACTAACTTCTCGATTCACCTCGCCGTGGATTCCGAACGACAATCGCATCCTCTTCGAACGAATCTCCTCGTTTCCGTCTCGCGCGGTGGTTCAACTTGCCGGAGGCACCAGGACGCAACCGGAACTGGATCCTCTCTACAATCGACTCTCGCACAGCTGTTCCCGACCGAAATTTTTGTCAAAGGTTCCAGCTCTTTGCACCAGATTCGGCCATCAGTTACTTGCATTTATCTCGCAAAAACTTCGGAACGTAGCTCCGAGAGTCGTTAACTCTCTGCACTCGAACGGGATCGTAAATCTAGTCAGCAACTTGCGTGTCCCCTTCAAAAGGACGTAGATCACTGGAAATGATGGTACTTGCAAGATCTGCAATTTCTCTGAAATGAGAGTCGAGCAAAATCAAATTAAATAATAAATAAATGCATTCAAGTTGCTGGCAGATGAAAGCCTCGGGAGAATCTCCGAGTGCAGAGAGTCGATGTAGTCGGATAAAGAGAGTGTTCCATCTTTGAGAAATACGTTCGAAAAGGTTGACAAATTCGTCAGAACTTGAGAGTCTTTAGAGCGACTTAAAGAAGATGCTTGAGAAGTTCTTGAAAATCCAGGTCCACCTCGCGAGGGTAAATTAAGATCGATCAAAAGACGACTGTGCCGCGAGTGTACTTCAACGCGACGATATAGCGAACCAACGAAGCCAACAGTACCTGGAGCATCGTGTCTCCGTCGCTTCAAACAGCTTCAAACTTGGAACAGAAATCTTCACCAGAATTTTACCGGTGCTTTCAACCAATTTAAAGCTGGGATTTCCTGGTTTATACTCCATTCGTCTTGACTCGTAGACGGTTTGACGAATGGAGTATAAGTGGCACGAAGATTTCAGCTTTTGACAGTTCGCTATGTCGTCTCCGCGAAGTATGCGGAAATAATGGCTGCGTTCTGAGTCCTCCATCGAGTCAGACCGCTACCCGAGCGGTTCCAAAGCGAGAGACCTTCCGTTTCGAAAGGGTTGCACTGTTCGCGCGTGCGCGCGGGCGATCAATTCGCGAATGGAACGTGTTTCGGGATTGAACCGGCCTAACGCGTTGAAGCAAAGACAATTTACGCTGATCTCGTGAGATTTGTCGAGCAAACAGCCAACCACGAGAAAGAGGCGCGAAAGAAAGAACGAGAGAGAGAGAGAGAGAGCGCGCGCGGGGTTTCGACGGTCTATATACGTGGTTCCGCTCCCATTTCAAGATTACCAGCCGCCACCGCCGCGGAGAACTATCAGAACATAAGAATGGAGGGGCTGACGAGGCTGCAAGAACACCGGCTCGAGCTGCAACAGCGTCTCGACATGCACAGAACGATGGAGATGCCGCCGTCGCCGTCACCGAGCAGCAGAAGTCTAGCTCCTTTCAGCTCGGCTAGCTCGAGCCTGTCCGAAGGCAGCAATCAACCGTCCGGCGAAGATTCCGCCAGCATCGTCACAGGTATAGAAAACAGGTTTATTTTCTACAAAATTTGCCTCTCTCTCCTCCGTCGGGTGAGACATAAAAAAAAATAATAACGAGAGAGAGAGGGAGAGAGAGAACAGACAAAGAGAAAGAGAGCGAGAGAGAGAGAGAGACAGAGAAGAGACGCTGAAGAAACGCAAAGCTCCACCGAAGATCCTCGGGATCTTCGAATGATCTCCTCGCGCGTTACGCAATCGCGCAGGAACAAAATCGACGGATATATGTGAGAGAGAGGGAGAGAGTGAGAGAGAGGGAGAGAAAGAGAGCAACAGAGAGAAAGAGTATTTGCGTGTTTAGCATGAGACTCGTACGTCGAACCATCACCATCAGAAGCCAGGCCAACATCCGCGCGACACCTCGCGAACCTCTTAACGATCCTCCACCCATATAGCTGTCTTAGCGGATGTAACATCAGCAACCTAGACTCCCGAACCGTTCGGAGACGGGTTCCTTCTTTTTCATTTGCTCCTTCGTTGTTTCTCGTTCGCTTCGTTAGCGTTAAGGTAGCCTAGCGTTGCATGACGTTCGCCGCTCTAAGACGATATGCGATTCCTCGATCGACCAGACGATGGCACGACTGTCTCTCAGGCCTGCTCTCCGTGAATTTCTAGACAAGAGTCTCGGCGACACAGCCTCCGACGTGATCAGCGACAGTTCTGGAGTTGGAACCTCCCAGTCTGATACCACCAACTCGCTCTCGATCCCAGGGACCACCGTCGTTTGCGTCGAGAGCTACAACAGCGGCATCCTGGGACACCTGAGCATCAATCAAGGGGACATCCTCGAAGGTAGTGCCACGAACGATCGATATCCGACGAGACGCGAGACCCACGATTGCTACCGTCCCTGACAGAAACTGTTCGATCTGACGTGTTGCGCTCTGTTCCACGTCTTGCCACTCTCGCTCCATTGACCTTCCGTTGCCCTTAACACCTTCACAATCCACGCGCAATAATTTTCGGGACAGAGACAGCAATGTCAGAGGGAGTCTACAAAATAAAAAACAATGTACTATCCATCTGTAACGATGTAAAAATCGCAGAAGAGAACAATTTGTAACTCTGGGCAAAAAATCTATGACGACAGAGGTGGTCCAAAAAACGAAATTGTCCCCGATCCTCCAAGGTGATGGCATTCCCTGATCAGTGTTAACATTCTCACCACTCTGTAAATCGTGTAAATAAACAGTTTCATTCGTCCATTCATATCATCATGATTCACACGAACGACTTCATCTTAATTCTTTCGTTGCTACGTGTTTGTCCAAAGAGCACATCGTTCGGATTCTCTTTTTGCTCAGGGTCGGTATTGGGTTTGAGCGCAACGTCTCTCAGTGTGGTTACTGTTACTATACCCGTAGTATACATTGTGAGTGTTCAAATGTGTTCTGATTGCGACGGTGTGGTTTTTGTTTCTTTATTCTCGAACAGTGACGGGCGCTACCGACTGCGGTCTTCTCGAGGGTGTCCTCCGGGGACAGGGTACAGGTCTGTTCCCTGCTCACTGCGTGCAGGAAGTTAGGCTACGGCACACCAACATCCCGTTGGGCCCACAGCCTGCCAGCCAAGGACGCAATAGGGTGTTGGGACGCAGAGAGTCGCAGCATAAGTATTTCGCGACCGCCCCCAGGCTGAAGAAACCGTGAGTAACTCCTCAGACTGAAGGACAACATTGAATCCGCCCCCCCCCCCCCGGCACAGTAGAACCTCGGTTATCCGAACTAAAGAGAGATCCATAAATATTCGAACGGTAGAACAGGTGCCTGATTCAGTCTCAATCGATTTGCGCAATGAATAATGTTGCATATGGAGCACCTTGGATTTTTTTATTAGGAAATCGCTTATGAGACTTATTTTATTACATCATAATGTACATTACAGAGTATTGCAGACTATGGTGAATAAAACAAGAACATTAGTAACATTGTGAGGAAGAGAAAAATAAGAAAAGGATTCAAATCCTGCTGTGGAAAGGTTCTGGATAAATTTTCCAGCTCTTGGTTACATTTACATTTGGGTTTATTGATAATAATCAATAATGCGATCAAGCGAGGCAGCCAAGTGATAATGATCCGCCCTGTATCTATTAATTGAAACAATGCATCACCTTAGTATGGATTTATAGTGGAGCAGCGAGGTGAACTGTGCGGAGAAAAAAAAAGAAAAACAAAGAAAATACATATGTACTTTTTCATTAGTACATACGTGTCGAAGTGTTGTCACGAATGTTGGTTTGTTTTCACCGCGCCGCTATCATCGATGCTCGCAGCTACACTATAAATGCACCCTAAGATTGTGCTATCTGCATATGAAGCGTGCTGCGATAATAGTGACTTCACTATTTAATCGAGGATAATCGAGGTCCTAGTACAGTTTGTATAATGGGCAGGTATTTCACAAATTGCCCGAAAATTTTATATAATATCCACGGTTTCGTTGGGCTGTGTGTTAAATCCATAGTTGACATCTTTTCATGTCTATCTTTTATAGCGGTAAACTTGTCGATTTTAACGGAACTTACAATCCAGACCTATTTTATTTTTATTTGATAAATTTTATGCATCCTATACATTGCCCGTAACATATGTATACATAGTATGTACAGAAAATAAGTTCCCCTTTTGAAATCATGACTTTTACTCGGATTATACACGGAGCCTGCAAGCTGCATAATATTTAGTATGATTACTTTTATCTCGCTTTTGTCTTACGGTTTCTAACGTGGTATTTCTAACGGGGAGACGTAGCGCGCGATTCCCCCGTGACAGTCGTAACCGTAGAAATTTCAATCAAATCGAGCGACTGCTAATTTCCTGGAGCATTGGTTGCCCCGAGTGCCTAACGGATGCACGCCGTTTCTGCACGGTAACACCGTTATTCAATCTAACACACGATGCGTTTCCAGAGTGACGTCGGAGCCTCGCACCGTGGTACTGCACCGTTCGAGAAAAGGTTTCGGGTTCGTGCTGCGAGGTGCCAAGGCGACCTCGCCTTTGATGGAGCTGACGCCGTCGGCCAGGTACCCCGCCTTACAGTACCTGGACGACGTCGATCAAGGAGGAGTGGCCGATCTGGCTGGTCTACGCAAAGGAGACTTCCTCATTCAAGTATATATTCAATTACCTCTTCACAATTTCCAATTATAGGATAGAGTGTTTTCACATTGTTCAGTTGTCGAAACTATAATGCCTCGCACAGACTAGAACATCTCGACGAACAGCGCGGCGCACAGTGCCGCGCCGAACGGCAAACGACGATCGAAACGGATCTGTGCTATTTCCAGATTTTTTTGCGAACAACTATGGGAGCTGCAGCGGAGTATACTACACAAAGAAATCCAGAAAATGTTGGCAGTTTATTGAGTGAATTAAAGTTTCAAAGTGAAATGTTCAGGTCTGTACGAAGCATTAAAGACATCAGATTCGAGATTAAATGACTTGAATTTTTGGAGATGTTCGTCGATATGTCATAACATCTCCAAAAATTCAAGTCATTTAATCTCGAATCTGATGTCTTTAATGCTTCGTACAGACCTGAACATTTCACTTTGAAACTTTAATTCACTAAATAAACTGCCAACATTTTCTGTATTTCTTTGTGTAGTATACGCAGCTGCAGCTCCCATAGTTGTTCGCAAGAAAATCTGGAAATAGCACAAATCCGTTCCGATCGCCGTCCGCATTTCATCGAAATGAGCGGTTCGCCGCGCTGTTCGTCGAAATGTTCTAGTCTGTACGAGGCATAATACAATTCTGATTTGATGGCCAACACTGATTTCTGTTGACTGGACAACATGGAAATGATCTATAGAGTAACTCTGTTGTGCGGTTTATAATACACGACGGTTCTTCTTCGTCTTTCAGATCAACGGCGAGGACGTGACAACGGCTTCCCACGAGCACGTGGTCGATCTGATCCGGAAATCCGGCGAGCTGGTCAGGATGACCGTGGTCTCGCCGGTGATCAGCCTACCGAATTCGCAATCGGCAGCCATTTTGCCAACTAGTCAACCCATTCAGAGACAGTACGCGACACTGCCGCGTAAAGGTAACAACAACGTAGTGATCGGCGGCACTCTTGGAAGATCGCCGGCGCCCATGCCACCCCGAAGAGATCCGAAGACGACGCTCAGCGTTGGTCGAGCGCGGGCCAGATCGATGGTCGCAGGATTAGGTATGGGAAAAAGACTCTCCCTTAACCGACAAACTTGACAAACTCCGGATTGAGACGTCTCTCCCACCCTTGCTTACCCCTTCCACGACGCCATTCCCCGGTAGCGCGGCGTGTCAAGTTGCAAAAACAAATTTTATAAAAAAGAATTAAACTAACTTCGAAAAAAAGCACTAAAAAGTATGAAATAATTTCCATTTAATTTATGTGAATACTGACGAACTTAAATACAATACAATCTTTTCCGAGGCGGCGCGAAAATTGAAAATTTTCCAAATGACAGATGTTGCTGATTATGATTTCATTGGAATATGATGGACTTGGAAATCAGTAGGTTGAAAGAGAAGATACATTAATATATGAAAGCATGTAGAAGAATTTAAGGATAATCGTAATTTCCAGTGTCGAAAATTTTCAATTTTGCACCGCCTGCAAAATGATTGTATTGTATTTAAGTTCGTGTGTAATCACATAATTAAAAGGAAATTATTTCATACTTTTTAGTGCGTTTTTTCGAAGTTGGTTTAATTTTTTTATTTCACACTTTTTAGAGGAACGAGCAGAATTTGTAGAACACCATAGGATGGTTTTTTGGTCTTATTGGTTATTTGCAATAAAAACCGCAAAGAATAAAACAATGCAAAATTTGTTCTCAAGGGACCAATCGGGAGACATACCCTACAAAATGCAGAAGGTTTCGTCCTGATTGGTCCATCCATCTCGGAGTAATCGGTGAAAGAATTCATTTTTCGCAAATAAAATCGTAAGGAATAAGAGAGTGCAAATTTTTTTCACGGGACACCCCGTGGACATACTTTACAAGATGCAAAAGATTTCGTTCCGATTGGTCCATCCATCTCGACGTAATCGGTGAACATACATAGAAAAGAAAGCGAAAAAAAGGCACATACAGATCGAATTGAGTAACCTCCTCCTTTTTCGAAGTCGGTTAAAAAGGGTCATCTTCAGAAATTCTTGTAATACTTATGAGTAGACTGCGGATCTCTATCCAAAATAAAAATGTTCTGCATCAGTTTCAAGAAACAGGATCCAAGGAAAAAGTTATTTCTTTCTTTACTAATTTTAGTGGGCTGAAAATAATACATTGGTGTTCCTAAATTCTCTTCACCTGTAAAGCTTTTTAAATTGGACTTACCCATTTTTGTTATAAATGCATAAAATCCGCAGTCTGCTACTTATGAGGTTTCAAATTACACCCACCCATTTATGTCAAAAATGCATAAAGATCCTTAATCATTGTTAAGAGGTTATTGTTATTGGAACTGCAGAAGGCGGCGGAGAGAGGGACGATCGCGACGAGATAACGTCGACAGGGGCGAAATCGAGTAGCGCGGAATCGATACACCTTCCTCAACAGCCGTCTACCGGGCCGAACACCGGGCAGAACACACCTGTGCAACCTCGAACGGCCAGCATCCGATCGCGACCGACCTCCAGCAGGATCACTGCCGCGGAACTGGAGGTACCGAGAGAGAGGCACGAAGCACGGATCGGTTGCTCGATCGCGAACCACGCGCTTCTTGTTCCTCCTTTGAATGGCAACTGCACGAACGACACACACACCGAGGCTTCTTCAAGCTTTGTCCTTACTTTCTTCCAGGAACTATTTCAGCGGCAGCAAGGTAGCGCCAGTGGTCAGTACAGCTCGTCCATGATGAGCTCTCACTTTCAGACTGGTCAAGCTACCAAGTCGCATCCATCCTCGCCTGCTAAGACCGGCAGGGTATACGCGAGCGTAGCAGAAATGAAACGCAAAGGCAAAGTAAGAACACAAGAGAACACCTCACACACTTCACACCTCACAACCACGATCACGCCCGAAATACTCGATTCCCGGTGTACGGTAATGTCTCGATGTATGTCGAAACTTCGGGACCAAAGAACATCGTCGATTAAACAAGCGAACATGATCCGAATTGTATCGTGTTTGGTATCATTTTGATCGGAAAACTGTGGAGATCGTGTTGCTAATAGTTTGGTAAAGAATAATCGAAAATTAAAGCATATTGAGACGTTATTGTACGCCGTTACTTTTATCTACAATTTCTGGTCTGCCTGAACTAGATCTCCGGCGACCCCGTGCGCCACGGTATCCGCAGAATTCAAGCGTAGATTGGTGTAATAGCTGTAGAGTTTGAGCTAAGGTTACCAGTGATCAACAGTCTTTCGTTGTTACTAATTATTCTTTTGGGTAGACTGCGCCTCTTTGGGTCGGGCTCCCCTCGCTCGGCGCTTCTGTCGATTAACCAACTTTGGCCTGGTTCCATTTACTTCGACGGAGTTCACGAATGGTGACTGCGCTGCGGAAATTTATGCAAACTCGCGTGACCGTAGACAATTTCGTTGACTACCTCGTCTATGAGCTCATCCATGTAAATCATTCATGTAACTCTAAAAATTAACGTTTAAGCGAATCGTTCGTGGACAAGAACTAGAATAGACTATGATTGCCGGGCAATAATTAGATGGATGATTATTGAACGACGATCAACCTTGACCCTATAGTCTTTTCCCGATTAAATTAATTACTTGGACTTTATGGCATTTGTGCCGTATCTTAAAATTAGAAGTACATTCCATTTTTTTTAAATATTGAATGGAGATATAAATATCACGTTGTAGCAATGTAAATGAAAGACAAGACCTAATCGAGTGAAATAATTTCGAAGTCAGTTCGCTAGGAAGCGATTAAAGAATCCCGTGGCTCAAAGAAGAAGCATAAAAGTCCGCGGTCTAAACGACAACTAATAAAGCTCCGTGATGATGCATGCTCCGGGGTGATGGTGGCTGTTTTCACGCATGTGTGTTGTAGTTTTCTCGCAAGCCGGCACGAGTGTACGGCAAGGGGCGTTCCTGGTACGAGAGAGACAACGAGGACGACTTATATTACTGATCGAAAATACTTTGTTTCTAGCGCGTCCGTGACTTGCATGATTCCAGGTGACTAAGTCATTTGCTAATGAAAATCCGATGCTCGAAAGGGCATCGGGTATCTCTCACCTTCGGCTTTATGAACACGCCTCGCAGAAACTAACGATGTGTACCCGTGTAACGAACATTGTAATTACTTTGCTTTCGCTTTTTTTTGCGTGACCGTGCTGTTTCACAACCGCACCTGCATCTGTAACCGCAAAACGCCCGCAAAACGAGGCTCTAAACGCTTCGACAGTACGACTCGTCTTGCAATCTCACGACAGCTTCGCGAAAGCTCCAGAATCCTGAGCTTTCGTCCTCGGATCTAACGTAACGTAGACTCCTACACCTGCTGCGCCTCAAGGATTCCTCGTTCGCACCTGGAAGGACCGCGAAATGTCGTTCATTTGACCTAATCAATTGTTGAAAATTTTGTATATTGACAGACGGAATTATCAAGTATCAAAATCCGTGTTTTGCTGAATTTACTTGTGTACAGGTCTTCTAATTAGAGTTTGTTGCAAGACCTTTAGAACTCCTTTAGTAAAAATGCACTATCTTGTAAAAATGATGCAAAGATCAAGTTCGAAATTGTTACGCGTCGGTCCTTCCGTCGGTGTGCAAGCCCCCTTAAACAAACGGGATACCATTCTCCTTCTACGAGTCCCAGTCTTTCGTAATTACACGCGGTTTCGAAGTATGTATTTATAGAGATTAATGCGTATATTGGTATTGGTACGTGACGGTGAATCAGAATGTGCTAACACGTTCGCCGCCGCAGTTTGACAAGACTACCTCAACCGTGTCGACTTGAGAAGTGTTCGGCTGAGTCACGAATAACTTCCGCTTTCCTTTTTTAATTAATCTCGGTCAAAGGCATTGCGTACGCTATTAATCGACTGTGCAATCTATACCATTATCGTGCAGAAACATCGTAGCGTCGAAGAGAAACTATAAATCGACGGAATAACTGCGCTGGCTCTTTAAACTCGACATTTAACACATTAACTGCCAATGGGCACCGATCGAGCTAGAAAATCAATTTCTATTACAATCTATTAGGCTTCGTTAAGATTACAAGATCTCGTTGCGATCTACAAGGAGCGAGCAAATTGTGATAATAATTGCTATAGTAAATCTGAAATTGTTCCGATTTCGCGAGACTTTTACGAGCAGAATCCTGCCAGTCAACGAGTTAATATCGGGTTTGATTAGCTTGCAGTTAATTCGTTTCCCGAGTACTGCAATTTTCGCAGGAACTATTATTAATTTCCCGATCGCTGTGATCGTGGTTATTTATGACTCAATCGCGTCGCCGTAATTCCGTCAAGTAATACCGCATTTAGCACGTCGGTCATTCGCGAGTGACATTACTCTTCCCATCTGGCCTGCAAACGACTTTCTATAGCCATATATTCGAATAAATTAAACTTTATTAGAATATACAGAACAGTTGACAATCCGCGGTCTTTATGGTAGCAGTGAACGTGGTAGCCATCGATACTATTTCATTCTTCCTTAACAATCTTCAGCTGCGTTTCCGTAGAAACTATTATAGCTACAATAGCTGTAGGAGCGTCGATGAGAGCGGTGATCAAAATTGATCGTCTACTAAGCGCCCCTCTGCTTCTAAACTCTTCCATTATAAAACAATAGACTGCACTTCTACGGTTTACGCTCGTCATCGCTCTGATGGTTTGTCGCTAGCATAAACGGACCTTAGTGACCATTCTAGAAGAAATTAGAGATTTCACGTGTATTTTTCACGTACACGGGTACACGTGTATTAACGTATCCGTATTTTAAAGTACGCGTATGTAAATACACGTTCAAAACCACGATCTCCGGTAGAAACCCATTCTAATCTTTCATAATGGAAAAGCGTTCACATCGAAGCAACTATTGGAGCAACGCATTAACGCTTTGAGTGCCCACAAAAATAATTCATTGAAGATTAAAGAATAATTTCAAATAATTACATATTAAAATAATTCCGTGGCACTCAAGGTGCTGACCGAACGAAGATCAGCTTTCGTCGCAGCTTGGACAGAAAAGTACTCTTAGCTTCAGGGTGAAGGAATAGTCCGAGCGAATAGTCCGCTTCTTTCTCCGCTTTTCGTATCGATCGTGTAAAATTGTAGTGCTAGTCGAGCTGTTGTCTTCGTGAACGCTGACGACGATAGCTAATCGTCCACGCCTATTCAACCGGTCGTCTATTTCCAGTCAAACTCGAGAGTACGTTTCTTCGGGGGCCTGGGCGGCGGTTCCGACCTCCACAGAGATTTCCACAGCACGCCGGACCTGAACGTGCAGGTGCAGTCGTCTATACTGGCTCCGAAGGGGCATAGGAGTCAGGAGGACGTGAACGCTATGAACGGCAGAAACGGACTTCCACCTCCGAACCACCCTCCGCCCCCACCGCCAGTTGGACAGGTAGTCAAGGTGAACGTGGGCGCGAACGTGCCGGACGTGGTCACGCCGGCTTCAGTCTACGACAACATGGCCCACATACAGCAAGTCAAAGGTACAGTGTTCTCCGCTAGCCCCGTAATTTCCGGGTAACTGTTCTGAACAGGTCCAAGGAGCGACAGTTATCCAGGATCTGGTACCGTAGTGAGATGACAAGAAGGTCCCTGGTGAATAGTTTGGAAGGAGCGCGCCTTCTATTAGCCTAGCCGAAGCTCTCACACACACACACACACACACACACACACACACACACACTACTAGTACTATGCAGAACTTCTTGCCTCTGTGCCGTTCCGGGGCTCATCTCGTCATCTCACCACGGTACGCAAACTTGAGAACTTCTCTAATTGTTAATTTGCACTTCCAGAGCTGGCAGCCGCGACAGCAGAAGGTGGCTACGGCGTGATGTCCAGCTTCCGGCCATCGAACAGCGCGAAGCTGTACGCTTCTCCCGAGGACATGAAGACAGTGGGCTACCGTTCCCGCAGTTTGCCAGCGCACACAACGCGCTGCCACGTGCGGAAGTCTCACAGCCTGCGCACGCCGAACAACACGACGTTCAAGCCAATGAACAACCAGCAGGCAACGAACAACAACACGGTCGCGAGCAACAATCAGGTGAACAGCAGCCAGTCGGCGAACAACCAGTACGCGCAGCCGTTGAAGACGAACAGGAGCCACAGCACGGCTGGCATCAGGGAGAGGAAGAAGAAAGGCGTAGCGACTAGCGCGTCGATCACGAACCTGTCTTCGTTGGCCAACAACAACAACAACAATACCGGTGCAAATGTACCGGCTTCAGCGCCGCCGATCCCGGAGCCAGATTACAGCCTCTCGGAGTCTGAGAACGACGAAGGCGAGGAGGAGACAGACGACGATGGCGAGTCAGAGATCGCGAAGGAGCTAGAGAAGGCAGCAGCGAGGGAGAAGCTGGAGTCAACTAGGGAAACGTCGGGTAACTCGAACACTTCGGGCTCGAGCTCGTCGGGCAGCAGCTCGCTGCCTCACTCGTTCAGCGTCGACGAGATCCAGAAGGTGCGGACGCAGCTGAAGTCGTCCAAGAGTCATCCGAACGATTTCCTGCTGCAGCAGACTGGTTCGTTGGCCGAGGATGGCGACAACAGTTCGAGCGGGGTCAGCTCTGATCAGGATGTCCCTGTAGGCCCACCGACAGGCTTCGACGACACCGCAGCGAGGAACCTGGCGAACGAGGCTAATCAACAGCATTCGGCAACCGTGCTCACGGTCTCCGGCTCCGACAAGGAACCGAACCCGAAGAGGACCAGCTACGGCGGTAGCGGACTGCTGACCAGACACGCGGTCAGTCTAGCTCAACTACCACCTCCCATAGAAGCCGATGCTGAAGAACAAAGCAACGATCTTTTCGTGCCACCGCCGCCAGAGTTCAACGCAGGCACCTCCGCCGGAAACGCTGATGAGATCGTGTTCGCACCCCCGCCACAGTTCTGCGACAACAAGCAACAGTCTGCCCAACCGTCTCAGCAACAGCAGAACCGGGTCAAGATCATCGGCGCGATACCGAAAGTTACCAACAGCCAGGTGAAGGCTTCCGGCGGACGGTTGCACAACCAGTGAACGATGATCCCGACCGTCGTCGAGGCACGTGATCGTGCGCCACGATCGCCAGAGTCAATTTAATCTCTTCGTATTTAACCTAATCCTCCTCCATCCGGGGTCGACGCGCGATCCGGATTCCAACCGCGTCTCCTAAGCATGGTCGCGGTCGGAGATTGATCGTGCACGACGACGGGAACGCGTTGCACGCGTGCACAGTGCATTCGGAAGATCTCCAATTAACGCTGAACAACGATCAAGTTTATTCGCGACTCTTCGCAGTGTGACAAATCGTGATAGCCATTTAGTAAGAAGCTTACTACATTCGAAAGTGTAAAGTGAGTGGACCGCTTCACGGAATTTAGTGCGTCAACCCTTGGATATCGGGTCCAATTTGACCCAGGGCTTCAGTGATATTAGAAAGCCTCTCAGTTGGAGCCCGTTTGATCGAGTCTACGTAAAGTACTTTCGAAACTATGTTGAGGAACTCGTTGATGAAAAGACTGAGGATCTTTATGGTATCATTCAAAATTCGTAGATGATTTGAAAAGCATACACTAATTTTCTTAAAGTTTTTATAGAATCACATTTATTAATTTCTCTACAGTTCGTACAGTTATTAATGGACCGTTCTCCAAGGGTTGGTGCAGGAGATGGAAGAAAGTTCACATGAATCAGACCAACCACTTAGAAAATCATGCTACTGATACGTCTCAAATAACTTCAGTCTAGGAAATCTTTTAATGCACTGTGCGCGCACCCACACGTACACACATACACACACACGCACGCACACTCATGGACACGCGCATACGTAGACAGACACGCGTACAGACACATGATTTTTGCAATAAATTTTTCACCGAATCAAACGATAAAGCGTTCCCGCCGCCGGAGGTGTTTTGTAAGGCGCGAAACCGCGCGATTTATCCGCGTGCGGATCGAGCGACCGAATGTTTTTGTCGTTCGGTCGCGAGTCCGCGATAGTGGAGCATAAATAACACTGTCTAGCAAATTTGAACTTTTCTTTTGCGCTCTGATAATCAGCGGCCGATTTTTGCTAGTTCTACTATGCCAGATCGATTTTCATCCTCACGAATTTTCTGGACCCAAACCGTAAAAGCTACACGAATGATTCTTGCGCAGATCGATTCTGTAGACCCTCTCGAATATGGCAGTATTTTTTTAAATTCAATTATGAGCAATCAAATATGTTTATGCAGTATCCCAAGCGAGAAATGTCGCGGCGTTTAATTTCAAGGGACATTTTTGCCAGATCGATTTTCATTTTCACGAATTTTTTGGGCCCGAACCGTAAAAGCTACACGAACGATTCTTGCGCAGATCAATTCTGTAGACTCTCTCGAATATGGCAGTATTTTTTAAAATTCAATTATAAGCAATCAAATATGTTGATACAATATACCAAGCGAGTGATGTCGAGGCGTTTAATTTTCAAGGGACATGTTTGCCAGATTAATTTTCATTTTCACAAATTTTTTGGGCCCGAACCGTAAAAGTTACACAAACGATTCTTCCGCAGATCGATTCTGTAGACTCCCTCAAATATGGCAGTATTTTTTAAAATTCAGTTATGAGCAATCAAATATGTTTATAGAGTATCCCAAGCGAGCGATGTCGCGGCGTTTAATTTAAAGAGACATTTTTATTTTAGAAGAATCGCCCGTTGGTTTCCAGACTGTGAAAATAGTGTTGGACAGTAGATTCAGCGAGTTTTTACCGTAAAACGTAGTAGAATACGAACCGCAGGAGGCCGCAGAGCGCGATTAGTCGAAGAAGGAGCCTCCCGTTAGCCGTTTCGCGGATTGGCCTAAGGGGTTGATCGGGAGGGCGATCCAGAAAGCGGCGCGCCGTAGATCATAATTAGAGAGAACAGGTGTGAAAGTACGATGTTCTTGTGCGTGTAACCGGAAATCCCGGCGAGCGAGTGTGTAGCGCGTATCGGGTTTGTTTTTTCATGTTTCTATCGAGATACCGACGCGTGTTTAATACTTTTACACGTAAACGATCCTTCCACCATCCCGAGAAGCCATCCGAAGAGTTTCCTGCAGCGGTTGAAGCATAGCTATACTAATTTTCCGACGTCTCCGATGCGCGCATCGAGATATCACATCGCGTTCGAACAACAAACTGTTAACAACGCGATTCAAGATTTGCCAAAATGCTTTCACACAGAGACACATTTTCATTTGAACGGGGCTAAAGAAGTTGAATAGTTAATTGTTTTCGATTTGGTATTTCGGGAGAGCGACTCGATGCGACTCGAAGGTGCCGATCGGTTTCAATTAGCCAGCAAAAAATAAAACGCGCGTGGTTCTGTTCGATTCCTTTTCTCTGTCCCTCTATCTTTCTCTCTCTCTCTCTCTCTCTCTCTCTCTCTCTCTCTCTCTCTCTCTCTCTTTCCTTCTCCCTATCTCTATCTCTATCTCTATCTCTCGTGTCTAGACACTGCTCAAGAGCCTAATTACAAAGTTCTACTCGCAAAGTCATTAGAGATTGTTTCTAGTTTGTAATAACGAGTAAATAGCGCAACGACGAGTATGAATTTATCAGTAAGCTCGTAATCGCGTTAATAGAGGACGCACTGTACTACTACATTAACGCACCAACATTATTCAGCTTGTAAGATAGAAATCGTATTCCTTCCATTTCGAGAATCGGGCTCCCGAGAGCCGCGAGACAACCGGGGCGCGCACGATTTTCGCGAACGAACGCCGGACTAATTAGCGATTCTCCCGGTCTAATTACCGCGGTCGCCTCTGTACCAGTGAAGCAGCGTGTTCCCGCGTTCGTTCGCAGCGGAATTCGCGCTCCGCGTGAAACGAGAGAGAATTAACAGAATTCGTTCCCTGCCCCCGCAAATCAGAGCCGATAACCGTGTTGATTTTGATTGATTTTGTATATAGTGTACGATTCGTCGCCGCGACGCATCCGAAAAATTCGAGGAGCCCGTCGACGGTCGATCGAACGACGAGGAACGGTCTCGCGGCTCTCGGCGACAGTGCTACATACTGTATATACCGGACACAACATTGCTATGTATTTGATTAACCTGTAAACGACGGGAACGATTGCTGTCGTCATCACACATTTACGATCACCGCGAACATAGATTCTAAGCGAATTCATCCGTTAAGTACGAGAAGCAAAAGTGAACGAGAGAAAAAAGAACACGACGTCCTTCCTGATTATTGTTTCTATGCCTTTTCAAGTTTAAAGAAAGAAAAAACAAAGCAGACAGACAGACAAGAACAACAACAACAAAAAAGAGCAAAAAAAAACGAAAAGAAAGAAAGATGACGGAAGAAGATGATAAGAACGCATATTCATATACAGACACAGCGAAGTAACGATATAATTAACGCGACGCCGCGGTCGCCGCTCATTAAAAAGGGGTCGCGATCGAAGCGAACAGTTTCCGAGTCGAAGGGAATCATATAAAGATAAGTATTGAATGTTCCTTAGATATTTTATTGTTTGTTTTACGATCGATAGAACGCGGAGGATCGACGCCGCCGACGCGTGTGTATATCGGTTTTCAAAGTAAGAAAGAAGGAAAAGGAGAATATAACAACAATGGAAGACGAAGACGGCGATGAAGAAGATGGAGCGAACGCGATGCGCGAAGAGGACGACGAAGAAAGAGAACTTTGATGATCGACTGGTTAATTCGGGTCAGTAAAGCAATATTGTACGCATTACATACGGCTCGTGTAATAATAAACCGTTTCAGAATAGAATTCTATCTTTGTTTGCGATCTTAACGAACGGTCTCTCTCTCTTTCTATCTCTTTCTATCACTCTTTCTCTCTCGGATTGTCACCGGTTGGTTACTGATTTACGCGTGCACGTTTTTCCGCGACCGATTGTCGTGCGTTTTTCGACACATACATACAAACACACACACACACACACACACACACACACACACACACTGTGCACAGAGTCGAGCACAGTACCGTTTAAAATGCGAAGCAGGAGGAAAACGAACGACGATACCTATAGTTAACTACATTCCTGCCAAAAGTAATTATAGTAGCGTATCAATGTATCAAAATTGTTGGGACAGCCGGCGATGCACGCGTTTCAGAAGAAAAACCGTTTCCGTACACGCTCCGTGACGCATCCGATCTCTCGATCTTGAAGTCTATTTCTTCCCCAACGCTTCACTGAGCACTGGAAAATCTGACCGATCTACAGGACGACCCAAATCACGCGATACCAGACGAATTACATGTGAAAGACAGCACTGTGCAACAGATATTTTGCTTCCGAGTAGCCAATAGTCTTGTAGACTTTGAAATCTACAAGATACCGCTGCCGGGCTGAAAACAAAAAGTCTATTGGACAGTGTCGATTTGGCATTTAACTTTTAATTGCTCGCATGTGGTATTCACAATGTCGAAACTTGAAATTTAGTGTTTCAAGCATAAACGAAGATGCCAATCGAATTTGTTTTCCATTAAAGTAGTTATTTCATTGAGTAAAAATTGATTTATGTCGGAGCGATGTAAAGTTCCATGTAACCAGTTACGTAGAAAATGGAGTGCGAGTAGTTGATTGTTTGTTGGACAGTTGGCCCGTGTGCTTTGAGACGCCCTGTACCGCGCGAATTTCAAAGACTTCGAAGCATTGTTCGACGTACAGACCGATTTTGCGGCCGAGGAACGTTTGTCTCGGGCGAGACGAGATAGTAGAATGTTTTATACCATATAGCTGGCTCCAAAAGAAAAGTTTCGCGTAGCTGCACCTGCAATTTAATGATTTCTTCCGGAACGAGGGCGCTATGCGTGACACGTTCGCGACGCGCAGAATGTAGATGAATTTTCAAGTACCGGACGGAACCGAGAGTGAATTTATAAAGTTACACGACGGATAGCTTTGATTTAAAAAAAAACCATTCGTTATCCAGATACACCGAACACGTTGCAAACACATTTTCACAGATTCTACGTTGTGGTGTGGAACGAATGTTTTTTTCCGTTTTCTCTTTTTTTTATTTTCCCGTTTATTTATTTTCGAAACGAGCTACAAAACCCGTCCCAGTCTCCCTTCAGTCGCTGTTATACGCGCGTTCACTACCATGTCAGAATGGTACACACAAGCATACACATACAACGTTGTTCGGGGGCGTGAAATGTAACTCATTCGTCACTCAGACTGAACATCTGAAATTTTCCGATTTTTTTCTGTTTATTTTTCTTCCGTTTCACGGAAATCCTTGTACACACAGATATACACAGCATACACACGTTTTAGTCATCGCTCGACGTTCAACGCATCTCCTTTCATTCTTAGTTACTATTATAGTATCATCATCCTGCGATTATCGTTAGTACCTTTTGTACTATAATTACTGTATCACGAGTTGCAAGATACGTGCAATTTTTCGACGATAAATAATAACCGATCATGTTCAAATAACGACGGCATAATTTACTCTACACGATGCTCCCTTCTCATTGCTTCAGATTCCCTTGCTCCCATATCATCCCGGTTTCTATTTCACGGTGTACCTAATTAATCGATTAATATAAACTACGTTTGACACCTCAGAAGTTGCTGAATGTTCACGCGACAGTATAAAAATATAATATTCTTGACACCCTTTCGTTTGAACACTGCAACATAAGACATTCTGCAGTGCAATATTTATTTTTAAATTACAAGTCCGATGTGGTAACTATTTTCAAATCGCACTGCACCTATCGTAAAGAGCATTCCTCCAGCTTTAATTTGAGCCTTGAAAAGTTACAAAATTTCGCAGGAAAAGCATTGAAATATTACTTCTTGTTTTACTGTAAATCATATTCTGCCGCTTTTGTAGCGACAGTAGCGCCACCCGTGGCAAAACCAGGAAGCTCAGTCTTAATTTAGGAAATAGAGGCGCCACCTAGCTTGGACAATTTGCACTAAAAATTATCATCTGTTAGTAATATTTAGCAAACAGTTTGAGCGTTTTGCCGCTACGTGAATTAGCGCTGTAAGGACCCCTAAACTGAGGTTCGTACTTCTGCTACAAGTGTCGCTAGTATCTATGGCGGGAAATTCAAATTGATTTTAACCGTATGTAAAGACGAGATACATCTCGTCGGTGCCAGAGAGAATATGAGATCGAGAACAATAGAGAAGAATTAATCAAGTGGCAATTACCACTATCTGTTGATATAGACAATTTTTATTTTGCACAAAGATCCGCAGTCTACAGATTATCAATACAGCGTCTCAAGCATTTGCGGCAAGTGGTACTAGCGGGTTTATCCATTGGCTGTCGCAGCACAAGTGAGGTATAGCAGTATAGCAGTGGACTGATGATCATCTAATATAATTGTCCGTACCTCCCTGTACTACAGTATTACACTAGAAGTTTGACGGTGTGCCGAGTCTCTCCGTGCTAGCAGGGCCCGCTCTAGCGGTTACGACGCCCCGGGCAAAAAAACAAATTGCCGCCCCTTTTTAAGCACTAAGCACCGCGCTGAACAAAATGACCTTTTTTTCTATTAATTGAATATTTAAAACATCATTATTTTTCCCACACTTACAGCCAAAGCCAAAATGGCGCCCCTAAATTTTTGCGCCCCGGGCAGATGCCCGGGTTGTCCCCCCCCCCCCCCCTAGAGCGGGCCCTGGTGCTAGTCAACATTCGCCTTATAAATGTTTAGCATGTAATATACCTGTTATGCATATGTACAATATACAAAACACTTTATATGTACATGAATTTACAATGAATAAATAAAGACTACGTATTAAAAAGAATATCTGCGTATTATATTTATTGAACCACCATTTTTTTCGAACGTCCCACTTGTCGTAAACTTTGAAAAACAAAAAAAATTCCAGCGTCTGGCTTGTGGTTGAGTTGTACTACTGAATTTCGTGCCACCACCTTCGATATTATGTTCTCCTAATACAAAACTCAGTTTTCGAGATTTTCGCCAATTTTCGGCCGTCTCACTTGTCGTTGAGTTGCACTACTGACTTTCGTGCCACCTCCTTCGACATCATGTTCTCCTAATACAAAACTCAATTTCAGAGGTTTTCGAAAAATTGAACTTTGTATTAGGAGAACATGATATCGAAGAAGGTGGCACGAAATTCAGTAGTGCAACTCAACGACGAGTCAGACGGCCGAAAATTTGCGAAAATTTTTGGAAATCCCGAAAACTGAGTTTGTATTAGGAGAACATGATATAGAAGGAGGTGGCACGAAATTCAGTAGTACAACTCAACGACAAGTGAGACGGTCGAAATTCTTGGAAAAGTTCCGAAAACCGCAAAAATTGAGTTGTGTATTAGGAGAACATATAGCGGAGGAGGTGGCACGCGAAATCCAATAGTACAATTGAATGACAAGCCGGACGTTCGGAAAAAAGTGATGGTTCAATAAATATATACATAGACACGCTTATTTATAACATTGTCTTTATCTATTCATTGTAGATTCATACATAAAATGATATGATACAATGATATAATGGCGGTACTAATCTTGTTTGTGTCCTATACGTCGTCTGTTGTAGAAACATCTCCATAATCTCATACATTATACATCATTGAAGCCAATGGGTTCTAGTCTCTGCTAATGTAGACAACTGGGTTGTAGTCCATGCTGACGACGGACAGGTTAGTTTCCGATCGACTTGGCACCGACGAGATACTGTTAAAGACTGCCAGCCCCTGTGTTATTCCGCGGGACCGGTAAGTGGGCGCGAGTGGGCGCGGGGATAACGGGAAAGTTACAGTGATCTGATATACCACAGCGGTAAAAGTTCCACAATCGACGAGATTTTCGTCAAGTTGAAGAAGAATGATATAGTAGAATGCTGACATTACCTATTCTGTAATTGCCTTATAATACTATATATAATTCTCTTATTGCATTCTTATTTTCCTTATTATCACCATTGTAATAATTGTTTACAATATAATCGATAGTTTATAGATGTAGGAAAAATGGAAGTAATTACTACGTAATATTCTACAAATGTATTGGAATTTAAAAGTAATTTGAACATTATTGCGTTATACATATATAAAATAATGATTCTTAAAAAATATTTTGTTATGTTGTGTAATGACAAAATTCAATCGTTCTTATTAAGATCCTTAGTAGGAAACAGAAAATTAATTTTTTTACTTATTTATCCCATACTTGTAATGCTCGACAGCATTATTGACTGCAATTATTAAAGTAGAGGTAGTAACAAGATAAAAGTATTAACTAATTAAACTAATTTTCGACGGCTCCTATCCATACAATGTTATTTAAAGGCAGTATTTCGTACGAAGATATCTAAAAAAATAATTCTATTTGACTCTATACGAATATTTCTTGCACCATGACGCTATTTAAAAAGTGCGTGTAACATTATTTTATTTCATTCTGAACTGAACCACTTCCTGAAACATGATTCATTTATGAGTACATTGTGCGACGAGGCGAAGAGCTAGCAGACGAAGTCGAAGTCGAAATCTTAAAAGAATAAGGACTTTCCGCGTCTATTTTTTTCCCGACGCTGTCCTTCATTGTGTCCGAAACTTGCGTCGCTCATCGCATAAGCAAATATCATCGGAATTGTATAATTTTGGTATCATTTTCATAAAAAGAAACAAAATTCACCAAATATGTTAAGGAAAATCCTATAAAAAAGTAAGGATAAATAATTAAGCTTTGTTGTTTGATTAGTAGTCTCACACCGATATACCCCACCCGACCCGTATCATGTTACAATGTTTCACTCCATTCCACGGCGACCGAAGCCCTCGAGCTTCACTTCCCTTTTCTCCGTTCGTCATCATAGAATAGTGTTTCCTGAAAATTGAAAGTCTCATATCTGGCCAGACTCGAGTTTTCGACATTTATAGCAAGCTTGCTATAATCTTATCTTATATGTCAAAATTTAGTTTTCTATTTAAAATATTTTGTTGTTAAAACTCATTAATAGTTTTAAATAGTACTTGAATATATGTATTTAAAATGATATTGGAATATTGGAATATTACAATTTGGAATGAAGGGCCCAGCCGGACGAGGTAGTCCTTCGAATTATTTAAACAGCCGTTGTGCCATTCAATTTTCGGTCCATTTTCCCCATTTACTTGCATTAATTTAATCATATAATTGCATTTAATTGAAATTGATATTTGAGATTTTTTCCCGATTTTTTGGTTCAAAATGTTAATTACATAAAGTGAAAAACACGCAAAAATTCGACAAATGCAGGTTTTTTAGAGAAATTGAAAAATAGCATTGATCATATTTTTAGACTATCAACATATGTACCAGAACTTTTTTTACGACAGCTCGTAAACGACAAAGAGGGACTGAGGTACGAGGCAGCCGACACAGTTCAAAAGGCTCCGTACCGATTACATCAATGCACATAGGAAAGTTTTTTATTTTTCAATCTTTTTTACGGAATTACCAACGTATTTGTGAGATCCTTCTAATTAAAATGAGCCTAAATACGGCATAATTTGAGCCATATTTACTTATTTAAAGTGTGATAATAATTACCTAATATAGGTTATTATAATATAGGTCATTTAATATAATATATTTATAATTATAAATAATTTAGGGATGTGCGGGCCGCTCGATGTTCGGGTTCGAGTCGGGTCGGGTCGCAGAAAGTCCGGCGGCGGCCCTTCGATTCGACTTCGAATTCGTCGGGCGGGTACGAAAAGAATCGAACAAGTTCGGGCGGACGAGTTATTGCGTTATCCGAGATTCAAATACTCTGCGTTCTTATGACATAGATAATGGTAATAATGGTTTTCTTTCTTTACTTATAACGTGATTTTTAATATACTTGGTTTTTTTATAACTACATTAGGTATATTCGCCAAACGCGTGCCTGCTCTTTATTTGTATTAAAGCTTGAATAATGCACGTTTCATGTGAAAAACTTAAAAGACAATATTTCTAGCTTTTTAACGAATTTTCTCCGAATGAACTTAGATATGTATCGATAATATCATTAAAATATCCTTACGGAAGTTATACAATACACCTAGAAGATTACAATATGGTAAAGTATGGCAATAATTAAAACCGAAATATAAATATAAACATTATACGTATTATATTTCGTGTTTATATTTTATTCTGTATTATCTATAGGCTCTATATAATTAACTTCCCGATTTTATAGGGAAGTTATTGTAATGACCCCGAAAATCGAAAATCGATTTTTTAGCAGATCTTCACGTTTCATGGTCATTGCAGTCATTTTAGACTATTTTCAGCAAAATGTTCGTATATGTGTGTGTGTGTGTGTGTGTGCGCGCGTATGGCCGTTTCTATGTAATCAAATTTTTCGTTAACGTTTTCAGAAAAAGTAACAACGCGATCAGGATGATGAATGATGCAATCGATATGCCCCGCTGTAACTTAGAGCTGATTAGATTTTGGTCCATTTTGGTCAAGTAGTTTTTTTAGTTTTTTCGAAAGAAGTTCATTCAACAATGCAATTTATACGAGAGAACGGAAAGTTTCCACCGAAGAAACAAACGTAATTACACAAAAAAATTTTTTTCGATTTCTTTAAAATTTAAAAAAAAAAATTTTTTTTAAATTTTTTTTTGTACCTTACGATGATGTTTCCGCTTACAATAATCGAAAATTATCCCAATGCAAGAGTGAGTTAATCATCTCTACTCGCGAGAATACATTTTCAAAGAATATCGATGAAAGTACAAAAAAAAATTTATATTACAATCTTTAAAAAAACAATCAGTTCAAAACGAATTATTAATTGAGATTAAATTGAAAATTAATATAAACTATATGATAATTATTAATAACATTGATGTTGAAAACGGATTGATTAATGGAGCACACATGCGGAATATTAAAATTTATTACTTTTCAAGAAAATACTAAAATTCCGTCTATATTGTGGTTAGATTTTCAATTGGCCAGAGTAGGAGTGAAAGTAAGAACTCGTTATCGTGATTATATGAAAAATGCACAAATATTGATCAAAATTTTACACCAATAATAAAAATATCGAATCAAGTAAATATGTCGAGTGAGGAAAAATATCAAATCACACGTAGTCAATTTCCAGTGGTTCCTGCTGAAGCGATTACGATTCATAAAAGTCAGGGACAAACATACGAGAAAGTATGTTTGGATTTTAAAAAATCAGAAAGGCGAACTTTACAAATATTGTATGTAGCACTGAGCAGAGTTTCAAAATTGAGCGCAGTTTATATATTTTGGGACAATTTAAATTAACAGTATCGAAGAAAACCAAGATCACTACTGCAAACCCGGATAATGAGGAGTTGTATCGTTTACGAAAAACTAATTAAGACAATTTATTTTGCAACATTAGTATGCTATAACAAGGAACCAAGCGAGCAACGAGCATACGATGTTGGTTTAATGTGACGCCATATATGTAGCAAACATTTTGATAAGTAGAAAACTATTGAATTTCCCTGAAAACGTATAATCTTCTTAAAACGTACACTTAATAATGATAATAATATACTGCAACTAACGAATCGGGAAGTTCTTTGTGTGGCTCGTGGAGAGTCACACACCAAATAAAAAAAAAACATTAATAGCTATAGGTACTACTAGCCATGCGTACCACTAACCCTTTCGCAAGAGCAGTCCTATCCGCGAGCGAGCAAAGCGAGCGAGCAAAAACAACCCTACTCGCGAGCGAGCGAAGCGAGCGAGCAACAATAACCCTCTAGTTTTTTATTTTATATGATTTTATTTTAAGTTAATTTCTATTTTATTTTATATTGTATACTATATATTATCTTTTAAGAATTTGTGTAAGATTAATGATAGTTAAGTAGGTTACTTAACAGTTAATAAAAACATCACCCACTGAAAAGTTATCATAACTTATTACATACCACGTTATAAATATTTTCTTATAATTTTTTCACGTGAAACGTGCATTATTTCAAATTTTAATACAAATAACGATCATGCACATGTCTGCCGAATATACCTAATGTACTTATATAAAAATCACATTATGGACAAGTTATGAAAGAAATACGTACCATTATTATTATTATCTATTTCATAAGAACGCACAGTTGATTCTCGGGTATCGCGATAACTCGTTCGCGCGATCTTGTTCTATTGTTTTAGAAGCCGCCCGACAAAGGTGAGTCATGAGTACACTGCGGATCTTTATGCAAACTAAAAAATGTTTGCATTGATTGCACGGCACATGAGCCAAATATAAATTGTATTCTTCTTTTAATTATCCTATTAAGCTGAAACTAATACATTGATGTCCTTAAATATTTTTAACATGTCCACTGCTTTAAATTGAACGTGTACATTTTTGTCATACATGCATAAAATCCGCAGTCTAGTCATAAGCTTCCCGATGTGTCTGATGTATCGCGTACCCGACTCGAGCCCGATAGGCGAAAAACCAAAACAAGGTAATAAAAGTACTGGTTTTTCCCCCTCCCCAAGTTAGCACAGGGTCCTCGAGGTCGAAAAGTGAGATTCGACACCCCAGAGTACCCCTAAATGACGTGTCAAAATTTCATTAAGTTCGGAATACTTTCCAGGTAGACGCCTTTTTTCGACCTGCCGACTGGACTATATGAAAAAACTTGACGACACTGAGGAAAATGAAAAATTGAATAACTCCAAGAAAAATGGAAAACTTAATGACTCCGAGAAAAATAAAGAACTTACTGACTCTGAGGAAAATGAAAACTTTAATAACTCTCAGTTAATAAGCTGTCTTCAATGCCTCTTAAAAATGCAATTAATCGCATGTAGGGATTGATCAGGTGTTTCTCTCTCTATATTAAAAAATATTTAAAAATCCTTTGACAAATCTGTTTTGTGGCGTCAGGATACTGCTGTCGATATTCCATCACAGTTTGTATAGTATATATTATTTCTCCACTTTGTTTCTATATAAAATTTTAATATGATCCTCCATTAGTTTAACGCCCCGTTCAGCGGTATCATTGACCACCTTCAGTCTATGTTTCAGTCAGTCTACTTATTATTCATAATAACTTCTTTTTCCGATATTTTAACTGTTTTTCTTTTGTAGATTGGAGCGTATTAATGAATTTAGTTAAGGTAGTAGAGAGACTTCCAGGATTGCAAGATATTCATTTACTCATTTCTCGATAATATAAACACGGGGTTTTTCACTAGTCAAAAACGCTAGATAAAACATCGATCTAGGGCGCTATCTGCCTCAAAAGTCCTATTTTTTCGATTACGAGGCGTAATTTTCATTATTCGGCAGCATGTAGCTATGAAAATAGCTATATGCGCAGTTGTATGCTTCCCAATAATGCAAATTACGCCCCTTAATATCTCTGTCAGTTATGTATATATAAAAAAACTCTTCAAATAAAAGTTGTAGTATATAAGGAGGTGGATATAGTATCAGAGAAAAAATTTTTTTTCAAAGTAATTATTTCAAGTTTTCAAAGTCACGGATGTTTTTTCCATCAACAACTGTTTATGCTACATACGGATTCTTAAAGAGAAAAAAGACAAATTCAACGATATATCATAACGTCTATGTATGTAAAGATTTAAAAAATTCAAAATTTTCAAATTTGCTGCGCCTCATTTTCCCATGATCCATTCGGCCCCAAAATTTTTCCAGATCATTTTCTCAACATTTGTTACAATTCTGGTTTACGGGACAAAAAAATTTCATGGTCGAAAAATAAGGTCCACCCTAATGTCCATATACGTAAATTACGAAAAGCAGTAAAGGGTGCTTAACGTCGAAGAAGAAAATCCTGGTAATTAAAACTTAATATGTACTACATTCTACGTTATTAGAATAATTGTAGTTTAATTATGATACATTTTATATCAACATTTTTTATTTACACTTAGAAACGCACTGTCTCGGAAGGAAATGGACATTCGAGAGAAGCAATAAAATTAGAGCATCATCGCAAAAAAAGATGAGTTTGCAATAACCTCAATATTTTATGAAATTCTATTATAATTATAGTTATGACTGTGTTTTTTTATTATAGGAAGACAGAAGATCAAATAAACTTGTGTATGCTAGTATAAAATCAATTTATATATATTATACAATTTATTTTATTATTTGTTTGACAACTAATAAATCTACAAATTGTTTCATAAACTAAAAAATACTTCCTGCATTTTCGTATTCTCCAATCAGTCCAAATAAATACCATCAACCTGTTCTCGATCATATACCAATTTTTATTAATGCAATTATGACAGTAACAAAACGTTTCTATTTAAAATGAATACATATTTTGAACATAGTTTTAACATTTTTAATTTTTTGGAAGGTTAAAAAATGTAATTAAAAAAGTAATGAAAAATAAAAATAAAAAAAAAATCCTCGCTGCACGGGGACCCGAAGGCTAGCTCCAGATTGCGATTCATACGCTCGACGGCTCGACAGTCGAATTTCAGTTTCGTTTCCGTAAGCCGTAAAGCATGGCAACATGGCAAGTTCTAAAAATAGATTGTGGCTCGCACAAGCAGCGCACACGGATATAGTAAAGGTACGCTGGTGAGTGTAGCGCGCGGGCGCGTTGCTAACACGATACCAATACAGTGTCTTCTGCACCGACGAAATGCCGTCGTTGGCCTCCTGTTTCTCACTCCAGTCAGAATATATCCTAGAGGGCGTAAGAGAACACCGAAAAATTCGAATCCCGCCAACTCCCGTAAGGCTGGCAGTCTTTAACAGTATCTCGTCGGTGGACTTGGTTTCTGAAAAAATCAAAAGCGCAGAAAAAGGTCAGGCGTCAAAGCACTGCAAGATAAGATGTTGTGCGCTTTTTTCGCGCATGCGCGAATTTCGTCAGGACGTCCTATCAGAGAGGAAATTTCCTCTTGGTCCTAAATGTCCTAAATATATAAGTTTGTGGAGGAAAAGAAAGTACCGGAAGAGTTCAGAAGCTTATATATTACAATATTATATGTACATATTTACATATTAAATTTTAATACAACACACACATGTTATACACTCATATTTTAAAATCAAATCATAACAAATTTTTTGTGAAATGCGGGGTGACCAAGGTACCCCAACTTTGTACTTCACTGACGCTAGAATAGTTGCGTATGCGCTGGTATGCGCGCGCAGTCCGCAGCCCGCCCAATCTAACTGTTAGATTCTGACTGCCAGCGAGTACAAGTGATTCTTCACTGTTCTTCACCTCCACCAAAAAAGAGAAGTAAAAAGGAAGTCGTGGAGCAGAATACATAAGCAGATGAACAATCAATTCGAAAGCTTGTCGAAAAAGAAGAGGTACAGTAACAAATAGTACTTACAGTGACTCCCATTAATATTCGGACATTCTAAAGAAAATGATAACCTTCTTAATATTCGACTAAAGTACGATTTGAACTTTTTTGGGAAGCTAGAGCAATTAAATAGTTCACTACATGATGTGAAGAGATATTTTTTCGAAAATTGCAATTGCTCAGAATTCTAGAGAAAATACTAAAAGTTGCATTTTGTAACTTTTTCATGTGGACCTAATATTGAAAATCTAAAAAATAAAAGTTTCGTCGAAATCGGTTGACGCGGGAAAAAAAGAAGTATTTCCTCTGCAATGACAACAACCTGCAATTTTCTTCAAAAATTTGTAAAGGTTTATATTTACGTATGGTTCAATATTTAAAAGTCCAAACAACTCTTAGCGATGATGTATAAATCCGCTTTGACGTATTTTTTTCAACAGATAGAGAACATTACTATACCAGAGTTGAAAATCATGTCAAAAACCCTAGGTTTAAAAACAAGCGGTAAGAAAAATGAATTTACCCAGAGGATTAAAAAATATGATGATTAAAATGGTACAAATTTCAGCAATTATTAAAATCTATAACTTAACTAGCTATAAATTCAAGTATTATTTCGTATTTATAAGTAAATTTTTTATGCGAATCTATATTCTGTAGTCTATAAAATAGGTCAGGTGATAAAACACATGTACAGATACAACTTATAACAGTTCTAATCATATTTGATATTGGTTTATTTCCTTATGTAATACATGCATTATACAATAAAGTGTATGTTCGCATAAAAATGCTGGTTCAGTTTATAATTACATATCGATATTGTTCGTAGACATTATAGTTCATCTTTTTCGGCTATAGATTCTATGTCTTTTACATTTCCAATAAAGAGAGGTATGTTGTATGGTTTATGTTCAATTATAAACATGAATGGTCGATCTACCACAAACTGTTCTGGAATACCTAGCCGTGCTGAACGCGGCACTAGTTTCAGGAAAGCTAAAATAATTCAGCTGTTAAACACTTATCGAACTTATTTAATTCCATCAGAATTCAATATATTTACTTGCAGCTGCAGCTTCGGTACCCTCTTCGTTTACTTCTATCATAGCTTTATGTATGCATTTACCAACTTTTAATGGTTCGTTTGAAATATACCCAAAATCAGCATTATCTTCGAACATATTATTTAAACCGAGCTAAAATTTTCAAAATTAATTAAAACACAGAACTCTCTATGATCCTATGCGAGAAATATATTGTTAATACTTTGCGTAAGATATCTTCTAAATCCACCATAAACTCTATTTTAAATTTTGGAAGATACAATTCAATCTTATCATATATTCTATATGCATTTGCAAGAACTTCCCACGAAAAACTGTCTTGTAACTTTGAAAGTCCATCCACTTCATTTGGCAACACTATGGTCATAACGATATCCTCGTTCTGCAAAATAGTTTATCAATTTTCGATCCAAAACATTTGTGTATTTGAACATACCAAATATGGAATTTCAATAAATTTTGCATCCAATGTTGGTATTTCACCATAATTATATTCACACTTATTGAACATTGTTGCTACCATTTTCTCTTTACTTTTTGTCACATGAAATACTTTATTCTGGGTACGTTTCTTGTCAAATTTATCCAACCACGCACCATTGAAATAGATTGCATTTACTAATACCAATTTCATGTCTTGGTCGAAATCATCTACAAACAATATTATTATTATTATTTTTCATTACTTTCTATATTGGAATAATTTACCTGAAGACACGAGGTCAGAAATTTTATCTTTTGTTGCTTGTTTAACCCATGCGTTGATTTCTTCCGCTGCCTCTTTCTTATGTTCAAAATCTAATTTTGAAATAACAGATTTGTAAGTACTTGTTCCTGATGTCACAAAGTCTGTTAGCAACTCAAATCCTTCTTGAATGTACATTGCATTAGCAATATGTAATTTAGTATAGTTCAGAGCCTTGTAAATGTACAAATCAATGATTAGAACTATCTAATTTTCTTTTCAATCAAGTACAGTAACTTTCTTACATTTAATGCATTCATCAAAGCAGTATATCCTTTTTCTACAGAATTCTTGTCCTGATGGTAGAGACCAGTTGTCAATTCCCTTAACGTTTCATTTTTTGCACCGCAAGAAAGTAAAGATAAGATCATATGCACACTTAACGGGGAACTAACAACATTTGCTTCGCTGGTAAGAGATAATTCCTAAAATCAAGTAAATAACTTTGTTTTCGTTCATTCTTTGCACACAGGGTATTAGTAATGTTAAGTTTAAACATGGGATAATTTTATAGAAAAATATAACATCTTTAATAAAGATTCGCAACACAATGTTACATATATATGTAATAAAATTTTATTCGTAGAGAAGTTCGAATAACCCAGCGAATAAAAATTTAGTCGTAAAAACCCAACGAATAAAAATTTATTGGAATAAGCCAGCGAATAAAAATGTATTCGAATAAGCCAGCGAATAAAAATTATTCGAATAAGCCAGCGAGCGAATAAAGGTATCGAATGACATCGCGCCGACGGCTGCTCTTAATCTCGGCCTTTATTCTTATTCGCTGCCGTCATTTAGAATAACGGAATAGCGGTCAAAAAGGCACCGCGGTTGTGGTCTTTGCCGTACATTACTGACGGACCGGCAGCGCAACGACACTTTCAGTGGCGCTCATCACTAGCGCGGGCGTTCGCCGCGCCGTAACTGGCCGTAACCCGTCGAACGACCTAATCCAGACCGTTCTAGTGGCGAACACCACTGCGCTGGCGGCAACTCGTGTCGAGCGAAGATATTTTGCCAAGACACCTCTGTAGGTTCGACGGTAGGGCACCAGTTCACCAGTTATTGCTCTATGACTGTATTGTAAAGACACGCTGTAGTGATTTGGTTATTGCGGATTACCGGGGTTTGGGCGCAGTTACTTTCAAGTGGCGAGCATTGGCACTGCCTACACAATCGCTTCTTATTTTACTGTAACGACTACGATTTTATTAGAGGGATGAAAAGAAAATTTTCGAAGCTCGCGCGAGTCGTTTCTTTTCTTTTCCATATCAATGTGCCATTTCGGATATATCCACAAACAGGATCTTGACTTGGATCTATTCTGACTCTCGCATAACACTAGTTTACAAAATGAAATTGATTTTATGTACATTTGATGAGAGGTAACTTTTCCTATGGATTTTCTCCTGCTGAATTCGAAAATAAAGGTGAACATTCTTTTTACGGAACAGCTTTTAAGATATTTTGATTTTTTCAATTTGTTCACCCCTTTTCACTTTAAAAACCATACCTGGAGCTAGATGTGTCCGATTTGGTCGTTCTTGGTACCAAATGAAAGACATTGAAATGATGAGTAAATATGTATAGTGGCATCTTTAATTGGTTAAGCGGTTCAAAAGATATTGATGAAAATAGTCCAGATTTTTAAAAAAATTAAATTTTTAAGCTTATTCTGTGGCAATAGAAACCGACAAAAACGTCCGCTTTCTCTTTATACATATACGTAAAGCAAAAAATAACACCAACCAGAAGTAAATCGGCCGAAAAATGATACAGTTATTAGCGATTGAGTGAATAAATCCAAATCCCACATTTTCTGAATATATTCATTTTTCGACAAGTGGCCATGCCGGCAATGGTTTCTTTTGTTCTCACGTTGATGCCACTGCTACAGCGAAAACTTATTTCGTTTTGAATAAAACAACACATTTTTGATTGCAAAAAACATACGAAAGAACCCAACTCTCTTTATCCTTTAGAATATTTTAGTAATAGTTTTGGCTCTTGCTCTGTCTTCGGTTGGTTTTGGGATCCGTTTCTCTCGCGAGGAACGATATGTAAAACCCTTGATAGCATCGCTCAATGGTCTTAATTTATTGGTGAAATCTCCCACCGTGTACTCTCCTAAATGTACATGAAATCAATTTCATTTTGTAAACTAGTGTAATTAGTAGCCCAATAAAATTTCTGTCCTCGACAATGATTCCTAATAGTAATAGACAAAAATTATTTCCATCATCGATAGCGGTTCCATATGACCAAAAAGAATTGTTGTCCGTTATAATGGATATTTATCAGTCAATGATAATGTCTATCATTGATAAATGCAAATTTAATATTTTCAATTAACTAGATTTCCCGAATAACTTTTGTGAAATCCAACGATTACTGCATTCCTTGTGATAAAATATGAACTTTTTATAAATGATTATTTTATCAAATTAAAAAGAGACTATTGTTTATGGCGTCTAGATAACAATCATCGCAAAATTGGCAGTATTTTTATGTTATGCGAGTAAAATTTCTTTTATAAATATTTAAAACTTTAAATAACTAACTATAGTATAACTAAAATTGTCATGAATTGACAAATATACGAAATCAACGAACCAATTCTATTGTTTGCGATCTTCATTTTATTCGTTTAGTCGTTTTCCGTTCGAACACCACATCGAGCGGCCGGCAAAACATTCTCGCCGAGAATGTCCCTTTTGCCAAGACGTTGCGCGTCGTGTCGGTGCTGAACGGTGCCAGTCTAGTGCGCGCACCTCCATGGAAACTATATAGAAGAAAGTGAAATGTCGGCGCTGGCCGATATCGTGTGCGCACTTTTTTCCCGTCCCGATACGTTGCCGCTCTATCCCGTCTACCTGCTGCGCCGATACGGCCTATTGTCCGCATCCCCATTGAAATACAGAGGAGAGACCCAAAACGGCCTAGCGGTCCGTTGCCGTTACCTGCCGTGACGGTATAGTGTGCAAAGACCTTAACGAATAAAAGTCCCGAGATTTATTCGTGAATAACGAATAAAGCGTTATTCGTAAGCTACGAATAATTTCTCAGCGAATAAAATCGTTATTCGTTATTCTCGAATAAACCCTGGGATTTATTCGTTATTCGAAATAAAAGGGCCTAGCCGATTAAGATGGTCAAAACTGCCCTTAGAGCTTTTTCAACGGCTATTGAACCATTCGAAAGCTTGCCAAGAAAAACCCCTCTGAGTAAAATTTCAGCCCTCTAGCTTGCCCGTGAGGGTAGTTACAGGGAAAAATAGATTTTGCGGTTTTCGGCGCATTTTCCGGTCTAAAATGCGTTCTAAAATTCTGAAAAAAATGTGACACATTCTGGATCCCAAGGCGCATTTTTGAGAATTTTTTCAGATTTTTTTGTTTCAAACTGTGGTCGTAAAAAATGAAAAACCTCAAAAAAATCGGAAAAATATTTTTTTCTCAAAAATATGAAAACATGCTATTTTGCTGTTTGGTTCCCTGATAAAGTACTATAACAGGCAATGTTGTCAATTTTTTTTAGATTTTTTGTTCGGCTGCATCATTGTCAAAAACAATAAAAACCGAATTTTTTCGACGTTTTTGCTGTGAGGAGGAAAGTTACACTTGTTGGCTTTACCGTGTGCGTATATTAAGTAATTTTTAGCGTTATTACACTGAAACAAGCAATTATTTTACCTAAAAAATGTGATTTGAGAGAAAGAAAAAATTGTATTCTGTGCGATATATACCAGAATGTTCGCAACGCTTACAACATCGCCGGTTGGCACCGCGGTTAAGGCGTCCGACTACGGAGCGGATACTCTGGGGTTCGAATCCTGTCGATAGTGGTTTTTTTTCCATACGTCAAACTTTATTTTTTCAATTTCTTATTATGTATATGGTTTACTCATACGAGTTTAACAATGTTTTTTTAATGTTTTAAAAATATTTAAGTAACATTTTTAAGCAAAATACATACAAAAATAGTTTTGGATCATAAAAAGTATTATAAAACTCCAGCATAATGCATGTACCGTCGACGGTCAACTCTGTTCTCAGTGCCTATAAAATCCCGCATTCTGCCCACAATTATAAAAGATAAGTCTCAATCAACTCCATACAAATATTTACTTTTATGAGAAATAAATAATTCTGTAATTAACAGGTCACGTAAAAACAGCAGCTAATTGGCTAACAATGACAACTCGGAAGAACAGCTGCTATATATACTTCTTTCTATTTTACCCGTTTCTACAAATTCCGAAAGGCCTAGAAACTATATTCATGATTTTTAATGTTAAAAATGTTAAACAGGACCGCCATGATGAACATATACAATTAGAGAATCAAGGAAATAATAGATACTCCAAAACTATTTTTGTATGTATTTTACTTAAAAATATTACTTAAATATTTTTAAAACATTAAAAAAATATTGTTAAACCCACATGAATAAACCACATAATAAGAAATTGGAAAAATATAGTTTGATGTACGGAAAATACGCGCAGCTATTAGTAAGGGAAATAATAACCACCCTCCCAAAAAGATAAGATTCCTTGCAGGCCAGTTTTTACGACGGTCATTGTATTCTTCGTAGCTGATTATTGCGCGACCAGAATCATAAACTAATATAAACGTGGTAAAAATTAACTACCTCTGTACCTGCTATGTACTGTCATATTGTCCTTTCCCGTTCGGATGGAAGGCCAGGGAAAACGGTCAACTCCAGGTTTTTATAGGCACTGAGACCGGAGTTGACCGTCGACGGTACATGCATTATGCTGGAGTTTTATAATACTTTTTATGATCCAAAACTATTTTTGTATGTATTTTGCTTAAAAATGTTACTTAAATATTTTTAAAACATTAAAAAAACATTGTTAAACTCGTATGAGTAAACCATATACATAATAAGAAATTGAAAAAATAAAGTTTGACGTATGGAAAAAAAAACCACTATCGACAGGATTCGAACCCCAGAGTATCCGCTCCGTAGTCGGACGCCTCAACCGCGGTGCCAACCGGCGATGTTGTAAGCGTTGCGAACATTCTGGTATATATCGCACAGAATACAATTTTTTCTTTCTCTCAAATCACATTTTTTAGGTAAAATAATTGCTTGTTTCAGTGTAATAACGCTAAAAATTACTTAATATACGCACACGGTAAAGCCAACAAGTGTAACTTTCCTCCTCACAGCAAAAACGTCGAAAAAATTCGGTTTTTATTGTTTTTGACAATGATGCAGCCGAACAAAAAATCTAAAAAAAATTGACAACATTGCCTGTTATAGTACTTTATCAGGGAACCAAACAGCAAAATAGCATGTTTTCATATTTTTGAGAAAAAAATATTTTTCCGATTTTTTTGAGGTTTTTCATTTTTTACGACCACAGTTTGAAACAAAAAAATCTGAAAAAATTCTCAAAAATGCGCCTTGGGATCCAGAATGTGTCACATTTTTTTCAGAATTTTAGAACGCATTTTAGACCGGAAAATGCGCCGAAAACCGCAAAATCTATTTTTCCCTGTAACTACCCTCACGGGCAAGCTAGAGGGCTGAAATTTTACTCAGAGGGGTTTTTCTTGGCAAGCTTTCGAATGGTTCAATAGCCGTTGAAAAAGCTCTAAGGGCAGTTTTGACCATCTTAATCGGCTAGGCCCTTTGCTATTAGGTGTATCCGTTAAGTGGTGTCACCATTTTTTAGGCATTTCCGGTAGTGTAATTAAAAAATGTTTTAGACAAAAGTTTCTCAGTACACGCATAACACGCGTTGTACAAAATATATATGTATAAATACATTTATACTATAAGGAGGCTCGACACGGAATTCAGGCTCGATACGGAATTCATAAAGATTCGACACGACGTGTTATTTCGTTGATCGCTCGCAGGGGACTGTCTCTTTTTATTTTTAAACAAAATCACAACGTAAACATTAACAAAACATTAACGCAATCAATAAAAACATATATAACACTTGCAATCAATAAAAACATATATAACACTTGCAATCAATAAAAACATATATAACATGCACACTTACATCATTCTTACAATTCGGCCGTCCTGACGACAAATCGTCCCGATTTACCGAAATATAAACAACAAATATATACCGATGACAAATATATGTCGATTCACAGCTTACAACTCTCGGCCGTCCTGACGACAAATCGTCTCGATTTACCGAAATCCTGCGTCTTGAAATCAGTGTAAAGTAGAACAAATCTAAACATGAACATAACACTCAAAACTAAAAATATAAAATTAAACACTTAAATCTACGGTGACGGTCGCCACGGTCGCATGTTGGCGGCTTCCCATGTTCCACGGTAGGGTATTTGCGACAACTGGAACCCCTCTACATCTTTGATTACGTATCAATCGTTTCGCAATACACGATCGATCTCGTACGGTCCTTTAAACCGCGGAATCATTTTTGTTGACACTCCTGGGGTGCAATCGTAATTCTTGATGAACACCTTATCTCCAACCCTATATTTATTCGAAACCTTATGTCTTTTATCGAAAGTGCGTTTTTGTGACTCCTGATTCTTCCGAATCTGTTCACTAGCTTCTTTTCGGAGGCTGTTTAAATCACGGGAAACACTAATCTTACCACTGATTTCCAACATATCACGCAACCCATCTATGACCTCACCACGCTGTTGCATCCCAAACAGTAACATACTCGGACTCTTGTTGGTAGACTTACAAAAAGTATTATTGCACGCAAATTCAACCTCTCGCAACACATTGTGCCATACCACACCACGCTCACTCATCAATTTAGCGATCATCGGCAAAATTGTGCGATTATATCTTTCTACCTGCCCGTTCGCCTGAGGGGAAGCGGTCGCTATCATAACGTGTTGTATATTATACTCTTGTGTAAACTCATCAAATTCACGAGACGTAAAACAACTTCCTCGGTCCGAAACGATACGCAGTGGCCGACTATAATGCTCGAAATACGATTTTAAACACTTTATAAGATCGGCGGTGTTCGTTGTTTTAGTTGGATACATTTTAATATACTTAGTGAACGCGTCGACTACAACAAATATATAATTGTAACGCGATTTGTGCGATCTCGAAACAGGAGCCAAATGATCAATGTGTAGCGTATCAAAAGGTGCATCCCCTTTCGGTATACAGTGCAAGGTACCTTCCAATTTTCCGTAGTTTGGCGTGTACGCAATACATTTCAAACAGCCACGAATGTGTTTCTCGATCTTGGATCTCATATCCGGAAACCAATAAGTATCTGCAATGTTCCGCGCAGTTTTCTCAATTCCGACGTGTCCCATCTCGTTGTGGTACTTATACATAACGCTCGATTCCAAATTGCTCGGCACGTAAAACAAAATTTTACCCTGATACTTCCGATATACTAGACCGTTCCTCATTTCGTACAATTTACTTTCCGTGGTTTCTAACTCTGTACGGATTTTCTCGATATCTTTATCATTATGTTGGCATAGCGCTAAATTTCTATCGAACGAATTGTCTTCGATCACGAGAACCTGACGACTTAACGAGTCTACGTGGAGCATACGCGAACCAGCCCTATGCTCTAGCACATAGTCGTAATTTTGCATTTCAAGTACCCAACGTGCAATTCGAGGATTGGTCTCTTTTTTATTTAGTGTCAAACTAAGAGCTTGACAATCCGTAAGTATCTTAAATTTTATTCCTAGTAAATATGTTCGGAAACGGCGGAGGGCAGAAACGATTGCTAGTGTTTCTAACTCGAAACTATGATAGCGCGATTCAATCTCGGTTGTTCGTTTAGAAAAGTAAAATACTGGATGCAGCTTCTTGTCGGCTTTCCTTTGCAACAGGATAGCACCAAACCCCGACGCGCTCGCGTCACAATGCAACTCAGTCTCGTCTCGCGGAGAATAAATACTTAATATCGGTGCGTTTAACAATCGATTCTTAAGCATCTCGAATGCTTGTTTTTCTTTTTCGCCTAACTGAAACTTCGCATCCTTTCTCGTCAAATCGTACAAAGGCTTCGCGAGGATAGAAAAACCCTCAATAAATTTCCGAAAATATGAACAGAGGCCTAAAAATCCCTGCACCTCTCGAACATTTCGCGGGAGAGGAAATTTCTTTACCGCCTCGAGTCCTTGTTCCGTCGGCCTAATTCCTTCGTTCGTTACAGTATAACCCAAATAATCGAGTTTTGTTTGGAGAAATCTGCATTTATCTAACCGTAAATTCAAAAGATTCGCTGTAAGTAGTTTAAATACTTTTCCGAGGACTTCCATATGATGTTCTATCGTCTCAGTCGCGATAAGAAAATCATCCAAATAAACAGATATTTCGCCCTCATTGATTAGTTCTTTAAAGATTTCCGTGACGTAGCGTTGGAATTTAAGAGGCGCACCTTTTAACCCGAATGGCATCCTCGTGTATTCGTATTGCCCGAAAGGCGTTACGAACGATGTAAATTTAACCGACGCTTCGTCCATCTTAACATGGAAAAATCCATCTTTTAAATCGAGTGTCGTGAAATATTTTTTTCCCTCCAGTAGATCTAATTGATCTTCGATCAATGGCAGAGGAAAGTTATCGCGAACCGTGATTTTATTCAATGTGCGGAAATCTACGCACATTCTAATTTCTCCGTTCTTTTTCTTCGTCAGAACGATAGGAGATGCGTACTCGGATGTGCTCTCCCTAATTATACCTCTTTCTAATAATCCGTCGAGGATACAACGTAATTTATTTTTCTCATCATACGATAATCTACGAGGTGAAAATGAAAAAGGTTTGTCGTTCGTAAGCGTTAATTTCATCGTATTTTCTACGCTTGGCTCTGCAGGTCTTTGTGCGTTAATGTACGTCTTATTAAACAACTCGCGTGCTCGTGTCTTAATCTCAGCCGAAAGGCTCTCGTCGAAATGCATGTCGTCGGCACTAATGCACGCGTTAACCTGATCTACCTCAATGTTCATAATGTCGGCTATATCGTTGCATTCTACCGTTTCTTCTCTACTCAACGATAACTTGGCAATTTTCATGAAGTCGCGTCCTAAAACTAATGGGTTTTTCATCGTTTCATCCGGTACAATTCTCAACGTAACATAATATTTTACTGCGTCATAAATAATCGTAGCTCGCATCTTTCCTAAAACGTTCAAGTCACTACCATTAATTCCATGAAACCTATCTGAATCGCGATCGGTCATAAAACACATTCTCGGAATGTAACCCTCTTTAACAAAACTAATCGGGCTCCCTGAATCAATTAGTGCGTTTACTTTTGTACTGAAACTACCGCTCTCGCTACTTATCTGTAATTCTACCGCACGCCGAAAGTCATCGTCTTCTTTCCGCCCACGGGTAATGTAGTTGACTTCGCCCCTCGTTGTCTGTGTGCTGCATTGATTTGCTCGATGACCCATCTGTCCGCACGTGAAACAGGAACCCCTTTCTCTTGCTGGCTTCGTACAATCAGCTGAGAAGTGACCCGGCTCGTTGCAATTAAAACATCTCCGCCCGGTGCTCGCTGATCCTTGTCCTTCCCTCGGCGATGGCCTTCCCGATCCTTGTCCTTCCCTCGGCAATGGCCTTCCTGATCCGACAACTGAAGGGCCTGTTGTTTGGTGGCGTATGGGTGGTCTACCGGATCCATCCAACGGTGTGACTTTACCCGACAGCAAAACTCCTTCCGATAGTCGCGGTCTTCCCGCCGGCAACTTGACGTTTGTGAAAGCCGTCAGTATTTCATCCACGGACTTATAACACTGCACCTTAGCTTGTATTTGCAATTCCCTATTCGGTATACCGTCAACGACGTAGCTAAGTAATTCTGTTTCCGAAACAGGCACTCGGTTTGCAAGGATTGTCTTATCATGCACGTAATCGGCGAAAGATTCTTCCACGGCCCATTTCCTCGTTTCAAGCTCGCGTCTCAAACATAAAGGATCTAGTCGTTGCCCGTACAGCCTCTTCAACTCTTTCAAAAGCTCATCGGTGCCTAATTCCACACAGTCCATTCTAGAATGATACCACTTCAATGCGCGACCCGTCAATCTGCTACACACTAGAGCTTTTGCTTGGTGGTTGTCCAACTCGTACGTCGAGAGGAGTCCTCTCACCTGTTTCTCCCACCGGTCAAAGTCCTTACTATTCCCACCAAATTCACCCACTATTTCTTTCAACTCTTGCCACTTCTTCACTTTCGTCCGTCCAGATGCGCTTGCTTCTGATCTTGGCGTCTCCCGTAACAACGCCAATTCTCTTCTAAACAGTTCGTTCTCTCGTACAACAACGTCTCGTTCTCTCCTTAGAACGTCTAATTCGCGTAAAGTTATCTCGTCCACCAGCCCTCTCGTATCGGGTCGATGGCGAGTCTCGTCGCTCGTCCCCGCAACCGGTTCTTCCGTACACCCATCATCTGTCATAGCTAATTCTTCCACTGTGACACCAGCACCCAATAAACGTTTTATCAGTTCGGCCTTCGTACCAGTCGATTGCAAATTCTTGGCTTTCAGCTTCTCTTTCAGTTCCGGTACCGTAAGAGAACAACTCATTTTAAAGCGACACGGTATGAAATTACACACAAATGTCCGTCACGTAACTTCACGTAAAACCGACTTGAAATTGAAATTGCAAAACGACTGTCTCAATCCCACTTCTGAAAATTATAAGGAGGCTCGACACGGAATTCAGGCTCGATACGGAATTCATAAAGATTCGACACGACGTGTTATTTCGTTGATCGCTCGCAGGGGACTGTCTCTTTTTATTTTTAAACAAAATCACAACGTAAACATTAACAAAACATTAACGCAATCAATAAAAACATATATAACACTTGCAATCAATAAAAACATATATAACATGCACACTTACATCATTCTTACATACTTACCCTGTGAAAAACTTTTGTAAATTCAGAGCAAGATGCAGACAAATTTTTACATATATTTGTGCTTTCTGCAGCCATGTTAAGCGATTGCGCTGGCGTGATTACAAGAAATGTAGTCAAGACTGTAAAACAACAATACATTTACTAATGTAATAAGCGAAATGTGTACTATGTTTATATATTAATTTGCAGTTTAACGTTTAAATTTTAAAGGGTGTACGTACAGTAAATTTTCTATAAATGCGAAGGCCTCCGAGGGATTTCTTCGCATCTATCGCATATGGTACTTTGTTGAGTTTCAAAGGTCGAGCCGAATGTAGAGAAGGACAGCGCCTGTAAAGAGAGACCACACTGACGGCGACGGCGACTGGCAACTGTCGATCAATCGATACGACGCAGTGCTATATATGTATACCAGATGAGGGGAATCACAGTGATACGATGTGTAGCGTGTACCCATGCGCACACTCCAACTCCTACGTCCCCCACTAATTGTAAGACCGTAGACGTAGACTGTAGACCGTAGACCAGTACTCAATATGTACTCGGTACACTGGTCACTGCTTGGCGGCGCTGGCATTGTATTCTATGTTTAATTCGAGATCTGACTCACCCACTGACACTGATATCTAGGTGCACGGTAGTGCACCAGCCAAGTTCTTGATCTCCCACCTTCTACACGAAACAATTTAGCCGTTTTTTAGAAGCTTATAACTCGGCACTGGAGGCAGATGGAGAGATGTAATTTCGTACAGTTGTTAAATGCTATGATGTCTCAATATTGACAAAACATTAATCTTCCAACATTAGTAGGTTCCGAGATATAGGACCTCAAAAATCGTTAAATTTGTCACTGACTGACTGACTGACTGACTGACTGACAGATCATCAAAACCTTTTGGGTACTTCCCATTGACCTACAAGCTTGAAATTTGGCATACAGGTCTACCATAACAAACCATCGAAGGAATAATTGTCAAAGTTTGAAATTTTACACCTTAAAGGGGTGGTATTGAAAAAAAACATTACGAAATAGGTACGTAGGATAGAACATATAGAAAATGGCTGTATCTCGGGAACGGTGCGTCCTACCGCAAAAATAACAAAATTTTAAAAGGCTTAACCCAAAGCAAAAAAAAATTTTTCTTAAATTTTTTTTAAATTTAAGAATGGCTGCATCTCGGGAACGGTGCGTCCTATCGCAAAAATAACGAAATTTTCAAAAGGCTTAACCGAAAACATATAGGGTATGCCCAACCACATGACGTATGTGGTCTTTTGATTTTTCGAAGAAAAAAAAATTAAAAAATGGCTGTATCTCGGAAACGGTGCGTCCTACCGCAAAAATAATGAAATTTTCAAAAGGATTAACCATAAACTTGATAATTGATGAAATTTCAACAAAAAGTGATGAAATCCCAACAAAAACATTCTGTAAACAGGAGCCAAGTTCTTATGGCCGTAAAAAGTTGTGAGATCAAACAAAATACGGCCAAGTTCGTTAGCTTAGAAATACCTCTTGCAATACTGAAAAAAGCGTTTGTAAAAATTAGTTTAAAAGAACGCTATTTAATTTTTAATGAATTACATGGAGGGCTAAATTATTCAAACTTGGCCGCTACCTAACACCTTTTATGGTCATTGGTTTAAAGAGTAGCGGCCAAGTTTGAATAATTTAGCCCTCCATGTGACTCTTTAAAAATTAAATAGCGTTCTTTTTAACTAATTTTTACAAACGCTTTTTTCAGTATTGCAAGAGGTGTTTCTAAGCTAACGAACTTGGCCGTTACTTTTTAAACCAATGACCATAAAAGGTGTTAGGTAGCGGCTAAGTTTGAATAATTTAGCCCTCCATGTAATTCATTAAAAATTAAATAGCGTTCTTTTAAACTAATTTTTACAAACGCTTTTTTCAGTATTGCAAGAGGTATTTCTAAGCTAACGAACTTGGCCGTATTTTGTTTGATCTCACAACTTTTTACGGCCATAAGAACTTGGCTCCTGTTTACAGAATGTTTTTGTTGGGATATGTATAATATACTCTCTGATATATATCAGTGGATGAGACATTGTGCGCTTTTTCGCGGATGCGCGAGTTTCGTCAGGACGTCCTATGAGAGAGGAAATTTCGTCTTCGTCCTAAATATATAAGTTTGTGGAGAACAAGAAATTACCGGAAAAGTTCAGAAGTTTATATATTACAAGTACAGTATCAAATAGTACTTACAGTGACTTCCATTAATATTCGGACGTTCTAAAAGAAATGATAACCTTTTTAGTATTGGACTATACGATTTAAACTTTTTTGGGAAGCTAGAGCAATTAGTTCACTACATGATGTGAAGAGATATTTTTTCGAAAATTGCAATTGCTCAGAATTCTAGAGAAAATACTAAAAGTTGCATTTTGTAACCTTTTCATGTGGGCCTATATTGAAAATTTAAGAAATAAAAGTTTCGTCGGAATCGGTTGACGCGGGAAAAAAAGAAGTATTTCCTCTGCAATGACAACAACCTGCAATTTTTTTCAAAAATTTGTCACGTTCTATATTTACGTATGGTTCAATATTTAAAAGTCCAAAAATGAGTGGGAGTCACTGTAAATATGTAGTTATTAACAGGGCTTCGGAGTCGGTAGAAAAAATTCATAACTCCAACTCCGACTTCAACTCTTTTTTTACCTTCGACTCCGAATCCGACGCCGATTTCTACTCCGACTCCGACTCCGACTCTCCAAATTGAAAAAATTCCTCCTCAAAATAATTAAGAGTTTTAATAAAACTGAGTAAATAGTTGAAATATTGTATTAAACTCTAAGAATATGGAACTGATAATTCTGATACAACACAACACGACTGTTACTTTCTGACTTGCAGGAAATAGTCAGAAAATACTACATACTATACATAACTTTAACTGTTTCTCTTCTACATAGTGCCGAGGTATATGTATACATAATACATATACAATACGTCTATTGTATATACTGGAGATCGAATATTAGCAATTTATTTATGTATACATAAATCTATTAATGATTTATAAACAAAAGCGCCAGAGTTGGAGTCGAAGTCGATACATTTTTTTTCTACACTGACTCCGACTCCGGGAGTCGATATACATATATACATATAGCTTTTTCTTACTCCGGCTCCGACTCCAGTGATCAGCAATTATTCCCAAACTCCGACTCCGAAGCCCTGGTTATTAATTGAAATCCAAACAACTAAATAGAGACGATGTATAAATCCGCTTTGACGTATTTTTTTCAACAGATAGAGAACGTTACTATACCAGAGTTGAAAATCATGTCATAAACCCTAGGTTTAAAAACAAGCGGTAAGAAAAATGAATTTACCCAGAGGATTAAATAATATTATGATTAAAATGGTACAAATTTCAGGAATGATTAAAATCTATAACCTAACTAACTATAAATTCAAGAATTATCTAGTATTTATAAGTAAATTTTATGCGAATCTATATTCTGTAATCTATAAAATAGGTCAGGTGATAAAACACATGTACAGATACAACTTATAACAGTTCTAATCATATTTGATATTGGTTTATTTCCTTATGTAATACATGCATTATACAATAAAGTGTATGTGCGCATAAAAATGCTGGTTCAGTTTATAATTACATATCGATATTGTTCGTAGACATTATAGTTCATCTTTTTCGGCTATAGATTCTATGTCTTTTACATTTCCAATAAAGAGAGGTATGTTATATGGTTTATGTTTAATTATAAAAATGAATGGTCGATTTACTAAAAATTCTGGAATACCTAGCTCCAGTGAACATGGTATTAGTGTTAGGAAAGCTAAAATAATTCATCTGTTAAACACTTATCGAACTTATTTAATTCTATCAGAATTCAATATAGTTACTTGCAGCTGCAGCTTCGGTACCCTCCTCGTTTACATCTATCATAGCTTTATGTATGCATTTGCCAACTTTTAAAGGTTCGTTTGAAATATATCCAAAATCGGCATTATCTTCGAACATATTATTTAAACCGAGCTAAAATTTTCAAAATTGATTAAAACACAGAACTCTCTATGATCCTATGCGAGAAATTTATTGTTAATACTTTGCGTAAGATATCTTCTAAATCCACCATAAACTCTATTTTAAATTTTGGAAGATACAATTCAACTGTACGATATCTTCCAGATGCATTTGCAAGAACTTCCCACGAAAAACTGTCTTGTAACTTTGAAAGTCCGTCCACTTCATTTGGCAATACTATGGTCATAACGATATCCTTGTTCTGCAAAATAGTTTATCAATTTTCGATCCAAAACATTTGTGTATTTGGACATACCATATATGGAATTTCAATAAATTTTGCATCCAATGTTGGTACTTCACCATAATTATATCTAGACTTATTGAACATTGTTGCTACCATTTTCTGTTTACTTTTTGTCACATGAAATACTTTATTCTGGGTTCGGTCCTTGTCAAATTTATGCAACCACGCACCATTAAAATAGATTGCATTTACTAATACCAATTTCACGTTTTTGTCAAAATCACCTACGAACAATATTATTATTATTATTTTTCATTACTTTCTATATTGGAATAATTTACCTGAAGACACGAGATCAGAAATTTTATCTTTTGTTGCTTGTTTAACCCATGCGTTGATTTCTTCCGCTGCCTCTTTCTTATGTTCAAAATCTAATTTTGAAATAACAGATTTGTAAGTACTTGTTCCTGATGTCACAAAGTCTGTTAACAACTCAAATCCTTCTTGAATGTACATTGCATTAGCAATATGTATTTTAATATAGTTCAGAGCCTTGTAAATGTACAAATCAATGATTAGGACTATCTAATTTTCTTTACAATCAAGTACAGTAACTTTCTTACATTTAATGCATCCATCAAAGCAGTATATCCTTTCTCTACAGAATTTTTGTCCTGATGGTAGAGACCAGTTGTCAATTCCCTTAACGTTTCATTTTTTGCACCGCAAGAAAGTAAAGATAAGATCATATGCACACTTAACGGGGAACTAACAACATTTGCTCCGCTGGTAAGAGACAATTCCTAAAATCAAGTGAATAACTTTGTTTTCGTTCATTCTTTCCACACAGGTTTTTAGTAATGTTAAATTTAAATAACATCTTTAATAAAGAATTAGTAAAAGAAGTAATCGTGTTAAGTAATCATTGCAATTACTCCTTTCACAATTACTGGTTGAGCCAAAGTAATTACAATTAGCAATTGCAATGACATGTAATTGTAATTTTATTTCTGCAATTTCAAATTACAGTAGTTGTAATTGCAATTGGAATTACATTGTTTCTGTTCTCTTCTCCTCTATGAGCTAAAATTTACCAAAGCGTATTTGGAATAGAAGAATAATACATTTTTTTATGTGTATTAGGCAGAGTTGGGCATTATTCGAATGAAATTTCATTCGAATTCCCAGCGAATAAAAATTACGAATAAAATTTTATTCGAATGAATTTTTATTCGAATAAATCTTTATTCGAATAACCCAGCGAATAAAAATTTATTCGAATAAGCCAGCGAATAAAAATTTATTCGAATAAGCCAGCGGGCGAATAAAGGTATTGAATGACATCGCGCCGACGCGACGGCTGTGCTTATTCTCGGCCTTTATTCTTATTCGCTGCCGTCATTTAAAATAACGAATAACGAATAAAAGATCCGAGATTTATTCGTGACTAACGAATAACGAATAAACCCTGAGCTTTATTCGTTATTCGAAATAAAATTTGCCCAACTCTGAGTATTAGGTGTGTCCGTTAAGTTATGTCACCATTTTTTAGGCATTTCCGGTAGTGTAATTAAAAAATGTTTTAGACAAAAGTTTCTCAGTACTTGGTGTGCTACTTGTTTGCATATTCTTAAATCTGAAAATATGCTTTTTACGTAAAAAAAGTAAAGGTCACCTTAACTTTCTTAAATGGCACCGTATGTTTTGGACGTCATAGGATTCTTGCTGACGTCGAGACGAATTCAACAGTGTATTATACTATGACCTTGAAATGACCTCAAACTCGAAAATTTTATGCAAACGTAACTTCAATGAAAAATTATTTCTTACGCAACACAGAAAGTTACATTAGATGTTCGAATTAGGGCGTCTCGGTTTATGTTATTACATGCAGTTGTTATGCGATTCCGAAGTTCTTGAACATTACTGATTGTTGTGTCGTATACAACAGATTGCAGATATCGATCCCCAAACAGTGTTGGGCAAAATTTATTTCGACTAACGAATAAAGAATAACGAATAAATCCCAGGATTTATTCGAGAATAACGAATAACGATTTTATTCGCTGGAAATTATTCGTAGCTAACGAATAACGCTTTATTCGTTATTCGTTAGTCACGAATGAATCCCGGGACTTTTATTCGTTATTCGTTATTCTAAATGACGGCAGCGAATAAGAATAAAGGCCGGAGAATATGCGCAGCCGGCGCCGGCGACAATCGACAATCGACACCCGACACCTCGAGGCTGAGGCCGAGACGAGCTATGGATTGATGTTGACGATTGATATAACTAAATAACAGTGATTCTTTTTCACACAAGCACACAGTGTGTCGAGTATATGGTAATTCGGGAAAAAAGTCATAACTCTTAAACTATGCAATTTTCGAGTAAAGTATCTTAATACTTTTTGAAATAAAATGCAAAGACGAATCGATTGGTATATAAAAAAAAATTATTTCTAATTATTAAAAAAATTTTTTTTTTTAATTATTAAAAAAGATTTTTTTTTCAATTGCGATAACTTTGTTTTTTATGTTTTTTTTATTGAGTTATTTTCGATTTACTGCGACATATTGTAATTAATTTTAACTAAGCAACTGCCTAGATTTTGAGCATATTTTATTTCGAATAACAAATAAAAATTAATAAATAAAATATGAGGATTTATTCGTTAATATAATAATGATTTCATTCGGTAAACAATTATTCAGTAGTAAATTATTCCAAATAACGTTTGACGCCTAAATAGTAGTGGTTAGTGGTTAGGTTAGTAGTGGTGACCGACCCTAGGTCCGGGACTGGGACCTTCGTTATCTTTACACATACTTTGTTGCCACGATACACATACACGTAGCTGGTGCCGACTGCCGAGCCGAGTGCCGCGTGCCGCGTGCGATGTCGGTGACGCGATGTCATGCGACACCATTATTCGCTGAGCTATGCTATTCGAATAAATTTTTATTCGCTGGCTTATTTGAATAAATTTTTATTCGCTGGGTTGTTCGAATAAATTTTTATTCGCTGGGTTTTTACGAATAAATTTTTATTCGCTGGGTTATTCGACTAAAAATTCATTCGAATAAAAATTTAGTCGAATAAAAATTATTCGAATAAAAATTTAGTCGAATAACCCAGCGAATAAAAATTTATTCGTAATTTTTATTCGCTGGTTATTCGAATGAAATTTCAATCGAATAACGCCCAACTCTGTCCCCAAAGAACTTCGGAATCGCATACCAACTGCATGTAATAACAAAAACCGAGACGCCCTAATTATGGCGGCAACAAAAAGTCTAATACAAAGAGCGGTGCTCTGTATCGTAGAAGATGGATCGCAGTTCGAACATCTAATGTAACTTGCTTTGTTTTGTAAGAAATAATTTTTGATTAAAGTTACGTTTGTACAAAATTTTCGAGTTTGAGGTCATTTCAAGGTCATAGTATAATACACTGTTGAATTCGTCTCGACGTCAGCAAGAATCCTATGACGTCCAAAACATATGGTGCCATTTAAAAAAGTCAAGGTGACCTTTACTTTTTTTACGTAAAAAGCATTTTTTCAGATTTAGGAATATGTGAACATGTAGCTCACCAAATACTGAGAAACTTTTGTCTAAAACATTTTTTAATTGCACTACTGGAATTGCTCAAAAAATGGTGACATAACTTAACGGATACACTCTGTATAACACGCGTTGTACAATAAATATATATGTATAAATACATTTATACTTACCCTGTGAAAAACTTTTGTAAATTCCAAGCAAGATGCAGACAAATTTTTACATATATTTGTGCTTTCTGCAGCCATGTTAAGTGATTGTGCTGGCGCGATTACAAGAAATGTAGTCAAGACTGTAAAACAACAATACATTTACTAATGTAATAAGCGAAATAAGTACTATGTTTATATATTCATGATATAGAGTATAGAGCACCACCTGTGGGTAATAAAAAATACATTGTTATTGTTATTAATAAATATATTAATACGATGGTGTATATTTAACAAGAACAGTTGTATGTACTTTTCACTACGAATAAAGAAATGCCGACATATTGTGTATCTCATATTTCAGTACACGTTAAATAAATTAATTTGCAGTTTAACTTTAAACTTGAAAGGGTGTACGTACAGTAAATTTTCTATAAATGCAAGGCCTCCGGGGAATTTCTTCGCATCTATCGCATATGGTACTACTTCTTGAGTTTTAAAGGCCGAGCCGTTCGTAGAGGAGGACAGCACGTGTAAAGAGAGACCACTGACGGCAATTGTCGATCAATCGATACGACGCAGTGCTATATACCAGATGAGGGGAATCACAGTGATATGATGTACTCCCTCTCTGATGACCAGACCAATCTACGGCATGGGCACCGTGGTGCTAGATGGGAGCCAGACGGATCCCAAATTCTCGGAAATACTCTCCTCGTTTTCCCCTTCCACTATCCTTTTCCAGCACCATGCGCACACTTCAACTCCAACGTCCCCCACTAAGCCCGTAGACGAAGATTGTAGACTAATGTAGACTGTAGATGAGTGAGTACTCAGTGTACTCAGTACTCAGTACACCGGTCACTCCTTGGCGGCGCTGGCATTGTATTCTACGTTCAATTCGGGACCTGACTCACCTGACCAGAACGTTATAGTTAATAGTTAATAATATTAACTATTAAATAATAGTATCTGATCGGTGGTTGAAGCTAGTTCTGATCCATGCCACAGATTTAATAACAGTAAAATGGGTTCTGTTTCCTGCTAAAGATGGTGTAAGTTCTGTTCCATGCTAAAGATGATGTAGGAGCTGTTCCAGGCTAAACATGATGTGGAGACAAAAGTGGCACGGCCAAACCCCGGGCGTGAGCCGGCTCATTTCCTCTCTGCTGATATTAATTTATTGTAACTATTGTAAGTCAAAGTCAAAAGTCACCATAAATATGAAGATTGCCTGAAAGGGTGTAGACTCGGCTCGAGCAAGAGTGTGTTGCACACTCACACACCGCTAGACACTGTATACGTACACGAGATTGCAGGGGTCCGGCTCTAGATGGTATCCGTCTCGCTAATGCACATTTAGTCACAATCGTGTCCTACCCTACGTAGTCACAATGGCTAGATAAAACATCAATCTAGCGCGCGAGCTCGTAAAAGTGGCCTACTTTTGCGTTTTCGAGACGTAATTTGCATTATTCGGCAGCATGTAGCGGAGCCGCGAGAAGCATTGGGCGGCGCGATAGTGCTGCCACTGTCAAGAGACACACATTTTCTTAAATATCGAGAGAAGTGGGATCCTTATAGAAACGGTGGGAACCTCGCGCGCTAGCGGGGACACATACAATGTCAATGCAATGTTTATTATGTTAAAACAAACGTATTTAAATCAACCGTTCATCTAGAGCCGAAGCACCGACGTCGGTGGCCGAAGCATACACTCAGAAGGGACGCTCCTCTGAAACTACACCTCCGGCATTTTTCCGCTACGAGCGCTGAAGTCTGGTTCTTGTCATTCGGTCACCAGGCAATTCAATCACTGTATCGATAAACCGGGGGTTGAGAAGTGTTGCCGGTAAGTTAGGCTTCATACGCAAACGTGACGTCACTATACGGCTGACGATGATGCTGCGTTGGTGTGCTCGAGTGAGAGTTTTTAGCACAGCTCACCGCTCGGGCAGCGTGTATGTACGTGTGCCTGGGCGGATTGCAAGGGTTCAGCTCCCGACGTTATTCGTCTCGCTAATGCACATTTGAGACCCCTACGTAGTCACAATCGCTAGATAAAAGATCAATCTAGTGCGTGAGCTCGCCTAAGTAGCCTACTTTTGTGTTTTCGAGACGTAATTTACATCGCGCTGTCGAATAATGTAAATTACGCCTCGAAAACGCAAAATTAGGCCACTTGGGTGAGCTCACGCGCTAGATTGATCTTTTATCTAGCGATTGTTACTACGTAGGGGTCTCAAATGTGCATTAGCGAGACAAATAACGTCCGGAGCCGGACCCTTGCAAAGTTGCAATCCGCCTATTTAGGCACACGTACACGCTGCTCAGGCGTACACGCTTGCTGATGAAGTCTGACTTACCGGCAACATTTATTGATGCAGTGACTGCTGTCACCGCCGAGATGGTATCTCGTTAGCGCTGCTGTGCCTCTCGACCACGGAGCACCGTGCTCTCGACAGTCTCGACGATTCAACGAGAGAACATGTACCCAGCTCCCCTACAGGACGGAGCTCAAACTAATTTCGAGGTCACAAACGGATCTACACTGATCTACACCCTGAAAGGCGAATCTACACCAATCTGCACTGCCATCTACAACGTAAATACAGCGCCACCTGTTTTTAGAAGTACATCAGAAGTACATCCTCATTGATCGATTCGAAGACTCGATTGTTGGTTCTGTTTGTTTACAATTTAGAACTGTGAACAAGTGAATTTTCAGTGATAATTTTGTACAATGAGGCTCACGAATGGTTTATTTACGCGATTGAAGAAGTGGTCGAAAGCGTATGCGAATTTACCGGATCGCTACATAGAACGAGTCACCGAACAAGTAATGCTTTAATTAGTACTTACCGCAACTGTTTGCATGTGTTTCTTTATTTACAACTAAATGTTTGTGTAGGTTTATTGGAAAACACCGCGTGGCAAACCACAGTACCTACCACGGACGATCAAACGCAAGAATATTTACTTCTCCGTTCATCGACCATGGACGACTGGTTTCCAGCTAGACAATGTGCCTGGCAGGAACACTCAATTCGTTCACGTTGAGCCTATAAAGAATTGGAGCTTCTTCCGTGGAGATCGTGTACGTAACGTTAATATTAAATCCTCTCCCAATTGCGAGCACGTTTATTTAAATATCACTCGTTTATGTTATTTTCCTAACCATACCTAACCTTAAGTTGGATAGTAAATAGTATCACACGAGTCCAAAGCGTTAAAGCGTTAATTAGTAGGTTCCAAGTATTTGTTGTCATGTCCTGGTTTCAGGTGGAAATATTATGTGGCGCCGACAAAGGAAAACAGGGGTATGTGAGGGATATTTATCAGGAGAGAAATTGGATTATCGTGGAAGGGTTGAACACAAAATTGGAATGTCTGGGAAAAACTAAAGACTTCCCTGGAGTTTATGCCCGCGTTGAACAACCTCTATTGGTCACAATGCAAGTCCAATTGGTCGATCCTGCTGATCTGTGAGTACCGCAGGGATGCAATTCAGAATTGTGCTATCTAATACACTTGTATACATTCGCTCATTTCAGAAAAGCCACTTCCATCGAATGGAGGTACACGGAAGATGGTGACCATGTACGAGTGTCCACTCGAACCGGTAGAATCATCCCGATGCCAGAATCGAGCAAAGAAACTATAGATTATAAGAACCCTGAGGTATACCAAGAGAAAGCTAAAGACACAGTTTCGGAAGATGTATTGGAAGTGACGTTCGATGTACGTAATCGATGTGTTCGCATCAGTCTGTATCGTGTTAGATCGTATTAGAAGTTTGTTATTTCAATGTTTTCTTGATTCAGGCTCCCTTGAAAACGTTCGAGATGGATCTGATGGACAAGATGGGCATCAAAGAGACCCGTGTGCCGAAGAAATACTATTGGTATTAATGTACAAACGAAAATGGAATGAATAGAACTAGGTATGTTAATTTTGTTTTCAAACCTGTGTACATTTTATTTGATCCTCCCTTGCAAATTCTTGCGCCGGGGATGTCGCTGCATCTAAAACAAGGAAAAGGGCTGGAAGGAATGATATGTTGAGACATTTGCAATTCGATCGTATTGTTTATTATCGACAAAAGTTACATTGCGGCGCTTCCTATTCATGAATCTTGTATAGAAAATATGTACGAGGGGGTGGGGTTAGGGGGGAACGAACAAGCATAAGTAAACGTTAAAGAATCAAAGCAATTAATCAAATATCTCGTAAATATTTGTTAGGCTAGAATATATTGTTATTGCGAGTGGTTTTCTGCTCTCATTAACGTTTGTTAGTTTTTAATAATAACACACATACATATCACAGCACGATTTTTAACAAACGCAAATCTAGAAACGAATGTCAGTCTACAATTAAATAATTCAGTAAACGTAAACGCGTTATATTAACATATCTTTTCCCCTCCGACGGTTCCCTTTTTTTTCTTTTTTAATTATGTACGACAGTTTTTTCTAGACACCCGTGTTACATCTCGAATTCTTGCGCATTTCCTATTTACAAATTCCTTCTCTTCGTTTTGGTCCTGGCAAATTCGCGTTTCGCGAGATTGCGAGGACGGAAGCGTGTCTCTACTCTCTCTCTTCCCCTATCTCACCCTCTCTTTACGACCTCATCATGATCTCGTTACGATCTAGGTACTAGCTAAGTAGGAAAAGCGTTCCTTCCTATTGATCCGTGTTCGAAACAACGGTAACACGTATAAATTATAGTTCGACGGATACCAGAAAACAAAACGAAAAGGACAAAGAAGAATGATCTCCCTGAAGAACGGAGGTATCCAAACAATCACGTAACAATAATACCTCGGCAGAATAAGCACGGCACCGACGATTCTAAGTAACGCTCCTTACGACTGAACAAAATTCATTCGTTACGCTTAAAACCAACATGAAAAAGAACTTCGAACACGGGACATTTCAGAGATACAATCTCTCGTTCGCATTGTATCGTTCGATTCTTCGAGCTCGAATCTCGTCTCGCCTCGCAATCTTTCATTCAACGATCGCGAGGGTTCTGCCCTTTCGATCGGCATTCCTCGCAGGGCGCGTCCCCCATCTAATTGACTATCATTCACGACGATTTGGTGGCAGGATGCCTGACTAGGAGGTTCACTTCGCCGTCGTGTAGTTTCTTCATCAGCGACCACGCCTCGATCCTCGACATGCGTGTCACATCGTTCCCATTCACTTCCAACAATTGGTCCCCTGCGTTCAAGGCACCTGTTTTCTCGGCAGCACCTCCTATAATGATTATCGTCATCGGTATTACACGGCTGAGGCTCGATAAGGCGCGATGATGATCGAAAGAAGCATTCTCTCTGAGACGTGTCGGGACTTTCAGTGACGGAGGTTCATTTATAAATAAGAATGCAACGAGGAGTAGGAGGATTTAAAGTGGAAAGGAGTGTTGGTATAAGCGACAGGACTTGCCAATTAATTTGATAAATTGAGAAACTTTTGTAACTCACCGGTAAATATTTTCTTGATCACCAGCGGCCTGTCCCCAAGAGGACTGTCTCTGCCACCCTCTAAGCTGAATCCTAAACCAGCCCCATCTTTATACACTGCTACCACCGAGGGCGGTCCCCAAGCAGTATCTTCTGCGACACCGTTCACCTCGAATCCTTTGGGAAAGAGAATTTAAAACATAACTATGTTTATTGACTTTCGTCATTCGGAGTTTTATGCGACAAACATTCTTTTCGCTGTAACTGTGACAGTGTAAATACTCAGTTACACGAATCCAGTTTGAACCGGCAACAGTTTAAAAATTTGATTGTGTACACTTATGATTTTCAATGCGCCGTTCGAGAGCTTTGCAAACAGTTTTCCACTAGTACAATCAGTACTATGTACACTGATAAATTATACTGTTAACTGAACATGCACTTTAAGGCGTGTCTCGATACAGTATCAGTATCATCGTTAGCAATGCTTGCGAAATGGCTAATTTTTCGGGAGAGACCGACTAGGAACACTTGACAACCGCTGTCAATGAGCTTCAAACTTCAAGATTCAATCCTCAAGCGTCAAGGTTTAAGGTTCTACCTTTAAGGTTCAAGCCCAGAGGTGTCTCTAACGCAAAGCAACACAGCGTTCGTACTCACCTTCGATGATAGTTTCGACGCTGGCGGTCCGTGACCTCAGTCTGCACCCGTCCTCGGTCCTGGCTCTGGAGACGACGAGGACCACCTCGGACCTGGGCTGCTTCAGCACGGCCAGGCTCTCCCTATGCGTGAGACCTCGCGTGCTTCTTCCATTGATGCTGAGGATCCTGTCTCCCCTCTGCACCCGTCCGTCCCTGTCAGCGATCGAATGCGCGAGCACTCTGTGCACCGTGATCTCCTTGACTTCGCAATCTGCTCCTCCAGCCAGCGTGATGCCGACGCTACCAGCAGGGTTCTCCTTGTGCAACAATACGACTATCACGTCGTGAGCACCTCTAGCTTCCTCTAGACTGGCCTCCTCAACTAGCTGCGCCAGCTCCTGCTGCGAGATCAAACTGGTGCTACTTGCAAGCGAGCTGATACTGCCAAATTGCTCGCTGCAGCACCTGTCAGTGTCAACGTCCGTGCCTGCTGACGACAGATTCTCATCTACACTGCTGTCGAGACTCGGGAATCGATTGTGAGCACTTGTAGGTGGTTGAAGAGGACTGGCAGGAGCCTCGATCTTCTCCAACGCCTTCTTCATGTCCGTAACGCTCGCGCTCCTCCGACTCAGATTCCTCGTAGTCGGGATCTTCGACATCATCTTCGACTTGTCCACCTCCACCGTTTCCTCGACGTTATCTGCGATCCGCGGTTTGCCTAGCGTCGGTATCTTTGACACAAAAGGCTTATCGTCGTTCCAAGAATCGCTCGAAGTCGCCGAGCTTCGTCTCCCATACCGATTCTCCTTCGACTCCCACACCGATTTACTCTGGCCAACAGTATTTCTCTCAGCTCTACCTTCTACGCTTTGCGTCCTTGATAATTTCGCCTCGCTCTTCGCGCTCAGGATGTCCTCCAAACTCATCTGGCTCTTGGACCGACCGAAACTGCCGTCGTCCACGTGGATCGCCGATCTAGACCTGCTCTTCGTAGTCAGGATCGTTAACAAATCGTTCTGGTCCTCGGGAATCTTCTTCGGAGTTTCGCTAACTCTGCTCCTCTGCTTCGTGATCTCCACAGAAGCAGTCTCAGCATCGTTATTACGATTTCCTGATGGTATTTGTTCATTTTCGACCACTTTGCCAGCTTTCACTATCTCCACCGTTGGCTCCGGCTTCTTCTCGATCTTCTTCACCGACTTCAGCTCCGCAGACCTAGCCAGAGCCTTCGCCTCCGTGCGCACCCACATCTTCAAGTCATTCGAAGGCTCCAACAGCTCAGACTTGGGCGGTCTAGCTATTGGAGGCGGGACGCTCCTCTTCGGAGGCAGCTTCGGCTCTTCCTCCTTAGGGAAGGACTCATCCTCCGCGAACGAATTGTCAGTCACCTCGATATAAGCAATCTTCACATCCTGAGGGCTAGAAACGGTGCTCTTTACTCTACCTTTCGGACGATCATCACCGTTTTCACCAAGATGATCCGCTTCAGGGAACTTTCTCTGTATCAAAGGCGATCCATTCAAGTCTCTCCCACTCCGACACCTTGCACTGGCTAGAATGTTCTTCCGGTTGATGGCTTCGACACTTTGCGGCTTCAGGACTCGCCTAGACAATGACTCTGCACTTGCCTGGGACCCTGAAGTCAGAGTTGACGAGGTACTGCAGTTGGTGTCGGTGCTGTTCGACCGTTTCAATTGTCTTTGAGGAATCTGCGAGGTCCTGGGTAGATTCGAGTCCACAGGTTGAGGGGATCTGGGATCCGAGCTGCTGCTGCTCGAAGACGATCTTTCGGAAACATAAGTCCTCTCGTTGACGATGCTCGTGCGAGAATAATCAGTGCTGGATTCCTTAGCGTAAGTTCTCGTTGGACTGTCCATGATGAGAGCACGATGTCTGTAGCTGGTCTCCGCGGACACGTAGGACCTCTCCGAAGAGACTGTAGATCTCTCCGAAGGCACCGGCGACATGGGTGGGCTGAATCCTCTCGAGATACTGCTCTGCGAGCTGCTCACCGCTGAATCATTATCCGAATCATCGTAGTCCATCCTGGTCTTCCTCTGCGTCGCCTTCGGTCTGCTGCGCAAACCCTCGGGCGAACTAGCTGTTGAAGCGAACTCGAAGCTGTAGTCGCTGCGAGTCGGGCTGCAGATGCTCTCTAGACTCTTGGGCGGTTCTGATATCGTTGAAGTTGAAGTTGGCGTGGCTTGGGAGGCGGTCTTCGTGGTCCCGTTTACGGGAGAATTGTTGGAAGACGTGCCGTAGACAGCCAGGCTCTTCCTCTTGAATGCTGGCGAGTACTTCGAGTGGATCTGAGGCGCTGGCATCTTGAAGGATGTTGTCGCCTTCAGCGGCACGCTCGCCGTGCTCGCGTTGCTCGCTATGGAGCTCTGGGAACCCCACTTGTCCTGGATGTTGGCCTTTGGGATCTGAAACAATAGATGTTTGCGTTATTCTCCGTGTCTTCAACTGTCTCCAACTTAACTTCTGTTTGACACAGGATGGGGGGCTGGTCCCCGGAGGTGTGCGTAATGCACCCCTCCGAGGGGCGGGCCCTTACCGCGGTCGGGGACCACCTCGCCCGCACCGGCCGGAGAGAGCGACAGGGTCACCGGAGTCATCGGAAGGTCGAGCTGGACTCAGCCTTCCATCGGGTGGCCAGGGAGGGGGAAACACAGTTGTCGTAGCTGTGGTTCCTTGTTAGGACTATTTGAGGGGGCTTCTCCTCAGGGAATGGCTTATACATGGTGGTCCATCTAACTGAAGCCACCTAAATATCTTCTTTATCAGTATCACAAGGTGAATGCTTTGCAAAACTGAAGACTCCGGGGAAAAAAGATCTTGAGAAGAAAATAACATTTGCAAAGCATTCACCTTGCGGACAATATTTACACACATTGCATTAAAAACATTTGTTATGTCATCAAAGTTGAAGGAGATATTTAGATGGCTACATTTAGATGGACCACCCTGTGTAAAGGCAGCGGGAAACCCAAATGTGTTGGAATAGAGTTCCTGGGTCCACCACGCAGTAATGTCAAGGATTTCCCTCACTTAAAAAAAGCTCAACTTCTGTTCGCTAACCTGATGCAGTATGGAATCTCGAGACTTGATCTCAGGCAGATCAACAATAGGGGCTTCGATGGGTATAGCCTCCTTCTCAGGGATGACCAATCCCCGTAGCTTAGAGATGGATCTCCTCCTCTGCTCGATCAGCTGATTGAGACTGGTCCTCCGGATGTCCTCGCTAGGTCTGCGTATGGTGGACGCCAAAGAGGTAGTCCTGTTGATCTGGGAGCTAGCGAGGAGGTCATTGCAGGTGGATCCTCGGTCCTGCAGGTAAGGCGTCGAACCAGAAAAGCTGGTCGCTCGAGTCAACGCATTCGAAACGACCGTTTTCAGTGGCACACCTGCTGAATTCTGATGATTGCCGAGATTAGACTGCAGGACGCTACTCTGCTGAGCACCGGGAGGTGCGTAGCTCTTCTTCTGGGTTTTCTCGAAGGAGCCAATCAATGAAATCGAAGCGACAGGCTTGGGTGGGACTACTGGGAACGTCTTCGAGGTGTAAATTGTTGGCGGAATGAACGAGGGACTCTGAGACAGACTGGGAGACCTCTGGCCATACTTTCTGTTTGTCTCTGGTCCCACGTTCCGTCCTGAATCCGTCAGATCGAAGGAGCTTTGAGTTCTATCAGCGAAGAAGGATGCTCTCTCTTTCTGTCCTGGACTCTTCTCATCGCTGCACACGTCTTCCGTTGATTTATACTTGGACAGTCTCCTGCCGTTCGTAGTGGCTGTTGCTACAGTGACCGAGTTTGGGAATAGTGGTCCATCTAGGCTGCTCTGCGACGAGAACATGGCGATCTTGTCCCTGACGGATCTCTCAGACTTGTCATCCTGCCGCCATAGCTCACCGTTCAAGGAAAACTTCCTCTGCGGTGGTTCCAGAGCTGGGGCGTTCCTGGAGTAGACGCTGGCAATCTCTATCTTTGGAGGACCTGGAGAGAATGCAACAGAGGATGCTGTTTAGCGAGATAGTAGAGAGCTTCTGTTAAGATTTCCAAGGAACTTGCAAACTTCCTTAATCTCTAACGAATAGATTGCGGATTTTCATGTAAACTAAAAGTTGTATAAATTGCGCAAGCTGCGAGAGCTACTTAGACAGTCTATTAATTCTTTTCATAAATGCATAAATAAATCCGCAGTATAGCCTTTGGAGAATAACAGGTATATTTGCAAACTTCTTCAATCTCTAATGAATAGATTTAGTATTTAGTATTTATCAGTTTTATATCGATAAAATGAAGAAGAAGAGAAATTCGTTTTTCGAATTAGAATAGCTCCGAGTGCAAAGGATTAATATCAAGAAGAACAGCATTCTCACCAGTCAAAGGCAAAGGTGGCGGCGTGTCCACCACCTCTTTCTCCACGTGATCCTGCGTCTCCTCGATAACCGGCGCATCTTTATGATAGTATCCCGTGATCTCAACCTTCTTCTCGGACACCATCACGTTCCCGTTACCCTGGTTTCCATAAGTAGCATAGTTGGACGTCGCTTTCTTCGGGAAGCTGTCCAAGACAGTGCCGTCCAAGGTGTCCTGACAAACCTTGTCGACGCCTGTTTTCCCGTTGATCTCGTTCAGCTTGCCGGCGTCCTGTCGTCCGTTCTCGACGACCCTGTTGTCCGGCAGGATTATGCTCGCGGTGGTGACCACGTTCCCGTCGATCAGCTTGAAGCTCTCGGCGCCGATGAACGTTGTTTCGCTGTCGGCGCACACGAGGCCACCGTTCGCCGTCATCGTCGACGCCCTCGTGGTCGCGCTCGCTGTCACGAATCGGTACTGTTGACCGCCGCTGCCAAACTCCTGATACGCCGCTGGGAACTCGTCCCCGTCCGGGGGCAGGCGTTGACCGCCTCCGCAGTTGTCCATCCTACCATTTACCGTCCCTGAAATCCGACAAAACCCATCATCATTTCAAGGCACTGCACGACATTCGCTGCAATCGATCAACTTCTGTGCCCAACATAATCACTAGACTGCGAATGTCTACGCGAATGAAAACTTTTCTTTGACATAGCACTTAACTTTTAATGTGATTTTTTGGTCTCTCTTTTCAGAAACTAGATAATTGATAAAGCTTAGAATTATTCTTGTACTGATACTGTAACAGATGCAAATTTTATTACTGGACGACGGATCTTTATGCAAAATAAAAAATGTTCGCATTGATTGCAGGACACAGGAGCCAAATGAAAATTGTATTTTTCTGTTAATATTATTTAAATTAAATTAAAGCTTCGAAATCTTCGACCTTCGAAGGAAAGTTACAGCCCTACTGAATACGTGAGTTTTGTCAAGCGCCAAGCCTGTCTTGCCTTTCTTTTCATTTAGTCCGCGATATCCGATTTCACCGAATTTAATAAAACTCATTAAAATTTTGTTTGCAAAGTATTATTTTTTAAGTACATTCGTGATATGATCCAGAAATTTATTAATAGAATGCAATCTTTTAAACTATGCTTTCTTTGGGTACAGCACAATTATTAAAAATCTTATAAATAGGCTTCCGGTAGGTAAAGTGTTAAGCTGAAAATAATACATTGATATCCTTAAATATTTTTGACACGTCAACTGCTTTAAATTGTACGTGGCTGTTTTTGTCATAAATGCATAGAATCCGCAGTCTATTTATTGCGACACTTGACAAGGAAACAATTTTACGGGTGACACTGGTTAGTTTAATAGAACATATTTTATCTTTTTGCCTGGAAACGCGTAAAATCCGCAGTCTAGTCGCAATGTTAATAGAGTGATCGGTCGAACGTGTCCAACTATTAATAGAATCATAAAATCGACGTAGATATATTAGTTCCTATCTAAAAGACAGCTATTACTCATTAGAAAGTCAACAATCCCACATATCGCCACATTCCGAACAAAAAATACACTCCTAGCGATTACCAAAGCGGACACACCTGATTTTCCGTATAAAAATCATCGTTCTATATATCGAGCGTGCTCTTAGAATCTACAACTAGCGACAGGGTCGAGACCTCGACAAGATTCCTCCGTTCTCGCTTTTCGTTCCGTCGGGCGAATTGTTTCGGTTTCAAGGAATTTTTACGAGCGTCAGACCGAGCGAAAACGTGACAGCCGCTTGTTCTCCACAATGTCGGCAATTAACATCGATCCTTTGATCTGTAAACGGCAGGATTGTACACGTCCCGCGGTATCGGCGCAGCAGAATGGAAACTCGGTCGTGGTATTTTTTCCTCTGCTCGAAGATTCAGCGCACGTTCGGCGATCGGCGACCTTCGGCGAAGAAACATCGCGAATCGCAATTGCGAATCGTAAAAATGTAGACGTGCTAAATGCGAATATCTCAATTGCCGGTCTCGCCTAGATTAAAATTCCATCGCGTTGAACCCGAGCTCTATCTCTTTCTCGATGAACGCGGAATCAACCGGCCGAGAAACATATTCGACGAACGCGTTCGTCTTTTTTAAAAACTAGTCTCGGCGTTATCGGGATCGACCCGCGCGTTCTGCCGCTGCCGCTAGTTTATTTCAGCTTTTCCTGCCCGCTGGAATCCCGCGGATCGAAATGCTCGAGCGGATCGGTCGCGTTGCAACACCGAGCGCACGCGAGCGTGAACCGATCGGTTCTACACGCACGAGCTTTTACGCACGAGCTGCGAATCCGCTCTGGGCGATACCGATTCGGATCGGCTACGTGCTGTCTCGAAATAAAACAGAATTCATCGGCTTCAAACAGGACACTGAACACCGATCGATTTTGTAGATTCGATATTATGTATACATATGTGCTTATTAGGGTGGACCTCATTTTTCGGCCATGAAATTTTGGGCTCGGCTCCCCCCAATATTGTTCCATTTCATGAAACATTATATATCCAAAGTTTTAGATCAATCAGACGTTGGAAAGACGTGCCACGTTAGGGTAGACCTTAGCTGTACCTGGTGAAATTTTTTATCCGAAATTTTTTCACGCCCCCCCCCCATCTAAAATTATGCCATTGTATAAGAAAATAATTCCTGCCAAAGATGAAGTTAATCGGATAAGGGGAAGACGTGCCACATTGACGTTGAGTTGCGAAAAACAGGAAATTTTATAGGGATGGGAATATTTGAAGGAAAGACTTTTGAAGTTAAGACTATTGTCTTAACCAATGGCACAATTTTAGGGGCGTTGGTCCACCCTAGTGCTTGTAGTGTCTGCATCTATTTCAAGAGACAGGAGTCAGATCATTCTTATTTCAATCATTCTAATAATTAATTAATTAATTTCTCTTCCGTTTTACAATGCACCTACTCATTCCGTTTTAATTGCATAAAATCCGCAGCCTGCCGATGTATTCTCGTGGAACTCATTTGATGGAAAGGCTAAGACAAAAACTGGAATGGCGAGGTTTGTCGCAGCGATTATACTTTCGGTCTTTTTGCATCTACCAGACTCTGAATTAATTTGCGATTAATTCCGACGCAATTATACATACAGTTTGCTAATCGATTTTTAGTCTGAGCGACGAATTACGATTCCAAGGCGCCGAAACCAATTAATTAAGATAGTGTTTAGTTTAACACTGCGACTGTCAAATGGCTGGACATAAAAATTCCACAAAATCGAAAGAATGTCTGATCGATTTTACACAAACATAGTAATTAATATCGGAGTCTAGACTACTAATTGCATCGTGGGCGCCTGTTCGAGATTACGATTCTCACCTGATAGTCCCATTGTTCCAAGGACACCGGTGGAAAAAACGCCGCTTAGGTTATTTTAGCCGGTTTACGCAATCGCGTTACTTTCACGCGTCCCGATCTCGCGCGAGTCCAGTTTCGCCGCGTGTCCGCGCGGGAATCGCTCGCGGATCCGCGCCTGATCACAACCTGATCTCTCGGGATCCAAGGATTTCTACATTCTAACGCGCGCACCCACTGATAAAGCCGAACGCTGTTATCGGCGCGAGTCGAGCGATCGGCTCGCAACAGCCGGGCGTGTCGGCCCGCGATTTCGCTCGGAATCGCGGAAAACTCGCAATAATATTTTCAAATGCCTTTCGCAATCGCCCTCCCCCCTACTTCGTCGCTCTTCCGCATTTCACTCGGAACCCTACCGGGGAATCTCGAATTTGTACCGATTGGTGGAACGCGGGAATAAAATAAAAAAGTATATTAAAAAAAACTTTTTAAAAACTCCTTTAAACAGGAGAAAATAATTTTTTTAGATATTAGTGACTATAAATAAAAGCGTGGAGTGCTAAACTGTATTGATAATCTCCGTGGGCGCTCCACGCTTTTATTTATAGTCACTAATATCTAAAAAAATCATTTTCTCCTTTTTAGTGCATTTCAATATAAGTGTAGTTTTTAAAAAGTTTTTTTTATATATTTTTTATTTTCTCCTTTTTAGTCTTTTTTAAATGGAACGCAAGATATAGTAATGCTGGCATGAAACAGTAAGATATATAGAAACGCAAGATATGGAAATACGCAAAATAGGATGATTACGAGAGACAACGTCTCTTGATGGAGTCTGAAATTGTCCGAAATGGAACTGAATGAACGGAACATCACGCTGACCGAGCTCTTTCGGTGCGAAATGGGTCAGTGGAGTGGGGATGAGTCGGAGTAGGGAGCGCTGGAGCGCGGAGTGGGGATCGCTGAACGCGATGACGTACTGCCGAACGTCGCGCGACGAGGTGTGACGGTTAATATTTAAATATTTTTCTCCTAGACGCAGTTTTTGTTAAATTTGTTTTTTAATATTGCATTGTCATCCAGTTCTGAGCCATGTTTAAAGTTTCAAGTCTCTAGCTATATTTGACGCATAGAACAACAGCTACAACAACGACAACTTGGCAAGCTAATACAAGCGTGGTAAAATTGATTTCACCCCTTAACCTTCAGTCACGTCGGGTGCAATGTGCTTGACGGGATAAACACCTAATTAAGTTCATTTATACAACTGCTGTTGGGGAAATAGTGTACTTGGTGTCGTCTATACTCGTAGGGCCGCCCTTTTGGCCCTCCCGAAGGGTGGGGGTGACTGAGTCGCTTGTGTTTTCCGGATACTAAATGATCGCGCTGTGCCTCTCAGATCGGTTGCGCCCGACGGAAGGTTAATGACTTCATTATATTAAAAACAACATTACAGTACTCTGAAATTTTTCTAATCTTTTACTGCTCCATATTTCACCGAATCAGTTTCATCATAAATTGAGAATCCGCAGTCTACTTATAATTATTGAAATTCATCTGAGAGGAGTTTCCGAGAATTAGCTCTCACGTCAAACTCCGGGAGCAACAAATTTCTGAAATACTCTCGAATGGACACGCAAATTGAGAGCATTCTCGAGAGCAACTCTGCTGTTGCAAGGAAAAACGCAGCATGTCACAATTTCAGAAAAGAAGTCATGAAAACAAGTTCGAGATGCTGAAAAAATACTGCAATCTTACCGATGACCGGTGTGACGAATTAGTGATCAAAACTGTAAACGGCAATATCTCGAAAGTGAAAGTATGTGACACGCGGCGTTCCTCCTTACAGCCGCAGATGTGTGATCAGCGATGAATGAAGAAAAATTGAAAATTCTCTCTGCACCCAGCGCACGTAACGTAAAGAGGTAGAACCGACATCGGGATGAGATATTGTCAATCCCTTTTCGTGCAGCAACGCGATCGAGCAGGTACGGCAAACAAGCAGGTTTTACAATGTGGAGCATGTAATCAGGCGGCATCGTTCTCCACGCGCAGCACGTTACTTAGCGTATAATTAATTGATTGTATAAATCCATGATAAACGAGACCTGTAAAACAAGCTAGATAGCTCGGCTGGAACAAGTTCAACCCGGTCGATCTTCATTTTACAAGAGCTCGATCTACGTGCCTGTAAGCTTGCGCAAACATGCAGCGATGCTGCGAGAGCGCATTATCTCTCGAGATTGCCTAAAACAGATTAGTTCTACACGGCGGAACACAATCGCTGCCACTGAAACACAAAGAGTCCTGAAAAAATCCGCGGAATTCAAGAACACGAGGAGCCGTCTAACACGAGCTGCAACGTTCTATATACGTACGGTTGTAGAACGGTGTAATCGCTACCTTTCTACGCGGGCTAATGCGAAGCATGGTGTATGATCGATGGGCTGCGGATATTATGCACTTACGGTAGACGCGAGCCAAAGAAGAAAACGAGTCGGAGAGCGCGGGCAAGAGCTGGAATTAAAATAAGTGACTACTTAATCTCGATTTTTTCGCGATCGTCTAGGTATATAGAAAACCGCAACTTTGCATAAACATGCGCGCGCGCTCGGCGTCTAACGATGAAGACGTAGCCGACGGGAGGGTTCTACCGAGGGACGTAGAATATAATCAAGCCGTGGCTCAAGGCATGCAGCATCCACGGTGTAGAATATAATCCATGCGTCGTCTTGGTGCACGGTTTCATTTAACGAAGACCTGTTTCGTGCGATTCAACTGTGTTTTCACAGTGCACAAGAGAGGCTGGCGCGCGGCCTCAGGATACGATTTCGCTGTAAAGTGTCTGTCACGCATGCATACCGGCAAATTCGGTCTGGAAACATTCCTGGGATTAATCGTTGACAGCTTTGAACGCTAATTTCATTTTCGGAAAAAAGGCCTGATGATCTTGGAAATGTTTGCGAGCCCGTACAAAGTCCACAGAGTAGCAGCAGCTTGACGACTCTTTCGATCCTGGTCAGAAGGGATGACCGTAGGATTTCCCCGATCGAGGATCGATCTCGCGTGCCGTCTCCGCTCGCTAATAAAACGCTTGTCCCGCTAGCTTCTGATCAACATTCCAGGCCGGCTGCTGCCGTTCGATGGAACTAATCGGCGATACACGTGCGAGAAGCGGCGTGTAGTATACTAGTACATAGCCAGCTAGCTGCGTGCTGTGTGCCGTTTACACGATGCACGATGCACCACGTGCCATCGGAGATTCCATTGACTGGCACACAGAGCGCGGGCATGCTGGCGGAGAACGCTCGACAACCGTATTATGCAATTCGTAGACGAACATCGCCTACGAGCTTCCTGTTTCTTCCGACCGGCGTGTTCCGGCCATTTAACAGAAACAGAGCCTGAGACCATTGAAACCATCCGTGTCGCTTTAGCCGACAATTAGCCTCCGCCCGTGTACCAGCTGATTCGTACGCTGACCTGCTAATGGGTTTCTCGTATCCGCTTTGCCCAGTAGTTTCGCAATCCTGGCTCGCAGATCTCGTTCGCAAAGTTCCCTTGGCTTTGCTTGCTGTAGGAGGTGCAAAGCCACCTCTGGGTTCAGGTTCTCTGGTTACAAGTTGATTCCAATTTCAACGATTTGGGTGTGACTGTAGTTTAATTGCGAATCTAGAGATTATTACTCGGATCCCGGTCAGTGAAGTGTTAATTAATGATATTGAAGATATCCAAACGAATTTTGCAATACACCTTTGCTAACTTTGCATTCCTCCCAGATTGAAAATACGCGGAATGCACTTTCTTCTGTTGCGTATGATCGATTACGTGAGGCAGGATATTAATCATAGCCATCAATGAAACCGGCATCGACGTCTTCGATGCAAGTCACTTCTGGAATTCGCTCTTTTCCACGTGGAACGAACGCAGACGATGACATTCCGCGACATCAGCGTGCCGTGAGAGTCCTCAGGTTGCAGTTTGCTGAGAAGAGGATTCCTCAGGCTGCTCTTCAACTTCCGTTCGCAACGTTGTGAATCAATAAATTTGATCTTCTTTCGAAAAGGTTTCAAGCGACGAAGAATACCGTAGTCATTGTAAGAGGTAAATTAAATTGGATTGATGAGTCGAAAATAATATAAGGACATGATTCAATTCATTGATTCAATAAATTGGTTAGAGAGAAAATTCACTTTTGCCTAATTTCTACGTTATAACCGTGAGCTTAGAAAATTTTCCAGGTCAAATCAAAGGGCTGGTAGAAGTATGAAAAATTGCAAGAGGCCTCGGTTCGCGAGTTCGTGAGAGCCAGTGATGGTGCACGGCCTTAGCCCAGAACCGTTGGAGGATAACGTTCTTATTAGCCGTCCGGTGAAGTTTTTAACACGCGTTTCGCGCGTTCCGGGACGTTTTAATCCGTGGACGGTCTCGCATTCCATCGTCGACAGTGCAACGGGCAAACCGTCGACGCGTTTACGTGTAATGTGCAACGAACGCACACTCCGACGCTCGGTATCCCCGATATCGGTACAAATATGGTGCGATCGCTGGGACACGCGCTCGCTCGCTCTCTCGCACTCTCGGATCCCGCTCTCCTGCTCTCTGACGCGAGCCTATATCGCCGATTAGTTGCATCTGCCGGCAACTCGGCTAGGAATGTTAATCGAGCGTACCGGGTCGCGCGTTTCGAAGCGAACGAGAGCGTTCCGCCGAGACGAGTGGGTGGACACTGTCAGCCGGATTTCGAGATCTTGGAATCTCATTCTCGAGAGCCTTCCTGCCAATGCACCGCGAGCAGAAGTTCCTCGACTAGCGTGGAACAAATGAGACTAGCAGTAATTCGCCTGATTGAAGTACTGCTTGAGATTGGATAAGTTGTTTAAAATTGGACCCGGCGAATTGAGTCTCTTCGCGAAGCTGGAAGGATTAGCGTACTAGATCTTGTGTAAAATGACTCTTTCTCGCGAAATTGCGGATAAAATCTGAAGAGAGTGAAAGTCAGCACTCGAATGGCGACTCTGATTATTCAAAATATTGTTTACATTATTAAATATATCGGTATCTAATCAATTACTAAACATTTAGGTATTTTATGAGGTATTATATAGAAATATTCTAGGTCGGAAGAAATGTATCATTTCCGAGTTAAAATAGTACCGACTGCAAAATGTTAATGATTGCGAAGATCGCAGAGTTATGGGACGAAAGTCGCGAAAACCGCACGTGCCTGTCGCATCAGTCCACGATCGAATTTCTCGAATCGCCGTGCAAATCGCTGCGGAAATTGTGTAAATGCACGCAACAACGCCTAATGATCTCGTACCAATTAACCGTCGAGCATCAATTAACCAGTGGCCGCTAACCTCGTTAGAATAAATACCCAAACAAACGCGATCGCGCGTGGACGACTATTCCCGTGGCGCTCCGCTCCTGGATTCGATCATGCGATACTAATCGAATTGGTGCTATCAGTCCACCTCCATACAGTAATCACACTTCAAAACAGATGTGCCTATTCCACGCGTATTACATATATTCGCCTCGCTCTTCGACGAACCGCGCACGAGACATTCCTGCTTCGAGGCACCGTTTCGAACTGTTCAGACGAGTGCTTCGACATCGATTCTAGATCGTCGAAGGTAGAAATAGTACTGACCTCGACTTCGTCGAAGAACCAGGCTTCGCGAGAGCAGCTGTCTTCGTCTGGCTTCATCGCGTGCGACTTCACTAGCTTGTAGTTCTAATGGCACTTCCAGTTTCGATGTGTTGATGTAACGGTGTCGGGCTTGATCCACACTTGACCCACACTGGATTCAAGCCTGGTCCTTCTTCTATTTTAGCCCCTGAAGGTTCGAAGAGGATCTTTGGTTCAAATGCTTCACTGATAAGAAGTAGCCTCTGGTAAACTGCTGAACGTCTTCTTGAATGATCCTACAGCTTCAGGAGCCACTGAACATTTTAATTTTTTGTCTTTTGCAATGGTCCTCTAGCTTGAGAATATTTGAGAACTCTTCTTCTGGAAGTGTCTACCACAATAATCCTCTAACTTGAGAATCTTCTTCGATTATTTAATTCCTGATTGTCCTCTGTAATGGTGCTCAAGCTTCAAAATTGTCCTCAACTATCGTTCAACTGCAGGATTCATTATATAACACCTTAGGTCCTGGATGTAGCTCTAATAATCTCCTCGCAGAAAACAGTTTTCCAGCCTCTGTATCCTCTTTAAACGATCCTGCAGCCGAAAGTTTCGTTCCCGAAGGCGACGGCAGCGGGTCCTCGACTCTCGCGCGCCGAAAAGGACCACTTTGGGCCACACCTGCGCGAAGCTTCTTAGGACAGCTCCAGAGAGGAAGAAGCAACGAGCGTTGTGTTGGCGAGGGGTATCACGGGAGGGAGAGAGGACCCGTTCTTGCCGGCAAGAGGGCTCTCGTAAGACTGGACGACATTGCTCGTCGGGGCCAGCTTCCGCGGTTACAGTCGACACCGAGCGTTACGCGTCCGCTTCGGGGAAGGGATAAAACGACTCCCGGAGCTGAACCGAGCGGTTCTGAACGACGACCGCGGGGAGAAGTGTCTCCGAGGTTACACGTTTTCGGTCCTTCGGGACCCACGGATTCGAGATGTATTTTCCACCGCGCGCGCGCCTCTGACGAAACACCGAAACCGGCTAGAAAATTTCGAAGCCGAGAAAAGTAGGTTGGGGGATCGGTTTTATGGGCAATTCCGAGCAGCTCGAGTGTCTCCTCTCGACCCTGACGACCACGGCCGGCTGCATTGTCGACGAGGAGGTCGTGTGCGGATCGCATTAACACGTCCCGGACCGTGAAACTGCCCGTGGGAGCCGGTCAAGAGAAGTTCGAGGCCCTTCTTTCGGCGAACCGGGTTCGTCGAGCCGGTCGCCGAACTCTCGTCGTCTATTCGGGGAACCGAGTCCTTCTTTCACGGATCTTCGGGGTCGTGATGAAGATGTTGACTGGACGAGGAGGCCTGCTGCGTGATTCACTGGAAGCTGTTGTCTCAGCCTCGCTGTTATCCTTTTGCATCCTACGCTCTTCATCGATGCTGGATTTTGTGCGGGGCACGCTCTCTTGTTTGGATTCTGCTTTTCTCCAGTCTACTTTGCTTTGCGTGTTTTGGATTTAATATTGTTTGATTTAGGTTGCTGTGTCCAGCGCTTCGCTGCTCGAATCACTGGCAGCTGTTTTCTCAGCTTCGCTGTTTCCTTTTGGATCGTGGTTCTTTATCGATTCCGAGTTTTTTAGGCGTGCTCTTTTGTTCGCTTAAAATGTCTATCGGTGAGTCAAGCTGCAATCTCATCGAGCGGAAAAATCTGGACATTAGGGGAGACCACCGCAGATTAACAGATTTCGTATAGATAACATAGTGGTATCTGGCGAGATAAAAATGTCCACTTTAAAAGGTGTCTTAAAGCTGCTGAGCCGTATTAAAGCATACTAATGCGTATTGCATCATTGATACGCAATCTAAGGCTCGCAAAGACGCTGTTTGCATTCTTTATAAAGTGCTCTCGATAAAATATTTCTACAATCTAACGGTGGATCTATCAATTAAAAATTACCTCATTTTATAGTACATTACGTCATGAGGTTGAGTCACGCCTCAACGAAAATTTTTAAGAATTGCAATCGAGTCATTTCTCGCTTGCTCGCTGCGTCCAATGCTAATCATCCTGACGATGCATCGTAAGTCGCAGAATAGCTTGACTAAGGAGAGCGGTTATGATTCCAGAGGCCATGGCGCCAAATACTTGGAACCTATCTGTCCAATAGAACAATCTATCCAGTCCATCAGGGAAGCAAACGACGCGTCGACCAGCAACGTCTTCCAGTCGCATCAATTCCAGAATTCACCTAATCTATTCCACACTGCAGAATACCGTACCTAACAAGATCAGAGACCGACGCGATCATTTAAATGCAACTGTGCTAATTCGTGCGCAACACTATCATTTTATTCCCACCATAAAATTTTCTTTAAAATGAGACTAGCATAATTCCCGTTGTTGTTTCTGGAGATATATGCCACTAATTTATTTTTAGCACTTAAACTTCAGCTTTCTAAGGATTCCATGTTTCGAGAATCTTTACCGTTATAGAGGACAGAGAAACTGGCAATTATATATGTAGATCCGCTTGAAATTAAGTTCATCTAAAAACCCGTACAAAATTAAGTAAAGGGGACTTTAAAAGAACCATGTAGAGTCAAATGGACTTTGCCAAAGAAACAGTGCAAAATATGTCTAAAAGTTCGTGTAAACTTAAGTAAAATGTGTACAGAAGAACCACGGAAAAATAGATCCAAGCGTGTCTGAACAACTGCGTGATTGTTCGATCATTTTTTCCCGGCATGAAAGTAATTTCCGAAAGGCCATCGATTCGCGAGGCACCAATCGGCAGAGCCATTCCGAGAACAATGATACACGCTCGCGAGACGGAATCCGTGAAGTATGAAAAAGAGCTCCGTCACTCGAAGGTCGCGAACTATTAATCGCGGTATGACGCTTGCCATCGACGAACATGCTGGCCGGCGATTAATCAGCCGGCGTGTGTCAATGGTGCCATAAGCGCGTGTCGGCTATGACTGTGAGTCAAGCCGTGCGCGTCCCACGAAGACGCGAACAGGAAGTACTCTCCATTCCATTGTTACTCCCGCATTAATATCTGTTTGATCTTTCGGCCCGACGCGATGCGTTATCCGACCGATCGGTCCGTAGAGATAGCTCTGATTGGATTCCGCGGTCGAATTTATGGCACCGGCTCGCAATACGCGGGATTTATTAACGATCGAATCGGAATCGAAGGCCGAACGTCGTCGCTGTTTCCACGGAAACTGACACGAGGACGCGTAGGAGGAATTTACGACGAATTAATAAACGATTTTTCACCGATCCCTCGCGTGTTCCCACAGTTCCCGTTTTATCGCGAGGAATTCGTTTCAAGGAAAATCGCCTGAACCGACCACGCTAAAGCGATTCCAGATCTTTTGTTTCACAATCGTGGAAATTGTCAAGTTGTTCTTATTGGGCGTTGTTGAAAGAATTTCTTCAAGTAGGTTCTAATCAAGAAAATTGAGCAACTTTGGTACTGCTAAGATGGTTAGTAGAACAACGAGAAGTATCCTTCAGCTTGTCTAATGAAACAGATTGTCGACCGCAGGATTTTTTCCAATATTTATCCAGGTTCTCGGTTCTCTGTTCGATAGTCCACGGTTACTCGAATTGCAGTGTATTGCGTCACCATGCTAATCCCAGTACAAGATCAGTTTCTTTCGCAAACGCTTTCTTCCCGAAGTAACAGCGGTTTCGCCTAAAAGCCGTCCTTGACGCGGGAAGATTCGAATCGCGCGATATACAATACATACGTACGTAGTACGTACACCTCGCGCCGTGTCTCGAAAGTGTGGAACCTTGTACGTGGGATTATTAATTGTTATTTTTATCTCTGGCAAGTTGCGAGACGTCGCGTCACTGGTTGGGAATGATTGGTCGTTCTCGAACCGGGCTCTGGTCGAAGCCCATTGTCGTTCTCGAAATTTATTGGTTACTGGATCGGTCCACCGGCCAAGCGATTTGCATGATATGTATCGTTTTATTCCGTAGTCGGCGCTGACTCATTCGAAAAGATCGCGTTTCTTTTCGGCGTGTACGCGGAACAGCAACTTCTCAAATTTCTCAGTTCTTTCAGAGATTCGGAGGAATCTTCGAGGGATGTACAACGGGTTCTAGATTTGTAAATGAATTAGTTATTGCGGTTGGCGCTAAAATAAACCATTTCCCGAATCTGTTCTTTCAGAGATTCGGAGGAATCTTCGAGGGATGTACAACGGGTTCTACAGGGTCATCCGTTTTTAAACGGCCAAACGTTAACCAGCTGTAGAGAACCCCAAATGGAACAACTTTTACCCCTGTAACTTTTTTTGTTTCGGCCTTGATTTCCAGATAATTGCAAAAACCATCATTTTTTGAGTTTACATAAAATTAAATATCTCAGGACTCCAATGATGAATCTTGATGGATTTTCCTTTGTTTAGTTTAAAATAAGTAGGGGCATCTTTTTTATTCAATAAACTTTTTTGTATGACCTTCGGATCATGGTTTTTTTGGCGTGGGGCACACCGCCACTTTCCAACTTATTTCTTTCAGGCTCCACGGTGTGCCCCACGCAAAAAAACCATGATCCGAAGGTCATACAAAAAAGTTTATTAAATAAAAAAGATGCCCCTACATATTTTAAACTAAACAAAGGAAAAACCATCAAGATTCATCATTGGAGTCCTGAGATATTTAATTTTATGTAAACTCAAAAAATGATGGTTTTTTGCAATTATCTGGAAATCAAGGCCGAAACAAAAAAAGTGATAGGGGTAAAAGTTGTTCCATTTTAACGTTAGGCCGTTTAAAAACGGATGACCCTGTAGATTTGTAAATGAATTAGTTATTGCGGTTGGCGCTAAAATGAAACAATATTCCGAATCTGTTCTTTCAGAGATTCGGAGGAATCTTCGAGGGATGTACAACGAGTTCTAGATTTGTAAATGAATTAGTTATTGCGGTTGGCGCTAAAATGAAACAATATCCCGAATCTGTACTTGCCCCATGTTCGCAACAACAATCGGCTCGATCTCGATTGAAATCTCGGCGTGGAAGGGAAGGGTGAATTCGGCAATTTTCCGAGCGGCTAGTCGCGCGATTTCGCAAAAGGCGAAGCCGTGGCATTATGTATTCTCGATCCGGCGATTTGCACATCGAAAAACCGATTGTCTTCGCCGGGTACTTAGGCCTAGAAAAGTGGGACGCAACTTAATACGTCGAACCGCGTTGAAGGGTTAATATCACGTTGCATAGATCTGCGCGCGAGTGACCTCGGCGCTGGTGCACGCGCGTGCACGTTTATGTAAGTGCTCTCTCGCGCGAGTCTGTCGGTTGTTGCTCGCGTGGCAACTGGCCGTTTCTGTCTGTTAAACCGGCGTGGATTTTAATACCCGTGCGTTCTAATTGGAACCGCGGCATCGGCTGAGAAAGCGCGCGCGAGAGAGAGGGAGACTGCATAGAACCACCAATGAACCGTGAGTATTCGATCGAACACGAAACACATACGGCAGCAGACACCAGGCACAACAACTCTCGTTTCATTGATCGATCCCTCTCGGGGGCCCTCTCCCGCTCGTTTCGCCTTCGGTGTGTACGTAAGAACCTTGCGTGGAAACTCATTCCAACCTGTGGTTATGTTATTTGCGCGTAATGCGACGTGTAAACACCCGTTCCTGTCCCGTTCTTCACGTCCGGGCACCGCCGCGGAATATTCGATAAGGGAGGCAACAGCACAGGCCGATTCTCGTTAGTCGAGACGCGCGCGCGCGCGCCTTGCGAAATCGCTTTTTACCCAAGCAATCTCACACTCTGATTCGCCGGTTACATCATGAAAACTCGCGGGATCCCTAGGTTATTCTGATTCGTGGTACGGTGGTGTTGTCGTGGGGCAGGGTTTTGCACCTGTGCTCACCGCGAGGCGTTAGAACATAATCCAGTTTTTTGGAGAACCGAAGAAATATATGCCGTTGCGCGATAATGTGGATGTTTGCTGTGTAACTGGATTGTCCGTTCTTTACGGCGGCTCTTATCTCTGTTTTACGAGCGGAGGTCTTGCAATCGTGGCCCTTTGCAATTCTCTGTAATTCCTGGAATGTTGATACTGCTTTCTTTGTATTCCTATGTTCTTCCTTTATTTTTTCAGCCTTGTGTATCACCCTTCGCAATCTTGTATAGGGTTTCCTTGAGGAACTTTTGTTGTCGAAGATGTAGAACAGAGACCATCAGTTCGGAATGAATGGTTGTCAGAAAAATCCGCGGTAACCCATCCCCTAACGCGTACCGTGACCGGCGTTCCTTAGCCTAGAATACCCACGGATTATTACATCCAAATTCAACTAACTTTTGGTGTACCTAGTGCGATTCTTATTCGTAAAAGCCTTTCTACGTTCCTCTCACTAGAATATATAAATAGTTATAGATTAGTTAATTTAAAATTCTCAAGATCGTAGAAATGCACAAGGAATTTATTCTGAATAAATACATTCAACTTATTCTGATGAAACTGATGAAATGATACTTTAATCTGGCCAGAGATTTTCTCTCCCATTATTTGCAAGCCAAATAAACTCCGAAAGTACGTTTCTAAAGATTTCTCTTACGATCAATCTTTTTCGAAATTTTCGCCTGTACTACCCTGCTTCCAAGCAATCTAACTCGTTTAAACTTTATGGCCCATACTTGTAACACTCGACTAGCCATCGTGAATTCTGCCTAACCGCCTTTCCCCGAGTTCTCCCGCGAATATACTTTACAACGAAAAGCAAAAGCATCCTAAAACACCGGGATTCGTGGTCGGAAATCGCTCTCGGCCTGATCCGGCTCGAACGACCATTCGTCACGTTCAACTTCCGCCTGTTGTCCGGCCGTAGATCATCCGGGAGGATTTCCTTAGTGCGTTTAATTTTATAGCGCCTGCCGGCCTCGGACGAGCGAGTTTCTTCGCCGATGGAACCTCGTCTCCGTTTACGAGCGGTTTCCGCGAAACGGAACGATTTCGCGGATTTCTTCTCCGCCGCGGAACCGTGCATTTACCTTTCCTCTTTAGTAGGTTTTAGCCGGCAATCAGGAACTCCGCGAGCCTAACCGCGAGTATCTTATCAGATAATGCTCCCTATCGCTGATCTTTACCAACCTGGAACACGCCGAAACCGACCGAACAGCGATTTCCAATTATCCGACGATTGTCGATACGATTTCGGCTCTGACGTCAGGAATATACTCGGCCCTTCGCGCTGCCAAACATTTTTACTTCTGTTGAAAATATTTACTTTCATTCCAAATTTTGTTGAAAAAGCACGTGTATTTACATACACGTATACATTTATGTATATGTACAGTAAGGAGCAAAACTGAACCAATAACCACAAGTTTTGTATAAATCATTATTTATTGCTGGAAATATTACAATTATTTTTATCATAGTTGGAAGTAACTTAAGAAATTTTTTTCGATAATTAATGTCTCCTCGTTTAGCAATGACAACAAAAATAGATTGATTCGGTTTTGCACCGGTCCCTACAAGAAATGTGTACGTGGAATATTCTAGTATTATATTTACATCTAGCCCTTTGGTATGTTTGCAAACTATTAGTCTAAACTAGTGGTTATTGGTTCAGTTTTGCTCCTTACTGTAAATACCATTCAATCCCATTATTACAAACGATGTTTAAATTTATTGTTGTACCAACAACCGCGAAATTTGTGAAACCATAGTCCCGATACATAAATCTCTAATCGTAACTCTGAAGAAAGTCATAGAGTGCAGGATTAAGAGACATTGATTTCGATCTTGGATTCCCGTCTACCCAATCATCATGTTCAGATCGAGATCCAGAGACTCTTGATCAGCAGTTGCGTGCAGACGGCCGGGGTCGTCGCAAATCATCGAAACGCTCCACGGTTGATTGGGGTACGTTGTCACTGAAAAAGATTCGCGTGCGGGGCCCAACGATGACCTCGTTGAACCGTGCTTTCGCCGAGAGCATGAACGCGCTACCACGGTCTCTGTTTCTCTTGTCAGAACGTTTGAACCTACAACGCCTCGCTTCGCGGATACTTTTACCGGCGTTGAACTTTACCGCGAGTTTGCTTGTTGATTTACGGCCGGTGCCGAGAGCGCAAGTCCGCCGGAGGAGCTTCCGTCGTGGTCGTCCAGGGCGGCCAGGAAATGGGTTCGTTTGAAGAGGAGGCGCGTCCCTCGGCCCAAAAATATCGCGCCTCGAGAAAGGTCAACTCGTTGCCACTCTAACCCGCGTGTCAACGCGCTCTCGCCGAGGCGCGAGGGAAGGAAATAATGTGGGAACAGAGCGATCGCTCGGCTCGACGGAGTTGGTTCTATATGCAGAAACGGCGAGTAACGGCGGCAGCCTCGAACGCTGCCACGGAATCAACCTTTCCGATTCATCACCGAATCGGTCCCGGTTTCGACACCCGACCTATGCTAATCGATCCTCGCGCCGGGAATCGCCTGCCAGACGTCAGTAACGCGGATCGGCTCTGTTTCGATCGATAGCGGTTTGAATCAAGTGTAAGATCCAGGTTTGCATCCCAGAAAATTTCAAGAACATTCATCGTCTCCCAGAATCACCCCGACATCGTTTCACAGTGCGCTGCGCGTGCTCCTCAAAGGATTAACAATATCGTGGAAGAATTAAAATTAGTAGGTAGAACATGAAACAGTGAAAATATCAGATGATTTTGATAAAATCATTATGAGGAGGAATAAATGTGTTTACGCATCTTCCGTTCCTTGCGATTAATGCAGACAGCTTTCATCATGCACAAAGATCCGTAGTCTAATCATCAGACAGCGGATCTTTATTAAACTGAAATAGAAATTTTAATAGATTGAAAATAGCATAACAGTATTTTTAAATTCTTTTAATGTTTTTACTGTTTTAAATTACTACTCGTTCTTGTCACAAATGCATAAAATCCGCTGTCTGCTAATCATCATGGTGCTCGAGTTTTTTTCTCGAAAACGCCAAAGGAAGAGCGAACCGCGCAGATCTATGGCGCCGCGGCGCGGGAAGTTCGAAACGAGGAACGCGTAGAGTTATCGGGAACTTTTGCCGGATGCTCGGTCGGCAAGGCGGCTAGGCGAATATTTCGCAGTCAGAAATAAGATTCCAGAATGCGGAAACATTGGCATTGAACGTCGGCGCGCGTCGTCGTACGTGCCTCGGGACGCCGATGACGATGACTCCGCTCGACTACGCTCGAGCCCCTCGTGGGAGCGGCTCGCGAAAACCAGTAGGAAGCGAATCACACCTCGAGAATCTTATCCAATTAATGTTTTTACGAGGGACTCGCGTCCGCCGCGAGCTCCCCCGAGAAAAGAAGCGCCGCTGGAAATAATATGGTACGCGGGCAAACGCGTCCCGATATCGATTCCTCGAGAGGTTCGACGGCCGGTCGCATGGAGACAAGCGCGGTTTTTATCCGTCCCGATGAGCGACAAGACGCCTTCCTCGTCTGCGGCACCCTCCGCAGATCCGTGGAACGAAGGAAATGCTGGGATTTCTTGGAAAATCGAAGCTTTCCATCAACCTTCGACGATGGAGCGTTTTCTGGTTGAGCCTTTGCTTCTTCTTGAGCGAATTTACTGCATCGATTCTGTTTAAGCGCTTTTCCTTGAATGTGAAACGTACTCGGATTTGTTCTTGCGTTTCACCCTTTGCTCCTTCTTCTTCTTCAGAAAATTTACTGCGTCGATTCCTTGAAAATCCTTTCCCTTAATAGCAAAAATCGAACAAGAAGAGAAGAACTTCCACTTACGGTTACCTCACTTCTGTAATGAGATTCACAAACGCGGAAACGGAAGACTACTTTTTAATCCGAGTTATTCATTTGCCAGCACGCACTGTCAACGTTCGAGAACCGTATATTTGCATTGCCACCCACAGTCACCTCGGTCGACACTCCGATGACGATCTCGATCGATGACATCACTGCCGAAGATGTCAGCCAACAATTCAATCTTCGAAATTGCCAACAACTTCATCGGCCATTTTCGTCGGCTGATAAGAAACGAAGCGAGAACACCGAACGAAAAAATGCGAATGAAGAGGCCACGTTAAATAAGTAAACTCACGTGACGAAGCACCTAACGAGCAACGAGAACTATCAAGCTGGAATGACGCCGTGCCCGTCAGAAGCTCTTCGAATTGCGTAACCGGAGTGAATAAAGACCAGACGAAGACACTAAGAGGGTCACAGGAAGATTATGTCAACGCTACTTCCAATGTTTGCACTTCTTCGGTGCAGATATTGTTCTGACTAATCCGCGTACGAGTTAGATAACTCTGCGAAACCCACCGACAAGATGGCGGAAGCCTACTTATTGTTGGGAGGTCGGCAGATCCTCGAACTGGAGCTTCTTGTCTCCGGAATTCAATCTTATTTGCGTTCATTCGAGGAACAAGCTCCTCGTAAACGTCTTAACACAAACGAATTATTTTGAGGACGATTTTCTCGATGATCGTTAGACTGCGGATCTTTCTGCCGCAATTGCAAGAAACAAGAACCAAGCAGAAAATTCTTTCGTAATTCTAAAGTCTCGAGAACAGTCGGGGAGAGAATTTTTCCAACGATTACGAGTTAACGACCTCCGAGTCTCGGATCGACCGAATCGTACGATTCGAAACGGTATTCGCTTCCCGGTTACAGGATCGTGGCGGAAGGATGATTTTTCTGATTGTTCGGAGCGGAAACGTTCGCGCGTTCCCGCGCAACGAGATCTCACCGGAGAAGTATGCCTGGAATGAGAATCGTGACTCCCGACATCTGAAAGATAGTTCGCCTGGCGGAGCAGCTTGTTCGTTCGTTTTCGTCCCCGGAGCCGACACGGAGAGCCGGGGCGTTCATTACCGGTCCCGAACGGGTTCGTGACACGTCACGAGTATCTCAATGTGAAGTTCGCAACACGATCGAGGGCGAATTCTTGCGGACTTTCACCGCTCGGCTCCGCTCGAAGGACGAGGGGCCATCGGACGCTCTTCCGACAGAAACTAGCTGGACAAATCTGCATTTTCACGCGTGAACGACTTGCAGTAACATTTATTAATTACTCGTTAAATGTTACACGAGAGCGACGTCGTAAATATGTAATAGTAATTCATGGGATTTGAAAAATAATTTGATACAATTCTACGATATCTGTGAACTATCTCCAAAAAGAATTGAACGTCAATTGCTAGTTTTTTTCGTAACCTTTTGGGATTTGACCAGTTGGTATGTTCTGTGGGGAGGATTGTGGATGGTCGTAAGTGGCCGCAGGGAGATCTTCAAGCAGCATTGTTGCGAGGCGAAACGATTCCCGGTCACGCCGATCCGACATTCTCGCCTGCCTCGCGCCGGAAAAATCCATTCCGATCGGTTTCTTTGCGGGAGGACGCGGTTCCGAGAACGGAATGCCGCGCGAGAGTGCCTCGAAAGTTTTAGACCACGCGATTTATGGTCGACCGGCACCTTGAACCAGCGAGTTTGCCCCCGACTCGATAACCACGATCTCGAACACTTCGTCTTTAAACGTTCTCCCTTGTGTGCTTCGCGATCTGCCGCGAAATGACGTCTGCATTCTGCCATTCTCGCTCAGAACCAGCCTATTGCGCTGTTTTAATGCAAAAACTATGTTCCGACATTTTCAGTTATGTGAAATGAAAATTGTCTGAATTAATTGCAAGATACAGGGACAACAGTATGTTTGGACGCTTCGAATATCTTCTGTTTCGTGTTCGATCTACCTACTTTTATCATAAGTTTTTGCGAATCATACGCCTAGGGTAGCCAGCCATTTTTGCACGCCGTTTAACAAGATTTTTGCAACATGCTCACCTGCGTTGAGATGTTCAGGCTCCGCTCCGTCGTTGTTCTCGGCTGGTCCGGCGTCGTCTACCTCGTCATTCCGCGCTGCAACAAAAACAGACGAGTTCAGATAAAAGTAGACTCGAACGAACGCAATTAAAACATCGGAAGAGATCGTCGGATGTCATCGTCAAACCCTGGCACCGCAGCCTAAGCAACGCGACTAGATTTTCAATTTGAATTTTCCCCGAGTTTCCCGCGAGCAGAGTGACGTAGAGAGGATACGCGTCTCTCGCTGACGTTTCAATTAAGAAAAATTACGGTCGGAGGATACGGCGCAGCGATCGCGAAACGTGGAACAGGCTCGCGGCACAAAGGAGAGAGGCCCAGTGATAATGAGTCGAGGTAATAGCCGCTGGCTAGTGGACACAGCTGCACGGTTGACTCCAGTTGACCCGCCGCTTATTGAACGTCGGGTACGAGGAGGGTAGCTAAGGGAACACGCGTCGTGTACGCGTTTGTGGGCTGTGCGTGTACCCGCGTGTATCAGCTTTCCGTTTCCTCCTGCAACCACGGCTCGTTTCCGTGTCCACGACACCGTCCATTCAACAATCTGGGGATTCTGCGAAACAGTCAAGTACAGAAACCCTTCGTTGACCCTTTGTTTAACTTTGAAGGTTAAAATGGACTTTGAAAATGACACTTGCTAATTTATGAAATACTCTTAGTTCAGTCTGTTATCTGTATTTTCAGCAAATCAACTGCGAAAGCTAGATTGCATAAAGACCACGATTTAATTGCTCATCTCAGGACGAAGCTTCCTGCCACCATCGCAGCCCATTTCCGCATGCAGGACACCATAGTACTCATTCAGCAATCAGCAGAATACGCGGAAGAGTGAACAGCGGTGGTTGTCTTTCTCTATCCGTCTCACTCTCTCTTTCTCTATCCACCTCAACCTTCTTTTCGTTCTCTATCTCCGTTTCTCTCTATTTCTCTTTTCCGCTGTCTCGTTGCCAGCGACCTTGATCGCTTAATGAACGCTGCCCAGCGCAGATCCATATCTCGATACACGGCACGTCGAGCGTGCTCCCCCGGCAACGCTAACAAACCTTTGAACCCCGATCGATATTAATTAATCTCGACGGTGGCCTCCCTTGTTTTGCGAACGGCCCCCAGACGCCGATGGGGGGAAAGTGATTTTGATTGCTGTAATTTGCGACCGTACTCTGCAAATAGATGCTGGAAATTACGGCGCGACTGATCGATCGACAATCTTCCGATCCGAGGATCAAGATGAAGGACTCTTCCTCCCAACGATACTTTCCAGCACGATATCGATGGTGCTTCGTGCTCTCGACCAATGAAGCTTCACCTTTTGTCGAGTTCGTCTTGTTCTCGCGGTAATCAGAATTGTTGTAGATACTGGAAGAGCCTCTGCAATTGCAGCACCGATCGTTTGTTTCTGCGCGAGGACTGTGTACACTGTTTTAATGGCGCGAGTATTTTAATTGTTTGAACCTGCGAAGGCGAAAATAGCTTTTACGACTCACGATGCTTAGAATAGGTGCTGCGGTTAATAGGAGAACAATATTTCAGAATTGTTTTTACACATATTTTCAAAGGTGAAATAACTCTGTCTTCCAATTACGTTCGATCAGCTAGAGGCTTGTTCCAGAAATATGTTAAACGATCAAGTAAGACGGAGGCTCTCGCAAGTTCCGGGGACGCGTTTCCGCGGTTTGGCGCGAGCCGCGCCGACTTTAGCGGATTCGCGCGGGTCCCTGTCGGGTGCTCGTCGTCCCCGACTAAACGGCCCGTAAAATTGAAACGGACATGGAATTTTAACGGTCGATTAAGCTACGCGTTCGCGTCGATCATCGCGCGTTTAAGTGCGCGTCGCGGTCCCGGGCCTTTACGACGCACCGCAAGAACTCGTAAAGCGGCCCTGATATCGGCCGCTTTAATCTGCTTGCGAACGCGAAAGCGTTCCGAGCACCAAAGAATGCGCCAACCGACCGTCCTCCCACCGTATCGGCGAAAACTACGACTGTTCCTCTGCGCTTCGCCGATCCGACTCTTTTTCTCGCGATCGAAGACCAGAATACTCCGAGTTGGAGTTGGGAGAAATTTTGCAACGAAATTCATTGTATCTTACGTTCAACATTTCCTAGATCTCTTCTGGCGATCGTTCTAGCTTGCAATGGTGTAGCAGGATCGAAGTATTTCAGCGGGTTTTTCGAGGGACCGGGAAGCAGCCGTAGAAAGGACTGTGGCCGGGAAGTTGACATTAGCGGGATTCCGAGGGCAGGAAGCCAGAAAGAGAGCCACCGGCGAAGGGCTTAGGCTAGAACGAGAGAATGAGAGAACCAGTCGCAGGGATGGCGAACAGGAAGAGGACAGGCGAGTCCGGGACAGGGAACGAGCGGAGAGAGCCAGTCGGAAGGAAGAGGAGGGAGAGCCGGAGGAGGTGGAAAGAGAGAAAAGAGAGCAACGAGAAATAAGAAGAGTGGTTCTCCTCTCCGGTCGAAGAGGTTGGGAGCGGGTGGCCTTGAGCAGGTCATCACCTCCGGCTGCGGTGCTGATGCTGCACGCGCGCTGGACCATCTTAACTTCTTCTTCTTCGTCCTCCTCTTCCTCTTCTTACTCGAACGGAGACCCTCTTCTTCTTCTCCTCCGGTCAGCTCCTCTTCGCCAACCTCTGTATGCTTGTCTCTACTTGCTCCTTTGCTCTCGCCGGTCTCCTTCCTGCCCTCTTTGTCTCCCTTCACCCTTTCTCCCTCTATCTCTTTCTCTATTTATCCCGCTGTTTCTCTCCCTTTTCTCCGTCTCCCCCCGCACACACGCTCTTTACACTTTTCCACCGGACCTCCACCGTGCAGCGAACAATCCGTCCGAGCTAACTCCGTGGAGACCAAACGGATACACCAAGGGACCACGTCTCTACTCCTGGTACCGAGAACCAGCGGGAGAAAGGAATTCCCCGTGTCGCGTAGAGTTTCGAACTGCGCCTGCTATCTTCGCGAAACCCGAAAGCCTACCCTCGTCTACCGCTTCGTCCACAGTTTCACGCGAAACTTGATTTTAACCCCTCAGGAACGAGGATTACTCGTCTCTCAGGATGCTAAATCCTACATGAAGACATGTACTCATGATTTTTTGTTACTACAATAATTCTTGAATAAAGAGGACGAGTAAGGGTTTCTGCTAACAAGACACTCAACTGCACAGAGAACTCTCTACGTTTATCGTCACGCGTCCGAAATCACGCGAATTCGTCGTTTTGAAAGGTAACGCGATGCTGAAGGCGTTGAAACCCGCCGGTTCCCGTCCCGGCGACACGATAATTCGACTAATTGCGCGAGCAAAATCCCTCGACCGGGAACGGGAACGTGAACGGGAACAGGGCCGGAACGCGAATCACGCAAATCGAGTTTGACAAAGTGGATCGGCCGTAACGCCCCCCGAACGACGTAATGGCCGACGCGTGGCCGCGCAGGCGAGATTCGTTTCGGTGAAATCCGCTGCCGATCGGCCGCCGTTGCATTCGGCCTAAGTGAATGAGAAAGATAAACATAATAATTACGAGAAATTGCGGGGCTGCCGCTTGAAAACGGCCCGGCCGAGGCGAGAGAGCTGGATCTCCGACGCGCCCCTTACTGCCCCGTTCAATTAAATCGAACCATCGGCCTGTCAATGGCATTCAACCGGCGAGTCCTGTCGATCGACCAGACGCGGTCTCATTGAAAAATGCGTGAGGAGAAACCTTGCGGTCGGAGGTGTCGAACGGACGTCTGTAACGAGGCCTCGAAGCTGTTGTAATACCGATCTCGATTCCTGAGATGGTTACCAATAAACTTGGGGTCAAAACTATCTGAAGCTAGTGTCAGTGACTAGAAGCTACGAAATTGGCCAGCAATCATGCAAAAAGAATGATTGGGAATAGACAGAGACCTATTGAAGGATACTTATTGAACGCAGTAACGACTGGAGGTTATAAAATCAGCCAGCAATTACGGATTTGGGGCGATCGGCAATCCGAGGACGTTTTTTCCAAAGGCCAGCTCGGGAATCTCGGTCAAAATTGGTCAGTGAAAGAGAGGCGCGGCCGACCGGAAGTTCTCGGACGACGACGCGCTGCGAACAGGGCCGATAATAGCCGCGCGTGGTCTCTCACGGTTACGATTCGCAATTAAGGACGACGGAGAACGAAGGAGTACCTGCCCACCTGTCCTCTTCCTTTTTTCGATCCCGCGACATTACTTTCCAGCTCGTTGCGCCGCGAACGACGCGTGGGACTGTTCAATCGTAAACCCGTTTACGACGAGGTAAGTGTTCCGCGGTAAAAGTCTGTCTCGTAAAAAGACGCGCGACATCTTCGACGAAAGTCGTCGCCGAAAAGATTGAATTCTTCTCTGTAACAGCTCGACTACCGGATTCTAGAAAATCAGGCTCGAAATCTCTGACCGACAACCTCGAAGCAGAACAAAGACGTCACTGGGTCGAGGCCATCGCGTGATCGGCAAATGGTACCCGGCCCGGAGAGTCGTTCACCCCTGCATCCTTCTGCATCCTTCCCGTTATTGAAATCTCGATCACTGTCGATGATCGCGCCCCCGGGCATCGAGCCGTACACCGGCTGGAAAAATCGGCGAACAACGCTCGCCCGCATTTGCATGATCGCGGTTGCGTTACAACCGATTACGGGCACTCTACTTTCGATAATGGCCGCTCGCCGATCGCCGCGCGGAAAAATTCCCTTTATGAGATCGCGAATCTTGACCCTGCTCGGTCCAGGCTTCTCCGACACCATGCTACGGCGATGTGAAACTAGTTCACTTGTAAATTGTCTTTGAACAATTGCTTTCTAGTCCGCTGGCACTTCAATTGGCAGCCCTGCGTGATCAAGACTTACCATTCGAAAAAACTTATTTCTACCTCACAGTTTTCATTTATGATTTATACTACTGAGGTTAAATTGTTCTCTTCGAAAGGTCTATTTCCCTTCTCGATTCCTATAGAATTCCCTACAAATTTTCCTGCCGCCGGACCTGAAGTGGTAGCCCTACCTCCACACTCAAGAATCAGGTAACACACCCCTATGTACTTAAAACTCTCTCTTCACAATCTTCACGTAAACATGAAACCTTTCTACAAGACCTTTTTAGGTGGCCCTACCTTCGTGTTCCTCTCACCACACGTCCTCAAAGTTCGAATTTTTGTCACACAAGGTGATCTCGGAACATCAGGTACTGGCACCGCGAAATAAATACAAACGGCCTCGGTCGGTCGCGCGAACTGTACTAAACGCGGCGTGTATCTCGAACGGTTGGCGCCTGCCAGATAACACCAGGCCTCCGTTTCTCCGACGAACACATCGGCGCGTGTCGTGCAAGAATTCAATATGTACACGCTGGTACGCCACGCGGAGATGCGTCCGATGAATGAGCTAATTGTGCCTACCACGCCGCGAGCCTATCTCTTTTATTCCGATTCGAAAAACCGAGTCGATAATCACGCGCGAGCTGAATTAGGACAGCTCCGGAGCTACAATGATCGATACTTGTTTCACATTTAAATTAATTTATTTTCCATCGATACGCGTTCAAGCATGCATAACGAGTTGTTTATATTTAATAATATTCGAGGAACTTGTTCGATCGAACTGGAGCAAGTCCCTTGATATTGGTATCGCATACTTCTTTCGTTCGAAGTTCGATGAAGTTTAAATAGAGATGACACATTTTTCCTTGCACTCGTATGTTTGGCGCGGAGTGTCTGCAATTGCGTAAACATCGTTAATCCGACGATAAAGATTGTCGCGGAAGAATGTTCGGCTTTGTGCTTTACGATCGGTATGGGTTTTGTTTAACCATCAATGTTTGGGGAAAAAAGTGACGCACACATCACACCATTCACGGTACTTGTTCAATTATATCGCTGTCGTCTAAAGTTAGTCGACGACTGTATCAACTCAATGAAGAATTATGTTCGTACTATTTTTCATTGGCGACGTGTTGCCAGCCAGTCTTGGCGTATTCACTTCTTGATAATTCAACCATAATAGCGAGATAATGTCAATCATAACGCTGCGAATATCTTCATTACTATTGTTATATTCAGGGTTAAAAATAGCTCCCTGTGCTCCATCTTTTTCCAAATTAATTACATCGCAATCCATTGCGTCTCGGATTTGTCTTTCTGCGTTTCGGTATTTTCGGATTGCAAAACGTATCTTGGAATTTTCACTGCGAGGCGGACAATGTTTTCAAAATTTTCTTCATACTTCATACATCTAAGAATGTAATTTACCAAGCAAAAAAGTTTCAGCTTGGAGTTAATGTAACTGATCAATTAAGCGCGATTCCCGTGTGCACGAGACACGTATTCCTTTTCCTTCTAAGAAGCGATTAGAGCGAAAGAAATCGCGATCGCGGCGACCACGGAGGAAATTGCGAGGGGTTAACGACGGGTGCGTCGCAGGTGCGTAACAAGTGCATCGTCGGTGGCTCGCAGCGGAGGATGCGTCTTGAGCGGAATAAGTTTCTGCGGCGAACGAAAGGAATCAATCAGAGGAGAGGACGCGAGGCGAGGGCAATCAAGCGTGCGCCTGATTTCTCGCAGAAACAACAGGCGGAATGGGACGGCGAACAGCAAACACCGCATGGGCAGGTGTAGCCCATCTGCACTGTCAGCTGCCGCGGCACGGCGGCGTGCCGAAGCCCTTGGCGTGCTCTACCCTTGAGATTCGAAAAATATCTTGCCCCGCGCGAGAACGACCGAACCAAACGAACGTCGAATCGAACGACCCGACCGGGGCAGCTGTTGCTGCGCTTTTCTGTGGGTGGCGAGTGAAAGTGCAGCTTCGAGGCCGGGCCCGGCGACAAATTGAATTTTTTTTATAACAGCATCCTGCGGCTAAATCCGACCGACGAGGATCCGCCAGAAGTTGTTAGCCCACTTTCCTGCTCACCGTTCCAATTACTGGCCCGAACCTCATCCTTGGCCCACCGAACCCGCAACAATTCGCGGTAGCACCTCGAGGTCCCTGGCCAATTGGAATGATAGTGGCCGGAGGGGATCCGCCTTCGAGTGCTACTGGTAACGGAAGTTTTTGTGCTTTTTCATTCAATTTTCATCGAGCAGACAAGCGAAGAATACGAAGAAAGGAATAGAAAATGGACATGAGAATAGAGCGATTTAACTCTCCGAGGAGCTACAAATTCGTTTTTTACCTACAACCGTTCATCCTTCGATTGACAGAGCGATTCCAAGGTTCAAGAAACAAATGGAAGAAGAGCATGAAGGGGAAATAAAGGATTCGCTAGAAACGGTAGCATTGGTTGATCGATTAGCAACTGCTGAAGGGATTCGAAGCATCGATTGACTACAAATAATTGCACGAATTCATCGGTTATCAATCGGCAAAGCGAAGGTTCCCACCGGTAACGTTTTTCCCCGGCGCGACGCGACGAGGCGGTTTCTAGCTTCGCTCGCGCTTCTGATCGGATTATAGGGATCATACGAGGATGTCCGACCGGTCGTACAAAAACCAGCGAGCCTAAGCGCGTCGTTAGACTCCGGCGAGCCTTTTTCCGTCCCGGAGCCGGGAGCTTTTTCGACGATCCGGACGGGAAGCGCCCGATCCGGGGGAGATTCTTTTTTTACCCGCAAAGCTGCACAGTGTACTCTAATGTCTCACATCCTGCTCCCTGAAAGCGTTCTCGCGCCGCATAATAACACCGGATAATACTGTTCTAAATGCTGATGTTTTTTCGGGAGCTCTCTCCAATTAATAACAATTATTTTCGTCGGGCCTTGCAGCTTCAATAGGAATTCGCAAACACGCTGCGATACCAAACTATTGCAATATCTTCTTTCTTTTCGATGTATATTTTTTCCCCATTAATGCTTTAAATTAAGGACTTCAATACGTATTCCGGAAGCCCAGAACTGTGAGAGAATTAGTCGTGAAAAATATGTTCAATTCAATCTAATAGATTGAGTAAAACTCAACTTGGAAACGAGCAGTTCTGGCCCACCCAGTATTTATTTTCTAACTTAGCATCAGTGGGTATATCGATGAAGCCAGAAACGTTGGGAAACGAATTCGTAAAGGACACAGCTTGCACCCAAAAGCTTCAACAGTAAGAACTCCACGAGACTCGAGTCTCTGATAACACCGGATCGCAATTTCGAGGTTAGCAATCGGTCGTTGGCACCGCGTCCGAGAGCAGTTTTCCTTTCGATCGTATTTTCGTCGGCGCCGTTAATTCGTGACTCAGGTCGCCGATCACGGCCATGATTCACTATGGATCGAGCGAATCACGTCCGGCAACCTTCTGACATTCTAATTCGCCGCGCCGGTCGACTTGCTCGATGATCCGAATTTTTGCAACTCATCGGGACGAGTCGCGTGATCCAAGGATCGATCACCACTTTCGAGCCGACTAGCCCCCCTGATACATTGGTAGAAGAATTCCTTAGCAAATCTTTGAAAAGTATACTAACTGTTGGCGTTGAAAGGAAAGAAAGATTGCAGTCAACCCTCTGCATTGTTATTAGAAGAAATATATTTATTACGGAGTCTGGATATTCCGAGGCAAAGGGTTGAATATTTTCAGAGCACCGATCGTCTCAATCGAATTCCCGACGAGTCGGTCACGCGAGTTTCGAGGCGTACTCGAAACGCCAGTTGAGCAAACATCGCCTAGTCTAGGTGGAAGTAAATATTGAAATACCTTTCGGTGTCACGAATCGAGCGTTTCCCCGAGGAGCATTCGGTAGCTGCGTGGAACGGTAACACGATCCCCTCCGGTCGTTTTTAATATCTCCACAATCGGTAGCGATCTTCTGGAGCAGATCGGTCGATCTCCGACGAGACGCGGAAATTTCGAAATCGACAGTCACAAGTATATCACACAGTCAACTGATTACACGTTGCTTCTCGCTGTCCTCAAAATAAACTAATACTCAAAGTCTTTGGATCGATTTTTTTGGAGCACAATTTCTTTTGCCGGAGATTAAATTTCGTCGATCAGGCAGGAGTGCTGAAGATGATGGTACGCGAAGAGGTATGGAAAATCGTTTGACAATCGCAGGGAACGCGCGAGGCGGAGCTGGCGAGGGACCTCGGAACGTTTTGACTCGGAGCGTCGAGAGGAGACTGGCGAACGCCTTTCTGCCTCTGCCTGGGACATCGCTGGGCATCCCTTTCCACCAATGACGAGGCTTCCTTACTGGTCTCACGGAGAGACCGAGGTACCTTTACTCTTGATAGGTTACCTTCGAGTTAACTCGATAGGATCGTAAACGTGCGCGTGCATATAAATCACTGTTCCGATCTCTCGAAAATCGCGAGGATTTTCGGACACTCACTGATAAACCCCCCCCCCCGGGGGGGGGGAGCACTTCGATCCGAGATCCAACCAGACGATCGAGCCAGTGTTCCGGTGAAATTCGTCCTCATCGATCGCTGACTCGGCTCTTTTTTGTAATATCGCGTTTGCAAATTCTTGTGATCATTGTTCCAGTTCAATTAGCATTGAAGCACGTACGAGTGATGACTGTGAGGGTGAAGTACTCTTTTGTAGATTTAAAAGAGCCGTGTGCATTTGAAATGGCTTGACATTGTTGTTTATTAATGAAACGACTGCTTCACGTAAAATGTACCTAAAGTTTGCGTCAACGTTGAGTCATGGGGAACATATATTGCTGTGATTCAGTTATGTTCGATAAAAATTAATATCTATCCGGAATCGATAAATACTAAGAACGTCGCTAGTAAATGCTGTCGAACCTCAAATACTGAATCATATGTGCAAGAAATTCAACTGACTTCCTCTAAAACCGGTCATTCATGATCACTAGGCTGCGGATTTTATGCATCTATGACAAAAATGGGTACGTACAATTTAAAAGAGTGGAGGTATTGAAAAGATTTAAGACCACCAGTTTTACCTTAACAAGATAATCAAAAGAAGAATGAAATTTTTATTTGGCAGAGTCCGCAGAGTAAGATCCGCAATCTAATGATCACTTATGACCATCCCTCTTTTTTCATAGTCATCTCAATCATCACTGACGATCCCTGTTCGTCCTCGATCGTCTCTATCTGTTTTTAAACAACCTTTAACCTCTTAGATCCCAAATTCAGACCTTCGAACACTTTTCCCGAGAAATTGGTGTCCTCGGAAGGTTTTTCAAGGTCTTCCAAGAGCCACGGTAGTCCTGCAGGGATCCTGGAGAACCTCTGGGCTTCCCAGAAAGCCTCTCAAGGACTTTATGATACTTCGAGGTGTCTCTGAATACCCGAAGAATGGCTACAGGCCTTTTAACTCTTAAAGGGTTCTGCGGACACAGTAATAAAGATACACAGTGGTAAGATGAAAGTGCCACGAGCACATCGTAAATATGCGGGCCGATTTCGCGTAAAAAGTTGCAAAGTTTACGACGCGAAAAATGTGTACAGCTTTGTCCAGCATCGTGTAATATGAAATTCTCAAGGTGATCGATGGTGTCCCTGTGTATATCGGGTGACCGCTAAGATGCTAGACCGCAAGCAAGGGGGCAGAAAAGGCCCCCTAACAAATGGATATCGATCGCGCGCGAAACAATTATTGCTGGGCAGAACCCCGGTTCTGCAATCTTTGTCACGGGTCAGAAGTGTATCGGATCGATTTAGAACCGTGGATCTTTTTCGACGCGAGTTCTATCGGACAAAAGAAGCGTCTCTCGAACGACGGCGTTATTGTCCGCGAGCTCTCGCAGCCACGCGAGATCGAACCTCGATAATCCATTACGATAGCCGCGGGGCGTCGGGCACGCACAATGCTCCTCGATCCGACGCGAGGACAAACAAAAAGAAAAAAGAATCAGTACGCTCCGGAGTTACACGGAACACGACCGACCTTGCGTCTTCCTCCTTCGTTCGATCACACGTGACCCGTCGCGTCTTTCTTTTCGCGGATGGAACGCGGCCCCGCCTATCGAAGGGTTCATCTGCCCCCTCGCGATTTCGGGGGAACGTTCACCTCTCGGCAGACAGGGAACTGCCAGTGGCAATGTGATCACAGTACACCTTTGGCAATGATGGACCTCTGTTCGTGGATCTAGTTTTCTACTGGGACTCGCGCGGAATTCACGGTTGAAAGTGACTTGGGAGCCACAAGACCACACCCCTTAGGGTCCTATAAAGTGTAGAGCTAGCAGACCACGCCTACTTAAAGAATTATACTCTAATACGTATCTAGGACACCTCCTAGAGTAGAAGAAGCAATAAAGCTACTCCTACTCCAACAACTCTAGGAGAGCCACGCTCTCGACGCACTCTACGCACCGAGCAGAACGAAGCCACGCCTCCTAAAACACTCTACATTAAAAGAACCACTGAAACCAAACTTCCGAAGACGCTTCTCACAAACGAAGTAATGAAACCACGCCCCTCAAGACACTTTATATAGATGGAGATACGAAGCCACACCCCTGGGGGCTCTCTACCCACAAAGAGACAACCAAAACCACGCCGTCCAAGCACTCCACACAGAATGATTGACGAAGCCACACCTTCGGAAACTGTCCTACATAAAAGAATCAACGAATTCACATCCCTCGAGGCACACTGCACAGACGGAGCATCGAAGCCACGCCCACCGGGGGACACAAAGTTGCAATGTGGCAATCCTGCGCGCACCCTAAAGCAAAGAATGTATGTCACCTATAACCTGATTGAAAACAATGATCCGCGGCCGCGGGTATTCCTTAATAAAAATCGACTCAACTTCGATGGATATCGAGGATGTATTATTCAACGTGCGCTCGATCCGTTCGAAATTCAGAGGTGCAACCGGCGAGCAACATTGTCGAGCAGCTGGCACCGCGAGGTGGATACCGCGGTGAGTACGATCCTAGCAACCTCTCGGCGGCGTGTTCCGCGATATGATTTTTCGTTCGTCGATCCGCTGCGCACGGTTCATAAATGTTTCATGCCCGCTAGGATTCAATAGGATAGTCCTGCGTTTTCGAAAGTCACGCGTATATTTATGTGCGTCGATTAGCATAACGTCGCCACGTTGCGAAGTGACGGAGTATGCTCGCGGACACGTAATCGGCGATCTTGAGCGACGGAGTCATTGTTTGGACTGTGGAAAATTTGGCGGACTTCAATCCGAAATTATTTTTACACTAATATATTCGTTGTACCAAATTTGGTTGAGATTTAGAAAATGCGGGAAAAAATTTTACCTTTTAAATTTTTATGAATTTTGCTAGTTTGGTGGTCAAAATGTTAACGAAACAAACTCTCGGACCCACTTGATACAATTAGAATAGAGTTTAAAGGAATAACGAAGCAAAAGGGATAACCGAAGAGGCGTACCGGCAACTCGCGCAGGAAAATCGCGAGTCGACGCGCGACGAGACGATCGATGGGATCGAGATCTTGCCGGGCAAGGTCGCCTGTTCTTGGCCGCTAATTACACCGAGACGCTTCGATGAAAGTTACGTTGTTGTAAAGTCGCTCCCTTCGGCATTCTCGGCAAGCGGAAACGCGGACGTTTTTGCCGGAGGAATTCTTCGGTGTTCCTGGAAAATCTGCGGAACGGTGTTACGCGACGAAACGCCGCGAAAAATGTTACGCTTAACCCTTTACGCCCCGAGCAATTACCCTTGTTTCTTGCCAGTGTGTTCGTTCGAGTTGTTTTACACACTCGCCGCCACTCTCGGGCCCATAAAAATTCCGCGAAGTCTAATCAATTTTTTCGACGGGAGAACAACCGAGTTCTCCGCTAATCCGCACCATTAAAGCTTATCTTAATAGACCGGATGCTGCAGGTGACAAATATTAGTAGACATATTTTTTGTGTACTGTATTTGACTGTTGCGGTAATAAAACAGCAAAAGGTGATGGAAACGAGTACGTTGAATGCATGAAAGGTTAGAAAGCACTACAAGGCAGGAAATGACGTTCGAAATGTCAGCTGTCAAGATATACCACGATTTTGCGATTTAAAATAAGGTTAAGTATTAACAAATGGTTAAATAACGGTCAAACGGTAAAAATTATTTGAATCCGAGCCTGAAAGTCTATCCTTTCTATAATAATTTTAGTGGTGTAAAAATTTGCGTTGAGACTGTGACAGCCTTGAAGGAAGGACCCTCAGGGACTCGAATGGCAAGGATTCGCAAGAACCCTCGCAAGGAATTGAGCGTCACTGTCGAGTGTTTCGCCATAAGGCGACCGGAGTCGAGTGGCCGGTAAAAAAGAAGTTAGCCGGCCTTTGAGGGCTCGAATTTCCTCGAGTTCGAGTGTGCGATTCGGGTCGTGGTTGGGACCGGGATACGCGAGACCAACACGAACACCTCGTTAAACAGTCGGTTTTGCGCACGACTTGCCACTCCAATTTATTATCCTTATTGGTGGCAATTTATCAGTCGGGACGGATCCATTCGAAATATTGGATGTGTGACAGAGAAATGGTTGCATCATACGACAAAATTCTAGGCGAGCTCCGCCAAGTGTGACTCTTAGAGAATTAGTTCTTAAAAAGACCCACCAAAAACTTTGGATAAATGTACAAACTTAATGTTCGTTCTTCACGTTTCGATTTATTTGAATATCTTACAAAAGTATGGATGAATGTTTAATTAAATTTACCAAGATGATCGACGCGCTTCTTAGAAGATCGAGATCGTTCCAAGAGCCGTTGTTGGTTGGCATAGTGCACGGAAAACCGCTCGATCGAGAGGGCACACTTATTGTTCATTGTTCATGTTTGGATTTATTTGAATGTCTTTACGAAATTACTGAATGAACGTTTAATTAAGTTTACCAAGATGATCGACGCTCCTCTCAGAAGATCGAGATCGTTCCAAGAGCCTTTGGTTGGCATAGTGCACGGAAAACCGCTCGATCGAGAGAGCACACTTATTGTTCATTGTTCATGTTTGGATTTATTTGAATGTCTTACGAAATTATTGAATGAACGAATACCTTGCAAAAATTGTCGCGCTACAAGTCTACCAAGATGATCGACACGTAAGTCGAGATTGTTCCAAGAGTAGTTGTTTGGCATAGTGCACGGAAAACCGCTCGATCGAGAGAGCACACTTATTGTTCATTGTTCATGTTTGGATTTATTTGAATGTCTTACGAAATTATTGAATGAACGAATACCTTTCAAAAATTGTCGCGCTACAAGTCTACCAAGATGATCGACGCGTAAGTCGAGATCGTTCCAAGAGCAGTTGTTTGGCATAGTGCACGGAAAACCGCTCGATCGAGGGTGAAATTGATCAGGCGAAGCTCGCTCGGCGCAACAAGTGCGGCGGGGCTTCCCGTAACAAGGCTCGAGCGTTTTCACGTGCTCGGTGACACGCAACCTGCACGAATTACCGCTATCCTCTCTCGGTGTTGCATTTACATGCACGTCGCGCAGCCTGCTCCGATATCCCTGACAATGACGAACGTGATGTAAATGGCGGATGCATACTTGTAAAGGCCGACTCTCCGGCTCATTGTCACGCAACGTGTGGACGCACGGTTTCAGCTTGTATCCAGGATTTCGATGATCGGCGCGGGTCGTCGGCTGGGTGGCTGCCCAATCGGAACGCGGGTTAACGGGCTCGCGAATACGAATTGGCTAGTTGATTTCGGAGACGAGGTGTAAGCATCGCCGATAACGTAAGCTTGTCGCGTTCCTTTCGAAATGTTACAGCACGGCCCGAAACTCGTCCGCTTCCTAATTGGCAAACATCGATTCCTTGTTCGGAATTCGCGTTTGAATAAGTCGTTTCGACATTTCTTGGCAGTCGGAGCTGCATCAAATTGATTCTTAAGTGTAGCAATTTTTTTACGTATTTAATTATTGATTTTCTGCAACTCGATCTAGTACAAATAGTTTAGGGTAATTATTATGGCACTACCTTATATCGTGTAAAGAAGAAGTCGCACTCTAGTGAGAAAATCCTCAAACAATAGTTTACCATGTTTACTCAACAGTGTGCAGTGCAATCGCACTATTCTATAGATTTTAGTATCGATCCTCCGCCAGTTGTGTCTCCACGTGTTGAATATTTTTGTGGTTAGATTTTCGATTGTATCTTTTTCGAGGAAGGTAAGTCATTTTGAAATGTTTAAACTGAAATTCATTTTCGCTTTGTCAGTAACTAGTGTTATCAGTACACGTGGAGTGCCCAATATGGCACTACCAAGGGTTCCCTAATATGAGTATAGCTATTGACATATTTGGCGTAGGGCCGAATATGGCACTAGGTGTCATATTAGGGACTCAAGGTGTATCATATTAAGAACCCCTTTCGCTGGAACCTGCGAATGACACACCACAAAAAAAATATTTTTCCCAAGCTGTATTCATTTTTGAACAAACTTGACCCCAGAATTTTATAGGTAAGAAATGCATCTACAACTGGTAATTTTTTGGACGAAAAAGAGCATTCTAAAATAATCAAGAAATGACATCAACAAAAAGTGGTTCATATTTGCACTTTGCCCTAATTTGAGCACTAAATAGTACAAGTGAACGTTAGTACTTTTGTCGAATAAGAGAGCCGAGAAGCCACGCCCACCGACGACGTTTGCCCTCCAGGGCAAATCTAAAGCGCTCCCAGGCATGATCGAACGAAGAAGCGAGCGAATTCTTTGGACAGAATTTCTGACGAAGAGCCCTAAGAGGAGGAGGCAAAAGAAAACTCGGTGCCGGTCGAGCGGCGGCTCAAAGGAAAGTCACGCGCCGTTGATTAGTTAGCGCAAGAATGTCGACTGTGCAAAGCTGTGCGCGCCGGCGCGCGTGGGAAATCGCAACTGCGGAAGAAAAGAAGAAGAGGAGCCGATGGAAAAATCGTGATCCGCCATTGTTCGTCTCGGACGAGTAACGGAACGGGATCGATAATGGTGAATACGCTGAAAACGAAAGTCTGAGCCAATTCAAATCACTTCCCTTGTTAGAGCTATTGTTCTATAGCACGTCTAATAAGACCCGATTTGACGTCTATTTGCGACTGTCTATTTGCACAGGATTGAGTCGATTTTAAGATGTGTTACAGTGGGAATTTTTGAACGTTTGAGAGCTTCAATCAGAGGGGAAAGATGCTACTCTATGATAGATACGCATAGGTGCTAAAAGAATCGCGAAATCATATTGTAAAGACGATCAAAGCCGACCATCAGTTCCCAAATCGAAGGGAAAACAGTATTCTCATTCTAAACGAGATCTTATCGAATGGTGAGACAATAGAAATGGCTATCTACTTCCATAGCGTCTCATGATTCCCCAAACCACATTCCGCGTCTCGCAGCGAGACGTCGCCGACGCATTCAAAAGAAAATCTATTACTATCTCTCATAGCGTCCCGCTGAAATTATGTTAACAAGGGAGAACTGTATGGCCGGACTTGAAGCGACTCAGAATCGGTCTTCGGAATCCTCTCCGCGAGAGTCTAGAAGAGAAGAGAAGAAGAGAAGAAGAGAAGAGAAGAGGAGGCGCAGCGATGGTCGCGTTCTAAGAGCCGCGCGACAAAAAAGAAACCGGTCGAGCTTCTTCCGTTTTGCGAGCGAAGCGGAGCAGTGAGGCTCTCGCGAAGGCTCTCGCGAGTTCAAACTTGGCGCGAGCAGCTCTATAAATGCAGAAAGAGAGGGAGAGAAGCCGGACCGCGCGCATCGCTGGAATGCGAGAATCTGCAGCTTGCACGAATTCCTCCTGCGTCCAGGGACCGGACCCTCCAATTAGAGCCGAGCTACGGAGAGAGAAAGAGAGGCCAACGGGATCTCCCCATCTCGTTATCTTTCGATCGAATTCTACGCGAGAAATGAATATCATTCGCTACCTACGGCGCGCGGTGGTTCGCGTCGAGGAATTTTCGCGACAGTTGGTTAGAAAATCTACTGGCCCATCACTGGTTTTATTTATTCACGCTAATCCCATCGGTCGCTAAAAATGATTGACTTGCGTTTCATCTAATTCTCTGGCATTTTTGTTATAGTGTACACTTGAATGAATTTGTTTCGACAATGAGAAAATAAACAGTATGGAAGTGGACAGTACCTCTCGGTGGACAAAATTCTTTAGAAGGGCGATTTGGATCAGGACCTCGTCCTGGCGACTTAATCCCGAGGCGCAGACTAAGCGTAAGCGAATCCGGGGGACGGGTTTTTGAGCGATAAAGCATTCCGGACGGCCAAGTCGAAGGTTACATCGATAACTCGTCGTCCTCGCGAGCAGGATCGAAAGAAACTGATCCTCTACCGGTGTCTAAGCGGCGCTCGCGCAATGCTGCCGGGGACATTCCTCTCGGGTAAAAATCCTCGCTGATTGCCCGGCGTGCTCGCGTTCTCGATCGCGATCCTCGTCGACGTACAGCTCGACCAATGTAGCCAGAACGCGGAAAAACATTTGATATTTTCCAAAATGGTACACAAAATCACCGATCCTCTTGTAACTTCGGGAAGAAAAATCGTGGAGCGATATACTCAGGCTCATTTTGCAGCGTGAAGCCTCTACTTTTATCACTTTGAACCGCATCTTCCTAAAAATTTATTTCTGTTCTGGAACGGTAGCAAACAGCAAGGTGTTTCATGAAATGGCCTGACTGCACAGTCAGGAATAATACGCTTCAAGTTTCCGTGCGAATACGCGCGATATTTCGAGACGAGAGGATCAGTATGCACGCAAGAAGTTCCCGATGCGCACCTGTGCCAGGACCGCCCGTGTGCACCTCGCCGATTACGCATTCGTTTCGATCAGACTCGCTTTCCCCCGCTCATCCATACTAATTACTGTGTTTGTAAACAATCGTGAGCAATCACGGAAACCTAATCGATACGCCGCGCCGCCGCGGAGAGCCAGCCAGGTGCTAATTTATCCTTTATCCCAGCCGACGTTCACCGTTGAAGACGTGTCCTTTAACCCGTTGCACGAGACAAGTTGCCTCGTCGGTCGTGTTTGACTTCATGTTCCCAGGAATTTTTATCCCGGTTGGCAACTTCCAAGCTGGTTAGGGCTTTTACTGTTGCTCGAATTTTTCGATGGATGAATCTATTTCTACACTGGATCCGATAGATCGCAGCCGAATAGCCGGATACGTTCGTATCAGTGCGCACGGTTCTCTCGCGTTTGTCAAATCCGTTCATGCTGAAAGATTGTGTTTGTCACCGAGCCATTTAAGCGGCCTCTGTATCGAAACAGGAAGCTATTCCTTCGCTGGACAGCCGCGGAGGACACCATAATATGGATTATTTATTAAGGAATTCTGTAATCGATATATCACGCCGCTGGTATTCAAGGAATTTGCCGTTTTCAGCTCAAGACAGAAATAACAGGAATGTATTTACTGAGATTTTTCGGGATTTCTTGTCGATCGAAGAGGCCACTTCATTAGCATTCCTTCTCGAAAGATTGACAGACGTCGAGTCAATTTGGTCAAATTCATTACCAGAGGATTGAAAGATTTAATTATTTCAATTTTCATTCTCGGAGAATTTTAATCGCCGCGAGGCTCCCTCCGCCAAAAACAGTTTCCAGAGAGGTAGCGAAGAATGCAATCAAGGCGAAAATGCATCTGCTACCGAGACGGTATTGTATTCCGGCGAAGTCCGTCAAGAAAACCCAGTTCGCCGGACATCGACCTTTGCAAGCTCCTCCTCGTTTAAAACATCGAATTTGCATAACGATCCCCAGCGAGATTCCTCAGCGAGAGGATCTCCCGGCCGGTATCGATTGCATATCGGCACACGGCATTATTCGAACGGTGGTTCGGGCGATCGGGTCGTTCGCGTTTTGAAAAATCATGGCTGGTTAACAGGTTAATCGGATTACGGGGCGCGGATCGTTGCGGCGAAATAGTTTGCGCCGGTCTTTCAGACGAACGATCCTTGGCGATCCTTGGCATTCCATGACATGGGGGCACGAGGCACGCGCCCGTTTGCATGGGGACTGGCATGGGACAGCACACGGGTATATGACTTATCGGAGCAAATCGAATCGATGTCGGTGCACCCACCTTCCGGGTTGCAGCGTTGGAATGCTGTCGCTTCGATCGGACGTATTGGCCGCACGTAGGCGCGGAGAGCAGATCCTTTCAGACGCGGCTGAATTCCCCGTTCTCCACCGAGATAATCACGGTGTTCTACCCTTTTCCCCCTCCCATAAGATTCAATACCGATTTCGCAACGTCGCGTTGGGTCCCCGGCGACGATTTTGCATCTCCGAATCGGTACAAGCGAAAGATGCTTTTCAAAAAACGTCTCCAAACAGTAAAGGAGGTTAACTGGAAGATGCTTTAATTTTAGAATCCCGAAGTTCGACATTTCATTCCAAAAATCATTTTACTATGAAGAACGCACGGTGAGCTATTTTTAATCGTTCGCTCGAGAGGGAATGGCACCATTAACATATTTGTTTGCAATTGAAATTTTGGGTGTTAGCCAAGCACTTCAGGTAGTGTGCACCGTTCGAAACACGCAGTGTGTCGTCACCGTCGCGTCGTCGATGACTGGCTGCTTATCTATTCGCGATACGTTCGAGCGGGCCCGATCGAAGACCGGCTCGGTGTTTCCGGGATCGAGCGATTCCCGTTTTGATCAATGCGGGATCGTGATTCTTCGTCGGGTTTATTGCGGCCGTCACCGGACCCGCCGCGACAAGCTACAACCCGTCCCGTTGGATTTATTAAATGAATATCTCCGACGCCGATTCGAATAACAGTGTCCGAGAGGACGCGCGACGTTTGATCTTCGTCCCTCGCGATTTATGTCCTGTCCGCACTCGCGCGATCCCGTGACCAAACTTCGGAAAAGTCCCGCGGAAAATCGAATCTGAAAATTCCGACGGTCTTAACGAGCTTGAGCTAAAATTTTTATTCAGCAAAAAATCTCTTGATATTTTTACTTAAGCATAAAGATTCACTGTTGAAGCCTACTTTATGCATTCAAATCTATGGATCGAACACAGTTAGATTTTGATAAAAATTTCATCCATTACACGCATTTACATCGAAACGGCTGCAAGATTCATTCGCGTTTAACACTTTCGAGCCGGATTACGGCTGCATCTACACGTAAGAATCTATTTCCTATATCGAATGGTTCCACTGGTTTAGTTCAATGTTCAAGTAATCGTTCAGCAAACATATTTAAATAGTAAAGTGATTTCTTTGATTTCTTTGATTTCTTGCTCGCGTGTTTCGTCTGGTGGCTTCCTGCTCGACCGAAGAAATTCCAAGATCTTCTCATAATGTGTCATTACTTATGGTGAGTTTGCGATACCAACGATCCTTCGACTAAACGGTTTCTGAAGCCGATGGTCAACCGGTTCCCGTTCAAAGAGGATCCATCGTCGCGAGTGAGTTACTCGAGCATCGCTTAATAAATAAGACCGAACGATCTAATTTCAGTTTCCGCGATCTACTGGCGCGCATCGATCATGCCTCGCTGTTTGACCGTAACTTTATAATTGACCACCTATCTTCTTGCTCGCTCTTATTCCTTTTCTTGCGTCTCGCCTAATTTATTCTCCGGCACAAAGTCTCTCTCTACTGCTTGAAAATTCCCCGCCTCAAAGTCTCAAATTTTCAAGATTCCTCTGGCTCGTTTCCTCTGTTTCAAATTATAAAATTTTCAAGTTTCCTCTGTCTCATATTCCCAAATTTTTATGATTCCTCTACCCGCTTCCTACTTCTCAAATTCTCGATCTCAAATACGTACTCAAATTCTCAAGATTCCTCTACCCCGCTCCCTCTGCGTCAAATTCTCAAATTTTGAAGATTTCTCTACCCCATTTCCTCAGTCTCAAATTTTCTAAAGATTCCTTCAATTCCTCAGTTTCAAATTCTTAAAGTCTCAAGACTCCTATACCCCACACCCTCTGTATAAATTTTGAAGATTCGTCTATCCCACTCCCGCCGTTTCAAATCCTCATTCCTATTTTCCATTTCCACACCTCTTCCCCCGATTTATTCTCTTAAACTCTCCCACCTTTTCTCCGTTTTCCAACTTCTCTCTTTTCCACTCCAGTTTCGATCTTCCTTTGACTCTCCTCTCTTGGTTCCTCCAAGTTCCTCTGCTGCTCACCTTATATACCTGGCTTTCCCTCTCCTTCTCTTGCCTTGAGGATTTGAGAGCGTCAACGATCCGTTTCGCGATCGAAGCGCTCAGTTCTGAGCTCGGAGCGATTCCCGCCGCCAATAGTTTCTCCGAATGATTGATTCGACTAATCATCGCTCGTGACCGGTTCCGTGGAACTGAATAGACAACGGCCGATTCCGTGGAAGTTATCATTGCCAGGCCGGGTGAATGCACCGGAGCCTAGCCGAGCCTGGACCAAGCTGAGCAAAGCAGAGCAAACGCAAAGCCTCGATACATCATAGCGTCCCTGTCTCTGCGGCAAAGAGACGCGAGCTTTCCGTCCATTACGCGCATGAATATTAAAACGGGCCCGAGAGAAAGTCGACGATCGTTATTGCTCCGATGAGAGTCCGACTGTTGCTCTCCTGTTTGGAGAACGGTTCTCTCTCTCTCTCTCTCTCTCTCTCTCTCTCTCTCATTCTTTTTCTCCCGAGAACCAATCGCTCGCTGAGAAACGGTATTATCGGTAATTGCGAGCTGACCGACTCGATGCCCGGTTCTTCATACCCAAGCAGATCAATATTGATTTTTCGACGCCGGGGCATGTAGCTTTCGGCCAGCCTTCGATCATCAACTTGTCAAGGATATCTGCATGATTTCTCGGGTCGCCTCTGGGCTTCTGTTTACACAGGTTTCGACTTTGTGCCGCGATCCATTCCGATTTAGAAATGGGAGAGTTCCCGTGATGAATGCTCTGCGCATGATTCAGTGAAATCTGGGGAGAATTATTGGGAAGATGTGTTCTTGGGAGATGCAGTCGAGAATGGATGACAAATTGTACCTCTACTTCGCGGTATGCAGAGAGATCAGTTTAAAACATCCCCTTACCGTGAAATCGCGTTCCTCTTGGCTGTCACTCTCGATTTCCCGATTTCCGTTAACACCCTCGCTGCCTAAAAGCGCTAAGGCAAATCCCCAGCTATATCAATTAGATTTCGAAAGAGATTGGCTACCCTGAAATTTACGTACATTCGACGAGCGAATACGTTCCGATATAGGATCGCGCGAGTCCCGGACGGACGTGTATAAATCGACCCTAATCGAGCAATGACAGGACAGCCGATTATAGGGTAAGCCGGTTATCATTGGGTCAGTATACTCTGCATCTGCGGGTGCTGCACTGCACTGCACCGCCGCACCGTGGCGCGCCGTTGAGGAATGCAGTCTCCCCGAACGTCATAGTCGCGGCTATAGTACGCTATACTCGGCTGCGGCTCGCTGTTCGATTGCGGTGTCTGTTCGATTGGGAGCGAACCGAGTGAAAGATCTCGAAAAGGAAGGCGATTAAGGGGGAATGGGACCTTGAGCGCGGTCAGCCACTGCGAGAGGGCTCGATCCGGCGCGGCAGACTCGGCCAGAACACGATGGAGACGGGTATGCGCTCTCAACCGCCATATTGTTGTGACTACCATGCCCTGACAGACCCTGACCAGCCACCCACACTCACAGCCAACGAGCCTGGCGACGACGATGTTGTTCGCTGCCTTTAGCTTGGGCTTTAGCTCCGCCAGTTCGCTTGCCTTCTCGTGGCCTCACCTGATGGAACGCGGCGACACGACCGCCTGCGAATATCTCTCTGCCTCCTGCCCCTTCGGAACCATTTATCATCCCGTCCGATTATCCAAAGGCTTGCGTAACCGGCCACGTCGCTGTCGTAAGACTTTTCGAACGCTGTTTCACGGCCTCGAAACTCCAACCTCGCCCACTCCCGGAAGCCTAAACCCGTCGACTTCCATGGATCCGGTATCGTCGGCGATCATTTTCCTCGTTGTCAGCTCGCGATCCGTCAGAGAGATCAATCTTTTTGGCAACGTAGCTCAGAAAAATCAATTCAAACCAACTCGTTATCTCTAGATCGTCCTTCTCGCAACTATCACTCGGAATTCTCAATACCCAGGTCAAGATCGCGATTGTTTCTTAATCTCAGTGACTCTATCACGAAGAGCGTTCTTCCAGCTTTCGTTCAAGCCCTGAGAAGTTCAGAAACTCCCACGGGAAAGCTCAGAAAAATCAATTGAGCTCTACCCGTTGCCCTTCAATCGTGTTCCTTCCAGGACGAAAGAGAACCAACTGCGATAACAAATTACGTTACTGTAATTTAAATTGAACACTGATTAGTAGACTGCGGGACCTTCCGCAAAATAAAAATCGCCTCCATCGATTGCAAGAAATAGAAACCAAATTAAATGTTATTTCTTCCCTTAATGAATTTAATAGAGGAGAATATTGTCATCTTCAATTTAAAAAATTTTCCAACAATTTTGAATTTCATCTACGCAATTTTGCTATAAACGCATAAAGATCCGCAGTCTACTGATTAGATGTTATCGAAACAGATAGCGAACGAATTTCCACGCATCCCACATCGAGACAGCATAGTCTCGCGAGTGGACGGCGGTTCGGTTCGGCCAGACATCGAGGTCGCGAGACGATCGGCAGTGAAGGGAGGAATGTCAACGATTCGCTGGCGAAAAGTTAACGCCAGCCCGTCTCAAGGCGACCCAACGAACCTTTATCCCCCCGCGAAGACAGCCAGGCTGTAAAGTCTCGCGTTTAATTGGATCCTCTCTTGCGCCGCGTGGAAACCCGGAGCTACTTGGGCGGGGGCAGCCTCCGCTCCTCGTTCAATGATACTTAACGGTTCCGTTCTCACACCCACCGGCCGCAAACCTCGACGAGCATCCACTTTCTTGAGGAGTGGTGCGCTTGATCACCGATCGAAAGGAGTTTCCTTATTTCCATCGCTGATCTTTCGCTTTTAACAGTTTCGAAACGAAAGGCAACTGACTCTGTCGGTGATCGCTTCTACTATCGATAGGGAGCATCGGGTCTCCCGAAGACCACTTTCCCAGAATTTCACGAGTTTATGGTCGAGTGGCAAGGTCTTCGAGGAACGAAAACGCGAAACTTTCTCTCGCTGCGGCTCGAGGTCACTGGAACTACCCGGGTCATGCTCCCTTTTCCAGGATGCACTTTGGACAGGATGCATTTTTTTGCTCGAAACCGAGCGATGCATATTTATGAAACATGGTGGACTTGTTTACATAGGATCAGATTATGTTTATGAATTTTTATAGACTGCCATTTTTTTTCTACAAAACCGGAAGAGATGCCTCTACGAAACTTTTTGCACGTGCTCGCATGTATCTAAGCTACATCTGAGAATTTTTATACAACGCCATCATCAAAGTTCTCTAATCGCGGATCCCGCGAAGGTTCGCATACCCGCACGGCGCGCGTCTAACGAGCCTCCCTCTTGCCTCGCGCCTAATAAATGAAAGTCCGCCGTGGGTTTCGAAGCGTGGCTCGTTGCAAGCTCTCCTCTCTCGCAGAGAGCGTCCTCTTACCACTGAAATACGAGGCGCTCGTTCGACGGGGCTGGAAATCGCGAGGCGCGAAAACTCCCGGCCGTACATTTACTGGATCACGACGCGCCGCTCGTAATAGGGCTGCCAGTGTAAATGATCCGAGTCGAGCGAGCCAACAAGCGAGCAAGCGAACGAACGAACAAGCGAGTAGGGCAACGCGTGTTCACGTTCGCGAACGCCCACGATAATCGACATCCGGTACATCCAGCCGGGCAATTACCGCCGCGTCTTTTCTATCGGGTCACGTTGCGAGTAATGCCACCGCTTATCTCGCTTACGTAAACAAATGAGCCTTGTTTAGACCGAAACGGACCGCGAATCGGTCCACGTCCGACCCGATCCTCTCGCCTTCGATTCGCCGGGCCGCGCCGGTATTTACGGCCGGCAATTAGGCGCATCGCGTGCTCCGTTCATACGGAAGCGTCGAACGCTAATGAATCAATCCCAGATACTGAAATTAACAGGAACGCGAGCCGGACCGCTTTGTTCGGATGCCTGTGGCGAGGCGACCACCTATGGGGCCGCGTAGGACACCGTGGAGTGCAGCTATTTCCTTCTTCTTTCGAGATGGTGTCCAGGAAACATGGTTCATTTGGAATGTCTCCATTGAATTGTCTCCGAACATTCGTCCCTCGAAAATTCCACGAGAGCGAAGTAATTTAATCATCGTAATCAAAATTGCAGAGGTACATCACGCGGATTGCTTCTTGAACTCTTTCAGATCGTCCGTAAATCTCAATGACGTTGAACAAAATGAATTTTTAACCTTCAATTACTTGCACTCCACTTTCTACATAACTGGTTGCATGGAGCTTTACATCACTCTAACGTACATACACTTTTCTTCAATGAAATAGTTACTTTAATGCGAAATAAATATTTGCTAGTGTGGCCGACACCTTTGTTTATGCTTGAAACATTGAATATCAAGTTTTGAGATTGTGGATACTACATGCGAGTAATTAAGAGTTAAAAATACATGGAAATGGTGTTCAATTCGAAGAAGACGTTTTCTTGGCGCGGATACAAATGGATTTTTGCGACGCAATTTTCGACCACCAACGGCGAGGATATTTTCGCTTAGCCGGGCGACGATCGCGCTATTATTCAGATTTCCCACGTAAGTCGCGATCCATCTTTGGCGGACAATGATCGTAGATCCATTCGGCGTGTGTATCGGGGCGAACAGGAATTCCTGTGCAGGAAGGTGCGCCGCGAGCGAACAACGCCTTTGTCTTTCGTGTTCTGCGGGCTGCAGTGCTCTGCACCGCGCTGCACCGCGCTGCACCGCGCTGCACCGCGCTGCGCTGCATTGCGTTGAACTGCCCTCGATGACGCCGGCTGACTGCCTCCGTTTTGAATGCTCGGTGGCGTGCACGCGCGAAACCGGAGAACCTTAGCGGCGCGTAACGCACCGAGATTAATGCGTAACCTTTATGAAGCGCGACGCGAGCCATGCGTGGGCGTGCGGGCACCGCGTGCAACGAGAATTGCATCGCGCCGCGTGCCGCTGCGATTGAACCCTTACACCGAGTTCAATGGAATCGCCTCGCCTGCGGAATCCTCGCGGATTCTTCCGCTTGAACGATTGGTTAACTGTGCCGAATTTTTTCGCGTTTCAACCCCTTCACCACCCCTTGATCCAGTTCCCCGTAATTGAACAGTTGTTACTAGACTGTGATTGTTTATGTAAATACATATTTCGACATGCAAATTGCAAATTGATTCAAATATTTTGCATATTGCACATGGTTTCTACCACATATACCAAGACAGGCCTGTTTATGTACTTCTTTAAGGCCTGGTTTACGTTGCATTTTTGTCCAGAAGAATTTAAAAGTTGTTGCACACGTCTTGTTGTTACTGGAAGCTCCAATGCAGCTCGAAATTGTGCTGCGCTCTTCCTTTCCTTAGTCACAGACCTCATTAATAATGAATGTTGTCTCTTTGACAGTTTTTTATTACCACCAAAAACATGATTTTTCCCGTAATTTTCACGTAAATTGATATTATTATTAATCACAGTATATGATCGATTAATTTTCTTAGCAATTGCGCGATTAGAGGAGCCTATATCTTCATAAGCATCGATTGATGCTTTTTCTTCACTTGTTAGTACTTTTCCTCTCGGTATTCTAATACACGTGAATCAAATTATAACAAATAGGATTTCTACGAGTTCTAAAGCTCGAGTTCTCTGCTCAGAATACAGAGAAACACTAAGTGAATTCATAGAAGCTTCGCACGCGTGTTCTGCACCACACAGAAAAAATCAAAACTAACGTAAATCGTAAACATAGCTGTCCAGAGTGCGCAGTCTCTCTATCCGAGTGTTAACAAGGCCCAAGACCCAGATACGATAAATCAGCAAAAATGGTGATATTTTAAAAATATCTATGAAAATGAAGATGACTTTATAGAAATTTCGGCCACTCTATATTACATATTTCTTTCATACAATTTTACTATACATATTTTGCTGCGATTTGTTTGACTCCAATATTTTATGCCGAAAATTTAACAAAACTGAAGAGATTCGACTATTCTTTTTTCTTAACATCCGAAGACAGTAAAATCATTAATTCACAATCTTTATTTTGTTTCTGTAAATAGGTAGTTGAAGATTTTGATAAAGATGATATAGTTGCAATTGCAACAGCTCAGAATGCGTTGCAACAGACACGAGTTGCAAAAAATTTGACGTTTATAAAAGTACATTCACAAATTCTTCCAGCCACAATAAAGAGGCTGGAAACTGCCAGTTTAACCTTAACAAATCAAATGAAAATATTCATGGACTGTATTGAACATTTAAGAGCTGTTTCTGATAGATGTGGTGATCAAATTCAGAATCCTGGTTTATGCGAAATATCTAAACTCGTTTTACGTGCATAAAGATCCGCACTCTAGTTATTACAAAAAGAATTCATTCCTCGTGTGCTTGATTAATGAGTTTTTACTATTTTTAGATGAAGTCAAAATTTTGTGTACCCATTAAAAGAGACTGTGGTTGAATAAAAATTAATGAAAATCATAAATTGTGCCAGCTAACACTAGGAAATTTTTAATGAATGTTTCCGAGGTTTCATAAAATGTTTAAACTTTGACCTACCGTGTATCAATGTGTTCGAATAGTTGTAAATCGTGCGACAATTGTGTTGCAAAGTATGCAGAGCAGAGTTTACTGTACAATTACACGGCCCATAAGAATGCGAGGTAATAATGCAACAGGTTGCACGGACAGTAAAATATTAAGGTGTTACATTGACGTGGAAATTAACATATAGGAAACATATTTCACTAAGATTAAATTGTATGCCTGTGCGCGATTGCCAGCAAATAAATTGCGGTGGAAGGGGTTAATGCTGATTACATCTCATAAATAATGCTCTCTGGCGAGTCACTTAGATCTCTGCTCCGGGATAAAGCGTTGATCTGGAGTGAAATCGAACTATGCGAGTACTAATATTTATGTTAATTGAAGATATACTGCGTTAGAGCTCTGCGTCATACCGAAACGATTTGTTTCTGCGAAATTATAGTCAAAGAAATTCTTTGCAGAACACTTCACCGTGTTAACTATGCTCTTTGCAAAATGTGCTGTGCCATTATTCACAATATTGTTTACATGATTAAATATGTTGGTATCTAATCAATCCCAACAAAAACATCCTGTAAAGAGGAGCCAAGTTCCTATGGCCGTAAAAAGTTGTGAGATCAAACAAAATATGGTCAAGTTCGTTAGCTTAGAAATACCTCTTGCAATACTGAAAAAAGCGTTTGTAAAAATCAGTTTAAAAGAACGCTATTTAATTTTTAAAGAGTTACATGCAGGGCTAAATTATTCAAACTTGGCCGCTACCTAACACCTTTTATGGCCATTGGTTTAAAAAGCAACGGTTAAAATTGTTTGAAGATAAACCAGACAAATAGCAGAGAATCTTAATTGGTTTCAACTTAAAGTTGCAATTTGTAATGTCAAAGTGCTGCGCATTTTCAAAACGAGAGAGGCGTGGAAGACAATTTGCATTTGAACCGTGTCAAAGTTTAACGAGAGAAACATGTGAGCATGTTAACTAGTAGATCCGATAAAAGGATCGTTCGCAGAGAGCGAATTTGCATTTGAACTCTGTCGGTGCTTAACAAGATAAATAGAAGAGAATTTAAAAGCTCGTAATGGAAGATTGCTGGGAATTTTCGAAACGGGAGAAGACTGGAAGAAGATTTCGCGTGTCATAGTTTAACAAGACAAACATCCGAGAATTTTAATTGGTCTGCCCGATAAAAGACACGGTTGCAGAGGCTAGGGAATAGAGAGAACACTTAGCAGTTTCGAGCGAACAGTGATTTACTTGGAACGAGGTTCCCGGATCGGTCAGTTCCAGCGATTTAACCTCGATGATCGATCTAGAGCCGAGGCCTTGCTCGCGAGAGAGCCAAGTGCCGAGAAACCTGACGAGCAATGAGCAAATGAACCACGGCTTCTTCTCGTGGAAATTAACGAGGATTCAAGGTCGCGCGGATCAACGCCGTTTCACGGCGCTAACATTTTTGCGCAGTTGCGCACGCCTAATGGACGGCGAACGAGTGATTCGCGGGCCTTTTAATTGGCCCCCCAGGCGGACGGTAATTGTTTTCTATTAACCTCGAACTACGCGTTTTAATTTGTCCCGGCGAGCGCGAACTTACCGCGACAGTTTAGACAGTCGAATTAAGATAAGAGTAATGGTTCCAGCCGGGGAACGGAATAATTGCGGTGCGCTGCGAGCGAGCGTGTCAATTCAGACACTATTATCCTCTAACATCCTCTGAATCATCCTTCATCCTCGTCCTTCCAATTTTATTTCAACTGTCAGGGTCATTTTCTCGAATTAATTGGAAAAATGAAGGCGTACAATTAGACTAAGGATTTTTTTTCTTCGCTTAGTATGGACATTGTGCTATAGCACAGCAATGTTCTAAAAATTACGAAGGACTTACCGTTTACGATGAAAGCCTCTTTTTTGTCGGTCGGCGAGTCCAAACTTTTGCATTCTTCCGTGGGCGTGTTATCATTGCTGATTTCGGCGTTCCTACGTAATATAATAAATGACAGAGTTAACATTTTCTGAAAAACACAGGAATAAGAGTATCAATATTGCGGTAGAACTACTCGGTGAAATTCAAAATTAGATTTTTCAGTGTCAACAAATAATTTCGTCCCTCAGTTCTGGGAGACGTGTTTCTCAAAGCATTAATCAAAATTAACAGCAGTTCCCATCGAAACAACAGACAGCCTGACGTGTCCAGAAAGAGTTCCCCCAAAGAAGTGTTTAAAAATAGCTTGACAAATGAGCCTACAAGCAGTCTGAAGCGCCGCGAATCGTATAATCGTGGAAAGGGTCCATCATTCGGCGGGAACAAAAGTGGATTAAGCGAGTGGCAAGAAAAAGGGGGTGGCATCAGGATCTCTGGTGGGTCGCGTTACTCGATTTTCGCGGATCGAGTGGCTAAGTGGTCAATTAACTTTTTGCCCTCGCGGGATGACCCACATCCACGCGCGTTGGGGATCGATTGAAATTTTCGAAACGGCGCGGCGGCGCGGCGTGCCGTAGCCGTACCATTAGCCGGGCTTTAACCACAGCCCTCTCCTCTGGAAATTTCACTCTTTCACTTAAGCGACTCGCGTTCGAATTCGCGAGGATGTTCCGGAATGCTAATCGCCTTGCTTTCGATCTTTTTTTCTTTGTTGTTCGGGCTGAGCGTAAGCGGTGGTGCGTGTTCCGAGCATAATCTCCCCGGGTGCAGAGCGTGCGCTTCGAATTATTGCAAAAAACACATACACACATTCTTGGCTAGCGGCGTTCAAACGTTTGGCTACAACGAATCTGCAGTGGAGAATCGAGCAGGCGTGGCTCGGCCATGCTATAAATACGTGTATAAGAGACCGTTTTGCAACCGTAAATCGTTCACAGGCATCCGAGTCGCGTCGGGACGCCGCGAATTCCTCGGAAAACGCGATTTGCTTACAATTAAAGAATACTAAGGCCGCCGACCCAACTCCGAGACCCCATAGTCGCTCGCTTAATGCTATGTCTGTTTCGATTTTTACGCGGTCAGTTGCTATAACGGGGCTATTGATCTTACTTTAGCCTTCGCGCGCTGTTTGGGTCCGTTTCGTGCATCGGAAAACATTTATTTTAGCCCTTTGCGGTCGGACGGCGACTATGGGGCGCCAACCAGAATTATCGGAACCAGTTTTGCAGTGCTAAATTTGTATGCGTTCGAGAAACTGGTCAAAAATTTATTCGGTGGAGGAAAATACGATCTCGACTTCATCTGCATAATATGAAAATGTTCTAGTCAGTTTCTTTTGAGTAGACCGTCCCTTTCCCGAAAGATTTCTAAGTACAAGCATTTAATTTTTGACAGCTCTCTTTTCAGAAGCTAGATAATCAATAAAGCTTAGAATTATTCTTGTATCGATACTAATGCAGATTTTATTACGATACTGGTGTCACGGGTTAGTTAACGGTTGAAGCAAAAATGAAGGAGACGAAGTAACAAGGATCTAGGACCTTAGTTCTTTAACATTTCATAGTCATGGTCTCCTGTGCAAAAAACAAAGCAAATCGTGCGAACAACACGTCATCCGCTATTAATCGTGGTCACGATCGTCTGGATCATAATCCCTCTTATCTACGATTCCAGATTTTCCTCGTTGAATCCGTGATTGAACAGATCGCAACATTTGTTTGTAGCGGTGGAGATAGATACATTTTCAACGTTTCACAATTTTGTAGAAATACTTGAAATGACAGTAGCGACAGAGTGTTCGACAAAATATATATAACGTATTTAGTCTATTGTTCAATCACAATTTTGATTCACTGTAATTATTCATACTCGCGAAAGAAGCTCAACTTCATTCAATGCCAATTGTTTGAAAACCTTCGTATAAATATATCTAATTGCACAGCTTCTGCATTATTGCCAGTAATTTGACTATAGATCTTTAAGTCTATCGTAAATTTATAAAACACAAGGAACCATGCGCATTAACAAAGATCGGTATCACGTCACGTGTACAACGAAGAATTTCTTGGTCGAAACAAAATGTTCTCGTATACTAATCTCTGTAAAACAATGTACGCAGAACGAGAAATTAGCCGCAAGATTAATTAGATCCTCGCTCCAACTAGAAAATACGTCATTCAACACTGACTAGAACAGAACACGCTCCCACCAATCAGGAACTCCTTCAATCTCCGCGCAAAATTCATCTACTTCAACTACTCTCAACCACCTACCAATCAACAGACGAAATAATCCACTCTCAGTCCCCTAAACGCCTCTCAAACCCCATCTACGATCGTTTACCGACACTCGCAAACCACAAGGGAAACTTACGCAGTAGTATACTCGAGCGAATTCGTTTCCTCCTCCTCCCCAATGGTCGCCAAATTGCTCTGCCAGTAGTAGTCATCATCACTCTCGTCGCTAGTAGTATCATCATCCTCGACGCTGTCCTTCTCGTTCCTCCCTCTGTCCTCTCTCAAACCGCATGCATTACGATTAACCTCGTTCAACACCCTATACGAATCATCCTGATCATTCTCGCAGGTTCTGAACCCGTTCTCCTTAACAGGCGAACCAGAATCACCCGTATCCGAACTATCATCTCCAATCGACTGTCTATCTCCCAGTTTATCAACAGGTTCATTGAATCTCGTGGTAGCTTCGTCACTGTCTTCCTCAGAATCCTCCACGTCCGTTGATAGCGTGACCATAGTCCTCAATTCAGGTTTGGGCCTCTCGCAGGCTTTGATTCTCTCAGACTCTATAGTCCCAGAGTCCTTGGCAAAATTAGACCTCTCCTCCTCCGCCTTTTCAACGATTCTATCCTTCTTCTCAAGATCAATGCATCTCTGAGGAGAGAACGATTTTGCTTTCCTGATCTCGATGATCTCTAGCACCTTATTCGTCCGGAGGTTATCGTCTTCTAGGGTGTCAAAGCTATCAATTGACTCTGTGTCCTCTCTGTCTTCGACGCTCTTAGCCTCCTCTACTGTCTTCTCTTCGGATCTTCTGTTAACGCATTCTTCATTCTTCGAAGTAGGAAGGTCAGCTTTTGAAGAAATAGGTTCTTTCTCTTCAAGACTAGGTTGCCTAGCTTCAGCCAGAGGAGGCAATGTCTTGGGCTCAGACCGAGGAGCCACCGTGGGTGGTGGTGGAGGTGGAGGTGGTCTCTTTCGCCTGACTTTGACGTCTCTTCTGGGCAGCGGTTTAGGTGGCAGGATAGGCGCCTCCTGCTGAGCATCGTTCGTTAATTTCGACTTCTGAGGAGACTGCTCCCTCTCGTTGCTGACAGGTTGATTCACGCTGATCCTGTTGACGTGGTTCCTAGCGGGCAGAGGCGGAGGGGTTCTGTCTGAAGAAGAGGTCTTCTCCGGCGAGGATTTAGGGTGATGATCGAGTCCGCCGTTGACGCGTTCCACGAGCTCCACGTCGTCCTTGATGGGCTTGAAGTGCGTGGAGGAGTCTGCAGCAAGATCCGCGGTGTAGAAGAGATCTGGCCTGGCTTCGTGGCCGTAGCTCAGAGGAGCATCCTGAAAACTCAATGGCGGCTGGAACGTGATCGTCTCCTCGATCAGAACAGTGTTCGGTGCTACAACAGCGGTGATCCTCTCGATCTCCCCTCGGGATTCGACGTGGGTCACCGCCTCCGAGCTGGCCAGTCTGCGCAACAGGTAGTCGGGAGGCGTGGACGAGTAGTCTGCCTCGAGGTTCTCCAGGCAGAGAGCTTTCGACAGGTAGTCCCTCTCGCAGGGTCTGTCCACCTGATCGGAATCGGTCCGAGAGAATTCGGGCTGCTCGGACGTTGTTGACGCGGTCGAAGCTGTCGAGATCGTTGACACGCGATCGGATGTTGAGAACCGGTCGATCACCGTGGATAGAGAACTTCCGGTGTCGTCGGATGTGCTGCCGTGCGTCGAGCCGCACTGAGAACGGGCGTCCAGGTACACCATCGCTTCCGGAGGCTCCTGTAATTGTGCTATTGTTATTATCGAGGTACGAGCGTGTGGGTGGCGAGCGGAGAAAATGTTCGTTTAGGTAGTTGGATAAAATGATTGACAATGTGGAGGATGTTCTTAGATGTGTTGAACAGCACACTATAAAACAATACGTGCAATCTTTCTCCCCAAAGCTACAGCAATTTAAAGACAATCATCCCCTTGAATACCAATCTCCAAATTCTCTAGTCTCTATCCACAATTTCCAAAATTGCAGTGTACGCTACAGAGTGTGCCGTTCTTTTCTCGAGTAGAGAATCCAACAATAATGACCTGTTTCGATTTCGCGAGCTCCGGCGAGCGTTCCTTGGGCGACCCCTTCGGCGTGTCCTGCACAGATCCATTGCAGCTCTTCGGCGAGGACTCGCAGCTCTCGTAGATGCTGGACTTGCTGTCCAGAGGGCTGACGGCCGGCTGGGATCCAGGAGAACTGTTCTGAGAGCTAGCTTGAGAGCTGGCCTGAGACCTGGAGCCGCTCCAGGACTTTTTCACTGGACTGGGATTGGCTTCTCCGTCGGCTAAGCCTCGAGCTTGTCTCAACTTTCGAGGGGGCACCGGAGGCGGCGCCGATGGCAGTTCCGGGGGCACCTTGCTTTTCTCCGGAGGGCTCTTTTTCTCGGCGCTGACCACCTCAGGCCGTAGTGCCCCCCTGCACCTGACCATTAGCTTGATCACCAGCTGCGACTCCTTCAATCGCCTCACGCAGTCCATCCGAGTCATGTGTGTCACTGGTACACCGTCTATCGAGAGTACCTGGAAAAGAGACGCGGTAACGTGACCGGTGTGTTGCGCACCTCAGGTGTACGTGATCCGGATTGTTTCTTGCGCAGGGAATGCGCTGCAAACAAACCGCACCGTGTTTCGAACAGTGTCTACTAACTGGACGGAACCAAACATGTCCATTGCAAAGAGAATGTACTGGATGATCGGACACATGCTTTTATAATCGACGATTGTCCACGTTAAAGGGATTGAACTACCCTGATCGATGTTTGTGGAAACTGTGTAAACAGGGTGCACTATTATAACTAGACTGCAATTTCAAATATATTATAATAATAATTAAGAGAATTTGAAAACATGAATTTACTATTTTCAACGTTTTAAAACTATTAAAGGATGAAAGAAAGTCTAATTAGTACAACATTATTGGGTGATTGCCAAAGTTCCTTTCCAAATGTTTGATTTTTAAATCGAACGCGAACTTTTACAATCGTATAACACCAATTAGAAGGAATTAGAGTTGAAAAATATAAAAATGTGATTTTCTACAGCTAGCTTCGAGCTCTCTCTCTCTCTCTCTCTCTCTCTCTCTGTCTCGCTATGCGCCACAGTGTTGCAGTCGCATTCGCAGACGCGATTGGCTCTCCTGAGAATCGTAACGCAGCAATTGGGTCTCGAAAATGATAGGCAGCCGTCGCGCGACACGTCGCGTGACAGTTTTCCTTCCGGTTAATTAAAATGCTTGTGTGTGAGAACGATTTAGCTGTTTTCTCGTCGAGGAGAACTTGTTCGTGATCATTGCCGGCTATTAGCTCTGATGGTTCATTGACTTTCGCGGCAGCATAGGTGGATGACCGTGTTATGATAGTGTTCGACAGTTATGATAGATTTCTGGAGAATTTCTAGTGTCCCAATAAAATTTCTATCTTCTTAAACCCTCTGAATGAAAAGAACAGAAAATATCTCCCTATCTTAAACCCTCCCAATATGAATAATTGGGGAAAATAAAATTAGCAAATGCGAAAAGCTCACCTCGTCACCCTCTCCCAAAGTGCCCCACGAGCACTTGGCTCTGCTAGCAGGACTCTGCTCGGCGCAGCTCTGAACGAACAGCTTCCTGACCCTCTCGGACGTCTTATTTCCTCCCTCGAACTTGAGTCCGAATCCTAATCGTTCTCCAGGCAGCCTGAACACCTCGACCTCCTCCTCGAGAGGTCCGTCGTGCCCATTCGCCTGTGTCTTCGAGTTAACAATTTGCTTCTGCTCGTCCTCCTTTTTCCCTTGTCCGATCGACAGCACCGTGACGAAATTCTCCGGCGGAGGTTGGCTCTCGACATTGACCACCGTGACGAAGTCCTCGGTTGCAGACTTGGCGACGTCCATTTTCCGGGCCGATCCTAAAGCGTTCCATTCATCGCAAGCCCGCTGATCTTTACACTCCGGAATGCTGGCCACTCCCTGAAAGCAGGTCCAACGCATTGTATAGAACAGTGGCGTAATCGACGACCACGAGTTTTTTCCCTCGAACATCGAGGGAACTTCTCTCATCCCGCCGATTTCGATCGTCTACAGTCAATGCTCTCATAACGCGAAGCAAAAATTCGATCTGATTTGTACTAATTTCAAATTTCTTATAATTCTCAATCAAGTTTCTTATGATTAATAATCGCGGTACTGGAAGGGTGACTGTATCATGGTTTTCTTCGCGTTTTCCCGAGAGGCTCGTCGGACGAGGTCGTTTACCGCTTTCTCTATTAATTCGATTATAACACGAGCGACTTCCGCTGTGGCGTAAGAAACGATATAGACGACGCGAGGGAGCGGTTATCGCGATCGTTGGATCACTTTTTTACGATCGGCGCGGACTCGTAACAGAGATACCGCCGGTAAAAACTGATCCGACGAACCGAGGCGATCGCCTACTGGAAAAGCTAAGTAGGGAATCTTCCGATTCGTGGTATTCGGAAAATAGGACACAGTAAACGTCTTGTTAGTGTGTATTACGCAAGACGATTCACATCGCTGTACGAATGAAACTGCTGTCGCTATTTGGAAGAAGAGGAGCAATGACCAATAGAGGTAAAAAAGGTTCACAAATAATGCTGCACTATGGTTGTAAATCAATTATGTAATAAAAATGACCCAGCATCCAGGAATAGATTAAATTCATTAAAAGCAGGGACCAAAAATAACAGTTATAAAATTTTCTACGATAAAAATCATTAATAAATAGTTGATTACTGAAATTTAAGATAATGTACACATAAAATATAAAGAAAAAAATTCGAAGAGCAAAATTATTAAAAAATATCGATTTTTATACTTTTTGGTTACAAATAACAATTATTAGTGTCCACAAAATTGGATCCTCCTCGATAACTGTTATCGATGAAGAAAAACTGCCTCGATTTCTCAAAGCAGTTATCGATGGGAGAAGTTCATTTCGATCGCTCATAACAGTTACCGACGAGAAAAATTTATTTCGATCGCTCATAACAGTTATCGATGAGAGAAATTTATTTCGATCGCTCATAACAGTTATCGATGAGAGTTCATTTCGATCGCTCATAACAGTTACCGACGAGAAAAATTTATTTCGATCGCTCATAACAGTTATCGATGAGAGTTTATTTCGATCGCTCATAACAGTTATCGATGATCGAATTCCTTTTCACGTGTTCATGATACTTATTGATGAGAAAATTCAGTTTGGTTGCTCATTATTGAGTTGTATACTCTTTTTCGGATGGAGCAAGCCTGTGAAATTCATTGAGACGGTTTCGTACAACAAGAAGAATCGACAGACCATAAAAACAACACAAAACCTGTTTGTTTGTCACATTAAATTTCAGTTGTAGCAATTAATTTTACGAATAAAAAATTTATGAAATAATTGATTGTCTACCATTTGAAAGTTGTACTATTTAATAATAACTATTACAAATTTCCTTCATCAATAACTGTTATGAGCGATCGAAATGAATTTCTCTCATTCCTAACTGTTATGAGCGATCGAAATGAATTTCTCTCATTCCTAACTGTTACGAGCGATCGAAAGAAAATTTTTTTCATCGAATAACTGTTATGAGCAATCGATGTAAATTTCTCTTAACGATAACTGTTATGAACGATCGAAATAAATTTCTCTCATTGATAACTGTTATAAGTAGACTGCGGATTTTATGCATTTATGAGGAAAAGGGGCACGTACAATTTAAAACAGTGGAGGTATTAAAAAGATTTAAGGCGACCAGTATATTAGTTTCATTTAGAATAAGATAATTAACAGAAGGAAGACATTTTTGTTTGACTCCTATGTCTTGCAATCAATGCAAACATTTTTTATTTTGCATAAAGATCCGCAGTCCAGTTATAAGTGATCGAAATGAATTTCTCTCAACGATAACATTTACCAACAAGAGAAAAAATTTTCGGTTACTTATAATCCTTATTTGTAACCAATACGATTTTAGTCGCTGAAATACTTGTTATTCTATGACTTCTTTTCTTTTTGGTTATAACAGTTATGGTCCCTGATTAAAAGGTCCCGAACCATTTGTCTTTGATTTAGCAAGACACTATTAATCCCTTTTTTTGCAGTCGGAGCTATTTTAACTTGAAATTTCTTCCGACCTAGAATAATTGGATTGTATATGATTTTTTCGTTTTATGGATATGAAATTGATATACATAATACTTAAGTATGTAGTAATTGATTACATACCAACATATTAAATAATGTAACCAATATTGTGAATAATGGTAAATACAGCAATTAGTTTTTCATTTTAAGCTGTTCGAAGTGTTAAACGAAAGTATGATTGGATCGTCGGTTTCGATAGATCTTTCTACAGGCAAAGAAGATCGAGAGGATCTGAAAGAATAGATCCGCGTTGTTACGGAGGATCGTCGTGCGTGCGCGCAGAGATTCGCCACGCAGAGACCTCGCGGATTGACACGAACCGGTGCGGCTTTAGCGAATAGATGCCGGCAAACTGTGTCACGTAGCGTAGATCTTCCGGACGGTCATTAAGCGCACCTTAACTACATGCCGGCGCAACTCGCGTGACCAACTTAACGCGGAACTTTCATGTTCCCGCAGCGATCATTCGTTTTCCCGTCTGCCCGTGTGCTCTCCTACAATGCGATCAAGGTGCAAATCGCGAGCAAACATAAATACCAGCGGACGTGAATCGAGAGTCGATTTATTATTACACACCGATTTATTGAATGTTTACGGTCGTACATCTACTGTCAGCCAAAGCATTTCTACTGCTGATTCTAATCTGCTACCAACAAAACATTCGTATTGTTTAATTGTTTACTCTTCCAAGGCATTTGCATTGCTCATAAAATTGAGCAAATCTTTGAACTTGTTGCAGACGAGATTGCTTCGTTAGAACTAATTTCAACGTAAATCATTTTTTTTCTACACTTACGATTTATTGACTGTAAAGTGACATACACGATGTTCGGTTAAGTTATAGGATAAGTCTCCACAACACAACTTGTACCTTCTAAGTACCTTTGTGTGTGCCCTGCTCGTAAACCCGCTGACATACACGATGTAACTACATGAAACGCTCGCAATGATACAGAATCTACATTTTTCTTTTTTCTTTTTATTGAACAGTTGTAACCTCCAATAGGAGGTTATTCTGCAGTCTATATTACATTCATAATATTACAATGAAGGCCTTATGCTAATGTACGATTAATGTAACAAGTAAATATCAATTGAAGGCACTTAATTTGTGGTGGGCGTGATAGTGGCGTCATATACATACATATGTAATTCACAATCTTTCAGGAAGGAACATAAGATCTTACATATGTACAGTGTTTGTAGGTCTGTGGAGTAGAACGTTGCATGACATGGGAAGAAAAAAACCCCGTAATCTCAGAGGTTATGTATAAATTTCAATCTGTGAGTGTCATGTATAGGACATTACCAAAGGACATGATCTACATATGTATATCCTGTGTCTCATGTCCACATGAACAGCCAGGGTTATTTACCACATTGATTTTAGCTAGAGAGAAGTTAAGACTATAATGGCCGGATCTAATTCTGTTAATGGTTACAATGGTTCAAAATGAAATGTGAAAATGTTCAAAATAATTTTTTCCTTTGTATCGAACTTCATTGACTATATGTATATTTAGTGTTATTGAAAGCACGTGATTTGAAGATCACACTTAAATCAGTATACGGCATTTTGAAAGAGTTGTTTGAATCAGCATTGTTCCTGGCAATATTGGCTAATTCATCAGCTTTTTCATTACCACGAATAACCAGATGGGACGGTATCCAGTAAAATAGAATTTCATTGGAATCAGGATACTTTGTGTGGTGTTCATAAATTTTGTTCCTGATACTGAGTATGTAAGGGTTAAGGCGAATATTAATAGAGGGATTTCTAATTAATATGGATGCATTACTATTCAGAATCTACATATTAGGTTAATTGGATTCACGAACTGGTACAAGAATCAATGATCAAGCACCAATTTTTCCAACAGCCACCAAAAAATCCAAGACAAAACTGGCACAGAAAATGTCGAAGGAAATAAAAGGAGTGCGAGGACGAAAATTATTTCACGTTTCGCGTGGTACACAGCAACGAAAATAAGAAGAGAAAGGGAAAAGGAAAACTGAAGGAGCAAGGTTGGAAAAAGGGAAAAATCGGTCGCCCATTTCTCCACTGATCTGAAGAGAGATCTCTTCTCACGATACGGGGAAACATTTTCCAGAGAGATTCCTCGCCGCTGTCCCGACCAATAAGTCTTCGAGGGTCGACGCGGTTGCTTATTCACCGCCTCCGTTCGTTTTCACTCATCAGCATCGGCGATCGTCTAACGATATGTATATTGCCGGTCTCGTCGCGAGAAAGTACGCTCGGTTTCCAAGGGGCGGGAGGACGATATCGTCCTTTCGTGTTCCCCTCTCACCCTCCCTCAATTTTGCGCGATGGAACGCGCGAGTAGAAAGTAGATTGACCTCGGGTCATCGGCTGAACATCATCGGACTCCCCCGAAACTAGCCGGTCGATGATTTTTCTGAAAATCGAAAGTCCTCGCGCACCACCTTCTGACAACCGGTCCCATAAGTCACCACAAGCTATTTCCCGACGACTCCACCAATGAATCTTTAATTGCACCTTGTCTGAAGTCGATTTTTACATGGAAAAATGGCCGTTTGTTTTTTTAATTCCATTTTTAACTATTGGAAAAGTGAAATTAGTGTCAGTGAAAAATAATTTTAAGCGAGTTTTCAATTCGCTGGAACAGCGGATCAGTGTGAACAGAATTTGGTGATCGCAAACAAACTTCTGCATATTTAAATAAGAGATTCCATGACAAAGTTCCTTTCTCTGCCGTAGAAAGTCTCGCGATCATTTCTTAGCGTTTTTTTCTGGACGCGGTAGATGTTGTATCGCAGCACGAGACTTTCAAGGGTCTTAAAGGTGATAGAAAACGATCTAACCTCTCTATCTGGCTTGCATTAGACTGCCTCAAAGTACTTCGTGGAATTCCTCGCCAATAAAATGGCTCTCGAGACGGTGGCAATCATTTTATAGCCGCTGTATCGTTTTGTAGTTCCTTAGTTTCTTCCTCGGAATCTCGGCTGAAATCACTCTATCAATAACGCTGATGATTTTCAGCAAATCGTCCGACTCTCCCATCTGTCAACTAATTTTCGAGTGGCTACTTTGCATAATTTATATCTACCATAAAAGAATTTTATGGGTATATCTAGAGCACACATAATTTCGTAGAAAATGGTCGCACGACAATGGACTCAATTTAAAGCTCGAAGCTTCTGCTTCCACGGTTCATCGTTCATTTTCTCTGAAGGTGTCTCAGTATGACATAACAGGAGGAAAGCGGAAGCCGGACCAAAAGCCCGCGTCACCGACGATAATAGTCGTCTCACGCTTTCGTGACTTTGTCAAACGATCGCGTCCGAATTTTCCTAGTTCGGGTGACTGACTTTATAGCTTTCGCCAGGACGATTTTCCGCGAGGCTATATAAATAGTGGTTCGATCAAGCGATCCCTTTCACCGGATCGATATTATTCGCGGGCGAAGATATCGCGGGGGCGTCTCCCTGCTCAAGCTTTACGTAATTGAACCGTAAACTGGATTTAATGTCAACGCTAGACTCGCCGACTGCCGTTCCAGGTATCCTGGATAGCGTTAATCCGGATTGCAAATACCGTAAGGCCTGGATACGTGTTATCCGAGTGCCCCACTGCTTTCCTGTTTCCCTCTTTTATGCGAACCGAGCCGCGATAGTCGCGAATGCGGATGATGCGCTGCTGCAATTCCGATTAGAGATCGCTTAAAGGCGTTTGACATTAACAGGCCTATTTATTGGTCGAGAGAGAGAGTGCTGGTAAATTGCAGATTTTACGAGATTTTAGCACGTGCGCTGACTACCACGCCTAAGCAATGAGAAATATGTATTTTTTGGAATATTGAGATTAACCTTCAATGTTTATTTCGCTCAATAAATCAGTTCGATTTCATAAAATTTTTGAAGCTGCTGCCCGGCTGTGTGGAAATAAATTTCTCTGTAGCATTTGTCACCTAAATCTTCGCTGTCTGTTTCTTGTGTATGTTAATTTCCCAGATTTGTTTGTATTATTTGTTATCGGTGAAAGACGAGTCGTACTCGTCGACAGTGATTGATTATCCCAGTGGATATTTCTTGATCTATTTACGCAGCTAAAGGTTCTCGCGCCGGCGTGATGCGTCGAATTGTTTTTATTCGCTTGTAATTGTGCTCACGCGAGCATTCTCCTCCGGAAAGTTACCTAGATAACAGGTTCGAGAACGCTCGTTTCTTCCTGGGTAACCATCATCCGTTGTTCGAACCACTCGAGAATCTCTTTTTGCAATATCTTTCCGAGGCTTTGACAAATTTATTAGAAACACACACAATCTGTACTCAATTATTTTTCCAAAGACCACAATTCAGATTCGCAAAAATTGGAACAGTTTCCAAGTCATACTACAATTGCAATATCCTACTACATTCTAGAAAATCGGAATCATACAATCTCTATTCGCTATTCAAGAGCACGTTCGAAACAACAGTGCCGGAAAATTAGATCAAAGGAGTTTGAGGCAGCAGTTTCGCGAGGTCAATTTCGAATGGTATTGCGAGAGTAGCTCGATCGCAAAAGAAATCGCGCGAAATCTGCGAGGAAGGATTGCGGCTCCCGAGGCGGCGGCAGTGTGTGTATGAGGGGGAAAAAAATGTATTCATGGGGGCAGGTGAGACGGAACGGGTCGGGACGGGTCGGGGCGGGTCGGTGGAAACCGAAGAACCATACAAGTGCGCGTAACGGAATTCGTAGCCGGAGGGCCGAGCGCCACATTCCCTCGATATGCTGCCTCTCTCGGGACGAGAGCACACAACCGCACACCAGCAGCCTCGTGAAAATATTACGAAATCGTGTTCCGATTCGCGGGACAAGCCCGATCGATTCGATCTCTGCCCTCGATACTTCGATCCGCTTCAAACTTGACACAGAAACCAATGGTGCACGATCGAAAACAACCTGATCTACCGATACACGCCTCTTCTCCTAATTCTTCAAGGGATGCACCGCCATTTTTATCAGCTAATTCCCTCACGGCTCTCTTTATCAGACTGTGCCAATTTTCATTTCCTGTATCCTCAAATTTACATAAATTTGTTTCTTTTTTCTGGAGACACTTTGTTTTTCTTGATAGATCTTAATCAATTGCCCTTCTCCTAATTGTTGTTCAAGGGGTGCACCACGATTTTTATCAACTTCAGCTAATTTCCTCACGACTCTCTTACTAGGCTACGTCTTCAAATTAACATAAATTTTTTTCATTTTTCTGTAGACACTTGATTACGATCTATCAAGAAAAATAAATTCCCCTTCTCCTAATTGTACAAGGGATGCACCACGGTTTTTATCAACTTCAGCTAATTTCCTCACGACTCTTTCATCTGACTACGTCTTCAAATTTACATCAATTTTTTCATTTTTCTGGAGACCCCTCATATTTCTTGATAGATCGTAATCAATTCCCCTTGTCCTACAGTGGCCGAAATAATGATAGGTTCACTTCAATTTGTTGACATAATGCTGTGTTTAATGCAGTATTTTTGATTTTACTTATTATTATTTATTCAACCTAATAAAATTAACAAAATACGCAGCCCAATTGAATAATACAATGTTAATTAATGTCAATTACAAATTTTCTATTACAACACTTGAATTTTAGTTGCGAAATAAACATAGGTTCATTATGTATTTTCACATAAAAAATTAAAAAAGGAAAAGATAAAAATAATTCAGTACTTATATAGTTGAACCACCTTTGTGTTTTATAACTTCAAATATTCTGCGTGGAACTGATTAAATTAATTTTTATAATGTTTCTAATTTAATTTCAGACCACGCCTCTCTAATCCCATTTTTTAATTCTGAAACAGTACTATACTGTTTTCCATTTTCGTATACCTTTCGTGCTAATATTCCCCAAAGATTTTCAATCGCATTTAAGTCCGGACTCCTTGATGGCCAGGGTAAAACAACGATTTTTACCCTCTCAAAGTAGTTTTTAATTGTTTTTGCACGATGTATTGCTGCATTATCGTGTTGGAATATTAAATTAGGTCCACCAATCTTGTCGCCATATTCATCCAGTACGTCTTCCAATAGTTCCCGATATTTTTCTGCATTGGTTTTTGGAAGGAACCACATTATCGGAGTCTTACCGTTTCAGCCGAATGCAGCCCAAACCATTACACATCCTCCTCCATGTACTCTTGTCATTTTTACACTTTTTCATCATGCAGATCGTGCCAGTAATATTAATATCCATCTGGGCCGTCCAAATTAAATCTTTTTCCATCAGAAATATCACCGTCTACCACTTTTCAGTCCATGACATATGATATTCTGCTAACTTTAATTTCTCCATCTCGTGGAATTTAGTTAGCGGAGGTTTTTTCGCTTTTATAGAATACTTAAGTGTCCCACTCGATCTCACAACTTGCTGTACACGTCGAATACCAACTGGCAAATATAATTTCATTTTTATTTTAGAGGCATTAAGCATATTTTGCCGTGATTTTTGACAAATTTTACCTTTGTCCCTGTGTGTTAATTTTTTTGGATGACCTGTAGACATTTTACTGCCGTATTTTTCTTTTAATTAAAAAAAATTGTTTACGACATTTAATGAGTTTTTCAATCTTCTTGCAATTTCTATGTTAGAGAGACTCATATTGTGGAAAGCAATAATTTGGGCCTTTCGTTATCATTTAACGATTTCCCCGTGTCATTGTGTTCTCATAATATTAAATGAACATAAAATATTTTTTATAATTCTTAAACTTCATAAATCTGTGTACTTACCACACGAAAACGTTCAAAAAATTGCTCTATCAATAGTAATTTTTAAATATTTCTCCGTGAACCTAAGATTATTTCGTATCTCGTACTCCATAATTTTCAAAGAATTTTTGAAACAGGCACATCTTTACACTAATACTGTTGATAGTCGACTGACTGCTTACACAATGTGTAGAACACATTCTTGCGAAATAAAAAGAAATGCCACAATGCACTTCCGAAAACGAAAATAAAAATAGAAGCAAAAGTGAACCTATCATTATTTCGGCCACTGTACTTGTTCGAGGGGTGCACCACGATTTTTATCAACTTCAGCTAATTTCCTCACGACTCTCTCATCAGGCCACGTCTTCAAATTAACATCAATTTGTTCATTTTTCTTGGAGACACATTATTTTCCTTGATGGATCTTAATCAATTCCCCTTCTCCTAATTGTTCAAGGGATTCACCACGATTTTTATCAACTTCAGCTAATTTCCTCAGACTATGTCTTCTTTGCAAAAATTTTTTCATTTTTCTGTAAGTGCTTCATCTTTCTAAGCCTTTCTCTTTCCTGCAATTATGGAGGGCCTGCACCATGATTTTTATCGACTTCAATTTTCCTAGTGCAGATTTTCATTTCCCACGCCACCAAGTTTGACCAATTGTGCAACTCTTTCCTTCCCTGGTGCAATTTGCTCATGGACGCTATACTTTTCCAAACACACCTGAGAACCCACGCCCTTTCGTCTTTTCTCGTAACAATTCAGTGAATGCGGTATGCTATTCATCGACTTCAGGCAATTTCCAGAGTTGTGCAAATTTTCATACTCCACGGCCTAAAATTTGCATCGATTCCGCAATTTTTCCGTAAACGCTACACTTGTCTAAACATCTCCGAATTGTGCTGTATACTTTTTCATACTTATAAAGACAATTTTTGTCTTCCAAATGAGATAGTGCAAATTTTCATTTTCCCATTTTCCTATCTGGATTAAATCGATATCTTTCTACCTGAATTAAATCGAACACCACCAACCTGTTCAGTATACAGTCGAGATATCACGTGATCCGAAACCATACTTCCTGCCACCATAAACCAGGAATCCCGTCCCGATGTCCTTGTTCCATCGCAGTAGACTAGATCTAGTAGCAACGATATACGATATAAATATCTTGATGCTTACGTTCGACTACGTTGTTATTAATACAGTACCGTTAACATCGTTCGATTAGAACCAGCTTATCGAAGCTCACACCTCGTGTCTCTCGTTAGCAATGTCAACGTCTTTCTCGCTTCGTTCTGCATTTTCTAATCGGCAGACCGAGAATCTTTATGCATTCAAGGGCAACCGGTAGTTGCTTTGATAACGGTCTCCGCATCTCTCTAATATGCAATTGAGTGCATATCTGTATAAATCTTCGAGAAAGTCATAGATTCCGGATTTTTACATTTATTGATGACATTTATTCTTCTAATAATTGTACAACAGAACTTTTAACGCTAGGTTTTTTAAGAATGTTCACATTTTTCATGCACATTCAAAAAAATAAGTTTGTCAAATAATTCTTCATGTATACAAGTTTACGATCTCGATAAATTAAACATATTACAAACACATAATTTTAAACATAAACCCAATGTTCTTAATGTTTTCACTGTCCAGCATTCAGTCAACTAATTTTCGCCATAAACGCATAAAATCCGCAGTCTATTCGCGAGTCATCACAACAGAAAACAGTCTGGCCAATTTTCCATCCGCGAGAACATTCGCCGGCGAATTTGAGCCACCAATTAGCTTCACTTTCTTGGAAATTCAGTCTGCTAATTGCTCGGCTCGCATTGTTCGGGCCGCTCGGCTAAAGTATGTAAGTAAGTAAGTAAGTAAGTAAGTCATTGGACCGCGAGATACCGGCGCGACCAATCTGATTCTTCCGCGAAACGGGAGCAATTAATATTCGTCCGCGTGCAACTGCTCCGTTCGCGAAATCGTGTTTTGCTCGTTCCAAAAGCACTCCGCGGGATTAGCAGAAAGAAACCGATCGTTTCAAATATGTCGGTTCTCACGGAGTTCGCCGGACAGTTCCATAGCTGGTTTCCGCGTGCAATAGCGCTTACGGTCTGGTCTCGTTACCGTAAACGACAGTGTAGTACTGCCATCGAGAATGCGCTGTCCTACCGCTGACAGTCAGAAACAGTTCGCGTTTTTTCGCGAGTCGCGATCCCTCTACTGAAATACGCTCGCGCGTCGCGTCACTTCCTCGTGCTTGTTTGTAAATCGACGGGCGGCCGCCTAATCGAGCATTCCGCCTGATTCCTCGGTCGAGTCTGCGTCAATACGTCTGTCGTGCTCGCTGTAATTAAATTTCGTCCAACCCATTCGCGAAGGACGTGTACAAACGTCGAATGCGATCTTGTCGTTTGTATAATTGTAGCCTGAGACTCTAGCAATCTGATGTCTGTCACATTCCAGTAGTATGAGACAGTCGGTTCTTGATAGTCGACGTTTGATAAGTGCCTTGCGTTTGCGGAGAGTCAAATTGACACAAAATTATTTTTAGTTATGGGATAGTTTAAGGTAAACTCGTTTCCAGAATTGGAAGGGTGCGAGATGCGGCTTCTCGTTTCTCGATAATGCAAAGATGGGGTTGTTCAGTGGTAAAAAAATCGCTGCATAAAGGAAATAGTACACAATTTGTCCTCTTTTGTTTTTGAATGCGGTGAAGGGGGCAATCTCGTTTCCAGGACCCAAAAACCGCGAAGATATAGGGTCTTCCAGTAGTCAAAAGCGCTAGTTAAAGGATCAATCTAGGCCGCTGTCTCCCTCAAAAGTCCTATTTCTACGTTGACGAGGCGTAATTTGCATTATTCGACAGTATGCAGCTGTCGCAGCTTTATGAATATTATCTCCCGAATTAGGCAAATTATCGTAAACGTAAAAATAGCAGTTTTAAGGGCTACTGCGGTCTAGATTGATCTTTTATCCAGCGGTTTTGACTACCGGAAAACCCTATCTTTGCATTATCGAGAACCACTAACCCCTTAACCATTTAACGCACCAATTAAAAATTCAAAAGCGGTCGTTCTCCCACCAATTTTTTTTATACCAACGAGTACATTCGGCTGTATTTATTGTATAGAAAACCAAAACTGCAGGTCTCACGAGTTATCTCGAGCGCACGGAAAAAGATCGTTTTCTTAAACCCGACTTAACTTGGGCGAGTGCGCTGAGAGGTTGAGTGTTGCAAAAATGGAGAATCCATGTATGACCGAAATGATGATCATTGGATAGGACCGTTGGTAGGATCGAGGGCTTCGAGAGAGGAAATTAACTGGCGATCGGAGACGGTTTGCCCTTGAAGGGAGCCCTCTAACTGCCTATCCGCCTTGACACCCAAAACTGTACCGCATCCTAATAAATGCATGGCTCGATTACCGTCGAGTAATCGGTTTGTCAAACAACCGGGACAGCCGAACCTGCTCCGCATCGATAAGCCGCTCGAAACTGACCTACAAGTTCTACCTCCACGTATACACGAGCCGCAGGCTACAACTTCTCACCATTCTGGCCACGGTCTAACTCGAACCGACGTATTCTACTTTTAGTGCCGTTCGATCGCCTCTGGATCTTTCCTGGGATCAGGTAGAATATTTCACATGAGAAAATACCACTTTTAAAATCATGATACTACCTATCGAATCTTTAGATCCAAGAATCGGGACAGTGTTGAATAATGTTCAAAAATTTGTTCGACTTTCTGTTCAGTGTTAGTAGATTGTTTTAAAAGCAACTTTTAAGTGCACTTTACATCGACATACTTCCAGTCAACTGTAGCAGACCGAATTTAAAGTAATTTTCAGCGATTCACCTACTTTTCTTCAATTATTATCAGACCTTTCATCAGTCTTACTTCCTTTGTCAAGAAATATATTTAATGTGATATATGTGAAGCATAAAATTTGATTTTATTCAATGGTTCGTTCTACAGCTTATTTGAAATACTACTTTGTTGGAAACTGTACCCGTCCCCTGGATCTTTGCGATTCTACCAGCACGCCGCTATGGAATGAGAATTCTAATCGCGATCCTCGGCTCGACCTTCTCGATCTAAACGGTCTGAGGTAGAATCTGGGCGCGTGATCCTCTCGGTATTCCTGCGCTAATAGTTCAATGACATTCCGGCAACAATTCGGAATTGTTCTCTTCAGCAATGTGTTCTGGCCATTTTTAAACAGTGGCAATTTTTAATGGCAATGCTCAGTGAACATTTCTAGTGGCAATTTTTTGTGACAATTTTTTACTAACAATATTTAATAGCTATTTCCAGTGGTAATTTTGAATGGCTATGTTCAGTAAACATTTCCAGTGGTAATTTTGAATGGCTATGTTCAGTAAACATTTCCAGTGGTAATTTTGAATGGCTATGTTCAGTAAACATTTCCAGTGGTAATTTTGAATGGCAATGTTCAATAAACGTTTCTAGTGGCAATTCTTTTAGAGACAATTTTTGATGGATATATTTAATGGTTATTTCCAGTGGTAATTATTAATGGCAATGTTCAGTAAACATTTCCAGTGGTAATTTTGAATGGCAATGTTCAGTAAACATTTCTGGTGGCAATACTTTTAGAGACAAATTTTGATGGAAATATTTAATGGTTATTTCCAGTGGTAATTTTTAATGGCAATATTAAATGATTATTTCCAGTGGTAATTATTAATGGCAATGTTTAATGGCAATGTTTAGTGTCCATTTCCAGTGACCATTTCTAGCGGAAATTTTTCGTTGCAATTTTCAGTGGCAATTCTTTTACTGACAATTTTTGATGGTCATTTTTAATCGTAGTACCAAGCGGTAATTTTTAATGACAATGTTTAGTGAACATTTCTAGTGACAATTTTTGATGGAAATATTTAATGGTTATTTCCAGTGGTAATTTTGAATGGCAATATTAAATAATTATTTCCAGTGGTAATTATTAATGGCAATGTTTAGTGAACATTTCTAGTGGCAATTTTATAGTACCAATTTTCAGTGGAAATTTCTTTTGTGAGAATATAATTTTACTGACAATATTTAATGGTTATTTCTAGTGGTTTGAATGGCAATATTTAGTAAACATTTCTAGTGGAAATTTTTGATGGAAATATTTAGGGTTATTTCCAGTGGTAATTTTGAATGGCAATATTAAATAATTATTTCCAGTGGTAATTATTAATGGCAATGTTTAATGAACATTTCTAGTGGCAATTGTATAGTACCAATTTTCAGTGTAACTTTCTCTGGTGAGAATATAATTTTACTGACAACATTTAATGGTTATTTCTAGTGGTAATTTTGAATGGCAATATTTAGTAATCATTTCTAGTGGCAATTCTTTTAGTGACAATTTTTGATGGAAATATTTAATGGTTATTTCCAGTGGTAATTTTTAATGGCAATATTGTATGATTCTTTGCAGTGGTAATTTTTAATGGCAATGTTTAGTGAACATTTCTAGCGGCAATTTTTTTAGCAATAATATTTTTGGTATCGATGCTTAGCGGCAATGTTTAATGGCAACGTTTAGTAACAATGGTTAGTGGTATCGTTTAGGACACTTTAGGACAATACTCTGAGGAGTTTAGGGGCGTACTCGTGTCGGGGTTAGGCGATTAGGCACGCGGAAAAGAGACAGTGGCGCGGGTATTTTAATGGGCGGGTACGAGGACGAAGGCGGACGACCTTATTCGGAAGTATCGAACGTTCCGCGCGGAAATGTTTACGCTCACCTAAGTGGCGGCTCTTCGGACCTTTTGGAATCCAAGCGTTTTCCCAGCGGTGTGCGACGCCACAATGCACCGGGGCTTATGCAACCGAGCTGTTCTCCGACACGCTCCACGGATTTTGACAGCGTGTTTCCATTCATTATTTTCAATCTCGGCGCGTTCATCTCGGCTTGAAAAACGCCACTAAATTTCGCGGCGCGGCGCGGCGCCCGGCTCTCTATTGGCGCGCGTGCCACGTCATGCGAGCATTAACCCTTTCCTTGTTCAAGACTGCCGTAATCGTCCTAACTAACTCTACCATTACCATACTAATTGCAAGACAATCAAACATCAAATCTGTATGCAAAATAAAAAACTGTGATGTTAATTGCGAGAAACCAGGCTGCGATATAGACTTTATATTGCAGATTGTAATGATTTCACTTTTTACCTTTTTCTAGTAACATACTGAACGTTGCTTGTAAATTTTTTATATCATTTGGGAATTGGGTAATTTATGCCGAGTGAAATTAACTGAAATATCTATTAAGTCATTGGGTGCGGTGTTTTATTTATTTGCAGTTTATTGAACACATGATTTTCACTTGGTTATAGTATATTTGACATGTAATTTGTTCAAAGGCCTACATCATGAAATTATAACAGTTCGTATAGCTCTCGATGGATTTAAAGAAGAGGAAGACGTTCCTGATGTTGTCTAGATATGGTAGAAATTTTGGAGATTCGAAATAGAAATTAATTCCGAGACAAATGCCGCGAAAGGTTAACGCTCCCGTTACTTTTTTCAGACGAGGATTCATCGATTACGATCTCCTGGAAATATTCAAGGAACCCGATGATCCGAATGGAACTCGTCGCCAGATCTACTCGCTGGACACCGGGCGTCCTCCAAATTTTGTTTTCGATCGGACACGTTCTAATACTCTCGACCGAACACGTTTTCTATTTTTGCGTTCCTAAAAATCCTGGCCTGAACGCGGTGGAACCTTTCACGCAGTAACTTGTGGATTCAATTAGCCGGGCGGACGAAATGTTCACAGTAGAAAATGGTCTGTTGTAGTCGGACAATGCTGAATGTCGTTCAACTCTTCTCGATAACAGCTGAGATCGATTACCATTTCTCTCTTATTATTCCCCATTCGTTCTTCTAAACGAGAATTAACTCCTTTCTGCCTATAATTAATTATTAACGGTAGCAGAACAGTGTTAAACATTACGCCAGTGATCTTCGAGGTAAGTGTGGACTTTACAGACTTGCAACAAAAATGAAATTCTTTTCTTGGAAATTTTCTAAAACCCAAAGCAAAGGAAAAATTTATTTGCTCGTCTAAAACATTCCTCACTGTGAAAATAAATTTCGAACGTTTTCTTCTATTTGAAGAACCTGTTCTATAAATATATGAAGTGCTGCAGTCTGTAACTACAAATGGGAAACACTTGTCTCGTAATTGCCAGTGATAAAGCGAAGCGGAAGGATCGTTAATTATTTCAATATCGCGGTAACAAGTGAGTTACCAGGTTCAGCAAAATTGATTGTAGAGGAACAGAAGATTGCGGAGCGTTGTTCAGGTAATTCGCAACGCTCGAGGGACTCTGGAGCACGTCCAACGACCCAGGAAAGTACCTTAAAGATACAGTTCGCGAAAGGAAGAGTCCGTCGAGATAGGGAGCGTCGAATTATACCGCAGCAACTTTTTGTTTCACTCGCGGAATTAATATTTGACGCGCTTTCGCAAGGACGGCTCGTCGCTCGCGCGAGTCTCTAGAAAACGCCCGTGTGCACACGGAAGCGTTGTGTAACGGAGCTCTCCGAACGCGAACAAAATGGACATGTTGCTCTACCTTTTATCACTGCATTCTCATAGAAAGTGTAACAATCATCGCTGTCTTAAACACTTCCTTTCATCTCTATTCAATTTCGTGATAGGCGACGTTCGAGACGTTTCGTTCAATTAGGTCGATGTTCGAATTGCTGTAACTTCCTCGGAAAAAATCTTACAGTGATGTACCTCCGCTTGTTTTGCAGCTTAAAGTCTCTACTTTAGCAGACTGGAGTTCATTTTTATCAGAAAGAATTTCAAAAGTTGTAATATTGACGATTTATAGCTAGTCGAACTTGGGGATTGTTTCCACCTCTTGAATATAACAGTGGATACGGAAAAATACGTGTCGAATATTTTTCGATACTCTAATAGATGTGTATCTTTTGTTCCTTTGTTTTAATTACAATTTTAGACCAATAAATATTTACGCTCTATTTAATTATGCTTTTGATATTTAATTTTATTAAAATTTTTATCAAATTATTTGGCTTCTATTTCAGGATGTCAAAACGCGATTTTCGAATTATTTTCTTCTGTGAGCACTGTGCATTCGTTGACACTTCCTTCGCCCCATACTTCGTTGATATTTCGAGCCGCTTGAGCGGCACTTCGGCCTAGTTTGAACTTATAGAAAAAATCATGCGAAAATCGCGTTTTGACATCCTGAAATAGAAGCCAAATAATTTAATAAAAATTCGAATTATATAAAATATCAGTAGCATAATTAAATAGAGCGTAAAACAAGCTTTAAAATGACATGGTACTCATTAAATTAAGGTAAACATTTCTTGGTATGAAATTGCAATTAAAACAAAGGAACAAATATCCTGCATTTCCTTCTTTACAACCTAATAGTTTCTACTCGGAATTAAAGGGTTGTTAAATCTTCGACGGATAAATCCTCGATACCCGATCCGTTACAATTTAGTAAGAAAAAGATGAACTCACAGGGCTACGAAAGAGGAACCTTCACGCTTCAAAACGAGCCCAGGTGGATGATTGTACGATTTTTTCTGAGGAAGTTAAAGCAGTTTGAACATGAACCAACCTCGTCAAGATTGGAAACAAATTGGTACATTAGAATAGTGATATTAATGTACGCATCGAGACTGTGGTTTCACAAACGCGGTTCTTGGTACAACAATAAATTTAAGCATCGAGAATTGTAGAACCGGCAAGAAAAGATTTAAACATATCAGCAACAGTAATTGTTCTAGAATGGTGTTCTCCAACAGCTAAGAATGTTGTTATGCCAAATGAAGTCGTTTATATCGTCAGAACATTAAAACATATCAGATTCTTCTCTACTAAACTAGAGGGCTAGTTGATTACATTTTTGTAATGGGAGTGGTTTTAAAATTAATTTTTGTATCTATTTTCTATATATATATTCCTATATTTTCTATATTTTTTGTATCTATTTCTATACCCATATTTTAGATATACGTGACATAGTAGACGTATTAAAATGACACGTACTGCAGTACGTGTACGTGAAATACACATGTACACGTGCATTTAAATTAGAGTTGGGGAAAAATTTAATCAACGATTGACGAATAAATTTCTTCTTCAATCGTTAATCGCGATTAACAATTAAACTCCTACTTTAGTTGTTAATTGCGGTTAACGATTACATTCTTCTCAATTGTAATCGTCAATCGGATAATTGATCAATGATTAACTGCTGAAATTTCGAAATGAATTACGTAATCAAAACTGTATGCATACTGAAAGAAATGTAAACTGAGTTTTTGTTGAGATATACATATGTATTTCTGTCAATTCTCCATCTTCGCTCTCTGTCTCTCTCTCCCTCCTTATTACAATTTATGGATAGACCGTGTGACGATTAACTTCAACAATTGATTAAATCAGTCTCCGAATTTTCGTCGATTTCTTTTTTTAATCAACGATTGACGATTAACTTCATCAATCGATTGGATCAATCGTCGATAATTACCTTTTTTAATCGTCCACATCAATCAATCAATCTTGATTAAAATTTTTATTGATTATTGCCCAACTTTGATTTAAATACACGTGAAATAGGGATCTCTAGTACAGTGTAGCCTTTTTTTACGTAGAATTTCCCTATTTTTATTCTTTCAGCATGTACTAATTAACAAAAACTCTACCGAGTACTTACTTAATAATAACTTTGTCGCATATTTGGCTTCTACAGGTTCTTGAGGAACACAAACTAAAGCTAATCCCTCTCGCGTCAGTGTCTGGTTGCTCACACTTAATTTGCGTAGCTTAACGCCTATTCAAAACGCCAGAATTCGCCCACCATGTAAAGACGGCTCGGGGACGTCTGTAGTTGTTGTAAACAGCCTTTCGCTAGTTGTTTGTGTACTTGGTATAGCGATACAACGTTTTGCAGCAACTGATAATATAGGATATCTTTCTGAATTTTCCTTCCACCATTTTATAATGTTCTCAGAGATCCCGAACACATTCACGGGATACCCGAAAATGTTCGGCATAACCATTACCCGAATATTTCCGGGAATACTCAAACATTTTCGGGAATTCCCGTACCGTCTTGCACACCTCTACTGGATACTGAAGTCGTGGGCCGTTGAAAATGGTGTTTCAATACATATATCGGTAAAAGGGGTTCCTTGCCGCGTTTAGGCAGGTAGGATGCGGATTGGTCGCTTCCTAGGCGAGCAGCAAGGTGGCTCGTTGACTTTCACGTGGATCGGGAATAATTATCCATGCACCGGCTCGGAATACCTCGGAGCTAGAAAATGACGGCGCGGCGTCCGGCTCGTATAAAAACCGCGAAATGCCATCGGCTAGGCTTTCAAAGGCCCCGTGTGTTTCGCGCGCGACACGTCGAAAACTGGTTTCACGAGAGATTTCTTGTCGATCGGAGGAAACGTCGCAGTCGTCGTCCCTCGCAATCGGCAACCTTTTACTCCTACTTTGCGCGTGTGGTGGTCACCGGTCGGTGGAGGCTGTCTGGGACCAATTTGGAAAATCATTCGGGAAGAGAAAACTTCAGAATTTCTGTTCCAGCGCAACAGATTCTACGTTTCCGATCTCGACCGGTTTTCCTCGTCGACGACGACGACTTCGACGATCGAACGATCAAGCTCTCCCGAGCTAGCAACAACGGTTTCTAATGGTCCCTTGATGTAATGTCAGCATGACGTTCATCGAAGCCGTAGAACCGCCGTCCCGTTAAACGGATTACAAGGATGTTCCTTCGATAGCGAGGTGGCAGATCGCGCGAGAGAGCTATTGCGTGTCCGGTTGAATAATCATAGTACCCGCGTTTTGCGACGCTGGCTTTAACCGCCGAGAATGAAAGAAACGGGATTCCGTGGGCGTGATTCGACGACCCTGTGCTGCTCGATTCGGCTCAACTTGACCCTAATTTTTGCACACGCTGTTTGTTTAACAGGTTCACCTCGCGTCACGCCGATCTCGCGTGTTGTGTCTCGAGCGATCGATTTTTCACAATTTAAAAATACGACGAATGTGCCCATAATTATGAAAGCGATCAAAGTCAAAATTAAAAAAGAAATGAGTATCAGTTATTTCACATCACATTTTTTCAAAGTAAATTAATTCAATGTAATGTTTACAACATTGTCAAAAATTAATATACTTTTCCTTTAAATATCTCGAAACAAGAAATACATGATTCGGACCACTCTCATAATTATGGGCACAAACAGGCTGCGGATTTTATGCATTTATCAGAAGAATTGAAGGACATTGTTGTAAAATGTCACCGTTTCTTATAATTGTCTTGGACAATGTTTATTTCGAATAAATATCCGCACTCTAATAATAAATAATTATTTCTGTTTATTACTATTCCTCAAAGAAAGTGAAACACTGTTCGTGTAACTTTGTTCTCGTGCTTCTCATTTCCTAAAATAATTCATCCTCTGGTTTGAAAGGATGAAAATCCGATCCGATGTACTTGACCAACCTGCTCCGATCATTATACTCGCGTTGATCCGATCAGCAAAAAAGGTTACACTCTATTTTTATCATTAGCGCGCTCATTATCCCTTATTCATCGCAGTGTCAGCGTCCATGGATGTCTGCATCAAAACAGAATCTCAAAGCCCGACCTAATCTACTTGACCAACCTGTTCCACCTGTTAGGTTGACATTCGTGCGACTAGTAAACGTAAACAGTGTTTACGTGTTGCGATCCTCAAGACAACATCTCTGAGTCATCACAATTTCTATGTATACCTGTGATCTGTCTAACACGCAGTCTTTCCGATAAAATATTCCACTTGATCTATCCGATTTCCCTGATTTATGTGTCGTACATGATCTATTTGCTTCATCCGTCAGCCTCTAATATCTACGATCTGTCCAGTCTGACCTAGCCGGCCTAATCTACTTAATCCATCCACTCCATCAGTTAGGTGAACATTCGTCCAGCCAATGAATATCTTTATCGTCCGTACACACCCGTCATTACCTATCACAACTTCAGAATTGATTTACAATTTGTCTACAACCGAGACTCCTCATTTCTCATCGTTCAGACACGCTCCCGACCTAATCCACTTAATCCGCCTTCTCCAGCTGCTCCACTTGTTACCATTCAGCTGATTAATGAACAATGTCTGCCTGGTTATCAACGCACCGATCATTAACTCTCATCCGTCCCTAGTGTCAATTTGACAGAGTTTTCCCGAGATAAGTTATACTGATCTGTTGCATGTAGGTCCGAAAGTTCGTGACTTTTAATTTTTTAAATGCGAAACACATAATTGAGAAACTTAACACATTACCGACCGGTGATTAATGCATAATTTTGCATAATTTTTAATGGAACCATCAATAGTAACAGCAATTTTCACTGTGAACTAACAAGTCACCCTCAATAACGTCATCTAATAGTTTCATTTAAGATCGCAATCTAAAAGCAAATTTCTATGCTTTCTTTTGGTACAGCATAATTATTGAAAATCCTATTAATATAGGCTTCCGGTAGGTAAAGTGTTAGGACGTAAATGTTAACTCATCAATTTGAATAAACAAACAGTTGAATAAAGAAACGTTAACTCATCAATTTGAATAAAGAAACAGATTTCCCCTCGTCCCTTTCCTGGTCACTAAAATGCTGCTTCAAGATTACTCGAATCACTTCATTCACATGCTCCACCTGTTAATTCACCCTGCCACCGAACAGTATCCACCTGCCGTCACTGGCTCATTCACCTGATTCATCGACTGCGGATCTTCATGCAAAATAAAAATTGTGTGCAAGGGCTAAATCTCTTTCGGTCATTGTGGTACGAAGCAGTATTAACTCTTGTCCGTCCCTCATTTCACGAACTAAATCTGTTCCTTGGTGTCAAATTGACACAATGATACAAAAACTCGATAAAACAACAAGGTAAACAGTTATTTTTCCATGTTTCTCTCATTCAAATTGATAAGTTAATATATACATCTTTGGTTTTTCGGTTATGGGTTTTCATGGAAAAAATAAAAGTCACCAAGTTTCGACCAAACTTACCTACAAATAGCAGAACAATGTAACTTGTTTCGGGAAAACTTGTGTCAAATTGACACGAGGGACGGACGAGGCTTAAGGTTTTCCTACGCACCATGAAATTGTGGCGTTATTGACGAACGTAAGGTAAACGAACGACAGAGGTATAGGAGCACACAATGTGGAACCACAAAGTGAACCACAAAGACGAATCAACAAACAAACGAAACGAATACGAAGCACGAACATACAATAAAATATGAAGACGACAAAATACGAAGAGTCAAACGGCCAAGCGGTTTCAGCAGTGAAACGTGAAAAAGCTCGAAAAGTGGTGAATCTTTTTTCCCCGTGAGGAGTTCGTACGTGTCGCAGAAGAGTCTCGCCCAGTGAATCCTAATCCGCTGAACTCGAAAAATTTGCATAGCTCTCGCGACTCGTTGGCGAGGGAAACTTCTCGCGCCACTTCCCACGCCGATTACCGGTACTCACCATTCATTCGCCACTCGTTTTCATCGTCCGGAAGAATCGAACGGGGACCGGTCTGTCCCGTGTTATCCCGGCAGAGGCGAACAGGTATCCCAGCGGTGGTCTGCCCACGTGATCTCCGATATCTCCTTGGTCCTCTCCCAGGTAGTTGTCACAGCTGGACCTCGGCGCGCACCTACGGGTACCGTTAATAAAGCCTCTCTCTAATACCACCGGAGAGAATGGTAATCACGCGATATCGAACACGTCTTCGTAGAAAAAGGTAAAAGAACCTCGAGCTATTTCTCGATAGTTTGCGGTACTCGTTTGTTCGCGCGCGAGGTAATCGAGAGGATCTAGAATCGAGAGACTAACCGAACCGAACCGGCCGACACTGTGGAACGGAGTGCGTGGAGATCGAGCACGATCACGTGGCACCACACGCGGAAATCGATGGTTCGACGTGCATTCGGGACAACGCGCCGTGCCGGACTGGCTCGCCAGTAGGCTGACTTTCTTCCACGCCGCGCCGCGGATCGCCCCTTTGATTACAAACACCGTGTCCTGTCTCTTTCCACCTTTCTCTGCCTCTCCCTCCCTCCTTCCTACTCCTCTCTCTCTCTCTCTCTCTCTCTCTCTCTCTCTCTCTCTCTCTCTCTTGTTCACTCTGTACGCTCTCTGTCTGCCCGCGTCCCCCATTCGCTCAACCTCCTTCGCCCATCCGCTCGCTCCGCTCTCCGCTCTCGATGCCCATTCGATTCCCTGCTCTGGTACGAATCTGCTATCTAGGGATGGCATCGAGCTCATTACGGACCACCAATCATCAATTTCGTTTGCCAGGCAAAATTAACCCTTCGCGAACGTCTTTCCGACACATCTTTTCCAATGGGCAAGTGTGTGGATGTGTGTGGTGAGAATGAGAAACGTAATGAGTGAGAAGCAAACATGTATGAAGAGAATTTGGCACAATAGGCTCTCGTATAATGTGAACATAAAATTGTTTAACGTTAGTGTATATATGTATTTTGTGTGGCAGTAAATGTACGGGGTGTATCAAAAGTAATGGTTATCCGTTTTAGGGGTGAATCTACACCTCTGGATCGGTGGACATTTTTAAGAGAAACCTGCCGCCGAATTGTTTATAATAAAGAAAATTGTTGTTACTGTCTTTTTACATCAACACCTTCCATTTATCCAGACGAGAAAAAGTTTGAAAGAAGCCATGTGTCATAGACAAATAGTTATTGAGATATAAGTTGTTAAAGTTTTTGCAAAATTTGATTGTGTAGAGTTATACGTATAGACCAGGGGTCGGCAACCTGCGGCTCGCGAGCCACATGCGGCTCTTTGGATGTGAAGCTGCGGCTCTTTAGTTCCATACGCAAATATTATTTATTTTATAAAAAAAAAACATTTAAACATCGTTCTGAACTGATTAACGAGGATTAGGCACCGATTCTATCTCTCAGCCACTTGTACTCGCTTTTCACCGCACCCCTCCCCCGTAACACGCGTCGTCACTGTCGTCAGTCCGTCGGAAGCTCTCGAATGACGCCGTCGTCGCATGTTTCTATGTGGGTTTTAATTCGCTTTCGACGCAAGACAATTTGGCGTCTTCACCAGTGCTTTGGCTGAGACGTATAGTTTGTTGTTTCAAGTAAAAGAGTTAGAAGCGAATTATCTTCTCAAAGTTATGTATGTACATACATACAATATACATATATATTATCTAATTTGTTGTGAAAAACACTACTTATATATGAATAAACAGATATTTTTTCTTATGAATAAATATGAATAAATTATTTGTAATGTGTAAGTGTAATTGAAATATAATATAATTGAAATAAAATATAATTAAAATACAGCTCTCCAAATTATAGCCCAGAACTTTGAAGAAGTGCGATATATTTTTATGTTTTTCTTTCATGTTTGTGGTTGAAATTTAAAGAATGTGTAACACAGAGGTTATTTCTGTTCAGATATTATAAATTTATAAATAATAATTTCTTTCTATTTGAAACCTTCACATGGATTTTTCAACCTGTTCTTACCTATTACTTTATTATCCTTTAATTTTTAATTTTAATTTAATTACATCGTAATTCGTAATTAATGTAATTTAATTACTAAGTATTTTATAATTGTACTCTAATTTCAATGAGGAATTACGTTGTAATTTAATTACAATGTATTTTATAATTGTACTCCAATTGCAATTACGAATTACGTTGTAATTTAATTGAATGAAGATCTGAATTATAAATTACAATATAACTGAATTACAATGTAATTCAATTACATTGTAATTATAATTCCTGGAGTAATTCAATTGTAATTCTGCACATCTCTGGCAAGTTCCTCGTACAAATAACCACCGATCCGGAGGTGTAGATTCACCCTTACAACGGATGACCATTCCTTTTTATGTACATTACTTTTGTACATGGACTGTACACACACATTTACTGCCACATAAAATATATATGTATACAGACTTTTTAAACAATTTTATGATCGCGTTATACGTGTGTTTGAACATTTGTCAGTCGTTGTTACGTGAAATACATGGTACGTTTATTAACAGATTCTAATGACATCTACTGCTTGTACGGTAAGAGACTTCAGAAATATCTGAAAATATTTTGACAACATCTTCAGACCTTCTGAATTCGGACTGGAATAAGAGATTCAAGGAATGCCGTACTCGATGACTCTTGTTCATGGAGTAGCTTATTTGGAGTCCTACTTCTTGGGAATCTGATGACGCACCTGTGTCTTTTCGACTAGCAATGCACCGATGCACTAGGTGTCATATTAGGCAACTTTATCTTGGCTATTCGAGAACAGCAGAGTTTCACCGGAATGGCACAGCGCGATCCAAGTACCGCGCGCGTTTGTTTGTACACGGTCCGCCGCGAGATCCTACAAGATTCTGCGGCGCACCGACGTCCCATATTATCCTCGGACTTTCCATAACGATTAAGCCAGGAGAAAAGTGCCGGAGGCGTACTCTCGGAGAGCCTTCTTCTTCTCCGCCGCCGTGATTATCCCCCTCTGCTCAAGAGGAGCCCAGGCGAAACACTCTTCTCGTTCGCGAGGGCTCCTTAACGCGGGTATTTCAATCTTTTCGCGAAAGAGAATCGATTTTTTCGTGCCGAATCTTGCTGTTTCACTATTCCGGAATATGTATCTTAAAAGTTCTTGATTTTATTTCAAAGATTATAACATTTGAATACCGACCCCGTCAAAATTACAGATTTCTTAACACTAGACCTACCACTGCCGGTCAAATGACCGGTTTCATATTTTTTATTTTATAACTATTAGGTCGGAAAGAAAGTTCTTGCGGTTTTTGTTATTTTGATTTTATAATAAAAATCGCAAGAACTTTCTTTCCGACCTAATATTAAAATTATACAGTTACTTCCATGGTAAGTGTTTTGATCCTAAATTTCTTTATTCCAACACATACTATCCTAAAAATTGTACACAATCCAAGTAAATACAGTTTTGTCATTTTCGTAAGGTAAAACATTTTTATCGAGTTTAGTGTTAAATGTTTTATTAGAAATTTTTTAAATGACAATCCCATTCTTGTATTGGGTTGGCAAGAAAGTAACTTCGCTATTTTACGGTTAAGTAGAGCCCAATTTTTTATTTGAGCAATGAACTTTAATGAATTAGATATTTTCCCTTTCGTTCGATGATCTCTTGCAAAAAAGAATAAATAAGAAAATATTTTATTGATTAAAGTTCATCGTTTGGATAAAGAAATTCGGTTTCACATTTCATCTTAAAATACCGAAATTACTTTCTTGCCAACCCAATATTTAAAAATAAGATAGTTTGGTTTAACATTCAACCTTCTCGCATTCTGTGGATCCTACAAAATTTGATGCACTGAATATATCGGCGCAGAAATTGATTCTCCAAATAAATAATTCATACACGACTGACACGACAGTGAACGTGTTAAAATGTTAAACAGAATGAACTCGAAGAGATGGTAAACTAAGGAAAGGATAGATTACCGATTTCGGCCATGAGACGTAGCTTCCCAGACCGCCGTGACCATCGTCGCAGGATCTGCGGTTTCGCGAAAGAGGCCAATGGTATGTCCGACACGTCTGACAGGATTACCTGTAGTGAGCTCTATATCGGTGAGAATCGAATCGAATCGAATCGACGTAACCCGAGCAGCGCGTTTTCCCTGTGTGCATCCCGGCTACCGATCTACCAGAGGACGTTGCAGCTCGTTGCATTCCATTCAACCCATGACTCCCACCTTTCGTTTTCACGTGAAAGACAACAACGAATTATTTCTCTAAATGTTCACTGCATTAAACGCATCTCTTTCTTTTTATTATTACCACGCTTATATTAACTTGCCGTGTTGTTATTGTTGTATGCGTCAAATCTTGTAATCGAATTTTAATCCTCCACCCATAGTCCAATCTTGCTGAAATTTTGTATACACATTTGCTTCCGATGACAATAAAAGTAGAAAATAAAATGTATAATAAAAACTTTTTAAGAACCACGCTTATATTAAAATGTACTAAAAAGGAGAAAATAATCTTTTTCCTGGTTCTCAAAAAAATACCGGATACAGTTAAATGATTAATAACATTTCTCCCCAAAATTTTAAGCAATTAGTTCAAAATTTCTTCTGCTATAAAATTAGTGTCGGAATAGATAAATTAGATAAATTTAAATAAAATCATGACATAAATAAAAGCGTGGTTCGCCCACGAAATTACGTCAATATATAGTCAATATATATTATTTTTATAGTCACTAATGTCATTTTATTGAAATTTATATTAAATTTTTCTATCTATTCCGACACTAATTTTATAACGGAAGAAATTTTGAACTAATTGCTGAAAATTTTGGGGAAAGATATGATTAATAATTTAACTGGATTCGGTATTTTTTGGAGAACCTTGAAAAAATTATATTCTCCTTTTTAGTGCATTTTAATATAAGCATGGTTTTTAAAAAGTCTTTTTTATTGACCTTTATTTTATCTCGAGAATGAAACATTTCTTCCGACGTAGAATATTTCGATTCCCTATGATTTTTTAAATTTTATGGATATGCAATTGGTATAATACCTCGTACAATACTTAAATGTCTACCAATTGGTTAGATACCGACATATTTAATGATGCAAAGAATATTTTTAATAATGGTACAGCAATTTTTAGTGGCGCCTCGAAGTCACCATTCGAGTGCTAAGGTTTAAGGTTGTGAGATATCACGATCGAGAACTTCTCGAAACGATCCTCTGCGCACAGCGGTTCCTTATCTCGCAAGATCGATTCCGAGCATTGTACCAAATCTGGCAATTAACGAGAGTAAAAGTGCAGCTTTCTAAATGCTCGACGGGGCCCGTGAAAAATGTAATTTATTACGCATACGGGAGAATGCATCGATCATTGTAGTTTCTACATTCCGTCCGATGCGATATTTAATTTTCACATTTTTACAGACGAGCTCGCCGAGCCGAAAATAAAAGAGCGTCTCATTAAAATTAATATTCGAGTCTAGTTATTGCCCGTGATAAAGCCGGCGGATTTGCATGAACATTCGCTGTTGTCCAGATTATAAAACGTAACTCTGCTCGTGTTTACGTCGGTCCAATAATATTCTCATTAATTATTTGTGCGCAAACTATGACGGCTACACGCGCAAACAATCTCGTACAATCGTCGAGACTCTTTTCGAGATAAGTTGAAACATAGAGGTTGCTCGAGAGTCCGCGGTCGTTATCAGCGAGGTAACACAGGTCCGGAGCATATTTTACGAGTGCCGGATCATGTTGATCGCCAACAGTGGCTTTCGAGCTGCTGGTAAGCCGGGCTGGATCCCGAGTAAGCCGCAATAATGGTTCAGTGAAAGCTATTTTAGGTAACCGTTCGATTCGGTTTTATGGTTCGTCAGGGCCACGGTCTCTTTTGGCAAAAAGTGTCGATCTCATTTTCATTCGCAATTTTACAAAATTAAAACCTGTAGCTGCTACTTTTACGAAGTAATAAACGGATCTCCAGTATGGGTCATTCCTGAGATCATTTGAAGTCACGTTTTCCTTTGCGAAAATCTTCTCCGCGGCATTGTTAGAGTTATTAGGTCGCACAGTGGTCTGGAGACCCTATTTTCGTGGCCAAAATTCAATTTTTCAACTTTAGTATATTGAAAAAATTTTTTTCCTATACAGTAACAACCCTTCAAAACTCCTAAATTCAAAATATTATTCATTTTAGATAATTCTGTGCTGAGATACAGCGTTCTAAAGACAAAGTCAGAAAATTCCAAGTAAAAGAAAACGTTTTAGATTTCAATCATCGAATATCAGAAAATAGATTTTAATGATGGTTTTATACAGTTAGTAAGCGCATCTCAAATATTTAATCCATTTTTAAGCATTGTTTAGTCCATACACGAATAGCGTAAATTAATAGCATTTTAAACTTTGAAAAGAATTATACAAAAACGCTTAAGAGTGCTAAGCATCAGACTTGTTTTATATGAAAGCTTGAACATTAACTAAGAAGATCATGTATATTTTAACTGCAATCTCCCGCAATCTTGAACTATAAACGGATTTTAACAAATACGAGCCCGCGGTTATTCGACGCCTGGATACGCAGTTCCACTTAATCTTGCACAGTACAGTAAAAGCTCCTTCGTTGTCCAATGGCCGGGAGTTTGAGCGGACAACGATCGTGCCCGGACACTATTTTTGATTTATGACTGCGTCTAGATATCGCGCCGACCGCCGAGCGAGACTTGAATAGAGAGCCGAACATACAAGAGAAGGACAGAATGAAATACGGATCGTGCGACCGAAGCGTGTCGCCGTCGCCGGCACAGTTCAAAGAATGTCCCATACGCTGTTCTTCGTTGCGTTCGAAACTTTCATCGTCGATTAAACCACTAAATACAGTTGAAATTATATCGTGTTTGGTGTCATTTTAATCAGAGAAATGCCAGAAATAAGCTAGTGAAAGTCCCATAAAGGAATAATGGAAATTAAGAAGTTTGAGTATTCGATTCACTCGAGTCAATATGTTGTGGTGTCCACACCGATATACCGGAGCCGACATCAATCGTCGCCTCCCTGCGAAGCGACTCGGCGTTGACAGGCAGTGGAGTGGGTAGGCACTGGACAACGATCGTGCCCACAATTCAGGACAACGAAGGAGCTTTTACTGTAGCTTGGAATTACAATGTATATGTTTGTATGTATATGTTTTCTTTGCGCCAGTCAGAGACTCCGAAACCTCTCATTACTAGATTTCGTATAATTCCTCTGAAGAATTCAATCTTAGCTACTTTTCCGCGATTTCTAGACAATAGTATGCATTGTGAGAATTGTTAACAAGATTTTTCAAATGTTTTCGATGATCTGACAGAAAAATGTTTCCAACGAAAGTTAATCAGTATTCACTTTTCTACAAACTTCAATACAAAAAGTTAAAGAAAAATCTCTTTTTTTATAAAAAATGGAGGTCACCTCAATGTTCTAAATATTAACATATATTTTTTACTTCATAATATTCTAACTGGTATCAAGACGAATCCAACGACCTATAATAATATGAAATTAAACCTTGAAATAACGCTACAATAGTTTCGGCCACAAAAAGCGAGCTATGGGACCACTGTGGGTCGTTTGGAAAGTCATTTCGTTTTCTCAACGGAAAATGAAGACCAATTTTTTTACCATTTAGAATAAGTTTTATGATACTTTGTTCTATGATCATTTTTGGGGACTTTTCAGGCAACTTAAAGATCCCATGCTCGTAGAATTTCTGTTTTCTATTAGCAAAAAATTCAGGTATATGACTTTTCACGACATTATTTGAAATGAAATTTGCACCGCATAAAAAATGTTGAAAAAAGCGACAAAATGGTAATCCATAATTATAGGCACAAATGTTTAAAGCACTAATAACAACCCAGGTTGTCTGTTCACGAAGGGTTAATTGAATCTGAGGTCCACCGAAGCTCCTGAGGGTGTCGCGTCGTAGAAAGACGTTTTTAAACATTTTCTTTTGGGAATTTCAGTGGCAACCCGTCGATCGACGACCCTCGGCAAGTCCGTTTGCCGATTATTCGCCATTAGAGGCACTTTCGCCGGCAGAACCGTGCCGGTCCGTGGATACGCGGGCGAAAACGCCGGAATGCCGGAAGTCGAATTATGCAAAAGCCACAACAATGCGGCGAGACGGCGGAGTTTGAAAGCGGCGACGGCCGTGAGAATATTGCGCGCGTTTATCGGGATCGTTGATTCAGCGGGCAGAAGCAACAACGAGCGCTCGTTTTCCGTTCGGCATCTACTCGACGCTTGTACAATGTTCGACGAAAATTTTGCAACTTCTAGATCGTAGCAAAATCGGTTGCAACTAATCGTAAAAGTGCTACGTAGTCGGTCTGATTCCATTTGTTGAAATGCAGGAAATGTTCATTTCTAAACGGAGTCATGAAAATATTGCGAAGACAACGTAAAATCTCGAAAAAATAATAGAATGTTTATAGTCTAGTCGCCAGGTACTTTTACCTGGAAAGTATTCCGAACTTAATGAAATTTTGACACGTCTTTTAGGGGTACTCTGGGTTGTCGAATCTAAGTTTTCAACCTCGAGGACCCTGTGCTAACTTGGGGAGGGAGAGAAAACCACGATTCTTATTACCTTGTTTTGGTTTTTCGCCTATTACTTAAAAACTGAAAAAACGACGGCGGGGCCCGATGGGGGATGTTTTTTTATTATTAATATCTATATTGCTATTAAACATAACATCAACAAAAATATAAAAAGGCTTGAATCCACTCGGTTGAAGTAAATAAATTGTGCTGTCCTCCCCAGTTAAAAGTGAAAATGTAAGGGGTATGCGTAGTATGAAGATTATATATAGATATGTTGAAAAACTAAAGTTATGAGCCAAAAACTTGCAATTTCCTGCTAAATGTCACAATGCGTGGCTCAAAATGTCATTTTGAGAAACATTTCCTAATTTTGGACGCCTGTCTCTCGGTGCCTATTGGGTCAAAAAAAAAGATTGACCAGTGAAATTTGAAGGAAATTTAATGCTCTTTCCAAAAATGAACAACAAAAGTTCTGAGGACCCACAGTTTTTGAGTAATAGGCGAAAAACCAAAACAAGGTAATAAAAATCGTGGTTTTCTCCCCCTCCCCAAGTTAGCACAGGGTCCTCGAGGTCGAAAACTGAGATTCGACACCCCAGAGTACCCTAAATGACGTGTCAAAATTTCATTAAGTTCGGAATACTTTCCAGGTAGACGCCTTTGTTTCGACCTGCCGACTGGACTATTAAGGCCGTCTATTCTTAATTTGTTGGCGAAACCGCGCCATCTGCTCAGAACTTTTCCATCAAACTGTTCAATGGTAAAAAATTGTAGGTAATAGTCAGACTGCAGATGTTACAAGTCAGCTGTGAGGAACGATAATGGTGTAAAAATGTATTTTCTTTTTCAACAATTTCATTCGGTCGGAAATACCATAGGAATGGTATTGAACTGTATTAATGGTTTGACAGTTCTGTATTTCAGCTGTTCACTTTTATCGTGACTCTATAAAATCCTGAGTCCAATAATAATAAATTTTACTAAGAGCCGGTCTAAGAGGTTTCAACCTAACTGTGTCTTGTCTCCCGACATTACGTGATCTTTTTTCCTCCGTTAATAGCGCTTATGCGAACTGGCCGATACAAGAAGTCGTCCATTTAACGGGCTAATGATTTCCCGTCGCGCACCGCGGTTCTCAATGATTCCCGCGTCCCCGGTGGACGAGTATGGTCGCGTCGGCCACGTGCCGATAATTCGTCCGGCAAAAGTACTTTCGCTGGTGGAACCGCGTCACGACGCATCAGTATGCATCAGGACGCATCGAGACGCATTATGATGCAAATCTGCAGCGGGGAAGAATTCATATCTCCGTTAAATTATACATTATTGGCGTTAGAACTGGCAGGCGAGTCAAAATCACTGGCTCTCAATTTTTCCTTTTATTCGAGCTCAGATTTTCTGCAGAAGTGCATTTTAGCATTTAATCTACTCATTTATGGCATCCGAACATTTTCAAAAAATGCTAGGATACAAAACTGAATCGAATTTCATACCATTTTTATTTATTTCAGATCTACAAGCTCTGCTTCTTAAAATTTGTCTACAAAAATTGAAAATTGCATAAACAGCCGCAGTTTAATAATGAATCGGAACAATTCAATTCAGAATTACTTATCCAACTCTAATAAAACTACCCTCGTAGGTGGTGTGTTCTGCTCTAAGAAATTGGAGCTGCGCAAGTCGATTTAGCAGATTTTCAGTGAAACATTTAGCCGACTGTTTCAAGTAAACGATGTGCTCTCTGGAGCAAAATACGCGATGCTATCGAAAAGAAACCGAATTCTGTTTCTCCGCGCGTCGCGCCGGAAGTCGTTTATCGCGGCTCTGCTCGCGAGCATAATGGATGGTATCGGTATCGCGGCAGTCTCGAACCGTAACGTTTTTCATCGATATAATTGAACAGCGTTTCGCCACGACGGACCCGGGTTGCCAACTTTTCAACGATCGCAATCGCTGCTCGAAAAAGAAAAGGGAAAAAAGGAGCTGGCTCTCTGTACGAAACGATTTCGAAGCACCGACTCATCGCGGACTCCCGTTCGTGATGATGATAATAATGATAACGACTTTGTTGCGTCATGTGCTACGTGAATGGCCAGATGCATCGTTACCGATCGTGGAATACCTGTGCGAAGAAATATAACCGGGTGTCTAATGAGAGACAGAGAAAGTCTATGCAGAAAACAAAGAGAAGAGACAGTGTTACGCATTAAGGTAACTCGAGATGCTTGTATTTTTATTAATTGGTTGCTTTTCACCCCTTACTTTTGTTATCTCTTTCAGAAGATCTGCTAGCCGAATCGCAATTACACTAAACGCATCAACAATCACCACGGCAGACGCTTGATTTAGGCTTTTTTGCCGAGAGCAGCGCATTCCCAGACGACAATAAGCGTTTCGAATTAAATGCGTGAACAATTGCGACGACTAGGGTTCAGGATGTGTTACCTCCTCTCCGCTTTCAACGAGTTTTAGCTAACCCAGCATTTACAAGAAAAGTTTTCTTTCCATATACGGTAACTAGACTACGGATGTTTATGCAATTTTCAAGTTTTTTAGACAAGTTATAAGAAAGTGGGACCAAATGAAATCCTATTTTCAATCACAATAGCATTTGTATAGATCTGAAATAAATAAATACGTACTAAATTCTATCGAATCTGAGAATTCTGTCGAACTTAGACAAAAATAAATAAAAACAACCTTTTCAAAAACCACGCTTATATTAAAATGAACTAAAATGAGAAAATAATTTTTTTAGACATTGGTGACTATAAATAAAAGCGTGGAGCGATAAACTATATTGACGTAATCTTCGTGGGCGCTCCACACTTTTATTTATAGTCACCAATGTCCAAAAAATATATTCTCTCCTTTTTAGTGCATTTTAATATAAGCGTGGTTTTTAAAAAGTTTTGTTTATATTGTATATTGACGTACTACCGAGCGTCGCGCGGCGAGGTGTGACGATTAATATTCAAATTATTTTTTCTCCTAGACACACAATTTTTGTTTAAATTTGTTTTTTAATATTGCATTGTCATCCAATTCTGAGCTATGTTTAAAGTTTCAAGTCTCTAGCTCATCGGGATGTGGTTTAAAATTCAATTACAAGATTTGACGCATACGACAACAACAACGACGACAACTCGGCAAGCTAATAAAGCGTGGTAAAAATATTTTTGCGAATATCTGAAAAACTGAAAGAGACCGCCACACAGTGGTCTAGAAGTCAGTTGTTCTAGTGCGAATTAATTATTGTGCGAGGAAGAAAGTGACATTTTGTGTAAAAATTACTTTGAAATATTTGAGTAAAGTAAATAAAACATAATTTACAATACTGACTACTTGTTTATTAATATAATAAGTCATTAAAATATTTTAATGGCCTTCCAACTCTTGCGGGTTCAAATACGTGAATGTCAATCTCATTAAAGGGGAATACTATGGTCGATTCTAACAAAGTCTTATTTTTTGACAGAAATCTATCTTTATAATTATTGCCTATTTTCCAACGTTTCTCAATGTTTTTGATAAAGTTCTCTAATATTCCTTCAATATTGTGTCCGCTCACATTCCTTCCGGTAAAAATAGCCTCTAGTAATCCACAAATGCAATCCTGTCGTTTCAAATTCTTCAATTTGACTCTAAACGGGTGTGATCGTGGATACGTTTACTAAAATATTAAAATAAAATGATAATGGGATTGAGGGCGATCGCGTTTTCTCTTTGCCGTTTATGGAGATGAAGTAAGCTTTCAAATTAAATGCTTCGCAACGCGTGCAAATGCGTGCAAGTTTTGTAAAACTTACGACATTCTAATAATTTTTCTTAAAAAGTATCAGTATATAAAATATATCATAAAGTGTATGAAGGGAACGTAAACCTACCATTTCCAGTTACAGCCATACTGATAATATTACATGTAACAAGATACTAACATAATTTATGCACACTTCAAGGAAGAACTCAATATTCTGAGGTTATAATTTGTAGCAATTGACTAACGCAGAAAAACAAAATGTGGTTACTGGAATGTTGACAGTCCTGCCATACGGTGATGTGATTTACTAATTTTGCTTTTGTTATTGTAGTATACATACCAAACTATCATACAAGTATAAATTTTAACAGATTTACGTTAGTTGGTATTTTTAATTTATTCGCGCTAGAACTGAATTTTAGACCACAGTGCGCCAGTTATATGTATAGGAAGAAGTTTAGAATTATGAGAGAGAGGATTTAACGTTTCGACAAGTTTACCAAATAGTCCAGTCAACGAAAAGTTGTAGAGGGAAATGAAAGGAACACAATTTTTAACATTGGGTCTTTGTTTGGACTAGTTAGGAGGTAAACATATTAAAAGTCCCCACTCCTAGAAGGTGAGCAGGGTGCAGAGGGGGGGCATGTAGAAGGTCCCCCTTTTCGGTTTTCCGCTCATATCTCGGAAATTATGCGTCCTAGCGATAAGACCATTCTATACAAAATTAAAGCTGACAAAATGTACCATAAGATTGACTATATTCAGTTTTCCGAGATATGCGCGGGAATACGCGGAAAACCGAAAAAGGGGACCTTCTACGTGCCTCCCTGTACACCGCTCACCTCCTAGGAGTAGGGACTTTTAGTATGTTTACTTCCTAACTAGTCCAAACAAAGTCCCAAAGTTAAAGATTGTGTTCCTTCCATTTTCCTCTACACCCCCCTTACGAGCATTCATTGACTGGACTAAAAATGGGTGACAGTATCAAAGTAAACAACGAGTACTGTTTAAGAGATTCAAGACGAGAAGTACATTTTCAATGAACTCCTGCTTCTCATAATCGATGAGGACAATTCTTGAGCGGGTCTAATGACGACGAACGCTTGATTTATGCTCGTTGTCGTGGGTAGCACGTTTCCGGACGGGAATGAAGTTTGAAGATCGAAGGTTTCGATCGTGCCGCTGAAAGAAAAGCGGTGAAAATGTCGACGGTCAGGAGTCCACGGTCTGTGTCAGCTTTCTCCTCGTCGATAAATCATCGCGGTGTCCTCCGGTGGATCGGATCGAGAGTTGTTCGTCGCGGATCTCCCGCGGGACCCGATCTCGCGATCTATTCGCTTGGAAGTTTCTCCGATAAGGTCTGCTCTGCCGAGCCCGAGCTCTGTGGAGAAGACATCCGGACGTCCTGCGATCATCCGCGCCGTGGAACGTCGCGTCGAACGATCGTTCGATGGAGTAGGAGAAGGAGTGAGAATTCCTGGTGGCCGACGATTCGTCGAACAGGAGTAACGGCTGCGAGCCCGTGGCACGTTTTAACGGTATATTTCCATCGCGCGGAGATCTGGGTTGCTGGAGCGAGCGGCTCGAGCCGCAAGGTGCGCGGAGAGAACGCCAACTATTCCGCGCAGTCGACTATGCAGCGAGATTCTTTCGCAGGGGATCCTCGCGATTTCATTTGCAAGTCCTTGGGAACCCGCGATCTCGCACACGTCGACCGATTTCAATTTTCTGTTACTTTCTGTACGCGATCTTCTGGTCTCATTAGATTGGTCCTCTCAAATAACCTGCTCCACACGGTGTTCAACATTGGGACACCGTAGAGGGACGTTGCGGTTAATTTATAATTTTGTAGCCCGATCAGAAAAGGAGATAGAATCGCGGATAATTTATTCCTTGAGGTTAACGGGGAAGTCTCGTTTCCGGAATTGCAAAGGTGCGGGTTCCGGCTTCTCATTTTTCGATAATGCAAAGATGGAGTTTTGATATTTTTACGTTTACGAGGCGTTATTTGCATAAAGCTGCGCATGTTGCTATTTTCAGAAAGCCGCGACAGCTACATGCTTCTGCAAATTATGCCTCGTAAACGAGAAAATAGGACTTTTCAGGGCGACTGCGACCTAGATTGGCCTCTTATCTAGCGCTTTTGACTACTGATAAAACCCCATCTTTGCATTATCGAGAAATGAGAAGGCGCATCCCTTGCAATCTGCCCCCTTAACGAAAAGGAAAACGCACCGACAAGTTGACGATAGAACCGTTTATTCAAACGTTGAGAACGAGACTGACTGACTAACCGACCGAGAACAATACAGAGAGTAGGGGAACATTAAAGCGATAGATTGACATGTACACACGCTTAAAGAGAGCGAGCTCGGGTGACGAGTAAACATAAACACTTGCGAGGTACAGCGCGAAATACAAATTACTAATTGTTCCACGTTTGCGCTAACCAAATGTAGGAAAAACATTCTTGTATCGCAACGATTCGCAACAATTGTAATCGCAAACTGGGTCGTTTATGTCGTTCCGTCAGGTTTGATGTTGTCCAGGTGTTGGGCTGTTAAGGGGCGAGTACTCACACTCGTGCCGCGAACACGAAAAGCTGAAATCACCCGCACGCGAGTATATAATTGTCGTCCACCCCACACCAAAAGCCGACCGCTGACAGCACCAGCTGTGGAACGGACAGCTATCACGGCCAATAGTCCGCGTTTACTGTCCCCTTTCGGAAAGCAAAGCCGTGGCATCACCGACCAGTTCGGTGACACGCGACAGTGCGTGCAGTGAAAAAAAAGAAAATAGGAATAGACACCACGTGCCACGTCAGTGCAACAGCGTGCAGGAACGATGAAATCACAGCGTTATTCCCGTCGCATCTAATCGTCGACACGTTTTGCCGGTGTATGCCGGCTACCTTTACGTAACAATCGAGGAAAGCGTGGCTCGCGGCAGCTGGCCCGTTTCCATGAGATCCCATACGTGGATAGTTTATCGTTTGTTTCGATCTGGAGGTCGGCCGAGGCGAGGTGCAAACGCGAGACACAGTTTCCCGCGGCTTCGATTCGGCCCTCGGTAACGAGGACGGTCGTCTAAGCCTTGTTTCGGCACGATCGAGCTTCGTTTATACCACGCCCTCGAAGAGCCAACTGGACCACGCCCATTTGGGGCCGTCTGCGTTGAGGGAGTGGCGAGGCTACGTCCTCCAAGCTATCTGGTCCTCTATCTGGCACTCTATTCGAGGGAGTGACGAGACCACGCCTCCCCGGGGCTATCTAGCCTGGGAAGTCACTGAACCACGCCCTCAGGGTCATATATATGGAAAGAGTAACTTGCACTAGATGTAACAAACTACGAAGCCACGCCTCCGGGGCACTCTGTGTAAAAAGACCGACGAAACCACGCCCCTTCGAGGTACTCTATGCAGGAGGAAAGTCGCAGCCACGCCCCCTTGTGGCACTTCGTATAGAAGAAGGCGGAGGGAGAGTCCCCAGGCATTATTTGCTCCGAAGCAGTGATTTCGATAGCAATCTGGAACGCTGCCAGGACAAAGAGGTTTTATCGTCGATTCCGGGGACCGTTTGGCGAACTACGCCCAGAATACTGTAACGAGGCGCCTGGGTCGCCTCGATCGCTCGAGCAACGGTGCAGCCTCGCTGCGTGCCGAGAATTTTGCCAGGATCCCGGCTACGAGAATCGATAACGTGCTAAATTTAGAAGTCGAACGTAACGCGTCGATTGACTCGCAAATCTTCTCACAGGAATCTGTCCCATTTCCAAAGTTCTGGACCAATACCTTCTTTACGCGAAACAGGTACAGGAATTTGCGAATGTCTGGCATCAATATACATCAGTATGGCACGGACAGTGCCGATAATAAGATATTTCGCGAAAGCATTCGATCAACAGCCACAGCATTCTTTGCCGCCCCCCAACAAGCCCGGTAAACGCAGGTCAACGCAGAAAAACGAAAAGGCCGCGAGAACTTTCGTGAAAGCGAATCTTTTTTTCACAGACCGTACCTCTCTCTCTCTCTCTCTCTCTCTCTCTCGTTCTCTCCGGCTGTCGCCCCCGTTCGGAGAAAGAGAGACGACCGCCTCCAGCGACCGGGCAAAAGGTATGCGGCAGGTGACTTTCCGATCGGAGCCGGTAGGCGATGTGTGCGCGCGCGAATGCGAGCGCTCACGTTGGATCGAGGACAACGATCTCCAGCTTGTCCGAGATTGTATCAGCGTATCATTCCTCCGAGCTTCTTTTCTCTAGAAATATCTGAGAAACGAGCTGTCTTCATCCGATGCACCGAAAATACCCGATTCCCCTCAGCATACTTCAAACGCTTCTTCCAACTTTAGCGTCAACAAATCTCTAATAAATCAGATACGTTCCTCCGCAAATATTCTTCAGGGAAACACGAAATACGGGAATCTTCAACTTTTACGTCGAAAGCTATTTAGATTTATTTGCTGCGGCTACACTTCAGATGCTTTCAACTTCAACTTCAAGCGACTAATACTTTTCTTCAGAATTCCTCAGGGAATACAAAATCTATTAATCCCCAATTTTCACAGCGGGGCGAAGATGATCATATTTAATTCTACTGGTGGTTCAGATATCTTTCTCAGCAAGTATTCTTCAGGGAATATAAAATCTATGAATCCCAAACTTCACAGTTGGACAATGATAATCATATTTAATTCTACTGGTGGTTGAGATATCTTTTTCAGCAAGTATTCTTCAGGGAATACAAAATCTACGAGTGTTCAATTTCTACAGCTGTGCAAAGATGAGCAATCTTCAGCAAATCCATAGAAGACCTACTGTCATCTCGGACATCTTCAGGGAGTGGCAACCACCCTGTCACTCAAGCAACTCGGACTCAATCCTCGTACATCACCTGTCCTGAACTTCAACTTCAGGGAATACAAAATCAAATTTCTTGGCTGTGCGAAGATAATCATATTGAATTCTACACATGGTTCAGATATTTTCCTCAGCTAAGGCATTCTTCAGAGTACAAAATAAGCAATCTGCAGCGAATCCATACAAGACCTACTGTCATCTCGGACATCTTCAGGAAGTGCCAACCACCCGGTCACCCAAGCAACTCATACGCCCCGTACTTCACCCGTCCTGAACTTCATCTTCTGCGAATCCATACACGGATCGCCGATAACCCGCTTGCATCGTCCGCGAATGATGCGTCTGGGGGAAGCCGTATTTCGACTCGTGCGAGTATAGTGCTAACTCCCAGCGACCGCTAGCCGATTATTGACGCTGATTATCGACGCGGAGAGAAAAGATGGCAGCGTCCGCCTTCAAAGGAGAACGCTCGGACCATGCGAGTGAGCACTCCCGCCTTGCAGCTTGCCAGCCAAGCGATCCAGAGGCGGTGATTGCGAGCAAAAAAATTCCTCTCTGGAAACTCGGCTTGTTTTCAGGGGTTAACGACCCCGAAATTTCGCGGTGGAATAGGGTGGCCGAGGAGGAGAGAAGAGAGAGATAAAGAAAGAGAGAGGCGGGTGTGAGAGAAGAGAGCTGGGTTCCTCTCTTCTCGCATCGGCTCACGGAGATAAAACGGGAGATGCTTCGAGGAACAGGTAGTAACGGTACATTTCTGCTTTCAGGCCACCACTTCGGACGTCTAACTTTGAATATGGCTTTTCGGCGAGCCGATCCGCTTATCCCGAAATTCGTCCCGGTGCAACGATCGCGACACAGGTGCGAAGAAATGAGAAATCTGCACCGCGAAAGGCACTAAGATTTCTCGAATTATCACCGTCGCTGTCGTGTCGGATCCTACTTATTCGTTTTATAGAAACTCGAATTATTGGAATGTGGTTTATTGTTCGAATATATGTGCCTCTTCCTTTATAAATCGTACAAAGACGGTTTGATGCATTTATGGCAGAAATGAGTGAGTGAAATACACGAAGTCGTAAACACGCTGGAAGAATTTAGCAAGAAGTTTTATGCCACTTTCGACTTGTTGAAATTGTTGGACAGGTGTCTCGGCAATTTCTGCGTTCGCATGAGCATCCACAGTCTACTGATCAAACATCTCATTTACTAGTATGGGAAATGGAAGTAGCTAGGCAAAGTACTAAGGTATGCACTCGGTTAGGATCAAGTAAAAAATTAGGGTAGGGACTGGAGAAGCACTGCTTGTTGGGATTATAGGTTAGTATACTCAAATTCAACAGCACCATGAAATAAACGTTGTTTAGGTGTGAATAAAGAATGCATTTTGCATATAACACAATATAATGGAACTTTATACGAATGTCTGAAATACTTACAAGGGAGGTTACCCAAGTGTAACACGCCGATTCTAATGCAATTTTGGTATGACATAGAACTCGGATAAAATATTTGACACGTACTTTTTTTATAGCTGCCGACATTCATGTTAAGGGAGTGAAAAATCCATTTTATTGAATATCTCCGAAACTGTTGGGTCTGCGCGAAAATTTCAAAATCCAAATGTGTGTCTTTGAATGGCGAATCTTTTGTATGTGTAAACTGATTTTTAAGAAAATAATTTGTTCAAAAAATATGTTAAAAGTTAACATTTTTTTCTCGTGCATTTCGGCGTACGCTCCAACGCTACTGCAATCTCGACATGCTCTGTGTCAGTCTTGCAAAGAAAACGGTTGAAATTTCAAGGAAGGTAATTTCGTGTTATCTGTACGTTCGTGCGTGGTTTATCGCTTTAATGTTTCACGAGTGCCGACGATTTCGTTCGACCACGATGCAGCCAGGTTCCCATGGAATCCCGCGATCCAGACGCATTCTAACGAGACCGGGTCTAATTAAATCCACGTTACGCCACGCTATTATTATGCCCGTAACGTTGCGACAGTTTCTCATTCTGTCGCGCGACCACCGACGTGTCTCTCACACGTTCACCCGCTCGAGACGCTAATAACACCGTCTGAAAGAATTCAAGACGATTTGTCGTCCTCGCGGAGGATCTAGATGGATCGAGGGGATCGGCGACGAGAACGGGGCGAGATCGTGTCAGGGAATAGCGTCAATGAAGAGTAAACGCGTCGCTGGATAAAAGCCGAGAATTATAGCGAATTGTTCCAGGTTTCGCAGGAACATCTGAAGCAATCTTTTGCTCGCGATCGCAGAATTGTCTCGCGACGTGCAACTGGGATGATCGTTTGATAATGATAGGCTAGTGGGTATTGTTGGGTGTAGGCTTGGGTGTTATGACAGCGTGGTCGCATCTCTGTTAGAGTCGTTGCAGAGCGTTCTAGTGGGAGCCGAGATCCTGGCTGATGAAAGCATATGGTTGTAGCTGTTGATCTACTGTTTTTTAAGATCCTCGTTTACTGATCTTGCAGATGCTTGAAACTGTGCAGAGTTTCCGATTATGATTCCAAATACTTGCAGCCTAATAAAGTTTAGCTCCTTTTCCAAGCTAGCTTCGAATAGTTCGTCGAACATTAACCTCGTTGCTAGGCTTGCTCAGAGTCCTCCAAAGCTGTTTACTACGAAATCAGAGGGTTTGCTACCTTGCTGTGCAGTCTGACAAATCAGTTCCTCTTCCAAACGGGATGAATCAGTTAAAGCAAGTCTCCAGAGCTGTTAACTACGATTCCAAAGGGTTTGCTACCTTGCTGAACTGTCTGATAAATCAGTTCCTCTTCCAAAAGGGATGAATCCGTTAAAGTCGAGTCTCCAGAGCTGCCGATTACGATTCCAAAGGATTTGCTACCTTGCTGAATAGTCTGATAAATCAGTTCCTCCTCCAAACGGGATCAATCCCTTACAGGCAATTCTCCAGAGCTGTTAACCACGATTCCAAAGGGTTTGCTACCTTGCGGAACCGTCTGATAGATCAGATCCTCTTCCAAGATGAATGCATAGAACATTAAAATCTTTGGTAGGCTAGGTCAAAGTATCCAGAGCTCTTAATTACAATTCCGAAGGGTTTTTTTACCTTAATGAACCATCTGATAAATCAGTTCCTCTTCCAAACGGGATGAAGCGGTTAAAGTCGAGTCTCCAAAGCTGCCGACTACGATTACAAAGGGTTTGCTACCTTGCTGAACAGTCTGACAAATCAGCTATTCTACTAAGTGAGACGAATCCATAAAATTTTAAAATCGTGGGTAGGCTAGCTCGGAGTCTCCAGAGTTCCTAATTACAATTTCAAAAGGTTTGTTACCTTACTGAACCGTCTGATAAATCAGCGCCTCTTCCAAACGGGATGAGTTCGTAAAATATTGAAATCGTTAATAAGATAGCTAAGAGTCTCCAGAGCTCCTAATTACAAGTCCAAAGGGTCTTCTACCTTTCTGAACACTCTGATAAATCAGTTTCTCTTCCAAACGGGATGAATCCATTAAACTCGAGTCTCCATAGCTTCCGACTACGATTCCAATGGTTTGCTACCTTGCTAAACAATCTGAGAAATAGGCTGTTGCAAACTGGCTTGGAAGAACTGCAAAACCATTGAAGTCACCGCTAGCCTAGTTAGCCAAGACCCCAAGACCTTCCGTTTACTTAGTCCGCATATTCCGTCGACGCAGACCTGCATATATATGTCTCTCGTTTTCAGGTATACTCGTCAAGTACGGACGTCGATCGTTCGTCACCTTGTACCCGGTGCACTTGTGAGCGTTCCTGAAGTCCGGCAGGTGGCCGGAATTCTAAATGCGTACGGTTCCGTTCGAGTACACCAACGGCGCGGCGCACCGCCTCTGTGCTGCTGAGGTGACTCGGTTTTTCGTGGTCGTCGAGGAAACGGTTTGGCGAACCGTTGCCAAAAGTCACGGAGAGAAGCTCTGGCCCGTGGAGTATTCCCTCTATCTCTCTGTCTCTTTTTCTAGTGGGGATCAAGAGTAAACGAAAGAACGCGGCATCGATTAGAGGCTGATCGTGGCTGGAATCCGTGGCTCGAAGCCCGACCGTCCGACAGTGGAATCGTCATCGTGGAATAAGAGGATCGGAAAAGGTCGGGACGATTCCGAGTCGTGACGCGACGAGGCACGTTCTTGAAACGTGAATCGAGGTCGAGCCGGTGAGCGGGTTGCTGGTTGCTCGTTGCTGGTCCCTGTTCGCTGCGGACCGTCGCGCACACCCAAAGGAACCCTGTGTAGGTGCGCGCACGAGAAATCGCTATAACTTTGCATTTTTTTTCGGCGCGGCGCATAGAAACAATCGGAGAAACGTCCGTTGGTAGCAATCTACGACTTCAAGTACTCGAAACTAGCGCTGTTACTTTCCTTTGAAGGTCGAATATTCTGAAGCTTCGATTTCAGAACCTTCGAAAGTGATGAGAATCGTAGTTTCCAAACTTCGGATTTTTCGAACCTTCGTAGTAAATTATTAGAAGATTAAAAGAAACGGACTTTCGAGGCTTTCACCTTCGACATTTTGCTGCTAAGTTATATTTGATAGAATTACACCACAGCTAAAAGATTGAAGTTGGGTATTTTTATATTTTATGACACATAATCGAGATTTGAAGACTCGAAACTTCGGAAAAGTAATTGCCCTACTCGAAACTCTAGATTGGAACTGGAATACGAAAATTTTTACGCAGTCAACCATCGGATAACACGATCCTTCGATTGCGCGGTTTTTAAAGCTCCTCTTCCAGCAGTTTTAATAGTTCTCTCAAATCAGAAAACAGAGAGAGACACCTGCAACCTACGTCAACATGAATATCTTCAACGTTAACTCACAATCAGCAGGATCGAGTGAGTAATGCAATGTGATCACTAAACTGCGGATTTTATATTCATAATGCAGAGGATGGATTGAGAGCAGAGGTGGGCATTATATTTGACGAAAAAAATAAATGAAATACTATTTAATAGTTTAGATTTTATTTTGCTTAAAGAAAATAGTATTTTATTCGAACAATCTGAACCTCGAAATAAAATATTTCTATTTGAACAATCCGAAAAGCTCAAAATAAAATACTACCATTATTTTGAGCAATAATATTTCAAATTGAAATTGAAAATAAAGACACAGTCCAAATATTTTCAATATTCTTAAAATAAAATACTATTTTCAAAGATTGCTGCGACAAATAAAATATTTTATTTTCAAAAATTACTGCATCAAATAAAATATTTTATTTTCAAAATTGTACAGACGCTGTAAAATAAATTGGATTATTTACTATTTTCCGCAGCTCTGATTGAGAGCATTTAAAACTATCAATGTGAAATTTCAATTTGGCTCCTGTTTTGTACAATTCATACAGACAATTTTTATTTTGCATAAAGATCCGCAGTCTGGTGATCATGTTTATACAAAATCATGGAAGATCTGCGTAACTTACCTAGCACTGTTGCTTCAAGAAAAATGTCGTGGTTCAATTTCAAGATCCTAAGGAAGCAAACTGAAGGATTGAAGGTCAACTCAGTCTCAGTGTCCTTCACGAAAAAGCGTTTTATTAAAAAACTGGTATTCGCTAAATAAACCTCTGTCTCCAGTCCGCATACAGCGTAACGTATCGCATAATCGGTAATATAGTAAATTACAGTTAACGGGGTGTAGTCAGGAGAGACGGGATGGATCTAGTCGATCGATCGCTGCCGGCGTGCTCTACGATCATCGAACGTTTTCACCGGGCTGTCCCCCTGGATCGTTTGCTACGAGTTCGCGCATTATGAATCATGCGTGCACGATCGTTCGGGGATAATCTTCGCGACTTTCGTTTCAGTCTTAACGTCGAGGAACAAAAGTGGTCGGTTGCGGATGATCGATGACGGCTTTTCTTCTTGCGAGTCTCCTATGAAAGCAGACCTCGAGAAATGCAAAAAGTAACGGGAGAAAATTATGATCGTGCTCGACGTTACGCTCAGACGGGGACCGAACTTATGATCGGTCCCTTCTCGCATTTTTATGAAGCATCATTGCACTTGCGTGTAAAATTCTTTAGCAAAATAGCTTGAAATATCTGCATTTCAATAATTTATTAATTGATTAATTTATGGAGTTAATGTGGCAAAAGAGCAACTCGATTCCGACACCTTTCCCTGATCCACCAAAAAATTAACTGCAATTAATAATATTCAAGAAGAAGAACCTAAAGTCTTTACAAGGCTATATAAACTAAAACAGCTCAGTCTGATGTCTGATTTCTTTGATCAGCGATTCCGATTGGTTCGCGAACGCGTTGAAACTGCGTGTGCAGGGTAACTCCGGAGAACAGCACTTTCCTCGGAGATGGCAGCGAGGGCGACAGTGAAAGCGACCGGCAAACGAAAAAGAATCCTCCGGAAAAAATCCCATCGCGATTCTCCGCTTTCCAAGCTCGTGCGCGACCCCGAGCGAGGATTCCAATTACGTTCCGCAGCCTTGTTTCCCAAGAAAGTTGCAATTCCGCGAGTTTCCAGGCTCCGACCGCGTCAGGATAATCGACAGCCTTGCGAAACCAGGCGGGTCTCGCACATGATCATCCTTTTTACAGAAACGCATCAAATCCGCGGTCCAATTACGACGGGATAAAGAATTATTCGTTGAATGAAAAACCCGGTGATCACTAGACAAGATGAACAACGCAAAACATAAGAATATCTTTTTGAACAATTGTGATAACTCGAGAATAACAACATCAATTCTTCTAATGTCTCTACAGTTCTGAATTTGACCAAACCATTTTAGGGCGAAAAGTGGAACGCCGACGGTTAAAGAAGCAACTTATCTAGATTCTGATCAGCTACAGTAGCGGACAAAAGTTTAAGACCGCTCTAAAGAAGACGATAATTTTTTTAATATTGTACAATACGATTTGAACTTTTTTGGGAAGCTAGAGCAATTAGTTTACTAAAGGATGTGAAAAGAAATTTATTCAAAAATTGCAATTGCTCGGAATTGTTGAAAACATACTAAAAGTTGAATTTTTAACTTTTTTATGTGGGTCTATATTGAAAATTTAAAAAATACGTTTTGTAGATCTGTGTCAATTAAACATATTCTGAAAATTTCGTCAAAATCGGTCGACGTTGCAATGAGCTACAAACGTTTAAAGATGGTAGAAATTGCAGATTTTCACAATTTATTGCCGAAAATCTTGAAAATCTGCAATTTTTACCATCTTTAAACGTTTTCCATTTTAAATTTTCAGAATATGTTTAATTGACACGGATCTACAAAACGTATTTTTTAGATTTTCAATTTTCAAAGTTAAAAATTCAACTTTTAGTATTTTTTCAACAATTCCGATGAATTGCAATTTTTGAAAAAATTTCTTTTCACATCCTTTAGTAAACTAATTGCCTTAGCTTCCCAAAAAAGTTCAAATCGTATAGTACAATATTAAAAAAGTTATCGTTTTCTTTAGAGCGGTCTTAAACTTTTGTCCGTTACTGTAAATCCTGATTTGGGAGCGCGGTGCGTTGCACAGTGGGACAATGTGATGAATTTTGTGTCAAAATGAAAGAACTGTAGATGGAAATGAGACAGAGCAATGATATTTTTTGAAATTAAAGCTGAGATATTGCAGAATATGGGAAAAGAGTGGAGAGGTCATATCTGTGTCCCAGTGTGCATCGTCCGAAAACGGAATTCTCAGTGGGACAGGCGGGACAAGGTCTGCTCGGAAACGGCGTCGCCTCGGTATTGTAGCCGGATAATTGCGCGCCGCGCTCTCTGAGGTTCGTGGAAAGCGTCGAAACAGACTAATGACACCTCTGACAATGCACCGTGACAGCTGGAAAATTCTCAAAGCCGTGAACGGTCCCGAGCGACGGCCTGTCGCGCTCAATAACGATCCATTCAACATGGAACGCGATTCTATAAACGAAACTCCGTTCAACGACTACCGCGCAGTCTCCGGCGGTGCGGATTCCTGCTGACAAATGCGCGTTGCACTCGAAGAACCGATGCAAATCTGGAGTTCCCTATCGGTATGCATTTTATCAGAGATCGTCAGGCGGTGACGACGTTCTGACAGGAGCTCGACTTTATTTGTCTTCACTGTACAATTTCTGACAACTAGAAACGATTTGGAATTTAGCTTGTGTGTTTGAACAATGAATGGATGATCGGAAATTTTACAGGATTTCCCACCCTTTGCACTCGGAGCTATTTTAACTCGAGAATTAAACATTTCTTTTGGTCTAGAATATTTCCATACCCCGTGATTCTTTGAATTGGATGAATGTTTAGTAGTCGATTCGTAGACTGCGGATTTTATGCGATTATGACAAAAATAGGTAGGTACAATTTCAAATAGAATAGGGATTAAGAGAATTTAGAAACATGAATGTACTATTTTCAACGTATTAAAACGATTGAAGGATGAAAGAATTTTTTACGTGGCAACTCCTTAAAATTAACGCCCACAATTTTTGTACAATGATCCGCAGTCTACATATATTGATTAGATACCGATATATTTAATAATATAAATAATATTTTGAATAATGGCGCCCCAGAGTCACCATTCGAGTGCTAAGGGTTGATGAGCGGTGCGAGGAGGAGCAAAGGCATCGGACGAAACTCTGATGCGTCCGCGTTTCACAAGCTCTTTATTGACAAATAAATACGACAATAATGTATATACAAAAAAAATAAATAATAGGAAAAAACGTTCACCCGTCTTACGAACAAGTCAATGGTCACTTCGCGTGCCGTTTTCCGCCGCGGGAAAATCGGTCGGCGATCGCGCTCGCGCGCGTCTTTCCAGGATGATCCACGCCCTTGTTGGATCATCGATAAAAATGGAGGATCCGGCGTGGATCATTGGATCGTTACGCGCGGGCGCGTGCGCTGGGGACGACGGAATATTCAGCGAACGATCCGCGAGATATTCCTCTCGCGTCCGTTCTGCGGGAAATCATGAAAAAAGAAATGTTGAGGGGAGTGGCCAGGGGAAAACGGGAGACGGGGGCGGGACGTGTGGGCGAGGGGCGGAGAAAGGCTTGCGTCCGTCAAACTTTCTCTGTCGATCGGGCTTAACGCAACAATACTAAGAGTTACGGTAATTCTAACAGTCGGATATAACAATACGTGATATTTTAAAATATCTCTCGACTCTTGCTTGTCCTTATGCAAAATACGTTCAGCGTAGAAAAACCTCGCTACAAGATTCCTATAAAAATTAGTGGTTTCTCCGAGGAAGTAGGTCGGCGTTTACCGTCTAAGGGGCGCGCTCTATTATATTTTTTTTCTTATTTTCTCGTCGCGCGAGACTAAACTGCACGCGGAAAGGAAAAAGTCCGTTTCGTCGCGAGGGGCTGGTTCACGATCCGTCGAAGGGTGGAACGAAACGAGAATGACAGAGTGAAACGATGTGAAAACGAGAGAGAGAGAAAAAAAACAGTGGCAGAGAGTATGAGACAATGAGAGGAAGAAAAGGAGAGAGACTGTCTAGACACGAGCACGGATTGTCCTGAAGAACAAGGGCGGTGCTACTAGGACACGCCCATCGGAGGCGGTCCGTTCGCCCCATTCCGTGAAATTTGGCTCTCGGAGGACAATCCGGCCTGTTCCAAAGGCAAAATTGGGCGCCCGTGTCTGGACTACACCGTCGGAGAGGAAAACGCTGGATTTCTGTCTTCGTTGAAATTCATTGTTCTTCTGTCTTTTGTGCACCGCGATGTGCCGTCTTGCGATCCGGCGACGACAGGTTTCCCGTTTTATCTACAGATCGGACACGGAGCTTGAGCAATCTAGTATTGAGCAGTCGTGTGAGAAGTCGCGTTCTTTTTGCTCGGTTTCTGGACAGAGAACTAAAAAGAGATGCGGTGTCGATCAGCAGGCAGTGGACTGTCGAGGGCGAACGAACCGCGGAACGGCGGGGAAACGGAACCGGAAACGAACTGAAAGAGAAGCGCGAGAACCGAGGGGATTTGTACGATCGTTCGCGGTTTTCGATGGCGAAGTCGGAAGGAAGAAGCACGGCGAAATTCGCTCGTCTCTCGAGCACGATCTACGCGGGTAACGCGTAACCGAGAGAAAAACAATCCAAACGAAAGCGATTCTGCCGAGAGAAATAAGTCGCGAACGAAGAATACATTTCAAACGAGACTTCTTCTCTGGAATAATCGACTTGAAAAGGCTGGTTTGTTCGAAGATAAAAGTAACAGTTAACATATTCTTATGCACTAACGATTTTTGTACAATAATTTACAGGAAGTGTTCTTCTTTCAAGAATTTGATTAGAGCAGAAATAAAATAAGTCTCGTTTCTCGATTCTGTCTGTCTTGATCTTCTGTGTTTGAAATAGTGTCGCGCCTCGATAGGAGGCATGGTTTGTTTTGATAGATCGTACGCTCGTGTTCGACTTATTTATACGTGGAATCGCTTTCTGGTTCGACCATTGGTTACAAGACAGTCTGCACGCGCGTGTCGTCTAATCCTAGAAACGCGAATGTCGCGAGGAAATCTTAGGTTGCTCGTGTCTGTGTCTCTGCGTCAAGCCTATAACCCTAATCGTGCGTGGACTGCGGCCCTGACAGACAGATCGCATCTCTTTTCGAAGAATGGATAATCGAGCAGTCCAACATTCGGTCGAAATGGCTGACAAATGCTAAGCGGGACACCGCTTCGTTCAGGTTGATATAAAACTGAGACCATAATCGACGAAATGAGATGGTATTCTTTCTATAAAAAAACCCGAAAGTAGTTATTGAAATGTGCTACGATTAATATTCCCCCCTTTGACTTTTCCATAAGCCTCCGGACACTTATTCAAATTTGGATGCAGCCGATTTTTTGTTATCAAAGGACCTATATTACGAAACAAAAATGGTACTTACTAATCTTTTAGAAAAAGAGTTACCTATTTTATTTTAATAAAGAGTTTTAATTATTATTCTCATATTTTCTATTTTTTGAAATTTAAGTGGGGTCATTGTTTTCCAAGTTGGTTTCTCAATTTCCCTCTACCTAGAAGCTGGAAGCTCGTATTCTTCAATTACCATTTCGTTGAAGATAAGTAAGTGTCCGGTAATTTAAGAACGGGAGTGTGGATAAAGCGTGAAGAAGCAAATGAAATGGCTCTGAATGAAACTGCAATTACGTCTGTCTGCCGGGATCGCGGTGAAAAAGAAAAAACGAGAAGGAAAGGGATAAAAAGAAGGAAAAACAAGAAACGACACGGAATAGGAACAAGAGGAGACAGTCCTCGACGCGTGTAATCGTACCTTAAACTATCTACCGCGTTCTCCGCCGTGTAAAGACGCGAGTCTACAAGCTAATCGATTTCGGGGGACGAGACGTGCGCGGGGGAGGAAAGAGTTCCCGGCTTGCTGAATCGTTTGCGGAAAAAAAGCAACAACAAAACAATTGAACAGACGAGGAAATAGGGGAAACTTAAAAGAAGGAGACCGTCCGCGCGCTTCGACGCGTCCCGCGTCGCGAGGAATGAGTTTCTCGTCGTTTGAAAACCGGCCAAAAGGTTCGATGAAGGCCGTGGTGCACGCCGGGGCGAGTTAGGGGTAGCTTGGCGATCGCTCGAAGCCATCGAGCTGCTTCGACGATGGCTCGAGCCGGTGAGCACGATCACTAAGAAAAGCGAAAGAACCTTGCGTGATCGCTTTCACGCGTGGGAACGCGGCTTGACGCTCATAGAACCTGCTTGAACCCCTTACCATCGAAAATTTCTTCTTTCCGAATGAAAATTCTGTGGTTCTATTTGGTCGCGCGGAAAGTCATTTCGTTTCAGAATCAGTTTTGTGACATTTTCCTTCGTAATCTCTTGTGTTTTTACAGGCAACTTAATTCCAGGCTCGTGGAATCTCTGTCTTTATTAGCGAAAAATTGAGCTACATGAAAAAATGTTGAAAGAAGCGAAACAAATGATAATTAAACAGCACTCTCGCGGCAATAAAGAAGCAAAAGTTGATGGAAATGCGTACTATGCGATGACAAAAAAATACTTGAACGGTTAAAAAGCACTGCAAGGCACGAAATGTCAGCTGTCAAGACATACCAGGATTTTACGATTTAAAATAAGGTTCGGTGATAACAAATGGTAGCAGTACTATCTCTACACGAAAAACGAAATTACTTTCCGAATAACCTACTATAAATTGTCTTTTGTTCTCTACAAAATGATAAGGAATGAAATAATCGTTATTATTATAGCCGTGATAAGATCGAATGGCTGGGGCTCAAGCAATCCAATTCGCGTTGTAGCTCTCCACCTTAAGGATTCAGCGTTCACACCCACAAAGATCATCGCGAATATTTTGCTGCGGCAGCGGACTTCTTTTTTTCTGAATCTTTCAATTTCCGAGAATTTTGAAAAATTCCGCTGCTGCCGCGTCAATTCGCGCACGATCCACTCGCATTACACGAATAATTCGTTACTCGCGATTTCTCGCCGCTCTCGGACACAGTCGCACACGCACACTCACGCACTTACGCACTAGCATACAGTCCTTTTCAGCTTACGCGTATCTCCTTAATATACCTGATTCTTCGGTCCTTAATATACATACACGTATATGTATACATATATAATATATATTATATATATATTATATATATATATATATATTATATATATATTATATATATTATATATATATTATATATATATATATATATTATATATATATTATATATATTATATATATATTATATATATTATATATATATTATATATATATATATATTATATATTACACGATCTCTCAAAACTATATAGGCCTAAGAAACTTCTTCTCATAGCCACGAGCCACTTTGTATGATATAGAGAGAACTCGTCGCTTCGTAGGAAACATTTTTTCTGGTTAATCTTACAGTGCCTTACGCATACGGCGCCTCTGCGCGCGTGTACAGGTTGTTTTCGAACGTAACCGTCCTCTAAGAGCCGCTTTGTCTGTTGAAGACAGCGTTTCTTCCTTACTGGCACGGTTGGCCACGCCCTCTGTCCCTACCACCGCGCGGTACAGCCAGTCGCGTGGCTCCAACCTTCGGAGGCGAAGTCTGTGTCCGCCCAGACGCGCGATCTTACGGAGGAAACGTCGAATCTTCGAAATACCGTGCAGAAATGAAAAGATGGATAGATGCGTCAACGAATTATGTTACGCTGCCGTGCTAGCCAGCCATCTTATCGTTTCTGCACAGTATAAAGATGGTTGTCGATGTTTTCTCCTGCAGCGACTCTCGCAGGATAAATCTGTAATCCACGAAACGGTGTTCGCGAGCGCAACCTGTCTACGCGCGCGTACAAAGTATGCATACGGTCTAAGCGTTAACTGTTTATCCGTGTTACACTAAATACTTCAGAATACGAGCGAGGCTTCACATTGTTTTATAATACAACAGTTGGGCGCGCGTCCCACTCGTCCCTCGAGAAACCCGCGAACCGACGCAAACACGTTCCACACCGTTCGTCGATGTGCATACATTGTTCACTGGTCGCAACGTTTGCACAAGCGAAGCCCTCGAGAAATCACTGTTCCGCAGGAATCTCCGGCGAAACATAAAATTGATCTATAAATCCTGCTTTAGCCGGTGTTTGTAAACGTACAGATTACCACGGTGCAGTGATCGAATTTGTGTCCGAACAGTTTCCGAAAGAATTTGATTCGAGGATCTGGTAGAAAAGTTCGCGTCGGTACACAGGCTTCCTCGAGGTGTTAAATGTAGAACAAGGGTGGCGTCCTGGAAGTTCAGTTCTTCCAGGACGCAGGAAAGGGTAAATCTTACGCTAAGCGAGACTGTGAGAGCTGCGAAGGACAGAGAAGCTTCCAGCCGTGGTCAAAGACGATAAGTACGCGAGCGATCGCGCGAATCGATCCCTGTCTCGAGTGAATAGAAATCGCGTTTCCTCGAACCCGAAGAGGCTTCGAGTCGAGGAAGCATAGATCTCTCTTCCCTATGATCGTTGGAGATCCCAAAAATATCGCGCGATCGTCTCCGACCGACGAAACCGTGGATCCGATCTAGATCAGATGAGTAGACTGCGGATGTTTCTGCAACTTTCAATTTTTGTAGACAAATTCGGAGAAAGTGGTGCCGAATATAAGATCTTTATGCAAAATAAAAATTATCTGCACCGATTACAATTTTTGAATCAATTTTCCTAGAAAAATGCATAAAGGAAATAAATAAAAATATTACTAAATCCTGTCGAGTTTGATACTCCAGTACTTTTTGAAAATTTTTAGAAACCATAGATGCATAAAGATCGACAGTCTAATCGGAAGTCTGGATCTAGTCACTTTTCATTGAAAAACAGGACATTTCTGGCCTCGATGCGCATCCACGCCTCCGTCGTCCGTTCTAAAATTCTTCGACGAGTTTTGCACGCGGATACAGTGTCCCAAGAACCTATTGAAGAACGCCCACGCGAATCCACTCCTCTACGGAGCTCCCCTAATCGTGTATGCTCGTGGTAACGGGCCACGCCGCGTTCGGTTAACCTGTCGACGAGATTGCTTTGTGATCGTGAACCTAAGGGGTTGACTCTCGTTTCCAGGATTGCAGGGATGCTCATTTCTCGATAATGCAAAGATAGGGTTTCCCAATTAGATAAAAGATCAATCTAGGCCGCAGTTGCCCTTAAAAGTTCTATTTTACTGTTTTTTAATAGCTACATCCCTGCGAGTATAATTAATTCGTCAATCTCGTAAATCCTATTTAATCGCGTATATTTTAACCTGGAATTTTGCAGACTGAGTAGGCATTTAAAGTGATCAATCCAGAAGGAAGATGCTGATGAACCTGAAAACGGTCCAAGTCAAAGAAAAAAAAGGAAAAGATTTATTTTATTATTATTTATTTATTTATTTTTTTCACAGGTGGAAGCGTTTACAGGTGAATACTATATTTTTTGTACCAAACTATGGAAGAATGTCGAATTCCGAGTAAAAAAGTATTGACCTTCACCAGCCCCTAAACCTAATAATTAACGAGTAAAATTTTCAGGAAATAAAGTGAAAATACTCGTTAATTATTAGGTTTAGGGCTGGTGAAGGTCAATACTTTTCTAATCAGAATTCGACATTCTTCCATAGTGTGGTATAAAAAATATAGTATTCCATTTAAAAAAACAAAGTCAATCTTCAAATCTCCGAAAAACGCTTCCACCTGTGAAAAAATAAATGCACTACATAATGTACCCCTTCAGACCATGCAACTTCTGTATACAAAACTTTTTCGTGCAACGCATACTTTGGAAGTTATACAGGGTGTCCCAAACTTCGTGAAAATCCTGAAAGGGGGTGGTTTCTGAGACCATATCAAGCGACATTTTCCTTTGAAAAAATGTTAGCCGCGGCTTTGTTTAGGATTTGTTTTATCTAGCGTTTTTGACTACTGCAAAATCCCATCTTTGCATTATCGAGAAACGAGACTGCAATCCTAGAAACGTGTCCACCCCCTAAGTAGTCGCGTGTAATATCGAATGAATTCTATCCGACCGAGATTCTGATGATCTGCCGAGACTTTCAATAAAACGAACTTTGGTCGAACAACAATGGATTGACTGTATAAAAGAATGATAAGAGAATGTAGTCGTGACTGTTACTGCGGCATTCGGAGAATCCACAGTTCTTGTTAATGGAAATTAGCTGTGAGAGAGATCGTAAGGCAATAAAATACTGTAACCTCGAGGATTAATACCGAAAGGAATGGCAGTGGCGTGTTAAATACGTTCTCTGTCAACAGGTCGACCATGATCGCCGCAGAAAACGAACAACGCATGGCCCAGTCTCGTTTCACTCTTGTGCACTGTTTGGGAAATTCGTATGTTTAGAATTCAATTAGGCCACACGTTCAATTCTATGCAATTCCCTGCGTACAAGCTATCGACTTGTTCGTCCATTCCCGCGAGAAAAATTATATTTAAAAGCGAGGCTGTGCTTCTCGGTGAAATTGATCGATGCGCAAGGACTAAATCCAAGGAAACAGCACAGTCGAGCTACGAAATAAGGCTTCAGGCGTGCACGATCGTTTTGTTCAGCGGCAGAGTATTTTTTCGTAGGACTTGTTCGCGAGTGAACGCCGCGAATTTATCAGTCTCCCGGGGAAACTGATCGTCAACGAACGGTCATCTTCGATGGGAATCCCGTTCGCCGACGTAGAAACCCAGAATCTTCTTAACCCTCGTACAGAAAATTTTACAAAAATCTATTCGACTTGTATTATGTTAATGGGTGTGAGTTCCTTGTGATCTTGATGTTCCTTATTCGAAAGTAAACGTCGGTATAGAGCAAAGATAAATTTTCCTCTTACTTCAGAGAGTTTTGTCAACGATAAGACAGATCTAATTACTTCAAGCTGTGAATAAAATTAGAGTAAGGGTTTGCCAACCACTAGAACATTTAATAAAGAATCGTTTTCTAAGAATGACAAAATAAACTGCGGATCTTGGTGCAAGATAAAAATTATCTGCATTGATTGCAAGCAATAGAAACCAAATTGAATGTAGTTTCAATTTCTTAAATATTCTCCGACAATTTTATCTACATAATTTTGCTATAAATGAATAGAGATCCGCCATCTGATAAATTTATTGGAACTACGAGCGTGCGAGGGTTAATCGATATTCTGCAGCATGATCTACACCGTAGAGAAATGGTCGCTTGGAAAAGAATTGAGTGAAGAAGGGTATATAGGATGGCCTTCACGGAGGAGAGAGAGAAGATGAGAAAATATATGTATGTATGTATGTATGTATATATACGCACATATGTGTGTACACACGCATGTATATATATATAGATAGATAGATGTGGAACTTCTACCATTTCGTTTCGATAAACGTTAAACTTACTCAGCGAATACGGGCGTTAATAAAATGGGTTTAGCTAATCAGTCTTTGTGTTAGAGGCTCGTTTACGTCTAGACTCAGCTGCTTGTCGCTTTGTTTGCCGGTGCTGCTGGTGCTCGTGGCATCGTGTTCTCTCCTCTCGCGTGCGCCCGACGCTAGCTCTCGACGCGATTTTCACGTCCGGACCCCCCATAACGTCGCGTCCGAACCGTTTTGTCGCTCGATCGGGTCCTCGACGTTCGTTACCGCGTCGAGCTAGAAACAACCAGTCTACGTTCTCTCTACTCGGAAGCGTGACACGCGGGACCGTGCTTCCGGACGCTTCAGAATTTCCTGTTTCCGCTCGACGATCCGCGCCGAGAGAGCCTCGCAAACCGGTGTCCGCCTGGTCCGCGTTTTAGCACCAATTCGGCCGTACTGTAAAACCTCCTTTACACGAATCCTTCGGTCGAGGCAACGCCTCTCGTGCAACGGAAGATGATCCCAGCTATCCACGATCCAGTTCCAGTACTCGGATTGAACAGCAATTTTTCTAATCGTTCTTACTTGGAAGTGTTGGTCTAGTCTGTCTCTCTGTGTTTAGAACTGAAAATATACTGGATCGACAGCGAACAGAAGCTAGCTCGTAGAAACAAGGTTTTACCGTACTCTATTGCACGATTCAACATGGGAGAACTTTTTGGGGACACGGACCGGAAGTGCTAGGCCCCTCGCGTTCGCCGAGCGGAATCGAAGCGGATTCGAGCGGAGACGTGGACCACCACGACCGAATCCTTCGCTGGGCTGTCGATGAGCCGTCAATTCTTTCGTGAAAATCAGGTGCATCAGGATTTTCTGCTCCCCGGTCTTTTTCTCGGTTCAAGATAAACATGATCCAAATTACACAGGTTGTCCCAAGTGATTGGGATCATTTAAACACCTGCCTTATCTCAAAGGGCAGAAAATCAATGAAATGAATCTTTCGCAGGAAGTTTTTCGGAACGGAAAAGCCAGCTCGATTAGTTTGCTGCTGCCCTCCGAACTTTCAACGAAGGATACGCGAGTTAAGCGGTCGTGGGCTACGTCTCCGTCGATCGCCGATTAATATAATCTATCCGTAATAATAGTACTCGAAGAAGCCTACCGGCTCGGTCGAGGTGGCAACTAGGCGATGATCCTTGGAAAATATAAAATCGTAGCCCCGAGGCGCGCGCTTCTGCACGCCTAATTGCCACCTCGGTGACAGCCGTGGCTGTCAATTATTATCGATACAACGAAACGTGCGTTGGTCTCCGTGAACACGGCCGATCCCGTCAAGATCGGTTGCGATTCTCTCCGAAATCTCTGTTCCAGAGAGTCTCGGGGAAATTAGCGGCCAAGACGCTGAACACGTAAAAATGAAAATGTTCCTGGCATTGAACACTTTGTTCCACTCTGTTCGCAGATCTACTTGTTGATTAGAAATGGAAGTGATAATTTGAAGAAATGGAACAGTTCGGAGTTCGAGTCTTAACGTGATTATTAGACTGCGGATGTTTATTCGCAACTTTCGTAGACGAACTTGTAGAAAGTGTAGTCCTTGCAGATCTGAGATAAATGAAAATTGTACTAAATTCTGTCGAATTTTACATTCTACGGTTTTTTGAACATGAATATCCGCAGTCTAGTGATATACGCACCCTGGTGATGTACCCAGCGACGAAGATTTCAGACACAGTCTGTTAAGTATGTTATTAAGTTCTTCCAAGCCGATATAAAATGCTATTTAGCTGTTGTCGATACTTAGTCGTTAGAAAAATATAGGCATGCGACAGACTTCTACTAGGAAATTGTTAACCATAAAGGAGTGCTAATAATCTGGCAGCTGTAAAAGAAATACTACGAGAACTTCTAAAATTCTACGAATGGAAACTAAAGATTCCTCAGTCAATTTTTTCCATAGCAATAACAATAGCAGGACTCGACTGTGTTAGATATACGAGCACGTCAAATTTCTCTCTTCAACTATACGCTAACTGTTAATATCTCGAGTTTAAAATACTTCGAAGAATTCGTAAGTGGTTAATAAATGGAAAGTAATACGAATCAGAGGATCAAAGAGAATCAGTCTGATGAACATTCGTGATAGGATAATACGCCTCGAAGGTAGTAAAATAGATGTCAGACTATTTTCAGCTCCTAACTGTCCCAGAAAGATTCAACGACAAGAAGAGAATTCAATCTTCTCTATCCACTTAATAGAACTCTATCCGCTTAAAAGATTCATTAAGAACTAGCTACCTTGAACGATCCTCGACCAAGATCCTGGCATGTGGACGCGGTCTCGCGTCGACCTCGACAAGATTGGCTCGTGTCAGCGAATGTAACGCAACCGAACATCGACGTACAAATCTTCGGCGAGATAATACGCTGTCAATTAACTCGCGGGGTCAGCAACGCCGCTGATCCCAGGTCGCCATAGTCCTATCCGATTGTTCGTAAAACGCTCCGTCCGCATACCGTGAGTCTGTTTAAAAAGGCAGTGTCTGCTGTGCCTGGGTAACCGCGAGCAAAGCTTCCCAGAAGATAGCCCTGAAATCTCCTGCTCAGTTAGGGGTGAAGGTGTTCCTGTTGTCAACCAGAAACCGTCTTCGTCGTTTCCCTTAGGAGAAATCTCTAGAGCCAGTTTCAATTAAACCATCGACTACAATTAATTCTCTGCAAGTCTGAGAATCGAGGAACTTTCCGAAAACAATGTGCATTTAGCGCTTCTTGACAGTCGTGGTTCGATCCTCGTCGGATAAGAAACTTGTCCGTTCGCGATTCCTCTTCTCCGGTCGTAGGCACCTGCTTTTCGATTTCCAAAATACCGGAAACCACAGTTTCTGTAGGTAGTCGATACGGCCAAACGACACCAGCGCGATTTCGGGAAGGTTCCTCACGATACCCACGCTATATTCGAAGATCTATGATACACGGTCGATGCAGCAGCATCGAGACCCGACCTAATATCAGCTGCAAGGACTCTTCGGGAGATCAGAGATGCAAGCATCGCTGAACAAGAACGATTGGTCTATTCTAGACCAAGAGAGCTCGTTCGATCTTTGCTTCGAGAAAATTCGTCAGTTCATTTGGACGAAAAGGATGAGGTCCGTAGAGGACCAACGTATCATTCTACGAGGCAGTAACTAAGATACCAGTCAATGACCAGACATGACAACGTTTCTCAAGCTTGGAAAATTAATTGCGAGTAGCTTCAGATCAGCCAGACTGTTACGGAGCTGACATAAAAATGCTTCAGAGCTTGTGATGTTGAAATGTGGTTCATACAGTTCGGTCCGAGTCCGTCAGAATTTTTTCGAAGCAGAAGACGAACGAGCATTCGACGAGTCCGAAGTTAGGACACTTTCTTCAGCCTCGATATCATCTCGCAGACACTGTCCTCGCCTTCTAGACTGTCGTGAAAGGAGTCAACCAGTTCGCTCCTGGTCCGAAAACTGTAGAATTTCGTTTTTGAATGTGTCTCCGGCCTGGTCGAGCCTCGGAGCGTGATTCGCGACGAACTTCTCGCCGCGAGGAATTTTAAGACTACGTGGTGGTGCTGCCAATGTACCCGTTGTTCAGAGTCTCCGGTTTGTTGACGTATTCCGCCGTGTTGACTGGGTCTCTCTTCTCAACACCGGGACCGTCCATGTCGATGGCTTCCATGGATGGAAAGTCAACCCTCAACGGCACCATCTCCCTCCTCTCAGCTCCCGACAGGATCTCCGGGCTACCGTTCTCGTAATCAGGATTCGCCAGCTTCGACGAGTTCGGGCTTCCAATATAGCTCCTCTTGCTAGAGTTTCTGGGGCTGACGGACTTGTTGCCGATCGACAGCTGGCTCAGGTTGCTCCGGGAGGCGCTCCTCGCGTTCATGAACGGCGAGCTCTTCACCGAGGACTTGAGACTATCCTCGACGAACGGCAGGTTCAACGTGTCCTTGCCGGAAGCGATCGAGTCCCCGGAGACGCCGTCGAAGTCGTCGAAGCCGGCCTTCAGAGGAACGTTCGACGAGTTCATGTTGTGGCAGTTGCCAGTAGTCGCCTTCGAGTTCTCCCCGTACGAGTTCAGTCGGTACCGAGGGCTGAAACTGTTCTTGATGCTGCCCGGCTTGAAATTCTCGAAGTCGCCGAAGTCCTGGCGGAGGGGAGAGTCCTCCTCGCCTTCCACTTCCTCCTCGTGCAGGTCCTGCAGCGTGGACAGCTCCAGGTGCCTGGAAACGAAATTACATCGGTTTTGCACCAGCCTGTACAGTGCTACTTATGTATTTCTTAGACTAGGTACTAGGTGCATTTCACTCACTCGTCGGACTGCGAAGAGTTAGACTTGTTCTGGTTCCTGGCCTCGATGCCCTCGACGCTGTGGTAGAAGCTGACTTGCTGGAAGATGGTCTTGTCGGTGTGGTCGAGCAGTGTGGCGACTATGTCCATGAACGTGGGCCTCCTGGTCGCCTTGTGCCTCCAGGTACGCTTCATCAAATCATACAGCAGCTCTGGACAGTTGTCCGGCCGCTCCATCACTCCTCCATCGATCACATACCGTAGAACCTGAAGAACAAAGATTGATAAGAGAGCGTCCAACCTTCTAAAGTCAATCTTCAAAACCACACGCACCTGATCGTTCGAGAGACCCTGGTAGGGCTGCGATGCGAAGGTCACCATCTCCCACAGCACCACTCCATAGCTCCACACATCAGAGTAACTGCTAAACACGCCATCCTTCAAACTCTCCGGCGCCATCCATCTAACTGGCAGCAATCCTTTGCTACCTTTCCGGTAATAATCCCTCTCGTAGATGTCCCTGGTCATGCCAAAGTCCCCGATTTTCACGGTAAGGTCCTCGGCCACCATACAGTTCCGAGCAGCCAGGTCTCGGTGCACGAATTTCTTCGTGGCCAGGTACGCCATTCCATCGGCGATCTCAATCGCCATTTGGAGAATCCTCTCAAGCCGCGGCGGCGGGTTCGACTCGTCGCAACCGTCCGGCCTGTGGCTCCTCAGGTACTTCTTCAGGTCGCCGTTCGCCATCAGCTCCATGATCACCAGGGTCGGCTGGCCGCTCGTCACCACGCCCAGCAGCTTCACCACGTGGTGAGCGTCGAAACCCCTATTGATTGAAAGATAACGAGATTGTTAGGCACCTTGCGCTGGAATTGTAATAAGTAATTAAAGTAGAGTCCACCAGAGTCCATAATTGCGGACGAACCGGTTTTCGTTCATTCTTGCGCATCTCCCACTCCATCCGCCCCCTTCCCAATGTACAGCTTATGTACAGCCCACCACCCAGCGCCACCTCACCGACTTCCGAGATGCGCGACAGAATTATGGACTCTGGTGGACTCTACTTTAGTAATTGCTCACTTCATGACGGAAGCCTCGTTCAGGAACTCGATCCGCTCGCGATCGGTGGCGTCCTTGTTGACAGTCTTGACGGCGCAGCGCACCACCGGTTTGCCCTTGACGATGTCCATGGCGATCCCCTCGTACACCATGCCAAAATACCCGTTCCCCAACGACTTCAGCATCTCGATCTTCTCCCTAGGCACCTCCCATTCGTCCAACACGTACGGCATGCTGACGTACTGTGGATTCACCGTCGCGATCAGCGTCGAACTAGCCGCGTTCCTCATGAACTTTTTCTTGTAGACGTAGTAGAAGGAGCCGGAGAACAGCAGTATGAACGTGCACAACATCAACCAGAACAGCATCCAGAACATGCTGAGGGTGTTCGGCTCTTTGATGCAGAAGTATTTCACATTGGTAGGCTCGCCAACGCCTGCTAAACTCGTCGCCTGCACCTTCACCGAGTAGTTACCCGGCTGCAAACCTCTCAGCACGTACGATTTCCTCTCTTTCGTGAAGTTCTGACGGGTGATGCAGATCGGCATCGGCTGGTACTGCAACAGACAGTGACCTTGGTTCATTGTTGATAATCAGCTTTCCTCACATTAGGTATCTAATGCACAAAGCGTCTCGGTCAGCTGAAAGAGGCCGCCCAATACCGACGGTAGAAAAGTTCTTTACAGATCCTAAAGGTAGAAAAATTTGTTTGCTAAATCAGAACGGTGTCAAAGGACCGATGCCCAGCAAGAACATTTTTCTAAAACACTAACAGAATTTATGAATATTACTCCAGCACTTTCGACTTATAAGAATGATTAAAAGAGTAGAAAATATATTTTCTCAGAGTTGTGACTTAGAAAGTTTGAATTTCGCTTAAAGATCCGCAGTCTGATCATCTGTGTCGCTCACGTTTTCAATGTCGACCCTCTTGTATTCGATCTGGTAGGTGACGATGAGCCCGTTCGGCTCCGGAGGCTCCTCCCATTGGAGCGTGACCATGGTGAGGCTGTTGTTCTCGCTGGACATGCTGATCTTGATGGAGTCCGGCGGAATGTTGTCGGCGTTCTCCTTAGGCATGGTCCGGAAGGTCCTCATGCTCTTGGTGGAGCACTTTTTGTAGGTGTCGTTCATCTCCTGTGCCCTGCAAGCCTGCACCTCGACGTTGTAGACAGCGAAGTGTCGCAGCCTGCCCATCACGAACGAGTGATTCGTGCTCGGTATATGTCTGACGAATTCCGTGCAGGTGTCGTTCTCTATCTTGTCCATGTCGGTTGGCGAGGAGTTCTCCGTGGGCGTGTCGACATTGCGTTTCCTCCGAGGCTTCCGCTTCACGTACACCTGGTTCTGCAAGGCGTCCTCGAACGCGATCGCGCTCGATACCTCCTTCTCCCTCTGCGACTGATCATTCTCTCGGTCCGGACACTTGCAGGACTTCTGCAACGTGATCGACTGCTCCGTCTGCTCGTCCACCAGGAGCCGCTTTTGCTGCTCTTCCTCGTCCAGCGAGCTCGACTTCTTGTCCATCGGCAGGATCGCTAGAAAACGGTCGAAAAATCTTTTCTCAACACCCCCTCCTAGAACTTGGACTCTACAGTTTGCCTAACGAAACGAGGCAGTGAAGCGTGAAGAGCAACTTCAACTCTGTCGCGCTCGAGTATATTTACGTTTACCACCTCGTCTCATAGGACAGACTATACATAGAGGATGTTTCGTCTATAAAACAGGGCACCTAAATATCTTCTCTATCTCTGAAAATACAAAAAATGTTTCTAACGTAATCTAAATGATTTCAAAAGACGAATCAGATGGAAGAATCGTTTTTTATAAATCGTAATTTTTTAATCGTTTTTTCAAGGTCACTCGTGTTTTTTTACATATATACACACATTTTTTGTTGTTGTATGTTATAGCAAACATTATTGTGCATTCAATCATGTTTAATAGCACCTTGAACGACCTTGAAATGACCGTGAACTCTAAAATTTGCTAATTAATGCAGAACTTACTTTCAGCGACATGTCAGATTTCAACGGTAACAGAAATTCGACCATTCTTCCATCTGATTCGTCTTTTGAAACCATTTAGATTACGTTAGAAACATTTTTGTATTTTCAGAGATAGAGGAGATATTTAGGTGTCCTGTTTTAGACGAAACACCCTGTATAGGATCTAGCAAAACTGAAACTCGGGTCGTCATCTGAAAAATTACGACAGAGATCCCGACGGTGAAAATGTTTAGGTACCAGGCCGAGGGATGTGCGATAACTATGTAGTCTGCGGATCTTTGTGCGAAATAAAAATTGTCTGCATCAGATCAAAGGTACCGGAGCCAAATCAAAATTTCTTTAATCATTTTAATAAGTTGATGGTGATGTAGCGACACTACGAGATTCTTTCAATCTTTTTACTGGTTTACCTATTCATTTATATCGGTACCATAGATACATAAAATCCGCAGTCTAGTGATAATTCTTTACAGGGCGTCCCAAGGTTATCCCAAGGTCAGACGAATGAGATTGTGTACTACAATCCCCTTGACATTCTACCACCGTAAATCGTGTTTGCTTGAAATCAAATTTCGACTCAGCGAGCAAACTCTACCCAGATAGCACAGAGACGTCTCGAAAAAGACTCACACCTAAAATGGCCGTAAAAAGGACGTCTCTGAGACGTCGCGAGCTATCTGGTTAGGGCGAAACATCCCTTATGAGAGTCTATTTACCCGCGACAAGTATAACATTGCAATTTGTTTGCTATGCAAGAGTGCGAATAGAAAAGATGCTCACGTTCGTTGCAGTAGTTCCTCTGGTTGATGAAATTGGGATCATCGGGCTCCCAGCGGCCGACGATGCGGTAGTAGGTCAGGTTTCCGTTCTTTTGTAGAGGCGGCCGCCAGGACATTTTGAGCTCGTCGCTCGAGGTGCTCTGAATTTTGAAGTTCCTGGGTGTAGTGGGCGCGTCGGGTAGTGTCCTGAAGTAGGTGAGATTGCTCTGTGCGCCGGACCTCTCTGTAGCGATGGTGTAGGTCTTGACGTAGTAGGCGTACTGCGTATAGGGTTTCAGCTGGGAGAGGAAGTGTGTTTGCACGTTGGACTCGGAGCTATTCATGGTGCTGTAGTTCTTCGAGATAGAGACGTCGTCGACCTTCCATCCGTCGCCGCCGCAGGCGTCTCTGCCGTCGTACATTGTGACGTTCATATTCGGCGCCTCGATGAAGTAGACCACGTAACTGAGTAGCGACCTAGCGTCGTGATGGATGAACGGCTCCCACTCGATCACCGCGCTCCAGGGGGACTTGTTGCCTACCCTGGTCTTTAGCTCGGTGACATTGCAGGCGACTTTATCGCCGTTGCTATTCGACGCCACTTCGTACTCGGTAAACGGGTCGAGGCCCGCCTTCTCGCGCAGCGTTTCGATCTTGTAGAGGCAAAGCTTCGGGTTCATGTGGAAGAACAACTTGCCAGGTTTGCCTCTCGACATGATCTTGATGTCCTTGTGCCAGCTCCAATCCCACAGCTCCTGCAGGTTCTGATTATCCAACACCTGCAACGAGTACGTCGGGCTGATGTCGTCGTTGCCGCCGATCAGCCGCAGTTTCTTCAGGAAGTTCAACGAGATCAGGGAGAAGCTGCGCACGATCTTCAGATAGCCGTTGATCTCCTCGATCGTGCTCAGATTGTCCTCGAGCTCCTTGACGATGTTCTTGCCGCCGCGGATCTGTATCACCAAGCTGCCCTTGATCCGTGTGCAACCGCGCAGCTTCTGAGCGGTGGCGATGTTCTCCACCATCACGCCCTCGCACTCCTTCTGGCAAGGACCCTCGCACTTCTTGCAGGATCTCATGTCGCCCACCTTCTCCTCCGTGTAGCCTGGCGGACACTCGATCACGCAGGTGCCGTTGAAGGGTTTGTACGGGTACTGCTTCACGTTGAACGCCTCGCGAGGCTTCTCCATACGACGGCACATCTCCTCCGGGATGCATCGGTAGTCCATGAACTCCAGCGTCCCGTTCGGACACCGGTCCCTGCACTCACGGTCTGCCGTCACCACGTCCTTGCACACCTTGCAGTCGTACGCCGTCGGACCGTCGCACCCACCCAGGCACGACGGGTGGCAGCATGTGCCATTACTGTGGCACGCGTTGTTCTCGCACTTCGGGTCGCAAACTGAAACCGGAAGACAGCCCGATACAATCGTCCGTTTGCTGCTGGACTTGGGATAGTTTGCTCTGTGGAGCACTGACGAGGCTCCATCGAAAAGAAATCGAGAGCTAGAAAGCTCCGCCTCCTTGGCCCCCTCTACAACAATAGAACAGTGAAGCCACGCCTGTTTCGCACAGAGGGGCCCGAATAGGCGTCACTTCAATATTCTCTCTGTACAGGGGATACTGAGTAGGAGTGCCTTTGTTGCTCTGTCTGCATAGAAGAGCTTCAGTAGGCGTGGCTTCGCTGCTCTCTCTCTCTCTCTCTCTCTCTCTCTCTCTCTCTCTCTCTCTCTCTCTCTCTCTCTCTCTCTCTCTCTCTCTCTCTCTCTGTTCAGAGGAGCGTTACCGCTCTATTTTCGCAGAGGCACAAGAGTAGGCGTGGCTCAAATACTCAAACAAAGAACTAATTAACGAAAGACAGTAAAATTGCACGGCCGTTCGCCAAGGACAACCGAGCCATCGCCGACCAGGAGAAATCCGGTTAACATCGATCTCGCGAATACAGGCGCAAACAGACCACCGGCAGTTCCGGGTAAACAATGTGTTCATCGCGGGTCGTTCCCGTCAGCAAAAAGTCCTGTCACGTTCACCGCGGGGACACGTGGCGGCATAGTAGGAACTCGGCCTGCAATTTCTGCGAGAGGGAACGGTCCTCGGTAATGAACCAGCGACGCCCTCCGCGATCGATAGAAGACGATTTGTCTGAAAGGGATGACACAATCTCGAAGAAACTACTGTTCCCCTAATAACAATACTTCGAGTTGGATCGACTGCTCGGGGTTGTTGGGGGAAACTGTCCCATTTTCTTGACAAACGTTCCACCTCCGATTCGTACGAGAGACCGTAGTCTTGCATAGTATACGCCCGAATTAACATATATCACAATTTCTCAAACAATCTGATATATCAGTCAGCAGAATCTAGCATTGAAACAAAAGCTCGGATGAAATCAGGTGGAGACGCGGTACAATGGCGATGCAACCACGCGATCAAACATCAACAGACCGATGATAATAATCGAGCAGCGTCGCGCAGGCTTCTGCGATCTTGCACATACGTAAGCTAGGGGCTGAGAAGGTACGGGCGCCGCGCGCCGGCAATTTCGTCGGCCCTTTTTCTCGAGACGAAACGAATCGAGACGGACAGACTCCATTTTCCGCAAGGCCAACGGATAATCGGATAATTCCAGAAGGTAGGAGAGAGAAAGAGACAGCTGCGAACACGATCCTCCGTCTTTTTCGAAGGGTTGGCGGCGGCGGGGGAGGGGAGGGGATCTCCTTCGCGACGTCCACCAGCTACGGGTTGACGTCCGGCAACGTCGCTCCAGAAACTCCCGTCGAGCCATTCGCCGGCAAGATTTCACGTACGAACGTAGACAGCTTCCCCGGACGGCACTGTTCGAGAGTTTCACGGGTAATCGATGATCGCGGTGCGTTTGCGTACGCGTAAAGTCGTTGAACTCGTCGACGTGGCCGCTTCCGAAACCCGAGACCCCCTCAACCGCGTCGGATTCGCCGCGGCAGAGTCTACGAGCCTCTACCAAGCACTAGAGACCAGAACAAGGAGCAGCTAACGGGTCTAGCTGGTGAAACAGGGAATCTCGAGCTACTCAAAGCGATAGCCAAACCTCTGAACCTGCTCGGAACATTTTTGCTCTCACACCTTCAGAGTTATGCACTTGACATATATGTACTAACATTTAGAAAAATGTTTTATACTTTCTACAGAGGAATTTTCTGGTAAAGTCTCTCGAAGGAGCGTGGCTTAATTGTCGTGTCTTTGCAGAGCGCCTAAAGGGCGTGATGTTACCGGTTGCATAAAACGTCCCCAGGGGGCATGGTTTCATTAGTCACTTCGCGGAGGATATTGAGAGGCGTGGTTTAATTGTTTCCTCTTTACAGAGCGCCCCGGTGGGGCGTGCTGTCATTGCTGTGTTTTTTTAGATTGCCCTGAGGGGCGTGTATAAAATGCTCTAAGAGGTGTGGTTTCATTGGTGTTTACGCAGAGTCTATCGAGGGGTGTGTTTTCATTGCAGTTGTATTGTTGAATTGTTTCGTACATAAAGATTCGAGGGAACGTGAATTCGTTGCCTTTTCTTTGCAGACCGCCTTAAGGGGGCGTGACTTCGCTGCTCCGGATTTCAATGAAGCCAACACCGTGCCCCACGGAGCAATTTACATCGATGCTTGGGATATCAGGAGCTATCTTTAACGATCACGATCATAACAAAATATTACTTTGTTGGCAGTGTTGCTGGTTCCAGCACAGAGTCTCGTCCGGATTGTTCGGTCTTTGTGGGCAGTGCTTCTCGCACACGGGGCAGCTGTTCATCGGACTGTTTCCCTGTGAAAAGAAAATCGAAAACATTAGCGTCAATTCACCTGGCGAATACTTTATAAATTGATTTACTGGCACACAGTGGACTTTCACAATTCTCCGAACATCCGAAAAGAAACGAATGAGAGCTAGCTTTGACGAGAGACAAACCAGACCATGTCGGGGCTCGATTTAACGCATTCGCAAAGCCATTTCCAATGGAGTCGGCGCGAAGATCGTGGAAAGGAAGACTCGGGTCACGTATTTTGGCAGAAACTCGACGCGGCGGGCTCGGTTCCTCGTTAGCCACGCACGGAGCGAAAGAATTCCTTAACTCTCCGGCGGAGGCTATAGAAACCGGCCTCGGATCGATACGTCTGGCGCCTTCTATTATTTATTTTTACCGGCGTCGCACTATTTCCCCGACTTGGCCAACTTTTATTTCCATACACCTAGGGGATCTCGATACATCTCTTCCTGCCGCGGCTTTTGTTCCAGCACCGCGTTCTCTCCTTCGGCTCCGCACAGTCATTCTCCCGGAGAAACTCTTGGTAAACAACGCTTTCGGCATAGTGTCTATTATTGAAGACAAACCCTAACGACGGGAAAAGATCGAACTTACTTTACACATCTTTAAAGCATGACTCGTCTACAATATGGAACTACTTTGAGAACAATATGGTCTGGTACATCAACGTTGTTTAAAACGATCCATAATTGCTCTGGAAATTTTCAAGGATAAACAAATCAGGAATAAAAAATATTTAAAAATATTAATCCTTTTGTTCTGTGGGAGGCCCATGTGTCCCGATTGAGCGATCAAAGCTGTAATTTTGTAACGTGAATCAGCGGATTGGTCTCAAAACTACGAAACGAGAACCGGAGGAAGGACGAACACTTGTAGACTGCGATTCTGCGATTTCTCGCCACGGCAGCCACTTTTCTTTACGCTGAAAAGCCACGAGCATCCACTAACGCGTCGGCGGCTCGCTAATTAACCCTCTGACCCGGTCACGTTCCATCGATCACGCTCGCGACCCGCTCCCGCGATTATTCTTCCGCATAGGATGAAAGAAACGAGGTGCACCAGGCGAGGCGCCGCACAGTGGTCCGGATCGAGAAATTCAGTGACATTTTGTTATAACTTTTGAACCATTAGGGATATTGCAATGAAATTTCCACTAAAAATATTTAAAAAATAGTCATTTTTAACTATAGATAATTAAATAATTTTTTCATTTGTTAGACAATATTTATTAATTAATTTTCATTGATACTTTTTTTTTTAAACAAAATTGTTTACATATATTATAAGTTCACAAACTATTTTTTCTAATAATTTATAATTAAAATTTTTAATGGTCCGTATCGAGAAATTCAGTGACACTTTGTCATAGCTTCTGAATCGTAAAAGTTATTGCGATGAAATTTTCACTGAAAAATATGAAAAAATAATCATTTTTTAATGATAAATAATTTAATAAGTTTAATTATTTTTAATAACATTTTACTTACTTTATTGGCTGATTGAATTAAATCTATGTAAGTATCAATTCTGCAGCTTCTTGATCTAGCGGCTTTTTCTTTTTATACTTTGTGATTTTACTCTTATTGTCGATATATGTATACGGATCGGAACTTATGAGCAATCTATGAAGGAAATCCTCGTTTGTGTTGAAAACACAAACATAAATATTCTATGTAATATATTATATTTTTATATTATATATATATATTCATATATATATTCGACTCCTCATCTGCAGCATATAATAAACAATTGCTTGTAGGCTACAATGGAAACAGAGATTCTACGCGTCTCGCACGATCTTGGCGCTCGCGCTCGACGCAGCGATGGATACACTTTAATCATTAATAACTTGCGTGGATGGACGATGTTGGTAGTAAATCGTGCATAACTATATAGGGAAAAGTGTACCGAACATAGTACAATTTGTAACCATGCGGTGCTACTTGGAACTCAAAAGATATTCCGTATCAAAGATGAGGAATTTTGACGATTTTCGTGCCTTCACTGTACATTACTTTTTTAATACATTATTTAAATTAATTGTTAATTGACAGTATAAATTCTTATCGTAAAGGAATTCTCTTCATTTTAAAAGAAGAACAGAGAAAAAATATTAAACAGGTGGGTCAGGGCATCCAGATAAAGATAAGCATCTTTCTTCTGCGAAACAACCTATTTTATAAATGTCCAACTTTAAGTGTTCGTCACAATTACAATTTTGATTATAGTTTATTAATTTCTTTATTTTCGAGGTAGATGGATATTTAGGAAGCAATACAAACTTTGTACATGTCAATATGAGAAAGTTCATTTTTCGACAAAATGTCACTGAATATCTCGATCCGAACCACTGTGCGCCGATCTATCGAATAATTAAAATGTTCCGGTAGGTGTAGATCAAAGAACTAAAATTTCTTGTTGGGTCGACGATTCAAATTCACAGGGCGTTTCAAAATTATATGTCGCGACCACCCTGTACAAATGTGGATCGAAGAATGAAAATTTCAGCGCGAAACTAAATGGAAACGATTTGCTGCGACTGCCTCGCGTCGTTCGTCTCTGACGTCATCTGCTCGGTCCATGACGTTCGAAACGAGCCGCTGGCGGAGGGAAAGAGTAATTAGCCATGCATTCCGGGTTCATTCATTCCCTAGAAAATTGCTTTTCAGCGATCCGTAAAATTTCGGACGGGAATCGGGATCCGCGCCGACGCTCGAAACTTTCCGATCGTTTCTAATGCTCTCTTGTTCGGGATAGAAAGTTCAAGAAAAAAATTGCTGCAGCCCACTTTCTCTTGATAAAAGCAGGCTTATCTCGGATGTCTTTATTCAAAAACAAATCCAACCAAGTTGCGTCACGGTCGAATTTATTGTAAAAATGGTTGAACAGCGAGAAGTGAGGCTTGTCAATTTTGTACGAAACAACGTGTAAGCAGTCAGATTTTGTCTAAAGTGACCCCTACACGATCAATAATATTGTATTGTCAATATTTGCGTCAATATTGACGTTCTATATTGAAGCGCGCATCAATATATTTCAATATAAACGCATCAATATTCTCACCAATACTCTGTTTCAGTGGTTTTTGTTGTGAATTTCGAAATGTTTTCCAGTGCGGATTTGGGTTTTCTAACATTGACTCTTTCACTACGCGAACAAAAAAAATCAAAGAGAAAGAGAAATAGACGCTGATCCAAAGAGTGGTACATACAAGCTGAGAAGCCGCTTTACACACGAACATTTGCTGAATTGTTTGCGTTCTACAGAACCAGACGACTACAAAAATCTTCTTCGAATGGACGAAGAAGGCTTTCAAACTTTATTAGAGCTAGTTAGGCCCAACATCCAGAAAGAAGACACTGTTACGCGCCAAACTATCCCTGCAAACCAAAGACTTTCTACATACATATAACATTGAGACACCAAGCGTCTGGAATGGATTTGGAAGACATGAAGTTTATGTGTGCAATCGCCCCGCAGATATTGTAATTTAATTCCATAGTGTAATTCTAGGAATATCTTTCGGTAGAAAATGTTCTTTAACAAAACTTACAGGGCTACCCGAGTCTAATAACGCTGTCACAGAAAATTTGTTTGTTTCAGCCAATTGTAGATTCATGGAGTGGAGAAATTTCTCCCGTACGTACTCACAAGCAACTGATATTGAAGGAAATATTGACAATACACCTCCTAGACGTTCAAACGGTTCTTCAATATTGACAGAAAATATAATTTTCTATCAATGTCCGTCAATATTGATAGGACTCTTCAATACGCTCCTAGACGATCAATATTTCCATCAATATGGTCCTTCGTTAATATTGACAATATTATTGATCGTGGAGGGTCCACTTTAGGTACGTTGGTTCGAAGAGGTTTCTGTGTGAATATTCGGAAGGTCAGCAGAGCTCATTGCGGGCATATAAGACTACGATCGAAACAAACCATTAATATCATTCTCAGTCGAGCGAGACCCGTCGAACACATAAATGGACAGGACTATCGTTCCGAGATCAGTTCGGAGCCGCTGCATCTCGCGCACAAGTGGAGGTTTATTCGCGCGAGCGTGACGATCGGCCGAGCAATCGCGTTCCCGGCTCCCAAGACTCGCAACATTGTGTTCCTTCGAGCGATTAAAAGCCCGAGTCATCCACCCTCCTAAAAAATAAATCTCATTCCGCGAGGTTATCGCGCGACTCGTCACGCTCGTTGCTTGCCGCCTTTTTTCCGCTGGCCCGTCGACCGACTGGGAATCGCTCGATTCGTTAACCTTTCCTCTGCCCACAGTCCATCCACCGACCCCAATGCTTTCTTCAAACCACAGTAATTTATCGAGTACGGTAAACCATATCCCAATCAAAACTTCAAAAAAGTAAAAAATTTACGCCAAGTACATGAATTGAATTGAGCCGCTAACACGGTATAATAATTATGATCACAAAAAATATGTGAAATCGAAATGAGCTGCTAGTTCCTTAAACTATAAAGATCTAGACATTTGCCTAGATGCCCGCGGCCTGGAAGTCAATTACTTGGCGTGGCCAATAATATGAATAATTCTTATTCTTCGACACCTTGACCTTGCCTGGCCACGCCAAGTATTAATGAAAGTATTAATGAAAATTTAAAAAATGTGTTTTGTCAATTAGTATAAAGTATATACACTGAAAATTTCATTGAGATTGGTTAATTGGTTTACGAATTATAAACGATCGAAAGTGGTAAAAAATGCAATTTTCCAAGATGTTCGGCCTTAACAAATTCTTCTCAATAATGTAAAGCTTAAACATTCTATCGATTTGCATTAAATAGCGAAAATATATATATTAAATACATTATAGAATAAATAATTTATAAAACTGTTTTAAATTAATAAAAAGCGGTTAAACAAATGTGAAATATATTAAGTTATCATAAAAATCATTGAGAAGGAATTATTTTTTTATATATTCAGTTCAAATTTCATTGCAATATCTTCAGTGGTTTAAGAGTTATTCAAGAATGTCGCGTACTTTTTCAATCGAGCCCGTTGTGGCGCCGTTCAGCCTTAGTTTTTGAGATGTTTGCGAAAAACTGCAGATACTACCACATTGAATTTTGCTTATACGTGCACGCCCATGCTGTGCGTATGCGTTAGCATGATGCGACCGCTCGACAACTGTTTCTACAGATATATCACTACGACCTACGATCGTCGAACGATCAATATACCGCGTGAACTTCTTAAATCATATGATGATGAAGACTGAGTACATGTACGTACATATTATATTACGACGACACCATTACACGTTTATACACTCACCGAAATTTCTATAAAGTCACTGTGTTTTGTGCCCGTGCGAAATCAATACGGGCCGGTTTATGTACTTCTTTAAGGCCTGGTTTACGTTGTATTTTTGTCCAGAAGAATTTAAAAGTTGTTGCACACGCGCGTCTTGTTGTTACTGGGAGCTCCAATTCAGCTCGAAATTGTGCTGCATTTTTCCTTTCCTTAGCTGCAGACCTCATTAATATTGAATGTTGTCTCTTTGACTATTTTTTATTTTCCGTAATTTTCACGCAAATTGATATAATTATTAATCCCAGTATATGACCGATTAGTTTTCTTAGCAATTGCGCGATTAGAGCAGCCCATATCTTTATCGATTGATGCTTTTTCTTCACTTGTTAGTACTTTTCCTCTCGGCATCCTCATACACGTGAATCAAATTATAACAAACAGGATTTCTGTGAGGTCTAAAACTAATACTTTTAGAATATTCGCAGTTTTCCGTAGTTCTTTGCTCAGAATACAGAGAAACACTAAGTGACTTTATAGAAACTTCGCACTTGTGTTCTAGAGTACGCAGTCCCTCTATCCGAGTGTCTACAAGGCACAAGACCAGATACGATAAATCAACAAAAATGGTGATATTCTTAAAATATCTACGAAAAAGAAGATGACTTTATAGAAATTTCGGCCACTGCATATCATTACAGATTACAACATATCCAAATTTGAACAAAATCCGAAACAGTAGTCCAAAAGTATTCTGAAGCAGTGGGTCGACAAACGCATGGCTCTGCGTCTGGTCTGCCTCGGAAGCAGTGGGTCAAAAAACGCTTTGGGTCTGGCGCAATATTCGGAGGTCTCGAAGCGAAAATACAAACGCGAACGTGTGCGTCGTACACATATCGTAAATCGATCGACGCACGTGTTATGAGTTTGGGCGATGCTCTTTCGCATTTCTTCGCAAATGAAATGCAAGGAAAGACATACCAAATCACACCATAGGAACGCAAACCTGTGCGTCCAGAGGCACAGCAGAGAGATACGACGAACGGAGTATGGATAACAAAACGCTGCGTCCAGACGCGCAAAGGAGATCCCACCTTTAGAAGGATTAGTTCACTAGCTAAAGTGTAAATAATTGAGGTGAATTCTTCTCGATCGAAAATTGAATATAATAAATTTAATGATTTCGGCGCAAGGTTCGATCATTTATAGAAACAATTTTTGTCACGGCAAGTATGTGTTTTTATATTTTTCTTTTTTCCTGAATGGAATTACACGGCTGTGTTAAAAGTTTGGTCAAAATATATTAATACATATATTATTATTTTTCAGACGCAAAAGTGTCTCTTTGAAAATGATCCAAATTAGGATCGGAACGTCGAAAAACATGTTTACATAATTGCAAATTTGCTTGTTTCTATAAATGATCGAACCTTGCGCCGAAATCATTAAGTGTAAATAATTGTTGGTCGCAATTGCGAAGGAAAATGTAAAGGTCACGGTTTTTAAACTTTTTATCTGTGCCTGTAATGAAAATTTCAAACATGCATTTTGTAAATCTAAGTGAATCATATACGTGCACGACGTCTAAAAATTGATTTCTAAAAACTAGAAAATGTATGAATAACGATTAAAATTTAGAAAATATAGGGAACCTTGATCAGATTTGATTCACATGTTCTCTGCACAAAATCGTACATAGCATCGCATGAAAGATACATATCATGAATGAAATCAGGTGGCGAGATATCTCGTCTTCCGATGCGAAGGGGTCAATTTGAATTAATTCCGAGTGTCTTGTAGTGCAGAGGCCGCAACTTTATCAACAATTCCGTCTTCAATGTTTAAGGAACAAGAGCGCAACAGTGACGCTTTGTTAAGCAAGAAAAATCGTCGAATAGGAGGGGGAACGATCATAGACGCAATTCCAGACGACAAGTTGAAGAGGTCGGAGCGTGGACGCCACGCGTCGGGTACGTGGACTCGTGTCGCGAATATCGCCGGCGATAACGAGGCCGTGAGCGTCGAGGGCCGCGTTACATTTTGCAAATTAACGACCGTTCGCGAGGGGCAGGCGTCCGCAGCCTGTCACCGGCCACTCGACGGCTTTCGAACAGGCCGAACAGTCATTTTTAAGCATCACGCGTCTCCAATTAGATTTTCCCGTGATTTTGGCACGCCGGCGACCACGCGTCGCGAATTTATAGCGTGCGTACCAAACCGAAACTGACTTTTCCAAAAAACTAATATGAATTTGCATCGAACGGACTAATTGAATACGAAACGAACTTTGGAGACAAGCCAATAAGATTCAGTTTAAATCGAGACAGATAACATTCTGACGTTTGTATCTCCACTATTAATTTAATTCGAAGTGTTCCTTCAGGGTTCGTTCACAAATTGATTCCTCCGCCGATTACAGGAGACAAGCAATACATAGTTCGATCCAGTAGATTGAAAGGTCGCGGAAGATCTCGGCGGATCTCGTTTCCGGAATTACAAGCCTTATCCGAGCCACGGAATCGCGTCAAAAAGCGTTTCCGGCAAAGGGTGGCCCTGACAAATCCGGTCTAATATCTGTCGGTCTGCGGCAAAGAGATTCAAATCTTTCGAGAGAACAGTGACCCGAGTTTCTTGGCGATTATCGATGGCAGATGATCGGAGAAACCATCACGAAACAGAGTTGGACGACGTTGACTGCGGATTGAAAGTAATTCACATTGTTTACCTACTCGATTTTATCATAAATGCATAAAATCCGCAGTCTGGTCTAGCGTGACCAAAGTTCACGAGCATTTTGCGCATCCGACTGCTGACTCCTGAGCTCAGCGACCGAGTCCCTACATCGTTGATTGTCTCGTTCTATTTAATTGATTTCTCTTCGGTATCGCTTTCAATTAAGAGAAACGATCGGTTCGCTTAGAGTGGGAGTAGCTACAATTAGAGACGCGCAGGAATGAACGAACTTTCACAATTATGGAGTCTCTCACGACTGACAGTGTGACTCACTAAGTTTCGATGGAAAATTTTGCCGGATGACGGTAGTATTGGAGGGATTGAGCTTCCCGAGCGTTCAAGAGGCGCTTGTTTGCGTGTTTCAACAGGGTCTCGGGACCAAACGGGGAAACTGTGCGAGCGTAAGCGAGTTCCCGCGGTCAAGATGACGGTATTATTACCCTGGTACCGCGAGGACAGTCGGTCTACGCCAGAAATAGTCGAGACCGCCGTCAGAACGCGGTCCTCTGATTTACGCTGGAACGGGCCGATAATTCTGGCCTCCGCGTCGAGCGTCGTCGCGACGCGACACGACACGAGAGGTTAGGCGAGGAGAGGACAAGGAGACGAGGCGTCGGGACGCTCGCGTCTGCGTCGTCCAAGGGGAACCGTCGAGCCGGAAGCAATTGGTCGTCGAGTGACAAACGGACGCGTCGATGGTTCGCGCGGATTCGACGGAACGCGCCGGAAAATCTCGCCGGTCGCGGTCTCGTCCCGACTCGATTCGTCTGGGCCGCGTATTCTCGGACAAAGAACTCTGGGAGAAAATAGCGCACGCGGCTGCGTTGCCCGGCAGAAAACGGAGCGGCGCGGCGCGCGGTGGGTCAACCAGCACAAGCGCATTCCAGCCTCGTCTACTCACCAGCCAGCCGGTCGCTCGAACGTGTTACTCTTTTTCACCCCTTGATCGAGCACTTTGCACGAGATACTGCACTAGAGTTTAAGCTGCTGGAACCGTGTCTCAACTACTCCACCCCGCCTCTCTATCTACTCGTACACTCTTACTTTCGATTACTCTTACAATGTACATACCCACTCATACACTGTCTATTCATCTACTCCTTTACACTCTTCTACTCAGTTACAGTATCGCACTCGACTTACACTTACTTGCTAATTCATACACTGTCTATTCCTCTACTCCTTTACACTCTTCTACTTCTTGTTTGTTACAGTATTTACTTGCACACTCTTACTTTCGATTACTCTTACAATGTACTCACTCATACACTGCCTATTCATCTACTCCTTTACACTTTCCTACTTAGTTACAGTATTTACTTGCACACTCTTATTTTCGATTACTCTTATTACAGTAAAGTCGCGATAGTTGTCAACGATCGGGTATGCGACAGTTGCCAGGTGTCCACCCACTCCACTGCCGGCCAAGGAAGGACAGCGTATGGGAAAGAAAGAGACGCGGACAGTCGCCGTCGCCGGCATACTTCAAAGGCCCGCGTGTTCTCTTTGATCCGTACTTACATTAACGAGCATAACTGATTCAACACACTTTAAATCAGAATAACTTTGTTACGAATGGACCAAACGACTTCAATTTCTCTGGAAGGCTAGAAGAATTAGTTTAGTAAATGACGTCTAAAAAATATTTTGAAAAAATGCATTTGGTCGGAATTGCGAAAAAAAATGGTAAAAATTGATTTTTACTACTTCTTTAGCTGGGCCAATAACGAAAATTTAAAAGATGTGTTTGGACAACTCGTATAAATTATATACGCTCTGAAGATTTCATTGAAACCATCGGTTTACGAGCTATAAACGATCAGAAGTGGTAAAAAGGCCGAAAATCTTGAAAAATTGCAATTTTTATCACATTTGATTGTTTATACTAGACGCAGTCGTAAAGAAATAATGTTGGTATGCGATAGTTGTCCGTGCAGAACACAGGCTGGTTGACAACTATCGTCACTTTACTGTACTCACTCATACACTGTCTATTCGTCTACTCATTTACACTCTACTCAGTTACAGTATTGACTTGCACACTCTTACTACTCACTCATACACTGTCTATTCCTCCACTCTTCTACACGTCTGCACCGTCCTCTACTCGTTTACTCGGTCCACACTGTCTACTCTACCACTACCTTTTTATTACTACTCGCGCAGCGCACCAAACGTCCCTCTTGAATTCGTTTAACCCACCCCTATTCAAATGGCGTTCCATTCCTCTATTGGCCATTTCGGCATTCTCTTTCCCCTGCGACCCCAAATCTGCTCCTTAAGACCATCTTGTACTTCGCGTTGCCAGGCCACACGATTATTTACTGGTCAGGCAAATGGAATTGTTTACCGATGCGAGCGTCGCGTCGCGTTCGTCGACAAGGCTCTCTGGTTCGTTGCTCCGCGCCGGAATAATGCCCCCGTACACGGGATACAGAGTTCCTGGCAAGACTATATGTCTACGACTTGGCCCGTGCCAGAAACCGTCGCTACCATTCCCGCCACATATTGCGATTTCTTGCCGTAACCGGGATGCATCCACATTGCCAACGGACACCGAGTACCTAAATGCTACTCAGCGGCCGCGACCCGACCGATATTAACGCGCTAAGTGCCGAATATCAAACCCCAAAAATTCCCACGAAGTCAAAGTAATTTCATTTACGACACCGAAACCTGGAAAGTTGTAGTTGATTGTAATGTACTCGGCATCAAAACCCATTCACATTGTACACCGAATGTACTCCAATCGAAATGGATCTGTAAACTTGGCAAAGATTAGCGTCGTTCTAGAGAATATTGCACCGGAAGTGTACCAACATCTTAGACTCTATTATCCTTTTACAGGTTCCACGATCGCTCGGTGATCTCCCAACATTTATTTCACCGATCCTACAGTTGTTTCACGAACCCTGCAATTTTTCCTTGCAGGACATCTATTTATTTCGTAGATTCCACAATTGTTTCGCAGATTCTACAACAGTTTCGAGAACACTATTATTTTTTCTCCGATCCTACAATCGATCGACCGGCCCTATAATCTTGACACAGATCCTGCAATTGATTGGTCGGCCCCATCATTTTGACACGGATCCTACAATCGATTGGCGTGCCCTATAATTTTTCAGCTAATCCTACGATTGCGTCGCGAGCTCTATAATCTTTTTATCTGATCCCACAATCCAGCTATCTTTTGTAGATTGTGCATGTTTAGATACGTGTAAGCGTTTTCCTTGGAATAGGGTGCCCTTTGTTTAGTTGCCCGCCTGGTCCGTATTTTTCGTTGAGAGTCGTCTCGTCATCGTCGTTATTTTCCGGGGTCCACTCGTGGGCCAGTTCCTCAAGACATTTATCTTGCGACTCGCCCCTTTTCCCATTAATACCCCCACCGTGTGAAAATTGTAAAGGAGAGGGAAAGGACGCCCTTTCCTGATTTTTGTACTACGTGCGTTAAACCAGATTCTTTCCGACTGTCGACCTAGTACAGGCATGTCAAACACGCGGCCCGTCGACAAGTAGTCTGCGGCCCGACCAAAAACTTTGAAACTGTTGATGACAACATATAGGTTTTACACTCCAAATTCACCCTTTTGCAAATCAATTTCACCCTTTTGTAAATCAAATTCAACCTTTTGAAAATCAATTTCACCCATTAAGAATATTTAAAATTATTTATTTATTTATTTCGATTAAATTATACTATATTTATTTGGGTTCCATGGAAATCGCCGACACAAATTCCCCCGACACGGTTTTCACCGACAATCACCGACACGGTTTTCACTGACTCCAGATTTGACCGACAATAGCTTTGGCCGACAACGCCTTTAACCGACAACGAATTTGATCGATCACGATTTTGACCGACAATGAATTTGATCCACAACAACTTAAGACGACCACAGTATGTATTATCATGCAGTATTATCATATGTATTATCATACAATATTATCATACTGTCTAAAAGTCGTTGTGGATCAAATTCGTTGTCGGTCAAAGCTATTGTCGGTCAAATCTGGAGTCGGTGAAAACCGTGTCGGTGATTTCCATGGGACCCATTTATTTAGACACACGTAAACTGTGTCGTTACTGCAAGGGAATACTCAATACTCAATATGCTTCAATAAAAATGTACTTTCATTTCTGACAACTTACAAAGTTAATGAATTGGTAATTACTTCTAAATAAGTATTTGATGTACATCTTCGCAATAAATAAAATTTTGAACTTCTTAACAATTAATTTACATTTGATCTGATTTCTTTTGTAAAAACTTACTTAAAAAATGCTTTATTTCTGAAAGGTTGAATTTGATTTGGAAAAGAGTGAAATTAATTTGCAGAAGGGTGAAATTGATTTGCAAAAAGGTTAAATTGATTTACATAAAGGTGAAATTGACTTGCAGAAGGGTGAATTTGGAGTGCAAAACCTGTACAACTGGAATTAATCGAAAGGAAGTATAATTCCGTATTGAAACAAAAATATACAATGGATGTTGTGATTCCACATTTCTACAATCATTTATCTGCCGACTGATTTCCCAATATGTTATGCGCAATTAGGCGTATTTCAGATATGTTTGATAGCAGTGGTAGCACATAGTGCGAACCACTATTTTCAACGTTAAAAGTAATAAAACTGCAGGAAGATCAAGATGAATAGACCAATGTGCAATTAATTTCAAAATTAATTACAGTTCAACAAATTCAACCATATTTTGAACATTTGATTACTGACAAACATTGGTAAGTTTCTTCGAAACAAAAATGAAATAGTTTTATTCAAATAAGATAAACTTGAAAAAAAACAACTTGTGTGCGTATGTTATTTTGTATGTGTAACAGCAATGTTGATAAAAAAAGTGTTTCCTTTTCATTTCGAGTCGTTTTTTTCTATTGTGGCCCTCGAATTAATTTATAATAATTAATGAGGCTCTTGGTGAAAAAAGAGTTTTACATGCCTGACCTAGTAGCTTCGGTCTTTAGACAATTTGTAGCGGCAGTGGAGGATCTCACATTAGTAGTTACACTAAACTATTGCTTTACACCATACGATGTGAACTTTGTTCTTCCCTTTGAGGGGAGTGGTCCTTTGAGTTTAGTAGAATTAGTCGGTACATTACATGCAAGTTTCAGAGAAGTTCGAACGATCTACTGATCGACCATGAGCATACTCAACAGTGCATAATAATTGTTTTGCCAGTTCTACCACTGTTTCGACGAGTGTATTACATTTTCGCCGATTCTACAAATGTATGATAAGTAGGGCTGTGCGAGATTCCCGAAAATGTTCGGGATTCCCGTAAAATATCCGGGATTCCCGAAAATATCCGAGATTCCCGAGAATTTTCGGGATTCCCGAGTATGTGCGGGATTCCGAGATGATTCGGGATTCGCGAAAATATGTATACGGGATCCGACAATGTACAGGATATACGAGGGTAGTCCCAGAAGTACCCGACCTAACAAAGAAAACACAAAAAATTTGGGAAATAATAACTTTATTTCTCAACGTAGTCTCCTTTTAGCTCGATACACTTTTCCCAGCGATGTTCAATAGCTTCGATACTCTGTTTATATGTAGTGAGATACGTCGAGTTCCTCAAAATAGCCATCAACCGCAGACTCCCTCTTTATTGTTGGCAAATCTTTTACCATCGAGCCATTTTTTCAAGTTTGGAAAGAGAAAATAGTCTGAGGGGGCTAAATCTGGCGAATAGGGTGCGTGAGGAAGCAATTCGAACTTTAACTCATTGATTTTGGCCACCGGCGATACCGGATGTGTGAACTGGTGCATTGTCCTGATGGAACAACACTTTCTTTCTCGCTAAATGCTATTGGTGGCTGTCAAACAAATACTAAACAACGTAGCGTCTTCAGACTTCAAACTTCAGCTTTATAAAGATTGTACTTTTGGTTATAGTAAGTTTTCAAATAACAACCGCCAACTATATTTCAAGGTCGGGTACTTCTGGGACTACCCTCGTAGAATAATATTTGGGATTCCCGAAAGTATCGTTGTTCGCAATTACTTTCTACAATATTATTAACATAAACATTCCCGACTAATAAGATATGTAATCTTTGAGAACACAATGGCTTTCACATTCTTGTAATTATTGGAAGTATGGAGAAACTTCAAAATGTCGGGAATCATAGATATTTTCGGGAATTTCTCGCGGGATCGGGACGGAATCCCGAAACCATTCGGGACATTTTGAAGTTTCTCCGTACTTCCAATAATTACAAGAATCTGAAAGCCATTGTGTTCTCGAAGATTACATATCTTATTAGTCGGGAATGTTTATGTTAGTAATATTCTAGAAAGTAATTGCGAATAACGATACTTTTGGGAATCCCAAATATTATTCTATATCCCGTACATTCTCGGGAATCCCGAAAATTCTCGAGAATCCCGTATATTCTCGGGAATCCCGAATCTTCGCGGGACCCCCGCACATACTCGGTAATCCTGAAAATTCTAGGGAATCTCGCACACCCCTATTGATAAGTCCTACAATTTTTCTCAGACCCTGCAAAATTTTTCAGAGATTTTTGCTAGAACATTTAGTTGCATCGTTCACGGGAACTGTATTTCTTGATCAGCTTGTTCGGCTCTGCAACGTTTCGCCGACCCTAAACGCAGGTGAAACGCATGGAGAATGCAATATCCGTGGACTCACCGCTATAACGTTCTCCCCCTTGCCAGCCTTGGCGATCAGGTCCCACTCGATAGTGCTGACATAGCAGAGAGCCGGGTTCTTCTGGAACCTCACCGCTCCTCTGATGATGGTGGTCAGGCTGTGCAGCCCGATCTCCTGCAGGCTCATCATCTCGAACGCGATCAGGGCGTAGTTGATGAAGAGGGAATGGCCACGGATCACCGTCAGGTTGGGGAACAGACGACCGACGCTGCGCAGCCCCGCCGCCCTGTGCAACACACGAGAACAGGAAAGAATGAAGCCGGCTGTGAATGGGAAATCCGGCCCGGCTATCCGACCGAACGGGCCACGTGCTTTACGATGCTAGAAAAGAACGAGAGACGCAGAGAAAAGAAGCCGGAAGACCATGGGGAAGAGAGACCGCCTCGAACCAAGGAAACAAAGAAGTAATAAAGAGCCAGAGCCAGGAAGCTCCCGTGACCCTCGATGCGAGAATTTCCGTCCAGATAATTATTTTCAAAGACGTTATTAAATTACCGCGGTGGAGAAATTAGTTCCCCGTGCACCATTCCAATTGTTATCAACATTTAAAAGCCTGGCGAGGAATTCCTTTGGTCAAAATCAGAGACGTTTAGAAATTGTTCACCGACCTTGGGAATTTTCTTAAAAAAGCTATTGGGCACATGAATTTCAAACTTTGCGAGCATATTGACCAATATCTAAAGAATGTTCACAAATTCTTTCAAGCAACAATGATAATTTTTTTGAAGAGGTTTTTTGATGAGCGTATTAACTGACATTCGAAAAATGTTCACCAATTATTTCAGGTAGCAGTGACCACTTTCTTCGAAGATACAGTGTCATTCGCAACAGCGTTCATTGTCGGTGAACGCGATTCGCATTTCTTAATGTATCAGAGTGTAAAAATCGCAGGAGGCGGAATGAATAAAAAGAAGACGGGTGGAAGGGGAGCAGGAGGAAGGAAGGAAGGAAGGAAATAAAGAAGGAACCGGCGAGATAATAACGACAAGAGAGCCAGCCAGGAAGTTTAGTGACCCTCGACGGGAGAGGAAGTCGACGATCCTCTCTGCTCGCTTCCACCTCCGATGGAGGCGGCCTTGCCGGTTTCTCCGGCGGCGTTCCGTGTGCATAGATCGTTTATCATCGGCCACAGCCGACAGAGAGATTTTTGCGCGCCGCGGATTTCGCTCGTTCCGCACGCGAGCAGAAAAGTATCGACGCGTACAGTCGATCGACCAAGTGTCCATCCTTCGGTACTTCGATCGGTACACTGCTTTCATCTTTCCGAGTTCCAAAGATTTTCCAAAAACACCGTGAAACAAGCCTCTACAAGATTCAACAGGATGTTTGCCCGTTTTTTCAATCGTAGCTTAATTAAGAAACAAAAATATCCGACAAAATAGATTGCTTTAATAAAAGGCTGCAGGAAATTCGATAAGTATCGTGAGCATTCTGCCGACATAATTTAAAGAAGCAGCAATAAATGATTTTTAAGTTAGATCGTTGTAATAATTGATTGGCGAAACTTCTGACTTGTGCGATCGACTGTACGAGGAGGGTCCGAAAAATTCGAGTTGCATCGAAGTAGCGAGTTCGAAACGCATCGAGGATGCATTAAGACGTAGTCTGGATGCTGCGGCTGGCTTCGGTTGTCGCGAATTAACTCCTATCTGGCACGATGCCTGGTCGCGCAAGTTTGCGGCGACTTCGGAGGATTAATGCTGGACCTCATAAAGCGGTCGTTGAACGTTTTTACTCGGCAAACCGATCCGTCGCGCGCGAAATATCCTTCCTGTCGTAGCCCATGTCCGGGCTCATCTGCGAAATCAGCCATCCCAAAATTTCGCCACTCAGAATATCTGTTCTCCAAGAATACTTCGCATCGACTATTACGACTCGATATCGGCGCTTCAGATTTTCCAACGCGACGTTACTTTATTTTTGCCTCTTTTATAATAAGTACCGAACGAAAGAAATTTTTTTAGCAATTCCTTATGCAACTTGACAGTAATCGTAAATTAAAAATATTAAAACGCGTCCTGTAAATTAGACTGCGGATCTTTGTGCAAAATAAAACTTTTCTTATTTGAGAGATGCTTATTTTTCTTCTCCATCATTTTAATGAATTACAATAATAAACTGCAGACCCAACGTTCGGGCGTGTTTGCGTATTTTCACTTTCTCGAAAGAATGCAGCCTGCGTATACAGTAAAGTCGCGTTTACTGTCTAACAGCCTGTGTTCTGCACGGACAGTGATCGCATACCGACATCATTTTTTTATGACTGTGTCCACCGCGCCGAGACATCAAAAGAAAGCAGAACGTAGAGAAGGACAGCATGACAGTGGAGTGGGTAGGTACTAGACCAGGGGTGGCCAATCTTTTGGATACCATGCGCAAAATTTTTTCACATACGAGTTCAGGTGCGCCATACAACTTGAGCACTTTTTCTACCTTCTTATGTTCGTTGTATAGGGGTAGGATCTGTTTCGGTTAGGGGAGGAAAAGGGATAACTCAATCGCGCAACTAAATTAATTAACTTACGCCAGTTGAAAAGACATACGTTCATTGGAGCACTAATGTACAATAGTGAGAAATGATCTTCTGGACGATAGGGCGATCTTGAACATCGTAATTCCCATCGTATAATTGTAAACTGTCAAAAAATTGCAACGAATTGATGAGTAAGAAGGCTGAATAAATTCAACTGAGACCTCTCAGGTGTTGAAAATATGAAGATGGATTCAGTTATGGCGCCTACTTCGAAAGAATAAGTATAGTCGCAAGGATCCAATGCGCCACTTTTGGCGCATGCGCCACAGATTGGCCACCCCTGTACTAGACAGTGATCGCGTACCGATCGCGGACAGTAAACGCGACTTTACTGTATAACACAATGTAAATTACGCCCAGCTGTATTAGTCCAGTAAACGAAAAGTTGTAGAGAGAAATGGAAGGAACACAATTTTTAACTTTGGGTCTTTGTTTGGACTAGTTACGAGGTAAACACACTACAAGTCCCCACTCCTAGGAGGTGAGCGGGGTGCAGGGGGTCACGTGCAAGGTCCCCTTTTTTCGGTTTTCCGCTTATATCTCAGAAACTATGCGTCCTAGCGATAAGACCATTCCATACAAAACTAGAGGGTTATTGTTGCTCGCTCGCTTCGCTCGCTCGCGGATAGGACTGCTCTTGCGAAAGGATTAGTGGTACGCATGGCTAGTAGTACCTATAGCTATTAATGTTTTTTTTTTTAATTTGGTGTGTGACTCTCCACGAGCCACACAAAGAACTTCCCGATTCGTTAGTTGCAGTATATTATTATCATTATTAAGTGTACGTTTTAAGAAGATTATACGTTTTAAGGGAAATTCAATAGTTTTCTACTTATCAAAATGTTTGCTATATGGCGTCGCATTAAACCAACATCGTATGCTCGTTGCTTGCTTGGTTCCTTGTTATAGCATACTAATGTTGCAAAATAAATTGTCTTAATTAGTTTTTCGCAAACGATACAACTCCTAATTATCCGGGTTTGCAGTATTGATCTTGGTTTTCTTCGATACTGTTAATTTAAATTGTCCCAAAATATATAAACCGCGCTCTATTTTGAAACTCTGCTCAGTGCTACATACAACATTTGTAAAGTTCGCCTTTTTGATTTTTTAAAATCCAAACATACTTTCTCGTATGTTTGTCCCTGACTTTTATGAATCGTAATCGCTTCAGCAGGAACCACTGGAAATTGACGACGTGTGATTTGATATTTTTCCTCACTCGACATATTTACTTGATTCGATATTTTTATTATTGATGTCAAATTTTGATCAATTTTTGCATTTTTCATATAATCACGATAACGAGTTCTTACTTTCACTCCTACTCTGGCCAATTGAAAATCTAACCACAATATAGACGGAATTTTAGTATTTTCTTGAAAAGTAATAAATTTTAATATTCCGCATGTGTGTGTGCTCCATTAACCAATCCGTTTTCAACATCAATGTTATTAATAATTATCATATAGTTTATATTAATTTTCAATTTAATCTCAGTTAATAATTCGTTTTGAACTGATTGTTTTTTTAAAGATTGTAATGTAAATTTTTTTTTGTACTTTCATCGATATTCTTTGAAAATGTATTCTGGGGAGTAGAGATGATTAACTCAGTCTTGCATTGGGATAATTTTCGATTATTGTAAGCAGAAACATCATCGTAAGATACAAAAAAAATTTTTTTTTAATTTTTTTTTTAATTTTAAAAAAATCGAAAAAAAATTTTTTGTGTAATTACGTTTGTTTCTTCGGTGGAAACTTTCCGTTCTCTCGTATAAATTGCATTGTTGAATGAACTTCTTTCGAAAAAACTAAAAAAACCAAAAAACTACTTGACCAAAATGGACCAAAATCTAATCAGCTCTAAGTTACAGCGGGGCACATCGATTGCATCATTCATCATCCTGATCGCGTTGTTACTTTTTCTGAAAACGTTAACGAAAAATTTGATTACATAGAAACGGCCATACGCACACACACACACACACACACGAACATTTTGCTGAAAATAGTCTAAAATGACTGCAATGACCATGAAACGTGAAGATCTGCTAAAAAATCGATTTTCGATTTTCGGGGTCATTACAATAACTTCCCTATAAAATCGGGAAGTTAATTAAAGCTGACAAAATGTGCCACAAGATTGATTGAATTCAGTTTTTCGCTATCTCGCTGAGTTTCCGAGATATCCGCGCTCAAAGTTCACTAATTGTGCTGAAGAGTTAACTAGTCAAATAAGGCGAAAATTTCTTTTTCACAATTAGTGAACTTTGAGCGCGGATATCTCGGAAACTCAGCGAGATAGCGAAAAACTGAATGGAGTCAATCTAATGGCACATTTTGTCAGCTTTAATTTTGTGCAGAATGGTCTTATCGCTGGGACACATAGTTTTCGAGATATAAGCGGAAAACGAAAAAATCACTTGCAAAATTTGTACCGAACAAACAGACAGACAGACAAGAAAGCGAGCTAATAAAAACGTGGTAAAAAAGAGGACCTTCTATGTGCCCCCCTGCACCCCGCTGACACCTCCTAGAAGTAGAGACTTTTAGCATGTGTACCTCCTAACCAGTCCAAACAAAGTCTCAAAGTTAAAAATTGTGTTCCTTTCATTTCCCTCTATACACCCCCGTATGAGCATTCATTTGACTGGACTATATGGAAAGACCTCATTAAGAAGTCTGGGTAAGCGTAAGTTTAAAAAAAAATAATGATAATAAATTGGAATTCTCGCAGCCTTTTGATACTGCCACTATTTTCTGTTTATTTTTGTTACAAATGCATGAAATCCGCAGGCTGCTAATGACGAGTCCGCGATAAATCGAGGATTGACGCTCACCTGTAAAACATCAGATATCCGGTGATCTCCCTCAGTTCCGGAAACGAGATGTTGGCATACTCCGACGGCTTGGCGTTGTCGATCAGTAGAATTTGTACGAACCCTTCGACTAGTCGGCACCCCTTCAGTTTCGAGAACTGACTCACGGAGTTTCTTATGTCTACGCTTTGGCACACTGCGACAGAAAACGATAGCGTTACTGGTGCTGATCTGTATCGTTCGATTGGCGAACAGACTGCAGATTTTTATGCGGAACTTGGTCGACGGGTAAAGACGAAGAAATAGGTCCGCATAGAAATCCGCAATCTAATTGCAAAGTACATATATTTGTATCAGACATTGGAAATAACTAGTTGTCTTAGAGAACTTATTAACTAGAAAATTTATTGTTGTAGGTAGACGATATTTTTGATACAACTCCACCGATAGAATTGGGAATAAACATTGGAAATAATTACGTGTCTTAGAACAATTCCACTTCCGTCTATTATTTTTAGAAAATTTATTCTTGTAGGTACTCTATGCAGAGCTATTAGCCCTTATATACATATGTTGCTCCTAATGTACAACTCGTTCATTTAATTGAATTGCTAGAACTTGAGTAATTAGACGATGTTTTTGATTCAACTCCACCGATGGAACTTTCCAATTTCCCTACAGACTCGATGTTAGGGGCTCGAGATTAACCACCGCGGTGTGGCGGAGTTTCATCTAGAACTGTCTGCACGAATCATAGCGTCATATCGTCTAGAACATACAAAGCCATAACCGTAACCATTCATCTTCCACGTAACATCCTACAGACTGTAGAAAATGGAGGAGAACATGCGAAAGAGTGTTTACACAGGTTCAGCTATACAATTCCGTCTTCCAAAAATATGGAAGAAATATCGCATCGCTCATAGAACTAATCCAGAGTGTTGATTAAAAATAATCGTTCTAGAGGAAGAAGTGCTACTCTAGAAAAATCGTGCCTTCTTTGAATCCCTAAAAATTGAAGGAAGAAAATGATTTTGTCTGCGCGACTGCTCCAAGACCGAGGCACGAGGGTGACAACGAAACGGTCGTCGACTACGACCGATTATGGTCGATTACCGGTCGTCCACTGGTAAACGAAACTCGCTATCCGTCGGCAAGGTCGTGCAACCTTGTCTTAACCCGGCCAGATCGTTGATATCCGTTGCCTCCCCTTCTCCCGAAACCGGACAAACTCGATCGGCCAACTTCTACATATTCGTATCGCTCGACAGCTGTTCGAAGAGACCGCCGCGTCGCGCGTCGTCGGAGGACATTTTGTCCAACGAGAAGACATCCGTCGTCGTCATTGCGACGGCATTGGTTTCGAGGGGGCCGGACGTGGCGCGATAACGAGAAGAAAATATTGACCGTTTACCGAGCCGGCTCGATTCAACCTATCCTTGAGATAGACCGGTGGTCTTTTTATCCCTGCCGGTTTGATTACAAAATTATGCTGCCCGGCGTCTCGTCCAACCATAATAAACTCTGCTAATCTGCCCGCGATTATGTAGCACACAACGTTGCAAAACCTGTGGAATGCAGACCTTAAGCTGCTTCACAAGAGATTGGACTTTTTGGAGAACGCAGTATCCGTGTTTGATGCATTTCTTCGAGTCTAGATATTTTTAGAGAGTTCAAGTATCTCGAGGTTTAATCATAAATTGTATGTACGTAATTTAAATGTATAGCATGTTTTATTACAACACGTATCTGTTATTACAAGAAGATATGTTTAATAGAATATTATTATTACAGGGTGACAAGAAATAACGGAGTTAAACATTTCTTATTATAATTCTGTCAAATCGACGAATTTTGAAAAACCAAATGATAACGACCATAACATAGACCTTTAGTATTCATATATTTAAGAAGTTTCGAAGTGGCCACCCTTTGGGCCGATTCAGAGGCTCAAATGTGTTTTGAAATTTTCGGCTATGGGCCGCAGCTCTTCTGGCGTCATTCGGTCCCACACCCAGCGCAGAGATTTTTTTAACGACTCGAAACTTTTATGGGGCTGAGCACAGGCCCTGGCCTCCAAAATCGACATATATATTATCTATCAAATTAAAAATAAAGCTCTGGTCGGATACTATTCTTCGATCAGGTAATGTTTCCAGGTTGACTATGTTTCATATTTTAGAGTAAGAATTTGAATTGATTGAATTGATAGGTTGTGAGGGCTCGTTGAACACCTACATAAAAAGAAATGTTTCTTTGGAAATTCCGAACGAATTTCTTCGAGACTAGTTATTTTTCGAGAGTTCAAGTATTCCAGGGTTCGCGTACACTCACGTAACTATTATCTAGATGTGTACATAGATTGTGTGCATATAATTTAAAATTGCACAGCATTTTATTCTAATACATATCTGTTATTACAAGAGGATGCGTTTAATATTAATAGAATAGAGGTCTCGTTGCACATCTACATAGCAAGAAATGTTTCTATGGGAACGCGAAGAGGTCTCTTTGCAGTCTAATGGGCCTCAGCAGCGTCTGGTGAACAGTCTGTTCGGTAAAAATTCTGAAAAATCCTTTTCGGAGTATTTACTGGAGAAGAGGTTCGTTAAGGGTGTACAGAGTGCTCGATTCTCCATTAATGATTCACCGTATAGCGGTGTACCTTATCATCGGTCTCGATTGACGGATAAGGCTTCGCTGCGGCGTACTGTTCGCGAGAGAGTTCACGTTCCCGCGTTTTCTATCGACGCCACTCTCGGAATCCTCTTAGCGGACGGCTTCTCTGTTGCGAATAGCGTGGCGTTGGCATAGCATGTCGTGGCAGAGGGCCGACTCCGCATAAAAACCGTTTACATGCGTCGAACTGCCATTCGATACGGGCCGATGATGTAAGCCGGCCGATTTCTTTTTTTTTCCCCGGACGCGGCCAGAATTCGATTCCGTGCGAAACAAGACACCGCGGACGCGACGAAACAGAGAAACGCGCGCTCGCGATTCAACTGAGGAAACGCGATGGCTCGGATTAAGGGCGGCCCGGTAGCTCTTCGGTTACATCGTGGTAATCGCCGAGCTCAGCTCTTTCCTCGACGAGATTCAATGCTCGGCGATATTGTTACGCCGAGTACGCGAGAATCGCGGCGCGTGTGCCCCGACACGCATTCTGGGCCACTTCCCTCCAAAACCAGTGAAAAACCTGGTCAAACCAAGCCCGATCATTCAAAAGTATTCAGGGATGCTTCGGCGAACAGAGTTGGGGATCGAACACACATTCTGGGTTACTTCCCTCCCTTATTAGTAGACTGCACAGTTTATCCCTTCATGGGAAAAACGAGTAAGATCAATTTAAAACAATAGGATCATCAAAAGTAAAGGTTTTGCAATCGAAATGCATCCTTTTGCAAGTCAAGTTCAACCTTATGCAAATCAATTTCACGTCCATCCTTCAATTACGGGTCCGGGTATTGTCCGACAAAACGGGGTAGCTGGATTTTGCAGAAGAGCCGACAGAACACTTCAATTTTTCTTTTAATCTTCTCCTATTCAAATATTTCATTGCTCTTGCTAATGAACATCTACGGTAATTAATAGACTGTGAATCTTTAAGGCAAAATAAGTATCTTCAGCATCACCTGTAGGACACACGAGCTAACTAAATAAATAGATACATCGCTCGTTGTCTAATAACCCTAAGTTCAAAATTAAATTCTTTCAATCTCGTCACTGTTTCAAATCTCACCTACTAACTTTCATTACATATTCATTTATGTGAAAGGGAGAAGGAGGATTTCAAGATTTCCACTTTCACAAATTATGGCATAATAATTGGCAGATAATGTGCTAACCCTTTGCAGTCAGAGCAATTTTCCGACCTAGAATATTTCCATTCCCCATACACATACCTAAGTGTTTAGTAATTGATTAGATGCCGACACATATAATAATGTAAACGATATTTTGAATAGTGCTACAGCAATTTTTAGCGGCACCTCAGAGTCACCATTCGAGTGCTAAGGGTTAATAGTAAAGACGTTACCACTGGTCGACAGATTTACTGTTGCATTCGAGACGGTACTTCGGCTCGCAGGGTTCGGCACACATCTGCCCACAAGATTCGATACCCGGCAAAGAGTGAGCACATAGTTTGTCGCTCGGGACCGGATGATCGGTGGACGCGAGTCGCAAAAAATCAGCCGGTGACAAACAGGCCAAGTGGGCGTCCATGTAGGCGTCGGTGACGCGTCGCCACGGCGCGGCGGCGAAGCTCGTCGGATTCGATTTTCGCGGCTAGAGATATTCAAGGAAAACGGGCGTCTTTGGCGCACTTGACTTTTAAAGTGGCCACCGCGCCGTTGAGGTGCCACGACCTCGGACCTAGAAACCTAAGAGATACGTCGCAGAAACGGATCTTTGCCCGACGTCGACGTCAACGTCGCTTGCCCTGGCTGAGATTATATCCAGAACCCGGTGATCCCATTTTTCTGACCGAAATGACGCTACTATTTTATTCGAGTCCCGAATGTGCTGAAAAGTAGCAGGCTGCCCTAAAACAGCGTTTCGTATCTGATGAATTAATTATTTAAATCTTCCGAGGATTAATCCTCGGACAATTTTTATGGCTATACAATCAACCATGCTTAGGACCGTTCACAGCTCTAATTAACAATTTTAAAAAATTTACTTTTGATGATATTTCCCGTAGACACAATTAGTATTTCCGATATCTCCAACGCAACAGCTATTCATTTAGAACTGCCACAAATTGAGTACTTAAATGATAATTTTGATGTTCCAGGACAAAATAGACCCAGGCACAGTCGTCGGAGGGTTAAGGTAATATTGCTTTGCAAGAATGACAACATTGAGTTTGTCTACAGTGGCGTGCATAAGTTCCCGGTTTCTGCGATTTTTCTTCCAAAAGAAAAGCGTTAAGAAATTTTGATTAGTATCATATATGTATAAAGGCATATTACGTGAAAGGATACTACAAAAAGAATCAATGCTATTTATTTTCCTTGCGTATTTATTTGCAGAATAAGTAAATTAACGCGTTCAAAAGTTCCCGGCCAGTATGTTTAACAAAAAGATTATGTTTGTTTCTGATTGTGTAACAATTTTGAGGTACATTATTTAACATATTATAATTAATATTTTGTAGCCATGCCCTTTGCAGCAATACCAGTAGCACAGCGACGAGGAATGGATTCAATTAACCGAGTAATGTAGTCGTGTTATATTTCATTCCATTCTTCTATTAAATTTTGTAAAAATTCTGTCTTATTCGAACTGCTACGATTTTTCATTCGACGTTTCATCTGTCCCCACAGATGCTCGATTGGATTTAAGCCCGCAGATTGAGAAGGCCAGCCTAAAACCTGTACTTTATTCGTAGACAACCACGTTTTCACTATTTTCGATGCGTGTTTGGGGTCGTTATCGTGCTGAAAGAACCAATTTTCTGGCATTTTTCTTTCAGCGTATGGTAGCATACGAGTTTCAAAAACTTCTCCATACATGACACCATTCATGATACCCTCAATTTTTATAAGAGGACCAACTCCTTGAGAGAGAAAGCTCGCCATACAATAATGCTTCCTCCACCATGTTTAACAGTCGGTGTGTGGTACCTGATATCATTTCTTGTGACAATTTATTCGTCTTCCATCGCTGCCGGACAGATTAAATTTAGATTCGTCCGAGAAAAGAACAGCTTTCCAATTTTCAACAGTCCAATCACAATATTTTTTGGCAAACTTTAATCGGGCTACTTTATTTTTCTTATTGATCAGCGGTTTTCGAAGTGAAACTTCTTTTGGCAGGATGTAAGCCTAATTCGCGTCACGGAATTCGCGATACGAAAATGCGTAACGCAAGTGGGGGGATGGTTAGCCGAGCTAGTCTTAAATAAAAACTGGCTGTATCTCGGGAACGTCGCAAATTTTGATCGTTCATTATTTTTTCTATGATTTTCTATGATTCTATCATTGAAACAATTGGCTTGTGATAACTAAAATATGATATAAATATTCTTGGCTCAAGTTTGTCTAAATGTCTTGCAAATACTGCATCGAGAATTCTTCCTGATCTTGTTGTCGCTTCATTAGGATTATTTACCATTTCCAATCTTAATTTACTTCTAAACATTACTAGACTGCAAGAAGTTTCACTTCTGCCGCGCGTGGTTTTCCACGCGTATGTTTTTTTTTTAACACTAACTCTGCCAAATAGTCCTAGATCACACACACATGTAATCTTCTCCATACCGTACATCGACTAATGTTAGCAACGTTTTCCTGTTGTAGTTCTGCTGCAATTATGGCTAGCTGTCTTCTTTGGGTTCGCAATTGATTTCCGTTTTATAATTCTATCAATTCTTTTAGTGGTCTTCCGGGACCTTCCATTTCGCGGGCGATCTTTGACACCATGACCTGCATGATATCTATTGATTATATCGTTGATTGTACTTTTCCCGATAGACAATGTTGAAGAAATTTCACAAGACGACTCTTTCCCCTGAATCACTATTTCATCACAATTTTTCGTACTTCGACAGATGTCTTTCGACCCATGTTTACAGTTCAGCGACTGGTTACCGACTGAAGTAATAATATTATTTGAATGTTAACACTTATTGACCTTTTACAGACTTATAATTGAAATTGACCGGGAAATTTTGAACAAGTTAATTTATAATACATATTCTGCAAATAAACACAGAAGAAAAGGAAATAGCGTTGATGTTTTTGTAGTATCCTTTCACGTGCTCTGCCCTAATAAATGATACTAATACAAATATCTTAACGCTTCTCTTACGGAACAAAAATCGCAACAATCATCTGGCCGGGAACTTTTGCACGCCACTGTAGGTTTATCGCCATTTCCATTACAATATGTATGTATATGCTTGTAAAGTACTTTGACACAGTTCTTAGCGGCGGCTATTTAAACCTCGTGTCAATTTCACATCATTTTCACCGAGTCGTAATTTTACGAGTATAATCGCGATCAAATTTGAAACGTCGGACCTCCTATCATCTGCAGATTGATGCGAAGCGAATGATTTTATGTTGAACGTTAAGTTGTAGATTTCTAGAAAAATTCTGGATGAAAAATTGTACAAATTTCTGCACGGTCGATTTCCCCAGAAATGGCAGAACACCATCACCGACTGAAGTAATAATAAGTACCACGTAATATTATTTGAATGTTAACACTTATTGACCTTTTACAGACTTATAATTGAAATTGACCGAGAAATTTTGAACACGTTAATTTACATATTCTGCAAATAAACACAGAAGAAAAGGAAATAGCGTTGATGTTTTTGTAGTATCCTTTCACGTGCTCTGCCCTAATAAATGATACTAATACAAATATCTTAACGCTTCTCTTACGTAAGAAAAATCGCAAAAATCATCTGACCGGGAACTTTTGCACGCCACTGTAGGTATATCGCCATTTCAATTACAATATGTATGTATATGCTTGATTTATGAATGATTCACTAATCTTCATAACTTCAACAATTCTTAAAATAAAATATCTGACAATGAGACCGGTTAAACTGGCGAATGATGAAACATTAAGATGATCGTGCTGTTTTTTATATGTTTTGCTTCTGAAGAATGATTATTTAAATTGGATACTGCTGTACAGTCCAGAAAGCAAACACAAGTATCGTGAAGGCGCCCGAAATTTCCAATACGATCGCGATGGCCACCACTCGAAAGTATCTTATCGAGTGTGTCTACGTGCCCGCGTAGAATCGATGTCCACGGTGAAACTATACCACGAGTCTACATTGTTGTTCTACGCCGCTGAATCGCTGGAATTTTAGATCGTTGACGACACCGCGCGGAAATCGTTTTTCGTTGCGTGATCGTTACGCGATCCGACGCGATAAGCGTCCTCGGGTGCGTACACCTAAATTAGGATGTTTTCGCCGGTTATTTTCAATTGATTATCTGCAACGCTTATCGCCGAAATCGCGGCGGTATTAAAGTACTTTGACACAGTGCTTAGCGGCGGCTATTTAAACCTCGTGTCAATTTCACATCATTTTCACCGAGTCGTAATTTTACGAGTATAATCGCGATCAAATTTGAAACGTCGGACCTCCTATCATCTGCAGATTGATGCGAAGCGAATGATTTTATGTTGAACGTTAAGTTGTAGATTTCTAGAAAAATTCTGGATGAAAAATTGTACAAATTTCTGCACGGTCGATTTCCCCAGAAATGGCAGAACACCATCACCGACTGAAGTAATAATAAGTACCACGTAATATTATTTGAATGTTAACACTTATTGACCTTTTACAGACTTATAATTGAAATTGACCGAGAAATTTTGAACACGTTAATTTACATATTCTGCAAATAAACACAGAAGAAAAGGAAATAGCGTTGATGTTTTTGTAGTATCCTTTCACGTGCTCTGCCCTAATAAATGATACTAATACAAATATCTTAACGCTTCTCTTACGTAAGAAAAATCGCAAAAATCATCTGACCGGGAACTTTTGCACGCCACTGTAGGTATATCGCCATTTCAATTACAATATGTATGTATATGCTTGATTTATGAATGATTCACTAATCTTCATAACTTCAACAATTCTTAAAATAAAATATCTGACAATGAGACCGGTTAAACTGGCGAATGATGAAACATTAAGATGATCGTGCTGTTTTTTATATGTTTTGCTTCTGAAGAATGATTATTTAAATTGGATACTGCTGTACAGTCCAGAAAGCAAACACAAGTATCGTGAAGGCGCCCGAAATTTCCAATACGATCGCGATGGCCACCACTCGAAAGTATCTTATCGAGTGTGTCTACGTGCCCGCGTAGAATCGATGTCCACGGTGAAACTATACCACGAGTCTACATTGTTGTTCTACGCCGCTGAATCGCTGGAATTTTAGATCGTTGACGACACCGCGCGGAAATCGTTTTTCGTTGCGTGATCGTTACGCGATCCGACGCGATAAGCGTCCTCGGGTGCGTACACCTAAATTAGGATGTTTTCGCCGGTTATTTTCAATTGATTATCTGCAACGCTTATCGCCGAAATCGCGGCGGTATTAAAGTACTTTGACACAGTGCTTAGCGGCGGCTATTTAAACCTCGTGTCAATTTCGCATCATTTTCACCTAGTCGTGATTTTACGAGTATAATCGCGATCAAATTTGAAACGTCGGATCTCCTATCATTGCTATCGAATGATTTCATGTTGAACGTTAAGTTGTAGATTTCTACAAAAATTCTAAATGAAGAATTGTACAAGTTTCTGCAGTCAATTTCCCCAGAAATGGCAGAACACCATCATCTCGAAGAACGTATGTATAAAATTCACACGAGGAAAGAATCGACATTCGAGTTCTGCCATTTCTGGGAGAATTGGCCGTGAAGCAACTTGTACAACTCTTCATTCATAATTTTTCTAGAAATTTACCATTTAATGTTCAACATAAACTTGACACGAGGAAAATACATACACGCGAGGATAGTATTGACAAGGATTCCGGCAAGCAAAGTGTGAACGAGCCAAATAATAAATCCGCGATCGTTTCTTTCTCTGGTATCTTTTCCCGCTCGGGCTGTCCATCCGTTCGATACACGTTTCCATACTATTTTTGTATTTATCTCGCAGCGGAAGAGAGAAAGAGAAAAGAGACGGTCGAGAGTGTCAACGTAAGATAAAAATACACACGAGCAACCGCTTCATGTAAGAAGCCCGCCGGGGTCGATCGAATCGTTGACGCGAACCACTGAAACAAAAGGGCCGGGGATCTCCCTATCTCGCTCCACCCCCGCGAGAGTCTCTCGGGAGTCTATTAAAAGCGTTGATACTTCCTAACGAAGCCCTCGTTACAACCTTTCGGATCTGTTTCCTCTCGTTAGCCTCACGGATGCACCCGCGACACTGCCGCGCAGTGGGCTGAATGAAAGATTTTAATGACACTTTACTACCAAGAAATGAACTTTCTCATATCGATATCAATTGCTATTGTTTTTCGAATATTCACCAAGAATCAATCAAATTAAAGGCAAATTGTTGTTACCGAATTTTCAAAGTTGAACATGTTAGAATCTACGTTTGACACCCGAAAAATGTCCTTTTCTGGCGATATTTGCATGATCCTGTTTAATCCTTCGGTAAATAGCATTGCTTTCTGTTAAGATATTATAATTGCAGCCACAGTTATTATATGTAACGTATTAAAAATATAATATTGAATCTAGGACAGAAAACCTCCTGAAGGAATTATAGTACTTCCCAAAATCGTGGAGCAGTTCTACGGAGAAAAACATTAATTATATTGAAGTTCTAAAAAGTTTTGTACTCTCTTTCATTTACCATCAAGATATCGTGAAGAAAAAACCGCACGACGGCTCGAGATTGTTAATATCAATTTATTGGTACGGTCCAGATGAAAGTCCACGGCAAAATTCCTCGAAGATCGAAGTTAATTCTCCAGTCGATCGTTTCAGAAAACCGTTCCGGTATCTCGAGGAAGGTTACTCCTCGCTTAAACTTCGCTCGCAATTATCGTAAATAAGATCGCAACGGTGCGGTGGTGCACATCTCGATATACATTTGAAATTGCAGTGAAGTGAAAATCTCGAAGACGCGATCTCTCCAAAGGAGGAACTAGGATACGGCGAGCCGCAAATCACCAGTCAAGGTAGAATAAGCTGACCTTCGATAGCCATCGGAGGGAGCACCGACAATGTTGCCGGGTCGTCGTCGGCATGACTTGTGCAAAATGGCACAGTTTACACGGTCGAAGCATGAACAGCCACAACTGTATCGTCCGTCCGGATCGAACGATTGAAGGAGTCCGTAGTCGATTTGTAGCGTCCCACGCGTTCTTATAGGCCGTCTCTTCGCGGAGAGGTCTTGTTCCGAGAACCGTCACGAAAGCACAATGTTGCAAGTTGGATCAGCGATGCGTGAATATTCGTCGCGGTGTGCGGTCTCGATTGCGATTCCTGTTTCAGTCTTCATGGCTGCAGGGGCAACTCATTGTCAGAATCCGACCACGGGCTGCTGGGATTTTTGCAGCCAACAAAGGATCATCATCCGGTGTTCAGGATCCCTTTAATGTTCAGCGATTTTTTCAAAAAGAATTCGATTCGGTTTTGCGCCCGAGATCCAGAAGAAAAACGACGATCCCAGCTCCGAGAACAATTTAGGGTTGTATTTGGTAATTACGGTAGTCTTTCAGAGTGGAGGTTGTTCTAGATCAGGCCTAGCCAATCCAAATGGTTTCACGAGCCACTTTGATGACGCGTAACGTTACAGCGGGCTGCACTTTAGGTAAACAAGCTTCTAAAAAATGTAATACAAATACAAAATGAATAAAATATGATTCAGTAATTAACTCTGGAGTCTTAATTAATGAGATATTTGTTTATCCTTTCTTTCATTTAATTTTTGTAAATCTATATTCATGTTCGACGTTGCACATCTTTTGTTAGCTGGTTTTCTAAATTGGCATCAGTTAATGAAGCACGTGATGAACTCTTCGTAAATTTCATCTTCTAAAAAAAAATGTTTCACAAACATACGTGGATCCAAAAGCAGTTACAACTTACAACTCGTTGTGCAAGATATCTTAAGTTGTGAAATATCTCTCGGATGTAATATGAGTATTGTACAAATTAATTTTTGATGTGGACGCAAAAAGTTGCATTTCATTGTTGCACTGTAACTCGATTATATCGAAGATATCAAATATAAAACCGGAGTTCGTAGTCGCAGTTGCGCATTATAACAAGGACACTTCATTTATTTAATATTTTTTGTATACATACAACAAGAAACAGAAGTTTCAATGGAAATATAAAATCGCCCGCGGGCCGCGTGTTGGCCAGGCTTGTTCTAGATACAGTAAAAGCTCCTTCGTTGTCCTGAATCGTGGGCACGATCGTTGTCCAGTGCCTACCCATTCCACTGCCTGTCAACGCCGAGTCGCTCCGCAGGGCGGCGACAATTCATGTCGGCTCGGGTATATCGGTGTGAACACCACAACATTCACTCGAGTGAATCGAATACTCAAACTTCTTAATTTCCGTTATTCCTTTATGGGACTTTCACTAGCTTATTTCTGGTATTTCTCTGATTAAAATGACACCAAACACGATATAATTTCAACTGTATTTAGTGGTTAAATCGACGATGAAAGTTTCGGAAGCAACGAAGAACAGCGTAAGGGACATTCTTTGAACTATGCCGGCGACGGCGACACGCTTCGGTCACGCGATCAGTATTTCATTCTGTCCTTCTCTATGTTCGGCTCTCTATTCAAGTCTCGCTCGGTGGTCGGCGCGATATCTAGACGCAGTCATAAATCAAAAATAGTGTCCGGGCACGATCGTTGTACGCTCAAACCCTCGGCCTTTGGACAACGAAGGAGCTTTTACTGTACTTCGAAAGGAACGATATGGACCGTTTATTTTAAAAGTGGTATAAGTCCATTTTTGAAAAAAATGAGATATCATGTAATTCATGCTTAATTTAATGTAAATTTTTTATGTATAACTAGTCCGTGGTTAATTTCTTAAAAAATTCCCATGTTTTGTACAATTTAAAATTGGTCGGTAAATGAAATTGCATAATTATCGATTATGAAAGTGGTGTAAGTCTAATTGACAGAGGTAGGTGGCTTAGCAGATGGTTGCCGATCAGATCAGTAGCCTGTTACATATTCTACATTTGTTTTATATTACGTGTCATATTACGTGTGGTGTCAAGAGTTACTAGTTTAGGTTACCTATTCTATTTTTTCCTAAAATGGATAACTTCATATTAACATTAGATAGTGATATAGGTAAGAACAAATGGTAAATCAATATTATTTTATGACAATTGAAAATATTTATTTTATTTAATTTTAAATAAATTCACACAGAAATAAAGCCCATGAATTTAAACAGAAGAATAATCTTAGATTCAGAATAAGTAAATACTATCAATATCTTGTAATTTTAACAATGTAATTAGCGTCTAAAATTAAAAATACCACTTCTATTTTATGTCGTGTCATTATTTGAAAATAAAATTGGATTAATATGAAGTATATTTTAAGTGATATTTGATTTTTCGAAATTGAAATTAAACGATTTTTACAATTGTCTAATTTCGAAAGTGATGTAAGTCCATTTGCAGCCCGTAAGTATACATCAGTTCAGTAAAATACGCCTAAAACAAATTTATATAACCAAATTACACATTGATAAAACAGTAGAAACATTGCCAGACTTCATATAATTTGCCTAAATTTTGAAATTATCATATTATGTTAACATTTAATTTTCTCGAAACAAGAGAAAGTGGTATAAGTCTCCTTGCAGCCCGTAAATACATCATATATCATTTTAGTTAGCCTGAAAAAATGTATATGATCAAATTACATATTGATAAATAAGTAGAAATATTGCCAGACTTGACATAATTAATTTATACATATTTTTAAATTGACTAATATGCTAACCTTTTTAATTTTCTCGAAACAAGAGAAAATGGGCTTACACCACTTTCAAAATAAACGGTCCATATATTTCTCAGAATTCGAAGGTCTCAATTCGCAGAACAATTAGCAAATCGGACGACGAGAATAGCTCATCGAAGTTGATTGGGAATCCTTTTGAAGGTCACTCGATTATTAGGTATGTTTAAGGAATTCTAAGGAGCCTCACAATCCCTAGTAATCCCATAAGAATTCAATGGTCTTTCGACGACGATTTAGGAATCTCGAGGGGCAGTAATATATTCCTAGATCGCCATTAAAATATCGCTAGGAGGAGATATGAAACTATCATCAAGAACCTCAGAAAAATGTCCAGAGGTCTTCTTCAAGAACGTAAGGGAAATTTACCAACATACTCGAAGAAAGAATAAAAATGCCTCACTTCCCCGTCATTTCGATAATAAAAGGCACAGGTCAATAACCACAACGAGGGCCACTCCGCAATCATTCTTTTAGCCAGTCTTCTCATCTCGGCACACAGAGAGAGCAATGGGCTGTGTTATTGAAGAGCAACTGGAAGTTTCCGGGGGAAGGAGATCCCCTAATATTAAACAGTGTCATTAGCAGGTGTGTAAGACCCTTGAGGAGAGGCGAGTCCGCATCCGGTGGATGGGTCGTGGTTTTCGCTCGGCACGCGAGCAATGAAGCGAGCGGAACAAAATTGCAACGCCCCATCGCGATTAACGGCGGCGCTGCTTGGCGCGAGTAACCGGTCGAAGGGGCCCGCGCGCGCGGCAAGTTTAAAAAGTTGCAACGGACTCCGCATTCCAGACGCTCTCCTCAAGGTTATTAGCCATTCACCCAAAGGCCGAGGCACTCGGATGGCCTATACACCGCGTGTGCTCCCCCCGTTGCGATGTACTAGCGCGCACTGCGGCCTGGAAAACGACTGTACACTCTCGGTCGCCGAAATTGAAATCCTCTTCTCTCCACAGAAAAATCACGTAATGCTTTCCAATCCTGAATTGTGCCCATAATTATGAAAAACTATTTAACGGAACTAAATGAAATTCCATATATGTAGTGTTGAAATAACAAACACCATCTAACGGTTCATTTATGACAATATCGTAAAAGTTACATCGAATTAATTTATTAGGTCGTTGCATATGAAATGTCCGATTTCGAACAGTAACGTTAAACAAACGCAACTATTTCTTATTGACCAAAGAATCACACGTTTCTTGATTGTATTATGGTAGAAATTGAATTTTTTGGTCACTCACAGGCGTCAATTACATGATTGTCATCTCTGTTTTGTAGTTCTTCTTACTATCAACGAATAGTGTGTTGATCAGTAGATTGGAGCCACATGAACAGTCCATTCTTATTTCAGAATAATAACACTAATAGTTTTAACAAGCTGAGAACAAAGATTAGCACTCTTAAATCATTGTAACCTTCCTACGGTTTTAAATTGCACCCACTCATTTTTGCCATAATTGCATTAAATCCGCAGTCTATTGATTAGTCACCACATTTTCACCAAATATCACATGATGCTATCGTTAATATGTTGTTTTTCCACACACCTCCATCCTCTGAAATCAAATCTATTTCAAAGAAAATGATATGTGTAAATTAAAATTGAAGATAGGATCGTAAGCTTTGTACGTCAAAGTAACGTACAATGAAATCGGACATTTTTTGTATGCAACAACCTAATAGTTTAAAGTAGTGTCATGCGAAATAACTGATAAACTCATTCTTTTTTAATATTGACTTAGACCACTTTCATAATTATGGGCACAATTATCGGACAAATTGAGGTCCTCAGATTTATCAAAGAATCATCCAAGAAATATTGGAAGATTGCAAAAGTTCATACCCAATTTACCTGGTGACCTTTTTCGAAAATAGACATGTAACTTCTACGAAAAAGGAAATCAGGTTGTAAAATGTTCGGAGACAATTGTAGAGGATAATGGTGACTATATTTCGAGATAAAATTGTGTGTCCACGCAAAAATTCATTTGCAAATCCAGATAAATAATTAACACAAAGAACTAATACACACACACACTTTCCTCGAGAATTCTCCGGGCATGCAAGTTAAAGAATTCAACATCCGAGAGTTTAGATCGCTGTGAACTTTATACTGTGCGAACAGAGTTCGAGGAGTGACACAGTTAAATGTTGTTTGTCCACACAAGAATCCGTACACTAGCGTTCCATGTAACGAGACTTTGAAGCAAATTTTAGTTTGTCTTCGCATAGCGGAGTTACATGGCGGGACAGCGAGGAGGATAATTGTTTAAATTCGGAAATAGGGTTTCGGTTACGGAAAGGAACATTCCAGGCGACCGTGGAGTGGCGAGAGTAACTGTGATGACAACATTTCCAGAACATTCCGGTGGACCGAGTGAATCAGCCGGAGAATAATGATCTGGAGAAGCCATCGGGAACGATCGAGACGCGTCGACGTACACTTGAATATCTGTGGTTGTCAAAATTTGTCACATAATTTACTGTCACATGTGTACTACTTGTCACATGTCACAAAATTATTTTTTTGAGCCTTCCGAATCTGTTTTCATGAGTTTCTTCTGGTAAATACATAAATGCTATATTATGGAGCTGAATTAATGTATAAACTCGATTTTTTTGAAATTGTGACATGCGGCGTTTTTCCTTGCAACCGCAGATTTATAATCTGAATTTACTGTTCGAAGGTTTTACAGTTGGTTCGATCTCTGCTACAAGTTGCATCGGGATTGCCGGGTCCGAGGTGGTAGACCGTCGCGTCGGCGCGGCGCGGCGTGTCGGACAGGTCGCCGTGGAAGCAAACAATCTGGCGAAGTCATCGGCTGGAAAATTCCTGAATGGTGAGTGGTCGGTGGGGAGCAAGGTAGAGAGATCATCGACTGGTTGCAACGTTCCCATAGAGACCGCGCGGCGCGGCGTGGATGGCATCGAGCGCGCACGATGCGATGGGATCGGTGGTGCTACGGTGCCGGGGCTCAACATTGTGGGGGCGTGTCTGCCCTCTAACCGGGAGGCCAGATCAAATAATATATTCTCACCAGCAACAACGTTCCAATTAATTGCAACATGGTCTGGCCGGAGAACCAGTTCCGAACCGGTTCCGATCGGAGCGGATCGGAAACCCGGCGCGCATTCGTTCCGGATAATGGTACCTCATTCCTGGCTCGATCGATCGACAGCGAATGGAAGAACCGAGACGACCGTGTTCCGATCATACTAAACAGGAGACTCCGGGATTATTATGGCTCCCCTAACCCATTCTCCTTCTACTCCTCCTTCTCCTGTCTCACAGTATGCATACATTTGGCCAGGCGTCCTTCCAATTCCGCAGAGAAAGACACTTGAACGACGACGACGACGCGACGTTCCTCTCTCGCCAAGACAATAATAAATACTTCACCGCCACCGACTCCCTGACTATTACAATACGTTCGCTGTCGGACACCGGTGGGCGGCGCCTCGGCCCGGCAGATTTGAACGCGACGCTCGCGCACCGTTTCGAACTATTGGCGCCGCGATCCTGGATCGCGGACGATTTCGATGGACCGTTCCTTGTTTCAGCTATTCACATTGTTGTATATTTAATGCTGCTTCTTTTTCACCCAGTGCACTCCTTGTTCCTCTTCGCTCAACAATATTTCACAGGATAATTCACTTAGTAATCTTTTCATGCAACATTTGTGTGTTTAACCCCATTTTGCGAGATATTCTTCCGTTCATCGTTATCTAATCCAGCACGTTCCAGCATAATCTATTAAAAAAGCGAGAACACATCTGCAGCCGCGGAGAACCGGCGGGACAATCGATAATTGGCTCGACTGTAACTGGGCTAATGAGAAATTAACCCTTCGCGGGCTGATTCTCGACACGCTCGTCGCTGGTCATCCGATGGGACGCGGCAAAACGCTGGGCCACCGTATCAGATTTGATTCTAATTGGAGCCATTATTGGAAACCGATCTGTCATCTGATTGGGAACAGGATCTTCTTATGTTCTGAAATGTCCCGTGTGAAATTGATCGATCTGCGAATATCAACGACCACCAAAAAATCGGACAATTCTGTTGTCCCACAACAGAATGTTCTAATCTACTCTTTTGTCACGAACGCATAAGATCCGCAGCCTGTGTTCATAATCGATTAGTACTGCAAATATTTTTCCCCTTCTCAAGACACATCGTTCACACACGCTCCATTAAGTACGTTCTCGTTTCACTGAAAGTTTAGAAGGATGCGAGATCGTTTTATATTTTGGTCACGTTATTCCCTCGTCTCTCGCATGTTTCGATTACCCAGCCAATAAGGTTAATCCGCCCAGGAGAGTAATAAAAATTTTTTCGCGTTAGAAGCATGATTCAAGCCAGCGTGCGACGAACGGGCGCCGGCGAGTCCTGCCAAGAGATTCCGGATTCGTCCGCAAGACCGATGCGCCGATTATACTGTTCGGCGTGTTCGGGATGCCGCAAATGTTCGTCGCAGAGCAAACCCCTAAGGCTTGGCCCCGATTTTCGGAAACGCGGTGTTATCGTTCTCCGTTTCGAGGCCAGCCGAGAACCGGACTCCGGAAACCACGTGGATAACAAATCGGCATGCTCGTGTTGCATTGCTGCACTCGATTGACGTCTATCATGTTGCACGATCGATCATGTTTGCATATTAAAGTCTAAACTCATCCTCCTCGATGACAACAGCCGAAGAAAGAGAGAAGAGTGAGGTGCAAGCCCTTAAAACCACCCCTTCGAAATTTACACACATTGATGACATGTGACGTTCATAATCTCGCAATTGACTGGAAGATAGTATAATTAATCTTGTATGATTTACAGACCTTTTCAATATTTCGTAAAAGACTTATTCGATAAACTATTTGAACGATGAAGGTAGGCTACGGAGAAATGGTGGCAGCAAACTGCCATGGTGGCAGTTAATTGACGCTAGAACAACCAAGCGCTAAACGCAATTGACATGCATTGCCTAATAACAATGACAAAGTTGCATTCATTTAGATTTCGTGCCAGTTTTGTTCGAATATACAATGTACTTCAATGGAGAAGGACGATAAAAAAATTTCTCAGAAAAACATTTTTATAATTTCATTCTCGAAGGAAACGGACAGTGTCCGACGCGAAGTATGGCGTAGGATTGTTACGCTGTTACTTTTCCGAAGCTTCTACTCTTCGAAGATTCGAAGGATTCGAAGGAACGAAGGGAACTTCGAAGTCTTCGAAGTTTGAGAAGCGGTTTTCGAAGGCTACGCCCCTCGACCCGGCCGGGCCGCGCGTCTCGCTTCTCATGGCGGTCCTAGCGATGCGAAATTGCGAACAGCTACGTCCAAACTTTCGCATCGCCGACGTTTACATTTTAACGCATAATAGTATTGACTATTTTAATGGGTCGTTACAAACTTTAAAAAAAAAATTACGCAGGATTAACTTATAATATCAGTGCCTTTATACCAATAGTTTTTTTTCTTTTTATGCATGTCCTTTCTTAGTAATTTATGTTAAGGATGTTCTGGAGGTACAATGGGAGACAAAAATACAAGAAATTCGAAATCCATCAATACATGGCAATGAAAGCCATTCATGAGTATATTTTGCATTAAACTTTCGCGAATACTGTACCCTCTGTAGCTATATTCAGTGGTCTACGCTTGTCGCGTTTCCATGCTAGTGAGAGACAACACGATAAATTTGACGTTTTGTAGCAGTTTATAACTTTTTTACTCTGTAACTGTTTAGTGAATCCTAATAAATTTTGAACATAATTAATTACATAATTTTTACTACATATACAAAAAAACTGGAGTATCTAGTTGCGTTTTTTCAAGGTTTAAATAGGGTTTGAAGTGGAATTTTATGAATTCTCCATAAGAAGACGTGTTAAAATGTGCAAACTTTAAGTTGATACAATTCTTAAACGGTGCAGTGAATCGAACCCAAACTTTGGTAATTGCATTAATTTAGTAAGAATTATACCTTGTGAAATTTTCAAAAATTTTGTTGCGTTTTTATATACCTCCAGAACATCCTTAAGTCTTTGTTCTATTGTAAACATTTGTGTAAATGGACCTCGGTCCGTTCATAATAAATAAATAAATAATAATAATAATAATTTCAGAAAATGAGCGTCTTCATTCGCGCATCGAAGCTTCGAAATCTTCGACCTTCGAAGGAAAGTAACAGCCCTAGTACGGAGCGGGAGTTTAAGAGGATCGGTGTCCGAAAGTCGAAGTGGAGTCGCGTGCCAGTTGAACGTCCTGCGATCGAGAGCGGTCACGATTCCCGCGCGTTTCTGCCGCACGAGAGACGAAGCAGGACGGGAAGGGGAGCGGGACGGGTATGGGACGTTGGTCGAAAAACGGGCGTCGTGGCCGCATAAATTATCCGGTGTAGCGTTTGTCATTCTCGTGCTTTCGGCTCGTTAAACCGTGACAGAGGCCGGAAAGCAGCGTCGGGGCGCCGCACGAAAGCCGGGCAGCAAGCAACGCGGTCTCTCGCTCGCTCGTTCGCTCGCGTATCGTGCGGCTTCGCACGAATCTCGCGTCTCGTCGTCGCCGAGCCAGCACGGAACGCGATTACGTTACCGGTGTATTGCCGGTCGTGTTTCCACGTGTAATCCACGATTTGCTCTTTGCTCCCCTCGGCTGCACGGGGCTCTGCGCCTCTTTCTGTCTCTCTCGGTTTTACTCCCGACGACTCTGCGATGACAAGCGGCTCGATAATGTCGTTAAAACCGCCCTAGCCTGTGTACGCGATATATCGCGTTGCCAATGACGGATTCGCTCCCTATGGCCAGCGAGGAAAGAACCCCGATCGATCGATCGGCTCTCTCTCTCTCTCTCTCTCTCTCTGAGGTGACGAGTTGCCGAGCCGCCAGGATTCATAGAATGCTCCGTTCCCTGCTCGAATTGATCGAGTTTCGCTGGAGCCGTGGCCCCCGTGCTCCGAGCCGACGGCCAGTAGTCGACGATAGAACTGTTTCAGGCAATAACTTCGAGGGGAAACAACCGATAACCGGCAACAGGCGAGAGTGCTCTCCAACGAATAAAGTTTGCTCGACCCCCCTCGGAAACGGGCGAGCTGCAGCGTGCGCCGCAATTTGGTACCCGTGCTTGCGCTCTAGAGAAACACGTGCATTCTGACCGCATTTTTCAGGTGACAGCATAATTCTGTTCGATTACGTGTAGATTGGAAGGGTTTTGTCAGTAAGATGAAGATTTTATGCATTTATGATAGAAATGGGTACGCACGATTTAAAGGAGAGGTCATATTAAGCAAATTTTAGGACATCAGTGTATTAGTTTCAGCTTGATAAGATAATTCAGAGAAACAAGTTTTCTATTTGGCTCCTTTGTTGCCTGCTCCTCCAAAACGGTTGTACGGTTTCGCCTAAGGGTGGATTTATAGTGGAGCAGCGAGGTGAGCTGTGCGGTGAAAAAAAAAAGAAAAACAAAGAAAATACATATGTACTTTTTCATTAGTATGTGTCGAAATGTTGTCACGAATGCTGGTTTCTTTTCACCGCGCCGCGCCGCTATCATCGATGCTCGCAGCTCCACTATAAATCCACACTTAGAGCGCGAGTCGTCTTTGGTCAGCTGTTTGCTGTAGCACGATGTAGAAATGTAGAGGATGCTTGATCTCCTCTGTTTTTCGAACAGAAACAGCGTGTCTTGGGAAGGGTTGTAACCGGGCCACAGCCGGATTCTCGTCGCAATCCAGGCCATAATTCTCCAGGAAATGGAAATAGAAGGAACCTCATCGCCTGGGTAGACTCGTTAGAAACCGGCAGCGATATTGGGAGCGGAACTATCTCGCGAGGCCACGCGAGCATCGCGTCTCGAGCTGTTATCGGTCGAAACTCCGTGTCCCCGAGCACCGCGCGATCGTTGTCCAGCTCGCAGCAAAGTTGCTGCTGGCGATTCGGATCGTTGCTCGTTCGCGGACATTGCGCCCGACGCGGCGCGGCGCGGCGTCGCGTCGCCTCCCTCCGCTCATCCTTATTCTACGCGCGATTTAGGGTTACGGGTCTCGTCTCGTCGTTTCGATCCAATAAGCCGAAGCAGACGGAAGCGGACCGAAACTGCTCGATATTATTCCAGCATGCTGGCGATACCCAGAATCTGCAGACGCGAGCTTCGCCGGAATTCAATTTGCGTTCGGCCAGCACGGAAGTGGGACCAGTTGCTCACTCTGCACCGAGCATCCGGAAACCGAGCCGATGAATCACCGGATATCGCCGGTTAGGCGCCGTTGACGTTTCCGATAACCGAGCAACCAAACAGTCTCCCTCTCTCTCTCTCTCTCTGGCATCGTTGTTGCCCGTTTCGGAATCAGAAAACTTCCGACAAAATTACTCTACTTCGAGCTGCAACTACCTCTGGGTCTCTACCAGAAACTTTGGGGATGTTCCGACTATCTTCGAGTATGGTTGCGTACCCCTTTGACGCGGAGAACATAATTCTTCGTCACCTAGAAGTCAGCCACCCACTTGTTGAATTAAATAATTTCAACATCTGTGCTGAGTTGTGCTAAAATTGTGCTATCAGGTTGCAAAAAAAGAAGTGCAGGATTTAAATCTATACATATTTTTAAAGTGTTATAACTCAAATAAAAAACAATTTTATTAAAATTGTTTTAATAAAAACAATAATGTGAAAATTAATTTTGTAGAAAATTCAATATTGTTTAATAGTAACATTAAATTATTATGAGACTTGATTTCAATATTATTGAGGGGAATAGTATTAAAATTCATATTTTACAGAGAATTTAATATTCTTTAAAAAACATAAAGTTGTGCATTCGTTGACACTTTCTTCGCCCCATACTTCGTTGATATTCCGAACCGCTTGAGCGGCACCTCGGCCTGGTTTGAACACATACAAAAAATTTATACGAAAATCGCGTTTTGACATCCCGAAATAAAAAGCCAAAGAATTTAATAAAAATTTGAATAAAATTGAATATCAAAAGCATAATTGAATAGAGCGTAAAACAAGCTTTGAAATGACATGTAACTTATTAAATCAAGGTAAATATTTATTGGTATAAAATTGCAATTAAAACAAAGGAACAAAAATCCTGCATTTCTTTCTTTACAATCTAATACATTGCATAAAATAAGACAAAAAATTGGGAATAACGATCTTTTTATTAGCCCCCCACTTTTCATCTTTCTCAATTTTCTCTATTGCGCTAAGTTGTGCTAAGATTGTGCTAAAGTATTTGAAAAAATAATAAATGAAGCTAACTAGTCTAGCACAATTCAGACATATGTGATTACGTGCTGTTTGGATAACTATTATTTACCATAACTTCTTTATTTATTACTAGACTGCGGATCTATATGCGAAATAAAAAATGTTCGCATTGATTGCAAAACACAGGAGCCAAATAAAAATTGTATTCTTTTTTTAATTATCCTATTAAGCTGAAACTAATACATTGATTTCCTTAAATATTGTTAACATGTCCACTGCTTTAAATTGTACGTGCCCATTTCTGTCATAAATGCATAGAATCCGCAGTCTATTTATTACTGTTTGTAGCATAATAATAAAGTTGTTTTTGTCGGACAAGTGACAAAACAGATTGCAACAGCAGCTGAAAGGACGACCGACGCGACGAAGAAGATGCAAACATTGTTAAACATTCCCGTCGGCGACTTGTTCATTCTGTTTTGCACACGCTATAAATACAGAAAATCCGCAATCTAATCGTGACTCAAATACTTTGGCGTGGCTACTAGTTATTCCGGTGACTAAGTACATAGTATTCTTTAGCAATGCGCGATAGACGCAGCGAGACAAACAATCTGACTCATAGTAGCTGCGGGGTCATCCGAAACCGGTACCGCGGTTTTCGCCGTCGCTTTTACAGGCATTGTTTAAACCAGGGATGAGCAACCCGCGGCCCGCCACACTTTCTCGCGCGGCCCTCCAAAGATTTTACAATTTGACTTTTAAAAATTTGGGAACAGTGTCCCGCTGTTCTACAAAAGACTGCGAGCTCTCTTTATGGCGCGGCGTTACCTACGAAGCCTCGACCGATCGTCTTTTTAAAAACGCACTTGGAGGTGTCATGGTGAAAAGAAAATATAACTTAAAAAATGATATTCGTTATGTAACGTGATATTCGAATATCCGTTTCCCCAATTCGAAGATAAAGAATGGATGTGTGATTTTGCCTTTCTCGTCGATACAACTCAGCATTTGAATGACTTAAACATGGAACTTCAAGGGAAAAAAGCCAGTTCATTTATAACATGCATGATAAAATTAATGCTTTTGAAAGCAAACTCAAAATTTGGAACAAACATCTGTTGTCAAACACCGCGTCACGTTTTGCACACTTAAGAGAAGAAACTCCTTCAGAAACCCAAAAATATGCCCAGCATTTACAAAAATTGATAACGGAATTTGAATCGCGATTTAAAATAATTAGGTCAGAAGAAACCGTTCTTAGTTTAAACATTTTTTCTTCACCATTTAATATAGACGTGGAAACAGTTCCGGATGAGTTACAAATGGAATTAATAGATTTACAAAGCGACACGGATTTAAAAAATAAATTTCAAAATGTTGACATACGTAATTTCTATCAATTACATGAATTTAGAAAAATTCCCACGATTAGGCGCACATGCAAAACCAATAATGACACTTTTTGGAAGCACCTATGTTTGCGAACAATTATTTTCCGCAATGAAAATAATTAAAAGCGATCACCGATCGAGATTAAATGATGTACGGTTAGAAAGCTGCGTGCGAGTTGCTGTGTCGTCTATATCTGTAAATATAGCCCAATTGATAGCAAAGAAGCAATGCCAAATTCCTCATTGAATAATCTTTTTCCACTTATATCTTTCGCCGTTTTTTTAATAGTATTTCTATTAATGAGTGTTTTATTTCTGTAATTTTTTATACTAGGTTTATTGTGTCAATAAGGAGATAATTTGATTTCATCATTCAGTGTTTGTATTATCATAAGTTTCTTACATGCGGCCCGCACAACATTTTTGAATTTGTAGCTGGCTCGTTGTAAAAAAGAGTTGCTCATCCCTGGTTTAAACGGATTTACGTGTAGAACAGTCTCATGGAGGAGGGGCCGTTGTTTTGAATACACGGGTTGCGGTAGAAGCCAACGAGATTGTACCAGTCTCGCGAATATTAATAGGCGAATCCGTTAGCAGATCTCGCGTATTAGTGATGAAAACATGCACGGAAGATCGTGGAAATGACGAAGATTAAGCGGTTGTTGTGAACGTCCACTACTCCGATCGCTGCGACTGTTGAACAAGTCGTAGTGCAGGATTCGTTCGGCTATTCTAAAAAATAAAAAGGGTGCAATCTCAGATATTGGAATGATTAAGTCAATACATCTTGTTGTCTAAACTCATTCTTCTTCTGCTACATTGTTTCAATGTTTCATAGAAAAGGTACGTTTTGATAAAACATTTGAGCAATGAAGGTGAGCAACGAAGCAGATGGTATCGAGGCTGTTATTAATTAATTTTGATCGTGGTACAGTCGAGTTTGATTAGATTGAATTGGGATTTGAAAGGTGTAGAAGGGTTCACCTTCTCTCTGTGTATGGAGTGCAAATTCACCCCAGGCTGATAAAAACGGAAATAAAAAGTTGAAAAGTGGAAAGTTTGCAAATTTTTTAAGTATTGTATGCTTGTCTTTTAAAAATCATTGAAATTTCACTTTGCCCCAAGAATGTAGACAGTAGGTATGCAGTACACAAAGAAAATCTTAAAGTAGTACATAATGTGATAAAGGTCTCTCCAGTTTTGGTTCGATCAACCCCTTGCCTTACAATATCGTGTCTGACTCTTGATGAAGATTCTGAACAGATTCTAATAAAAATGTATGTTAATAATTTCCTTTAAACCGAAATACAATTATATGGTTTTGTTAATATATACAATTTACTACAGCAATACAATTTATGTATATCGATACTCTCCTTTTCTAAGAAATTACGATCTGCAAAAAAATTCTAATCGTTCAAACCGTAAAATAAATCGTGTGGCAAGAGGTTAATGAGATGTTTTCGATTTCGTGGAAGATTTTTATGATCATGATCGGACAGAGATTATCGAGAGAGTGTAAGGATGTATCGGATCCAGATCGTGAAGGGATCGGTTGACGTTTCTGGCGATCGTCGCGGAGGATTTTTCTTTTGCATAAAGTTCGGGCCATTAGCGAGGAACGAGATCGATTGGGCGGCGTGCACGAAGCACATATTAATCGGATTTCTGCGCAGGGGAGGGTGCAGACGAGGGATCGGAGGAGCAGGGAGGGGAAACGGTGCGCTCGCGCGCAACACCAGAAACAGGGTCATCGACCTTGGCCAGCCGATGACCGCGTAGGGCCAGGTGGAACGAAGACGACGGGGTCTCACCTCGAGCATCTCCTGTTGTGTGCTCGACCGATACCGGAAGCTGCCGTCTAGACGATACCGCTTTTTTTGTCCTTCCTGCTGGTTCCGGTAACCAACTCGCTCTCTCTCTCTCTCTCTCACACGTACACTCTCTCTTTCTCTGTTCGGGCCAAGGTGGCTGCTAAACACGCGACCGCACGAAAACCGAACCCTTCCTAAGATCCGCCCTTCGACCCCGAACCTCTTCGACCTACTTTCGTATTCTTGACCTGCCAGTCAGAGTTCTCGGTGTTAACGGACCGTTTCCTGAAATAACGCCTTTATTTCAGTCCCTCCGGAAGGGTTTCGGAACGGGGATGCACGTGGGATAGGGTCGCTTTGTGTCTTCCTCCACTCGTCGATGACAAAGGACACGCCGGTGGTTTTCGAGGACAGAAGACTCGCGAGGGAACGCGGATCACAATGACTGACATCCGACGACATCTCGATCCTCCTTCTCGCTGCTAAATATTAGGTCAAGCCGTCATTACTGCAGTCGTAACGCAAATTAAGCCCCGTGTTTGTTACATCTTTTAACCTGTCAGTCTGGTTGAAAAATCAACGGCTGGCTTATTTATGGAGGTATGCCATTAATTTATTTTTAACACGGAATCCTCAAGGACTTCCGGGATGAAAACATATTCGTGCATCCTTCTAGGCTATCTGCTGTCTGTGTACCTCAGCATTCTATGTCTTCTGTGTTTCGAACATTTTTTACTGCTACAGAGGACAGAGGAACTGGCAATTATAAATTAAATTTTAAAGAATGCAGCTTTATTAATCAATTATACAGTCACCGCTCTTTTCAAATTTCTTTTTTACACTCCGCCTTGTAGCAGAGTTGGGGAATAATTAACTGATATTTAAAAATGACTAATAGTCTATTTGAATGTTAGTCATAGCAAATTGGCATTAGTCAAAACTTTTTGATTAGTTAGTAATAACTAATTATTAATATTAATGTATGATATGTTAATCGCACGATAAGTAATAAACGATTACTTAGAGCTTTGACTAACTATTTGCCATTTAGTTCATCACTAACTGATCAAAAAGTTTTGACCAATGACTATTTAGTTGATTATTGACCAAATCTGCCTTGTAGTACGGTTTGCGACAGCTATGAAAATCGCGGGCACAAAAAGTTTTGACCAATGACTATTTAGTTGATTATTGACCAAATCTGCCTTGTAGTACGGTTTGCGACAGCTATGAAAATCGCGGGCACAAACTTCTGCAACCATCTAATATTATAGATTCTACGATGCACAGAAATGATCATATAGAAGAAGTGCAATTTCGGGATTTGGTTTTCGGAGTCACGGCGCGGCGCACAGTGGGGTATTTGGCCTTAAAAATGGAAAAAACTATTTTGGCGTTATTTATAAGCTCAAGCTTACAATATTATATATCGTTGGATTCGTCTTAAGATCAGCTACAACATTATGAAATCCAAAATACATTTTGGTATTTAAAAAATCAAATTTACCTCAATTTTTTGAAAAAAAAGTTTTTTTTCATCTTTTATATATTGAAATTTGTAGACGTCTGAATACTGTTCCTCTTTTGTTCGAAACATTTTTTGCTCAGATTATCGAGAACCCCTGGAAAAGCGAGGCGGTAGAGGAATATTTGCACTATTATAACATTAAAAATATTTAAGAAAAAAATATTTTATTATAGCGTTTTGGAAAGCTCTGGAAACAAGCTACAAGAGTGTTACGAGCCAGGGCCGCGAGCAGCACGAGTGGCCGGCGAAGGGTTATTACCCTAGGAATATGATATAAATTTGTTAGTTAAGGAACGCGGACGAACCCAATGCGAAATTGGGGAGCCGCTAGGATTATTGACAGCGAGGACGAACCTGACGCGAAGTCAGGGAGCCTCTAGGAATGGAGTCAAACGCAGACGAACCCGATGCAAAACCGGGGAGCTGCTAGGAGGTTGTATAATAGCACAGACGAACCTGATGCGAAATCAGGGAGCTGTTAGGATGCGGACGAACCCAATGCAAAACTGGGGAGCCGCTAGGTTGGATAAATCTCTGTTCGGACAATTGGAATGTCGCGAAAGAACCTGATGGTTAATCAGGGAATTGCTAGGATAATTAGTAAGCCTCGTAACTAGTATAATTTAATTGATACAATCCGAGCGGTAAGATTGTATCATGTGGGGACGTTCAATTACTTGGTTAGGATATTGGACGATAATTATGGGTTTAATGAATTTGAGTTAATTATTAAAGAAGACAAATATATTCTTACTATAGAGTTTCGTTCTACAAGTGTACTTGTGTCGCGAATGAACTGAATTTAGAATAGAAAAGAAATTGAAAGGTGATATTACCTAAGCTAAGACGCACGGTGTTGACGCACTGGCAATGCGGGGGACTCGGAGCAACCTTGTCACTGCCTAACAGATTTTAGACCGAACTCGCGGAATCTGTACGGTTAAACTTTGATTCAAAAGGAACGAACGTCCGATCTCACTGGTAGTTGACTTCCGAGATGCAGCACGACGCGACACTATTCGTGATTACGACAGTACTAGCCCACGAGAGTAGAAATGTAAGGGCTTATATAGCCCTGCAATGACGGGTGGTACTTGTCAGTACCCTTCAAGTGAACATTCGTATTTTGTCAACGACCAGTTGGTCGTGCGTACGTTTGGGCCCTAAACTAACCTAAACAATTATGTAGATTTATCTAGGGAAAAACTCTGTTCGTTTATCTAGGACGGTTCCTGCCAGAGATGATATTGAACACCTGTTCGTCATCCGTAACATCTCCCCACCAAGAAGAAACATCGCGGTTCCCGTGATGCTTTCTCATCAGGAAGGAAACGTCCTAGATACAATAGACTTTAAGAAAAAAAAAGAAAAAAGTGGCGTGAAAAAAAAAATAAACTGAAGAGAAAAAATTTTTAACGAGTGTAGTGTAGGTGTAAGTGTACTTATTGCTAGGTGGTGCTCAGGTAGAGACTGCTGTCGGTGGAGGTAGTCCTGCTCCTTAGAAGATCGTTATGCATGGTTTCCATTTGCTGCTATATTACGGATTCGGACTATATTTGTTATTAGTTCCGATAAATAGTCTCCATATGTCTTCAAAATTGTACCGGTTGGAAATGAGGTTGGCTCTCGAGCCTGTTTACCAAAAATTAATTCATATGGTGTGAAGTTGGTAGCTTCATGAACAGACGTATTATAAGAGAACATTGCAAACGGAATTAATAAATCCCAATCCTCGTAGTTCTCCATATAGTGTTTGAGGTATTCTGTAAGAACAATATGGCTTCGCTCCAATGATCCATTAGTTTGTGGTCGGTATCCGGAGGTGGTGATTTGTTTAATCTTGAATATTTCTGACAGATTTGTCATAAGAGTTCCAACGGTGTGTCAGTGATCAACATAGGTTGACGAGTTTTCGTTCTGACTAATTTTTGCTCCTGACAACTTTTACATTTTCGGATGTAATCCTGAATTTCGTTGCGCATGTGCGGCCAATGAAATCTTGATCGAATGCGATTGTAGGTTTTTGTAACTCCTTTATGCCCTCCTGTTAGGCTATCATGTGCTTCATGGATGATTTCTTGCCTGTCTTCTACGGAAGGTGTAGTAATAACACAGTTACATATTGTAATTTGATAAGTTGAATCTGTAAAGACTTCTTTTAATGCTTTGAAAAGTTCATCAGGCGATGATTTATGATGATCTCCGGTGGCGGATATTCGAAAAGATTTGCTCCTATTTTGTTCTAAAGCAGATTGAAGAGTTTTCAATCCATTAATTATATCCAATCTTTTTGGTTTATCATAGAAGTTATCGGAAATTACAATGCTGAAGGTTTTAAATAACCCATTGTTTGAAATTATGACCTGTCCCTTTTTCGGTCGTGCAGCTAAAAGTTCTTGCTTATTTATCAATCCCGTGTCCAGTAACAGTTTTCCTACGGGGGTTATTAGGTTGCGATCAGCTGATATGAAATGTACATAATGGTCTTCCTTTGCGGTAAGGGTGTTTGAAGAAATGCTAATCCTCTGTTTCGGTTCCGGCGGCGCTTCCAGGTCAGTTTCGGTAGAAGAACCATCGGTATCGGCGTCAAAGAATGGGTAAGGGTCGGCTGTGCGATCAGGCAGTTGCCGTGCCCTTGCTTCGCGTATTATATTGTTTGGAAATCGAATCACGTTGCGTTGCAAAATTCCACCTATTTCAGGAAATGGTACCTGCGGTATGTAGGGTACATCCTGCTGTAAATTGTTCCTATTCTCTATAACGGTGTTTTCCAGTGGCTCCTCAAACGAAATTAAATCACCAGATAAGGTCGTATTCTTATCCGTAGAAAAAATTTCTGTGGAGTTTGCTGCGGGCAAAAAATGGTGTGCGTTGTCCTGATCTTCGTCTGGCATCACTATCTCTTTAGATAAACTCGGAAGAGTTCTATTTATGTTAATAATTGGTGAGCGTTGAACCTTCCCCAGGGCGGGTTGTTCCGTCTCATCTGAACTGCTGCTTGTTTGTTGATATTTCGGCCGTTTTTCTCGGTCTCGATGTAGTTGTCTGACGCGTTGTCCTATTGAACCAGCGTCGACAGCTGTTTTCGGTATTTGGATTTTAAAATCGGGGTCTTTGAGTTCCCTCGGGGTGAGTGGTAAACAGATGGAAGTAGGATTACGTGACAATGCATCAGCATTCTTATTTGTTTTTCCAGATTTATGGACGACCTGATAATCATATTCTAATAGTCGGAGCTTCCATTTCGTGAGTCTTGATGTCGGATCTTTCACAGAATGTAGCCAAACTAATGGTCGATGATCTGTAACCAATGTGAATTTTGTTCCGTACACATATGGTCGGAAATATATGACGGCGTATACCATTGCTAAACATTCTTTTTCCGTGGCTGAATAATTTCTCTCTGCTTTGTTGAGGCTACGTGATGCATAAGCGATCGGCAGATCATTTCCTATTTCGCCTTGACTAAGCACGGCTCCAACGGCATATTCAGAGGCGTCTGTTGTAATGACGAATGGTTTGCTGAAATCTGGATATTGTAAAATAGGCTCTCGACAGAGTTCTTCACGTAACTGCTTGAAACTGTTTTCCTGTTCTTCAGTCCATTTGAATTTTCTGCCCTTTCCTAGAAGGTCAATTAAAGATTTTGCTTTTGTAGTGAAATCTGGTACGAATCTTCGGTAATATCCTACCAAACCCAAAAACTGTTGTATATTTTTCTGTGAGGTAGGCGTTGGGAAATCCTTGACAGCCTTTAATTTTCGGGGATCAGGTTTTACTCCCTGTCTTGAAATAATATGTCCAAGGTATGCAACTTCTTTTCGTAAGAATTCGCATTTATTGGTTTGAAGAGTTAAACCATGTTCTCGCAAGCGGTTTAATAATTTCCTGACTTTAATATTGTGTTCGTGTAATGACGCAGCGTAAACCACGATATCATCCAGGTAAATGAAAACGTCCGTTCCCTGGAGTCCAGTTAATACCTGATCCATGAGGCGTTGAAAAGTAGGTGGTGCATTTTTCAAACCAAACGGCATTCGTGAAAATTCATAATGTCCATTAGGGGTGGTGAAAGCTGTCTTCTGTCTGTCTTTCGGATCCATTTCTATTTGGTGGAACCCACTGGCAAGATCGAAAACGGAGAAGTATTTGGCTCCTCCGAGACGATCCAATATTTCCGTAATTTGAGGCAGTGGATATTTATCGGAAATGGTCTTCTCGTTAAGCGCACGAAAATCTATTACCATGCGCCAACGTTTGTTTCCTTGCGCGTCTGGTTTTTTGGGTACAATCCACAAGGGTGAATTGTACGGAGATTTCGACGGAGTAATAATACCATCGGATAATAAGCCATTGATTTGCTTTTTTATTTCCTCTTGGTGTACAGGAGGGTAGCGATACTGTCTCGTGTTAATCGGAATCTCATCAGTTGTATGTAAGGAGTGCTTGAAATCAGATGCCTTCCCTAATTTATCTCCGGGGAGATAAAATCGATCGGGAAATTCCTTTATCAATGCGGTGATGCTACACCGTTCTTCTTTGTTCAGGTGACTCAAATTTAGCGTTTCGGAGATTCCCTGTATCCTATCTTCTCTAGTTTTGAAATTACAATGTTGACGTACCTCTGAATAAATATCTTCATCTGATGTGCTCAAAATGTCGTAAGGTTCCACGATTTGTGGCTCTATTTCTACGTCTATGGCTTCCTCGCTAGTGTTGGTTGCCATAACATGACATTTTCCTCCGTCGTTCAGGACGGCGGCTTCTCCTATGTAGAGTTGTTTGTGCGTTTTTATGCGTGGTAAATAGCCTTCTTTTATCCTTGGATTAGCTATTCTTATGGCAATTTGTTGAGATGTTCGGGCATCGATGCGATGTTTGGTCCGTACATCTGAGTCCTGCTGGTAATTTGAAAATCGAATAGGCCTGATGGGCTTATTTTTTAATACCAGTGTCCCATGGTAATAAGAAATTTCTGCTTCTTCCTGTTTTAAAAATGGGCTTCCTATAAGTCCATCTGCTTCTATTGCAAGGCGCTTCACTACGTAGAAAAACGCAGGAGCTTCGTGTATGTGAAGTATCGTAGTTCCTAGAGTGCGAATTGGATTTGTAGTAAGACCAGTTATTTCAATTTCTTCGCGTGAAACAATTTCTGCTCCTTCTCCTAAAACGTCAAGAACTACTAAATTTACGGATGCTCCACCATCAATTAGAAATTCTCCCGTGCCTGATTCCAGTTCTGGGATTTTGATTTTGATTCGTGGTGCTGGAGCTTCTTTGATGAGGGTTTTTCCTCGAAGCGGACAGTTCTTTGGCGAACTTCTTTGTTTTCGCTCATCGTGTCGCCTGTACGGTGAGCGCGATCGAAGTTTAAAGATTTGTTCGATTCCACGGACGAATCTCGCGAATCTCTTTGGAATCGCGGACTACGCGGTCGATTCTTGCAGAATTTTCCATCGTGTCCGGATGTTCCGCAATGCCAACAATACGATTTTGACATGCGATTCCTATCGGAATTTTTTAAAATTGTATACCGTTTCTCTCCGTCTCTCACAATTGACGAATCCGAACGGTTGGAGGGGGAACCGGAGGGGCTCCTGTGACGCAAGGTCCAGGCAGACGCTCGTCCTTCTCTTTCCTCCTCAAAACCAGATGGTCTCGTGCGTTGATCCCTGTGTCGGTCATATTTGCTTGGAGATAAGGGATATGACACTTCACGATCGCGGTAGCGAGAGTCCTGGTCATATGAATCTCGGCGGGACCACCTTGATGGTGATTCACTCCGAGGCGACTGTCGTCGATTCCTTAATCGTTTATCTATCTGTAGCACGGCGTCGTAAGCATCCTCCAGATTTTTTATATCCTTCAAGATAGCCGACACCTTCAGGGAAATCCGATCCGGTAATCCATCGATGAAGTTTTCAATGACGTCCTTTTCCATCAATTTGATAAATTCTTCAGCATGTGCCTCGTATTTTTCCCTCATGGCTCCGCGCGTACAGTAGACCAAGTGGCTTGTCCTATCGATGTATTGTCGTAGGCTTTCTCCTTCGCGAATATGTAGTTTCGCGATTTCCACTTGATAATATGATAGGCTCTTGCCGGGAGCGAACCGTTTCTTCAAATGTTGAATTAACGCTTTTACGGTAGTAAACTTGTGCTCTAATGTGCATCTACGTGCTGGCCCGACGAGCTTAGTAAGAACAATTGCCAGATACTCGGTTTCCGTACCCTCCGGAATCAAAGTTAACCCGTCCTCTAAAGTTTGCGCGAAACGAATCAAAGAGGGGTCTTCCCCGTTAAAGGTCGGAATTGTCGAAGTAACATTCTGTAAGCATGTCTTTTGCGTCAACAGCGACATAGAGTTTGCAAGCGAAACCGTCAAGTTCATTATGTCAACGAAAGAAATATTTGCAGCTGAATTCGGCATTTTTAAAGAATGTAACTAGAGAAAACTAGTATATTATCGAAACCTTTTAACTAGGAAAACTAGTATATTATTGGTATAAAAGCGTGACTAGCGAAAACTAGTATATTGCTAATAATATTGAGACGTAACTAGGAAAACTAGTATATTGTCAATACTCAGGTACGAGTAATTTAACGTAGTAAACCCAAAATTAAAGTGATCCTAAAATAATTGAACTATCCCACCGCTGTCACCAGTTCTGTTACGAGCCAGGGCCGCGAGCAGCACGAGTGGCCGGCGAAGGGTTATTACCCTAGGAATATGATATAAATTTGTTAGTTAAGGAACGCGGACGAACCCAATGCGAAATTGGGGAGCCGCTAGGATTATTGACAGCGAGGACGAACCTGACGCGAAGTCAGGGAGCCTCTAGGAATGGAGTCAAACGCAGACGAACCCGATGCAAAACCGGGGAGCTGCTAGGAGGTTGTATAATAGCACAGACGAACCTGATGCGAAATCAGGGAGCTGTTAGGATGCGGACGAACCCAATGCAAAACTGGGGAGCCGCTAGGTTGGATAAATCTCTGTTCGGACAATTGGAATGTCGCGAAAGAACCTGATGGTTAATCAGGGAATTGCTAGGATAATTAGTAAGCCTCGTAACTAGTATAATTTAATTGATACAATCCGAGCGGTAAGATTGTATCATGTGGGGACGTTCAATTACTTGGTTAGGATATTGGACGATAATTATGGGTTTAATGAATTTGAGTTAATTATTAAAGAAGACAAATATATTCTTACTATAGAGTTTCGTTCTACAAGTGTACTTGTGTCGCGAATGAACTGAATTTAGAATAGAAAAGAAATTGAAAGGTGATATTACCTAAGCTAAGACGCACGGTGTTGACGCACTGGCAATGCGGGGGACTCGGAGCAACCTTGTCACTGCCTAACAGATTTTAGACCGAACTCGCGGAATCTGTACGGTTAAACTTTGATTCAAAAGGAACGAACGTCCGATCTCACTGGTAGTTGACTTCCGAGATGCAGCACGACGCGACACTATTCGTGATTACGACAGTACTAGCCCACGAGAGTAGAAATGTAAGGGCTTATATAGCCCTGCAATGACGGGTGGTACTTGTCAGTACCCTTCAAGTGAACATTCGTATTTTGTCAACGACCAGTTGGTCGTGCGTACGTTTGGGCCCTAAACTAACCTAAACAATTATGTAGATTTATCTAGGGAAAAACTCTGTTCGTTTATCTAGGACGGTTCCTGCCAGAGATGATATTGAACACCTGTTCGTCATCCGTAACAAGAGTATGCAATAAAAAATAGGGGTTTCTATTCAAGGAATTCAAGCTGACCTTCACGTAATTTTCAAACGACTATCCAAGGTCAAATCAATGACACCATTTTATGCCCCCCTCGAAACCATACAACTTTTGTCTGAAACATTTTTCACCAAAATGCTTAATTTCCAAGATATACGTCTGTTTCACTTTAAATGACTCACCCGGTATATTATAAGAACATTTCAAAATTATTACCATTAATTTTTTCATCCGAAAATACATCAGGAATTTCTTCCTCGGATAATGTTTCTTTTTCATTTGAGGCCAAGCGTAGCCAAACGTGCGGGCGTACGCGAAACGCTGCTAAACGCTTAATACTAAATAGGCTATAAAATTTGAATTCGGACATATTCGGATTTAAACTTTCTTGGCTTATAATCACGAATCTTTACCGAATGTAATGACACCGAAAAGAGCACTCAATCTCGCTTTATACTATAACAAAATTGTCAATAAAGTTATGTAATTTTTAAAAAGCTTACAGAATGATTGGTAATATTCAAATATTAATAACTATACTAATTTAGATGATAACAAAATAAAATCTATGCGAAAGTGCTCTGTATACCTACCTGAACAACTTTTGTAATACAAGAATTTACGGAATTTTCCTTCAAACACTTGAAAATCGCCAATGAACAGACGCTGTCTTAGAGACTGTTTAAGAACGCAAAGCGCGCCTTAAAATCTCTCGACTTTCGATGAAGTTTACTACTTCACGGGTGTACAAATAGAAAAAACAATATTGCAGCCTTATTCTTCAGACCTTTAACTACAACGAACAACAAAAATTTTATGCCATGCGCAAAAATTTCGAAATCGACTTTTTCCACTTTTTCGGGCCAAATACCCCACTGTGCGGCGTGCGTTAGAACATTTTCTAGAAGAAGTGGGGGTGGTGTACGTCCGCAGGGTCACCGGAGACACAGCGTCGTCGGGTTTCTAGATCGCGTTGAAATCGGAGCTGGAAATCGTGCTCGTTAATTTTCGGGACGGAGTTTCGTGGCCTCTGCGGGGACTGTCTGAACGAGCCGTCGACCGGAAGTTGCGTGGCCTGCCACCTTAATAACGATCGTGTAGCGATGGGTCGTGTGTTTACAGGAACGGATCCCGGACAAGCCGATATTTTCTCGACAATGTCCCATCGACCCCCGGGGCCCCTTTTGTATACATACACCTTTGGCCAGGAAGAGCGAGCACGTTCGAGACGCTCGTATTTATTCGGCGTCTTTCGGCTCTCGAACGGAAATCATCAAGTAATGTCACCGGACGACTTCCGCCACGCCACTTACCGTAAACGGCCCCCGACGCTTAATATGCGAGCTGACACGCCTTAATTACATCGCTTCCCCGCCCGATCATTCCCGGACCGAACATGTGGGCTTCTGACCCGCCCTTCCCTCTTTATTCGAGCTTTTAAAACTCTTACGAGCTTCTAAAATCGCTCCGACCTCTACTTTCTTTTCGGTTCCGACACCTCTCCACATAGTCCAGTCGGCAGGTCGAAAAAAAGGCATCTACCTGTAAATTATTCCGAACTTAATGAAATTTTGACACGTCATTTAGGGGTACTCTGGGGTGTCGATTCTCAGTTTTCGACCTCGAGGACCCTGTGCTAACTTGGGGAGGGGGAAAAAACCACGATTTTCATTACCTTGTTTTGGTTTTTCGCCTATTACTCAAAAACTGTGGGTCCTACGAACTTTTGTCTTCCATTTTTGGAAAGAGCATTAAATTTCCTTCAAATTTCACTGTTCAATCTTTTTTTTTACCCAATAGGGACCGAGGAGAGACAGGCGTTCAAAATTAGGAAATGTTTCTCAAAATGACATTTTGAGCCACGCATTGAGACATTTAGCAGGAAATTGCAAGTTTTTGGCTCGTGACTTTAGTTTTTCAACATATCTACATATAATCTTCATACTACGGATACCCCTTGCATTTTCACTTTTAACTGGGGAGGACAGCACAATTTATTTACTTCAACCGAGTGGATTCAAGCCTTTTTATATTTTTGTTGGTGTTATGTTTAAGAGCAATATAGATGTTAATAATAATAAAAAAACATCCCCGATCGGGCCCCGCCGTCGTTTTTTTCAGTTTTTGAGTAATAGGCGAAAAACCAAAACAAGGTAATAAGAATCGTGGTTTTTTCTCCCTCCCCAAGTTAGCACAGGGTCCTCGAGGTTGAAAACTCAGATTCGACACCCCAGAGTACCCCTAAATGACATGTCAAAATTTCATTAAGTTCGGAATACTTTCCAGGTAGACGCCCTTTTTTCGACCTGGCGACTGGACTTTCAGGATCGAAAAAAACGTCGACGTTGGCAAGTCGAAAGAATGGTTTCTCAAGATAAAAGTCTGCTCTATCGCGTGGTGCAATTCGATTTTCCGCTGGACCCTTAGACCCTTATTTTTTTTATATAAATTGAAAAATATCCTCAAAAATGTGTACAAAAGTGCTGCCTCTCCGTCTTTAATGATTGTTTTTCAAACTCAAATTTCTCAAAAACTGTGCGTGTAGGAGAAAAATTAAGGACTAAAAACTGTATAAGATACAGCCAACAGTTATATGGAAACATTTTTGTTGTTGGACAGTGTAATTTGCTCTGTCTTTTCCTATATTCGTCAGTTGCCACTTAATTTCCTAATTTTGAACGCCTGTCTATCGGTGCCTATTTGGTCAAAAAAAAAAGATGGACCAGTGAAATTTGAAGGAAATTTAATGCTCTTTCCAAAAATGGAAGACAAAAGTTCGTAGGACCCAAGTTTTTGAGTAATAGGCGAAAAACCAAAACAAGGTAACGAAAATCGTGGTTTTTTCCCCCTCCCCAAGTTAGCACAGGGTCCTCGAGGTCGAAAACTGAGATTCGACGCCCCAGAGTACCCCTAAATGACGTGGCGAAATTTCATTAAGTTCGGAATACTTTCCAGGTAAAAGTACCTGGCGACTGGACTAACACCATTCAATGACAAACATTCGAAGAACTTTTCGAATTGAAGATTTTCTTATACATACACTTTTAACGTTGCTTTAGCAACAGAAACTAATTGACTGATGCCATATTTTTCGACACAAATTTGGGTAAACTTGTCGAAACGTTACTTCTTCTCGGATTTTGATGATTTTCCTATACATATAATAGGCCGTCTCCTTCAGTCTTTTAGATATTCGCAAACATATTTATTTTTCAAGTTTGACTTAAGTCTGGGTTAGGTTTAATATAAAAAATATAACTGCACTATTGGCTAAACTTTACCGGACTCAAAATTAGTACCTTTCTCCAACGAATTATGATGTATTTGGTATGTAATCCAGTAGATTTGTACCCGGCGCGGATGCAGATCGAAGTTTCGATCCTCTAGGATCAATAGTTGAGAAGCTATGGTCGTTTGAAGTTGAGCATTTTTGACAGGTAAGGGCGCCATCATATTGGTTTGTAGTGACGACCGCGAGTCGCTTACCTTGCCGCCGCCCTCCCCCCTCGACCTAATCCTAGCCAATTCAGTAAGCAGCGTGCGTCCGTCACTACAAACTAATATGGCGGCGCCCTTACCTGTCAAGAAACTGGAAATGTGCTCAACTTTAAGCAAGCATAACTCCAGAACCATTGATCCTACAGGATCGAAACTTCGATCTGCATTCGCGCCGGGTACAAATCTACTGAATTACATACCAAATACATCATAATTCGTAGAAGAAAGGCACAAATTTTGAGTCCGGTAAAGTAAAGAGTAGCCGCACTATTTATTACATATCACCGTCAATTAATAGAAACTGGAAAAACTTCCAGGAACGCTGCCATATTGGTCTCTAAACATAGGAGCGGATTCGCTAGGTCTAGTTTTATCATTTTTCCGTCGACTTGTATAATATTAGAGAGTTTAACCCAGATTTGTCATGTGTAGAAATTGAAGAAGGTTTGATAGGTGTCCGTCAGAGTTAAGGAGAGTAATTCTTCTGGCACGTCCGTAGATTATTTTTATTCGTTTGCGGAGTTGATCGATTTGGCATGAGAGGCTCATAACCTCGATCGAGTTGGTCGTCGGCGCGGTCGGGATACCGACGAATTTTTTCGACGTGTTCGTGTGGGTCGCCCGTCGGAATACTTCGGTAATTACTCGTGGGTGTCCTCTCCCGTTTCACCGAGTCGTTAAAGAGGGATGTCCGACAGGCGACAAACGTGTCGACGCGAGGAACAAAAACACGGCCCACCCTCGTTACACGATACTCGACTGACTCGGGGCAACGAGTAACAGGAGAACACGGTGTTAAGATCGGAAACGAAACGTGTCCGATATAAAGGCCATATCGTGGACAACGATCGTTCAATATACATACAAGTACATAATACATAACTACATAATACATATGTATCACATGTACTAATTCTTTCGTGGCCCTTGCACGAATGACACAATTGTATTGTATTAGCTCGTTCGGAAATTAATTTCGTTTTTCATTTATAATAAAAATGAGTAGGTGTATATGTGATGTTAAGAAAGAAAATCAATTTCCACAGTGAGCGAAACTCGTTTAAACGCACTTTAAAATTGACAAATTTTCATGCTGATTTAGAAGAAAAGGACAGATGATGTTGTCAAAATGGGGTTGTTTAATTTGCTAAACCTTTACTTTCAACATCTGTGCTTCGAAATGTTCCGTATTTACATGCCAGAATATGTCGCAGAACGAAACGTATTAAAACAACGTCGACAACTGGGAAATTCGTTTAAACGCAGTGCTTTTTTCCCAGATATTGAGGGAAATTATATAAAGGAAACTGGTTGATTTCATGAGTGATCTTAACCCGGCGTTAGTTAGGTGGGGTCTCACAGACCCCAGAGATTTTAGATTGATCGTAACATTGTAACAACGCGTGACAGTTGTTAAGTATTTTTGAATAATAAAAATTTTATTTCGTGGATCTGCGTTTTTACTCTGATCAATTACAAGCCTCTTAAGCAATACCTAATCTTATATTTATGAAAACGGTATTTATTTCTATAATACAATACATTATATCGGAGGGTCTGTGAGACCCCACCTTACCACTTACGATACATTTTCCCACCTTACCAACGCCGGGTTAAAGGTATTGTTGTCCCGTGTACCTGATTAAGTCATATTTTTGATTTTATGTAACAGAACAGAATAGCGAAAGGAAAATATTTAAATGAAGCTGAAAAGGCAATATATAATATCTTCTTTTAAAGAAGGGGGGAATTGAATCGAAAGATTACCAAAGAAATTAAACGTTCCGAGTCAATAGTACGAAGTTTTTTGAAACGTGCTGAAGATTACGGCAAAAAACGTGCTACAAAAGGAAATCCAAAAATCACAAAACGAGAAAAAATAATATAATAAGTGAAGCGACAAAAAAAAGAATTAGTTGCACGTTAAATTGTTGCGCAGTTACAATTACCAATAACGTCCAGACGTGTGCAACAAATTTTGCACAATGCACCGAATGTTGTTTTCAGAAAACCGACGAGAAAGCCAATGTTTTAACAACATCATAATGCTACCCCGTTACAATTCGCGGAAAATCACATGCACTGGCCCGACGAAAGGCCCGATAACGTCATTTTTTCCGATGGAAAGAAGTTTAATTTGAACAGTCCAGACGGATGCTCATCGTATTGGCATGATCTGCGTCAAAAGAATGATTCTAGTCGTTTTCATGGCGGTAGTGTTATGGTTTGGGAAACTTTTTCATCATTTGGGAAACTGAAACTTTGTTTCGTTTCCCCCAAGATGAAGTCAGAAAAATACATAGACATGCTCGATGGAGTGTTAATATCATTTTTAGATGTAGTTGGAGAAAATGAATTTATATTTCAGCAGGATAACGCAGAGGTTCACGTGTCAAGATATTCCCGTGAATCCTTCGAAGCGCGAAACATTCGTGCCAATGGTCGTCAGTTCGCCAATTCTAGACAGTTTAAAAGAAGAAATTAAACGCTGCTGGGAAGAAATTCCTAATACCGCTATTACCAATCTTGTAAATTCAATGAACAATTGAATTTTCGCTTTAATTCAAAGCAATGGCGCGGCCATACAAAATACTAAATTTGTAATGTTCATGTTCATGTATTTTTGATTTTAAATTGTTTCGCACGTAAAATATGGTTTTGTTTGTAAAAATTCTTACATAAATGTTTTGGTAAATATATATGTACAAATATTATAGCATATAAATATATTTATAATACCCAGTTATTGTTAAACGTTTCTTATTAAAATTTTGAACCTTTAGCCCTAAAATCCTTATTCTTGTATGTGCGTTTAAACGAATTTCGCTCACTGTATTTCACTCCAGTTTGTTGCAAATCAAGTAGAAAATTTTTATTTTGCACAAAGACCCGCAGTCTAGTAATAACTAGATAATAAATAAATAACTAGCAAAATAAAAATTGTCTGCACCGATTGCAAGAAATAAAAACTGAATTGAATTGTTCGGGATTCGAACTCTGGGATTTTCCGGTTGTTACGCTAACCGTCAAGCGCCGCGCCGTTCGCTATGGTCTTTTTTCAACCCTGTTTAGAGTCGCGTAGCGATCACACGCTACCGTTGCGCGAGGCTGCGAAATGTTTGTCAATTTTCTCTATTCATCACTTAACGCTAAACCTACCATCAAAACTACCATTTTTATTTTACGATTATTCATATAATAAAAATAATTTCACAAGAAATGATTGTATAGATATCATTAGTGAAGTACATATTACAATAGGAGCTGCACAAAGTCTAAACAAAATCAACCATGTCATTTTTATTAGGAAACATGTACCAGGTTTAGTTTTAATAAAGCTAACCCATTAGACTAATGAGCGGTTCGCCTTATGGCACAATCGAAAAATGCTTTCCGCATTTTGGAGGGTAGCCGCCCTTAAAAAAAACCCGACGTTCTAGGTAAAAGATACGAATCTGACATATAATAATTGATTAATTCTGAGAACGGTGAATGAATTCGTAACAAAGCTAGCGGAACGACAACTTGTCACGAATCGGAGTGAATCCTTTTTCGTGTCGGTTCGGGAATCCCGTGACGCGTAATTCGCGATAAAGGATCGAATCACGTTCGCAGCGAAGGGAAACGGGGGCGTAGAATCGAAAGCTGGGAGAAATACACGCGCAACGTTTGCCACGAGTATAAAGTTCGATTACCAGACACCGAAGGCCGATCAGCGTCCACGGCCGGTCACGGAATGCGACTCAATGCGATCTCGAACGCGTGGGACTTCCGTTTTCCGCTCTCGCCTCCCCTTCTTCTCCTCATCACCCCCACCCTCTCTCTCTGTCTTTCTCCTGTGATTCGCTTACTCGCTCCTGCACACGCGGATATCGTTCCATTGTCGACGATACACGGGAGCGTAAATCGAACGCTTCCACTTTTATTCTCTAGGATAAACACCCTCGTCTGCTCGTAAACCTGTTTGTCCCCGAGACTGCCTCCGGAGGAACGCGATCATGGGCGTCTCGTGTACGCTCCTCATTTTTTTATGAAATTATGTACAATGTAGATACCTCCCGCAGGAATTGCTGAAGGCGTTCTGCGCGTCTCTGTTTGTCGGTTTGCCTTGAAAAACTTTTTCTCGTTCGCCCCTCCTCGTTGGAAAAGGATCGTCGACGCGAGGAGGTTGTCTGCATTGGCTGCCAGTTTGGGAAGCAGTTTTTAAATTAATCGATTTTTAAGTACTCTTTAAGGCGGTTTCAATGTTGATGGGGCATTTTAGTAAGATAAATGCAACCTTCACAGGCCAGGAAATTCCTCGCGAACAGAACGATAAAGTAGCGACGTCCTCGTATTTCATTGCTGCAACCATGTTCTTGAGTTCAAAGAAATTTCCACGCCCCATAAGTGCACAAAGATGCACAGTGCATGTGCATGAGGACGCAATGAGCAATGGCCACGTTCGCAGAGGTCCCTGTGTGATGGTTAAAAAGCAAAACGTAGTGTAATGTCCGAGAGATTAATACACAAAGTGAAACCCCGGAGATTTCGTGTCTGCTGGTACGGTGCGGTGGTAAGACGTCTCCGAACTGTATGGGGGCAGAGAGCGGAGGCTATGGTAAAAATGGCGTCGCTCCTGTAACTCTCGACGGGTTTTAAAGCGGCGGTAAAAGTGGCCATAAATAAATTGGCGGGGCGCGCGCCGCGCTGACACATAAATTACGTTCCCCTAAAGACGACGACGCACGAAACAACACCGCGGAATACAAACTACTCGCATTATAGACGAAAAACGATCGTCGAACGGGTCTCCCGGTGCCGTAAACCCGTTCGCGGACGTGGGTCCACCTCGTGGCGGATGCTGGATCTGTTCGAGACCAGTCAGGAACATTCTACAGACAAGATAGAGGCACCGGACCCTCGAAACTGAAGACATTTCCATAAAATAGGTGGCAGTCGCCCGAAAACTTTCGAGTTACGATATGATACAAAATTGGATACGGTTAGGATCGGCTCCGAAATAGCTTGATCACGTTCTACCTGAAAATCCGTGGTAATCACAACTTCTTTTTATCGTTAACTTTTTAACTATTCATTTCCAGCGGTAGAACGTTTGTCATGGGGTAGTTTAGATTTTACACCCCGGAGTTCTCTAAGAGTTTCTGGAACTCTTAGAACTCGGAACTGTTCTAATAGGGGCGGTTCTACATATAAAGAGAGGTCAGGATTACATTCCACATTTCCAAAAACACTTGGGGCTGTCCTAATAAGGGTAGTTTCATCGGGGTAGTTTGGAATCAGCTTCTACGGCACCGAAAGGCTCTTCAAACACTTCTAACAAGGCAAGTTTCATAAGGGTTGCGTAGAGTCTGGTTCTACAGCTGCAGAATCCTCTTCAAACTGTTCTAATAGGGGTAGTTTTATAAGGGTAACTTAGAATTGGATCCTACAGTTCTGAGCAACCTTTAAAACTGTTCTAATGTAATCAATAGTTTATTATCAGCTTGTACAACACTACAATGCCTGAAAATTGTTCTAATAAAGGCGCTTTCACAAGGGTAGTTTATCAGCAGCTCCCACAGCTCCAGAAACGCCTAAACCAGCTCCGCCAGTAATTAATACAGTACGATTAACAGAGGCTCGAATTTCGCGGAGCTTTTCGGAATTCTGGGCCAGTGTAGGTCGTCTGGGGCTCTATCTATCCCGAAAATTTCACGAGGGAAGTATCACAAAGCGGTACAATTAGTCACCCTCGTCCCAGCTGGCGACAGAGGCTTCGGGGAGAGTGCGTCGCGAAGCGACGATCGACGCGTTCGCGTCGTTAATGTTATTTAATGCCCCTCCGCACGTCCGACTCCCCCGGATCCGAAACACAATTAATGATCGACGCCTGCTGGACCGGCCCGGCCCGAACCGAACCGACCCGACCCGTACTGTTCCCCAATTTCGAATGTTTCCACGGGAACCGCGCCGTAATCCACCGTCTGCTCGATATTATCGGGATCACGGGGATTCGGCCGGATTACACACGATTTTACAGAACTTCCGGCTTAGGGGACCGACGCATTTAGATCAGTTGCGTTCGAACGGAATTCCTTTTCTCCGGTCCTCTTCGATTAGAAGATCAGAGAAGTAATTTCGTTTTTCGTGCAGTGATGGCATCGCTTCCATTTGTTATTACCTAATCTTATTTTAGGAATCGCAAAACCCTGGTATATCTTGACAGCTGAGATTTCGGACGTCACTTCCTGCGTTGTAGTGCTTTTTAACCAAAACAAAGTACGCATTTCCATCACCGACAAGATCAGCAACAACTCTGGATGCAGTATTTGCAAGACATTTAGACAAAATTGAATCAAGAATGTTTATATGATATTTTAGCTATCACAAGCCAATTGTTTCAATGATAGAATCATAGAAAATCATAGCAAAAGTAACGAACAATCAAAATTTGCGACGCAAAGTAGGAGAGCGTATGAGAAAGAAAGAGACAGTTCATAGCATTTCCCATACGCTCTCCTTCTTTGCGTCGCAAATTTTGATCGTTCATTATTTTTTTTTCGATGATTTTCTATGATTCTATAGTTGAAACAATTGGCTTGTGATAGCTAAAATATGATATAAATATTCTTGATTCAATTTTGTCTAAATGTCTTGCAAATACTGCATCGAGAGTTGTTCCTGATGATCTTTTCATCATTTCCAATCTTAATTTACTTCTAAACATTACTAGACTGCAAGAAGTTTCACTTCTGCCGCTCGTGGTTTTCCACGCGTATGTTTTTTTTTTAAATTCAAAAGACTACATACGTCATGTGGTTGGGCATACCCTATATGCTGTTGGGATCAGCCTTTTGAAAATTTCGTTATTTTTGCGGTAGAACGCACCGTTCCCGAGATACAGCCATTTTTATTTAAGACATTTGATTTTTATTAGCTCGGCTAACCATCCCCCCACTTCCGTTACGCATTTTCGTGTCGCGAACTCCGTGAACGCGAATTAGGCTTACGGCTTACACCCTGCCAAAAGAAGTTTCACTTCAAAAATTGTGTGCTGTTTAAGGAAATGATGTACCATCGAATCACCTTCTTTTTTTGCTTTCCTCAACATTGTTTTATACGGTGCAAATTTCATTTCAAATAAAGTTGTAACAAGTCATTTAACTCAATATTTTTCTAACAAAACGCCTGAAAAATCGTGAAAGATCATAGGACCAAATGTCGAAAGTTATTCCAAATGGTACATAAATTGCCTTCCATTTTCCCGATCTAATAATTTTATACATGACAACGCGTGTCGGTCACATTTAAAGCAGAGTAGACTGAAAATGTTAGGGCAGTCTCCCGCGCGAAAATCAGCCCCATCGCGAGCCGGGCCGGCCACGAGTCGGAATTGTAATTAGCGACAGCTTGTCGGATGGAAAATTTACGAGGGACGGAAAGTCGCGAGGGAAACGCGGCCGGTCGTAGGGCAATTATCTTCGTTAATTATTTCACGGGTAAGTTCTGCGCGGGATTCGTTCTCGCGTCGCGTTTCACTTTGGGAAGCGAAGAGAAGTTGTTTTACTCGAATGCACTTGAGAGTCAACGTCCCGAAGGCCGGAGAGGAGAGGACCGAAGAGGGCCCGAACTAAGTTGTGCGTCCAACAGCTACCGGATCAGACAAAGAGGAACAAGAGGAGCAAGCGAAAACGGCGCAGAATCGTTTCCTCGGACGTCTAACCACTCGCCGCGTCGGAGCAATAAGACGCAAAACGCGTTTCGTCCCTTTCACGTTCGTGCCGCGTAATTACTTTCCACGTCCGCCCGCTCTGAAAAGTTGCAATTTCAAATTTGGGCCTGGGCCAAGGCATCCGACAGTAAACAACCTGCTACACGTATCGCCCGAACGGTGTCGGCAGTATTTTGCTATTTGCGCGACACCGTCTTTGTGAATCTTGTTTTTGTTTCTACCGGACATTGTTGGTTCTGGAGTCTCTAAGGTAATTTATTTCTATTATTAAACGATTTTGCTCGACGACTATTACTAGACTGTGCACAATATAAAGTGGCACTTTTTAAAAACTTTCCCAAAATTGGACCCGACAGCTTGATTCCTTTTTTTAGACGTTAGAAGGATTAGTTTACTAGCTAATGTGAAAATAATTTTTGTTTTAAATTTGTTTAATTGTGGCTAATAGTCGCAAATGCGAAAGAAAAGATAAAGGCCACGATTTTTAAATTTTTTATCTGTGCCTGTAATAAAAACTTCAAACAAGTATGTATTTTGTAAATCTAAGTAAGTTATAGTAAACTGTTTTCTTTATCTCGATCGACAATTTGTTAACAAAGTATATTAATGTTTCTCACTGAACTTCAGTGCGCTGAAAACGTCAATATACTTTGTTAAGTTATAGTAAGTTTCTAAGTAAGAAAGCTATGAGCATTGTAAGATGTAAAATTCTTTGAATTTAGATTCTTACAATTTCTGCTATTTTCAATCAATTATCTTTCATAAAAACCTTGATCGATTTCGATGAAACTTTGTACATTCGTGTAACTTACTTAGATCTATCAGAGGTACCTTCTAAATTTTCATTACAGGCACAGATAAATTATACAACCATTATAATTGCTTCCCAAGTTTCTAGATAGGCGGATCTACATACAAAAGGAAACTGAAACAAATTGTTATAATCGAGTGAAGATTCTTGCGACTATCAGCACAAGTAGCACAGAATGTTCGAAGAAGGAATATTGGAACAGTTTGGTCGTTATCGAGTAACTATGCAGGCGGCATTTGCGCGCAGTGGGAAAGGTTAAGATGTTCTCGGGAAGTCAGCGATTTTAATGAAACGTCGATGAAGCTGGTTGAGCAACATTCTTGGACCGCCTCGAAGTCGAGCGAGGCACCCGGATGAAGTTCAACCGTGCAGAAAGTTTCAACGACTATACCCTCGGAAGATTTTGGCCCCGAGAATTCCGGACAACGCGACGCGGCGAGAGGATCTTGTTTTGGATCCGCGCTGCTGGTTAAATCGAAAATAGTCCGCGTCGTTGGCGACGAGGTGTCTGCTAACGACGAGTGAAATGAGCGGCCGGCCACAAAGTTGCACTCGACGAATGCGCACACCCGTTCCCGTAACACGGCGGAGTTCTTGGTCTGATTGGGAAGATTTACGACGCTGCTCTCTATACACGTATCCCAGGAAACGAGTCGTGTCTTCCTCGAAATAGTGCTACTTGACTGCCTCAAATTACTAAACACGCGACTATACCAACATAAAGTCTTATGCGAAGATTATTCGCATAAATCAGTACCGTTCAAGATCTTACTCGACCTTTTTCGTGACGGAGTTCTTAAATCATTTGAAATCTTCCTTGCTTAGTTGAATTGCTTAGATCTTCGTATGATCATCTAAATCAGGGATGAGCAACCTTTTTTTACAACGGGCCAGCTACAAATTTAAAAATGTTGTGCGGGCCGTATGTAAGTAACTTATGATAATACAAACACAGAATGATGAAATCAAATTATCTTTTTATTGACGCAATAAACCTAGTATAAAAAATTGCAGAAATAAAACACTCATTAATAGAAATACTATGAAAAAAACGGCAAAAGATATAAGAGCAAAAAGATTATTTAATGAGGAATTTGGCATTGCTTCTTTGCCATCAATTGGTTTATATTTACAGATATAGACGACACAGCAACTCGCACGCAGCTTTCTAACCGTACATCATTTAATCTCGATCGGTGATCGCTTTTAATTATTTTCATTGTGGAAAATAATTGTTCGCAAACATAGGTGCTTCCAAAAGGTGTCATTATTTGCTTTGCATGTGCGCCTAATCTTGAGAATTTTTCTAAATTCATGTAATTGATAGAAATTACGCATGTCAACATTTTGAAATTTATTTTTTAAATCCGTGTCGCTTTGTAAATCTATTAATTCCATTTGTAACTCATCCGGAACTGTTTCCACGTCTATATTAAATGGTGAAGAAAAAATGTCAAAACTAAGAACGGTTTCTTCTGACCTAAATATTTTAAATCGCGATTCAAATTCCGTTATCAATTTTTGTAAATGCTGGACATATTTTCGGGTTTCTGAAGGAGTTTCTTTTCTTAAGTGTGCAAAATGTGACGTGTTGTTTGACAACAGATGTTTGCTCCAAATTTTGAGTTTGCTTGCAAAAGCATTAATTTTGTCAAACGTGTTATGAATAAACTGACTTTTTTTCCTTTAAGTTCTACGTTTAAGTCATTCAAATGCTGAATTATATCGACGAGAAAGGCAAAATCACACATCCATTCTTTTCTTCGAATTGGGGAAACGGATATTCGAATATCACGTTACATAACGAATATCATTTTTTAAGTCATATATTCTTTTTAGTATGGCACCTCCAAGTGCGTTTGTAAAAAGACGATCGGTCGAGGCTTCGTAGGTAACGCCGCGCCATAAAGAGAGCTCGCAGTCTTTTGTAGAACAGCGGGACACTGTTCCCAAATTTTTAAAAGTCAAATTGTAAAATCTTTGGAGGGCCGCGCGAGAAAGTGTGGCGGGCCGCGGGTTGCTCATCCCTGATCTAAATCATACAATAATATGGTCACTGGATTCTATGCATTATTTTCGACTTTTGAATTTCCTTTACGCGGACTGTCCAGATCTACATGTTACATGTTATGTTTATGTTTTAATGTTTCATCCATTTGGGGCACGTTTTCCCGTAGTCCGATCGAGCTCAAACTTGGCACAGATTTTTTGTAATTATTTGGAACAACTCTGAGGGGTGCTGTAAAAGAAAGTTTGACCAAAATTTTTGACCACAGTAAGTAAGAGGTACCCTAGTGAAGAAACATCAAATTTAATTTACAACTAATAAAATTATCCAGAGAAGAAATCAATTTTCAAAAAATCCGCAGATCTTTTTTCTTCTGAACTTGGTCAAAATTGTAGTGGGAAGAAAGATTGTCTTTTCTCGCGATTGGCAGGGACGGGAGAATGACAGTGAGTGGAACGATCGAAAAGAGGGTACATCGACGGGAGAGGCTAGGCTCCGAAGCAATTGGCGATCATTGGTGATCGTCGGGACACGTGGCGCGGCACGAAACCGAGGGAATGTGGGCCGTGGGACGTCGCCGCTCGCGTCAAAGACGTCCTGAACTCGTTCGGAACCACATTCCTGAACGTGAATCGCTTACCGACGTTCCGAGGGGGCCGGCTCGCTCCCGCCAGGTGATGGACGATACAAACCGCGGCCGATTCGAACCCTCGTCCCCGTTTTCCTCCCTTTAACCCTTGCCCGCTGTCCAGGAAATTCGGACATCTCTTTCTCCATAGAATGCGCTCTTCAAAAGACATTCACAGTCTCGCATTTTACTCGAAGATAGTCAAAGTAATTTGATATTCAGAGACTCGATCACTTTCTTCTGTTAAATGGTTTTAAACCTACGGGAGATTTATTTGTCAATCTTTCGAAACTTATTTTTGGAGGTACTTCTTGCAGACACGTTAGCTTTCGTGTCGTTCCCAATGGTCGTTCATTTAATTTAACCCCTTGCGAAATATCTTGTTTACATTACTAAATACATATGTCGGTATCTAATCAATAGACTGCGGATCTTTGTGCATTTATAGCAAAATTGAGTAGATGAAATTGAAAATTGTAGGAAAATCTTCACAATTCAAGACGTCAATATATGATTTCTCATCTATTAAAATGATTGAGGGAAGAATTTTGTTTGGTTTCTATTCCTTGGAATCGATACAGACAATTTGTATTATGCATAAAGATCCGCAGTCTACTAATCACTTACTGAACATTTACGTATTGTACAAGGTATTGTATCAATTTCATAGATGTTTCATTTTCGTCAACACACGTGCCGAATAAAAATGGTGGAGGTTGGGAATACAGGATTCGTCCGCAAAATCTGATCGAGCCTCGTGATCGCGCGGCGTTTCTCTAGATTTCCCGCGGTCATTTCGAGAGTCTTGATCAATCAGAGCCGACCCCGCGGTCGATTGACGTATTTAAACTGGTCTCGGACGGTCCCGTGGCTGTTAATTGTTTACTGGCCTGGTAGCCGGTGGACTGTCTCTCAGCGTCGAGTCGCCGGCGCTCGTTTAGCAGAGCCAAGAGAAACATCCACTCGGAATCCAGACGGCACCGAGGCCCCGTGGATTTACTTCTTCCACTTTACTCTCTTTTCTTCTCGCTCGGCCACCGGAGTTTACGACTTGACGAGCCCGTTCCGCGGATCACGAACGCGCACGTGCTCCCAGTCACGCCACGAATAGCGATAGAATCAAGTTCACCGGCCACTTACGAATATCGATCGACCCGGTAATCGACTGCGGCTTTAGAAATTTAATGGTCACTTTATGCGCCTCTCGCCGCGCCGCTTTACGTTCCGACGCGTGTCTGCAGTCGTCTCTGTGCAGACGAATGGACCGTTATCTCGCGGACGACCAAGCGAATCGCAGTTAATGCCATTTTGAATATCGCTAAAACCGACGAGCATCGGTAATGAGTCGCGATTGCCGATTTTATGAATTTATCAGCGAAACACTAGGCCAGGGGTGGCCAACCTGTGGCGCATTGCATCTTTGTGCCTACCTATTTTTTTTAAGTAGACGCCATAACTGCATCCATCTTCATACTTTCAATACCTGAGTACGCCTTATTCTTACTCATCAGTTCGTCGCAATTTTTTGACAGTTTACAATTGCAGTTGTTGTAGTAATAGCACATTGTAGTTGTAAAAGGTTGGCCACCCCTGCACTAAGTGAAATTTAACAGCATTGCTATTCTGCTTTCGACAGACCGACGTTACTCGAGGAAGAGAGAAATCTTTCCTGGTTTCGCGCAATCGCCGAAGACAATCTTTGTTTTTCAGCGAGATTCACTGTCTAGGAATGCACATTTCACTCGAAAGTTCCGTTTAACACGTGTACGTATTCTCTGACAACCTAGGAAAAAATAATATCTGCCTGTGTGCCACTGAACTACCCTTAAAAACCACCCCTCGTTAAGTTAAACCTCTTGTTTGTTTGATTGTTTTACGTCGCTTCTTCAACTGCTATCGTTATTAAGTGACGGGACCTACAGTTTAAGGTGGATTCCGAACCATCTCTTTAAGTTAAACCTACCGAACACTAAAAGCGATTAAAATGTTTCAGCTGACAAAATTGACAAGGCTCTGTTCGATTTTGTGCAATTTTTATCACAATGTGGGCTTGGATAATGAAATTCATCGACTCAATTTCCATGTAAGCAACTTCATCATTTCAATAATTGTCAGATGAAAAATATAAAACCAGTCATTTGACCGGTAGTGGTAGGTACGCCCATTTTATACAAGGATAGCGGATGTGTTAATTAAAATCTATTATACTTAGTTGCATGGTACTGTACTATGTGGTTTTCAAATGATACCAATAATTCAATGAACCTTTGAGCGTCGAGTATCGATCTCGGATATTTGTCGAGGTATCGCGTGTGCAAGAATTTAATAGAAAAAATGGAGGAAGCATTGAGCGTTTCATCGATGTGAAATTGATAAAGTCAACAGAGAAATCGACTAGTTTCCGTGGCCAATTTCACCGATTTGTAGTGAACGCGACGTCCTCGGGTCTAATCAGCCGCCATCGTCTGGTCTACGGTTCTCGTCACCGGATTCCTTTCCTTTTACCGAAAGCGGGCCGAGCCCGATCGATCCGCTCTTTCAACAAATTAATGGAAACCTGTGTGGGAACAACAGCCGTACGCGGACCACCCCCGCACCGTTCTCCTCGCAAAATTCGATCGACGAATTAATTCGACCAGCCCCCTGGAACGTCTGAATCAACAACTGCGTACAAAGTTATTATTTTCTATGGCTGCGATGCTCTGAAAATTTGAGAGAGTCAAAGTAAACTATTCGACGTAATTAAAGTAGACTATTATTATACAATGAAATTTTTATTTTGAGAATTTTTATATTGAGAATTTTTATTTTGCACAAAATCAGTAGCGTTATGCCTAAGATCTTCGAAGATATTGTCACAAATAAGTTATACAGTACTGTTTCTCTCTCTCTCGATATGTGAACAACAGCATGGTTTCGGAAACAAGCGATCAACAACCAATAACCTAGCGGTGTATTATAACTTTGTCTCATCTTCTTGGGATGCTAATCTACAGGTTGACACAATTTTTACAGATTTTCAAAAAGCTTTTATACGGTAAATCATTCTCTTTTAATCGAGAAGCTTGCAGCATTTGGTTGCAAGGGAAATCTATTGTCATATGGCTTGAAAGTTACCTCACAAACCGTTTTCAAATTGTATACGCAGTTGCCTATCATCTCCGATACATGTTCTATCAGGTGTACCTCAAGGCTCCCACCTCGGTCCGCTACTATTTATACAGGGTGACAAGAAATAACGGAGTTAAACATTTCTTATTATAATTCTGTCAAATCGACGAATTTTGAAAAACCAAATGATAACAACCATAACATAGACCTTTAGTGTTCATATATGTAAGAAGTTTCGAAGTAGCCACCCTGTTTTGCCACGTGTTTTGAAATTTTCGGCTATGGGCCGCATCTCTTCTGGCGTCATTCGGTCCCACACCCAGCGCAGAGATTTATTCAGCGACTCGAAACTTTTATGGGGCTGAGCGCAGGCCCTGGCCTCCAAAATCGACCAAACATTGGAGTTCATAGAGTTGAGATCCGGTGAGTACGACGGCCATTCCGCAGATGTGATGAAACCTGGAAAATCGGATGTGCTACGGCTTTCGTGGATCAAGGGGTGAAAATCAACCAAGAAGTGTATCGACGGGACATTCTCGAAGCCGTCGTACTTCTGTGGGCCCAACAGCACCTCGGCGATCCGGAATGGACGTTACAGCAGGATTCCGCGCCGGCCCACAGGGCGAAAACGACTCGGGAGTGGTGCAAAGCCCATTTTCCAGGTTTCATCACATCTGTGGAATGGCCGCCGTACTCACCGAATCTCAACCCGATGGACTACAGCGTGTGGTCGATTTTGGAGGCCAGGGCCTGTGCTCTGCCCCATAAAAATTTGGAGTCATTGAAAAAATATCTGTACCAGGAGTGGGACCGAAGACGCCAGAAGAGCTGCGGCCTCTGTATCGGCGCAAAGGGTGGCCATTTCGAAACTTCTTAAATATATGAATACTAAAAGTCCATGTTATGGTTGTTATTATTTGGTTTTTCAAAATTCGTCAATTTGACAGAATTATAATAAGAAATGATTAACTCCGTTATTTCTTGTCACCCTGTAATTTTCATCAATGATTTTACTACTATTTTTCAATATTGTAAGTACCTACTATTCGCAGACGATTTAAAAATCTTCAGCAGCATCTCGTCCTACGATTATGCTTCCAGATTACAGGCAGACCTAGATCGTTTTAGTGAGTGGTGTCGCAAGAATGGTATGAAACTCAATATTAAAAAATCCCATGTTATGCGGTCTTCCCGTTGCTCTGTACCATTCATATTTCCTTACCGTCTCAATGACTGTATTCTCTCTTCAATAAGTGAGGTAAAGGACTTAGGAATTCATTTCTCCTCAACCTCGAACTTTTCCAACCATATTCATAATATTGTTAACTCCGCCTCAAGAACACTCGGGTTTATACAACGCTTTTCTACTGATTTTCACTCAACACACACAATTAGATTGCTATATATTACCCTCGTCCGTCCCCAGTTGGAATTTGCTTCAGTTATATGGTCCCCGAATAACTTAAATTACGAAATCATGCTCGAGAGAGTGCAACATAAATTTCTTAGGTTTTGTTCTTATAAGATTAATAATCCTATGTCAATCTTTGATCACGATTACTCCACAATATTAAACATAGTCTACATGGAAACATTGTCTGCTCGAAGAAGAGTATCCGACTACAGAGCTTTCTTTTTAATTTAATTAATAACCATATAGATTGTCCCTCTCTCATTATGCAAATCAATTTTTACGCACCTGAACGTGCCTTGAGAGACCTCGAGCAGGTTTTCAAACCCTTAAAGCCAGATCTACCTATGGCTTAATTAATCCAATAAATCGCATTACTGCAGACTCTAGTACTCTGTATAATCGTATTGATTTTTTCATTGAGTCTTTGCACATGTTTAAAAAACAATTACGCAGAATTATAGGACAATACCATATAGTTAGTACCATTAGTTTTTGTGCATGTCCCTTCTATGTTATTATACGAGTAGTCCTTTATTGTTTTGGTATGGTATGGTATGGACATGATATTTGGTCCCCTCAGGGTTTCAAATTCATTTTACCAATCCTCTCCTTTTTCCACTCTCACCATCGCCTTTTCAGCGGGACCTACTGTTTATGGTGGGTTCCGAACCACCTTTTGCCAACAACACGTGAAAAACACCCCGGGTGGGTCACTTTCCGGTTTTTGACCAGACGGTCACCCATCCTAGTGCCGGTCACGTTCCACGTTGTTTGACTTCGGTGATCTAACGAGAACCGGTGCTTTCAACGGGACTACGGTTGTTGGCCCTTTATTGTTTTCTATTGTAAACATTTATGCAAGAGGGCTTCGGTCCGTTTATAATAAATAAATAATAAATAAAAAGTCTTTGCGTAGTCCACTAACGAAACGTAAAAATTTCTTTTAAGATAAGAGTGAAAAATTGCCCTGTACAAATAATATATAAAAATGATTTGTCGCAGATTTCTCAGATTGAGAATGATGGTATGTATTTAGTAAAAAAAATTCGGAATCTTGGCGATTTAACGAGGAGATTCAGTGGCTCGTCCAAGCGGAATAATTCGCTTCCGATTTAATTTCGGGCTGGACCGTGGCTCGGCTTAGCGCAATCGAAAATATTAGTTCGGTCGAGGGATCGGGAGGCCGGGTCTCCGCTCGGTTTTCAAAGCTGTTTTCGCGCGGGTGCGTCGATTCGCGAGGATAAAGCGATACGATTCCACCGGCCGTCATGTTCGTTTGTTTCGCGCCGGTGTCAGGATAATCTGCTCGATCCCGCGCCCGTTTCCCCCGATCCCTTTTGCTCCTCTTTCTGTACAACTGCACGCGTTTCCGATCGCTTTGCTTGTCCCATTATTCCTTCCATAGCTTCGTTGCCGGCCGTGATCCCGACGTGAAAATTGATACCTTGTTCGATCGGGCTCGTTGCAAAATAATCCGACAAGTTGACTCGATTTTTCAAGGAATTTTTGCGAGCTGATATTAACATGAAAAACAATTATATTTGAATGCAACAAAATGTGAAAAGCGGTTTTCTAAATTTCGAGTATAAAATGAACCACTTTTAAAGGTGGGTGTAAAAGAAAATCGGCGCGTCTGCTGAGGAAATATTTGTCTAGCCCCAGTGCTAAATTATTTGGCGAACTCAGAGAAATAGGGGATGTGCAACCGAGGCATTCGCAGGTGTCTCGGCGGCAGCGAAACGGCTAGTTATCAGCCGGGTGAATTCTAACCGATAGCCGCGCAACTTTCCACTCCGCCTACGCTACCAGTCTATGCAAAATTTATGCAGCTGCGCGTGGCCACCTCCGCTCTCCCAGTTATCCCCGATAATCAACCTAGAACGAGACTTTCAACGACCGCTGGAATTTAGTTCAGCGAACTGAATTTGTTCGCCGGAATTGAACGCCGATATTTTCCGAAATTTATGGTAATTACCGGGCTCCGTACTTCTCTCTCGCGTGTAATACTCCAACCTCGCTGGCAAATTTATTTTTGTTATTTCCCTTCGAAATCGCTCGGCGCATCTAGGTCTCCGCTTGCGGCTGTTCTTTAAACTCTGTGATCAGCGAACTGATTTGCGACTGGAGATTTTTCGCCTATGAAACATGTACAGTAAACATACCTCATTCTTCTATTTAATTTCATTACTGGACCGCGGATTTCAGCGAGGAGTTTGAAACAGTTCACGTAGTTAAACGCGAAATGTCTTCGTTTATATTGTTCCGCGAAAATACTGGATTGTGGGGTGAACTGTCAGCGCCGCGAAGAGCAGGAATTCAATTGCAAGGTTGCAGACTGCGGTAAGATAACTCGGTAAACGCATAAGCACACAGAGTTTGCCAAAATTGGAGGATCGCCCGGCTCTGGAGGCTGGTGCACGTCGCCGAGATAATGCTGTCGGGAATTAAGCCTGCCAGGCTGAAATCGCTGCGCATTAAAACAAGAATATATAATTAGCGACGACACAGGACAGCGGCACTTAGGTATGCGTAAATAACCGTGGGGTTAACGCGATTCCGCGCGACAGTGCAACGTCTCCCTCTATTTTCGGAGGTACTTAACGCCACCAACCGCTATAATCTCGCCGGATCGGACGGAATAAACAGCCCGCGAATACTTCGCGAAGCCCTCGAAAGGACTCGGACACGTCGGATTCCCGTCAAATCCCAGATCTTCGAAAGCCACGGTAGCTCGTATGTTCTCAAAATTATGCGAGGTGTCCCACCTGAACCACCCAGATATCCCCCTTATTTAATGTCGTGTACACAAATATTTTAGAAACAAGTTATACTGCTTCGAGGAATTTTTTCAATTGCTATGCTGTATATTTTTTGGGGTGTGGTTGTAGAGCTTGAAAAGACGATTCCTACGAGTATAATGATCATACCGTTCCGATCATTCAATCTCGAGATATTCCTGTCTGAAAAGTAGACTACTTAATAATTTCAGACACGGATCTCTTGAGAATGAATGGTCGGAATGGTATGGTCATTATGCTCGTTGGATTCGTCTTTTCATGCTCTACAAACATATCGAGGAGAAAATATAGGGTGTCGTTTAGAAACATATCGATGTCCTTGAAATTTCCAGAACGGATAGCCTTGAGAGGAAATTCTTTCGTACCAGAGTTACGTCTCTACCACTGTTTCCGGGACGATTATGCCTGCGCAGATCCACTAAAAAAATGATTACGCCCGTTCCTGTAGTGCATTAAATATGTAAAGTATTTCGAGACGATCATTTTGAAACAGCACCGGCGATACTCGGGAGACGACAAAGTGATAGACGCGGTACGCGTCCCCTCGGCATTCCTCGGTGTGCTCTCGCGCGGCGTTTGTGCATCGGTGCGTCCGTTGCATTTGCTCGCGGTGCACGCGGGCGTTCGAGAAACGGTGTGCTCCTCAATTCCGGCCGAAAACAGCATCAAAGCGGTGGGAATCCATTAAGCCCGAAGAGCAAACCAAGAGACCTCCGTGTCCGCAAAGGAACCGAGAGCGCGCAGCCCATACGATACGATTACCGTTAATTGAACGTAATTAATTAATCGAACTTGTTTGGGAACGCCGCTTGGAAATCGGGCCAACCGGGGAGAGGAATTCCCAGGACCGAATAACGGGCCCCTGTTGATCGCGTCCTCAAAAGGAGTGCCGCGGTTTCGACGAGCCCCGATTTGACTCTGTTCCCATTCGCGAATTAGAGTACGTTCGTGTCGACTGACTCCGCGACAGACTTCAAGACATTTTATTCGTAGACAGCAGTCAATTACGAATATTGTTTTTGCTTTATTAAAATTATTATTAGGCTGAAGGGAAAGTTCTGTCGTATTTTAAAGAAGACATTTGAATCAATTTATAAAAATATATGTTTAATATTATTGAATGATATAATTTCCATTATTTGTAACAACTGGTTGCCTTCTTGCAGGCAACCTGTTTCCCAATCACTCACCAGCAACATGTGCTTTAATAAAAGAGGATATACATTTTCATGTAACTTCTATTTCTTACGATCGACTTGGACAATTTTTATCTCGCATAAAGTTCGGCAATATATTTATTGGAAATTGTAGGAGTTACCAATGAGTCTGCACGTCCTGTTGCGAACCAGCGGTTCAATCGAACGCATTGACTGTGTCCGTGCTAGCCGTCTGAATCAGACAAACAATATGTCCTTTTGTTCGTTTCGAATGTGGCTATCGTTCGGGTTACAATGTCGACAATATTGTAGGTGGAACAATAGTGAGAACAGTGCGCGAAATTGCAAGACAATCTGTCGGGCAGTTTGATACCGCTACGCGAACGATTGATGTGTTTTGTTTGTTCTTGAAAAATTTGATGTATCTCGTACACAAGATTCGGTTCGGATAAATTTGACGGGAGAAGACACGAGCGTTTTTATTTTCGAAAAGTGTCACAGGGTCAGCGGCTTTTAGCCGGGTAAACGAATCTTTGCCGCGAGTGGGAAGGTAAAAGGTTCCGACGTGAAACGGGTCGATCGTCGAGGAGGGAAAAACCTAGGGCAGGCGACGTCGGTTCAGTGTGCCGGCGTCGTCGTCGCTGGCGGATGTATCGAGAGGGAAAGTGCAAGCCCGGAGCGGCGTCGCGACGCTGCCACCTCACCAACGGTGTCAATTAGATAACCGCCGATCGCGGCTCTGCTCGTGCGTGACCAAGTCAACTCGGGGTGCATCATGCCACGCGATTGTAGCATTCATCGATGCCTGATCATTCAGGAAAAACCGACAACCTCAGACAAATCTGCCGATATATGTACCACAAAAGAACCTACGTCTTCATTTTGTCCCGTTGAAATCATTTAGAAAAATTAGTACAAATATTTACTTGAATTGACAACGCTTCTATTCAATACGTTTTAACTCTTCGCACTCGAAGCAATTTTCATTCCAAAATCAAGACATTTCTTTCACAACCCAGATTATTTTTATTCTATGTAATCTTTTTTACATTGTGCACATCAAATTGGTACCTGTTTTCTCATATAACAGTTGAGCTTCTCACTATTTAGAGAATACCGACGAATTTACAATAATATTAAAAAACTGCTTTGAATATAATAAATTTAATGATTTCGGCGCAAGGTTCGATCATTTATAGAAACTAGCAAATTTGCAATTATTTAAACATGGTTCTCGACGTTTCGATCCTTATTTGGATCATTCTCAAAGAGACACTTTTGCGTCTGAAAAATAATAATATATGTATAATATATTTTGAACAAACTTTTAACACAGCCGTGTAATTCCATTCAGGAAAACAGAAAAATATAAAACCACATACTTGCTGTGACAAAAATTAACATTTAGACGAATATTAGTGAGTTACGGATAACTGAACTTTGCTCCATGTTGGAAAAATTGTAACTGAACCATGTGTTGGACAACCGCAAGAAAGACTGTGTCCTATGGGACAACTAGTCGAATGATTGGTGGTCGATATCGATAAATGGTGGATCGTAGTCAATTGGGCGGCAATTTTGAATTATGTGACTGAATAGTCTGTGTTAGAAAGACATCAATGCCAAAACAATGTAAAAATCGTGAAGAGAAAATACAATTTTGAAAGCAAAGAAACCAATATTTGCGTTCCTGGTATTTGTACCACATTTTCGTAATCAAAAATCAAAATTCATATACCTCAAGTGAAAGATCAAAAGGAAATAAGAACTTTCGGTAGAATCTAAATTATATTGGAAATATCATCATAAATAAACATTGCGCCGAAATCATTAAATTTATTATATTCAATTTTCGATCGAGAAGAATTCACCTCTCCTGCTTTGAATAATGGTATAGCAATTTTTACTGGCGCACAGTGGTCCCAAATCGCGAAAAACCGGCCAAAACCTCTAAACGTACTTGAATGCACCTAAAAATTCGTACTCGGGGGTTTTCGGGGTCGCTGATTACGTATATGAAGTTTAAATTCTAAAAAACAAAACGGCGGATCCAATATGGCGGACATATACATTAAAAATTGGTTAGGTCTGCTTGGAAAATGATCTTTTTGGGGTCTTTGGGGTCACTGATTACGAATATGAACTCGAAAATTTGAACTCGAAGATTAAAATTTAGACAACAATTCACATTAAATGTGTTTTGAGAGGTTGATAGGTAAAAATGTATAAATGACAAACAAAATTGCGCTTTGTATATCAAGAATTAGTATAATTGTAAATTATATACATAAGATTTAATCATCCGAATCGTCTTTCATTACTAAAAGTTGTAAAATCGCATTTTAAAATCTATAGAAATGAAACAGGAGGCTATTGGAGGTTGGTCTTTATAAATTTTGAAAGATAAATGTATTAGCAACACGTCAGAAAAGGAATTTTGGTGGGACAACGTGGGACTTTTAACTTATATCTACGTTTCTACAATACGCGCATCAAGTTTTACCTTCTACGTTCTCCAAAGAATATTGCCATCGTGTAACGTAATGACTAACAATTTTTGAGATACCAAAACAGGTAAACATTCTACTTGCTTCCAGGAACAGCATCCATTTTACAGAATTGAAATTGATGCACGATTTTGAAAGTTATGCACTTTAGAAGGGGGCGTTCAATTTCCTACTACATACAATGCGCGCGACAAATGCTCATCAAACGAAGGCTAACTTTGAACTGACTGCAGAACCGTAGCATAAACTTTTTACCTTTTTCCTTGGTGGCGCATTCAGTGGTCATAACATCACTTTACCCAACCCTAGAATTACAAACTCCTAGGAGGAAGTTCATTTTTGAGATTTTGGCCGTGTTTTCGGGATTTGAGACTACTGTGTGGCGCCTCAGAATAACCACTCGAGTACAAAGGGTTAATAATGTAGATGTAGATTGTCAGAGGTTTCAAGCTTACACAGTCTGTCATCACACGATCTTTATCTACTGTTGAGACTGGTAGAACTTGGGGTACAGCATGTATAAACACTAACTGGACAACAATACTGTCTACAACGAACTCGAGATGAAGTATTAAATATGTTTCAAGCTTACATAGTCCGTCATCACTAGACTGCGGATCTGTATGCAAAATAAAAAATGTCTGCGTTGATTGCAAATTGAGAGGAGCAAAACAAAAATTTGTTCTTTCTTTTAATTATCCTATTAAGCTGAAACTTATACACAGATGCCTTTAAATCTGTTTAATATGTTCGCTGATTTGAATTGTACGTACCAATTTTTATAGTAAATGCATAAAATCCGCAGTCTAGTCATCACACGATCTTTATATACTGTTAAGACGTAGAACTTGGTGTACATCATGCGTAAAGACTTTCTGGGAACAATAGTGTATACAACGCACTACAGACGAAGTATTAAATATGTTTCAAGCTTACATACTCTCCCATCACTAGACTGCGGGCCTGTATGCAAAATAAAAAATGTCTGCGTTGATTGCAAATTGAGAGGAGCAAAAAAAAAATTTGTTCTTTCTTTTAATTATCCTATTAAGCTGAAACTTATACACAGATGCCCTTAAATCTGTTTAATATGTTCGCTGATTTAAATTGTACGTACCAATTTTTATGGTAAATGCATAAAATCCGCAGTCTAGTCATCACACGATCTTTATCTACTGTTAAGACGTAGATCTTGGTGTACATCATGCGTAAAGTCTTTCTGGGCAACAATAGTGTCTACAACGAACTACAGACAAAGTATAAAATATGTTATACAGCATTATACGGTAGAAACATTTAAGTTTGTTTATAAAATCTGCTGTTATCAGCACCGCGAACGTATTGATCCACATTTTCTCGGATCGCGTTCCGATTAAGACGCGAACTGTTCGAGATTGTGTGGCAAACTCTACAGAACGGAGTCTATAGAACGTTATCAGTGGAACCGCTGATCGCCTCGGCAATTACAGGCCGCGATTCCGCGACCAGATATTATCCGCGAGATTTATCGGTCGGCTGGAAAGGTCAGTTGCTCGCTTTCGAGCGGGCACTCGCGATTTTCAGACACGCGGCGGCTGTTTTCGAGGAGCCAGCTAAATGAAACTATAGTTGGGACTTCAGCAGATGGCACAGTCTTCAGTCGCAAATATTAATCATTATTCCTAATCAGTGATTCCCGAATTATTTCCTTATTTGCCAAAAATTATTGGTCTCACGCATTCACCAATAAACAAGTGTCGAAGAAGAATCGTTTGAAATGTGAGATTCTGGAAACCATTGGAATAATTCGGAATTGTGAACTACAGTCAGCAGCAATAATAAGTGGGCATCCTTAATAATCGCATAACTTTTTAGGAATTGGTCCAACCGACTTGGATTTTTTTAAGATCTTAGATCGGCTAGTTCGCTAGAGAATAAGTAAACAAAAATTTATTACGATTGCAATTGGTAGGAATTATACAAAATTAAAAAAAAATGATGTTTTGTCAACTTTTTATTATCTGGGTCTGGTCTGGATCTAAGGGTCTGGTATAAGGATCTTTTAAATTATCGTTACAGGCCCAGATAAAAAAGTTGACAAAACGTCATTTTTTAAAAATTTTGTATAATTCATAACCAATTGCAATCGTAATAAATTTTTGTTTACTCATTCTCTAGCGAACTAGCCGGTCTAACATCTTAAAAAAATTCAAGTCCTTTGGACCAATTCCTAAAAAGTTATGCGATTTTTAAGGGTGTCCACTTATTATTGCCGCTGACCGTATATGCAAAGAGGTTTAACGGAAAATTTAACAACACATAATCTGTCAAAGTGTTACTAAAATAGAAATGAAACGTAAATCGATACCGATAACGATCACGACATTTGTGACCGCGTCCAGACACCTACACCATATAATGTAAAAATATCTTAATCCTTGTACATATTAAACTATTCTATTTTTGTTTATTTTATTAAAAAAAAAAAGAACAGGTTTACAGACACGGTTAAAGTAATTGCTACATTATGTTATGCAACATTGTTGAACCCGGTGAAAGTAGAATTCGCAATCAACGAAGTTCGATTGGAAGCAGGTACATAAAATCGGTAGGACTAATTGCTACGAGATCGAATTAAATTGAATAGACCACATCCGTGTGTACGAACACCTTTCTACGCCACGGTATATGTATCTTTGTGCTTTTCTTTTGCAATCGAAAGTTTCGGTTTTATTAGCTAGCGTGCGCTGTCTGCGAACTTTTCCTCTTATCAGCAGACCGCTATCCACGCTGGATAATCGTTGCTCGCCGCCGGAGAACGAGATCCCCAGTCGCCAATTACCAGAGTCCTGCACAGGATAAACCGTGTGCCGTTGCTATTGGCTCGATGCGCGTTAAACTGCTTCTTGATAGCGCGAATTGTTCGCTCGGATAACCGAGATTGCAATAGAGTTTGCAGCTTGCGTCTATTCAGGATTTCACCTGGCTGCGCACGAGATGAAAAATTCCAGAGTCAGACTCGTGACGACGAACAGAGTCTAATCAATCTGAATGTTATTAATTTTCTTTAAACCGAAATGAAACATACCATCTTATTGCTGTTAATGTACAGCTATTGGAGAACATACAGGCATACAATAGAAATAAATTTCCTCCTCCTCGTAGGGAATTGTGAACTACAAAACAAGTTTGGCTGCGAACGAGAAGAAAAGTTCCAAAATCTTCACTTACGGTTTCAGTCAGGGTCTAATCAATCTGTATGTGAATAGACTGCGAATCTTCATGCATTTATGGCTTCTAAAAATGTTCCAAACATGCTAGAATATAAAATTCCACAGAATTGAATACGATTCTTATTTATTTCAGATCTATAAAGGCTACTACCACTGAAAACAAGATTCTATTTGTTCCCACTTTCTTGAAATTCGTCTGCAGAAATTAAAAATTGCATAAACATTCGCAGTTATTAATTTCCTTTAAAACGAAATGAAATTCTATTTTGTTGCTGTTAATGTATTATGAACTACAAAACCAGTAATTATAATAATATTTAAATAATGAACGCCTCAATATAAAACAGAAGAAAATATGTACAACAACTATCTTAACTGACACTGGTATCAAAATATTCATTCCGATTACAGCTTGGAGAAATTACAGTCCACGCGATAATTATGAATAAATAAGCAGTTTTCTTTAAAGTGTGCTTACGGAGGCATAAATACGACAACATATTGAACGTTTTGTGACTGCGGATAGTTAGTAGGATAAAGTAAAAGAGCATAACTTCGGAATACGCGGTGCCACTCGTTCTTAATGCGTTAATACCCCTCGGTTTCTTTCGAGGGAGCGAAGCGGCGATCAAAGAGGCGCGCAGTGTCTTCATTCATATTCCTAATTAGCGAGCGGAGGAGCACTGGTCCAACAGGATCGGCGTGGCTTCGTGGTTCGCGTGTGCGCGAAAATTACGTTTAATGCGTGGCGTCTGCGAGAGGCGAACAGCCGCGACATGCAAATCGCGGGCAATTTGCATTCCCGGCCGGGCGATGAGTACTTCGGGAATAACATCGTGTTTAACCAACCGATCCCAGTTCGGTTACCTCTGCCGACACAGCATCCGGATCGAAATACTACGAAAACGATCCTCGTAACTCCGAGATCTCATTCGTCGTTTATTTTTCGCCACCTTGAAAATCGATTTCGATCGCTTCGCGGAATACCCGACCGCAACCCTAAACTTTCTTGAACAGAGTTGACTACATTTGAATATTCTTCATTTTTTGGTAGATCGAAATCAAATTCTGCTCGACTGGCACATTTATTTAAAAATCACAAGGCTGAATTTGTTTAGATTTTGAATTAAACTCCCCATACACTACCGGTCAACAGTTTGGAATCACTTTCTGATTTCTGTAAAAATCGAACAAACAAAAGATAATGGAACCACACTTCAATTTCAAATTTCGGAAGATTTTGTCTCAATTTTTTCGAAAACCGTTTGTTTTACGAAGGAAGTAATACGGAATAAATGTCGCGGCCTGTCAGGTTCTGTTTAATATATCTTTTGACGCGGTAAATAGTTAGAAAAAAAAATATATTCGAGAAAAACGATTTGATTTGAGCAACCCCCGGGTGCCGTAAAAGGAATTCAAAAGTCGAAAATAAGAGCCATCGTAGTGTCCATTAAGCAACGTGGCTCTGACCGCGAGTCGATTGCTACGATTTAACCAAATCTTTCGGAAACGTGTTCCACGAGGTCCGTCGGCGTTCAAATTAGAAAACGAAATCGCCGACCGCGATTGCCGAACGAAAAAGTGAATCAAACCCAGGGAACATTCTCCCCTCGCCTCTCCTCTCCGCACCCCGTGTTTCCCCATCGGACGCACGATAACGCGAAAGACAAATAAAACCGATGGGACTGGCCGGCAACTAATGGAAAGACGAAACCGAAGCGAGTTTGTCGCGTTCGTGTCGATAATTCTTTCCCGATGTACCTGAGGATCGAGTCTCTTTCTACTGGTCAGCCTTCTCGACTTTGATATCCTGTCTTTTCGCTTCAATACGAGTCTAATTAACATTTGCAAAAATCGAACGGTGCTCGCGAGGGAATCGTCTGGTCCTGGTATCGGTGTACGCTGCCCCGTTTGCCACGTATAACATTGGCTCGGGATATTTTATGCGAAAACAGCATTCGAAAATCAAACGAGAATATCATGCTAATTCTGACAGTTCACGAAGAAAGAAGAACCACGCCCAATCGGGGGCGTTAGACAGAGAGCAGCGAAGCCACGCCCACTTAGAACACTCTATACCAGTACAATAATTACGCTATTCCCCATCAGAATACCAGAAACTACGCCCTCTAGACAGTGTAAACATAAAATATCAACATGATCTTCCATGTAATATTTTTTAAGAAAAGAGCAATGGAACCGCGCCCACTCGAAGCAGTTTACACAAAGTGCTGTATAATCGTACAACTGTAAGACTTGTCTGTTGTGGCGCTTTACGTTGGAAGAGCAACAAAGTCACACCCCTCAGACTACTTTTTACGGAGAGCAAGGAAACCACGCCTACTCGCAACACTCTACACCGGTAGAAAAACGACGGCACGTCTCATGAGGGTATTCAACAATAGAAACACAATTATACCATGTCCTTAGGACGCTTTAGTAACAAGGGACAATGAAGCCACGCCTCCCAAGGCACTTTATAAGGGAAGAGCAATGAAATCACGCCCTTATGAGTCTCTACGAAGACGGAGCAATAAAGCCACGCCTCTCAAGGCACTTTATAGGGCAAGGGCGATGAAATCACGCCCACCACAGCACTCTACACTAAAAGACTGTCGTTGGTTCCTTTAGCATCTTGATCTAGTAATCCCCCCATATAATATCCCAAAAATCAGGCTACTAAAAATAGATTATTAGTGACAATTTTTAAGAGACAGGGTAAAACATGTTTCTCCCATAATGCAGTGATTAAAATCACGAAAACAGGTACAAACACCAGTCAAAGGATACTGAAACACTGCACGTCGGCGATGCACATCAGAGGTACCTAATGAAATCTGGTCGGTCGGCGACGGCGGGTGTCTCGCGAGTATTTGCTCTAACATGATCACCCAAGGTAGGGTGGGGGAGCGTGAGTGCAAACGGAAAGGCGGTCAATATTTTGCCAAGGGTTTCGGAGGCAGAGGTTGCAGCTCCAGCTTCCACGAACACACACCGTGCTAACGATACAGCTGTACGGTGGTGTTGCGTTTCGCGGGTTCGAAGGCAACGATCAAGAGGCTGAATTTTACGTTGCTCCGCGGCAGCTCGCGCTTTTGTTCAAGCGGTTTCTACGCGGAGGGGTTTCTACGAAAGCGAGGCCGGTGGTTGCGGGAAACGGGGTTCGCGAGACGCCGAGACAAATGTGCGATATTCAGAGCGTCAGATAGGTGTGGTCCAAATTCTAACTACTCCGCCATTATACAAAATATCGTTTCCACTATTAAATTTGTATTCAATGACGATTCAATGATGATATCTTTTTCAAAAAGAAATCGCATACAAGGTAAGCATTCTAGATCGGAGTAAATGTACGGTCTCTGAGTGTAAAGCTAAAATAGCTACGAATGCAAAGGGTGAATTATATTTCTGCAGTGAACCGTTGTAGGAGAAATCTGGTAGTAAACTAGAAATAGACTCACCTCCGTCTTCTTTGGAGGGACTCGTCGTCGTCCCCTTCTGGTGGTCGGCGAAAATGGGGAACACGAGTACCAATAGGAACAAAACGGTCCAGGTGAGCGAGCCGCAGAGGCTCGGCCACGAAAACGGTCTCTCAGTCCGCGAGTTCCACCGCACGTCGCTCGAGCCGCAGCTACTGGGCGAGGATACCGAGACCGTAGAAGAAGTAGAAGAAGAAGAAGAACATGACGTCGAAGAAGACGACGAAGAAGGAGAGGGGGATGATGAGGCGAAGTAGGACGATGAAGACACCTTCGAAGCGTACAAGGAAGAGGCCGACGGATCAGCTGGCTGGAACCTGTCTCGCTCGAACGTCCTGGTTAAAGTCATGGCATGGTCGGCGTCTCGGCGCCTGGGCCTGTCAGGCAGCGGGTCGCAGCGTCCACGAAGACGTTCGCAGAGGTCGCAGCCGCTGGCAGTTCGTTCGCTGCGAGCGGAGAGCAGCGTCGTCGCAGAGGAGGAGGGTAAGTTTGCCGGGTGACCTTCAGGACAATGGCAGTGGCAGGTGGCGGTGTCAACGACAGCCGTCCTGCTAGCGATCCTCCAGGGTCCATCCATCGCTGGGATCCTCGAATCCTCCTCGGACATCTTGCTGCCGGGCCTGCGCGTGCACCAAGCCGACTTCATCCTTCCTCGGGGACGAGCGATATCCCCGCGGCGCTCTCGCCAGGACGATGACCGCGTCGTGCTGACACGTTACTCCACCCCCGAGCACGCTGACAACTCGCGGAACCCTCCCTGGGATTCCTCTGCGATCACGCTCTAGCCCCGAGTCTCTAGCCCCGCAACAGGGACTCCAACGACTCTAGGCTCATCTCGTCAACGACGTCCTCTTTCGATATCCCTTCGCGCGTTGCACCGATTCACTCTTACGACTCTCTTATAACTCTCGAGTCGCCTGCGAGCGGTTCATCTGTAGGCTTATCTTGATAGCGACTGCCTCTTCATGGGGGACGTTGAATATTTCCTCTGTTTCACGTGAATCAGGACTCCTAGAACTCTCTAGCCGGTCGCGATGGCTTCATCGAGTCTAGGCTCATCTTGACAGCGACTTCTCTTCACTGGTTCGTTCACTTTCTATGAAGAGCTTCCTACGAAGGCTGATCTTGGTAGCAAGTCTTTGTTGTTCCACTGTTTCACTGGAGTCACCGCAGGATGTCGGGATCACCGGCGAGATCGAACGTCGCGGATGATCAGAGGCATGCTGATCTCGCGTTTAGTCCCGCGTGTGACACTGCGCCGCGAAGTGACGAAAAGCGACTCGACTCGAGGCCCGTCTCGAGCGAGATATTCACTCGGTTAGGCTGTAAAGACAATGCCCCGGTGGGTCGGTGGGTCAAACGACGCCATCGAGCGGCTCGCTCGCTAACACTCGCAGCTAGCTCTTGCTAGCTGCCTACTGCCCTCGCGATCCCCGACGGCGATCGATCCACTCGCGCTGAATATTAAATCCTGCCGGTCGCGCGGCCCGTGCAGTTTCTTCTTCCTCTCCTCCTCCTGCTTCTCGTTACGGTCATGCCACGTCGCGCGATTCACCGCCGCGATATACACAGCCTCCTCTCTTCCACGTCTCTTTTATGTCTTCCACGTCCTCGTACACCCGTCCCGAGGATTTTCGATTCGCTGACTCTCGCGATACCGCCGCGCCTAGCTTCTATCGGCTTTCCTCTCGTGTTCTCCCGCTTTTCCTTGGTTCTGTCGTCTCTCTTCTGCGCCAGAAACTAGCGAGGTTTCGTCGGGAAGTCCTTATCCTGCAATCAGAAAACCACGGTGAATGATCCGCTCGCTGTGGAAATGCTTTCTTGTCCGTAGACGGCTGAGGATTTTAATTCAACATCGAACGATCTCAATGAAATTCATTGAAATCTCCTCAATTTTATATTTATATAACAGTTAGAGCAGTTTGTTTTATCATAGTCTACCAGGTGGTCGAAGACTTGGCATTATAAATAAACGTGGTGGTTTACACGGCAAAAAGCTTTAGAAAGACTGCTCTGTAAACTAATTCGTACCAACTTTGGTTTTCAGGAGAATTGAAGTTGAAGATCGGTGCCATGCGCGTGCAAGTAGAAACGGCGAGCAGTGCACAGACACGTCGCCCGAGTCACTGCAGCTGCACGCGCGATCTCAAAAGCCTCGCTTTTACATTAACAAATGTTTACATTTAACTCCGCGGTATGTAGTCTTGTTCTTTATCCGTCGAAAAATATAAAAAAGGGTTTTCTTTCGCAGAGGATTGAGCCTTGCTAGGAAAAAGATTTGATACAAATGTCAGTACAACTCGCTTATTTACTGTGAGAATTTTTTCCCGCGAAATGACGGCGCGACAAAACGGTAACAAATGATTGCGAGAACTGAATTAGGTGTTGTGTTTGGTGCAACAACGTTTCGTTTTATCGACGAGGTATGAAATACGGGGAATATACTGCTCTCTCTCTCGACGAAACTCGCTGTTTCACGACGGACTGCGGCAGACGACCCATCGCGATATTCAATATTTCCGGATTGCATTTCCAGAGCTTAATTTCCGCAGTAGAACTAATCATAATCTGTTGAAATTTCGCCGGGATTATTGTATCTCGTCAAATCCGTTACGATCACGCAAATACTCGTAGTGTATTTATTGCGAGACACAATGTACACTCGGCCTCCCGTGTAAATACCGTTCGTTCAACAAATTCTATCGTTATTCTTTATCCGACATCCGTTGTAAATAAATTTCCGCATGAATTCTACGAACGAGAGCGTCAATATTTGCACCTGGGGTTTGCGTGGAATTTAATCGAGCCCGTCCGGCCACCCTTATTCGTCAAGCATCTCTCTCTCCGGATTGTTAACAAAATCGAGCAATTAATTAGAGCACGTAATACACCATTGGTCACGATATCAAACGCTCCGACTCGGCGCGAGGTCGCGACGAGATCGTTGGATATTTCGTTCAATTAATTCAAAACATAAAGAACATAAAGAAGGAACGATCATAAAGAAAGAACTACATAAAGAAAGAAGATCTTTATTATATTATTAATTTCTCTCGACTATCTTTAGCGAATCTGCATGTAGAATAAAATTCTTCCGAGTCAATCGGAGGGAACAGTGCTGAATTTATTCATTGGATCATTTATTTACTGCAATGTGAAAAGGGATACAGAAATGACTTTCCGCGAGAAACGCGTACTGCGATGTAGCGCGAGGAATCGATGAGTCTCGCAGCCTATAAATTCGGTTAAAATTGGAAGGGCCTCGCGCGAGAGAGACTGAGAGAGAGAGAAAGAAAGAGAGGAGAGAGGTCGAGCGGGGCTGAGAGCAAAGAACCGAGCAGCGATGAGCAATATTCCCGAGGATCTCGAGATGAGAGCATCATCATCGTCCAGGAATGTTTGTTTGCGAGGTCCACCGCCGCGGAACCGACAAACGCCGCTTTTCATTACGAGGCCAGACTACGCGAAACCCTTCGCAGAGCATCGTTGCCCTGACTGCCCTTCCGCTCCGTTTCCTCCCTTGCCACTTTCCGACCCCCTTCTGCACACCTGACCACCTTTCTCCCTCGAAAACATCCACAGAAATCCTCAACTACGATCGCTCCGTCCTCGAAAAACTAAAGCACCTCTAAAAATTTCTATACTATGGATAAAAACACTTTCTACATTGCTGAATTGAATAAATTTCTAAACACCGCAGCGTGATAGGGTAAATATTCATTATTTGTAAAATGTCCGAATTTCTATTTGACTCTTGTTTTGTGCAATTTTAATTTTACATGAAGTTCCGCAGTCGAATAAAGAGCTCGTCAGTGATAATCTCGTCTCGCAGAGAAAGTTAATATGTCGGACACATCTGGAAATGCAGTTAGAAACGTTCTCGTTCACAACGGGTTGATTGTCTTCATTTTATTCGCAACATCTTGCGTCTCAATTTCCAGTTACTCCGATCTTATCGTCCCAGTAATAAGGATGCAAGCCGGCAACTTTCAATTTTCGCGGAGATAACGCTCCGATAATGTTGAGAGCGTTTCCCGGCGCAAATTGCAACCGAGAGAAAGATGCGATGATCGCGGACGAGTTCGAGATTACGTTATCGAATCGGTGGCGGCGCGGCGTCCTTTCGACGACGTCTTGCTGGCGTGCAAACAAGGTTGGTCCTTATTTTTCGATTTTCTCTGATCTTACCAAATTGAGAGACCATGTCAGAAAATGTCCACCAATCAATTTCGACATAGGGGATGGCCGAAGAAAAAAGATAAGTGTTAGTTATTTTTCCGAAAACTACCCCTCACAGAAATTTCGTTCAAATGGGTGTATCCAGATTTTGCATCGTACACTGTATTCAATGATAAACAGTTTTGGGGGGTGCGATCAAAAAGATATGAAAAAGAACTTCTTTCTGATCTTACCAAATTGAGAGATTATGTCAGAAAATATCCACCAATCAATTTCGACATAGAGGATGGGCGAAGAAATAAAATGCGTGTCAGATATTTTTCCGAAAACTACCCCTCACAGAAATTTCGTTCAAATGGGTGTATCCAGATTTTGCATCGTATTCTATATTCAATGATAAATAGTTTAGGTGGTGCGGCTAAAAAAATCTGGAAAAGAATTTTTTACCCCTACAGCTAAGGACCACCCCAGTGTAGACTCGCCCCGGTTCGTTCCACGCTTTATAGCCGGAGACGATCTAATATTAGTTCCATTGGCCCGTGAAATCGCGACTCTGTTTTCGCGACGTCGCGTCGGTCGTTCCCCCCTTTCTGCAACCCCTGCCCTCTCTCCCAGCCCCCCGATTCCTACACGGTCCTTTGACGTTTCCGTTCCGACCAGGACCCGTAATTAATAATCAAACGGGTCCGCCTTCTTTGCGAAAGAACTGTTTGCCCGGTGAAACGAAAGGAAAATGGCTCGCTGACAACGAAACGGCGTCCGCCGTCTGGCCGGATGGAGAGAGAGAGAGAGAGAGAGAGAGAGAGAGAGAGAGAGAGAGAGAGAGGAGAGAGAATTCCACGGAATTCTACACGGTAAACTGCAATTTTCAATGTCTCAAGACAACCCTTGGAGACATCCTCGGGGGCGCAGTATTCGGCGCTTCTTTACAGTGTAAATTATGAAAGGCATAGTAAATTCTGCATGAAATTAATTTCTCAGTGGTGTAATGAAATTAACCTTTTGCTCTCGGAGCTATACTAATTGTAAAACTATTTTGCTTCCGACCTGAAGTACATATATCTATTTCATATGATTTTCTTAACTTTATCAATATAAAACTGACGTACATAATACTTCAGACAATACTCTTGGTAGTTTATTAAAATATTACACACGTTCAGTAATTTATTGAATATAAATTTAATAATGCAACAAATATTTGATTAATGGTATAAGAAGTATCAATGGCTTCTCCCAGTCACCACTCGAGTGGAAACGGTTAAGCTAGAGTTGCACACTGATATATTAATTTATAGTCTTAAAATGAGAATTTGTGCAAATATGTTAAATAGAAAAATTTTAAATAGTCGATACATTTTGGTTGGTTACGTAAGGGTTAAAGTGGAATATTCAGACTTCGAGAGGAAAGAAAATTGTAAGGGTTGTTTCTGGTTCATTAATATTTTAGCACTATTTGAAAGTTTAAAGGTTTTAAGTAAGGTTTAAAGTAATTTAGGTCGTTGGATTCGTTTTGATATCAGCTACAATATTATGAAGTCAAAAATACACATTGGCTTTTAAAAATTTCGGGGTGACTAATTATTTATGCATTAAAAATTTCTTTTTTAATTTTTTGGATTGAAATTTGTAGACTGCTGAATATCGATTCAGTTTTATCTAAAACATTTTTTTCTCAGATTATCGAAAGTGTCTGATAAATCAAGTTCAGATTTTAAATAAACACAATAATCAATCATTTTTGAAGTAATGGATTTTATAAACATAATTAAAAATATTTTATTTAAAACTGCGAAAAACATAATATTAATTATAAAAAACAAAAATATAATTTTTATTGTATAAACAACAATAACAATTGACATTATATTATATTGATAGATCATTATTGTCATCACTTTCTTCTTCAACATCTTTGAATATTAATTGTTCGACTGCATCATCAAAATGCCAGAGGTTCGACCGTAATTCAGGCGACACATACCCTTTAAACAATAATAACTTGTATACTGGGGCCGAATGGGATGCGATTCTTGCATGATTTATAGAGGAAAGAACGCTGTTAATAATGCACTTTGATACAATGAGGGACGATGAAGGACTCGAAAGATATCCTTCACCAAAGATTGAAAACTTTAAAGATTCTCTTTAATTTATTGAGCATTGTTATCTCAATAAATTATAAATATTAAATCTTAGTACACAAGATATACTCTAAATATAGACAAATACTATTCATTTGCAACAAAAATGGACACATAATATTAAATAGATTCTCCAGGGTATTAATAAGAAAAGAGGTAATTTTTTCGGTGGTAAATAGGATTCATAAAATGTTGATTTTTAAATGCTTGTTCATTGTTAATTTCATCGTTTTCGAATGTCATGGATATTTAGGAAGCAATATACATTCAATAAACATTGATTTGGGCAAGTTGCTTTTTTACCAAATGGACAGCTAGATCGAGCGTGTGGACCAGTGTGCGATGTAGCGAGTGTTCGAGATCTTGAACATGGGCTGGAGTAATGGTCGGTGACGTTGACGATCGGCGTTTACGTTCGGCCCTGCAAGGTCCACTCGTCGAGACACTGGCATTCCTCTCAGCTATTTTTAAATCGTCGCAACGGCAAGGGTAAACGAACAGAATCGGTTTGGCAGTTGGATGCAAGCGGCCTGTGGTCGGTGCACCCCTGACCAGAGACAAACAGAAAAAGCCGGCGCCAGAGTCGATCTAGGCTGATCGAGTTGGAACGTTTCGGCGTAGCTAGGGCGACGTGGACAATTGGCAGTTCGGTTGGTTGACATCGGTCGTCGTCGTCGTTGTCTCGTTGGTACGATGGCCACGACAACGACGAGGAAAGAGTGGCGTCGTTGGAGCGGAGATTTAATCGAGCGGATCGGTCGGTACCAGCGCGCGTGCTGCTGCTGGTACGGCCCGGACTGACCCCTTCATACGCAATAAATCAATTATCGCTCGTTACGAAGAAAAATGCACCTCCAATCGAATCACGTTACTTAACCCGAGTGTCATGGTAACCAGAACGGTGTTCTGCAAGCACGCGCCCCGAGGACCCTGGCTTTCGTAGGTACTTAACGACAGAACTCGCCTGTTGATATCATCCGAGAGAGCCGGCGCGACGCGACGCCACGTAAACAGGATTCACGATGACCCGACCAACGGCCAATTTGATTCCGATTCGTTTCCGAGCTCCTGCTGCACCACCCGGAGTCAACTGTCTTAAATGCTATTCCCATCTTGTGGGCGGCGTGGACGAGTGCATCGAATCATACCAGTGTCGATAAATTGATTTATTATTCATACGAAGAAAGTAAATCGACGTGATCGTCCTAAGAACCACGTAGCTGAACAGAGTGCCCCCAGTGGGCATGGCTACGTTCCTTTTACGGTCCGCCACCTGTTTTCAAACCGGCCCGCGAGGTTAATCAACACGGAAAAATAAATCAAATTATGTAAAATAAAAACCATGTGAAAATGTCACTTAATACAAAAATGTTAAAATTGTTTCTTTTTTGTTGCTCTACAAGTAGAATTATCCGTGTAACTATTTTCAAGTTTGCTACGCGGGCCGCCCTAAAAACTTCACGATCTGGCCATTTCCAAAAAAAGTTTGCCGTACGGCTGTTTTTGGAAACGTCTCAAACGATCGTAATTTTATTTCTCCGTCCTTGCAGAGCATCCCGAGGCCATCGTAGAGTTGCATTCCCTTTGCAGAGTGCTGTACAGTGACTCGAATTAATATTCGGACGCTCTAAAATAGACAATAACTTTTTTAATATTGTACTATACGATTTGAACTTTCTTTGGGAAGCTAGAGCATTTAGTTTACTACAGGATGTGAAAAGAAATTTTGTTGAAAATTGCAATTGATCGGAAGAAAAGTTGCATTTTACAATTTTTTTATGTGGCCCTATATTGAAAATTTTAGAAATACGTTTTGTCGATCTGTGTCAATTAAACATATCCTGAAAATTTCGTCAAAATCGGTTGACGTTGCTTTGAGCTACAAATGTTTAAAGATTTTCACGATTTTCGGCCTCTGACTGCAATCAATCTAAGGATTCTTACATCTTTCAACGCCTGCCGTTTTTTCCCGCATGAACCGATTTCGATGCAACTTTCACAGTGTGTGTGCATATAATTGACACATACCTACAAAACTTACTTTTTAAATTTTCAATATAGGCCCTCATAAAAAAGTTGTAAAATACAACTTTTAGTATTTTTTTCTACAACTCCGATCAATTGCAATTTTTGAAAAAATTTCTCACATCCCGTAGTAAACTAATTGCTCTTCCCAAACAAGTTCAAATCTTACAATATTAAAATGTCTTTCTTAAAGCGTTCGAATATTAATTTGAGTCACTGTAACTCTATATTGTAATTGTGTATTGTATCGTGTCATTGCTCTACGTGTGTAGAGCTCTCGTTCCGTTACGCTTTACGTCAACTGCCCCGAGGAGGCGTGGCTTCGCTGCTGTTACGTATCAAGTGTCTCGAGGAACCGTGTAAATAAATGCAACTTTTCCAGCGAACACTTTAATGGATAAACGACTGCATAAAAGAAGCCCTTTTCTTTCAGAAGAATCGTGGCACGAAGACAACGGGAGCCAAAGATTTATACCTAGCGATCTTCCTCGGCTATCAAAGGAATCTTCGTACAAGAACCTTTAAACTATGGGGTGTAGCAAGGCTATAAGAACAGTTTGAAAGAGTGGCGGAAAGTAGTTCGACCGAATTGTCCGTAAAAAGTGAGCACACGCGGAGACAAACTCAGTTTCCCGGCGAACTGTATGATCTGTTGTGAAACAGCCCGAGTCGGCCCGTATAAGTCTGCGCTCGCATGCATAAGAGAATTTTAGGGCACGGCGAGAAGTCGAGCGACGCGAACACCGTTCAAGGAGGCAAAACGCTTAAATGGACGAGTTGTAGATTGTACAACTATCCTGGACACGGTGCTCGAAGGAATTGGGCTGTTCAGAAACTTCCATTGTTTCTTACACGATGAAGAATTCACGCCGACGTCAATTCTTCGTGTCGGAAAACCAATTACGCGGCGCAAAATAAAAATCGTACAGGAATTGCAACGTACAGAAAGCATTTACAATTACACTTCTCACTTCGATAACTATAGTACGTCGAAATTAGTGTGTATCGACGCTCTTCTTCAGTTCATTTAATTTTGTGCCGAACGATAAAAGTGAATTTCTTTATAAAATGACAAGTAATTGTTTGGGATTAAAGTGAATTTCTTTATAAAATGAAAAGAAATTGTTTGGGTGAAATATAAAACAGTAAAGGATTAAGGAAATTCGAGAATGTTGTAATATTGCTTTTAATGTAACAAAGTCGTTAAGGGATGAAATAAATTTTTATGTTATTCCTGCTTCCCCCACAATCAATGCAAAACATTTTTATTTTGCATGAAGGTCCGCAGTCTACTCGATAGACAAGAAGAGCTGCGTTTGCTGAGAAAAATGTGATTTCTGGGTAGCGTGTGTCTACAACGAAAGTTGTTTAGCCGAGAGAGAGAGAGAGAGAGAGAGAGAGAGAGAGAGAGAGAGAGAGAGAGAGAGAGAGGGGGGGCGAAAATCGGAACGGCAGCGATTTATGGTGGCAGATTCGCAGGGAGGCGGTGGTCTTTCGGGAATCGGGCGGAACAGAGAGGGCAGGAGAGGAGCAAGTGGCACGACAAAGGTGAGAAGGGGTCGTTGACCAAGGCACACATAATCACGAAACTCGTCGCAGCGCGGTCGATGGAGAAGCCTGCGCCTTCTTAATCACGGTTTTATTTGCCGACAAAGGGAAACAGCGGGGCGAAAGAGAGAGAGAGAGCGATCATCGTCGAACAAAACGAGGGAACGTCTTGGACTCAGAAATTCCATCGAAAACGTTCGAGTAACCTAGCGACCTCGTCTCCGTTAAAATATTCATGATGTTGTAAATCGATGTTTGGCGCGGGCCTATTCGTATCGATCCTATCCCGATCCGATCCGGCGAATATATTCGATCCGATCGACACGGTTACATAATTCCGAGTGCGCCGTAGCGATTGAATATTAAATTTCCGTTTTGTAAAGCGGGAATACGTAATTTACCGATGGAAATGGGTGTGCTGCGAAAGGCTCGCTGAGAGGTTAGACAGGCGGCCCCCGAAGGCGGGAGGAGGTAGAAGGGAGAGGAGGAGCGGAATGAGGATTCAGACGCTATTAATCTCGGGACGTAGTGTGATGCCGAGTTGACAGGCGGTAAGTCGAGGAATATTGTTCGCCGCCTGTCTGCTGATGCGAGCAACTGTTTTGCCGTACCGAGAATTCTTAATGCTCCGAGGAAACCGGCGCGGCGTCTGCTGCAACGCGGAAAATTGAACCCCGGATTAACCCTGCGTTCCGCTTCCTTCGGATGCTAACTCAACCCTTGAATAACGGGTCCGAAGATGAGATTCTTGACAGGTAACCTCTATGATAGTTTTTGCCTCTGAGATAGCGGCCAGCAAGTTGAATTCACTCGCTACAATTTCTCTCAAAGAGCGAAACAATATACATGTATTACCATATCTGCGAACAAGTGTTCACAAGTAGGAGAACTTCAAAGAAAGATGATCGTTGACGATTACTGTGTTCTCATTTCTCAAACGGACAAACGCGACGAGATGACAGAGGTAGATTGTGAAACAGGCAAAGAATCCGAGGGGATGTGTCGCAGAGGGGGGTGGAAGCAGGGTGCCTCGAAAGAAAACGATTCGACACGCGCAGGTTGCGGTGCAGCGTGCGTGCACGGGTAAGTGCATCCATCGAGCGAAACGGTGGACGAGGAAGATGGATACGGAGATGGCGACGGAGAGGAGGTGAGGGGGAGGATCGAGGTAGAAGAAGTAGAGGGGATAGCGTAGCGTCTCGGGAGGGGGGCACAGAGGATTAACGGGCTGAAAGAGGGAGGCAGCAGGCCGCAGGCTTCATTCACCACGCGGGCAGCGCGGCGGCTACGTTCTACTATGAAGTGTTTGTACTCGCGTTTGCCGGTCCGCCGGCACCGACAGAGTTCGTCCGTTTATCTCTCTTTCTCTCTCTCTCTAGTCTAGCAGCTTGAAGCCTCCGTGTCTCTCTCTCCCTCTCTCTCTCTCGCTCTCGCTCTCTATTTCTGTCTGTCTGTCTGTCTCTCCGCTTCCGTTCTTGTTGCACTTTCGCGTATCACCTGTCACGCATTGAAAACGCAACAGTCAGAGATCGAGCTGTGAAAACGATTCCCGTGAACCGTGAGCGAATCATCGAGCTCTAGCGACGCTCCAATTCCTTTCGGATGACTGGGCGACTCGGTTTGGATCGTTCATGCCGGGCTCCCGTCGACCGAAACCTCGGCTGCTCTGCTTTTTGGTCGTCAGCCTGCGGCCTTCCGACCCGAATCGCTATTACATTTCCTGCCATTTGCTCTGGCTCCTCGATCCACGGTTTTATTGCACCGGGATGCATTTTAGATCAATATTGGAAACAAGCCCGTCCTGTTTCTTAACCCTCATCCGCCCCTTGTATCAATTTGACACAGTTTTCTCGAAATAAATTATAGAATAAGTTCTGTTATTTGTGTAGGGGTAAATTATTTCGCGAAGCTTCGTGACTTTTATTTTTTCAACCTGACACACAAAACTGATAATTCTAAGATGCAAATGTTAGCTCATCAATTTGAATAAAGAAATATCGAAGTATCTTTTACCACTGTGTCAATTTGACACCGAGGGACAGATTCAGTTCGAGTTTCGATGAGGGTTGACTCCGAGAACACTGGCCGAGCAAATGTACTGGTCGGAAAATGTGACTATCGCTTGACAAGCATGGATTGCCTCATCGTTACTGTTGTCGCTCGCTCGCTCGCTCGCTTCTTTCACGTGGACTTTTCTAATTCATTGTCAGAGATAGAGCGTTATCAGGTAGTATCTCTGTTAGGGTCAGTGACAGCGAACCTCGCCCTAGCACTTATCTTTCCATTCATATTACCGCGGTCTATTCGGTTAATTCATTTACTAATTAATTTCTATTCTTTTCCTACCCCGGCCTCTTATCGACCGCAATTTATCTGGCGCCCGGTGTTCTACGACGCTTATTATCATGCACGATACGCCTCGGAACGGAAAACAGAAACCCGGTGTGTGCTATTCGAGCGAGCCCGGATAATTTTCGTGCTCTCTCCCACAGCGAAACGCGATTTATCAGGAAAATAGAATCGCGTTCGTCGATTCGAATATAATTGTTACACGAGACTCTTACCATAATTTACGGTTCGGAGCATGAACAAAGCACGGGGAATCGTCGGCGTAATCGTTGCGAGAAATACTCGGGGCCCGAATACGGTCGCCGGTAATATTCCGGTGTCACGCGACAGGATGGATCGCGATCCCCGCGCACATCGAGAAAACGTGAAAGAACATTTTGGCGGTCGCATTACGCGGACAAAAACAATCTGGCACGGTTAGAAGAGAACGCGCTGGATCGAGATATACATATATTCCGTGATACATTCGGACGTCGTGCACGCCCGTCAGTATTTTTAACATGCTGTCATCGACCTACGCGGATATAAACAACGTCTTACGCATCGCGATCGCCCACGCAGATGATTCTCGGACCGAGGTCTCCTTTAATCCGCGCGTCACCGTGACAATTAGATGGCTCTTCGGTGGAATCTGGAACTCCGTTTAATGCCGGACAAGGACACACCGATCCGTAACAACTTGTTCATTGCTACTTCCTACCTCTGTGTAACAGATTTTTTCTTGCTACAAGTTTCGTTGTATTTTTTATTTGTCTTCTTTGACCCTCCTTTCGCCCTTTACAATCTATGAATATCTTTAAATATGACCTTCAGAATTCGCCATTTGCATTCCTAATGGAACTGGAGGAATTGTGAGATCCTTAGAATTACTGTCCTTTGTATTCTCAAGATCTTGAGTTCACCCTTCGGAACGTCGGTCTTTTGAAATCCTAAATTATTCGTTGCGTCACTGCTCATAGTCTTTACACCACTGTCTGCATTCTTAGAATGTCCTTGGATTTTGCCCTTCACCTAGACCCTTAAAAATGTACCACGGAATTCGAATTCCTCAGAAAAGTCTGCGGTCACCCATCTCACTCGATACCGCTAGATACGGATAGCTTAACCTGAGTTATCTATCATAGACAACTACATTACAACGAACCCATAGCCAGCAGCGTCTACACTATACTAACTTTCGGTACACCTAGTGCTTCTGTGGAATCTTCCACGAGCATTCCGAAGTTATTAGAGGATGTTTACTAGCATCCCACTTTTGTTCGGCTCGGAGATCTTCGATTCATTCACCGGCAGACTTTCTCCCGAATAATTCCGTAGCTGAACAGCGCGGCGGTTGCTCGTTCTTCGACGTTTCAAATCATCTTTGGATTCAGGGTACGCGGCCGTATCCGGCGAGCCACAGTGCAAAGGTTACAGTTCAAGCGGCTGTATCTCGAAATTGCTTGTAAAACATTTCGGAAGATGGATTTCGCGGTGAGTCGGCTATAAAAATAGAATTCCCGCGGAGAGTATCGGTTCAACGCGCCGCGCCGCGCCGGAAACACGCGTTGGATATAGAGGATAGGGGACGTATTCGTGGTTCCTCGAGACTGGCACCAACAGAGCAGAATCAAAGAATGGAATGGAACGCACAACGAAGAGAAAGAGAGAGAAAGAGAGAGAGAGAGGGACGAAATGATTAGCGATCGGCGGCGCTCTTTCTTTCGTTAGAGCGCGTTGGGCTCTATAGCGTAATTTTCTCACGCGACTGTTCAGGGTCTGCGGCGGCTATTCAGCCGTGGCGAACACGAGAAGCGAGCTGAATGGGAGAGAATAGCCGATACTCTCTCTTTCCCCGACGCTCTCTTATCGCTGCTTCCTCTTCGTCGTCTCCTTCGTCTTCTTAGGACCCGATCTTCCAAGCCCAGCGCTCGTCCAATCGGCGCCCGGGATCGCGAACACGACGCGCTACTAAATGCACGATACACTGCACGAGAACTGCATTCACGCATTCCTGACCGGCTACCGCCACTGTCACGACTCGCTCTCCCAAACCGTATGATTCCCTCTCGAAATTTCCTCCGCCGATCCCAACCCCAAAGCAATCTGCCTCGCCTACTAAGACAGCGGATCTGATGCATTTATAAGAAAAAATCAATTGCAAAATTTGTACCGAACAAACAGACAGACAAGAAAGCGAGCTAATAAAAACGTGGTAAAATGAGTAGCTGTTATTCAATATAATAAAAACACTAGAAGAATTTACAAAATACTCTTGTATCATTTTCAACCTACATATGTACTAGCCCTTTGCACTCGAATAGCGACTCTGTGGCGCCAATCAAAATTGCCGAATTCTTCTGTATTCTGTAAATTGCTAAAAATTCAAATGTCGTATGAGCAAACAGGTTCAATTTCATAAATATGTTCTAGGGAGAAAGATATGTCTTGATTTCGGAATTGAAATTGCTTCGAGTCCAACGGGTTAAACTTCATCTTAAGAAAGAAAAGAAATTTCTGTTTCACTCCAGTTTGTTGCGCTAGTGATCATTCCCCGAAGGAAGAAGAAGATTTATATCGAAGCGAGATTCTTCGAGTCGCTTCCCTCGGCTTGATCGCTGGACAGTGGCTTGATTTTCACAAAAGTAACTCCAGAAGCGTAGATTTGCGTGATGCGCAGTCTATTAATTACGATAGGCATTCTTTCTGTGTAGGAAATTGGTGTTTGAGGATCGCGTGAATATGTTCGTAAGTATCTGGCTGAAAGCTACTCGCACGCAATCGTCGTCGACGACAACGACGAGTACGACATCGACGACGATGCGGTTCGTCGTCGTTCGTGTCGCGTGTCCGTAGACTGGGAGCGTGTTTCTTTTTGTCAGTCTCGATCCTCTCGCGGCCTGCATTCGCGCACGTCACGCGTTCTATCTTGGAGCGTTCGTCGGCTTCCATTTGCCCCGGTTGGTCAATTCCTAGAGCCGAAGAAGCGCTCTGCTTTGCTCGAGCTCAGCTCCGAGCCGCTTTCTCCCTTCCCGCGGATTTTTCGCTCCACATCGAGAGTCCCGTGATCGCGAGGGAACGTGAACTCGGCCTCGGCGATCTCGCGATCGAGAGGAACTTTTCCTTCGTCTCTTTCGATCGATCGTGATTTTTGCCTCTGCGCGAGGTCTCTTTCTCTCTTCTTTGTTCTGTTCTTTTTCCACCGCTTCTCGGAATAAATTTGCATAGAGACGACGAGTCTGAGTTACGCGCCGCAAAAGGCGACTTTTTCGCTCTCGGTCCCCTTTCTAGGTCACATCCGAGAGAATTCGAAGTTCCACACAGTGTGTATACGTGCTTCTGTGAAAGAGAGAGAGAGAGAGAGAGAGAGAGAGAGAGAGAGAGAGAAACCGTATCGCCCGCACTTCACGGATAACACCGATGTAACGTGTACACGTGCGCAGGGTTAAACTTCAAGATGTTTCCCATCGAAATTCCAGCGGATAGAAAAATAGTTTCCGTGATGTGTATGTACCGAGCTTTCGATTATCAGATTCAATAAGAGTACAATTGGGGACTGATCAAAGTAGCCTGGAGCAGTTTAACCCCTCGCATGCACCCCGAGTGTTTGTATCAATTACGATGAACGTTTTACCGTCGTCTCCGGCATAGATAAATCCAGGGGACAAGTTGACTCATCGGTCCTGATCAAGAGGTTAATGCAATGGGAATTAAAAGGTAAGAGGTCGAGATGCGGCACGATAATTATCGCATTCTGTGCAATGTAAGGGGTCGGCGCCGTCGGAGACGTCCTGAGAAAGAGAAACCGCAGATATGTCACCGAATAAGTAACATAGACACATAGATCTTTGTGTAACATCAGAATTTCGTATTTCAGGCCGAGGGTGCAGCTTTTCTCACTTTTAGCACTCGTTTAATTTTCAAAGCCGTTGGTCACGAATAAATGAACGTTTAACCACTTGTCGCGTTGACCGAGTCACGCTCGTGATGAAAATTTTAAACAAAATCTAAGAAATATGAACTGAGATTGTAAAGAAAATGATAAGGCAAGTGGTTAATACAATAAGCAGCTAATCCACCCCAGCAAGCTATTCATTTTCAATACGATATACTATACAATGCTTGTGTATTGTTCCTTTATTCTCAGAAAATGTTATACAGCGAAACTTCATGCAAAATAAAACTGTTCTGCTTAAATTACAACAAACTAGAGTAAAATAGAAATTCATTTTCTTTCGTAAAATATTTAATCGGTCGGAAACAGTATAGTAGTATTTTGAAAATTTTGTATTTACCGTTTTAAATTGCATCTACTAATTTTTGTCAAAAATACACGAAATCGTACAAGTTTAGTACGAAGCCTGTGTTTAAAACTGTATAAATTCGTCCAAACAGCATTTCTTCAAACAAATTCAATCGAGCCGAATCACGCAGAGCGAAGAGTCCATCGACAGTCACCCAGTGGATCGTTGGTAGTTCATCGAATGGCGTTTTACTATTTGATTCACTCTCGAGCTGTTACAGTTTCGCTCGATTCTAGAACGAAGCTCGGTTATCGCAGTTTCCGGTGAGATTCGGCGTCGCTGACACGATTACGCGGACATTTCCTCTTTTCCCCGGTTTTTATTACGACTGGGTACGACTCTCCGGTGTTGTTTTGAAAGCCGCGGTGCCGCGGGCGATAAAGGCCAACGTAATGAGATATAATGCCAGTCTCGAGTGGCGACAAACACAGCCGATGCCTCTCTATCATTGTGCAAACAAAATTATAAGCTCCCCGCGGCGTGTACGGCAACCCAACACACAGAACTACGAATTCCTCTGACCGAGAGAGAAACAGAGAGAGAGAGAGAGAGAGAGAGAGAGAGAGAGAGAGAGAGAGAGTTCGTCCAATCATATCGCCGAGTCTCGACGTCGTTGTGTGAATGGATACTTTCGAAAAGGGAGGCTTTCCCAAAAATTCTGGCAAAATCAACATTCGCCACTCGACCCACCAATTGCGAAATTCGAGCTCCTTTTGACCCGGCCAACTTTCAGCCAAATTTCAACTTTGCCGGAGTTGTTAGCTGGTTTTCAATCGAACCCCACCTCAATCAATTTATTCCAAGAAAATTGTATGCGTTAATTGCAAGATGCTACCCAGACAATTATTTCTGTCCTTAACAATACAGCACTTTTTTGTCCACTTTTTATGTGTTGTATTTTTTCTGAGAAATTTGAACCTCGCTCTACAATCTGCAAGTTGATTTACCCCTCTAGCTCAATTCGTTTGAACGATATGATTTTTTTATCTGAAGAGTACGCTGGAGAAAATCTTCGACTGCGGACCGCGATCGGAGCGTGTTCGCGCGATTATCGACAACGTGTGAGCGTTTTTGAGCGTTCGCGAGACTGGAAATTTCGACACGGCCCGGCGAGCCGCAACGGCGAGCACACCGGGTCACGGTGAAACGCGACGGTATCGAAAATTACTCGACCTCGTTACGTTTTCCCCGTACCGCGCCGGGAAACGATGTCGGAACTATCGATCCTTTGACGGGCCACGACCAAGAATTTCCTTCCACCACCTCCGCCACTCTGTTTCGCCTCTTCTTTTTCTGTTCCCGGTGTTTCGTGCGCTCTTCAGGCGCCTTTCTTCGCTTCGAGCCGCGTCGCGTCAGAGATTACACGGAAGTTGCTCGGGGAAACTCGAGCCCGCTGCTTCCCTGGCCGGCAAACTTGTCCATTACTGGATGAAGTAATCACCGGGTTGCTTGATCACCGGCGATCCTATTTTTCGAACTCTGTATTCACCTGCTGCATACGAAATCAAGGGCTTGTTGGAAGAAAAATGCGCGCACACACATGTGCGTTTGGCTACCACGAACAACTTGCAAGGGTGGTTTGCGAGCCTATTGTTTTAGATGTCTGAATGAATGGATGTTAGAGACGAATTTGAAAAAAGGACAAGACTTCCTGTACAGCCGGAGCCATTCTATGTCCACAGCATGCTCAGACAAATTCTACAATGATTACAACAGCAACAATTGTTATTAGCAGGGACCATAACTGTTATAACGAAAAAGAAAAACAGTCATAGAGTAACAAGTATTTCATCGACTAAAATAAAATAAAGATTACAAGAAACCGAAAATTGTTTCTCTTGTTGGTAAATGTTATCGTTGAGGGAAATTCATTTCGATCACTTGTAACAGTTATCAATGAGAGAAATTTATTTCGATCGCTCATAACAGTTATCGATGGGAGAAGTTTATTTCGGTCGCTCATAACTAGACAGCGGATTTTATGCATTTATGCCAAAGCTGAGTACATAGGTGTAATTTAAGACAGCAAAAACATTCGAAGAAATTAACAATGCTATTATATTATTTTCAATCTATTGAACATATTAAGAAAGAAAATCAATTTCTATTTCACTCCATTTTGTTGCAATTCGGGTAGCAAAGTTTTATTTTGCATAAAGATCCGCTGTCTACTCATAACAGTTATTGATGAAGGAAATTTGTGATATAATAGTTATTATTAAATAGTACAATTTAAAAAAAATATCCTATTAGTTTATAAACATACAAAATACAGATTATGACACGTTTGGTCACTGTAAATTCCGATATAGTTTAAGTATACATATTAATGTATGTCAATCGCACAATAGTGACTGATGACTAAAGATTGATGACTGATCATTTCAACTAACTAATGATTAATCATAACTAATAAGCAACAACTAACGATTACTTAGAGCTGTGCCTAACTAGTGCCATGTAGTTATGACTAACTAACCAAAAAGTTTTAACTAACTTTTTTTAAGTTTTGACTAACAATCAATCAGACTATTAGTCATTTTTAACTATTAGTTGATTTTTGCCCTTTTCGAGAATATGACATATGAACTTTTGAAAAGAATTCGTGATGGATAACATTTTTTCACTGAGAAGAATTTTGTACAATAATTAAATGTTCATATTATATTAAATATATAAAGAATTAATTATTTCGAGAATCCCTACTTTTTCGGGTATCCATTCCGACCCCGAAAAAATGTGTTCCCGACCCGATCTATAAACAAGATTTATCAACAAGATAAACAAGATCTATAATGATTGAGTACACGTTAGATTCCGTCTACCACAACGATTCTCCTGATGTGCAACATCAATTTAAGGGATCGTGAATCGAAGAGAAACGCTTGGTCTCGCTAAAAGGTTCAGCGGCCACGTGAGAACCACTGGAGCCGTGAGAAGTCGGAGTCAGGAACCTATTCGTGGTGGCTCGGCGTTGGTCGGCGGTCTCCGACGTGTTTCGGTGATTTTCGAGGGTGTTCGGGCTCTGGCCCGACAGCAGAGCTCCGTCGCGGGAAGAATTCGAACGTCATCGTCTGTTGTCGCGGTGCAACGCTCTGCAACTCTGTGCAACGTTCTGCAACGCTCTACAACGCTATGCAACGCTATGCAACGCTCTGTAACGTGTTGCAACCAATCCGGTGGTCACGCGCAGACGAATAAATTAATTGCAGTTTATTTGGTCGCGAAACCGACTGGAATGCAAATTCCGATAGGTCGGGGGACTGTCCGGCCACGGTAAGCGACCGCTTTTAACATAATTATACGGATCGTTTGGCCGAAAACTAGCTATTCTAGCCGGCCGTGGAAACCATGATCGAGGGAACGATGATCGCGATCCGGAACGCGGTCGGAATTCGTGCAACGGCTAGATCCCGTCGCTCTCGAATCGGACTTGTTCCATTAGGAACGTGTCTCTCTATATATACTGTTCCAATATGTTGCATACCATCAAGACCTGTCTATTAGCCGCCAATGCTGTTACGTTTAATAATCATGCCCCTGTGGAATCGAATCCGCGCCTGTAGATCACTATTCAATCAGATCAATACAAACTGAATAGAAACTCATCTTGACTCTTGGGAAATCAGATTTTCTGTTTGTTTTTTTTTTCATAACTGTACGATGATTGCGACCATTGAAGCCTCGCGCACTGATCAGGCGACATTTGTATTTTGAGAATCTGATTGGATCACGTTTGATTCAATCACTGGCTATTCTCTTCTTGATCCTGTCGTTTCTACTGCTTCTATACTATTTTCTTGCTGGGAGAATCATTTCGGTGGTTCAATCAAGCGAAGTAGATCACATTCAGTCCTCGGAAAAATTTGCTCCACAACTCACGAGAGAACGCAGTATCTTTCCTTAACCAAATAATCGAGCTGACACGCAATGTTTACCGAACGTTGCCGAGTTCGTTTCTCGGCAGTTCTAAAACGCATAAAAAGACTTCTTGTAGCATAAAAAGTTCTTCGAAAAAATAAGCGATGTAAAACGTTCATGCATCTGCAAGTGGTTCTCGAGGATAAATCAACTCGATTCTGCGTAATGCTCGTCGACAAATTTCGAATACCACGCGCGCGGCACGTCTCCTCGATAAACAACTCGATCGATTAAACGATGTAACGACCCAATAAATTCGACGGAATCTCGGTCTACGAAAAACAGTCCGCGTCCTTGATAAATTCTTTGTCGTCCTGGTGGTCGGGTCGACTGTGTAAATAACGCCAGGGCAATTTGAAAAATCGAGATCGCCGTGTCCCCAAGTACAAGCCCATAAACACCAGCACTTTATATTCGCGTCGTTCGATAATTTTCGACGATACAGACTCGTTTCGCTCGGGGAAAAAGCGGGCGTGCGATGCGGAAAAGTACCATTGCTAATTATACTTGGCGGCGAGTAAGAAATCCTGGGGTAAATGTGTTCATGAACGTATCGACGTCGCAGTTATCGTTCGCCGTAGATCGCGGGGACAAGATATCGGGCCGGTGATCTCTTGCGCGTCGGTTATGTCTCTCCTCGCAGGTCCGCGGATGGTTAATCTGGAAAATGGCCACTTAATTATACCGGTCGTACCGGAATAAGAGAGAGAAACCGATTACCCTATTCATCGCGACGCGACGCCGTGTTCCGCCGGCGCTGAATCGAGAGAGCCTCGACGCGCGTTTTCAGAATTCATGAACAGGCCTCGCGACACGCGCACACACACACACACACACGTAATCGAGACGCTGTTCATTTATGTAAGCGAGGCTAAGGGAACGTCGTTACTCGCGGAACGAGCCGATAGATTCTCTTGTAACCGCCGTCGACGGCGACCACGCCGCCCTGCCATAATCGAATTCGACTACGACAAGCCCGACGTCGTTTCTTCTGGTTCGCGTTATTTCGAAACGGCACGGTTTACAATGAATATTCCGCGGAGACGGTCTCCACGAGAAATCATCCTCCTGAGGATAACGAGGTCGTGCTTCTGTCGTTACAGAGGCACTACCGCGCTGCATCTAGCCAGGATCTCGCAAATTCGATTCCCATCGGCCCATAATGCGCTCGGTTCTCCGCTAATTTTGCTTTTTCTCAATTCACTTTATCTTGAATTTTGCACGATGCCTTGACACGGTGTTCGCCTGTTGTAACGAGTCAGACTCGTGATGAAGATTTTAACAATGTCTAACAAATGGACCGTTTATTTTGAAAGTGGTGTAAGTCCATTTTCTCTTGTTTCGAGAATATTAAAGGTTAACATAATATGTTAATTAAAAAATTTAGGCAAATTATATGAAGTCTGGCAATGTTTCTACTGTTTTATCAATATGTAATTTCAAGTCGTCCAGTAGATATTTGGAAAGTATCAATGAAAAACTTCTTGCATACTAAAATGTTTCCACCAGAAATGACCAGGTAAAATTTATAAGCATATGCCCTCATAGCGCCCGAATTATTTCTAGGCCTTCTTCTCTTGACAGTTTCACGTTGAACATTACAATAGAGAAATACATTTTGCTTATTAAAATCACCTATATTGCAGAACTTATCAAAAATTTCTATACATTGTGTTTCATTAATACGTTCTATACATTTCTTCGAGCAATTACAACTTTTGGATTCATATTTTTTTGCTGGAATGAATTTACCCTCTTTGTATAGTATTTTTGTCCAGTATTTCGCTTAATTTTTGTTTATTTGTTGCATATATATTCCTTTATTTTGTTCTGCAGAATCTAAGTTCTCAGTAACAATATCCTCATCTGATGAAGTTTCTACCTCTATTATTCTTTTTCTCTTTTTACTATTCGTTAATTTGTTGTTCATAGCGGAATTATCTTCATCCTCTGAATCTAAGATTATTCTTCTGTTTAAATTCATGGGCTTTATTTCTGTGCGAATTTATTTAAAATTAAATAAAATAAATATTTTCAATTGTCATAAAATAATATTGATTTGCCATTTGTTCTTACCTATATCACTATCTGATGTTAATATGAAGTTATCCATTTTAGGAAAAAATAGAATAAGTAACCTAAACTAGTAACTCTTGACACCACACGTAATATGACACGTAATATAAAACAAATGTAGAATATGTAACAGGCTACTGATCTGATCGGCAACCATCTGCTAAGCCACCTACCTCTGTCAATTAGACTTACACCACTTTCATAATCGATAATTATGCAATTTCATTTACCGACCAATTTTAAATTGTACAAAACATGGGAATTTTTTAAGAAATTAGACACGGACTAGTTATACATAAAAAATTTACATTAAATTAAGCATGAATTACGTGATATCTCATTTTTTTCAAAAATGGACTTACACCACTTTCAAAATAAACGGTCCAAATATGAATGTTATGCCTTTCCTTTTGGATGAAGTAAAATTTGATTCGATTATAATCAATAGACTGCGGACCTTTATGCAAGATAAAAATGTGATATAGACATTGATTTTGTTTGTTAATAGTTCAATAGATTGAAAATAATGTAACAGTACATTGAAATTCTTCTAATGTTTAGCACACCTACTCATTTTTCTAGTAATCAATGTTTAAGCATTAAAATAAATGTAGCCGTACAAAAAATATAAATTTTCTTTTCTCTTCCACGACATTTTTGGGGATGAAGACGTTTTCATCGCTGTAACTGGAAAGAAAATGTAATGGTAAGGGGTTGAAGGTAATGAAATTATACTTTGTTTAGCGTGTTGCATTTCCTAGAGAAAATGATAGCACATAGGATGAACAAAATGAAGGCTGGACCATGACAGGAGATGTACGAATGTTGCACAAAATAGCGTAAGATGATGAAGAGGTATTATAGATCGTGGGAAATGGTGTCGAAGGGGTCAGAAAGGATTCCAAGGAAAGTATTGGTGGCGTCAGTCTCGGCTGAGAGCCACGGTATAAGGGTGGTTGAGTGAACCAGGGCGTGGGTGGATTATGTGAGCGGTGGGGGAAGGCGTGGGGGTACGGGACAGACGGGGGTGTACTATACTACGCCGCAGTGTAAGGGGTAGCCGATCGATGCCGACCAAAACATTGCCACATGCCCAGCCATCGCAGCGCGAATGTTCGTTGCCCGTTCTCCGTAACCCAATTGTTCGTCTGGAATACGTTTCCTAAACACGATTATCGTGCGCCTTCGCGTCGGTAACCGGTGCCCCCTCACGCACCTGCACGATAAACGACACTTTAGTTAGACTGTTAGAATTTAGAACGGACCACGCCGCTTTTGCAAAACTATGCGAGCTCTTTTTCGACGCGTCGCACGACGCTTCGTTTCGCAACGCTACGCCATCATTTTTTGACCTCGAGCGATCTCCTAGGAGTTTTCTAGAAAACTATAAAGCGAACGCGTCGCAAGCGTTAACCCTTAGGTGACTCAGAGTCACCATTAAAAATTGCTGTACCATTATTCACAATATTGCTTACATTATTAAATACAGATGTTTATGCAATTTTCGATTTTTGTAGACACATTTGAAGAAAGTGTGGTACCGAATAAAATCCTACTTTCATTGGTAATATGTAGACTGCGAATCTTTATGCAAAATAAAAATTGTCTGCATCGATCGCAAGAAATAGAAACCGAATTGAATGTTATTTCTTCCCTTCATGATTTTAATAAAGGAAAAGTCATATCTCGTCATCTTCACTTTTTTTAAATTTTCCAACCTTTTTGAATTTTATCTATTTAATTTTCTAATAAATGCATAAACATTTGCAGTCTAGTAATAACATTTCTCGGTCGAAAATAAATAAAAATTGTACCAAGTTCTGTCGAATTTGATACTCCAGTTGTCGAACATTTTTATAAACCCTAAATGCAAAAAGATCCAAAATAAAAATTGTCGGCATTAATTATTACAAGACGAAAGAGCTGAGCAGAAATTTATTCCTCTTTTTAATAGATTTATTAAATTGTAAGAAATGTATATTCGTCACACGCAATGTGCAAATAAATAAGTGGACTGGCGAACAAACGGACACTGCAAGTCCTTGTCACAAGTTAATTATTGTTTATTATAATGGTTTTCAAGTTGCCCCCTTCTCGACGCACTCCCATAAAAACGTACACGGTAGAAACATTGTTCTTTATTGAAAACTTGAAAAAAGGAAGGTGATCCAGAGCGCAACTTTGATGTCGGCTATATTCTCGCAGCATCCACAAAGGGTTGAGAAAAAACCAATACGTACAGTTAACCTTTTATATACCGAAGCGACTTTGAAGTACCACTTTCATTAAAAAAGTAATTCATTAAAAGATTCCTGTGCACCGAGGACGTTTACATTTTATCAGTGTGATTTCGATAGGGACTGCCGGCTGCGTATCTGCACCCTGACAGTTGTAAAATATAATTACACTTGACGAATGAATGATTAAAATAGTCTTAAAGAATCTAGTCCAAAAGGCTCGATGAAAGGGAAAACGGACACTGATTATTCCTAGAAAAATTTGTTAGTAACATTATCCGTTTTCCTAACCTCCCTGTCCTCGAATTATGCAATTCCAACAGTTATTTCTTCGAACATTCTTTCATGCTCGGGGAAAGTGTCAAGAAGTTGTTACTATTACGTCCTTCCTCGATCACGTTTTCACTTTTACAACACCGGTACGGTATACTCCGGCATTTCCGAAGTAATCGCGTTGTCATGCCTTGAGAAAACATGCTATTAACACACTCGATACACGTGGGATACACTATTCTCCGGTTCAATCATTCTCTGAAGTTCGATTCCACTTTTGGTCACCTCATCTCGATAATTACAACCTATCGGCTGAAAGGGTTCGGTTTAGAAATTCATTCGCCTTTCGAAATCGCCATTCTATTCCCATGAGGTGCCATAATCATAGTTAGATACGACAGGGTCGAAATTATGAGCGTTCAGGAAAGAGTGTATCAAATCGAAGAAAGATGTGTGCTCTCATGCTGTTGCAACGTTCACTATTTTACTTCACTGACACAGTATTCGATGATAATAGTTGCTCTAGGAGGCCTAGTTTTACGCATGGAGATATGTCGTTCTCTTCTCAATCGATTTTTAACTGTTCCAGCCTTCCGAAAAATCTAAAAAAAAATCTGTAACACATGAACGACCCAGTGTGAAAAATCAGCAAGCACATAATGTTTACTTCACTCCGAACTATCAAGAATACTAACTAATAAAACGGACACTTGAAAAGGAAAGCTGGAATAATCGAAAAGAAAACAGTAGCGATTGAAGAGAATCTATTCTCACCACAAAATGATGCCGAAGACACACAGCCAAGATTCACAAATCGTTCGATGAGAACTCGCGAGTCCGGTGTCGCGAAAGTCCGAAGAAAACCGCGAATTTCCGGCGTCGAGGGAGCGGTAAACATTTTTCCCGGTATGCAAACCGGCGTAATTTCATTTCCTGGTGGTTAACTTGTTCTAACGAGCGTCATTTCGTCCTATTATCCGGCGATTCGTCCGACGGCCGCACGATTATTCAATAGCGTCGGTTGTCCAGTGGAAATCGGTGACGCCTCTCGTCCTACGACACGCGAATTCGATTCTCCGGTGTTGACTAGCCACGAAAGAATTCCCCGTATCAAAATACGCGTCGTCGATAGGCCATCGGATCGAGGAGTCGAAGCGTCACCGCTTACGTAACCAGCTAGCTATCTACTGTATCGAGTTATTGTATCGACGCGTGTCAAGGCGATGCCACCGTATCCGAATAATGGGCCACTCTTCGGATCGAGTGACAACAATCGACTTCTGAAGAGCATACCGTGTTTAGAACTCTCTGTGTCCTTTACCATAACGGTCTCTCTTCCAGTCCACCATATTTCGAACATCACGTTCGCTATTTATTATTGTTTTTGCCTCAACCGAATACTGAACACGAAAACAGCCGACCCTTCACTGTTCGAATACTATCCGCGGAGTAACAACACGATTTCAAGTAATCCGTTTGGCGCAAAAGTTCACGACCGGTTGCGTATCAAAACAGAACGAGGAATATACGTTTTAACCAACTAACTGCGTTCGACGTGTACACACGTCAATCCAAATCTCTATTGCGGTGCAATATCAATAACCTTTTCAAAAATGAATTGTTAATTTTTTATCAAGTACAGGGTGACAAGAAATAACGGAGTTAATCATTTCTTATTATAATTCTGTGAAATTGACGAATTTTGAAAAACCAAATAATAACAACCATAACATGGACCTTTAGTATTCATATATTTAAGAAGTTTCAAAATGGCTACCCTTTGCGCCGATACAGAGGCTCAAACGTGTCTTGAAATTTTCGGCAATGGGCCGCAGCTCTTCTGGCGTCATTCGGTCCCACTCCCGGTACAGAGATTTTTTCAATGACTCTAAATTTTTATGGGGCCGAGCACAGGCCCTGGCCTCCAAAATCGACCACACGCTGTAGTCCATCGGGTTGAGATTCGGTGAGTACGGCGGCCATTCCACAGATGTGATGAAACCTGGAAAATGGGCTTTGCACAACTCCTGAGTCGTTTTCGCCCTGTGGGCCGGCGCGAAATCCTGCTGTAACGTCCATTCCGGATCGCCGAGGTGCTGTTGGGCCCACAGAAGTACGACGGCTTCGAGAATGTCCCGTCGATACACTTCTTGGTTGATTTTCGCCCCTTGATCCACGAAAGCCGTAGCAAATCCCATTTTCCAGATTTCATCACATCTGCGGAATGGCCGCCGTATTCACCGGATCTCAACTCAATGAACTCCAGCGTTTGGTCGATTTTGGAGTCCACGGCCTGTGCTCAGCCCCATAAAAGTTTCGAGTCGCTGAAAAAATCTCTGCGCCGGGTGTGGGACCGAATGACGCCAGAAGAGCTGCGGCCCATAGCCGAAAATTTCAAAACACGTTTGAACCTCTGAATCGGCTCAAGGGGTGGCCACTTCGAAACTTCTTAAATATATGAATACTAAAGGTCTATGTTATGGTTGTTATCATTTGGTTTTTCAAAATTCGTCGATTTGACAGAATTATAAAAATATATGTATAACTCCTCCTTGTTTTTCGTAAAATTTATAATAGGACCATTTGCCCTGCGCTCGACATGTATACTCGCCATTGCTTAATTTTAATTCCGCACTTTGTGGAGGGTTTTTAAAAATAAATTCCGGGTGTCCACGGATCGAAGATCGAGCAGAAATCGCGAACGCGTTTCAAGCCGACAATTCCAATTATCCGTGCGCGTGCCGGTGTCGCGCCGGTATGTATGTATACTCGCTAATAGCCCGTCCGATCTCACATGCCTCGAAACAGACTCTGTATTCGCCGTTCAATAGCACATTTCTGTACGGCCGATAATTCCACATTGATCCTGTAAACAATCGGCGCCGTGTTGGGGACGCGTACGAACGACGTTCGCTCCTCCGATCGCGACAATCCCGCCTCATCATCCCCGCTCTCTTCGTAATTAGTGCTTCTTTGTCGTTCGTACATCCCCCACATACCATTCTGCACCACCCACTACCCTCTCTTGTCTGTCTCTATTTTCAGAACGGTTTTTACCCATCGGAAATCAATTTTGCAAAATATTCCCAGGACTCGACTGCTGAAATCAGTGGTCGCTTCGCGAGGATATTAGTACTCACCGCTTTGATTTTCATGCGAAATAAAAATTCTCCGAGTCAATTATATGTGCGGATATGTGTGGTGAAAATGAGAAGGAAACATAATGAGTGAGAGGAGAAACGTATGAAGCGAATTTATGTGTAGTGAGAATGAGATAGAAATAATTAATTAATTAAACGAGATAAAGAAATGAGGGAGCGTTTTGTTAGACAGTCATTTATTGAACACTGTTCAAAATCCCACGAGCGGATTATTTCACTTATTTAGATTTTGTGTACGAGTCGTCGCGTCGCACAGTGGTCCGGATCGAATAAGTTGGTGTCATTTAGCTAAAAAGTCAACTTTCTCGTATCGATTTCTAACAAATTTGTATTGCTTTCTAAATGTCAATCAACCTCGAAAATGAAAAAATTAATGCAGTTTACCAAGAATTGTAATTGGAACGAATACTTTAATGGTAGACATTTAGAGATAGTACTTTTCACCAAGAAAATTGCTTCTCTTCTTCGAGGTGCCCTGATCGCACCACTTAATATTTCTTATTTTTTTTTTCTTTACGATGAAGTGCACTCTTTTGTGTTACAAAATTAACATCGACACTGAAAGTTATTGTTCACAATATGTGAAAAATTAATATTCAATGAAATAAAAAAATTGGCCAAATTTTTTTATATTTGACAAGGAATATCTAGAGAACCCTGAAAAGTCTTGTTTTATAACAAATTGGATCATTTTCAGCATTCTTTCCCGTATATATTTATGCAAGAATATTGTCCTACCTCGCCCTACTTTGCAAGATATAATTGTTCAAAGCTGTCAATGTTACTTCGCGGCTTCGCAACAATCATTACAGACGGAGAGACACCACTTCTGCACCAATTTTTGAGGATATTTTTCAATTAATCTCAAAAAGTAAGGGTCCAGAAGGAAAACGAACTATACCACGCGATAGAGCAGACTTTTATCTTGAGAAACCACCCTTTCAAGTTTGGAACGTCGACGTTTTTTTCGAACCAGAAAGCAAAATATCTTCGCCCGACAAGAATCGCCGCCAGTGGCGCTTACCACTAGAACGGGAATTCCACGGGATACGACGCGGCGAACGTTTAACTAACATGTTTAAACAATCATAATGTATTAATAATGGATATCACTGTATCGGGGAAAGTCTACAGAATCTTTTGCTGCAAAGAACAATTCAATATCTTTTATAATAACATCACAATATTTGTTTAAAGTTGAAAAATATGATTTTTATCAATGTCATGTTTCTGAAAAACTGTGCGTCTAGGAGAAAAATTAAGACCAGATTCACAGTAATTGTGGAACAAATTTGGTATTGGACAGTGTAATTTTAGTGAATTCGATTGAACGAGATAAAGAAGCGAGCGTGCGTGAGAGAGCGTTTTGTTAGGCAGTCGTTCATGGAACATCGTTTGCATAATATCTAATACGTTTTGTTAAATATATGCTTCGTTAAACATTCATAATTCCATCCACTGCTTGAACATGACAAAAGTGTATTTCTTCTTCCAATCATTTTAGTAAACAAATGAGAATGTCTAGAGGAAAGAATTAATAGTTTGAATACATCATTTTGAAAGAAACCCAATGTACTAAAAACCCATTGTTTCAACTAGTACATATGTGGAAGTTGGCGCGTTCGAATTTTGAAAGCGGAGAATATTATTCGTACGTTTCGCGGTCAATAGGAAAGAATTAATAGTTTGAAACATCATTTTGAAAGAAACCGAATGTACTAAAAACCCCTTGTTTCGACTAGTACATATGTGGAAGTTGGTGCGTTCGAATTTTGAAAGCGGAGAGTATTATTCGTACGTTTTGCGGTCAATATACACGGGCTTGTTTCCGCCGGCAACAATAAATACAACGGTGGGCAGTAACTCTGGCGGGTATTATCCACTTTCAGCAATAACTCGATGCAAAAGGATAGTAAAATAGAAGGGAAACACGGCAGCACGTTGGGGCCGATGTTTACAGCAAGTAGAAGCAGCCGATAATGGACAGACACGTTAGCGGGAGAGCACGCGTGCCCCAGGTGCTCTCCGGAGCTGATTTTCTCTTCTCAAGAATTTTGCTTCGCATTTTTCGGCCGCCCCCCGTTTCGAAAGAAATCGGGACACGCCCGGAAACGCGTTTTACGTGCCTGGAAATACAGGGTGACAAGAAATAACGGAGTTAAACATTCCTTATTATCATATAATTCTGTCAAATCGACGAATTTTGAAAAACCAAATGATAACAACCATAACATAGACCTTTAGTATTCATATATTTAAGAAGTTTCGAAGTGGCCACCCCTTGAGCCGATTCAGAGGCTCAAACGTGTTTTGAAATTTTCGGCTATGGGCCGCAGCTCTTCTGGCGTCATTCGGTCCCACACCCGGCGCAGAGATTTTTTCAGCGACTCGAAACTTTTATGGGGCTGAGCACAGGCCCTGGTCTCCAAAATCGACCAAACACCGGAGTTCATAGAGTTGAGATCCGGTGAGTACGGCGGCCATTCCGCAGATGTGATGAAACCTGGAAAATGGGATTTGCTACGGTTTTCGTGGATCAAGGGGTGAAAATCAACCAAGAAGTGTATCGACGGGACATTCTCGAAGCCGTCGTACTTCTGTGGGCCCAACAGCACCTCGGCGATCCGGAATGGACGTTACAGCAGGATTCCGCGCCGACGCACAGGGCGAAAACGACTCAGGAGTGGTGCAAAGCCCATTTTCCCGGTTTCATCACATCTGTGGAATGGCCGTCGTACTCACCGAATCTCAACCCGATGGACTACAGCGTGTGGTCGATTTTGGAGGCCAGGGCCTGTGCTCGGCCCCATAAAAATTTAGTCATTGAAAAAATCTCTGTACCGGGAGTGGGCCCGAATGACGCCAGAAGAGCTGCGGCCCATAGCCGAAAATTTCAAGACACGTTGGAGCCTCTGTATCGGCGCAAATGGGTGGCCATTTCGAAACAACTTAAATACATATATGAATAGTAAAGGTCCATGTTATGGTTGTTATTATTTGGTTTTTCAAAATTCGTCAATTTGACAGAATTATAATAAGAAATGATTAACTCCGTTATTTCTTGTCACCCTGTACTAAAACGATCTCTCGACGTACGTGTTTCCCGGTGCGCAGACCGTGCTTCGGAATCGAATTTTTCCTCGATACTTTGACCAGGTGTAGGACGATGCAGCGAACCGCAACACTCGAAAATTATAATGCTCGATTCCTGGGAATAATTATGGCGGGCTCCCTCCGCGCGAATACTGGGGGCTACTCGAGCGTCGTTTATTGCGCGATTCCGCGAAAAAACCGCCGCTCCCTTTTGCTCGTCGTCTATCCACTTGTCAACCGAGTTCACTTCTATCCTCTGTGAATGTGAGTCTCGTTCGAGTGCACTGCTCGAGGAAACCAGACAATAAATAAAACATTCTGCTGGAGGAGACTGCACCCAGCTCGGCTTCAACTTTCCGAAAGTAATACGGAGGTACATTCATTAACCCCTTGGATTCTCATGCTGGAAATGATTGTACCAATAAATATAGCAGGAATTTGTATTTATTTAATGCATGCGCTTAATAAAAATGCCTTCGTTGGAACTGACACGAGACATTTCTTTAATATTTATTTTGATAAAAATCGCACAAAATTTCAATGGATTAAATCTTGTTTTTCTTTTTAGACCAGCTAGTGCTAGCTAATTCTGAAAAATGACACTTGCGGGAATGAAAATTATTCACATTTGCCAGACTCGCTTCGAGAAGCTATTAATCGCTCGCTTTATCAGATCATGTTCCAGCATCTTCCCGGCTACATAAGAAGCTTGTGAAGACGACACTGAACGTACAAGAGCGTGTGAAAATTAATATGGAAAATAGTACAGAGTATAAAAGAGAGGGACTAAAAATACGGAGAGTTGAACAGGCAAAGAAGTGGCTCGCAGTGTTCGATACACAATGCGCTCCAGCGATTTTAATAAACATGTGTGATAAAGATAAATTTAACACAACATGTGTGTTAAATTCAATATACAGGGTGTCCCAAAATTCCTTCAATAGCCGGAAATAGGAGGTTCCTGAGATCATTTGAAGCAACATTTTCCTTCGCAATACTGTTATCCGCGGCTTTGTTTAAGAGTTATTAACGAAAAACACGGACCAATCAGAGCACGATTTAGACGCGAGTTGGCACAGTCGACCAATAGACAGTTGGCGCGTCGGGCCCTGAGTCGCGCTCTGATTGGTCCGTGTTTTTCGTTAATAACTCTTAAACAAAGCCGCGGATAACATTTTTGCAAAGGAAAATGTTGCTTCAAATGATCTCGGGAACCTTCTATTTCCGGCTGTTGAAGGAATTTTGAGACACACTGTAAATCAGAATGCAACACCGTTCAACAAAAAGAAGAATTTCTACGTTGTCAAAGAGCAGAAATCTACGTCAAGAAGAGAAGCATTGTGTCCCAGTGGACTAAGCATTCCAAAATGAATGGATTATGTAGAATGGAAACGTCGAGAAGGAAGCGTACGTTGCAGATGCATGTCGGGAAGAATAGCGTTATGTTTCAGTGAACCAAGAATTTCAAAATGAATAGTGTATACTGTGCAGGGAGAAAATGCATGGCACGTGTCCTAAGAAAAGCGGCATTATGTTCGTAGAAGAGGCAAAAAAAAGGACGAACAAATTCTACACGGAAACGATTAACCCCCTGTAGAATAAACATTTATGCAATCTGAAGTTTTCGTAAACGGATTTTAAGAAGGTGGAGTCAAGTGAAATCTTATTTTCCGCTTTGCAATTAATTAGCCTTTAAAAATTGAATATGGCTTTTTCTGAATATTTTCAGAAGCCATAAATTCATAGATCTGCAGTCTAGTTATCAGTGTCTATTAGGAAAAGTTTAGGCACACGGTAAACGATTGTCTTCCTCTTCGAGGAAATTCTAAGGAACAATGAAAATGTCTAGATTTTAAAGTCATTAGGTTGGCAACTAAGTTCGCGACCTCCGCATTTTCTCAAACAAAATAATTTATGTACATTTTTAAGCACGAGTATTTTATGTCAAATTCATCGAAAAACTCGGAGCTTTCCAATGATATACAGGGTGTCTCAGCCGAAAGAGGCCACCTAAATATCTCCTATATTTTTAATGACACAAAAAATATTTATAGCATAATTTAAACGGTATCGAAGGAGGAATATCATAGAAGAACGATTTCTGTTGTCCGGTTAATTTTTCATAGTTGTTTCAAGGTCATCGTAATTTTTTTTATCGGGAAAACTTATTTTCATTTGTTCAATCTTATAGCGGCTGAAAAAATACATTTGAATATGCTCAAGTCATTAACAAGATCGAATAGAAAAAAAAGTTTTCCTCGATAAAAAATAACGAGGACCTTGAAAAAACTATGAAAAAATAACGGGACAAAAAAAAATTGTTCTTCTACAGTTCTTAACCAGCTGTAGAGGATCCCAAATGGAACAACTTTTACCCCTATCACTTTTTTTGTTTCGGCCTTGATTTCCAGATAATTGCGAAAAACCATAATTTTTTGAGTTTACATAAAATTAAATATCTCAGGACTCCAATGATGAATCTTCATGGTTTTTCCTTTGTTTAGTTTAAAATAAGTAGGGGCATCTTTTTTATTGAATAAACTTTTTTGTATGACCTTCGGATCATGGTTTTTTTGGCGTGGCGCACACCGCCACTTTCCAACTTATTTCTTTCAGGCTCCACGGTGTGCCCCACGCCAAAAAAACCATGATACGAAGGTTATACAAAAAAGTTTATTGAATAAAAAAGATGCCCCTACTTATTTTAAACAAAACAAAGGAAAACCCATCAAGATTCATCATTGGAGTCCTAAGATATTTAATTTTATGTAAACTCAAAAAATGATGGTTTTTTGCAATTATCTGGAAATCAAGGCCGAAACAAAAAAAGTGATAGGGGTAAAAGTTGTTCCATTTGGAGTCCTCTACAGCTGGTTAACGTTCGACCGTTTAAAAACGGATGACCCTGTATGATATTCCTCATTCGATACCATTTAAATAATGCCAAAAATATTTTTTTTGTGCCATTTAACATAAAGGAGATATTTGGCTGGCCTCCTTCAGCTGAGACACCCTGTATACAATTCAAAAGGAAATGATCACTGAATAAGGTTACAATGATTCAATACAAGAATTATATGAAACAAAAGGTCGCGAATTTAGTTGCCAACCTAATAAAATAACATCGACTGCGGATGGTTAATCATCGCGGAAGGAGCCAGGGAGGAAATTTCAGGTTTGAAACAGTTATGGTTCCACATTGGTTCTGCGTCTCGGAGGCGCGTCGCCATGCTCGAAAAATTATTCGGTTAACAGGTTAATAGCCGTGCACCGTCGCGACACAATGGAAGCGTGCGAGTGCGGCGATACGAAGAAGCGGACGCGATATACGCGCGTCTAAATGGAGCACCGGTGAACCATAATCTACGCTCGTTCGAGAAATCAGACGTGATTTAGTACGCCACGTCGAACTACTTCGTATGGTCGTTACAAGTCGACCGTGTGTGTTGCTCGGTGTTCCTAATATATTTTCCGTTGCACCATAGAAAACCGTTCTGCAAAAGGGAGTTTCGCATCTGGTTCGACTTCTAAGATCCTGTTGAATGCGCTCATCGATCGCGGATTTGCGAGATTTACTTCCGAGAGCACAGTCTTCTATTATATCACGAGAGAGAGGGAGAGAGAGATAATTGGAACAGCTCCTTCGAAATTTATGGGATCGCTAAGCGCCTGTTTGCCTCCCGTTGGGCGCGAATGTGGAGGAATCGTCGTCGTCTCTCCGGCCACCGGGATCGTTTCATTCTTATCGATAATTGCTACTACTTGAAACACTGTTTGCTATTTTACCGAAAAAATGTGTTATCTTGTCGTTAAACAGCAGCGAAATTGCATCGGATCGAAGTTCTCTGGATAAGTTAGTGGTTTAAACCAGTGATTAAACAACGTCTTCGATTCTGATAATCGTTAATTGAACACTGAGGGAGATTAACAATCTCTGTGCTGTATCAGTAGACTGCGGATTTTATACATTTATCATAAAAAATGGGTACGTACAATTTAAAGCACTTCGAGATAATTGAAAGAAATGTTCTTTCTCTCTCGAATCTTGCGAACAATGTAGACATCTTTTATTCCGCAGGGAAGTCTGCAGTCTACACATGTCAGGCATATAATTCCGTGTTATTAAAAAAGTTGTTTTAATTCTGCGCGACTTTTATGGGCGTTGGCATTCAACGTGTTAATCGATCGCTTCTCGCGTTCAGATAAAACTTTGTGGCATTTGTAGAGGTTCTTTTGATACTAACACCCGGCTGGGAGCTTCGGATATTGTTACACCGTGATTATCGATAAAATATATAGACAGGTTGATAGTCGTGGATCTATTTTCTCGAGCAACTATCAATCGATTAACTTGAGCGGTATTTCGGGCATGAAATATATTCGTTGGAGCTATCCGGAACAACGTTGTTGACTATCGCAGAAAATAATATTGTAACGATTTTCTCGACAGCAATTTCTATCGCAGACAATAGGAAACTCGTTTAGCTTGTGATTAGCTCGTTTATCGAATTCTCGAGCGTTTCGGCAACATAGCAGGATCATCTAGCAAAGTATGAACGAACATTTCCGGTAAATAACAGACAGGGAGCGGATCGCGAGCGAAGAGGCGCTCGACAGATTTCGGTACTCGAGATCCTGGAAAACTGTTCGTCGTTCGAGTGGACACTGGACACGGCATTAACAAATCCGGCGGGCCACGGGAAAGCGATTCGGGCGAAATGGGACAGATTCGAGGGCTGCTGGCCGATCGAACGTTAATCGGACACCGATCGGTGCACGGGGAGGAGAGAGTCCACAGAGAGAGAGAAAGAGAGGAGAGAAAGGCGATCGAAGCAGAGGACGCGCCGCGACGAAACCGGGTCCTTACGTAAGTAAATATTTCCATTCAAAGTCTGCAGTGACCTAGGACGCCACGCGAATGGCGTATCTCGATTCGCGACGACGACAGAGGCGTCGAAAAGACGTCACGACGCTGCCGTGTCGTCATCGGACACTCTTGTCACACGGAAATGTGGCGAAGTTGTTCTCGAGTGGCGAAAATAAACGCGGTCAATTTGGATACAGCAATTAGTCCAACGGCGATCGACCTGTGACCCCGTAAACCGGAATACATTCGCTACTCGGACAATCCGTCCGTGCGTGAATGTGTTTGAAACAGCAGTGCATGTATTGAGCATCTAATATTGTCCACAGTGGTCTATAGACTGCGGACTTATATGATTAATAAAAATTTTCTATGCCGTTTACGGGATACAGAATGTTCTCCATTACGAGGGAAAGTTCTGTCGTATTGTCAAGAGAACATTTGAATCAATTTAAAAATATATGTTTAATATTATTCAAAATAATCTCCATTATTTGTATCAACATGTCGCCATCTTCCAGATAACCTGTTTATCCCTGTTCCCAAATGACACATTATCAACATGCAGTTTTGATTTATAATAAAAATCAATCATTTCGATGCTTCCTTTCGTAAATGCATAAAATCCTGAAGTTGAAATGCATCGAATTAATAGAATTTAACTTTTGTGTGATTGAGAGAAAATCCTTCGAGAATTTCTGCGGCAGCTAACACAATGTTTATTCTGGAGGCAACGATCGAAGGATACATAGTTGGCTGATCAGAGGCATTACGGACTCGGACGAGGGTATCAATGCGCAATCCTGGCCGTCGTTTTCTGAAGGAAAGCGTCGAACGTAGACGAGGGAGAGCACTGCGGGCGTCGATTGCGGCGGCGGTTACTATGGACGGACGCATCGTCGACGGAAAAAGACGACGAAAGAGAGGAGAAGAGAAAGATGGAGGGATATAGAGAGAGAGAGAGAGAGAGAGAGGTGGGTCGAAAAGGACGGTTCCTATCCAATTATCTGGAAGCTGAGTCGATGCATCGCGCGTCACCCAGAGAACACGCCGAGGATCGCGAGACGGAGCGTAGCGGTTTACCGCTGGCGGGCTCCTCTCGCTCTCCGCCCCCGTAGCTCCAGCTCCCGTTCTGGTTCCAGTTCGAGTTTCGAACTACGGACTGACTCCTCGGCAAGCGTACATTGACCCCCTGCACCCTCGTCCTCACCCGCCGGCGACATTCTCGTCCCTTTTTCCCCCGACGCGATCCCAGTTTCCCGTCCCATCGTCGTCATCCCTTCGACTCTGCTCGCCTGGCGAGCCAGCTAGTGCCTGCCTTTCGACGCGCCAGCGAAACAACGAGACTACCACCCACATCCCTCTATATCCATCTATATATCCCTCTCTCTACCATCCCCTTCTCTTCACTCACGCAAACGCCACAACCCCTAGCCGAGAACACCCCCGTCTCGCGAGGCCACCCACGCCCTACAAACAATACGCGTTAATAAATGCATCGACGAGATGGATACTACTGAACACTCGTTCCACGGCTCACAGAAAGATTCGCAGAGAAAGCAACAAGATTATCCTGCCGGCGGATACCGTTTTTCCGGGGGCGGGCTCTAGGTGAGACTGACTATGGTGAAGTTGGATCGTGGGCTGAGAGGGTGAGTGTGGTTTTTGGGATTGTTTTTCAAAGGTCTGTTCGAGTTTTACACAAAATTCTTACGAAGAATGAAGTTGTGAATAAAAATGAAGTTCTAAATGGCCATTTCATTCTTTGGCTACTTTCTATGTACAAGAATAAACTTATTCATTAGACTAGCCTCTGGGTGTACTGGAACGAAATCGTACAGACAGACTGGTCATTGAATGTGCCAGAATAAAATGATTTATTGGAACAGCCATTGGATGTACTAGAACAAAAGCGTGCGGACAAACTGGTCATTGAATGTGCTGGAATAAAATCGTTTATTGGACTAGCCATTCGATGTATTAGATCAAAATCGTGCAGACAGACTGGTTATTGAATGTACTAGAATAAAATTGTTCATCACACTAGCCGTTGAATGTACTAGAACAAAATCGTGCGGACAGACTGGTCTCTCTCTCTCTCATTCAATGTGCTAGAATAGAATTATTCACTAGATGCTCTAGAACAAAATCGTGTAAGCAGTCTGGTCATCAAATGTGCTAGAATAAAATCATTTATTGGACCAACCATTGGATGTGCTAGAACAAAATCGTGCGGACAGACTGGTCATTCAATGTGGTAGAATAGAATTATTCACTATATGCACTAGAACAAAATCGTGTGGACAGACTGGTCTCATTGAATGTGCTGGAATAAAATCGTTTATTGGACTAGCCATTCGATGTACTAGACCAAAATCGTGCAGACAGACAGGTTATTGAGTGTACTAGAATAAAATTGTTCATCACACTAGCCATAGAATGTACTAGAACGAAATCGTGTAAGCAGTCTGGTCATTAAATGTGCTAGAATGAAATCGTTTATTGGACCAGCCATTGGATGTACAAGAGATAAAATCGCTCACACGGAATGTTTATTGAACCTGTAACAATAAAATCATTCATACCATCTCTATTCGACCAACTAGAATCAAATCGTTGTAGTAGAACCTCCTGGGTTCCAGATGATCGCGAAAGAAGAACCATGTGGCTGACGCACGGGACGACAACGACTACATAACCTTTCCAGCGCACGTGGCGACTGTTTTCATCCTCGTGAAGCGGACTCAGAATACAGGTATGTAATTCGAGGTGCACGGATCTGAGAAACCTGGAGATCCTGCGACGCGTATTCCATTGGGTTCGATCGAAGCGTAGGTTAGCTATTCGCGAGGGCAGAGTGGCTCGAATTTAGGCGGGGCACGAGGAAAGGAGAGAGGGAGAGAAAGAGAGAGCACAACACGCGGCCATGCCGCGCTCCCCCGAAACGTGTCCGCCTTGCTCGAGGCTGGCAGCGAGCACAGGCGACGCACTTGGCAGCGAGAACGACGCGTTGCGTATTCTACTACGTACCACCGAACAAAGGGGCTGATCATAGTCTTGTGAGAAACTCACCCCTCCCCATCCCTGGTGGTACCTTTACTTCGCACTTCGCCGTCATAAATTAGCTGGCGTGTTTACAGGAAAATGAAAACGAAAACTTTCCACTGTTTTGTTGTGTTTTCCATTTTCCCTACTCCGTTCCTTGCGGGTCTAGTTCTGTATCGTTAGTATACCGCGCGAGAGTATCTGTCGGTACACGTGGCACCTTTTCCATCGCAGTTGTGTCCGCCCACGATGAGTCGTGACTGGACTGCGGATCTTAATGCAAATCTGTGTAAATTTGTTCTCTTGTATAATTCTAACCAGCTGCAAGTCATGTCTCGATATTCTGCAATATTTTTTTAATCCTCGTATTATCTGTCATGAATGCATAAAAATCGCAGTCCAGTCATAAACTGTGATACAACTTCGTTCAAGCAAGGTCGCATCGTTTAATAGTATGATTGTGGCAGGTGCCTCTCCTTTGAGATCAACATGTGGATGCTAACCCCTTTCGAGACCCTTCGCGTACGTTTACGTAAACACGTTCACGTGTTCGATTCTGCTGGGATCGCTGCACCTTGTCTGATCATTTGCTGGAGTGTAACAACTTCCAGCAATGAAACAAAGAAACCAGCAACCAATAAAAACAAAGAAAGCGCAAGAAGTAAGAGGGTAGCTCGCGATACGTACTCGCATCAATCTATCGGAAGAGGCCGTGGTCTCTCAGCGTCCTAACGCGCCGAGCGTCCTCGTGGTCTCCGCGAACACGCCTCGAACCCCACACCTTTCGGACCGACACCCACGCACGAGCACACTGACAACCAACACAGGGAACATTCGAGCGACACAAAACACCAGAGCAACGGTAGAACAAGTAGCAACGGTAACAGTAGTACAGAGCAGTGTGTCCGGGGCGCCCGGAAGCTCGGAAACAACAACGGGGGCCGAGAAAACACAGGAAGGAAAGCCACGCGACGACGACGCCGCCGCCGCCTTTCCCTGCGAACGAACTGTGGCCCGCGGACGCCGACTGTGCCGAGGGTTGAATGTGAGCCGGCGGAGGGGTAAGAAAGTGCGCAGTAAGGAAAGGATGGGCTCCGCACCGCACGCCTTACACCCCCGCGTCCATCCCTACGAGCCAAACAAACGCCGACTACGTTCTCTCACCTATCGGCCGCTCCTCCGGGCAGACTTACGCTACCATCTGGAACCCCCACCCCCTTAATCCCCCCTTATTTCCCCTCTCATGTCTAGAGCCACCCCCGCAAACCATCTCCCCCCTTCTAGCAACGTAATGTCAGCGGCCGCCGCGCGTACCTCCGACCGTAGGTGGTTCTTCGCGCGACTATCTCGCTGTTTTTCTCAATTCGGAAAAACGAACCTCCTACGACTTTCTGTTGTCGCTGTTAACCCCTCCAGGAGATGCTCTTGTCTGTTCCTCAACGCCACGACCGCCGCCAGGTGGAAAAACAACGCGCCAATCGGTTGGTGTGCCTCTATCGAGATCTACTGTACTGGTACTGGTTGTTCCTCTCCGATTGCGAGTCCTCCCATAGACGGCCTTTTTCTTTCTATACTGCGAATATTTGTGCAAATTATGAATTGTGAGAAACACCTTTTTCTCGATTCAGAAGGGCGAACGGGCCTCGCAAGAACCTCCCACGGATTTCCGTTGTCGTTGTTAAGCCTTCGAGGACGACGGAGATTGTCATTTTCTTATTCCATGATGGATATTGTATTATGTTAGGGATGTTGCTGTAATCTGTTGGTGATTCAGACTCTTTTACTACTTTCCATAACCATGTTCAAATTCTAGGAAGTAAATGATAAAGTATGAAAGTGTATCGTGTATAATCAATAGACTGCGGATCTGTATGCAAAATAAAAAATGTCTACATCAGTTGCAAGAAACGGGGGTCACCTAGAAATTTTTTTCTTCTTCTAATTGTCTTATATAAGAAACTAATTATATAGTTGAAACTAATCACTGATGTGCTTAAATCTTTTTAATATATTCACTACTTTGAATTGTACGTACTGTGCGGAGCACGGGAGAAAACTAGCACGAGGGGAACGGGGCAAGAGGGAACGCAAAGGCAACCTGAATGGTCAGGCTTTTTTCCCCGTTCCCTTCCCGCTAGTTTTCTCTCGTGCTCCGCACTGAACAGTGGGTAACAAAAGTATTCGAACGCAATTTAAAACAGAATAACTTTTTTATAATTGCACCAAACGCGCGATCTGATCTTTGCTAATCAATTAGAAGCAATGGTTTATCAAAAAAGATTTTACAAAAATTATAATTTACAAGGTTACATGCAAAGGTAAAGAAGGCATTTTTAAAAATATTTTATTTGGGCCATTACATAAAATTATGTTTTGTAGATCTATGTTTGTTATACACACATGCTGAGAATTTCATCGAAATCGGTTGACGCAGGACAGAACGACACGCATCGGAAGATGTACGATTCTGTGGATTTTAAGCAGAACTGATCAAAAGTCGTATAAAACTACGATTTCACGATTTCCACGATTTGTAACCGATTGTAACTCGTGTGTCTGTCAGTCGATTTCGGTGAAATTTTCACCACGTGTGTATAACTATTATAGATCCACAAAACATATATTTTAAATTTTCATTATGGGCTCAAATAAAAATGCTTTAAAAAATGCCTTTTTTATTTTTGCATGTAGCCTTGCAAATTATGATTTTTGGAAAATAATTTTTGCGTATCATTTCATAAAACAATGCTTCTAATTGATTATAAAAAATCAGGTGGTTTGGCACAATTATAAAAAAGTTATTTTGTTTTAAAGGCCGTTCGAATACTTTCGTTTACCCACTGTACCTATTTTTGTCATAGATGAATAAAATCCGCAGTCTAGTAATCAATTTTAAAATATTCCTAGAGTCAGTATGATGTACAGATGTAGTCCCCGAAGGGTTAACGTCAGGTGTAAAAACAAAGTGTCGATCGTTTGTTGTCTCGGAGCAGTCAGAGAGAAAGAGAGAGAACAGTCTGACCAGTGGCTATCGAGATCTACTGTGCGGGTACGGGTTGTTCCTCTGTCTTTTCTTTTCAATACTGCGAATCTGTATGCACATTATAAATTGTGAGAAACACACAGCTTTCCGAAAAACAGTAGAAAAATGTCAGACGGACGATGCAGCCAAAACACCCCCGGCAACTCGTTAATCTCTAACGAGAAAAACGAACGACCCTCTCTTGCGGAAGAGGTCGAGAGGGGATAGGAATCGCGATTACTATTATCGTTCGCTTTGTGCAACAAGCAGCCGACGAGGAAGAGAATCGCGTACAATTACTCGGGAAACAAAAGGAGGAGCGGTATCTGCGTCAACATTGAACTTCTGCGATGTTGCCAGACGTGTCTCGAGGCAAAGAACGGACATTGGGAGACCGGGGTCTGTTAAATGTAATTACGGCGTGTTAAAGGAGGGCAGTAAAATCGGGCCGCGGGATCGGAATCGATTTCTGTCTTTGACACGCTGCGGACGCTTTCTCTGTTCTCTCGATTCGTTTAGCGTGTAGCGACCCGGGGGCAGTTCAAAGGGTCTAGTACAGCCTGGTAAATAGTCGAGGATGCAACGGCGCGTGAGATCGGTGAAAACTCAAAGTTCACGGACGATGACGCGCTGCGTCCTCCGAGACGACGCGACGGGAAGAACTGGTTTCCGCTACGACCTTTGGTATTAGCCCGTCTTCTAACGCCTTGCAAGCGGATTACAGGTCTTCCGGTACCGATAATAAGCTCCGCGATCGCGTTAATTCGATATTGAGAGGCGGTCCCGGTCCTCCGTGCAACCGATCCTCCATTGAAATCATGGACAATGTGATACGGAGCGCGATACACGTGCGCGTCTGAATCACTTTGTCTTCGGAAGACACGATGAAGCAATTATCGATCCCTGCAGTGATTGCGGAATCTAGGTAAAATGATTCTAAAAGGATATCCAAAACAGTAGAAACTGCATGATACGTGATATTATTAATATTATATCATCGCTTCGCTTCTCGGCTTTCGGGAGACCTTCCCTCTTGGCTCTTATACAATTTTATGACACAACATAATACGTAATCCGATCTTTATGCTTGTTATGTATCACGTTGATTAATTTTACTAATATTTCTACGGTGAATTGTGGGTTCGATACATCTCGGAAAACATTTGAGTAACGCTCTATATGATTTTGAGAAACGATTACTTCTCACGGAGAGAGTGTACAGTCCCTGCTCACTTTATTAGACTCACCCGAAGAATTGGTGCTTTTTGAAATCCTATAAGAAATTCAACGCTGTTTTCGACCTATGGGGTAATGATTTCGTACTACAAGGTTGCCTTATGGGTTGCCTATCCAAATGTAAAACTTTCTTGCAAGAGCAAAAATTCCCCCTTTATCATGGCCCGGCAACTCACCGGACATGATTCCGATTGAAAATGTCTGGGAGTGCATGAAAAGAGAACTGGCCAAAGAAAATATAACAACAAAGACCAAGTTGATAGAGAGAATAATCTATCACTGGCACCATAATGTTGCATTAAAAGAAGTTGCACAAACTTGCATAGATAGCATGCCCAGAAGATTTGCGGCTTTAAGAGCAGCTAAGGGCGGATTAACAAAATATTAGTGTTTTAAGAATTATATTGATCTATTTGTGTTTGTATCCATTGTTTTTGTAACATAAATATATTTGCATAAGACTACTATACCCATTATTCATGGTAAAACTAAAAATATCATCATTATAGAGGTGAGTCTAATAAAGTGAGCGGGGACTGTAGGTAATTATATTGTATAATGTGCGTATGGTGAATTGAAAAATGATATGTTAAATATTATCATGGTGAAGTATCCTTTGGGAGAAAGTCTGGAGACTAGTTTATTTAATGTGTCGCACTCGAGTGGTGACTCGGTGGTGCCACAAAACTAGTTGCATTACTAAATTTGTTTTCGCTAAATTACTAAACGTGTTTAATATTTTAAGAAACTGCTGAAAGTATTGATAAATTAATTGGAATAGCTCCGGGTGCAAACGGTTAACTATTTCCGATGCCTGCACTTCGAAACCAAGGAACGCAGATATGTGAACCGATTATGAATCAAAACAAGAATAAGAAGAAGACGAAGAAGGAGACGGTGAAATCCGGGCACAGGCGACGAGTTAACTCGTCTCCGGTTAACGGGTTAAGAAAGTCGACGCGGAGCACGTCGGGTAATTAGCACGATAATCGAATCGCGGTTCGCTTTAGCACCGCGTTTAACGGGTCCGCTTCAACAGGTCCCGCGAGTTTGCTCTATTCATCCGCGGAACGAAGTCAAAGTAAACGGATTCGCGAGCGAGCGGATTTACCCTTCTGGAACTGGTAGAATTCGGGACGAAGGTAGGGAGCGAAGTTGGCAGCGCGGGTTTTCAGCTGTCCGTTCGATAACTCAGCGGATTATTGACAAACGATCGAATTCCACAGTGTTTCGCGTGCGCCTAAACGAAATCGTTCCGCGGAGAGGTTGCCTTCCGCGGCGCAGTTCCTGGTTCTATCTCTCGTCTCGGCATGGAATTCCACGGTCGTGAGCTCGGTCTCGCGCGCAACAGCCACAGCCAGGGTCCGGTGAACCGTGGGAAAACGAAGACCCTCCGCGACGAGCTTACGAAAACGATCGGAGCCGCTGTCTCTCGCTCGCGACACGCGATAACGACGATTCTAGACGCTGGTGACTCGTTACTTCGACTTGGACTGCGGTATCTATGATCTTTTGCCTTGTTTCTCGCCGAAAATCTGCTAGATCAGCGATGGGAAATCCGTTTTCAACACTGGGACCATGACAAAAGTCAAAATAACTCATTTCTGGCACAACATCTAATAAATAAATCTCCAACGAGGTAGATGAAAGATTTGATTTTAAAATCGAGCTACAATTGAATCAGTGTGAGAACCATGACTTAATTTATGCGGCTATCTCTTGTTCGCGACACGCGATAACGACGATTTTAAACATTGGTCACTCGTCATTTCGAGTTGGACGATAGGAAGTCCTTTTGCAACACTGGGACCATGAGAAAAGTCAAAATAACTCATTTCAGGCACAACATCTAATAAATAAATCTCCAACGAGGTAGATGAAAGACTTGATTTTATAATCAAGCTAGAATATTAATTCACTGTGAGAGCCACAAATTAATTTGTACGGCTGTCTTTGTTGGTTAATTTAGTTGTTGGAAATAGAACAATTCGCGATTTCGGAGGTACGCTGTGCCAGTTTCCCTGGCTCGTGCGAAACGATAGAAGGGACGCCATCCAACGGCGAGCACGAAAACTCGGAGCATCGTCTGTTCTACCGTGATAAGCGACGGTTTTAGTCGCAAGGGTTGGTCCTTCGAGTCCTGACCAACCCTTGCAGCGACTCCACCTTGGTTCCTACGTGTTCCGCATCCGCGACGCATCCTTGCGATTATAGATCGACCTTTCCGAATCTCGTTCGTGGATTCCCGTTGCGCCTTGACCGTAGAAACAATGTGCGAGATTTAAGTTTCTGCGATATAGAACCTGTATACATAGTACCATGTGATCGAGCACAAAAAGCTATTGCATGGAAAAGTCCATTTCAGAAAATTTGTAACACGCGTCGTTCATTCAATTATGCTCGACGACGACAATGATCCTACGGTACCCCGGCTCGCGGGGGTCGTCTCGACATCTCTTCTCCGTTGATTTATAGGATCGAGCGTTTCGCGCCATTTATCTCGTGGAAATTAGAGTAGAATGCCGGGTGGCGAGTCGTGGGCGATCGACCTAAGGGCTTAACGAGATCGTTGCGCGGGCGGGGGTGTGCGGAGGATGGCCTGGAGGGCGGCAAGCTGCGAGGGCAATAACGCGCGCGAGTTTATTAGCGACGATAGGCAGGCACTTAGGGGGTCCCGGCTCTCTTAAGTATTTACCCACGCCCAAAGGGCACCGTGGTGCACGCGGTGGTCTCTCCGGAGGCGGGGGGAGTTTCGACGGGGTCCGGGGACCTGCAAAAAGACCGCTAAGAAGGGGCCAGGGGGTGGAGAACGGAAGGAGAAAGAAAGGGGCCCCTCGGCTCGGAGATGAGTAAAGAAGACGAACGCGTGCGAACGTCGAGAGAGAACGGACGGTGGAGGAAACGGGACGAAAAAAGGAACACCTAAAGAGAAAGAGCGACAGAGAGGGGTAAAGGGGAAGAGGGAGCGGGGTCGTAGGGGGTGGTGGGAGCAGTGAGAAAGATTCAAATATGGCGTGAGGCGGCGGAGGAATGTGGTTGTTATATACTAGCGAGACATTTGTTTTGGTCGGTTTGCCCATGGCCGTTGGACTATTGTCGGTGTGCTTTTTTCCCTTCCTCTTCCACCGCTTTGTTCCGCGTCGCTCCCTCTCCCTTTCTCTCGCTCTCCACTCACTCTCCCTTCGTCTTCCTCGATCTCTCCCACCACGTACACACTCTCGATACTCCCTCTCTCGGGCTCGAGGATCTACGTTTCTCGTGGAAGAGAGCAGCAAAGCACACCAGCGCTTATTACGACGTTACCCCACACACGTGTCTCTCACTCCCTCTCTCCCTCTCCCTCTCTCTCTTTCTCTTTCCCCCGATTCTCTGTCTTTCGGCGTAGTGTACGTGTTGCCGCGAAAGGGAACCTGCGTGCTCCCGGTTCCCGCCGTTTCTCGGATCCATGGATCGTTGTACACGCCTGGACACGACCGATCCACCTTCGTTATCCCCTCGGTATATGTATACCAGTACGAGGACGAGTACGAGTCCTCGACCGGATCGATCTTATACAGGCGAACACACACCGCCTGAATCCCTGAGCCTGGTTTTCCCTACTCTCTATGGATTCCGAACTCTCTCTCTCTCTCTCTCTTTCTCTTTCTCTATCTCTCGCGTTGCCCTTTTTGCGGATCGAAGATAAATCGGTCCAACGACGACGACAAAGCGGCTGGAAATCGTCGGATTTGCATCCACGGGACCGGTCAAACTATCGAATTTCTGTGCAGTCGCCGAACCTCCTGGGGTTCATTCGGCAAACATTTTTAGCCGGATAAAAATCGCGGAGATTGGTTGAACGATCGCTGCTGGAAACTGATTGAACTCTCGATGTTCGCGACTCGGAGGGATCTACGCGGAATCCTCGATTTCGGGGATGAATTGCGAGAAATGGGGAAGAGTTTCATTTACTCGATCATTAAATCGATCTCTTCGTGTCCATTCTTTGTTACTTCAATTCATAATTTCGAGATAAAGGTTTAGGCGAGGAATCTTGAAATTATTTTAGATGTGGATTCTGCAGTTCCCACTAGAGCCGAATAAAAATGTGTTTTTGCTACGTTTCTCCTAATCAATATTCCCCAGCGCATAATTTTTTCCTCAGCGCCCATCGAACCGAGACAACACGAAGATCCCGAGCAAACCGGACGGAAGCCGCCACGCCTGAAGATCTGTGGACGTCTGATAGCGACGTTCCTGATATCTTCTGACATTCTTTACCGAGCTGCGCGAACAGACAGAGAAGAGACGACGACGAGGAGGAGAAGAGAGGAGAGGAGAGAGAGAAGTAGCTGGTCGCGGCAGAGCGTTTCATATCGCACCTCGGTGTTACGCGAGACAAAACGAGGCTTCGCCGCGCCGTGTCCCAGTTTATCGCGTCGCTGCGAGCTTGGAGCTGACGGACGCGGCCTCAGCTTCTGGCTGGTGGCTCGCCGAGAAGAGAAAAATCACTTCGCGAATCACGGGGACAACGGACCTTGCCTCTTCCCTAAGAGAGACGATCCCCGAAATCTATACCGAAACGTTCCAATTATGTGCGTTCGTAACAAACCTGCAGAGAATGTCTCCCCTGGGTGTATTTTTAACGCTAGAACTACCGGATGAGTCAAAATGACTTGCTTCTGATTTGTTTTCGTTAGAAATATTAAAACTATAATATTATAAATATGTTTCTCTGAGAAATTTTTTTAGCGAACTTCTCTCTATTGAAGTACATATTTTTAAAAAACTGGTATGAAATCTAAATAAATGCAATTTTGTCATTATTATTATAAGGCAATGTATATGTCACACACAATTGCGTTTAGCGCTCGGTAATTCTAGTGTTAATGAAGCAATATAATAAATAGAACACAGTATCATTAGCTCGTTAAGCAATACCAAAGTGGTCCGAGTCATACATTTCTTGTTTTGAAGAAAAGGATATTAACATCAAATGAATTCCATATAATGTTAAAATAACAAGCACTATCTAACAAGTTTATTTTTGACAATATCGTAAAAATTACATTGAATTAATTTAGCTTAAAATCATGTGATGTGAAATAATTGATGAACTCATTCATTTAAAATTCTGATTTACACCACTTTCATAATTACGGGCACAATTCGTCTACATCCATTGCCAATAAGATTACGATCAACGGTGAGAAGTGTTGACACCTCGTCTCGGATCCCTCAAATAGTTCGTTGCTTCATCGGTGCACCACGCAGATTCGTCTTGAACAAGACCGTTCGCGGTTACGTTTCCGACAAAACGATAAAGACAAGACCCTAACCCAAACAGTTAGAGAGAAAGAGAGAGAAAAAAGATCGCTGGTAGAGGCCGCAGACGTTTGGAAATCGATTCTACTCGACACGGATCCCGGGTGGTCTTTTTCGTGCGCCTTGACACCGATGCTATGGAAATCTCGTCGCGCAACCGTGAGATCCGTCCCCGCGATAAAACACCGTCCGGAATCAAATAACGGTTCCGTTCCCGTCCCCATGGGCCCCTGACGAAGAGAGGACCTCTCTTTCTTTCTCTCTCTCTCTCTCTACCCGTGGCTCTTCGTGTACCCCCCTCTTCGTCAGGGAAATTGAATTTCGAACAGCGTTCCTATTCTATTCTCTCGTTTTTCTCTGTCCGACGCGGAAGAATATTAATAACGGGGAAAGGAGCGCGGCGAGTTATCGGTAATCGATAAGGAAATGGGCTAATACGAGTCGCGAAACGGACTCGGAACCGAGAGACGAACCCCTTGAGTTAGCTCTGCGTAAACCAGCGATTTCCTGGACGCCGACAGACACGTTTCATTCATCGTTTTCGGATCGACGCAGCATGGGATGATGGCTTCTCCGCGTCTCCGTGTAAGAGGATCGAATGATTGTCGATGGAACGTGCGTTATCAGCAGGACGGAGAGATCTCTGTGTACGGTAGAGATTGTCTGCATTGGCTGCGAGAAGCTGGAGTCGGAGAAAAATGTGTTTCCTCTCGCAACAATTTCGATGAGTTACGGGGAACCGTGTTTGATCATTCTCTTTGTGTACTCGCTTGGCTATAAATGTATGGAATCCACAGTCTAATCAGATTCATCTAGTTTTGGTGCAAGGACAACGAAGGCGTATGTGAAAATTGTGTACAATAATTAAGACATCAATGGAACAAGTGGAAATGATGTTTTACGTGAAAGAAATATTTCGTGCATCGATCGTAAGCGATTAAGCTGAAAATAATTCGTCGATGTGCATCGAGGTGAATCCAGATTTTCGGGAAGTTTCGTAAGGAGACAGCGGAGATAGCACGCGACCAGGAAAAGCCGGATGCTCATGGCTCGTCACCTCTCGAAGAAGGAAATCGCTCGTGCACCGAGAACACCTAAGCGACCAGCGCAGCTTCTCTATTTCACTCCGTCTGTTGGCGCGTGTGCGACCAAATCGAGCAGATTCGCATCAGTTCGAGCGCATTCTGTCGCGCAATAATAGACGACGCGGATCGCTTCGTTTAGCCGCGGCTGTCGCGAAAACTGACCGCATCAGCTTCGTCGCGTTTCAACCTTCAACCACGCACTTTATTCGCAAATTATCGGCAAAAGTCAATCGGTTGCTTCCCGGTGTTCTTCATTTTTACGCAAATGCGAACTGTCCAACCGCGAGTTATCCAAGCTGGGTATTTTTTCTGTGTCCGCCGCGAGTCATCTTCCATCAGGTAAATGATGTTGTGAAAAGGTTCGAGATCGTGTTTATACTCTAAAATGTCATTCGGCCTTCCGGCTGCCGAAACAGCGATCGTCGCATAACTCCTGGGACTGGCACGGCTCGAACAGCTAACAATAAGTCGTCCAGCAAAGGGGTTAATCGATGCTCCATAAATGGTACTCCAAGCACTTAGAAAATTGTTCCGAAAATGTCATTGGGTCTTCCGGCTGCCGAAACAGCGATCGTCGCATAATCGTCGGGCGACTGGCCCGGCTCGATCAGATAAGTCGTTCGGCAAAGGGGTTAATCGATGGTCCGAGAACCGTCGGAACCCATTCGTAGCCAATAAAACAGGAGTGAACGACCCCGTGGACGATCTATAAAGGATTAGAACTGGACGCGTGGGTTTCCCATCCGAATTTCCAGGGTTTCCTCGAGGAGGGGAGGGTAATTGTTGGTTCTGGTGGAAGATGGAGGCGGATTGGGATCGAGCGGGAGCCCAATCGAGCTTGAAACCGAGGCTATCGGGTTGCGGCCGACCGTTCGGAGGCCTTGCCTCCGAAACTACGTCGTTCCGCCGTGACAGCCACAGTCTCGGCCTCAGCCTTTTCCCAGTGACGTCTGATCGACGTTGGCGCTGACGACGCTTCTCTGTTTACGTGCGGGCCAGGCCTCGCTTCGTTCAGCTCAGCTCCGCTCTGCTCAGCTCCGCTCCGCTCCACGCGGCCACGCGATCGCGTTCAGCCTTGGCACATATTATAACGACGTGGCCGTTCGGTGCGAGAGCTCTAGCCCGAAACACGGACTACATGGCCCTGTTTTCGAAGGGCGACGAATCGAGAGAAATTCAGAGCCGAAGGGCACACACCCTCCCCCGAAGCCCTAATCCCTTTTCCGTTTCTCTTGCTCGACCACTCGAGTCCGTCAATCGCGACTCGAGCCCCATTATAATCCTCACCGAATCGCCGCGCCGCGCCGGCACACAGTATGCGCTATGTATGTAGGCCGCGTCCGCTCTCCTCAGAGAATTAGGCGGACGAATCGGCTCGGTGCATTCTCATTTTCATAGTTTCCTGGCCGAGTTTCGCAGGTGTCGAGACGTTTTTTGGGATCAACTTTCGCCTCGAGTTGAGGAAAGTTGCATGGCTCTTTTTTAAATGATCATGAAAAATGAATAGGTCGAGTATGCGCTTGAATAAAGAAGCATACCAAAGAATTCCTCGAAAAAATATGTCTACAACATCACGTTCCAGTGTTACCATTGCGAATGGCATATTTATCGTTCGTGCAATTTGCAATACAAAGAGTTCGTTCCAGAATTCACAGTACGTATTTATGAACATTCCTTTGACGACGTATAATCGATTAAACGGAAATATTTGTGCTCGCGAAGTATTAAACGTATATGCGAAAGGGTGGCATTCGTCGCGTGGCAATCGTCTAAGCACAAAGGAACGTCTCGTTAAAATTTCATTACGATTGTGTGCAGCACCGAGTTCGTAACGCGACGACGTTGAGAATTTCCCGTCGAGCATCCAAGTATCTCTCTTCGCAATTGCAGCATTGTCGTGTACGCTCCTCGCGGCAGAGAAGATCAACGACGTGACAAATATCCCTCGAGGAAATTGATCAAGATTCACGCCGATTCACGCAGGCTGAAAAGTAGCCGAACACTTCCGAGGGTTAAAACTAATTTTGAAAGCTGCGTTTCGTCCGAGGATGATTGCGTTAAACGAGCCGCGATGTAACGCGTTCCTCGTAACGAAATTAGGCTCGCGTAACCGCGGAGACAGGGACACGTAACGCGAATCCACGGTCGGAACGCTATTAAACTGCGCTCCCACGTGCGCAACCTGCTGCGCGGAATGCGCTCCACTCGATTTCGCAGATCATTCAGCCTGCAAATATTGGGTCGTGTAACACGAAATGTCATGTGTCGTTTGCAATCTGATCGTTCGAATGGTATTTCGATTGGACGTTGAAAAGTTGCGTATCGCTTCAATATCGCTTGACCCTTCTGGAACGAGGCTCGCCTCGCAGCCTTTTCGCTGTCGATGGTACTACAATCGACGATTCAGAGTTTTTTATTTATAAAATCGATGCATTGAATTGTTCGGATAATACAACAATTACATAGTTTCAGTGCTGAACTTATTCCTTATTGAAGTGTGCAGTAAATCGCGCAGCGTATGGGCTGGTTTAACTCAAACTAATTCTTTGTGGAAAGTATTCCAGGGACCCTAACTGTTATAACCAAAAAGAAAAAAACATACGCGTGGAAAACCACGCGCGGCAGAAGTGAAACTTCTTGCAGTCCAGTAATGTTTAGAAGTAAATTAAGATTGGAAATGGTAAATAATCCTAATGAAGCGACAACAAGAGCAGGAACAACTCTCGACGCAGTATTTGCAAGACATTTAGCTACCACAAGCCAATTGTTTCAATGATAGAATCATAGAAAATCATAGAAAAAATAATGAACGATCAAAATTTGCGACGCAAAGAAGGAGAGCGTATGGGAAAGAAAGAGACATAGTTCATAGCATTTCCCATATGCTCTCCTAATTTGCGTCGCAGATTGTGATCATTCATTATGTTTTCTATGATTTTCTATGATTCATTCAATTTTGTCTGAATGTCTTGCAAATACTGCATCGAGAGTTCTTCCTGATCTTGTTGTCGCTTCATTAGGATTATTTACCATTTCCAATCTTAATTTACTTCTAAACATTACTAGACGGCAAGAAGTTTCACTTCTGCCGCGCGTGGTATTCCACGCGTATGTTTTTCTTGACATGATGTTTAATCACTATCTCTAGCTGAATGCGAAATTGTCATAAATAAATAAATTATTATTTTACTTACCTGACATCTGCCAAAATTTTTCAGGTTATTCAAGTTAGTTTAGAACAAGGGTTTGGATAATTGCATGTGAAACTGCATGTGAAAGTAGCTGGAGGTTGATTCTATGTTATCCAATTGCAAATGTTCACAAATTAACTCTGGTTAATTAGTTATTAACAATTGTTGCGCGGGCTGATTGTTTCGGAAGTTCCCATAATGCGTAAGACAAGGAGGGTCGATCTGTGCGACAAGGACAGACATACAGTCACTGACAATTTAAAGTGGACACCTTTCAAAATCGCATAACTTTTTAGAAGTTGGACCAAAGGACTTGAATTTTTTTAAGATGTTAGACCGGCTAGTTCGCTAGAGAATAAGTAAACAAAAATTTAATACGATTGCAATTGGTAGGAATTATACAAAATTTTTAAAAATGATGTTTTGTCAACTTTTTTATCTGGGCCTGTAACGATAATTTAAAAAATTAGTTTTATAGATTTCGGTAACTTATATGCATACTGAAAATTTCATCGAAATCGGTCTACATTGCAATGAGCTACATACGTTTAAAGATGATCACATAACGGCGAAATGGCAAGGCTGAAAATCTGCGACTTTCACCCTTAAGCTCTCATCTTTAAACGTATGTAGCTCATTGCAATGTTGATCGATTTCGATGAAATTTTCAGTATGCATATAAGTTACCGAAATCTGTAAAACGCATTTTTTAAATTATCGTTACAGGCCCAGATAAAAAAGTTGACAAAACCATTTTTAAAAATTTTGTATAATTCCTACCAATTGCAATCGTATTAAATTTTTGTTTACTTATTCTCTAGCGAACTAGCCGGTCTAACATCTTAAAAAAATTCAAGTCCTTTGGTCCAATTTCTAAAAAGTTATGCGATTTTTAAGGGTGTCCACTTTAAATTGTCAGTGACTGTACATAACATACCACTTCTCCAAAATTTGTTAATAACTAACAATTTAAGCATCAAACCTGCATAAAACTGAAATGGGAATGTAGCCAAGGCTTCGTTTTACTAGCTACAATCTTAAAAGTTCACCAACGTTAGTGTTTACTTACTTATGTAACGTCTTAGTACGACAGTAATGGTATTTTAGAGTTATTCAAATTGAAATATCTCCTGAACTAGTAACTTTTCGACATACATAGGTTAGTACTTTTTTATAACAAATGTCCAGCTGCATCGATTGATGTATTAAAAAATACCTCATTCCATTTGAAAAAATGAAGGTAACCTTGATATCTCTAAAAAAATGACATAAAAACCAAATTTTGTTTTGTCATCGTGTCAGCCCCATTGTACCATTCAACTTTGTCCTTACCATATTTTCCGTATCTTTACAAACAACAAAGATATTTGAGGTGCAAACGTTAGGTGACTCACCCTGTATATGTGATAATATTATTGTATACTATGATAATATTATAATATGATAATGTATAATATGATAATATTATTGTATACGAAGGCAGAAATTGGATTGGGTTGTTGCCTTCTCTCAGTATCCATCAAGTGATACCGAGCACCTTGGTTGTACAATAAGTGCGACTCGGTTGTCTCTATGTACACTTTATTACACAATGTCACAATGACTCGTGATTTCAAGATGTCTATGGTCGGAATAGGTAGTTCGTCTCGTGTTTACGCTATCTGATTTTTCGTCGTCACCTAGGTTTGTTCGTGATTGGTTAAGGGCGGATTTGAGTGGGGAAATGCAGCGTTTGGTAATTGGATGTACCGGGAAATTGTCGGGAAATTCTTTTCCGTATTGTCTTTGGTAGGCAATGGTGTGATTTATAGGCGTACGATCGCTCGTCGTTTCGGTGGGTCTGTCGCACGTGTTGTCCATCTGTCAGGGTCGAAACTGTCGGAGAACGAGGGTTGTAAACTAGCATAATCGGACAGTTGGCAGCCGATCTTTGTGTGCATTTTGCCTGTTAAAACGTCCTTTCCAGGTATGTCGTCTAATCCGCTGGAGGAACGATGAGGTACGTTTGACCTTCGGTGTTGCCGTCAGAAAATTGTGTGTTGTAAGAAAAACCGACGGTGACCAGCAGCCGTTTGTGTGTCGCGGCCAGTTTAATATTTTTTATTAACGAACTAGATTTTTCTTTCCCGATGTCACTGTCGCAGGGTGGCGAATATCGATCGCGCAGCGTTAAAAGCGGAGAACTCGTGGCGCAAATTTTAGAAGACGATCGAACGGTTCGGTAAAGGGGGGCGCGAGTGAGAAATTGGAGTATTCGTTACGAGGGGATGGCGAATGTCAGTCACCCCTAAGAGAGGCACCCTGAAAGTCAGGCTACGTGGCCGGAGGGGTGAGAGCAGGGTGTCGTAACGGCAGGAGTAAGGACCTCGGTGGCGCCAGTGTTAATTCCCTGGGAACGTACCTATTGCGACGAAAGCCCTTCTGACGGGACCTAATAGTTCGGAAAAGGGGGGCAGACTATACCGGGAAGAAACGTTCCCGAACGAATGGAGATATTCCTTGTAACACTTTTGTGAAATGACCTGCCTCGGTGCAGACGCGTATCTAGCGACCGGCGAGTTGAAAATCAAATTTGTATCGAGCCATTGGTCCTCCAAGAAAATGTACAAATTGTTCTTCCACTTCCTTTGAACTGGTGAGTTAGGGGAGAACATTGTTACAATATTTCTCTCGTAATAAAATTCTCTTCTGTTGAATACAGCGTTTTCTCCGTAACGGCCGGCTAGCCACACCTTCTGCGCCGCCTTCTACCCCCACCAACCAGCGACGCGACCAACTGTGAGACGTCGGAGACAACTTCCACTGTTCTCCAGCGTCTCAGTCGCGCGACGTTAAGGAGGTGACGACTGTAATATCACAATTTTACAAAAAGAAAGCGACTCCTCGGCCTAGATATTTTTCTGTATCTTGCCGACTCGTCAGCCTTTAGGTTCACAGCGGTTTGATGAATGGGCTAGATATTTTTCTGTATCTTCGGAATAGTTCTACAGGGGCCTGTAGAAGAGGATCATGGTTGCGTCAGGCCGTGCGAACGGTTTTGGGACAACACGGGTACACGCGAGGAATGCGCAGTGTTCCTTCCCATCGTGCCGGGTATACACACACGGCCGAATGAAATATAGTTCGTGGAAGGTACAGCCAGGCCACGCATACACATAGTCACAGTTTGCATACTTAACGTGGCCCGCCTCGAGCAACGGCTTCGACGGAAGAGCACCCATTCCCCACCACTGTTCCTGGCCTTTCTTTCTTCCTCTCTCTGTTTCTCCCTCTCGATCGTTCCTTCTTTCTTTCAACGGCCCTACCTGCTCCTCTTCTTCTCCTCTCTCCCTTCCCTCGCTCTTTATTTCGCGCCCCCTTCGACGCCCCTCTTTCTTGCGCCCTGCGTGCCGCGACTCTAATCCAGGCTCCTTCTGGTTTCCTCAAAGTGCATCGGACCCACCTGCCGCATACTTGCGAGGCACCCTGTACTGCCGCCGCTGCTGGCTGTTGCCTCTGTATCTCGGTTGATCGTGTGCTCGCAGTCTGCCCGCCTCTGAAAAAATCCGTTTGCCGTCCCCTTCGCGCAACAAGCCGGTTCGCTAACACCCCTTCGACTGGCCTACCTCTGTGTCAATAACCGGGCACCCGGATAATCACTCACAACTTACAGTTTTGTTTACCGAAGCTCATTGATAATTTATTTTTACGTTCTACACTCCAGACAATCTATCTTCGTCTCGTTACATCCTCAGTAGAATTTATTTTTAATTCTGTCCCGCTCTTCACGCAGTTTCATAGCGCAACACGTTCATCCCTACGTCGAGAACCGAACCTGTCCAGCCGCTCACAACTTCGAATTCTGTCTATCTAACTCGTCGATATTTTATTTTTAGTAAGTTTTACCTCTTGCATCATTTACCTTCGTCATTTTTTATTTTTGTTTCACTCTTTGGAGAATTTGATGGAGGAAATAGAAATTGTTGTGACCATGAGGGTCATTTCCTTTTACACAAGCGACATTTAGTATACATTTCGAGTTTCGACTGAACGAACAGTGAAATTTGCAATTGAAACGATTCCGGGCTAGTGAATTTTCCTTGGCGACCAGCCTGCAACCTGCACGGATGCGCCCGAGCGCATTTCCCGCTTGTTTCCATTAAAAAATCAATTTCCCTCGTTCGGCTCGATAAGCAACGGTAGGTCTGCGGATAAAAAATTCAATGATAGGATAAGCTTCGCCTATGGACGTCGATTTGATAGACAGCCTGCTAAAGAGCAGAAAGTTCTTGAATATTGGAGTGAACGACCGGGACACATGATATTAGAAATTAGAATATTCCAAGTAATACTGCGCAGCATCTCTTTCTCTCTCGCTCTTTCTCTGTGTCCCATCCATTTTCATTTGCGCATAATGGGAATAAGTTTGCCTGCAGAACGAGTGATCGCAGGTGACGTGGAAATGATTGGACGGAGAAACGGATCAAAAAGACGATCAATAAGGAAAAAAATTAGGCAGAACAAGTGAATCTTGCATTCGGATTTCTATGGAAAAATGAAACTAGGAGTTCGTTTGTTGGATGGAACGAAATTTCAGAGGATTTCAAAAGATTTTCGACTCGCAGCGAACACATCGTTGATTAATATCCACGCTGCGCTCGGTTTTCGCCCGATTAAGACGGCATTCCAGGCAAAATTGCCGGTTACTGGGATCGGAAAGAATGCGGATAACCGTCGACCGGTTTACCCGATCGATGATAAGTGCGGCGACACTTGGTTTCTCCATTTCCGAGCAGTGTGACGAGGCCCGTTCGCAACAAAGTTGCGTGTCGCTCGGGCCGGTTAAGTGCAACCGTTTGATCCCGGACTAGAAAAAGGAGGAGCGACGAAACCGGACAGAGAATTTGTGGACGGAGAATTTCTGGGCAATCCTCTCCTAAAACCGCGGCTTGAAAACAGTTATGATATCGGTTTCAATCTTCGAAATAGTTATGAAGGATCAAAATTTTGGTTGATATCGGTGTCGATTAGTTTTATGGTTACTTTTTTCGGTCCTATATCGGTCCTTATATCGGTTCTAAGTTCTAAGTTCCAAGTTACAGAAAATAACAATTACAATTACAAACTGTCATATTTCTTAAATGTACAAATATCTATTTTTAAATTTACTTTTTGATTGCAATTTTAATATTCATTATCTAACTTGGGCATGTTGGCACTACGAAAGTTGCCGAGATTCTCTCTAGGTTTTCGCTTGCAGAGTGATGAGTCCTGTGTTCAAGAGGATATTTTCTTTTACCAGAGATCATTTTAATTGGTGTCCGCGTAAACGCGTCACCGACGTCGTCCGGTCAACGGTCGCTAATCGGTGCCTAGTCGACAAAGTATCGGTTATCCTGACTCTCTAGCAAGAGGATATTAGAACCGCGATATGAGGACCGAAAAAATAACGGTCCGAGAACCGATACGAGGATCGATATGTACGAAGGACATCATAACTGTTTCAATCAACCCGGATATGTAACAGTTTCAAACAGTTATCGTCGTGCCTGTTTCAAGCCCTGCCTAAAACCTCCTGTTGGCAATAAATCGTGGCGCAAGGGGTTAATGCACTGTCTAGAAGGTCGCGTGACAACCCTTCTCCCGAGATCCCGAAGGCCCCAAAACGGGGCCCAGTCCCCGAAATCGCGATCGATCGCTGGGAAAACCGGGGACAGTAGCTCGCCGGCGAATGGTGTTCGTTCACTTTGTTAGTGGATCGAATTGCGGCAACGAGCGACTGCCGAGAAAGCAGCCGGGCCCCATTTGCATCGGGCCCCCTGTAACTCGCATTCCCACCGCCGCCGTTTCGCTGAAACCCCTTTGACCGGCCTATTTTATATGTACTTAGTCGTTCTTACCACTCTCTGTCCTAGAAATGCCAAAATTTCGAGCACCTTCGTCTCGATTTCATTGAAAATACCGAATGAAATGCAATTTATTTAATCGCACGTTTCCGGTTTCACGCAATTCTCGGGAGTGCTTTTACTGCGAGGAATCAAATGACATCAATTTTCCCTCGACAATCGAGTGGGAACGAGTTTACCCATTCAAATTTATGCTGCTAATTACTTGACGTGTACCTGATTGTGAAGACAAATCAATGTCTCTGTTGTATCTCCATTTATCGATTCCATAAAAATGAATACTGAGAACAGGTTGATCGAGTTGTTGCATTTTTCATGTTCGTGTGTCGCAAGACCGTTTAAAAACTGATTCGGAGCGGTGCAGCAGGGGTAATGATCAATTGACCTTTTAAAAATACAAATTGTTCGGTCTCAAGTAGACCAAACGTGAGAATTAGACACGATCGGCTGCAATAGTGATCGGACGGGCAATCTTATGTTAGCCAAACAAACACTTGTAATTTCCCATATCTTTCTCACACAATCCTATTCCGACGACCAAAACGCACCAATTAGAATTCATTTAGTCACCCCATACAGTTTACAACCAGCCAATAGAAAAGGATCCGAGCCGACGTAACATTTTAAAAGTGTTATCTTCCACAATTCGAACTTTATTTAACACTCAGCACTCGAATGGTGACTCTGAGGCACTGCTAAAAATTGCTGTAAATGTATCGGCATCTAATCAATTACTAAACATTCAGGTATTGTACGAGGTATTATACCAATTTCATACCAATAAAATTTCAAAAATCATAGGCAATGGAAATATTCTAGATCGGAAGAAACGTTTAATTTTCCAGTTTATCAGCGACATTTGCGATATTTCCGAAGCTTCACAAATTGATCCAAAATTCTGCCATAATCCTCGTGAATGCAAGATGGTGTGCAGCGATATATGGATGCTGTTGCATAAGAAAACGAGAAGCGCCTTCTTTATTGCAATGAAAACCGTGCAAAGCTGAAGTACATTCAATCTTCTCGCTTCTGTAAGGCGTTTCGCTTTTATGTATGTGGTTTCCGTTCGGTAGGTTCAGCGTTAAAGGATTGAATGGAGGCGTACAAAATTGTACGGGCTGTTAAAAAGAACTGCGTCTACTGTGCATATGGGTTAAATGTCGTTCGCGACAGGGGGCCGCAGGGCCAGCAACAAGTAAACTGCAACCGATCGGCGTGCAACCGCATGGACCCGTTCCGCTCGGACCTGCAGCGGCGCAAATTTTACGAGAGTGGCACGACACTGCGGTCAAAAACTACCTTGTATGCGGTGTGTGTGACAAGTGGTAAGACAAGCGGACATGTACGGTGCGATTATCTTTGCAGACAGTCGCCTCGAACAAAAGTTACACAACCCGTCGACCGATAAATCATAGATCCCGGTACGACGCGGCGCATCGATCCCTCGTGGTCTACGCTTCTTCATAGAATGATAGCACGTGCGCGCTATATTTCATATCTCGAAGACTGCACAGCATTTCTGCATGTAACTCGCGGTGTCGTAATCGCTCGTGTCATAATAATTGTGATCAGCGGATTTTATGAATTAAATTGTGAAAGGTTAGCGATGACAACAGAGTACATGTAATAGGATTTTGGAATCCAGTAAATTGGTCTATCCTAAAATGTTCATAAGAAAACGCACATAGTTTCTAAAACTACCTTCAATTCAAATTGAGGATGGAAGTTTACTGTCAATTCCGTGCATTTTGTCAGGCACGAGTACCTCGCAAGCTGTTTGACTTTTTAATGTGATTTTTACAGGAATATGATTTTTTCTGCAACAAACATTTTTTTTGAAACGATCGCAATTTGTCCTAATCTTTTATGTTTAGCATTTATCAACGTTGATTCGAGTTTTAAGAACAATACCAAAAAGTTCTCCCGTGAAGTTTTTTACATTAATTGGTGGCATATTGAACTATGATTTCACGTTGATTTAATTGAGGAGATAATAAAAATCGGCGGCTTTCTGCGTAGTCTTTCGAGGAAATTTGTTGCAATAATTTTTAAACACATGTGCCGTTTGATAAGTACTTATCCGTTCAACTTAGGAACTCAGAAGAAGTATCAAAAGGTACCTCTGAGATTTGTTTTGTCGATTCAACGATTCAACCATCCGGTCATTTTTCTTTCCACGTCCGCACACGAGTCACGAACGCAACATTTTTATGTATCAAGCAACGGTAATTTTATTTTGCGTCAGCACCGGCGAGAAAAATATGGTGAAAAATCGCTATTCTAATTCGACGCCAGCGGAACCGTATCAGCCGGACCGAACGGTGAAAATACACTTGCAAAAATTGATATACTGATACGCGGCACGATAAAGCAAAAACTACTTGCTCCATCTGGCTTCAACCAGTCAGAAATATCGATTGCTCTCGTTTTCGATAAAACTATATCAGTCAGCCGGGCCCGTGCGAATTTATGTACTATACATATATGCAAATGCGTCATTTTCGAAACTATAGTTCCATAGCCCCGCCTCGCAAACAGGGAACCCGTTTCATTTATTAAAAGTAATACCGACAACAGTGTTTCGGCGCTTGAAACGTTTCATTTGATTCAGCGCGAGCCGCATGGACGCATAAAATCCGCAGTCAGGACACTAACTTCTCCGCGAACGGACACAAAGCAATTACACCGGCCACGATTCATTCACGTTACCCTGACTCGATTTTATATAACCTGCTCCCGCGACGCAGAAATTCGATTTTCGCGAGAGCGAGCACGAATTCTAATGGAATATCGTGGCGAACGGCTTCGCTGAAGTCTGCTGTATTTTATGCGACCCGTGGGTCTCCGGCGACCCTGAGAGACACGTGGCGAACGATCATGCTACTTGAAATATTAAAGAATTTTTGCGAATGTCTACAAAATTTTTCGCACCATAAATTTTTGCAAATTCGATTGAAAAGCTTCTGGAGGATATTATCGAAAAGCTAAACTGCCGATTCACGCAGAGAAAATAACAAACTTGAAGAGGTCTGGCTGGCAACATAGCGTTTCATTCATCCGGTCAGTTTAGGATCGCGCGTGGAGTTCGCGAAAAGATAAGAACGTGTTCGCGGAAAGATACGAGCATGAAGTCGCGGGGAATCAGAGGAGCGGGCACGTGCAATCGCATGCGATGCACGTAATCAAAATAATCCGGACGAGATACCGATGATTTAACGGCGCGCGTTCATCGCGAGAGACGAAGGGAGCGACGCGACGCGCGTACAGCCGGAAATGCATCCGAGCGATGCCGATAGCGATGCCGATAGCGATGCAACGTTCGAGAGCTCTACGACAAAACATTGTCACGAGACGATCGCTATCGGACATGGGAACCTTTTGGTAAACCGGATGCATAGACGTCGACGACCGCCACGGTCACCAAGCCGGGCTACCATGTAAATCGACTCTAAATCCGTCGATGATTCCAGCCGGGGAATGCGAGAGCCTGTGCTAACGCCCCTTCCGAACCCCTTCGCTGATAGTCATCGCGAAACTGTCTATGCAAATCGGGATTCGCAGAGAGAAATTTGCTGGAACGTTCGTGCTAACAGCTACCTATTACAAATTTCCGTAAATTCCCCATCTTCAAGCCGTTGTCATTTAATAAAAGCAATCGTAGTATCTTGTAAAGGAGAAGTCGTACTCTAGTGAGAAAATCCTCAAACGATAGTTTTTCACGTTTACTCAACAATGTGCATTGCGTTCGCAACATTCTATAGATTTTAGTATCGATCCTCCGCCAGTTGCCTCTCCACGTGTTGAATAGTATCTTTGTGATTACATTTTCGATAGTATCTTTTTCGAGGAAGGTAAGTGATTTTTAAATGTTTGAACATATCTGTAGTTTCAGTTTATTCATATTAATATTAGCCAACTGTTGGTTTGGGCGGAAATTAATTCTCTCTGTGTCAGTAGCTAGTATTATCAGTCCCCGTGGAGTTCCCAATATGGCACTACCAAGGGTACTACGAATATGGCACTAGGTGTCATATTAGGGACTCAAGGTTTCAAGGTGTACCATATTAAGAACCCATTTCGCTGGAACCTGCAAATGGCACACCACAAAAAAAATATATCTTCCCCAAGCTGTATTAATTTTTAAACAAACTTAACCCAAGAATCTTATTGGGAGGAAATGCATCTACAACTGGTAATTTCTTCGTCGTAAAAGAGCATTCTAAAATAATCAAAAAATGACCAACAAAAAGTGGTTCATATTTTGGCACTTTACCATGAACTTTCAACCATCCATCGCTAATTCTTGTAAGATCGATTTTGCAAGTCTCGAAAATTCTACAAATTGAAATATCCGTGAAAACGGCAAAAAAATTTTCTCGTGATTCACTCTACCACAGATTCGAAGATTGAAGCTTCCTCTTTACAACGAGTCCTTAAAAATAGATGTACGACTTTTTTTAGCTGTTTTATGGAAGAAACGATGAGCAATTTCGATGGTCGTGTGAACAAAGCTAAATAGAACGACTAAAAAAAGACGTACATCAATTTTTGAGGTCTCTTTGGAAAGAGGTAGCTTCAATCTTCAAGTCTGTGCTGGATTGAATCACGAGGAAAATTATCTGGTGTTTTTACAGACACACATTTCAATTTGTACAATTTTATATTGTAAACTATTTTGATATTTTTGACGTGGTGTCATTTTTTTAGAATTTCCAACAACTATTTAGATCACGAGTTCAGCATGTTTGCCAGAAGCATAGTTTATTTGACACAAGCAGGGATAAATGTTGCCGATAAGAATGCATAACCGTTCAACAGTATCTTTTCTGCTTTACATTAATATCTGATTACCCACGTCACAAAAAAAGTTTAAACTGACAGCTGCCATATCGTTCTCAAACAACATGTTAATTCAACTAAACCATAAAAACTAAACTGTGCCCTCATGCATTAAACAACGCGTCCGAGTGTGCAAAAACACGGGAAAACAATGACCACGTATTGGATCGCTGAAAAGATATTTTACTTAACAGGCTATTTATTAAAAGGTCTGGAAATTCCTATTCAGGAAATTATGACAGATTTGCAGGAAAACCTGAAGACCTGGATGGAAAAACCAGTAAAATTTTCCTCGTTGGAGATGCAAATAATGTTCGAAATCTGGACTTATCTAGTTCTCGCAACGAGGTCTTCATTTTTACTACCAACCAGATATCTGTTACAGGAAAATATTTATCTTTACGCATAAGTTCCACTCAAACCGAAACGTTTAACTTCAAGAATATTATTTTTATCTGTTTTCCTGCGCACTTACGACAGCATAATTTTGTAAAAAGCTTTTCTGTACATGGGTCTGTGTTCCAGACAGCATTTGTTATGCACTCGTTCGAGACACCGTTTCCCGAAATTCCATCGATCCCTCGTCCCTGAACTCTTTCAGTTCTTTGTGCGCTTCAGAAATTGGAGCATCATCGGAGTCATCATTCCCAAAGTTCCAACGATCCCAAAATTTCTAACTTTTTCAATTTCCCATGCACTCTAAAATTTAAAGCATCGTTCGCACCATCATTCTTTCACGTCCTCGTGCATTCCAAATTGAAATCATCATAAATACCATCCATCATTCCTCAGAGATCCACGGATCCCATCTTTTCTAACATTTTCAATTTCCCACACACTCTAAGATTTAAAACATCGTTCCCCAAAATTCTACGGATCCCAGATTCGGTAACCCTTCCCCACGCGCTCTAGAACTCAAAGCATCATTGGACGCATCCGTCCCCAAAATTCCCCGGGCCCTAGGTCCCCCAGCGATCGAAGAGCAGAGACGATCTTCGGCTCGAAACCGCGTTTCGCCATCGCGTCAGTCATAGCGAGTCGCGTAAACCGCGCGTAATTTATCTTCGAGGCTAGATTCGCGGAACGCGCGTGTCCGCGATAAGAATACAGTTATTCGCGGCGAGCTGCGTCAACGACGACGGTGCGTCATTCCGTGTGGGACGCGACCGCGGAAACGTCACGAACGTGGAACGCGCGCGTAAAATCCTCTCCGCGCCTCTCCGCTTCGTACGTCACTCCTCCGTGATATGATGACGAGAAACAACCGAGTGAGAGAAAGAGAGAGAGAGATCGAGCGAAAAAGAGATCGAGGGAGAGAGAGGCTGGGTCGCAGGCAACAGGTGGGAGAGAGCCACGAGAATCGAATCCGCGTGCAAATCTATAGACCACACAGTCGCCAGGTACTTTTACCTGGAAAGTATTCCGAACTTAATGAAATTTTGGCACGTCATTTGGGGGTACTCTGGGGAGTCGAATCTGAGTTTTCGACCTCGAGGACCCTGTGCTAACTTGGGGAGGGGGGAAAAAACCACGATTTTTGTTACCTGTTTTTGGTATTTTGCCTATAACTCAAAAACTATGGGTCCTACGAACTTTTTCTTTTCATTTCTGAATAGAGCATTAAATTTCCTTCAAATTTCACTGTTCAATCTTTCTTTTGACCCAATAGGTACCGAGAGACAGGTGTTCAAAATTAGGAAATGTTTCTCAAAATGACATTTTGAGCCACACATTGTGACATTTAACAGGAAATTTGCAAGTTTTTGGCTCATAATTTTAGTTTTTCAACACATGTACATATAATCTACATACTATGTATACCCCTTACATTGTAAGGCTCAAAATGTCATTTTGAGAAACATTTCCTAATTCTTAACACCTGTCTCTCGGTACCTATTGGGTCAAAAAATATGTTGAAACAGTGAGATTTGAAGGAAATTTAATGCTCTTTTCAAAAATGAAAAGGAAAAGTTCGTAGAACCTATAGTTTTCGAGTTATAGGCGAAATACCAAAACCAGGTAACGAAAATCGTGGTTTTTTCCCCCGCCCCAAGTTAGCACAGGGTTCTCGAGGTCGAAAACTCAGATTCAACTCCCCAGAGTACCCCCAAATGACGTACCAAAATTTCATTAAGTTTGGAATACTTTCCAGGTAGACGCCCTTTTTTCAACCTGGCGGCTGGACTATACCACAAAAATCAAGAATGAAAATTATTTAAATAACAAAATTTTTGAATATACCACGTTTTTAAAACGGACTAAAAAGTATAAAATAATTTTTCCTAGCCCCGTACAGATTCCTGACCCCATACAGATAGTCCTGAAAATTTGATTGTGAATGTTTTTAATAGCTATGAAAACACTTGTAAGATTTAAAACGAAACACGTGGGGCGCCTGCAATAGATAATTGATGCATGAATAGTTCACCGAAGTCACTAACAATTTCATTGCACTGCAAATGATATGAACAGTTGTGCGAGTTTTCTGAACGACAGCTACTCTCTACAATTCCTTACTTGTTATCTTGCGCCACACGTTTTTCGTTTCAAATCTTACAAGTATTTTCATAGCTATTAAAAAAAAAATTCACAATCACAAATTTTCAGGACTACCTGTATGGAGTTAGGAACTGAGTTGGGCAGGAATTAATTACATGAGTAATTAATTACATCTTCAATTACATGTGCAAAAGTGGACTATAATTACAATAAGAAAACGGTGAAATGGTCCAAAACATAAAAATTAGTGGTTTAAAAGAACAATTACACTGAAGTAATTGTTAGACTCAATTACAATTACTGTAATTGTGTTAAGTAATTGCAATTACTTCTTTCACAATTACTGATTGAGCGAAAGTAATTGCAATTCCAATTACATGTAATTGTAATTTTATTTCTGCAATTCGCAAGTAATTGTAACTGGTATTTGCAATTCCTTTCCAAACAGATGACGCTCGCGCGTGAACATTCACACACCGCTAGGGTACTCTCACACACCGCTATAGACCATGTACATATACGTACGCGAGGATTGCAAGGGTCCGGGATTCAACTTCTGATTTCTCGATAATGCAAGGACGGGATTTTTTAGTAGTCAAAATCGCTAGATGAAAGATCAATCTAGGCCATTGTTTGCCTCAAAAGTCCTTCTTTTACGTTTCCGAGCAATGGTTTTGCAATATTCGGCTGCATGTTCCCGTCGGAGAGGCTACTACTCCGGCGTGACTGCAGCGTCATCTGACGGGCAACATGCAGCCAAATATTGCAAAACCATTGCTCGGAAACGTAAAAGAAGGACTTTTGAGGCAAACAATGGCCTAGATTGATCTTTTATCTAGCGATTTTGACTACTAACAAACCCCGACTTTGCATTATCGAGAAATCAGTTGGGCAAAATGTAATTTCAATTACAGTTACAATTACTTACCAATTACTGTAATTTGGAATTACAGAAATACAATTACAATTACATGTAATTGTAATTGGGATTGCAATTACTCTCGCTCAACCAGTAATTGTAATTGCGGACCACAATTACAATTACAGTGATTCGTCAAGTAATTGCAATTACCAATTACAATTACACGTAATTGTAATTGTATTTCTGCAATTCCAAATTACAGTAATTGGTAAGTAATTGTAATTGTAATTACATTTTGCCCAACTCTGGTTAGGAAGCTGTACGGGGCTAGGAAAAATTATTTTATACTTTTTAGTCCGTTTTAAAAACGTGTTGTGTTAAACATTTTTTTATTTAAATGATTATTTTCTGCTTTTTAGTCTTGTGTGGGTGAAATTTTTCAATCGATTTTAAACGCTCTCCTGCGTGCGATCAAGTGTGTGTATATCCGTAAGTGCCGACAGTATTGCAACCGCGGCATATCGAAAACAAACGCGAGCGGTTGCGAGAACAAACAGCGGCCGTTCAGACCGTTTACCTCAACGTACGAAAATTCAAACGAACTAAATAGATCGAGAACATTCGATCGAGGAACCGATAAAATATTGTATTGTCATCCAGTTCTGAGCTATGTTTAAAGTTCCAAGTCTCTAACTTATCGGGAAGTTAGTTTAAAATCAATTGCAAAATTTCTTCCGAACAGACAGACAAGAAAGCGAGTTAATAAAAACGTGGTAAAAAATCACGATCGCGGCTTCGTTTTCGAGCTATTCGCCATTGAAACTATTGTTGCGAAGCTCTGCTACGCCAATGTACGTCGCCGGCTACGCCAGTGCGGCACGTGATCGCCCTTGGTCGGTCAGAGATCTGTCATCAATCAAACATCAAACCGTGCAGCAATCGAGATTTGTTTGCTCTTGAACTTCTCGAAATTTCCCGGAAAGTGTACGCTTACATTTGCATAGCCGTTCCTAACACATCCTAACGCTGTTCCGAGAGTAGCAGGAAAGTGTAGAATAGGAGATGACATCACAGCAGCCATGGTAAAATCTATTCATATCAATCTTTGTTGATTTCCTCCTATGGAAACTAGGTGATATGAATAGCTAATGATTTTTAATTTACTAACTAATTCTGGGTCAGAATGGACGCGAGCTCGCCATCCGTGGGTTAAAGATCACGGCGTAGAAGTGGGGCAAGTTCTCCGAACGCAATGAAAATTAAAGATCACTCTTCGCGGGTCGGAGATCTTCAACCGGGATTTTTTCGCTGTTCACTTCCGCTTCGAAATTCCCTGGAGAATCTACCCTTAAATTTTCACACTGCTGCCGCTTTTCTGAAAGAGATAAGAGTTCGCTGAACACGATCACGCGAGATCCGCGAAAGATGAACGTGCAATAAAAATGAAAATTTGATTTGAGTCGCGCGCGGGGGCTGCGCCTCAAGATCGCTCTTCGCGGGTCGGAGATCTTCGATCGATAAAAGACAAAGGAAGGTAAAATACGGATTTTTTTTCGCCGTTCACTTCCGCTTCGAAATTCCCTGGAGAATCTATCCTTGCACTCGAGAGGTGACTCGGAGAATCACCATTAAAAATTGCTGTACCATTATACAAAATATTATTTACGTTATTAAATATGTTGCGATCTAACCAATTACCGAACATTCAAGTATTGTATGTAGAAAAATCATATAGAATGGAACGTATTCTGGGTCGGAAGAAATGTTTAATTTTCCAGTTAAAAATCAATTGCATAATTTGTACCGAACAGACAGACAAGAAAGCGAGCTAACAAAAACGTGGTAAAATAGTTCCGAGTGAAAATTTCACACTGCTGCCGCTTTTCCGAAAGAGACAGGAGTTCGCGGAATTCGATGATGGGGATCTGCGAAAGATGAACGGCGCAGGAGGCGGCGCTCGTCGAACGCAATAAAAATGAAAGATTTGTGGCGCTTGCGAACCCGCGATACGCTCGTTACGCAACCCGAGCGGAGTGCCACGAGTCAGTATAATAAAATTACGTCCCGTACCGGTATATTTTTAGCGTTTGGACGCGATCGTTTGACGAATGTGTTCGTAGAGCTCGGTGTGTTCTTACGGGGGTTTTCGGTGACGCTCTCTCTTTCCGCGAGACGCCTCGCTTCTCTCGCACACCCGAACGAGACCCACCGATAGACCGATTGTATGGTAATGACGCAATTTACCTCGACAGTTGTGCAACGAAAGCGCGTAGAGACCGGGGAATTGTGGTCTGGCCCGGGAAACGATGGAGCGATGTGCCATTATTATATTTTATCGGGATGACGAGGACGATCCCCGAGCTTTTAACCCCTTGCAAGATCCCGCGGCGAAATTTAACCCACTTTCTGTACCCGGTTACAGGAAAATATTGATGTTATGCATTTATGACAGAAACGAATTCGCGCAATTAATTGTCTTTTCACCCATTTTACTTTGGGAAATTGAGTACTTTTTGGAGTGAGAGGAACATCCCGCAGCGAGGCTTCTGTAGAATTATTTTTAAGGGCTGTGTAAAGGTTACAGAGATATTTATTGGATGATGGATGCTGTTTAAAGTAGACGTTCCTGGTTTCAATGTAAAGTGGATAGAACATCCCCCGAGAACCTTTCGTGGAATTATTTCTAAGGGCTCCGCGTAGGTTAATGCTGTACATACTTGTTTAATTGGAAAAATGACTTTCCGAGCGATCTAATATGTTTTACGCAGCTGTTTCTGAAGCGGCTGAAGAAATACAAGTGAGATTCGTGCACGATAAAAATTGCATTGTACATATGTTCCATGGGAATCAGTGACGCAGGGGATGAGCTTGCGCGTGGTTGTATTTAGGGGGTGTTCGGCACGAGTGGCGCAAGCGGAAGCATCAAGTGTTTTCTTCTGTTGCTCTGATTGGTAGCGTGGGTTGTTTGCGAGCCTCTACTAAATAGAAACTCGATAAAATTAGAACTCGTTGCAGAAATAGTCGAATAAAACTGAATGGTGTAGAGAGTGAAAAACTACTTTGTTTGTCACTTTTTCTCTCAATCGAATACTTTCTAGTATTCGTGCACACAGAGGGTTAACGACCTGTTCGCCAATTAATTGCATAAATTTAGAACTCGTTGCATATAGAAAAATAGTCGAATAAAACTGAATGGTGTAGAGAGTGAAAAACAACTTTGTTGTCACTTTTCCCCCACTCGAATATTTGTTACTATCTGAATAGCTTAAACCAATTAATTTTGCATAAAATGACGGCAGTAGCCTCGTACTCGGCATTCTCACTTTCTAACAATGAGTCTGGATTTCATATTTATGGATTGGAAGCACTTGCCTGACCTCCGGTTAGTAAACACAGCGAGCATGAATGGCAGGTTCAACCCCTTGCGGTCGGCTGTCGCGTCAAAGACAACAGCAGTAGACTACCCATTTTATTTTTATCTTTATTGCAGTTCTCTTGTACACCCTCGACACTTTTTTTTTCCTTTTTCCTTGCGGCTGTTCACCCATGTAACCTATATAAATTACGCACAGATTGCTCTCTCCCACTCTCTCTCAACGTCTTAGTCGTGTTTCGCGATCATTATTCACAGAAAAGAATGTCCACACACCGTGATACCCGAATTACGCAATCTCTCGCGACTGGAAAACAAAATAAAAATTGCACGACGATTTCAATTTATAATTTTATTGCACAACGCTTATGACAAGTTTAAAGTCTGTTACCGAGTCGAGCCGGCCATTATCACGTATTATTCAATTAAAATCGCCATTGCGTACAATAATACCAACAAAACGAAGCTCGCATTACGAAATACCTCTTGACACGTAGTCGTGTAAACTCGATGATGCTCTGCGATTACATAGTACATAACACGTTTGAGTAATCATTGATAATTGGTATAACATTTCATACGGATACGAAACCGTCACTCTTTGTACGTCGGAATCATTACAGCGAGAAACATCAGCTTTAAAAAATCAGCTGTCGCTTCTTTCGAAACAGCGCTGCTAATCTATTTTTTAATTATGTTTAGTCATTGTGGAAACATATTTGCATTATATTTCCAAAAACCACCCCTTGATTAGGGTGTCCCTTAAAAGACGAAGGTGCGATAAAATGTTAGGACGCCCTCTAATTTTAGTCCTTTTCATGTTTGAAGTAAGTGTGTAAAATATTAGCCTCATCGGATTATTCTAAACCCTACCTCAAGAGGCTCAAAATTAGGATATTCTGTAAAATTTAAAAATATTTAGTATTTTTGTCGTTTTGAGTGAAAAACTGCTTACAATAGGTAAGTATCACAATAACAGAATATAATCACACAATTTATTTATATAATACAATGTTTAAACAGAAAAAAGGTTGGTTGAAAATGAATTTTTGGTCCATGTTTTCATGGGCATAGCTCTCCGTGTATGCTGACTGACCAAGAGAAGGTTCTGAAAGTTTTCTTCGTTTTTTACTTCATCTAAATATAAGAAGAAGAACTGCTCGAGCTTGTTTGCATTTATTTGGGTGGAACACCCCCAAGAGCAGTTAAGTTTGCGACTTGTGGTTGCATTCAAGATGCCCGCTTCATGTCTCGGGCGCTGTATTCTTTAAAAATTTTACTATTTAAGGGACAATTCAAATTAACACGCTATGAGGAGACACCACTACGTCAATTTTGTTTGTTTGTGTCAACGGTATATGTGAGAGCGTGGTTCACCGCACCCAACGCCATTGAGGCTCCGTATCATGACCTTCAATTTTTGAAACAACTTTATGACTATGCGAGTGTCAATAAAAAAATTTCGGACGTTTTCGTGAAAAAGTTTTGTGGCCATCTATGGTATCTGACACCTGAGTGGTCGTGGTGGCCCTACTAGATGATGCCGTTCCTCTGGAATATAGACGCAAAATGGCTGCAGTCCTACGTTCTGAAATGACTGATGGTCATAGCTCCCTCTCTATTGGGTACAAACGTTTGTCCCCAAATCAAGAAGACGTAGTTCATTTCCTACGTAAAGGCATCAGCGACTTTATTTCGCCTAAGTCCCTAGAAACTTTCCGGAGATTTGACTTGTCCTATGACTTTTTTTTAAACCCAGTGGACTGGAATGATTGTAAGGACTTTCAGGAAGCCCGAGATTTTTTCCGGAAGTTTCTAGTTACAAATGATGCCGCTGAAAGAGCTGTGAGCTTAACGGAACAATATTTAGGCGAAGTAAAAAACGAAGAAAACTTTCAGAACCTTCTCTTAGGAATAAAATTAGAGGGCGTCCTAACATTTTATCGCATCTTCGTCTTTTAAGGGACACCCTACCCTTGATACTCCGACACACCAGGAGGCCAATTTTGAAAATATTTCTTCTAAATAAATTTGAATCTTTTTACACAGAACAAGTCTAATGCTACTTTGTTGCATAAGACTGCGGTAGGTAAGAAAAGAATTAATTCCGAAATTCCAAGACAGTTTAGCAAAAATGGAACGGAGACAAAGTTTCTTCCTCAGGGGGGTTAATACAACGGAAACAGACTTTGTTGCATAAGACTGCGGTAAATAAGAAAAGAATGAATTCCGAAATTCCAAGACAGTTTAGCAAAAATGGAACGGAGACAAAGTTTCTTCCTCAGGGGGGTTAATACAACGGAAACAGACTTTGTTGCATAAGACTGCGGTAAATAAGAAAAGAATGAATTCCGAAATTCCAAGACAGTTTATCAAAAATGCAACTGAGACAAAGTTTCTTCGACAGGGGGAGGGTTAAATGTCACAACACGAAGGTCCCCGGCATGCGACGCGATAATCGTACGACAACGGGAATATTCCGGCGGTGGTATGCGCCCCGTTCTGCGGGGGGAACCCGCCTAATCAATTACTATAGCCACCCGGTGCAGCCAAGGCCGTCCAGATGTAAACATCGTCGTGGTCGCGTCGCGTCGTCTGTCTCTCCTTCGAGAATCTTGATTCACGATGGAAGATTTATGTTGGCGCGTTCGTCACTCGGTTTTTTACTTGGAAACTTAACGACTACAACGGCCAATGACGGAATCCCTGTGGCGGGAGGGGAGGAGGCGCAGCGTAATCCAACGATTACGATTATGAATATTGAGTCCGGTCAGTTCGATTGTACATTAGATTAACGACTGTGCTGGCTATACATACATGCTTGACATTACGGAACGCAAAACATGTGTCTGCAAAAAATTCACCGGTCTCGTAGATCAAGTAATTCCGGAATTCAATGCTTAAAAGATTGTCTGCCGTATCCTCGCGTAATAGCGATTCAAACTTGTTATGAAGATTTCAAAACGAACACTGTAGAAGTTAAACGTTATTAACGTCTCTCGACCTGAAATAAACTGCTACTCGGCTGTCATTAATATTTATAATTTGTTGCGCACTAACGGTTATATTTTTTTCATGTTTCATTATAGGATACATTGCATCTTGACAAACAAATTGTAATTGCGAAGACTGTTGCTGAGAGAAATTCTCGTAGAGAACGTGTCAAGCATTCCAACAAATGTGGGCATACAGTGAAACGAATTAATATTCGGACACTCTATATAGACGATAACTTTTTTTTAATATTGTACAATACAATTTGAACTTTTTTGCGAAGCTAGAGCAATTAGTTTACTACAGGATGCGGAAAGAAATTTTTCCAAAAATTGCATTTGGTCGGAATTGTAGAGACAATACTAAAAGTTGCATTTTACAACTTTTTTATGCGGGCCCATATTGAATGTGTCAATTAAACATATTCTGGAAATTTCGTCAAAATCAGTCGACGTTGCAATGAGCTACAAACGTTTACAGATGGTAAAAATTGCAGATTTTCATGATTTTCGGTCTCTACTTGCAATAAATCTAAGGATTCTTACGTCTTTCAATGCCAGCCGTTTTTTCCCGCATCAACCAAAACGTATTTTTTTTTTAATTTTCATTACAGGCCCACATAAAAAAGTTGTAAAATACAGCTAGCTTCACAAACAAAATTCAAATCGTATAGTACAATATTTAAAAAGTTATCGACTTTTCTAGAGCATCCGAATATTAATTCATTTCACTGTACAATGTGAATATTTTCCTTCTTCTTCTGGGAAATTATCAAAGGATCTTTAAGATCCAAAAAATCTGGAAGACTAATTTATAGCACAATGTATTTAATTTCGCCAGTACGCATAATTCCAGTCAGGCAAATCGGTCCGATTTTGTGAAGTGTTTGTGTTAAATGAATTTGTTCCCGGCCAATTTATTCTCAAGTGAATGCAGATCGCTAAAGATAGAACGATTAACACAGAATCGCCAGGATCTGTTGATCCCCAATTATCCACGTGAACACGGAATGTCCGAGATGATTAATTTGTTTGTGATCCTCGTTCCAAATGAGAGGACTCATCGTCGATTTAATGAGCAAGCAAACAACGATTATTAATTAAAATTCCTGTTTTCCTGCACTGCATCATTGCTTTCGCAAAAGCTTGGATACCGAAGAAAATATAAATCATTTATGGCCGACGATCGCGGATTACGGAGATTCCTGTGACTCACCGTGGACGTCGCCATAGAATAACAAGTTCCTTCGGCGAAGAATACAAAAAGCCGAAGCTAAATAAACGAATTGTGGATCACCGGAGCTCTTTGATCATTCCGGATCGAGTTCTACAAGAATGATTACACGTTCGTGCAACCCTATCCTTTGACGGTCGATAACAATCGACAGTTTTCGAAGTCGATGTGGCCGTAGTCCGACTAGAACAAGTAGATTAAGCGAGAGTCGGACGAAGCGTCCAAAGCAATCGGAAATTCTGGAACAAGACCGGACGCGGTAGCATGGCAAGGTAGCAGAGCACATGATCGCATAAAGAACTTTGCTGATGGTATATCGACTACACAGTATTCAACAAAGTTACCGGTTCTCCTCTCATTTCTCGATAATCAAGTTTCCATAATCAAAAGCGCTAGATTAAAGATCAATCTAGGCCGCAGTGACCCTCAAAAGTCCTATTTTCACGTTTACGAGGCGCAATTCGCATTATTCGGCAGCATGTACATAGCTGTCGCAGCTTTATGTTTCCGAATAATGCAAATTACGCTGCCGTACAATGTAAATTAGGCCTTGTAAATGTTAAGATAGGACTTTTAAGGGCGACTGCGGACTAGATTGATCTTTTATCTAGCGCTTTTGACTGCTCTGGAGAACCCCATCTTTGCACAATCGAGAAATGAGGAACGGGACTACCCCCTTAACTATTGGCCAAGGCATTTTCTCGGGAAATCAACGATCAGGTGATACTGTCCGTAGCCCGAGGAAGGTAGACTGAGAATGCAGCAAACGGAGCTGATTTGTGCGGATAATCCGCGATTCCGAGTGTTTCGGCGTACGGTTTTGTTCGGCGATTAGTGGCCGAGTGGACAACCCGATTCCCCGGGGGGTTTCGGCCCCGGGAAATTGATGTCAGCGTCGCCTTTTCACTCTGAAAGGGTTCATTGTTGAGGGAGGATTTGGGTCGGTTCGACGATCGCGGGAAAGGGCGAAAAGCGGAGAGAAGAATGCGAGCTGAAGGGTGCGAGACCACCGAAAGCGGAACAATTTGAAAAATTCCCCGCCGATTAATTCGCGAATTCGACGAGAGGTCAGGGAAGCTTCCGAGCAGTCGAGAATATAAGAAAACACTTTTTCGTACCATTGAGAATTTTCTAGGAGTTCTAGGAGTTTTACGAATGGGCTGCGAAGAGAGTTCTTCAGTAAATGAAAGTATCTTCTGTGAGTCTCGAAAAGTAAGTAATGCAAAGGCCAGGATCATTTAACTCTTTGCACTCGGAATTATTTTAACTGGAAAATTAAATATTTCTTCCGAACTAGAATATTTCCAATCCCTATGATTTTTAAATTTATTATACGATACCTCAATGTTTGGTAATTGATTAAATACCGACATATGTAATAATGTAAGCAATATAAATTAAAGAAATTTAATTAGTTTAATTTAAAGTGTGCACCGTCAATTGTTAGACAGCCTGTAGGTGCATTTTAGGACCAGGTAGAATTTGCTAGGGTTTGGCAATGTTTGGGGGCGCGTCTCTGGTCGATCGGGTCCATCCCAACGGGTTCCAAAGGGTTTCTAAAGGGATGAGCCCGCGTGTCGGGTTAGACAGGGGCTCGTAAATATTTCGCGAGGCTCTCGGAAGCTCCGGAACGGCCGGACAGAGCCGGTCGAGAGCGGTAAACAAGGAGGCGAGAGTGGCGACGAAACGAGGTTGGCCGAGCAGTCGCGAGGTCAGTGACTAAAGAGAGAAATATCGTGGAATGCGATATAGCTGCGCCGCTCTGCCTATTGACGTGTTCCCGAGGTCCTTTTACCGAGAGGAGGCCACCGTGCTGCGCCACGACGCGACGGTCGACGCCAACGACTCCGATCACTTGAACCCCTACAAAAAAACCCCCTGTATCTATATCTATCCATAATTATGAAAGTGGTCTGGGTCATGTTCCAAGTAATTTCTTCTTTCGAGATATTTATGGAAAAAAAACTTTTTAAAAACCACGCTTATATTAAAATGCACTAAAAAGGAGAAAATAACTTTTTTCCTGGTTCTCCATAAAATACCGAATCCAGTTAAATGATTAATAATATTTTTCCCCAAAATTTTAAGCAATTAGTTCAAAATTTCTTCTGTTGTAAAATTAGTGTCGGAATAGATAGACAAATTTAATATAAATTTAAGTAAAATCATGACATTAGTGACTACAAAAATAGAAGCGTGGACACACACGAAGATTACGTCAATATAGTTTACCGTTTATAATTTCTACTATAATATTGTATATTATAGTCACTAATGTCATGATTTTATTTAAATTTATATTAAATTTTTCTATCTATTCCGACACTAATTTTAGAACAGAAGAAATTTTGAACTATAATAATTGCTTAAAATTTAACTGGATTCGGTATTTTATGGAGAACCAGGAAAATAATTATTTTCTCCTTTTGTAGTGCATTTTAATGTAAGCGTGATTTTTAAAGTTTTTTTTATACATTTCATGTTCTACTTTTATTGTCATCGGAAGCAAGTGTGTATAGAAAATGTCAGTAAGATTGCACTATGGGAAGAAGTTTAAAATTTAAGTTGATATATATATAAATATAAGTTATACTATATACATAAGTTATATAAATGCAAGTTAATATAAGCGTAGTAATAAAAAAAGATATTAAACCTTTGCAAAATTGCCATAACATTATTTGAAACAGTTTTGAATTTATGAAATTCTTCTGTATTTTATAAATTGCTAAAAATTCAAATGTCGTGTGAAAAAACAGGTTCAATTTCATGTGAATAGTGTGAAAAAGATTATATGTATAGAATAAAAATCTTCTAGGTTGAAAAATATGTCTCGATTTCGGAATTAAAATTGCTTCGAGTCCCCGATACGAATATAATATTGAAATAACAAACAGTGTCTAATGGTTCATTTTGACAATATCGTAAAAAGTATAATGTAAAGTATGCTGTGTGTGTAAAAAGTATATAATGTAGAAAGAATAATAAATAATGTGATATGAAATAACTGATAAACTCATTCTATTTTTATTTTCGCTTAGACCACTTTCACAATTAGGGGCACATACCTCAAGATTTTTCTGCCCTGATTAACCCCTTGCAGTGCAATTAACTGGATAGAAATTTTTGTCTGGCTAGACACACGGTTCAATTTTCACCGATATTCTAGTGGCTTGTACAGTTAGAGTTGCGATCAACTTCCTTGCATCGCAATTTATTTACTGCCAATACTGCCTAAGCACATAATTCGCTTTTTCCTAGTTTTCTACAGCAGTAGTTCACTTATAGTTGAAATCGACCCTATCAACTGCGATTTAACGATATATGTACATTAACCATGCCTAGACTTGACTTTTGTCGGTTCTATAGATCTGTGACTTGCACAGGAACTCGCAGGTGCATTCAACCCGTCTTTTCCTAGTTTTATAGAGCACCGGTTAACCTATAGTTCTCATCAAAGCTCCGCACCTTATCTAGAGACAACAACAATGCCTATAGAGCGGTCGCCAAGGAAGTAACTTAATTTGATTAATTCTCATCGATAGCAGCTCATAATTTCCTACTTGGCATAGCCAAACTTGTGACAAAATTATTCTATAACTATTGTATTGTGGAAGATTATTCTATAATATACAAGAATGGAATAGATAACAATCTCGAAGACTTGAACAAGTACGCTTTCATTGAAAAAAATAGAGGGGAATCCCGGAGAAATAATTGATAAAACCGTGATGCTCGAGAGACGCGTACGGTGGTCGTACATGAAACGAGGCTGCGAGGTCGCAGAGAAAATGCTTGATAAAAAAAAAAAAGTAAATAGTCCGGATGTTTGCACCGGCCAAAGGAAACTCGAGACCGGCGATATCCGCGCGATCGGTCGAGTGTCGAGCAACGTAGGAGGTAAAGTTTACCTGGCAAACGATCCCGCGCTTCCTTTGCCCGGCGAGTCTCCATTTGAAATTTAAATCGGCAGCAACGATTTCAAACAAACGTTTCGCCTTTTAATTGAGACGAAATAAAAAGGAAACAAAGTATCCGATGTAATTAACGCGCGGTGAATCGTTCCGCCAAGAAATCCTTAGTCGGTAGAAACGTTATCGACGTGGATCGGTTTTAGATCCATCATAAAAACCACCGGAAACGATCCTCTCAACCCTTAACATCGCCGTATTCTGCTAACGTGTTAGAATGAGCATCGGCGCTACCATTCTGTTCGCAATTAATTTGCGCACCTACGTAGAAATTTATAGCTTCGTGGAATAATGTAAAGTTTTCTTTTATTCGGTGAATTGGCTGATTCTTGGAACTGAGACAAGTTACTGCTCTGTTTGAAGTAAAAATAGTATGTCATAATACTTCCTATGACATATTTTTTTACGTGGATGCACCGATGCACCCGTCAGGTGCAGTTGCACTTCATTCTTTTATTATCCCCTTTATTATCCCACGAATAAAAGTACTAACCCAAGATCATCGAAATGTCAATACTTCACGAGATATTTGACACTTTTTGTCAGAGTTCCTTAATTCATATAGAGAGTTTGGATACTTCTGGTAGTAAAGTGCGTTTCTGAATGCCAAACATCTCGTGAAGTATCGACAGTTTGAAGAGCTTGGGTTAGTACGTTTATTCGTAGGATATATATAATGAAAGGGATCGATTGGTTTATCGAAACAAAATTGGATTGCATTAAAGAATAAAGTACAATTGAGCCTGGCGGGTGCATCGGTGCATCCACATTATGTATTATGTGTATGTATTATGACCAGACCGCAAATCTTTATGCAAGATAAAAATTGTCTACATCAATTGTAAGAAAGAGAAACTAAATTGATTGTTATTTCTTCCCTTAATGATTTTAACAGAGAACTCGTATACATATTGACATCTTCAATCTTGAGAATGTTTCAACACTTTTGAAGTTCGCCTACTCAATTTCGCTACAAGTGCCTAAAGATCCGCAGTCTAATTACTACACACAAAATTGATTACAATAAATCTTTTAGATTTTTCGACACTGGTAAATTGTAGTCGGATTGATCTCGAGTCGAGACTCTGCCGTTCTGCCTCTGATCAATAGCCACGCAACGTTTGGTTGGAACAGGGTCCAGAAAATGGAAATTCCGCGTGATTAATCGTCGAATGAGTTTTCCGTAGTCGATCATGAATGCCGCGTTGACGTAGGTTGTACGACCGTTCGAACCGTTCACGTCCTCTCGCCTGGCTAGCGCAAGAAATGCAACGTTAATGGTATTAATGATACGGCAGACGTGGAAAAAACCTTCGTATCCGTTTTTTCCACTAGTCTTTTTTGGTTGTTTTTGTTGTTCAATGCACTAACGAGTCGCCGTGGACGGAAACGTAATTGTAGATCGCGACGGAGAGGAGTCGGAATAACTTTGCATCGAAGTAACTGCCTTCGACACGGTGAGCACGAGTCGCGTTAACGATGAATGAGATTACAATTATACTTGGACGGCTCACGGCCGCGTGGCGATAGAAAACACACGACGTGCAACCGCCACGCGGCCGGCAGAGCGCAACAGAGAGGAAGTGAGCGAGCGAGCGAGCGAGAGAGAGAGAAATCGAGACACGAACGTAAACATTCCGACGCATTCAGATAGAATTCGAGAATCGCTTGCCTGCTGCAACGCACACGTACGTAATCCTGAAACTCTGACGGGAGAACCGACGATCGATCGTCAGAGACCGCGAGAGACATTGTGTCGTTCGTTTGACGCCACTCCAACCTCTCGGCGCCGTATACATATGTACTTTTTAATTGTGTATACTCTTCCCCGAGGGGTGCGACTTGAGACAAAATAAGGGAACACACCGAGAGCTCTACCATGATCGTCGATTTTTATTCTACAGGGTCATCCGTTTTTAAACGGCCAAACATTAACCAGCTGTAGAGGACCCCAAATGGAACAACTTTTACCCCTATCACTTTTTTTGTTTCGGCCTTGATTTCCAGATAATTACGAAAAACCATAATTTTTTGAGTTTAGATAAAATTAAATATCTCAGGACTCCAATGATGAATCTTGATGGTTTTTCCACACCGTGGAGCCTGAAAGAAATAAGTTGGAAAGTGGCGGTGTGCGCCACGCCAAAAAAACCATGATCCGAAGGTCATACAAAAAAGTTTATTCAATGAAAAAGATGCCCCTACTTATTTTAAACAAAACAAAGGAAAAACCATCAAGATTCATCATTGGAGTCCTAAGATATTTAATTTTATGTAAACTCAAAAAATGATGGTTTTTTGCAATTATCTGGAAATCAAGGCCGAAACAAAAAAAGTGATAGGGGTAAAAGTTGTTCCATTTGGGGTCCTCTACAGCTGGTTAACGTTTGGCCGTTTAAAAACGGATGACCCTGTATTTTGTCGGAGAAAATCCTACAACGTATCGGCACCACGTGTTTCTTGTTGTCTGTCGATACCGCGTCCCAGGGGTGGAACAACCCCTCCGGTGAGAATGTGTTTGGTCGAACATCTTGGAAACTACCCCGGCTTTACAAGGAAAATTTCGTCGAAAATCTACTTTTATGTTCAAGATATTTGTTGCATTATCAAAGTTGTATTTCATAGTTTAATAAACTACTGAAACCATTGTACGAGGTATTACACATGAGTTTTATACCAATAAAATTAAGAACATCATGTAAAATGGAGATATTTCAGGCCGGAAGAAAAATATTTATAGCGGTTACGCGATGCTCAATCGTGTAATTTTTATGGTCAATTGTAGAAGCTCTGAAGGCAGATGTTCTGCAACAGGCATTTTACGACTTAGGTTTGTTCAAAGCAGGAAATAAAGGTCTACAAGATAACCACGTGCCTCCCCGTTCTAGAGTATAAACATACCGATAAACAACATCCATAAAACGTTATGAGAAGACTCCAACTAAACATTTACCACATTCGTAAAGATATCTGTTACATATTATCGTTCAAATGTAGACTTCATAAAAATCGCGAAATAGCTCCGACTACAGATAGACTGCAAATAACGGAAAACAATTTTTTACTTCCAAGATATGATTTTGCATGGAAACACTGATAAACAACTGCTTATGAAAGATTCAATTATTCCATGAAAAATTTATTATGTGTTTGAATTACAAAAAGTCATTTATAATCTCACAATCAGTATTTGCGTCGATTATTTCATAGCAATAGATTTGCTGTTAATAAGCTTCCGGTGCGTAAAGTGTAAATATAAAAAGTCCACATTTATAATTGTCCACAGCGGATCCTTAAGAAAAAAAACAATTTTCTGCCTGAATCGCAACAAACTGAACTGAAGATTAATTTGTTCAATCGGTTGAAAATAACATATAGCAGCATCTTTAAATTCTTCTAATGTTCTCACCGTTTGAAATTATATACACCTACTCATTTCGGACATAACTGCATAAAATCCGCAGTCTATTTATAATTGTCGAATCGTTGCAAGCAGACCCGTGATAGTCGTGTGACTATGTAGCTCCTTTTACTATTGTACTGAACACATATTATCCATCGGAGAACACGTGAGTACACGGTAAACATAAATATCTCTTTATTCCCTGGTGAATAATAATCACGAAGGAAAATTCAATCATTCTAACGTTAGAAATAAAAATGGTCATAACTAAAAATGGTTTGCGAAAAATTCGCGGTCCGCCGTGCGTTTTCTCGCGTATCGATAAAGCAACAGTCGATAGAACAACAGCCTGGCGAGTGTGTTCGATCGCTTGATGACCGGGTATCGAGAGCACGGCGTTTCTCGATTTCTCGATTTCGCGGCGGCATGGGAGAGTGTCGACGCTCTCGCTCCGAAAATACAAATAGTCGGACGGTGTAGAGAGCGGCGAGGGCTCTCGATCTCGACTCGTACACATCGTACACATATGCATACGTATATACGTATACAGGAGTAAATACACGCGACACAATAAGACACGACGCGTGATCCGCGCGATGTTCGTTGCTCTCGTGTCCATCAGACTGTGTACGGTGTTGTATCTGTTGGTGAAACCTCTTTCTCTTCTTCTACTCGAAAAGAATCAATCGACTTACCGAGTGTCTCGCGCGTGGTGCCCGCGCAATCCTCCGTCGAAGGATGCTCCTGTTTCGGGAACGTTGAGACGCAGATGCGATCGAGAGTCGATCGATAGCCGCGACGGAGAATTCGGTCGTCGCGACGTAACAACAATAACAACAACAACAAACAACACACTTGTCCGTTGTGTACAAACACGCGGCGAAACGCAGTACTCAGCAGCGCACACGCGTACTCAGGCTAGCACATGTATATCCTGTATGCATACAGATATATTACGTCGCGACAGATATCTATCTACATATTATATATGTGCATATATATATATATATACATATATATATATATATATATATATATATATATATATATATGTATATATATACACAGAGGCACACACGCACGAGGAAGAGGAGAACTCGCGCCGATGCAAGAGTGAAAGAAACAGAGAAAAATAGTGGCAGAGAAAGAGAGAGCACACACGAGGTGGTCCACGTACGGTGGTGTTGTATAGAGTTCGACACACCAGAGCTCGATGAACTTTCTGTCTCTCTGTGTGTGACCGCGCGCGCGGCGGTCCCGAATGAATATATTTTCCGCGACACGTCGTTCGGGCCGCGTCGTCACAGGGCCAGTAACTCCGGCGTACAAACTATCCGCACCTGTGCACGGCACGATTCATTCTGAGCGGCCGGTTATATCGCGCCTCGTTCCGTTCAGAAAAATCACGATCACACTCCGGGAACGCAGATTCCCCGCACGGGTCGCGCACAACTTGTTTACTAGAACGCGCACCACGCCATGCCCCGTGAATGCGCGTCCGCCGCCGTGTTCCCCTCGTCCCGCCGCGAGCAAAACAAGACTCTGCGCAGTAGCCCAGCGCGCACCTTCCGGGCCATGTTCGCACGAGCCGATGTGTGCGCCGTTTGTCGTTGCCTCGTGCTCCACCAAGGCGCCTTTCGTCCCTCCCCCCCCCCCCACCCCCCTGCCCCACGTAAAAGCCAATCACCTTCTCTATTCCTCGAGCGTTCGTGACGCGACCCAACCGCTATCGCCCTCTCTCTCTCTGTCCTGCAACATCTCAATGGGTTTTTCTCCGCGCTCTCCCTTCCCTCGACGGCCACCTACTCGGTCGGTAGCGTCACCCTCTTTGTTCAACTTATTCTCCCTCCCTCAATCTCTTTCTCTCTCTCTCGCTCGCTGTCTAGCCGTACCTCGTGCTCCCTCTGGCCAGCGTTCCGCGACCGACTCCACTCGACTCACATCGGCTCAACTCGGGATCTCAACAATCTCAACTCCGTTTCTCTCTCTCTCTCTCTCTCTCTCTCTCTCTCTCTCTCTCTCTCTCTCTCTCTCTCTCTCTCTCCCTCTCTCCCCACCACGACTACCCAACCCGGCTCGTGTCCCTACCACGTTTGTCTCTCCATAAGTACGATAGCCGGACGCTATATCGTCCGTCGAGGCATAACGGCCGTCGCCGCCACGACGCGTACGATTCTACGGATCTTGTCTTACGCCTACTACGATGCAGCCACGACCAACACGTAACCAGTAGATCGAGCGGGTCATCGTACCCTCGCGCCGCTATTCGTCGCCTCGGAAAATTCCGTACACACGTCGCAATTGACATCGCTGCGACATCTGCCAAAGCTGTCGCTCGCGGACTCTGCCGTACCGACCGATGGAAAGTGGATGTGGCGCGAAAAATACGAAATTTTGAACGCTGCTCGCTTGCCTGCGCCTTCACACCTTCAACACCGAGTAAGTGTAAGGATAATAGTAATAGTAATAATAGTAATATTATATAGATAATAGTAATAATAGTAATAATAATAGACCTATCATCCAATGTATTTTTGCGGCCCATTTTCACGCGATTTATAGTCAACGAAAAGCTGTAGAGGGAGATGGAAGGAACACAATTTTTAACTTTGGGTCTTTGTTTGGACTAGTTAAGAGGTAAACATACTAAAAGTCCCCACTCCTACGAGGTGAGCGCGGTGCAGGAAGGCACGTAGAAGATCCCCTTTTTCGGTTTTCCGCTTATATCTCGGAAACTATGCTTCCTAGCGATAAGACCATTCTATACAAAATTAAAGGTGACAAAATGTGCCACAAGATTGATTCGATTCAGTTTTTCGCTATCTCGCATAGTTTCCGAGATATCCTCGCTCAAAGTTCACTAATTGTGCTGAAGAGTTAGCTAGTCACAAATAAGGAAAAAATTTATTTTTCACAATTAGTGAACATTGAGCGCGGGTATCTCGGAAACTGTGCGAGATAGCGGAAAACTGAATGGAGTCAATCTTATGGCACATTTTGTCAGCTTTAATTTTATATACAGGGTGTCCCGAATTTAAATGACAAAACTTCAGGAGCGTGTAGGGGACCGAGAAACTAAGACAAAAAGTCTTTTAGAGATTTGCTCGTTTTTGTTTCGTTTTGGAGAGAATCGCAAAAAAGGAACAGAACAAGTTTTCATTTTTGTACTTATTTATTTACATTTTATTTACGTTGTCAACTATGTAATGTAGATATTGTTCAAAATGTTGCCTTCTTGCAGCAATGCAAGCATTACATCTACCACTGACTTGATAAATTGCAGCTAAACATTGCAAAGTTTACAGACGTTAACAGAAGCAGAAAGTTTATTCGGTGCCAATCAAGTCAATAGAGCATTTAAGAGACCGAATCATACATAGATGCAGTGCACCAAATATCACCAGAACAATGTTTAGCTGCAATCTATTAAGTCTGTGCTAGATGTAATGCTTGCATTGCTGCAAGAGGGCAACATTTTGAACAATATCTACATTAAATAGATGATGACGTAAATAAAATGTAAATAAATAAGTACAAAAATGAAAACTTGTATTGTTTCTTTCTTTGCGATTTTCTCCAAAACGAATCAAAAACGAGCAAATCTTTAAAAGATTCGACTTTTTGTCTTAGTCTTTCGGTACCCTACACGTTCCTGAAGTTTTGCCATTTAAATTCGGGACACCCTGTAGAATGGTCTTATCGCTAGGACACATAGCTTTCGAGATATAAGCAGAAAATCGAAAAGGGGACCTTCTACGTGCCCTTCTGCACTCTGCTCACCTCCTAGGAGTAGGGACTTTTAGTATGTTTACCTCCTCACTAGTTCAAACAAAGTCCCGGAGTTAAAAATTGTGTTCCTTCCATTTCCCTCTACACCTCCCTTATGAGCATTCATTGACTGGACTATTAGACGAGTTTATCCCTGAATTTTCGTGCCACAAATAAATAAGTCTATTTCTGTTCTGAATCGTTGTTTCACGTGTTGGATCACTTTATTTGCATGCAAACAGGCGAAATGAAAATGGTAATGGGGTTACGTGTCCCCACAAAAGTGGGCCGCAAAAATGCACTGGATAATAGGTCTATCCTTATATTGGGTTGGCAAATAAGTTCGTTCGGTTTTTTACAGTGGAATAAATCACAAAAACCGAACGAACTTATTTGCCAACCCAATACCTCGTCTAAATTACATTTACGCGTGATCTTTTCTCATTTCTCGTTGTATTCTTCAGTGGACTTTCATCGTGTTCTTAACAAATAATCACGGTTTTGTCATTCTCCAGCAGTTCTACATACTTTCAGATTACTTAATACATACTTTCTTCGATTTCATTAGTTACAGATTCCTCCGAGAAGGAACTGATTGTCTCGTTGGAACAATTGTGTTACTACACTCCACAGTACAGCTGTCATGCGATAAACAAATACAAAAATGGGTTACTTAATGGATTAATGATAATATGGCGATAATGATAGAGTGTTTTCGACTCCTAGAGATGTGCTCAAGTTAAACACCGCGACACAGAGAGCAAAGTAGCAAGACCCAGAGACATGGAAACGGCGCAGACCAATGACAAAGAATCCCTGTTGTAATTTGGGCACAATTCTGGTTGCGTACACCTCCTGAAAAAGACATGAAACTTCTTCATATACTGTCAATCCTTGACTACTTCAGTTTCAAGAAAGATCTAGCGCCCTCACCATTTTTCGATGAAGATGACGACCAGTCCCGTGACAACCTTATCGAGAAAAGTGACGATAGAGTAGACAACGGCGCTTCGTTCTGTTCGAGGACCAATTATTTCCGCGGTGACGCTCAACGCTGTCACCATCGTGATCGAGCTTCCGGCACCGATTAGAATCGCGACGACGTAGATGATCGTTGCGCTGCTTCCACCGAACTCTGTGACCACGGCGGAGAATAATCCGATAATTGTTCCCAGCAGGTAGCAGATCTGCAAAGTCCAGGGTCTCCGTAAAACAACGCGCATGAACAAACAACGAACAACGTATCCTAATAGTATTCAGACACAGCAACAGACAGACACAGCCCAAATAGTGTTGAAAATACCGCAACGATTAACTCAGAGTATTGATGCGAATTTCCAAGACCTTGCTCTCTTAAAATCAGTCTTTACTAATTTTATCTTAACACTCGATCGAACAAATCTCAGCTTTCTATGTCTTCTGTGTTTCGAGATTTTTTTATAATACGTATTGTATAGATTTCAAAATTCTGGAAAACGGACCTTGGTGCCGCAGGATTTGTTCAAGTGTTTCAGCATCAGCGCGGCCACAAACGAGGACACGTACGACACCAAAGGAACGGTCGCCAAAGCCTCTTTCCCATCGATGTCCGCTTCTTCAATGTACAACGGCAAATACACGGTGGCCAAAGTAATGAAGAGTCTGCTGGCCACGTACAGCATCGCCACTCGCAGCAGAATGGTTGTATTGAACCACGAGCTTCGATTATGCTGAGGATTATCGACCAATCGCTGGGATTCCTCGGTCGATCCTTTATGCTGATGCTGCTGCTCTAGAAGGTGTCCTTTCAGGAACACGTGGAAGAGCACCGTGGCGACCAGCCCAATAAGAGTTAGGGTTAGTACGATATTCTGAAAAGACGAGCATTAGAAAGAGCCTAGGATGCAATTAAATCGGTTCGATTGTAATTTTTCTATAATTACCCTGAATTTGTAACTGTCTTCCTGAGCTAATCCACGGACCACGATCTCCTCGTTCGTTGGAAGAACTATCCACGTGACGACGAACACTACCACTGCTGCGCCCACTTGAGCCGAGTACCTGATTCATAAGATTCAATAAAACAATGCGATAAACAATATCCTATTTTAACTCTTAGCACTCGAGCGGCGGCTCTGAGGCACCACTAAATATTGCTGTACCATTCATTATTCATTTAAGTATTGCATGAGGTATTTTATCAATTTCATATCCATCAAGAAATAGTTTAAATGTTTAATTTTCGAGTTAAAATAGCTCCGACTGCAAAGAGTTAACCCTTTGCACTCGAATGCTGACTCTAAGGCGCCAGTAAAAATTGCCACAACATTATCCAAAACAGTTTTAATATTATTAAACTCGTCTGTATTCTAACACCGTACAGCGTACATGAGTAACGTAAAATAATTGTCACGTTATCAAATTATTTCGTATCAAATAGATGACTAAACATACGAGTATTGCACGAGTAGAATGCATCAGTTTAATATGCATAAAATGAAAAGAAATCATACAGAATGGGTGCAAAGGGTTAAATGTAAGAACTCTAACAAAGCTTCAAGAAGATCGAAAGAAAGAAGGTTTCACCTTATCGCTGTTAAATCCGCTCGCGCCAGCTGCGAGTTGGTCAGCGCTGGGATCATGGACAGGTGGGAAATTTGGACGGCCGCCCATCCAGTTTGGAACAAGGTGATGCTGACCACGTAGACGATCATGACAGCAGTGCTGGACGGTTCGGCAAATCCGCCAAAAATTACAGGGAACGTTAGCGTAACCAGTATCGACCCAATAATGTGCCAGATCTTCTTCTTCCAGTATCGATCGACCAGAATCCCGAAAATTGGCGTCATGAAGGCGTCCACGATTTGTCCTAGACAATAATATATACATAGAAACCTCTAATGAATTTTTTTTACTGAAGAAAACCGAGTTACCTAAGAGCAAAAGAGCGCCGGCCGCAATCGGCTCCAGTAGAGCCACCCTCTGGAAGTAGATGAGGGTGTAAGAGAACCACATGGCAGCCGTGAGGTCATTGAAAATGTGCCCCAAAGCGTATGCGAACTTTGTAGATGTCCTGATCTTCCTCTCCAACAGCGGAGATCTCTCCGCGTCATTCTCCATCTTGAAGATCTCGATCGACGACCGTGTCACGTTGTTCGAAGACGTTTGAAGCAACCTCTGCTTCAGGTGAACCCTTTGCGGTTGCGCGAGACTCTCCTCATCTTTGGGACTCTGCAAAGTAGATCGCCGGTATGATGTCGTTCCCGTGACATGTCGCTAGATAATCCGATTCTTAATGAAGCGGTGTATTGACACGCTTTTTCTTCCGGTATTTATAGCTGCAGCCTGGTCCGGTAATAGAATGTTAATTTTTACAATCGCCTGTTCTGTCGTGTACATCCGTTGGGTAGAAACACACGGTTGGGTAGACACCAACGATCGAAATAAACAGTTATAACTAGACTGCGGATTTTTATGCAAAATAAAAGCTTTCTAACTGGGTTGTAACAGATGGAGGTAAACTTGTCGAAACGTTACTTACACACGGATCTTGGTGCAATTGAAATATGTTATAAAGCTCGACATTCTGAACAACTGTTTCCTATTACAAATAATAGGCGGTCTTTTTTAGTTTTGTGAGTTCGATCTCCCCCCGCCCTAAAACACGTGTTCCGTCAATTAAAAAGAGCAGAATTCGTTGTAGTGAGTAGTTTTAATTATCTCGAAATTGAAGACCGAACGGTGGAATTTTTATTTCGACGACAATACAAGAATAGCTGGACTTTTCGACATATGACTGAAATTCTTTCAGTTTAAAGTGCAGCTATATTTTTTAATTTCAATTTTTATTTTGCATACAGACCCGCTGTCGAGTTATAACTTATTAAACCGGTACACGACTATTTCAAACACTGATAAAAAGAGATTAAATTGTAGAGCACCGAGAAGTAAGAAAAACTCCCATCCAGATCGAATTCCCGAGGGTGGAAGGTGCGAATTAGCAGGTATCGCGAATCGCGGAATCTTCCCACACGCCCCCCTAGCTAGTTACTATGATTACTAGCCGACGGTGTGCAATCATTGTTTAAAATCGCGCGATTAATGTGTGAACGAGACACGTGTAATAGTTACCCGTAATTCCTGCGAATACATCGCCACGCCGGAACGTGTGCTTGCTCACGGTGCGTGTAAACACATTACGTGACTTTTCGAGTGTAATGATGCGCCCCGCGACTGCTATCCGGTTTGCGAAACGCTAGGAAACCGTTCCAAGATTCCATGTACATACACGAACGGATATTTTCACGCGCGTCATCCTCGACAAGATTCAAAACGATAATGATTTACTGGACGTTAAAAAATCGTCCGACACTTCCACAATAGGTTCGACGCACGAATCGACACGTCCAACATGATTTATAACGAAACTTCACGTTGACGTCTCCACTGCTCCGGGTTTGACGTGTTCACAATAATACAAAACACACAAATTATCAGATAAAATGTTTGAAATCCGAGTTGTATTGAAAGCGAATTACACTAAAAAGAAATAAGCAACTGAATTGTTCTAAAGATTTTAGAAAGTACAGATTAAGTCATAATCAAAAACGATTACAACAACTTCCGATTCCTTTCTGATTCATTGATCAACGATTATTGATTATTTAGTGATCGGTAGCCACGATGAATAACTGGATTTTATATTAATCGTAATTTCCATTGATTCATCGGATTACGTTCTGCCCAAAGCGTGAAAAATTCTGGAAGGAGCGACAAAATTCAGCAATCAAGTCAACGAGCAGACAATTTAACACTTGCGTCAATACCGGAGCAGCTAGTTACAATTTGTCTTGAGAGTGAATCGCCGCGAAGCTCGTCGTGCACAAATGTCACAGACCATCACTCACCATCCACTGTTAATCCGCTCAGTCATGGGGAACGGTACTGGCAGCAAAGCAAGGATCCCGAAGGGCCGATGCTCGCCGATCCTCGGCCGTCTTTCAAGAAAATCGTCGCGCGCAACTTTCCTTTCACCTGCCGGCCAGATTTCCGCATATAAGGCTTTCCGCCTTGACGGACCGGAAAGCCGATTAACTAACCCCGATGCGACTGTCGATCGATTGACAACCGTTCACTAAAACGCGATTCATCGGGAACGTTGCTCGGGTATCAAGCTATCGAATTCGACGCCTCTGAGTATTTGTTTCTGGTTAATCGATAGTACTTCCGGCTACCGATACACTCGCGTATCGATCGGTTCCCAAGCGGATCGTGTACGCGGAAAAATCATGAAAGTCTCTCTTGTTCCTCCTCAGAACGCGTGATTCGGCTCGAGATCGGTTACGATCTTTCAGTTGTTCCAAGCGGAAGTCACGATTCAGACTTGTGCGACGTGCCTCCGCGGGAATCAAACACTCCGATCTTTTGTTCAGATTGCGTGCATTCAAGGCGCATCCCGGCGCGGTTGTTGCGAACGTGAACGAAGTGGTCGCCGGCCGAGCACCTGGGAGACTGAACTTTCAAACCACCGGCGTTTCCCGCTTCGCGCTCTGGGAACGGTGGTGGGCTGATTCGAATGGAAAACAGTACCGTCAGATAACCGCAATCTTATCTTGGACGAACGGTCCGTTGTGGAAAATCTCCTGTTTGAAGAAACTGTAATCGGACCGATCAAATTTCCTTTCTACAGCGCAGCTGACCGCGCTATCGCGATGGAAACAAATAGCGTGTTGCGTTTCTAGGAAGCTCGCCTGCGTTTTTCTATTTTCCATTGCTCTTGAGTGTTATCAACTGATTTGCAAAAGGCGACCTAGCTAGGCCAAGGCTAATTAAGCTTACTCCTCGAGTTATTACTAGACTGCGGATCTTTATACAAAATAAAAATGTTCTACATTAATTGTGGGAAGCAGGAATGACGTAAAAGTTGATTTCATCACTTAATGAGTTTTGTACTTCGAAAACAGCATTGCAATATTCTCAAATTTCTAAAATCTTGTACTGTTTTACATTTCGCCCAACCAATTTCTTCATAAATGCATGAAGATCCGCTGTCTAGACATTACAAAGATATCTTGCAGCGGAGAAAGCTCGTTCAACCTTTACACTTGTAGGTCGAATAGTTAGTATCAATATCAATGCAACATCGAAATAGTTCATCTTGCGCGGTGTCATTCGCGCAATTTTGATTGTACGCATCGTCCCGCAAAGTTTGCGGGATTTCGCATCACCTGTATAAGAAATGTGGGACCAAAAATGACGTGGATTTGAATGAAATTACGGGATTGTAAGCCCTATTCGAGTGTCACGTTTTCCAGAAATATGAGGCAGAATTGTTTGCCCACATTTATCAATGAATTTTCGCGACATCGAACTGAGTCTAGCGAATTTGAATAGGATCACACATCTAAACTTTTCAACATCGTTCAATACCTTTACAATTTCGTTCAATAAATAGCTTTTATTGTATGGAATTTTTTACCAATTTTCAGGCACACAAAGTGTCAACAGAGACTAGGCAACGCCACTGACGTAACTGCTTTCTGCCCATCGCTAATTTAGCGGATCGATCTAACTTTCACTCTTGGAGACCACCAGGTCGTTCACAGTAGCCTGATGGAAGCAAACACTCCTCTATATTTTGACGAAGACCGTTTCTTCAAATTGATGCTCTCCAAAAGAGACCTATTCACTGAGGTTCATTATTTATTATATTCTTTCAATGTATGATGGATTTCCATGCATCCCAGAAGTCTAGAAGAAAAGTTTAGGTGGTGCTGAAGTTGTACATCGCAACGTATTCGCAAAGAGGGTGGACCCAGAACAGAAGTTAGCTTGTGCAGAGTTGGTGTCTGCGGTTCGGTGCATGGCCGTGATTAATTCTGTGGTGTGTGCATGTGTAGACCGTAAAGGTATCCCCTAGGTGGGCAGGAAAGACTCTGTAACCCGAGAACGCGAAGAGCGTACAGAGAGAAATCGATACCGAGCAAGTTCTTGTACGGTCTCTCAGTTAGGCGGTTCTTGCGAACTGTAGACGTCCTCAGAGTTCGTTCACCGGCACAGCCACGGGCGAAGCCAGTATTTCAACAACTGGACGTATTCAGTTCACCCGGTGGCGCCCGTAATTGCGACTCAGCATTCCGTACAAAATCGTTGAAAAACCTCCAGTTAAATTGTGTCGTTTTATATCGAGCTTAATTAATCTGTGGACGGGTAACATTGCTTGCGTGTTTCTTACAAATGTTTATTTCGAATCAGTATATACAAATCGATTTAAGAAACAAACGTATCATTGACATTTAATCGAGTGCATATTACGTGCCGGCGCGTTATTCGCGAACGCGGTACGTAATCGAATCGCGCAGACGCGTACGTATGTCCGACCCTAATTTTCTATCTCGAATGAACACATTCGTCCGGGTCTTATGCGATGGTCGCTTCCGCTCGGCGGGTAACGCCGAGTTTATTGGGGTTTCGTATTGATCTCCGAATGAAAGCGCTTTTGATAAACGTTTCCTTAAAAAAATATGACCGTACGAAATTCTTGCGGACACCGCGGCGAAAATGGAGCCCAGCGTCGCGTAACATTAATTGTTCTTTATACATGGAATACTTCAGGTAAGTATAATACGGACGACGGTGGTTATATTTCTGGAACTGTGTTCAGACTGTCGGCGCAGTCGTAGTCTAACATCGACCGTTGACAAACCAGGCAAAAATCAGGTTAGTCGCGTGGGAATCGAGGAACTGTTGTTCAATAGAGTTGCGGTGCTATATCTTCCTTTTTTCGGAGGCGGCGTATTCCGTGCCCTCGAACTGTCTTAGATGAATCTGCAAACGTTTTATCTCGTAGATAACGTGATCGATAAAAGGGGAATTCAGTTGATTAGCTCACCCGCTCACCTGTAAATGTAAATTGACCTCCGCCGAGCGACTCAAATACGGAAAATTCCCACCGTTCTTCAAATGTGCCAGCTTTGCGTTCGGATAGCACTTGTACACCTCCTCTCTCACAGAGTTCGATAATGCGTACTCGTCGAAGACGTCTATGATCGTAATCGGCAAGTTGCACACCTTCTGCGGTTGCACGTAGCAATTTGTGCAATTCATTGTCAATCGAGACGCCAGCTCGGACTGCGTCAAGCTCTCCAGCTGCACACAAACAAGTAGTAAGTGCTTCCCATATGCACACGTGAATATGTAATCGGACTGGATTGTGTATTTTCATGCAAAACAGTACATTGATTCTCTACAATATGTAATTTTACATTGCGTAAGTCTTGTATCATTAATAGATAGCGGATCTTTATGCAAAATAAAAATTTTCTACGTTAATCGCAAGAAACTGAAGTGAAATTTAAATTCTTCTAATGGTTTTACTTTCTTAAAGTACACCCACCCACATTTTTGTCATAAGTGCATAAAATCCGCTGCCTAATCATTAATAAACACAGAATTTAAAGCAGCTTTTGTTGCTCGAGTAGTGTATTCTACAGACATTATAAATATTGCACAAGTTAACGATGATAAATACCCTTTCGACCATAAAGTCTATGGCCTCCACCATCTCTCCGTCCACCTTCTCGGTGACGAAGTTGCCCATCAGCATCTTTTTCAAGACCAACGACGGCAGAATCCAGAACCTACGATCCAGATCAATTATACGTAATAGCGAGTAGAGCATCCGAGCAGATAACGTATCACCATATTCTGTTATTCGTTCGCTTATCTCCGAACTGGGTGACGAAACCGAACAAAATTCCTCCAACTCCAATTACACGAGAAATCGATATGTATACTTACACCGCTGCGGAATCGTTGTAATTAAACACCGATGTATCCGTAAACGTGTTACAAAGTACCAGCGAGGCTACTCTAGGACAGTGAGCATTAAACTCGGTAAACTTCTGCGCGAGGAAACCACCTGCAAAGCAAAATAAAAACATTGAAGTTCGCAGCGCGCTTTCTATTCTCGCCAGACTGCAGATCATCGTATCGATAGAAATGTTCTTGCTGTATTAGCTTGAATTTAAACATCTTTTAATCCACAGTCTAGACCTCGAAGAATCAATATTGTGAATTCTGACCTAGAGAGGCGCCGAATAGGTGCACTTTGTCCAATTCCATGTAGTCCAAAAGCTTTCTGAAACCGTCACACCATTCCCTGACATTCCAATACACCGGTGGCTCTGCCTGAAATGTAATTTTTACACGTTAATTCCATTCGAATTATGTTAGAGTTGGTGGTTTATTATATTCGGCTGGGATTCGTAAATCAGCCTTGTTCAAACGAATACAGAAATTCTCTGTCTATTACTAGACTGCGGATGTTTATGCAATTTTCAAATTTTGTAGACGAATTTTAAGAAAGTGAAATAAACTAGAATCTTATTTCTCCAATGGTAGTAGACTTTGCAGATCTGAAATAAATAAAAATTGTACTTTTCTGAAAATTTCCAGAAGTCATAAATGCATAAAGATGCGCAGTCTACTTATTACACAGGCTTTATTGAAGAATACAGTGGACGCAGTGGATGCAAAATATAGAATTTATCTCTAATAAGTTATTTCGATCGCTTACCGATATAATGCGATATCCTCTGGCTGCTAAACCCAATATTTGCTTAAAAAATACATCCGCGGTGCCGCTGACCGGTGGAAGACACACTAGTGGACATTTTATTGTCTTCGGGCTGGAATCGTACACCTTCCATCCCTGGAAAAGAGCATTTGAATAATTACATTACCACGAGTACATTGACTTCTGTTCAAATCGCGTGCCGGATGATATCGATCGCGTTGTTCCGTTTCCGGGTCATGAACCGGAACGCGGGATAATACGAAATGAATACTTATACTTCTGACAATACTCAATGAAAGCCTGCTTAGAAAGTTCTCCTTTTCTTCTGTCCCCGTGACTTCCTTATTATTCGCATAGAACGACAAACACGTGTAATCCGAAACGTCTGGCACTCGTAACATTTCGCTACGGATCAATCGCGGCCTCGATAGAGAGATTTATTTGCACCTAATCACGGCTTGTGTTAAGTTTACTTCTCCCACGTTAGTGTATCATTTTACTTAATTATTCTTTCAAATATTTTGTCATTTTCAGTTAGTCATAGATATAAAAAAATCTACATTTTAAATTAAAATAAATGTCTTTTTGGCAAACGAACTATAATTGAAATATATACATATAAAGTAATATACGTATACAATATACGTGTGATATCAAATGTAAAATAGAATAATTACATATAACAATTCGTTATATCGAGTAATTATTAAAAGAAGGTATTTGAATAAAAAATGATTGTATCAATAACGAAGCTCCAATATGATATATTATAATTAAACAGCGGATTTTATGCATTTACGACAAAAATGAGTAGATGTAATTTAACACAGTGAAAATATTAGAAGAATTTCAGAATATTGTTATATTATTTTCAATTTATTAATCATATTAAGAGAGAAAATAAATTTCTAGTTCACTCCAGTTTGTTGCAGTTCAAGTATATAGACAATTTTTATTTGCCATAAAAATCCGCTGTCTAATTATAATATAATATATTATACAATACTATACATATAATAATTGCTGATCTGGGTCGGAAGAATTTTTTCCTTTACCAAAACGTTGGTTAAGGATTCGTCTTTCAATTATTAATGAGATTAAGGAAGTTAAGTAAAGGTAAAAATTGTGTAGAACTGTGTAGAACTCTGAGATGCCATTAAAATATTGTTTACACTATTAAATATATATATTAGATATATATTAAATGAAATAACATGTATTAAAATATATTAAATATATATTATATATTTAAGTATTGTATGAGGTATTTATATATCAATTTCATATTCCCCAAATTTCAAAAATGATAGACAATGGAATCCTGCTAGTTCGGAAGAAAGGTTTAATTTTCGAGTTGAAACAGCTCCTATTTAGTCCGAAGAGTGAATAACAAAAGAGTGATGACTCGTAATGTTCGGCCGAAAGATCAAGAGTATCAAGAGGGTAAATAATGGCGATAGGGATCGTTTCGAGTTTCGATTGTTGACGGGAGATCTCGCGGAGTTCGAATCAAGACTGATTACCGTAATAATCAAACAGGGATCTTACCTTGGTGCCATCAGAATCGACGACGATTTTCCTTAGCGGGACGGAGCTGCGAAAGCTGAGATATTCCTGTGACTGGGAAAGCTCGCTCGAACACGACATTGTTCTTGTCTGCTTGGCTACCGATCTTGCTGTTTAACGTCGTAGAACTGCCGCGACTCGGAGTTGCCGATAATCTGGAATCGCAGACAAGGATGGAGCGAGTGATGGACGCCAGAGATAGCAGGTCCGTCCGAAATCAAGATTGTCGTAGGTAATTGTACGAGAAGAAATATTGTGTAAGTAGACGACGCGACGGCGTTGATAAGCCTTTGTTCGAAATGTGAACTGATGATGACAAACAGACGCCAAATAAGTATGGAAGTATAACTACCTCACGACCAGGTTATGCTTTCGACGATTCTGCCTGTACTGGCGTGTACGATGAGCATCTTCGGTTATTGCTGGTTGATTTCGTTTCAGGAACTGTCCGAGATTTTCATCGGCGACTCGAAAGGTCGCATCACGTTAATAACACTGAACCGTGGGAGAGAATACCGACACAGTGTCGAGTAGTTTACACCCCCTTTCGAACATCTTCATCGCTGTTGGTCTTCTCTCTTCCTCTCACTCTATCTGCTCTATCTCTCCTACCGAACAGCTTCGTCGCATTGTGCTCGACGAGGTCGGTACTGCGCCTGCGCAGAAAGTAGTGCGATTCTCCACCGTCATGGCGGGTAATGTCGTTCCCCTTGGTTGCCGCTGGAGGTAATAATTTTTGGGTTATCTCTGACAAATTGTCAGTGACAATGAGTTAAATAGGACCACTAATTCTGAGATAGGATTGAGCTACAATTTTGCACATAGGTTCATTTTGCATTAGCAGGTTTTCCAAAGGGATTTTTGGCGACTCGATAACAGTTTCTTATCATTTTGATGTCATTTTCTACCACCCCGGGTTTACGTTTAATAAAAGTTAAATGTAATCATATCCAAATCTAACCCAGAACTAATCCAGGAAATTTTAGCTCAATCCGATTTGATTTTGGGAAGTTTACCTGAATTTTCTGTTAATTTATCGAACATAGGTACAGTCACCGACGAGACAACAACTCGATTTCTTACGCCCTCTACGCTGGCGCACGATAAATATTGAAACTAGATCCACGAGAACATCAGACTATGTAAGTATATTGATTAGAGATCCCTATTTCACGTGTATGTACATAAATACAGATCCGTTCGGTTTTTCGTTTGAGAGAGTCGAAAAGAATTCGATAGAAAAACCTAACTCCAACCCGAACGGATCTGTATTCATGAACCCATGTACACTGTAAGTACACGGATTCGTATTCACTATTCGCGGATCCCTACGGGTGCACGTGTATTTTAGTATATGTTCAAAACCGCGATCTCTAATATTGACACATACATATGTGTTCTGAGACATATGTACATGATACATGTATACATATAATTATCAGATACTGAATAATTGTCAGATTATTGAACAGTCTCGCGTTTAGTAGTTATACATATAGTATGTAGTACATACAGTACATATTCAGCAATTCGCAGGAGATATTGCGAATGTTTACCGGGTTCGAAAGAGAGGGGTGGTAACCACCGACTCATGCAGGGGTGTTCGCTAATGCTACTTCGGTATCTACAAGTGTACCCGTAGGTGTTCGATACACGTAGAAAACACCTCCACCAACCTACCATCTGCAAGATTAACGATCTCGACGCTTCCACGGTATTGCCTACGGGTATACTCGCAGGTCGGTTTCCCATCCCCTTTCTCATTTTCATCCCCACCAGCTCTTTCGTCACGGAATTTTCCTAACACCCACATAAATTGAACGCATACTACCGTTATTAAAAAAAAGCCGACGGCAATGAGCCCCTCGGTGCACTCTGGCGCAAGTTTAACAACGCTCCCTTAATTAACTTCATCAGAAATTCCGAAAGTGCAGGAGATTGGACTGGAGACTTCCATTCAAACTTGCGATCTTGCAAGAGGATTTACATCCTCTGTAGGAGAGCTATAGGGCCTAGTAGTCTGAGAAGCTACAAGGGGGTGCAACTTGCTTATCAACTACCGTTGCACACTATTAATCGACTATTAATCGAGAGAAGGGGGTGCATCATCGAAACTAGCGGGTGACAAGATCTGCAGGTAGCAATGCGAAGGGAGTAGAAGGGTGGCGCTAGCTGGGGTAGATATTAGCGGACCTGTCACTCAGGAGAAAAGGGCGACGGTTTGTTTTTTTTCATCCCCTCGTCGTTCAGGAGGTCGTGCAAGAGCGGGACGCGTGGGACGCAGGAGAACAATCCTGTGCCAGGAATTCGTTTAATTTCGCAAGAACGACCGGGACGAAACAAAAGTCACGGCGAGCGAACATTAAAAATACTACAGGTCGCCCGTTTCCGTGCGCTTATGTAACATGGCGTAGGAAGCGCGGCGTATGTGTGTGTCGTTAGGTCGTTTTGTCGGATCTCTTTTAATTCCCGAGCGTTTCCGCCGCGTCGGTTCGACTCGGTTGACGATAATTAACCGCAATTCAGCCAGGTATAATGCGGCCCATTCGCGTGGATCGCGGGCATTTATCAGCCGCGATTAATCGAAGCTTTTCAGTGCCACGAGCAGAGTACCGGGTAACGTGAGCGAGGTTTACATTGGCAGAGGCTCCAGTCATTAATAACCGATACCGAGGGCCTCGTTCCTGTCCCGCGTTAATTCGACGTATCGAATCGAACGACACACCGGCGCTCGTTAATCTTCTTCCCCAATCCGTCACTCGAAGCGATTTATTTAAGGAACGAATGCACGTGTGTACGTTGTCTCTCGTTTCTGCCCTCTTCCTCTTCTTTCTCTCTCGTTCTCTCTTTCACTCGCGCTTCCCTCGCTTTATCAGGCTTCTTTTCGACGAGCGCGCAAAAGCGAACGCTCGGACTAAACTTAATTAATGCGCGATGAGCTACGACCACGCTCCACCGCGCCGCGCCGCGTGAAATATCGTCGATCGCGAATTCCGACGACGCTTTTCCGAGTTACAAAGAACACGCTTCCTTGTCTAGACTCGACAAGTGCTCGGAATTGTGTGGTACCCTTTCTGTCGAAGCAGTGTCGATTTTAGGAGAACCTGTTGCACTCGAAGCATCTTTTGCGAATAATAATTAGAATTTAGAAGAAAATATAGGATATTTTGTTCAGATTTGATTTACATGTTCTCTACATTAGAACAACTTTTATATCTTTAAGACCAAAAAATCGTCTGCATCCAAATTTGAATAAGTGTCCGGTGATTTATGGACGGGAGTATACAAACTAGCATCCAGATCAACGATTTCGAACCTTTATGCTACTACGACTTCCCGAAAAGAATGTTTTTTCGCGCCTCCCTACCTTTTATATACTATGGCATGAAAATTAATTTTCTTTTTTAATTTTAACGCCTCCGTCAAAACCGCTGATCTAGATCGAATCACCATAGAAAAGATTTCGTTGTGTTGAAAAGAACATTAATGTGCGTTGAACATTTTCGCAGTTAAGGGTAGAACAGTTTTCTGCCCACCTACACTGACGCAAGCAACGTAAAAGTTCGCGTCGAATGAACACAGGAACATTTTTATTGGTCCAATGAATTCCACGTTCGCGAGACTCCAATTTGCCCGTGAAGGGTTAATGCTTTTTCTTCCGCGAAGCAGTAAGGCGACTGAAGGGAGCAGCTCGATGTTCGGAGAGGTGGCGGACTACTTATAGACGGTCGTTTGAAGTTTTATTAGATAGGGAATGGTTAATGAACAGAACGCGCGGGGTAGTAGCATGAATTTTCCGAAAGTTCCAATGGCGCACCACCACCGTACCGGCGTGGTATCGTTCCTATTAACGAAAGGTTAACTGCGCGCGAGCGAGGATTTTAGAGCACGGCTATAAATACCTGTAATAAAGCTCGCGATCATTAATCTTCGACGGTAATTTCGGTTTGCAGTGGCGACATTCGCCGTCTCCTTTGCTCTTCTTGACGGCCCCCTCTTCGTCCAGCATCCCCTGGCCGTTCTACCCTAACCGTTTCTCTCTCGAACATGAGCTGGCCCCGCGGTTCACGGTGTATCCCGCTCGTTCTCGCACTTTCTAGGATATAATTAATGATCCCGAAAGCGATCTACTCACGGTTGTCTCGTTTCGGGGCAATCTTTCTCCGTCTTGCTCGCCAACGCCCCCGCCCCCGGGTCCTCCTCTTCGTCTTAGTCCTCCTCTTTGCGGATTAAAACGATTCTACTTAGCCTAAGAAACCGTTCCAACAACCGATCTATTTCCTTATCGATTTAACACTTTATCTAGCGGAAGCTGTAGCAATAGATTTCTTCAGCCGCGGCTAAAGCCGTTCACTTTTACAAATTCTTGCTTAACGCGAAAATTAAACATTTCTTCATTTTTATCTTTTCATGGATACGAAATTGATATAACACCTCGTACATACAGTTTGTCAGCTGTCAAGATATAGGACCACGATTTTAAGTAACAACGAGACAGCGGATCTTTATGTAAAGTAAACATTTTTTACCTGATTTGAAATAGAAACTGATTTTCTTTCTTGATATGTTTAATAAGTTGAAAATAAAATAACAGTATTTTTAAACTCTTCTAATGTTTTTGCTGTTTTAAATTCCACCTACTCGTTGTCAGAAATGCATAAAATCCGCTGTCTAGTAATAACAAATGGATAATATTTCTTCGAGATCAACGTTGATCTTATTGTTGGACGTAACACGAACAAGTCAATGATCTTGATAATTTCGTTCCGTTAAATCGCTGGTAAATGCGTCCACAATTAACTGTAAGTGTACCAGCACGTTCATTAAAGCGATCCAGCTGATTTAAGCCATCGAACAATCCTGTATCTACTTAATTGCACCCCGGGAACTCGGTGCCTCTCGCAGGAAACGTTGTAGATCGCGATAACGTCGTCGAGGAATCCCGTAACGCTCGAATGACTGACGAACGACTCCGTAACTCCCTTCCACGTATTCAATCACGAGCCTAAGCGCCGTATAGTACCTCGTTATTAATAGGGGTGTTGTTTCCTCAGCGTCTTCTGACGAGTTCAGTCATCGGTTAGCTTTCCGATGAACTCTGCGATCATTCGAATCGTCGTGCCTACTCTTATTTAGCAGACAATCTTTAATTTACCATACCAATTTACAATTACGTCTGTTCGAGTAGCTGTATCCAGTTCAGGGTTCCTCTCGGACAATGCTGTCTTTTGGCTGATCTTTATCGCTGCCAATCAGGGGTCCAGGTGACCATCATTGCTTCCAGGGTCCTGAGGTCGCGTCAAAGGGTTACAGGACTCGAGAGAATCAAGGTGCTTCAAGAGTCCTGAAAGGGGAACACGGAAGGATTTGCATAGACGGTCCAGGTGCCGCGACGATGTCTTGCTTCACACGCGTCGATCTCTAATTATCTGGAAACAGGGAAGAGGCAGCGCGCCCCCCCCCCTTCGTGCTCACCCCAGGATAAACTAGTATTTTCATGACAATCGAGCGAAACAGGAGAGCAGTAGACACCTCGGCATTATCTCACCTTGACTAATTCCTCGAACGCAAGTTGCTCGGTCCTCAACTATTCCCGATCGATCGACAACCGTTCGCTCGTCGCTTCTCCCTCTTTCTCTCTTTCGGAGGCCAGTGAATACGGAAGCGACGAAAGCTGGAATTTCCGGTTGATTCGGCACGCTAACGATGGGGTGGTTCAACACCCCGTGGGGACCGCGGAGACTATACGCAACCATCGGCCCCATTGTCAACAACCTTTTGCCCGCAATCTGCTCGTCGATTTGCACAATAATGGACACGCACCGGCGGACACCAAATTAGCGGGAAGGAGAGAATACGTTGTATCCGACGCGTCTGCGAACGTGCGGCTGCGAAACTTTTCGATCATCCTTTGATAGCCTTGTTTCTACGTCAGGTTGTCTAGCAATAGGTTTGATCTTCCGTTCACTCGTGACGTCTTCTTAGGAGACCCTTCTTATTTCAACTAAAAAATTAAACATTTCTTCCGATCTAGAACGATTCCATTCTACATATATGATTTGTTTCATTTTGTGGATATATTTAATAATGTGAACAATATTGTGAATGAAAGAATAATTTATTGATTTAACTCTCTCGTCTAATTTTTATTCAATATTATTAGGTTGGAAAGAAAGTTCTGGCGGTTTTTAACTATTAAATTCAAATGCACATATCTCAGCTCAAACAAAACTTTATTAATCGAAATAAAGATCATTGCAATCAATGCACTTTTGCCAACGAGAAACAAGTTTTGTTATTCCGGTTGAATAAAATCCTGGAGTCCTGGAGGCGACAAATTCGTTGAATGCCGTTTCAGCATCTCTCTGAGATTTGAAGCATTTCTCACGCAAGAAGTTGTCGAGGTGCTTAAAAAAGTGGTAATCGGTGGGCGAGAGATCTGGCGAGTATGGTGAATGAGGTAGAAGTTCGTAGCCCAATTCGTTCAACTTTTGAAGGGTCGGTCGGACGACGTGTGGCCGGACGTTGTCGTGGAGAAGGATATGACCATTTCTGTTGACCAGTGCTGGACACAAACTTTGAAGTTTTTCGTGCATTTGGTCGATTTGATGGCAGTACTTCTCAGCTGTAATGGTTTTACCAGGATTCAAGAAGCTGTGATGAATTCAAGAATTCTAGAAACCATAACCTTCTTTTGGTGCAACTGCAGCTTTGGGAAATGTTTTGGATCTTCGTCGTGGTCTAGCCACTGAGCCGATCATTTCCTATTGTCATAAAGAATCCATTTTTCATCGCACGTTACAATTCATCTGAGAAATGGATCATTTTTATTGCGCAAGAGAAGGGCAGACGACACTTCAAAACGACGATTTTGTTGATGTTCGTTTAATTCGTGCGGCACCCACTTATCAAGATTTTTTGTTTTTCCAATTTTCTGTAGATGGTTACAGATTGTTGTATGCGTTACGCCCAATTCAGAAGCAAGCTCCCGAGAGGATTGGCTTTAATTAGGGCTCTCAGGTCATTGTTGTCAACATTTGATGGCCGACCACTGCGCTCATCGTCTTCAAGGCTCTCGTCATCGCTTCGAAATTTTTTAAACCACCTTTGTGCAGTGCGTTCGTTAGTGGTCCCAGGGCCACACGCCTCGTTGATATCGCGAGCAATTTCGACAGCTTTCCGACCTAGTTTGAACTGGAATACGAAAATTGTTCGAATCTGCTTCTTGTCCATGTTGTTTTCAACATCCTGAGAAATCGGGAAAACTAACTTGCAAGTAAAATTGATATCACATTTTCATAGAGCGAAAAATGCACTTTAAAATGAACACCAACTTAATCGAAAATAGACCATTTAAGATCAAAATAACAAAATCCGCCAGAACTTTCTTTCCAACCTAATATTTGATCTCTCAACTATTTTTATACTGGATGGACGATGTTCAAGATGACCGATTATATTTAGGAGTTCACCCTTTGCAGTCGGAGCTATTTCAACTCGAAAATTTAACATTTCTTCCTAGCTAGAATAATTCCATTCTATATGATTTGTTTCATTTTGTGGATATAAAGGTGTTAATCTCTGGAACTGCACTATCGAGTTGGCCACTTGAAGATTTTCATCGAAATCTGCTAAATACGGATGCTGTTCTTTTCCTTCAGAATCGAAACAAGATTCGGTTTAGTTTGCAGTAGTTTGCAGCGGGGAAAAAGAATTGAAGCGAGCAGAAATAGAAAAACCGAGGGAAGCGGCTGGCTCGAGTAGAATCGATCGAGTTCCGAGAAGCGGGCTCGTCGAGAAACGGAATCGGCTGTGTGGCGCGCCGCCTCGGAAGGTATAATAAACCGAAATCATTTGCATTATTCTAATGGCTGGCTGCGTTCCACGTACGGCATCGCGATTTCTCGAAGCTAAACCGCGAGCTGGCGAATCGCGGTTCTTCGAGAACGCGATCCACGAAACCATGTCATCGATGTAGGAATTCAGTTTGTAAAAATGTAAGTGTTCGTTACTTATAAAATGTTTTTTTGAGATCAAACATGTAGATGCTACCAAATTTTGAGATTTAACCCTTAGCACTCTGAGGCATCATCAAAAATGGCTGTACTATTATGCAAAGTATTGTTTACACTATGAGATATGTTGGTATCTAATGAATTACTAAACTTTTAAGTATTTATTGGACAGCAAAAATGAGTAAGTGCAATTTGGAATAGTCAAAACATAAGAAAAGTTTCGAAATACTGTTATATTATTTTCGATCTATTTAACATAGTGAGAAAGGAAATAAATTTCTGGTTCACTCCAATTTGTTGCAATTCAGGTACAAATTTTTATTTTGCATAAAGATCCACTGTGTAGTTATTATATCGATTTCATACCCGTGAAATTGAAAAAATCCTAGAGGATGGAAATATTCTAGGTCGCATAAATACTTAATTCTCGAGTTAAACTAGCTCCGAGTGCTCTAATTTATCCTAAACAGTTGAAGGCTGAAGTGGGACCACTTTGTACCATGCGAAACGGAAATACTTTGGATCCAGGTGATTCATGGATCGGCGAAAAAGCCGACGACCATAGAGCGATCGAGCGTCGCCGTCCCAGATTCCCGCGGACCGATTCCGCGAACAGAAAACCTTTCCAGTCTGGATATCCGTTCTTGCATCAATATTTAATCGTGGCTAACAAGATGGCGGCGGTATGCACGCCACCCAGATGGGCTATAAAAGCTGCGAGGGGGGCCCGGGTAATAGTTAACTCGCGTTCGAGGCACATCCTTGTGCGATGGTTGCCGGTGTTAGTGCGTCTATGTAGCGACGACAGCTCGCAGGAGCGAACGAGCCAAAGAAAATGGGAGATCGCGTGAGGGAAAGAGAAAGAGAGAAAGATTCGTGAAGACTACGAGTTGTGCACGAGCAGCGTCGAGCACGATTTCCAAAGGTGGAACGGAGCAAGGAAGAGCAAATAGATAGGCCCGTGGCTGCGCGGAGGCCTGAGAATTGTCAATCGAAGGTGCCAAGAAACGAGAGAATGTCCCGAGGCGCGGCTTCACAAACATCCTTCTTCTGCTCGAACGTTCCTCGACTACATAGAACCTCGGACGTGTCTTCGACACTTGCCAACGATCTTACGAAGACCCTTGCCTTACCTTGGCCCGATCGCTACCGAGAAACGAATCGTCCTGGAGGATACTATAACGATGCTCAATTTCTTCTGAATTTATCCGAACTTGTTCATTAACCCTTTGCACTCCTTTGTCGAGTGTGACTCGACATCAGAGAAAGAAAAATCTAAATACAACGGTTCTTGTATTTGGTTCTTCAAAAAGTTTGAGAGCTATATCTAATATAATTAGTAAACCAAATTGTTTAAAATAAGTAGCACTCAAGGAACTGTTCTTTTAACTAAATTTCAAACAAAACACTTCATATAGTAGGGAGTCGTTGGCAACAAAATTGAAAAATACTTCGGAGTGCAAAGGGTTAACCCTGGTGTCTCAATCTAACGAACGGTTTAGTAAACTAAACGAAAGCTGGGGAAATGATCACACATTAGCAAAAAGATGATCGCGCCGTTTGTACACGCTCATGTTGCCTAACTGCGCCAAGTGAACATTGCGAAACGAACTATTAGAGCTAACATTTTCTACCTGATATTTTCCGAGTCTTATATCTGCATCGTTTTGTTCCTGTGGCTATAAACAAGATTACGAACGTATATATTCTCTAGCGAGACTGTGCTAAGCTAAAATATCTGGTAAGGTAGTTGTCTAGCTAAGGGATGATTTGTGAGCCTTCGGGGCCATTGTTTCGTCGTCGACAGCTTCTACCGGACCGTTGACGTTTACTTTTTATTGGCTACTTGAAGAGAGTCGCCAATATTAAGACATCCACCGAGGCGTTCGGTCGTTTGCACCGCAAGTGGAAACCTATCGGCGAATTTCCGACACGGTGGGTAGCCATTGTCCGTTACGGTATTTCTCGGAAGGTCACCAGACCTGCCGACCATCCTTCGTGGTCCCCAACCTCGACCTCGCTCGTTCCAATTATAACCGTTACGATTTCCAAAACTTTATAGGCTGCCTAAAGGAAATAAAACCGACCCGGTCCGTCAGGCCCATCCTCTGTTCGTACAAGACTGAGCCGAAAAGCATGTTGCCTTCACCTGGAACCTCTCGTTCATCCACCCTCGCATTTATTGACGTTTCTCAGTCGGATAAGTTGTGCGAAAATTAATGATAAAAGTCGTATACATTGTATAATAACGAAGAGGGGGGATAACAGCTAGTAAGAAGAAACAAAGGTAAACTTGTCGAAACTTTACTTCCTCTCGGATTTTGATGAAATATGTTGTCAAGCTCATAATTCTAAACAATTTTGTCCTATACAGATAATAGGCGGTCTCTTTTAGTTCTTTGGATGTTCGCAAAAATATTTTTTGCGTTTGTATAAAATCCAGATATTCTTGTATTGTCGTCGAAATCAAAATTCCGCCGCTCGGCCTTCGATTTAGAGATATTTAAACCTACCGACACTCACTAAAACTAATTATTCTGCCGTTTTTAATTGACGGAACACGTATTTTGGGGCGGGGTAGGGACACCCCAGCAAAAACCTAATCCAGGCCTAACCAAAATTCGTTCATGGAGGAATTTGCTATAACCGAACTCACAGTTTTTTGCAAATATCTAGAAAACTAATAGAGTCTATTATTTGTATAGGAAAAAATTGTCGAGGAATCAGAATGTCGAGATTTATAACATATTTCAATGTCACGTGGGGAAGTGACGTTTCGATAAGTTTATCCAAATAAATAATTGTCCTCCATTTCCGACGCAGTTCGCATCCGGCGAAAATCGACCGTTCAACTCGGCCATTACGAATTCTCGCAGCGTGCGACTCTCCCAGCCCGACTTAATTATTGCAATATCGCTAATGCCTCCCCGACATTCCCTCCCATTTTGTACGTGGCTCACGTTGTTATCAATTTCGCATAGACCGCTTGTAATTATGCCGGGGCCTCGAGAACCGGCAGAGAGCACGTGAAGAGCAACGTGCATGTTGGGCGCACGTGTTTCCTGCGCGTCCGCCCGTATGGCCCGAACCGTAATCAAGAAATTGTCGCAGGAAAACCGAAGTAGCCGTGAGGGTACAGACTTTCGTCGCATTATGGAATCCCCAAGCCCATTAGCCCCGACTATTGGCCTTGGAGGATTAACCACGGTCTTGGGAATTAATCCTTGGGTCCCGACCGTTTTCGGCCGCTTGTAAACGCCCCTTAACGATTTTCCGTTATCTCGATCTTCAAATCCGAAGAAATTTCCGTGCAAAAAGACTGCTTCGAAGCAAGATGTTTCCTGACGAGGTCGGAAAACAATGTTGGTCTGGCATATTTAACTTCGAACGTACTTACATGTTTAGATCACTTTAAACACTTCGACTTTTAACCCATAGCACTCGAAGTGACTGTAAGGGGCCAGTAAAAATTGCTGTACCTTTATTCAAAGTATGTATTCACATTTTAGTGTAGTATGAGGTGTTATATCAATTTCAAATCCATCAAAAGAACAAAATCATATAGAATATGGAATTATTCTGGGTCGGAAGAAATGTTTGAACTCGAATGGTGACACTGAGGCGCCAGTAAAAATTGCCATACTGTTATTCAAAACAGTTTTAATGTTATTAAACTCGCCTGTATCCTATAAATAGTAAAAAGGTCAACTGTTGCATGAGAAAACAGGTTGAATTCGATGTGCACAACGTAAAAAAGATTACTTATTGTTAGAACAATTAAAATAGCTTCGACTGCAAAGGGTTGAACAGTTGAGGAAACTTTCCGAGGATGAAGAGGAGAGTTGTTTCCTGGGTCCGGGTCGATATTTGCGCGGTCGGTCGAAGCGAGCGAAATCGTAAATCGCAGGAGTAAATCGCGCATCGTCCGTGGCGTGCAATTATCTCGCGGTTGGTCCGCGAGGTCACCGATGGGCGGACCTTAACGGCGCGGCGCGGCGGCTCGGCTCGTTCGCCGCGTAGATCCATATACCCTTATAAAGGATCACGTTTGTAAATCATAAAATTCGCAGTTTCACACGGTCGGGACTTCGGCCGGCCCTTCGCCTCTTTCGCTTCGGTGGAGGAGTAGCAGGATGAGGACGAGGAGGATGAAAAGGAGGACTGGGGAGAAGGAGGAGAGCCCTCTCCACGGGCTGCAATTACCTGCAATTTGTACTACGAGCACCGTATGCGCCATCTTGCCTGTATATGTGACGTGGAGCGCATGCAGATGCAAGCGGGAGGACGAGGTGAAACTGGAAGTGGAGAGAAGCTGCGTGGAGAAAAACAAGAGCCGAAAGAAGAAACGAGAGCGGTCCAAAGAGGGGGGAAGAGAGAGAGAGAGAGAGGGAGAGATTGTTGAAGGGGTTGCAGAAGTTAGACACTGATCGGTCGAATTGTTGCTCGGATATCACGGAAACAACGCCGTTTCCGTCTCAATTAGCCGCGGACCTTCTCGCGCAACCTTTCCTCTTCATTTTCCACGTTCCTCGAGTGCCTTTACGAGCGGTTTTCAGGTTTTTCTGCAGTCTATACGGAATGTCTTCAGCGGCCACAAAGATGGCGTCACCGCGGAATGGCCAATACGTGACTCGTACCGCGCGGAACGTATAATAATGAGTTTATTGCGCATTCGAATAGTAGAATAACCGAGATGGACTATGAAAATCCAGTTGCGCAAGTGCTTGTAAAATTTAATAGAAGCGCTGGTCTACCGCTACCATGCTTCCATTAAACATTATTAATCGAATCTCTTGCCCAAGACCACATCGGAGCAAAAATTACACGATGTCTGAATATTGTCTTCAGATTGTAAGACACGGTCTACCTCTTAGTATTCAAAATGGAAGGCTTGGGAAATGTCTATTCTTTGTCTTCTTCGACTTTGTATGTACCTACCTACTTTATCGTGAAATTGTTCTCGGAAATCTAGATTGGAGACCGCAGGGAGCAAAACGAAGAAAATGATGCACGCTAAAGGGACCCCGAAGCTGCGAAGGAAGAAGAGGAGAAAGAAAAGAGCGAGAATGGTTGTATCTAGCGAAACCGACAGGGATGAGTCTTATTACTGACGGGATCAAACAGCCGTTGGAGTGTTAACTGCCTATGCTCGCCAACAGAACTGAACGGGCGCCGAAACCTGTGGTTTAATACCATTTGCCAGTAGGCGCGCTCGTCTCCTCCACCCCTGCGACCCCGCTCACTTCCTTCCACGAGGCATCGGCTAAAATGGAGGTAGGTGATGCTCGAAACGCTTGCCATTATTGCTGTATAGACCGCGGAACTGTGGCGTCTCTCGTCCCTTCTAAAAAGAATTCGCGAACGCAACTCCCAATGAAACGCAATTTCAGTTTATTTGCAACCCTCCAATGATACCCTGGTGTTTACCATTTTCTTTTCTCGGCCCTCCTAAAAAGAATTCGCGGACGCAACCCCCAATGAAAAACGCATTTCAGTTTATCTGCAACCCTCAACTTCATTAACCATTCAAAGAAGTCTCAATCTACATTTTGATAAAGGAAAAAATTCTTCTGATTTTTATCCGATATTTTTTGCATTATTACAAATTTATATACATTTGAAGATTTAAGGGTGATTATCTCATTAAAAAAATTTGTTTCTTTATTAAATATACAGGATTGAAGAACGAAATCCTTAGTCACGGGATTGAAAATGGCGCGGGATTGCAGAACCTAGTCTCGTACAGTCTCTGATTTCTATAAGTAAGATTTTCTGAATATTTAATTTCTGGTTGCATCTAAGAAGCAGTCTCGTTAATCGCGGTCTTCCATTTTTCGTTTCCAGAGCCGCCAGTCTTTTGTCGCTCGCGTTTCCTCGGCCGAAGCGCACAATTTTTATCGAGAGATCTTACGGAGGGCGAAGGGAGCTGTCGTGACGATCTTAAAGAAGAATCTTTCGTAGCACGGTATCGCGGCGAACGATCGCGGCAATCATGCTCAATTACCGGCGACCTTATGCCACCATATCCTTCCGATGGAACACGACACGGCTATGAAAACACGACAAAGGGAAATCGCGATCTCTTCGGCCATTTATTTATTATACGGAACGGTCTCATTAGAAACGCACAAAGGGAACCACCGAGGAGTATGTGCGCATTCATAAACATTGGAAAACGCGTAAAATAAAATTACCGCGGGGAACTGCCGCGTCCGACGATTAGCGAAAATGGACTAATTAAAAGATGCGTTCAATCGATATCGCAGAACACACGAGTCAAATCTAAAGCTTCAATGAATAAATGCTTGGAACAAACTCGTACGACCATGAAATGGTTTCCGCGAACCTGGAATTTCCCTATCGATCTTCCTGCAAGTTGGCAACCCTGTGGACAACAAGAAACGAAGATACGGAAAACGAGATAAGCCAGTGATTCTTATCAGCCAATGTCTGCGTTGAATAATAGATTGCCACACGATCGGAAGAATCGACAGGACAATCGTCCACTAAAAATCAGCAGCGGGGTTCGTCGCGTTGGCAGGCTAAGTGTATGGTTAGTGCACGCACGGTTGGGACGTAGGTATCGCGAGCAGATAGGCCAGGTCAGAACGGAAGCAGGAACATAGGTCGAACGAGGGAAATCCCGTGCGAGAACGCATCGAAAATCTCTCGGTCTGGTTGCGTACAGGGGTCGTTATCCGATAGGGTGGGCGAAAGAGAGCGATCTGTTCGCGAGAGGGGTAACGGAATGATGGTGGGAGAGAGTTGATCGTGTAGCCAGGGTTAGGAACCGGGAGGGGAAACGAAGAGGGAGGTGTTGGGGTGGGCGTGGCTATTACGAGCCGCCCGTCGCGGCTGATACGCGGTGTCAGGCGACGGCGTTGGCGTGTCGGTGTCACGCCCACCTTCTCAGCCGCCTACCTACCCGCTCTCGACCTGTCTGCGAGGCTCTGTCAAATCGCGCGAGCTTGGTGGTGGGGATGACGAAGAAGTTTGAGCGGCTGAGCGTCAGATCGTAAGGGGACGCGAGTGTGCGCGCGTCGGCTCCGTCTTCAGTCGTTTGAACGTCGTTGTTTACCATCGGTTATTCGAGTTCTATTTCGTAAAGGGATCCTCTCCGGCCGGTGATCGACGAGACAATGTCGATCGGGGCTGCGTCGATCGCGTGAACCTCGGGGCAAAACACCGCGTCGCGATCCTTGTCGTCGTCCTCGATCCTGATTCCTCTAACATCTTCGCGCCCCTCCCTCTCGGCTCGGCCTCGACGCTCGTCTCACCCCCTGTTCCCACTCCTGCCAACAATCCGCCCTTCCTTCCTTCCTTCCTTCCCGGCAGCCCGTCTGCCTGCCTTCCTTCTTCCCTGAAGAATCAGTCCCTCTCGGTGTCGCGGTGTGCGCGCATTAACATCGTGTCGAATACACGCGTGCGCGCTCTTCTCCCGTCTCCTCTAGTTCTCGCGATTCGCGAGGCGTTCTCTTCTTCCATCGTTTCCACTGTACGCTGGCTATCCGCACCGTTTTCTGTATTGTGTATCCGCCACGATATCCGGCGACCAAGAGGAATCCACTCGGTAGCGTTCATGCCAGCCATCGGACCGCCGCGTGTGCATCTCGTCGCGCGTTCACGGTGACAGAACGGTGGAAAAGTAAATATCGGTGATTGACCAACTTGTGACCTGTGGATCACATTGAACCGGAAAGACATGGACATACAGAACCGGTAATCAGTGGTTGCTCTCTCGATGATACGCGATACTCTACAGCAACGCGTTTCACACCGATAACCAACCGATCGAATCGATTCTCGATCACAGCCGCGACGGTCCGTCTTCTCAACGGTTTTGTGCGACCAAGTGCGATCATTGCACGAACGCCGGGACTTTGTCGTTCGTGCTGTTTTGGTTGGACCTAACAGCAGTCTTTGTCTCCGCGCTTGTTACTCTTCTCCTCGTTGTTTGTTCAACGGTCGCGATCGTACGCGAACGTTTTGGCAGCGTGTTCCGCTGCGGGGGTGTCTCTCGTGTCGTGGCAACCGCTTTCGCGGTAAAACAGTCAAAATTCGGGTGAAGAACAGAGAACCGCTGCCATCCTACGCGATGGAAATGGGCGATGAATACCAGGACATAGGCAACCCCGGCGGAGGGGTGGCGATGGCCAACATGCCCATCGCGCATCACCGACACACGCCAGACAGCCCCATGGTGAGTCCTTTTATACATTCTACCCATAGACCGCAGATTTCAGCCGATTCGCACTGCTAGTTCCAAAGAAACTCTTTGCTCGGACGTTTAAATTGAATTTCAACCAGTTTGCAGTATTCCTTTAACCCCTGCTAACTCCTTTTTAACAAATATGTGTGTTATTAATTTCCTTTAAACCGAGATGAAATTCTATTTTGGTGTCGTTAGTGTATAGGTTAATTTTTTAGGAAATCACTGAAACCGTAAAATAAATCGTAGAGCAAGGGGTTAAAGGAGTATTTACGTAAAAGATGTACGAACGACTTCGTTCGATTTGTTACTGACCTTTTTAAATCGAATTTCCTGGGTAATTGGCTGTTCCGAGCATTTGAATTTACCGCCAGTGCACCGAATCTGTGGGCTGTCGTATTTGCAAACTGTTCTTATCGCGGGAAAGTTTTGGAGTCGCTTCTAAACCCAATACTAGAGCTTTTAATGTAAAACAATATTGTACCTATTAACTATGAACTGTATACATCCCCGAATAATTTCGGGATCACTTGGTCGTCGAATAGTAGAGCTTTTAAATTGACAATTAGAGTGATTGCGTTTTGGAAGCGATTTGAAACTTTCGCGAAGTAGTGTAGCTATATTTTAACATATTGCTAGAATTATGAATCGTCAACGTGGGTTATGCAGCTCGAAAAGAGAATTATAATTTCACTAAAGAATTTCGGAGCAGTAAAACCAGTTGTGTGGTTACGCTTTGCTTTTGTACATTAATCGCGGTTGATATCGACTGATTTGAACTACGAATCTTGTATACAAACACCGCGTTCCGAGGCCACCGTTTTGTGTTCTCGATATGCGAAGAAACACCGGGTATAATAATACTAATAACTGTGGTTTTATTGCGCATCGCGGAATGTTGCTCGTAATCGAAATAGTAGAAAGTTCAACCCCTTTATGTCCCGGAGGTAGACACGGAACTGTCGTTTTAATAATAATGCTGGTAGGAACATACAAACGGAGATCGATTCAAACGTAGCGCTCTGTCGTTATGAATTTAACAGCTACGATAAACTTGTACTTATTACTCAACGTACGTGTCGCTTCGGTGTTTTGGAGTGCGTAGATCAAATATGGCGGCGAGAGTAATAGAGACGCCGTTCACAATTATCAGTAATATATGCAATAATTTCTGTAGAAATTATTATTCACGTCTTCTGTGCAGAGCTCGAGAAATGATTGCACGCGAAGTTGATTAAATCTGTGAATTAAGTTACATCAAATACGTCACTCGGTTTAACAGAGAAATTTGATTAGCACTGAATCAAATTAGATTAATTTATATATTCGCAGTGTGAACGATGTAATGTTCACCGTTGCACGAGTAGAAAATTGAAGTTCTTTCGAGTACAGTTCAAAATGAAATCGAAAATACGAAAATACCAGAATATTAAATTCGCTAAAAACTGCGAGAGGATCGATAAAATTACGCGTGAATAGAAGAACGACGTGTCTTGTTTACACATTTTTGCTGTCACTGGAGATAGAAGCGAAATGCTGCGACATGCCAGAAGGGCAGTAGAGTTTACAAACACGTCGTTTTTATTCCCACACATCTTGGCCCACGAATTTTATGCACGTGCCGAACCGTTCTTGATATAAAAGTCACATTCGGCTTGTTTATATCGCGATCTTGACCCTGAATTCTCGGATAAAAATTTCGCAGTAACCGGCAGGTTCTTCGAACGTGGTACACGAGCTCCAAAAAACGATCAACATTGCTTCGGCAAATCTATTCGTCGTAATAGTAAATACGGTGCTCTGGACATTGCTCACTAAATAGGATTGACGAGATTGACGAATTAATTATACTTACAGGAAAAGGGATTAAAACACACGATTAAATAGGATCGACGAATTAATTCGTCTATATTTAAATAAACTTGCAGGCTCTGACTGTGACTAGATTTTTCTCAATTTTCAGAGATTACTAATTATTAGACTGCGGATCTTCATGCATTTATAGCAGAATTGAGTAGATGAAATTGAAAATTGTAGGAAAATTTTAAAAATTGAAGATGTTAATATATGATTACTCATCTATTAAAATTATTGGGCGAAGAAATAACATTCGGTTTGGTTTCTATTCCTTGCAATCGATACAGACAATTTTTATTTTGAATAAACATCCGCAGCCTACTAATTATTATTAGACTGCGGATTTTATGCGTTTATTACAAAAATGAGTAAGTGTAATTTGATACAGTGAAAACATTAGAAGAATTAAAAAATACTATTATATAATCTTCGACCTACTGAACATATTAACAAAGAAAATAAATTTCTATTTCTGTCCAGTTTGTTGTAAATGGGTAGAAAATTTTTATTTTGCATAAAGATCCGCTGTCTACTAATTATATTTGCATCTAATGAATCGCTAGTTCAATTCCACTTTTCCTTGTATACAGGGTGTGGCCGGACGAGTGGTACAACCGAGCAGGGGGTGACACTACACGTAAAAATAAGTCGAAAAAGAGGAATACATTTTTTTTGTTTGACACCTCGTTTTCGTGAAAGTCGAGTTTGAAAATGCAGCGAATACACGTGCTATTGCATAGGAATCGTCTGACGCGTCTGACCATGATCAACCAATTCTACATTGTGCATATACTAAAACTAAAGCACGCGAACTCGACGGATCTTTAAAGTCTATCTTCTCAAAAACGAGGCGTCAAACGAAAAAATGTTATTCCTTTTTCTCGACTTATTTTTACATGTAGTATCACCCCCTGCTCGGTTGTACCCCCCGTCCCGCCACACCGTGTATAAAAAATAGTTTTTTGCAGCAGGAGCTTCGAATGAAGTACAGTAAAATAATTCGAATGAATCGAGGGGTGCTCGGGGGAGATGGTGGGGGCAGGGTTTCGGCAGATCCTACATCGCAGGGGTCTCGTCAGCCAAGAATAACGATATCCTTGGTGGAGGGTGTCGCGATATAAAGTTACAGCGAATAAAAAGACATCGGTCGTTCTCCCAGCAGAATTAGCGGTGTTGTTGTTGGCACGTTTGTCCGCGGTCGATTTAGTCTTGAACGACACCCTTTGACGACAGCGTTGGCCCGTCTCTCTCGCTGCTATCCTCCTTCCAGTGGCATTAACTCGCGTGTTGTTTCTTGTAATGGCAGTCGCGCGACCGGTCAGCAGGATCGGAGAATCTGTTGGCCGATTTAGAACAGCCACGATACAACATCGCACTCGTTTAAGCGAGAATCATCGTCTCCGTTCGATTGAAATATTCTCGATCCCGTGACGTCACTAATATTTGTGAACAGTCGTGTGACGTCACGAGTCTATTAGCGACAAACAGAAGGCCGATATCGCGATTGGGTTGTATTCTTATTTTTCTCTCGGCTGCTGACGTCATCCGAAAAATATGCAAAACCCGGTGTTTGCGCTGCCGGGGCCCGAGGTGTCGATCGGTGAGCCGGTTCCGATGAAAATAATCACTTTGTGTGGGAATCGGCAAGGATTTTCAAAGTAGCACGAGACTGCAAAACGTCCTCGACGTATGTATTCTCTCACGTTCATTTCTTAATGCTTTGTCTCGGCCATTTTCTTCGGCAAGACACAGAGACCGAATTGATCGATGAGCATCCACAAGGAACACGTTTCAAGTTCATTTAAAAATAATTCTGTACTTTGTATTAAATGTTGTGTAGGGTTTTATTCTAGCTCCAATCTTCAATCTAGCCTACATATGTTGAATGTAGATCAGGTCAGCATTCAAAGTTCAAGTACTTCTTCGTTGTGTTCGCATTTCTATACCACAAAACACAAAATGCTTCCACAATTTCCTCGATCGCCTTGTAGATTTTTCTGCAAATCGAGGCTGAATGAATCTTTAAAATGCCAGCGTTGAAATTGTAATCGACATTTATTCTGTGCAATTTTTCAGGCTGAGCTGGCATTTAAAGTGTTGAATTCAGAAAAAGGATACCGATGGACCTGAAAATGTTAGTGATTTGTACTTTTATTTTAGCTGTGGCAGCTTTATGATAGCTACATGCTGCTGTATACATAATGCAAATTACGACTCGTAAAAGTAAAAATAGCACTTTGAGGGAGACACAGCGGTCTAGAAAACAATACAGAATGTATTACATTTCTTCGCTCTCGAAGGAGTCCATTTTTCTCCGAGATCTCTTTCGACTCGTTCGCGAGAGGTTTCCGCAATGTCAGAAAAGTTTCCGAATAATAATAACCCGTAGCTCTCGTATCCGTGCTCGAGCGCCTATTCCCCGCTAATAGATCATTCGGCTGAGATCCAGGAAGCGTCGCGCTTTCGATCCTTGCCTCGATATGTCCGTTCTAAAAATACGCATCGATACGCGACAGCCCGTTCCACGGTAGCCCCGGTATATTTAACAAATTTTACGTAACGTCCTCGGTGTTCGCGGGGCCGTCGAATTCTCGTTGCTCCTCGCGGGCCGATGTGAGCGAAAAGGAAAAAGTCGCTCGGCTCTCTCCGAGCGATAATAGCAGCGTAAACAGAGTAGATAAGAGCGGGTTAACGAGGATGTCGTCCAGGAGGATCCTCTTGGAAGCAAACGACTCGCAGGGGTGCGGCTTGGATCCCACGAGAGAGGTGTAAACACGGGAGAGATATTCTCCTCTCCTCTCTTCCACTGTCTTCTCCTCTCTTCGATTACATTCTCCTCTATTCAACGGTCTTCTTCTCGGTGCGCTTGTTGCACTCTATTGCACTCTCGAGTATTTGCACGCAGGCCTAGCGGGGATGCGCTGCGAAAGTAGCGAAACGAGGGGAACGATCGCTGCCGGCAATAGAGCTTCTCCTCCTCGTTTTATGACGTGCACGAGGCCCTTTTCTTCACCCTTTGTACTCGAAGCAATTCTAATTCCAAAATCAAGACATTTCTTAACGCTTTACACTCGGAGCTATTTTATCCAGAATAATTTCGTTCTGTAGGTTTCCTGTCATTTTATGAATATGAAATTAATAATAATACCTCGTGCAATATTTAGTAATGTAAACAATAATTTGAATAATGGTACAGCAATTTTTAGTGTCGACTCAGATTCGAGTACTTAGGGTTAAACCTAGATCTAAAATTGAAACTATTTTCTCATGCAATGGTGCAGATTGTTGCCGCCTGTTGCCATTCATAGAATACAGACGTATTTAATAATATTAAAACTGTTTTGGGTTAAACGCCTGTCGAGCTGGTTCTATAAAGAAATTCGCGAAAAATTGTTCCAAGATAATCCTGAGAGAACATCTCCGACAGAAATTGTAAGGAAGCTTTGAAGTTCGGAAAGACTCGATCGGAACAAGCAAAGAATACGAAAAGAAGCACTTCGGATCGCTAATGTGCCTGTAAGAAAATGAAAATAGAGGAACGGACCAAGATCAAAGCGAGCAGTATTTGCGCCAAGAGCAACATTTCGATTTCTATGCATGATCAGAGGGGACAGCAGCGGTCTGAAATTTAGATTCGGATGAACGTAAGGTTTCGAACTATTTCTAGATAGAACAACTCTCTTGTTCTACCAGAAAAACGACCTCACGATTTCTGTGCATGATTAGTATTAAATCTCTGTTCAGTGTGATACTATGTTACACGGTAGGAGAGCGAAGACGGGCAGAGAAAGATAGGCGAGTTCGGTGCGGCAAGTTTGCGAAAAAGAGGAAAGAAAGGCAGAGCGATAAACGTGTGTGTGCAGAAGGATAGAGATGGTTAGAAGGATGATGGGGGAGAGAAAGAAAGAGAGAGAGGGAGGTGGGGCGAGGGGTTAAGAACGGGTCGAACGTCGGTGAAACGATGTGCAGAGCGCGGCGCAAGGGCGGGGATTCCCCTTTCGGCCAATCGGATCGGCTAGCGAGTGTGCGCTCACTTGCGCTGCTGCTGGCAGAGCTGTTTCACCTGCAGACGCCATGTCGTGACGTCATGTCTCGTTACGCCGCGCCGGGACCAGGTAAAACGCGTGCATTGTCCCGGCAGTGCATCGAGCGCCACCCTACATCGAGGGTGGCGTTCCCCTCCACAATCCCTCCATTCTTTCGAGCAATTTTCACCAGCGATTAGCAAAACGAAGTGCTCCGAATTTATTCACGATCTTTCCGATCAATGATTCATCCGTTATCGAAATCTCCTTTCGCTAGACTCGCTTATTAACCCCTTTGTCGTGTTCGCAACTTCCTGGAAAAAAAGAAAATTCATCCTTGCTGAAAATTCTCTTTCACAATTTTCGATCCGTCCTATGTAAAACATCTTTGTGCAGAAGATTTTAAATATCGAAGCTGTATAATGATTTATACATTCTGAATGTCCACACCGGGGTTGGATTAACCCCTCAATAATACCCCAAGGTCTTTCGTATGTCAGATATTTATACTCGATTATTATAGAGCAACCGGTGAAGCTTATTTTCTGAAAAGTGATTGTTACGTTCCTTTCCACACTTTTATATATTTTCCTAATAATCTCACACTATTCTTGTGCGAAATATTTTAAGTATCGAAGCTGTACATATCATGATTTATACATTCTAGTTGTCCATATTCCCAGACAAATTTTCTGCACATTGATTGCAGCCAACACATCGCCGGATAATTGCGTATGCGATTATCGGTTTCTTCAACTCCGCCTATATAATTTGAAAGTATTATTTGTTACGTGCGGTGTAATTATAAGGCTATCTGTGCGACACTTTGTAGTGGAATAAAACGGGACATCATCTCCGGGTGAAATTACTGGGAGTGAATGACGTTATTACGATATGCGAATGACGTTATTTAAATGAATCGCATAAATCCGGCAGGGGTGTTGAGTAAAAAGTGTGCCGCGGATCTTGAATGACACTGGCCGAAGATTCACCCATTATCGAGTTCTCTGGTTATTAAGTTGCATACACGTATGATAATTCGGTCGGTGTAAGCAAGTATAATTGACCAATATAGCGGAGGTGTTGGCCGGAGTTCTCTAATTACCATTCCTTCGTTTGGGACCGTCTAATTACATCGGATACAAGGGGGGTTGATTAGGAGTCCGAAACCGCGCCCGTTCTCTCTGGCTCTCTCTCTCTCTCTCTCTCTCTCTCTCTCTCTCTCTCTCTCTCTCTCTCTGCTAGCAGAAGAAGAAGAAGAAGAAGAACGCCCTTGACAGTGTCGAAGCGCACGGCTTCGAGTGCTCCACTGTTTCTTTTTCGAGTGTCTGCTCGTGCTATTCCCCATTATCCTGCCGGAGGTTGCGGGCCTAGCCCCGGCTCTTCTCTCTCTCTTCCGAGGAGTTGCGAACTATTATTCGGCCGTTTTACGATAGCCCTATAAAAATCTCATAATTAGATTTCGAAGGTAATATCCTGCCCGAGCCCGGCCCTTGGTCCCGTCGAAGAAGGGGCCTCGGTCCAAAATTGCAAACACCAATCTCCTTTCTTCTCTCGTCCTCCTACGAGCTTTTTTATTTCGCGGTTGCATCCGAGACCGGAATGGACGTTCTTTCTGTTGTCTCGAATTTTCTTCCACAAGCGTCGTTCAAACCAGACTTAATTAAAAATATTTTTGCCACTCCGCTCACCTAATCGTCCTGAAAAACCCCTCTTCCACTTTCCAGTCTCCCGAGCAGACGAATTAGCCTCCGTTTCATTCGGATTTTTATCCTTTGCACTCGAAGTTGTTTTAACTCGAAAACAAAAACATTCCTACCGACCTATAATGTTTTCATTCTAAATGATTTTCTTTTATTTTGTGCATATGGAACTGATGCGATACCTCAACAATATTTTGAATAAGGATATAGCAATTTTTAGTGGCGGGATTCAAGTGCTAATCTTAGCCCCATTACTCAAGTATTGCATGAGGTATTATATCAATTTCATATCTATTCTAGCTAGGAAGAAATGAATAATTTTCGAATTAAAACAGCTGCGAGTGCAAAGCGATAATAAGTCCATGCTTTCTTAAGTCTGTGCAGTTTTTGAATGTGTGCTCTGAATTTTCTAAAGTGCATAATAATGTGTTTTGCATAGAAATTCCGGTACACAGCGGTGTGAACTCGGATTGAATTGTCTAAAAACTCGTCGAGTTTTTCCTGTAAAGTAGCAACAAATTGAAAAGAACGCCAAGTTCGTTTCTTTTCGTGGATTCCATTTTCCGTGGGTTCCGCTGGACGATTTTCCTTCTCGGTTCGTGTTTCCTGTGGCGGTTCTTTATCAAATTAGTGAGTCACCGACGTGTCGCGCGCACGTTCCTAAAACTCATTATGGCGCCTGCCGATAAGGCAATGCTTAAAACGGAAGGCCGGTTAACGCCGGGATCGAGTTTCACGAGCATTTTGCGCGTACTCCTGTTTCATGTACTGTATCGCCTGTCGATGACACACACGTGTACTGCATATCCTGTCCGGTGCTCCAACCGATCGAAACCGCTCCGATACGATGCTATTACAATGTTACAGAATACAGCGGTTCCTTGAACTAGATTCGTGACATAGATTACAATCTGTGTCTTATTTTAGCAGCAACCACGGTTTTCATTTGTTTCTGCAACCTCGTTTTATCAAGTAGTTCTCGCTATCGTAATTGCTACTTCTTTATCCTCCGGAGGCGTGCCTCATGCTTTTGCATACGTTCTCAAAGGTTCGTCAAGTTTGAACTCCTTCGTCCAGATTTAACCAGTGAATCTTCAAGTTTTTCATTCTCCCTTAATAGACAATTCTTTGATTTTTCCAACGCCAGCCGTAGAGTATCTTTTAATCGGCGATTTTCTATTCTTCTTTTATCCATGCGTATATCATTAAATTATTAATTGATTCCGTGAAATGACTTTGCGATTCTCTTGGCCTGGAAAAAGTCTTTTGCACTCAATGTCATCGCTTAATTTGATTGACCGCTTAACTTAGTTAATGTATTTGTTGTATACAATATTCAATGCGTTGTATAAGGTCTTTCTTTTACGTGCGTACGTCAGGTTATAACAGAAGAAAAAGTGACGTGTCAGATTATAATGAAAGGAAACTATTGTTTTTTCCAGTTGATGCTCAGTTATTTACTCTTATGGCGATCGTTCATTAATAAACGGTGTTTTCAAAATAAATTCGTTTTTGCCCTCTTGGTTGACGCACTGTGCGATGGCGAGAACGCGTTTCGGGAGGGACTGGTCCGTATCCTCGGATCGCGCATCGCGTTCGGGCCGGGCAATGCAATGCGCGCATGCATTCCTCGTTGAAGCGGCAACGCGCGTGATCGCGATTCAGCGCGCGCGGTGTAAAAGGCCAGGATGGTGGGGAATCAGTGCGGGACCGGGTGCGCGCGTTCCGGTGGTGGGGCCGGCCAGCTCAATGAAATAAAGCGAAAAAAAAGAAGCTCGGAGGACCGGGCTGAATCGCGATTGGTCTACGCTCGCGGCGCGGTCACGCCTGCTTTTATTTATGCGCCGCGCAGCTCGCGACGCGACGCCAAACCGATATGCAACAAGCTCTGCAACTTTTGTACCACGGCTACGAGGCGGATTCAACTGTATCGAACCGAGTCGGCGATATAATATAGACTGCCTTATTCAATTTTCATTTCGATGAAACGAACGATCGTGGGGAAACTGCAATGGCAGCCGGCCCACGATACTTGGAAATGCACTTTGCATGTGCTGGCGATCGCTGTTGCGTTTTCTATTGCCGCTGACGGACGTAATTGTCATTGTTGCCGTTGGCTTTGTCTGCTATTCCATTATTTTCTGTACGGTTATCGATTCGAGGTGTTCGGTTATAGTCGTGACAGAATGTAAAATACGTGTTATTAATTTCCTTGAAACGGAAATAAAATTCAACCTGTTTTTTACGATATCAAAACGGTTCTCTAAATGTTCTCCCAGCCGTGTAGCATTTAGAATTTTTGTAATTTTTATGCATTCGGCGTGGCGGTCGGTTGTCAGATGTAATAAATCAGTCGTGGCCGACAGTGAATTGTTTTCGAGCGTTAGGGCAGCGGTAATTAGTTACTTGGAATCGATAAGAAATTGTTTAAGTTCGTTCGGACTCGATAGCCGGCCGATGATGGTTCTCGACGGTGTTCCCGAAGTATTAATTATTCGCGACGGCCGATAGCACCGTTGAAAATGGGGTTATCGGTGTGCATTTCTTATTCAAATGCCGCGTGATACGGCGACGCGTACAAATTGACGCCGGCGTCGCTAAAAATGAGCGTCGAACTGTCCGGGATATGGTCAATAACGCCGGTTCCTTGGACTCGAATTGGAGCGACGTCGATTGGAACGGCGGCGACAATTAACGCGGGAAGCGTCTCGACGATGACGCATCCGACGATTACACGTATCTATAATTCGATGCATAACTGGATCTATTAGCATCAGGTTCCCGCGGGCTTTGCTAGAGGTGACCTTTCGTCATAACGTTCGATTGTGGAAACTCTGTGAACTATGATCGTGTCTGTACGCGTTCGACGAAACATTAGTGTCACTCTAAATACGAGGAGCAACATTTAGCGTCGAATCTATTCGTAGCTAACTGCATTATAAAAATTCCGTATGGACGTTCTGCGGCAGCGGTATAGAAAAAGATTGGCGAAGCTAAACGAGCTCCGAAGAAAAGGAACGTTAACCTCGGAGTGGACTATGCAACTTGAAACTGATAATTATTTGATGTATGTTGACGTAACTGTTTGAAGACTTAGGTAATCCCGCAATCTCCGCGTCTTCGCTATCTGGCTTCGGTAAAAATCAACGCTGCCCTCCCGTCGAACCCATTATCTTCGCGAAATTATTGTAAGGAGTCTCATCGCTGTCCGTGAAACCGTCCCCGAAGTAACACGCTTTTTCATCCGCTAATTGAACCGCTGCATTATGTAAAAGGGAACAGTAAAAATCCAGTGGAGTCTAAACTGTGGATTCTTATGCAAAATACTGCAGTTATTCTGCATAAATCGCAAGTTAGTGCAGTTGAAAATTCCGTGGTTGTCTTTCACTTTCGAGATATTGCCATTTAAAGTTTTGATCGCCAATGCTTTGGCATAGGACATCGGTTAAATTGCATTATTTTGTTCAGCCTTTCGAATTTGTTGTCACGACTTTTTTCTGGCAAATACGTAAATCTTATAATATAAAGCTCGATTAAGGCGTAAACTCGAATTTTTTGAAATTGTGACACGTGGTGTTTTTCCTCGCAACCACAGAATTATTTGCGGTAAACGATGGACTCTGGGGAGACTCCGAATAAATTAATCGCGGCACGCTTCCGTGCGCTATCTGTCATGCTCGTGCGTCCTGAAACGAGCATAGCAGAGTCAGCTGAATAACGAATAACAACGGGACGCACCTGTGTCGGTGGAATCCGTGTAAAAAGGTGAACGACGCCGAAGATCAGATTTTGGGAAGGAACGAGCTGTCTGTATCGGTTGGTCGGATGGTTTGTTTGTTGTCCCGAGTCAAGTGGGACTTTCTAAGGTTAGCACCCAATTGGCTATCGCACCCCGTCCGTCCTCTCTCTGCCTCGGAGGGAAAGGTACGACGAGGGACTATTAGGCGAGACTTATAAGGTGGCTACTGCCACCAAGGTGGTCGCAGGGTCCTCGTAGCTGGAAAAGAGACCCCATGCAGGTAATGGGCCCGGCACGAGCCTACCGATTCTCCTCTGTCGGGCCCTGTGCACCGCGCACCGCCTATAAACGCACCAGCGAGCACAGCCCTTCATGGTTAAGCCGATTTCACGCGGACAACTTTCCACAAAACTGATGTTTCTCGATACTTCCACGCTCCTATTATTCTACCTTGTTCCCTTTGGTCCCGGAACGAATCGCAGCGACGGTCGGACCGAGAAATTCATTAATAAACGGTCCAAATCCTTGACAGCTTCCTTTGGAAAATGTCTGATGGGCTGGAGATTACCACCTCCGGTGCTTTTTCTCTCCTGCTAATTGTTCATCGGCGGACGAAACACTAAATTCAATCATTGTTGCAGATCTTCGCCTCCCAAGCTCTGCATCTACCAAGCTCTTCAATTATTTCTAGCAATTTCTAGCAGAAAATTAAACAATTCTTCCTAGCTAGAATATTTCCATTCAATACAATGCCTAAGTGTTTAGATACCGACATATTTAATAACGTACCAAACAATATTTTGAACAATGGTACAGCAATTTTTAGTGGCGTCTCGGTTAAAGGCCTATTTTAATGCGATCAAATATTTGGAATATTTTCACTTTACCTTGCCCCGCGAAGTAAAAGTACTTACAACGGTCCCATAATTTTCGGAGGTGGTTAGATCGCCGCGCCGGTCCGATCGGATTTGCTCGATTTCAAGTCTGGCGGCAGCCTCGAAAAGGGAAATCGTGCGTATTTTTGGGTGTCCGCTCCCTCGGTTCTCGGGTTGGGATATTTAATTTGAGCCAGCTTGTGTATCGCGCGGTCCTAAGTAAACTCCGGGGCCCGATGGACTCTCCGCGGACCCGTGCGTCCGTCTCGTGCATGCTCGACGACGAAGAAGAAGGCGCGGAGGAAAAAGGCGAAACGGGTTTCACCGTCGAACTCGTGCAAACACCGTGAGCCGGAGACGTGCCACGACCGACCACGAACCCTCTTGTTGACTCTTCAACTTTACTCGCGCCTTTTGCCTCTTCGTTTCTCTTTCTCTCCCTCTCTCCGTCCCTCCGTTCATTCTACACCATCTTCGACGATTCTCGCTCTCTCTTTCCTTCTCCTTTCTTCCTCGACCAACTGTGTCCGTCTTCTCTTCATCGTCCGGAGCCTTCATCTTCTGGCTTCTCGGTACACCGGCCTCCTCCAGGTCGGTCAGGTCGTCGACTTCTTTACCTGGCCGGTTCGTGGAACCGCGCGAGAAACGGAAAGAGAGTCGTTTCATTTAATTTCGTGCCTGTTTGATGAACCGGTGCCAACAGACGATTCCATCGACGATCCCGCGGCAGACGGGATCGGTGAAATCTTCTGGCCTCTCTTCGTCGTCCCAGAAACTCTTCGCTCCGTTCCTTCTACGCTCGAGACTCCATCGTTCAGCGGGAACTGGGTTAGAGTGCAGTATTTCTCGACTCGCGAACTGCATCTTCCAGATCGTTCTCAGATTCACCGCGAAAAAATGTCAAAACTCGACTGCGGATCTTCATGCATTTATGAAGAAATTCGTTGGGTGAAATATCAAACAATAACAGATTCGAAACGGATGAAATATCAATTTCTAGTTTACTCCTGCTGCCCACAATCAATATAGAACATTTTTATCTCGCGTAAAGGTCCGCAGTCTAGTCATACCAATTGTAGGTTATTCTATCATTTGCAAAAGTCGATAAGGAACAGCATTTTTAACTACTCGGTACGTTTAGTGTTGATGAGAGTGTTGAACAGTCGCGCGAGACTTTCTCGCAGATCACATGTCTCCAATTATAGAGTCGCTTGTCGGTAGTTTTATACATAATTAAAACCGACACTGCTTTCTCGCTGCCAGTCCTTCATCTTATTTAATCGTCTAGCCAAAAGTAGTAATTATTTGAGCGCATCCTCTTTGCCAAAACTGCTGATAGAAACTGGATGGGGTCAGACAGCTTTGCAAACAATTGGCGAAACGAATTCGCAAGGAACGGCTCTAGGCGACGGGGGATCCCGTTCGATGATTTACGGTGCGAGTAACATTGTCTAGGAGATTGAATGGCGCACAATAGTCCCACGATGTCGATCGGTCGGATCGCATCGAAATGGCGTTGTGTGCAACCGATGCACTTTGCGCTGCCGGGCTGCGTGCTCGCCGGTTTTAAATCGACTCGCAGTCGGACGTGTCGAGACTCTGGACGCACGAGATGCCAGGGGAGAGACGAAGACAGAGGGAGAGGGAGTTTCTTGCAAGAAATAAAGAAAGAGGGAGAGAGAGAGAGAACGCAGTAACTCGCCCATTCACGTATCATTATCTACGACTGTACTGGGGTAACGTTGTTGCAATCGGCGCAATTATATTTTTACGATCCGAGCCAAGGCTTCTATTCCGTGACTATTAATGCTCGGAGCCTGGCAGCCTGATCGGGGATCGCGTTAGGCCTCTAACCTAAATACCCTAACCGGAGAACGCGATTGTTTCTCTCGCGTAGTTTTGATCGGGGCCGATCTCTCACGGGAATGTCGATGAAAAAGGAGCGCCGATCGGCGAAATTGTAATTCCGCTTAACGGTAGCCGGTCGACTCCATTCCTTTTTGCTACCATCTCTCTCTTCGAACTCGCCTAGAACGGTGCAATTAACTTTTTAACTCGACGCTCGTCCCCCGAGACAATTAGGCGACCCGAACGCGCGGCTGTCAGATTATTTCGAAAATACGACCGTCCGCAATTGCATCCTCGTATTTCCCGACGACCCACGAGAATCCAAAGGATTATATAGAGGCTAGCAGGAAGAGCTTTTAACATTTATATCTCCGAGGATCGGTATTCCCCGAAGGAGAGATGTTCATCCGGGCAACGTTTCCTCTTCTCTCTCGACCGACCGTTCAAACAATAGGAATTATTCCGTAGAAAGCTGCTGCCCTGTCGCCAGTCAGGTCAGACTGATGACTTTATAACTCTGGGCCCCTCCGCTCTCTGCGTTACCTTTTTCTCATCTGACATCACCGCTGTCTCATTCCGAGATCAGGTAGCGCCATAAAGCTCCGCCATTTCTTTCGGACCCGAAATATGGCGGTCGGTACCTAGCTTTCCTCTCCCGGGGATCTTTGCAAATTTTCAAGGACACGGTATACCCAATGTTGACGGATTTATTGGCTGGTGGAAAATCGGACTGTTGCTGCTCGTATATTTCTGCGGGCCCTTTGTTACCCTCATCTCGACCGAAAAGCGTCCCTGCTCCATGAAAATTATGATGGTACAGATTGTTCTCGGGTACCTTCGCGTTTGTTTTACAAGCTGTTCTTTCGAAGTTGTCAATTTATAAATGGTCAGTCGAGCAGGCAGCTGCAAATGTTCCATAAAATAAAAATAAATTATTGAATGAAGTAGGAATTGTACACTGAAGATGTGCAGGGTGTACAAAGTATTCGTACACCTCTTAGGAACGAATAAGTCTTTCAAAATTGGGCCTGATAGTTTTTTTTTTACCAGCTAACGTTTTTATCTGGTCTGTAATGAAAATTTAAGACATGTATTTTGTAAATCTAAGTAAATCATATACATGTACAGTTTTATATTGAAATTGATTGAAGTATACAAAAAGCTATGGGCATTGTAAGATAAGAAAAAAACATATAAAAATATATCGCACTTCTTCAAAGTTCTAGGTTATAATGTGGAGAGCTGTATTTTAATTATATTGTATTTCAATTACACAACTGATTACAATACTTAGTAATTGAATGAATTCAAAGGTTTGAATTATGTAATTCAGTTGCGACGTAGTTGAATTACTATATAATTGAAATACAATGTAATTCAATTGTGTAATTGAATTACGGTGTAATTCAATTAGTACAACTCTGTCGAAAGCAACATTGTCAAACTTGTATCATCACAGCATCCAGTGAACCGATTCTCGTAGCTTCTCGGAGAATTTCAAGTTGGATCGATTGGATGCCAATTTGAAGCAAACTCGATCAATTAAGAGGCCGACGTGCATAAGAGGGTTAGGGGTGGGAAGACAATTAGCCGGCACCTGCGTTCTGATCGCGATTCGCGGAAGCCGCACCTGCAGGATCGTTTTACGATCAGTTTATACGGAACAATTTAAGCTGATCCGAAGATCCAGTCGTCCGGAGGATTCATTTTCCAGCTGAAAGGATAATCCTAGGGCTGGCTGCACGGTGCATCCGGGACGCACGGTGTTCCAGATTTCCTATGCAGCAGTGCAGCAGCGAAAGTTATCTGCCATAGTGTTTGAGCCACCCGTAACGGTAGTAAAACGTGTTACGCCGTTGCGCGCGTAAATGTTATTGGCGCTTTTGTAATAATTATCCTCGCGGATCTGGCTCCCGGTGGCAGGATAGCGTATCATTATCGATATTTATTACCCTCAATTGATTTTCCAACGCGAGGGATATAATAATCGCATTTCCACGGCGAGTTCGTATCCGTGCATATACATTTACGCGTCCAGAACGGACCCGCTTCACGCTCAGGCGTCCTACTTTCCTCTTAACAAATCCGTTTGATCGTTCGATGCCAACGCCTGATGTTTTTTCCGTAATGGGATAGCGAAGCGTACTCGCGCGAGCCGAGGATTACTAGCGCCGCGAGTAATATCTCCGAACGAGGACACACGCCGCGCCGCACCACTTCGATTTCACGCCTTCCTCGTTAATTATGCCGTTTCTGTATTGGCAACGCATTGTTGCTTCACCGAACCGCTGAAAGAGGTCGCGACGACGTCGTCGATTTTCCAGGAAACGCCCGATAATTGTACGATTGTCAATTCCCGAGCTGCAACGTCATTCCCTCGCAATTTCCACAATGCTGATCCGCGAGTCCTCGCAAAAAACACGCACTTGTCGATCCGCGAGATGTTCCACGATGTTCAACACTACATTCTAACGCGAGAGACTGGTGTGTCTTTTATTATTTTATTCTTTACCATTTTTCTAGAAACTGCACACAATTTTCAGTGTAGTAAGGCAACATAGGAAACTGTCGATCTTTATGCATTTATAAAGAAATTGGTTAACAATAAGTGAAATATAAAACAGTAAAAGATTAAAACAATACAAGAATTGTTGTATTGTTGCTTTTCGATACAAAGCCGTTAATCGTAAATTTCTTCCTTAATATGTGCAATAAATTGTGAATAATGAGACAGAGAGAGAGAGAGAGAGAGAGAGAGAGAGAGAGAGAGAGAGAGAGAGTGCTTTAAAATTTCTCTAATGGTTTTCCTCTTTTAAATCACGCCTACTCGTTTTTGTCATAAATGCATAAACTCCGGTGTCTCCTCGTAAAACAGGACCCTTTCTCATTTCAAAAATCCGAGGTACAAGGCTCCAATAAACCGTTCACGAATAATTTACGATGGTCGATGGAAAAAATGTGGGGGTGGAAAAAAATTTGCCTGGAAAGAGATTCGAACCTCGAAGTCGGGAAAGTACGAGGGTTGGGGGTAGAATTAGCATCGAACGACTATAAGTCAAGGGAGGTCCCGTTAGAGGGTAGGTTTTTCGAAAAGGAAGAGTTGCACAGAGAGTTGGCCTGTTCGACTCTGGCGTTTTCCCCGGCGCGGCGATGGGCGGGCACGATCGCAGAGTCGAGATGAACGACGACGATATCGATAGTCATTGTGTATCGAGAGCCTTCTAGTATCTCCTCGGGATTATCGATCGAAAGACCCTCGCGGTAGGGGGTCTTAAGACGGTCGCCAGGATTGGACCCCGTTATTTCCCTCCTATAACAATCGACCGTCTCCTTGTTTCCTCTTCAACCCTAATCCCCGTTGTTTACTTGCTTTCATTAACCCCCGCGCGAGGGATGCAGCTCCTTTATTTATTTAGGAGTTTATTCAGGAGGTTGGTCCGAGGAGCTTGAAATGCTGTGCTTTTGCGAATTTTTTGAAAGAAAGGTGTCGGCTATAGCAAGTTCAAACTTTGTAGGATCGTTAAGCGGTATTCGGAGAATGCACTCGAATTTTTGCAAGCAGCAGGAATGATTTTCTTCGAAGTTATAGCGGTAGTGGTGAAGAAGAAGTTTATCGCTTGCGGAAATGGAGTACTGCTTGAATGCAGCGGTGTTCGAGCTTTTTCTTTCAGGTGGAATATACGAACGAATAACTCGAGAACTATGAATTACGGACTGACTACTTGGAAATTTATTCGTAACTGTCTTTCTAATCTTTATACTTTGTGAAATACAATATTTCTGGAGTCAAACCAATTTAGCTTGCAGGTGCGGTGAAGTTTGATTTATAGTAAAGATTAGAAAATGTAGTCGAGTCGTAAATTAATTATTGTTGCTCGCGTTTTCAATGGAAAATACTGTGCACCGGCATGTTATCTAATTTTTCGAATACGTTTTCTGGTGTTTATTCGTCTGTCGCTTCGTCTCCGTAGATTAGAGATACGATACTCGATGGAATAATAATACTAGCCTGTCCCTGCAGGCCGAAATCGGTGGAGAGATGGAACCACGCGATTGGATTTTATGTATATTTGAATAAGATACTCGAAGAAAAGATGAGAATCACTGTGGGTCGTGTTGTATCCAACAAGAGAGAGCGGCCGCACGTGCCGACCGTATGTTTCCGAAGCTCTTCCCGATGCTTTCCGAAAGGAACCTTTCAATTTCCGTTCTCGTTGCTCCTGGAATTCTATCGATAAGATTAATGCATTAACTTCAAACGGAGCCACCCACGACCTCCTCACCCAGCATAAAATCATAGACCCTCTGTAATTTTTTAAATCCATTATTACATTACATTATTATTACATCATTAATACATTACCGACCGGTGATCATTGCATAATTTTGAAAAATCTATGGTACATGGCTAAACACTTTTTAATGGAACCTTCAATAGCAACAGCAATTTTCATTGTGAACTAACAAGTCACTCTCAATAACGTCATCTAATAGTTTCATTTAAGATTGCAATGTAAAACAAAATTCTATGCTTTCTTTTGGTACAGCACAATTATTGAAAACTCTATTAATAGGCTTCCGGTAGGTAAAGTGTTAACAGTACTATAAAATTAAGTCTACAGGAAGATTATTAGATTATGTATTTAATTAACAAAATTAACTTAATGAAGTTTTATTAACACAACTATGAGCTCAAAGAAAATACGTCTATTTAATTTAAATATCACACGTCAAATGAGGATATTTCGGGCTAGAAAGCATTGAACGATACATCGAACAAATAAAAAACGGATTCATAAATAAGCTGATTGTGAAATATACCGATATTAAATCAATCGTTCCTTGAGTGAAACAATAGATTCATTTTGACATATTTCAATAAAGATCGTAAAAAGTGAATGAAGAATGAAAATGCAACGAGGAAATAATGTAAATATTAGGTCGGAGAAATTAGCGGAAATCGCTGAGCGAGCAAGAATTTCGCGAAAACACGGGCTTTCTATTAGATAAATATTTTCACATTTTGCACAGCCGCCGCCACAATCAAGCGACAAAGAGACAAATATTTCGCTGGAATTTTATCCCATTTGTTAAATACAGTTTTTCTGGAATAACTGAACTGCTATTTCATTTCGATATTTCAGTCTGAAATGTATCGTCTAATCTCAGTTGAAGCTCTTTGCACATTTCTTGTTGCTTTGAAATTCACGCGTGAACGAAGAATGATCAGTTAATCCACGATAAGAAGGTACAAACTCTGAATTCTAGTAACAGGTTTGTCGCATATGTTACTTTTCAAAGCGTTCGAGTAAATGGAGTGCAATTCAGCATTGTTTGCGATTGCCAAGTCCCTTGTTTTCGATTTTTCAGTCAGAAATGTATCGTTTGATCTCACGCGGAGCTCTTTGCACAATTCGTGTTGCTTTGAAATTCACGCGTGAACGAAGAATGATCAGTTAATCCACGATAAGAAGGTACAAACTCTGAATTCTAGTAACAGCTTTGCCGCATATGTTACTTTTCAAAGCGTTCGAGTAAATGGAGTGCAATTCAGCATTGTTTGCGATTGCCAGGTGGCTTCTTTTCGAATTTTCTGCGCGAGACACGCATGACGGACTATAGGCTCCCATTATGTCATACATAATACAACCTTGCGAAGCGATAACATACATGTTAAGAAAATGCACGCAGTGAGCTTCTCGATATCCGACAGTGTAGACGCAAACACATCGTTCGCAGTTCCTCACTCAATATCACGATGAACATAAATTTTTATAGTGATATTGGGATTTTTTAAATTTTGCTTTTCTAGTTTCGGTGTTTATTAGCCGAGTGACTGAGTTTGTGGGTAGTTTCGGGGTTGAGTTCAATTAATAATCTCTTGCCCTACAATATCGTGTCAGACTCGTGGTGAAGATTCTGAACGGAGTCTAATAAATATGTATGTTATTAATTTCCTTTACACCAAGATGAAATTCTATTTTGGTTAGGTTAATGTATAGTTATTGGAGAACATGTGGGGACATACAATAGATATAAATTTTCTCCTTTTTTAGGAAATTACGAACTACAAAAAGAGTTCTAATCACTGAAACCATGAAATAAATCGTAGAGCAAGGGGTTAAGAGGCTAGCCAAAATGTAATAAATAATAATCTGTATTTTGTGTTTTAAAATGAAAAGCCATATTTTAATTCAGCGTTTTCCAACCTGGGAGGCGCTAAAATTTTTTAATTAAAAATTAATTTGTAATTTTCAGTTTTTTAATTGTAATTTAAAGCTTTTATTATTTAAAACGCGTCTATATTATTGTATCTATTAAAAAATAAAAGGCATAAAGGGCGGACACCGCTGTTTGTTAAAACTTTTGCTATTAAGCAAGATTGCCTTTTTGGGACAGTTTCTTAATTTTTGTGAAAACTGATTGAAAACTCGCCCAACCCAAAACCGAAATCCGCAACGGCGAGAAGACGGGATTTTAGGGCAAGGGGTTAACACGGCAATGTTTCACGGTTGTCGCGTGAAAATGATCATTGCGTTCCGTGTGTCCGAGGATTCTAACAATCGCGAAACGGTACAGGCTGTGCGAATGGCGTCGGCCGCATTGTGTCCGCTGGCAGTCAGTCTGTTGGCAGTCCGTCGTTTCGAGATTGCATTCTGCCGGCAAGAACGGCATCATTGTCGCCCGCGGAATACAATTAGCAGTAAATTAGCATTCGCCATCGGGGCCGATAATAAAATCCTGCATATTATAACGATTGCATCGGATCTCACAATGCCGTTGTCGACCACAAATTATTAATTTAATGGCCGACAGAGAGACCCGGCCCGGCTAAACGCTCGCAGGGAGAACCGTGGTGAGGGAATTACGACTACGGGAAGCGAACGATGGAAATTCTCTTCGGCTTGGAAAAATTGCCGAGGCCCCTCTGCGTATTCCCCTCCGGCAACCACTTTGCGTTTTGCTACCACGTCTCGTTCGTCGTTCGTTCAGCGTCGCGACGACCAGACGCGGACGTCGTTTTCTTTTAGATCGCACGCGTTTCCGGAGATAGGTAACCGCCGATACTTTTACAATGTACACCGTCGACGTTTCTCGTTAAGGACACCTGTTTGCGCCGCGTATACAACCACGATAACGTCCGCCGGTCGTCACATATTTTCACGTGGATGTTTTTTCTCGGATCTATCGTGGAAACCATCGCGGAAACTTTCTAAACGCGAATACCTCGCTTCCTGGAACAAACGAATCTTCCAGCCTTTTAATGTTAATGTTAACGCACCGTTCTTTCCCCTATTTATACCGCTTCCGATGATTTAATTAGGCTCCTCTTCTTCCTCGTTGCTGCTCGATGTTAGGGCTCACTGGAGACTCTCATGGTTCCTGCAGAATATTCTCTCTATTCAGTTTCGTCAGTGGACTGCGGATTTTTATGCAAAGTCAAAATTGTTTGCAAATTGTAGACATATATTTCTTTTTAAGATTTCAACAAAGTCTAACAATACGAATATTACGCGTTTCTTTTCAGACGAAATAAAATTTGATTCGTTTGTAATCGATAATTAAGTATTTAAATAAATGTAGCCATGCAAACGATATAAATTTTCTTTTCTCTTCTACGACATTTTCGGGTATAAAGACGTTTCAATCGCTGTAATTCTAGGGTAAAAGTTACCTTGGTTATCATAAACGCATAAAATCTTGACTGATTTGGAATCGGTCGTTTGAATGTGTGCAGGAACAAGACCGAAGACGAAACGCCCTCGCGAACGGGGTGGAAAGGGGTGTACGAAGTCGATCTCGAGGCAAAATCGCCCGAGGTTCGCGGAGAAGCAAAAAGGAAGAGAGGAGGAAGAGGTGCAGGGTGGCGGTCGATGTTCCAGAACGAATGAGGGGTGGCAGGAGGGGTAGATATTTCGGAGGTTATGCTCTGGGGGCCCGTGTCGCGCCATCAAACTTCGGAACGGGGGTTCGGCTCTTGACGTCTGGCGCGAGTTGCATTCGCTCGTAAAGGCGTCTCGTAACTCGAGGCGTTATAGACATCGTCCGGGGTATATAAACGTCTCATCCTATGTACTTACCGTGCATCCTCCTCCGTTCCTGGCTCTCCTCTGCTAGGCTTTATGTACCGGTGTGTCTCGACGGGTACATACCTTGCCGACGAACACGAACACGAACACGCATCAACGTACACAGACAGATACTGTTGCTCAGTCGTGTGCACGTTCTCGGCACGTTCTCGGCTCGGTTCGCGGACGCTATCTGCAGAATGCTTATAACGGGCTCCCATAACTCGAAAGAGACTTCTTTGTAGTGGCTCGGCGCACTCTCGCAGCAATGTCTATCGGCATTATCAGCGGATTGGCCGGGACGAGGGACGCGCGTCGCCTGTTTCTTACCGCGGATTGGCCGGTACCGTCGCGTTACGGAATGCAGCCGTAACCTACTCGTAACTCGAAAAACGTTACTGCGAGAGCTCTGCTATTGCTGCCGGGCCTCCCTGCCTGCTACCGGCTATCAGAAGCGAGCGAGGAAACCGCTCGTGAGCCGATAATGGCGCGCCGCGTAATTGCCCCCCGGGATTTAGTTGCCAGAGAAGTTGCACGGACAGAGCTTAGGTACTCGCCGCCACGCCGGAACAGTATTTGCTACCACGACCTCGGAGAATTACGAATATTTCCCGATACCAGAAGATTCATATCGCAGAATCTTCTTCTACCTGTTCTCCCTTCGGCTCGACCGAGCTTCTTCAACCCCTCTAACAAGAACCTTGATGACGATCGCGTGGGCGTACGGAGCTTTTCCAATTTTTTCTTTTAGTTCGCGAAGTAAAGAAAAAGGCATATGTTATAGCGACGTATCCATACGGCCAATTAAACGATCGGGCGAGCTAAGTATCCGAACTATTTGAATCGGTGTATGGTTGTTGTATTTCCGGTAGCCCCTTACAACGAACTGTCGAAGCGAGCGGTACGCCATGTCCGCGAAGCGCAAGATACGCAGTAAACCAGTGTAACCAGTAATTATTATGTTAAATATATATATTTATATTTTGCGAGCCCAAAAGTGTCTTCTAAATACACAACAGTATCGAATCCAAGGCCAATTTGAAGACGCGAGTAGCTCCCGCTGTTCGTGCGATTTTCCCCGCGGAAAAAGTGGATCTTGGTAGCAGCAAGATACGAGGTCTTGGTTAGGTATAGTTGTATCGAGTGTAGCGTGGTATAGTCGACTGCGAATATATCGTCGGAGCGTTTTACATCGCCGAGCCCCGGGGATACAGTTGCAGCGTTGAATGCTCGTTCCTTAGACGCGCAGCATTCGGAGTTTGAAAGAGCGATCGGACGGACTTGTTCGCGATCGTTCGCTCCGATTATGTATCATTTATTCGTCTGGTCTTCTGCTGGCGGTTTCTCGGAACCTCTTTCACCGGCCGGATCCTCTCGTGGTTTTCCTTTTCGATCGAAACCGTGAGAAGAGTGTTCTCTCTCCTGGCCGGGCCTCGTTCTCTTCTTTCGATTCTCCTCGCGTTTCTGCGAGCGGCCCGCGGAGTCGTTCACCTTTTGTTACCATTATTATTATGATTAGCGTCCGCTAAACGGCTTCCCTTTCGGACGCGAAGAAGATTATCGTATCGACGAAAACGAGCCGAGAACCGTGCGCGCTCTCTGCTCTTGGGTTAGGTTCAACTCCGGCGAGAGAGCTAGAGAGACCCTATACCGATACTGCACAACAAATAAATATAAATCTTCCGTGACTGACTGACTGACTGACTGACCGGGGCATTATCCTTCTCGGAAGCGAACTGCAATCCTGGTAATACCTCGTAACACACTTTTGCCCCGGGGATGATACTTTCTCGACGATGCATCTCCGGCTCCGCAGTCACAGCAGCGCTATTAACCGCGTCTAGGTCGATGCACAATTCCGTGACTGCATCGGCCGCCGCTTGCACAGTGGTCCGGAGGCCCGCTTTTTGTGGCCGAAACTATTGTGTATTGTGTAGCGTTGTTTCGAGGTTTAACCCTTAGCAATCGAGTGGTGACTCTGAGGCGCCACTGGAAATTGCTGTGCCATTATTCAAAATATTGTTTACACTATTAAATATATCTAGAAATGTTGTTGAAATCTAAGAATATTGTTAATTATGGCATCTGAAAATTATCCAGAATGCCGCAACGTGAAATTCGACAGAATTTGATATTGAAAATAGCATAAACATCCGCAGTCTAGTTATGATGTTTTCAATGTAAACAATCGATTAAGGGATGACGTGAATTTTTAATTAACTCCTGGTGCCCACGATCGTTGCAAAATATTTTTATTGACATTCGGAAAAGTTTGGAACAGATAAATTCCAATTTCGACGAGCAATTAACTCGATCTAACTAAAAATCTGTAATTCTGTGAGTGAAAATTCTGAACACAAAAATATTGCACAATATTTTACTTCAACGTGTACAGTGTCATAAAAGAAACATACTTGGTTGAAGAATCTGTGTGTGGAGGGGTTCAGTGTTGACTTTATGGGACTTCTAAACGCTCGGTTGGCGAAATGGCACCACGAGCCGCGATGGAACCGCAAATCTCTAATTCCAGTGGTTCAGGAAGATTTGCGAGAGGTGGAGGTAGTGGAGCGCGAATAGATAGATCCAAGATGGACCCTGGGAGCAGGAGGAAGGGATTGGAAGAGGGATCGAGACCGTGGAAGGGAGAATGAGGATCGTTTTGAATAATATCGCTGGGGGGCTGCCGAATCGTGCGCCGCCCTGAGAGAGACCGGATCCCGATGCGATACTGTACGTGGCCGCAGGAATCAGGATTCGAGCGGGGATTGGCGGAATCCATTCGCCGCGTGTCCCCTCTCTCTCTCTCTCTCTTACTCTCTTTCTCTCTGCCATATTTCCCAGAAGCAGGACATCCAGCCAACAGGAACAAAAGTTCGCCCCGTAAAAGATCCGCGTAATCGTTATAATTAGAGATCGTAAAGCGTCGAAGAGGTCCGCTCGCGCCTCTGCCAGAGAAAACGAGGGAGAGAGAGAAAGAGAGAAGAAGAGAGAACAGGATAAATTTTTCCATCGCGCTACTCTCCTCGGAACGAAACTTTGTTCAACGTCGATAACTATAATTTCGACGCGATACAACAGACGTTGTTCGCAAAGTAAATCCTCTCCGGGTTGATCGTTCAGGTCTCCTGGCTAGGTTCAGCCCGCAACCTGCCCATGCTGTTCCTCCTCGGCCTGTTCGCTTCGGCCTACACCCTGGGACACCTGCGCCCCAGCACATAAGACTATAACCGCAAGCGTTTTTAATGCACGCTCGCAGACAACGCGAGACCAGACGAATTTTATAGGCCGTTCGGGGTTTTGGCTTAATAGCCGAATTCCATGTGCGCGTACCCGGCCCCTCCTGAACGCCTGTCTCTCGACCCTCCAGCGGAAATAAAGCCGAGCCAGCCATTGTTCATCGATGAACGTCTTTCTTTTTTCTCGGTCCACCTTCCTTATCAGACCAGACTCGCTTTTTAACGACGAGCGCTCTGATTGCGTTCGAAATGGCAATACGTCTCTGTGTCGACGATATTTCTGTAAATATTCATGTATTTGTAAAAAACTTTATACGAGTCGAATCTATACATCAAACATTAATACGCTCTTACTTAGTAACGGGTCCAATCTCCTCCATTAGCAATTACAGCTTGGCACCGTCTCGGCATACTTTCAATCTTCCATATCTTCCGAATATGGTGTACAAGAGTTCTTATTTTGGCAGTATGTTTCCCTGTCAGCTTGCCCTTCACTATGGACCACGCATTTTCTATCAGGTTTGCATCAGAGTATTGGGATGGCTAAGCTAGTACGGTGATGGCGTTTCCCGCTTTCCGTTTCGTACCAAATTCTTGGTTTCGCGTAGGATGGTTGCACTCATCTCGGAAAGTTCTGTTCTTTTCACTATCGGAAACAAAACTGACAAATATTCACTATTCAGCCAAGGCGTATTAAAGACATCCGCGTATGTTGACATAATCCTTATCTCCCCTCATTGGGTGGCAGGTTTCGAAGATACGTTAACTGTAAAAGTGCAATTCATTGGCAAAAGGGGAAACCCGTTGGATTTTATACACGCATATGATATAAGTGTATGACGACGTGCAGTGTAGTAGTGCAGTAAAATCTCTACAGGTATTGCAATTCTGAACGAACAATATAAAGTTGAGGCAGCTCGACGGGAAGTATGAGTCTGAGAGCACGTTCCCAGCGGCATTTCGGAGCAGCTGTGTGAGCCATAGGGTCTCCTTGAGTAACGCTCTCGAAGTTTTTCGGGCTGGCTCGGCGAGCGGCGGGTTTTAAAGCCGCAATTTGTTTGCTCGAAAGCCGACAATTAATGTAATTACCCGTTCAATGAGAATTACCATGCGTCTAGCAGCGTGGCGCAGCTGCTGTGTCCTCGGTTCTTGGTCCGAGGATCGTGGATTTTTTTGCGATATCTCCCTTGGACTGCAAAACCAAGCGTAGAATCGGCTCGGAACGCCTCTTTCTTTCTCTCTCCCTCTTCCGATGTTCTTTTGCGTTCTTTTCCCGTTCTCGGAGCGGTGTTCTCCAGCGTTATCGCTCGGAACTAGTACCTGCCAATGACCGGTGGTGGTTTATGTGGATTCTAGCGGAAGAAGCTGGGCCCCTCGGGTTGTCAGCCGGAGAATTTGTGGGCTATCGTGTTCTTCGAACGAGCGCAACGCGCATCGCGTTGCAATCGTTACGGGCTCGAGCTCGTATAAAGCTGCATATCAGCTTAAGGCTGCCAGGGCTAACTCGATTAGTCGCATTATTGGTATCGGATAATATGCAGCGCAGGGGTTCCTGCGGTACCGGGGCATATTAGTAACAGAATCCGTACAAGGCCGCCTCGTTTGATATTACCTACCCGGCCGAGAAACGAAGAAGACGGCTGTCTTTTCTTCCCTGTCAGTCCTCGATCGACCACCTTCACCGCACAATACGATATTCTACCGTTCTAGCTGCACTACGTTATCGCATACCTGAAAAATCAACCCCCAAAATCACCGGAGCTCTTCGATACTTTTTAATCGTTTTGGAAATCTCGTTTTCCGTGCTGGTGCAAACTCAATGCAAAAATTCATTTCACTGCAAAGATACTTACAGTTATAATTGCGTTTCAACTAAAAATGAAATCTGAAATGTTCTATGAAAATTATTATTGCAAGTTGGATAACGGAAGACAGGATATGCGATAACACTGCGGACTCGCAGCGCGATTTTCTGCATCTGGATCATCGCTGAAATATTATACCGTGCTGCACCCATGCGGTTAGGTGTATACGGTCGCGTATACCTCGTAAATCGAACGTAAATTACGGCCCGGGGAAACGTATTGCCACCGTCGAGAGACGTCTCGGAAAAATATCATCCTTGTAAACTGTTTCTTCCCGTTGTGCTCCTTTTATCCGAGCCGATCCGGCTGACAAATTTCCGCCATTAAGTCCCTTTACCACCTACCTTAGAGCTCTGCCTTCGCTCTTTCTCTCGGGATTTTTCATTTCAAGCGAATATCGAACGGCTACGCTACGTTTCACGCAAACAACAAAGATAGATAGTCTGTCGAGGGGGGTACAGAGGCGGCAGAGTTCTTCTGTAAAAATAGAATCCTTCGTCGGGATCATCGGAGGAAGACGAAAGACCACGTGCGGGTGCAACGGGAGACAGCGGATCGGCTTCGGAATGGTTTATTTCCGGCGGATGTGCCGACTGGGGGTGGATCCTCGAAGTCATCGATGGCCCCCGAAGTGCCTCACGATCGTTCTCCTTCGTCTGTGTCGTGTAGGATTTCCGACACATGTCTGGACGCGTGCGTTCAGCACATTGTTGTCCATCAAACAGTCAATTGAAATTATCTGGACATTTTTCAAACATGTTTAACCCTTAGAGTGCTTCTGAGGCGCAACTGAAAATTGTTGTTCCATTATTCAAAATATCGTTTACATATGTTGGGATCTAACTAATTACTAAACATTTAAGTATTGTATGAGATATTGCATAATTACATATCTCTAAAATGGAAAAATCATATAGAATGGGATTATTCTAGGTCGGAAGAAATGTTTCATTTTCGAATTAAATTGGAAGACAGAGTTATTTGTCGTTTATAAATGAATTTTGTACATAAATTTCGTCGTATGAAATTTTCGAGACCGCTGAGCCGCCGCTCAAAGTGTTGAGATATTATTTGAGCATTTTGGACGCGATCAAAATTGAAGAATGTACATCAAAATTGAAGAATGTGCATCAAAATTGAAGAATGTGCATCAAAATTGAAGAATGTACATTAAAATTGAAGAATGTACATAAAAATTGAAGAATATACATCAAAATTGAAGAATGTACATTAAAATTGAAGAATGTACATCACAATTGAAGAATGTACATCAAAATTGAAGAATGTTTGTAGCTTCTGAGGTGTCCAATGGTTAAATGCAAAGGCACAATCGAAAATCGGTGGATGTGCGTGCATCTATGGGGGGGGGGGGTCGAAGCAGAAAGTGCAGTCGAGTCTCGTTGCAGGCTGCAAGAGGAAGAGGGCTGCGCCCGGAGGCGCACGCAAACTCGCTCGCATGATGCACATAGGTGAGGTCGCGTGCTCCGACACCACAGCCGCCCCAACTCGCTCCGACCTTAAGTCTGCGGCGAGAAGCCCCGTGTTTGCGGTGTATCCCGTTTCTTTCTCGTTTACCTTGTTCGCACCCCGTGCGCGAATTCGCGTCGGCTGACGCGTCGCGTCACCGAGTCTGCCCTCCCCGTCTTATCCTTATTATTATAGCATTGCCAAAATATTCCTTCCTCGATTGTACATTTATCTCCAGACGACATTTTGTCTTCATCCCCTTTATGCATCAGGTTCCTCAATGGACAATAATTTGCAATTTTTAACCATTTGCACTCGGAACTATTCTAACACGAGAACTCAATATTTCTTCATTTCAATACTCGTGCAATACTAAAATGTTTGGTAATTTATCTTTCTATTATATAAAATAGTCCTGTCACGCAGAACCTCCGAGTGGCGGAGCCCTCTAGTTTGATATATAAAATAACTTAATAACTAATAATTATTTCACATTATTGATATAATAAGGGTTAATAATCAAATAAGAACAAGTCGCGTTCGCCACGCTGATCATCATCAGCCATGATGACGGCGATGGACGAATGAAACCATAATAAGCCCCGATTGGAACTCGTACAATCTTCCGAAGTATACACGCCGATAAGAATAATTCAATTTTCCGTATGTTAATTCTCGGTAGTAAAACGATTTCTTTCGCTTGGCGGGACACGAGGGGCTTCTCCCTCTTTTTCTCTCTCCGTGTGCGTAGAAATAAACGGGTCCCATTGAAATCACCGACAACGACTTCAACTGACAACAACATGGTTGAATGATGAGGATCGCTGTTCGTTGAAACATTATTCCTCGGATCGTAGAGTAAGTCGATACCGTTTCCTCGACAGATTCTGTGTGTGATCGACGACTTCCTTGGCTCGCGCTGGCCGCCGTTCATTCCGCATTCGTCACGATCAATAGCATCTTGTTGCTTCGCTGTTCGGAGCTTTACAGACGCTAATTGCTCGATTTTACGGGTTGCGAGGCGAACGGCGCACTCTCGCAGCCGATTTTACGGGGGGAGGGGGGGGGGCAGCGTGCACCGATCGAGAAGGAGAAGCGTGGAAACGGTTCGGGATTGTTTAGCCACGAATCTGTCTCGCCGGCAAGGCGACCGATTTTCAAAGAGAACCGCGGTCGAACTCGCCACGGCTCGCTACCGGAATCGGACCCGTTTACAATCTAATTGTACGTCTGATTTAACCCCTCGCACACTACCACCCCTCCACCGACGATTAGAACTGCATTGTCGTTTAACATTCCCGCAGAACGTGCAGTCCGTATTTTCAAAACATTCCATAAAATTAGCGTGAAAAACTCGATTAGCCAGCATTGAAGAAACTCTTGAATTACTAATTGATAAGAATTGATGATGCATGCAGGTACATGTTATTGTGCGGTGCCTGTACGAACGAGTGAGCGAGCGAGAAACGAAGTTGGCGAATGAGAGTGAGCGAATCCTTTAACAGAACGAGTGATAAGTATTTAAATCACGTCATTTGGCAATGTCTTCTCGATTTTATTAAGCGATGTGCAATTGAAATTTAATTTCATTAAACTGGTGCAATTATGTATTGTATATGCAATATAAACGACACTTGGTTTAAAGCATTAAATAAACGATAATAATAGAACGAGTGATAGGTCGAATGAGGAAAGACCGCGAGAAATCGCGAGGCAATTCGGCGACAGTATTACGTAGAGTGTATTTTCGGTAAAACTAATAAAATCGACAATTGGAATGATAGATTGTAGAGGCTGTATCAATTACAGGGGTTGGATGATTTATCCTAGCCGCATACGAACGAGCCATTTTATCCGAGAAGAATCCAGTTGGCAACGATACGTAATTAACGCGAGCCTGCGAATAGAGAACGTTCCGTCTTCATTAAATCCGCGAGTGGAAGTCCATCGAGCTGTGTACACACACCGCTCCAACTGCATTCTGAACGACGCGTGAAAACGCGATTCCTCGAATTTCATTAGCGACCGCGGCAAGATTGAAGCGCGCCATTTTGCTCCACGGTTAACCCTTTCCAGTCTATAAAATCAGGATATATCGTTCGCACGGAACCGAGTCGCATTGCCGGCATTAAATCACTCGTACTAAAAAGTTCTAGTCTACTGATGCTGGACTGTGCTCGAAGCATGAGAAATTGAACTCGTAGAATAACAAAATAATTATTCAAGTTTATTCAAATTTATAGTTATAAGAATTCAGAATTGTGAGAAGAACTTGAAGAATCAAAGACGAAGCCAACAGCGTCGAGACTAATTCGATAAAATGCTCTCTCTATCTCGCGATGGCACCAGATTTATTTGCGCGCGAAGATCCTATTAACACTCGTAGATCCAATTAACAAAAGCTGCCGAGCTCGATGAGGGAAGAAGTCGGCAAGACGAATACAATGAACGCCGCGCGTGTATCTTCGGCAGCAATTAGCGTCGCGGAAAGCATTCCCGCTAATTTGCTTGGCCGGCCGAGGGACGTCCGATTCGATGCTCCGAAATAAACCACTCTTGCTCTCTCGATGTTTGGAAAAATGTCACTTATATCCTCTCCGCTTCTCTGCCTCTCTTTCTCTCGGTCTCTGCTCGCTCGTTCTCTCAATTATTCCTCCGGCCGAATACTTTCATCGTTAAAATAGCAACAGCCGGTTTGTCCCGGCGTTCTACATCCACCCGCGTAAATACAAGACCGCGGCTTGTGTTTGACGTGGCAACATCAACAGCGCCCTGGAAGCTTTTACAGGCCAATATGTCACCTCTCTCTCGGTTTCTCACATATCTTCTACACGGGCCGCGAGCGGAATGTAGTTTATAGACTGCGTCTCGCCGCACGGTGCCGGTGGCTGCTTCCCGAACGCGGTGAAACATTTCTTGATTAAATTTATTGATTAAAATCGCACGCTCGTCCTCCGTTTTCTCGTTTCGTTCAATTCAGATGTACATTTGTGGGCTTTATAGTACAGCATAACTGTGTTTCAGGATAAATTACAGGGTGACAAGAAATAACGGAGTTAAACATTTCTTATTATAATTCTGTCAAATTGACGAATTTCGAAAAACCAAATAATAAGAACCATAACATAGACCTTTAGTATTCATATATTTAAGAAGTTTCGAAATGACCATCCTTTGCGCCGATACAGAGGCTCAAACGTGTCTTGAAATTATCGGCAATGGGCCGCAGCTCTTCTGGCGTCATTCGGTCCCACATATATTATGGTTGTTATCATTTGGTTTTTCAAAATTCGTCGATTTGACAGAATTATAATAAGAAATGTTTAACTCCGTTATTTCTTGTCACCCTGTATATTTGTTTAATATACGTAAAAATGCAGAATTAAGTTTCGAACAAATCCGAGCGTGGCACGTAAATTAATTCTAACTGTGGAAGCGTTAAAAGGACGCATGAGCGAGGGCCTAATTGGTTACTGAATTATTAATATCATACAACAAACGTGGACGAGTTGAGCGACGTTCCCCTAATTGTTTGCAGCGCCATTACAAAAGATTGAGATCCTCCCGAAAATAAATGAGCTTCTTCCTCAATTAAATTGAATTTGAACTTTCCCTCGTTCCATTGAAATTATCGTTAATAGAAAAGTATGTTTACGATTCAGCGAAACTAATGGGATCTGATTGCACGCCGTTTATGGCACGACCATTAATTTGCTCAGACGAAAATTGGGGAAAATCACGTTTCCTGTAGTAAACTTTATAATTCTCATTCCCCCCGGTAAACGTGCAGTAAACGCATAAATGTTACAACAAGTTTGTCCAATGAATTGTTAGGAGGAGGCAGTTCCCTCTTAGAAAGTACTGCTAAAAGACGCCGAAGGATCGCGCAGGAGAGGTCAACATTGTCTTTCTATTGATCAGTCCAGTGATTTATAGTTATATCGTCGGGGTATGGTCGACAGCGCGTAGTGAAACGAGCTCGAACAATATAGCGAGTCGACGTTAAGGTGGTTCTCTACACCGGGCAGTGCAATCTGAGAATAATTATCTGCGCCGGTCAAATTGCCGTTGCTGAACGCCGCTCACTGCAAAACCTAACGATCTCTAACACGTTGCGGAGCCGGTGCGCGGAATTTCGACATCGACGATCCAAATGTTGTACAATTTAACGCTTCTCGTGCTACCGGGCCGTGATCGCGATCCGACATCCATTTCCATTAACGTGATTTCTGGTTTGATTGCTCCATTACCTACCATTATCATAGAAAACTCTCCTGTACACTGAGAATGTCGACCAATTTTTAATTGCACAGGTGCCTTCGCTCTATTTAGACAGCTATTCATCCATTATCCTAATCATAGTTCTGTACCCTTTTATCTAGATCCATTGATCTCATTGCGGAGCAATGCATAATCCAATTGAAGGCAGTTACTAGGAGCTCTGTGGTTAGATAATGACTTTGAAATACTGGGTTGAAATAGACTTCTTTCATTTGATTGTTAATAGAACGTCAACGTTGGTCCACTTTAATTTATACAATATTGTCATAGATTTTATTGGTTTTCCCGAGAATGTTTTCCCTAACGCCACGCACCTGTCGCCGAATTGGCAATCAACTTCTTTCTCGCTCACTAACTGACTCATACAGGCACCACAGGCACCAGTCGAAATTGTCGTGTCATTATTTGAAACAGTTTTTAAATTATTAAATTCTTCTGTATCCTATAAATTGCTAAAGATTCAAATGTCGTATGAGAAAACAGGTTCAAAATATCATGTACCTAAACAATAAGATTACATACAATAAAAATCTAGGTTGAAAGATATGTCTCGATTGCGGAATTGAAATTTTTTCGAGTCCAAAGCGTTAAAGAAGTCACCATTGCCAAATGGTATCAAATCAATTTTTACATTTACATGAACTCTTACATTCAACTAGACGTTTAGCTCGTAATCTTGGGGCACAGACTGAACGAGTCCACTCCGCTCCGCAGTAGCCTGTAAAGGTTAAAAAGCAGAAGATGAGATACCGTAGAAAATGCGTATTTGTTTAAAGAAAACGAGGAGGAAAATGGGGTGGAGAAGGTGTTTACGTCGGTAGCGTAAAAGAATGTCTGTTTCGTGCAAAACCGGCTGGATCGGCAAACGGTGCGGTGTATCGATCATGTTCGTAAACATCGCGTTTCCACGCGGAACTCGCATACCGTGTTCGATCATGTTTCCCGTGGCCACACTGCCAGCCGTATTTGATAGTCGATCCGCGGTGAACCGCTCTCACGCGGCTAGGCTAAACTACCTTCCGTATATAAAGTTATTCCCGGAATTTGATCGAGACATTGCGTGACTGCAGATCTTCCTGAAGTATAAGGCCGGGTATACATAATAACCCCGCGCCAAGGATCATCCTTGATCCCCGTGTGTTTAGGGGTACAGCGTCCCCGATAATTGGATTAATTAGCGTTTTTTGTCGAGCCGATCCCTGTAATCTAACCCCGAGATCCGTTCTAGGTAGCACTAGCAGCCGAGTTTCACCACGGAACATTACCGATCCTCTTCGAGTAGAATCTCTCTTCTGTTCTACACGGTTGATCGAAGCCACTGCGAGATCATGGCTCCTCGAAGATTCAAAAGAAAATTTATCTGCTCTGAAGAAGTTGAAATTGCTTTTTTAAGAAGATTGCACGAGATCAATAGAATCGCAGAAATAGTTGCGGAGATTAGAAAGGGAATGGACCCTCGACGGGCACTTAAGTGGCAAACACCCATCGTTGATGGCGTTTTTAGTGGAGCTCGGATAATAGTAAAGATCTCCTTCGTTTTACCAAATAAAACTTGGATCAGTATAATCTTCAGAAGGTCAGACCTAGATTGTCTGGTTCCTTTTACGATTAGAGGTGTCAGGATCGAAGGAACACGACTTTTCGGACTACCCTTGCGTACTAGGAAGGCTCTTATTCGTCGATCCTAAGAAGAGAATTTTTAAAAATAAAATTTGTGAGCTGAAGGATGAGGTCGAGGACGAACCTTCTAGGGGGTCTTTGCAAGCTTTGGCAACTTCTACAAGAAGCATGGAAAAACATCAAAGTAGAAATATTCGCGAAAAACTAATTGGCAGGATGTCCTGATTATGTCGGGCTGTTCTTAAAAATAAAGGCGGTTTTCTAATGAAAGAGCAATTTGAAGAAAAATACGTATTCCTTGATAAAACAAAAATAATACGAAATGTAAAACAAACTGTAAGTTTTTTGACAAGTTCATCTTCCTTGGTTGTCCTAAAGGCACTCAGTTCTTCTTATGAACCTCCTGTTTCTCCGAACTTACGCCATGATTCCAAACTTTTGGCCGGTGGCGTATATGCCAACGAAGTCTTATAACACGACTGCGGATCTTTATGCAAAATAAAAATGTTCTGCATTGGTTGTGGCCAGCAGGAATAACTTAAAAGTTGATTTCATCCCTTAACGACTTTGTTATATTAAAAGCAACAATACTACTGTTTTATATTTCACCCAACCAATTCCTTCATAAATGCGTAAATATCCGCAGTCTACTTATAACAAACTTCAAATTTTAGTCAATGTCGCGGGTTTTCGTATATTCGTCCCACTGCGCGCCGGGTTTTTCAGCAACGACTCGGTGCTCCTTTTGCGGAGGACCAAGGGCGACCACGATCTGCTTCCAGCGTGGTTCGCGGCCGCGTATGCGCGAACGACGATTGTATTATCCCGGTAGTTAATGCTATTTCGCGAGGCGAGTTTGACGAGTTTACGACGCGATTCTACGAGGGTACAAAACGGATGGACGGACGTACGGCGACTGAACGTCCCGTCGTCCCCCTGCCCTCCGTTCGTCGTGCCCCTCGCCCCTCCGGCCAGGTTGATTTATGCCCGACGTTACCTTTGCCAACGGATTTACATCCCGATATTTATTATTCGCAATATTATCGCGCGCGCGTTTATTGCGTTAGTCGAAAAGCCTCGAACGCGCTCGCGACGGGTTCGCCGTCCAGCTTGCGGGGCCCCTCTTCCACACTGCGCGCCGTGCCCTCTCTAGTTGTCCTCCTTCTTCGTCATCTTCTTCTTCTCGCTTCGTCTTCTTTCTACTTTGACCGTGATGCTGTCTGACTCTTCGCGGTGTACGCCTGCGGTCGTCGATTCCCGATGCGATCTCTCGAAACGCCTTTTATCGAGCCCCCCGTGTCTCTTGAACAAGACGCGCGTTCCACTCGCGAGAAACGCCGCGGCGATATTAACGCAACCGCTATCCATCCCGCCGATTGATTCCTTCATTTGTCTACCGATCGTCAGGGAACGACACCACTCGCTTCGAGATCCCACACGGTGATTCATATGCTCTGTGGCTTCAACCTTCCTCCCATTAAAACGCGCTCGTTTCGTTTATATCGCGGATTTTTAATGTCTTCTGCCCCCCACAGATTCAGTTTCTTGTATTGGGACGTTTTTACTATGGGGTATCTTTTTAGCCGATTAAATCAATTTTTGCCCATCGATCGTTGGAGTTCTAGACAATGATTCATTCGTCGTATTTCAAATAAGCAGGTAATTTTGCTTCTGAATCAAAAGCACATGTTGCCAGTGAGTCATTGGAAAACAGGTGTTGACAGCTTACCTGAAAGATGGCAACAAGTTGTTACGAATAATGGAGATTATATCACTGAACAGTATTAAACATCATTAAACAACAGTTCTTAGTTCTTAGTTTATCGAATAGCGATGATCTTAGGTGTTTCTCGACAAATTGAACCTGGGGAAAGGAGCAGAAGGAACTACCAAGAAAAAGGCGCCACGATTTCCTATTTGCAACAGCAATTAAAAAGTTAAAAGTACAAAACGCATTGCTCCAAATTTTCCTAGTCCACGCTGATCGCAAGTATGGGCCAGCGTAGTGTCTGCATCGTCGCCGGGCAAATCAGATTTCGTAATGGGGCTCGTTGGGCCGTCGAAAGCGGTCGGGGCGTAAATTACTCGTTGGTATTCAATTGTCCCGGCGCAAGAACGGTTTCGTGTACGATGCCGCTAGAGAGAGAGAGAGAGAGAGAGAGAGAGAGAGAGAGAGAGAGAGAGAGAGAGAGAGAGAGAGAGAGAGAGAGAGAGAGAGAGAGAGAGAGAGAGAGAGAGAGAGAGAGAGGATGCTGCTCTGGCCTAGTCGAGGGATGCTCGAGGCGAAATTCTGCCAAAAAATTCCTCGGTATCGAGGGGACCGTTCCGCGAACGTAGAGGGGCCCGGATACCGAGGCGAGATCCTCGTTTTGTCGGGGCCCCGGCTCGTGTATCATTAAATTAACGTTAAATAAACGGTTACGCGGAGGCGTAATTTCGGGGGCTGAGATTTCCGTGTGTGTATCCCGAGAGCGGTAAGCACCGGCCGATTATTCATTCAAGGAGCCAAAAGAGCCACTGTCGGCTCCCGTTCTCTCTCGAGTGCGGACACGCGATCCCCGGGCCCTCTCTGATCGTCGTCGTCTCGTCGTTGAAAGTCGTCCCCTTAGTCCCTCTTGGTCTCTTCTTTTAGTCCCTTCGCCCAACCTCTCCCTTTTCTTAGGGAGCTGCGACCTTGGATCACGCCAAGCCACTTCGCACCCTGTGTCCTTCTACCGTTTTTCTAGCCTCTTCGCGTTAAATGTGGAGAGATCTGAATGCCTCTGGAAAAAATTGATTAAAATGAAATATGTCGGACAGCTAACCATTTTCTTCGTTGCTCACCTTCCCAGATTGAGCTATCCGTTTAGCGCCGTAATTGGCACCCATTCCTGCCGGGAACACTTTCAAACATCCTCTCTGTATGATCCAAGCAAATGATTCTATTCATTTTTTGTACTCGAAGCTATTCGATATAAAACTCGACTTTTTTAGTGCGATTTCATACATTTACGCGAAATTGGTAAATTCAACAGAATTCAACAGAGACAATATTGAAGTTCATACATGCAAGGGGGAATAAGAAACGGCAGAATGATGGGATGACCTAATAGATGGCCACGATAGAGTTCGAGACGTTGCGAGACGGCACCGTTACGCGCAGGAAGCACTAAACCCGCGAAAATTGTATTTATTGCTGGTCGACGGGGTTGCGCAACTTCCGCGTCGCGATCAACCACGAGATACGGCCTCGTCTCGTTCGTTCGCGTCGTAAATCGCGAACAGCCTGACTGACGCTCGATCATCAAACGTGTCCGTCTTTATTCCCGATCGATTGCATTCCGAGAATCCGAACTTTGCCAGCTCGAGCACCGGAAACGCGCTCGAGAAGCCAGAGATACAAACGCGTCGAATATATTGTTACACGTTCTAAATCTATTCATTGATATGCACTCTGAATTGCAAACCTTAAAAAGTTAACGGTATTACGCGTTTTCAACTGTGATCCAAGGCCAAGGCTGTTGGCCTCTCTCGAGCACATGGGATCGTGCTCTAGATCTTCTGGAAAAAATGCAGGAAACGATTCAATGTTCTTTACCAGATCGTATTTTCATCTACTTACGTTCACGTTCAAGGATATTTCAAATGCTAACTAAAAATTACAGTAGAGTTGAACGAGAGAGAAAATTGTTGAGAATGATTAAGAGGGTGATTCGAAGCAGGTAATCGGTGCGTTTCATCGGCGAGGGTGGTAATCTCTGGCAGCGAGGATGTTTTCCGGCGAGTCGAGTGGAAAATACTTGTCGCCGATGTTCCCTTATCGTAGAATGTGTCGGCGGCGATAACCGTGGAAGAATTACACTGGGAACACTTAACAGCTTCCTCCGTTCACTTTCAGTCTCCATTCCGAACACGGAGAAATCAATTCGATTTCTTTTCCTACTTTCCTCGCAATTCGAAACCCTGACTAAAAACCTACTCAATTGAACAAACTATTCATCATCGTAACTTACACTAAAAGCGAATCCAATCATAACATTCTTGATAGAACAATCAATATGTCTTTGTATTTTTTAAAAATTAATTTAATACAGACAATAATTCCTTTGTGATATATGTATATATGCTTTGGAAATAATTTGTTCAACGATCACTTCATGATCTCGATCGAACATTTTCTGCCAGTGGCCGAGACGCTCGGGAATACAAAAAGTGTTCGAAGAGGGAAAGAGAGGTCACGAGAGGATGGATCATGGTTGGTAACGAAGGCAGCAGTCTCCGTGTCTCGTTGCTTCCCTCGAAGGGAGAGTTGGATATAGGTCCCTCGTGGGTGTTCGTTAAAAATTCCACCGATATCCGATGTCGTTGGCATGATTTCAGAACGGAGAGCTGGTAGCGTCTTGGTCGTCCCGGGGTCGACGCAGCCGGCAATCGATCTTGCTTTCCGAGTCGACACCGTTTTTATTTTATTTTCGTGGTGATGATAAACGCGCAGATTAGGGGCCCACCACCCTCGCCGATCTCTGGTGGCCGTCCATCTTGGAAATCGCTCTTCCGGGCTCTTGTGTTTTATTTTCTTCACTGTACTACACTCGTATCTACACGATGCTCATTCTTTTAATAAGTCACCGGACACTTATTCAAATGTTTTATTAGAGGACCTATATCGTGAAATAAAAATGTTACTTACTAATTGTTTCGAATGTAGAGAACGTATAAATCTAAATTCTAATTTTAATTTTTCCGTTCAAAATCATCCCACAATTCCTCAATCTTTTTTTTCCAACATTTATCTAAATAGTATGTGTATGTATTAAATTTTGCATTCAATTATTATTGTATAATAGCTACATCTAATCAAGATGAAACAATCAAATCAAGCTGGAAGCTTGTAGTTCGAGGGTTACTCCTGTTGTATACATATACATAAATATACAACCAGATAAGAGATAACAATATAATAGTAGAGATTAAGACAATTTTTAGTGGCGTGTCAGAGTCGTCGTTCGAGTGTAAAAGGGACATAACGGTACAGATAATATACTACAATAGAACAGATTATACAAACACAATAATACGATGTTTATCATACGAGAGCTAAGAAGAACGAATGAGTACTCCAACCCGCATGAAACCATGAACCGCAGGGGTGGGTACGTCGAGAGTAAACATTTGTAGATCCATAAGAGAGAAGGATCCAAGGGAAGGATCACGGTCAGACCAACTGCGAAACAATGGCGGAACGTGTTCGGACTCGTTAAACTCTTCGAACGGTTTTCCAATGATTCGTTCTATTCTTACAGCCGCTACGGAGAGAGTCCACAAGCGTTTCGGTTATTCTAGGTTATGGTCTAAGACAGAGGCGCTTTCGCGGAAGGAAAATCAGGGATTAGGACCGAGAGGCGGGCCGAGACTAGCTTGAGAGAGGAGAACGAGCGAGAGAGGGACAGAGAGAGAAAAAATAAGAGAGATTGAGAGAGCGAGAGTCGATCATGTGGCCGGCAGATGGTGGCCTCCCGGTCCGTTGACAATAGATTTTCGGGATTTCCCGTTTATTCGAGCCGAGGGACTGTTGCTTTGGGTCTGTGCTCGGTGCCTGAGCTAACGAGCCGCTTCTTAATTGCTATTCTGCCGGACCTGCGCACGGAAAAGTACGATTCTTGTTGGTAGAACGTTATATGTACTATTCCTTGACGCTCCAAATCTAAAATCTTACTGATTTTAAAATTTTAACTTGAAATTTTTACTGATTATGTTCTGAGCTTCAGATCGAACCACTATTTTGCCCCGAAAGCTATCTTCATTTCTAATTAATACACTTTGAGCGCCTTGTCTCCTACACAGGGTGACAAGAAATAACGGAGTTAAACATTTCTTATTATAATTCTGTCAAATCGACGAATTTTGAAAAATCAAATGATAACAACCATAACATAGACCTTTAGTATTCATATATTTAAGAAGTTTCGAAGTGGCCACCCTTTGAGCCGATTCAGAGGCTCAAACGTGTTTTGAAATTTTCGGCTATGGGCCGCAGCTCTTCTGGCGTCATTCGGTCCCACACCCGGCGCAGAGCTTTTTTCAGCGACTCGAAACTTTTATGGGGCTGAGCACAGGCCCTGGCCTCCAGAATCGACCAAACGTTGGAGTTCATAGAGTTGAGATCCGGTGAGTACGGCGGCCATTCCGCAGATGTGATGAAACCTGGAAAATGGGATTTGCTAGGGTTTTCGTGGATCAAGGGGTGAAAATCAACCAAGAAGTGTATCGACGGGACATTCTCGAAGCCGTCGTACTTCTGTGGGCCCAACAGCACCTCGGCGATCCGGAATGGACGTTACAGCAGGATTCCGCGCCCGCCCACAGGGCGAAAACGACTCGGGAGTGGTGCAAAGCCCATTTTCCAGGTTTCATCACATCTGTGGAATGGCCGCCGTACTCACCGAATCTCAACCCGATGAACTACAGCGTGTGGTCGATTTTGGAGGCCAGGGCCTGTGCTCTGCCCCATAAAAATTTGGAGTCATTGAAAAAATATCTGTACCAGGAGTGGGACCGAATGACCCCAGAAGAGTTGCGGCCCATTGCCGAAAATTTCAAGACACGTTTGAGCCTCTGTATCGGCGCAAAGGGTGGCCATTTCGAAACTTCTTAAATATATGAATACTAAAGGTCCATGTTATGGTTGTTATTATTTGGTTTTTCAAAATTCGTCAATTTGACAGAATTATAATAAGAAATGATTAACTCCGTTATTTCTTGTCACCCTGTATCTGAGAATTCTTACATCTGTCCAGGTTTGAAATTCTTTGAGATTGAACCAATATTTCAACTTGAGATCTACCTTTATTAGAAAGTCAGCTCTTACTTGGTACACTTTGAGTGCCCCGTCTCCAATCTCTGGGAATTATTACATTAGTCCTGGCTTGTAATTCTTTGAGATTGGTCCACTATTTCAACTTGAGAGCTATCTTTATCTTGAATCAACAGATTTGGAGTGCTGAAAGTAAAATTGATTTTTCTTTTAAAATCGACAAACTATTATACAGTAATCGCGCTTTTTTTGTCAAATAGCCGTGTGCTGGACCGTTAAATATTGCGCAGGGAAATTATTGTTTTATGACTGCGTCTACCGCGCTGAGACTTCAATCGACGAGCCGAACATAGAGGACAGAATGAAATAGGATCGCGTGGCCGAAGCATGTCGCCGTAGCCGGCACAAAATTTAATCTTCTTTATTTTTCATTATTTTTTTATGGAACTTTCACCAACATATTCGTGGTATTTTTCTAATGCAAAGTGATACCAAACACGATATAATTTCAACTGTATTTAGTGGTTTAATCGACGATGAATGTTTCGAACGCAACGAAGATCAGCGTATTGGAAAGAAAGAGATGCGAACAAGCGCTGTCGCCGGCACAGTTCAAAGGCCCGCGTTGTCCCTGTTCTTCGTTGCCTTCGAAACTTTCGTCGTCGATTAAGCCACTAAATACAGTTGAGATTATATCGTGTTTGGTGACATTTTAATCAGAGAAATGCCAGAAATAAGTTAGTGAAAGTCCCATAAAAAAAATAATGAAAATTAAGAAGTTTGAAAGTTCGATTCACTCGAGTCAATGTTGTGGTGTTCACACCGATATACCCGAGCCGAGCAGTGATGGGATCAGGGGCGCTTTTTTCGCGCATGCGCGAGTTTCGGCAGGAACGTGCCTACGTCTGAAGTTTGTGGGGAACTATATTGGAGGGAAAGTAGTGGGGGACTATTATTAGCGGGAACGTCTAGCAGAGTTTAGTTGAAGAGTATATATCAAATTTTCTTTTATGAATACTGATAAGGTTTTGGCAGTTTCCCTTATTCGAACAGCAACAGTTCCAATTGAATCGATGAAAAACTGAGTTGTCGGCAGATTTTTGTCCAAAAAGATCGGTTTCTCGCCCACTGTGGCGGCGCAGCGTTGACTGGCAGTGGAGTGAGTTAGCACTCGACTTCGATTGCGCAGACAACCCCCGACAAAAAACGCACGATTATTATACTTCAATTTCATGGAATTCTTGGGCGAAGAATCGTCGTTCCGGGAAGGATAGCGCATTCCAATCGAGCAGTGCACAAGACGTCACCGCACCGTGGAGTATTTCTTTGCCCCTAAGCGATTTCTTGAACTGGCAACTCAATCGGCGATTCGTGATACACGCGAACAAGGCCGCAGATAAGACAAGGGCGCAGAAGAGGGTTTTCTAATGGACATTCCCTGCATACTTTCGGGAATCTTATATTTCCCGACGTTCTTTTGTCTGGAAGAGACACATTGGCTACTACCATCGACTCCAATCGGTAGTGAGTCATTCGTTGGGCATACTCGGAACCGTTGGGCCTGGCGTAATTAGTCCTGCAGGTAGTCAGGATCGTCGAAGGTTCCCGAAAATCCTGAAGGTCTTCCGTTCGATCCGTCCACTACTGGAACTACTGCTGTTTCGTTCCTCTTGGAATAGCAAGTATTACTAAAAGTTTATCGCTGTGACTAATGGCAATAGAAAAATCAAGGTAGTCACTTCAGATGAGTCACAGCTTGTATATAATCATTATCAGATCGAGAGTCCGTCTGCGTTTATCAAAGAGAATTGTCACATTGCCGAGTTTTCGACGTATTTCGAATGAAAATCGCCCCCTCTACCAAGGAGAAACTTTACTATGCACATCGTTGTTGCACTCGTCGAACACGTGGCAAAAGTTTTCCGCGTTGCAAGTTGCAGGGCGGCGCGGCGGCGGCGCGCGCAGTTGATGGACCATAAAATCGCTCCGCGGTCTGCCACTTTTCTATACCAACACAGCCGTGGTAGCACGTGGTCGCCTGGCGCTCCACCGGTGGCTCGTTCTCGCTATCTCGTTCCTCAACTGAAAATCATCTGTATCTAACAAACGAGAACATGAAACCCAAAAGTTTTCAACAGCTTCGATCTGTAAATGGCAGCGTTGTAATTGCCCGGACGAGCAACTAAAGCTGAATTGGAGGTCTGTCTGGCCGGTAGAGCAGTCGATAAATTAATCAGGGGTCCGAGTATCCGTCAACGTCACTGGACGACACTGTTTGACGCGTGGACGCTAAATATCCATCGAGCAACGCCGTTATTTATCGAGATCCTCGTGCGAGCGTGGGAGGACCGCCGTCTCTCTCTCTCTTTCTCTCGCTTGTGCGCGTGCGATCTCTCGTCGAGAATCGGATCGAGAGATGGCGATACAGAAATACCGAATAGTTGTCTAAAAGTGTGTGACGGACGGACAGCTGGCCGTCATTAAAACCCCATTAGCGAGGAGCTCCCCTCTGGACCGCGTAACGCAGCCGCCCCTCCGCCCCCGAGTTCTAACAATATCTTCGACGACGCTCCGCCACCACCCACGCTATTAATATTGCTGTATACCCTCCCCCTGGCGACGGCCCACACCACCCCCGCGTTTGCTAGCAAGCCTAACATCTATTCCGCCATGGTATTCGCATGGACCGAGACTCGTGGATTTAGATGACAATTATTGCACCGCTGTCGCACGCGAACAACAAGAATCACTCTCGAAGCTAGAAATGTAACGGTGGAATTTCGTCTTCGTGGTGGACAGCGGATTCTCGCGGTTTATCTCCGGCTACAGAGTATCCCGAGTGGCTCCGAAAGAGAATCGAGGCAATTCCGAGAGAGCTACGAGCATTGTCGGGAAAGATTGCGACCTGATTCCGCGCAACTTTGCTCGGAATTTAATGCTGGCTGCGTTCGTTAGCGTCGAGAATTTCCTCTGTGGATGCCACACCGTTTTATGCTTGTATTAATAGAGCTTGCTCTTGTTGCTGATGTCTCGTGAAGGAGACTGGTGTCATGAAGGCGACTTTATAACTTCGATAATTACAACTAGACTGCGGATTTTATGCATTTATGACAAAAATGGGTACATACAATTTAAAACAGTGGAGGTATTAAAAAGATTTAGTTTCACCTTGATAAGATAATTAAAAGAAGAATGAATTTGTTATTTGGCTCCTGTGTCTTGCAATCACTGCAAACATTTTTTATTTTTCATAAAGATCCGCAGTCTAATTATAACATAAAATTCTGAAACATCTTGCGCCAACATCGAGAGGCACTGAACGGAGTTGCTGGACGTCTCGAGCTCGATTCGAATCGGAGCAGAAGCGGATAACACGGTGGATAGCTCGTTGCACTCGTTTGTAGTAAACACGAAAACCGCGACGAAACGCGGCGTGGCTCCCAGTGCCTCGGCCTGAGAAGCAGTCTCTCTCTCTCTCTCTCTCTCTCTCTCTCCTCTCTCCAGGGTATAGTTATTTCGAACTTGACCCAGATCCACCCGGCTTCCCCGGAACCGCTGTTTGACGGATAGCGACTCGCGTTTCGATCCATCGCGCCGGACACGTTCGCTCTCTCGTATTTTTCTCGACGGTCGAAGGCGTCGAGAGAAGTAGATTGATCGATCAGGGTCGTCTCTTATGTACGCGACGCGTCTTCGTCCACGAGGAATGTCCACAACTCTGATCCACAGAGGACGGACACGATTTATTTCCGTACATCGTGGTCCCATGCGAACGCGCCGCTCATTTACTACCCAGGGGTAAGCGAATTCGCAATAACGTCTTCGAAAAGAGTCTCCAGAATGTCTTCCTTCGATATACACAGAGCTGCGGTAACAGTGGTCGTTCACGTAACTCGAAGAATGCACCATTGTGTCCTTGCAGATCTTGTATGAGTAAAGAAAAATTAGAAGTAGATTGCGCGCAGCTTTTCTTGGAAATTATTCGATAAGGTGTAAACAACAAGGTTCACATGTAGCCGATACATCTTGCCTTATAAAAAACATAGCAAGTCAGAGCCCGTTGTAACGAATCCGTGTGTGAACAAATACAAAGACGCTAATGTAAATAAGATCCGCGCGATCGAAAACGTGCAGTTTCCGCCGTGTCTGAATGGGCTCTAATTTATTTAGTATATTTATTGAACATATTTATTTAATTATATGTACCACGAAAACATCGTTATAATTTCAATGATTGTGAAGCAAAAAATCTGGAACCGGTCATTTAACCGGTGGCGGTAAGTTTAGCGCAGAGTTGAGCATTAATCGATTGAAATATTAATCAGGATTGATTGATTAGTGTGTACGATTAATAAAAGAAATCGTCGAAAAATCGGAGATTGATTCAACCGATTGATGTAGTTAATCGTCAATCGTTGATTAAAAGAAGGACATCATCGAAAAAAAAATAAAAGCACGTAAACAGAGTTTGTATTATTGACCAAATGACAATACACCTAAACTCAGTTTACATTTTTATCAGTATTCACATAGTTTTGATTCAGTATTTCATTCCGAAATTTGAGCAAAGGAATGTAATCGGTAATCGCAATTGACGACTAAAGTAGAAATTTAACCGTTATTCCCAATTAACGATTAATAAGTATTTAATCGTCAACCGCAATTTTAACGATTAATAAGTATTTAATCGTTAAACGCAATTTTACCGACTAAACTAGGAGATTAATTGTTAATTGCGATTAACGATTGGAGTAGAAAATTCGTCAATCATTGATTAACTTTTTGCTCAGCTCTGGTTTAGCGTTAAAAGTGGAAAGTGTTAAACCGTTGAGACACGTTGTAAAAATTCCTTCCCTTTATTTTTGCAACCTGACGTCTGAAATGGGAGGGACGGATCATCTGGAGCCAAGGACCAAGAACGCCGGAGCGGTTTCGAGTCGCGTTCAAAGTTCCACAATGTGTTCGATACCCGACGACGAATTCTCGAGGGTGGGAGTCGAATTTCGGTCTGGCAATTTGTCGAGCTGTGGCAATAAAACTGCGAGGGGTGTACGGAGGTCTCTAACAACAATAAGAGTGACTGAGGGAGCTAAGCGGGGGCGGAGGCGGCCCTTTCTCTCGCGTTTGCTCTCGCGTCCGCTCGGGTCCGCGGACCGAAATAAACGTTCCTCACGAGCAGGAGAGCCGCGACAACCGCTCGAAGAGCAAGAGAGAGAGAGAGAGAGAGAGAGAGAAAGAGGGAGGGAGAGAGAGGGATCTCGAAGCTCTTTCGCGTCTTCGGTCTTTGTAGCGGCAGATCAAACTCGGCGGGTCATTAATTAAATCTGGCGGAGCAGCCATCGTCCGTCCGTCTTTCCGCCGCGTCTCCGATTTACTTTACACGAAATGCGCCACGGTTATAAATATGGCTCTCGCTCGCGATGGGGACCCTTTTCCCCGAACTTGATCTTGCGGACCGCCCTCGGAGCCCGGGATATACGTACCAGCGAGCGAGCCGTGACGTGCGCTCTGCGAGCCGATCGAGACAGCTTTCCTTTCCTCGTGACGAAGAAACCGACTGCCACCTTCAAACAAATCGCGGACATCGTATACCCGGTTCTCTGCTTACCCTCCCACCACTGATGCTTCGGTCCTTTGGTCTTTGATCGAAAGGGCGGGACTGTTCAAGTGCATTCGGTCCATCCGTTTTCAGGAAATTTCCCCTCTATACTGGACTACACATTGCAGTACAGTGAGTTCTCAGCTCTTGATTCTTATAAGCGAACCAGAAAACCTAGAAACATTGTCTGCTCGAAGAAGAGTATCCGACCAGAGCTTTATTTTTCATTTAATTAATAATCATATTGATTGTCCCCCTCTACTTACGCAAATCAATTTCTATGTGCCTGAACTAGAACAGGATTTCAAATCCTTGAAGCCAGATCTACCAATGGATTAATTAATCCAATCAATCGCATTATTGCAGACCCTAGCACTCTTTGCACATGTTTAAAAAACAATTACGCACAGGATTATACGATAATACCATATAGTTTGTACCATTAGTTTTTGGGCATGTTTGATTCTATTGTAAACATTTAAGTATGTAAGAGGGCTTCTCGGTTCGTTTATAATAAGTAATAATAATAATAATAAAACCAATTCTGAACTGTGAAATCCGTTTTTTGATTGCCAGAACGGGAGCTTTGTCGGTAGGCATATTCAGCTATTTATCAGTGATCAATTTTCCGTGAACACAGTTGGTTCATTTGAATTTCCAGAATTTTCAAAATCCGATCGTATTAATAACCCTTCAGCGGTGGCGTTCACGCTGGATCGAATTAACCGCGTAAGTCGAGGACTTACTGCATCTGCTTTACTGGGTGAGATTCAATGTAGTACAGTAAACTCTCCTATAACGCGGAGCAAACTAATTTTACTGTTCTCGATTTTTACAAAATTCTGGGACACTAATACAAGTCTCTACTTTAACACTGCGATCATTGAAAAATATTTACAAATCTTAGTATTCGTTCGATACCTATTATTCTCTCGCAGTCCTTGATTTTTAAAGATCCCCTCGATCGTCATCAGGAGGTGAAAAAGTCTACTGCGCTACCACCCACGCGATTCCAGTCGAATCCAAGAAGGATTCTCGTTTGGAAGCCACCCCCTGCCAAGGCGGCAGTTGCATAAGACAAGCAGATTGATAAAAATAATTCGTGCCTACCATGAGCGTCTCGGGATCTCGAATCTGGTGGACACGTGGGGATCAGAGAAAGAGAGAGAGAGGGAAGAGTGTCTGTCAGCAGAAGGCGTGGACGCGAGCAGGCTTTACGATCGATTCTAGTTGCAGCGTGTATCGCCTGCTTGATATTAACTTCTTAATTGCATACAGTTTCGAGCTCCTATTATGCGAACTGTTAGAGGCACGCCGCCTATTCGAACCCATAAAATTCGTGAAAACAATCGCAACGTTATAGTGAAACGCTATTGTTTATCTATGCAAATAGAGGTCGGTATAAAATGCAATTATACGTTGCTACTAGTCTACGGATCTTTATACAAAAATGAGTGGTTGTCATTTAAAACAGCGAAAAAGTTAGAATGATCTAATAACGCCAATCTAATGTTTTCAGCTTGTTAAGATTATTGAAATGTGAATTAAACGTCTATCCGATTCCAGTCACTTGCAAATGATGCAGCCAATATTTTACTTTGCATAAAAATCCGCTGTCTACTTATTACGAACACCAATTAGGGAGTCGTGGACTCTCGCGTCGAGTAGTATAGATGGATCGTGACGGCAGTGAACGGAGTTACGAGAACAGAGAGTGGAGTCGCATAACGGGGTGAAAAATGCGAGCGATCGTCCGTGAGAGGTTGTTCGGGTCGATGCAGCGCGGATCGAATTCCGCTCGCAGGACCTCGGGCCCGCTTCAGGTCCGCTCGGAGCAGGCAGGCCAGGTATCGCGAGGACGTGTACCCGGTCGGAGGTGTCCCGCAGGAAGCTTCACCTAAATAGACAGGTTTGATCGATGCGCCTTCCCGGCGATATTGATAAATAAAGGCGATTACAGCGATGACGATTCCGATGGTCAATGAATTTATATACCTGACAAAAGTCCTGGCCGAGCCGATAAATCTCGTCCCCCCCCTCTCCTCTCTTTCTCACTCCTTCTCGCTCTATCTCTCTCGGTTTCTCCGCCCCTCGGTTCCCCCCGTCGCGACCCAGACCGCCAGGGGTAATCTCTCAATCTAAATCGATCGATCTGCCAAAACGACTTCGATTCGGAGCTGTTTATCATCGGCCACTTATGAATTTATTTCACGAGCGCCACGAGGTCGGTGTGGGACGCGGTCCTCTCCTCGTTCGTTCGCTGGCCCTGGGCCCTCTACGTGCACACGACGGGGAAAGATCTGGTGATGAAGCCGTGATCTCTACGTGGGAGCACCGCAGGGGGTCCGAACGGAACTCGTGTAGATACTTAAACTTTCGTTTTTATTGCGCGCGGATGAACTCCGGGGCCATTCATTAAATCGTTGCGCGCCCACCGGTACTCTTCCCTGTCGATACTGTACGCGGGACACGACAGAGAAAGAACGACAGAGAAGAGAGAGAGAGCTGGTTCGCTGTTACGTTTTTCCCCTGCTATCAGTCGGTCTTAATTCTGCTTTTCTGCGAGTTCTTTCCCCAAGAAAGTTCCATTTATGCGTTGAATCACTAGCACTGGAATAGATAGATAGGAACTTCGTTAAAATAGAGAGCATCGAGACCACGCCCTCCCAGAACACTCTGTGTAGCTGGAGCTACGAGACCACGCCCCTCGGGCACTCTACAGTGAAATTTTAATGACAATACGAACTCTCAAAGCACTCTACGCTGTTGGAGCAACGAAACCACACCGTCTGAAGGAACTCTACACTCAAAGAGCAAAGAAGCTACGCCCTTTAGCATGCTCTGCCACAAAGTTCAACGAAGCCACGCCTCCTAGGCACTCCATGTTCAGAGAGCAGTGCAGCCACGCTCTCAAGTATTTTCCTGTTATAGAAATTGTTGCCTTCGTTGAATGTTTTCGCGAATGGGCTAGAAACCAGATGCTATCCTGCTCGATGAACTTGAGCGTGAACTCGTTCCTCCCGCTGTTCGAGGAAACCCAATTCGATAACGCTGGCGATAACACAGCCCGTTGGTCGCGTTGCTCATCGCGGTTTTCAATTTTATGCATTTCAATTAGCCGTGTACGGGAAGGAGGGGTCTTCGGTGTTCGTAACGATCTCTGCGACAAAGGGGGTCGTATGTGGGCGCCAATTTCCGAGTGCCGTCTTCTCCTCGATAATACTAACCGTTTCCATAGGCTCTAGCAATTAACCTAGTGCTATCTTAACGATAGATAAATTAGTAATACTTGTAGGTGACACAGTTTCTCCCGTTTACAATTATACGGCGAGTTCATCCGTCCCTCGTGTCAGTTTGACACAGTTTCCCCGAAACAAGTTATACTGTTCTGTTATTTATATGATAGGTAAAGTGACTTTTATCTTTTCAATGTGGAACACATAACCGAAACATTGAAAACATCGAACAACAACTGTTTACCTTGTTCCTTTATCGATATTTTATCGCTGTGTCAATTTGATGAGGGTTAATTTTTCATTTCCTCGATTCAAGTTTCCACCAGTTGGTCCACACAAATTTATATTCGCAGGAGGAACAGGAGGCGGTTTAGTTGCAGTGATCGCAAAAGAATTGCAAAAATGATGGTGGTCCGTTAATCCTCGAAATTAGCAGGAACCGTCTCAGCCTCGGAAGAGAGACTGCTGTTGGCGAGCGGTGCAATTTATATCGGGGGACGTGTCGCCGAAATCATCGAGGTGGTCGCGTTGAATAATCGACGAATGATGCGACGCGGTGTCCTAGCCGCACGATATATCTTGCTGCGGCTCTCCCTTTCTCTCTCTCTCTCTCTCTCTCTCTCTCTCTCTCTCTCTCTCTCTCTCTCTCTCTCTCTCTCTCTCTCCCTCTCGCGGCCGCTCGAGGTGGGGTCAAATTAATCGTCCGTGTAATATGCTCGGAATCGTACTGTTTCTTCATTTTTCGACCCCCCTCTGCGTACCAGTTTGCACCCGGCACTTCGTCACGAAGACACCCACCAGCCTCGAGGCCGGGCAGGCCTCTCACTTCGTTTAATTTCGTCTCTGGGCTGCGGAATCTCTGCCGCCTTTGTTCCTCCATTTTTCGGACATAGAAATCGCCAATTCCCCCATTCCAAAATCCGTTTACCGTTAATAATTTCGTGTACACACTCAAACAAACTGTATACCTAGACGAAGGAGTGAATTAGCACAATATAGAGACGTTGGAAATTTGCTAGAACATGTCTAATGGTCCGCAAGCGGTTGCAAGACGTTCCCATCTTCATAACCGCCATTTATGCATGAAGCAGGGCGAAAATGATGCTCGAAATCGCGTCGAGCAGATTAGAGCGAGGCTGCGAATTGGCCGGACCGTGACCAAGTTGAAAATGAACGAGTCCCGATGCGGGAGAGAGAGTCCAATAATTAGAATATTTCGAGACAGCGAAGTGGTCCTCGCTGCCTGAAGCGTTTAGGCGATGATTTAGTGGCGTCGGTGGCCGCGCGCACGCATGAACGCACGGTCGCGCTCGGGTCTTTGTTAACGGAGACACGGGTACACCCGCGAAGCGTGCAAACTATAAGGTATAAACAATAAAACAATCGTACTGCGGCGTCGCGGCGATAAATCACAACCGGGGCTCACGGTTATCTGCCGCGAGGATCCGATGGGATAACGCGGTGCCACGGTGCCCGGCCTCCGGTAAATTTAGCTATTGTCGTGTCTAGGATATATTAAATCTCGTTAAAATGTCTTCATGCGGCTCGGACGCGAGAGTATCTCCTCACGAGCCTCCTCCTCTCTTCTGTGTGTCTCCACTCGGCGTGGCGCGGCGTGTCGCGCTCGGTCATGGTCTCCGTACCTTATTCATCCATGAATAAGCCGGACGTCTGTCCATTGATCGTGATCCATTGCGATCGAGAGTCCACTTTCATATCCGCTGACGTTAATCGCCAACTAATCGCGCGGAAAATAAATAACCCCGGCGCCGGCCATTTTCAACCTCCGAACGATTCCGAGACGGAGCTCTCGAGACTTTCGTGAGATCATAGTGGACACGGATTTCGAAAGTTGTCCGACCCTGCCGCCAAAATCTCGTGTGTATACGACATACATATTTAAATGTTCCTCCAGATCCGCCATTACCCTTTGTACTTATTGGAGATGAAGCTTGTCCACAAAAAGAGTATTTCAAGAAAGTAGAATATGTATTTGCAGTTACGACTGCGAAATGGAGAATTCTCTGGAAGCCAATTGAAACATCGGCTGAATTTGCTGACGATATTGTTAAATGTATATGCTTTTTGCATAATGCAGTTATCGAAATGGAGGGAATTGAACGCCCCGAAATCTACAACGAGTATGTACAGGAAAATGAAAGAAATGCTATTGCTATTGGAAGAAGTGGAAATAGAGCTTCAAGTCAAGCTAATCAGGAAAGGGACGTCTTTAAGGGCGAATTTTGTAAATTAAACTAATTAATAATTCCATTGACATTATTACAATTGCAAGTTGCAGTTGTACCGTCCAGCCTCCGAACGGCGATCGTCACCGCTCCAGCATAAACAGTCGCATTTAATTATATTGGTTTGATTTTGCCGCCATGTTCACCTCGTCGCTATCCTCGATCTTCACCGCTCCACTATAACCAGCGGCGAGTTGAGCGATGCGGTATGTGTTTACAGTGAAGCGGGTAGCAACGAGAAACAAGCAAGCTACTTTTTCTTTAGTATGTATCGAAATGTCGTCACGAAGACTTCGAAAGCTCATGTTGACCGAAAATATTTTTACTAAATATTATACATTAACTTCAAATTGTCTGAGAAGCAGAATTAGAGTTAAAGAGGCATTAAAGAAAAAGTTAAAGAAGAAAAAATTAAGGGTATTTATTCGTATATACACCCGTCCCTCAATTTACGCGAATAAAAAAAAACGTGTGAATTGAATCTGTAAACTTGATAAGGTTCCAGAGGCCACACTACTCCTAATGTTTTTCTTCCTTTCCGCGTAAATTTAGGTAAATTTATGTAAATTTAATTAAAAGTTCCGCGTAAATTCAGATAAATTTGCCGCGTAAAACAAATACTCGCGTAAAAAAGTGCTACGTAGATTGAGGTATGGGTGTATTTAAAATTGATGCAGCATTGTTTGTTTTCGCCGCGATGTTCACCTCGCCGCTATCCTCGATCTTCACCGCTCCACCATATTGATAATGGACAGAATGACAAAGGTGCAGACTTCTCAAGATTATGATTTTACACGGCTCTGGGTTGTTGAAACGCGAACGAGCAGTTTATTCCGCGGTGATAAGGGCGGAATAAGGGGCCTGGGAACGCAGTGCGCGGCCTCTATCAACCGCTTCAGGCCTAATCGCGAGTAAAGAGGGCAGATATCGAATCATTAAACATTAATTAGGAAAATGGCGAATGAGCCGCGGCTCTATACGCCGCGCGATAAACGCTATCGGCCTGGCATTATTATGCTACGGGTGTCATAAGTGTTTTACGGCTGTGCCCGTTGCACCGGTGCGCCAAGATAAAACTATACAAAGTGACATTACCGCGAACGGAAATGGGCGTCGTAAAACCGCGCCGGAGGAACGGATGTTCCGCCGTCGTGACCGCGAATCGATTTCCCCGACTCGATCAAGTCTGTAGTAATCTGGCCAATCGAATCTCTGCACGACCTTTTTACTATATCTAATTTTCTAGTATGTACTTCGATTTTTAGTTCGGTTCGAGAAACTCCGACTTTTTTATCTTCCAGCCGAGCAATCGCTTTCTCACGATCATATCGCGACAACTTATTAGTTATTACCACTTTCTGCGGACAGGATAGTCATGAGTACCGATAACGGCCGATTAGGTTCCTTTGTAAACCTCTTCGGGAGATATATTAGGTGGCGGAACGACTTTTTAGCTATTTATTCACGTTGTTTTAGTTATTCTATCGCCGCGTTGGTGGCATGCAATATTGTGCAAAATCTTTCCTACACTTTTCGGATCAATTTGACAAGTGGTGTGCGTTCTATCAGTTTCTTGTAGGAGCATTAATTGAATAGTACCACCAATATCTGTATCGAAGGGAATACTAAATATATATTGTATTTTTACGGGTAGGAAAATTCGGGGGGTGTTCCCCGAGCCACAGGAATTATTTGAATAATACCACCAATGTGTGTGTCCACCGAAGGGAATACTAAATATAATTTTTTAGGGGTAAGAAAATTCGGGGGGCGTTCCCTGGGGCATACCAGGACCTGGCCCGGATATGCAAATAGTTCCATCGAATCTCCAAGTACATATTCAAATGCACTAACCGCGTGCGCGCGAGTCCCTACCTGAAAAGGGCGGACTTGGATAAATATATACTTATCGAATGCAGGTGTACCGAGGACCGTCGCCCGATCTCGGATGAAATCGTGATCGGGGGAGGAAAAAACAGGGTGGATACAAACGAGACGCCTGTGTCGGCGGCTTTCAGCACGTGTGATAATATTGACCCTTCCACGGTGGTCAACCGTGGACTCGGTTGATGGAATCCTAATCAAATAGCAATGTGTTCGCCGCCGTTCCGATCGGAATTCCTGCATTCTGCAGCATCGACAATATTTTCCATTTTCCCAACTTGATTTATCTCTCATCTTGTAATCAGTCTATGGATCTTTGTGCGGATCGTCGTGTCCAACCAGGAACCAAATAAAAGTTTCCTTCTTCGTTAACCCTGAGGTGCCGCTAAAAATTGCTGTACCATTATTCAAAATATTGTTTACATTATTAGATACGTTCGCATCTAATCAGTTACTAAACGTTTAAGTATTGTATAAATATCTAGGTTGGAAGAAATGTGTTTCATCTTCGAGTTAAAATAGCTCCGAGTGCAGAGGGTTAACGGCTTGAATAACCCAGAAATTTCACTGCATTTTTATTCTAAACCCGTAAAATAGCATTCCTCTGATTCATTGCTATTTTCCGCGGCACGCAGAGGCCAATCTGGCGTTTCCAACGCCGCGCCGCACAACAGGACTTCCGTCCGCGAATCATGCCAGGAAATTCGATTTTGCATAAACACACACGGCGCCGCGCCGGTCAGAGACCAAGCTTCATGATTAATGAAACAGGATAGTATCTCGCGACGATAGAACGGAATGAAGCCAGTCCGGACAGTCGAGACGTACGACTCTCGTTAAACTTTTGCGCAACAATATCCATCGCGAATGCATACCAGTTTTCCCACCAGTTCGCCGTGACAGGAGAGTTGAAACGCGACTTCCCTAAAATCCTCGTTCGACGAGTAAAGAGTCACGATAAACCCAACTTCCGCAGTCCGCGGCTGATAAGCCGAATCGTGAAAGTTCTCCACGAAGAAATCGCGCGCGACAGAGAGAGAGAGAGAGAGAGAGAGAGAGAGAGAGAGAGAGAGAGAGGCCCCGTAGAAAGTCGCGACGGGCCCGAGAGGCGTGAAAATTGAATGACGACGGTCGACGCTGTCCTCGCATCAGGTATTCCCGTCGCGGGACCAGAAATCGCGTCATTGAAGAGGTCCTGGGCCGGCTGTCATTACGATAATCACGTCCGGGCCGCTATTGTTCTAACAGGACCCGTCTCTCTGCTCGCACGTGGGCGTTCGAATACCTGACCATGGGGACCATGAAGGGAGCAGGGGACTCTTCTCACCTTTTTTTAACTGAGTGCCCGAGTTGACACCCAGGACGTGTTAGGGGCTTGTTTGAGCAACGAGGTGGGATCCCGGGCACCCGAGGAGCAACTGCCTTCGCGACACACTTTGCGAGCGTTTTATTCGCTGGAACACGTTCTCTAACCCTTCCAGGATCTTTACGAGCTAACCCAAACCTGCACGATCTCTTGAGCATTTTCCATAATTTGACTGAAAAATGATTTTGACGAAAGTACAGCCATTTCCATTACTCTTAGCAATCGCCTACTAAATGAGAGTCACCACTAAAAATTGCTGTACTATTATTCACAATATTGTTTACATTATTAAATATGTTGGTGCTTAAGGGTTATCCAAAAGTACCTTCAGGATGTTGAATGAGAATATCTGTCAAACGCCATGTTTGTTTCTTGTCACTTCCTTGTATTTCTAACCTACAATCAGAGACAATTTTAACAATGGAGTCGTATACGATTGAAGAGCGTGTTAAAGTTATTAAAATGTATTTTGCAAATCAGTGTTCAATAAGAAATACCCATCGTAAATTACGTGATCTTTTCGGCATACATTCTGTCAATAAAGTACCGGGAATTGGTCAATGAAACACAAAATATGTATTATTCATCCAAATTTATTGTATAGCCTTCAAAGTAAGCCCCTTTCGAAATAATACCTTTATGCCAACAAATAATAATCATCAAAACATTTTTTAAACGCATTTTTTAGAATCAACTTCAATACTCGCCACGAATTCTCTTTTGTGTCATCTATCGACTGAAAACGGGTGCCTCGAAGTGGTAATTTGAGTTTTGGAAAAAGAAAAAAGTCGGCCGGAGCCATATCAGGGGAATACGGTGGCTGCTGGATAAGATTTGTTGAGTTTTTAGCCAGAAGTTCGTTCACAATGATAGCCTTGTGAGATGGTGCGTTATCGTGGTGCAAAATCCATGAGTTTTCTTTCCACAAATCTGGTCTTTTCCGACAGATTTGCTCTCTCAAACGCCGTATTACGCTCAGATAATATTCTTTATCTACTGTCTCACCTTGTGGCAAGAATTCCGAGTCACAACACCGCGGTAATCGAAAAATACTGTCAACATCACCTTCACTTTTGATCGACTTTGACATGCTTTTTTCGGTTTCGGCTCAATTGGAAGGCGCCATTCCGAAGCTTGTTGACTGGTTTGCATGTGAAACTCGTAAACCCATGTCTCATCACCAGTTACAATGAGTTTTATGAATGTGGAGTCGGAATTGACTCGTTCTAACATGTCTTCAGTGACCTTAACGCGATTGAGTTTTTGCAGAAAATTTGCAAAAATCGCAAGACACACTTGAGATGAACTGACAAAATGGCGCACTGTAAACAAACTGAATGACAAGTGACGCTCAAATGCCGCGCGAGTATAGAGGACAGTTGTGCCAACTTAGCGACAAAAAGAATTTCAACAATCCCTTTAAGCGGGCTTTTTAAATGATCGATATCCGGTACTTTCGTGACGGAATGTACATAATCGTCCATCAGAGTAAACAATTCGAAATTTGATTAAAAAATTTGATGAAACTGGATCTGTTCATGATAAACCCAAGTCTGGCAGACGAAAAACAGCTCGTTCGAATGAAAACATGGCTGCTGTTCGTGAATGTGTTGCTAATGACCCATCAACATCAATTCCACGTTTCCACGTTGTTCTCAAGAATTGAGCATTCTTCGAATTGATGTCTGTAAACGTGGTCGTGGCGGTCATTCGACAGATATAGTCTTTCACTCATAATTGTCATAGATGATACCTGATAATTATATTAAAAAACCAATAAAATTAAAGATAGTATGTTTTCATTAAAAAAAAAACTTCCTATAGTCTATTTTGGATAAAAGGAAAAATTATATACAATGGAATTATTCTAGGTCGGAAGAACTGTGAATTTCAAATTAAAATAGCTCCGACTGCAAAGCTAATAACAAAGTTAATAGGTTGATGGCACTATATCGATGCTCTGAAATTCATTTAATTCGATCGCTGTTTCATATTTCACCAACTGATTTTTATTATAAATGCATTTTAGGTTCACAGTGCGTTAGAATCTTTTCGTCAGAAGTCTTCTAACAAACATTTCAGAATATGTCTGATCAAACGGAATAAATCAGAGCTCCAGGTAAAACTGTTACACCCCGAGCAAACAAGTGGGCGCGGCCGGTCCCTGTCCCTCCGGAACAGAATCACTCCCACGTCTCTGTCACCGGGAATACCTGTGGGTGACTGCATAATAATTCGTAGGTTCGCCTACCGAAAACACGTGCCTAAACACTCGCTCGAGCACGCTCCTATACGTATGTATAGGCGCGACAATGACGCTTCATTCACGCGCGGTCCAAAGGCGACCGATCATCGTCCTCTTTATTGGCCACAATAGCCCAGCACCTGCGATCCGATCTTTATTCGGGAGATGTGGAGACACGACTGCTGAATACTCTGAATGAACTGCATTGAGTATTATTGACGATTCTGACGACAATTTGAGCATTGAAAGAGGAAACTTGGTTTCCAGCTCTGTGGAAATGTCCCCTTTCCTTTGAATTATTGTGTTCGTAACCCTTCGCGCTCGGAGCTGTTTTATTAGGTTGAAGGGAAAGTTCTATCGTATTTGAAATAAGCAGGAAAGATGGCAACAAGTTGTTAACAAATAATGGAAACTATATCATTGAATGATATCAAACATTTATTTTTATAAATCGATTCAAATGTTCTCTTTAAAATACGACAGAACTTTCCCTCCAACCTGACAACTCGAAAACGAAACACTTCTTCGCGAGAACAAGAATTCGAATAAAGTGATCCTAAAACAGAAGACGATGCGAGCAAAATTATTAGGAAAAGAGAAACGTAGGATGAGTCGCATTCTTCTTTCGAAGATAAGCGAAGGTTTCTGAGACGAGAAAACAAGAGAAGAACTTTCAGCAGCAGAATTCTATTTTTGTCAAGACTGGCCGAAGGAGGATAATTAGAATGCAGTGTAATGGCGAATCGCGGAATGCAGAGGAGGGCTGAATTAATTCGTGCAGCAGACAGCAGCTTATAATGCACTGAAATATTCGTTGCGTCTGTCGGTGTTCGCGTGAGTCACGCGTGTAACGTTGCGGACAAAAAATGAGAAAACGAAAGCGATCAAAAACGTTTCTCGTTATTATTCGCACGCGTGCATTCGGGCCGCGCCGGAATGAATAAGTTGTAATTATCGGCGGGGGGCGGGAATATCGTGAGACACGGGGGGGTAGGTTGAACCCTTGACGACACGCGTTCGAAAAACGCCGAACGGAGTGAGGAAAAGAGAGAGAGAGAGAGAGATAGAGAGAGAGAGAGAGAACAAAGACGACGACCAGTCTAACCAGAATCATTGATCTGCTTTCAGTCGCATCAGGAGGAGGATTTGTCGGATCCAGACCTCCAGGACGAGGAGAGCGGGGAGGAGTTACCTCAGCAACCACTTCAGGGTAAGACGCACTCCTCATCGGAAAATGCGTCCGTGCCGGTCAGCACACCTACTCCATTAACACACTTGAACAGCCTGATGAGCACACACCATCCGCACTTTCTGACCAAGATCAAAATGGAGGTCAGTCCACGGATTTTTCTTTGGCTTGCTCCGAGCTTTTTGCTCCAACATTTAAAGAACCCCGCACTAATCATATGGAGAATCTATCCCGGTAAAATCAGTTGGATTTTTCATATGCTGTAGCTTATGATCTACTGAACAAAAGATGTAATGGGCACAAAGCTCGATAATGGACAGTTATCGAGTTGTAATCAGTCAAACGTGACAAATTCGAGTTGCCGCATACTGAAATCAGAGACTACCACAACAGAATCCAAATGAGTACATAATAAGATCATTGTTTTATTAATCCACACACACACAGCAGAGAGGGTTTGAAGTCAAAAAATACTACGGGAGTGACAAACCGTGGGGTCCTTATCTTTGCTGTAACACGCAAAGATTTTTGTGAAAGATTTCTGTTCACAGGCCTTTTCAAGGTCATTCAAAATTAAAAAATAATGACACCGCCTAACAGATTTTGTGAAACCCTACTATTTTTGTTGCAAACATTCGAGTATTCGGCAGCTCGAATTTGTCATGTTTAACTGATTACAACTCGATAACTGTCCATTATCGAGCTTTGTGCCCATTACATCTTTTGTTCAGTAGATCATAAGCTACAGCATATAAAAAATCCAACTGATTTTACCGGGATAGATTCTCCATATGATTAGTGCGGGGTTGTTTATTATTAAATAATTGTATTTGCAAATGGCCTAAATAGTTGACCGAGACGTTGAAAATTTTGCGGTAATTTGCAAAATTGCTTAAGTAGTAGCATCAGATCGAACCAGTGCGCTGAAAACAGTAATATACGTTATTAACAAATTGTCGATCGAGATCAAGGAAACAGTTATACATAATATTTACAATCTGAAAACTCTAAATTTCGTGTTTGAAGCATAAACAAAGGTGTCGACCACGCTAGTAAATTCATTGAATAAAAATTGATTTATGTTGGAGTGACGTAGAAAATAGTTTATCGAACATTTATCACAGACATTCGCCGCAGACGGTTTTCATTACCGATTCATCGTGCGTTGCGTAACTCGATGTTTTAATTGAACAGAATTTTACCACGTTCGATACCAGCCAGTCATTAACTAGCTGAATGAATACTATTACGCAGCAAAAGCCGCGTTCGTTTCGTTTTACAAGATCAAAAGTCGCACAGAGTATTTTATATGCGAAATTATTTATGCGAGTCGAGCAACTAGAAACGCGTTAAAGGTGTATGCGTATTCGATTCGAGCGACACGAGCCTCAATTTTACTCGTAACTTTTAATCGTCGATCGCGTTCGCTTATTCGTTGCGTACAATGTTTGCATTTTACGCGCGCATTCTCGTTCAGCGACATTTACAGTCTGCCAGGGAACTGTTTAAACGTTGCAGGAAAATGGGGTAATACCCTAATCGTTTAAAATGCGGTTGGAAACCCCATGGAAAGAGCTCGCGCGAGTGACACAGAGCACAAATCGTGAGAGTGTGTTGCAACCACGCGCGCGCACCCATTACCCTAACGTCGATTCACTTCTTTTATATTTTTTTATTGCGCGAGCCAATTACGAGAGCATTTTTTACGATCCTCGCTTTCGACTCGCGGCCATTGTTTGTACTCCGCCATGTTTCAAAACTATCGGTGTTTGCTCACCAAGTAAAACAGACGGAAATTTCCCTATGCGTAATCTCTAGAAAGCGGATTTAATGCCGCTAGAATGCACGCGAGTAGCCTACAGAACCTTGATCCATTTGTTTAGGATTATTGTACACCGCCCACGAATGGTTTCAAATAAAAAATATGCACCGATCCTGTGCTGCTTAAATAATGACATCATTCGAAATTAATTTGAAGGAGTTGAAGCACCAATATCACTTGACTATTTAACATTCTTCAGCGAGGTAATTTGTTTCAAATAAAAATATGCACCGATCCTGTGCTGTTTAAATAATTACATCATTTGAAATGAATTTGAAGGAGTTGAAGCACCAATATCACTTGACTATTTAATATTCTTCAGCGAGGTAATTTGTAGTATTATGTTTCGGATTCAATATCGGTGCAAATGATTGCTTTCCCGTTTTTCAATGGAATGAGATGAGGCGATAACTGCATATATTAAAGCTATAATAAACGCGACCATAACTACAGCCACGGGAACAGCCGATCGCAAGACAAATGCATGACAAAGGTCGCGAAACTCGCGTGGCAGCTTTTTAACCGACTTCGAAAAAGGAGAAGGTTACTCAATTCGATCTGTATGTGCCTTTTATTCGCTTTTTTTCTATGTATGTTCATCGATTACGCCGAGATGGATTGACCTATCGGAACAAAACCTTTTGCATATTGTAGAGTAAGTCCCCGGAGTGGTCCCGTGAAAAAAAATTTGAATTTTTTTATTCCTTACGATTTTTATTTGCGAAAAATGAATTACTCACCGACTTCGTTTTTAACCGGACCGGGTTGAAACTATTCACGTCTCGTATAAGATGTTTTTGTGGTGGTCCCATTTGCAAAAAATTTTTTATTGGTAACAAACTGATCTTCCCTGGCGGGACGGGGTGGCGGCAAGGCGGGAGGGGACAGGGAAAAATTAAGAAATATTTCATATTGGATTGAATAATAATAAAAATTATATGTTCTATTTAGTTGTTTTTATATTATTAACCGACTCGATTCGATCGGTATATTGTTTATTTGTATATTACCTAACTAATGAGACCGAAAACCGTCCTACGGTGTTCTAAAAATTCTGCTCGTTCCACTAAAAAGTGTGAAATAAAAAAATCTTATGAAAATTAAACCGACTTCGAAAAAATGCACTAAAAAGTATGAAATAATTTCTATTTAATTTATGTGAATGCACACCAACTGTTAATAAAATATTACATACCATATTAAATACAATACAATGTTTTCGGAGGCGGCGCTAAATTGAAAATTTTCCGACACTGGAAATTACGAAAATCCTTAAATTCTTCTACATGCTTTCACATATTAATGTATCTTCTCTTCCCACCTACTGATTTCCAAGTCCACCATATTCCAATGAAATCATAATCAGCAACATCTGTCAATTGGAAAATTTTCAATTTTGCGCCGCCTCCGAAAAGATTGTATTGTATTTAATATTTTATTTTGATCAATTTTATTAACAGTTGGTGTGTATTCACATAAATTAAATGGAAATTTTTGTTTAAATTTAAATGGCGTTTTTGCTGACAAGAGAACGATGTTCAATCCGGCAGAATCATTTGTATACTGGTTTTGATATGTACGCATAAATTAATAAATTTTTGCAAAATTTCCAAAGAGCCTCAGACTCAAACTTCGGAATCTTGAAACTGCGGGATCTTTATGCATTTATAGCAAGATTGAGTAGATGAACTTGAAAGTTGTTGGAAAATTTGACAAACTGAAAATGTCAATAGACGATTTCTCCTCTATTAAAATCATTAAGGAAAGATATAACATTCAATTTAGTTTCTGTTTCTTGCAATCAATGCGGACAATTTTTATTTCGCATGAAGATCCGCAGTCCACATATCACTTTCGAAGTTTCTGAAATCGAAGCTTCGAATTATTCGATCTCCGAAGTAAAGCAACGGACCGAAGTACTTTTGCACAAATGTTTACAACAGAATAACAAAAAGCATCAACGTAATTTAACTAAGAGAGTACATGTACAAAACTGTTGGAATGCAGGTATGGTATCTTAGAGGATTAACGATCGATTAAAGATGTTTCCGTGGTATCTGTGCAGAGCGACGCGGACGTGCTGAACAATAAAAGCGTTCTGGAGGCGTTGCAAGCGGCAATGGGCGGCGGCGGGTTCAATTTGCCGTTCTCGTTCCCGTCGCCAGCGGCGTTTCTAACCCCGCAGCACCACTCGCAGAACAATCATCCACAGTCAGCCGGGATGGGCGGCGGTGTGGGCAATAATCAGATGACATCGTCGGCCAGCTCGCATTCCAGCGAATCGTCGCAGGGCAGCGCGAGGAACGGCGGCGAGCCTCGGGAGACCAGCAATCACTCACAGAACAACTCGACGGGAACGAATCACCAACAGCAGACCAGCTGGAGCTTCGAAGAGCAGTTCAAACAGGTGCGTCAGGCAAGTACCTAGCTCTCTATATGCATGCTCCCCCTCTCGTTGCAAACCGACCGCGCCGCGCCGATTTCATCCGTGATCCAACCCGCTGGCCATTCGATTGCCCGAAAAATTGATACGTTCGTTGTACTCCATTGTTCTTCTCTGGGTACGTGGCTGACAAAGAAGCATCTTTTAACACTATACCTACCGAGCACTAAAAGCTCTATTTAGTTCGATTTTGTGCAATTTTTATCATAATGTGTGCTTGGATAAAGAAATTCATCGACTCAATTTCCATGTAAACAACTTCATCATTTCATTAATTGTAAGAAGGAAAAATATGAAACATTTCGGTCATTTGATCGGTAGTGGTAGGTTAATTAAAAGATCTCATCAGCTTTCAATTAAAGAAACTTATGTGCTGTGATCTACATTCATAATGCCTCATTCTTTTGGTAGAAATATATTCTACACTGTTAATCCTTTGCACTCGAGTGGCGAGTCGGGGGCGCCACTAATTACCATTATTCAAAATATTTGTTGCATTATTAAATTTGTATTCAATCAATTGCTAAACGTATTTAATATTTTAATAAACTACTGACAGTATTGTACAAGGTATTATATCAGTTTTATATCGATAAAATTAAGAAAATCATATAGAATGGAAATATTTCAGGCCGGAAGAAAAACTCGGTTTACGAATTAGAATAGCTCCGAGTGCAAAGGGTTAATGTTGTTATAAGATATATGTTTTTAGCACGTTAAGTAAATACGTCAGCGTGTACCACCCGTGGTACTGAATGGATAGTTCAACGTGTTAAAGATGTTCTACTGTCTTCTACACGAAACGAACGATCCTTCTATTAGAACAATTACCATCAAAACTTACATGAAAGCACGCCGCGACAAAAAATTCCTAAATATGGTATCCGGGTCGTCGATACAGACCTTGACCCAAGAAGGAAGTCTTCCGGGAAGCGACGGTGTCGTTATCGCGAGTCCAGGTGATCTCGATCGTAAAGTAGCGAACGCTGTCGATGGTATCGTCGCGTTGACCGATAAGCAGGGCGGATGGACATTGATGGTAGGATCGGCATCGTCCGTGGTGGTCGCTCCGAGTATCACGAGGCTTTACAGTCGCGATCAGAAGAAGGCTGTCGCTGTCGTGGGCGTGCAAAGCGGTCGTCCTTTGTGGGACAGTGGTTAGTGGCCATAAGGGACGCGTAATTACTGGCGGCGAGCGTGTTCGAGCTTGGAGGAGGGGGCTGTCGTTCTATAGTGGGGGCTTTAATTAATGCAACGATGGGAGCTAATTATTATTTTTACACGACCGGGAGATAATTACCGTCCCCGGTATTTCCTTCGGGGAGATACCTCTCGGAACGTTTGCTCAAGAAGAGCTGCTTGGAGGAGTGTAGGGAAGCGAGAAAGAGACAAGAGTATGCTAGGATGGTTGCGGGGGCGACAAGCAAAGAACAAGGTACACCGATATTTGTGTGTATGTGTGCGGAGGGTGCAAGAAAAGAACGAACGGCGAAAGACGATAAAATAACGCCGCGCGCGGGGTCGTGCAAGAGAACAAGAGGGGGGACAAGAAGGGGGGCCGGGAGTTATAGAATTAGTCGGACGCTCATCGCACCCTTGTTAATGCTTTTTGCCAGGGCCACCGAGCGCCGCTCTCTGCGCGTGGAGATTTTTGCGCCGCGGCTGCTTTTCTGTTTTTGCAACGAGGGTGTGGTGTTAAATTACCATTTAGATTGTTGTTCGCGCCCGGGCGACGGCCTACGACAGACCTGCTCCGTCTGCCAGGACTATCCCGGCCCGATTTCTTGCTGGAAACTGGGTTTCTTCTTCTGCATCGGACCGGTCTTCGATACGGTACACCGTGTGCACCTATCCTTCTTCCTCCGCGCGGACGCGAGTCATTTCATCAGAACGTGTCCTAGGGCAAGGCAGTTTTAACGAGTCGCCGGTGACTTTATTAATTCGTCGATGAACGATCTATTGCTCCAGTAGCGGTCGTAAAAGCTCCACAAGGGTGGTTATTTAAGTCGACGACTATTTAAGAAAAAGGTAAAAAGAATAGAATTCAAGATTCATTAAATGCTACGACCTATAAATTTTCTCGCTGAAAATAGAAGGACAGATAGAGAGAGAGAGAGAGAGAGAGAACACAGTTTTAATCCCATCTGTTGACTCCCGATAAAGCAGTGCTTGCAAAGCCTGAAGGAGGTAGACTCCTTTTCCAGGATTGCAAGAAAGTGGAAGGAAAGAGAAAACAGTGCTCGCGAGACAACGGAGGGAAACACAGGGTTAAATTTGGCGCGTGAGATCGGACAGCGCGAACATCGGCCGGTGTCAGCTCGAAAAACGGGCCAGATCTGTCCAGGGAAAGGGACAGGGAAAGAGGGAAAGGGAAAGGGGAGGAACAAGCATCTCCGCGAGAGCAAGGAAAGATTAAAGACCCGGCAAGTACGCCCCCACCGGAATGATGGATGCGATCCCTGAGACGCGGGCGCCGCTCGCCGAGTAGGTGGAGACTTCCATTTTCATTCCTACGTGCTTCTGCCTGTCCCTCTCTCTCACTCTATTTCTCCTTCTCTCTTCATCCTATCTCCTTACCGTCGCTGTTCTCGCTTCGCGCGTTCTACCGCGTCTGTACGCTTTAATCAACGATACGTCTCGCGCGTCTCTGACATCGAGAACCCGTCTCTCCTTCTCTCTCCCTCCGCGAGCGGAACCGTGAACCTTGATCTTTCCGCGCGTGCAAGGTTCCGCGGGCTTCAAAGCGAGATCGAGACGTCGGGGGTGGGTGTCTGCTGCAACCGCGGAACCGCCACCCAACGGGGAAACGCGAAAAACAAACCATTTACACCGCGAACTATTTTGTTCCATTTGCAGCGCTTTGTAGGTATAGTCCATTTTGTATTTTTATTAGCTCGGAAGAATGGTCAACACTACAGTGCATTGATGTGCTATGATTTTTTAGGATTTTGTTGCGGTTGTGCCTGCAAAAGATCCCCCCCCCCCCTCATTAGGACGAATACATTATAAATGGACTAATTTTCTTAATTTTCATTCGAGTTTTTACTTTATGACCCTGATTCATTCTGTACTTGTAAGTGATCCTAACTAGGAAGAATACATTTTCTTCATTTTCATTTGGTTTCATTCGATTTTGTTGTGGTCCTGATTCATTTTGGACTCGTAAGTGATTTCTAATTAGGAAGAATACATTTTCTTCATTTCCATTTGGTTTCATTCGATTTAGTGTGGTCCTCATTCATTTTAAGAAAACTGCCTGTACATCGTAGAGTACATTATTCGGTTTCATTCGATTTTGTTGTGGTCCTGGTTCATGTCCTACTTGCAAGTGATCCTGCTCAGGAAGAATACAGTCTAAACTCAATCATTTTCTTCATTTACATTTGGTTTCATTTAATTTATTTGTGGTCCTCATTCATTTTAAGAAAACTGCATGTACATCGTAGAGTACATTATTCGATTTCATTCGATTTTGTTGTGGTCCTGGTTCATGTCCTACTTGCAACTGATCCAGATCAGGAAGAATGCATTATAAAGTCAATCAATTTTTTCATTTACATTTGGTTTCATTTAATTTATTTGTGGTCCTGGTTCATTTTTACGAAAACCGCCGGTACATCGCTGAGCGGCGCAATGGCGACGACACGCGTTGCTTTATCGAGCCCGCCGATAGGAATATAGAGCGATGTGCAAATTATTTGCGATAAACGACACCACCGTGTTCGCGCCGAGTGTTATCGCGATCCACGTGTATCGGGAATATTTCGCTTCGATTCTGCCTAGTAATCGTCGGGCCGCGAACCGTCCATTTTCCGAAGTAAACGACTAGCTGCCGCGCCGATAACGCCTCGGATAGTTTGATATTCACTGCTGCATCGATGGGTTTAACGGCGAATTTACGGCCCCCGCCGATTTCTTTCTTCTCCGTGGAACATGTACTTCGATTGCACCAACGCAGCGGTTACACCGCCAACGATCGTTTAGCCAGTTACACGCGGGGATAGCAATCGCTATCGGCCGTAAAAATTCGCAATTGACGGGCGAATACGCTCTTCGAGGTTCGTTTGTTTCTCGCGGATTGCTGCTTTGTTGCGAAACTGTCGACGACTAACGCAATCGATACAGTCGATGGACTTATAGTGTTCCTCGTAGTTGCAGTCTTGCATTTGACCTTTTGAAAAATTTTATCGGCGGCTCTGTGATTGAGGACGATGAGTTAGCGAGTTGCAAATCGCGGTGAGGCGCCGATGAAACTATTTACGACAATATATCCTCATATGATGTTACGGTTTTACAACATTGTTAAAAATGGGAGCTGATTAGAGCTCAATTCAGAATCTAAGGATGCAAGATTTCACCAAAAAGTTGAGTGTTAAACACATTGTCGATCGGCAATTTTATACAGAGGCTATCTCATGTCACCGGCTATTATTTCGTAATTGAATGTGGAAGTAAAACAATCTAAATAAACTTCAATAAACTTTATTTATACATAATGAATTAAGATGGAACTTTGAACATATCTTTTATGTAACATTTAATATTTTTTTTAGTATGATAAACTGTATAGCGATCACCGAATGAACAAAGGTTTTGAAACATTCTGTTTTGGCCTGGGTTTCATATATTGGAATTGATAATGCAAGTGTAAACACGATTTGACTCGTGACCGGTCAACACTGTGTTGAATCGAGGGAGTTCGCGAGGCAGGTGCGAACGAAAGTGGCCGTAGTTTTCAATAAAACGATCCAGTATCCAGATCCCCACCGGTGGCTAGAGCGAAAGGCTCTAAAAGCTATCTCTCGGCTGCAAGGTGTACTCTAAGCACGCCCACACGCATGCATCCCGGCGCATCATCCCTCCTCGGTTGCGCCGTTCACTGACCGTGCGCTCCGGCTACCATCGGCGGAGTATAATACTGTAGGACTATACTTTGCAGCCATTGCGAAATAACTCGTAAACCCGCAAATTGCCGGGCATTTCGCCTTCCATATACGTGTGCCCGTCAAGACTCTTTACGCTGCCTCGTGGCTGTGTCGGTGCGCGCCCATGCAATGAGCACAATGCACCCCCACGAGCGGTTATAGGATGTTTTTCGAGAGCGCACAGTCGAGGCGCATCGACCGTCATTATGGTTGTCCACGCTGCCAATTTCATTCTGTCAATTTCATCCCAACATTAGCGAAATTGTCGAGATTCCGCGAGGAAAATCTTCAATTAATGAAACAGCGAATGCAAAACAGTGAAAATATTCTCATATTTTTCATAGAAATCGATCACTTTTAATAGTCAATAGGTTTAGCGCTGATTAGAGCAACTTCCCTCCATTTTAGTTTCTCAGTTTAGCACAGAGTATGCCTCGAATCTGTCCACGTTCAGGGAAAACGAAACAGTCACGATTATTATTCAGATTTCACGGTTTACAGAAGTATGACGTCTGCAACTAGATATAAATATAAACCCGCAGTTAAACATTTTAAGCATACGTATATCTTCCTATAATTGTAGACTTCGATATCTGCAGATATCCGTCACAAAGCGATAAATTGCTTTTCGTAAACATTTCACGGTTTCCTGCAGTACGACTTCTGCAACTGATTATGAACCCGCAATTAAACATTTTAAGTATGTATCCGTCTATAATTGCAGACTTCGGTGTCTGCAGATATCCTTCATAAACCGATAAATGTATTTTGTAAACTTCAACTTAATTTATTCAAACACGTGCCTTTCGAAATTCTACATTAAAATTCCGAGGTACAAGAAACGCCACGTACAACTTCTGAAAACAATCCCAAACGATTTCATTGAATGTTATGAGCAGAAATGTACTAATTCGTTGGAATGGTTGCACGATACACAGATAAGGTAACGCTATTGTCTCCGTATATCAAACGAGGCGCTTACATAAAGCGACTAGGGGCAGACATAATCGTCAATTACCATGCGCTTCTCATTGCAGCAAGAAATCGGTTGCACGCGAACGAACGCGCGCGTTCGCGCACACCGCTGAACAACGATAATACCGGGAATCGTTTTTCTCGGTTGGCTTCGCGAAACCGAATCGCGTTCGAGTTTCGATGTCCTTGCGATACGACGCCAGCTAGACCGCGTTCAGCACCACCCTGTTCTATCGAATAATTTTGCAATTACGACGCTGGTCGCGAAAGGCGAGCGAGAACGAATCGTAAAGCTTCTCGTAAAGTCGCTCGGTAACCGGCCCGTGTAATCCGTGGCCGGGTTGCGGGATAGAAACGGGATCAATGTATCCTTTCTTGCCTTCTTCGAGTCCTGACAAATTGCCCTTCTCGCCCAGCTAGTCGCCAGCACCGAATTAATTGGATAATTGGCGCGCCCGTTTCGAAATATGCTACTTTAACACAGCGACAGCGACGTGGTTCAGCGATACCTTTGTTTGCGACGTGCATTCATTTGCATTTTACGAGACTGGAATCTTTAAAACTACATAATCTGCTCTGAATTCATTAATTAAGGATCGAATTCATGAATTAAGACAAAATTTCTCAGCTTCAGTCCTGAGAATGCAGATCCTAATAAATTGCATTGAGAATTGAGGGAATAAAATATCTAAACACCGACATTTTAATGTGTTTGCAAATCTCACAGCGACTCTGCGTAGATCATGTCGGGAAATTGAGAAAATCGATTTGAATAAAGACGATAGGGTTTCTGGATTAATGATGCACCGTGTCGACGAATTTTATTATAGTACGATCGTTCTTTTCGGCGAATGCAAATTCTAATAAATATCATTGAGAATTAAGGGAATAAAATATCTAAACACCGACATTTTAATGTGTTTGCAAATCTCACAGCGACTCTGCGTAGATCATGTCGGGAAATTGAGAAAATCGATTTGAATAAAGACGATAGGGTTTCTGGATTAATGATGAACAGGGCCGACGAATTTTAGTACGATCGTTCTTTTCGGCAAATGCAAATTGTAATAAATTGCATTGAAAATTGACAGAACAAGATATCTAAACACCGAAACAGCGACACTACATAGATCATGTTGGGAAATTGAGGAGATCGATTTGGATAAAGACGATAGGGTTCCTGGATTAATGATGAACCGGGTCGGCGAATTTTAGTAGGATCGTTCTTTTCGGCGAATAAACCGTCGAGCAGGTCCGCAGACTAATTAACTCGGTATCCCCGTTAATCGATCAATTAGCAGGCCCATGCATGCAGATGCGCAATTACGGCACGGTGCAGCGGTACGATCATTTCAAGCTCGTTCACAGAGAGAGGGAATTGTCCGAGCGTTCGTTGGTCCCATTGTACCACCCTCCGTTCTTTTTCCCGTGCGAAACGGTTTGTTAATTCGCAATCGCGTTCAGCAACGGCCGAGTTTCGTTAAAACAAGCGGAAAAGGAAGCTGCCGATGAACCCTTAACGATTTACATTGAAGTCGCCGACACGGGTTATAGTGACCGCTCTCATCCGCGAGAATTAAGGACTCTTTGTGGAAAGAATGGACACAAGGGAGACTATATTCCTTGCCACAAGACACAATTAATAAACAAGGAAATATAAATTGTAATAGATAACAAAGGAATATGCGACTAAATAATGTTGACTGGTAGAGATACAAGGAACGGCGACTTGAGTGTACCCGTGCAGGTAGGAAGACGAGAGTCCAGGCTCTCTTTGAAGGGCGTGTTACGCGCGAAAGTAAAATCGCGAACGATCGGTTGCGCTCCCGAGACAGCGGGAGCACCTGCGTCTCGCTGTTACTCGTAAACGACGGGGGCCACTCGTCGGCTTTTCCACGCAAAAACGACCGAGAGGAACAATATATTGACCCGCGGATTCTTCGTGTTTACCCAATAATTGGATGAGGCCGTAAATATGGCTATTAAGCTACCTACGCTTTCCGCGCGCGCTCGTTAGAAGCGACCGATTGAGAGGCGTTCGCCGGCCTCCTGCCAGTTCGCGCCTTTCCCTCCGTCTTCACTGAAACCACCCGAAGATCGTCCTCTCCAGACCGTCATTCGATCTAATTTTCCTTCCTCTTCATTCTATTGGCTCGTCGCAAAAGACCTGATGCCATTCGTGCCCATAATTATGAAAGTGGTGTCAGTCAAAATTAAAAAAAGAAAGTAGTTTATCTCAGTCATTTCACATCACATTATTCTAAGCTAAATAAATTCAATGTAATTTTTGCGATATATCGTCAAAAATTAACCGTTAGATAGCGCTTGTTATTTCAACATTACATGCAATTCATTTAGTTTTACTATCCTTTAAATAATTATGGGCACAGTTATCTACAAACTATAATTTTCTGCGACTCCTCGCCAACATTCTGGTAGCATTCGTAAGACTTTTTTCATAAACATGATTTTTATAAACGTGATTTTTCGAAGCTTCCAAGGACTTGAAAGTTTGTCTATTTATTTACTAGATATGTAAATAGGATACGCGAGACAAAATCATGTAGAAACATTCTAGCTCTGGTTCTTTGGTCTTCGAAGTTAAACTGCAATGCAAAGGGAAATGCCGGGAAAATTGTGAATCTGACACGGACTTTCCCCAGGAATATACTGGAACATTCCCAGGTGCTTTCTCGTCAAATTTCGTCCCCGTTAGCAACCTCCTCTTGGCCATCCCGCCTCATAAGTGTACCCGTCGCTCTATCTCCTCTGTTTAGGGGATAGAGTGAGGAAGGGGGTGGCCAGCGAACAATGGTACCACTGAGGAAACTGGGCACAAACCTGCTAAAAAAAAAAAACGGAATCAAAAACGCAAACGGCACATCAATAGAAACCTTTAAGAGGAAAGGCCGGGTGGACGGAGCTAATAGCTGAACACCGACCAGAACCGAGGATGATGGTCACATCCGAACAATCAGCCATATTCTCTAGGATGTGTCAAGCTCACCCAAGAAGGAAGATCCCGATGAACCTGATGTCAAAAATCTCTCAGGAGACAGATTTCGGTGAAGTTGGTGAACCCGTCCTTCTCAACCCCATCGCGAAGTACATAGTTCGGCAGGTGAAGACCGAATGCAATTGATACCTCGGCACAGCCGAGATTTCGATGAAGTCGGATTGGATCCGAAGTAGCAGTAACTTCTTCCCAATGGTCACACAAATCGTACGTGGTCCTTTGCATTTGTACTCCCAATAAACTCATAGCACAGGTGGAGGGATTAGCCTAGGGGAGAGTGTAGGCAGGTTCCTGGACTATCCGGAAACAGAGTAGGGACGGGTTTCAATACTTGACACATTCGACATGAAAATATGGTGAAGTGGGGGGAGTCTGAAAGGGCAGGCGAGACACCCTGCAGGTCTGAAGGTGAGGGGGCTCGACGTTCATACCGAGCCGTAAAACAGCTAAAAAAACTGACAAATTAGGTAGCATGGCCCGTCTCATCAATGATGACCGACCCGTCTGGTAAGTCGACGACTCTGAAAATGGCCCGGGCCGAATAAAACAGAGGGGACGGCTGAAAAACGTGGATAACTGCAACCCGCTAAAGGGCCGAGTGCCGGCAGCGCCAATTGTGATACTGGCGATGAAAGATCCGGTGTACCTTAAGGAAGCGAGGCAGCAACACTTACTACTACTACTAGCATCCTCCTCAGCATCACCAATTATCGGATATCACCTGCCCACAATTACACAGCATTCGTTGGTCAATCGCCGAAAAGAAGACGTAAGGGCACACGTTATCTGCTAAAATCGCGTGCGCGATCACCGAAACGATACTTCGCTGTGTCAATGTTGCGAGGATCCTTCGTCTCTGGTAATTTCGCTGGAGATAGGGATCATCGGGAGAATTTGAACGCATAAATTGACCCGTCACGCATTCGAGGACGAGATTTCCCGTCACAGGATGTGACCACAGCGGCTGCCCTTCCATAAATGCGCCGTGTAATTTTCTTTTTCCCGCCCTGGATCGGATAAGACGATCGCTGGAGCGACTCCGGAGATTGAGAAACTGTTTGCCATGCTACTGTGTTCTTCTCTTTCATTTGTGTCGCTCGAAAATCTATTTTCATTTCTGTCTGGATATTTTTTGATCTTGTTGTTTGTCCTTAATTTAATTCGATCTAGTGCGATTTATCGTGTTTTAAACAATTGTTATTTGACGAATTTAGAATGAATGCGTATAGCAAAGAAAATTTGTACAAGTATCTTAATAAATTTGATACTTTTTTGAATAAAAGCAGAAGAGTAGCGGTCCTTCGAACTCGATGAACCCAATAGAAACTTTTCGTTGAAATAGCATGGTAACATTTTACAAGAAGAGAAAACTACGATGATGGATAAGATTAATTTACTAATTCTTAGACGATATACATTTTAGAGAACATTTTAAGAACTCGGATATTTATACTCACGACGCTGAACAACACGCGTCGCGAGCCTCGTAAAATCATTTACAATCCGTCGGCCGATTAAAAAGATCCTAAACGTGTCGTCGAGTCCTCCCATTCTGTAGGGTCTTTCATAATCTTCTTTTCTGCCTGTTGAGCAGGAACCGAGCAGACTAACCGCTGCGCCGCGCCTTTTTGTCGAGCCTGTCTCCTCGAGGAGGATTCTATCACGTTCGCCGAGTAAATAATTGCGATAAAGATACGTCCGAACCGAAGAAGAAATTCTTCGAGGACGATTGCTCTTTTTGTCGTTCGCTTTCTAACGCGCCAGAATGCCCGGCATCCTTTCGCAATGCTGTTAATAACGACTGCGTTAGTTCTTGTCGCGTGAATCGCGTGATACCGATACCCGCGTGCACGCTACTAAACGATTCTCGTCGGTAACATCTTCTTCCAACTTCTTCTGCACTCGTTCGCCACGATCCTTCCGCGATTCGCCTGCTTCCTTTTAGCACTCTTACGCGATCCGAACGTTCCACAGTCTATGCACTGCGATAACTGATCTCTATTCGGTTCCGGGGATTCGTAGGCCGAGCTTTTGGCTAGGGAGATTTTTTCGAAGACAGCAAAATCACTTCATATTTTCTTCTTTTCTTCTTCGTGATGGTTAACCCTTGGCAGTCGGAGCTATTTTAAAATATCTCCCCATTCTCTATAATTTTTTAATACATAGATTAAACTTCTAAATTTTCATTACAGGCACCGATAAAAAGTTTTTAAATCATGGCCTTCAATTTTTCCTTCGCAATTGCGACCAATAGCAGTTCAAAGAAAAAATTATTTACACATTAGCTAGTAAACTAATCCTTCTAACGTCTGAAAAAAACGGAAGCTGTTGGGATCAATTTTGAAACAGTTATTCGTTTTTAGAAGGCGTACGAATACTTTGTACACCCACTGTATAATACTCAAACTTTAGAGACGAGCACTGCCTTCATACTTTGTACTTTCTTACTCTAAAAGATGAATCAACTCCAAGAGACTAATTATAAGAGTCAATGGTCCGATAAAAGGTGTTAGAGGATCTAAAGGAGCGACATTTCGCTCGAGGAGGTTCTCCCTAACAATATCAAAGCGGGAACGAATTGTTCCGCGAGAGGAGCATCGGTAGTCAACGTCCACAGGCGAGACACCAAGAATCAAAGGGCTGTCCGCGTAGGAAGCTGCTCGGAATTCGGGGATGTCTCCATCTCGGCGGACAAACACGTCCGACACGAATCTCCTCGCCGCGGCTCGTGAGAGTTATATTTTGACCCCGGTTAGCATACCAAAGCTGCATTCTATTACACGGGCCGTGTGTGCTCGCTATTATAATGAATATCTTCGCTGGCCAATAAGCATATATGTAAAGCACGAGCGTTTCCATGGGGTGTCAGCCGGTCTGGCCTCAGACAACCAGACGAGTCGCAACACAAACACACATACATTCTCTCCAGGACCAGTCTGACTATCCAAGGAAACGAGAGAGACTGAAAGAGAAGGGTTAGAGAGAGAGGGGTAGGTCGGAGGATAGCCGCTGCGGAGATATCATTTGAATTTCAATGAATCATGTGGGTGCAAGTGTCGACCGTATTCATTCACGGTTCACGAGCGCGCGCGCGAGCGCACACATTCACACGAACACGCGAACGGATGAATGGTCCCGCGGGACATCGTGTATAACCCGGTTACGTTCGTGTAGAACTGTGTTCGTGTGTATGTAAAATACCCCACTACCCCCACCGGTCCTCCAAGCAGAGGCTCGTTCATCCGCGAGCTACGAACCAGGAGACAAATGTCGGAGTCCTCTTTCTTCCTTCGCGGTGAGCATTCACGGGCCCGTGTTCCACGAGGCACAAAGGTGTCTCGCGAGTCGAGCCGCGACCACAAAGCCAGATTATCTACGATCGTTCTTTGTCACACCGATCTCCTTTCCCGAGTCGCGCCGCGTCTTATACCGCAACGTCCGTTTTGGAAATCCACTGGTTTGCTCATCTTTGCGGTGGACACGCGACTCTAAATTGAGATCCCCGGATTCCTTATCGATAGACATCGGATCTTTATGCAAAATAAAAATTTATATACATTTTATATATTATGTAAAAGAAGCTCTGAAGTGAAATAGACATTTCTTTTCATTCGTAATATCGCTGCTCCGGAAGTATAATGACGCAACCATTAAATTTTGTGAAATTGACTTTATTGTGTCGGCGGGCTCAAAAATGCATTTACTAGATGTTTGTAAATCGACATAATGTAAATCGAGGCTGGTATTTATTATTTTATAAATTGAAATAACTTAAAAGTTGCGATAATAACCCACAATGTCTATAAACTTCTTATAGAAGAATTAAACCGAATCTTCAATGTTTGCAGTTGTGTCATTATACTTCCGGAGCAGCGATATGTTTAATAAGTTGACAATAACTTAACAGTATTTGGAAATTCTTCTAATGTTTTTACTGTTTTAAATTACACCCAATCATTTTTGTTATAAATTCATATAATCCGCTGTAGACTTATCAAATATCTTCCAACAAATAACTCTATCTGATTGTCATGATACTGAAATCTACACCCTCGCAATATAAATAATTACAGAAATACGTGGTCCACCTAAATATCTCCTTTATTTGTGGTGACTACATCGCGGCTCTTTATGCAGAATAAAAATTGTCTGCATCAATTCAAATAGAGGAGAAATCATGTATTGATACCTTCAATTTTTTAAATTTTCCAACAATATTGAATTTCATTTACTCAATTTCGCTATAAATGCATAAAGATCCGCAGTCTAGTGATGATATAACAAATGCTTTTAATGCAATGTAAATGGTATTACAAATGCTTTGCAAATTTTATTGTTTGTTTTGGTGTTTTCCAGTTGACATTAAAACGCATTTAGACATTAATAACAAGAGCTTGAAGTGAACTCTGACTTCCATCGAAAGATCACATTACTAGACTGCCGATCTTTGTGCAAAATAAAAAATGTTTGCATTAATCGTAAGACACAGGAGTCAAATAAACAATTTTTTATTCTCTTAACTGTCTTATCGAACTGCAACTAATGCACTGACGCCCTTAAATCTTTCTAATATGACCACAGCTTTGAATTGTGCGTATCCATTTTTATCAAAATCCGCCAAATCAATTTGTGCATCACTATGGTTCTTCCAATACATGTTGAAGTCTAGTACATTCACGTTGTACTAATGCATTTACGTTGAAGAGTACAGCAAAATCGCGATACGGTAAAAGAAATGTAAATGTGCACTCTTTGGACGCGGAAGACGACAATGTCTGGCAGTTAGACTAATTTTTGGCAGCTGTCGACGGTGAGCAGCCCACGGGCACGCTGCCGGCGATTATGTGTAATTTTCGGAAAGAGGTGGCAACGTACTCTTTGCGCTGCGCCATCGCCTTTACGGAATTCCGCAACGCGGGAAAAGGTGCAATTGCGAGTCAATTGCATCGCGCTTGCAACCGCCGAATTCGCTCTCGTTACCGAAACAACTGCACCGAAAACGACACCCTTTCTTCGACCTGCATTTCCCGAACGAACAAAGTCTGTTTGCGGACACACCTGCAATCACGGAAGTACAGTGCTCGAATACTTCGCGACTTCGTACACCTTCTGTTGAAAGATCGACCGAGGATAACGCTAATGGGGCGAGCATGGTGTACACAATTTTGACGGTTTTTAAGGAAACGTCTCGTGTGGGAAAGCTCACGCGTCGTTCTTATTCTAAGTGGCCAACGGTCTTCTTAGGCAGACGTGGAGACTGATTCGATATCTGAATTGGAAAGTCTGTATTTCTGTATTATAATCTTGTATTTATTGAGACAGGAGGAAGGTGAAAAGTATTTAAGAACGCCAATCTATTGTTTCCACCTTGTTAAAATTATTAAAGGAAGAATGAAGTGCCTATTCGGCTCCAGTCTCTCGCAATTCAAGCAGACAACTTGAAAAGTCTGTCTTTATCTCATAATTAGATTTTGTGCAGTTATGGCAGAAATTGATAGGGCCGCACTTGAAACAGGAGGAAGGTGAAAAGTATTTAAGAACGTCAATCTATTGTTTCCAGCTTCTTACAATTATTAAAATAAGAATGAAATGCCTATTCGGCTCCAGTCTCTTGCAATTCACGCAGACAACTTGAAAAGTCTGTTTTTATCTCATAATTAGATTTTGTGCAGTTATGGCAGAAATTGATAGGGCAACTTGAAGCAGGAGGAAGGTGAAAAAGATTTAAGAACGCCAATCTATTGTTTCCACCTTGTTAAAATTATTAAAGGAAGAATGAAATGCCTATTCGGCTCCGGTCTCTTGCAATTCACGCAAACAATTTTTATTTTGCACACAGAACAAGAGGAGAAGAAGAGGATCTTTATGCAAAATAGAAATTTTCCACCTGAATTGCATCAAACCCGAGTGACGTAGAAATTTATTTTCTAGATTTAGTTTGAAAATAGAATACAAGTATTTTTAAATTCGTCTAATGTCTCTAATGTTTTAAATTATAGCTACTCATTTTTGTCATAAATGCATAAACTCCGCTGGCTAGTAATAAACAAGAGTAAAAACACCTGGTACCTACCTTTTCTGCGAGAATCACAATTTTTCGGGTTTTGTCCAGCTTAGCAGGCTGGTTTGGATCACTATGGAACACCTTTTGCTCGAACGAAATTAATTTCGGCTCGCAAGCGTTCCCGGCAACATCCAGAGGAAAGAGGTGGAAGAAAGACGCGCGTGGGACGCGCCATTTGCTTAATTGCGCTATCCGCGACGACGACTATGCTCGTTCGCATTATTCGACCACGCGTGCAGCCGCGACGACGCGCGCGACTTCAGAATTCGCGGTCGACACGTTGGATAGAGCAGGCAAAGCATGCGGGGCAATAGAGAGAGAAAGAGTGTGAGAGATCTACTTTGTGTTCTTCTTCTTCTTCTTCTTCTTCTTCTTCTTCGCGCCTCTTCCAGCGCTTTCAGTCGACGCGAATTCACGCGAAACGAGTCGGGCGCTAAACGCGAGAAGCTGAGTCGGTAATTGTACTGGTTCAACGGTGTAACTGTGAAAAGTGTGCAACCTACTGACAGAGAGTCCTGGAGAGAGATATTTTTCGGTTTTGTTTGGGACTTGTGACGGTTTAAAGCGGCTTGCCATTTATTTTTGCGAGATGTTGCCGTCTAGAACGGATTGGCACGATGAGTTTCTCTTTTCTGCTGATATCTGTGATTGTGGATATTACGACCTCTTCTTGTTTGGTTTTATGCTTCGATTGAGCGTGTTAGATTTTATTGTTGGACATCATTGTATACACCATTAAGTAAATTTGAAATGTACATCGTAAATCAGCTGGTAAATTAAGCTCAATTCTGTTTAGCGGAGGCGACACGAACATGTTTGAGAATAGAAACTCGCTCGAGTTTATGGAATTTGCACTGTAAATTTTTACGCCTCCTTTGGAACCGTATTTTTTAATCGCAGCTCTTTCTCACACGTTCAAAATCAATTTCGATATCTCAAACGGCGTTTGTCCACACACATTAAACCTTTCCGAAGAAGATAGTAAAAGAGAAATCGATTTCCCGTCGTGTCCCGAAGTCAATAAAATAGGAGAGAGCGTCGCCATACCAAATTCCTCGAATCTCCAGCGCAATCTGTAAAGATTCCGGAGTCGGAGACATCTGCGCGAAGAACGATTTTAGTGTCGCGGGGCGTCGATATTACGGAAAACCGACTTTGAGAACCGTGTTCGGGATATTTACGGAACGTTTGAAAGCGGAGAACGGAAAATGGTAAGCGGGGGATATCGAGTGGCGCAAGAAACGGGATGTGCGGTGGGCACGAGCTGGAAAGAGACGAGGAAAGAACGGAAGAAAGAGAAACAACAGGGTGGAGGAGGGTGAACGAGAGACGGGGGAGGAGCGTGTGCCGCGTTGCCTTTTGACACGACATGTGTCGGTCGTCTCTCGCGAGAGATCTAAGACTGGACCGGCTTCCGCTAATCCGAGAATCGGCCCTTTTAATGCGAGTCGAGTTTCGCGATTATAAATATCAGAGATACCGGGAACCCGGCCCGGGGACGTCTAGACGAGGAATGCACCGGGGGTTGCGTCGGGAGAACTGCATTTGTTGCTTCGCCGGAAAAATTTCCAAATGTTTTTCCTTGATCCGTTTAGTTCATGTTTCCTGGTCTGTGTAGTTCACTTTAACCACTTGCACTGTGACAGTAGCAAATATTTTCAGAATTGTTAGGTCGTTTGAAAATCAGAGCCATTTTTTTACCACTTGGAACAAGTTTTATAACATTTTGTTCTATGTCTTTCGTCCCTCATTTTTCATCGCTACACGAGAAACGAAATTACTTTCCGAACGACCTAATATTTTTGTTGCGAATACAGGTTTGAATTAAGGTGGAGTGGGGTAAGTCCACCCTAGTTTTTACAAAGTTGGACTTTAAACTGATGTATTTTCAGTCTGGTATATAAAAACTTAACGTTTTTGGTATCAAACTCTTGCCAAAGTTGTTACTGATGAATTAGTATTATGTACGATTCTAATTTTGCTTGAAAATTATCATTTTGATAGGATATTGTACAAAGTGTCAACTAGGAGTTAAAAATCTCTAAGAGTTAAAAATGCTTTCTTTCGAACCTTGTTTCAAGCGCTACGGGGCAAGAAAAGAATGATTAACAAGCCTGCTGTAAAATGCTTTTTATTGCATTAAATATATTGTTTAGTTTTATAGTTATCCATTTTTAAGCAAACAAGCACTTTTATGCTGAAATATGAAAGGGGATACAGTGACATTAAAACAAAGTTTAAAAATGCTTTCGAACCTTGTTTCAAGTGCTACTGGGCAAGAAAAGAATGATTAACAAGCCTGCTGTAAAATACTTTTTATTGCATTAAATATATTGTTTAGTTTTATAGTTACCCATACAGTACCGAGTTACCCCACCGTTATAGTACGGACTTGCCCCGTGTAGTAATATTTACGGGGCAAGATCATCTTAGTGTTTCTCTCAATAAATTTAAAAAAATACAATAAAAACGGTTTATTTAATGTAAATCTACATCAATATTTGTTGCACTTACCTAAGATAACAACACAGAATATATTAATAACTTGTAAACCATTGCACGTTCAGGGTAACCTTAAAGTTGTACGTGTACCTCGCACGTGACTGTTTGGCATTGGTTGATTTAAGCGAGGAAAACACCTTTATTCTTGGGCGACATCTAGAATAGTTCATACTAACTTATACTACATTAATAAATACAAGCTAAAATAACCAATTAACGGACTTGCCCCGTAGACGGACTTACCCGACTCCACCTTAATAGTTTTTAATGTTAACAGGGAACTACATATAAAGACTTAGTGAACCCGTGAGAACTGTGACTTGCTCGGTAGGCTGGCACGGACTGACTGACCTTAAATATTTGTCTAATTCCTCCTCAGGCCCTTTATCGCGAAAAAGTGGTGGCACCCGACGTGCAATAAAACGCAGACCAGAAGACCTTTCCTTCATTTCGGTGTATACTCCAACGAAAAACAGACGTGTCTTACAATTAGTAACTTTTCTTTTGGATTGGAAACACTGATTTTGGCTAGAACTTAGATGATTGTGCAAAATAAAAATTGTTTGCATTTATCATACGCAGACTTCAGATCTTCATGCGAAATCAAAATTGTCGAAATGAATCGTAAAATACAAAAGTGAAATAAAAATGTATTTCCTGTTTTAACAATTTTAGGAAGTTGAGCGGAACGTAATTAATTAATTTTAATACATTGGTTCACTTTAATATAATAAACCGTTAGGGTTGAGTTTTTGGCTAGATTTGTATTCATCTGGTTGCGAGGATCCGTGAAAGGGGCAGAGGGTGTCTTCAGACATCGTAGTTAGTTAGGAGAGCGTGGTTAGCGGGTTTTCCATGTGTGGACGCGATAGTACGTTTTAAATTACCGTCCTCTCGCGAGAGAAGAGTTACGAGCTGCCGGGGCAGCTGCGAAGAGGGTCCGTGCTCGTTCAAGACGGCGTTAGGAAGTCGACAGAAGCTGAAGAGGGACAGAAGGATCGAACAAGAGGACCGTCGAACACGTTCCCGATGACGGCACGCGACCTGCGACACACGTCGAACCGATTCTTAGCTAGCTGCTCAATCCTGTGGATGAGATAATTTTAGGAGAACTCGTGTCTCGGCGACCGGCTGCTGCACTCCATATGTACCATTGTTGCTCGATAATTTTAGATAGAAAACAGGGAAACGCGGGGTGCTTTCCGTATTCCGAGCGTTTCGGAGCAAGGCCACTCGGTCTGTTTATATTTAGAAGGAAAGGGTGGTTCGACGATCAAACGGTTACCCGACTCCTGCGAGATGCTGCACGGTCCCGGAGAAATATGGCGTGGCTTTACCTCGAAGCGATATCTCCCTCGAAAATAAATCGGAAACTTGAGAGAAGGGTTGAACAGGACACTAAAAGTGAAGGAAAAGTTGGTCGGGACAAATGTTCAAATTATACAACCTCAATCTTGGGAGTTCTGTACGAGGGACGCAGGATTTATCTATCCTGATCTCTTTGTTGAGAGTTCCCAGTGGGCGTGACTTATTCTCTCCGGATCTCACCGGAACCAGAACAATTTGCGGTTAATGTACGGTTGCTCGACGATGAGACTGTGTAACTCTGACATTATTTACTCTGAATCTTGGGCTTCGAAGAGGATATTGCATTGAAGATAGACAATTTAGCTGCTTCGTTGTTCCTCTTCATTGTGTAAAGAAAAGAACAATTAGAGTCTTAATCTAGCGAGGTCAGTATAAAAGACAGAAAATATGCACATCTTGTTCTGTCTCCAATTGAGCGCCCCGAGTGGGCGTGGCCTCGCAGCCCCGTAGCCGGAACCAGGCCAATCTCCGGATAATAAGCGACGCGCGCGATTTGCTCGAGAGGAACGCACAGAGCCTACTAAACCCTTTTGAAACGCACGGCTTGAGGATGAGGCTAGATATCGGGTCCAGGGATATCTGGTTCAATCGAGCGTGCTTGTTTCCCCGGGGGCGGCATCCCCGTTCCAAGATGAGCACGTGCCGCGTGCACAAACGCGGGACGAGTGCGCCGAGCCGTGCGAGCTGTACGAGCCGAGCAATTTCGTCGAGCACGCGCCGCAACTCTCTTCTCCATCTAGTCCGCTCTTCTTTCTCGCGAGCCACGGGTGCAAAAACAATTACATATTTCTTCGAACTAATCTCGTCACAGTCCCCGACTCCACTCGGTGCATCTACATCAGGTTCTGCCCACTTTTATGCGTATGAAGTCGACTTACTCTATCAATTTATTCGTCGTAAATGTGGAAAATGGGAATAATGTCCACCTGGTGACATCGAGGGTCTCCTCACCTCTCTGTTGCAACAGTTGCAATAATAACAAAGCTCTCGTTCTGGCAATCGAAAACGAATTTCACAGTTCGGAATTGGTTTTCCGATTCGCTTATAAGTAGACAGCGGATTTTATGCATTTATGACGAAAATGAGTAGGTACGATTTAAAAGAGTAAAAGCATTAGAAGAATTTAAAAATACTGTTATGTTATTGTTCATTTTAGTGTTAAACATACTAAGACAATCTATTAAGCAATCCAGGTAGACAAATTTTATTTTGCATAAAGTTCCACTGTCTATTTTTAGTGGCTCTTTAGAATCACCAGTCGAGTGCGAAGTGTTAAATAAAGTGGTTCGATTTTATGCAATTATTGTGGCCGTCGAGTGAACGTGGACGATTGGGATCGAGGAACGATTGAGATGTAGTTTGCCATTTTGTTAATCGATGCAACAACAAACTCGTCCCGGGGCAGGCAGCCATACTTGCAGCGCCGGGGAACCGCCCCCGCATCGTGCAACCTAACCGCGAGGCGGAATAGCATCGCGAACGAGGAGAACGCGGTCCCGCTTGTACACAAAGCATGAAACGAGACCGCACGATGCACACCGAAAGAAGATGTTCACCGGGGATAAGGGATCTCTGGGGCTTATTGCACGGTGCATTGGTGCACGCGACGCTACACGCGATCGCGGGTTAACCGAGGCGCAAGCCACGGTAGCTTTGCTATTCGCAACGAAAAGCTTCTGTTTCTAATAAAAATTATTACACCAATAACGAAGATACAATACGATACAATAATTGCTGATGCGAATCGAAAGAATTTTTCTAAAATGTTGGTTGAGGCTTCGCTTTTAATTATTAATGAAGTTAGGGAAATTAAGTAAAGGAAAAAATCGTTTAGAATGAACTACATATAAACGAGCTACATTAACGCATAATTTCCCACCGCCTGTTTAATTTAAGAAAAGCTTCTGTTTCTAATAAAAATTATTACACCAATAACGAAGCTAGAACACGATACAATAATTGCTGAGGTGAATCAAAAGAATTTTTCCAAAATGTTGGTTGAGGCTTCGATTTTTAATTATTAATGAAGTTAAGTAAAGGTAAAAATCGTTTAGAATGAACATATAAACAAACTACATAAACGCATACTTTTCCTCCACCTTGAAGAAATGCGGGACCAAAAAATGGCGCGTGATCCTGCGGGATTGCAAACCCTATTCCGTAGGAAGGATAATAAACCGAGTGTTAAAAAGGGAATTGGTTGCGGCGATAAACCCACTTTGGAAAATTCCAATGGAGGCAGAGTGAGTCCATTGAAAAAGAAAGTGTTCACAGGTAGCAGAGTAACGAAGTATCTCGTCGAGAGGGTCTTCCCTCGCGGAGCAAGTTGTCGGAGTACCGATAAAGGATTATCAGCGGGTTATCGCCGGGGATCGTCTTACTTTTTACGCGGTTTTTATCGGCCTCCCTTAGAGCAACGAGCAGCCTCGTGTTTCTTAAGTGGCACTATCCCTACCGCAGGAATGCTCTGTCTCGAACACGGAGAAGGTCCCTCGGATAATCGGTAACTCGGGTAAAAAGATTTCGACGTTTCAAGAATTTCCCCGGCGGCGGCGGCGTCGGACGGTAGTCGACTCCTGTTAGGGAAGGCTCTTCTTCTCTCTGTCTCTCTTTTTCCCTTGTGAGGGACCATCGAGGGGTTGATAAGATCGCGCGTCGTAAACCGTTAAGTATCGGGCAGCGAGTAGGAGCGAAGCCGACTCAAAAGGAAAATATAGGAGCGTGGGACGGAAGCGGATGTAGCGGCCATAACTTCCTCGCCAGGCCAGCCGCGGCCTGCTTGGACCATGATAGATTCTGTGGCGTTCTGCTCTTCCGGTCCCGAGCCTCTCCCAGGACGATCGATAAAAATCCTCGTAAATCTGCCGTCGATCGCGAGACTTCATTTCTTTGTAAGTTTGACACAAGCAATAGATTTCATCGTTGCATGGAATGCTTGAAAGCATGGTGAAATGCTGTGGCTTGTATTTTTGCGTGTTAGATCTTCTGCATCGATTGCAATTGTCCCCCTCTGCATACCATACAAAAAGTAAACAGTAAAAACTCTGCGTGAAATATGGATTATTTCATATTTATTAAAGATCGGTTACTTGTGTCAAATTTTCAAGTAAAACACTTCGTATCGATAACAAAAATTTACGCAACGGTAGAAATGACAGCGGCGAAGTAGTACCGGATTCGTAGCTGCAGAAGTGCGTGGAAGTAATGTTCGTGAAATCAGAGCCGTGTACAACACGACCAACAAGAGGAAGAAGACAACTGACGGATAATATAATGACGGGTAACAATAAGTTAAGGCTCCGGGCGGCAGTTCTCGCGTACGGAATAATGACAATAATTTCCTAATAATGAGGAAGAGGAGGAATATTGATTCCGTATCGATCGAAGAAAGAAACGGAAGGACGTAATAAGACGACCGCGCCGGCAATTATACTTTGAAGAGTAAGGGGGGGGGGTAGGGTGAAGAAGCGGCCTTCTTTTTCGCCGGTGGTATCATCGGTGTATCTTAACGGTGCAGGTTAATCGGCACGCGATCCCTCGGATCGATCCCGTCGATTCTTGCGAAATAAAAGGGACACGCAGGTGAACGCTCGTAATAATCGTGCAACGCGTTCCAGATGCTCGTTTCGTTGGAGGACCGGGGGACCGGCTAGCCCGTGGCGACATTTCGCGAGCAATTTGCGTCCGGTTGTCCGCGAAGATGACGGGAAAATTAGCCGGGGTAGATCGACGATCGCAGAGTCACCCGTGTCGATCGATCGGCCCGTATCTCTCTCGTTGGATCTCGCACGCGCTACGAACTGTAGCGCTTCCCCTAGAATTTGCCGGAGAAATTGCTCCAGCTAGCAAATAACGCTATCCCATTACTCAAAAAATGAGATCCATGAGTTCGGAATATTTCGAGCCGATGTAATAAATACTCTCTTCCCTGTTATTAGAAACGAGTTCTCCGCGATTAACTTCACACGTAGCTGGTCAACACTTTCCTGTACGAAATAAGGAATCAGACTAGCAACGAGGATTATTGAGAATGCACACCGTCTGATTGTTTTAACACCATTTCATGAGATAATTGTAATGTAATTTTAGCTGGCTCATTATAAAGGTACGCGTCCGTCTGAGAGTTTCTGTCGATAGTTTCTCTCGAGAGTACTCTCGATTCGCGTGTCCATTTGAGAGTACTTCAGACACTTTTTGCTCTCGGAGATTGACGCGAGTGTGTCAACTCTCGGAATGTTCTCGCTGGTATGCGGCCATTTGAATTTCATGCGTGTAGATCTCGGACGAATTTCGATAGTTAATACTCGTGAACAGAATTGATGCCCCAAAAGAGAAAATGCGGGACTAAACCATGGATAATGGTTAGTGTAGTTTCTATACATTTAAGAATATACAATAATGTTCTCAAGGAAAAATGAAAGCTAACTTTTTACCATTTAGAATACTTTTTAGGCAACTTAAATATCCCATGCTCGTAGAATTTCTATTTTTATTAGCAAAAAGTTACGCCGCGACTCTTTATGATCGAATCGTTTGGACTAGCAGAACTTTCGCATTAAACGGCTGAAGATTGTGAGATCTCCGATTCCAGTTGAAATGCGCTTAGACACTGGATCCGATCGAGAGGATCGATTCCGATCAGCAAAGGTGCGAAGAGAAAGAGTTTCAATGAAACAGATGCGATCGTCGAAGACTCAACACTGGCACCAACAGAGGAAAAACGGTCTGGCGCGAGGCATTCTCGAAATGATAAATGAGATCGGTTCCGTCCGATGCTTGGATCGCGATATCGGCGACGAGGAGTTACCAGAGAATCATTAGTGTATCTTTAATCGATCGCGCTAAACGTACGCGCACCGTACGAGCTATTAACAGCTCTCCGGCTTGGGAGTGTGACCTCTTCCCCCCTTTAATCGATCGCTTTAATGACCGTGGCCGAGAGAACGATCGAACTATCTCTCCTATGGTAATTAATGCGATCGCCGATGAAAAATGATCGGCCGCGTTCTTGCCGTCCCATACCTTCTTCCGCTCTTTGTGATTTTATCGACGCGTTTGAACGACATCCCATCTCCCTGGATCGTTGCGCTCGATCCTCGAGCCTCCTCTCGATCCCCGTCGAGGGTGATCGATGCGAGCAACGCGAGGAGATCTCCTTTGCAGGATCGGGATCTACAGCTTGATCACCTCGCGAATCAGAAGGAAATTACGCTAACTTGATATCACTTTTAAGCTGTTCTTCCACGTGCTAATTAGAACTTGTCTGTTAATAATGATTTGAAGAAAAAACTGAATAGACTATTTATGTGTCAACAAACATGGATAAAAGCATAATAAAGCGGCGATTTACGCGCCAGCGACGCCAAGAACGAATCAAATTGCCCGACGCATTCACGTCGCTGCACAATAAAAATGTAAATCCGCGGCAGTCCAGTTATTAAACGCATTTAGCGGTCGGGCAGCGGCTAAGGAAAAATAAAGCACGTCGAACGCAGCATGGTAAATACTATTGCGTTGATATTCGCGTCACAAACGTGCCCGGACAAATTGGTATCCGTTGTCGAGCATTCAGGTCTCCGCCGCCACTACGGTTTCGCCTTTTGTGCCGTGATTTAGCGTCCCCCCGTCGGCGCATACCATTAACGAGAGTCGATAATGGGGCCCCGAGAGTCCGAGAGAGGAGAGATCGCTCGGTGAATCCGTAATACGGTCGAGAGCAGCCCTTTTCTTCGCCGCGACGCAAGTCGCAACGAGAAGAGAAAAATAACAAAAAAAGAATAAGTACGAAGAATTCGTCGACGAACCGAAAGAAAACCGCGGCGAAGAGACGCGTTTCTACGCGTCCGTCGAGGATTCGTTCCGTGCGTCCGTCATCCCGCGAAAGAATGCCACTGTCCTCGAGGCTCTTCAGCTCTTTCAACCGAACCCCCTCCGCACACTCCTCTCTCTGACGTCCGATGAATCTCTTCGTGTACGTGGAACGAAATCCTTCCCCGTGACCCGCGTCCTCAGCTTCCGCGTTGACAAATGCCGCCTCGTTTGTCGCACGTCGATCGAGGCCGGACCAATCCCGATTTCCAGGTGACCTAACCCCGCACCGTGCTATGGAACACGATTTTTCCCAGTCGAATATCCTGATTTCTCCATTGCCATATTTTCTCCGAACTCCTTTAACACTTTCAGTGTCTGACACGGGCAACGAAATTATTCGTACAGATTTATTAATGAATTTTCGTGCTATTTGTTGGATCGGCAACTTATTGATCGTGTGTACCAGTTGTTTTGTCTTGCACGTCCCTCTCGTGTGTTTTTTGGTGTGTTCGCTCTTCTTGTCGAGTATGTCGAACGGTAAACGCGTGTGTATTAAACGTATCCTGCGGATCTTTCTGCAAAATAAAAATGTTTTGCATTGCTTGTGGGAGACAGTGAGAAAATAAAAATTGATTTCATTCCTTAATGACTTTGTTGCATTGAAAACAACATTACGACATTCTGAAATTTTTCATAATTTTTTCATAAATGAATTTCCGTAAGCCCAACACTGTTGTATTGGATTAACGAATTTCTCTCGTTACTTCGACTCGATAGAAAGTGAAAGAAAACGTTCAATAAAATTAGAATCATTTATCAAACGACATAAAAGTCGAAAAATTGAAGTCTCTAACAATCGGTCTTAACATTCGTAGAAGACAATACGAGTTCTGCAGGCGGCCACCACCGATCATTTTAATATTGCGATCTGTTCAGGCCCATTTTCTGCACTGTTTCGCGATCGGTATCGCGGTATTCGTTTGCACGGGCGGGCGGGCGGGCTGTACGCCGAAAAAGAGAAATCGCGTGAACGATGCCGAGATAAATTGGCGAGTTTTGAGGGAATTGTCGTGCGGAGTCGCTTTGCCTTGCCTCCTCTCGCATCAACCCTGAAATCGAGCTCAATTTTCGGGCGCAATTAAGGAGGCGAGCAGCCGCTTTCCCACGAGTCGTTGATTCGCCACCGATCAAACGCCTCTCTTCGCACACCCCGTGTCCCCAGATGACCGATGCGATCTTCCCCTGTTTGCGGTTCTCTCGCCAGGGTGTTCGTTAAGCCCCGAATTACCCGAACACCTCGAGCATTACGTCTTCCTCTCTGTAATTGTCCAATTTGCCGGTGGAAACACGCCACAAATCATTCGCACGCCTCGCGCCGCACTTCTGTCGCTCGTCATGTTCCACCTTCGGACTTAATAATGTTATTAATATTATTGCCGTAGTCTTAGCTGTCTTCTCTGGCGCCCGACACGCTCTCGCCGCGTCAACTATCCACCGCAATTTTTAGCTGGCCAGGGAACTTAAATTGCCAGATTTCTTTGGTCCCTCTTGATTATTAATAATACTGTTAATGTGAATTTTTGTTACTCTTGCTTCTTTAGAATTTCACCCTTTCATTTTCTAAGTCACATATTTTTCATTTTGATCATTGCGGATATTTTCTAGTCGATTGACTCTGATTGTTGCAGTAGTTTTATCACTTACGTCCCTGTAAAATATTTATTCTCCCAATCTTAAAAGTTCATGCAGCATGATATTAATTGTCCGTCATTTCAACGTCTTGTCGAACACAAGATCGAGTGTATTGCTTCTTTCCACGTATAGTGAGCAAACGGAGCAAGCCTCCGCGTAGTAAGTGGTGCAGTTGCAGACAAAGTTGGCCGCGCGGCGCGGTCCGCTTGAAATACTTACTTGCAAAAGATACAAACAGGAACGCTAAAGTAATTACACGAAGTAGAACACTCCTTTTTCCCATTAGCTCCCAGAGATATAAATTTTCCCGCTATTGATATATTACTGATCGTAATCTCAGCGCGCTAGTATTCAAGAGATATCACTGCAGTAATCGTCCGGAGCCTGTTTTAGTACTGAACTTGTTAACCGAGCAACTTTATGAACCGCCGCGGACAACTATTTACCGTTCAAAAGTCCTGCAACTAATTCGAGACAAATGCGAACGAGACGTGATGAACGACGAGTTAATTCGTCCATTGAAATTTTCGACAAACATCGACAATCTTCCTTATTCTTTTCTTCTTTTCTCCTGCACAATTATTTCATATAAATGGGCAGTATATTTATAACAAATGATGGAATTTCTCGGAGGACCATTGGGAAGGCAATGGGCGACACGTGGGAGATCGCTTGGTTCGCGGAAATCTCGTTTTCGCGACTCGAAAATGGCGTCGCGCGTCGCGTCGGTCCATTTATCGTGCTCCGCGAAAATGGAGAGGGAGAATGGCACGCGAGATACATGGGCAGGGTGAAAAAAGCATGGCAGGAAATAGCGGGGGAGGCGAAAGGGCACGGTTTAACGCGATATCGCGTTACAGGATGGCGATCACTATGTTGCGGACGTCGCGCGTGCGTCGCGTCGCCCCGTTGTTGCGTGGATTCGCTGTGGTCGCGTGCCACACCTGCATTCGCGTGTTATTCACGTTTATCGGACACGCATATGCCCGGTCCACAACACGTTGCTATCGGGGAAAAGCGTTTCCATGTCACACATTGGAAATCCGACTTTTCCGCGGAAGGCCGCCAGCGGATCGACTCCGGAGTTACCTTGAATAAATTTTCATTAATTGCTCCGGACACGCTAGCTTCCACAGAATAGAACTGGAACGGCGATTCAATAGTTAAACCTCTTTTCTTTGCCTGAATTGAACGTTCAATGGACAATTGTGTACATGGTTGCTTAGGTCTTTGATAGACGCGGAGCCTTTGTGCGAAATGCACATTTTCTGCATCGGGTCCAACAGATAAGAGACGGACAAAAATTTGATTCTTTATTCAATAATTTCGTTTTTCTCTCTACGCTATTTTAGATTTTTTATTTTTGTCGTGAATGATCAGAATCGTGAAGGGAGACTTGATTTATTTATCGAAAGAGCAAGTAACATTTGACAATTGGTTTCTTAAAAACTGACCGGAAGTTTGCTCGAAGTTTTAAGCTTTCCCAAGCATAATTGTTCTACTATATTTCCTGGTTTTTCCCCGGTTAACACGGATGATCTATGTGGGGCTCCCTGAATTTCTATAATCGCTCCGACTGTGTACTTTATTCTCTGCGCGCAATGTTTGAACCAGTTTTTTCCGGCTCCGAATAATAGCGTTTGTTTGCCGGTCACAGTTTTGCTGTTATCATTTGTTGGACGTTTTTATCGGATGACAGATAAAATGTATTTAGATATCTGCTTGCAAACTTGTGAAACCCGGTGTATGTTAATCCGACCCGATTGTGTCTACCTGCTCAACAAATTTCCAGTCGTTCGATATTCCTATAGTACTCCAGGTTTTTTCCACAATTTCTGAACGATTATTTCGTTTGTTCGCCCGTGTTAATTGCTGTGTTCTAATCGTAATTTGAGAAACAGTTCCAGCAATTCGAGCGAGGACGCGCTTTAGATAATTTTATGAAATTGGACTTCACAATTTATTCACACCGTCCCCGTTATCTGGCATAACCGTTTATAATTATAAACAATGTTTTCCTTTATCTACCCTCTTACAATTGAAGTTAAATATTAAAATCTATTAAATGACCCAATGCAGTTATTCACTCGGTTGCCAGGCATGTAAAGAGTCACTTTGTTGAGTTAGCGATCCATTATCAACTAAAGAAATTACATATTCGTTGCAAGTTTAGCTACTGTGATAGTCCAATATTCGTAAGCGCGAAATTAGCTGAAGGATACGCGATTGAAAATTCGCTGCTTAAAATCCACGTGTTCTACTTCATAGAAAATATTGTCTGCGTCATGTTATTGAATTAGAAAACAGAAATTCTACGAGCATGGGATCTTCAAGTTGCCTGAAAAATGAAATGGAAAATGTCATAAAACTTATTCTGAATGGTAAAAAATTGGCTTTCATTTTCCGTTAACGTAATTGATTTAATAATTAACCTTAATAAGACTGAATGACAAAAATTCCAAAACGATTGGCAATCAATTTGGCAAACCGGCAGCTCCATATATTGTAAATCAAGATATGAAAATTGGACGCGATCACAGAAAAATCTGAAGTAAATCGTCGCAGAAAAATGTCAACGCCCACCTCATTTGCCATGAACAAAAATCAGAGCATTCTACATATTGTTCGCAAGCGAAAGAATCTTGAATTTTCGCGATTAAGATCGAAGTTGCAGCTCTCTCTCCAGCGTTCTCTCGGCAACACTTTCAGCTACCACATACGTACATAATATGGCGGCAACGGAACGCGTAGAAGGCGATAAATATCCCGTTGTGGAAAATACGACGGTTCGTGACTGCGGACAAGTCCTGGACAAAACAATATTGTCAGCGGCGCGAGCCCGAGCCCGAGGCTCTGACTTGTTAACGTCGCACGGCGAGCATTGTTTCGAGCACGAATCTTCTCGAGCCATTTCGCGGTTCTCTAAACACGAGTCCGCGGGTCGCGCGAAATTTCTGCGTACCCGAGAAAGCTCCACGGTTCTCCGGTGTCAATGGCTCTCGTCCGGAGAACGATAGAATTTTTCCGGATTTCTCTACCGTAAATCCCCTTCGTGTTCTCCATTCTACGTACCTCCAATAAGTATTTAAAAATGTATTTTGTGTTCTCGTGACTGATATTCCTCACCATGTCCGTGCATGTATTAAGTAGCACAATTAGTACTTCTAACATGTATGTACTGCCCGAATGTATTACCTCATGTAATATGTATGATATATGTATGATAATTCGAATGATGTTGTCATTGCGTGCCTTTAAATAGTACTTTTGTTAAGATATAACAGATTCTAATGTTTTTAACTTTACTGAGGATTATTCAACAAAACTTATTTCTTTCGATGCACACTATTGAAAAAGTGGCTAAAAATTTGGATTCTCGTTATTTCCATAAAGTAATGTAAAGTTTTGGTGCTTCGAATAATCGAAATCAAAGTCGAGACGAGAAATTAATTCTTTTCTTTTTTGAATACTGAACTGAGGTACGAAAAAGAGAATTAAATATTAGTTATTTACACGGTCAGTGATTTCGCAGGCCATCAGAGTTAACACAACATTGTAAAAATAGTATCAACCCGTGTTAAAAAGATGGCGTAAATATCTGTAAAGTTTGCTTACCTGCTTCGAAAGTTTAAAAACGGCGACTGAGCGCACGCCGGTCCCAGTGTCCCGACATAAATAAATAAATAAATGGCCGACTGTCCCCTCAGAAAAGAACGAAACGGAGAATTAGAGAAGGGTGTTAAAGTCGCGGCAGAATAGCGCGAGGCAGAAAAGAAGAACGTGTAAAAGACTGCGAGTCGGAGGGCGGGGGAACTAAAAAGAGAAAAAGCTGTGCAGATGGAGCGAGAACGAAATAAAACGAAGAAAAGCGAGGTGGCGAAGAGAAAAGTGGGGGATGGAGTGGGTGGCGGAGGAGTGTTGGGCGTGCTGTATGGTGCGGGCAACGCGTTAACATTGTTTGAAAGCCGCGTCTTTGATCTGAGCCCGGTTGGCGTACATCAGTCGGGTTTTATGCGTACCAAGAATTCGCGCGGCCCCTCCATCAGCGTGTAAACATTCGGACTTTGGTACCATTCAGCGATTTAGTGGGGTCCTCAAGCAACGCAACGGGTCTCGACTCTGGCTCGTTCCGATTGCGAGCATTGGGGACCGCGGCGTTATTCGCAAGCTTTCTCCACGGCAACAAATCCTCTGGCCTTTTGATTTGGCCGCTCTTGTTCAGCGTCCAGATTCGACGAAAGAGAGACGGCATTCTCTCTCTCTCTCTATCTCGAGGAAGCGAGCGAAACAGAGATATCATAGTGCCCGGTGGCGTGCCGCCATCTGAAACTCGTCCAAATTGCGTGATTCAATTTGCCATGTAATCCGCCGGTAAAGTCTGCTGCTTTTACCCGGACAACATCTTCCGCTAATTGGGGAAAAACGAACGACAAACCACTCTCCGTTCTGTGTTTCTTACACGGACCGAAACTATGTATGTACATACTGCGATTTTATCCGCTAGCAAGCTATGTCGGAGATGCACGAGCTCGATGCTTGCGGGAAATGATGGTTGAACTGTGGCCCGAAACGAGTGGCAGAGATACAGTCAAAACCTATCCATCTACGCGTTTCACTAGACTGCGGATCTTCATGTATTTATAGCAAAATCGAGTAGATGAAATACAAAATTGTTGGGAAATTCTCAAAACTGAAGATGTCAATATACGATCTGTCCTCTATTAAAATCATCAAGGGAAGATTTAACATTCAACTTAGTTTCTATCGGTTGCAATCGATGCAGAAAATTGTACAGCAGATTCTGCAATCGAATCACCGGCGAAAGAGAAAGTCCAGAACGAATAAAGAAGTTCTTGGACGAGATTAATGGCGTTCTAAAGAAATTAGACTCGTATTAGGGAGCGTTAGCCCACGAAGGCGTACGGGCACTGTCATTTCCGATCAAGATCGCCCGGTAAGAATTGCAGGGAAGTGCGAGGCGGAAGTGTAGGGTTCGAGAATGATCCTGAAGGTATGGTTGTCGCTTCGAGCCAGAGGCAAAGGGAGCCTCGTTCATGAAGCCATTAAGGTAGATAGATCGGTCGGTCTCGTTTTCACGAAAGCGTTGGGGTCCGCGTGGCACGATACAATAATACACGCGTGTGCTTGTGCGTGAGCGCCCCCTAATGACGGGGTACGGTCGAGTATAATGCGCGGGGCGGACTTTGGCGCCTCCCTAATCAATTAATCAGCGAATCTCGCTTTTATCTGGCCGTGTAACCACGTAATTTTCTCCTTCCCGGTTTATTAGGAGCCGATTAAGGGACCCCTCTCTCTCTCTTCTATCTCTTTCTTCCTCCCTCTCTCCCCATGAAAGGGGAGTCATCGAGCCGTCTCGTCGAGCATTCCCACCCCTCAGGGGGAAATGAACATCTCTCAGACACGGGACTTAATTGCGGACAATACTAAGTTTATCTGGCTCGGACGGAAGTCGCTTGTTCGTATTACACGCCTCTATCGCTCTATCGATCTTCGAGGCGGGGTGCGATCTTTTTCTATCGCCAGGAATGATCTGGCTCGCGGTGCACGCGTTACATGCTTCGCGCCTCGTGGAACGATATAAACGCGAGCGGTTTGTCGCCAATTAACCCGCGGCGAATCAAACGCTCTTCTGCGGAAGGGTGCGGCTCTCCGAATGCAGTTCTCGATCGCGTGCGAATCGTGCACCGGTTGCGTGGCCTGTGCCGGTGCGCTTTCGATGCGCCCGACACTGAACAGTCGCGGGTCCGTCTTGCGAAAACCCATTTGATCGTATCGTTGTCGCTTGGAAATATCATAGTTAATTGGAGGAGAATCTTGTGCGATGTTAAACAGGGACGATCCAGAAATGGATATTATTTGTCTGGGATTTGTAAATGAATTTTACATTTTGAACAAGTGTTCGCCGATCCTGCTCATTCGAATCGAAAGTTGTGTCGCAAGGGGTTGCTAAGAATGAGAGGAAAGGAGAAATATCGTTGGTGTGCAGGGTAGATGCAAGGGCGACAGAGTGGTCGCTGGAGCGACAGGAAATAACTGTCCGCGAGATCCTAATCGGTACAAATATCAATTAGGATAAAATAATTACGGAGCGGGCCCCCTCTAATCCTCGACTAGCGTTATCCGGACAGGTATCTCGCGGCGCGTAACGAGGCCCGTTCGTTATCGTCGAATTAACGAGCTTTTCGCGGTGGTTGCTAGCGCGGGGTTCTCGCGACTCGCTCGCCGGATCACTCCCTTTCTATCATTCTGCCTCGAGCGAGAATGGGAACATCTCAGAAACAGAAAGAGAGAGAGAAAGAGAACGAGAGAGTGGAACAGTATAAGGATGATGAGGAGAGAGAAACGAAGGGGAGAGAACCGCAAAACAATAACTCGCGCGTCGAGTCGAGTCGAGTCGATCCGCAGAGAGATCGCTTACGCTCGAAGAGACAGAGAGACAACACGAAAAGAAAGAAAGAGAGAGAGAGAGAGAGAGAGAGGGAGCGGGAGACGAGAGAAGCCTGGAGGGGAGGGGAGAGAAGAGAGAGAGATCATCCCCGTGGTCTGCTGCTCGTCCGTTAATGCGTTGCCACGAAGATCTATGGACTGCCCGTAGTTTATATGCTAATCCGTAAAGAGTGTTAAATACTCGATCATTTATCACGCCATCGCTTCTCCTCCTCACCCTCTTCTACCTCCTCCCCCGGAGTGCCTCCTTCTTCCCTCTGGCCTGGCATTTGTCGGCAGACAGCTCGAGAGCTGCCTCGAACTCGAACTCGAACTCGAACCTTCTTCCCTTCTCTCTCTCTCTCTCTCTCTCTCTCTCTCTCTCTCTCTCTCTCTCTCTCTCTCTCTCTCTCTCTCTTTCTTTTCTCTCTCGTGCATGTCCGGGCTCTTTCTTTCCACGGTTTCTCTTCAGGCTCACCCCTCCCACGCAGACAACGAGTAATTATTATTTTTCACCCCTTCGACGACCGCAACTCGCCCCTTTTTGCGCCGATTCGCTCGGCCGAGCTTGCTCTAACCCGGAGGGAAGAACGATTGGGATACGCGAAAGCTTGACCCCGACAAAGCGGACGAAACAAACCCCCATTCTTCATCCCCCCCGGACACCGATCGCCCCGCTCGTTTCCGGTGCCTCCTCGGACCACCAAATTTTAGATAAACACATAACTATTTCTATGGAATCTCTATCACTAAAAATTGCTGTACCATTATTTAAAATAGTGTTTTCGTTATTAGATCATTTCATGTCCACCAAATTTAAGAAATCCTCGAAAATAGAAATCTTAGAAGATTTCGGAAGAAATGTTTAATTTTCGAGTTAAAATAGCTCCGAGTATATAGGGTTAATATCTCCCAAACAGATGAGTTTCCAACCCTCAACTTCGGAAGCTATTACTATACCCCTCGAACACAAACTTACTCTTCCCCATAGCATCCCTCTATAGAACGTCCTTCAAGGGGCGGTATCACGCATGTCACGATCACTAAATCGCGCCAGCAGCGATCGTGGGTGGGAACGGGGAGCGGAGCAGGTTTCGAGGTGCGAAAGAAACGAATGCGATATCTCGCGGAGGCTGGTCGTTCGGAGTGGGGGGAGCACGGGGTGTTTACGGTCCGCGAATTGGCAACTCGGCCCCGAGATTTACGGTCCGCTTCGGATAATCGAATAAGGCCGCGAACGATGAGGCGTGGGCGCAAATGATGGAACTCCGCCAGCTGGACCTGGCACCAACGAGCTCGCGAGATATTCGAGGCTTACTCGAGGTGCGTGCGCTATCATCCCGTGCGATACAAACCGTGCTGAAAAAGCCACGGTAGCGATACGCACGTATTGTAGAACGGTCGCCGCGCCGCGCCGTCGAATTCAAGCACGCCGAATGATAAATCACGCCGCGGTGTGCGCCGATCGTATCGAGCCTCGCGGAAACCACGAGACAATAAATCTTCTCGCGGCGCGCGAGAACGAAATCTCACACGTCGGCCAGGCCGATTGTCTGCGAAATTGCGTTTCGCGGTAGTCACGCCAAAGAACGGCACACGGCTCCTGCCTTTTTACGAATCCATTGTAACGCGATCCCGTTGCGCCCGGATTTCAGCGAGGCTCGAAGGCTGGCTCGACGTTCACGACATTCACTGTTCCCGCTGCGCTGGTCTGCATTGTCTTTCTCCTTTGATTTTCTGCAATGGCCCTGGGAACGAATTATCGAACTTCATATTTCTGTTCGCAACCGTTTGGAGAACGCAGCTGAAAGTGAAGTTTTGGACCCGATTCCGACGTTTCAATATATAATCATTCCTATGAGAAATTGCTTTACGTCTTCAGTATCGAAGTTTATATTCCAACTGCCTCTTGATCAGTTTTAATCTTCAATCGTTTGGAGAATGCAGCTGAAAGTGAAGTTTCGGACACGACTTCGCCGTTTGAACGTAATCATTCGTATAAGAAATTGTTTTACGTCTTCAGTATGCATCAAAGAGGATTCCCACTCGCGTCTCCTCGAAACGGGAACACACGAGGCTGGCGAGGCGGTCTGTTTGCGTTCCACGACTCGCGTGCGCGATTTTCCATGGTTTCTTTAGCCGGACGATGAAAAGCGGACGATCTTCATTCCACGGGGTCCGGTCACTCGACGATTCTGCGAGACGCCGATAAAAGGAGGGGCGGCTCTCCTCTGCGTACACGTTGCACCACGGCAGACACCGAAGAAGTGATTCCTGGTAGATGCGTGTCGTGTCTGACACACGGGACCGTTCGTGCTTAATTTTAGAATGCCGCACACCGGTGAACGACAACGACGACGACTTTCTCTCTCTCTTTTGCCCCGTACTCGCGGACACACCATTCTTTCCTCCGACCAGACACACCGAGGAAGCCTCGAGTGCATCACGAGTGCATAAGCAAGCGCATCGCGACCCGTAAGTAGGCGAGTACGAGAAGTGCACCGCGATGCATCCGGGGAACGCCTGCGAGCACACAGGTGGCCGCGGTTGCTCGAACCTATGCGCTGCACACGTGGGAACACGGGAATTGCCTATACCAAGTCGTTCTATCGTTAATGCGATTTCTTCCATTTTTATCAGTGAACAGCAATTCTTGATTTAACCCCTTGCCTTACAATATCGTGTCCGACTCGTGATGAAGATTCTGAACAGATTTTGATAAAAATGCATGTCAATGGAACCAAAATAAAATTCTATTTTGGTTTTGTTAATATACAGCTGTTGGAGAACATATAGCCATACAATTTATATCAATTTTCTCCTTTTTCTAGGAAATTACGATCTATAAAAAAGTTCTAATCACTGGAACTGTAAAATAAATCGTAGGGCAAGGGGTTGAGATCATTTTTATTCTATGTAATCTTTTTTACGTTGTGCACGTCGAAGTGAACCTGTTTTTAACCGACTTCGAGAAAGAAGGAGGTTACTCAATTCGATCTGTATGTGCCTTTTTTCGCCGAGATGGATGGACCAATCGGAACGAAACCTTCTGCATTTTGTAGGGCATGTCTCCCGATTGGTCCCTTGAAAACAAACTTTGCATTTTTTCATTCTTTCCGGTCTTTATTGCAAATAACCAATAAGACCGAAAAACCATCCTACGGTGTTCTACAAATTCTCCTCGTTCCACTAAAAAGTATGAAATAAAAAAATTTTATAAAAATTGAACCGACTTCGAAACGCACTAAAAAATGCACTAAAAAGTATTAAATAATTTCCATTTAATTTATGTGAATACGGACGAACTTAAACACAATACAATCTTTTCGGAGGCGGCGCAAAATTGAAAATTTTCGACACTGGAAATTACGAAGATCCTTAAATTCTTCTACATGCTTTCACATATTAATGTGTCTTCTCTTCCCACCTACTGATTTCCAAGTCCAGCATATTCCAATGAAATCATAATCAGCAACATCTGTCATTTGGAAAATTTTCAATTTTGCGCCACCTCCGAAAAGATTTGTATTGTATTCAAGTTCGTGTGTATTCACATAAATTAAATGGAAATTATTTCATGCTTTTTAGTGCGTTTTCTTATAGAACAGTTGAGCTTTTTACAAGTTATAGAATACAGATGAATTGGATGATATCAAAACTGTTTTGAATAATGGTATGGCAATTTGTACTGGCGGCTCAGAGTTACCACTCTTGAATGATGTTACAAATATTAATCGTCGAATGGAGCCGAGCCAGACGAAGTAATTATCATGGTCCTTATTCTTATCTATCGTGTCCTTATCTATCTATTGTCCTTGACCCATCATGGTACTTATACAATATAAAAGACCGTCATAAAAGTAATGGAGTAATTGCAGTAATAGAGACGAATAAAGTAAGCAGAGAGCAGTCGCTTACTAATTTCTGCAAAGAATATTCTTTATCTGACCTCGATGCAATTATGTTCTGGAGGTGGAGGGGAAGTAAAATTTTGGAGGTCCCTCGGGACAGCAATTTGGCAGAATCTGTTCGATCGGGTGGACGGATTGCACCGGTCAGTTTTGACGAGGTCGTCGAGAAGCAAGCGCACCTTTCCGATTGATGGTCTTCCACGAAGTCGAAGCACAGAGTCGACGACGTGGCGCTATTAGATCGTCGATTCGTAGAACGTCTGTCCATCCGTCGGTTCGGTACGGTACGAGCTCATTAGAGCGCGTTTGAGCTTGATTAATTACGTTTCCGACGAGGCACGTCGTCCCTACGGTAAAGCTCTCGAGCCTTAATCCGGCCTCCGTCGACCCTCGGACGGTGGACGCGGTATCGCCGATTTTGGAACAATGTTAAGATTCAGAAGCAATAAATTATGTAGGAAACGGCTCCCAAACAGGGCCCAGGTAAGATAATTCCCCTGGCGATCCGCTAAGATTGCCTCTCTTAGGCAGGGATTAGAAATCGTCAGGTATACCGGAGACACGCGGCGTGAGACCGGGGAAGAACGGACCAATGCTTTTGTCTTTCCTGCACGAAAAGTACAAGGTCGCCAAAATATATTTTCCATCGACCTACCGTCTTGCCCTTCCTTCGTTTTTCCCGCAGGGGCGCCTCGGAGAGGCTGACTCACTCGGGATCGGTACTCGAGACCCTTGCAAATCCGCATTCGCAACGGCTCCGATTTTCTTCAGCGTACCAAAAGAGCGTTCTTCTTTCCTGTAGAATAAAATATTAAATTTACAAAGTTACAGACAGAGCTGTGCAGAATTACAATTGAATTACTCCAGGAATTATAATTACAAAGTAATTGAATTACGATGTAATTCAGTCATATTGCCAATTATTATTCAGATCTCCATTCAATTAAATTACAATGTAATTCGTAATTGCAATTGGAGTACAGTTATAAAATAGCGTTACGTACAATATTATGAAGGAGGATTAGGAATAGAAACTACGCCGCATAGACAGCAAACAAGTATATGAAAGAAAAACATAAAAAATAAAAACGTGGTAATATATCGCACTTATTCAAAGTTCTGGGCTATAATTTGGAGACCTGTATTTTACCCCTGTGTACAGGGGTTAATTGAACGCCATAGATTTTTGGAGCAATATGGAAGAAAATATTTGTCTAATAAGTATTTGTGAAACGTTATTAATTTTTAGAAGATAAGTGCACAATACTTAAAAAATACTTAATACTTACTTCGATACTTAACATTGATTTTTAAAGGATAAGCATACGATACTTAAAAAATACTTAACACTTACCTTAAAACTTACAGTTGATTTTTAAAAGATAAGTATACAATACTTAAAAAATACTTAATACTTACTTGAATACTTAAAAGTTTTGGAACATATCACAGACAGCATTCCTAGAAAATTTCCGTTTTATTTCCATTTTTGTACACAAAGAGATTGTTAATAATATCGAAATTTGCAAGTGAGTTCCTTTCAAAAATGTACAGGCTGTCCCAAAAATGCTGTACTCCCTTGAAAGGGTTGATTCCCAAGGTCATTTCGAAGAGGGAATTAAGTGAATTTGGTGCAGAGTCTGTCTTGAGCATAAGCAAGAAAGAGGCTCTCTCCTCGAGCTCGCTCTCTCTTTGAGCTCTTCAGGGACGAATTTCGGGCGTGTCGAGATAAAACGAGGGTTGGCGCATTTTTCTTGGAGGGGATGCGGCCCGAAGGAACAGGGAACTATCGTAGGAGAGAGGAAGAGGATTTCTGTGGTAGGGGAAGAGGGAACACGAAAACCGTCCCGGAACCCTGAAAAGCCTCGGGTTTTCAACAAGCCAGTTTACAACCGGCAGCTTTGCTTCGAGGTTTTCCGGCACGTGATCCTGTCAATAAGGAAATTGGTGATTGTTTTGACAGAGCGAAATACTGTGTCTGTGTATATTGCCTATCCGTTTGCAATCGCGTTGTGTTGTGGTTGTTCAACTGTCGATAGTGAAATCGTTAGTGATGGGACTGAAGGATTCGGAGCCGATCGATTTGCAATCGAAGGATATCCAGAACAGGATTCCGGCGTGCTGCGTCTACACGAAGAACACCAGAGAGACTTCCACGAACATGCTTGACAAGGTTCGTCCACTGACACGCGATCCCTGAGCACACTTTCGCTCGAGAACTCTCTGGCATTCTTGAGGGAGACGTTGCCGAACTTCCAGGAATTTTCTTGTGCTCTTTAACCCTTTCAAAGATCATACACGAGTGCATTCATTCGCCTCTGTTTCGATCTCGATGATCGTCGTAGTGAACACGGCTTCCGATGCAGTCGGTATTCCATTGGATTCGGAACATTTAGTTTATTACGATTTTTGGTGTCGCAGGATGCCCTTTAAAATGTTATTAGATGATTGCAAATTGAAAATAAAATTCAATAGTTACATTTTAAAGAATGCAGCTTTATTAATCAGTTTATTTTTCCACAATTAGAAAAGAATGGTGACTGTATAATTCTTTTTACACTCCGCCGTGCAGTCAAATTTGTGACATCTATGAAAATCGTAATGCAATCATCTGATACATCAAAATTTATTGAGATCGCAACGATCCATCGAAGGGAAATTAATCAACAAATCTATTTCTTCGAATATACAGGATGATCAGTAATTGGTGGTGCATCTGAACGAGAGTGATATGTAAAAAAGTAAATTGAAACAGTGGTAGAAACAGTGTTAATGAACTGTGAATTGTTTGATTAATTGTCCATATTCTGTTGGAACTATGAAGACTACTACGGAGACACATTCCGCGAAGAAATCTCACGTAGTATGTCTCTAATCGTGAGACAAGCTTTTACAACGCAGAGATCGCGTAGATTAGCAACAGTCGGTTAGGGGCAGGCCTAAATGTTTCGGGAGATAATCTCGGGGACCTTCTTCGTTGTGCCGTTATCCGGAAGGAATGCATTTCCGGCCACGTCGACTCGAATTTTCTGGGATTACTGGGCCACGATAGCGTTCATCTGGCCATTTAACCTGTCCCCAACTTGGCGAGTTAATGACGTCAGTGGGTACAATACTACTAGCTTACTCGTCGAAAAACAGCAACGCAAAAATAAACACTCTCGATGCTACAAATGATTTTTATCAGACAATCTCGTGAGTAAACTGCGGATTTTTATGAAAAATACAAATGTAGCAAGATGTAAGAGCTATGTGGACATTTTTTTAAATCGTCTTAATGTGTTGCACATTCTGTCAAAAAAGTACCGGGAATTGGTCAATGAAACACAGAATATGTATTATTCATCCAAATTTATTGTATCGCCTTCAAAGTAGGCCCCTTTCGAAATAATACACTTATGCCAACGATTAACCCAATCATCAAAACATTTTTTACATGCATTTTTCTTGAAAAAAGTCGGCCGGAGCCATATCAGGGGAATACGGTGGCTGCTCGATAAGATTTGTTGAGTTTTCGGCCAGAATTTCGTTCACAATGATAGCCTTGTGAGATGGTGAGTTATCGACCAGAGCGAGGAAAATCTTCCACCACATCTCGACCGCTTTTAAATGCACTGTACTACTCATACGCGCGTGTTTTTGATCAAGTCGATTCACCGTACGCCTTATGTAACATTTTCAGCGCTTCGGCACACGAAATTCCATTTGCAATGCAAAATTTAAGACAGATTCTTTGTTCGATATTTTTATCCATTGTAAAAATCGCAAAACACAGTTGAGATGAACTGACAAAATGGCGCACTGTAAACGAACTAAATGACAAGTGACGCTCAAACTTCGCGTGGGTATAGAGGAGGACAGTTGTGCCAACTTAGCGACAAAAAGAATTTCAACAATCCCTTTAAGCGTACTTTTTAAATGATCAATTATTCCCGGTACTTTCTTGACAGAATGTAAATAACAGAGCAGTATTGTTAACTCCTGTTCTTTTAGACAAGTTTGTTTTGATGCATTTGCGATGAAAATGTGCACAACAACTGTAAAAACAGGAGTTCAACAATAAATATGTATATGTATCTCTTGTGTCAGTTACGTGTACAGTCTTTTTAAACACTGTCTGTATATGTAAATTTACTGTCACACAAGAAATATATAAATATGCAGTCTTTTTAAACAATATTTCTGATTTTACTGTGTTCGCAACAGGTGTTTGAGCCGGGGTCCACGCAGACCCAGCCAAGCATTGCAGAGCACATTAGCAATCGCGATTGATTTAATCCATGTTTCTCCTCGAGATAATGGATAGATCTCGCGATCGCATTCTGCCCGATAAAACTCCGTCACGAAACGAAACGACGCCGAAATAGAATCCTCGGTCCGGGGGAGCAACCCGTAAACGATCATGTCTTGGCTCGGGGTAGGAGAAGCAAGAGGGAAGTCGAGCAACCGCGAGATAATCGCGGGCGTTAAACTTTTATAGGCCTGATTTTCATTTATATGTTAAACACGTCATAACTCGAGAAAAGAAGGGGCGAGAGCGCGCGCGAGCGCGGGGCAGGAAGAAAACGGCCGTCGACAAACGAAAAAGACAGAGAGGAGGAGAGGGAGAGAATGAGAGAGATCGCCTCGTGTGTGCACAAGCTTTTCGATGCTAGAACGGTGGTAGGCTGGTTTCGTGCAGGTGTTGGACTCGGTTTTGGATCGGCAGGTAGGGATCGAGGCGGTCCGAGTTCCCGAAGGACAGACTTTTATTTCTAACAAATGAGCGGCAGGTATGACGATATAATATAAAAAGAATCGGGGGCTAGAATGTGCGTGGCCAAAGGGGAAACGAGAGAGCGAGAGAGAGAGAGAGAGTGAGTGGTGGAAGAGAAGAGGAGAAGGAGGGGAGGGGGAGCAACACCTGATTAATCGTCTTTTTATGGCTGGTAAAATATCGCCGCGCGTAACGACGCGTAGCGGCCGAAAAGGATACATAGAAGACTTTTGGCTGACAGATACGATTTCCGATGAATCTCCGCGCCTGCCGTCGCTACCGCCATCGGGTTATTGAAATATTCGGCGGTTTTTTGTCCGGGCCCCGAATTTCGTTCCACAGCCCGAACAGAGATTCTTCACCTCGAGCGGGCCGATTAATTTTCGAACATCCTTTTTCCACCGAGAAACCGTACAACGTATTATGTAGAATAGGCGGCTTTGGTTTTTCGAGGTAAAACGACGATATTAATTTTCCTTCCACGGTGCTCGGACGATTCATCGCGCACGATCCGACCGGAAAGAATCGACTGCTCGTCGTCCTTTTGAATGGAGGCGCGACAATGCGTCTCGAAAATCCTTTTGACGAACGGAGGACGCGAGAACGCGTGACAAATGAGCCCCGGAATACATAACGCGCCACTTGTCCCTCGAAAATATAGACTAATAGGTGTACAGAGACGCAGGAACGAGAGGAGACGCCGGACCCAGGATGAAAGGAAACCGTATTCAGATCAAAAGGTCATTGTCGATCCTCGGGACCGGCTACCAAACTGGTACGCCGGACTCGTAACGATTCGGACACTCTCTCGTAACGAATTCCGCTTGAAAAGAGGATTGTCAGAGCTGCCCGCCTCGTGACAGAAATAATAATCGCTGGTACTACGTCTTTATCCATGGTCGCTCCAATCTGTGTAGCAACATGCTCGATTGGGATCTGACATTTTAAGCTTGGCGTATAAACTTACAGTGTTCATTAAAACTAAAGTGATGCAAGCTGCGATAGCAAAACAAATTTTAATCACCGTGGAAGATTGTGATAGTCGAGCTCCAAAGCCGAATAAACGCGTAGTCAACATCACAAAAGCATTCGGTAAAGTGGAGCAAGTGGATAGATTAGAAGCATGGAAAGTTGCTTTGAAAATAACGTGTCATGCGTTTTAACATTTCAATAGAAGTTTTATTAAATAGATTATACTTCGGTTGATTTCTAGAAGTGTCAATTTGAAGTAATCACAATGGATAACGCGTCCACCTCACAGTGAACTTTAAAAGATGGATTTTGTGGATTTTGACACGTCGGGGATGGATCGAGGCGGGTGTCCGACATTGTCCCGCGTGGGACAGAGAGTTTCGCTCGTAAAACGAGTCCGTGGCCGATTCGATCTGGTCCCGGACAGAGTCGGGACCCTGAAAAACCGTGGACCCGTGAGGCCCGGGCAGCGCTCTTTTACGATTCGGATACGACATCTAAAAAGCGATGTTTACAGGGGCGACGCCGATGCGAACGTTTTTATTAATAATTTTTAGTAGTGGCCGCCGTCGCTCCGCTCCTCGTAAAAGCCACCGGTTGGCACTTTCGTGAGCCGGCCGCGGCTCTTGTAAAAGATATCCGGCCGGACGTTTGTCGACCGTATCCATCGAAATTAGGAGGCCTACCAAGCCTCTTTATGGGATTCTAGACGAGTTTTACAGCTGTACGTGGACGTCGCCCAGCTCTCTTCCTCTCTGTCCCTCTCGGGATCGTACGCGCTCCGTATCGCTGGATGATTAAACGATTACCGTAACGAAGAACGTTTATAGGGCGTCGTTTAAACTTTATCGAGCCTCTACCATCTCTTTTCCTCTTTCGCCGGTGGCTCGTTTCTTCGCCTCTGTATCCAGCGAGGAATTAATAAGGATTCGTAAGATTCTCGTGAGACGACGATCTCTCTTCCGATTCGCTCGCTACGATCTCAAATTACAACGTCGTCAAGTTGTACGCGATCATTGGGGTTGGTTTCTACAGCCGCTCTCAATCTTGCGATTCGCCGTTCTATCGGAGATGCAGCACAATGTTGGTATCGAGATGATAGAGATACGTATCTTTATTTCTACTAAATATTTTTCAATACAAAAATTAATACATGTTCCCTGAATATGACGCAAAATGTTCTGGTACCTCCAGCCAATTTGTCTCTAAAATTCTATCGATATTCCAGTTAGTAATTAGCAAGACGTTCTACTGGAGATGCAGGACAATGTAGATATCGAGAAGATAGGGACACATATCTGTATTCCTACTGAATATTTTTCAATACAAAAATTAATACATGTCCCCTGAATATGATACAAAATATCCTGAAAGTTTCTTGATTTTATCTTCAAGCTACTCTCTACCCTGGTACCTCCATATTCCATTCAACAAATAGCAAGATTGTTGTAGATTTCCATGGGCTGATTGATTTGCATCGGAGACAGAGTTCAATTCGCCAGAGCACTTAAGGGTGAAGCGGCTAAACCGGACAGCCCTTAACTCGCTCTTGAGGGTCGTTACGCGTTCGATGGTCGACCTGTGGTCACTCGCAAGAGGCCGTGTAGACGAGAAAGAGACGGAAAGAGGTGTTCGGACAAATAGAAACGTTCGCTTCGCTCGGATCGGGGAGAGACTGTTCTGTGAGGTCGCCGGCTACATAGCGCTGTCGTGTAAACACGCGCTAACTGCCTCCTCTTGCCGACGCCGGCCGTCGTCTACACCCAAAGCCCCTGCCCCCTCTTCCGAGGCCACCTCGATCATGGTTCCCCTTATGGCAGCTCCCCTCTTCCGTGGATTTCGCGATCCTCCTCGCCGACTCGCTCCGAAACAGCTAGCGGGACCACTTGCCTAACGAACTAGGGAATGTCGTGGATGTAGTAAAGCAACAAAATATGACTTGACTTTGAAAAAGATCATCTTCTAGTCATTAGGAATATTTTCTGAAGGAATGTACACGCTGATGTGTACAAAGTAAGACGTTTATTTGTAGTCATAATGCAGTCTCTACAGTCTACATACATTAGAATAGATTGAATAATAGAGCATTGAACTTAGCCACCATTCGGTCTTCCATTAAAAGGGAGACTACGGAGAATTGAAGCAGGTTTCTATTTGAAATACTTAAAAAGAGAATCGTGGGTAAATATTTGCTCAGATCTAGTCACGAGTACCATTCAGGTCGTTGCTAAGTTCTCTAGGACGTTCACTCCTAGACAGCGGCCTCTGACGATCTCCAAGCACAATCTCTGCTCCAATATTGAAAAGAATGCGCTCCCATAAAAGAGAGACAGAACGATCGCAAGCCGGGAGGCAAAGAAGATTGCTCGGACGATCGAAGGATCGATGAGAGCGAGGTGAACGACCGATTTCGAGGTGGCCGCGCGAGGTATCGCGGGGTATCAGCGATTCCGTGGACACGGAACTCTTCTCATCGGGGTAGAGAGGCGACAGGACACGCTCAGGCAGAACTCTCTAATTCGATCGTTAAACGTCCGCTCATTAGATCCCCCCGACTCGTCCTGTGTGCTTTATAAAAGACGCGAGTCAGCGTATTTCTTTTCGAGCGTTCTCATCGAGATACGGTGGGGATCCTTTCACGGTTCGATAAATTCCCATCGGCGGAGAATCGCGGAGGCACCTGGTGAACAAAGATGGCCGTTGATACGATGGAACGCCGGGGCCAGGAACGACCGTGCGTTCTGTGTGCTCGTTCGATTAGCATGCCGGTGCGAGTTGTTTCGCTTCCTCGTTAATAAGAGAGCTTCCCTCCGATCCCTCTCAGTGGTCCTCTTCTTCCCGGTCTGCGGAGATCTGTGTCTCTCTTTCTTTCTTTCTTTCTTTCTATATGTAGTTTCTCATCTCTCTCCCTCCAACCTCGCCTAATACGTAATTCAAGCCAGACGCATAATCTTCCCATGGCTGCCGCCAGAGTCCAGGTAATTCTCTCTGCCCGACACCGTAGACAATGCTTCGGCTGTCTTTGCGTGGGACTACGACTTCCTTGCTCGGCCAAACCGGAGGAAGTCAACTCCCTTTTCTGCCCTCGAACACTTCGCGCGACACCGTGGGGAAAAACCATCTCGCTCGCTCCCCCATAACCGTGGGCAGCCTAGGACTCTGACACAAGTCGGTGCGCATTCGTATTTCTCGTTGAACCAGTTCACGTTCAAAGGGACTCTGTGTTTCCTCTGATTGAGGAAAAATGCTTTATTCTATGAATTTTTCAACGATACTGCGCAGTCATTCCACGCAATATTAATTCGTTGTTCGGATAAAAGAGAAGAAGAGAGGCACAGAAAGGAACTGGAGGTAATAAGTCGAAAAAAAAAGATGAAATTGAACCGAGGCAATATCGTGCAACGTTATCCGCTCTGGGATAAGCTATTATGATAGGAAACATTGCGTTAGCGTTCAATACACACCTCGCACCGTGCGCAGATCGATGGTATCTGTTGAAATCGCGGATCGCGCAACATCCTCTGTGGATCGGCTTTTAATCGTCGGATCGTGAGCTCTGTCGTAGATATTAATCCCATTACACGGTCCATTGAAATAAATTACGATATAAAATCAAACTCGTTCCGCGGTTGACGCGGAGAGATCTCTCGATCCCTCGGGGTAGAAGCATTAATCGCTGTTGCATAGTTCTCTCCGTCTTTCTCGTGCTCGTTGCGGTTCGCGAGGCGAGAGAGGATCGGGAATTCGATTGCAGCCGTGTTTCACCGTCCCCTCCCTCTTTATCTGCCTCCTGGGCCATCGCTTTCAGGCCCATCCGTTCCTTCATTATTTACGTCTTGATTTATTATAATCGAAGCTCAGCTCCGTTTGATCCGCACCGAGGTGGGCACCCTTCTTCCTTTCTCTTCTCTCTTTCTGGTTTCTTGCTCTGTTTCTCCTTTTTTTCGCTCTGTCTCGCCCCCTCATACTCTTTTCCTCACCTCGGTTCCGTTGCGTTCCGACACGCGAAACTCCGCGCGCGAGCAAAGAGGACGAGCAGAGTGGGCCCGGGCCACGAGTACGCCACTTGGAAGCCGTATTTTACGTCGAACGTCGCCGAGTTAATCGATCTTCACCGCACAATTTCACCTCCGCGCCAAGCCGAATGCTCGCGATCGGCTGTTCTACCCCCGGCGCAGTGGCGTAGCCGAAATCGGACGCGCCGCTCGCAATTCTCCGGACCCTGTTCTCCTCGGCACGGACAGACTAGTTGAACACTGTCAATAATATTCCTCGAAGTGGCGTGATCATCAGTATCCACGATACACTACTCGAATATCCCCGATTTTCTTTCGAACGATCCAGATTCTCTATTTAAAATGACTCAAGCCGAATCTACACGAAGACAACATCAGTAACGTGTCCTCCTCTTCTTTAATTCCATCGACACATACGAACTGTTACAATTTTATATTGTTAGGCTTTTTTAAAAATTACATGTCAAATATGTTGTAACCAGACTACGGGTGTTCGTGCAATTTTTAATTTTTGCCAGCAAACCAGCAAATTTTGAAGTCTCCGAGAAGAGGATTAAATAACTCTCTTTTCAACTTCGAATTACGCTACTGCGCCAGGTGCTCCGAATCTCCATGCACGGTTGCAAGAAACGATCGCGACAAGGAGCCTCCTTTATCGTGGTATCACGATCAAATTGGACGAGCTACCGAATTAAATTCCGCGATCGTAAATCTCCGGAGTAGGCAGATCTCGTTATCGCCTCGAGAAGACCGTCCGACCGTCTACAATCTACAGTGATCGGAACCACCTCTGCGTCTCGATCTGAAATATAATTGTATGGGGTTACGACTTTGTAACAAACCGATGGAGACCTTCGTGCGAACATTATCCACCAGTCTCAAAATTTTAAAGTAAATCTTTAATAAAATTGTACTTGTTGAAGTTTCAAAATCTTCACTTTCCTGACGTATTAAGTTGAAGGTGAAAAAAGATGAGTTCAGCGGATGAAATCACGGAAGAAGGTAGTGGGACGTCGCAAAAATAGCATGGATTAGGCCACGGCTGAAAGAGAGCTCTTCTGTATCGTGGAGGAAGTTATTGGCCGATACACAGCCACGATAAAGCGGCACCCACAGCCGAGAGATTAACGCGTTGTTTAACGCGCGTACGCTGCCGGTCTGTGAACTCAACAGACCGCAGCTTCCTGCGTTGCTCAGCTTCAATTAAAACGGGAAACTTTTCGAACCCATTCCAACAATATGGAGTACAGAAAATTAATTTCATGAGAGTGAGAATCATTCGTTCTCTGATGATTGAGAACGATTGAGTCATGCGTACCGCACAAAATGAATTGAAAGTACAAAACAGAACTTATCTAAAAAACGGGAAGTGGCCGGAGTCCAGCGGATGGCGAATGTAGGCCGCCGATAAAAATCGATGTCAGGATTCGGTGACTAAGCGGGTAATTAATATCAGGTCGCTCGTCGATGGCAATATTAAACGCGCCGGTATCGATATTTGCGGATCGATAGGGCTGTTTGCGCCGGGTTCGAAGCGTTCAGCGGTGACGCAACTTTAGATAAGGCTCTGTGAATCGCGGCAAAAAGCGGCGCTCCAGGGACGATTTAATAAGCGGAACGATCTCTCCGTCTGTTTCCGAGGCGGCGATCACGCAGGATGGAACGAGCGGCGAGGAAACGCGCGCGGACACGCGAGGAGAAGCACGGCTGTCGGTTGTCACATAACTCTCTTCGCGTTAACGCTCCACGCCGAGCGGCACGAGCGTGGCATGGCTTGGCGCGGCTTGCTCTGCCGTTGCGTTGTTTCGCGGTTCTTTTTCTACACGCTCTCTCGCGCGCGTCAGCGTACGCCTCGCGAGTTCTCCGTCTCCGAACACTGTTATCAATCATTTCTGTTTTTCTTCATCCTCCGGTGTGTTTCTTTTTCCGACCATTGCCGCCGTAATATCAGCGACGCGGTCTTTCCAGGCGACAACACGTCGCCTTTGACAAGCGAAGGCCAGATTCGCGATTACACGATCAATGGAAGATCGTTTATCGACCGTTACATTGTTCACAATTTTCTTCGAGCGTCACTGTTTCGAGGACGACGCTGCTGTATTATCTTCGCACCTAGGAGGCTGTGATTTCGATCGTCACGAGGGTTCTTCGTTATCTGCGATCTTATTCTCCTGCTGCTGCGTAGCGTGAATAGATCGTGGGACCTCGAGCAATTTTATTTCTGACCTCATTTTTCCTGTAACATCAGCGTACTGCACTGTTAGACTGTCTTGATGATGCGCTTTTAGCTCTAACGCTGCTGGTCCTCGAATTTTTATGGATCCTGCAATTCCAGCCTTGAACACTACAATTTTTTTTTACTCTTCTTATTCTTTCTTGAGTCCTGCAATTTTTTTCTTCCACCTTACAGTCTTTTTTGTGAGTACTGCAATTTTTTCTTTAACATTTTCTTCAATTTTTTTCTTACGTCTTGCCATTTTCCTTTAACCCTTCAATTGATTTTTATCTGACCACACTGCTCGGTAGTACCTCATCACGTTCAGCGATCCCCACTCCACGCGCCACCGCTCCCTACTCCACTACGTGTTCTCACTCCGACTCATACCCACTCCACTGACTCACTTCGCACCGAAGGAGCTCACTGTGATGTTCCGTTCGTTCAGTTCCATTTTGGACAATTTCGGACTCCATCAAGAGACGTCGTCTCTCGGACTTATCCTCTCATTCTTTCTCGCGTATTTCTATATCCTGCGTTTCTATATATCTTACTATTTCATACCAATATTATACTATATCTTGCGTTCCATTTAGAAAAAACTGAAAGGTAGAAAATAAAAAAATATACAAAGAAAAACTTTTTAGAAACCACGCTTATATTAAAATGCACTAAAAAGGAGGAAATAATTTTTTTAGGCATTAGTTTAGCCAATATAGTTTAGCTCTCCCCGTTTTTATTTATAGTCACTAATGCCAAAAAATGATCTTCTCCTTTTTAGTGCATTTTAATATAAGTGCGATTTTTAAAAAGTTTTTTTTATATAGTTTTTTCCGATTCCACAGTTTCTGCACGAGTCTAGCCACAGAGACGCTGCTCCTTTTTACAGGCACCAACCGCGGTGTGTTGTTTGTTGAACACGACCCTGACTTTATTCTTACGACCGACTATCTCGCAAGAAAGGTGATTAATTAATCGAATATCTGTTGAACGTCGATTCCGCCACTTTGATTTGCTTTGTATAATCTGTTGCCGCAAAAAACCGCGATTAATCTTTCACCTCGTGGTCTTACGAAACTGTTGACGCGTTAACACAGTTCTCCAATTTGTTGCCAGTTCCGGCACACACTCACACATACAGCATAAAAATCGTAAACACAGCTATTAGCCGGGGGACAATGCGCGAGAACGAAGGTAGCAATAATCACTGCATCGCCTTGTATACCGCGCAACATCGTTCTCGCCACACGAGTCGATATAATTACAGGGTGTAAATTGCAGGTCCTCGAGAGACATCGAGGGTCCACGCGCCCTGCGAAGGGTTACAAATTAAGAAAGCGCCAACGTTTCCCGCAGTGCTCGAAGCAGAGAAAGAAATAGAGAGAGAAAGAAAGAGAGCGAGAGAGAGAGAGAGAGAGAGAGAGAGAGAGAGAGAGAGAGAGAGAGAGAGAGAGAGAGAGCGGAGAAGGTTTTATAAACTGCGGAACGAGGAACGGAATCGGCCACCAACGATCATTCTTCGGCCGAAGCAGGATGAAAGGAAACGGTCGAAAGTTCTGTTAGGGGTCCTTGCATGGTCCCAGCGAGACCGAGTGACGAAAAGACGATCTTTCTCTCTCTCCCTTTCAAAGAGTGGGAGGGGTTAAAGGGATAAAAGCAAGAGAGAGAGGGGAGAGGGTCAGAGGAGAGATTATTAGGCGGTCGACATAAAACGTGCTTAGGTGCGATTTAATATTTCCAGCTACGGGCATAAAATCCGACTGTATTGGGAGAGTCTCGCGGAGTAAGAGAGAGCCACGGAGCTTCGCTCTTTATGCCCGGGTTCTTTGTGACGCCGACAACTGGCGTCATCGAACGTCAACCTCCTTCTCGTTCCTTATATTTTATACCCTTCGCCTCGTAAAAAAAGCTCTCGACCTCCTTCGTCGCTGACCACCGGGCCCCCTTCTTTATTCCTAATTTTCTGACCGGGATCGCGACGATCCAGATTACCTATCTTTCCTAATATCTCAATTTTATACTCACTCGTACGTGTAGAAATTGCCCTAGGGAGCGCTGCGAGCACTTTGGGAGCAAAAACTGTATCTGATTGAAATATCCATCCGAAACATCGATCGATCAAGAAACCTGCACAATTGAGGATCGAACGAAAAGGAACGAATGAAACTAAAGAAACTGAGAAATTAAACGACTCTGCTAGAAAAATCTTCTTCCATCGCCTACGCCACTGCAATTTCGCGCCGATTTTCCGGCGTCGGATTCAATTAGATCAGTTGACCAAGTTGCGGAGAGTCCAATCTCGGCTTGAAAGAACGGAACGACAATCGAGTGAAGAAGGTCCATCGAAGTTATTCTTCGAAGGCGATGGGAGGAAGCTTGCTCGCGTAATCGTCGAGCAATCGCCGCGAGGGGATGAAGAAAGAATGTTGTGAAGGAAGAAGAAGCTTTTGGTGTACTAGCTGGGTTGGTCAGGTTCGGATCGCTTGGAAAACGTCAACGATTCCTCCAGAGTCCGACGCCCTCGTTTAGGTCAAAGGAAACCGGATGAACGCGACGAGAACCTCATTCGGATTAGAGGTGTCCAGGGAATGGGGAGCTTCTTCTTTTTCCGGGGCTCGATGCATCTCGGGAATAAAGCCGATTGATTTCGACCTGATAATGGGAACTCGCGGCCATGCCGTCTGTTACTATCTCCAATGTCCATTCTCATCCTTTCTTATTCATCTCGCCCCGAGCTTCTTCAACTTCTTCTCTGTATTTAGTATTTGTTCGTTAATTGATGCCGTAAACCATGTTTGTAAACCATCTTTGCAATTAATACTGAAGTATATATCGTTATATAAAGTTAAATCAATATGGACAATAAATTCATCTTCCATTTTTGAGGAAGTCAGAAATAAATATTAGGGCTGTAATGTTTCGCACGCACAAAAAAATTAATAATGTAGGGTGGGTGAATTTCTTCTCTGTTGTCGTTAATTAATTGAGTTCATTGATTTTGCTGTGCTAGGTTTGTTTCTTGAAGGTTTCCTAGTGAAAAACAGTGGTAGAAATTTCGTCGATGGAAAAATGGTGAAATCTTAAAGAATATTTGAAATCAATTAATTCTTAAAGAATGTTTGAAATCAATTAATTCTTAAAGAATGTTTGAAATCAATTAATTCTTAAAGAATGTTTGAAATCAATTAATTCTTAAAGAATGTTCGAAATCAATTAATTCTTAAAGAATATTTGGAATCAATTAATTCTTAAAGAATGTTTGAAATCATTTAATTCTTAAAGAATGTTCAAAATCAATTAATTCTTAAAGAATGTTTGAAATCAATTAATTCTTAAAGAATGTTCGAAATCAATTAATTCTTAAAGAATATTTGAAATCAATTAATTATTAAAGAATGTTCGAAATCAATTAATTCTTAAAGAATGTTTAAAAAGAAAAAGAATGTTGTTTCTTGAAGGTCTCCTAGTAAAAAAGAGTGGTAGAAATTTTATCGATGGAAAAATGGTTGAAATTCTTAAAGAATGTTTGAAATCAGTTAATTCTAAAAAGAATGTTTGAAATCAGTTAATTCTAAAAAGAATGTTTGAAACGTTCTCGATTAGCAGAAAGGAGAAGTGAAGATCGGGTGCGTCGCTGCACTCTAGGCCGAAGCGAAGCGCAAAGGTGGATGTTTATCGAGGAACAACTGTCGATCTCCCGTCTCCGAGACCGGGGAATCTTCTCCGAACTGTTCAATGTTCCCGGGACCGCAATTATCGTGCTGCAAAAGCCGATTCTTCAGGAACGGCTGCCATTATCCGCGCGAAGAGCGATCGTTCGCGCTCGAACCTCGTAGCCGGAGACAAAACCGGCTCGATATAAACGAATCCTCTCTCGTTTCCTTTGGATGTATACAAGGCTGCTGGGCCGTGTCACGCTTATTGCTTCTCTGCCGGCAGTACAAACAATCCTGGTTTCCCCGATATTTCACTGGCATCGTGCTTTCGTCGAGTTTCCGCGAACTGGACGCTGGATCACCCACGAATCGAAAGCCGCGTTCCCAACGCTGCCCATGAATCCTAGATCAAGATGTACCAGCTCGGAATCGGCAATCTTCTTAAAAGTCCGAAATAGGTAAACTATTAGGTCGGAAAAAAAGTTCTTACGGTTTTTATTATAAAATCAAAATAACAAAAATCGTAAGAACTTTCTTTCCGACCTAATATTTTCTCTGTAGAACTCGGACAATTTATTTTATTTCGCACAATTTCATGTATTTTCACGTGCGAATTTTTACTTTCCAAAAGTATTGAATGAATTAAACAACCGAAAAAGTACAATGAACGCTGAAAGCTGATGGGAAAAATTGCAATAGAAATTAATGCATAACGAATGGGGTTAGTATATCCATTGTGATGCACAGCGCATAGCGAATTGTTCCTGCAGCCCTCATTGTTTCCGTGCGCGTTTAGGGTAGAACCGTGTTGAAAAAGGGATTTTACACGAGCCGTTCGTGGTTCGAAAGGGAGGTGGGACGCGCAGGATGGGTGTGTACGAAGATTCTGCGTTCCCAGCGTTATGGAGATTTCATAGAAGCGTAACGCGCCGCGTATGCGCCGTTCGCGTCGTAATGATTATAATTGCCAGCGCTATCTTTAATGCCCTGGAAGCGGGTAATGGTAGCGGTGTTACGGCCGCTCGTATAACTCGAGGATCTTGATATCCCCACTTGCCGTGCTCTTTCGGAGAAGATGCCTCGAATTTCGCCGATGCGCGTTCCCCGTAAATTACGGTCCAATAAAATCCTGGCTGCCCCCTCTCGCCGCATTTCGCTTCCCGACGATTTTTTCACTTTGTCCTGGACGTATCTTCGGATCGCCCCATTTAACACTTCCACGTTTCTCGTGCCAAATCACTGCATTCCTCGGCGTTATTGCACATACAATATTTTCTCGAGTTACTTTATTGAAAACAATCTCTGTTCGACATGCTGCCACTATTTATTTCTGTGGAGGTACTCTTAGTTTATTAAATCGTTTCTTTCAATTCAAGTCAAAAGTTTGACTGACGAGAACAAAATTTTTATATGGAACAAGTAAAAGATGGAAGCAAGGAATTTTAAAAGGCAATCATTGCGTTAGGTAATCATGCTCTATTAGTTACTGATGGCACATTCTAGTTTTCCATGAGAGGGTTTGGAAAGTCCGCGAGCCGGAATCGTTCGATTGCAAAGTAAATTTCGATTCGGAGCGTGAAGTTCAGAGAAACTGCATCCACTGGAGGTTCGTCTTGACCTCGACGACGCTCAATACCCGGCTGCACCCGTTTCCGTTCCACAGTGCGGACGCACCCTTATAAAAGCTTTTACGACCGGAAGTTGACCCCGCGGTCTCGCGGGGGCGCCTGCATACGGGTGGAACCTATGCACCGTGCGAAAACGAGAGCAGACGGCGTGCAATTAAGTAGTTAGAGCAATAATGGCTCGCCTCTTCGAATTTCCTTTGCTATCTTCCTCTCTTCAACTCTCCTCATCTTTCTCTCTCTCTCTCTCTCTCTCTCTCTCTCTCTCTGTATCTCCCATTCTCTCTCTTTGACTCTCTTCACCTCTTCCACTCTGCGAAGATCTCCAGATCAGGATCTTTCCAAGAGTTTTGCGCGTTCGTCACCGCAACCGCGATCGCAATCTGTCAAAGACACCGTGCAAAAACTGATGCTCTCCATTGCGCGCGCGCGACACGTTATCACCGCCTCTTATCAGCCGGAAGACTGTTCGCTTATCATCTCGATCTCGAAGCCGGCAGGAAAAGCCGCGCATCGATAATTACTCCTCGTAAAGGTAACGACGCGCGGCCTGTCCCCTCTTCCGCGAATTTTACGGCGACCTCTCTTCCGGATCTCAGTCCCCGCGGTCGTAAAGTTCATCGGGAGAACACACCTCAGATCTCAGTTCCACGGAATGGCCTGTCCGCGGCTGCGACTTTGGCTGAGAACGTTTTCCTTGACAGCTTTAAAGTCCGTCAAACGGCTCGAGTCGGCTTCCAGCAACCTGTAGATGTTTATGCGACAGGGCAATTGTAGACAGTCACTTGTAAAGTAATAAGTTGGCGGGGATTTTATTCTCTGCGTTTCTTCGTTTCGTTTGATTGATGCATCGAGAGTGTCTGTGGACACCCTTGCTGCTGCTGCGGGAACGGAAAATGCATACAGCTTTATTCACGCTGGAGGCATGACGAAAACGGAAAAATTTGTCAACAAATTCTCATTTAAGCTCACTTTCAATAAAGGCTCATCAGTGGACTGCGGGTCTTCATGCAATTATGGCTTTTGAAAGTTTTCAGAAAATGCTAGGATATAAAATATGACAGAATTTAATACGATTTTAATTTACTTGAGATTTAAAAAGGATACTGCCACGGAGAATGAGATTCTATTTTATTCCACTTTCTTAAAATTCGTCTAGAAAAATTGTAAATTGCATAAACATCCACAGTCTATTTATCAGGTTTACATTTACGTTTTGTTCGGAATAAAAATGTGTGTGCGACTGCACGTGCGCGAATTCAAGATCAACCTTTCTGAGCTTTCTCAGAGCTCGATTTTATGCATCTCATATTATCAAAATGCAATTATTCGTCTGACCTTGTGCGAGTTTTAGAATCGTAACGCTATTAATAAAATTTTAACGAGAACACCTAGCTTCCTGCAAAAAAAAAGAAAATGAAACGTAAAAAGAACCATGCACATAATAGTCTCAATAAATTCTAAAGGTTACAATAATCTTTTTCAAGTAGGTATACCTATCGTAACAGAACTTCGACTCTCCTTAATTAGCATGGAATTAGACTCCGCTATCGGGTCTACTTGGTGCACGTTATATAAACTAAAACGAGTACATTTGTAGATAATTGCAACAATTATATGCAATAATGTATGTATTTGCGACAAAGTGGTCAAATTGTCGTGACGAACGAATCGCCTTCCATTACAATTTTATCTACACCCACGCTCGGTCCGATAATGATTAAATATGCACAGCGCGATAGTTACGTGTGGTTTTGCAACAATGTGCATAATGCTGAATAATGGCTCACTACTTACCTCTGGTATCATAGTTTATTGGTTGACGTCACGAACTTTTTTCTTTATATTCTTATTCTGTAGTTCTGCAATTCTCCAATTCCTTTGCAATTCTTTTGCAATTTTTCCGCAACTCCTCTGCAGTTCTTCTGCAATACTTATGCACTTCTGCAATTTTCTACAATTCCTCTGCGGTTCTTCTGCAATTCCTCTGCGGTTCTTCTGCAATTCCTCCGCGGTTCTTCTGCAACTCCTCCGCTGTTCTTCTGCAATACTTATGCACTTCTGCAATTTTCTACAATTCCTCTGCGGTTCTTCTGCAATTCCTCTGCGGTTCTTCTGCAATTCCTCCGCGGTTCTTCTGCAACTCCTCCGCTGTTCTTCTGCAATTCCTCTGCTGTTCTTCTGCAACTCCTCTGCAGTTCCTCTGCAATTCCTCTGCTGTTCTTCTGCAATTCCTCTGCTGTTCTTCTGCAATTCCTCTGCAGTTCTTCTGCAATATCTTTTGCATTTCTGCAATTTTCTACAATTCCTCTGCGGTTCTTTTGCACTTCTGCAATTTTTCTGCAACTCCTCTGCAGTTCTTCTGGAATTTTTTCTGCAACTCCTCTGCAGTTTTTCTGCAATACTTTTGCACTTTTCCAATTTTCTACAATTCCACTGCAGTTCTTCTACAATTCTTTTGCAATTCTTTTGCAATTCTACAATTTGTCTGCAATTGTGCAATTTGCCTGCTTTTGCAATTCTATCGAGGAAGAATGGCAGCTTCAGAGGGTTCTAAAATTGGGAGATCTGGCCACTCGAACATCTCCGCGAGATATACAATATTCTCCTGCGATTTGCGGGCACTTTTTATTCGCGTATATCGCGAGTATCCCACCTTCCCCTCTCCAATTCATTACAAGATCAGAATCGGAGTCGCCAGCTCCATAGTCGACAGCAGCGAGACCATAGAACCGTTCCGATAAATAATATTCGAACGCGAGTAGCCCGTCGGTAACAGAACCCGACAATAATCAAGCGCGGACGAGCTCTGAGGCATCATTCGGCTCGACGATATCCATCCGCTAACGACCGATCAACAGGTCCCGGGACGATGATCGCGGCGATCACGAGCAAGATACTCGTACACGTATGTACCCCGTGTGGCAAAAAACCGACGCGACGATGCGTCGCTAATGGCAGTTAATCGTCTGTGTGTGTGGCGGTGTTCGGTCGGTGAAAAAAAGCGCAAAATCGCGCGCGGCGTCAGAGAAAGTCCGCGTGCCCGTTGATCCTTGGTTATGTACCCGACGACGCGGCGCTAGGCATCGCGCGGGTACATCGATCATCCCGAAGCGGGTTGCGTCCCTCCCCTGAGAGAGTAACCCGATCAACGTGCCCGGCTGTATCAGGAATTATTATTCACCTGGCCGTCAGTCGATGAGAAGGAGAGGGCGGGGCCGCGGAGCATGCATCATCGAGAGCAAATTCCGTTCGCCTCTCTTTATTTTACGGTAGGTGAAGGATAGGAGAGAGCAGAGATAGAGAGAGAGAGAGAGAGAGAGAGAGAGAGAGAGAGAGAGGCAGAGGGGAGAGAGAACTGTTCCCGGACGATCTTCACGTGGCTGCCGTCAGTCCGCTTAACTGTAGATCAATCAATATACGCTGGTTGAACCCTCGGACTTGTTTTCCTCTCGGTCTATCAGGAGGCACCTCGTGGATCGTCCCTCTTGCTCCGACCTTTTACCCCGTCCTTTCCCTCCGGCTGCCCCTAACGAGCTCATCGCTCGCGCAGCCAAAGAAAAAACACGAGAAACTGGTACAAAATGGCCCTTGAGAAATGCCGTTCGTCCAACCGTTCGTTTATTCGTTCGTTCATTCGTTCATCCGTTCGTTCGTTCCCTCGTTCGTTCGTTTCGACGTTGCTATGAGAACGCAGAGGAATGCGCCGATTTCCGCCATTTTGGTGAACTGTCGCTCCATCAGTTTCTCTCGATTTTAGTTTTGTTGGTTCACTCGCAAGTTTTGATCAGTAATTCTTCACACCGGACATCTGTAGAATTTCGTTATTCTTTCGAGCCTTTCGAATTTGTTTTCATGACTTTGTCGAGTGTGCCGTTACAGAGCTCCAAGTTTCCTTATTTGATCGTTTAACACATTAACCGCGGGAACATTCTGTAAAATCATAGCAGCCATTTCATGACAGAAAAACTATTTAGATTGATTGCGCATGACGGTGTACATATATCGACATGCAGCGATATTAACGATTTCTGCCCAAACGAGAAAATCGCATAAATATCAAGCGAACCGATCATGTCTCTTAACGATAGACGTTCTGCTGGTATCGTAGGCGGTGTCTACTACAACACACCTGTCACCGACCCTGGGAAACTCCGGATAATAGTCGATAGAAACCGGAAGCACCTGTGCGCGCCTTCTTCGCGTGAATAGCAAAGTGTGTCGCCGTAAACTCGCACGCTCGCGCTATAATGTATAAGCATGACCACACCACCCGGTTGATAATAAGACCGACGATGACACGCGATTACACCGGTAATGACTTTTCTATTATTATTAGTCGTCGGAAGAAACGTGCAACCTACGTACGTACATATGTACAGGTATAATGCACTGCGAATACGATCTTAATTACGGATGCGGAAAGATCGTAGATCATGCGTCGGTTTTATCGCCGTTTCTTTCGCTGTTTATTAATTCTAATCGATCCTGCGTATCGACTATTAATCGATCCGGGTAGATCGTAAATATGTAAAAACCGAAACGAAGGTTGCCCGAGCCGTAAACTATTTTTTAGCCGATGTGCTTTTGCAGCTGTTTACTTGTTCGGTGTTTCCGTACGAAATTCCGAAACGCGAGGGCTAAATGAACACTATCATTTTCTCGTTTCATCTTGCTGTTCTCCATTTTCAATCTGTGAATATATTAGTTATGACTACACTTGTTAAAATCATCGCGGGACAAAACATTAGACCCAGAAAATTCTTATTATTTTTTATTGAAAGAAGAAACCAATTTTCAAGTAGCTCCCATTCCTCGCAATCGGCTTAGAAAAATTTGTATTTCTCGCGAAGGTCTCGGTATCTAGCAATAAATTCGAATAGGGAGACGGCAGCGTTTTCCAAAACAATGGCGAGTGAGACGTGTTTCATAAACGTGTGCCATAAATTCGAAAAAAATGCTTGAAAGCGACAGATAGTGCTCGGTTATTTGTAGAGGTATTTTAAGGTGGATGGAGAGCAGCAGATTCGCCATTGATACGGGCGTCGCATTTCGCAGCCAAAGCCTCCCTTTGGTCTCTGTCTGCCGACATCTTGGCAGGATCTGCTGGTGGAGGACTAGGCAGGATGAACGACGGTCCCGTCCGGCAAATTAATTATTATTCACCCCGCGTGAGGCCGCGTTACGAGGCAGCGCCGTTTCGTTCAATGAAATTTATCGTCGACGCAGATCTACGAGCCGAGAGAGCAAAAGAGAAAGAGAAACTCGCCTCCGAACGGGGATAACGAACGCGTGAACTTAAAGGATTACCGGGAAATTAACAAGTGGGAGCAACCTTTTAAACCGTCACGCACCCTTAAACTCGAAATCCTAATTATACATTAACGTACGAGCAAGTAACTACGGTTGTAAGTAACATATAACTCGTGTTACCTCGCGGTGGAAGCATTTTGCCAATGAGCGCGAGTTTGAAGGATTAACTGGATGTTAATGCAAGTTGCGTACTAGGAATTTAGCTGTCAAGCTTCAAAAATTACAGACAAATTTATTCCGTGTAGTTCGAATTGGTTTAGACAGTGAGATTATCTCTTGAGATTATCGATTAACAATTATCGTACAACAAATCGTACAATTGTAACGTTTGTAAAAGAAATAGTAGTTTCAGATCATCAATCAATCTTTCTTCGACTAATTGTTTTTGTCTCCTATTTGTGGTTTGTTTTGTAATATTTCGCCAAACTAAGTTAACAAGAAATGGACATCATCTTCGTCCATTCGACACAACTCTGTTGAAGATTTCGCAGACCGCGAAGATTGAAGACCAGGTTTTCCATTTATTGATAGAGTTCCGCCAATTGATCCTAGACAATTGCTGGTGCGAGCGCATCGGTGTTGGAATTGCGTAAACTAAAAGGATTCCAGGTGGTCCCGCAAGCCGAGAATGCTACACGATCCTAACGCGTCTAATGGGTGGTAGCAGCCGCAGATAACTGTTGTTGCTACTCCGGAGATCGCCGAAGCGTAGGTGTGTCGTGTTCCCGTAGAAATGATCACCGAAGCGTGTAGTTCCCGCAGCTTATCTTCGAACGGGCGAGTTCGGTCGCAGCTGAACGCGGATAAAAAAGCGCGAGCAGCTGTAAGAATCCGTGACCAAGTCACCGAGAATAGCGATCGCCTACGAACAATGGTTTACAGAGCGCTACTGAAAATAATCCTCGGGTTCTAGAAGACGATTTTACGAGCCGACTTTAACCCTCGCGATGTTGACGCTTCTTGATCACTGTAATCGATTATTGGTTCAGAGTGCTTTGAAAATTGGGAAATGTTCGCGAAGAATCTGAATCGTGCCTGCGGGTATAAATGAATTAGAGTGTACAAGCTTAAATAGAGAAGGGGGGCCACAAAGAGGAGGGGGATGGGGCTCGGCTCGTTTTATAAAAGCAATTAGAAGGGTCCGTATTAGATATAGCGGATCGTACATAACAAATATGATAATACCGAGGCCCGCTAGCCCGAAGGGAGTTTGGCTTTGGTCCGGTCGGACGGGGGTTTCGGGTTATGAGGCGGGTTAAACGGAATCATTAATAATCGGGGCTAACTAATCTGCCTGTCGCTATGAGCACACTTGTTTCACTCCTGCTTTTATTAGCCTGGCCTCCGGTGTAACATTTTATTCGTCGCTTAGCGCGCTATTTGAAAGAACGTCGAACAATCTTATTTTAGGAAATCAAGTTTCTCGCGACCCTGCTCTTCCATTTCCGCGATGTCGGAGTCTTCCGCTTCGATTTTTCGAAATGTAAAACATGTTCGGAGACGGTCGAACCATCGTATTCATAGTCAATCTTCTGTTTCAGCTGTACGAGATCAATGACGATCCCAAAAGGAAAGAGTTCCTCGACGACCTCTTCAGCTACATGCAGAAACGGGGTAAGTTCTAATTGAACATAATTGTATGAAACTGTTGGTAAACATTGACAAAAGGGGACCGAGAAAGTTTTTTACAATTATCTCCGAAACTGGATCACCTTTTATCAATATTTACCAAACTGTTTCCTGTGACAGTAACTATTCCAGCTTGAAATTGTCATTACGTTAAGGACATATAAGAATCGATCGTGTAAGGAAACGCTTGTAAAAGGGTGATTAATGCGTTCCGCTCCACGTCCGATCTCCGCATCGCAGATTATTATCGTCCGAACCGCGAATCGTTCGCGGCAATTGATTCCGCAAATATTGATCGTTCGGATCGATGTCCAAGGACAGATTGTTCGATCCGCTAAAGAATCAGGCGAGAATACGAGGGAATAGGAGAGAAGAGAAGGGAAGAGAGGAAAGGAAAAGAGAAGAGAAGCGAGGAGAGGTGAGAAGAGTGAAACCCGCTCTCTCCCCGCCATTTGTCTCCATCGTGTCGTCGTCGTGGCGAAGACGTATTACGATCACTTGGCACGCACTCGCGCGTTCCACACGGGCCTGCAATTTTGTCATAATCCCGCAGACGTCCGACGCGGGACGCCTCCAAATCCCGAAACGAATCTCCGGATTTAACCCGCAGGACCACCTACGCTCCTGATGCTGTGTTCCGCAAGGGAATATTCCGCTCCCTCGCATAACTACCAGGAATATATCGAAGTTCATTCAGTTGTGACGTCTGACGTCATTATTATTCACCGTTTTCTGCATACGTTACGAAAAACAACAGTCGCTTAGCAATGTCTTCCTTCCTTCAACAATTTTAACCCTCAGCACTCGAATGGCAACTCTAAGTGACTCGATAAAAATTGCTGTATCATTATTCGAACTATTTCTCACATTATTAATTTTGTTTGTATTTAATAAATAACTAAGCAAATTATCAAACATTATATCTAACTAGGTCGGAAGCGATGTTTCAATTTTAGCGTCTCAATTTTTTAATATTTTTCTACTGTGTGTTTCGTCACAGTCTAGAATAGTCTGCATGCTCATTTCTGTTAAAAGTCGTCTATTAGTGTCAACGCTTATTATGTTTGCAACCCTCGTTAGGCAAGGACAGTGTGAATCATTTTTTATTGATGACGATGAAAGTGTCGAGAGAACGCAGAGAATATATAATAATAAGAATTATGGTGAGAAACGTTAACACCACAGCGAAAGTAATGGTTCTGAATATTTTCGTTTTACGAGTTGTTTTTTAACTCGTTTAGATTAGTCGCAGTGAATATTTATATCTATTATGATTTACGATCGTAAATGCAGATGTTCGGTGTAGATATTAATTACAATTATTACTGTACTCGCCGAACTACACGCCACAAAAATTGATGTCAATTTTTGAAAACGGATCACGCACGTCAGATGTACATTTACGACGCTGGCAACGTACCTGCTACATAAGTATACGCTGCGAATGATGTCAGTGTTATCACTTTTGGAACTAACGCGTAGTCTATGACGTCCTATTTTTATAACGAAGACAACGAAGATTATCGTCGAATGTTTTTCTCGAAAATAATATTCTGCGAACCTGTAGAAGATATTACGCAAGCAAAAACGAGGTGACCGAAGGTTTTCAGTGTTGAAGTAGAGGTCTTCGAAGTAGATAGCAAATGTGGCTGAAGATAGCAGATGATTAATTGGTCGACTTCGAATTTAACGCATTCCTAGTATTCATCCTTGACGAAAATGCTAAGTAGAATAGAATAAAACGAGCTTGTGCTTTAATGACGATTTTTCTACCGCTCCGATGTGTCTCCACATATTTTTAGATTGTCCCTACAACCTTTTTCAAAGGTCCTACAATTTTTCTCTACATTCCAGCATTTTTCTACAATCCATACAATTTTTCTCATAGGCTCTAAAATTTTTCTCATAGGCCTTATAATTTATTTATAGGCTCCACAATTTTTCTGGTGTCCACACAGCCACTTTCAAAGGTCCTACAATTTTTCTCTACAGTCCATACAATTTTTCTCATAGGCTCTAAAATTTATTAGTAGGCTCCATAATTTTTCTAGTGTCCACACAACCATTTTCAAAGGTCCTACAATTTTTCTCTATATTCCAGCATTTTTCTACAGTCCATACAATTTTTCTCAGAAGCTCTAAAATTTATTAGTAGGCCTTATAATTTATTTATAGGCTCCACAATTTTTCTGGTGTCCACACAGCCACTTTCAAAGGTCCTACAATTTTCTCTACATTCCAGGATTTTTCTAGAGTCCATACAATTTTTCTCATAGGCTCTAAAATTTATTCTCAGGCTCCACAATTTTTCTAAAGCCCATACACCCTTTTTCAAGGGCCCTGCAATATTTTCCTACGTTCCACAATTTATCTTGAAGCCATGCAATCTTTTCGTGGGTCCTACAATTTTTTACAGACTTGAACAATGCTCAACAAGATGCACAATGCAGTACAGTAAATAAAGAAATAAATACAGTTAGGGTATATATATATTTTCCGCCCCAGTAAATCGGTGGATGACTGTACGACGGCACACAAGAACCAAAGGGCCTGAAACGAGACACTACTCACAGGAACAATGTCCACCCGGTATATTTAGCGCCCACGCACCTGTCGAGGTCCGCGGCATTGTCGCGCGGGTGTATTCGCATCGTCGCGAACTTCGGAAACCGTGCCAAGGTATTTAGAATACGGTGAACATACTCGCAGCTTGCTGCGAATCGCGTCACCATCTTTCCTCGGCGCAACGAACTCTCACCGAATCGTTCTCGTGCCAGTCAACGTTCTCCTTCCATAACACTCACCATCGATCTTCTTCCTTTATCGATCAACATTGCAATAGAACATCTATTGACTCTTTATATCGCTTTATCCGAGCGATGAGTCAACTATGAAAATCTTCCTGGATTGGCAAATGCATGCAAACACGCGCTGCGATTACATACATATACATGCATAATTTGATATCAAGTTATACTAGAAACTGCATTTTATATCAATTCATTAAATTAGCATCTTCGTCGAGGGTTGATCAAGTTTCGTCTCCAGTTTGTCTCGAGGCAGCCGAAGAGAATTGTGCTCGTAATTATGAAAGTGTAATTATGAAAGTCTAAGTCATATATTTCTTGTTTCAAGATATTTAAAGGAGAAGGATATTAACACTAAATGAATTCCATATAATGTTGAAATAACAAGCACTAACGGTTCATTTTCCACAATATCGTAAAAATGACATTGAATTAATTTAGTTTAAAATAATGTGATGTGAAATAACTGATAAATTCATTTTTTTTCAATTTTCACTTAGTTTAATTATGGGCACAATTGTCTCCGGTGTCCCGTTGTTGGCGCAGGATTCTAATTCGGGCTCAGTCAGCTAGCTTGGACAGATGCAACGTGTTGTCGGACCCTTTAACCACGTGGACGTTTACGAGGAGCTCGGCTAGACGAGAGCCGACCCAGGAATCCACGTGTGCAGGAAGCTAGATGCGGGTCGCACGTGTGCTAGACAGCCTGGATGAATGCTCCGTCATTTTCGCGGTCCTCGATCGTTGGAGATTATACAAAATGTATAATTACAAAAACGTATGAATTCAGCATTTGCGCTCTTAATAATTATGTTGTTCGCAATAATCAATTAGTAATATCCGGAGCGAAAACATATGTTTCTTAACACGAATTACTTCTCGAACACTTTTAAATTCTGCGAATTCCAAATGAAGTTCGTTGCAGTTGCATTACGAACGAAATTAAAAAGTTATGTCACCCACATATGACGACAGTGAACATATTTTGGACCGGTTAGAACATTGCAAGGAAGATTTGTTAGCGTTAGAAGATGAAGTGGATGGAACGTGGAGGGACACCCTGTACAATGCTAGGTTCGATTACAAAGCGATCCGCAAGAACCGGAAATGTCGGCCTCTAATTATAAACACCGTGACCGGGTCCATCAATCAACCTTGCTAGCGATGCGCCCAGTTCTCTCTCTCCTTCTCTTCTGCTCCCTTTTCTTTTTTCCTCTGTCCTCCGAATTCGAGCTTGAGACCGTGCTATTATTGTATCCGCACTGTCGCTGTGATCACCAAGGACCGGATCCACGAGATTTCCCCGGATTTTGCGCCTTATTTTAGAATCAATCATCTTGTCCTCGGAATCGAGGTCTAGGGGACGCTGCGACCGAACAGTCGAGCTTGCCTGTCAATCAAAAGATATGGAAAGTATAATGAGTTCATAGTCGGCGAGCTTCAATTAATTCTCTGACAGGGAACATCAGAGGTCTCGGGAAGTATAATTAATGTTCGAATTAATTAACAAACATTTTGTGTATAGTTGAATCGTTGCTTAAAAGTCCTCCTCTTCTTTAAATCCATCGATATATACGAACTGTTATAATTTCATGCTATTGTCTTTCACCCTAATGTCGATGTTAACTATAGCCCTTTTTACGAATTACGTGTCAAATATATTATAGCCAGACTGCAGATGTTTATGCAATTTGGAATTTTCGATGTGAAATCAAATAAAATCTTGTTCTCAGTGGTAGTAGTAAACTCTGTCAAATTTTATATTCTACCATTTTTTGAAAATTGTCAGCAGCCATAAATGCTCGACCACGTTAAAATAAACTACAAATAAATGAATAAATAGAAAGACTAAAATCTATCAATACGGATCTAGAGAATTCAAATGATTTCGCAAAGTCGACTAGCAACAAATACTTGAAGACGTGGATGTTTAATTGCCTGGAAGGAAAGCCTCAGGATCGATTATAGTAATTCAAGAACGACATGCAGCAACCGAGGCCGGAGGCCGGTAGAAATTCCCAATCACCGTCGATTGATCCGGTCTTTACGAGGTCGATTAAAATCGCGCGGGAAGAAAAAGGGTGAAAAAGACGCGAGAGAATAAAGGGTAGAAGTTATCTCTCTCCCTTGCTCTCTTAAGAGACAGTGGGAGCTGGTGAGAGTCGCCCCCCGCGGGGTCCTTTATTGTGCCGACGCGAACAATGATTCGATGCTAACGCGATTCATAACACCTCGGCCATGTCCATGCATAGAAAAGATCATTCATCACATCGAGCCACATTAGTCGAGCCATCGGCAATCTGTGTTTGTTGTCGAAGTTCCTCTCGAGCAGTTATAGTCTTATAGACTGCTCAACAATTGCAAAATGCTGCCAATTTTTGCATTCGTCCAGAGACTTTGCTATCTACTGCTGATCTACAAGGATAATTCTCTAAAAAGGATCTTTGAGGAACCACGATCTCTTTTCTGAAGGTGTAACTAAGATAAATACCAATTTTAAAGAATGATCCAAGAAGTATAGAAGCTCGAATCAGTTATAGACTGCTCAACAATTGCAAAATGCTGCCAATTTTTGCATTCGTCCAGAGACTTTGCTATCTACTGCTGATCTACAAGGATAATTCTCTAAAAAGGATCTTTGAGGAACCACGATCTCTTTTCTGAAGGTGTAACTAAGATAAATACCAATTTTAAAGAATGATCCAAGAAGTATAGAAGCTCGAATCAGTTATAGACTGCTCAACAATTGCAAAATGCTGCCAATTTTTGCATTCGTCCAGAGACTTTGCTATCTACTGCTGATCTACAAGGATAATTCTCTAAAAAGGATCTTTGAGGAGCCACGATCTCTTTTCTGAAGGCGTAACTAAGATAAATACCAATTTTAAAGAATGATCCAAGAAGTATAGAAGCTCGAATCAGTTATAGACTGCTCAACAATTGCAAAATGCTGCCAAATTTTGCATTTGTCCAGAGACTTTACTATCTACTGCTGATCTACAAGGATAATCCTTTAAAAAGGATCTTTGAGGAGCCATGATCTCTTTCCTAAAGGCGTCACTGAGACAAATACCAATTTTAAAGAATGATCCAAGAAGTATAGAAGCTCGAATCAGTTACTCGTCGCTGGGATCCACGATCCTCGAGGATCCACGAAGGAGACGGCTCCCCCAGCAGCGAACGACTGGATTATCTTAATTAACGGTCGTAAAGTTAATCGCCGATGAGAGCCACTGTTCGGCAAGCCACTTTATCGGCTCGCATGCTCGCGGAACGACGATGATCGCCGCGGTTATCTGGCCTCGGCCTCTGAATTCGGCGCGGCGGAAGATAGTAGGTGGTCGTATCCCGGCTACAAAGTGTACAAAGTGTATAAAGTGTCCGGCGGCCGGCCACGTATCAAAAGGACCGACTCGGCAACCGGAACGCACAAATTCGCGTAAACGGATCGTAATCGACGGCGATAACTCGGCCGTTAACTCGGGAACCGGTTCGTTCCCCGACGCCGCACGGTGGCGAATTTTGACCGGAATCGCGGACCAGATTAATATTCATTATACCGAGCCAGAACCGATGCATATCAAGATCTTTGATCAAACATCTCTGAGAAGCCAATGATTTTATTCAACCGTTTAGTCAGACTGTTCGTATGATCCTCCTGAACATAATTCTATCATTGTCTAAAGAGATTTTTAAGTCCATTTTAATATAGACAATCAGGGGATCATACTAACAGTCATAATCCTCCTGAACATAATCCCATCATTTTTTAAAAAGAGTTTCCCAAGTTCATTTTAATGTGGACACTTATATGTAGAGAATCGTACTGACAGTCTTAATCCTCCTGAACATAATTCCATCATTTAAAAAAGAAAGAGATTTCTAAGTTCATTTTAATATAGACAGTCGTAAAGGATCATACTAACAGTCATAATCCTCCTGAACATAATCCCATCATTTTTTAAAAAGAGATCATGGTGGCAATGGTGATTGGTTGAGAAAAATCAGGGAACACAGCGAAACGAAGGGTGCCGGAGCGAGTGAAATCTCGAATGTGCGGGAGAGGAGCAAATGGAAGAAGAGTACGGACACTTTATCAGGCGCGAAAGGCTCTTATCGGCGCCCGATGAAATTGAGCGGATACGTTCTGTTAGATAGCTCGTGGGAGTGTTGGCGCGTAACTGCCGGCCCCGAGGACCATAGTGAATAAGGAACGACCAGGTAGAGGAAGAGGAGGGCCCCAGAGGAGTAAGATAATAACGTATTCGACAGAGAATGTCATTGCTCTCGTGCGCGAGAGAAGACGGCATGGTCGTCCGGGCGCGTAGTATGAATTACATCGGCGATTGAAACTCGTTCGCGATGAAAAAAAACCACCGAGAGTGAGAGAGAGAAAGAGAGGATAGGGAGACCTCGGGCTGGGACGTCGGAGAGAGGTGCCCGTGGATTTGCATATTAAATGGCTTGAGATTTATAACGGTCGGCCCGGAGAAGTGCTAGCAATACGCGCGATAAATAAAAGAACGTTCCTCTTCGATAGACGTCGTCGGCAAGAGTGGTGATCTGCTCTTCCGATCCTTTCCCATCGTTGAGACGCGCCCCGGAAAACAATCGGGTTTAATCGCGACAAATCGACCGCGATCGGCAACCATGCAATCACATTCGTTTTCCTACCTTTTTCATCAGAGCAACAGGTTTGCAATCTTCTATAAAAAATACAGGACGTCATCGCTACGTCATACTGGCTCTGACGAATATTGAAAAATTAATTTAAATGTACAGTTATCAACAGCAATTTTTGTACTGTGCTAAATTACAGCCACCCATTTTTCTCATAAACGCATAGAATCCGCAGTCTAATAATGCATTTTCTATTACCGCCGCTTATTTTAGCGGTGGTTGAAAGAGGTGAACGCTTGGAACGTACGTTGCACCAGGCGTGATCGGCCGTGTTACGAGCCTGCTCGAAGAAAAGTGCGTTTCGACGCATTAGCGACGCCGGGAACACGTGTTCGGTGCACGAACACTTTTCGCCGTGCACACTTGTGAAACAGGCACGACGTGCGTGCCGTCTGCGTACACAACGCGTTACACGGCCTCTCCCCGAGAGCGGCCCCGTGTTCCCGCGATCCTCTTTTCAACGGCGATACTTTAACTTTACTTTGTACGGGGCCCCGTTCCCCTGATTATCGGGCTATTTGTGCTCCATGGCTCGGCGAACGAGCCTCGAAAAAGAACCGCGGAACGAGAGAATCGCCGATCGACGTTCGAGACCTGCGTTTACGCATTTAAGTGTTCAATTAAGGGGCAACTTCTGTAACGTTACGATCCTCGAGGTATCCGGTGGCCCGGATCCTCACCGTCGACGGCCACTGTCACGCTCGCGTGTCTTTCGAAAAATGCAAACTCGCTCCAGACCACAACAGGGTTTCGCGTCGCGTTCCTAACACGATCAAAGTTCCTACAATTTTTATTTTGAGATTCTCTCAAGCTTTCATGAATCTAGTTTACATTCTTTTCGTTCATGATTCTAGTTTAATTTCTAATGTAATTTCTCTGATAAACTTCAGCCCTCTTTTAGTACAATGATAACTTTGATTTTGTGTGACTTTGGGAACGTTCGAGAGAAAGAAATTTTGTTTATTTATATAGATTTTATAGCATTAGATTACATATATACAGTAAGGAGCATAACTGCTTCGACACACTTTAAATCAGAATGACTTTTATATGAATGGACCAAACGACTTCAATTTCTCTGCAAGGCTAGAAGAATTAGTTTAGTAAATGACGTCTAAACAATATGTTGAACAAATGCATTTGGTCGGAATCGTGCAAAAACAATAGAAAACATTGATTTTCACGACTTTTTTAGCTGTTCCAATAACGAAAATTTAAAAGGTGTGTTTGGTCAACTCATATAAATTATATGTATTCGCTCCAAAAATTTCATTGAGATTGGTTAATTGGTTTACGAGTTATAAACGATCAAAATTGGTAAAAAAGCCGGAAGTATTGAAGAATTGCAATTTTTATCACTTTTGATCGTTTATAATTCGCAAACAAATTAACTAATTTCAATGAAATTTTCAGTGGGCATATAATTTATACCAGTTAGCCAGACACACCTTTTGAATTTTCGCTATTGGCCCAGATAAAAAAGTTATAAAAATCAATTTTTACTATTGTTTTTCACAATTTCGCCCAAATACATTTTTCAACATATGTTTTACACAACATTTACTAAACTAATTCTTCTAGGCTTACAGAGAAATTGAAGTCGTTTGGTCCATTCATAAAAAAGTCGCGTGGATAGCTTAATTTTCCTATTTATCGGTTGGCATTAGGGATGTGATCAAGTACCTTGGGAACAGGTTCGAACTTTGACTGATTGAATTCGAACTCTCTATAAGTACTTCGAAAAATATAAATAATACTTCTAAGTATACTCGAACCTATGCCAGATAGTTTCGAACCTTTTACAAGTACTTTGGTAAATGGAAGTAATACTTGCAAGTGTATTCCAATCTTGATCGAACAGATTCGAAACTTTTATGGATATCGTACTAGAAATTCTCTGACTTTTCTAATCATTATTCTTTTTACTTTTAAAATCAGTTACGCTGTCCTTTAATGCAAAAGCAGGAAATATCATGGATAAAAAAAGGAATAGGCTAGCACCAAGCATTGTAAATGAAATACTATTCTTAAATAGTTACGAATTTAATAAATAGAATGCTTAAAACCCACAATGCAGTTCTGGTTTCCAAGATTCGGGTACTATTAGGTCCGAAAGAAAGTTCTTACGGTTTTTGTTATTTTGGTTTTATAACAAAAACCGCAAGAACTTCCTTTCCGACCTATTACTTGTCAAAGATTCGATTCCATTCAACATCGAAGTACTTATAAGTATCTTTTCGAAACTTGTAAGTACTCATTCCGAGGTTCGATATCAGTTAGTATAATATATGATAAAATGAATACTTTTCAAATATAATCATTGAAACATTATTGCTTTTAAGTAGTAATCGGAACCCTTGAAATGAAATTTGTTATTCAAATTGACTCGGATTCTTGAGTAGTAATTCTTCAATCGAAGTTCTGTATTCAAACTTGAAGACGTATTCAAACTTGGCCGCTACCTAACAACCTTTTATGGCCATTGGTTTAAAAAGTAACGGCCAAGTTTGATTAATTTAGCCCTCCATGTAACTCTTTAAAAATTAAATAGCGTTCTTTAAAACTAATTTTTACAAACGCTTTTTTCAGTATCGCAAGAGGTATTTCTAAGCTAACGAACTTGGCCGTATTTTGTTTGATCTCACAACATTTTACGGCCGTAAGAACTTGGCTCCTATTTACAGGATGTTTTTGTTGGGATTCCAATATTCTCTAAACTAGTAACGACCAGGCTCTAACCGGCAATTATGATTCTATTCGGCGTAACCTTGGCTCACGTGAGACCGGTCTCATTTCGGCAGTTTCACGTCTCGGTTATCGAGCTTGTTCCGAAATCGGTTTACGGTGTTCCCGTGATCCTCGGTCGTAACCGTTCCGCGTTATTTAAGGACTCCGTTCCTCTACGTGCACATCGGTTCTGCATCCGCGACGTCGCGTCTTCATACGTTCCAAAGGCCGCACACGCGAACATCCGCGGCAACCTCACCTTTCCACCCCCGTTCATTATGCAACGGAGGCGACGTGATTTGCCGGGGCACGATCCTCTCCACCTTTCGCCTCCCATAGCTCTCTCTCTCTCTTTTCTTCTTTTTCTCTTTGTACTCCCCATTTCATTTTCCCGACATCTTTTTCTTTATTATTCGGTATTTTGTGCCGGGAGCACGTTCGTACGTCGTGCGATAACTGCACCGCGTCACGGCATGCAGAACGCTAGTTTCCAGCCAGAGATGCATGGAACTGCGAGGGAAAGTACTCGAGATTGCTATTTCGAATGTTATTAGCACTGATCGTTTTAGGATTGGAATTGTCAAGGAAACCAGCAAATGTCTGTCGAGATCCTGTGTCTTGCAATCGATCTAACTGAACTCTCAATTTTGAAAAAAATGTGATGAAACTATAAGAGCGACGTCAAAATGGAGCAGAAAGTGACACGGCCTTTTCAGATGGAAATCGGACACGCGTGAATGATAGTCGAACATAGAACACGCTCGGGAATTAAAGAATGAAACGAACGGGAACGGACTCTCTCGCTGGGAGACTTTATTACGTAATAAATATTAAAATTCATACGGATTGCACCTCTACCGAGAATCGATCTTCGACCGGTCCAAAGGGACGGCTATAAAAGTCGGGAGGAGAGAGACGACGCGCCGAAACCCACAGCTCTCCTCTCGTACTCCACGCTATTTTACTTTTATTCGAGCAGATCCATTCCAGGACGCTTTACGATCGCCTCTGCCGCCGCGCGCTGTGTTTCAAAACAGTGCTTGCTGGCTGGATCAAGCCCGAAATCTCGGTTGCAGAAGTAGAATGTACCGTAACTGGCGTCAGTGCTTCCTGGAGCCAATAAATGGAAGGATTAATCTGGTTCTGTTTGAGCAAACTGAATTTACAGCGTCCACAAAGAAATAATATGAACGTTGCTAACATTTCGATAGATTGTCACGTCTACAATTAAGGACACAAGATGGCGTCAGAGCTCTAGCGGCTCAGCTTCGTGCAGAGTAGTCCCAGAAGAGTCCAGCTTGGTAAAGCTATTAGTCAGGTGATTCGACACAGCTTTTAATCATTGATTAGAGACATTAGAGCTGAAGAATTGGATCCACTGCGACACTAATCGCCTGATTAGAGGATAGACGGTGATAACGGGAGCTTCTTAGCAATCGGAATCGTTCGTGGAAAGAGCCGGGGGACAAGGTCCGAGTTCTCCAGCGCAGCAGCCGAGTTCTCCCTCCATCGTGCCGGACACCTCGGGTTTCTACCTTTATTTGTATCTCGTCGAGCCGCTCCAATGTCGTTTTATCGCGTTTACGACCTTGTCGAGCAAATGTACGAGCCAGCGTGGACGCTCGACGACGACAGACCGAGTCAATTCAGCTTGTCCATAAACACCCATCCACGGTTACCTCCATAAAACGAAATAAAGTCCTAGGCGCTGTCTCTTTCTCTCTCTCTCTCTCTCTCTCTCTCTCTCTCTCTCTCTCTCTCTCTCTCTCGGTTCTCTGTGCCTTGGCTCGATGGGCGGACTCTCGCCGTTCCTGCGAGTGATGGATTTCCTCTTTGACGGATCGCTCGTAAACCACCTCTAAATGTTTTCTCGGAAACCGAGGTGAGAAAGAGAGAAAGAGTGGAAGAGAGAGTGAAAATACGGATTTCGAAGAGACCTCGCGCGCATCCGCAGCAACCCCCGATCAAGGATCAGACTGCTTAGGCCACCCGCTGATTTTACAGGGTCTTAAATCGGGATTTTGCCTGGATTACAGTATCCTGTCCGTGCGTCCTCTGTCTTCTGGTAGCGGCCAGAACATTCCGTTCACCCCCCACCTAAGCGAAAACGAACCTGCATCCCCTAGAAAACCATCGCTGAAATTCATACTTCCTTCCTCCGGATCTTCACCTGTTCTTGGCGACCTCTTCAAGGCAGGCTTCCTGTATTTCTCTTTGTGATTATGGACAAAATTGCTGTCGCTTTCGAACAATTTATCGAGAAATTCTCAACCCTTCAGTCACTCATGTTTACCATTATAAATATTTCTCTTGTAACTCTTCCTGGAACAATTTGTAGGTTTTTCGATCGACTAACTCCGGTTAGGGGTGCGTCCAGCGGTTCTCGTGCCTGCATTTATCTTATCTACCGCGCGTCACGAACTGAATTATGCGAGTATCAGTGTCGCTAGGTCGAGAAAATCGAGGGGAAATAATGTATCCCCCCTTTGATGACCAGACCAGTCTACGGTACGGGCACCGTGGTCTCCGGTCTTACAAGGGAAGGACCCCAAGTGTCCGACTTCGATTTTGATCATCTTTTGTGAGACGACGGTATATGGATCCATAATGATGTCTGCAAAATATTAGGTGTAGTTACTCGATAGTTTTAAAGATATAAACAATGGAACTTCGAAAACTTGAGCTGCAAATTATCGTATATCAACATGGTATGAAAGTTTAATTGTTTATATCCTTAAAACTATTGAGTAACTACATCTAATATTTTGCAGACACCATTAGGGATCCATATACCATTGTCTCACAACTTGTTAGTGGGGGGCGTTGGAGTGTGCTCATGGTAGTGGAATGAAATAGTAGAGGTGGAAAAGAGGAGAGGAAAAAGTTACCCGTTTGGGCAGCACTTGGCGACACTGGCGAGAGTGCATAATCGTCTGGGTCTCTTTCGGTGGCAGGCTTTATCCTCGGAATTCGGAAATTGAAAAGCCGCTGGTGTGTGTGCGCGCCTTGTTGCAAATGTTTTTTCGGCATTGTCAGCGTTAATCGTTTCGCACGGTTCTGTCTGCGAGAGAGACCACTCTGCGGCCGTGTCGATTTTGCGAATCGGAGAAACGGTTTGTCGATCGGTCCCCGCGTTTCCGAGAAGTTTCGTGATAAGGATTGATTAGCGGTAGCCGAGGAACCCTGGCTCGTCTCTCTCTCGAGCCACGAACGCAAAAAGGGGTGAGCAATCATTAGCAATTATTCGAAATCCCAGAATATAACGACGTGCTCTGCCCCCTCTCTGATGATTGATGCCTTGGAGCGAGCGTGGCCAACCTCGAGGGGGCCCCCGGTCCGCGATCATCGCGTTTTCGTGCAGAAACACGAAAATCCCCTCGACATTAATTATTATAATGCGAATCCGATGAGATCTGACCGAACCACCGACATTCCGCAGACCGGTAGCTGACTCTTGCCACGCAACCACCACCATCGGACCCCATGTAAATCCTGTGTCATTTCACGGGAAAAATTACCACGGAATCCGACCGATTCGCCTTCCAGCGAATTGATCTCCTACGCCGAGGACTACTGTCCTAGCAAATGGGACCACTTCGTTTCGCAACCGGGACCTTCTCGAGAGAGCCGATCTTCTTGGAATGGTTCCCCGCAAATTGGAGGACTCCACTGCTCGGGGATTCTGCGATTATGCTTCTTGCTTTCCCTTTCGAGTCGCTGCGACTCTGTCGAGAGGAGAGCAGTGGTTGGTGACAGGTTACTTGCTGTTTTCGAAAATACATTAAGTTGGAGGGCAAGTTCTGATTCAAAAACACAGCTATCTCAGCGATCAGCAAACTCATTTGCCAACAAAGCAGTACAACGATTTAGAGCGTAACCAAAGAGCCGCAGTTTCCAACCACTGGGTTATCTGAAAGATGGCAACAACAAGTTGTTACAAATAATGGAAATTGTATCAACGAATAATATGAAACATTATATGATCCACCTAATAAAATCGTCTTTTTCTTCAAATGGGAGATGGGATTATTTCTACATAGCAAATCATAACATGACGACAATGAGAAGCACAAGCGTGTAACGAAGCACAACCCTCTCGAATAGGGATGAGTGGTAGCGAGAGGATCTTTCGGGGTGGTTCACGGTTGAAGTTTCGGTGGTCACGGGAGGGGTGGCGGGTTAGTACACCTGTCCAATTAGTTGCTGGCTCGTGCTCGAATTCGACCTACATTTTCCAGCGTCGGACAAGTGACCGGGTGGCTTCCAGCATCCCGGAGCAACCAAGAGAAAGAGAAAGAGATGGAAAGACAAGGAGATCGAGAGAGAGAGAGAGAGAGAGAGAGAGAGAGAGAGAGAGAGAGAGAGAGAGAGAGAGAGAGAGAGAGATGATGCCAGGAGAGCACGGCTCTCCGGCACGTTCCAGTGCTATAGATAGCTCGCGCACGCGAGCCGAGCGAGCTTCTCCGAGAGCCGAGCGGAAAGCATTTAACAGGATGACGTTCGCACATTCTAGACGTCTCGACGCCGCGCCGGCCGTTCTCGCCGATCATCCGTTACGTTCCCGTGACGTAATTGTCGAATTCTTGCCCCGACAGTCTGCTGCTCCGCTGTTCTGGTCCTGCTGCCTTCGTTTCGACTTCCCTTCACCGCTTTCGGCTCTCCCTACGCGAGGCGAGCGTCCGCTTTCGACGTCCCGTGACAAGAATTATCGCGACGACGATTGATCGATGCTCCGCTCGAATTTTTCTTGCGATTCGTCACCTCCGGTCCGTGAAAAGACGATGCCCTCGGAGCCATTTCTAGACTGCCACCAGGGGCCATCGAGAGCCATTGCAGCCTCGATTGAGCCACCGCACACAATCACAACCCCTTTTCTAAAGAAAATCTTAGACCATATATTATACTTATAAACCCGGCTTCGGGTAACATGACGTGTTCCAAGATTACTTCATCCACCAGATGACGGATGTGGGCGAAGTGTTGAGAAATCTGTTGAGAAGTCGCAGTACCAGAAAGCTAAAGCGTACTCATTCCGTATAAATATTTATGGAAACTGCAACTGTAATATATATTTTATTTTATTACTCGTTCATTTTTACTTTACTCTTATAATTTTAAATATGGCTCACTTATGTTGATAATATGAAATCCGTATTTATTGCCTAACAACTTATTTTAAACAATGCGTAAACACACTTGTATACCTCGCTTTTACATCGCTATCCACCGTTGTGAAATATCTTGTGACATGACTTGTTGGGTACCAGACACTCCGTTATCTGGGAACATTGGTGAACATTGACGAAGAAAATCGACTCGGAGCCACTACGAAGTGCCACGGAGCGGCTCCGAGGGCCACCAATCGAATCTCCCTGTACCAAAGGGAAAGACAGTCGTCGGAAAGGGAGGAGGGGGCGCTCAAAGAAGAAATCGGAGAACGGGTTCCGCGTTCTGCGGCCTCGACGCCGCTGCCCGGGCGTGGGAAGTGAAATACGAGCGTTGTAGACGGCCAACGGCCATTTCCATCCTGCCGGTTTAGTATTGGCGGGCCACTAAGTCTGAACTAATTTGCTTATTAATATTTCACAACAGCGCCGATCGCTCTGGGGGTTCTTGATATATCGTTTACCCCACCACGAGCTCCCTCAAACCCCCTCTCCCTCTCTTTCACGCTTTAACCACCCTGGGCTTGCCCGGCGAACGCTATAACTTCCAGTCTGTTATTTTTCTGGTTGTCGCCACTGTGTTTTTTCGATTTGCTTTGTCATTTGCCGTGCACCGTCCAGTCTATTGTGTTCGAATTTATTGCCGGACAAGCGTGCCGAGATGCTCGAAGGGTCGCGAATACGAATTTTTGAACTTTATTTTACTTTTTCCAACTTCGTTTTACTTGTTCGAACAGTTCGCAGATTTTTGAAGTTTCATTTTCACTCAATGTGTTAATTTTCTTTACCGACGTTCATGTAGTTGAATATGTTGGAGATGTTGTGCCCAGCGAATTGTACGATCACGGATTTTTTAGCGAAGCATTTGGCAGCGTAAATCGGACTCGTTGAACCAGAGACACAGGCCGAACACGTGCCAGCTTTTACCGCGATCTGCTCCACTGGCAATGACGCTATCCACTTCGCTGCCACCCGTTTCGCGGAATGCTCGAGTGGATGACCTGCCATTGTTTCTTGAATGAAGAAAGTGCAAGCTATGTAACGTCGCCACTGTTCCTGAACATAATAGTTATAACTGTTTCCTTCATCTCGATCGGCAATTTGTTAGCAAAGTATATTGACGTTTTCAACGCACTGGTTCGATCTGATGTTACTAACTAAGCAATTTTGCAAATTACCACAAAATTTTCAACATTTCGGTCTATTTTTAGGCGATTTTCAAGAAAAAATTTTTATATAATTGCGTCTGTAAAAAATTATTAAATCAATGTATAATATGTAATTTATGTTACATTCTGCACAAAAAACCGAATGTTGTAAGAAACAAACCTACTTGCTAAGTGAACTATTTATTTTAAATTCTTTAAACTTTTATTACCACGTGTTGGCTCCATGCCTGTGATATACGAACTGAGGCAAACGGGATTCGAAGAGGCAATGAATCAGAAAACATCGATCGTAAATATGAACCGCGAAAAATCCAAGCACAAGTTTCCACTGTTTGTATATCATACAAAGTTGTGGTAATTTATTAATTGACATTCAATTCTCTTTTGATGTAGTTTAAAGCCATTAGCAGATTTTATTTATTAGAAAAATTCATCATAAAACATTACTGGTTCAGTAACGCTGCGTAATATTCGTGTATCTTAGGTGTTTCATACTTGAGATTTACGCTATGATGTTTAATCATGTGAATTGTTTCTAATAAAATCCTTTGGTGCAAGTTGGCTTCTTCTTCTAATATTTTGACATTTTCAAAATCAAAAGCATGGTCAAATTCTATTGAATGCCTCGTCAATGCAATGTGCTGTGCTAAAGGTAGAAATATGTTATGTCTATGTTCTCTGATCCGAGTCTCCAAATGTCTTGACGTTTGTCCTATGTATAGCTGGCTACAACCCTCACAAGGTCTTGAATATACTAAATTGTAGTTTTTTAACAATAGTACTTTAATCGCGGGGAAAATGTCCTTCAACTAATGTGGCGTTTTGAAAATTGTGTGTATTCCTTTCTGAATATTCTTTTAATATCGTTAGAAATGTTTTGAACGTAAGGAATAACGACAGTATTTTTCCAATTTATTGGTCCTGTCTTCAATAATGTTTTTTCCTTTTGTTTTTCAATGAACCAAGGGTGGTAAATCTCAAAAACCCGTTCCTTGATTATCTTGGGTATAAGCAAGACAGGATAACCGTTACGTTTCAAAATATCTCTAATCAATAACAAATTGTCAGATCTAAATTCAGGATCAGATAGTAGGACTTGCACGATCGATCAGACCTTTGATTAAGCTTGACTAAGCTCTAAAAATAGACTGAAACGTTGAGAATTTTGTGGTAATTTGCAAAATTGCTTAGTTAGTAACATCAGATCGAACCAGTGCGCTGAAAACGTCAATACATATACTTTGATAATAGTTTCAGTAGTCTTTTCCATTATCGAGACTGTTCGAGTGTTTCAGCACTGCTCATAACACTTCACCTACCGAAAGCCTATTAATAGGATTTTGAATAATTGTGCTGCATCAAAGGAAAGCATAGAAATTTTCTTTTACATTGCAATCTTAAATGAAACTATTAGATGACGTTATTGACGGTTACTTGTTAGTTCACAATGAAAATTGCTGTTGCTATTGAAGGTTCCATTAAAAAGTGTTTAGCCATGAACCATAGATTTTTCAAAATTATGCAATAATCACCGGTCGGTAATGTGTTAATATTGCAATTAAAACTGGCATGTGGTAACCCTTTTTATTTTTATCATCGAGAATTATATTGTAATTGCCACTAGCACGTAGGCAATTTGGAAGCTTTTTCCACAGATCCTAGCAGCCTTCCTTTCTCATCCTGCACTAGACCTACTCTAGAGGACCCCTAGAAGATCAAAGCAGATAAAAGCGTCGGCAATAATCCGAAAGCAACGATTGACAGTAATTTCGAAGCAGGCTCGCGAGCATGAACTCGGTAGAAGCCGGGTGTTCTCGAGAATCGAACGGTTCTGAGAAGCTGCGAAGACGACGCCGGCTATTTACAGGGTTATAAAATGCCAATGCAGGCCGCGATACGGCGGCCGGGTCGCGTTATTGTCCGATGCCAGGCATAAATCAAGCGGCGTGTCGAGGCCCGCAGAAATAACTTTCGATCCGTGCTTGTCATTCTGCCAGAATAAGGGTTGCGACGGCCGTCGTCGCGTCACGACCCAAATATTCGCAAGGTTCCATGGCCGCGACGCGACGCGACGCGTCGGGACGCGTGTGGCTCTTTCTCGCCGCGCTTATTGCGACGCGGATTCGTCAGGGATCGTAAACGCGCCGATACGGCTGCGAGCTTTAACGACGTTAATCGCGGCGAGCCAGCTCGTCGCGCGGTAATTACCTTAGCCCGAACAACGTCACCCTGCTCTCGTCTCTTTCGGATGAAAGCTCGTTAAACGTTGCCTCCGAACCTTCCTCCCGTAATACCTTTTTTTAATTAGGAAATCTCTGATGAGATTTATTACAATATAATGCGCATTACAGAGTATTACAGAGTATAGCGAGCAACGAAAACGATAGTACTATTGTGAGAAAGAAAGAGAAAGGAAGACCCTTAGACACGTAGCTTACAAGTATTAAAAATTATTAATGTTAGGTTCAGTTATTAATAGACTGCGGATGGGGGGGGGGGGGAAATAGGAATAAAATAAAAATTTATTTCATCCCTTAATAACTTCGTTATATTAAAAACAACGTTACGGTATTCTCAAATTTTTCTGATCTTTTGCTGTTTTATATTTCACTTAACCAATTTCTTTATAAATGCATAAAAATCCGCAGTCTAGTCATTAAGCAAACTATGTCCAGCGGCAATTGGAATTCTGCTTTGGAAAGGTTTCGGATTAACTTTCTCTGCTTGTTATATACAGGGTCTGTCCGGAAAATAATGCAACCACATTAAAAAAAAAAATCTATTAAACACATATGGGTACAAATCTTTAAATTTCTTCAAAGTAGGATCCTTGGGCGTCGACACATTTTTTTCAGCGCGATTTCCATGCTTCGTATGCTCCCTGGAAGGCGTTTTTTGGAACCTCTTGTAGTACCCTCGTCACAGCCTCTTTGACGCGTTCCACGCTTTCAAAATGGCATCTTTTTAGCACATTTTGAATTTTTGGAAACAAGAAGAAGTCGGCGGGAGACAAGTCAGGACTGTACGGGGGTTGAGGAAGTGTTGCGATCCAACTAAGAAGTACCGTTTACTGTTTTCCCCGTAATCTACGGAAAAGTTTTGGTTGGAAGTGCTCGACGAGGCTGCGACGAGGGTACTACGAGAGACTCCAGATAATGCCTTCCAGGGAGCATACGAAGCATGCAAATCGCGCTGGAAAAAATGTGTCGACGCCCAAGGGTCCTACTTTGAAGAATTTTAAAGCTTTGTACTCATATGTTCAATAGATTTAAACAAAAAAATGTGGTCGCATTACATTCCGGACAGACCCTGTAAATTGCACCGCCATAGCACACGATTAAGCGTTTCCTGCTCTCGGTTACAGTTACATACACACACATCTCCCGTAATACTATGCCGTCCAAGATCCACCTTTGCTAGCTTTTCTCAGGCAATTCCCTTCTTTCCAATTGTTCCGCGAATATCCATCTTGTGCATCGCATTCAATTTTATTATCAAACCGCAGAGGTTCATGCAAATCGAATATGTATTTACACGAATCATCATTTTTCCCTCGCCTCGATTCGACACGGTCTTCACGGATGTTTGAATGTACGTTCTGCAAATCGCTTCATTACTTGCGGATAGGATGCGGATCTTTTTGCAAAATTAAAATTGCCCGCATCATCGGCAGCACGCGGTAGTCGTTCGAAAATGTCTTTCCGTCTTTAATGACCATTCGAATTTTATGCACTTATGAGAAAAAAAAAGAATTTACCGATACCGATGTACTATTTTCAACTGATTAAGAGAAGAGATACATGTCTACGTTGCGAACGAGCAAAACGACGATGAAAAACTGTGCAGATTTTAGCGCAGTCTCGTCTGTTTGCTCTTCGACGAGTGGGAGACCCGGTTAGTGATCACGGGTAAGAGGGATACACGGATGGGAGGACTGTCAGCCAGTTGCCAACAACGTGGCGAAGCTTTGATGTGACGTAAAATGGCACGTTAACCGGTACTCTGTCCCTGTTCGGCGGCTTGCTTCCTCGGCTTTGACTCAATGTAAGCGCCGTGGAAAGATACAGCTATGGAAATATACCGAACAGCCGTAATCTTCTATTTTCTAGACATTTTATTCTTATCAAATCCTCTCGATCCTTAAGGCGGAAGGGTAGTCACGTGACAAAACCAGCAAAGAACTAGAGAATCTAACTAGAAACGTGGGTTTGCGGCCCGCGGCTTTTTGTCCTTATATGAGCATATTTTGCGCTGCACAAGGGTTCATTTGATAGTGGAAGGTTCACTGCAGCCCGCTGAACCCATCATATCAGTCAAGAAAGTCTATTTGTGACAGAGAAATACATTGGATTTTGCGGGTATTCTTCCCGACTTTTTCTCTACTTTGTACACTCATATTATTACATACTACTTTAATGCCCTCGGAAATTGATATTGTTTCTCCATATAAAACCTTTTAACCCCCTATTCACCCCTATAGAGTTTTAATTTTATGTCATGTCGTCATCTTAGATTTTAAAACCCCTTTTCACCCTCCTAGGGGTTGAATTTTTTAAAATGTTAAAATAGGTGTTTGATTAATTATATCAAAGAGCATTAAAACCAATTTCCAAGCAAATACGACCACAAATAAAATATTCCTCATACAAACGGTGCAACGCCTTTTCACCCCGTACGGGGTTGAATTTCGAAATATCCTTTCTTATTCCTTGTATAGATCACAAAGGAAACCTCTTTACAAAATTTCAGCTTTCTAGGTCCAAGGGTTTAGCCTGGGCGTTGATGAGTCAGTGAGTCAGGACTTTATTTTTATATATTAGATATAAACATAATCATGTTAAGTCATTTGTCGAGCGGGCTGCGCTGAATCTTCCTCTTTAGAATGAGCCCTCACCCAGCCCAAAATCTGCTCATGTAAGGACAAATCCCGCGGGCCGCAAACCCATGTTTAGATTCTAGGTCTTTGGTGACTCTGAGAGGCGCCACTAAAAATTGCTGCACCATTATTCAAGATATCGTTTACATTATTAAATATATCCGCATCTAATCGATTACTGAACATATAGTTACTGTATGAGGAGTCTTACAGAAAGATAAGGATGGGATGGTACAGAGAAGGGACAAGGTGACGCGAGAAAAGCAAGTGGTATTGTACGAGGTATTACAACCCCCGGCAGAATGTTTCCGATCGAAGGCATTGAGGCATTTTAGAGAAAACATTCACAATTTAGAAGTATAAAATATTACGTTATAGAGTTAAAACTGATGGAATATGAAAAGGGGCTTATCGAAGAATGAAGAACAACAAAATAACATAAGCATCCATTCATTATAACAAAGAAACGAGAAAACAAACAAAATGTTACACGAAAAAAGTTCCCGATTAATAGAACAACTGGAAGAATGTTTCCGATTCGATTTACACGTTCAACAATTGCTGTTGGAAGATTCTTATAGAGTTTTTTGCGCTGATTCCGAATCTGCCCTTAATTTTTCCCCTAGACGCACAATTTCTGAGAAACTTGATTTTGAAGAAAAAACATATTTTTCAACTTTAAACAAATATTATGATGTTATTATAAAAGATATTGGATTGTTCTTTGCAGCAAAAGATTCTGTAGACTTATCCGAATACAGTGATATACATTATGAATGTTTAAACATGTTTAAACAATCGTTAAAGATGGAGAGACACCACTTTTGCACAAATTGTTGAGGATATTTTTCAGTTTATCTGAAAAAGTAAGGGTCCAGCGTAAAATCGAACTATATCACGCGATAGAGCAGACTTTTATCTTGAGAAACCACATAAAGTAATATTTTATACTTCTAAATTGTGAATGTTTTCTCTAAAATCCGTATCAATGCCCCCGATCGGAAACATTCTGCCAGGGGTTGTATAATATACCAATTTCACATATCCATTTTAGAAAATCACAAGGAATGGAAATATTCTAGGTTGGAAGAAGTGTTTAATTTTCCAGTTAAAATAGCTCCGAGTGCAAAGGGTTAAACAAAATAGAAATCGTTCGTAACGATTGTACGAAACACACGTCACATAATATGGTCATAATTCATAAACGTCCTTAAATTCATTTTACTGGTTTAAGTTGCATCTACCCATTTTCGTGATAAATGCATCAAATCCGCAACCTAGTAGTAACAAATTGGCGTGTTTGGTTGATTGAATTCGAGGCTACGAGGCTGCACCGAAAGCCATAGATTATTTCGGAGATTTGTCGAGCGAAGTAGGCATTAGGGGGTGGAGGAGCTCGTTAAGCGACGATCTCGATACAAAGACTATATCTCGTCCGAATAGGTCTAGCAAAGGATTATCGACCCACGGGGAACCCAAAGGGAGCGGGAGATCAGGTGGCGCGGCAGCCCCTCTATCGACGCGTCGAAATCTCCCCGACTAGAATAGAGAGAGGATCCTCCCCGAGCTGCCACTTGTTGCTCGCCGATCAAATAATTGTATCCAGCCACCCCCTGGGTCGTCCCTGGGAGTGGCTTATAGCTCGTGGGTGGCATCCTCGATCTCGCTTCGGTCCCCTAGCCTAATCCCGCAAAACAAAACGACCCTGTATCGCGTGCCGTGAATACTAGCCCCAGACCAACTGTTTATCTAATCGAATTCATCTGTTGATCCACCCTCCGGAGCTTCTGACTTTGTTATTCCCGTCTCCCTCTCCCGGAAACCATCTCACTTCATTCTTCTGTAGTCGTTTAGCCTTCTACGGACACCTAATTCGCAGATAATTCAGCCATGACGCGCGTAATGTTTATCAACAACAGCTCGAAAAATTTTTACAATTTCAATGTTTAATGATCTTCTAGAAACATACATAGTAAGCGAGACGAGACGTGCATAATACTGAACATATACAGTCGGTCACAAAAATATTGGGACGCTCTTAAAAAGACGATAACTTTTTTAATATTGGACCATGTGATTTGAACTTTTTTGGAAAGCAAGAGCAATTATTGGGTTGGCAAGGAAGTAATTTCGATATTTTAAGGTGAAATAGAGCCCCAATCTTTTTATTTAAGCAATGAACTTTAATTAATAAGATATTTTCCCTTTTGTTCGATGATCTTTTGCCAAAAAGAATAAATAAGAAAATATTTTATTGAATAAAGTTCATCGCTTGAATAAAGAAATTCGGTTTTATTTTACTTTAAAATACCGAAATTACTTTCTTGCCAACCCAATAGTTTACTGCAGGATGCGAAAAGGAATTTTTTCAAAAATTGCAATAAACCGGAATTGTAGAAAAAATACTAAAAGTTGCATTTTCAACTTTTTTATGTGGGCCTACATCGAAAGTTTAAAAAGTACATTTTGTTGATGCGGGAAAATATGACAGGCATTGAAAGATGTAGGAATTCTTAGATTTATTGCAGTTGCAGGGCGATAATCGTGAAAAATTGCCATTTTCACCATCTTTAAACGTTGCAACGTCGACCAATTTTGACGAAATTCTCAGGATATGTTTAATTGACACAGATCTACAAAACGTATTTCTTACATTTTCAATATAGGCTCACATAAAAAAGTTGTGAAATGCAACTTTTAGTATTTTTTCTACAATTCCGATCTATTGCAATTTTGTCCCAATATTTTTGTGACCGACTATACGTACTACAAGCTCTGAAAAATCTTGTAAAATGGTTACAAGAAAGAGGAGCCATTTGGGAACTTCTTATAATATCAATTTTTTCAATCAGAAGTATTTAATATGCCTCCAAAAAGATTACTCGTTCTCGATCGAACAGCCCGGTTAGGGGTTGCCGGCCATAGCTCAGCGTCAGCTCGAGATTAAACAGCAATTCGTCCCGAGCTTGACTCGAATACCGAAGAAGCCCTGCGAATCTCAGGAGGCTTGTCGCGTTACATAACTCTCCCGCGTTCTTGACATTTGTTTCGTCGACAGAGACGCCCACAAGAATTAATATCCAAGGCAGAAGCTCCATGTTCCGCGTCCGCGTGTCACCGTTAGGATGTTTCCGGGATGCCGCGTGGAGATCAGGAGATCACCAGCTTCGGAGGATAGACAAAACACGATCAGCAACCCGGGGCGTGGTTCGCGAATGAATGATCCTCGAAACGCGCTAACATCTCACGCGACATTCGCGTGAACATTCAACGAATCACTTGAAGCCTGGTCGAAAGAAATTACAATACCTGAATTGTATTGTAACGAATAGACTGCGGATCTTTATGCAAGATAAAGAAGTTCTGCATTGATTCTGGCCAGCAGGAGTAATGTAAAAATTTATTTCATCCCTTAATGATTTTTGTTGCATTAAAAACAACGTTACAACACTCTTAAATTTTTCTAGTCTTGTTACTGTCTTATATCTCACTAATTTCTTCATAAACGCATAAAGATCCGCAGTCTAGTAATGAACAATAAAGTGTTAGAAATATTCAACTGAATAAACTTCAAACGCTTTATTAGTCCTCATTGCCATCAAATAAATCGCAGAGCAGTGTCCGCGTCAGCTGTGTAAAACCAAGCAGAACGGAACGGTCTGGGCAGAACAGTATCGCCATCAAATAAATAGCGGTGCAAAGGACTACCGTGGTTAATTTTCGAACGTCATGCGTGTTCGTTCGAGCTCTCGGGAGCCCGTTTGCGAGCTGGGTGGGCCGCGCTGGGTCTCTCAGGAGTTCGCGACCTATATACGTTGGCCGCCCGCGCGACAATAAACTCCCCGAATAATATCGCGGCCTATAAAACTGGTGCCTCCATTACGAGCCTCTTGATAGATTTTACGAGCCGGTTTGATTTGCCAGGTCTGAGAGTCTCGAAAAGGGTAGCTCGAATCCCGGCCGCCTCTCTAGCATGCGGATCGTTAACCCTTGCTTTATTGTCGCGAGGCGCGGGCTCGAGGCGACAAATGCTGGCCCGAGATAATGTAGGGGAAATGGATGACCGCGGGACCTTAACCTGTCCCGTAGCAAGACGGTCCTATGATTCATTCGTTAGCGGGCCGCAAGATCTTTACGACAGTCAGTTTTCCCTGTTGCTCCTGTGCGACAGTTGTGGTAGGACAGATTCCACAATTGTCAGTAGACGCTGGAATCCTCGTTCTTCTTAGGTGTAGGTCAGACAGTTGCCGGAAACAACCTAAGGTTCAATTGCGGTTTTTTAAAGATTTTTCTAGTGGAGTTTCTTAATAACCCAGTATCATCATACATCAATGAATGGTCTTCTCAAACTGTTCTAATTTTTGAGTACCATTGCGCAAGTTTGAGAGGAGGGTCGGAAAGAAGGCAGTTTTCAGTGGAAGGTCTCGAAATAAATAAGTTGCGAGAGGGAAGAAAGGGTCGCGCGCGATTTTCGGTGCATTTTTAAACACGGCCGCGAAAGAGGCGGCGAAGAAGGCGGCAATAAAGAGGGACTTGAAGAGAAAAGGGGACACAAGTGACTGGGAGACAGCGCAACCCCTCGTTCCATCTCGCGACTCCCTTGACAGTTAACTCCGCTAAGACGGATCGTAAATTACGCCAATATTTCCGCGAAATCCTAACAAGATTATAAAGCAGATTGTAGCACTGTTCGCGGTGCGTCGGTTGCCGCCTTCATGCGACCCCCCTTTCTTCTCTCTCTCTCTCTTTTTCTTCTCTTCGTTTCGTTTCTTTCCAATCCTCGAAGGGCTGCCAACCAACGGCCAAGAGAGAGAATGGTCGGACTGTGCGAAAGGGGTACGCAGAAAGAGGGGGCTCTCTCCGAGAGACCTATTTATAATGCGTTTGCGTCTTTGCAGGGGCCCCAGCCGGTGGAGGCAGTAAATGTCGCGTGTATTTCATATGAAACTCCACCCCCTCCCGGCTGTTCCTTGCAATGCCAATCTCGGTGTTTCGCTCGTCTGATAATACCCAGCGCTAACAAAGTTAACCCGCATGGAGGAGAGACTCTCTCTCTCTCTCTTGTTCTCTCTCCCTGTCTTTCACATCGCCATCTTTGCTGCAGTACCTTCTTCGTTGTTCTTCCGGTGCAACGCAGCGTTTCGCGATCTTCGACGCTCCTCGGTGCTTCTTCGGATCCGTAAAAACGCATCGACCTCTCGATCTTGATGAAAATCTACGAAATTGCACCCGTTCTTGTGCCGGCTGAGTCATCTGGCACTTTGAACGGAAATATCCCCGCTGTTCTCAATGCTAGGAGAAAATGTCTGAACAACTACGGGCTTGCTCCTGAGATGCAAGATAAATTGCAAGGTACAGAACACTTGTCTTTAGATAAAACAATATATTTCCAGTGTTAAAGACTGATCTTGAAGCTACATGTATGTAAGAAATGGAGGGGATAGCTGTATTATAATCCTTACGAAAAATCCTCTTCCTGCCAAGGCGTGAACCACGGTTGTCTGTCCGGTTAATTGGAAAATCGCCGAATTCGCTCATGGAATTCCAGCAAAATTGCTTATTAGCTTAATTGAATTCTCCCTGGAACGCAGAAGATGGCCGTCGAAGAGGCGACCCTTGCACCCTGAGGTGTTACGGGGTCCTTCAACCTTCGACATCGATTCGAAGTAGAGACGGCGCGTTAAAATTCCTTGGACGTTGAAGAAGAAAGCGAAAGATGGACGACAGTGTCAGGGTTAAACGTACCACGTATAGAAACTTGAAGGACCCGTGCGAAAACCCAGGCTCGGACCACTGGTTTCAATTTTTCTAGATAGAGAACAGAATATATGACTGCTTCGTCAACCATAATTTTCCGAGCTTAAGCAGAAAGAGCAAACAGGAGGTGAAATAATAGGGTCGGAGATATAATGGCGAGGCAGTTTCTCATCGAGAATTAGGCTAGTGGGGGACGATCGGAGTCGAAAACGAGCGGTCTCCGATGCTCGCAACGTCCGTGAGAGGGGGTAATTGGTATACGAAACAAAATGTTGCATTTTATGGGTTATTGCGAAAGTATATTGGCGGGCAGGGATCGGCGCGGCGGGCCGGGGGAGTGCCCGATCTAATAACGATCGACTATGTCGGAGGCCTTTATTAACCGGACGCGACGCAGGAACTCTCCGAGAGCCGACGTGGCCTGGCTTTAAAAGCCTTTCGGACAACCGCGAAACGACTTTTCCCAGAATCTCTCGCGTGACGACCCTGGACGATCTATCGAACAAGCCAAAGGAATGTACTCGTGCGTCTCTCGATGTTTTATTAACCATTTCACTACAATGACCGAGATATTTCGTTTCCACAATGTCGAAGAAACGATGCTATGGACGAGATATCTCGTCACACCATGCTTTCGTCGTACAAGATATTTCAAAATTGTATGTCGCGACCATTGTAGCGTGATTCTGCGCCTCTAGATAGATGGAGATCTGTTGCAAAAATGAACTGCAAAATTGGTCAGAATTGTTTTTTGTTGTAACAAAAGTCTCAAAGGAACTATTGGTCTGAATTCAACCGTTCGCTTGAAAACGATTTTAAAGATCCGCCAACTATTTTATTCCATACGTCTGAAAGTTAAAATGGTATAAACGTGGAGGGGATGATTCTACACGGGAAAATAAATAAAATAAAATAAATAAATCCGTCAAGTTCGCGTGCCTAGCGTTCTTAAGAAGTAGAATGAGTCGGCCATGAACAGACGCGTCAGACGAGTCCTATTCAAAAGCACGCGTGCTCGCCGAATTTCCAACTCAAATTTCTCGGAAAGCAGGAGACAAATGAAAAATATTTGTTCTATATTTTCTCGTGTAGAATCATTCCCTCCACGTTTATACCATCTTGGGACATCCTGTAGTCATATGAAATAAAATAATTTACGAAATTTTAAAGTCGTTTTCTGAGTTACTTTCAATAACAAATAGACTGCGGATGTTTATTCAGTTTCCAATTTTTATAGACAAATTGTTAGAAAGTGGAATGAAATAATTGTACTGAAAGGGTTAAGAGGATCAGCTCAACTCCTTACACTGAAGCATCCAGCTTTCCAGCAACTCGACCGACAGATCATCATTCTAATAAAATTATTCCAAATGACTATTCCGATGTTCTAAATCGTAATTTCTGTGGCCGGTACCGTTCGACGGCCATCTGGACACCGTACTTCCGGCAAAAATGTCGTAGGACATCGTGTTCGAGGGCCGTGGCGAGGTTAATAGGGTTGAGCGGGTCCGTCGATTCGTTTCGAGTATCGGCGCCACTGAAATTATGTACAACTACAGTACATAACGCCTGCACGCCAGTCGAATGGCTACTTTGGCCGTTCGAGGCGAGCAATGGCCACCATCGAGCCTTCTCCACGGCTCGAATACACCGCGGCGGTGGCGGTGGTGGCGGCGGTGGCCAATATAAAAATAACTGCTGATTGGACGCCCTACCAAGAAAAGTCGTAATCGCATCCTGAAATGCCTCGCTTCTCTCCCTTCTCTTCTCCACTCCCCCCCCCCCATTTCTTTCTCCTTATCTTTGCATCTTTCTCTCCGTGTCTGCCTTCTACCCGCGGATCTCTGCTCGGCCACCGAACAATCGGTCGCGCCATCTCCATTAAGGATCATTTTACTCCTTCGCGATGGTTTTTAGAGATCCTGGCACCAGATCCGAGATGACTGGCCAACGGGATTCCGTTTTTCGCGGTTCGTGCCGTAGCTAATTGCTTGGTTGCCGAGTTTCTTCGACTTGAGAGCTTCCGTGGCTGTTCAGCTGAAAGGTTAGGAAGGGTCTATCGAAGTCTTTTCAACTCTCTCAAGTCTCTCGATCTGATTCTTAACGCGTTTCACGTGCCCATTTCACGTGATCCATTTGTAGCGGAGCGATCGGGCAAGTAGCGTTTACTCTCAATAAAATAGCGAGCTGTCTTTTGTGCTCTCGGAAGGTTTCATAAACGAGGAACACAGAGGGGGGAAAACGCATAAAACGCTGTTCGGTCGATTCGACAGCGAAGGGGGTTCTCGAGGCATAGCGAGGATGGGAGGTAGGGAAGAATCATCCGCCATTTTGCGAGCGCAGCTTTTATCGCCGCGCCCTATATAGGAGCATTATGCCTGGGTTGCCGGGTTGCGCGTATATCAACAATAATTGCAGGGCCAATAATAAAGCCGGAGGGGCCACGCTCGATAGCCCGAAATTGCTGGTTCCCCTACCTCGGCCTGCAACGTTTTATTGCCTCCACTCTCGAGAGAGGCAGGAATGGCGGCAGTCCCCTTCGTCCTTCTCGATGGCGGATAAACGATCCTGCGATACGATGCCACCGGTAGTGATGGCCAGTCGCCTAGCCTCGACGTTTCGTGCAATTCTCTTGCTACATTGTCCCGGAACACGCTCTTCCTCCATAAAAGTGTTACCGTCCCGGCTTAGAATCCTTCGGCTGACTTAGCCAAAGCTTTTTTAGCTTTTTCTTGCATCGGACGTCGTTCAGTAAGAATGTATATCATGTTTATGTCCTCACTCGACGAATCCTATCGTTCCAGAATTTATAATTTTGCAATTTTCTCTGAACAAATGTTCAACGTACAATCCACAGTCAAGAGGGAATGAACTAACAAGATTAAATTTGGCATACAAATTAACAAAACTGCAGCAAACGAACACGAACGTAGAGTAATGCAGTTTTACTTGAAAATGGCGATAGCGACGGATAGAAAGCGTTTCGAGGCCATCGCTAGCCATCGGTAGTTCTCCAGCAGCATGATCTCCGATGTTCAGCCTCGTTCGCCTAGTTACCTGCTCTCGCTATTATTATTGCAGATATTGCTGCCGTTTCCACCGCTTCTTCTCGTCGTTACTCCTCCATTGCTGTTGTTGTCGGTGTTGTCGTGGTCGTTGTTGCCGATCGTATGCTGCTGTTAGAGCAGCCGGGGAGCAGCAGCGTTCGGTACGCGAGGAATCGTTCGCGAGCTCGTAAACAGCGGCAAAGGAGAGCTCGCACGCGCGATAGTCACGAGTATTGCCCTTGTTAACGCCCCGTTAACTCGAACCTCTGGACAAACTCGTAAAATTTACCGGCTTCGAGCCGGCAACGCAACCGCACGCCGCACCGCGCCGCAATGTTGTTGCGCTCGCTCGTTGCCGTTGGATTTTCGCGTGACTTTAAATCCACTGGGAATTATGTGCTTAACGCAAACGCCCGTTTAGGGTGCAGGATATGCGGGAACATCGGACGTTACTCCTCCGTTTCCTAAACGGAATCGCCGCACCACAGTCCTCCTGACTGCGGCTGTTACTTTCTTTCGAAGGTCGAAGATTTTGAAGCTTCGAAGCCTCGCATTTCGGAGCTTCGATTTCAGAAACTTCGACGGTGATGAGAATCAAAGTTTCAAAGCTACGATATTCGAATAACATTAAACAGCATGTTTTCAATTCGGCGATTTAAAAAAATCGCGATCACTCTGACGCGTGATGGAACGGCTAACAATGGCGTTATCGAGCCCGTCCATGTTTCTCACGCGAGGCTCCACTAAAACCGGCGACCGCTCCGAGGCTCTGAATCTCGTTTCACGGGGCCGTATGAAAATTCCAGATGCACGTCCGATTATTTTCGACCTCGGGCCCGTCTTTACGAGGACAACGTGTGAAATTACGGTAACGCGAATGCTCGTAAAGCGGACGTTTACGCACACGCAGCAGAACCGCGAGATAGCCCCGCGCGTTGTTGTTGCGTCCGCTACTCCTGTTAACACCCCGTTAACGCGAATCCCGAACGGCCTCGTAAAATTCGACGACGCCGTGCCGAGCTACATATGTCCGGTCGCCACGCCGATGAAATCCGAAGGAGTTATTGGAATCGGTTGCCGGACACCCCCGCAACACATTCCTCCTCCCGATCGTAAAGCCGAGATTTCCTGTCATCCCTTGACCTTCGCGCAAACCCTTATGATCCTCGTTATTCGGGACTTTCTGGGCGTGACCTTCTGCCTCTGGTTTGTCCACTGCAGCCTCACTTAGCAACACCGCGCAGTGGGAAGTTTGTGTAAACATCAAAGAATTTTTTAGATTACTTTTGAAATATTGCAGAATAATGGTACGAAAGTTTTTTAACTTCGGAATCCGTGTTAAGCTCGCAGAATTGCAAGAAAATTATGGTTTATCCGATACCATGTACGGATAGAATTTTTTCTATATCATTTTTTCGTTGAAATGATTTGATAACGCACTAGATTGAAGGTATAATTGTAGTCTCATACATGTACGAAATACATGTACGTTGATAATGCTAAAAGTGTATGAATTTACAATCTAAATTATCAATAGGAACTGTGAATCTGTTAATTCTTTTGGGCTAGAAAAATTGTTACCGGAACAAAGGTTGAATTTTTGGGGATGAAGGTTGGGGATGAAGAAATAAATAAAGCGAGTTCGAATAGACTGTGGACGATGGTTCTAGGAGGCTTTAATTTCGTCGACCAGTGAGATCATCAGCTGGATCGATCCCACCCCTGGGAGCTCCAACTCCAACCCCTCCGCAACTCGAACGGCGCTCGCTTCCTTTGTTCTATTTGTTGTACGGGCGCGTACGATACGGGGCAAGGAGGATCGTAAAAGCCGCGGCGCTCGCGTGATCGTTACGAATTCGTTATTGCTCTTGTTAACGCCCCTCGCTGGAAGCCTTGGACAAACCTCGTAAAATTTCAGCGGCGAGGCCCGCGTAAAGCATCGTCGAAAACGCGGCCGAACCGATCACGTGACGGATAAGGAGACCGAAGCCCCAGTCTTCGGGAACCGGCCTCTTTAACCGTTCCTGGTTCCTCTTTTTTCCCCCCCGAGTTTTATTTCCCCAGACACTATACTACTCGGGACGCGTTGGCGGCAATTTCGAGACGCCGGTGATAAGGCGATCGCGATTTATAATTTACTGCAATTCACAAACGGTCGCACCTTGATCCTACACCACCGAATTATCTTGACACCGATCGCAGTCCACTCTACGACCCCTAAAAAACCAGGACCAATCATGATGGTGCCTTAAACTACCCCTTCGTACCTGATTACATGGTTCGGCAGGGAGACAATAGCACAGTGGGCAGCGTTCGTGCTGATTTTCAGTATGATAAAGCAAGCTGACTGCCATTTCGTGTGTGAATTATCAATGAATTTTCGAGGACACTTCTGACGGTTTTCGCATCATTCTTCGGATATTGGAAGTCAGTTTAGGACGGTGTGTTATAACGGGAAGGTGTAGACGCTATTTGTCTATCGTTAAAGACAATACTTTCTGTACCTATATACTCCCCCTCCATAATGCAAGATTAAATATGTATATACATACAGTTATAGGAGCAAAACTGATCACACACACTTTAAATCAGAATAACTTTTTTATGAAAGGACCTAACGACTTCAATGTCTCTGTAGAGGCTAGAAGAATTAGTTTGGTAAATGACGTCTAGACAATATATTGAAAAAATGCATTTGGTCGGAAACGTGAAAAACAATAGTAAAAATTGATTTTTACGACTTTTTTAGCTGGGCCAATAACGAAAATTTAAAAGATGTGTTTGGTCAACTCATATAAGTTATATACGCTCCGAAAATTTCATTGAAGTTGGTTAATTGGTTTACGAGTTATAAACTATCAAAGTTGGTAAAAAGGCCGAAAATCTTGAAAAATTGCCATTTTTACCACTTTTGATCATTTATAACTCGTAAACCAATTAACCAATTTCAATGAAATTTTCAAAAAGTATATACCAAACACATCTTTTAAATTTTCCTTATTGTCCCAGCTGAAAAAGTCGTAAAAATAAATTTTTACTATTGCCTTTCATAATTCCGACCAGATGCATTTTTTCAACATATTTTTTAGACGTCATTTACTAAACTAATTCTTCTAGCCTTACAGAGAAATTCAAGTCGTTTGGTCCAGTCATGAAAAAAGTTATTCTGATTTAAAGTGTGTACGAGCAGTTTTGCTCTTAACTGTATACTGTTTGAATAAATGTTGGAAAAAAGCTCTAATCGAGAATATAGGAAAAATCGCCTGCATCCAAGTTTGAATAAGGGTCCGGTGACTTATGGACGGGAGTGTACATTATAAATCTAAAGTTCTATGAGTTTAGTGTATAAGGAATCGTACAATTTGGCTAACGGAAAGGTGTTTTTGTGTTCGCAGGGACACCGATCAATCGGCTGCCGATCATGGCGAAATCGGTGCTGGATCTGTACGAGCTGTACAACCTGGTGATCGCTCGAGGCGGGCTGGTCGACGTAATTAACAAGAAGCTCTGGCAGGAAATCATCAAAGGTCTCCACCTGCCATCGAGCATCACTTCCGCCGCGTTCACTCTGCGCACCCAGTAAGTAGATCGTGAACTTTCTCATCCGGGACCCTATACCGAATAGGCCCGTGCCTGACTCTGGCCGAGACGCTGCTGATTCGCATACAATGAAAGCTCATCTGAGCATGAAATCTGCGACCGATGACTAATAAGGAGAACCCGACCCTTCATGCTCCCGCGACTTCCGATGGAGCTGCCCTTCCTTCCATTTCTCCTCGCCCTTCTTCCATCCTCTATTTTCATTACTTGTTACTCATAATTAGACAGCGGACTTTATGCATTTATGACAAAAATGAGAAGGTGTCGTTTAAACAATAAAACATTAGAAAAATTTAATAATACTGTTATATTATTTTCAACCTATTAAACGTACTAACGAAGAAAATAAATTTCTACCTCGCTTCAGTTTGTTGCAATTCAGGTACAAATTTTTATTTTGCATAAAGGTCCACTGTCTGCTTATAATTCACTGTAGAGGAAACGAAAATTATTAAGAAGGCGTTAAAATCGTTCTAATGCATTTCTAGAAATACCAGGTGTATTTTATATTTCCAAGGTTTCTTCCGATCATTGAGAAAATATTGTACATTATGGTAGACCTCCATTCTATTAAATTTCTAGTTGTTTATTATTTAATAAGCATTCACATTCGTGCGTGTTGCTCGGTTTACAGTCAGCGACGTACTGTCTTCTGTTTGTTAAGGATGCAGCAGACATCACTAAATCCACATATACGTATATGCAATTACAAGGTTACGAGAATACAAAATGACGCTTCAACATTGCAATGAGGAGTTCAGAAGCGGTCAATTGTGATTCCTAAAAGTGAAATCTAGATGCGTCCGGTGCCCAAAATGCATATTTTTACGTTACAGAGGAATAATTTGTAATATTCGACAGCACCTCGAGGTTTCGAAATTTTGCACTAGCAGCACCACTGTCTCTTTCCTAAACTGCACGTTACAAATGTTCCAATAGAATACGGCTGATAATGCAGGTCGTACGTTATATCGTTATACCGTTATTAGAGTAATTTATAATATTCGGCAGATATTGCCTGTCCAACACCACTGGTATTGGCCTGGCACGAGGCAACCGAAGTATGCAAGATGTCAGACGATAGCCGCTTCGCGTACCAGTGTTTTTGTTCAATAAATTTAGTGTTTGCATGGACGACGGACACTGTATTATCGATGGACAATATAATATCGACCTGAATTATCAGCCGTATTCTATTATAACATTTGTAACGTGCAGTTTAGGAAAGTGACAGTGGTGCTACTAGTGCAAAATTTCGAAACCTCGAGGTGCTGTATTATTTTCCGAAACATTTTTCATGTTTAAATAATTAATTAATCAACTAAAAATGCGCACCACCGCCTTTGTACATGTCCTGGCTATGTCGATGTAGAGCGATTTTTTCTATTCGAACGATAAATCTCTCAATATTTACGAAAATCTGTCAGTGGCGGCCATCTTGTGATATCATGCTTGCTTCGGATGCCTCGTGACAGGCGGTGTGTCTGCCGAATATTACAAATTATTCCTCTGTAACGTAAAAATATGCATTTTGGGCACCGGACGCATCTAGATTTCACTTTTAGGATTCACAATTGACCGCTTCTGAACTCCTCATTGCAATGTTGAAGCGTCATTTTGTATTCTCGTAAACCTTGTAATTGCATACACGTATATGCGGATTTAGCGATGTGTGCGTGTGTCCGCACACTCTTGCACGGCCGCCCCGGCAGTCTTAAATGCCTTGTTATAACAGCACAGATTATAAACTATTACAATAGTGATTCTGTAGTGATTCTTCAAAGTAGGAGTAAATACGGAATTTTAAAAAATGTTCAAATTCCCCTAAATGGTCGAAATGTACCACACTGCGCGGCGTCGGGAGTTCAGGACGGGATCAAAACGCAACAATCGAGTTGGCAGGGGACATCAAAGCGGGCCGGACGTCTTCCGGACAGCCGTTGTTTGGAGAACGCTATCATCATTACCAGTAGCGAGCATGCTGCTCAACCAGGATTGTTTGTGTGCTTAAGATGGCGGCTTGTATCGGGAGCGGCGGCGTGTTCTCCGCGGAACAAAAATATACGGAGCGGCCGCGGCACAAAAGGGAGACCGGCACACAATATTAGCGTTCCGTGACCGTGCTTACACTCTCTCTCTCTCTCTCCCTCTCTCTTTCTCATTCTCATTCTCCTTCTCCCGCTGGCCTGCGAACACTCGGGAACCGTGGAAAGGCCGGCTCGTGCCGTTTTAACCCCATTCGTCACCTGACAGAGGAAGCCGCCGATGCCTTTCCGCGCCTCGTCCACCCGCGTGTCCGAAGCCGATCGAACCGGGTGTCAAAACAAAGTGTCCAGTGGCTATGGGAGGCCGATGGGGATTCGGCGAAACATAGCCGACGGCTTCCCACACGCCGGAAGTACCCTGAAAAATACGAGACAATTTCTTGGAATCAAAATCACATGGCTAAAATTAGCGAATGCTTCCGGGTGCAGACTGCAAGCCCCGTTTCCTGCTTGTTCTTTGTAGAAGCGAGAAATAAAAGCGATTCTAGCAAATTTTCTACCATTTGGGACATTTTATTGCATGCTTTTGCTTTGCTATATCTAGCTACAATCTTGCAGCTAGACAAATCCGCAGACTAGTTACCTAACGTGAAAGTATTTGAACACGACACTGCCGATCAGTAATCCCGTCGAAAAATTAGTTATCTACTGGCAACGCACACTAAAACATGAAAAAGTGGACGTGCCGCGACAGTTTAAAAATGCATGCTTTTTATCCGCGTGAATCGCACGGACACAGCCGCGAGCTTATCGACGAGCTTGACAAGAACAGGCTTGTCGGACAAGAGCAGAACAGTTAATATGAATTTGACGGCCGATTAGTCTAGTCGTGGCTATTTCCGTGGAGCGATTCGCGACGCGTCTACGGGGCAGGATGAAATTAATTGACGGCCACAGAGAGAGAGGGAGAGATTTGTCTCTCGGCGAAGGGACCGTTTCGCGAGAGTACATCTCGGCCAATCGCGGGGAAAAACAAACGTTACTTGACTTGACACGTGCACGAAACAGCTGTTTTCTTTCACGAACACGTTTAATCGACGTCCACGGACGATCTCGCCCGCACAGAGGGTCTTGTACCCTCGTCGAACTGCAACTGTCGACTTTATATACATTTGGCTACACAATAGCCAAAAGCGCCGTTGGACGCAATTAATCTGCGTCTCGAAGGACATTATTGACGACAATCTTTTTGATATGTAATTTCTCTACGGTTACTAGACTGCGGTTTTTATGCGTTTATGACAAAATTGGACGCGTACAATTTAAAGCAGTGCACGTGTTATCAAATATTTAAGGACATCGATGTACTCGTTTCAGCTCAATAGGATAATTAAAAGAAGAATATATACAATTTTTATTTGTGTGTGGCTCCCGTGTCCCGCAATCAATGCGAACATCTTTTATTTTGCGTAAGGATCCGCAGTCTAGCGATTAAAATCAATAGATAGAATATGAAACAGTAGAAAGATTGATTCCATTCGTATGAGGACGTCTCGCCGGACGAATGAAGATGAAATGAAAATTAAATTGAAAGTAGAGAAGCGAGGGACACACGCGGATTACACGTGAAAATAACCGCTCGACGCTCGGTGCGTGACGCGCGAGAGGACGTCGCGACGCCGGCGCATCCATCACTTCAACAACCGGTTATCTGCCGCGGAACAGAGAGAGACATAGGAAACGGGAATAACGCGTCCAGACGAAACAGATTTTTCATTCAATTCCTGTTTCTTGCAAATGATGCACAAAATCCTCGTTTCATTGTACGCGAACGAATCGTCCGCGATGCTGCGTTCCCCACTGAAAATAGACGGAGACTCTTTCACGGTAGCCGTGTTTCAGAACATTGTGAATGTTCAAAAAATTGTGGATCTTTGTACACAGCTCTCGGAAAAAATTTCAATATTTCCTTTTTCGTGAAACGTTTCTAGGATAAAGAATAATACTTTTTTAAATGCATTTCTCGAAAGAAAGTCGACAGTTTAATAAAGAGACTACTCGCGTGCACACGCAGGATCTCGGCCGAAATTATGCGGCCGATGCGTCCTGTGAGAAGAAGAAGAAGAAGAAAGAGCAGGACGATGCAGAGGAAGGACGAAGGGCCGAAGGGCTAGTTTCGGCCTCAGTCTGGCAGACAATCGTAAAAGCCGAACGATCCCTGCGCGAATTATAGGCCGCGGTTCCTCGGCGAGAATATGTCTATCCATGAACGTGTGTTGAACGCGAACACGGCACACACTAAACTGTTCTTCGTCTGGCCCCGATAGCGCGTCAGAATAAACAATATTTACGAATTACTTTGCTGCACCCCTTGCCCCGGATCCTGCCTCCTCGGAAAAAATCGATTTCGAGCTGCGGTTTCGGTGGCCCCTTGCCCAGGATCCCTCTGCTTAGGATTCTAATTTCGCTAATGTCCAGAATCCTTCTGTCAGTCAGCCGGCTGTTCCTTCGAACTCGTTATTAGCCGTAGAGAAAGAATTACACCTTCCTGAGCGGAGCTTCGTCTTCATTCGACCGGAAATAAATCAACTGCAAAAGAGTTCGATCGGTGAGACGTACTAAAATTATTTATTTGAAGTTGGAATAGTATTCTTCGGGTCTTCTTTATTGCTTTTAATACTTCGTGTAGTTCCGATCAGTTCCTATCCGCTTTCTTATAAATAGACTGCGGATCTTTATGCATTTATGAAGTTTGTTGGGTGAAACATAAAACAGTAACAGATTTTTAAAATTCAGGAATGTTGTATTGTTGCTTTTAATATCACGAAGTCGTTAAGGGATGAAATCAATTTTTATGTTATTCCTGCTTACCACAATCAGTGCAAAACATTTTGCATAAATATCCGCAGTCTAATTATAAATCTAAAGAACTTACATTCAAAGAAACTCCAAAGACTCAGTTGCAAATACATTAGGTTGGAGAGTGTCTTTGATTTACAAGCAAAATTACCTGCTTATTTCAAATACGACAGAACTTTCCCTCCAACCTAATTTTAATTATTCTGTCGCTCTCTTCCTGCTACCGACGCGACGTAAAAATAAATTTCCAGGAAAGAACGGGACGCGCATAAAGCAGTAAAACCGAAAATTGAATTGCAGGCGAAGAAATGAACGATACTCGAAATAAATAAAAGCTAGAACGCTGCAGACGTTCGAACAAGAGAAAAGTCGTCTGGCGTTTCATTTTGCGAAGTTCCATTTGGCCTGGCGAACTAGACGAACGAACAGCTTGCAAACACGCGAAAAAATCTTCGGTGAAAATCGATTTTCAATGAGACCGGTTTCGCGGCGATTTTGTAGAGAGACGACAGAGCTGAGCTAGTCGAACATTGTGGTGCAGGTGTAATTAGAGGCCTCGTAGCGAGACATCAAAGCCGGCGGGATTAAATTAAGTGGCTCGGCTTGGATCTGCCTTGCCAATTTTGTGGCAGACGAACCGCGACGTCTTCCTCCCGGCCAACGAACAATTCTCGACGCGATACCAATTAATAACGGCCGCCTGTTCCCGCATAGTTCCCCGTCTCGACAGACTTTGTCGTTCTAAAACGCACGAATCCGACGTCGGGACAAATTCGCGCGAATTCTGATCCGGTGTCCGATTCCACGATCGACAAATTTACGACAAGATGGCCACCAGACAACGCGGACAGCTCTATCCCTCACACCAGGTTTCGGCAAACTTTTTTTGGAAAGCGCCAAGTCGTAAAATTTTCATGTTCGGCCGGGTAATTCTATTCAAAGAGTAATAAAAAAGAAAACAGGTTCAACATTTTCTTATCAAGAAGTGATATTTTCACATAATTTTCTTTAGAGAACAATATTAATCTCACGTATACTACAACTTCATCGTTCATAAATTAGAGGGCAATTTATACTGTTCACAGTCCTGCATTTTAGCTAATGGCTGAATATCGATAACAGACAAAATGGCCGACCGTGGATCGTTCGCTCCTGTTCCGTTTGAAGGCAGACGAGTGTTTTAGAGAAATTCGACTGGCCAGTTGCACTATTAGTGCAATTATCTTCGTCAGAGAGTCGAGTGACCGTGATAATTGGACTGCAGATGTTCGGGCAGATTGCCACTTTTATAGACAAACTTAGAGCGAACGAAGCTAAGTGACATCTTGTTATCCGCAGCAACTGTTTCAACGAATTAAAACGGCTTTATGTTTTATCGTCGGACTATGAATCATCTTCGGCCACGTTTGAAGTTAGACCGCTAATCTATTTGTTATTTTTCGGCGATTTTTATTATCTCGATGAGTAATTTCTAGCGACGATTCGAAAGTAAATTGTCACTCGGACATCCTGAATGAAGCCGACAGAAATTATTTTTATGGGAGATAAAACTCGTTGTCTTATTGAAGACGATAATGAGATGAAACGAGATCGAACGACAAAACGGGTATTTATCCGAACCTCGTCGTGTGCGACTCGTTGAGCCAATATTTCTTTAGAAAGCGTGAAATATCAACACGACTGATAGTCGCCGCTTTCTGTGTGGCCAATGGGGTTCCCATACAGGCTGTCGTTTCGTACGACGATTGCACAACGCTGTTCGAATGATTTTTCGGAAAAATTTCTGCTTCGAGACAACCATATTACTTCTCAATCAATTTTATTGATGTTTTCAGCGCACTGGTTCGATCTGGTGTTACTGAACTAAGCAATTTTACAAATTACCACAAAATTTTCAATCAGAAAATTAGATTTATTAATTAGAAAAATTTTTCTCATTAATAAATTCTGCTAATGGCTTTAAAATACATCAAAAGTAGATTGAATGTCAATTAATAAATTACCACAACTTTGTATGGTATATGATACAAACAGTGGAAACTTTTGCTTGGATTTTTCACGGTTCATATTAACACCAAACATCGATTGGCCAATGGGGTGATCGATGTTTTCTGATTCATGGCCTTTTCAAATCCTAACGTTTACCTTAGTTCGTATATCACAGGCATGGAGCCAACACGTGGTCATAAATACGTAAAGAATTTAAAATAATTTGTTCACTTAGCAAGTAGGTTCCTTTCTTGGAACATTTGGTTTTTTGTGCAGAATTTAACATAAATTACATATTATAATAATTTTTTACAGACGCAATTGTATTAAAATTTTTCTTGAAAATGGTCTAAAAATAGACCGAAACGTTCAAAATTTTGTGGCAATTTGCAAAATTGCTTAGTTCAGTAACACCGGATCGAACCAGTGCTCTGAAAACATTAATATAATTTATTAACAAATTGTCGATCGAGATAAAGGAAACAAATATATTACTTCTCGCTTGACACACTTGAATCTTACGTATCCTTGACCGTCCAGTTCTTAATTCAAGTTCTCAGATTGAATTATTTATAAGCAGGGTCCCTAACTGTTATAACCAAAAATAAAAAAAAGTCATGGAATAACAAGATTTCATCGACTAAAATCGTATTGGTTACAAATATGGATTATAATTAACCGAAAATTTTTTCTCTTGTTGGTAAATGTTATCGTTGAGATTCATTCATTTCGATCACTTATAACAGTTATCAATGAGAGAAGTTCATTTCGATCGCTCATAACAGTTATCAATGGGAGAAGTTTATTTCGATCGCTCATAACAATTATATCGACGAGAGAAATTTATTCTGATCGCTTATAACAGTTATCAATGAGAGAAGTTCATTTCGGTCGCCCATAACAGTTATCGATAAAGGAAACTTGTAATAGTCATTATTAAATAGTGCAACTTGCAAATGGTAGACAATCAATTATTTCATAAACTTTTTATTCATAAAATTAATTGCTACAATCAAAATTTAATGTGACAAACATGAGTTTTCCGAAATTTTCTCCTGATAAATTACATCGCAAATCATCTAGTGTTCATTTCTGTCCCAGGTACATGAAATACCTGTATCCGTACGAGTGTGAGAAAAGACGACTGTCAACACCAGCAGAATTGCAAGCAGCCATCGATGGAAATCGACGAGAAGGTCGTCGTAGCAGTTACGGTGCCTACGGGGGCGGCGGAGGCAGTGGTGACAGCATGGTGCAGAGGAACCCGCATACAACAAATGCTCTGGCGTTGCACACGCAAATGTCGCCGCTCTCTTTAGTTACAGCAGTAGCTGCCGGTGGACAACACCATGGACCACAATCTTTGGTGAACGGAAGCGCAGCGCACACACCTCTGCCACATCATCCTCATCATCCTCAGCACACTCAGGGATCACTGGGACAGCCGCCGAATGCCGGTCAGTACAACAATAACTTCACATGTTCGCCACCAGCATTTCTTTCATTGCACACTTTTATTTTCGAAATTGTTCATCAAATGCGACGCACCTCCGTTATAAATGGACTGCGGATTTTATCCATTTATCTTTTATTGATTCACCCTTTGGACTCGAAGCAATTTGAACTCCGGAATCAAGACATATCTTTGAATCTAGACGATTTTCATTCTAAATTGAAATTGTGTGAACCTGTGTTCTCATACATTTGGATTTTCAGCAATTTCTAGGATATACAAGAATTGAATAATTTAAAAACTGTTTCAAGTAATGATATGGCCAAAAAAGTGAGTAGATAAAATTCAAAATTGTTGAAAAATTTTTAAAAACGAAGATGTCAATATATGATTTCTCCTCTATTAAAATCGTTAAGATAAATAAAGAAGAAACAACATTCAATTCAATAAAATAATCCCAATTATCGATCGTAAATGTTGAATATTAAATTTGAAGATGCTTTCGGCGCTACAGTTTCGATCATTTAATTGAATTTTATTAAATGATCGAAACTGTAGCGCCGAAAGCATCTTCAAATTTAATATTCAATTCAATTTCCATTTTTTGCAATCGATGCAGACAATTTTTATGGTGCATATATAAAGATCCGCAGTCTATTCATTAAGAAACACATATTTATCTGGCTCGCGTGCCTTGCAATTACTGCAAACATTTCTTATTTCGCATGAACATCCGGTCTGGTTATGAACAAATAAACGCAGCGTAATGTAAACGTTGATTGTGGTTGATTCGACACGGAAACTAGGGGCGGTGCTAGAGGACCGATTGAGATCGGTCGAACGTCGAGCAAACGCTAAAGAGTGGCTGAACAGGGTGAAACAGGGTAAAGCAGGGTGGAACCGGGGGTGGAAAGGCGGTTGCCCAGATCGCAGGGGCGAGAAGGAGGAAGAAAGGGGTAGGGAAGTAGGAATGCTCGTTAGCGAGAGTCATCCGTTAACGCCTGTCTCCGGAGGATCGTACAATCAATTACGCTCCTCCTTCGCTCTCGCATCATCATCTCCGGGGAGGCCTGGAACCCTAACTACCGATTTAAAATAAACCCGCTCCTCCTCTGCTTCGTCCGCAGGTTATCTCTTTCCTCCCTTCCTGTGCTCTTTTTCAGAGCCTTTCGATTCCATCGTTTCCGGCTTTTTTTAAGTCGTTGGTTGTTCGCTCGCACATCAAGAACCGTAGATTAGAGCAGTAATTGTTTCTTCGATGCCAAGAGTTCTTGCTGACTGATGTGGCTCGGTTCGCCAGCTCGCTGATCAATGCTAAGTCGCGATGGACAACCCCTAAGGAAGTAATAGAACATCTGACAAAATTCAATGACTTACGTCCTCTACGTTTATGATAGAGACATGAAAGAAAGTGGGTTTATTTTTTTATATTGCATTTTATCCTCTTCTAAAGATTACGGAAACCAATACCACTTTATTGTCTCATTTCAGGTCAATTATTATATTGCACATAAGTAGACTGCGGATCTTTATGCATTTATAGCAAAATTGAGTACATGAAATTCAAAATTGTTGGAAAATGTTGAATATTGAAGATGTCAATATGATTTCTCCTCTCTATTAAAATCATTAGGGGAAGAAATAACCAATTTGGTTTTTATTTCTTGCAATCGATGCAGACAATCTTTATTTTGCATAAAGATCCGCAGTCTACACATAAGTATCAATAAAAGTTTTGCAGATCCTAAGGTGGACGTATTATAGATTTGAAATTAAATTTGATAGATTTTAATAGAAGATAAAACGCAGTTTTGAACCTACCTGCATTCACCGGCTTCGGTTCGGGAGATTGAGGATTTCTTAAATTCTAAATGACTGATTGAGGAATTGGAACGAAGAGAACGAAGTAGGGTAAACTCTTTAAAAATGATTTGAAGCTTTGATTTGAGTAAAAATTAACAAAAGTATATTGTAAACACCAAATTTCGAATACATAGAGTTATTGTGATCTTATTATAAATTGTTAGTATTTACCTTACGCTGATTTCGCTCGAGTTTTCGCTCGCAGGAAAAGATATAATCGTTTCTGCCACGAAGATGATGATAATGTTGATGTTGTTGGTGATGATGATGATGACATCAATCCGGCGGGTGTGCACGCCTCGTCACTTAAACAAACTGACTGACATGATTAAAAACCTTGACGATGACGACCAACTGACTTCGAACATAGACTGGGTTGGATTTTATGAAGAGCCATCCCTTTTATAGTTTAGTCAATCCATTGTTCTGAGCCTAATCTCCATGGCATGAGTGCATCTTCAAGCATTCTTCGAAATCAGTTTTCCTATGAACTATTACCTCTTGATCGGATGAAGAGTCTTATACATCCTGCCAGTTAATTAGTCACCAGCTTATTATTTATCAATCTTTGTTGATTTCAAAGTATCGATCTTCACATTCTTCAGCGATGAACAGTTTTCAACGGATATTCATTCGCAATTTATATTTCAAATGATCGCTTTATATTTAATAAAATACATTTCGCTGCGTTCTTAATTTATTCAATGATATTCTAAATTTAAGTCGAGTTTAAGTTTAAAATAAATCACATGAGTTAACAATTCCATATAATCAGCTGCGAAATATATCTTATAGATTTTCGTTAATTCTATTGATTCTGCCGCACGCAATATGATATAATGTACGACAGTTCAATATTAATTATCAACAATAGTATTTAACATTCAACCTCTCGCACAACATTATTAAGAGCAAGCATCAAAAGAAATTCAAAAAATATATGTTATACATGATTGATTATATCACTTATTATCGATGGCTGAACCACCGGACGTGACAACATCCAAGATCCAAGGATCTTTATGAAGGAAGGGTTGCATTTCTTCCACCATTCGCAATCTGCTAATAGCGATTTGCACCCTATCTATACATGTTCGCGAAGGTGTTGCGTAGTTCGCAGACGCGCGTCTCGCCCCGATGACTCAGAAGAAAATTTTCGCCGGTTACTCGGTAGTCCTATTCTTCTTGTGGCCCATACAGAGCAGAGTCAAAGCCAGTCGCGTCGAGATGGACGGTGGCGAGGTCTTGGTTCGAATGGCTCATTTGTCGAGCCGTCCGAACGGTAGTGTTCAGGGAGAGAGAGAGAGAGAAAGAGAGAGGGAGAGACACGCGTTCCTCCCTCTGGATACACTTCTCTTCTCTGTTCCGCGGTTTACCCTGCTCGTCCATGGTCCTACGACGGTGCGACGCCAATCAACGGCCGTCCCCGTTTTAATTTAGCACTCGGTGGATGCCGGTTCCGTCGCGACGACAGCGTCTGGGCTCGGGCGATTGACGTGCGCCGCCGTTTGATCGATCGTCCCGCGAACACACCTACCGTACAAGGCAACCACGACCGCACGACTTCGATTTCAACCTCTACGATCGCACACGAACCCCCACCCTGACCCGTGCTTATACAACAGTAAAATGTTTAGTAATTGATTAAACACAAGAAATGAGAATAAAAATGTAAGAAATATTGTACAATACACTACGGAAGGATGACTGGGTGAAAGGATGACAGTGAAACCAGTATCGACGATAAAGCCGCCCGCGAACAAGTGCGTTTTATTCTAACACAAGAAGTTAACCCTTTGTCCGACGATTTATTTTACGGTTTCAATGATTAGAACATTTTTGTAGATCATAATATGTTCTCCAAGGGTGCGGGATGCGCCTTCTCATTTCTCGATAATGCGAAGATGGGGTTATTCAGTACTGAAAAGCGCTAGATTAAAGATCAATCTAGGCCGCAGTCGCCCTCAAAAATCATCTATCAACTCTCGACGTTTCTTCATTTGATATTTCTCACAAAAGAGACAAGCAAGGTTATAGCGACTGCACAAAGCCAGCATAAAGCCACCTGACTTTTTGGTGCAATCTTATAATTATGTCATCGTAATGAGAAGCTGATGCACGATAGCTTTTTAGGATTAATAAAAGAAACCATTTACATGATTACATTCATAGATATATTATTTATTTACAGAAGAACGTAGTTATATTGTTTAACTAAAAACAAACTGCGAAATTTCCATAAAGCCACACGTTTTTTAAGTAGATAGCATCAAGATTATCGAAAATTTCTTCTATATTTACAAATTAATACTTCGTATAATTGCCATTTCTTCGAATAACGTCGAAAATTCGGTTGGGCATTGATGAAATCAAAATACAGAAGAGTTTCTGCTTCGATGGATGTTTACACTTCGGTCATCGCAATCGATAACTCAGAAACAGAGTTTGTACTGTTTACAATTGCCATATACATACGTTTCTGGCAAGTATTTCCCAAAGATTCTCAATTGCATTTAAATCTGGCGAACAAGCTGGCCACTTCGGTGGTGGCTCATTAATGATTTGGGCTGCATTCAGAGCCAATAAAAAAACACCAATCTGTCGAATTAATCATAAGATGAATTCGACATAATATACGGAGCTGTTGGAAATGGTCTCAATACCATTTACAGAAGAAATTGAGACTGCCAATTTCATTTTTCAGCATGATAACGCCTCAATGCATGCATCAAGACAAACAAAGGAGTGGTTAGACAACAAAAATATGAAAATTTTGACATGGCCAGATTGTTCGCCAAATTTAAACCCAGCTGAGAATCTTTGGGGAATACTTGCAAGAAAAGTATATGGTAATGGTAAACAATACAACTCTGTTTCTGAGTTATGGATTGCGCTGAACGAAGCGTGGCATCCATCGAAGCAGAAACTCTTCGTACTTTGATTTCATAAATGCCTAATCGAATTTTCGACGTTGTTCGAAGAAATGGCAATTATCTCCTTAAAAAACGTGTGGCTTTATGGAAATTTCGCAGTTCGTTTTTTGTTAAACTACATAACTAAATGGTTTCTTTTATTAATCCTAAAATGCTATCGTGCATCAGCATTACTATGACATAATTATAAGATTCCATCATAAAATCAGGTGGCTTTATGGTAATTTCGGACAGTGCATACCATACATTTGTAACGTAAATGTAATAAACTAGTGATGATGTATAATAACCAGTTATTATACATATAATCACCTGTTTATTTGGTAAATGTGATAAATTCTTGAATATTTATCAAATTGACCGGAGGGGGGGGGGGAGTTTATATATAATTCCCAACTCGTAATGGCGAATGTGATAAAAGTCCGTTGGTGGCAGTCTTTATAACCTAATGGCCGGCCCTCTGTTCTCCGATTTTGACGAAGTTCAAATATGTTATAGATTTCGACATTTTGAACAACTTCTTCCTTTTCCAATGGGGTTGCTTTTAGTTTTTGAGATATTCGCATTTTGAAACTAATTCTGATCGCATGATTTTTCCATTACTATTTAGTTCAAATTCTGTATGACGGGCTATATGTATAGAATGCGAAGATTATGCGATCAGAATTTGTTTGGATTAGGTGGTGGAGAAGGCGGAGAGAACGCAGACGAAAATTCAGGAGTAATCTTTAAAAATTGGAAGCTCACCATATATCTGTGGTTGTCAGGAAGAACGCCGCATGTCACACATTTTCACTTTCGAGATATAGCCGTTTGAAGTTTTGATCACTAATGCTTCGACATAAGACATCGGTTAAATTGTATTATTTTTTGGAGCCTTTCGAATTTGTTTTCATGATTTTTTCTGGTAAATACGTCAATGCTATATATATGTATATCAAATTTTTTGGAATTTTGACATGCGGCGTTTTTCCTTGCAACCACAGATATATGTATGATCAGAGTGAGACCCTGTTTTCTCTCTCATCTCCACAGCGTCTTTACAAAAAAGAAGTACTCTCTCTATAACTTATTCTATACACAAATTTTGGTAAAATCGTGGACTTTTATCACACTCGCCATCACGAGTTGGGAATTATATAAACTTGCGCGCGCGACGGTTAATTTGATAAATATTCAAGAATTTATCACATTTACCAAACTCAGTGGTGATTATTGTATACAGCGTGTCCCAAAATTCGTGAACTTCCCGAAAGGGAGTGGTTTCTGAGACCACTTCAAGCGACATTTTCCTTTGCAAAAATGTTATCCGCGGCTTTGTTTATTAGCAGTTATTAACGGAAAACACAGCCCAATCAGAGCGCGACCTAGACGCGAGTTGGCACAGTCGGCCAATAGACAGTTGTCGCGCCGGGCCAACTGTGGCAACTCGCGTCTAGGTCGCGTTCTGATTGGTCCGTGTTTTTCGTTAATAACTCCTAAACAAAGCCGCGGATAACATTTTTGCAAAGGAAAATGTTGCTTGAAATGGTCTCGGGAACCATCCCCTTTCGGGAAGTTCACGAATTTTGGGACACCCTGTATACTAACCGGCAATTATACATAATCACATTTACCGTAACAGATATACCAATGTATACCAGACTATACTACAGTCCATCAGAGCAAGTCCATCCCCGTTGCAATTCGTTGCTCCAATGCAAACACCTGTATCACGAGACAATCGGATATATTTCTACTATATCTCCACTATCTAAGATCCATAGAGTAGAGATAAGATGCTTCTACGTTCTTCATAAGTGCAGCTTCGCCACGAGCACACCCTTACCAAAATGTTTAGACGAGTATATTGTACTCAGCAACATTGGGCACAATGCACTCAAAGGATTAATGACCGTTCCTCGCCGTTGCTAATGGACTCTTTAATTGTATCGATCCCCATGTTGGAACCAGTGGATAATAAATGTATCATACAATGCGTAATGATACTGGATATATATGTATTTGTAATATGTGTGTGTGAGCTACGAGTACGTGTTTACACTTCAAAGGTACACTTCTTCTCTGGAAGAAGGTCATAATATGTACGACGTAAACGCGCAATAGAATATTATTATATTAGTACCCAACAGATGTCGCGGTTATACAATGATACGAAAGATTTCTACACCCCAAACAGGACCTATTCCGGAGTTTGAAGCCCGGCTCACTCTATGGAACATGTACAACAACAACATTCTCTATCCTGGAGTCGGACATCAACCATCCATGTCACCACAGCCTTCACACTCGCCGTTACCAGCGGCGTCTAGCCCCGAACCTCAGAGGGAAGCCCTCGATCTTGGACTCAGGTAATAATTGCGGTATAGTGTGAGAAGTGCAAAAGTTTGTACAGGTTCTGCTGCGTTTTAACACTTTGCACTGCTTTGTCGAGTGTGACTCGACATCCGAGAAAGGAAAATGTAAGCGAAACGTGTTTTTATATGTATTTGTTTCTTACTTTGTTTATTTAAGTTGTATTTTTTAGTTCAAAACTAATACAAGTGCCACAAATGTAATATAAATTAGAACAAAAAGTTCGAGAGCTGTATTTAAAATGTGTTTAAAATAAGTAGCAGTCAAGGAACTGTCCTTTGAAGTAAATTTTAAATGAAACACTTATAAAATAGCAGGGAGTTACTTGATCGCGGTGAATTTATAATACCGCGATGATGTTTCAGGTCGTCGCCCTTGTCCTCATCTCCAGCAAGACAAAGTTCACCTTCTTCAGGCGGCAGTTTGCAAGTTAAAAGAGACCCTGACATAATTAGCACACCTGGACCACCACCTGCGAAAAGGTTGCTCTCGGACGACGACAGTCCTGTTGAAAAGAGTGCATCCTCTATCCTAGGAACGCACATTAAAATTTCCAATCGAGGTAGGCAGTTTCGTACTTCTATTTTAATTCTAGCTTCCGAACAAACGTGAGACATCGAAGTCACATAAATTCTTGAGTCACAATGCAGTAGCAAAACAAAACGTTGCCTAAACGACCATGTGAAGGGTGTTTTTTGTAAACCGGATAGAACTCTAAAGTTAAAAAAATAACACAAACAGTTAACTTTTGATGAAAAAACTTATTTTGTTCGAAAGACTTGGCATTAATATTTAAAAACGACTTCAGGCATATCAATCTAATTTCGGGTTACTTTTCCGAGCATTGTCAACCGTATGTCGCGAGTGATACGAAAAACGTTAGCCTCTAAGACTTCGCGTCAGATCACACGACCTTGGGGCCAATTTACAGGGCCATTTCGCGAAATCGCAAAATCGGTACATTGTATCAAACGCGTGACTCGAAAGTGCATTAATCTCAGCTAAACTTTGTGTAGAATTTATAACTTGTAGAATGGTTATATAGGTTATTTGCAGTGAACAGAATCCTCTTTGGTAGTCTATATATATATATATATATATATATATATATATATACGTATATATATATATTTTTTTTTTGTACGATACACTTGTAAACACAGACGACTGTTCGCACGAGCGGTTGATGTTCCTCACGTACGCCTCATTAGATACATAATTGCTTACTTCTAGTGAAGATGTCGCGATTGATCGGTAACGCAGTTTTTCTAGTTTCCAACACTTTCTGTCGCGATCACGGTTGGTTTTGCATGGCAACATTCTCAATTGTTTTACTAAGGGTAGAATCCTTTGTTCACCAGGAGACGGAAGGAATGGCGATAATTCTCTGGTGGTCAGTATGGAGCTGAACGGAGTGATGTACCAAGGAGTATTGTTTGCCCAAACAGACAGCAGGACCACAAGCAGCACTGCGAGCAACAATACGGCGAAAGCGTCGCGGAGCATGGTCTCGTGAACAACAAGCAGATGAACGATAAGCAGCCTACCCACGATGCGTCTCGATAATTAATCAACGATCATCCATTCGCCTCGCGTTTTCACTATTATACAAAAACCTCGGACAATATATTACTTCCGAGTCGTTTCGGATTCATTTCATCGACGAGAGGATAATTATCATTCTCAACTGTAGAGAGATTCTAGAGGAGATCTTTTTGAATCTCTTGATCACTGTTCGAAGAGCTTTTCGTTTCTACAGATATTTCCACCGATTTCTCATTTCTACTGACCGAAACGGTTCTTCGAGTTCGAAGTTTTTCAAGTTCTGTTGTTCGAGACCGCGAACAATTTTCGGAGAGATCGGAAAGAAGTCTCGTCCGCGGTAGGCTGCTCCTCCGCTTCGGCGGCTAATTCAATTGTTATATCGTGTGAATAGTACTGAATGTATGATTCGTGTGCAATGAAAACAGGTGTCTCTTTTCTTTTGTTTTCTTTTGGTAAATTAGAATACTTCCGAACGCCTTGCATTCCTTTCGCTCAAGGAACTTTCCGGGAGTGTCGCTGACGACGACCATTGTTCGTTATCGATTTCACAATGATATTTACGAAAAAAAGAGAAAAAGAAAAAACAAAAAGAAAGAAGCAAAAGGCAACCAGACCAGACACTCACTCTCCGCAAGTGTCTTGACCGGAAGCATTCGGCCGGATCGATGAATCGATCGCATACACACACACAGAGAGAGACACACACGCTCACTCACACACGAACACTTGTCCACATTTCTTTTCTCTATTTTACGTTCGTTTTTTTTTCCTTTTCTTTTTAAATCGCTCTATCGCCGAATCAAAACATCTTAACTTATTTATTGCCGCCGATCTCTCGACGCCTCGAGGCCCGTTTCTCGGTGACGCGAGCTGCATTGTCAATTCGATACCGAGGAATCGGCCTTCTTCCGATATTTTATAGCATTTTTAATCAGTACGTGTATATTTGTTTTTACCGCGACTTATTACCTATCGCGATCCCCGCGATTATTAGCAAACGAGAGAGTGAGAGTGGATGGGAGTATGAACAAGTGTGTGCATATCGATCTTTAAATACAGTGACTCCCATTAATATTCGGACGCTCTAAAAAAAAAACGATAACTTTGTTAATATTGGACTATGCGATTTGAACTTTTTTGGGAAGCTAGAGCAATTAGGTTACTACAGAATGTAAAAAGAAATTTTTTCAAAAGCATTTGATAGGAATTGTAGAGAAAATACTAAAAGTTACCTATATTGGGCCTATATTGAAATTTTAAAAAATACCTTTTGTAGATCTGTATCAATTATGTGCACTGTGAAAGTATAGAAATCGGTTGATGCGGGAAAAAACGACAGGCATTGAAAGATGTAAGAATCCTTAGATTCATTGCAGTTGGACGCCGAGAATCGTGAAAATCTGAAATTTTTACCATCTTTAAACGTTTGTAGCTGATTGCAACGTTGACCGATTTTGACGAAATTTCCAGAATACGTTTAATTCGCACAGATCTACGAAACGTGTTTTCTAAATTTTGTATACAAGCCCACATAAAAAAGTTGAAAAATACAACTTTTAGTATTTTCTCTGCAATTCCGACAACTTGCAGTTTTTTTTTCAAAAAATTTTGTCACGTTGTGTGGCAAACCAACTGTTCTTACTTCTCAAAAAATTTCAAGTCGTATATTCCAATATGAAAGCAGTTATGGTGTTTTTAAGAGTGTCTGAATATTAGTGGGAGTCACTGTATATGTATACACGCACGTATACAATGTACATGGACAGAATCAAAGAAAGAGAGAGAGAGTAAGACAGAAGGGTGGGGGTGGGAAGAGTGAAACAGAGAGAGGTAGAGAATCGTCCATCTTATCGCTCGTTCGTTAAGTGTACATAGTCATTCGAATAACCTTTTTTTTCTTTGTTTTCTCGTTTCGCAAAGGGACAGAGCTCAGTGCGACAATATTATATACGCTATAGCATATTAATAATAATTATTATTCTTACTAGATTTAAGGACAGGAATAGAGAGAAAGAGAGGGAGAGAGAGAAGAAAACTATTGTAACGCGATTTTTATTCTTGTACGCACGAATCATTTTTATTTTCTTTTATTTTGCGACGCGTGGTTTCCGTCGCGGGACCGAAAGTGAACCGTCCTCGATCGAACGCGAGAAACCTTTCTTGCTGCTTCTTCTTCTATCTTCGTTCGATTACCTTCCTCTCGTTTCTCGACGTTCCACTGAAAATTCTTATAACATTTACGTTCGATCGGGACGGCCCACGTTTCCGATATTCGTCGTCCCCTTCGGCAGGGTTCTCGTTGTTTTCTTTTCTCTTCGAGACGGTGAGACTTGTTCACCGACGTCGGAGCATGGGCCAGTGTCGATATTACACACCGATCTATAGATCTAGAGGACGATAAGGGATGTTTCACCTTAAGTAGCGCTTAGCATATACGCGGGGGAGAACCTTTGATCACGAAGGACACGTCGCGAGAGTGCACCCTTCTTGTAGTCATAGTTAGACTGCGGATTTTATGCGATTACCACGAAAATATAAAAAAAACAAATAGCAAAAAAAAATTATCAGTTTTTAGTAGAAATTAAGGATATCGTATCAACTCCTTCGTATTATTCGGGAGAAGGTTTTTTCGTTTTGGCTCGACGCAAAGAATTATGATTTTGCATAGAGATTCGCAGTCTGGTCATAGTCGTTAGAATAAACCGAAGGTAAGACATTAGTATGCGCGCGAGACTGTAAGGGAAGAAGAGATAGGTCTAAAGAAGAGGGATAGAGAGACAGAGAGAGAGAGAGAGAGAGAGAGAGAGGAGATAATTGGAGAGAGCGCGCAAAGTGCGTGAAAGAGGGAAAATTAAAAGATTAATTTTTCGAATCACATTTGACGCGCACGCGAGAGGGGACGAAATTGTTTTATTGTTTATAGCTCGATGGTTAGGCCAAAAAGACTGTTATATAGGACGAATATTATATATAGTAGAAATACTTTCTTATTATGGTTATTAAGAACGATATTATTGTCATCGTAAATATTCTAATTACGACTATACTTACCGCTATTCCTAATCACTCTACTATTAGTATTATCGCAGCTATGTACTATTGTCACGTTGTTACATCGTGATAGCGAGAAACGACTCTGACACGAGCGGCGAGAGTCGTTATGCGACATGATGAAAAAAAAGAGAGAGACGATTAAAAGAGAGTGAAACGCTCTCCTCGTGTTCGGTTTCGCTCCGAGTGGTGCTATGTTTGCACCGTTTCATTTTCGGTCGATTATGAAACGCGAAGATCGACGGAAAGAGAAAAACGGGAAACGTGATCGGGAAGTGTGTCAAACCGGCGAGGTAATCGTTAATACTAGCTGGGTCGCCAGAGACCTGATAATATCGTCGATTCCATCGTCTGCCCGAAAGATGCAGCACCACGCCTACAAGCATAATATTGTAATGGCTCTATAAATGTTGTATATATTCTATATGATATTATCAAGACAAGACAACAGCAACAACAACAAAAATAAATCACACACACACTGACCGCGACATTCAGCTATTAATAGTTCTCCATAAGTAGCAACGTAGTTTATCTGTAAATCTATGTAAACGAGCCCACGAATATCATAACGAATAAAATCGACATTACTTTTATATGATTATGGTCCTGCTACCTCGCCGAGGGAGATAGAGAGAGAATGAGAGAGAGAGAGAGAGAAAAAGAGAAACCGTTCTCGATATTGTGTGTGTGTATGTCGGGATTAGAGCGACTGACCCGCCTAAACGCGTTATGTCCCCGGCCGAATGCTTTGTAACCGACTAAATTTTTCTTATTTTTATATATCTCGATTCATTTATTCGTTCCGTTGGAGAATGTTCAAACTTCTGAATTGACGATTAAAAAGCTCTCAATCCTAGACAACAACGCTTTCTTTTCTTCTTCCGGCGCGAACGTGTACTCCACGGCAGACGAGCACAACCGCGCGAGATCCTCGCGATCCAGACCAAACGTTGAACCGGCGATCTCGTATTCCCTCGACAGCGACGTGTGGAAGACACCTTTGTCGTCGGTCTGAAAAAAAAGACGAGCGATGATTCTTTAATTGAATGTTTGCCCGGCACCTCAAATAATAGCTTGCATGAATAATTAACGGCTTTACTTACACCGAGGCAAATAGGATGTCCAGCCTCGTGCAAATATTTGAACTGATGGGATTCGTACGAGGGTACTGTCTTGCATTGTACGTTCGATGTTAGGCACAGTTCTATGGAATAAAGTCAGTATAACCAACCTTCTAAGTCCAGAAAGTTTCCCTCTGTCCGTCTGTTCTCAAGGTCACGTCAAGGTCACGTCAAGACCACGATATCATAGGCGCAGATCTTTACTATATCGTGGGGGGGGGGGGGGGGGGGGTAATTAGAATGTATGATTCAATTTAAAAAAAGAAAATGACCTTGAAATATCGAAAATGTGACCTCGAGAACCCGTTTTCATCTACCACAATACTTCTGATTATACAGTATCAATGGTTCTTACCAACAGGGATTTTTGATTCAGTCAGCATGTTGAATAATTTATCGGATCCATGTAAGTTTGGATGAATGCAAGTGCAATGGCCCAGTCTATCTGGTTTGAATTCAAGTATGTCTTTTGTTTCCACTTCGTTTGATACCTGTGTGAAAACGAGAAAATATTTGATTGGTAATCAATGAATGTGAATCACCATACAAATTTTACCTCTGCGCAGTGAGCTGCAATTTTAAGGCCAGCATTCCTGGCTTTCTTCAATAGCTCTAAAAATGCATCGCCAGCCATTGGATCTCCACTGAGATCTAGACCTACCACATATTGAGGATATTTCTTAAAATAATCTATCGCTAATTCTATGTTCTCCTCTGCTGCTCTGTATCCTTGTTTCCGATTAATAGACACCAATAACTTCACAGTTATGTCTGAGAAGTCTGTTTTACAAGCCCTACAATTATAAATTGAAAGTCTTCTAAGTGAAAATTTAGTTTTAAACTAAACTTTTAAGTTAAACTATGTTTATTTTGTTTAAAAAAAGTTTCCAAAGTAGAACTGGTAAAAATTCAGTATTTCTTTGATCAGAACAAATCTGTACTAGTAAATGATGAAAAATATCTTTCGTTACTTCGGATAAATGACCTTGAACGACCTGAGAAGACAAAAGTGTTATAGGTAAGTGAATTCGTCTAAACAAGAACAAAGGTCATCTTGAAATCACCTTGAAATTTGCGACTATAAGGTGGCCCCCGAAACAGAGTAAGTTCTGCTTGAAATATTTTTTGCAACGAGCTATAATTTGGGAAATAATTGTGCCCATACTTATGAAAGTAGTCTAAGTGAAAATTTTCAGAAAATGAGTTTATCAGTTTCATTTAGTGTTAATATCCTTTTCCTTTAAATATCTCGAAACAAGAAATATATGAATTAGATAGACCACTTTCATAATTATGAACATCGTGATTGTCCAGTCAAACTATTTTTGAAATTGTGCTTACTCGAAACCTCTTATAATGGCATCTATGTATTCTCGCTTCGTCATTTGCCCATTAATAAATCGAGGAGTGCTCCTCAATTCTAAATAAATTACATTGTCTTCACGAAATTCTTTAATTACATCACGAGCTGACTGAAACACAGCCTCTGGTGTTGTCGTCAATGCGTGTGCTACATCAAACACCTTGAAACACCTACGAAAAATAAGTATACCATCTTCAGATTGGAACATTAATTAATGAACGATCGAGTGTATCATAAAATGAAAAGTTAAGGGGCAAGATGAGCGTACTCGCCTAATGATGAATACTTTCCCATGCTCATGACTATGTTCTCTTCACCGTCCGAATCCGGATTCTGCATTTTGTATAACGTCTTCAATGTCTCCGGACTTAACGAGCCGTTCAAATGAGCATGAAGTTCCTAATAATTATAAAAATATATTAATTTCCAGAAATCATTGTTTAGAAACGTTAACATAACCTCTCGCAAACCCGGCAGAAATTGTTGTAATAAAATACGCACCACTTTCGGCAGAGATTTACAAAATGTTTCTAAATCCATTGTGAAGCGAGAAAGCCTCATGTATCTTTAGCCGTTTCCTTGAAATTCGCGTGCTGTTTATCTTGCACTTACAGCTTTTCTAAATAAATAGAAGAAGACAATGTCCCAGAGTTCCAGAATGATGAAGGTAAAACTGGTAAAAGACAAATGTACAAATTCATACATTACAATGGGTTTATTAAGAAATGTCTAAACTATTTTATGTTCTCATAAACAGTTACTCATTCATTTAGCATTTCTAAGTATTCGATCCTAAAACTATAGACACCTGCGTTTCTCGGTAAATTTTAATTTTCGGTATACAATAATAGTTATTTTTAAATCGCAAGTCACCGGTCATCAAGAGCATTTTTCCAGTTTTTGTTTAAGTCATACAGAAGTTAAAAAATTCAAAGGCAAGGCATTAGCTATACATAAGTTTTTCGAAAGTTTAGGAAATGGAAATGCTGAATACTATAGCAATTAGTCAATGCCAATATGTATCTAAATTTTTCATATTTCATCGTGATTATTTATAAATTGCAGTTCATCTCCAAAAGCTCCAGCTTTAATTTAAGAGTCTGTAAATTAAAAAATTTTAAAGGGAAAGCATTTAAATATTATTGTTTATTCAAGCTCAAATGATTCGTGCCACTTTTCCCATAAGATACAATACAGACTCGGCAAGAATCATCTGCTCGGTAAGGATGTCTGTACACGCCAAAGTATGTAGCGGCAAAACGCTCAAATTGTTAGCCAAATTTATCTAAATTATATATAGATGGCGCCACTATCCAATTCTGAGGTTAGAATGTCCTATCGGTAAATTTGTCTAACAGTTTGAGGCTTCTGCCGCTACGTGCTTTAGTGCTATACGGACATCCTTACGGACCAGATGATTCTTGCCGGACTAAGCATTGTATTTTATGAGAAAAGCGGTAAGAATCATTTGAGCTTGAATAAACAATTAAACCAGAGCAAATTCACTTTATGATAGATTTATTACAACTTGAAATCAATCATGATGGCACATTAAAAACTGAAAAATAAAGACTCGTAAAATCGTGGCAAATCACGAGGGACCTAGGGGCGCATACGCATTGGAAGCTGCTTCACAAACACCAATACCGAAACACCTCTGGCTCCAGTCATCCGTGCCGCCTTTGTGTACGCAGCTTTACGTTCGTTTACACCAGGTTTGAGGTTACTTTGCAACAATGTGCCCTGAGGAGAGTTGAATCATTTCCACTTCGTAATTGCGTGTTTACATAATACCGACATGAAAACGAGACAAACTAAGACCGCAAGAATAGAGGTCGTCGAAATCAGACCCAAAGAAACCAAGGCGTAAGTAAACATTGTGCATACATCCAAACACTGTTATCTACATATTATGAACACAAAGTGCTGGCACTGTCTTACCGCACACATTCTAGAGATTAGAAATACAACTTTTGTTTCAGTAAATCACTCCAGTATCAGAGGACGAACAAACTTGTTCATCTAAGAAAGAAGTCTGTTCTAGAAGACCTGATCATGAGTTCGTCTTGTTCGAGTACTAAGAATGTTCAAGATGTTTTGTCAGGTATAAATTCGATGCTCAGCGAACAGCTGGACAATCAGTGCAATATCAAGCGAAAGATGAAAATGTCGTGTAGCAGCAACACTAAAGCATCAAGTAAGAAACGTTCGAACTTCTCTAGAACAGTGGTTCTCAAACTGTTTATAGTACATACAGCGCTTTTAGGCTGGTACTCAATTACGAGAAGCAGGTGCTTTCAGTGGTTTATTTATTTTTACTTTTAGTTTGGAGATATTTACAGGATTACATATAAACAAATTAAATAAATATTGTTTTGAGATTTCTAAAAGGTTAGCAAACGCGTGACGAGTAGAATATATTCATTGTTAATTGTAAATTGTCTTCTATTGTTCGCTGTTAACAAAAAAAGTTATTAATGAAGCTCCATAAACTCATATTTTTATATTTTTCACTTAGACCACTTTCATAATTAACACTAAATCAATTCCATATAATGTTGAAATAACGAGCACTGTCTGATGGTTCATTTTTCACAAAATCGTAAAAATTACGTTGCATTAATTTAGTTTAAAACAATGTGATGTGAAACAACTGATACCACTTTCATTTTTTGGTTTATTCTAGAAATCCAAAATTCCAACATTTGAGAACCACTGCTCTAGAGTACACCCGATTGTTATTGTACGCAGGGGTAAAGAGCGACTGTTATTTGCAGGTTCAAGATAAAATAAGATATAGTATCTTTGCTCGAATAAACAACACCGTTATAGAGAGGGGTTGCTTCAATTTCAGATTCTACGGATTCTTGCCTAGATTCAACAGAGGCAAGCACATCCGCAGACACGAACAGCAAGCGATGTCGTGCTATTGTCAATCAACGAAGAAGCTTAGGTTCACCGGTGATAGTGGAAGCTCTTTCAGGAACGTTGCCTGCATTCAGAATACCGAAAATACTGAGACAGAATCACGAATTACGAAACGATGATGATGCTTGCGACACCCTTCCTCAGCGAACACGACGTAGCAATTCGCGAAAGGCTAAAGCCAGCATTATCGTTGCTAACTGTGCAAGTCCAAGTCTTAATCCCGACACGCAAGGGAATGATACAACAACAGTGGCACCTTCAAAAACCAATCGCAAACCACGGTACATTAAATCGCCATTAACATCAAAAAACGATAATGCCTCTGACACGTGGGAGACCAACGAACCGTCAGTTTCTTTCGAGGGATGTCTAGAAAACCTCGGAATCGATGCAACAAACAGCAATGTACCAAACGCGAGTATCAAAAATTCAACACCCAAAAGAAACAGGAGCGACGTCCAGGCTAATCGGTGCCCGGTACAGTTTTATTGCTTGAAAAACAAGATAGTAGCGATACTACCAGGAAGGACACAATTTTGTTTCACTGGTAAAATCGTTTTGAAAGTGATGTTTGGGGCGGTGGAAGTCTACGGGTCTTTAATCACCGCGACGACCAAGCCCATGGAAATCTACTCTCCGAGAGGGTACAGCAGCGTTTGCATCAAAGCTAGTGACTGGAGATCGCAGGATGTACAGCCGGATATTTGGGCGTCTCTTTCCGCCGAGGGCATCAACCGGGACATCGAGAACAAGCTGGTCGCTGACTTGAATAATCTCAAAGCTGGTACAACGGTGCTGCTTCTGTCGAGTCTGGAGAACAAGCTAACCAAATTCTTGAACGCCTTCTACCCATTCCGACTGTTCCCGAGCATCAAGAATACTCCGTACCAGTCCTGGATGGATCCGAAGAGGGCTGAAGCGATACTACAGTCGAATCTGTACGTCGACAGTTACGCCTGCAAGGAGATGGTCGTTGATCATCGCGTCACGCAAGATGTTGCTGGGAAAATGTTGACAAGCTGGCGTGCCAACAAACGATCCTGCACTTTGATCGCCGGAGGAAAGAACGTTGGTAAATCTACCTCGGTTCGTTGCTTAATAAACAGCCTACTACCTGTTAGCAAGATGGTCGTCCTCGTCGACTTTGATCCCGGACAGGCAGAGTGCACGCCAGCCGGTTGCATTTCCTACAGTTTGATAGAGGAACCTCTACTCGGACCAAATTTCACGCATCTAAAGAATCCAGTCTTCCAACTGTACCTCGGCGATATTGATGTCAGTCGTTGCATCACGAAATACATAGAGGGAATGAAAATGTTGGTGGATAGGTTGTGGAGTTGTCCTATGATGTCGCGACTACCGATCGTGGTGAACACCATGGGGTTCACTCGCGGTCTCGGCTGGGACATCATGGTTTTTACAGTGAAGCTCCTACAACCTTCCTTGGTGGTGCAAATCATGTCCGAGAAGGTCAGGAACAACTATCCGCATAGTTTGAGCAGTGGAGTGATAAATAAACAGGTGAATAGCGGGTGTTCTTTATATCTGTGGGGTCATTCCATGCCAAATCGATCACTTTTTACAGGCACCACCGTCGATTTTGTTCTAAATGAAATATGTTGTAGTCCATGTGAAATTAAGGGGAGTTTAAGTCATCATTTTTCCGGTTTCGAATTTTTTTAGAAATGGCAGGCCTTCAAAGTTTTCAATTTTTGCCCATTTTGGCGAAAACGGGCCTCACTTACGAATTTTTATCGCAGGAACTGTTTGTCCGATTGAGCTACATTTTTTTTTTGTTTTATTCGGAAAGGATTGGGCCATTATAAAATAATTTTTCCAACCTTGAAAATCAACTTTATAATATCGAAAAATTTAAACAAATTCTTTTTTTACGTTTTTTTCGATGAGGGGCCAGAATTCGCCAGGGGCCAAAATTCGTAAGTGAGGCCCGTTTTCGCCAAAATGGGCAAAAATTGAAAACTTTGAAGGTCTGCCGTTTCTAAAAAAATTCGAAACCGGCAGAATGATGACTTAAACCCCCCCTAATTTCACATGGACTACAACATATTTCATTTAGAACAAAATCGACGATGGTGCCTGCAAAAAGTGATCGATTTGGCATGGAATGACCCTTGTGATGAGTAGACTGTGGAACTTTATGCGTTTATGAAGAAATTGGTCGCGTGAAATATAAAACAGTAAAGGATTAGAAAAATTTAAAAAAAATTTCTTTTGAATGTAACAAAGTCAATAAGGGATAAAATCAATTTTTATTTTATTCTTGCTTCCCACAATCAATGCAGGATTATTAGGTTTCCACGTTTAGCAGTGGATGCTCCGCGGGTTGCTCATCACTGTTTTATATGGATGGGTACTAGAGGAGGATTGGTATAGCGTTGACAATCTGCTTTTCGTAGAAATTTTCGAGGGTGTCATGGAGCATGAACGATTTTAATTGGAACCAAAATTGTGATCACGAATTGTTCATGATACGTACCCACGCTGAACGCAAAAGCGCTCCGGTAAACGAGACTTGGAACATGGAACCCTATCAGCAGCGAGAACTCGTGCTGATCTCTTACCTAAGCGAGATCATGCGGGGCCCCATCGATCCTACGTAAGCCAAAAAATTATTCACGATGCTGATCACTTGATGTTTTAAAAAATTTTTCTTGCAGGTGTTGCACCAACAGCTTGTCGCTAAATGAAGCTATGCCATACGTGTAAGCATCATTTCTACACATTATACCAGCGGTTTCCAACCTTTATGCTACTACGACTCCCCGAAAAAGTTTCTTTTCCGCGCCTTCCTACCTTTCATATTTTTAATAATAATATAAATACGTTTAAAAAATTGTTAAGGGGGAACTGTACCCTCAGATTTTGGGGTATTTATCAATGTTATCAACCTCTGTGCAGAAAAACAGTTTGGTAACATTGATAAACACGCAACTGCCTAATGAACACGAGATGGAGTTGCTTGCTATTTCCATATTCTATTCAGCTCGTCGCGAATGCCGTTATACAGGGCAGGTCGCACTAATATTAGTGCCACCGATGAGAATACCTCGTCTGTGTCAGTTTTGCTATGATATCACGTTGACAGCAGTGAAATGTTGCACCATATCGCAGCACTGATTGACAGTCCTCCTGATTAGGCGCCATCTCGTCTAAACTAACTGAACTAAAATTGGCTCTAGACTGGCTCTGCATCAGAGAGGACCACTGTCTTCATGAACGTAATATGGGAAAATCTCTGCTATGTGAATGAAATCACGCGCCTCGGTCTTTTGTCCTTATACGAGCATATTTTGAGCTGCACAAAGGTTCATTTGATAGAGGAAGGTTCATCGTAGCGCGCTCTGCTCATCACATCAGTCAAAAAAGTCTCTTTGAGACAGAAAAATACATTGAAATCTGCGGTTGTTTTTCTCGATTTTTTCCCTTCTTTGGGCACTCATATTATTCGATATAAACATAATCTCGTTAAATCAATAGCAGAGCGTGCTGCATTTAACCTTCCTTTATAGAATGAGCCCTCACCCAGCCCAAAATCTGCTCAAATAAGGACAAAAAACCGAGGCGCGCAAACCCATGTTTCGACCCAAAATCTAGTTAAGATTCTAGTTCCTTTCTAGTTACTTCTGTAGGGTACAGTTCCTTTTGTATATTTGTAGATATTATGTTATGGAAATTACTTTCTTATTCAAAAATTTTGGCGCCTCCCAGGTTGGAAACCGCAGCATTATACAGAATACATTATAGAATTTGAACTTATCTAGGTGGACGTGCTTCCGTCCAGCTAAGCTAAATTTTGAACGGCACTAAATGACCTTGGAAGACGAAACACACTGTTCTGTATGAAAACAAAAGAAACAAACGGAGATCACCTTGAAATCTCGGAAGCACGTCCACCTAGAGCAGGCAGTTCCAACGAGTAGCTCCGGAACTATTCGAGGCACCTTCTCCGCTTAGGTTCTTCCCCCATTCTTAGACTTCATCGTTATAATGTATAGTAGTGCGAAGCTTCCACCACGAGAGCCGCGTGCCGCACGACGCGATGCACACACATACATTGTAAAGAGGTTCGACGGTGGGGGACCTTGCAATTGTCGGAGGGGAGAAGGTTGGAACTGCCTGACCTAGAGGTTTGCGACTACCATAAGATGCCTCCCTCGAGGCAGAGTAACTTTCATGTGAAACATTTTTTACCAGCTGTATGTAGTTTGGTAATTAATCGCGCGTGAAACTCCGAATGTCCACCAAATGGTTACTTTGTACACGAAGTAAATAGACGGTAAAATTGTCGAATCTCAATTACAGGACCCCGTTCTCTTCGATAATCGTCTCGATACCTCGAGCATCTGCGCCACCGACGCATGTGTTGAGCGTAATCAATGGAAACATAGTTGCACTGTGCGGAATCGATCTGCAGGACCCTGAATCGCAACCAACGGACTTGGTATCTGGCTTGAGGGTGTTGGACAGGTCGCCGCTGTGCTCGTGTTACGGTTTCGGTGAGCGTTTTATCGCGACACGTTTTCTCTGTTATGTAAAGAACATCTGGGAATGATTGTGAACCATACTTATCCAGGTATTGTCAGGGGAGTCGACACGGAACGCGAGGAAGTCTTTATAAACACGCCGCAACCGGCTTGGGTGATGCAGTATGTGAATTGTTTGGTGGGCTGTATACCGGTACCCGTCACCCTGTTGCAGTTGAACCAACAGAGAAACGTTCCGTATACCGGTGGCACCAACGAGTTGCCAACCAGTCGGGAATACCGCAGAGGATACTTCCGTATGAGATATCAAAGAGCGAATGCTAATTCGTAACGAGTCCCGTCGAGGGTTCCCGCGACTCTGTACATAACCAAGACAACGTTTATTTTTCATTCATCTCCTTTTATTCATCAACAAACGGTTGCCCGAGACTCTTCTGTTTCGAACAGCAACCGAGAGAATGTAAAAAATGTACGATATTATTCGAACACATTTGTAAAACATATTTTACATATACGGAGAGAAAATATCTGTTACATCATGCAGACAACAAGGATAAAGATCTAGAACATAGTTGGTTATCTCGATTGTAATAACATTAAAAATAAACGGAAAAAAAATTAAACATAAAAATCGTGGAAGCATTCATCTCTTTTCGGACTAGATTGAATGGTCCATGTAAAACGATACAAAGATCCTGTTCTGAAGTTTTCGTTAGACGGGTTTAGTCGAACGGAGCCTTTAGAAGGCCGGGGGTGGAAACTCTTGGGGCTGGTGAGAGCATAAAATAAGGGCAAAGAGATTTAAAAATGGCAGTGAGGGTTTGCACGCTCCAAGATTTCCCTATCAGTCTTTGCCGCTTCGTCGCGGACAGGTTCTTCACGTCCGTGTAGTGACGGGGGAACCCGAATATCTCCTCGAGCTCGGTGATCCACAGCGAGTCGCTTTGGTCCTTCATAAGGATTGGTTTCAGGGCCGTTTTTCCTAATGTCCAGAAAAATCCTCGTTAATCGTAGGCCGGTTTTCCCTTTATTAACACGTCCCGTGCCACGTGTACCACAAACATATATTTTGTAACAGGTTTAACACTCTAGAATATATTTCCACCAAGAAAATGAAGCATTAATAAGACATGCAGTATAGAACAAAACACATAAGTTCGTTTAATCGTCGTGCAAAAACGGCACGGGACGTGTTAATATTGATAAACTATTGCGACTATTTTCATTGACTGTGACCTTTTTTTAAGTGTCTTCTTTCATACACGAATGGGTGTCTGGAAGAGGACTATACAGGGTGGTCCACCTAAATGTGGCCATCTAATTGAATGCAATGTAAACGGTAACACAAGGTGAATGTTTCGCAAACGTTACTTGTTTCCTCAATGTCTTTTTTCGGAGTTTTCAAGGTCCAAGGAACATATTTTGTTCCTTGTAAATGTGTACAGGGTGGGGCAATAACTATTAGCACCTCAGATATCTTCGAAACTATAAGTTTCACAAAAATATTTGCTGAAATAAAATTACACAGTACAAGGGGGGCCATCCGGTGGCAATAATAGTTTTTCTGCAGGTGGAGGTACTTCGGACGTTTGAAGGTCACCTTCATTTTTTTAAATAGAATGAGGTATTTCTTAATACATCAATCGATGCGGCTCGATATTCGTTATAAAAAAGTACTAACCTATGTATGTCGGAAAGTTCGTATTTCAGGAGATATTTCAATTTGAACAACACTAAAACACCATTACTGTCGTACTAAGACGTTAGCGTTTACTTACTTGCGAATTCGATAAAGTTTGCTACATTACGCTGTCGAGGAATGTCAGCCCATTAAATGGCGACGCTGTACACTGGCCAACGAATTCAATGAGAATCAATTCGGTTTGTGTCTCAGACTTATTTTTCAACGCAGAATTCTGTTCGTAACTAACTTATTTTTGATTGTTTATTTATGAAACCTCCACTGGCACACGGGCAGCTCTTTTCCGGTTAAAATGATATCCCACACGATGCAGTTCGAACTATAATTGTTTGCCTAATCCACGATATAGTGAAGCCTCGACTATCCGAACCAGATCAGACACGACGTCTTCGAGACGATTTTAGAACGTGTTCCAGTGGGAGTTTTGCAGTGTTCGAGGGCTTGAATGAAAGGTGAAGAATGGCGCTGTGTGATAGAGGTGATCACGTTTAAAAAGTCAACAGAACCAATTTACTTACTTGTGTAACGTCTTAGTACGACAGTAATGGTGTTTTAGAATTATTTAAATTGAAATATCTCTTGAACTACTAACTTTTCGACATACATAGGTTAGTACTTTTTTATAACGAATGTCCAGCTGCATCGATTGATGCATTAAAAAATGTCTCATTCCATTTAAAAAAAATGAAGGTGACCTTCAAATGTCCGAAGTACCCCCACCTGCAAAAAAATTATTATCGCCACCGGATGGCCCCCTTCGTACTGTGCAATTTTATTTCAGCAAATATTTCTGTGAAACTTATAGTTTCGAAGATATCTGAGGTGCTAATAGTTATTGCTCCACCCTGTATATTATTTTCGTTGCATATTCTAGTTGACATTAAAACGTATTTAGACATATTAATAATATGGCATTGAAATAACCTCTGACTTCTAAAATTGAAATTGAATATCATATTCGTTTCCGTCGATACCACTGATATTAGTAGATACAAGGTATTTGCAAAGCATTCACCTTCTGATACCATTTACATTGCATTAAAAACATTTATTAGTTATGTGTTCACCACAAACAAAGGCGATATTTAGGTGGCTACATTTAGGTGGACCACCCTGTATTTTACATTCTCACAAAGTGGTCATACCTTGTTTCAAGGAATTCACTTTGGTAGTGACTGTGCGGATCTTCTTGACGAGGGCGTACCGTTGACAGTGCGGCGTCAGTATGTCTTGCACATCAGTATCGCCTTGGAAAGGCAGCGAGTATCGTTCAAACGGCAGATTATGCCAATACAGTCTCAGTCTGTGTTGAGGAGAAAAGTCTGCCGAGTCTATCACGTCGGGCTCCTGGCCCAGGTGCCTGAAACGTCATTATCAAATCGTTAAATACTGCCAATAAATCAAACAATATTAATCATCGTAGTGCTGATCTCTGGATGAAGGATTGCCTAGCATAGAACAATTCATTTCATCCATGTTCAGCACTGGACGGGTCGAAGGCCTACTTGTTGATCTCCAATCTGTACACGCTCGGCATCGATGCGACATTCTCGTATAACCAGAACAAGTGACGACCACTGTTCAGTTTTTTCACGAGCTTCAACACTCGCCAATATTCAAAGAACAGTATCCCGGTGCCCCTGGGGTCTGCCAGAGTCAAACAACAAAGAACGTAAGTACCTTCATTTTATAGAACACAGTCTCTCCTATCGTAACAGCGTACCATGAAGACCTAAGCGGGCAGGATTGACAAGGCTCAAATCGTTGCAGGGCGATCCTCCGATCAGCAGATCGATGGGCACCATCTCCTTGATCATCTCCTTGGTGATGTTCCGGACGTCGCCAAGCTGGACAATGTGGTCTCCGTAGTGCATCGCGCTAACCATCAGCGCATCAGGGTCGATCTCGCTGGCGTAATAGACCTCCACCTCCAAGCCCAACTTCTGGAGGACTAGCATCCCTGAAGAAGACGCGCGACGATAGAGTACAACCCTCTCTTGTAACGCGGATAATAATTAGTACAGGGTGCGGCAAGATAACTTCCTTATTTGAAATGAGCGCTTTGAAGCTGATGGGAGTCCTAGGCGGGTGTGCGTGGTCTCGTTCGAGAGCGGGGATCCTGAAGTTTGGTTAACTTGTGTTTCAGTCGTCATCATGCGTTGGAGTAACGAGCAGCGTGCGTTTGCCTTAGAGGCCTATTTTTCCAACGACCGTTCGGTACTTCGTTGTCCTCAGGTGTTCTGATGGGACGTGCGTCTCCAGTTCTTCTTTTCTGCACAGAACCAGTTTCCCTGAACGTTGCGACCCATAACAAAATTGATTTCCGGTCCGGGACAGGATCCAATGGCGCAATATTGAAACGATTTCGGAAAGCACGCTGGGTTGAAACCACCGAAAGACCGGCCGTTAGAAAAATAGGCCTCTAAGGCAAACGCACGCTGCTTGTTACTCCAACGCGTGATGACGACTGAAACACAAGTTAACAAAACTTTAGGATCCCCTCTCTCGAACGAGACCACGCACACCCGCCTGGGACTCCCATCAGCTTTAAGGAAGTTATCTTGCCGCACCCTGTACAAATAAGATTAAGTCTACGAGTTGAGTATAAGAAATTCACAATTATAGAGTACATACCGGCGTCGTAGGGCTTTGCAATTTTTGCTCCGCGTTGTGAGAGTGCCGCGTTACAAGACAACTCGGTGTTAGTGTATGTCAGATCAAAGTAAATTAAATTTTATGCGGGATGCGCCTTCTCATTTGTGTCCATAATTTCGAAAAAGCGAAGTCACATTATTTTAAGCTAAATGAATTCAATGTAATTTTTACGTTATTGTGAAAAATTAACCGTTAAGTAGGGCTTATTATTTCTACATTATATGGAATTCATTTAGCGTTAATATCTTTCTCCTCTAAATATTCTCGGAACAAGAAATACACGTCTTAGATCACTTTCATAATTAAGGGCACATTTCTCGATAATGCAAAGATGAGCTTTTTAATAGTGAAAAGCGCTAGATAAAAGATCGATCTAGACCGCTGTCTCCCTCAAAAGTCCTGCTTTTAGGTTTACGAGGCGTAATTTTCATTATTCGGCAGCATGTAGCTGTCATAAAGGTGTGCATGTAGCTATTTTCATAAAGCTGCCGAATAATGCAAATTACGCCTCGTAAACGTAAAAGTAGGTTTTTTTGCTGGAAACAGCGGCCTAGATTGATCTCTTATCTAGCGCTTTTGGGTACTGAAAAATCCCATTATCGAGAAATGCGCATCCCGCAGCCTTGTAATCCTGGAAAGGAGAACACCCCCTTGAGGGGGCCTTTTTCAGCAGATGACGCTCGCGCGTGAACACTCATGCACCTCCTAGGGCACACTCACACACCGCTAGACTATGTATACGTACGCGAGGATTGCAAGGGTCCAGGATTCCACTTCTGATTTCTCGATAATGCAAAGACGGGGTTTTGTAGTAGTCAAAATCACCGGATGAAAGATTGATCTAGGGCGCTGTTTGCCTCAAAAGTCCTTCTTTTACGTTTCCGAGCAATGGGTTTGCAATATTCGGCTGCATGTTCCCGTCGGAGAGGCTAGTTAGTACGCCGGCGTAACTGCAGCGCCATCTGACGGGCAACATGCAGCCAAATATTGCAAAACCATTGCTCGGAAACGTAAAAGAAGGACTTTTGAGGCAAACAGCGCCCTAGATTGATCTTTCATCTAGCGATTTCGACTACTACAAAACCCCGTGTCTTTGCATTATCGAGAAATCAGAAGTGGAAACCCGAACCCTTGCAATCTTTGCATACGTATACGTGATCTAGCAGTGTGTGAGTGTACACGCGCAAGCGTCGTCTGCTGGAAAAGAGCCCCTTAGGTTTGATACAGTAAAAACGCGATCTAGCTCCCATCGCCTGTTCCGAGCAGGGACAGAGATCGTGTAGAGAAACTATTTTTTTACAAGTACAAAGTATGTCGAACTTAAAAAAGGACAACATGTAAATAGCTCGAGCTTCTTGGCCCCTCGCAGGGATGCTTCCCTGTGGAAGGGATAGGCGAAGGGACAGTGATCGTGGAGATCCTCAGGGAGCCAGATCGCGACTTTACTGTAATAATTACAATTTTTGTTTCTCGTTATGGGGGGCATTTCTGTACTGATTCGCAGGAGATAGAGTAACAGAAAGAGAGAGAAGTAGTGGGAAATCCCGTTTACCGGTGCTCAGGCCGTCGAACAGGGAAAGAACTCGGATCCTCCTCTTGTTGTCTGCGTGGTTGTTGGCGACCGTTGTGGAAGAGCTGCCGCTAGTCCGGAACATATCGATTATTTTGTCTTTCCAGTTGGATCGCGGCCTCACTACGATGTCCGGGACAGAGCCGGACCTCACTTTACAGAGGAAACACTTCCAAGGATCTTCGAGCAGCACCTGCTCGTAGGTCGCCGGGCACAGCAAGTGTTTCATGCAGGCAGTACAATAAACCCTGTAAAACGAACGATCCAGGAATATACACATACCCCGCGCCAGTATACAACTGGCCACCGCCCCCATCGATCCCCGGGGCCACGCCGCGCGATTTACCTCGGACAGTCCTCGTTGTCGCAAATGATCACCGTCCCGGTCGCCGCGCAAATCGTGCAGTAGAACTAGCAGACCAGTCAACATTCATTATCAATCCGCGCTAAGAGGAACGAGTTCGAGTTAGATCGAATGCAAATACTTACGCATTTCCCGTCGTTCCCGAACACGAACATGCACGGCTTGTATTGTTCCTGGAAGCAACGTGAATTGTAGCCCTACCACGTATGTACATCACGCTCGTTTCGTTCTTACGTTGTCATAACCAACAGGTGATTCCGATAAAACATTACTACTAGAATCACTGAGAATTATTACGAATGATTTGTAATGCTTCAAATATTTTTTCAAATTGTAACAATTGGTTTATGCACCACTAAAAGTGACTATTTTACTTTGTGGAAATAAGGGGAATGTGTATATCCAAATTTATAGCCATTTATCTATAATGTGTATTATATACAGTTCACCTAAATGAAGCCACCAAATACCTTCTTTATTTGTGATGACTAGACAGCGGATCTTTATGCAAAATATAAACTTTCTACTCAGTGTTACATTTTACAGAGAGAAGTGCGCCGTTCTATTTGGGGGAGTCTACGTATACAGAATCGTTTAGTGCGAGAACTACATGGATTGGATTTCTTCAGATTTTCACTTAAAAATCAAAAGAACTTTCCGGCCAATCCAATACATACATTATCAATGCAGCACAATAAATTCTTAAGTTGAAAATTAATTGAAAATAATTCTAATAGAACATTTTGCAAGAATCACTTGCTGGTTATCGACTGAAGTGTTGGAGACTGTTATGGATATCAGTAATAGAATAATTAGAGTATGGTATACCGAGCTTCAAGTTTCATGGGAATCAATGGGCGGAGATAGGACAGCGGAGGAGGAGCCAAGATAATTTTTCGAGGTAGAAACTGAAACGACGGAAGACGAATCAATTAAGAAAAACAATATTTCGTGTAGTACTTATAAGTACTAATAGAGGCTCTCTGGAGCAGTGGGCGGAGCTAAGGAAGTGTGGGAGGAGCGAAGAACGTTTTTCGAGGAAGAAACTGAACCAGAAAGCGGCGAGAAAGGATTACAGAACGATGAAACAATTAAGGAAAACAGTCTTTTGTAGAATTCGATAAAACGTTCACTCTTTTCGCGATGAACAATGGCAGTTTGGAGCAGTGGGCGGATCTAAGGAAGTGTAGGAAGAGCGAAGAACGTTTTTCGAGGAAGTAACTGAAACAGAAAGCGGCGAGAAAGGATTACAGAACGATGAAACAATTAAGGAAAACAGTCTTTTGTAGAATTTGATGAACGTTCACTCTTTTCGTGGACCAATAGTGGCAGTTTGGAGCAGTGGGTGGGGCTAAGGAAGTGGAAGAGGAGCGAAGACGTTTTTCGAGGAAGAAACTGAACCAGAAAGCGGCGAGAAAGGATTACAGAACGATGAAACAATTAAGGAAAACAGTCTTTTGTAAAATTTGATAAACGTTCACTCTTTTCGTGGACCAATAGCAACAGTTTGGAGCAATGGGTGGGGTCTGTTGACCAGCTCCGATAAATAATCGCTTTCCTACCGAACACTGGTCGCAAAGGGAGCCCTCGAAGAAGGGATGTGACTGCATGGTCTTCCTAGAGATCTTCAGGCACTTTAGACACAGCGATTCCAGCGAAGTCTTCCCGCTCGTCACCGATCGGAGATCGTCTGAATGATCGATACAGATTACATTTCTATCGCGGGATCTACAAAGAAGACACTCGTTCTTGAACGTACCGCTGTTCTGTATGTCGTCCGCTCGTTTATCATCCACGTTCGGATCGTTCTTCAGCTCGTTCAGCATCTTAACGATGCGCGTCGAATATTTGTCGTATATTCTGACGGACTCCGGACTTCTCAGTGGATTCGGCTGCGATTGGGACCGATTCGTTTTCGAAAAATATTTGAACACGTCCGCCATCGTCCAATTATCGGTCTTGTGTCCCATACGAGAGCAATAATCCTGAAAAGCGGGAAACATCGCTTGAAGCGGGCCGTGCACACCGTTCCAGATTTTCCAGACGTTATTAAAAATGTTTGACAGCGTTAAAAACGTTTAGTGCGGTTCTTATGGTTCGACGGCGACCGATGGTTTTGTTCTAGCTACTGTACGATTGGACTCGTCGCACGCCTGGTTCCCCTTGAATTCGTTTCTCGGGATTCCCAGCGATTTTATAGTTAGAATGCCGATCTTTATGGAAAATAAAAATTGTCTACACTGCTGGACACGAGGATAAGACACTGTGTACGTATGTTTGTATGTTATGAATATTTGAAAGAAGGAAATATGCATTTTGTACGTTCTACATTTTTTCTCTTCCTTCTCTGCTGTGTGTTCCACAAACTCGCCCCTTGGTATACTCGCTCTGAAGATGGCACACAACATGTAGAACATACAAAATGCACATTTCCTTGTTTCAAATACGCGTAATTTACAAACATGCACCGTGTCTTATCCTTTTGTTCAGCACTGTACATCAACAACAACAACATCACCTAGTGTTAGAAGAGTTCAGCAATTTAAATGGAACCTCCGATCTCCGATTTGAACACTGTCTTAACGAATTGGAGAATTTGGATGTCTACCTTTGAAGCTTGCAGGACCCCGACGAGGAAGAGGTGCTTCTTGGTTTTGTCGATGTAGTCTCGCATCTTCTCCAGGCCCATATCGAACCTCAGAAAACACTGATGGTGGATCTGTCGGAAGTAGAATCACCCCACGCGAACGTTACCAGGTTTACAAATGATCGGACAACCGCAGATATCGCAATTGATCAGACCGTAACGCAAGCTTGTTCGGATCTGAGGAAGTTCGACCGAGAATTTTTTACCTCTGACAGCTTGTAGTCACCGTACCACATGATCCACTGGCAGCCGAAGCCCGGCTCACGCATGCAACAGTCCCGGTAATCGATAATCATCGCTGCGATACCAAAACAGACAAAGCCACTTTACTCTTCCCATTCGGCGCGGATTAACCGGCAGCGTTCAAAGAATTTTCGAAACGCGACGGCTCCTCCGCTATCGATTTTTACCTGGCCACAGCGTTACTCAAACTCCCCGTACTCTACACGGTACAGTTTCATAAGATACAACACGATTATGTAAATCAATCTTGGATCTCGGAGAATCTCACCAACAAGTAAAACATTCGGGACGTCGCACAGCGGGCTAGAAACCGATCTTTTTGGACAAAAATCTGCCGACAACTCAGTTTTTTATCAATTCAATTGGATTTTTTTTTTAATGTTCGTGAAGGACTATACTTTGACGACGTGCTGCGCGAAAATCGTTAAGTTAAAGCGCAAAATTCTTTGAAAGAGCTATCAATCACAGTTGATGTTGCCAAACAGGGAGTTGGTACATCAAATACTGGGAACGTGGCCCGAACTTTCTTTAGAAAAGCCGAATCAGTTGCTGCAGTGACTGGATTAAACACGGTTATTATCACAAGATTACATAACGTTCTTCAGGTAATTACATGTGACAAGAAAGCTGATTCTGTGAAATTCAAAGAATATTGTTCGGAGACGGCTAAATTGTGCATTAAAATTGATCCATGGTATGAACTACCCCCATCAGTTCATAAGGTACTGCAACATCGATGTGAAGTACTTGCTACATTTGAACTGCCAATTGGTTTGTATTCAGAAGAGCCAAATGTATCCACAAGAGGCAAATAATAAAAGTCTTGAGGAAATCACGAGCTGAAAACTCCCGAATGTGTTGCCGCAAAAAGACAAATATAGATATTATACGGCATATGTTATTATCATCCGATCCACTTATAAGCTCTCTAAGAATAAAGGATGGCAAGCACAAGGAAGTTCTTTCTCAAGAAGCGAAAACGTTGCTGCTGGATCAATAAATTAATGGTAAGTCTCATAATTGCCGAATGTAATTCTATTCAATTGGTAATTCTCAGGGCCAGATTTACAGTTTAAAATTTTGCGGTTTCGGGTTTAGGGTTAAGAAGTGTCGGCAAGTCAGCTGGGACATGCAAAATAGTATGGGCGGATAAGCATCGAAGTTATTGGGCTTTGTAGATAACGATTCTTGATCATGACAGTTAACGATTTTTGCGCAGCACGTCATCAAAGTATAGTCCTGCACGAACATTTAAAACAAAATTCCAATTGAATCGATGAAAAACTGAGTTGTCGGCAGATTTTTGTCCAAAAAGATCGGTTTCTGGCCCAGTGTGCGTCGCACAGTGGAGTAACCCGGTGAATTTTGTGTAAAAGTCAAAGAACTTTCGATAGAAGTGAGATTTAACTTTGAACAAAAAAATCTGTATTAACCTTGCATAATTACAAAAAAATTGTGGTTTATCCAATACCATGAAAGGATAGATTTTTTTCTTGACTTGCCATACATCATTTCCCGTAGATTTTGTCACGCTGATTCAATTCAAAAACGATTTTTGTGAAAAAAACGAATGAAATCATTTTTTAGTTGAAGTGATTTGATAACCCACTAGATTGAAGGTATATGTATTGTATTCTCATATCTGGAACATAATAAACAGAGGTGGTAGACAAACTTCGCGACCAGATTTGAAATCAGCGAGACAAAATCTACGGGAAATGATGTAAAACTGTAAAACATGTTGAGAAAAAATTCTATTCGAACATGGTATTGGATAAACCAAGATTTCCTTGAAATTCTGCAAGTTTAACACTAGAACTACCGGATGAGTCAAAATGACTTGCTCCCGATTTGTTCGGTTAAAACTATTAAAATTATAAATATGTTCTTCTGAGAAATTTTTTTAAACTTCTCTATTGAAGTACATATTTAAATAAAACTAGTACGAAATCGAAATAAATGCAATTTTTGTCCTTATTATTAGCAATTGCGTTCAGTACCTCGGTAGTTCTAGTGTTAACACAGATTTTCAAGGTTAAAAAACCATATTCTGCAATGTTTCATGTTTAATATTTAAAAAATAGTCACTATCTGATTTCTACCGAAAGTTCTTCGACACAAAATTCATCGGTTTACCCCACTGTGCATAGTATCGCTGATAGTTGATCTCGGTTTGTTCAACCGATGGAGGACTATTATTTTACACACGGCTATTATGTTCTCTCATTAAATTTCGATGAGAGTTTTTCGAGTTTTGTTTACCAAACGAACTGGAGTCGATAGGTCACCGGACGGTCGGTCAAATATTTTTTCACAGTGGCGTGCGAATTAAAAACAGTGTTGCGAACCGCAGCTAACGGAGCGTTACCTGGCCACCAATTGTGTCCGGCGATTTTTGCCCACGTTATGACACCTGGATTCTGCTCCCTGAGCGGCAACCGCGTTAAATCCGTGTTGTTCTGCTGCGGCGATTCTTTCGGTTTTTCGGTGATCTTTTTCGGCTGACTTTCACCTGTCGGACATACCAGTGAATTAATGATCGTCGGAAACGGTCCCGACGAGTCGGACACGTTAACCTGTTAACCGGAAGAAGACTTTTCCTTTACGATCAACCCCTTTTATTATGAACAGCTTCCCTCAGATCATAGAGAATATTTCGAGTTTGTAAAATTCCCCGGTTAACATGTTAAATGACGAATAGTATGTTTAATGCGTACGTTTCTGGCCCTGTAAAAATTTTTCGGTTGTTTTCGCGTTCATCGCCTTCAGGTGGGCGAGCCTCTGCTCGATTTTCGGCGGAAACGGATGGAAGACCACTTCGTCGACCGCTGAAGCACAATGAGACTGTGTTACAAGATGATGAGACCTTCTCTTATTTTAATAAAACATTACAACTTCAATGTGTTGACGTCATTCTTTCATTCACCGACACTTGAATCAATCATCAACACTAGAGTCAAGTTCATATATGTATACTCATTCTTTTACTACTCTTCACTTCAGTCAAGTTCATATATGTATACTCATTCTTTTACTACTCTTCACTTCAGTCAAGTTCATACTCATTCTGTTTCGTCAACACTAGAGTCAAGTTTGTACTCATTCTTCCATTGATCAACACTAGAGTCAAGTTCGTACCCATGCTTTGATTCATCAACACTAGAGTCAAGTTTGTACTCATTCTTTCAATCATCAACACTCGAGTCAAGTTCGTAGTCATTTATTGATTCATTAACACTAGAGTCAAGTTCATAGTCATTCTTTCATTAATTTACACGAGAGTGAAGCTCGTCTACTCTATTGATGCTCTATTCGACAAATTGATTAAAAACGCGTGCAACAAAGTGACGATAATCGGTGTCGGACTTACATACGGTCATTTCGGAGAAGTTATTCGCGAGCCACCTCCAGTAGGGCTTGGTCAGGGTGCAGCCCAAGTACCTTCGCAGCATCTGGAACAGACTCAACAGTGAGACTCGCGCGATTAGCACTCCTCCGTGATAACAGAGCATAGGCAACAACGATAAGGAAGAACAAAAGAAAAATGGTTTCTGATAATAACCTGCATAGTTGCGTCAATGGCACGCATCCGCGCCAGATTCTGGGTCTGCTCGAGCCTGTGCTTTACGTTGCACGAGAACGCTTCGATCTGCGTTTTTTCGTTGAGCTAAAAGCACGGATAATTCCTGGTGATTACGTGGAACGTGTTGCGTTCAGATGGTGTATTTTTGTTAAAAAAGAATCGAACGAAATGATATGTACACGCGTGTACATAAAGAGTTTATATAAATAGAAAAATTAGTGTGCTCGCGTGTACGTGTATGTACGTATGTATGTGTGAGTGAGTATATAATAAATATAAAAAAAATTCATATTCACTAATGATATACGAGCTTCTCCGATCCAGTAAACCCACAATTTTCCTGCCTCGGACAACATTCCTACATGGTCCGCGTCGATAATTAACGCTGTAATATCATATAGAAATGTTTATTGAAGGGTGCGGCTGGTAGTAACGCGCGGTCGATTGCGTGCACGAAATCGGCGCAATTCGATGTTCGAACCGGCACCGAAATCGCGTGTTTCTGCAAACCGCGGGTCATAGGTTTGCGAGAGAAAAAACCACCACGACCGAATCTCTCCCTCTCTCCCTCTCTCTCTTTCTCTCTCATCCTCTCTGTCTCTCATCGAAGAAACCGAATGCGAAAGCAGGATCTGCTCGGACCTGTGTTTAGTATTGCTTCATCAGTCGCATAATCGCGATTTCCTCGTTAGGAATCAGAAGCTGTCGATTAAGGGGACAAACTCGTTTCCAGGATTACAAGGGTGCGGAATGCGTTTTCCCATTTCTCAAAAATACGAAGATAAGGTTTTTCAGTAGTCAAAAGCGCTGGACAACAGATCAGAAAATTCTTTAATTGATTCTAATTGATTCCATGTCTACAAAGGCTACTATCACGGAAAATAAGGTTTCTTTGGCTCGAGCTTCTTAATATTCTACAAACATTGCGAACTACATAAACAGTCGCAGTCGACAGATCAATCGTAGCTTTATGCTTCCGAATAATGCAAATTACGCCTCGTAAACGTAAAAAAATTTATAAAAAAAGTTAATCCGACTTCGAAAAAACTAAAAAATTTTTGTGAATACAATTTATGTGAATACACACGAACTTAAATACAATACAATCTGTTCGCAGGCGGTGCAAAATTGAAAATTTTCGACACTGGAAATTACGGAAATCCTTAAATTCTTCTCTAGATGTTTTCACATATTAATGTATCTTCTCTTCCCACCTACAGATTTCCAAGTCCATCATATTCCAATGATGTGCAATACAATACAATACAATCTTTTCGGAGGCGGCGCAAAAATTAAAAATTTTCCAAATGACAGATGTTGCTGATTATGATTAAATACGTATTTAAGTTCGTGTATTCACATAAATTAAATAGAAATTATTTCATAATTCTTAGTGCATTTTTTTAGTTTTTTCGAAGTCGGTTTAATTTTTTTTTCGTTTACGAGGCGTAATTTGCATTATTTGGTAGCTACTTTCATAAAGTTACGACAGCTACATGCTGCCGCATAACGAAAATTAGATTGATCTGTCGACTGCGGATGTACATATGTAGTTTGCAATGTTTGTAGAATTTTAAGAAGCTCGAGCCAAAGAAACCTTATTTTCCGTGATAGTAGCCTTTTTAGGTCTGGAATCAATTAGAATCAATTAAAAAATTTTCTGATCTGTTGTCCAGCGCTTTTGTCTACTGAATAACCTCATCTTCGTATTATTGAGAAATGAGAAGACACATTCCGCACCCTTGTAATCCTGGAAACGAGTCTGCCCCGTTAAGAAGGTGTTGAAAAATCGCCGCGACCTAATTTGCACGAACTCCCACGCAAACGAAAGAGTTGTTCGGCTAATATTACAGAAAAGATAAGACCTGGTATCGCAGGTCCGAGCAGAGCGGCATTGTCTGCGCGATCGACCGTTCCAGGAGCAGCGAATCAGGACAAAGGATCGCGTTAGAGGACAGTTACCTGGCCACCAGCCGGAACAGCATCCCCAGATCAGCTTCCCAACGAAGTTCTCCTTGCTGATCCTGGTGGATCCCCTCGTCACCCGTTTAGTTTCGTGATACTCCTCGTCGTTCCGTGATGCTTTCGCTCGGGGCGTATCGGTTTTCATAGTGGGGTTCTTGGGGAACGTCGTCGCGACGACACCGTTGTTCCTCGTCATCCTGCTTCTTTTCGGGGGTTGCACGGCGACATTCTCCACCGATTTGCATCGAGAATCGTTACCTCTGTCCGACTTTCGTCGTCGCCGAGATTTCCTGTCTTCCGCGGGATCGTTTGTCGTTCGAGCATCGCTCGAAACAGGACCGACGGAATAGGAATCGCTGTATCCGCTGCTACCGGACGTCTGAACGCAGTTTCCGCGGCTTCCGAAGCAATTCTCCTCGTCGTCGGTCGTTGGACATTTGTTTCCGGTTGCGGGGAGGATCTCCTCGGCTAGCTGCACCGCGTCGATGTCCTCCAGCAGACCCGTTGATTCTGCCTTTACCTCTTGCTCTTGGTCTACGAAGGATTGCGAGCTGTCAAAATCAGCCTCGAACGTGCCTATACCGGACTCGTACAACGTCGAAGACGCTTCAGGATCAAGATCATTTTCCAGAGGTGGACTGTCCACTGTTTCGTTCTCGTGCTGCCAGTGTATTTGATCGTCTTGTTGCGCTTCGTCCTCTGATTTGATGTTCTGGCTGCAGCCAGCGGACTCGTGGTTGAATATTGAAGTGGGCGATGTTTCCACATTCATCACATCGGTGTCCGAGATCTCCAGTTTCGTCTTTCTCCGTCTTCTCGGGCGGCCGATTCTTCTTGAAGTGATCTTGGCCGGTTTCGTGCGATGCAACTGGTGACCCACCGTGGGATCTGAAGTTTGTGGCAGGGCGTTCGATCCCGCAGCTGTTGTTCCGCCGATGTTGACGTCGGTGTCGCCATCGCCGTCGCTGTCGTCGGGACGCTCCGCCTGGTAACTGATCCCCGGGACGAGGTCGACGCTCCGAGGTTGACGCGAGGTCGGGAAGTGATCGTTAGCGGCGGAGCCGAGGGAGTGGTCCAGGTCGTGGCAGTTTTCATCGGGCCGTTTCCTCGGGTCGCCGTTCACTTTTCTCTTGCACGATTTCCAAAACTGCTCGACGGTGGTGATCCTCGCGTGATCAAGCTCAGGATCGAGCTCCCAGCAAACGTTTCTCTCCGCGTTTGTAGATTTGCACGGCGCCGTGGTCGTCGACGCGAGTTTCTTCTTCTTCTTTCTTCGTGTTCCCTTGCCGTTCGACAATCTACGCAACGGTGGCTTCTTCGGGAAACCAAGGTCCGATCTTTGCGTCTCGGCACCGTCGATCGTCGAATTTATCGAGGGGAATTCCTTGGGCGTCGGTGTACTCGTTTTCACGAGCGACCCGTCATCGGAGAGCGCGTCAAACGATTTCCTCGTCCAACAGGGCTTCGATATCAAACCTAACTCTGTCAAGCAGACAAAGGACCAAACGCTCTCCTCCGCCCAGGACGTCAGCATGTCTGTCCTTCCGTCTTGCTTGCTGCTCATCCCGGCTTCCATCTGAAACGTAAACATTTTTGCTAATGTTAGAAATCTCTTACTTTAGTTCTGTAATCCGACGGATTAAATCTAATCCTATTTAAATTTAATATTGGTATCAACTCGCGTGCTCGTGGCAGCGTTTTTATTAGAACATAACAACAGGGGTAAAGGTACATAAGAACCGCGCCGAGTTTTTCTGTCTCATTATAGAAATCAGCTGTTGAGCTCGGCGCCACAATGGTTTCGATACTGGATTCGACCGTCGCGTTCACCGCGTGGGCCATCCTTCAAATCTTCCTGATGTCAAACCCGCGCGTTACCCGTTTTCATTTATTTCCTTCTCGGCGCCGGACGTCTTCAAGGTGTGCTAACGATTACTCGACCCATTTTCAAATTTCCTACTCCTCGATCCGTTCCTACTCACTAGCCCACGACTCTATAAACACAGTCTGTATCGCAAGAGCGTGGACGCGATATCTCAGTGGGAATAAAACTGTTTTGTAAAAAATGATATGAATAGATCGAAGGTAGATCTGGAAAACTGATACGCACTTCCCTAATAAAATGCCCAATCTCCACCACTTCGCGATTATTGCTTGACAACGTCTGGGCATACATTTAACCAACTTTTCGGCATATGAGACAGGAAGAGACCTACATATTTCTCGAAGTCGACGAACTAGGGTTTTCAATCTTAAAATACGCTTTCGTCGGAGTTTGTACTTCATGACAGACCGAACATTTTCGCTTGGATTGGCATCAGGGGACTCAGATGGCCAATCCAACACATTGGTACCGTTCTGTGTTTTCCATTCCGTACAAAGACGGCTTCGATGTTCGGGATCTTGAAGTGTCCATTGATCAGAGACAAAAACGATACTAAAAGAATCGGGACTATTATACCATTCATTCCAACTCTGCACCTCTGTTTTGTTAAAATATATTTCTTTTGTCACACAACCTCTTCCAATCATCTTTTCTACCTCCAACGCCCATAGCTAGAGTTTACAACAGCCGGCTATGAAACCTTACGCTCTCTCGCGCGCTTGCCAAACGCGACAAGCAAGCGCCGCTCTTCTGCATCCACGATTTTACCAAGGAGTACGCGGGAACGTGGCGACCCAGTCGACGACGAGGATCGATCGGCCGGGAAACCCACGGTTCGCTGCGTCCGATTGTTTATTCGATTCGAGCGTTTTGCCGCTTTTAGAAAGCCCCGTTTGTCCGCGGATTAGAATGCCCGCGGACCTGCAAGCCTTTTGTCTCTGTCGCGGTCAGAGGCGCACAGTGTGACATAAATCGCCGATGTACGTGAAACGAAAATGATTTTGGGAAACCACGTTCGTTCTTACACCTTCAAGAGAAAACCACTTTCAGTGTGATCTGCGATATCGACGACGATCTCTGTTAATGGGGTCCTGTTAATAAAGCTGGACCTCGTTTGAAAAACCGCGACTCTCCCTTATGGTTCAAGTTTTTCACCGGAGCATGATCAACATCGGCGTCGCGACGCGGGAGGCAAGGTCGTGGCCCGGTGTCCCGCGTTCGCGAGAGAGTCGCGCGTTTAAGGAGCTCGATAGGATCGAGGGTGGGTTGTTGCTCGGCTCGCCGAGAAGGAGAGACTGGAATCGCTTTTTAAACAGTGCCGCGGAGGGTTGCCATAAAAAAAGGAGGCGGGGGGACGAGGACGAGGGGTCGAGGGGGTGTTGGGAAGGGGGGTTCGGTCGCGAGGGTGTCGGGGGGGTTCCGAGAAAGGCAGAGGGGTGTATGCGATCCAGCACGTGGCGCGCCTCGAAAGGCATTTCTCGAGGTCGCGGCGTGCTTTGCCGGGGTCGACCTGATGAATGGAAACGTCGGTATTATTGTGTTTACACGCGGGACACACGGGGGCCTCTCTCGCTCTCTCGCCACACTTGGCGTGGAAACATTCATTCATAAAGCGTTCCGCGCGTTCCTCTCACCACCGGTGTGTCCCGTCCTCCCTCTCTGTGCCCTCGCCGTCCCTCTCCAGAGCAGCCCTTCCCGCCCCCGGCAGGCCAGCGGCAGCCGCAACCCCTCCACGGTGTTTCGACGAGAGCGCGCCCCTGCCCCTCACCCCTCCACCCACGCCCGCGGTCACTCCCCCTCGCCCCTCGGGCCTCGTGAGCCTAGCCCGGAGAGAGCCCGGCATCGTTGCCGCTCTCGCCCGCTTCGTTATGCCCCTCTCTCCATGCGAGGGTACATAACCCTCTCCGCTCCGAGGCTCGCAGAGGGGTGGCACCGGTGACGTAGCCAGAATTACGACAACGACCTACTGATTCGCTTATTTCTGCCTCCTCCAAGCTGTGTCCACTTCTGGCCGGTCCACTGTCGGCCCTAAAGTCTCCTCCATCAAAGTATTCCGATGGGACAGACACACAGTACAAGATTCTCTGTCGGAATGCAATTTGCATCTTCATCGGTCAAATTCGTTCATTTTCAACGCTGTTGTACTTAATGCATCTAGTTCAGCATCGACAATACACATGACATATTCTACTGACCTGTTCCAGGTGCCCTACCCTTTATAATTTCCAGAAATGTGCTCTATCACGTTTACGCCATGTGTTTCTGGGTAGCTACCCAGACTTGTCCGAAGCTCCTCGCAGGATCCCGTCATTTTCGACCGAGAAGAGGCAAGCTTTGTGCCTAGAGGAACGCGTTCCTGGTTTCACGAGACCGGCCTCTCCGCGCCGTGGACATACACCGCGGAAAGGATTCCTCTTTTCGCAGGATTCGCCCTTTGGCCGACATTGCACCGCCGAGAAGCGTCTACCTCTTTTCGCGGGTCGGCTCTTCAGGGCACTTTGCGCACCGGGAAACATCGGCCCCCTTTTCCCAGAGATCTCCATCCACCGGCCTCCCTTCGGTGTCCCTTTCGGGTACCGTTCAGTCTCCCTTTGCGAACAGCATCGTGTCCCTCCGACGCTCTCTCGACCGTGAAACGTTCCGCTGAACTGGTTCGCGACCGAATCACCACCGATCTCCTCTCTCTCTCTCTCTCTCTCTCTCTCTCTCTCTCTCTCTCACTCTCGTATCTCCTTGTCCGAGGACGCAACGAATGCTTCGATCTACTTGTGCAGTCTGCGGCTACCCCCAGCAATCCCAGAACTGTCGCACGAACCGCGTTGTAGGTCAGGTCGCGATCGATCGATCCCGATGGACGCCCGCTAATCGAAACGCGTTCTGAGACTGCGAACACGCGTGTACGACGCGTGTTCGACCGACCTAGGCCGACAAAACCCGTCCAGAAGTCGAAGAACTTGCTACCACGGCTCTTCAAGTCTCTGCAACTCGGTTCAGCGACAATAACTAACTCTGTAAACGATGGATCCAAAAAGTATCCTTCGCTTCTGTCCGCAACCTGGACAATTCTACTTTTGGAAGAATGAGGAGTGGGACCGCTTCCTTAATCCTTTAGGTTAATGCGAAAAACCAACATCAAATAAACATTACTAGACAACGTAATAAGTTGCAATTTAAAACAGTAAAAACATTAGAAGAATTGGAAAATACTGTTATCTTATTTTCAACCTATTAAACATATAATTTGCCGGTGATATTGCCATCTACTGTAGTTCTCATTCTGTTGCTGAGAGTAAAAGATTGCTGGAAGAGTCGATTATAATTATTCAGACTAATCTTAAAAGTATTGGCCTCGAATTAGCTCCCCATAAAACAGTATTTGTTCATTTTAACAACAGACACATTCTACCAGGAAATACTGAAATTGTGATTGATAGCCTAACTATCAAGTCCAGCAGCTCTGTCAAATTTTTAAGGATTAACTTCGATTTCGACAAGAGTTTTAAGACTCATGTTGAAGCTATAAGAAAAAAATGTTTTAAACTATTAAACATTATGAAATATCTCTCCGCCGTTTCTTGGGGGGCATCACCAGAAACCCTAATGACGATCTTTGGTAGTCTTATCAAGCCGGTCATGGGGTATAACTGTTTCGTATATTTTCCGAGAAACAAAAACTTGCAACTCAAATTAGATCGTATTCAATTTGCCGCGATCAGAATCGCATTAGGTTATAGAATAAGTACGCCCACCAATATTTTATTAGGTGAAGCTAAGACCACCAATTTTCTGGACAGAAGCAGTTTTCTTGCAAAAAAATACCTTCTTAAGTGCTTTTCACTTAAAGACCTAGTATCAAATAAAATTCTTTTTGGTAGCAATACTAATTTCACAACGTTACTTTCTAACAGTAGAGTAAAGCACTCGCTTTTATTCGAAAGTTTCATTAATATCTCTGAACTTCTTGAAGGTATCTCGACAAATGAAAGGCATCTCATATACTCCAGCAACTACAGATATTTAGTTAACATCCCACTCTGTGACCTTGAATTGGGTAAATCTATAAAGAACTCGGCCAACCCTAATGCTGTCTTAAAGCACTTTATTGAGTCGGCCCCTCCGCAAATGATTGAGATTTACATAGATGGCAGTAAAACGGAAAATGCACTGTTTGTGGGGGCAGCTTATTACTGCCCACAACTAAATATGAGCAAAAAAATTAGCCTACATAGACAAACGTCCATATTTACAGCAGAGTGTTTTGCGATTAATCAAGCTTTAGATGTGGTTAGTGTAATCAAAGCTTTACAAAAACCTTTGTTCAATTCCCGATGTAACAAACTGCTCTTAGAAATGAAGGACAAATATTGTAATTTTATATCCTGCACTAGTAATACAAAATTTGTCAAAATCTGGATCCCAGCGCACATTGGCTTAGTAGGAAATGAAAAGGCAGACTCGTTAGCCAAAGAAGCTACAGAATCGGGAACCGTATCGAACGTCAAAATACCGTCTACCGATTTCGTTAGCGATTTTAAATATCAAATGAGAATGTGTCATCGGATGATAAAATTAAGACTGAAGCCTTACATAAAGGTATATATTTTTTTCAACATTTCTTTAGCGATTCAAGAATACCTTGGTTTTCAGGTCTCAATTTACCGGGAGATTTTGTTACATTTGTCAACAGAAGCCGTTCGAATCACTATAATTTAAATGCCTTCGTGGCGAGAGTACGCTTCATTTCGGATGGTTCCTGCGAATGCGGAGCGAAGGCTCAGGATCTCAATCATATTATCTGGCAATGTCCAGAATATGATTCAGAACGAGAACACCTGTTTGAACTGCTCCTCAATCGTAAACACTATCCTCCCTACACTATTAATTTTCTTCTAAGCGTACGAGACATTACAGCGCCAATGTTTATTTTTAACTTTATCAAAAAATGTAAGATTAGGATTTAGCGCCTACCGTTTATACTACCTAATTCCACTTTATACATATTATGTTATATACTTCTCTATGTCTTTGTAAAGTGTTATAGTAATGTATGCTATATAAACCAAACTAGGTTTATGGCATCAATAAATAAATAATTAATTATTAAAAATATTATGAAAGAAAATGAAATTAACGAAACTAGGTTTATGGCATCAATAAATAAATAATTAATTATTAAACATATTAAGAAAGAAAATGAATTTTTATTTCACTCCAGCTTGTTGAAAATCAGGTAGACAATTTTTATTTTGCATAAATATCCGCTATCTAAACGTTAATTATAGAAATGTACTGATGAATAGACCGCAGAGTTTATGTAAATATACATATATAATACTAATATACAGGGTGGAAATTATAAAGCGTTTCAGATGAAAGTTGTAAAGTACCGAGGGGGGCATCATGTGGTAAGATTTTTATTTTTCCCGATGAACACTGCAAGGTGAGGAGAAGGTCAACTTTCTTTTTTTAAATGGAATGTTTTTTTTTATGCCATAGATCGATAGAGTGTCAAATTCTAAGTATAAAAGTGTTTTGCCTTCATATGTCCTAAACCTAATAGTTAACGAGATATTATTCACGAAAAAAGAAAATTGTTTCAATAATATCTCGTTAACTATTAGATTTAGGACATATGAGGGTCAACACTTTTATACTCTGAATTTGATACTCTATCGATCTATGGTATTTTTATGTATAGGACATTGGATTTGGACACTGACGATTTTACATACATATAATAGGACATTGCATTTAAAAAAAGAAAGTTGACCTTCACCTCACCAAAACATTTTTGCGTATTATCAATGTTTTTGGAGATATTCGTCTGTAACGCATTATAATTTCCACCCCGTATAATAATTTATGAGTAGCTGCAGCTTAAAAAAAAACAATAGAGATATTAAAAGAATTGAAGAATGTCGATACATTGCTTTCAACGAACTGCGATTAAAGCTCTTGGTCTTTACAAAAAATGCAGAAAATTTTGCAGGAAGTCTCCTGATGAATGACGTTTGTGTTCCTCTTGCTGATTTGTTTCAGAGTATTGCAGGCAATGAAGTTGCAAAATGAAATAAGAAGAGGGATTGTATTTATTAATATCGACACCGAGTTCGGTAATGAATCGGTACGAGAAAGGAAGTACAAGATTGAAAGAAATGTCCTGGAAAGCAGTGTCTTGTCGGGATGTTGGCTTCGGATGCGAAATGCCTGTCCATCGGCAGCCGCAACATTCCCAGCGCGTAAGCGTAACGCGTAACGCGTCACGGTAATTTATAACGGCCGGTTGTCTCCGCGCCGTTGCCTACTTCCAAAGGGCGTTAACCGCAACGGGAGCAGCCCTTTGCGTAGAGACAGAACGCCCTTTTTGCGCCGCAAGCCTTTCGGACCGATGATAAAGCTGCCTGCGATGATTAGTCGAGGCGTTGAACCCTTGGACACTAGACCCTGGACCCTCATGGATACAAATGTCCTTATTGTTTCTCGGATTCGAAGAAATTAATTGGATTTTTCTTCAACTACGTACCGAGAGTTGGTACACTGGAAATGCTTGCTATCTCTCACAGTCCCTAAAGTCCACGAAATTAAAGCAATTTAGGTAATGAAACCAAAACTGCGGAGTTGGAATCTGATTACTAGACAGCGGATTTGATGTATTCATGGTACAAATGAGTAGGTGTAGTTGAAAACAGTAAAAACATTAAAAGAATGTTAAAATACTATTATATTATTTTGAACCTATTAAACGTATTAAGCAGGGATCAAATATAACAGTTATTCTAAAATTTTCTACGATAAAAATCATTAAATACTACTAAAAGTATTACAGATTATTGGGAAAATCAGAAATATAGACTCCCGTATTTATCAAAACTAGCGTGCATAATTCACACTGTGCCCACAACTCAGGTTAGCGTTGACCGAGCCTTTTCTGCTTTAAAATGAACGCTAGATGATTTGGGACGTAATATGTCAGGAGAAAATTTGGAAAAACTTATGTTTGTGTGTCACATGAAATTTTGATTGTAGCAATTAATTTTGTGAATAAAAAATTTATGAAATAATTGATTGTCTACCATTTGAAAGTTGTACTATTTAATAATAACTATTACAAATTTCCTTCGTCAATAACTGTTATGAGCGAGCGAAATGAGCTTCTCTCATTGATAACTGTTATAAGCGATCAAAATATATGTATGTCTCGCATCGATAGTTGTTATGAGCGATCGAAATAAATTTCTCGTATCGATATATCGATAATTGTTATGAACGATCGAAATAAATTCCTCTCGTCGACAACTTTTATGAGTAGACTGCGGATTTTTATGCAAAATAAAAATTGTCTGCATCGATTGCAACAAGTAGAAACCAAATTCAATGTTATTTCTTCGCTTAGTGATTTTAATAGAGAAGAAATCATATATTGGCATTTGCAATTTTTCCAATTTTCCAAAAATTTTTAATTTCATCTACTCAATTTTGCTATAAATGCATAAAGATCCGCAGTCTAGTTATGGGCGACCGAAATAAACTTCTCTCATCGATAACTGTTATGAGCGATCGAAATGAGCTTCTCTCATTGATAACTCTTAAGTGATCGAAATGAATTTCTCTCATTGATAACATTTACCGACAAGAGAAAAAATTTTCCGTTACTTATAATCCTTATTTGTAACCAATACGATTTTAGTCGATGAAATACTTGTTATTCCATGACTTTTTTCTTTTTGGTTATAACAGTTAGGGTCCCTGGTATCAAGGAAGAAAATTTTTATTTTGCATAAGGATCCGTTGTCTAAACATTACCTATAGAAATCTGTTGATGAATAGACCGTGGATTTTATGCATTTATGATAAATATGAATAGCTGCAACTTGAAACAATGAAGATATTAAGAGAATTAAAAAGTGTCGACACATTGCTTTCGACCAACTGAAATAATTAAAGAAGGAAAAATATTTCCAACCAGCTCTTGGTCTTTACAAACAAATGTAGAAAATTTTGCAAAACGATCCGCAGTCTGCTGATTAATAACGTTTGTGTTCCTCTTGCTGTGACGGTCAAAATGAATTGTGAAAAATACATTTATCCCATCCCATTTGAAGCCAATTAAGATTTGATACGCTAGAGCAAATTGCAAGAAAAATTAGTCGGAGAATAATGTGATCGATACAACGGCAGTCAACGTAGTAATAATACAAGAGCAGTAGTTAACGCGTCAAGCACGAATTTCCTATGAATTAGTGTGATCTCGTAATCCAAGTCTGTTCGAGTGTGTTGGAAAACGAGCATTTCTTTACGATAGTAATACATGCACCACTGCTTCCACTTCGTCTTTCGTTCCCTCACAGTCGTCGGATTCCTCCATCACCGACACAGATGTGTAATCCACGCGTGCAATCCATTTTCCATTTTGCCACAAATATTTGTCATTTTATCGCAATCCTGGATTACGGTAAAGTCTCGCTTAACGAGGGGGGCTGTTTAAGCGAGAATGGGATGAATGTAAATAAGATATGAAAGAGACGAATGCTCGGGATTAGAGGTAGAGATTAACAATAGATGAAGTAGATTCAGACGGACTATTCGTAACGGCACAGACGTAGAATTCCCCTGTTGGAACCTCCGGTGCTACGCTCGGCTCACCCACGTAAATACACTTTTTCCACGGGCCTGGCTTCTGTGCCGTCATCCCTAATCAACTAATTACCCGATCTTTAAAACTGTCGCGACGTGTGCCGAGTAGGACCAGATGCAAATCTCTTTCGAGATGAGCTTTTCGTTTGAGGTCTTTGTGGTCGTTCTACTCGTAGATTCCACCATCTTTTGTTATTATTCAACCTCACAGGTTAACGAAGAATCGCGAGAAACTGCAATTAATCAATTCCGATGAAATTTTCGGACAGCGAATTTGATGCATTTATAAGAAAAATGAGTAGGTGTAAATTAAAACATTAAGAACATTAGACGAATTTAAAAACTTTGTTATATTATTTTCAACCCATTCAACATACTAAGAATGAAAATAAAAACAATTTTTATTTCGCATAAAAAGATCCGCTGTCTATTTACAACTTACACGGATCTACATATTTTTAAAATTCCGTTGCAAGCCCAAATAAGAAGATCGTAGTACTGGTCTCCCGTCTGGAAAGCTGAGATTGATAAATAAAATATTCAGCAGTTGAGTCAAATGTTTACAGCAACACGAACAGAAAATGTAATAAGTAGACCTCGGATGTTATGCAATTTGCGATCTCTGTACACGAATTTTAAGAAACTCGAATCAAATAAAATCTTAGGGTAAACTTTGCTTTATCGGACTCAAAATTTGTGTCTTTCTCCTATAAATTCTTATGTATTCGGTATACAATCCAGTAGATTTGTACCCGGGGCGGCTGCAGATCGAAGTTTCGGTCTTGCAGGATCAATGGTTTTGGAGTTATGCTTGCTTAAAGTTGAGCAATCTGTAGTGTTTTTGACAGGTAAGAGCGCCGCCATATTGGTTTGTAGTGACGGTTGCATGCCATTTACCGAGGAGAATAATTAATGAATTGGTTGTTGATTAGGTCGGTGGGTCTGCTCGGTTAGCGGCTCGCGGTCGTCACTACAAATCAATATGACGGTGCCCTTGCCTATCAAAAACACTGCAGATTGCTCAACTTTAAGCAAGCATAACTCCTAAACCATTGATCCTTCAGGATCGAAACTTCGATCTGCAGCCATCCGGGGTACAAATCTACTGGATTACATACCAAATACATCATAATTTATAGGAGGAAGGCACAAATTTTGAGTCCGGTAAAGTAAAGAACAGCCAAACCTTATTTTCTGTGGTAGTATAAATTCTGTCATATTTTATATCCTAGCACTATATGAAAATTTTCAAAAGCGATAATTGCATAAAGATCCGCAGTCTAGTAACAAGTGAAACCATTTTTCCCGTTGTTTCATGAATCTCCGCTTTCCGATGAGCTATCTGTTTCTCATCAGTAGAGGTTGTCGATGAAAGCGATGAAAGCTCGCGAGTCCTCGTTAGCTGGCGATCGTCTCTGGGATCGGCATAGCGGAGACACTTTAGAGAGAAAGAAAGAGAGACTCGGTTCTCGATTAGCAGCGGTCGACAGAGAATAGCGCGGAAAGGGAATCGGTGAACGCGTCGCGCGAAGCATTGCGAAGCACTGCGAAACGACGCGCCGGCCTCTTGACCATCCATCCTTCCGCGAACGATGCGAACGTATTATTAAGCGTCTTCAGAGACACTCGAAAACGCCGGGGGATCGCGCACGCGATCGCGCGTACCCTTTAGTCGCGATCTCGCGTGACTCGATCCAACGGCGACGCGCGATTTCACGCGAGAAGCCGCTCCACGCGAGGATCGATCGATCCTCGATGGCTACGGAACGTGTCACGAATAAAACGCCCGCGAAATCAACCATCCTTCGATCACCCTTCTGGAATTACCCCGCGGCTCACCAAAACGAAGGGGGGACATTCAATTATCATTAGTAGAGCGTGGATCTTTATGCAAAATAAAATGCTTACACATCAATTACGATCTACGGAAGCCATGGAACAATTTATTTTCCTCATTAACCCTTGCCGTATTTTAACGAGCCAAACTCGTGATGAAGATTTTATCGAAGTTGAAAAAATACGAATGTTACGCGTTTCTCTTCAGATGAAATAATATTGATTCATTGATTTTTCTGCGATTATGACAAAAATGTGTAAGCGCAATTTAAAGCACTAAAAGGAATGAAAGAATTTCCTAATGTCGATATACTATGTTCAACATGTTAGAATTATTAATGAGGAAAATTAATTTGTATTTAGCTTTGGCAGCCTGCAAATTAATGCTTGAATTTTATTTTGTATAAAGATCCGCAGTCTAGTAGTAAATATTTGATTGGACGTCTACTTCTTCTATTGATATAATTTTAACAAGTATTAGGTCGCCCTTCTATTGCTTCTATTTGTTATTACTGCAAAATCGTGGTACATCTTGGCACCTGACATTTCGGACGTCATTTCCCGCCTTGTAGTGCTTTCTAACCTTCCCAGCATTTTTTTGTCATCGCCTCAAATATGCAAATTCAAAGTACGCATTTCCATCACCTTTTGCTTTTTGACTACCGCAACGGTGAAAATGCAGTGCACGGGAGAAAAAATTGTGGCTGTTTAACGGGAGCTTTTTGCAACATTTTTTATGCAGTGCAAATTTCGTAAAAAGTTATGTAACTCAATTTTTTGCTGATAAAAACAAAAATTCTTCGGTAGAATTATTCTAAATGGTAGAAAGGCAGCTTTCGTTGTCCCTTGAGAGAACGTAATGATTTTCCGAACGACCTAATGTTTTGGAAGTTCATCAATGTGTTGCAATAGAGGAAGGCTGAGAAAAGCATTTTTTCACGAGATACGTGAAAACGAGGGACAAGGGTGGGGGGAGAGGGGATAATTAGGGGAATGTGGACTAATCGTGAGTGGAGGGGGCAAGATTTTGGCGGTCCGCCGTTAAGAGGCGCACGATCGGCTCGCGTGGAACGAGAACGTTGGGATCGATCTGCGATATTTCGCGAAGACGCGGCGTCGGCGTCGCCCGGTGGTGGTGGTAGTGGAGCGGCGCCGTGGATACGTTCGTGTTTACGCGTACTCAGCTGATATGAATGGACTAGGAGCCGCGGGAGCGAGCGTACGTATTTGTGGATTCGGTCATGACGACTTTCAGTATAAATTGAAACTTCTCGAGGGTGTCTCGTCGGCCGACAGGGTGGGAGAATGTCAAGGGGCGTAGGACAAAGAGAGCCGGAGTGCACCGAGCTGCACCGGACAGAGACGGGGCTAGACCCGGTCTCGGAGAGGGGAGAGACCGAGGGAGAGAACGGCAGAGAGAAACGGCACAGAGGGAGAGACGAAGAGACAGGGAGCAACAGAGAGATTGCCGAAGGGTACAAAGCCACGAAGCTGGGTCAGTTCCGTTTAGTACGAGGCAGGCTACGATTCTGTATGGATCTGTCGCGGCTTATGCCTGCGGATCGGCTCTGCGCCATGCGATACTTCGAGCACCCGCAGCCCTGGATCCTCTTAGGAACTCGAGAGGAGCACCCACGCTCTAGAAGTCCCGGGCTCGATCGAAACTCGAACCGTGTCGCGTGGCTGGATTTTTTCGAATTTCCGTCGATCTCTCTGACCCAAACGGTCTTTTCCCCTTTCATTTTCTCTTTTTTCAAGGAAACAGAGAACGCAACGATGCATTTGCTCGTGTTACATTCCCCTTTATATCCGGCGAGCAGATCCAACACGAGAGACTTCGAAACGGTACCAAAATTTCCAAGTTTTTTCTTTGGATATTCGCGAGACAATGTTCATCAGAAGAAAATTTCTTGTTCACTCCTCCATTTTTCTGGAACTATTTTGACTGGGTGAACTCTGTAAACCCCTACACTGAGGATTCTATTTATTTATAGTCAAAACAAGCAGGTGAAGTATAAAAGGATGGAGATGTCATAGTTGACGTCCATCTTACTGCAAAAGAGGCTAGAAAATTGGACTCGACTATCAAATCAATTAGAAACATCGTCTAAACACAAAAATCGAAAGATCACGGTTACCTCCGAAGTCGAGGATCGATCTCGTCTGGCAATTATCGACTTTTCCCCTGTAAGTCGTTGCCCCTGCCTCACGCTCCCACCCTCTTCATGGATTAAGGGGCATCACATCGTGTACGCTTGAGAAACAAATATATTTAACTATAGTTCTTCCAGATTGTCCCAGTTCCTTATAAAAACGGCAAGCCTGAAATTACTTCGATTTTGCCCGGTTTCGATTATAATGTTTGCGCGAATAATGAAATTTATTCAATCATTTCTCATGAATATTCATTCAATATTACAAGATGGCGGAGGTGTGCATGGTCTAGCGTCGTGTTAGCAACGACAGCGTCGACCATTTTTGTTGGGAGACGTTTCCATCATTCTCTCAGGTGCTTCTAACATAATTTAACAACATGCATTCACAAAAATGAATAGCAATCTTATCGAAAAGATTGTTATTAAAAAAGATAATCGAGAATGTCGTGATTTTCAATACGACAGACGCTTGGACAAGAAAATTTATTCCACAATTCTTCATAAATGAATTCCTATAATCATTCTCTCAGGTGCTTCCAACATAATTTAGCAACATATATTCGCAAAAATGAATATCAATCTTATCGAAAAGATTGTTATTGAAAAAAGATAATCGAGAATGTCGTAATTTGCAATACGATAGACGTTTGGACAAGGAAATTTATTCGCAATAATTGTGAAATATAAAACGTAATGTATACATACATAAACTTGGCTTAAACAATTTTTTAACCGCACACAAACCGGAGAGTCTACTGCCACACAGTCCAGTGAAAGAATGGCTGCTGGAACCGCGAAGAAAAGGAAAAGTATCAGAAAGTCGTCGTGAACCGACGAGTAAACTCGTCGCTAAGAGGTTAATAAACTGTTGCTCGACCCAGTAGCTCTGTTTCGGGGCACCGAAAGTCGTGTTCGGCGACTTGGGAATCGAGCTGTTGGAACCGGCTGTTTGCAGACCGGCTGTTTAACGTTCAACGGATGCTCTGCAGAGCGATCCGCGAGCATGGAATCTGGCAAAACGAAGCTGGTTCTCTTGTGAGAGGGTAACAGGGATCAGAGATGCTTGAGCTAGGGAGCTAGGACACCGGTATCGAAAGCTCGAGCAGTTCGCGATCGGTTTTTCGTGCGTTGCTCGGCGGTTCCTGCGCGTTCTTCCGGCTCGGTTCGTCCGAGGTGGTCTCCTCCGCTCTTCCGGGCGATTTGTTTCTCGACCGGTGTGCGTTCGCGTCGCGTCTTTGTTTCCGGCGAACAACGGACAGGTAAAACGCTCCGCACCGCTCCGGAGCCGAGCGGAGCGGTGTTGCGCGCCGAAGAGGACCGCAGGAGGCGAACGAGGTGGAGAGGATCGAAGGGGGATGTGCAGGAGAGAAGGGCGGGTTGCAGGAAAGTGTGGAGTGAAGAGAGGAGAGAGGAGAGAGAGGAGAGGGTGGACAAGCAACAAGGAGCCTCGCGGAGGGAACAGAGACCGAGGAGGAGAGGGCTCCCACTCGGCTAGCAGCGGCGGAGCGCAGCGTGGGCTTTTCTTGTATTCTATTGATTTTTCCGAAAGTTCGCGTGGTGGGAGTGCGGCACAGCCGGAGAGAGCGAGTGTGTGTGCGCGCGAGAGAACTCCGGCGGGAGCGTGTTTGCGTGAGCTTCGACGACGGTATCGTCTTTTCCTCCCGTCTCTCTCTTTCCCGCGGGAAACGCTCGCGTCCACCTCTCGTTTTCCCTCTTTCCCTCTTTTCCCCGTCTCTCTCATTCGCTTGGTTCTCTTTCTCTTTCTACTCTGGTCGTTCGCGCTCGCGCAAATCCCACCCGCTCCCTCCCAGCCACCCTCAGGCTCTCCCCTCCCCTCCCCTCTCCTCACCGCTCCGCTCCTCTCCTCTTCTCTTCTCTCCACTCCTCTCCACTCCTCGCGAGTCACCTCTTGCTCACTCTCGCCACTATCGCTTCATCCGACCGCTTTCCCTCCTCGTTCCGTGCTCTCTGCTGTTTCCCTTCCCCTCTCTCTCTCTCTCTCTCTCTCTCTCACTCCCACTCCACCGTCTCTCTCACTCCCGCCCGCGCGAAATCCACCCTCGACCCCGCCAGCTCGCTCGGCCGATCGCGTTCACGCTCGCGCACACGCACGCACAGACACAAAGTGCTGGTGGTGCTGCTGCTGCTGGTGCTGCTGGCCAGCGCGCGCCCGCGCACACACGCCGGCTATTCGAAACAGGAGCGTGTTAAGGAGTTCGACTTTGACATTATTTATCGCGATAATCGAACACGAGGGATCGAGCGCGACGCGCCGACCCGATCGCTCCTGCCCGCGCAACCGACTCCCAAGATCCGCGGCTCGAAATCAATTTCTCGTTCTCAGCAATCGCGTATGCCAGATTTTTCCAAAAAATTTCCTGTCCCGGCACTGCCGCTGTAAACGATTGGATTTTACGAATCGCAAAGATACAGGGATCTTCAGGGGCCAATCGCAAAGAGCACAAAGATGTTCGAGAATAAATCGCGAGGGCGCGGAAAGATTTTACAAACCGCAAGAGCACAGAAGGATTTTATGAATATCATGTATATAGAGAGAACTCTTTTAAATTGTAAGGGTACAGTCCTTGAGAATTCGAATGATCTTCGTTTCGATAGAAATTCTAACTTTGCGGTGACCAGGTGAAATCTTAGAGATCATGAAAATCATTTACAAATATGCAGAAAGGGGTTGACACCGAAAGCTAAATCCAATAAATGACACCGAATCAATGTACCGGATAATTTCCTCGAGAATCACTTTCATGGATCATTTTCACTGCTCTGCTAGTATCAATGTCAACTAGAAGACTGTCTCCCTCGAACGAAAGAGAATACGCTCGGAATTGTTGTCTAACGAACGGACTTCGTTGTGGAAGATTGTTTAAAACATGAACAATCTTTTCCCCGGCGAGGCAGCGTTAATTGCTCCGAAGTTTTAAGTACCGAGCGGAAAGAAAAAATGTGCAGCTCCTCGAGGTACACTGTCGCTATCGAAATAAATTCTGTTGTATCCGGGCAACCGACGATTAGAAATGTATGTGGAAAAGTTTAAACGCGCGGTGTACCGTTGAAATAGAAACAGCCGATTTATGTCGTTCTGCCGTAGAACCGCAGAAATATCGCACCGCGGCCAATAAGTCGCGAGCGGAGCAATCGTTCCGATTTTTTATGCGAACCCGGCTCGTTTTTCGAACACGATCGAGATCGTTCAAGATCAACACGGAGGATCCGAAGTTCTACGGGGTTTGCTGATCGGTTTCTTCTGGATTGAAGCAGCAAATGTTGGCTACGACGAAATTTCAGATTTCAACGAATTCAAACGTTACTTTTAAATTTTTCGGGTTCCTTCGATCGTAGTCGGCAAATTTTCAATCGACTTCGTTCCAGCGATTAAAAATCAGTGTTTCGCTCGAGTTTCAGTAACAAATTCTCTGCAGCGAGTAGATCCAGCTCGTGGCCGAGCGCCAAATGAATTGGAACTTCAATTAGGTCTGGGTATATGCAAAACACCGGCTAAAAGACGATCTCGATGCACTCGCATAGGAATGGTGCAACCCTAAAGGAACGCTACTTGGAAAATGACTCGCGTACGACTAGCAAGGGTGGTTTGACGGTGGTAAACGTTGAGAAACGTGAAATTTCCTGGAGGAAAGATTCGAGGGAGTGCACGCGGCACGGTTTCTCGGTACAGCCCTGGTATTCCATCCACCTACATCGTGTGGCAGGGTCACCGCATGCACCACCACACCTATACGTGTGCTCATACGTGTGCGCGTACTTGCCCTTCTACCGGGTGATGCCGAAGTAGGCGGTCGAGTCTCTCTCGTGTTCGTCGAGTTCGCTGGGTTTCCGAGGCGAGAGACGGTTAGCTGCGTGGGCGGTTAGTAGCGATTTCGCAGCGTTACCATCGCAGGAATGGACCTGCTCGATGCGTAAACCAAACTCGGCTAGCATAACGCGGATCTCGCCGCGATTTACTCGCGAAATATCAGATTCGAAGACCTGGTGCAGCCGTTTTCGAATTTCAGTCGGGGGAAAATGCAATTCTCATTTGCGGGATCTTGTAGGCTCTCTGTGAAATCCTAAGCCAGAATTCATTCTACTTTCGAAGTTATCGATTAACGAAGCACCCGTGGCTCTCGGTATTTCGATTTGCAATTTTGAACTTGAAAGGCGTCGAACGTGGCGCGGTTCGGAGGCAATTATTAGACCATACGGCTTGAAATTCGAACTTTTGAGGATGTTTAATTATTAAGGAACAGTTTTATTGCTTGGTCTGGAATAAAAAGGATACGTTGCATGGATTTAAGGCGAGAATCATTTTCGCTAGATAATTGTGCCCATAATTATGAAAGTGGTCCAAGTCAAAATTTTTAAAAATGAGTTTATCATGTAATTTTTACGATATTGTCCAAAAAATGGTTGTTACTTCATCAATATCACATGGTATTCGTTTCGTGTTAACATACTTTTCCTTTAAATATCTCGAAACAAGAAATATATGACTTAGACCAGTTTCATAATTATGGGTACAACTGTTTCGATGATTGTAGGTCAGAAGATAAGTGCATGCAAGTATACAACAAGACTGTGGAATAGGCGAATCGAACTGAAAAAATGTGTACAACTTGAAAACACAGGTGTAACAAGCGCCTGTAGAAAATTCCACGTTAGTTCGCCCTTTTAAATATTCACAAAAATGTATATTCAGTCTAGAAAAGCAGGAATCATTAATGAACAGAAAAACGAAAGATCCTTTGCAAGAACTGTACTATTGAAAATAAAATGCGCAGGGAAGCTGGTAGCGGGGAAAAATGTGTGCGAAGGATGGACGAAGGTGGAAGAAAGAAAATAGCTGGTGGCAAGGTCGCGAGCCGATATTAGATCGCTCGATCTTCGTTAATGAAATCGGCGGGTGTAAAGGTCTGGTGGCAAGCAGCACTCGATGTTTTCCCGGTCGCCTAACTGCGGCCCCGAATCGGCCGTATTAACGAGGATAACGCGAGCAAGCAACTGGTCCTCGGTAATCGTCGTCGAAAGCCACGCTCATAATTCAAACGCGCGAAAAGTTCTCGACGAAACTCGAACGGCAACTGCGACCGGAAAACGGCGGCCCGTATCTCGCGCAGATTACTTTTCCGAATATACATTTTTCCGGCGCTTGTTTCTTACGGAGGTATAACCATTTCCCTCCCCGTTTCCTTTCAATTAACTCGCTCTTTTCTGACAAAACACCGTCGAACCTCCGTCCTGGCACGCAACATCGTCGCTGTACTTCGCACGCCTCATTTACTAATTAATCTACGTATCTTCTTCTCGCGTTCCAGTGTCCGTTCAACAACGCCGTACCGTCTCGTCGTCGGTGCTCTATTTTGCTCGGCGTCGTTTTCTTCGGACTTTTCCCGCGAACGCTTTGTTCTTCCTCGAAGACGATGTTATTGTTATCGTACGGTACGCGGCAGTGCTCGCGGCGAGATTGTTTTATTGGATCGACGAATGCGAGGCGGTTTAACTTAATTAAATAAATTATTTCCTGGAAGCCGGAGCTAGTCTTGCATCCAGTTCGCACTGTGTTTCGTTGCGTGTACGTGTAACATGTTCACGTGTATGGCTTTTGTTGCTTGCGGCTCTTGTTCTCTTTTTCGAGAAGAAGAGTGACTGTGAAATAATATTTTACCGTTGGTGAAGAGGAATTGGTAAATCATTGCTGGACGAAGCCCAATAAGGATAATAATTGCATCGTGAATTTTAATTAATCTCAAACTTTTTCAAGAGTAACGATAGATAGTGTTCTCTATCAAGGATCGTACATCTGACTAGTTTCAGAATAATTTCCTAGCAGACAATCATCGCCGTGACGCTGCTTATCTTGCCAAAAGATAAATTACGTATTTGGACAGTGACTACGTTAAAGACAGTTACTAAATTAAACGGTATTTCGGATTCGAACGACTCTATTCCCGCGAGAATTCATATATGATGTCGCACGGGAAGCTTCTCTGCGATCTCAACAACTATAAAACAGAAAATCCGAGTCATTTTAACTCATCCACTGGTTTCTGTATTAGTTCTCGCACGAGAGCACGCTTTTGACGATTTCATGGCTGCAATCATGGTTAGATACACTCGAATCCTTGCACGTCGAGTACTTGGACGATCTGGTGTCGTCCCTGAAGTATTAATAAACGAGAGAGAAACGCATCGAAGATAACGAAACAAATATTCTATTAACATCCAACAGATAATAACTTGTAACGTTTGTGACTGTGGGTCAGAACGGACCCAGAAAGAACGGCTCCAAGAATCTTCTCCATAAATTCATAAAGATCCCCAGTCTAATAACAATAATAATTTTCATGAGCTTCCCGATACAGAGAAATACCGGTGGGCGGGCCCCGGGTCTAATTACCCAAAAGACAATAGAAACAACGCGCAAGGTTTCCGGGCGGCAGACGCGAGCGAATAGAAGGATATCGACTGGCGTGTAGTTGTCGAAGTTTGCTCGTTACTTCAGGAGCACCCGGTAAATGCGAGCAAGCTCTCGGTTCCTCCGAATCGTCGGTCCCTGTCTCTCCGCCGGTCTCTTTGCGAGATTCGCGCGAGCGTGAGCGAGCGGGCTTGCGCGGGCTTGCGCGGGCGCGCTCTCTCACCTACAGCCTTATGTGCTCTCCGGGTCTCTCTCTCTCTCTCTCTCTATCTCTCTCTGTTCATCTCTCTCCTACTACGCCGGTCTTTCTCGCTCCCACTCCGATACACCCTCGCGGCAGACTCGGTCGAATGGATTGTACACACTACACGCACACAGAGGCGAGAGAGCGCACCCACGCGAGCCCCTTTTGCCGTGTGTACGTGGTGTGTGCCGTGCACGTAGAGCTCGAAACGCTGCGAGCACATCGCACGGTGCCGAGCGGAGCGGTGCGGAGCGGAGCCGAGCAGAGCGGTGCGGTGCGGAGCCGCACGAAGCCGCACGGAGCCGCAACACGCACGTTCTCTCGCGCGGCTCCGAAGCCGCTACGAGCGGCTACGAGCGGCTACGAGCGCTCTGGCGGCCATGCATCCAGCCAGCTAGACTGCCAGGAAATCGGCCAACCAACGACCGACCGACCCGCGGATTACTGACGATCGATAACGCCGATCGATTTTCCCTGCGGAGCACGCGACGCAGCCTTTTCGCTCCCTCGCGAGAACCCTCTCCGCTACGAGCAAACGTCCTCTCTCTCTCTCTCTCTTCCACGACAAGAGCACGATCCTCGAAATTTCTCCCGAGCACCGGTTCTCTCCCCCTTCTCTCTTTCTCTCTCCGATTCGTTACCGATCGCCACGCGGATCTTCCGAGAAGTACCGTTACAAGAGTCCCTCGTGGAACCGGACTCAGCGAATCCGTACGCCGAAATTCCACCAGGTTTCACTCTCGATCGCATCCGACCAGCCCGCGCCGCGCCAGCCCGATTCGCCTCGGACCGCGATTTCGTGGCTCGCCTAATAGCAGCCGTTCGAATTGCAATGGAACCGCGCCGGCATAAAAAACCTCTTCGATTTTTTGATCGGGCCTCGAAAGAAATTATTAACCCCTTGCGGTCCTATGCTCTATGTCCTTCTATTTTACTTTAGAACTTGCTTGAAAATCGTACAATTCAATTACAAATTTGCATAGCTAGAACAACACAGTTTAAAAAAAAAGAATTCGTTTTAATTGTATTTAATACTATCAATTTCGACGGTAAAAAGATGTTTAATTAGATTTCAGTATACACTAATTATATATGTGTCCATAATTATGAAAGATGTCCAAGTGAAAATGTAAAAATAATTGAATTAAATTAATTCATTGACGTAAAGTCTACTAATTACCAAAGTATAAAGTTGAGGTGAACAATGCATTGCGAAAACCCATGCAAAAGCTTGATCTTTCACAAATATCTTACACCGTTAGAATGTTAAATTTATATCCGAATGGAATTATTAATAAAACGAATCGAACCAGCCAGTGTACTCCAGCGTTCGCAACAATCACGTTTGTTCAAATCTGCCGCCAAATCGACGGTTTCGCTCACTTTCTAATTTCGTCCTTGTATCGTCTCTCATTGCGCGCGTCATATACCGTTTTATAATATTTACGTTCTCGAATTTAACGTCGCCTCGGTTTACGCTCGGTTTAAATAACAGGCTGGTCGCCTTTTACGCGGATTCGAAATTATACGATACGCGTAGACGTCCATTATTTGTGTAAACGAAAGATGTCTCATTATTGTTATTACGTACCAGGTGTTTCGAGGTTCACGGTGGATTGATTGTAGCGGTAACGAAAACAGCTGTTAATGTTTACATTATTACGCCTAACCCATTAATTGGAGAAGACGAGTTCACTCGTCGCCGGTTGAGCTACTTGTGCATGTTCCCACCGTTTCTTTTTTCTCTTTTTTTTCTCGATTATCGTATCAGATCGTTTAGTATGAAACTTGAAAAATGTGTTTGAAATTTGTGTTTTATTTGTCAAGTTTCTTACTTAATGACCTGATACAATCATTCATCTCAACCCTCATATATGTGCATATGTATATTTCGCATCACATTATATTTCAAACGAAATTAATTAAATGTAATTTTTACATTGAATTAAAAATGAACAGTCAGGTAGTGCTTTCTATTTCAACATTATATGGAATTTTTTCTTTAAATATCTCGAAACAAGAAAAATATATTTACTCTTGAAGAAGATCCACATCAGGATCGAAACGTTGAGTGTCTAATTAATTTGCAAAATTGCTGTGTTTCATCATTGATCGAACCTGTGCGCCGATATCATCACACTATGATTACCAAAATTACGATCGATAATCATATTTAATTTAAGAAAAATATATGACTACTTTCATAATTATGGGCACATATCTGATTCGTAAGAAATAGTCGCGAAAAGGATCCTACGATAATCTACCTGCTTTCGCTTCACTTTCCAAATTTACCGATTTCATGTATCATTTCACATTTTAAAGAAATAGACATATGTCTGACAGACTGAACTGGAAATCGGTGATTTTGAAGTATACTCCGGGATAAAGGAACGCTGAGGCTGCCACCATTCACCAATAAAACCACTTCCAAAATACAAAGAGACATGCATAGCACCATTAACTCCTTGCCGTATCATTTTCATTACAGTTGCAGTGATTAAAACGACTTTATCCCCACAAATGTCGTAGTAGAGAAAATCTTCATCGCGGGTGTGACTCGCTAAAATACGGCAAGGGATTAATCACATCCCTACTTTTCTAGCAGATACGTTCAACTTGTTCCTCATCCTGATTTTTATAAAATGTCTGATTATATTAAAAATCGTGCAGGATCAAATCTAAATTGAATCTTTGCTTGATGAACCTACCACTAGCGATCAAGTGCTGGATCAACACACAAATGATGAATCTATCCATCTGTCTATACGAACTGTTAATGCGACCACGTTAAAATAAACTGCAAATAGATAAACAAATAAAGTTCTGCATTCGCAGAACCTAACCACCATCAATCCCTTAATATTTCTAAAGCGACACGTGACTCTGTCAGTGTGGGGCAGTTTCAGGGAAAAAGTAGCAGCCCAGCCGGGCCGAGCCCGGGCCGGGACAATTACCTGTTCGAAAAAAGTCGTGGATTCGTCGGGTGTGTTTTTCAAGCGTGCAGGTCGGTGTAGCCCCTTAAGGGATGCGGTTCCAGCTCGATAAATCTATCTATCGCCTCGGTTGGCTCCGGGAGTGTGCCGCGGGAGCACAGACTCAATTAAAAGCAGTTGTAGCGGGCGCCTCGCGCGAACTTCGAGGATCCTTCGGCCGGCATAGCATGGCACACAGGAACGGAGCGTTCTCGATCGCGCGTGGAATCCTCGTCGTCGTTGTCGTCGTCGTCGCCGTCGCCGCCGCGCCGCCACGGCTCCAAGAGATCCTTCCAGTAAATATTAATACGTCGGTTTCTCGGCGTGCACAGCCCGAGCGCCGGCCCGTTGCGAAGAATGCCGTTGCGACACACTCGTGAACACGATCTCGACGCGTAATTTGCATAAGTACGTACCGTACGTGGAAAGGACGAGCGACGGGGATCTCCGTCTCGTAAATTCGACGTCGCGGCGCGGCGCTCTCGCGAAGGACGCGCGAAACAATCTAACAATAAGAACGAACCGGACAAACAATGCCGAATTACCTAACATTGCTCGGACTGGTCAAATGCCTTCAGACATTTTCCTACACCGTTTCCCCCTGCAATTGTTGGAATCGTAAAGACACTTTCTTCAGGGACGAATTTTTATTTTTTTTCTAGACAACGTGTTAAACAAGACAAAAATGAAGAATTCCTTATCGCCTGAATACGTTACACATGTAAATAGTTCAGTCCGAGTAACAATATTGCAATCATTTTCAGCTATCGCGGCCGTATTACAATTGCGAATGATACGGGATAAGTTGTAAGTAGACTGCGGATTTGAAGCATTTACGACGAAATTTAAGACAGTAGAAGGATTAAGAGACTTTAAGAGCATCAATGTATTACTTCCATCCTGCTGAAACGATCAAACAATGAATGACAATATTATTGTAGCTCCTGTTTCTTAGAATCGATGACAATTTTTATTTGGCACGACGATCCGCAGTCTGGTTACAAGTGAACTGCGAGAATTTTAAGAAAACAAATAAATTTCTACTTTTCTCCGGTTTGTTGCAATCGCCGTAGAAAATTTTGGCAACGCGAACTAGTCACTTTTACCGGGCATTAAGTCTTAACACTGAACCTGCCGAGCCTTAAAAAATGACAAGATCGTTTTTATTCAGACTTTGTGCGGCTCTTATTTTGCAACATGCTCTACTAAGGAGATCATATCTAAGAGAGAATCATTTCTCTTATTTGAATAATTGTAAAATAAAAATCTGAACCGCGCGCGCGGTCACCTCGACTAGTGGTGGCACGTTTATTGTTAAGGCGGTAGGACACCTTCGGATTGTAACTAGAAAGGGACTAGAATCATACCAGATTTTGGGTCGAAACATGGGTCTGCGCCTACACATTTTTTTTCCTTATTTCAGCAAATTTTGGGCTGGGTGAGGGCTCATTCTAAAGAGGAAGGTTAGACGCAGTGCGCTCTGGTCATGATTTTAACGAGATTATGTTTATATCTAATAATATGAGGGCCCAAAGTAGAGAAAAAGTTTCGAAAAAAACCCGCAGATTGCAATGCATTTTTCTGTCTCTAAAAGACTTTTTGGCTGCTATGATGACCAGAGCGCACTGCGATGAGAGCACACTTCCTCTTTAGAATTACCCTCACCCAGCCCAAAATTTGCTGAAATAAGGACAAAAAATGTCTGTGCGCAGACCCATGTTTCGACCCATAATCTATAAGATTCCAGTCCCTTTCTAGTTACAATCCGAAGGTATCCTACCCCCTTAAAGATTCCGACAGCAACAGAATTTTGCTAAACAGCGCTAAGGAGATCTCTAAGCGTCCGTCCAAGCCGGCGACTGTGCGGAGAATGTCGAAAACCCGTGGTCCCGGATTCGCGCTCGCCCTTCCACATTACAGGACAGGCCTGGCAATTAGTTTATGGTCCCTCAGGTGTTTCGTTTCCTCATTCCTCGCGCGGGGTGACAGGAGTCGGACCGTTCTCGAATTTTCGAGTTGTCTCGCAGCGAGGGTAACAGGAATCCCACAAAAAGAAGGATCGGCAGAGAGGAACAACAAAAACTAAGAAGAAGAAGAAGAAGAAGAAGAAGAAGAAACGATTCGTCGGCGAGAGGATCGATCGGAGTCGTAGTCGCGTGCCGCGATTTATCATCGATCGTCCCGCATCGATTGGGCGAACTCGGTGTACACCTGGCGGTAGGAAGAGAAGGCAGAGGAAGATGAGGCAGAGGAAGAGGAAGAGGAACAGGAAGAAAGGGACACGGAGAAACGGCGAGACAAAAGGAGAAATTTCTACGAGAGAGCTGAAGAGAAGCGAGAAAGAGAGGGAGGAAAGATAGATAGAGAGAGAGGGAGAGAGAGAAGACACGGAGCGAGGCAGTCGCAGCCATCGTCGTCGTCGGCGTCGTCGTCGTCGTCGACGCCGCCGACGTCGCTGGCAGCCGCGGCGGGAGGCTCCGAAACCGAGCGAGACCGAGCGCAGTCGATGGAGGTCGGAAACGCACGAACCTCGCGGCTCGAGCGACCTAACCAGCGACACGGCCAAGCAGTGCGGTGCCGACTCTTGCTGCCGCGGTTCCAGGTTCCGTGGCGCGCGTGCACTCGTGTTTACGCGTTCAGAGGGAGGGAGAGAGAGAGAGAGAGGGAGAAAGAGAGACCTCTACACACACAGACACACACACACATATATATATATATACACACAGAAAAGACAGGGATATCAGAGTGAACCGAAAATCCAGAGACACGTACAGAGTGTGAGAGAGAACGAGAGACCGGTCGAAACGAAGTGACCGAAGCGGAGACGAGGAGGAACAAAGGAAAGAGGCGAGGAGAGGAAACGAGCCAGCTCACGGCCGAGCGTTATCGCCGAGCCGCATGAAATTTTAGGAGCGGCACGCTGTCGCGTTATCGGAACAGCGCGGCCAGCCGTCCCGTCCCGTCCGTCGGCGCGAGCAGCCAGCGAGGCCACCGAGGATCACCGCTCTTGCTCTCGCCTGGCCGCACGGAAACAGAATAAACGCGAGTCCCGCGGAACAGACTAGGATAGAACCGCGAGATTCGTCGTTGGTGATCGTCGTCGGCCAGGGCGTCTACCCTAGATTCTTCCGGCGACGAGAGACTCTCGGAGCCGTATATACATATATATGATCGTTGTCGTCGTCGTCGTCGTCGTCGATTGAGGTAGCAGATTGAGAATACATACCCTGTACAGAACCGCTGGTGCGCGCGTGAGAGCGAGGCCCGAGAGAAGAAGCGTTTCGGTGGTCCGTACGAGTGCCCGCGGAGGAGACGAAAGGAGAAACTCTCGGAAAAAGAAAGTCTGGCTGGAGGATATTCGGTCCGGGCAGTGATCTCCGGGAGGTGGTCACGTGTGTCCGCGGCCGGTGAAAACGGTGTGAGAGCAGCGCGGACTCTCGAAAACCGTCGAGACTTTCGCGCGCGGCGGCTCCGTCCGAAATCGTCCCCGGAGGACGACTCCGGACACACGCACGCACATACATACATACACGCGCTCGCGAGGAGTCTCTCCTCTTGGTCCTTTGTCCGAGAGAGGATCGTCTAAAGAGAAAAATAAGAAGAAGAAACTCGAGAAAGAGAGAGAAAGAGAGAGAGAGAGAGAGAGAGAGAGAGAGAGAGAGAGAGAGAGAGAGAGAACGACGAAGAAGAATAAGAAGCTTGAAGAAGCTCGAGAAGAAGAAGGATCCGTCGGCGTGCAGAGTGAGCGACGAGCGAGCAGAGCGCGGAGGAGGTTCTAGCTCTCGAGACCGGTCTCGCCGGCTATCCTGGAGGACGATGACGATGGTAACGAGGATTGCGAGCGATAACCGGAGGACGTTCAGCTCGAGAGGGCTCGATTGAACGGCTCCGCTCGCTCCAGGCCCCGGCCCGGCCCGGCCCGGCTCTTCGTTCTCTATTAGTATTGTTATCGCGCGCTCGAACCGACTCTGCCCGCGCGACGATCGGCTCGAATCGCGACACGGTTTCGACCCGACCCGGCGCGGCGCGGCTCGGTCCGGTCCCGTCGTCGGGACCACGCGGTGATATTCTACGATATATTCCCCCCCCCCCCCCCCCGGTGACAGTGTGCCACACAGTGAGTGCAGTTTCGTGCGAGCTTCGTCCCGATTACGGAGGCGGAGGCGGAGGTGGCGGAAGCAGTCCGTGTTCTCGGCCGTGAGCCGACGGCTCGCTTGCTCGCTGGCTCGCGTGCCTCGGCCGGAGCCGTCGGGAGCAGCGGCCAGTGTCGGAGCCGCCAGGAGGAGCACACTTCTTTCCAGGAGGAGCACCACAAGTAGCGACAACAACAACAACAACAACGGCATAAGGCCCGGAATCCGGACCGGTCATTTGTCGCTCCTCGAACGACCACTACTAGGGCCGATATCCTCGTGCTTCGTCGAGCTCCGTTCTTCTCGCTCCACCGGGAAACTCATCGAAGCGGAAGCGACGGGAAACCGAGCGGAGACCTTCTCTCCTACCTCGTAGGCAGACCAACAGAGATAGATAGAGAGACCCTTTTGTTCCCCCCAGTTACGCTATCCAATTATCGGCAGGCCGAAGAAGGCATCGAGCGTGCTCTTCTCTCGCGCGACCACCGCCGACAGGAAGCGCAACTCTTCGCCCTCGAGCAACCAGAGGAATATAATCGGCGAGGATGCAGGTGGCAACGCTGTTTAGGGAGAGCGCCACCCTGCTGGGCGCCTCCAGCCTGGACCCCCCGCAGACACACCATCACCAGGCCATGCAGCAGCACCAGCAACAGCAGCAACAACAGCAGCAGATACAACAACACCCGGCCGATCTGCATCTAGCGCATCACATGCAGCATCACTACAAAATGTAAGTCCCCAAGATGAGCCCAGTTAAGCGACCGACACACCTCGCCTGTCCTCTTTTTTCCTTCAGCTTCTCATCTTTCAAATATCGCCGAGAAACGAGGTGTAGAACCGGATTCCCGTTCCGTCGCGTCTCCACACACAGAAGAGCAGAGACTCGGTGGAACACGGTGCAATCGGTTCCTACACACTCCCGAAAAGTCTCGCGAATCTCCGAGCTTTCTAGGAGAAACTCTAGCTGGAAAGCTAGATCTCGAGCATTCCTGTCAGACCCGCCTAAAAATTAAAGAACTTTTCATGCGTGCGGCTAAAAGACACCTGGGTGAAACGTGTTTACATCGAAGCAGTAAACAGAGTTCACTGTTCCTTTGCTGTAAAGAAACTAGCCCTCCGCACTCGAAGCTACCCTGATGAACCAAGAATTTCATCGATGTTAGCATTCCGATGACTCAGAACAAGATACACACTGTGTGTTTGTTAAGTAGAAACAAGTGGGGTCACGTAAGAATTGTTTCGAATTCTGGTAAAATCATTTTCAGTGTCCCAAGGTCGCTATTCGAGTGCAAAGGGTTAACAAGCTAATGAAATCGCAGCTCTAGTATGTATCATGTTGATCGCCAGGTTGGAGGCGTTAGAGGTTCAGTGTAAAATGGACGTTGCTCCGTGGGCCTAGCCTGGTGGTTGACACCGGTCGGCAGTCCCGGGAGAATTGACTCTAGCTTTAGGCCCTAAGTCGAAGAAGCGGTGGTGGTCCGCTCGCTCTCGTCGATCGAGGAACGCCGCCGCGAATCGGATCAGCTGATCGGCTGAAAAGTATCGGCGAGAAGAGGGAGAAACGCGAGAAAGTCGGCGCGGCGGCCGTCGGACCGAGCGAGCGGCTAGCATCCTAACCGTGCGACGATTAGGTTCCACCGACTCGGTGGACTCGCTGATTCCGAGGAACTGGAGAGATCGAAGGATTTTTAAACAAATTCGTGTAAAATCGTTCGCGCGAAATTGATTGAACTTTGAGGATGATCAATAGACCGCGTCATACTTATGGAAAATCATTTTTCTAATATCGACAGTCGGTCAAACGAAAGAATTTCACGAACAAAAATGATAGAACTCGTTTCGAATTACCGGAGCGCAAGGACGCTGATTTCCGAAATGGAACAAGAGTCCTTCAAGGACAGCTCGCAAGATGACATAAATTCATGGTCAACGGGAACCAGAATGTGAAATGTTGCGAATTCGCGTCAGCGGTCGCGGGTGCGTTAATATTTGCGTGAATACCAATCATAGTGACACATGCCGAGTCCGGAACGATAATCCCGCTTTGACTGTAGTTGGTGGAGGGGCTGGGAAGATTGCCGCGAGATTGTAGCGCTCGATTTCGGGCTGGGCTAACGTTATCGCGTCTTTAACCTGCCGAAATCGTTCCCGTCGAAGGAGAACAGGAGACGATAGCCCCTGCGTCGAAGGCACTGGGAGAGAGGACCCTTTTACGAATCCCGTCACGCGCCTCCAAGGGACAGGCCAGCATTTGTATTCGTTGCGCAAGGTCTGGTCGTGCCCTAGCCCCGTTCCTTCTCGGACCAGTAGAATTTGTTCAATGTATCTCTCTCTCTCTCTCTCTCTCTCTCTCGTCGGCTCTCTCCTTCGCTCTTGCGATGTACGTTATCGGCGCGCGATCGTCGCCGCCGCGATAAACCCCGCCGGCCATGGGAGGACGTTTGAATTGCAGACGCGCGTGGCCATCGCCGGAAATAAAGATACCGAGAGTAGACGAGACCAACCGAGCAAATTTCGTTGCGAAAGAGTGCGTCTGGGATCGGCCGCTTCACCCTCAAGCTCTCCTCTCTCTCGCCTTTCTCTTCCTCGTCGAAATCGTCTCCGAATGACGTACAATACCGAGAGACCGTTGCGAAACAAGGAAACCGGAGGAAATTTATTGGATATGGGTGTTAATGAATGCACTCTGGTACATTCGAAATAAAACTTTATTTCACGCCGCGGGAGGAAGGTCTCCACTAATAGGAATCTTTTTGATCTACTCGTGTCCCCTCGTGTATGGACCCCTAGTATCTCCAGACTGTTTAGGTTAGGCCCCACAGCCCGGCTCTTGAAACTGAGTTTCGAATGGGATATTTACTTCGAAATCTCTGTTTAGAAATATGAGATCGTTTCATCGATACTTCGTATTCTCCGTTTATTATGTAATACGATTCTGAGATCGTTGATTCATTTTTGACAATGAACAATAAGTTCATTGTGCTGGTCGCTTATTGATATAATCCAACAAAATTCTATCCGTTGCTGAATGTTCTGTTAAAACAGTCACCGATTCGAATTAATCGCCAGAAACTGGCCTGTTCGATTGCAATTGTCCTGTTCTGGATCAGGACAGAAACACAAAAGATATAAATCTCTAAGGGTAAAATGTGATCACGTTCTATAAGGATCCGCAGTAGTTTTGAATAGTCTGTTTAAATGGCTGTCAACTTGAATCGATTGTCAGGAATTGACCAGTCTTCAAGGGCGATTTTCACATTCTGGGTCAAGACCACGCTAATGTATTAATTTATAGTCCCGAAATAAAAAGGTTTTAAATTGTCCACATATTTTGGTTGGCTACACAACAGTTCAATACTGAAACGTGTAAAAGAACCGGGTTACAGCGTGCTGCGGATAAAAACAAGACACTGAAGGCGGAAAGTTGTGCACACGATAGCCGATCGATATCGTCTTTGTTCAGCGGACAAAATTCATAATCTCAAACGCGAAGACAAGATGCTAATAATATGTCCTTAGAAGAGAACCATCGCAAACAACTTTCTACACAGTCAATCCTTTCTCGAGTCGGTTTAGTGTGCAGAAACTTAAATTCCTGGTACAATCTACTGCGAGCAGACTGCGCATCATTATGCAAAATAAAAATGTTCTGCACAAACTATAGGAAACAAAATGGTATCCAACTACCTGTCTGTACCGTCCGCTAACTAGAAAGAGTGGTGTCGATTCTTTCGATCTTAACGCGAGGAGTATAAAAATATAGTTTGGTGCGGCTGAATCCGATTTCCGTGAACATCATCGCCGCGATTTCCGCAGCGGATGATCCGCGGGAAACGGAGAAACGGCGACGATAAGCGTGTTCGACGCGGCCCTCTCGAGAACCGAAGCCAAACCGCGAGAAGTTTCGAGCAGACGCGAGGGCGCCAATAGGTCAAGGCTACATTACGCTTCGACGACTATATCCCTCGGCTATCTCTCAGCCGGCAGATCTCCGAATCCGCGAATCGACTGGCCAACCGCGTGTCTCGCAGGATTTCCAAGCGATTACGCTTTTTCCTTCGAACTGGACGGTTTTTCGAATTCGAAGCGTTTTCTCTCGTTAGCGTGTCACCACGATAGGAAAGCTCGACGAGTGCTCGATAGCGTCGCGTTAATCAGAACTGCTGTAGCTTTGAGGGAAGAGCTAGCGATCGACGAAGCATACGATGAACGTACGCGGATGACGGCACATATGCTTTGTTTTTATTCACGTGGAAACTCTTAGCCCTCGAAGGAAGTCTTGGAACATCAGACGATCAAGTGGTGCGCTAGGATCGTACAAAGTTTCAGTAGAAATTTGCTAGAGTCCTGTCGAGTGTGGAATTTTAGATTTCAGAATTGCGACGCGTGGAATTTGGATAGTTTTGATTTGGACCCGTGGGGTTTGGACGCGTGGGATTTGAGCGCGTACAGTTCGAACGCGTGGGATTTTCATGCGTGCAATTTGGTCGCATAGAATCTGGACGTGTGGGATTTGGGCGCGTGCGATTTGGACGCTTAGGATGTGGGGCGCGTAGAATTAGAGCTCGTGGGATTTGGACACCTACAATTTACACGCTTGGATTTGGTTAGATGGACTTTGCAGGCGTGGAATTTCGGCGCGTAGAATTTACACGTCTGCATTTCCACGCGTGCAATTCGGACGCTTAGGATATGGGGCGCGTAGGACCAGCACTCGTTGGATTTGGATGCCTAGAGTTTACACGCTTGGATTTGGTTAGATGGACTTTGCAGCCGTGGGATTTCGGCGCGTAGAATTTACACGCATGCATTTCCACGCGTGCAATTCGGATGCTGAGAATATGGGGCACGTAATCAGCACTCGTTGAATTTGGATGCCTAGAATTTACACGCTTAGTTTTGGATGCGTGCGATTCAGTTTGCTAGACATTGCAGGCGTGGAGATTCGGACGCGTAGAATTTCCACGCTAGGGATTTCGACGCGTGCAATTTGGACGCTTGCGATTCGGACGCGTAGAATCTGCACGCGTGGGATTCGAGCGCGTGCAACTTGCATGCGTAGAATTCGGCCGCCTGGAATTCGCTCGGCCGGAATTTGAACGCTCGCGATAGGGAATCGCAAGCAGGAAATCCCGCCTTTCGGGCGGTGTAACAGGCGGGAGAACAGATCGTCCTCATCCCGAAGGAAACGTAAACCGCGTGGTCGAGGCGGAAGAGTTTCGGCGCGTTATCCGCGGCGGGACGAGGCGGTAAACGATTTCATCGCGGCCGTAACAGAGCTGGGAACCGGGAAAAACGAGAGGAAAGAGCGCGGAGGCGGCCACGCGTCACAGATAAATCGTGCCTCGCCGATAAATCGACCTTATCAATAAGATCGAGACTCCTTCTCGCCCTCTTCCAACTTCTCCGGTACTCTCTCTCTCTCGCCCTCTTCCAACTTCTCCGGTACACTCTCTCTCTCTCTCTCTCTCTCTCTCTCTCTCTCTCTCTCTCTCTCTCCCTCCCTCTCTCTTCCTCTCGTTCTCTCGTTGGATTCGACCGATTCGCAGCCGGTCGGTCCCGTCGGAGTTATTCATGTATTCCATAAGTTCGGAATACATGAATAGCCTACAAGATGCAGGTATCCGCGAATCGTCTTCGATAAAGCCGTATTCTTTGCCGCGGCAATTTAGGACCGTTTAAGGTCCTCCCGAGAAGAAACCTAACCGAGACCTGATCCTGCGACGAGAGCTTGTCCTCGGGAAGCTTCGGAAATTCTACAACGGATCTTCGACTCGATCCTGTACCGGCGACTTGTCTCGAATATACACGCGCTGGACACTTTCCGCGGGCTAATGAGAACCTCTACCTTCTTCTAGGTTGTCACTGTAACCGTAAAATAAATCGTGCTGCATGGGATTAAGCAGAAAATTTATTACCGCCTCTTTTCAGTTATGTTTTGCTTGCTGAAGCTCTACATGTTGTGGCAGCACCTCGGTTATCAGATTTCTGAATTCTTTATGTACTATAATGCGTTCCATATGCAACCGTTCAAAAGACCCTGGAGATAAATAATTCTAGCATCTTAAAATCTTGACGAAGACATCATTAGTATTTATATTATAATACAACAAACTTAAGAAATTTCTTAAAACCTGCTCAAGTAAAATTGTAACCGTAAAATAAATCGTGCTGCAAGGAGTTGAGCACAATGTTTGGTTACAGTATCTGGTTAATTTTGGCAGTGATCAATCGCCGATGCCATTCGTTTTACGACAATCATTTTTACGATCACTGGTGAGCACGTTTCATGTGCAAAACTGAGCGATCGAGAATGAGCCGCGGATGGAACGAAGTCGAATTCTGAGTGATTAGAAGGTTTTCGTTGGAATTCGAGCGGGTTGCGATGTTCGGCGAGGCCGGACGTTCGGAGCGGAAGGGACAGCGTGCGGAAGAACGCGTAAAAGTGTAACGAGAAGCGGCGAAAGAACCGGAAAATGGAGCCCCGCGTATAAAATGTCGTTAAGTGGTCCGGAGTTGGCGGCGGCACGAAACGCCGAGTATCGTTAGCCTTGGTCCCCCGGTAATCCGGTTCGCTCTTGCTGGTCCATGCTGCGATACGCGTCTTCGTCGGTATCAGGCCACTGTATTAACGTACCGCGATCATGGCAATTATTCTTCGCCCGGCTGCGATTTTAATTATCGCGGTGCCGCGTTCCCGTGGCTCGCTAACACAAATCGTTGCGCGTCGAATTCTTCTTCCTGTCCAAGAAACCAGCGCAATGAGTTCATTCAAACTCGAACGCTCTTCTGCGTAGTATTCTGTGCTCTCTAGAACTCGAAGCTGCTATGAAAAATACCGACGAGTACGTTCTCCTGCAAATGTTCTTAGCCTCTGAGATTCGAAAATACCCACGGGTCTAAATCGTCTGGAGATTATGGTAATAATCCTTCGGAAGGTTAATCCTTCCTCGAAGGATTAGCACGGCAACTGCAGAGGTAAACGCGGCTAATGTACACGTGTACATAATTTTATAGCACAAGATTGAATTTATTCGAGAAAAGTTCGTTGAAAAGTGCCCGACAAGAACATTTTAATTACTGCTGGAATCGTATAACAGAATAGTTTGGACTCGTCTCTAATTATTCCAGTGTTAAATATTTATCTTTTCGTGAGCTTCGGTGGTCACTATATTACAGCTAAGCGATACGTGTATAAATCTAGAGTTCCACTCGTAGTTTCGAAAGCAAACGTCTCTTGAACCTCGCGAGAGCCACAGGGAGCGGCTCCTAGAGTCCACCGGTTGCAAAATACGAATATTATTATCTTGTCTGAAGTATTATTTAAAAAATTGAACTTCTCCCGCCGTCGTGGAGCACGTGTTTGTTTTACGACAGATATTGCGTTCGTAAAAACGTGTGTGGAACGCGTAAGTAGTTGCGCACTCGGACAAGATGCTTAGTTGGGGTGTTTAATGTACCTGCTTAATGACTTCAACTAACTTTGACTGCCGTCGGTTTACAGCCACAGATTATTGCTCCCTCGAATCTGACCGTGTTTCGCGATCGTTGCGTCAACTGGATCCTTGGCTAGGTTTGAACGATCGTGGGATTGTAAACGATCGCTGCTTCGGACAATTAGGAAACCGAGTGCGAACGCTACTTTCAGGTTTAAGGGCGTCGCGGCGAATTTCTACGATGTGCATGATCTCTTCGCGAATTTGGAGATTTAAAAAATTCAGAAATTAATTGTATCTTCACTCAATCAATCTTTACGAAAGAACGACGACATACACGATCTAGCCTCAAACTTCGAAATTTAAAAATTAATTGAATCTTTACTCAATCTAGCTTCATGAAAGAGAGAGAACGAGGATATACACGATCTTGCCTCAAATTTCGAGATTTAAAAATGAATTGAATCTTCACTCGATCAAGCATTACGGAAGAACGACGGCATACACGATCTCGTCTCAAGTTTGGATATTTAAAAAATTCAGAAATGAATTGTATCTTGATCGAATCAAGCTTTACGAAAGAACGACAACATAACTACATGATCTCGCTTCAAATTTCGAGATTTAAAAATGAATTGAATCTTCACTCGATCAAGCATTACGGAAGAACGACGGCATACACGATCTCGTCTCAAGTTTGGATATTTAAAAAATTCAGAAATGAATTGTATCTTGATCGAATCAAGCTTTACGAAAGAACGACAACATAACTACATGATCTCGCTTCAAATTTCGAGATTTAAAAATGAATTGAATCTTCACTCAATCAAGCTTTACGGAAGAACAACGGCATACACGATCTCGTCTCAAGTTTGGAGATTTAAAAAATTCAGAAATGAATTGTATCTTGATCGAATCAAGCTTTACGAAAGAACAACAACATAACTACATGATCTCGCCTCAAATTTCGAGATTTAAAAATGAATTGAATTTTCACTCAATCAAGCTTTACGGAAGAACGACGGCATACACGATCTCGTCTCAAGTATGGAGATTTAAAAAATTCAGAAATGAATTGTATCTTGATCGAATCAAGCTTTACGAAAGAACGGCATGAACTCCAGTTCATTAGGCTATTATCGGCCGATTCCGTCCGACGAGCACAGGTGGTGCGATCAGCTTTCGGTTGCGAACTATGCCGCGCTCCGTCAAAAATCCTGGTTGCCGGTGTTTTTTTCGAGCGAACCGCCGCGTACACGCCACCGAACAGATTGTTTCGCGTCACGGCACGGATCGGCACGGATCGGATCGAGGAAAAAGAAAAACAGAGGTGCGGCGTGCAGCGACGCGGGGGTCTTTCAGACCTAACGCGCGTAAATCGCGTTCCGAGTCATGCGAGGCCCCGTGTCCGCGTCTTTATTGTTCCCTCTCTATCGTACGTGCTGCGTGTTGCCGCTGCTCTCTGTCCGGGAGAGATTGTTCTCGCGGAGGAGACTGGGCTCTGCCGAAATTCCCCCGATCGCGTTACCTTTCTCCAATTCTCGATTCTTCTTCCTTACAGAACCCTCCCCGTTTCTTTTCTGTTCGTTTCTTCCTTGGAGACGCGTGCGACTCGGACGCTCAGAATTGGGACGCGTGCGATTCGGATGCGTGCAACTCGGACACTTGAAATTCGGATGCGTGGAACTTTGACGCGTGCAATTTGAATGAGTGGGACACGGACGCTTGAAATTCGGATGCGTGCAACTCGGACGCGTGGAACTTTGACGCGTGCAATTTGAATGCGTGGGACACGGACGTTTGAAATTCGGACGCGTGGAACTTTGACGCGTGCAATTTAGATGCGTGGAACTTTGACGCTTGAAATTCGGATGCGCGGAATTTCGACGCGTGCAATTTGGACGCGGGGAATTTTGACGCGTTCAATTTGTACGTCCGCGATTCTCGATTTTTCTCCCTTCCTCCTTCTCTTTTCCCTTTTTTCCCTCCATTCTTTCTCGCTTTCTTCTACCGTCCGTTTCTTTTCTTTTCGCCGTTCTTAGCGAGCGAGCGCCGACTACTACTCCCTTTCCCTTTCTCCCGGCTCGGTTATCTCCGTCGTGTTTTTATTTTAGCCCGAAGCAAATGTCGAGGTGGAAACGGTGAGCCGGACGGATGGACGGATAGACGGACGGATGGACGGACGAACGAACGAACGTAGAGAGGGTAGGAGAGACCGAGAGGAGAGTAACGAGCGGGAGAAAGATGGACGGACGAATGAACGGGCGAGAGAGGAGGAAAAGTAGGAAGGTTGATGTGAAAGACGGGGCAGCGGGGTTCAGGGGGGTTGAAGCGGCGGGTGGAGGCGGAGGTGGCGGAGGAGGAAACGAGAGGAAACGAGAGGAAACGAGAGAAGCAGCGCCGGTACGAGAAGCTCGAGCAAGAAGAGGATAGAACACAAACGGCCGCACGAAGAGAGCTCGTCGAACGGGCTGCTCTCCTCCTCTACCTCCTCCTTCTCTTCATCCACCATCTCCTCCTCCTCCACCACCTCCTCCTCCTTCACCTCCTCCTCCACCTCCTTCGAACCTCGCAGACTATGGTTTCGTAACACGCGTCTTTCCCGCTCACCGCCACTCTCCTTCACCGTCTCTGTCTCTCGCGAGACTCGCAGCGATCCTCGCCGCGCCGCGAGAGATATACGCGTCTCTTCAAAACCCGAGGATTCGAGCGCGCCGGAACAACGCGACGGTACGGAGGGAAGCGGCCGAGGAACTACCGGGCCCGTCAAAATCCCGGGTCCCAAGTTTATTTCATCATTTTATCGGGATCTGGCGAAACCTTCGACCATCGAATCGTTTTACTCGCTGCGGTTCTGAAGAACTTGAGGAAATCTTGTTCTTGAAGCATGTGACGCAAGATTGTTGCTCTTGGTCCTCGGTGGGGACTGAATCTCGGGCTTTTCTGGGACACGTCGGCCCCGAGACGCGAATCCTAGGCGTTTCTTACGATTCAAGATAACTCTTATTGTTAGATATTCTTCAATGCATTCGAATAGAAATGTGCCTGTGCGGATAGTATAAATCGACCTTCACTCGTATCAGAACTCGATCCATGATTTATTCAGCTGTTTGTATCTTCAACAATTTTCGGGGATGAATTAAGATATGCATGTTGGCATCGCGTGTAGAGATATCTTCAGTAGTTCAAGTCTGCCAGATTCATTTTCACTGATTCTCCAGTGATCTCCAGGATCATCCTGCAGCCCTCTCTTCACGGTCGGGATAGTCGCAATCGTCGATGGAAATCGAAAAGAAAGATCTCGCGGAGCATTCGCGAACTTGTCGCGGGGATTAGCTTCGTCGATCGAGAACAGGGTAGAGCGAAACGCTATAGAATGAGAAAGAAAAAGAGGGTAAAAGAGACTCTGTTCTTCCAGTCTCGAACGAATCCCGGCACCGGATAGAACGAAACGGGGCGACGCTTCCGGCTACGGAACGAATATCGTGGCTCGAAGTTTCGGCCGACCATATCGAGCCACGAAACACCGCCACCGCCTTTTTCCGGGCGTTTTCGGTGACTCACGATATAGTATTCTATATCGGCGCTCTCGAAACGCGCCGCGTGACGCAACGGAACGCGAGACAGACGATACTCTTCCTCTACCTCCGCGAAAACATTCCCTCCCGTTTCGTCCCTATCGGAGGAGGACACCTAATCCGAGCAACCTGCTCGAATCCCTCCAATCACTCGCCGGGAACGATATCTTAACGACCAGTTTATTAACGACGATTTCGGTTAATGGACGTATCTCGTTGGATAACCTCTGAATAGTTAACGGTGTCCGGGGAACAACTTTCTCCGAGCGAATCGCTCGCCGAGCCTTTTCGCGCTAGAAATCCAAATTTATCGACGCGGCTGCAGCCTCTTTTTCGAATGAAGATCACCGAGCAACCACTTTCACGATTGAGTAACTACTGATAGCTCGAATCAGGCTGCCGTTGAAGACCACGGTGCAAGGACAGACCCGTGGACCAGTCCTCTTTTTAGTTATATTCTGCTTGCTGAAGCTCTACATGTTGTAGCAGCACCTCTCGGTTATCAGATTTCTCAATTCTTTATGTACAATAACGCGTTCCATATGCAACCGTTCAAAGGACCCCGGTTATTCGAACATCGTAAAATCTCGATAAAGACTAACCTACTTCTCACAGTGCGCTAACGCTCCAAACAATTTGAATCAACTTTCATCAATTAAATTGCCTCGAAAAATCAAATTCCTCCACTTTTGGCAACCCCTCAAGCTCTAATACCTGAGAGAAGTATAAACTATATATTCCATTCCTAATATCCATGTAAAAATTATCGCGAATACGAGCGAGTATCATTCGCATTTCTTACAACAACCTTAAGAAATGAATTTCTTAAACCGTCCTTGATAAATGTTATTTAAAAACTTTCGAAAAATTGTTTCCTTTCGTTTCTATATCTTCCAAATGTTTCTGAACACAGCTATTATGATTAGAATCAATATTAACGGTCTAAACAATAAATAGCAGGTGAGAATGATGTCCCTTATTTCGATGCTATTTTTCATACTACTACTTAACCCTCATACGCTCCTCGGAAATAGTTACATAAAAGATCCTCGGGTGATATTTCACCCATTTTCGCTCTACACTTCAATTAATGTTATTGGGAATCTATTATAATATATTTCATTACAAGTTAATCAAGTTCGTGTGAATTTCTTTATTATATCTTGCAGCTACTACATATATAAATAGCATTTTTATGCTCGCCACATACATCTTTCTTACTATCGACTTGTGTTTTACATATAATATGATAGTTTAGACAAATACACCATGTTATAACACATTTAGAATGAAATCAAACATAATACAGTATGTAGAAATAGAAAATGGGTCAATTTTCACCCGAGGAGCGTATGAGTAAGTAATATTGTCGATTATAACTTCTACGGACATGTATGTTGACGTAAGAAATAGTATGAAATATTTTGCACTACTAAATCGGCAGTTTTCCCCACAGTGCGGCGACGAGACTGTCATATTTCTGTCACGTATTGTCGGTAAGCTCACATAATTTCCATAGCTGTCTAACACCATCGCAAGATTTTCGAAGCGCACGGGTCAACGTTACTTGAAATACGTGCCGGTAAAAAATCGATGGCCCCGCAGCCTCGACGGCCACGCACATACGCTCGATACAATTACGCAGTCCCAGAGCGGCGGCGTTGCGGTAGTTTGCTCGCGAATCGGCTCGTTCTGTCCGAACGATCGCGGCGAAACGTTTAAAATTAAGCGATTTCGCGTTGGGCTCGAAATCAAGCCAGAAAAATTCAGCCGATGGCGGTGAGTATCGTAAGATCGTTTCGCTATTGGCTCCTAATTGTGGCGAGGCTCGTAGATTCGACTGTTTTACGAGTCGCATTACGCAGCTACGTATTTCTGAACGATTTTATTCCAACGAATTTTATAGGATCGTTCATAATAATGCGAAGTTGCCTCTCGACCGCGAGACTAGCGAGACACCGCTCTCTAATAATACATATCGCGGTGCTGGTTGGTAAGCATTTGGTTTATTGCTGAGCATTGTCGATGGTCAGGTGTTTTGCGATCCCCTTTTACGAGATTTTTAGAAAATTCGATGATCCCGGAATTGGGAAGTCGGATCACGACTGGATTAACGGCGAATGATTGTAGAGCCAAACTCCGGAGAACACGTTTTTTTATCAGTTCGTAGTACGCATAGTCGGTAGTAGAAACAGTTCTGCTCTTGTTGTAATCGCATAGAAATTAGGGAACCTAAAACCAGAGTTGGACAATAATCAATTAATAATTAAAAATGACCAATAGTCTCTTTTTGAATGTTAGTCATAACAAGATAGTCATTATTCAAAACTTTTTGATTAGTTAGTGATAACTAGGGGTGTGAGAGAACCCGAAGTATCGGGTCGGGTCGGGTCGGGAACACGAAATTTTTTCGGGATCGGGATTCGGGACGGGAATTAAGGGATCACTTGTGCGAACCCGAAAAATTGGTCCCACTTTACGTGATCATAATTCCGTCAAAAATTGCCGTATCGATATCGTTAAACAATGGTTTGAAAGCCTCAAACCTCTAGTTTCAGATGCTCTGTTTCAAATTGTTGCTATATTGGTTTTCTATAAAGTTATAGGGAGATAAAGACAACATGGACGGTTAACAAAAATTTTGTGCAACTTTGGTACATCACACGGGGAGCAAACAAATTTTTTTGATAAATCGCGTTAATATCGTTTGGAAGGGCTATCTTTCCTGTGTAAATTGTGTGGTTGTTGAATATAGTGCGATTTTTTTTATTCGAGTTATTCAGCATTGAAGTAAATATGGGCTTTTTAACTTTAACTGGCTCCGGAGAGCGAAAAAATGATCGTAGAATCTTGTACAAAAAAGCAATAGAAAGAGCGTTTCTTTCTCTTCAAGGCGCTCCTTTTATTTTTTCAATTTCATGAACATTTCGATATACCAGATGTTTCTGAAAATATGCTTAAAAAATGCACAATTTCCATTTTTCCTTTAACTCGCTATATCTCTGCCAATTCGCAGATTCTGCCGATTCGATTGAGTACCCCATGAATTCGCTGTGACAATTTTTTACCTATGGCGGCTGTGTTTGAAGTTAGTGCTTCGCAGTACTACCGCCGCGCCGCACAGTGGGCAATTTGGTCGAAACTCGATTCAAAATCAAAGAACTTTCGATAAAAATCAGGTAGAACGATGAAATTTTTTTAAAATTAAAGCTGAAACTTTGCAGAATATAGGAAAAATAGGGAAACTATGGTAAGAATGTTTTATAACATTGAGAAAATTCGTTAAACTTACACAATTCCAAGAGAATTGTGGTTTTTCCAATTTGTTAACCGTCAATGTTGTCTCTATCTCGCTATAACTTTGTAACATACCAATATAGCAACAATTTGAAACAGAGCATCTGAAACTAGAGATTTCAGGCTTTCAAACGATTGTTTAACGATATCGATACGGCAATTTTTGACGGAGTTATGATCACGTAAAGTGGGAACAATTTTTCGGGTTCGCACAAGTGATCCCTTAATTCTTTTGAGGACTGTATATAACAGATAGATAGAAGATAGGGTAAATTCGCTATTTTTTGACCGTGCCTTTCGTCCTTTATGGCGTTCGCGATCGTTATGCCCAATTGATCTCGCGGCGCACGCTTGTCGCTTCGTAGAGAGTTTCACGACGGAATACGACTTTTTTACAATTTTTACAATTTCAGTTTCAGTTTCAATTCGTATTAGCTAGTAACTAGTCTTGCGTGAAAATGACGATCAGGGTAAAGGGTTAAAAGAGCTGACAGTTTAGGAGAGGTCTTAGCAAAGAAGTAATCGCGATCATAGTCGTCCAAGGCTCGAATCCGGGGAAAACTCGACAGCCGACAGATTTGGTCGGTGCTTCGGGCTGCAGGATGACGTTCGCATCGTGCTCTACCAACATTGTCACGGAAACGGGGCATGGGGCGGGCTCGTCGCTCGCGAACTGCACTCCATGTTTTATTTATTTATTTATTTAACTAAACGAAGCTCCTTTGCAAACACGCATGCTAAACACAATGTAACGACGGGCTGGTCGGCGAGCGATGACGGCCAATGAAAAAGTTCCGTCGAATAAAACGGAAACCGTGTGCATTGAAAAATTGTTGCATCATTTCGGTGTGGACTCGATGGTTTTACAATTTTAATTGTATATTTTTTGCTCTTGGGAAAGATCTTGGAAAAATACATCTATCTTCATCCTCAACACCTTGTTATATGAGCTGTTTATTTTGAAAGTGCCCTAAGTCCATTTAAGAGTAAATTGAGATATTTAAGAGTTTGCGCGCGTTTCAATGAAATTAAAAATATACGTATAGGATACCTATGTATCACACTCCTTAAGTGTATCTAAGGGAGTTAAATTTTCAATTCCTATTAAAATAATAGCAATTATTAAGTGAATAATATGTGTGTTCTTACCAAGAATTGACTCAAGCCACTTTTAAAATTAACAACTAGATTTGTTATGAAATTTGAAACAGCCCAAGTCCATTCGATATAATTTAAAATGCTTCAAATTGAAAAAACAATATTCAATTTATTTTATATTTCATTACAAAACGTGAAAAACACCATTTATGCAATTCAGAAAATCTTCTAACTATATAAATTACATAACAATTTGCTCCTTATTTACATTTTTCATCCTTGTATTTCGCTGTTGTTTGTCTTATATTTTTATAAAGTGGTGTCAATACAATATTTTTGCATTACCGACGTGGTAATAAATTCAGTATTTTAAAAACTCTGCATTCTCATCCATTGGTGTCTTATAAAAAATTTTATATGCTTCATTCCTCAAAAAACGCATCCAACATATTTTTAACCAATTTATTGTTTCTTTTCGTTAGAATTCTTTACCTTTTTAAAAATTGCATCCTCCAGAAATCTTGTTAATACGAAATCCTCTTGTTTCATTTCATTTAATTTAAAATAAAGTTATTACCTTTCCGGCACTTCTTGATAACATTATAATAATCTTGGAGGACAAACAGTAAATTATTTTTCTTTCATGACATTTCTACGACGCCAAAATCTCTGTCATTCGGTAAAAGCTGCTACCTTAACATCAAACAACTGACAAATGGACTTAGGCCAATTTCAAAATAAAAATTTGTAACATTATATTAGGTTGGGGAAAAAGAAATCCATTATTTTTACGTTATCTCAAGCGGAGAAATGATGGATTTCTTTTTCCCCAACCTATTATAATATTAACCAGCTAATTTCCTTTTTACAAAATCTTTGCGATTTTAAATATATTAGTTACAATTTGCTTCAGAATGAAAAGATAACGTAGAAACGTAAATATTAAATTTGCTAGCTTGATTTTTCTCGAAAATGGACTTAGGCCACTTTCAAAATAAACGGCTCATATAATATTAAGTCGAAAGTATGACTAGACGCATCTTTAGGCAAAGTAAAAATTGCCCAAATTGTAAGACACAGAAGTTCAATAAATGAAAATGTATTTTGACTTTCGATCATCTTAAAACGTCGAAAATAATGGAACAATGTCCTTGAATTTTTCTACAGTCTTTTCAATTTTGTATTTGACTAGTTCTTCTTCAGTCTACCTACGAAGATTTTCTTTCAAATCGAAATCAAATCCTGTTCTACTTATAACAAACGTAGTCGTACGTGTGAGAAATTACTGGCCGTATCAACTATGAAACAAATGACGGGGCAACAGGTGAGCTGTGCATTTTTGAAGTGAATATTAGAGGAGCAACAGTTTCATTTATTTCATACGAGGACATTAAAATTCCCTGTTTCACCAATTTACATTGACTGCGGTTGAACCGTGCACCGTGAAAGTCGTCAACAAATGCATACAGTAGAACCTTGTATCGCAGACAAATAGATCAGCCCAAGGCGACTGACATTTCTGCTATCGATGACAGTTTTCTTTCGATATGAGACCATGGCTTTCGGCGTTTTGCGGACGAGGGTACCTATTCGGTTTGACATTGTTCTCGAGTGTGTCAAGAGCTCATGGGTCCCATAAAGTTCTACATTTCAGACTACGAAGTGGTGTGCATCGATATCTTTCGTTGGAAAACGATGAAGTACATCATACCGTCTCGTTCTGGCAGTAAGCGGTGTCGAACGGGCACCTTGAAAGAAGAAGAGGGTTGTCTCGAGAAAAACATGGTCGTCTCATATCGGAAGAAAACTGTGGTGTTTCCCTGATCTGCTCGGATAAGGAAGACGCTGGTGCGTTTGAGAAACGAGGTCGCGATCTGGATCGGACGGAATAAAAATGTAATTGGGTTGAAAAGTAGCCGAAGAACGGGGCGAGCGTTGTTGGTGCTGGCTCCAAGTTGGACACAGCATGACAATAGGTTCACTCTGTGGCGTCGCTATCGCGCACGCAATTATCGTCATCGACGAGGACGACGACGCGTATACGTCGCGGTGAGGCATCCAGCCAGAAACTAGTTTCCTATTTGCCGCGGGAGGAGGAGTAGGAGGTTTTCAGCGTCTGTTAGGGAGACGCGCCGTGTCTTTTAGATTCCGCGGGCCGATAGGTTTGTCTCGCGGTGTTTCGCGGTGGAAAAAAGGCGAGGAACAACGATATCGTTCGGACAACGGGCAGGTCGTGGAAAACGAGCGAGGGCCCTTTTATCGGGGCTGTCGCGACTCGTCGCTCTCCGGTCCCGGGCTTATCGTGGACGCCGAAATAACGCCGCGGCTCCGAAAGGTGGCCGGGTTTTCTCCGTCTCTCTCTCTCTCTCTCTCTCTCTCTCTCTCTCTCTCTCTCTCTCTCTCTCTCTCTTGGTTTGTTTCTCGTGAACACCAGCACCTAGACGACCACCGCACGCCGACGTCCATACGGATCTCTAGGGAGCTCCGCGATTATTCCGGGCGCAAATTTATTTTTATCAGGCTGTACCGGCCTGTTCTCGCTCAAGAGCCAGCGTTGCCGGATTAGAAGTTTTTCCGACGGGTTCGCACAGCGCGAAACTCTGCTCGCCGCAGGAAGAAAATATTCCTCTTCGCCTCGTTAAAAAAAGACGAGCTACCTTCTCTCTCTCTCTCTCTCTCTTTTTCTTCCTTCGGTCTTCGTCTCTCTTGAACTGACTTTCCGTCTCCTCTCCTTTCACACCGAGCTTCGCATCGCGCCGTGGAAATTTCTCGGGGCGATACGTGTCTTCGGTATTTTCGTTCGACGCCGCGGAGCCGACGGAACCTCGAAAAACGTCTCGCTCCTCTCTTCGTCCCGAGGCGCACCGTTCTCTCTCTCTCTCTCTCTCTCTCTCTCTTCTCTCTCTCTTCCTCTTACACGCTCTCTCGAGTCCCGCGTCATCTGGCAACCTTGTTGGCGAACACGAACGCGCTAGGCGTCGCGAAAGCGCCAAGCGATCATTAAAAAAAACAAACAGTAAAAAAATCGTTTTTCAACGAACCGACCCGCGAACCACTTTGTGCACTCCCCGTTGCGAAATCGGGAAACTTCCGCGCCTGACGAATCATCTTTCCAGGCATTTTTTATTTGTATTTTATTAATTTTTGCCACGTTCTTGTACCAGTTTTAAACATTGAAATTGGAGGCAGCAGTACGCTCCCAGGGGTCAATCAACGTTGCCGGGAAACAGGACACCGTCTTACAGTTCCGATACTGAATGCAAGAGAAGGTTTTATAGTTAGCTATGTACGATGAGTGCCTACAGCAGCGTGATTCTTTTGCTTCTGTTGCATACCGCGACTTGAGGGGCGTGGTTTCTTTGCTCTTCTCGGGTAGAGTGCCTCGAGGGGCGTGGTTTCTTTGCTCCTCGTGTCTAGACGGTCTTGAGAGGCGTGGTTTCTTTGCTGTTCTTGTGTAATGCGCTCTCAAGGGTGTGTACACTTTCTTGAGAAGCGTAGATTCTTTGCTCCCTCTGTTTAGAGTGCGTGAGGGGCGTGGTTTCTTTGCTTCTCATATCCAGAAAGTCTTCAAAGGCGTGGTATTTGTTGTCCTGTCTGGAATATACGAACGGGCGTGGTTTCTTTGCTCTTCTTATGTAGAATGTCCGAGGGGGCGTGGTCTGGTGGCCCTCGATTTCATCAAAGCCCCAACACAGAGTAATTAGTGGCCATACCTGTCTTAAGCACTCGCCTTCGCAACGCCAATAGAATCTTCTTCAGGTGCGCGTGAAATTTTCCCTCCTTCGCCGCGTTCTCCGCAAGTTCCGAGAAACTTTCAGCCGACTTGTAGACGGCGCGTCTAGTATGCCGATTGGATAAGGCGGGCTCGAGCGCACGCAAAGGGCGAGGTTCATCAACGCCGTTCCATGTTCAGCGAACCCTGTTGCGGGCTCGCGGAGAACGTGCGATCTCCTTGAGCGATCGACGGCACGGCGATCGACGGGGAATCCAATGGCGAACCACGGTTGCTGGATACGACGCGAGTCTCCACTCGTTACGTAACCCCATTAACGCGTGCTCGTAGCGAGCGCGAGCGCGCACGATGCTTGTAAAAATTGGATAATGATCGCGAGAGACTCCGGGACTCCGCGACGATCTCGTCGTACCACCTTCGCGGCCGGAAATTTTCCGAGATCTTACGAGAAGAACTTTCGAATTTTTTATCGGGCGCGTCCAATTTAATTACGGCAACTTGGATGCGTGAAACTTGGGCGCGTGGGATCTGAACGCATGGGATTCGGATACGTGCAAACTGGGTTGCGTGCAACTTGGATGCGTGGGATTTGGACGCGTAGGATTCGCATGCGTGGCATTTCAACGCGTGGGATTCAGATGCGAGCAACTTGGGCGCGTGCAATTTGGATGCGTGCACCTCGGGCGCGTAGGATTTGGACGCGTGCAACTTGGACGCGTGGGATTTGGACGCATAGGATTCGGATGCGTGGCATTCTAACGCACGGAATTCGGATGCGTGCAATTTGGACGCGTGGGATTCGGATACGTGCAAACTGGGATGCGTGCAACTTGGATGCGTGGGATTTGGACGCGTAGGATTCGCATGCGTTGCATTTCAACGCGTGGGATTCAGATGCGAGCAACTTGGGCGCGTGCAATTTGGATGCGTGCACCTCGGGCGCGTCGGATTTGGACGCGTGGGATTTGGACGCATAGGATTCGGATGCGTGGCATTCTAACGCACGGAATTCGGATGCGTGCAATTTGGACGCGTGGGATTCGGATACGTGCAAACTGGGATGCGTGCAACTTGGACGCGTGGGATTTGGACGCGTAGGATTCGGATGCGTGGAATTTCAACGCATGGAATTCTGATGCGTGCAACTTGGGCGCGTTCGATTTGGATGCGTGCACCTCCGGGCGTGTATGATTTGGATGCGTGCAATTTGGGCGCGTACGATTTGAATGCGCGCACCTTGGACGCGTGGGATTTGGATGCATGCAACTCGAACGCGTGGGATTTGAATGCATGCATCTTGGACGCCTGGGATTTGGATGCATGGAATTCGCACGCGCGCAATTCCCGATTTTTCTCGTTTCCTCCGCCCCCACCTTTTCTCTCTCTTTTTCGAAATTTTACCGATAGCTCCGCGTAGCTGGTAGATCTGCGATACGACGCGGAGGAAAAGGTTAGGAAATTTGAAATTTCACGAGGGTGCGGAATAATTCTTGGATCTCGGGAGGGCGGGGAGCGAGAGCAGACGCGGGCAAACCAGCGAATCCTTTCGGCTGTTCCGTCCGAACAGAGCGAGACCGCTCGTAAATAGCCAGCCGCCACCGGAGGCGGTCGTAAGGGTTTCCCTTATCTACGTCAGCGTTTCTGCTCGCGCGATTACCTACGGTTTCCTTCGCGTACGGACCTGCCGAGCAGTTTCTCTTTCCCTTTTTTTCTTTCCCTCTCTTTCTCTCACTGGCTCCCCCTCTTCCTCTCTTCCTTTTTCTTTTCTTCTGTGTTCCCTTTTCTTCTCTTTTCGATAATCGTTCGCACAGAGAGAAAGAGAGAGGCGTTCTCTCGTCGGTGTCGGAGAACAAGCTCGTGCCCGTTCGGCGAGTTTCGGCCCCGGCCGAACGCCAGAGCTGGCCGACGGTTTTCGCTCTTTCGACCTTTTCGTTCCGACAGAGAGTCGATGCAAGCCAAAGCGAGGCTAGGTGAGGCGAGGCGAGGCGAGCCTCGGCGTCTGCGAACGAAGAACACGTTCGTAAACACTGAGCTCACCGTTTCTCCTCGGTCTACTTTGCTCCAGCATGCTCTCGCTGCTTCCTTCCACGCCGGGCCGTGTTTTGTCGCGAATCGCTTTGCAACCGTGCTGCACACCCAACAACAATGCGCAACACGATCTACGGTGGCACCAAACACTCCGAACAACGCCGCTCGAATTTTTTCCTCCTGCCACGTTCCTATCGGATCGCGAAAACGGTGAACCCCTTCGCGTCCACTCTACACGTCTCGTTGCTGCGTTCAGGTACCCAAGCCAATTGGCATCATTTTCGAAAAGATAAAGAGTCTTTTGGATCAATAGATGTATACAAACATCTATCTGCCGTCTTCACTTCAGACGTAGCGGAACTTAAAGCGAAACATAGTTTCCTCCAAAATTTACGAGTCTGCCGAATTGACGAGTCTGACCCTAATCCAATCTGGCTCCTAAACATGCACGAATTTACCCGAGAAATTGGGACGTCCCTGTTTTGATCGGATCGAGACACACAGTTCTGGAAAAAAATCTAGTTCTCAACGTCGCACTCTTTGATATCAAGTTTCAGACTCGTGATGACACTTTCTTCTAGGAAATTGTGAACAACGAACAATTTCCAACTAAAAGTTTGATACTACACCGACTCAGCTAGCCACGCAAGAATTTCTAACCATTGTAGCTGTAGGAGAAATTGTAGGGCAAGAGGTTGACTCGTGTGCAACGTATAGTCGCCGTCGATGTAGCATTAATTTATAGAATTCCGCTAGAAAAAGTTACAATTAGAAGGAAATGTCTGCTGCTCGAGGTTTGATCGACACAGATAAACAATACACAACAGGGAGGAGACAATGCCTTATTCAGAGAAATAGGTACTTCTGTAATCGCTTGCACCTAACGAACTACCTTTTTAATTCCAGTATGAAAATGTGCATCTCCCGTTCGAGGAAATTCATTTTTAATTGACGCGTCTTCAGCGCGTACAGTTTAATTACGAGCAGACTGCGGATGCTTGTGCAATTCGCGACTTTCGTAGACGAATTTTAAGAAACTCGAATCAAATAAAGTCTTGTTTTCCGTGGTGGTACCATTTGTAGATCTGAAATAAATGAAAATCGTACTGAGTTCTGTCGTACTTTATATCCCGGCATGAAGATTCGTTACGTCACAGTCAGCTGATAAAACGATGACACAACGCAGCACGATTTCTGAATTTCTCGGGGATATTCTAAAGCCGTTTTCTTCACCGAAATACGCGGGGATAATGTCTCTGATTCTAGCAGATTGTTTACACGAAGCAGATAAAGAGTGCACGTTCAAAGAATTCTCTATCGTTCGCGTAAACGGGGGAATAATTTCTGCACGGACCCTTAGGCGCAGCTTTTGCCGTACGTTCGTTTGCGAATAATTGCGTTATCCGTGACCTGCTACTTTACGCGCGTCAAAGTGTTTATATACCTGTTAATAACAACGATAACAATCCGCGCAATCGACGCAGGAAGTATTACGCCATGTGGATGGAATCGCGTACTCGGTTGTAACGAGTGTATGTATACGTATTAACCGGGTCGAGAACGACCCAACAATGGCGCGGGAGTGAGGGTTAATACTTAACAGGGAACAATTCGGAGTTTGTCGAACGCGAATCACGATCTCGCAAACGCTCGGCGTCTATGGTGCCGCCGACAGTAGCGGTCGACATTGGCGAACCCGCTTCAAAGTACCTAATTGTTATCGGGCGTTAATTGCTTCGGGCTATTGTGAACCGAGAGCCACCGTCTGTATCAAACGGAAACGAGATTCGCGGCCGATACCAGCCAGAAACGGAGAGCCGAAATGTCGGGGCGAAGATGTTTGCCTCGATTCGGCGCACGGTGCACCGTAGCATGCGGGTCGCGAAGAAAAACCGTTGCACCGTTGCGTCGCGCTTCTGCATCCCCGAGCCTTACGCGGAGACAATAGTATGTCCTCCAACACGCGAACTTTTCTATCGACTCCTTCTCCTGCGACTCCATTGCCTTTTTGCGCAAATCAAAACACGTGTAGCTCACGGAATCTCTTCACATTTCATAGACATCACATCGTTTCGGAGTTAGCCCTTCGAGGACGACGGCGCGGCGCGCCGATTGTCATTAGTAGACTGCGGATTTTATGCATTTATGAGAAAAATGGATGGACGTAATTTAAAACAGTAAAAATATTAACCCTTTGCACTCGAGCGGCGCCGCTACGGCGCACTATGGGCCAAACCGACGAAATCTGTGTCAAAATCAAAGAACTTTCGATAGAAATGAGGTAGAGCGATTAAATTTGTTTTTAATTAAAGCTGAAACTTCGCAGAATATGGGAAAAATAGGGAGATTATGGTACGAACGTTTTTTAACCTTGAGAAAATTCGTTAAACATGTAGTATTTCAAGAAATCAATTTTGCAATATCCTGAGGTCGTAGAAAAATTTTGAGACCAGATTTGAAATAAGCGTGAAAAAATCTACGGGAAATGGAGTACAGCATGTTCAAAAAAAAATTTGCCGCGCGTGGTATTGGAAAAACCACAATTTTCTTGAAATTGTGCAAGTTTAACGAATTTTCTCAACGTTAAAAAACGTTCTTACCATAATCTCCCTATTTTTCCCATATTGTGCAAAGTTTCAGTTTTAATTTTTAAAAAATTTCATCGCTCCACCTCATTTCTATCGAAAGTTCTTTGATTTTGAATCGAGTTAGGTCAAATTTATTTTCTTCATTAATGATCTTTATATAAAACTCGTTAAACTCTTTTAATCTTTTTTCTGTTTTGAATTACACCTCATTTTTCTCATAAATGCATAAAATCCGCTGTCGAGTCATTATCTTGCTTCACGATGGATATTGCATTACGTCGTTCGGAAAGTCATTTCGGTTTCTCAAGGGACAATGAAAGCCAATTTTTTACCATTTAGAATAAGTCTTATGACATTTTTTTTCTATGATCCTTTGCGATTTTTCAGGCAACTCATCTTATTATCAAAAAATTGAGTTATATGACTTTGTACGACGTTATTAGAAATGAAAGTTGCACCGCATAAAAAATGTTCGTGAAAATGGTAACCCGATGGAAGAATCTAAGATGCGAATGTGAACTCATCAATTTGACTGAAAAAACATCGGAAAATCACTGTTTACCTCGTTGTTTCATCGATCTTTTACCACTGTCTCAATTTGACACCGATGGGCAGGATTCAGTTCGTGAAATAAGTGACGGATGAGGGTTAAATTGTTTATTATGCCGCCAGAAAGTCGCAGAAAAAATGGGACGTGTCCCGTTTTCAAGAACCTTCGACTCTTAGTCTAATTTATTTCTTCTATTATATTAATAGTATTAAGATTATATATTAATAGAGTTAATATTTTTTTATTAGGAAATCTCTTACGTTACAAAGTATGACTGAGTATGGCGAATAACGAAAACGTTAGTAACATTGCGAGAAAGAGAAGAAGAAAAAAAGAGACACGTAGAAAATAAGAAAAAAGAGAATAGAATAGAATATAGAATAGAAAAAAGGGGTACGTAGGTTACAAGGATTTAATAAAAAAATATATTAAAAAAACTTTTTAAAATCCACGCTTATAATAAAATGCACTAAAAAGGAGAAAATAATTTTTTTCCTGGTTCTCCCAAACATTTAATATTTTAAATAAAATCATAACATTAGTGACTATAAAAATAAAAGCGTGGAGCGCCCACGAAGATTACGTCAATATACATAGTTTAGCACTCCACGCTTTTATTTTTATAGTCACTAATGTCATGATTTTATTTAAATTTATATTAACACATTACCGACTGGTGATTATTGCATAATTTTTCAAAATTTATGGTACATGGTTAAACAGTTTTTAATGGAACCTTCAATAGCAATAACAATTTTCATTGTGAACTAACAAGTCACCCTCAACAACGTCATCTAATAGTTTCCTTTAAGATTGCAATGTAAAAGAAAATTTCTATGCCTTCTTTTGGTCCAGCAGAATTATTGAAAATCCTATTAATAGGCTTCCGGTAGGTAAAGTATTAAATTTTTTGGGAGAACCAGGAAAAAAATTATTTTCTCCTTTTTAGTGCAGCTTAACATAAGCGTGGATTTTAAAGTTTTTTTTAATATATTCTTTAATTTTCTACTTTTTAGTCTTTTTTAAATGGAACGCAAGAAATAGTTAGATACAGCAACGCAAGATATGGAAATACGCGAAATAGAATGAGGGGATGACTCCGAGAGACGACGTCTCTTGATGGAGTCCGAAATTGTCCAAAATGGAACTGAATGAACGGAACATCATAACCACACTGAGCCAGTGATGCCAGAGCTGTGGTACTGTGGTACTAAACCATACCCCCACCATAGCCTACTATTGCCCCTACGTTGTTTTCCAACGGGCCCGCGCGCTACACTCACCAGCGTATCACTCTACTGTATCCGTAGAGGTACGCTAGTGAGTGTAGCGCGCGGGCGCGTTGGAAAACAACGGAGGGGTAATAGTAGGCTATGGTGGGGGTATGGTTTAGTACCACAGTACCACAGCTCTGGCATCACTGCACTGAGCTCTTTCGGTGAGAAGTGGGTCAGTGGAGTGGGGATGAGTCGGAGTGGGAACGCGTAGCGGAGTAGGGAGCGCTGTCGCGCGGAGTGGGGATCGCTGAACGCGATGAAGTACTACCGAGCGTCGCGCGGCGAGGTGTGACGGTTAATATTCAAATTTTTTTCTCCTAGACGCACAGTTTTTTAAAAAATTTGTTTTTGTAAGCTATATTGCTTTCGAAACGATCGAACGACGAGCAAGAAGCGAATGTCGAACAGCAGTCTCGTCAAATCCGTCGCCGCGGAACGTTGAAATAAAGTTAATTCGTTACCGTTTTACTGTTGGCCATCTCTTACATATTTTAATATTGCATTGTCATCCATTTCTGAGTTATGTTTAAAGTTTCAAGTCTCTAGCTCATCGGGAAGTGATTTAAAATTCGATGACAAGATTTGACACATACAACAACGACACGCCAAGCTAGTACAAGCCTGGTAAAAAGGCTATTAAGTTATTAAGCAACCCATCTATGTCTAGGATCGTTTCATGAACGGAGACGGTTGTAAAGCACGTTAAACATTAAACATTGCTATTTTGCATTGCAGTGTCCCCGACAGATTCGGCTATTCCATACATAAGACAACAGTAGAGATTAGACAGGCAACAGAACACAGAGAGACCGATGGAGCATTAATGCCGTCGATTATGCATTTATAGCAATCCAGATGGAAGAACAAATGATACCAGTAGACGCTTATTAGCGGCCGCTATTAAAATGTTAATACCGCGACAGGAATCGTTTGTCCGGTTCCAAACTCTGACTAATGGAACAGCGTAAATCAGATTAGTTGTCTAAAGACGAGCACGCGAGACCGGGACGTTGCGGAACGATCTTAATCCGGCATTAAAAGCCAACCGTGGAACGACGTTCCATTATCGAATCGATGTGGGAATAAACTCTGGAGATGCTGTATCCGTACTACTTTTAAGCCACTGTGCGTATTATTTTTTAATTAGTTCGCGATGGCAGTCGACTGTGTTCGAAAACCTAGCGGTCTTGAGTAATGCGAGTTGATAGTGCCTGTTGGGATTGTTATTTTGCAAGGAAATTATTTACCCTTTCGTAATTCCAGAACTGATACACTCCCGTCCGTAAATCACGGGACACTTACTTGTCTTCGAAAAAGTGGTAATTAAAGAATACAAGCTTCCAGCTTGATTTTATTGTTCTTTTTATTAGATGTAGCTATATTATACGATAACATTTGAATGCAATATACACTATTTGCATAAATGTTGGAGGAAAGAGATTGAGAAATTGTGGGATGATTATGGACAGTTCTAGAAACCAAAGTGGAGAACGATTACCCCACTTAAATTTTAAAAATTAAAAAAAAATATACGGTTAATAATTAAAATTTAGAATCAATTTTATTTCATTTAAAGAGAAAGACGTAACTCAAATTTTTCGTGTTCCGTGCGGCGTGTTTCCTTCCAGCCACAGATATTTGTTAAAGATGTTCGTGGGAGCACGTGGAAAAATTGTCAACTACAAATCTCGTTTGATCTTTAAGTGCATAGGTAGCATTTTAATGGCACACGTAATGTGACTAGTATGGCAATCAAAGCGTTAATGAGCGAAGCGTTGACGTTCCGTCTTCGCCACCCAGTGTGCAGTTCGTACAGCATTGTTTCAAGCACACGGTGAGCTAGAAAAAGGAATATAGAACACAGAAAAATACCGGGTAGCTATGGAAAATTGGGGAAGCGTTAACGAATCCGTTCTTCGGTAAACGCGATCGTCGGCACAGAAGAGAGAAAAGAGGAACTCGAAACGAATCGAAAAGAAAAAAAAAAAAAACCGTGGCTCGTTGGCGTGAAAGGAGACGCGTATCGAGCATCGTTCGACGAGGAGAGCGATAACGGCCGTCCAATGAGTCATCGTTGATTATCGAGCGCGAGGCGAATCGTGAATCGCGAATCGCGGAAACGTCGGACGAAGACGCGTGGAATCGCGCGATTATGCGATCCCACAATCGTGTGGCATCGCTCGCCGAACCACGCATTCTTCCGAACACTATTTAGCACGCTGCTATCTGGAAACTTCGAAAATTCGAAGTAGAGCGAGGACTTCCATGCACAATAAAAATTGTTTTCTTTCTTGAACCATTTCTAGATGATGAAAATCATGCATCTGTATTTTCGAACTGTTTTAATCTTGTTATTATTCGAATGTTCTACTCATTTTTTCCACAAATTCGTGAGGTCAGTCACTTAAAAAGAAGAATGTAACAATGAATTGAAGTGAGGCATCTGTATTTTAGACCGGTTTTAATCCTATTCGAATTTTCTACCCATTTTTGTCAGAAATGCGTAAAATCTTATTATCTAGTTTATACAAAATCGCCATCGTTTATAACTTTTTAAGAAATTCTGAGCGATGAGTCAGAGTCAGCCGCTGGTGACTGTTAAAAATGCCATAACTTGCTGCAGCTCCGTTTCTTTGTTCGAACGAATGACTACATGCTTACATACGTTGAAAATAGTCTTTTGACTGGAGTCAAAAGTTAAAAAAAGAGCAAAATGCAGCCTTGTCGCGGAGAGTTATATCCGTTGGGACAATTCGCGTTGTTCTTTTCAGTGACGTTTGGAGGAAGCGGATCGTAATCGACGAGCGAGTCGGTCGCGCGAGTATCGGCCGATATCGCGGCGAATTTCACGGCGAACCGGTTTTTCGGCTGCGAATCGGGGAAGGACGAGGAGCGTGTTCGAGCGTTTTCAGCCTCGGATCCGCCTGCGGAAGGCTCGCGAGTCGGCGAGCAAACGCGCGCGTTCTTATTAAGACCGCAATTAGGCCGTATTACCGAATTACGTTACAATTGAGAATAACGAGCGCGCGCTCGCGATAATAAATTACAACGGCTCGCGTAATCATTACCTCGGAGTTTCGTGTAACAGGCTCCCTATCGGTTTACGTTCGACTTTAATTGCACCGCGGTACGACGCCGCTCCTCTCCTCTCCACGCCGCTTTTTCCTCCCGCCTCGTCCAAACCCCGCCTCGCCCCACCTCATCGCGCGGTCAGACTGCTATAACGATCGACATAATTAAACGTACTTTTACTAAATTATTATTAATACTACCGCTGTATTATTATTCGGCCGTCCCGGCTAACAACCAGCGGAGCAACGCGCAACTTTTGCGAAATTCGCGAGTCTCTTCGTTCCGAGCTTTGCAACATGTTGCGACGGAACATCAACGATCATTATCGCATGCTGGATCGATCCCGACAATTTTCCGATTCAAACGACTCCAAACACCGCGCTGTTCGCGTCGCATTCACTCTCGTTCAGCCGAATTAACCCTTAGCGCTCGAGTCGCCACTAAAAATTGCTGTACTATTAACCACAGTATTGTTGACATTATTAAATCTGTTGGTATCTAATCAATTACACTACACATTTAAGTATTGTACGAGGTATTACTATATCAATTTCATATCCATCAAATGAAAAAATCATATACAATGGAGTTATTCTAGGTCAAATCGCAAATATAATCGAGCATTTTGAATGTCGCCCATCCAGTATAAAAATAGTTACAAGGTCAAATAATATTGAATCAAAATCTGTACGCGTATTCGAATAACTCACGATTCAAACATCATCGGTTCGGATAATCGAGGTGCTAATTTGTGGATTAAACAGGTAAATACGGTTTGAATCGTGTCGTGTTTGGGCTCATTTTAACCAGGAGACCGTCGCGATAATGTCCATAAACGTTTCATAGAAGAATAATGAAAAACAAAACGGAATTTCATCAATGTTTGTCGAGCTTCTGAGATCATTCGCAAGTATCGTGCACATCTCTTTCGCGGATGTCAGGGCACTGCTTACGGCGATTTGAACAGCTAAATCCTGATGACGAGACCAGTGCTTGATCCGAAGACAGTCTCGATCGCCGGGAGCGTCGGAACTCGCGTTTCCCTCGACTCTGATCGCTCGCTGAGGTTCGCAGAGCTTCGGCAGTCCAGCACCGTCGTCGTTCTCGCATCGCACGATTCTCTTCGAGGCAGACGCGCTTCGAGGTTATCGCATAATAGCGCGTCAGACGCAGTCGACGCACATGCATGCATGCAGCCGCGTACAGGAAACAAGCGCGTCGAACGTGCACGCGAGAACAGCGTTTACTCGGCGCGATGCGGCCTGAAAGAGAGAGAGAGTGAGAGAGAGAGAGAGAGAGAGAGAGAGAGAGAGAGAGAGAGAGTGTGTGTGTCTGCGCGCACACAGCGCAAACTCTAAAGCGTATGCACTCGTATGCACGCGCGTGCATATGCATGCATATGGATAGGCCGCGCGCAACAATTCCAACGCGCCGCATCGCGCCGATCGCATGTCAAAGAATACGAGCGAACGCGCTCGCCGCGCCGAACGAACGAAAAAGCGCGACGGTTCGTCGCCTCGATCGCTCCGCTTCAGAATTTCCTGCTCCGCTTGTCTGCCTTGACGTCGACCCGTTCTTCGCCGGCTCGCAGACAATTCGCAAAAGCGCAGAATGCGCAATCGTGTTACGTAAAAAGCACCGGATTCGAAACGCAACCGCTTTGAAACGGCAGAATTTGTTTGAATCGCAATTTTATTTAATCCTCGAGCAGTCGGCTAGATGACAATCGTTAGCCATTGGCACCAAAGAGCCTCGAACTAAAAATGTCACGTGAATTGCACTGTCTTTTTGTTTAACAAGCTTCTCGTTTAACACTTCACCTGCGACGTCTCTACGTCGCAGTGTTTCAGGTGTCATTACTCCACCGGCCAGGCTATTAACACCTCGCTCACCGGATGCCTACGAATAGGCTTTTTAACACGTTCCGTCCGAGCCGTTTTTCCTCGACAATTAAACAAACTTATGTGCTTTGTTCTACACCGCAGCTTTTTTGATGCCACCTTCTTCTGGTGGACGTATATTCTACAGTGTCAAACTTGTTATTATTATTTATTTATTGATGCCATAAACCTAGTTTGGTTTATATAGCATACATTACTACAACACTTTACAAAAAAATAGAGAAGTATATAACATAATATGTATAAAGTGGAATTATGTAGTATAAACGGTAGACGCTAAATCCTAATCTTACATTTCTTGATAAAGTTAAAAATAAACATTAGCGCTGTAATGTCTCGTACGCTTAGAAAAAATTAATAGTGTAGGGAGGATAGTGTTTACGATTGAGGAGCAGTTCAAACAGGTGTTCTCGTTCTGAATAATATTCTGGACATTGCCAGATGATATGATTGAGATCCTGAGCGTCCGCTCCGCATTCGCAGGAACCATCCGAAATGAAGCGTATTCTCGCCAGGGAGGCATTTAAATTACAGTGATTCGAACGGCTTCTGTTGACAAATGTAACAAAATCTCTCGGTAAATTGAGACCCGAAAACCAAAGTATTCTTGAATCGCTAAAGAAATGTTGAAAAAAATATATACCTTTGTGTAAGGCTTCAGTCTTAATTTTATCATTCGATGACATTCTCATTTGATATTTAAAATCGCTAACGAAATCGGTAAACAGTATTTAGACGTTCGATACGGTTCCCGATTCTGTAGCTTCTTTGGTTAACGAGTCAGCCTTTTCATTTCCTACTAAGCCAATGTGCGCTGGGATCCAGATAAATGTGACAAATTTTGTATTACTAGTGCAGGATATAAAATTATACAATATTTGTCCTTCATTTCTAAGAGCAGTTTGTTACATCGGGAATTGAACAAAGGTTTCTGTAAAGCTTTGACTACACTTTGCGAATCTGTGAGAATGAGAAAGTTTGAATCAGTGTGGGAGCTAACCACACCTAAAGCTTGATTAATCACAAAACATTCTGCTGTATTTATGGACGCTTGCCTATGTGGGCTAATTTTTTGGCTCATATTTAGTTGTGGGCAGTAATAAGCTGCCCCACTCACTGTGCATTTTCTGTTTTACTGCCATCTGTGTAAATCTCAATCGTTTGCGGAGGCGCCGACTGAATAAAGTGCTTTAAGACAGCATTAGGGTTGACTGAGTTCTTTATAGATTTACCCAATTCAAAGTCACAGAGTGGGATGTTAACTAAAGATCTGTAGTTGCTGGAGTATATGGGATACCTTTAATTTGTCGAGATACCTTCAAGAAGTTCAGAGATATTAATGAAACTTTCGAATAAAAACGAGTGCTTTACTCTACTGTTAGAAAGTAACGTTGTGAGATTAGTATTGCTACCAAAAAGAAATTTATTTGATACTAGGTCTTTAAGTGAAAAGCACTTAAGAAGGTATTTTTTTGCAAGAAAACTGCTTCTGTCCAGAAAATTGGTGGTCTTAGCTTCGCCTAATAAAATATTAGTGGGCGTACTTATTCTATAACCTAATGCGATTCTGATCGCGGCAAATTGAATACGATCTAATTTGAGTTGCAAGTTTTTGTTTCTCGGAAAATATACGAAACAGTTATACCCCATGACCGGCTTGATAAGACTACCAAAGATCGTCATTAGGGTTTCTGGTGATGCCCCCCAAGAAACGCCGGTTAGAAATATCATAATGTTTAATAGTTTAAAACATTTTTTTCTTATAGCATCAACATAAGTCTTAAAACTCATGTCGAAATCGAAGTTAATCCCTAAAAATTTGACAGAGCTGCTGGACTTGATAGTTAGGCTATCAATCACAATTTCAGTTTTGCTGGTAGAATGTGTCTGTTGTTAAAATGAACAAATACTGTTTTATGGGGGGCTAATTCGAGGCCAATACTTTTAAGATTATTCTGAATAATTATAATCGACTCTTCTCCAGCAATATTTTACTCTCAGCAACAGAATGAAAACCAGAGTAGATGGCAATATCATCGTCAAATTGCGAGACTTGCACATTTTCTGGAATATTTTCTATAATACTAGCTACATACAAATGATAGAGTAATGGACTAAGTACCCCACCCTGCGGTAAACCTTTCCATGTTGACCCCACAACACCTTCCAAGGATCCCAAGGATGATTGCAGTGATAACTCTTTGGTAAGAAAGGTGTTTAATAAACTTTATAACGTTAAGGGAACATCCTGAATCTGCTAATTTCTGAAGTAGCAGCTTGCAATCAACAGTATCAAACGCGGCCTGTAAATCCAAAAATGCGCTCAGAGTGTCCATACCTAGATTCGCTGCCACTTCTATATTACCCAGTAATGGGACAAGGTTATCCGAGCATGATCTCCCTTTACGAAAACCCGAATGAGATATTGGTAAGGCACTGTGTTCTTCCAGCCACCATTCTAGTCTATTTTTAATCAAGGTTTCAAAAAGTTTACAGATGCAGGATGACAAGGAAATAGGTCTAACTCCTGATTTATTAGGTTTATCTATAAAAAACATTTGCACATTGTACCACTCTTCAGGGTACTGACCTTTAGTATACATGTCGTTGAAAATATCTAATAGAATAAGTTTAATATTAACTGGAAGGAGTTTGAGTGCAAGGTAGTCTATCCCATCTTTCCCTGGTGCAGATTTGTCCTTTTTCTTATCTGGAGCAAAGTTAAACTCTACGAAATCAAATGAATCATCGAAAAATCGGCTAGGTGCACAACATGGAACCCACACAGGATCGGTAGGTGTCAAACTCTTTATAATATAGAAGATATATGTTTTTAGCGCAATAAATAAATATGCCACGCGGCACGAAACGTGTTAATGAGTGAGCTGTATCCAAAAGAGGCTCAATTTTATTATCTTAGAAGGTTGTCGCGCATGAAACGCTCGATTCGTCACGGTAACATTGAACAAACTTTTCTCTAGATAAAACTTATTCAGTGAAGCAGACATCATTGCGATCATTGGACTGCGGATCTTTGTGCATTTATTGCAACATTGATGGAATTCGAAATTGTTGAAAAGTTTTAAAAATTGACGATATCAATGAATGATTTCTCCTCTATTAAAATCATTAAAGTAAGAATAACATTCAATTCAGTTTCTGTATCTTGCAATCGATACAGACAATTTTTATTTTGCATGAAGATCCGCAGTCTAGTGATCATCATACTCTGCCAACAAACGACGAGTTCTTCGATTATAGTGCACGGTAAAAATTGTATTTTTTCGGCACGATCTACCTAATAATCAATTCTATAAGCTTGCTGAATGATTGCTCTCATCGAACAGTCTCATCTCTCACTCTCATGTCGAGCAAAGTCTCAAATATACTATTGTTGTTTATTTTATAGTGTAGAAAAACGCTAGGATGAATCAGGGGAAACCCTGTGGCAGAAAATTGCAGCCCCATGCACCCCAGACGAAAGGGAATGGCTGCGATCGGTAATTATAGCGAAGTCCGCGGCCGTAAGGCTAAAGTCTCGATCAAGGAATGCGCCAGCTATTACTGGAATTCCTCGAGGATCTCGTTTGGGACATCCACCGTTTAACCCATTTATCAATGATATCTCTGCGCTATTTCGACTCCGCGGATTCTTACCATGCGATGATTAGTCGGCGATCTGTATCGACGATCCTCCGACTACATCGATTCAGAAAGACAGACGGTCTCTTGAATAGGGCTATCCCAGTCATCCTCAAATTCAGACGAAGGTAGCATAGTCGGGAGGAAAATAATTTCCGACTAGCCTCGAAACCCGGCGACCATTATATGCATTTCGAACCTCGAAGATGACTCCATTTGCATCGTTAGACTGCGGATTTTTGTGCAAAATAAGAATGTTGTGCATCGTGTTGTGTTTTCCTGTCATAATTCTAATAATGATGATCTTAAATTCTCTTAACTCTCATCCGTCACTCATTTTACGAACTGAATCTGTCCCTCGGTGTCAAATTGGCAACAGTAAGTGGTAAAAGATCGATGAAATAACAAGGATTTTTCGGTGTTTTTTAATTGAAATAGATGAGCAGACTGCGGATGTTTATGCAATATTGAATTTTTGTAAGCAAATGTTCTTTTCAGTGGCAATAGACTTTCTATAGTTCTACAATAAATAATAATCATACTAAATTCTGTGGAATTTAACATTCTACCATTTTTCGAAAATTTTGGGTTTCGAATTAAGTTATGTGTTTCACATTAAAGAATAAAAATCACGAAATTTCGGGCAAATTTACCTACAGTCTAACTTATTTCGGGAGAACTGTGCCAAAGTAACACAAGAGACGGATGAGGGTTAACCTTTATATTGTTTTTATTAGATTATGTACCAGAATAAACCGCACTTTATATAAATGACTCAACGAAATTTATTCAGAAGCGAGAAAGGCACAAGCAAAACACGTCCTTACAGTTTGAAAGGAACTCGTCGAGTGAGGATCACTATGGCCAGAAGATTGAACGACCCCATGAACGAACAAACAACGGTTTTATAAACAAACTGAAATTGAGCCGATCGTTCCTTATGTGAGATAATAGATTCATCTCGTTTAAAATTGTACATCATTGTCGTAAATGCTTAAAACTCGCAGTCTAATCATTAGTGCACTGGGTGTATAAAAACGGTGGACCTTTGTAAAGGAAACTTGCTGCAATATTGTATATCACAAAGAAAATTGTTGTTAAAGTTTGTTTCTACATCAATACCTTCTACTCATCGAGAAGAGAAAACGTTTGAAAGGAGCCACATGTCGCAAACAAAAAATTATTGAGATATAAGCTGTTAAAGTCCTTGCATAATTTTATTGTGCAGAATTATACATACAATAGACAAAAGCCTACTATGTACTACAGTCCACCTGATCGTGTCGATGAGACAGAACATGATCGTATGCGTACCTCAAGCGAAACGAAATTTAAAGAGACATTCGTCGCTAGGCCCGTACGACGCGACGTCATCGCCTCCCTGTCCATTCGAATCATAAATTTAAAGTTGCAAAATGTGAAAGAACACCTTACATCCACTGTTACACATAATAATACTAATCCTACGTTACAAAATACGGGTAAACGCTTATATACGCTTTCTCCTATAAATTATGATGTGTTTGGTATGTAATCCAGTAGATTTGTACAAGGGGTAGCTGCAGATCGAAGTTTCGATCCTGTAGGATCAATGGTTCAGGAGTTATGCTTGCTTAAAGTTGAGCAATCTGCAGTGTTTTTGACAGGTAAGGGTGCCGCCATATTGGTTTGTAGTGACGACGAAGGCGAGCCGCTTACCGAGCAGAACCGCTTGTCCTTGCCCCCCCCCCGATCTAATCGCCAACCAACTATGTAATTATTATTCTGCTCGGTAAGCGACGCGCGATCGTCACTATAAACCAATATGGCGGCGCCATTACCTGTCGAAAACACTGCAGATTGCTAAAGTTTAAGCAAGCATAACTCCTAAACCATTGATCCTACGGGATCGAAACTTCGATCTGCAGCCGCCCCGGGTACAAATCTACTGGATTACATACCAAATACATCATAATTTATAGGACAAACGCAGAAATTTTGAGTCCGGTAAAGTAAAGAGCAGCCTCAAGTACTAATGTCAAGCATAGGTACTTACAAATTTTTCAGAATCTTCTGTTCCTCCGTCGGATCATGTGGACAGTGCCATTTTCGCGAATACGTCTTATTAACGATGATGCACAAAACACACACTTTTACACAATCACTGGACACTAGTCAACATACTTTCCGAAATCGTGACAGCGAACGGGAAGAAGTTACTCCGACCACACGGTCAAAATAGTACTGCGGTTGTCACTTCGGTTTTTCATGAATGGTTAAGGGTGGGGAAATGTTGCGTTTCTTAATTGGACGAGTGTGTGTCGGAAGGACCTTAGGTTGAGACGTGGGGAAACTGTCAAAGAAATTCCTTTTGGCATTGTCTACGGTCATCAATGACGTGTGATATACAAGGGTAGTCCGCCCGTCGCACAGTGGGCTCGATTGAAGAAACATGCGACATTTTTGAATAACTCTTAAACGACGAATGTCTCTTTAAATTTCGTTTCCTCGAGGCACGCACACGATTATGTTCTGTCTCATCGACACGGTCGTGTGGACTGTAGTATGTAGTAGGGTTTTGTCTATACGTATAATTCTACACAATCGAATTTTGCAAGAACTTTAACAGCTTATATCACAATAACTATTTGTTTGCGACATGTGGCTCCTTTCAAACTGTTTCTTTTCTGGATGAGTGGAAGGTGTTGATGTAAAAAAAACAATTTTAACAACAACTTTCTTTGCCATAAACAATTTTGCGGCAAGTTTCTCTTACAAATGTCCACCGATCCAGAGGTGTAGATTCACCCATAGAACGGTGACTTTCTATTCACCTTTACATTAGATTGTGAACATAGTACTCACCCTGCACACTCAAGCTTATGGCAACAACGATCCGTATAGGTTTAGACAGCCGAGTCCCAGGGTCCTGTAAATTCAAGAAAAATAGTATTTAAAAAAAGGGAGTCCTTACAGCGATTCAGAGGTTGAAAAGCGACCATGCGTGAGGAAAGAAAGTTTCGAGCGCCGTTCCGGAAATTTAGGCGAACCCAAGCAGGGACCGGCTGGCTAATGATCGATAACGCTCGCCGCCTATTACCGCCGCGCCGGGAGTAATCTCTCAATCGGCGATCGACGCGTCTGACAGAATTTACGATGCGTCTACGTTGAACTCGACTGGACTCGAGTCGACTCGCCATATCTAGTGGTAACGATGGCACTTACTGTTGCGGATCCAGTCGTTAGCCGCGGACGCGAGAGCAAGAGCGCAACTTTTCTCATAAATCTGGCGCGCGTTTAAAGCACAAAAGCTGCCGGAATCTCGGGGCCAGAAAGTTTCGCGCCGGCGCGGCTTCGTTTCGTTGCGCCGTAATCTTAGCTTCTTTCCCGAGATCACTGCCGCGACCTATCCACCCGCGCGATGTTCACCGCGCACAAATTTCACAGCGGAAACTGTAAAACGGCTCATTCCAGTTCGATCCGATCACTCTTACACCTCTCGATGTTCATTATGTATAATATTATTGCCAGTTCCTCTATAACGATCTAAAGATCTCAAAGCACAGAAGACATAGAAATCTGCAATTTGGTAAACAGGTAGCTGTCAGCCCGAAAAGATGCACCAATATGTTTTTACCCCTAAAATCCTTCAGGATCAAGTGCTAAAATTAAATTAGTGTTATTTAAGTTTCTCTGTAACGTAAAGAAATCTCGAAACACAGAAACCTTAGAAAGCTGCAATTTGGTAAACAGGTAGCCGTTAGCCCAAAAGGGTGCACGAATATGTTTCCATCCTGGAAATTCTTCGGGATTAATTGTAGAAATAACATTAGTGCATACCTCCAGAAATATGCCAGCCGTTGATTTTTATTCTGTATATTGGTGCAACAGTTTATTGTTTACAGACTGAGACCAATCGCAGATCCTGGACTCGATGTTGATTTAACTACAAGACTCTAGCTTTTGATTATTGTTTCCAAGAACTTCTACCAATATATTTGTCACATTTTTCCGCTCAAAGCCGAGAAGTCCGCGAGTCCTCTAGAACCACAATTATCCAAGAAACGGATAAGTTTCTGAATTTCCTGATCAAAATAAACTCGAGCGACGCCGATGAAGTGTCTCGATCCTCTTGTTGATCCGGGAGACTGTTTTGATCGCGTCGATCGACTCGATCGCGCACGATAACTACATTCAGCAAGTTTCGCAGTTTCGTTCTTTCCGAGGAGCGCGTGAATGGGATCGCGTCTTCCCGGCGACAGCTTCCCGAAAACCCGAACCCGCGAACTCGAAACCGTGAGCGACTACGATCCGCCGCTCTCCCGTTTACATCCAGACAGGTTTCCTGAATATTTCGAACAGCTATCTCTGTCGTTGTAACTCCGTAAGCGGGGATTTGCTTGACGCGGAGCGCAAGTACCAACAAGGGGGCGAAACTTTCTGGAATTCGGCGAGAAACTCGAAAGTTTGGAACACGCTACCTCTCTCTCTCTCTCTCTCTCTCTCTCTCTCTCTCTCTCTCTCTCTCTCTCTCTCTCTCTTCTCCCTCACACGATGTCGGTTGGTCGCGGACTCTCGCGCCCTGGCGCTCCGAGGGTAGCGCGGGCTCAAGAATTTTCGGGGTGGTTGTTGACAAGTTTCGGAAAGTCGCTCATGAATATCTTCGACCGGTTCGCGCGCGCACGGCTGGCCAACTTCGACGGGTTGGATGCCCTTCGGGCATCCTCGCTATGCGGTCGCCGCATTCGTCCTGCAACTCGCTTTTTTGAAATCTGGCTGGTGCGGTCGCGCTCTGATTGGTCCGCGGAGAACATTTTCGTGGTGGGAAAAGTGAGTTCAAGTGAGCGTGATTTGTTCATCTAGAGTGAACTTGCTCAATCAATTCTTCATCTCGATTGAATTAGTTCTTTTTTTAAATACATCAATTGGCTTGCATAAAAATATACAGGGTGTTCGCGATCATTTGTACCAGCGTTTTCTTCGTAAACGATAAACACTAGAAAAAAACCAAAAAGGAGTAAGCTGTAGTATATTTTACTAGCAATATGATAGCGTATCTCAATTTTTTTTATTTTTAATATTTTTCTAGAAACAAAGGTGACCTTCATTTTTTTAATGAAATGCTACATATTATTTTACATCAAATGAAAGCTGGCATTAAGACGAGTTCAACCAGGTAGTATACTATGGTCTTCAGGGTCATACAAGGGCATAACGTTTTGCAGCAACTGATAATATAGGATACCTTTCTGAATTTTCCTTCCACCATTTTATAATATTCTCAGAGATCCCGAATCGGGATTCTCAAATATTTTCGGGAATACCCGAATATTTTCGGGAATTCCCGTACCGTGTCTCGCACAACTCTAGTATACATATAACCTAAATTTACCCAATCTCGACGTAACTAGTCTCTGTCTTCAATACGAGGTTTGATAAAGAAATACGCGGAATTTGTAAATTTTCCGGGCTGTATAAAGGGGCCTACTCACGATCAAGCATGTTGCGCAATACATAATGCCTATAGCGCAACATGATTGATCGTGAATGATAGCGATTAACTAATTGCGCAACCCGTTGTGTAAAATCAGAATTTCCTGATATTTTGTGCACAACAAACGGGTTGCGTTTGTACTGTGAATGGCAGTGTTGCACAAATATCGCCGGACGAGTCTCATCACTACGGAGCGAAAAACTGAACGATTGCTCAAATTATGTGTCAACGTGAATACAATTTGGATTTGCATAACATCGTGCTGCTTAAGTCCAATTGGTGCAATGTTTTTTTGTTGTGTCGGTACAGTTGACCCTAACGCATGTCGACATAGGTGGCCATATTGGATATAGTCTTAGTCTGTTGTTGGTTGTCGAACAGGTTACACGTGTTCACCGAAAGTTGCGTTGTATTATATCTGAAGGGGAGTTTTTTGAAGGGGACAGAATTAATATCGATGAATAAATGAAGATTTTTTATCAAACCTCGTCCATGCAGCGTTGCCTGTGGAAGCGCGATTTCATTCCCGCCGTTCTGCGTATTCTCAGAAAATCGTTGCCCGTACGGGTAGACGGTGAACGGCTCTGGGCTAGAGGATGTCGCGTTTCACGCAAGGTCGCGACGCAACGGAAAGGGATCGGAAATCGTGGGAAGAAGGATCGCAGCTTGTGAAAAGTCGTGGTTGTTTTGACGGGTCCCGTTCCTGGCCGCGATATTAACGTCGACCGGGGGCAGGCTGGCAAAGCGAACTCTCCCATATATCTCGCGGCAACGACTAATATTTCGGAGAGCTCTGGGTCTCCGTCGACGATAAGTCGGTCAGATGTAACGCGACTCGTTTTCCCGCCACCGACGGATTTAACGCGAACGTTTCGAACGGAGTTACCGGCGAGCTTCCGCTTAATGAAAAGTACATACCGATGAACGCTCTTCGGTGGAAAAATCGCAATTAAGCGGCCGCCCCGCGGAGCCTGCGCCGCGATTAATCTCCTCGAAAATACATAGATGCTAATCGAGAGACGGACCGTTCGCTCGGGAAAACTTTCTGTGGAAAAAGTCCCGGCGCAACCCGTGAATTAAGAGCACACTCTGTCCCACGCTTTTTCGCGGACGGATTACGTAAAACGTTTTTCTAGAACGCGGGGGCGCGACGCGCGCGGCCCGGGTCCGAAATATCCGAAATTTTCGGCGTCGCGACGCGGTCCACCCGGTGAAACGTTAACGAGCTTCTGCGTCGACTATACCTTCGCCGCGTTTCGTACCTGTTGGTCCTCGCCCCGTGCCTATTAATAACAACGGATCGCGGCGCGCCGGCAAGCTGAACGCCGTTCTTCTGAGGTTTGAATTTTGCAGAAACGCTTCATACACTACGTGGTCTGTCCAGAAAGTAGTCGATCTTTGCTTATATCGTCGTTCCTAAGCGGGCGAAGGCGGATAGCGCATGTTTACCAGGTGTACCGGTTAATAAGTCTTAACTTAAAAAAAAAATAAAATCTGGATCTTTCCCATGGCATGCGGACGATCAGAAATGGTTTGTTGACCAACATTTAACTTCTCTGCCATTTGTTGTTGAGTTTGCGTATCGTTTTCGTCCAACAGTGCTTGCAATTCGGCGCCTTCAAATTTTTCCGGCTGGCCCGGGCGTTCTTTGTCTTTCAAGTCGAAATCACCACTTTTTAATCGTCTGAACCAACGCACACAAGCGTCTTGCGTTAGGACATCGTCACCGTAAGCTTTCACAAGGATACGACGGGTTTTGCTCGCATTTTTCTTTTGATTGAACAAGAAAAACAGTACGTGCCGCAAATGTTCTTTATTTGGTTGGAAACTAGACATGTTTACAATGGCGTCTTGAAAGGTATTGTCATAGCAACAAAATAACATAAGAGTTTAGACCGTGAACATACCCTTGCTTCCAGTAGCATCCCCAGCGCAGAAATTAAGAATTATTAACCGGTACACCTGGTATATTAGAGGCGGCCTTGTAATAAGTGGCCTGCCCATACAACAAACCTCTGCATGCCGTCATTTGGAAACATTGCGCAGTTTTGTAAGCATCGAGTCAAGTGAGCGTCGCGTATTATAATGACCGAACGCGTGGAACATCGGATATGCATTCAATTTTGCCAGAAACTTGGGCATTCTTGTTCGGAATCCATTGGTATGATTCTCCTTGTGACTTCTGGTTATTCCCCAAAATTAAAAAACCTCTCAAAGAGAGAGGACAAAGATTTGCCTTTTCTGTTCGCTATCCCTAAAGATGATTTTAAGGAGTGTTTCCGTAAGTGGGAGGATCGCTGGGAGAAAGTTATGGCTTCTAGCGGACAATACTTTGAAGGGGACACCATTGATATCAACCAGGAATGATACTTCCACCCGCTACAGCACAAGGTCGGATACTTTCCAGATAGACCACGTATACCGGCCGGTCCTTCCGCGAGCAACTATGAATTTTTCAAAGGAAACGTCGGCGGAGGATGCGCCTCGAAAATTGCCAGATCCGTGCCGAACCGAGAGAATGACCCGAGGGGAACGAGCTGCGATCAGAGGGGGATGCGTTCAGGGGAAAGGGTGCACCGCGTAAACAAGGCCATGGTGCACCGCTTCACGCTCTAAAGAACTTGCTCGATCACGGTGGAGACGCATAACGATCGCGCAAAGGATTCGTGGCGGACGAAAATTCTCGCAGCCAACGTTCTCCATTTTTGACACAGTTCCAGTTTGCCTTCCAGAATTATGGAGTCGCCCTTTTTAACCCGGCCCTTTGGACTCGACCCTTGCTCGCTAGAATTTTTAGTTTTCTCTCGGATAATCTATGTCCGCGCTGGAGCGCAGCTGAACGAATGAATAAAGAAACGGTCCGGAGATGTATTTCGACCTCCGTAAAATATTACGTTGGAGGGAAAGTTCTGTCGCATTTTAAACAGGCAGCTAATTTGAAGCAGGAGTTGACAGATTATCTGGAAGATGGCAACAAGTTGTAAGAAATAATGGAAATTATATCATTGAATAATATCAATATGTTTTTATAAATTGAGTCAAATGTTTTCTTTAAAGTACGACAGAACTTTCGCTCCAATCTAATAGGAGGGAGATTGTTGGTCCCGAACTTCATAAACTTTCTGGATCCCGACCCGATCCAAACCCGACATTTCTCGACTGTTGTGTTAGAATTTAGAAGACGCGAGAGCGAGACAGGTGAAAATCCGGTGAATTTACATTAATCTACTGGAAAGGCACGTCTCCGGATATGTGACCAACGCCAGGCAGGGGTCGGTGGCCATATATCCGAGCAGCACTGTATTTTTAACCTACTGACTGGATCGTTACGGCGAAAGAAGTTTCGCTGCACGTTTATTCTCCATGCGGACTAATGTGTTTGTTGAACTATGAACTTGGTGCAATCGAGGTTCTAAAACGCTCTTATCGAGCATTATGTGTCTGAGATGGACAAGATTCTCGTCTGCTTATGTCTAGAAGACGAAAATAGGAGCAATGAGGTCGAAAGATCAAACATGATCCTCCCGATCGATTCTTGCCGTGATATCGAATCGAATCGAAAGAGGACCCGACTCGCGGGCCGCGGAGCACGAGTATTCGCGAAATCGAGGAGCGTGACTGGCGAACTTTTGGCACGAGCCACGGTAAATGGTTTACTGGTGGCTACGCGAGAAATTGCGAGGCAACGCGAGTCGACTGGAGGCGAGGCGATAGGAGGCAACGGGAGGTCGTGTCTGGGAGGGCGACGCGCTCTCTCTCTGTACTCTCTCTCTCTCCTCTCCAGGCGTCCTTAACTCCCTGGTCGGTCTCTCTATCGCACTCTCTCTCTCTCTCTCTCACTTGCTGTTCCTCGGCCACCCTCCTCTCTCACCCTCTCGCGCGTCGATGTAGGAGTCGCTTCAAAACTCGGTCAAAGTCTCGTCGCCGTGGCGTCTCGCTTTGGGGATTCGAAGGAAGGGTCGTTTCTCTTTCTCCTCGTCCTCCTTTCCACCTCCTGCTTACCTCTCTCTCTTCTTTCTCTCTCCTTGTGATACTTTTCCTTTTCCGTTTTTCGTTGCACGCACCCCCCGATTCCTTTTTCTCGCTCGAACATACGACTTGGCTGACCCGTGAATCGTAACCAGACAACCGGTGTCTGGCTTCTGGTGACATTTCTCCTCTCTCTCTCTCTCGCTCTCCTCGACACCTTTTAGGTCAAACGGACACACGGCCCCGTTTCTCCGACCCTTCGGCGATCTGGAGCGTGGAGGATTTTCGAGGGACGCTTCTTCCAGTCGTTCAAATCCGTCGACGCATCGATCCGACGCCGAGGACGATCGTTTCCTTCGCGAAGTGGCTCGGAGAACAAGAGAAGAGAACAAGCATGGTCGATTTCGTGGCGCGAATCGCGAGGGGGAAACTTCTCGGTAGTTTCCTCTCCTAGGTTCGTAGCGATGATGAGTAAGAGAGAGAGAGAGAGAGAGAGAGAGAGAGAGAGAGAGAGAGAGAGAGAGAGAGAGAGAGAGAGAGAGAGAGAGAGAGAGAGAGAGAGAGAGAGAGAGAGAGAGAGAGAGAGAGAGAGAGAGAGTCAGGGGGAGAGGAAAAGCAGAGAGCAAAGGGAAAGAAGAAAGTTTCCCTCCTGGTCGTTGGCCGTTCATATTTCATCGGGGTCGGCGTGTTGGTCGGTCGCTCGCGCGCTTGTTACGCGGCCGAGATAAAGCGGCTAGCCGCGACGAGGAGCGTAGAGGATAGTCGAGCCAGCAGCCGGCTAAAGAGGAAAAAAGTTTAAAGCGGTCGTCGGACAGAGATTCGATTTATTGACTTTCGAAGTCACTCTCCCTTTTTTTCGCGGAGGTCGAGGCAGGGGAAATCCGATGGAAGCGCGATGGAAGAGCGGAGGGGCTGGAAAAAAGCAGCGAAAAGTGTGGCGCGCGCGTTCCCGCACCGCTCCGCTTCGTCCCCCCCTCTCTCGATCTTCCTCTCTCTTTCTCTCTGTGTATGTTCGCTCTATCGGTTGAACGCTGGCCAGAGGTAGGTCAGGATCGCGAGGAGCGAGATGGATACAAATCATAAAATTTGATTGGACCCGACCTAGGCCGGGGGAACAGCTACGCTCTCTCACCCTGTTCCCCGTGCGTGTGTGTGCGTGTGCGTGTGCGTACGCCTGCGTTCGTACGGGGGTGAGAGCCCGATATGTCGGCTCACTTCGCGTGTTCTCCGCGTGTTTTCCATTGACCGAGGACAGGAAGGGAACGGGAGGAAAAAGCGGGAGCGAAAAACTTGGAGGGAAGCCGCGGCAAGGGGCACGGGGCCAGGTTATCGCGCGCCGATTCATTCATTCATTTTTCCCTTCTTTCGGTCCCGGATAGATCCCGCGTAACAGATTACAAGCGAAACTATGTCGACGCCCCCGCCATACACACCACGCTCGAAACTGTTTCGACCATTTTTTACCAACCATTTCACCTACGCCTCTCGCGCGCCACGATCGTTGCACTGCTGGGAGAACCTCTGCGCTAGATACATATTTGCTCCTACGATCATTCAATGGAAGAGGGTAGCCGAATTTAGTGGAGCATCGTGAATTTTCACTAAGGCAAATACTTGCAATTACTGCTAAAAATATCGCAATGTCCACAGTACTCGATTTATCGAAGCTATCGTTGTCGGAATGAGTTTCTACAATTTATCGAACTCGCTGCTGGACGTATTATGAGAACTATTAGCTAATACTGCGTATCTGTCGTAGTATTCGTAAAATAAATTGCAATCCGAAAATTTCAGAGTAATCAAAATAGGTGAAATCCAATACGATTTATGTGCGAGTATCACACTCGTATGAACATTGCGTAAAAGAGTGTCAGCGAACTCGTATTATCCCGATGGTTTGATTTTCAGATTATATTCACACTCCAGGCATAAAATAATAAACTGTCTTGTAATTATAAACCGCGTTCTCTTAGGAAATTGTGTTTTCAACGTAGACTCTTATTCGAGGTTTCGATTCAAATGTTTGCAGTGCTAATAACGGCGCCGATTGACTATCGCTAGTAAATTATCTTCTATTCATAGCCTCTTTTATTTCAGAACTTGCTATTGACGTCGTATAATTCAATTTACGTTCGCGTATGAACAGTTGAGAAGCACTATGATTCTTCTTACGCGCGTCTAGACTGCGGAGCTTTATGAAAAATAAAAATTCCCTCCATCGATTGCAAGGGGTAGAAACGAAGTACAATAGAATGTTATGATGAATGTTTGATGTAATTTTTAAATGCATACAGCAGTCTAATCATGCACACATTCCTGAAAGGGTTAATGTTGGAATACGCGACATCTTCTGACTCATTAGGCCAATAACACCGTGTAATTAGTCAATGTCGATTAGACAGGATAACACTTGTTACATACATACTTGTTCTCATCGCTTCTCGTTCATCCTTGTAAAAGTTCGTCCACGAGTAAACACGTGTTCTGTTCTATTGTAGTATCGCACGTTTTCTGTGCAGATAGCCTCTTCGATTATTGTATAAAATGAATATATATGTAGTTTATGAGCTGTTTATCGTGAGACCCGTGTGATTGACTTCTGTCTATATCATTCTTTCGTAATTTGCAATGAATATTCATAGCAATGATAATTAATAGACTGCTGATCTCAATGCAAAATAAAAATGTTTTGCATTGATTGTGGAAAGCAGGAATAACATAAAAATTGACTTTGTTACATTATAACCAACATTACAGCATTCGTGAATTTTTCAAATCCTTTCCCGTTTTATATTTCACCCAACCAATTTCTTCATAAGTGCATAAAGATCCGCAGTTTAATGACACTGTCCAACACCAAATTTGTTCTACAACCACTGTTGGGTGGTTCTTATAGAGTTTTTCGCGCTGATTCCGAATCTGTCCTTAATCTTTCTCCTAGACGCACAGTTTTTGAGGAACATGACTTTGAAAAAAAAACATATTTTTCAACTTTAAACAAATATTGTGGTGTTATTATGAAAAATATTGAATTGTTCTTTATAGCAAAAGATTCTGTAGACTTTCCCGAATACAGCGATATCCAATATTACTACATTATGATTGTTTAAACATGTTCGACCGCCTCTGTTCTAGCGGTAAGCGCCACTGGCGGCAACTCTTGTCGGGCGAAGATATTTTGCTTTCTGGTTTCGAAAAAAACGTCGACCACGCAAACTTGAAAGGGTGGTTTCTCAAGATAAAAGTCTGCTCTATCGAGTGGTGTAGTTCGATTTACCGCTGGACCCTTATTTTCTTAGATAAATTGAAAAATATCCTCAAAAATTGGTGCAAAAGTGGTGTTTCTCCGTCTTTAATCATTGTTTAAACATGTTTAAATCATAATGTATTAATATATTGGATATCACTGTATTCGGGATAGTCTACAGAATCTTCTGCTGCAAAGAACAATATTTGTTTAAAAGTTGAAAAATATGTTTTTTTTTTCAAAGCCATGTCCCTCAAAAACTGTGCGTATAGGAGAAAAATTAAGGACACATTCGGAATCACCGCAAAAGGCTCTATGAGAAGGACCCAACAGTAATTAGAGAACATAAAAAAAGTTGAAATTTGTTGGACAGTGTAATTAATAATGCAAATTACGCTTCGTAAACGCAAAAATAGGACTTTCGAGGGTGACCTCGGCCCAGATCTATGTAGCACTTTTGACTACTGAAAAACCCCATCTTTGTATTTATAATCGTGAAATGAGAAGGCGCATTCCGCTCCCTTGCAGTCCTGTAAACGAGACTACCCCTTTCCGAGATAAAACAGGGGAAACTCGCGGTATCGCAAAGGGTTAATTCGATCGTCCGTATCATCGCGAGACGAGTCCGTTCGCCTAACCGCCCCGATCACGCGAATCGGTAGACGGCCGACGCCGACGCGGGAACGAGCCGATACGTGTGGCCAAGTTTTCCAAGAGGGTGCGCGCCCCGATGAAAATTCCCCTCGTTGTTCGCCGAACTTCGATTACCCCCCGCACCCCCCATCGATTTTCAATCGTCGAGTCGGTGTCTCCGAGTTTCCGAGAGTCCAAGGTCTCGGTTAGAACCAGCCGTTTCAATTTCCGCGAGCAAACGCTCGCTACAACCCTCCTCTCTCTTCCTCTCCTCTCTTTACTACCCCCGTGCTTCAACCCCACACCCTCCGTATACCGCCGCGGTATTAATCCGAATAATGCCACCGCGGCGCTCGAACAAGCGACAACAATCTAATCGAGGCGAGAGCTACCAAATCGTCGACAGCCGGTCGCCTATTAACTTCAATCTTTAATACCTGCTACGAAAGCTCGATCGCCCGCGGCGAACCCGCGCCACGGAGTTAGGCTACCCCGTTGGATATTCATAAGGGACAAACGCCTCGTTTAGACGGTGTATTTACGGACTGCGCACCCTTGCTAAAATAAGAAACGTCGATTTTCGAAAAATAGCTCACTCCGCGCCGTTCTGTGGAAATACCCGCACCAAGATTTGTCTGTGAACCTTTCGCTACGGAAGATAATACAGAATCAGAAGATTTGTTGCAATCATCGTGGACAAGTTTTGGCGTCATCAGTATATGCATATTAATTTTTTAAAGCGCCTCCAGGTGCCAACTGTAACGAAAGGGTCAAACTGATCAAATCCCATAAGACTATCCTTGGCGAAGCAGATTTTTCATTGGTACACTTCCCTCGCCTCTGCGAACGAGAGAAGCTGAGAGTTCGAATAAGAAATTATACAGTTGGAAATTCGAATGTCTCTAACTTTTAACTCTGAATTACTCGCATATAGTATTTACAATCTCAAAATTATAAATTTAGTGCTCCAAGCATAAAGAAAGGTGCCGACTACACCAGCAAATATTTATTTTGCATTGAAGTAATTATTGGACTCAATAAAAATTTATTTACGTCGGGGTGGTGTTGAGTTTTATGTAACCAGTTATGTTCGTCTAGTTTACGTGTTTTCGTCTATGTATTGGGTTGGCAAGAAAGTAATTTCGGTATTTTAAGGTGAAATAAAAATTTCATTAAGCAATGGACTGTAATCGATCAAGTATTTTTCATCTTATTCGATGATCTTTTGCCATCTTTCTGGTAGCTCAATAAAGTTATTGGCTGTTTTCATAAAGCTGCGACAGCTACATATTGAATAACAAAGTTGGGTATCATTTTACCTTAAAATACCGAAATTACTTTCTTGCCAGCCCAATAGTTTAATGCAAGAATTTGAACGTTCATCAAGCCCGCGCGCTATTCAATAGGAATCGTCTGACGCGTCTGACCATGACCTGCCGAATCTACTTCTTGTATTTACGCGTCGCGTCGGAGACTCGAGGCGTGCGGACGCAATGTTTGGCAAGATTTCAACAGTGAAACGTACAGCGATAGTTGAACTAAAATTGTGCTGGGATCTACGAAGTAAAAGAAAATCAAAATAGCAGTGACTACGAAGGTATGTCCATCCTGAAGCAACATCGAGCAACTATGTGATACCTATTGTTGGCTTTATTTACCGAATGAGACGATTGTCCGTTGATCCGTCGGAACGGTGAAGCGTACTGCAAACGATAGTTGATTTCTGTGACGCGGGCGCGGAAGGCCTAAATTCTATCCGATGCCCGAGACTCGGAGGTCTGAGAGTAGAGGAGGAGGACAGCAGCGTCGAGAGGGGCTCGTCGCCGAGAGACTCGGTGCGCTCGGTCTGATGTCTCAGCATGTCTCGGCGAGGACGGCTCACGCTTCATTTGAATTACATGAAAATCGAGCACGCTTCTTAAGGGGCGGAGCAAGAGAGTGCTAGAGTAAGAGAGAAAGAGATAGAGATCCTCTCGATCGCGACGGATCGATCGCGGGCCGCACAGATTCGTGGCAAGATTATCGCGCCTAGATCCGCGAGAGTTGTTGCTTCTCGAGCGACTCGGGAGAGGAGGCAGCGGAGAGTGGCTGAGACAAGGGGACTCTCGTTCGGGTCCCTTTGTCTCCTCTTTCTCTCTCCCTCTCTCTCTCCCTGCCTCTTGAAAGAGAAGGACGAAGAGAGGGTACATCCAGAGGAGGCAAGCCGAAGAGCCAAACGATGCAGATTATTCCCGACTCGACGACGATCGCGATATACCCGATGGATTAGCTACTAAGGTACCTACTAGCGCGACTAGACGAGGACGAAGCAAGAATCGATCGAGCGGATAAGAGCGCCGACGACGGAGGGAAAACGATTCGTCGCGGTCTAGCGGAGCGGCGGGGAACGGGGATTACCAGCCGGATAATTTATTTTCGAGTCGTCGCGCGATTCGAATCGATTCCGTAAGACTCGCCTCCCTATTATCGCCGGCGAAGCTGCCGCTCGAGCTCCCGCGGCCAAAGGGACACATCGCCACCGTTGTCCTCTCGAGATAAGCCGCAGACCGTGAAAAGAACGCGAAATACGGTCACCTTCTGACCCCACGAACCCTCTGGATCCGCCTGGGATCGACGACTGACTCGAAAACCTGCCGCATTTCTCGGAACGTGCTCGACACGTTCGCTACCGCATGGAGTGGAGGTGTATTTATGCAATATAAAACTGCATCGACTACAAGACGGGATTACGGGACGTCCAATGAAGATTTCTTTGTTTTTCTTAATAATTCAGCTGAAACTGTGCTTTAAATTGTACGTAACTATCAATCGACGACTGAAGAGAACAGCGGGCGCATTTTTCGGAACGTGCTCAACACGTTCGTTACCACATGGACCGGAGATCTCAATGCAAAATAAAAATGCCTCTATTACAAGACACGACAGCAAGACAAGATAATCTCTTTCTTTTTCTTTAATTGTCTTATTCAGCTGAAACTAGTACACGATGTTCTTTCTGATGGATGGACTGTGCTTTAAATTGTACGTAACGTAATTGTACGAAAAAGGGACCGGGCAGGAGACGAAGGTAGGATGGAACAGGGGCCGTTTTCGAATCGCACCGGTGTCGTTTAGAGGGTTCCGATGCACGTGCCGCGCCTCGAGGATTTTATGAATGGGGACCACACGTGGTTCGAACGCTCGCTCTCCGATAGGCGCTCACTCCTGCGAGCCAGTTACGCGACTAAAGGGAAGAAAAAAGGGGGGAACGAGGGAAGGAAAGAGGGACGGAAACGGGACGAAAGAGGAGGCCGAGGAGGAGAAGAAGGACTGCGGATAGAAAGAGAACACGCGCGCGCGTGTCGCCGTCGACGTTGGTACCGGTGCCGGTGGAAGAAACGGTGGAACTCGGTCGTCTACCCTGTAATTTATAACTGGAAACTCGGAACTGCGACGCGACCTAAGGCGATACGTCGATTCCACTCGGGGGAATCCCCGGTCCCCGTTTTGCGGAAGGTCGTTCGACCTTCGACATCGAAATCGATGCTGCCCGATTCGGCTCGAGACTCTGAGACTCTCTTGATTCTCTCTCTCTCTCTCTCTCTCTCTCTCTTCTCCTCCTTCTCTGACTGTTTGTTTTTTTTCATCGTCGCGCACTTGAAACCTTGCTCGAGGATCCGGCCAACTTTTCCGATTACTCGAGCCGAGTGCTCGCGACTGCGAATGATTTATTTAAAACGGCCGCCTGACCGCGAATTCCGACGCGGCCAAACTACTCGCGCGGATTCGAGCGCTGACAGTCACCTGTTCCGCGGAATCACCTGTTTTCGAAGGCTCGGTCTCTCTTCGACTTCGCCGTCGTCGCAATCTTTCTTCCCGATCGAAAGAACGCCACGTGTGATATTTCTTCGCGAAAAATATAATCATCTATCTTAATTATTTTCTATTTCGCCTACTTATATTTGTTATAAATCCATGAAATCCACAGTCTAGTTATCGGTGTTCCATTTTCTATAACGCGTGTGATCGGTGCGTTGCCAGAAGATTTATCTGGCATAGGTCACGCGCTTGTTCCTTTCAATGGAGTCTCTCAATGCGGGAACATTAAGTTTTAAGTTTCTGATTTTATATTCTACAATTGTTGAAATGATAATGATTACACTGCGGATCTTTATGCAAAATAGAAATTGTCTGCATCGATTGCAAACAATAGAAACTAAATTGAATGTTACTTCTTCCCTTAATGATTTTAATAGTGGAGAAATCATGCATATATTGTCATGTTCAATGTTAAAAATTTTCCAACAATTTTGAATTTCATCTACTCAATTTTGGTCCGCAGTCTAATAACGATGCTCTCACTGGAAATTGTTATACACATTTTTGTGCCCAAGCAGATATTATAATAAAAGTCGCAGATAATCTATAGAAATTCTATGATACCATCTTCATAAGGTAAACAAATCAGCCATTTTTTGTGCTCGATAGGTTTAGCGTTAACCGAAAAGTTAGTGTAGTAGGTAGACTAGTCTGAGCATTTCGGAGGCTGAGATTCAGATGCTGGGAATACCGGGTCCGGGGAAAGAAGGTTCTGTGAGCAGCACGGGAGTACGGTCTTTTACTATACATTTTACATAACAAGAAGCAAAGGTAAACGCGCAATATGGCCGCGCTCGGCCGATCCTCGGGGCATCCGTTAACGCGCGACCAAACGATTCCCCTTCCTGTTCCCGTGGCGCAGTTCTCTCGGAACTGCGAGATCTTGGCGCTCGACGAGTAGTCATCGTCGTTCCTACGCAGAATAAATATTCATACGTCCGCGTAGTGGAGAAACCGCGGCGCGGCTCGGTTCAGCTCGGCTCGGCTCGTCCTCGCCGCGAGATCGCCGCAGGAGCACGCCTCTCCAAGTTTGGATAGGCTGCTGTGCGGCGAAGCCGGCTTTCGGGTTATTATTTGGCTCGTAAATTTTTATCGCGCCACGCAGGACTCCATTTTTACGAGAGCCATTACGTCGTTGCCACGTAAGGTTGCGCCACAGAGAGGCCGTTCCCTCTCGCTCGTCCGTTCCTCTTTCCCTCGACTCGCCGAAGGCCTCGCCGCGAACAAAGCCTGCCGAGGAACGATCCGTCCCGTACGCGGCCGCTGATTGCCCTCTGGGGCACTGCGATAGCTTCCACGAACCCGAAACCACGCCTACGCAAAACATTTTGCGGGTAGAGAGGGAGAGAGATTCGCAACCTTCTTCGAGATGGACAGATGACAATTACACTCGACGTGGAGCAGTCTGTATATGGAGAGCCACGAAACCACGCCCACTCGGGGCACTATTTACACGCAGAGCCGTGAGACCTCGCCCACTCTCGGGGCACTCTGTACAGAGAAAGCCAGAAAACTACGCGCACTCAGAGTACCTAAACACAGGAGTGACACTCCAAATACAGATGCGTGAAATTACATCCACTCGAGGCACTCTGACCATAGGGAGACACGAAGCCACGCCCATTCAAGGCACTTTGAATGCAAAGAAAGGATCAAATCAATGACAAATACACTTTACACAAGAGAAGCAATGAGACTATGCGTATTTGGAGCACTAACATCATTGTAAATAAGGAGCCACGAAACCACGCCCACTCGGGACACTATCTACACACAGAACCATGAGACCTAGATACCGGAATGACACTCCAAACACAGATGCATGAAATTACATCCACCCGAGGCACTCTAAGCATAGGGAGCCAGGAAACCACGCCCATTCAAGGCACTTCCAATGCAGAGACCATTGAGCTGTCTTCGAATGGCACTCTATGGCAGAGAAAGGATCAAATCAACGCCAAATACACTTTATACAAGAGAAGATATGAAACTATAGCTATTTCGAGTACTAAAATCATTCTAAACAAAGAGCCACGAAACCACGCCCCACCATACAACTCTACGTGGACGCAGACCGAAGTAAACAGTCTTTGGTCATCATCTGTACGGATCGAAATAAGTCTGAGAGTTTTTCGCTGCTCGTCGCCGTTTGCCAACGTCTGTATTCTCCGTTCCGGATCCGTCGTTCGCGCCTTTTGTTCTCGGCGCAAGAGTCAAGGTTTCTCGTCGATCGCGCTCGCTGCCTTTCTCAGGGATTACGTTGCGGACTGATGGGATCCGCTCGCGGATCGTCGCTCCGCGTTCGTCAAACATCGCGGAGCGGATCCGCGTGCCGCGAACGCGGCGTATCAAGTATCTGCGCGGCGTCGAAACTTCGCGGAAACTAGTTCGCTGCGCGCGCGAGATGCAAATGTTCGGCAACTCGGCGAGAAAGCACGGACTCGACGTGGTCGACGTGGAACCGAATGGAGAGATAGAGAGAGAGAGAGAGAGAGAGAGAGAGAGAGAGAGAGAGAGAGAGAGAGAGAGAGAGAGAGAGAGAGTTTCGATAGGACACACAGCTTTCACCGAGAATCCCCGGGTAATAATTGTCGGAACATTCGAATTTGATCGGTTCCTTTGGTCGAGCGTCGATCGCAGTTTGCCGAGCGGAGGAACCGCAACGCCCACGCAGTATCCGTCCTCGTTAATGTCCTCGCTTTTCTCTGTCACTCTCCCCTCCTTCTCTGGTCAACCTCCTCCTCCTCCTTCCTCGTCCCGACCTCTTTCTGGGAACGAACTCGCACTCCCAGCTAGCCGCGCGGCGCGGCGTTCCACCGCACCGGAGAGATTGTCCCCAGGAGGACCAGCCTCTCGAGCAGCGGATCGTCTCCTTTTTTCCTCTCGCCTGTTCCGCAGATTCGTCGGCGTTGTCGTTCTCGTCGGTTTCGACGTCGTCGTTGACGTTGCCCGCGCTCCGTCGGGAGAGCCTCTCGCTCTCTCGACGAAATAGCCCGTGAAACGAGACTTCCAGCCGCGGGCGAGCCGTGAACACGTTCAGATCTACCGGAACTGGAAATCTGCGATGGCCGATCGATATCTGGACCTGAGAACGATCTACACTCCCGCTCATATGTCTTAGGACACCTCTGGGTTGTAGTAAAACTCTGGTATTTCGTATACATTATGAATCTTTAACTGTATTAACCCTTTGCACTCGGAGCTATTTTATGTAACTGGAAAGTTAAACATTGCTTCCGATCCAGAACATTTCCGTTCCCTATGATTTTTGAAATTTTATGGGTATGAAATTGGTATAATACCTTTTACAATACCTAAATGTTTAGTAATTGATTAGATGCCGATTAATATTTCATAGTGTAAACAATATTTTCAATAGCCGTACAGAAACTTTTAGTGGTGCCTCAGAGGGGACAACCGAGTGCAAAGGGTTAACTATATAATACAAATATAATGATAATGATCCAAAACACACGTCAAAAATATGTAAAAACTATTTGGATCAACTGCAATGTAATAATTCATTGAAAATTATGATATGGCCACCCCAATCGCCAGATTTGAACCCCATAGAACAATTATGGGATGAACTGGATAGACAGGTACGAAACTTTTGGCCTTCCTCGAAAACACATGTATGGAATATCTGGAACGAAAATGGAATAATATAACAACAGAAAGTACGAAAAAATTGATCACTCAGATGCCAAGAATAGTGGAAACTGTAATAAAGAAACGTGGCGGATTGTTCGATGAAAAGAAAATATAAATATTTTTTTACTTCTTGGTAAGATTTTTGATATACGAGTGCAGCGTCCTTTCCTCGGAAAAATTTGTTCGCATCCTTCAACGATTGTTCCATTTTTACAGAGTTGAATACAAATATGATCAATGGACTACGGATTTTATGCATTTATGATAAAAATGGATAGGTGTAATTTATGACAGTAAAAATATTTGAAGAATTTAAACATACTACTATATCATTTCCAACCTATTAAATATATTCAGCAAGAAACTAAATATTTATTTCATCCCAGCTTGTTGCAATTCAGGTAGAAAATTTTTATTTTGCATAAAGATCCGCAGTCTAATGATCGCTGTTCTAAGACTTATGAGCGGGACTTATGTACGTTCTAGATCACGAACTGGTCCATAGCTTGAGACTGATTTTGCAGATGTTTGTAGAATAAAATCCTATCTTTCGTGGGAACGGCCTTTGTAGATCTAAAGTAGATAGAAGTCCTACTAAATTCTATCGAATACTGTATTATAGGATTTTTTGAAAATTTTCAAAATCCATAGCTGCATATACATCCGCAGTCTAGTCGCTAGAAAGGGAACTAGAAATCATAAAGCTAGGACAACGTCTATGTTTCCACCGACAGTTGAATGATTCCTAAGTAGCGTGTCTTTCGGACTTGGAAATAAAAAGGAAGAAGCGAAGACCAGCGTGCTCGCACGAAACTGTACATGCCGAAGAAGAGAGATACACTGGTACTAATTGAAATTTACACGTACGGTGTAAATTCAATCCGGGCTACCTCTCCGGTACAAAATTTCGAGTTAAGCCACGGCGGCCTCCCAATAATTTGTCCGTATTTCACGGCGGGATATCCACTTCGTAGAAGTTTGGAGGCAGCTAGTTAGTCCGGCGAGCTTCCAGACCGCGAGAGATCGTTCTTGGAACACGCGGGCTGGAAGTCTATTTTCCGGTATTTTCCGGGTTCCGCGGGCTAGTCTGGCGATTCTTTCGGGATCTTTCGGCGCCGATCGAGAACGTCGGTCGCGAATTGGTCCGATCGAGGCGAATCGGTCTCTCTGCTGTTGCTCCGGCCGTTTCTCTTTCTTCGGGTGCGTGGCAGAAAGGGAACGGTCGACTCGTTTCTTTTTTTCCTCGCAAGAATGAAATAGTTTGCCCGGAAGCTGGTTCCGGGGGGCGGAAAAGGGAAAATGTAGGAGGGAAACAGAGGAGGAGGAGGTGGAGGAGGTGGTGGAGGGCGGTCAGAGAGAGGAGAGAAAGAGAGCGGCAGAGGGAGAGAGAGAAAGAGAGGGTGGGTGGATGGCAGGAGGAGAGAGCGAAAGAGCAGTGGTTTTTCGTTATCGACATTTTCCACGGGCGCGTCAAGGTGTGCGTGATCGTACGTGCGTGAGCTTCTCTCGTTGCCCCCTTTAGCGAGCGTGTGTGCGCGCCGTGTCCGTGTTTTCGTGTTCCCCGTCCGTGCGTGGTTGTAGGTGGTTGTAGGTGGTACCCGGCGCCAGTGTGCGCGCAAAATTTGTATGGGTATGCGTGTACGTGTCGGCTGGCATACGGGCAATGTGTGTGTGTAGAGTTTTCTGGAGGTTTCCCCTAGCAACGAGCAGCAGCACCAGCACCAGCACCAGCACCAGCCACAGCCCGGCTTAGGGGTAGCTACGAACCCCGCGCGAGACCTCGCTCTCTCTCTCCTCTGCTCTCTTCTCTTTTCCCTCGTTCTCTCTTTCTCTCCCTCCCTCTCTTTCTCTCTCTCTCTCATACCTTCTTTCTCTCCTTGCTATTCTCTCTCTTTGGCCATTTCACCCGTTCTCGATTCACATCCACATACGAATCCGTGTTTCCCAAAATCGAAACCTCCTGCTAGACGACGCAGTTTTCCGGTCGTTCGATACTTTCGCGGGAAAGGAACCCGGATGAGTAGAAAGACGGAATTTTGGAGAACGCCCCATAAAGAGAAAGATATATATGCTCGATTTCCATCGACGTCCCGCAAAACAGCGGCGAAATGTTTTCGAACTCGTCCAGAAATTTTCACCGCAAGAGAAAGAGAGGTCGATCGTCCTTGGATGGATCCGACCGCGATCCATCCAGTGATGGATCACGGTTTTCTCAGCACAGAAGGTGGATTTTATTTCGAACCGTCCGTCCTCCGGATAGAAAGCACGGGGCTCCGGTTTCACGAGAAAAACGCGTAACACAATCCTGCAAGCTTCGCGGTAGAAAAGCGCTGGCCAAGCCGAGCCGATCCCATCCCGATTTCCTCTCTCTCTCTCTCTCTCTCGCGCGCGCTTCTCACTCACTCTCGTTCTACCTACACTCGAGAGATCGTTTCGAACCGTTCCTGGTCCGAGCCCTGCAGCGTCCGATGCGCGATAGTGATTCCTTCGAATTAGAGATCCTCTGCGTGCACTGATACCGATACCGATATACCCACGGTAGATATCAAAGACGAAAAACCGGTCGCGAGCTTACCGATCCCTCGGAAACTACTCAAACTACTCTGAAAATAACTCTGAAACTACCAGATACAAATCGAGCGATTATATCTTGATTCTGAACCTGCAGATACGAGAATATAAATGAAGAACAACGATAAATGGCGTCTGGTTATGATCCTGATCCCGGTTACACGACTTTTAAGAGGGTAGTCCTGATTTTGAATATTCTTTCGAAAATCGTGTTTGATGTCGAACCAACAATTGTTAGAGTTCTTTATGCAAAATAAAAATTACGTGAGTCAATTACAAGACGCAGAAGCTAAATGACAATGTGATTCGTCCTCGAACAGTTTCGATAAATCGTTAACGATATAACGACATTCTTAAATTATTCTACTGTCGTCACAGTTTTATATTTCATTTGTTAATTTTTCGCATAAATGCAGAAAACCCGCAGTCTATCAGAACTAATAGGTATGCAACGGTGTCCGGAACCAACATTGGAACCAGTCCTCCGGGTAACTTCACAATTGTTATATGTATATTTTATTGTGGCTGTTCGCAGTCATCTCGAGAAGAAGCATGTTTGTTATTTCGGCTTCGAATCCTTGGTTTGAAAGAATATCACGAAAGACAATCCACGATTGGTGGTTCGAAGCTTTCGCTACGAAAGAGGAGGGAGCGAAGCGAAGAGAGGCGGACGGGAGGGAGAGAGAAAGAGAGAGAAATAGAGAGAGAAAGAGAAAGAGACAGGAGAGTGCAAGAGTGAGAGAGAGAGAGATGGATAGAATCTCTCCATTCCCTTGCCCGTCTCCCTCGCCTCACCCCCGTCGACAGCCCTAGTCGTTTCCAGCAAGTACTTCTATGTACCAACCATCTCCTACACGCTACCCTTATGTACCTTGTATATTTACCTTGGTGGCATATACGCGTACCTATGTATGTACATCGGGGCCCACGATACATAGGTCCGAGCGCCACATAAAAAGTACATAGGGTAGGTATAGCTCCGGCTGAAAATTATTCCGAGTATTTTCGAATTAGCGTGCAGAAACGAGCAACGGTGCGCGCTCACGCTCTTGCGCTCTTTGCTCGCGCAGAGCGAGCATCAGAAAATGCGAGCGCAAAAAAAAGAAAATAGAGACTGAGGACGGTGTTCCCAGCTACGTCGTCGTCCTGGTGTTCCCTTGAATTTTCCGCCGTTCAAGATTTTCCCCCCCGGTTCGAGGGAAATTTTCCCGATCCCGGGGACCAACCCGTCCGAGGGGAAATTGCGTCTCGTTGGTTCGAGAGTAGATCGATCTCGACGAGCGAGTGTCGTGCAGCTCGTCGATCCCGAAAGTGAAAGAGAACGGAGAAGGAGAATGCAGGATGAAGAAACGAGAGGAGAGACGAGAGAGAGAGAGCGGTTTCGCGCGGAACCGTGGCCGGCGCTGCTGCGCCCGACTGTACGTCCCGGCGGCGGTACTCTCTTTGGACACATCTTTTTATTGTCGTTCCCGCTGGCTCGGAAAACTCGAGGAGCCCACGCGAGGACCGGTTTTTTGCCAGTCCTTTATCCTAGCCGGGCAAGTGGAAGTCTCCCAAGATCGCTCTTGGAAATTACGGCGCTGCGAAGCACGGCCGCGCGGATTCTTCTCTCTCTCTCTCTCTCTCTCTCTCTCTCTCTCTCTTCTACTACCTTGCCTAAACCCTCCCAAGGGAAGCAAGAGTCACCTTTGTCACGCCTACGCACGGCTTTTTCGTTCGTACCCGGTGCGAGAGGACAAGCGAGATTAGGATGACTGCGGCACAACCCGACACGGCACAGAACTGTCCTCAGGTCTGCAAGGAGAACCATCGTTTCGGTCCAGACGCGAATCGTGACTCAAATCGCTGCCTAGTTTTGAAGAACTTGACTTGGGAACTGTGAGCCAGGATAGAGGAACGTTTTCTGAGAAAGTGCGTTCATCTCGAGGACGTTTATGCGGTGGGAGAGTGCTCCTTCTGGACACGCATGAACACCTGAAACCTTGAATAGATTCTGTTGGATCATTGCAAAAGTTCGTGACCAATTTTCGGGGACCTCGAGATCTTCTTTGAAGGAAAACAAGTCTCTAATCGCAAATCTAATAATTATAATATATTAGGTTGGAGAGGGAATGTTCTGTCGTATTTTAAATAAGCAGGTAATTTTGCTTGGAAATCGAAAACACATGTTCCTAGTAAGTCGTAACGAACGTAATATTTATCAATATTATAGCGATTTATAGAACCTCCACTGAATTCCTCAAAATTCATGAAAATGTAATCGCTCGTCGAACGCGATTCAGATCAATTCTCGTTCGATTAGGAAATCGTGGCTGGTTTTCGGGAGTAGAGAGGTTCAATACCTCTTCTAAATAAATCTTTTCGATAAATTATGATGATGCAGATTAGGATTACTTTGCTCGCGAGGAAGCTTCTTGATCGAACGAGCACAAGCAGGAATTGGCGCGAGTCGTTGCCAGGGTCGGTACACGTTTCCTCGCGGCGATCGCGCGGCGTTAACGAACGTCGACCAGGAAGACACCTGCAACGTGCTCGCGCGAACCTGGCTGCCATAGAAATTCCCTGCAATTTCTCCTTGTATCCACCACGCGATCGGAAACATCGAAATTTTCTGCGTTAATCCTGAACAGGGCGGGGAACTGTCCAGAAATTCGATCAATCGTCTAGCCTCTCTTAAAATGCTGTGTCTCTGTTAGATGTGCAAATAAGTTCTTTCACCTTTTTTTACAAACTCAAGTCTGATGACTCCCAATCTTTCTGCCAATTCTTCTTGCGTCTGGGTCGGATTTTCGTTGAGCAATTCCTCTAACTCACCGTTATTATACTTTCTCATGCACCTGAACGATCGTCGTCTTCCAAATAAAAATCTCCGGCTTTAAATCTTTGGTACCACTTTTTGCATGTTCTGTAAGATACAGCGTTCTCTCCCAGTGCCGCACAAGCCATTTCAGTAGCTCCAACAGCTGATTTCCTAAGTTGGAATGCAAAGTGACACAAATGATGCTTCTCGCACGCCATATTGCTTGAAATTGTTGCATAGGACTGGAAACTCTGAGAGTGCTGATCACGACTCTTCTTAAAACTAAAAGAACGCTCTTTCAGATGGCGCCAAAATCGGGAAGTAATTCAAATTCAGTCAGAAGTTATGATCGCAGAAAAAAGGGGGAAGGAACATTTGCACACCCAATAATATAGGATTCCCAACTCACTGAGAAACACCTCTCTAAATTTCCTCGAGATCAACGCTGACTATTTTATTTGACTCGCTATAAAGGCTTGAAGGTAAACTTGTTGTCGATGGATCGATTGTTCCATCATTCGGAACAACGTTTCCCTTTAAAGCTTTTGGCGGTCGGCTTTAGTTCACGAGATAATCGCAAGGAACTTTACTTTTAAATTCATATTGTCAATGTTATCATAGAATAAAAATGATCTGGGTCGAAAGAAATGTGTTGATTGTGGATTTATAATTGCTTCGAGTCCAAAGTGTTAAATTTTTCCCTGCGAAGCTTTCGAAAGCGGAGCGTCTCGATCGAACGAGAATCAAGCCGAGAGCGTTGCCGAATTTATTGCCGATTTAATCGCGAATTAAAGACAATGCTCGTGTCCGACTGGACTTTCGCCTTTCTCTCGATTTCGGATGCATTTTCGCGCGATGATTCGGATCGATCGAGCAGGTCGGCGCGCGGCGGGCACGATCTCGCTCGTTTCTCCTCGCAACGGAGTAGATTACCCGCGCGAGAAACCACAGAATGCCTGGATGGTTTTCGCGACTACCGCGAAGAACCGTTACGGATTCCGCTCTGTGTCCTCTCGGCGAGTGAATTCGGCGCGCGCGACGAAAGTCATTGGTTCGTGTTGGGCCGAGATCGCGAGAACGAAGAAAGTGGAAGAAAGAGAGAGAATGGAGAGAGAGAGAGAGAGAGAGAGAGAGAGAGAGAGAGAGAGAGAGAGAGAGAGAGAGAGAGAGAGAGAGAGAGAGAGAGAGAGAGAAGGGTCGATACTCGCCGAAGCGACAAGAAGTATCGCCACTACTTCCGAGTATTCCGCGTTAAATATCGGGCCGGGTTTCGCTCGGGGGATACAGCCGAGACGACGTTAAAGTCAGCTTGGTTCGCGTGGGCGACGCGACGCTCGCCGGGCATTTTCTCCGCATTAAATAAGCGCGGCTGCCGAGAATAAATTTCATCCCGCCTTTTCGAGCGTTTTCATTCGATCGTAAAACCTAAGCGAGGCCTGTCCGAGAGGCTTTACGTAACTCTTTCCTCCTGACGAGTCACTTCTTTCCTGTCTTCGACAGGCCCCCGCTTCCTTTTCGAGAAAAACTACCCTCTCCTCCCGGCAGGTCACGTTCCCTGCACGGTGGTCCAGAATCCCGAAAAATGTGTTCATCAACTCTGTGAACATTGGCGATTCACGATTTTTCTGTACTTACTTTTGATGACTGTACGTAATCCATCGGTTCTTTTTGTGGGCCCAAAGAAAATGGGACAACACAATGTTAACGGGGTGTTCTCGTTTCCAGGATTGCATTTCTCGATAATGCAAAGATGGGATTTTTCAGTAGTCAAAAGCGCTAGACAAAAGATCTGTCTGTCTTTACGTTTACGAGGCGTAATTTGTATTGTTCGGCAGCGTAATTTGCTATTTTCATAAAGCTGCGATAGCTACATGCTGCCGAATAATGCAAATTACGCCTCGTAAACGTAAAATAGGACTTTTGAGGACTTTTTTGCATTATCAAAAAATGAAAAGGCGCATCCTTGCAATCCTGGAAGCGATCCGTAAACCTACCAACCATCCGACGAGACACGATTAAAACGTGCGCGTCCCGGTGGCAATCGAAATCACGTGGCTCATAGTTCGAGGGAATACGGATTTCGGCCTCGCGTTCGGTCCTATCGCTCTCTCCTAGTGGGTTCGATTCGATTCGATCGAGTATCCGAGCAAAAGTCGACGGAGCTGTTGTCGTCCGGTCGCCGTCGACTTCGAGACGAAGAGCGTCGCGAGGGCGAGGGGTTGTTCGATTGATCGACAGAGCCGCGACCAACCAGGGAGGGAGACTATTTTTCCTAGGACGAAGCACTATTGTCGTCGTGCACTATTAATATCACCGCCAACCCTACGTAATAGTCGCGCGTCGTCTACTCTGTAATTTCGGTCGACGACGAGGACTTTAAAATCCACGCGGTCGTCGGCGACCACGTGTGTTTACACGCGAGCGGATGGCGCACGCCGGGCTCCTTCCATCCCCCGATCATAGTGATTACAGTGTTTAGACACTGCCGGTTATTACAATCGCTGCTATTATCTTGTCCCGGACGCTCTTCCCTTCTTTTTCTTCGAACCCCTCCTCGCGCCGAAGACTTACGCAACGACGTTCCCGCGGGAAGAAGGGGGATCGGTGTCGCACGACACAAACGAGGAAAAAGAAAGCCTGGAAAAATTGCAAGAATAAATACCAGCCGAGGGTGCACTCGGACAAAATGCCTTCCTGTCGTGCTCTCGAACGCCGCGCTGTGCCGCGTCGATTCGAACCGCAGAATCATATTCTACTTCCTGCAATTGCTACACGCAAATTACCAACCTTCAAATTCAACCGTTTGCTGCTTCTACATACCGTGCAGTCTACGACCTCTGGGGGTCGTTTTAGAATCTGCAACTACGATGCAAAACACAGGCGTACCCGATATTTTTTTAGTCTGTGAAGTCGAACAGTTGTTCTGAAAATGAATTATTAACACTCGAAAGGTGGATAGTTTGATGATTATACGGATAGTAATCTTTTATTCTATGCAAACAGTTATTCAGAAATTTTTTTGATTATGTATATTTCCCATGGGATTTTATTTGAATCCACCGATCTTTTGAAGTGTCCGTGTGGCTTTGGCGAGGTTACAGAGTAACAACGCCTAGGGTTAAACTGTACTATTGCTGGCACTGCACTAGTTATTGGCACTTTTCATTTAAACGGCAAATCTTAAGAATTCCTGGTATAGAAAATCATTTTATATTGCTTCTTATTTATATTTATAACAACGTTGTAAGGTTTCATAACAGAGTTCCACATATGACTGTTAGTAACGCTGGTACATCCAGTAAGACCGACGGATTTATTAAAATTTTCGTTACAAGTCAGTATAGTTTATCGCTTTATAACTTAATTTTGGACTGTACTACAGATGTAATAAGTGCGTATATGTTTCATTATAAAGCAAATAGTCTGTTTAACGTTTACTTCATACTGTGCCAATGACTGTACTAGTTGTCTTACGATTGTTATTCACTGAATATATTTTATAATAAAAGATTTATGACACTCGTACAACTGTTTGATTTTGCTGGAAAATCTCTATTAGCTTATAATAATAGCAAGCTTAAATAATAGCAAGTTTAAACATTTCAAAAACGGATAAAAAGATTTTTACTACGAGTTTGGCTTAGAGTGCCAATCATAAATGTCATAAAAATGACTAATAGTCTTTTTGAATGTTAGTCATTAGTCAAAACTTTTTGATTAGTTAGTGATAACTACACTGCGGATCTTCATGCAAAATAAAAAATGTTTTCATTGATTACAAAACGTAGGAGCCAAATAAAAATTTCATTCTACTTTTAATTATCTTGTTAAGGTCAATCTAAAACAATAGTGGCCTTAAATCTTTTCAATACCTCCACTGTTGAAAATTGTACGTATTCAGTTTTGTTATAAATGCAAACTGTTTGATTCTGCTGAAAAATCTCTATTAGCTTATAATAAAAAAATAGCATATATAATATATACAATATTTATATATATTATTTATATATATATATATATATATACAATATATACAATAGTTAAGCTCGTTTAAACATTTCAAAAAAGGATAAAGAGGTTTTTACTACGATTTTGGCTTAGGGTGCCAATCATTGTACAGTTTACCCTAGGTGAAATAAAGTTTGAATTGTGGAAGACAACACTTTTAAATATTTTGTATTTTAAAGTTAACAATGTATATGACGTTCTTAAGGATTCGATCGTAGATGGTAGCTAATTGTGAACGGTTCGCGATGTTGTTGAGTTCTTTTCTGTATCGTGTCGCGTATTACGTCAGCTTGAATCCTTTTCCATTGGTTGACTGTAAACTGTACAGGGTGATTAAATGAATCCTAATTGGTGAGTGGATGGTGCATTTCGGTCGTCGGAATGAGGTGTGCTTCAGTAAAACTATGTTTTGGCTAGGATGAATTAGGTGAGGTAGATATGGGAAATTTCAAGTGCTTGTTTGGCTAAGATTGCCCTCGATGTGGTGTCCGATGACGCCCAAATAATTTTGGGACCTTATCGGGCCCAATTGCACTACTTTTAATTAAAACAAATCTCCAGAACCTATTGCCCCTACGTTTCGAAAAATGCATGAAATCCGCAGTTCGATTTATGAGTACTTCAGTTGATCGATCGATTAAAGTCCATTGCCCCTCGCGCGAAGAACAAAAGATAATTACGGAAGGTCGCGATTCGCGAAGGGTAAAGAAATCGGAGAGGGATCGTTTCGCACCCTCCGCTAATTCGAGCGGGAACGAAACGATTTTTCACACTTTGCCGAAGCGGACCCGGTTTGAAAGTGGGAAAGAGAAGCAGAAAGAACGGCTTGGACCCGATCTCGTGGTACACTCGGAAATATTATAAACGGGTCTCGCGCGTGGGCGGTGCGTGCGCGCGGCTACGCAAATATTGATTTCATATTTTGCCCCCTTTTGTCGGGGCCTCCGACAAACGGATCCGGGGGTCTGTAATTTTCAATTTTAACGGAATCAACGCAGCTGGACTGCACGCTACACGCAGCTCCGCGCTCGGTTCCGTTGTTTGTATTTAGTCTGGAGCGTGATATTAACGGTCCGGAGCGGAACAAGAGGAGAGAGAACGAGAGAGAGAAGAGAAGAGAAGAGAAGTAACGAGAGGAGAGGAGCCTAGGACCCGTTACGCAAGCAGCATCGCGAACCGCGAACCAACGAAACGGTCTCTCGCCCTTCGCGGTGACGTCCAATGACTATACCGGTGTCGAGTAACAACGGCTTTTAGACTCCATCCGCCAGCGAACCGGCCCGATGACTGTAAATCCAATTACAGTCGCATCTATTCTCGCCGTTCCACTCTCGACCGAGTTCGCCGAGCGTCCCGACGCTCCACGACGTCGAACCGACGCGACGCGACGCCCCAACAACGCCGCTTATACGAATCTCGAGTGCTCGTTACGATCCTTATCATTCGTTTAACGCGGCCTTTGCCTTGGTCGTGTGAGCATGAATCCCCACTTCTTCTTTCTCTCATCAAGTTTAGAAATTCATTTCTACCATAATACACGTATTAGATCGTATTTATTATATCGTATCATAGTAGATGTATAAAGCCAATTTTTTACCATTTGGAATAAGTTTTATGACAATTTGTTCTATCATCTTTTACGACTCTTCAGACAAGTTACAGATTTCTATGACTTTTTGCGACTTTATTTGAAACGAAATTTGCACCGCATAAAACGTGTTGGAAAAAGTGAAAAACAATGGCAAACCGATGGTACATTTTGTCTTTCGCGCACTGCATTTTTACCCTTGCGGTAATAAAGCAGCAGAAGCTGATGGAAATGCGTACTTTGATTTTGCATATTTGATGCGATGACAAAAAGAATACTTGAACGGTTAGAAAGCACTACAAGGCAAAAAAATGATGTCCGAAATGTCAGCCGTCAATACATATCAGGATTTTCCGATTTAAAATAAGTTTACGTAATAAAAATTGCTTGCATCAACTGCAACAAGCAAGGGCCAAGTAATAATTTCTCTCATTCTTTAACAATGTTCATAAGCTGCAACTAATACATTGATGTTGTTAAATTTTTAAGGTCTGTCCACTGTTTTAAATGCATAAAATCCGGGTAATTATATAGAAAAGTACTGCCCTCTCCGATTTTGATGAAATTTAAATATGTTATAGATATTGACATTTTGAACAACTTTTTCCTTTTCCAATATAGGGGGGTCGGTTTTAGTTTTCGAGATATTTGCAAAAAACTATCGCGAATACTGTATTGAATTTTTCGTATTCCTGAACGCGCTCCGCTGCAACGTAGACTGTTTCAGTGCGGCGTTTGTTTACATTTTGACGCTGTAGAGATAAGAGAGAAAACAGGGGGCGGAAAGGGCCAGCCTGACACCACACACACCCATCCAGTGCTTAACACGCACCCAATGTTTCTAAAAAGAAGGTTTCCGTTAAGAAATTAACATTTGCGCAAATTTTCAATATCATATTCGTAATCAGCACGTGAAAATACGTAAGAATCTAGAGTATGATTTAGAAACAGTGGGTGCGTCTTAAGCACTGGGTGGGTGTGTGTGGTGTTAGGCTGGCCCTTCCCGCCCCCCTGTTTTCTCTCTTATCTCTACAGCGTCAAAATGTAATCAAACGCCGCACCGAAACAGTCTACGTTGCAGCGGAGCGTTCAGGAATACGAAAAATTCAATACAGTATTCGCGATAGTTTTTTGCAAATATCTCGAAAACTAAAAGCGACCCCCCTATATTGGAAAAGGAAAAAGCTGTCCAGAATGTGTTGCTGCATAACATATTTAAATTTCATCAAAATCGGAGAGGGCAGTACTGTTCTATACATATAATTACCAAAATCCGCAGTCTAGTAATAATAAATGGAAGCAATGCCATCTCTACACGAAAAACGAACTTGCTTTCCGAACGACCTAATATCTTGGTCTAATAAATACTCTATAATAAATACTCTGTAATAAATTCATTAAACGACCTAATATCTTGATCTAATAAATACTCTATAATATAAATACTCTGTAACAAATTCATTAAACGCACAGTTACGTAACTCCAATCGCAGATCGCGGATACTGTTCGTGAAAGGAGGTTGATAGAAAGAGCCGAACGATTGTTGTGCAAGGTGCGTAAGAAGAATGGAGAAGTTCGAGGTCTTAAAGTACACAGAGGGATGGTCTCGCGTGTATCGATGCTCCGGGGATAGGCGAGGCAAGTTCGAAGAAAGGGAAAAGGAACGGCGGGTCGTGACTTCCGGTCCGCGATACGAATTTTCGATTCCGCGAGCGTGGAGCTACTTAATCGATCCAAAGCGCGCAGCTGATCGTAATGGTTTCACTTGCCGGAGAAGTTTATGCGAGCGGCGTACCCCGTAATCTCTACTGGCAGAGGCAAGCAAGCAAGCAAGCAAGTAGGCGAACACAGACCACCCCCGCGACCCGAACCTTCGACACCGAAACTTTCGGAAGCAGCGCGATCATTTCATTTCCGGCGCTGTACATCGGCTGGGAACCGTTGCTACAAACTTTTCGTATCCATCCCTCATTCTTGGCGAGTCGCCGACGATTTCCGGTTTGTGAATCAGTCTTACGGATATACTGGGAATACTCGATGAACATGCAAATTGGCTGGGTCTGTTCTGACCCTCTCTGATAGAATATTCGGATCAGTTCGAATGCTCAGATTGTTCGAGTGATTTCCTTCTTTTCGGTATGCTGGATTATGAATAAGTGAGCAGCGGATTTTATGCAAATGCTGTTATATTATTTTTACTACTTCACTCCAATTCATTTTGCATAAAGATCCGCTGTCTGTTGACGAGTTACAAGCGCAATCAACTTAATGTTCGCGTTGTCAAAAATGAGTATGTTTCGGAATCAAAATACCCGGGGGGCGCGTGTGCTGCTTGGTACGAGTCGGCCAATCGCGACGCGAGCGTTCAAATAAAGTGGAGTTCTGCCCTTCAAACGAAGGATTCGCTCATCTTTTTGGCCCCCATTCACTCCGGTCCTTTTTCAAGGATAGAACGGCTATCCTTGGGGTGATCAAGTCACACTAAACTTGAGTCAGCCCGGCAACAATTCGCCTACGAAACAGAGTATAGAATATACACTACTGTGCAAACGATAGAAGCACCCAGTATAATTATAAGATATAATGACAAACAATATCGTTTGTATATAATTATATGCATTTATAAAGTATTAGATAATCCGCAGTAAAACATATATACATATATTTTCAGAACTATTCAATTAAACAACGGAATCCTTTTTCAAAACTTACTGTGTTCCTATTTGATTTTTTACGCTTTTCTATTAAATATGGCCGGGTGCCTCTTCCTTTCACGCAGTAGTGTATTTCCACCAAAAATCAATCAATCAATTAATGAGGCAATATAAAGCATGCAGTATAGAACAAAGCACAGGAGTTTGCTTAGTTCTCAATAAGTTGAACATATTAAAAAAGACAAAATAAATTTCTATTTCACACCGGGTTGTTGCAATCCGGGTAGAAAATGTTTATCTTGCATAGAGATTCTCTGTCTAGAACTGACAAAGTCAAACAAGAAATGGATCTTCAAGGGCTATCTTAAATAAAGACAGGTAATTCAATGGCTATTACCAGTTTTTATTCGAAATGTAGCAAGTGCCCTGGTACCAGTCGGTTGAACGACCGAGCACCCCGCGCGAGCACGATTCCCAATCGAGAGTGTAACACGCAGCCCTGAGGAGTCCGGCCGTAAAACTGCGATTCCGTTGAAAATACGGTAGCGCTGACAGATGGTTGTCTGTGTGGCGAATCGAGAGCGATTCCAGCGGCTCGTAACTCGGCCGAAATGGTCGTGATACAGGATGCACGCTCTCGGTATGCGACCAAGCTCATCGGTGCTCATGATTAGCCGAAAGACGGGGTCGGAGGGCTACGGAGAGAGGCGACCAAGCGAGAACGAGTCTGCCAGTTGAGAGAGCAAGAGAGAATTAGAGGTAGAGTGAGTGACGCGGGGGGCGGGGGGCAGGTAATAGAGAGAACAATCATAATTGGCGCGTGCTTATAGGGAGCACAATCAATTAAATGGGGTGCACGCGGGCTTATGCGCTCTAACGACGCTGCGGCTGATTACGATTCTCCGTCGGTTTTCTCGCTCACCCCTCTCTCTCCCTCTTTCCGGTTTTCCTCCTCCCCTCGTGCACTCGGTTTTCACTTTTCTAATTAAATAACTGTACTCTCCCCCTCGCACCTTCATCCAACTCTCTCTTCTTCTACCCACGACTTCGAGAGCCCAAAGGAATCCCCGTTTCGCGTTCTCTCGGAAAGCAACCCTCCACGACGATATTGAAATCCGATCGGGCGAACCTCTGTCGCGATCGATATCGCGCGACGAAACGCTTTCTTCGACGATCCCGCCGTCGCATCGCGTCAATCATGCATGCCTGACACGATTCCTTGTCCGCACTTAACCCTCCCGAACTAACCCCTCGCGAAAATCACGGTCGACATGCTCAACTGTCATATTTTGTGGTTCCATGATTCGCTAGCTTCGAACATCGACCGGCAATTATTTCATAATTTTGGTCTGCGGGCTGAGTTCTTAATTGGTCGTGCGAATAGAACGAAACTTTAATCATGAACCAGTAATTCTCGCTTAACTGCTGAGATCCGGGCGTGCCAGAACAGACTTCATTATTTTATTATTTTTGGTGTATCGTCGTTTTTCCGATCGAAGCGACACCAAACACGATACAATTACGATTATAATTACTTGTGCAACAATGTTGCAGACTTCATATTTACACAGTTCGCGCACCTCTACCGTAAATGTCAAATCGCCAATCATGTATCGTGTAACTATATCGCTTTTTGTGTCATTTCAAGTAGACAAACGAGACGAATACGATGCTAAAAATTTCGTAAAAACAAATCAAAAATTATAAAAATTGTACTCGTCGCAAAAGTGGGAGTCGTCGATTATTACTGAATTAAAGTTGTTTATAAGTATGCAGAGGATCTTGATGCAGATGAAAAATTTTATACCTGAATTGCAACAAACTGGAGTGAAATAGAAATTTATTTTCTCCCTTAATATTCCGAAATTCTTCTAATATTTTCACTGTTTGAAATTACATATACTTATTTTTGTCACAAATGCATAAAAACCCGCTGTCTACTTATAAGACATAAACCAAAATTGAATAGAATTAATGTTTAATGTCAGATGATTGAGGAAACTGATTTGATAGAGTTCGAAACACGATTCCGTCCAAGTTCGTCGCATCTCCGCCGTAAACAAGGGTGAAAGAGATAAGCTGGCGTAAAGTTTCGCTGCAATCTTCCGCCGAGGGCCGAAACGCTGTAACAAGGTCTCCCATTCGAGCACACGGCGATAATTCAGCGAAATTTCCCGCGAAAAAAAAGATCGAGCCGCGGGGAAAACTCTGCTCTCGACGATGTACATAGTAAGCGGAAGAAATTCTGTCCCGTTGCAGCTGTTCATACTCTGGAAGGGTACAACACACCCGACACGTATTCCCGATCGAATTAATGGTCGCGTAAACGACTCGATATTGGGCGCATTAATTCGCCGAACGAGCCATTAATATTCGAAACGACTTTCCGCGTGCCGACGAACAAGTTCACGAACACCGCGCTTCGAAACCTGTCGAAAATTACCTGTTGCTGGTCGACGAGCGAAGATGTTTCCAGTGACCCGGTCCCTGCACAGAAAAGACGGCGGTTAATGACATGGTTGACTAGGACGACGCTGAAAATGAAGACCTTAGACTTTTCAAACAATCTTCGCGTCTTTTATTCCGATTAAATCGTCCGGCACATGCATCCGAAGAAGCGTGAACTCGCCTTACGGGTGTAGACTCGTTTCTAACATTGCAAGGGTGCGAGATGCGCCTTCTCATTTCTCGATTATGCAAACATGAGGTTTTTTAGTAGTCAAAAGTCTATCTTGTGATGAGAATGTTTTGCAATCGTGGAAACGAGTCTACCCCCTTAAGATACGATAAATGAAAGTAACGCACGAGGGACGCTCGAGCCCATCTCTCCGGCAACCTCGAAATATTACACGCCAATAGAAACGTCGATCGGTGAAAAATATTTGATCGATCGATCGGGTCCCGACGAACAATGAACTTGGGCTTTTTTTCCGGTGGAAAAACTTGCGTAATGGATGCCCGAGCTTTCATAGGAACGAGGTCAACGGATGCGACTACAGAGAAATGATAAAGCAACATTCGCGGAGCAATAAACGGTGTCTTTTATTTTTCTCCGCTTCTCTTCGCGGATATTGCGGCCGATCAAATATTTAGCAGCGAGACTGTACATGTTAACGAAAGTGTACATATTAATTGTGGGATTCGCGCTAATTCTTTTCTTCGCTTCCGTCGTTTCTTCTGATAGTTGCGTGAACGAGTTGGCCAATTGAACGACAGGAACTGAGTGCTCCTTCTCGAGAAATTTTATAATTGGTTATTTCTCATTTCTCGAGAAATTTAAATCTAGGAAAATTCTTATGAATCTCATTTATTTGATAACATATTTTCGGAAATAAACAAATACATACAGTAAGGAGCATAACTGATTCCACACACTTCAAATCAGAATAACTTTTATATGAATGGGCCAAACGACTTCAACTTCTCTATAAGGCTAGAAGAATTAGTTTAGTAAATAACATCTAATAAATAAGTTGAAAAAATGCATTTGTTCCGAATTGTGAAAAACAATACTAAAAATTGATTTTTACAACTTTTTTAGCTGGCCCAATAACGAAAATCTAAAAAATTTCTTTTGTCAACTGGTATAAATTATATACGCTCTGAAATTTCATTGAAATTGGTTAATTGTTTTACGAATTATAATCGAAGTGGTAAAAAGGCCGAAAATTTTCAATTTAAGTGCGCACGTCATCCTTTTATAAGATCGATCTCACCTATAGGAACAATACTGGATAGTTGCGTGCATTGTATCTCGATAAAAATTTTTCTCCAAGTATAGCTTAGGTTAAGTTAGGTTAGCTTATTATAGGATAGTTAATGTTTCCTGCGCTTTCGATAAATATTATCAACGATTCCAAATATCATAAGTTTTCCAAAATTTTGTTATTTCATTAAAAAGTTTCGAGAATTCTCGAGGAATATAGTCTTATTTCGCATTTCTCGAAAAATGAAAAATGTTGAGAAATCAGGAACAGGAACAGTAACGGTTAACCGGTAAATCAGAGAAGACAGGAGTTTCCTGTCAGAAATGAGATTAATGTGTCGAGCGAAAATTCTAATTCATTACACAAAAAATTTCAGAATCTTTTTGAATAAAGATTTGAACCGTGATACGTACATGGTACTGATATCTTCCGTTACTGAAACGAAGATAATATGTTGGAATTCAGAATATCTTTAATTGCATATGTGGGGCTTGTATAAAAGTAATTATTAAAATAAAATTTATTTATATTGGAGTCCAGTTATGTAGAAAATTGAGTGCAAGTAATGGAAGGTTAAGTAGAAAGAGTGACGAACGCGATCTACAAGCAACAAGGAGTGAATGTGCTAATTTAGGTTTGTCTATTTGTTTTCAGGTCGTACCCGTCGCCCGTGCAAAATGGAGGGCCAAATGGTACGACGATGAGTTGCGGGGGTTCGCAAGGTAAGCCTTTCGATTTTTGATCGGTAAAATAGACAGTCACGTCGTTAATCGACTCGCAGTGATTTCATAGGTAGAATTGGCTCGTAGGGGCCAGAGCAGGGGCAAGAGCAGACGCCGGGGCACGCACGTGAGCATTCCTCGCGGGGGTCCAGGGACGGAATGGAATTTCGCAATAAAGGGAGTCCTATGCTGATTAATTAGCTCGGGGTAAAAAATTCACAGGAATTCCGTTCCGCCTATTGAATTAGCGTTACATTAAATTTATTGGCAGAATTCTCATTGAAAGATCGGCCTTGCATCGAGGCCGCGAGGCCGCGAGGCCGTTTGCCCTGTCCACCTGACTCTCTGTCCTGGCTGAACAATTTTCCAACTATCAAACGTCGAGGACGTATGAAAATACCGGCTACGATATTTCAGAGGAAACTTTCGGGGAAAAAATTCCCCCACCCCTGGCAATTCAATATCGCGCGATTACGCGGACAAAGGTATAACGAATCAAATATCATTTTAATTTTGTATATTGTACCTTGCAAATGCGAGCACGCGTCCCGCTGCCGCTTCTCCCTCTCTATATTTTTCTCTGTGTGCGCTGGTTCGTCCGCGTACTCTACACACAACAACCGCGACCCGCTCGTGACTTATGCGTTTGGCATCGCGAAAAACCTGCTCGCTTATCCGGCCACGTTCATTTTCAGATTCAGCCCCGCTGTCCGCTGTTTTTCGATGGAATTTCACGCAAAAGGATTCCCCGGCAAGATAAACGGAAATTCGCCGAACGATCCGATTAAATTTAACGTCCGGCTAGCGATTCCGGCGGATCGCCTCGAGCCGCGGACCGTTTTCCGCGCGTTAATCGTGATATTTATGGTATTCCGTTCGATCCGATCCGATCCGAACTTTAATTTTCGAAAGGAGCGCGGCAAAAAGAAACGCAACAGCCGCGAGTTTATCGTAGCTCGATACGAGCATCTCTCCGTGTTCGGACTTCTTTTTTACAACGGAAACTCGCGAACACGAGCGCGGTGGCGAAACCGTCACAACGACAACGCAATAAAACACCAGCAAGATTTCAAGCGTCACGCCGCGTCGTTAATGGACGCGGAAAAAAAGTGTTTCCGAACCGTCCGATCCTGGCAAATCGCTCGTCCATCGGTTCGCTATCGTTAGCAGACACTGTTTTTACGAGGGACAAACATGTTGATCAGGGCAGACTGGACAGAGAATGCGCATTCTCACGTTTGTTCTTGTTTCTTTATTGTCGGATAATTCAATCATCGATTAATGTTCGAATTCTATGTCAAGAGTTCACCTCGATAAAGAAGTATACTCAGTTCCATTGGTTTTTAGACGACTTCTTCGATCTAAAATAAAAGAGGGTAATTGTGCAATGGCTGCACCTCACCGATTTCGATGATTTTTTGAAATGTTGTCAGGCTGAAGATTCTGAACAACTTTTTTCTACATATACATGACCGCCGCTCAGCCTTAGAGCCTGTTCACATTGGAAATCGGCGATTTTCTCATTATTCATCATTATATTTTTTCTACATGTTAAAAAACGATGACCTAACGACATTAAAAAAAATCAACGAAATCGGTGTAACCTTTTATGCGCAAATACCTAGAAAAAGTGCGCAAGAATTTGTTAATATTTCTTCAGGAGAAAATCTAAGAAAGTTTCCGAGTCGGATTGACCGGACCCGGTTATAGTTAACGAAGTCGGCGTTACTGTTCGGAATCGAGGAACAAAGGAAACAAGTCGCGAGTTCGCGATCGTTCGATCGTACGACGAGGAAGTCCGGATAAACCAGCGATATCGTTGCTCGTGCGATAACCAGGAAACTGGATAAGAGGGAACCGAAAATAAGGCTGGCGAGTAAGCGAGGAACGAAGCGGATTGCGCCGCGCGATTTCCCAACCGCGATGCGAGCGAACGAACAGGGAGAACCAGCTTTCATTCGAACCGGAAAGATATACACGGCGGAGCCCTGTCCAAAAATGCCTCCCGGGAGAAAAACGCCGATATCAACACTTCCCGCGAAAATAATAATATTTTCTTTCGTTTGACTGTCACGGCCCCGGCACTTGCGACGGTCTCTCGAACCGGAAAGGAGGGGCTGAGGGGAAATCAGCCGGCCAACGTTGGACAGCACTGATATACACTTGCGAAAAAGTTGACTCACGCCGTGAAAATATATCTCGAATGATAAGCTCGCCGTTGGTATAACGCGTTTCGAGGCGTTGCGTGTCTGTAAATGATCGATGCACTGGCTGGTGACGATATTGTATCGAAATTATTGAATATTCCTCATAAATGTTCATACTTTAACCGAATCTCATTGAACACGTGTTTCCAAAGCCTCGTAGTTTGCTAAATTAGAATTTTTGGTAACGCTGCGAGGTGCGACGTATGTAAATTGCAGATCTTTTCGCAAAATCAAGATTTTCTGGTAGGTCTGGTGCCGTCACAATTTTGAAATTGTTGAATATTCCTCATAAATGTTCATACTTTAATCGAATCTCGTAGAACGTGTTTCTAAAGCGCCGTAGCTAAATTAGAATTTTTGGTAATGCTGCGGGGTGCATCGTGTGTAAATTGCGGATCGATTAGCCAAATCAAAATTTTCTGGTAGGCCTGGTGTCTTCACAATTTTGAAATTATTGAATATTCCACGTAAATGTTCATACTTTAACCTAAATCGTCGTAGCTAAATTCGAATTTTTGGTAATGCTACGAGGTGCATGATATCTTTTCAAAGTTTTCTAGTAGCTCTGGTACTTTCACAATTTTGATCCAGTAATAAATATCTTGGGTTACGAACAGAGTTCTCAGTGCAATAAAACGCACCAGTAATTTACGGAAACGTTCCGCATCAGCGTCAGAAACCGCGATGGAATCGCATGGAGGAGACCGCCAGAGGCCACGAAACAGTCGCGGAATCTAAGAAAATTCTGCACAACAATTCAAACAAAGGAAGTCGTCTTTGTACATCGCGTTCCTGATAACCGAATCGTGTGTTCATGCATGGCCAAGCAGTGTATGGTAAACAAGAGTTGCAAATAGCGGCGAGGAATTGAAACATGCGAAGCGCGATACCTGGAAGGTTCCCTACGCTTTCATTTTTCCCGTTATCGCGTTTCTAGTTGTCGAACCGTCGTGAAAAATCGACTACGGAACGCTGCGAGCCTTAAACAATCGTTCCAGCAAAAATAGCTAGACCTAAAAAGAAACTCGTCTAAATTAACGAACGGCTATTCTTATTACCCTCTATGCCCATTCTTTAAAATTCTATCTGCATTCTGGTTAGCGCGAATACATAAATGCGAACATATAAAGATGCTCACATAAGGCCGAAAATGTGCGACTTTCACCCATTTTTAAACGTTTGTAGCTCATTGTAATGTTGATCGAATTTGATAGAACTTTCAGTATGCGTATAAGTTACCGAAATCTACAAAACGCATTTTCTAAATTATCGTTACAGGCTCGGATAAACAAGTTGAAAAAACACAATTTTTAAAATTGTTCATGATTCCTACCAATTGCAAGCTAAACAAATATTTGTTTGCTCATTTTCTAGCAAATTAGTTGGTCTAACATCTTAGAAAAATTCAAGTCGTTTGGACTAATTTTAAAACAGTTCTGAGATTTTTTCAAGAGCGTCCACTTAATATTGTCCGCAACTCTATATGCAGAAGGAACCGCATCCTGCGCAAATCATCAGTTAGTCTAGTTCCGTGTGCGTCGAGTAAGCAGCATTGCCACAAGACATGCTCTAGGTCCTCCAGTTCGTAGCCACACTTGCAGTCGGTGCGATCAACAATGCCTACACCGACCAATGAGGCGGCCAAGTTGTAGTAATTAGGGAGGGGGTGTAAGAGTGATCGGGGGGTGAAAAAATCGCTGCGAGTCAGTTATCGGTAGACGGTCGGAATAGTGCATGTAAGAATCGAAAGGACACCGATGCCTTTTTCTGTGCAGGTGGGGTGATGGTGAAGCAGGAAGCGAGGGATGACGGTTACGAGACAAGTCCGGATCTCGAGATGAGGAGCACCGGTGGTGACAGCAGTCAGCAGTACCACACGCCGCTGACACCGCACACACCGCACACGCCGCACACGCCGCACACTCCCCTCACGCCGATATCGGCGACAGCGCATCAACCCCAGCAACCTGGCTCGACCGCTTCCACCCTCGGACAGGTGAGTTTTTATCTTTCTCTCTCTCTCTCTCTCTCTCTCGCTGTTTCTCTACTTTTCCTATTTCTACCTCGAGGAAACCGACGATTAGGTCACGCGGCTCTATTTCGCGCCACAGTCTACCGTGCCATGCCGGTGGCCACGCAATTTCCTTGACGCGCCACAACACGGAAGAACTTCTCATTGTCAGTCGACACTCTGCCGTGTCACCTGGCTGTCACCTATTTAAATAGGCGTTGCTAACTGTAATGAATTTACCAGTAAGAATTACACATTCAGCTCGTAGCCAAAATCATTATTTATTAGCAGACTGCGGATCTTTATGAAGAAATAAAAGTTGTCTGCATCGATCGCAAGGAATAGAAACTGAATTGAACGTTACTTTTCCCCTTAACTGCATTTCTTTCAATAACTTGTTTATGTTCCTCTGAAAATGTTATTAAATTTCTCCGAATGTCTATTCTTTGTTCGTTAATACATTCGTTTATAGTATTAAAATGAGAATTTGTGCAAGTATGTATGTGAAATACTGACGGTCTTAAATAACACTGTCCAACAGCCAAAAAGTATTTCGATTCCCACTATGCGATTCTTGTAGAGTTTTCCGCGCTGATTCCGAATCTGGTTTTAATTTTTTTCCTATACGTCCAGTTTTTGAGAAAATGGAGTTTAAAAAAAAGACATATTTTTCAACTTTAAACAAATATTGCGATGTTATTATAAAAGATATTGAATTGTTCTTTACAGCAAAAGATTCTGTAGACTTTCCCGAATACAGTGATATCCAATATTAATACATTACGATTGTTTAAACATGTTTAAACAATGATTAAAGACGGAGATGCACCACTTTTGCACCAATTTTTGCGGATATTTTCGAATTTATCTCAAAAAATAAGGGTCCAGCGAAAAATTGAACTATACCACGCGAAAGAGCAGACTTTTATCTTGAGAAACCCCCTTGTGAAGTTTGCATGGTCGACGTTTTTTTCGAACCAGAAAGCAAAATATCTTCGCGCACCATGAGTTTCCGCCAGTGGCGCGCGGGACGGGATACGGCGCAGCGACGGAATACGGACCGGCGAACGACCGTTCTGGTGGTGAGCGCCACTGGTGACAACTCATGTCGGGCGAAGATATTTTGCTTTCTGGTTCGAAAAAAACGTCGACCATGCAAACTTCACAGGGGGGTTTCTCAAGATAAAAGTCTGCTCTTTCGCGTGGTATAGTTCAATTTTTCGCTGGACCCTTATTTTTTCAGATAAATTCCAAAATATCCGCAAAAATTGGTGCAAAAGTGGTGCATCTCCGTCTTTAATCATTGTTTAAACATGTTTAAACAATCGTAATGTATTAATATTGGATATCTCTGTATTCGGGAAAGTCTACAGAATCTTTTGCTGTAAAGAACAATTCAATATCTTTTATAATAACATCGCAATATTTGTTTAAAGTTGAAAAATATGTCTTTTTTTTAAACTCCATTTTCTCAAAAACTGGACGTATAGGAAAAAAATTAAAACCAGATTCGGAATCAGCGCGGAAAACTCTACAAGAATCGCATAGTGGGAATCGAAATACTTTTAAAAAGTTGAAATTTGTTGGACAGTGTAATCTTTACATTTTCGTTGGCTACATAAGGGTTAGGGGTGTAGTCTTGTTTTTAGGATGTCAAGGGTTTTTCAGTAGTCAAAAGCGCTAGATAGAAGATCAATCTAGGCCGCGATCGCCCTCAAAAGTCCTATTTTTACGTTTACGAGGCGTAATTTGCATTATTCGGCAGCGTAATTGACATTATTCGGAAGCTTAAAGCTCCGCATGTAGCTATCCTCATAATTAATTACAATTACAAGGGTAGTCCCAGAAGTACCCGACTTAACAAAGAAAACACAAAAAATTTGGGAAAAAACAACTTTATTTCTCAACTTAGTCTCCTTTTAGCTCGATACACCTTTCCCAGCGATGTTCAATAGCTTCGATACCCTGTTTATAGTGAGATCCGTCGAGCTCCTAAAAATAGCCATCAACCGCAGACTCCACCTCTTTATTGTTGGCCAATCTTGTACCACCGAGCCATTTTTTCAAGTTTGGAAAGAGAAAATAGTCTGAGGGGGCTAAATCTGGCGAATAGGGTGCGTGAGGAAGCAATTCGAACTTTAACTCATTGATTTTGGCTACCGCGATACCGGATGTGTGAACTGGTGTATTGTCCTGATGGAACACTCTTTTTCTCGCTAAATGCTATTGGTGGCTGTCAAACAAATACTAAACAACGTAGCGTCTTCAGATTTCAACCTTAAGCTTTATAAAGATTGTCTTTTTAGCTATAGTAAGTTTTCAAATAACAACCGCCAGCTATATGTCAACGTCGGGTACTATTGGGACTACCCTCGTATGTAATGTAAGTAATTTAGTCTAGATTGATCTTTTATCTAGCGTGTTTGACTACTGAAAAACCCCGCGTTTGTATTAAATATCGATAAATGAGAAGGCGAATCCCGCACCCTTGCAATCCTGGAAAAAGGAGTCTACCCCCTTAATGATTTTAATAGAAGAGAAATCATATATTGACATCTTCAATTTTTTAAATTTGTTCAACAATTTTGAATTTCATCTATCCGCTTTTATAAATGCATAAAGATCCGCAGTCTCGTACACCCAATTTGTATCGATCGTCTCAGATTCTTGAAATAATATAGAAACAATAAATTATTTAAATAATCACCGAGATAAAAATTGTAAGGAGCCAAATAGAAATTCTCTAGAAAAGTTGAAGATTGTACGTCGACGTCCTCAAACACTTTGCACCGGTTTTTCTGCACCGATTCAAATGGTTCTCTCATAAATACGTAAAATCAAATTACAAGTCACGCGAGATCCGATCATCAATTTCCATGCGTAAGGGTTAATTGGCGAAGCAATTGCAAAAAGTAAAGACACGCGCGGAGATGTTTATCCCGCGAGGAAACGAGCGGAAAAGTTCCGGTTCGCGGTTGACATTGCAGAATCAATCGCGTAACCGTAACCGATCGGCACGGCGGCGCGGCGGCCGGCGCCGGTAATCGGCGATCACGAGGGACAAATATCGGCAGATAAAGCTCGGGAATTATTTGTCGGTTAAGACCGATGATCGTTACGGTCGGATCCGGTGATTCCCGATCGGAATAACGAGCGATAAATTGCGCGATAAAAGTTGCGATCGCACCGCGCGTCGCGTCGACTAGAGCGCGCACTTTCGTAATACGCCGTACGGTCGATTTGCATTTGGACGCCGGCTTCGCGGCGCGATTATGCAACGCGGGCTGATAATGACATAAGAAACCAACCAGCCGAGTAGATCTGGATCCACGGGACTAGATCCCGAGGCCGCGAGAGATCGCGGTCCCAAACTTTTTCGAAGAGCGTTCTCGCCGTATCTGGACGACAAATCAACTTTTTGAGTTATTCTTTTGACTGTACAATTTTTATGCTGATCGATTATATTCGAATGAACGACTTAGACACCCGAAGCCAAAAAGCTGAAATTGTACAGGGCGCTCTCATCGATAACTGTTATGAGTGATCGAAATGAACTTCTCTCATCGATAACTGCTTTGAGCAATCGAAACAGATTTTCTTCATCGATAACAGTTATCGAAGAGGAAACAATTTTTTGGATACTAATAAATGTTACTTGTATCCAAAAAGTATAAAAATCGACATTTTTTAATAATTTTGTTCTTAGAATTTTTTTCTTTATATTTTGTGTAGATTATATTATTATTATTATTTATTATAAACGGACCGAAGCCCTCTTACATAAATGTTTACAATAGAAAACAATAAAGGACTACTCGTATAATAACATAGAAAGGACATGCACAAAAACTAATGGTATTAACTATATGGTATTATCCTATAATTCTGCGTAATTCTTTTTTAAACATGTGCAAAGACTCGACGAAAAAATGAATACGATTGTACAGAGTGCTGAGTCTGCAATAGTGCGATTTATTGGATTAATTAATCCATAGGTAGATCTGGCTTTAAGGGTTTGAAAACCTGCTCGAGATCTCAAAGCACGTTCAGGTGCGTAAAAATTGATTTGCATAAGGAGAGAGGGACAATCTATATGGTTATTAATTAAATTAAAAATAAAGCTCTAGTCGGATACTCTTCTGCGAGCAGACAATGTTTCCAGGTTGACTATTTTTAATATTGTGGATCTTAAATTTCAATAATAATCAACTTTTTATTAATGATTTGTATCGTAGAAAATTTTAGAATAATTGTTATTTTTGGTCCCTGTACAGTACCGATCGCAACGGGCGAAAGTCTCGAAGGAACCATGTGTCTCGTGCCATCCGTTCTCTTAGAAAATGACTTTAGAGTTTCGTGAACTATTTTATTTCATATGTCTACAGGGTGTTCCTAGATGGTAGACACGTGGACGGGATGATTCTACACGAGGATCAGAGAATATCAAAGAATATTTGAGTTTGAAAATTCGGCGAACGCGCATGCTATTGAATAGGAATCGTCTGACACGTCTGTTCAAGACCGACTCATTCTACTTCTTTATTTTGAAACACCCTGTACTTTGCACTAACCAACCGACGTTTATTTGTCAATTGAACAATACAAAAATGATTGAGCACAGGATGTGGTTCTCGTTCCCGAAAATTCGATGACGTCGCAATAGAAGGCAACGTTTAGTGTTCTGTTGTTGAAGTGGTGAAGCTCAAGGTGAACCGGTGCGCCGCTATAGTAATCGTCCGATGGTGAAAATATACTTTTAAGCAGCGCGCGTCGTCCGTAAGGATTCGTCGCCTCGATCCGTGATATCCGTGACTCGTAAACGGTAACGAGAAATCGATGCACCTCCGTGACGATTCCTTCGGTTAACCGTGGACACGTCTCGGATTTATCGTCAACGCCCGAGATCGAGGGCTGTCTTTTAACTCGTTGCCACGCGAGCTGTTTCTACTTCGTTCTTTCTTTGCTTCTCGTTGATCTGTCTCCACCGATCCCTACTCTCTTCGAGTCCAGTCTTCGTCAATGCATATGTATAATTACACCGTGGTTTGTGGATCTTCATACATAACAAAAATTTTATAGAAACGACCCTGATTGCCCACGGAGTGTTAATAGATTGAAAACAATGCGTTGGCACCATTTAATTCTCTCGATTTTCCCACTACCTTGAATTTCATCTACTTGTGTTTCTCAGAAATGCATAAAATCTGTATCAGTCACGTTTAGCATTTGGCAGTGTTAATGGTGTAGATCGGTTTTGGAGCGAGAGTGTGGTGGCACACTCACACACCTCTAGACACATATACGTACACAGAATTGCAAGGGTCCGGCATCTGACAAACCACGTCTCGCTAATGCACATTTAGGGCCCCAACGTAGTCACAATCGCTACATAAAAGATCAATCTAGCGAGGGTATATCCCTATTTGGCTTACTTTTGCGTTTTCGAGACGTAATTTGCATTCAACTTGTAATGATCTCGGGGCACAGGTTCGATCAATGATGAAAACAACAGCAATTTTGCAACTTAGAATAATCTTCAAACGTAATTTCTCTGTTATAGCAAGTATGTTAAAAAATGGTTTTATTGAGTATCTCCTTAGTATTTCTCACTTTTACATACAGTGACTCTCACTAATATTCGGACACTCTCAAAATATCGATACCTTTTTCAATATTGGACAAAACGATTTGAACTTTTTTGGGAAGCTAGAGCAATTAGTTTACTACAGGATCTGAAAAGAAATTTTTTCAAAAATTGCAATTGGTCGGAATTGCAGAGAAAATACTAAAAGTTGCATTCTATAACTTTTTTATGTGGGCCTATATTAAAAATTTAAAAAATACGTTTTGTAGACCTGTGTCAATTATATGCATTGTGAAATTTTTATTGAAATCGGTTGATGCAGAAAAAAACGACAAGGCAGTGAAAGATGTAAGATTTCTCAGATTTACTGCCGTTATAAGCCGAAAATCTGCAATTTTTACCTTCTTTAAACGTTTGTAACTCATTGCAACGTCAACCGATTTTGACGAAATTTTCACGATATATTTAATTGACATAGATCTACGAAACGTATTTTTTAAATTTTCAATATAGGCCCACATAAAAAAAGTTGTAGAATGCAACTTTTAGTATTTTATCTACAATTCCGACCAATTGCAATTTTCGAAAAAATTTATTTTCGCATCCTGTAGTAAACTAATTGCTCTTCCCAAAAAATGTTAATCGTATAGTCCAACATTTAAAAAAGTTATCGCTTTTTTTACAGCGTCCGAATATTAATGAGAGTCACTGTATATTATATTCTAAGTATTTTTCAGACGCAATAGTTTTCTCGTGAAAAAGATCCACATCAAGATCGAAACGTCGAGGTTTTAATTAATTTACAAAATTGCTGTTATTTTCATCATTGATCGAACCTGTGCGCCGAGATCATTACAAGTTGATTACCAAAATTACGATCGATAACCATATTTGATTTGTAATTTGCATTATTCGGCGGCAGCATGGGCCGCGAGAAGCATTGGGCGGCGCGACACTGCTGCTACTGTCAAGAGACATACATTTTCTTAAATACATATCGAGAGTTGTAGGGTTCTTATCGAAAAAGTTGGAGGCAACCCTGCTAGCAGGGACACATACAATGTCTATGCAACGTTTACTATGTTAAACCATACGTATTTAAACCAGGGACTTATACCGGTACGTAAAATACCGGTATGATACCGGTATATTTCGGTTATTTCTTCCTAACCGTTATAGAACCGAAATATCAGAATACCGGTATGACGTATACCGGTATGACGTATACCGGTATGGTTGCATTCAGGGATTCATACCGGTACATACAATACCGGTATTTTTCGGTTTGTTGGGGAAGGGGAAATGGGGCAAGTGGGATATTCCGCACGCTTCGCCCGATCCCCACTTTTTGACTCGCGCGTAGCTCCTGCCGTTCATAGGAGTAGGAACAGATGTCGCTACTACATACAATGTATTTCTACGGCGACTACGCCAATGGATTCTCGTTCACCGCATCGCTCGCTCTGTCTCGCTTGGTTTTATATAATAATAAAATATATTTATCAAATGTAAGTTTTTATATGAATTTTATAATATGAATTTGGTAAAATTTTAGATAATGTTAACGAGATTTCCCGCTTACAGTCACGAAACAATTAAGAATTATATAGCTGACACTGGAAAACTATACATAAACCAATAAACTAGTAATATATTAATTATACATTTAGCGGTAATTTTTTCGGTTCCGTATTTCATTATTTACAACTTTTTAGTATCTAATTTATATTTCCAATTGTAAGATATTCTTATTCTTAATGCAAATAAGAATATCTTACAATTGGAAATATAAATTAGATATTAAAAGTTGTAAATAATGAAATACGGAACCGAAAAAATTACCGGTAAATGTATAATTAATATATTACTAGTTTATTGGTTTATGTGTAGTTTTCCAGTGTCAGCTATATAATTCTTAATTGTTTCGTGACTGTAAGCGGGAAATCTCGTTAACATTATCTAAAATTTTACCAAATTCATATTATAAAATTCATATAAAAACTTACATTTGATAAATATATTTTATTATTACATAAAACCAAGCGAGACAGAGCGAGCGATGCGGTGAACGGGAATCCATTGGCGTAGTCGCCGTAGAAATACATTGTATGTAGTAGCGACATCTGTTCCTACTCCTATGAACGGCAGGAGCTACGCGCGAGTCGAAAAGTGGGGATCGGGCGAAGCGTGCGGAATATCCCACTTGCCCCATTTCCCCTTCCCCAACAAACCGAAAAATACCGGTATATCATATCGGTTATCGGTATATTCTGTTGGCCCAATACCGTTACCAAGATTATACCGGTATTACGTCACAGGGCGTAATACCGGTATGAAAATTTTACCGGTATTCGTAATACCGGTATAAAAGTTTTTACCGGTATTCGTAATACCGGTATAAAAGTTTTTACCGGTATTAAGTCCCTGTCGCAATACCGGTATACAAATTTTACCGGTATTAAGTCCCTGATTTAAACACAGTTTGTCAGATACAGAAATATAAAGGCGAGGGTTCTGTGACGATACATTTCCGGTTCGGGCGCTGATGTCTGTTTCTCACATAATTAGTACCAAATAGTACAGCAGTTGCTGTTCAAAATACTTCATTCAAAGTACTGTTTACATTATTAAATACGAGGTGTGTTCAAAAACTAACGAGAATTTTCATTTTTCGGAATAAATTTTAATTATTCGTCTATATGTGAATGTTATCCCTTTGAAAAATTGAAAACAGTCTCCATTAGGTAGTACATACTTATGCCAGCACTTCTTTCAATCCCCGAAACGCTTCTGGAGCTCGATCTTTGGGATAACTTCTAGCTCTTTCAGTGATCCGCTTTTAATTTTGTCTACGCTTGAAAAACGACGTTCGTTTAAGGTTTTCTTTATTTTTGGGACTAAAAACAATGTTACACGGCGAATATGGAGGCTGGCGCATCATTACAGTGTTGGTTCTGGCCAAAAAATCACGAACCAGCAATGAAGTGTGAGCAGGTGCATTATCGTGGTGCAAAAGCCATGAATTGTTTCGCCACGAACAATCGCTGATCGTAACAAAACACGTAACTTTTTCGAAAGCTGACAATGGACTAAACATCGAATACGACAACCAATGTACAGACGCTTTCCAGACATGTTTACCAACACACAACAAAAAAAAGACTTTAATCGGACTTCTACAACCCGCGAAATGACAAAATTCTCGTTATTTATTAGGTTGTAAAGAAAGAAATGCAGGATTTTTGTTCCTTTGTCTTAATTGCAATTTTATACCAATAAATATTTACTTCAATTTAATGAGTTATATGTCATTTTAAAGCTTGTTTTACGCTCTATTTAATTATACTTTTGATACTTCATTTCATTCAAATTTTTATTAAATTATTTGGCTTTCACCTCAGGATATCAAAACGCGATTTTCGCATTATGTATTTCTTTCTAAGAGTTCAAACTAGGCCGGAGTGCCGCTGAAGCTGGCAACGACAGCCAAATAATTTAATAAAAATTTGAATAGTATTAAATATCGAAAGCATAATTAAATACAGCGTAAAACAAGCTTTAAAATGACATATAACTCATTAAATTAAGGTAAATATTTATTGGTATAAAATTGCAATTAAAACAAAGGAACAAAAATCCTGCACATTTCTTTCTTCATAAACTAATATATGTATATCCATAAAATTAAATCAATCATTCTAGGTCGGAAGAAGTGTTTAATTTTCAGCTTCGAGTGAAAAGAATTAGCATTCTAACGCTCGGCATGATTGAATCGCCGTTCTACCAGAGAATTTCCACGAAGCGAAAGATATCTTTGCGATCGCGAAAGGTGTTGACCGGGAAGAAAATAGCGAGGTTGCTGTTCCGCCGATTTTTCCGCGCGATCATTCTCGCGAGTACGCGCCGCTCGTGCTCCCAGATAACCCTAGACCGAGGCTACGAAACTGGCAGATAATCGAGCGCGGCGCCTGCCACACTCTCGGACACGGGATATTGCTTTCTTTCTCCCCCCAGCTTTTCTCTCGGTCGATTTGCCCGAAGGTCGCGCGAAATATCGCGGGAAATATCACCGATCTATTCTAATTCGCTCCCGCGAAAACCACCGCGGGAACAAACAAAAAAAAAGAACTCGACTGACCCCGTAACTCGCCGGGAACAAAAAAATACGGACAGCGAGCGATAAACGCTGGTTTCTGAACACGTTGTGCCGCCTGCCACGTTGCAACAAGTTTTTCGTTCGGCAGCTTTGATCAGGCCGGGATCTATGTAAATGTTCGTTCTCTCGCACTCTGTAGATCGGGAAATAATGGATCGACGACAGCGATTCACTAGCTTGTAAAACAGTTTTTAGGCTGTAGAACGTCGCTTTAATTGCGCTCTTCCTTTATTAGCTACAGGTGACTCACGGTGTTAAGGAAAAAATCGTGAGTCACGCGCTATCGATGCTTTTGCAGATACCGCCGGGCGTAATTATCGGGCTTTATGCATTTATAGCCATGCCAGACGAAGAATTGTTTTTCTTGTGCAGTTTCCGTGAACTGCGTCTATTCATATTTATAGTCATTTGCATTAACCCCTTGCCCTACGATTTATTTTACGGTTTCAGTGATTAGAATTTCTTTGTAGTTCGTAATTTCTTAAAAAAGGAGAAAATTTATATCTATTGAATGCCTGTTACATTTCTCGATAGCTGTACATTAACACAACCCAAGTATAATTTCATTTCGATTTAAAGGAAATTGATAGCTCACACATTCATTAAACTCTGTTCAGAATCGTTAACACGAGTCACGAGGACACTCTTAAAAGAGAATTTTGAAATGATTGCAATTCGTCCGAATTCCAGAGAACACCCTAAAAGTTGCTTTGTACAACGTCTTTTATGTTGGCCTGTCAAGAAAGTTTTCAAAACACGTTCTGTAGGTCTGTGCCGATAAATATACAGCCTGTAAATTTCCATCGTGTTACATCGAAAGAGAACTGTACGTACATGCAAGAATCTATAGTACAACACGTTGATGCATCGTTGGTCATGTGTGAGTGACACAATTCTTCGTCTGTTTATAAAAATTCATTTTTTTCACGATGATCCCATTCTCACGATCACTGCGATGAATTTTACTTATGCACTTTTCAATAGAATGACTACGTTTACTTTGGTTTTTCCAGGTGACAGTTCGAGAGTCAATGTATTCAGATATTGCTCTACAATTTTTCTCACAGCTACATGGAAAATTGATGTATACCTATTGTACTATGTTTGTTTTCAAGGACTATATTTTTCTAACAGACTGTATCCCACATAAATTTCATTGAAGTCAATGTTCACACTTAATTGATGCCCCTTTCTAATGAATTCTGTTTGAGATTTTCGGGTCCGAGAAAAATCATTAAAAATTCCGATCAATTTCCTGATTGTGAGCCTGAATCGTTGGCAGCAAAAAGATTAGACAGTCGCATTAAAATATATTTTTAATGTTGTTAAGGGTTGTTTTCACCCTTAAGACAAGGACTATATTTTTCTAACAGACTGTATCGTACATGAATTTCATTGAAATGAATGTACATGTTACATTTCATCGATGCCCTTTCTAATGAATTCAGTTTGAGACTTTCAAGTCCGAGAAAAATCATCGAAAATTTCGATTCAGTTTCCAATAATCAGGCTGACTTGTTGGCAGCGAACGATTAGACAGTCGAAGCGTGAACGCATCGAGATTTTCTTTCATTCGGACCGATCAAGATCACGCGACTCATTACTCGCCGGTGGAAGAAACAAAGGTAAAGCTGCCATCGATTCTCAATAGCGTCGCTGAACATAATTGACACGATTGCTTCGAGCGTAGCCGCAGCCGCAGCATTGTGCGCAGCAATGTAACAAATCGGAAGGGTTTTATTTCGAAGGGAATCGCACCCGTCGCGATACGATTTGTCAATGAAACGAGCTCTAACAAAGAGCGTTACCCGAGCGACCCCTCCAATTTTTGTGGAAGTTAACAAGTGTTTTCTCGCGGCCTTCGTTCTCAATAACCCTTCACAATCGATGCTGTTTTAATTCTGGAAATTTCAGCCGGGCCGGAACATTTTTCAAATATTTTGTAATTGGATATATTATGGGTTCACAAGTATAACCGTTTCCAATGGAAGCTCAATTTTAATTTCAGTAATCGTAGAAAATAATTAATCTAGCGCCAATCGGTTTAACCATGGATCCATTTGGTTTACGAACAGCGTCACATGCTGTTGGAAATGTCTTTATGTGCTTATGTTATTCTAAGAAACTACACTTTATACTGTATATTTATTAGTATTAAAAGATGTTGTTCTAAACAACGACACACTGTTTCCGGGAATCCTGTATTTTACTATTTTCACATAGATTAAATGCAGGATTCCCGGAAACACTGTGTCGTTATTTAGAACAACACCTTCATATTACTAAAAAATTCACTTTTACTATTTTCACATACAGTGAGTGTACAAAGTATTCGTACACTTTTTAAAAACTAATAACTTTTTTGTAATTGTACCAAACAACCTGACTTTTTATAATCAATTAGAAGCATTGGTTTACGAAATGATATGCAAAAAAGATTTTCCAAACATTATAATTTACAAAGTTACATGCAGAAATAAAAGAGGCATTTTTTAAAACTTTTTTATTTGGGCCCTTAAAGAAAATTTAAAATATTTGTTTTGTAGATCTATATTAGTTATACACATACTGAAAACTTCATCGAAATCGGTTGACGCAGGAAAAAACGACACGCATCGAAAGATGTACGATTCTGTGGATTTTAAGCAGAAACTGATCAAAAGTCGTGTAAAACTACGATTTTCACCATTTTTAACCATTTGTAGCTCGTCTGTATGTTAATCGATTTCAATGAAATTTTCAGCATGTGTATAACTAACACAGATGTATGAAACATATATTTTAAATTTTCATTAAGGATCCAAATAAAAAAGTTCAAAATTTAAATTTAAATTATAATTTTTGGAAAATCTTTTTTGCATATCATTTCGTAAACCAATGCTTCTAATTGATTATAAAAAGTGTATTTAAAAAGTTTACGAATACTTTGTACACCCACTGTAGATTAAAGTGAAAACTGTACAATGTTGCGATCTGCTCAGGCTAGCTGCTTCTACCAGACTGACAACGGTTTTGAATTCATGCCCCCGCCTGAGCTCTTTCCTCTTTGGGAAAAACTGCCCCTTACGCCTAAACCGTTGTACCTAAAACGCGATGGTATCGTTGAATTACAGCACATTCCAAAAAATTTGGAATTAGTGACTTGACCCGGTCCCAAAAATCGAAGTAAATCGTGGGGAACGAAGTTGAAGAGCCCCGGCTGCAGAATCGAAGCGCCCGCAGCACGAGAATGATTTTTTGACCTGAGGATGATTGATTTTGATCTGTGGAAGGCGTCGCAAACGTTTTCCCGAGGAAAAGTCCGCGACGACGGAAAATTGGGGAAAAGATGACGAGCCCGCGCGTTCGCGCGCGACCTCTATTTTCGATGCAAGCGGCAATCGCTATTACCCCGACAATTTTCAGGCCGTATACCAACGGGAATATACATTTTACGATTGCCGGTCTACGTGTTCATGATGGCACGTGCGCTACGTGCCGCTTCAAATTTTATTTTCCGAACGAACGGACGCGTAAAAAAAGCCAACAGGAATTCGTAATGAATTCCGTGGCGGTTTCCGGAAAAACGTCGAGACTCGCCAAAAAAAAACATCTCTCCAAGAAAGGAACGCTTCTTCGATCCCAATCTTTAATTCGTCTGTGCGTTGCACTTCTCCGGAACATGTGGCTTCAACTAATTTCACACTCGACGTAGCCCTGAAACAGTGCTTTCTATTCTACACGCGCTCATCTATTATCCATGTGCTCCTCTCTGTGTTGACGTACCCTTCACCTCGTTGCTTCGGTTTCGCGGATTTCAACGAGAACACGAACTTCCACGATTGCCGAAAATGTTGCTTGTCAAACGGGATCGCTGAATTTGTCTCTCTTGTTTACTGTTGTGTATAAAGACTTGTTGGGTTAAAGTTGTATTGTCTCAAGGAACACATTAATCAGATCATTTCCGTTTGATATACAGTTTGTATCGTTGGTAGACCTCGCAGTGTATTCTATACATAGTGGTAATATATTTTTTAACAAGACCTGATGGTAAATCTTTCGAGACAACATACATTTTTACTTCGATATTCTTATACAGCAGGAAAAGGTGAATCCAACGAGTACCATGACCATACTCTTACGACGCTCCGGTCTCGAGATATTTCTGTCGGAAAGGTAAAATTTTTATATTTTCGGATACAAGTATCTCGAGATCGAATGACTGTAAGGGTACGTTCATGGTACTCGTTGGATTCGTCTTTTCACGCCTTATAAGAATATCGATGGAAAAATGTATGTTGTCACTAAAATCAGTGACCTTGAAGTCTTGTGGAAATCAAGTTATCGAGAACTTCTAGACAATCGATAGCATGCTCTATCGGCGGGTTTGTCTCAAGGAACACATTAATCTGATCATTTCGTTTGATATACAGTTTGTATCGTTGGTAGACCTCGCAGTGTATTCTTTACATAGTGGTAATATATTTTTTAACAAAACCTGATGGTAAATATTTCGAGACAACATACATTTTTACTTCGATATTCTTATACAGCAGGAAAAGGCGAATCCAACGAGTACCATGACCATACTCTTACGACGCTCCGATCTCGAGATATTTCTGTCGGAAAGGTAAAATTTTTATATTTTCAGATACAAGTATCTCGAGATCGAATGACTAAGGGTACGTTCATGGTACTCGTTGGATTCGTCTTTTCACGCCTTATAAGAATATCGATGGAAAAATGTATGTTATCACTAAAATTAGTAACCTTGAAGTCTTGTGGAAATCAAGTTATCGAGAACTTCTAGACAATCGATAGTATGCTCGGTCGGCGGGTCTGGCGTTAGGGGAGCGGAACGTCCGTTCCGACGTTGAGACTTTTCTACAGTGCAAACGAAATTGTATTCGCAGGTGGCGATCAAGTGCGAGACCCCGGTGGACCAGTACTCGTTCGTCGACGAGGACATGTCGATGGGTGGGTTGAGGACGGCCAGCAGCCCTGCCGGCAATCCCGAGAACATGACGTGTCCTTCTGGGGCGCAATCCGCCCTTGCTACACCTACGTCGACGCCACCCGGCCAGCTCTCCGTGCCGCAGCACCTTCAGATGAACCTTGGCGTGATGAACGGCAACGTGAATCCCCAAATGGCGGCGCATCAGCCGAAGAAGAGGGGCCGCAAGAAAAAATCCGAGATGATCCTCACTCCGGAAGAGTAAGACCTTTTTCACTCTTACGTACGCCCTGTACGCTTTTTCTCGCGAAATTCCCAATTATTAGAAAAATCTCCGTCGCCGAGAAAGAATCAGCGGTCGAAACGGAAGGGGACACACGTGCCAACCCTCTGCAAATTCGATAATCGCGTTAACGAGCCGACCGGAATCGGTTGCATATTTACAGCCTAATTTTGGTGGGTAGGTCGCGAGCGCGACGAGTGTTCGCGGTCAGCGCCGGCTACAGTTCATTCTAAATAATAATATGCGGCTGGGTCGATCGCGTCTGCGGGTCGATGCTAGACTCGATTATCGCCCCCGTCTTTCGGTTCCCGAAGAACTATTCTCTGTTGTTAAACTGGATGAACCGATGAATTACGCATTTCTGACAAAATTGGCTAACTAGGAAATGGATAAAACAGCGACTAGGGTGGAGGTACCGGTTACTGGATACTTAGCGACGACTTGGAAGTTTTTTTATTAATTTGAAGGCATTTCCTGTAATTTATTTTTCATTATTTTTGATAAACGATCAAATCAACCTGTCTTCTCTCTCTATCGTCAAATTTTTCCGGACGATTTTGTTAAAGCAAAAGAAATATTAACGAAGTTTTGGTCCTATTTACCGGACACAAGAAATTTGTGATGACAAATCAATTGATTAATTATCTTTTATGCCGTAGCACTGTGGTGTTATCACAGTTTCTGAGCATCTTCTATAATCGAAAACGGAAAATTGCGGGAACATCAATTTTATTCTCAAAAATAAAGTAATACTAGGTTCTTCGTGTTATTCTTATTATAATAGACTGCGGATCTTTATGCAGCATAAACAATGTATGCATTGATTTTGACACAGGAGAGCCAAATATAAATCTTTTTCTCCTTTTAATTACCTCACTAAGATAAAACTAATACACTGGTGGCCTTAAATCCTCTTAATATGTGCATCGTTTTAAAATGTACGTACTCATTTTTGTCATAAAAGCATCAAATCGGCAGTCTACTTATTCATTTCGAAAAAGTTTGTTTTGGTACTGGTACCTTTACCCTAGTTTTATTCACAAGAGAAGCACTATAATTTATAATTTTTTGTGAGACGTTGGTATACGGATCCCTAATGATGTCTGCAAAATATTAGGTGTAGTTACTCAATAGTTTTAAAGATATAAACAATTAAAGTTTCATACCTTGTTGATATACCATGATTTGCAGCTTAAGTTTTCGAAGTTCCACTGTTCATATCTTTAAAACTATTGAGTAACTACACCTAATATTTTGCAGACATCATTAGGGATCCATATACCATCGTCTCACAAAAGGTTATCAAAATCGAAGTCGGACACGCGGGGTCCTTCCCATGTCAGTCTCCCGACAGAGGTTGTTTCTCGGAAACAGACGGTGGCAACACAGCAAGATTCAAGGCCGCGATTAATCGGGATCGAGTCGCCAGCAACCCCTGCTGTCTTTTTCGTGAGGGGAAGGTGTTCGAAAGATACCTTCGCCCTCCGAGAAGAGGTCTACGGGAGGGATTCGAGTACTGTGGGACTCGTACTCGGCGAAAACTCCCACGGTGGTCTAACTCGGACTCGGGAGGGCTTTGGAACTCTTACGAGCACGTCGCCCTTCCAGTTAGATAGCCCTAGCCCTCGCGTATTTTCATTATTGGCTGAAACGATCGCGTGTCGAGGCGAGAGTGCACGAAACTGCGAGAGCCAGCCGAGTAGCCCAGAGGTGTCCCCTTTGGTCTAACCAACTTATCACCTCCGCGAGCTGCTTTTCCCGAGGATGATCGAGCGAATCCGTACTAGGAGTACCAGCCCCGTGATCGTCATTCGATCCCGACTGAAACTGCGAAACTGCGAAACGTCGCTGCCAGTCGAATGAAGCGGGTAAAGCGGGTACTTTGTCGCGTCGACGAGCCGGTTAACGACTGAAGGGCAGGACTCGTAAATCCGATTCGATCAGGCTGACCGCGCGCACTCGCTCTCTCTCTCTCTCTTTCTCTCTCTCTTTAACTTACTTTCTCAAAGTACCACGTTACCAACGCGATAATGGAGAGCCAAGGCGCGACCGAGTTTCTCTAACTTCTCGACGTAATTTGATACAGGGCGGAGCTGGCCGAGGCGAAGAAGCGGGCGAAAACGTACAAAGAGAGGAAGAAACACGACAGATTCGACGGCATGCCGGAAGAGGAGGTCAGCAAACGCGTTCTACCCGACCACCTGACCAACAACCTCGACATCATCATCGTAAGTTACTCCAGCCTTCTTTCCTCGGATCACTTCCAGTACAGTTCCATTTTCGAGTGGTATGGTGTCTGGGTTAGGTATTTCCAACACGTCCCGTGGCGAGCCGTTTTTGCTCGACGATCAAACAAATTCACGTGATCTGTTCTATACTGCATTTTTCGTAATGCCTCGTTCTTTTCGAGGAAATATATTCCACGGTGTTAAACTTGTTATGAAATGGTAAATTGGACGGAAAGTTCTGTCATATTTTGAAGAAAACGTTTGGATATCATTTCCTTTATTTGTAACAACTTGTTGCCATCTTTCAGATAACCTGTCAATTGCTGTTTTTCATTTACAATCTTCTCCTGCAACCTAATATATGTTTCTAGCGCATTAAATAAATATGTATACCACCAGTGGTACACGCGGCCTGAATGAATAGTTTGAACGTGTTCAACAACGTGCTCAACAAAATAAGAATATTTTTGTCAACGAAAACGTTCATGAATTCGTGAAAAGAAATTGCAAGCGAGTACTCGGGAACCGGGTTATTGGCACAAGGGAACGCGGGGCACTTTCGTCCCGAAAGCGGTAAGATTCCGTTCGAAGCGGATCCGCGCGTGTAACAACGCCGCGCCGCCCTGTTCCACGGTAGCCGAGTTCCTTGGGGCCGTAAATTTCCGAGGAGAATCTCCTAGGCTGCTCGCGATTCCGTCGCGCATCGTTTTTCGCGAAACGGAGAGGTGGGAACGATTAATCCGATTAGCCGTTGGCATAACGGGCGTCTAGTTAGCAGGAAAATCCATCTCGAAGGCAGCGAGACGGTAGGGAGAACGTAACTACGACAAATGGCCGTTTGTAGCGCGTTCGTCAGGTGTCGTAATCGCTTTAATGGTCCATACCCAATTCGGTTATCACGCTTGACGTTGGTAACGAGCGCGAACTCGTGCGCGCTCACGTTCCCGCCGGTCGTGCCGTTTCATCGAACACCCCATCGATGCGGATTGTTATATTCCCGGCGATTCGTTACGGTTTCCCGCGGCTCACGATTTTTCTTCTCGACCGACCACCCCCACCCCCTTTGCGTCCCGGTTTCCGCGGCTCCCGTATCGTCGCCACCGACTTTTCCAGGGAAAATCGTCAGAGAGACGTCGCGCCGCTTCGAAAACGCGGAGCCACGGAAAATATAATAGCGCGAAAAAAACGAATCGCGACCAGCTTAATCGTCCGCGAGATTTCAGGTTTTATTTTCGACTCTAAATCTTCGCAATGCGATCATTCGAGGGAGCGTGGCTTCGTTAGTTGTTAGTTATTTTCTTCTACAGTCTAGCCAACGTAAACAGTGGACAGATTGTAGGTGAACACGCGAGATCGTTAAGTAAAAAACGTGACTATGATTTGATTGCGTAGATTCCAGTTGATCTGTGTTATGTTGAGTTCGTTTAGCTCGCGTCGCGTCTTTCGGAGGGTTCGCGACTAAAAAAAACACTCGGTCAGGGGTTCGAACGAGGAGGGGAGAGAATTTAAGGAGATGGCGGTGGTTGGGGGTTGAAAGTGTTCGGGGTTGGAGGGTATATCTCGGAGGAAGCTATATGGTAGGGTGGGATTGCGATTCGGTGACGGGAGAGTCCGTTAGCGGCCGGTTCATATTCATATATTACGCGGAACGAGTAGTCAGCGTGGTCGATCATCCGTCAAACGGTGTAAACGCTTTAACGGGCCGTGGGCAATTCGGTTATTACGGGCGTCGTTGTAATCGAACGCAACGGGACACCGGTGTCGGGCTCTGCGTTCCCTCTTCGCCGTGGACCTCTGGTCCTCCCTGGCCCTGGACCATCCCCCCGGCTTTTCCAACCCCTCCGGACTTCCTCCGCGTCCCTGTCGGCTCTCGAACACCACCCACCCCGTGTGTCTCCCGTGACACGAACTCGCTCTCTCCGTCGCGCCGGTGGTGGTGTGTTGCATCCGCGTCGAACCGGGTCGCGCTCGCGTTTCTCGGCTCGGGTTCGAGTCCCGAGACGAGCCGGGTCGTGCAGAGTCGAGCAGAGTCGAGTAGAGTCGAGTAGATGCGAGTCGAGGCGAGTCGAGGCGAGTCCCAGGCCGAATCGACGCGCGTTGTTTTCAATCGGCGACAATTCCACACTCTCCCACCCCCAACCCCTCTCGCCGCGCATCCAACCCCCATCATTTTATCCTCGTTTATCCCGGTCGTAGCGCCATTCGACGCCGGCCGACCGGCTAACGCATTGGCGTTAACGCGCTAATGCGATACGTACTTTATGTACGGAGGGAGAGGACTCAACCACCCGTACGCGACAAACGGTATAACGCGATTTCGACCAAAGAACTGCGACCCTACACCCGACCCCAACCCCTCTCCTCTCTTTCTCTGTCACTGTTTTTCACTGTAGCCGCGATTATTTTGCAACTCGGATTAGTGCGAACCATTCGCCCCGGATAAGTGCGAACCGGTTTAATTCGTACTCGTTCCGCCTTTTTAATCCTTTGTGACGATTTTTGTATCTTTCTGTGTCGCAACTGACTGAGCATTATTTATATAACAAGATCTTGTTAGCCGTACACACGAATCCTTTTTTTTAGCTGTACCTGCTCCGATTATTCTGCTACTCGAATTAGTGCGAACGATCCGCCCGGATAAGTGCGCACGCATTTCGTTTGAACTTGTTTCACTTTGCCAGGTTACAGATGGTTGACTACTGCTTTCGCGGAAAGATCTTGTTAGGTGCACGAATCGATTCCCTTTTTCGCAAATGATTGTAAAGGCTGGTAGATTTTAATGATCGGCAAATGAAAAATATATCAAATCGGTGAGTTGACCGGTATTAGAGAAGGTCTTTTGCAATCATCCTCATGATCCAACCATCATGATAGAAAGCCACGAATTAAATCGCCTATCTACTATAAATGTCCCCTGCGAATCCCTTATCGTTCTACAATTTTTCAAGCGTTCCCTCGGCTCCGCGTACCCGATTAGGCGCGAAAGGCTTAAGTAATCACTCGCTACCATTCTACGCTCTCGGATTAGCGCAAAGGATTCCCCAGCCAGAATATCTTTGAGCCGTATTCTACTCATTAGTCAGGATAGATAAGCCCGGGAACGAGGAACGAGAAGAGATGGGACTGGCTAGATATTCTCTCTTGAACTTTGTAGATATTCTTAGCACGATACTCTCGCGGATAGCCGAAATTTTCTAACTCCCATCCCTTCTTTTGTCGTGGAGATGTTCCCGGTCCGAGCCAGTCTCGCGCTAACGAATGGAACTTACGAACTATGTGGGTTCTCGCGCCGTGCACGAACAATAACAATAATATCTCAAAGACTGGGGAGCTGGGAATTTGAACTGGGAACGCCAAACCTTCCGCGATCTTCATTCTACAGCCATTGAAGTTACAAACACTTCCAAATTATAGATAGAGGCTCGCAAAACATTCCGAATATTTTGGTAGGTCGAGCACCTGTTTTACACTTCGGAAAGCAATCCTTTAACGGGGCCCCTTGGGAAACAATTATCGGACCACAATCGCTCCGTAGGAACGGATTACTCCCGTATGGACTACTTAATGGGTCCCTCGGAGGGAACCCTTCGGCCATCTTTGGCCCTTCGTCTTCGCGGTCCTTTGGCCGGAGCCCCTTCCTTTGGGAGCGGACAGGCTTTGATGGTCACGGGGATCTTCCGAAAGGGTCTCAATCTAAAAAGAACTTTCTCTCTCTCTCTCTCTCTCTCTCTCTCTCTCTCTCTCTCTCTGTCTCGGTGATCCTTGTGCATCTTTGAAAGAACCTCGTCGTTTAACAGGCTCCTACCGGGCGAAGCCAAGAAAATTCCCGGTGAGTTCGCGGTTGCGAATTGATCGGCGTCAAACGATTTCCGCGAAATGGACGGCCGCGAAGTCGCGTTTCCTTGTCGGAAACGAGCGGTGCGCAGACCGAAAGTTGCAACCAGTCGAGCACACAAGCAAATAGGCTAGCGTGAGCCTAGCACAGCGAGGACACTCGGCTACCAAGCGCGGCGTGTCCCTGTCCCGTGTCCTTGGACTTTGTCGTTATTAATTGTCCAACCGACGGCGCGAAGAGCGAAGATAATGTGGTTGCGCAACAGGTACTACCACACCTGTGTCTACCGCGTTGCATAATCGCGGGTAAGAACGGTGTACAGTGTACGTGAAATCTTTGAGTCTGTACAGCCTGTGTCGGGAAAGGAATGCACCACGGTCCACGAGCGATCGACACAAAAACTAACGATCGCACCCCGCGCATCTTCTACTCTTTCTTTTTATCTCTCCCTCTCTCTCTCTCTCTCTCTCTCTCTCTCTCTCTCTCTCTCTCTCTCTATCTCCTTATCTCTTTTTTCTGCCACTTTTACCCGCCCTCATCGGCATTCTTCGATCCCAGAGACCTGGCGTAAACGATCTCTAGGAGCCTCCTTTGTATCCTCGCGATTGTAGATCGTCGCGGGCGGCCGCGATCGCGCCTTCACGAGGATAATAATTCTTCGCGCAGCGAACACGTGACGCGATAACCCGTGACCAGGCAACTTATTTCCCCGGTAATTATCGCGCTACTCCGTAGATATTAGTTACATTGCTGCCGGCCCGATAACCACTCTTTTTTCAATTGTTAACAAAGTCTTATCGTAGCTGCCCGTCCTTAAACGACGTCACCAAATTGTTTCGGTTGATTTACGAACACCTTGCCCACGATTTTCTTTACCGCTTCGTGCTTAACAATTTCGCAGAAGATAAACGGAAACTTTGATTTAACGCGTGTCTCTAAGTATACCTCGATGCTTCAGAATTGACTACGGGAAAATAGAATTTTCAACATTCGTGTTTAGTCGATTCTGGTAAAACGCGATGAAGAGTTCAAGTTCTCTACACTTTTAATTCGAATGAGTAAATGACTTGGTTCTCGCGGGATTTTTCGGGGATAATTGTTCGACAACCAGCGTGTTGATATGTATATTTTTCCACTTAAAAATGAATGTCCGTGTTTATGGAATATGTATGCAGTTTTCTGGGCTACGAATAATATAGACAATTTTTATTTTACATAAAAACCTGCTGTCCACGCGTGTCAATTGTCGCTGATGTAAATTCGTGTCGTTTAAAATCCTGTTTCCGGTTGTCGTTTAAGTAGAACATCTATTTATATCGGTGGTCGATTTCTTTGCAATCGCGCGCTGTAGAACTCTAGTTCATTTTTAGCTAAACACAAGCTTGATCGTTTCTAACCTAAATACAAGCGTGATCATTCTGATCTGTGCCGTAAGACGTTTGTGACCGATCAACTTTTGAGCTTGTTTGTCTCGACTGGTTTTTAATGTTAGAGGAAAAAGGCACCGAACTACATAATATTACATCGTTCGGTAAGTCATTTCGTTTTATCAAGGAAAAATAGGAGCCAATGTTTTACCACTTGGGATAAGTTTTATGGATAGTAGCCTTTGTAGATCTAAAATAAATAAAAGTCATATTCAATTCTGTGGAATTTGATGTCCTAGCATTTTTGAAAATTTTTAGAGGCCGTAATAAATTACTTACTTTCTGAACGAGCTAATACGTTGGGATTTAAGTTTCGCGAAACATGGAGATGTGGTAGGGCAGAGGTAAGTTTCGACCGCGGAACTCCTTTGAATCGACGTGTCGAATCGGAGATCGAACGCGTCGAGGATTGTCGATTGTGGAGAGAGAGAACAAAGCTGCCGGGAGAATAATCCTATCGTCGGGCACGGAAACTAGTTGGAAATAAGCCTGCCGCGTAATAATTTCTAGAAGATTGAAGCTGCTCGAAGCCGGGAATCAATCGATGAACCGGTGGAACGAAATTAACCGCGTGGCCATTATTTCCGTATCGCGCGCGTTGTCCCGGTACGGTACAACAACTCGCGGCTATCTACAAGACACGACTCTAATCGCGTTCTCCTCTCTTGTTGCAGATTGGAATCAACCCCGGACTGTTCGCGGCTTACAAGGGCCACCACTACGCCGGACCCGGAAACCACTTCTGTGAGTTCAAATAGCTTCTGTTCTTCTAGTAATGTTTATTTACGAACGGCGCTCTATTGCTCGCCGATTGACGAGCTAACAATGTTGTGCGACGGTGTGCAGGCGCGTCCCTTCGAACACAGAACTCCGTTTATGGTATAAACTAAATTTTAAACGGAGTCTGGGACTTCATTCCACGTAATTTTCTTTATCAAAATGGAGGGAAAGTTCCACCTAGATGAAGCGAGTTTATGAGTCCATAGAATTCTTAATTTTCGATTATTTCGTGTACGTTGACGGATTAAGTGAATAAGTGATGTATTAACTACAAGGATACACTGTTACTAGAGGGATACAATAAAATGTCGAACAGAAACGATCGCGAACAGGAATCTAATCAACATTCCACGAAAAACAGTGTAGATACCATGCACTAGAAATTTTCCAAAATTGCAGAGCAGGTAGAACTTGTAACACACTAGCCAGGTTTCGAGGTGTCTAATAGAATGATAGCTGGTGGAAGTGCCACTCGCTATCGCGTTGTAGTTATCGGTGTTACGAGTCCGCGGCGCGTGAAGTTATGTTCGTCACGGCTCGGCTCGGCTCCGCTCGGCTCGGATCAGCGCCGGTTTTCATTCTCGCGATTTCCACTCGGACGGTCGCGATCTCCCGAGCCGGTTAATTAAGCCGGCGCAAAGCGGCGATCGACATCGAGCGCGACTCGAGGAGTCGTCGATGAACGCGATGAAGTTTCATTCGACAGAGAGAACCCGAGAGATCGAGAGAGAGAGAGGGGGGGGGCTAGGTAGGAAAAAAGGGAAGAAAAAATTCGCGATAACGCGAAGTACGCTCGACTGGTTCGGCGAAAGAACGCGCTCGTTTCCACGACCTATTTTTCACCGATTCGAGTTACGAGCGCCGATAACTTCGACGGCAAAACGCGATTACGATCGAGCACGGTGAAGAGAGAACGCGAGAGAGGAAGGGAGCGAGAGAGAGAGAGAGAAAGAGAGAGAGGGTTTGGCATCGTTCGAGGGAAGAATAGGGCGGGCAAGGGCCACTCGATCGCGCCTAATCGGCCCTCGCCCTTCTAGCGATTTTCCGAGAAAAGTCGCGGAAAATCGCGTGCGCGATCCGCGGACTCTCGCGATTATACAGCCGCGAAACTGATGCTCGCTTGAACCCGTGGTGCCAGCAATTTCAGCGCGCCAGCTGATCGAAAAAAAATTCGCTCGTTCTCCAATTTGCTTTTTTTTGTCCGTGCTTGATCTCTCTCTCTCTCTCTCTCTCTCTCTCTCTCTCTCTCTCTCTCTCTCTCTCTCTCTCTCTCCCTTTCGCTCTCGAGTGGCCAACGCGATCGACCGAGACAACGATCATCGTTTATTTTTAACGCGCTCTCGGCGGAAACCAGAACGAGACTCTCGATGTGGCCGCGTGCAAGCGTCTTGGCGCCTGTTTGCCACGATCATGGTAGGCAACGGTTCGCGATCGTAGGCGATGGTAGGTGATGGTTCGTTCCCACTCGATTCGCAATTCCGAACGAAAATGCAAAAATCAAATATTCATATGCGAACACACTCGTTGCCGAAGATACTCCGAGTAATTTATTTTCGCGTTATTATAATTCATTTATTGTGAATTCGCAACTAAATGAACCGACGACGCTGCGTACATTTGTAAATGAAGGTAATGTGCAACTCAATCATGCGCGCGCGATTAATTCCCCGAGATTTCAAATCGCAAAGTAATTTTTAATATTCGAGTCTCGTGAAGATCGCTCTACAATTTTATCATCCTATTTTCAAGTAGGGATCTTACGTTAGCAAGCTCGGTGAAGATCTTCGATAAACAAAATTTCCCGTTGAAAATGGACAGACGTGTGCGGCAAAGTAGGCAGAAGACAAGTTTGCGCACCGTGTAATCGACGAAGCAACTCGAAACCAAGTTTCCAGAACCAAAACACAGTACAGTATCTCTCTCTCTCTCTGTGTGTGTGTGTGTGTGTGTGCCTCTCTCGCAGCGTTCTCGTCGCGCTTTCGAAACGACGCGACGAGGCGCGTGCTCTCGCTTTCCAGCCCGATAGCGATCGCTTCGCGTCTTCCCGCGGCCACTTCGAATCGCGGTTCCGCCCACTTACTTAGTTACTTATGTTTCTTCATCGGTATCCGCGAATTTCAACGCGTCTCTCTGTTCGTGGCACAGTTTCCGAAACTTTTTTGGCTTCCGAAGATTTCCTTGTTTCATAAATGTATGAAATCCGCGGTCTAATACCAAAACGTGATCAAATTATTGGCATTCACTCGTGGAGCAGTCTAAACGCGAGTTCGGAGTCTCGATGGAAGATCGTTAAACAGCGAATCTTTATGCAAAATAAGAATTGCCTGTCTGAATTGCAACAAACTTTAGCGAAATTGAAAATCATTTTCACTCCTAATATGTTTAGTAGATTGAAAATAATATGTATAACGATTTGTTTAAATTCTTCTTTGAATAAATACATAAAATCTGCTGTCTAAAGATCACGGTGCAAAACTTGGACAGTTTCAATTGTCCAAAACAAAAACTGGTCTTGTGGACTCGTGTAATAATGTCTTCGTTTTTCGAAGACAACAAAATTTCGTGATTGGTTCAGCCACGTCCACTGGCATTTCGAGTTTCGTCCCGTTCCAATTTCAGAACAGCTTCAACAGCACGAGAACGCGTCGCTCGTCATCTCAGTGAAATCTCGTCCTCCACGGCATCATTATTCTCGTCATCTTACGCGATAGTTCAGTTCTCTTCGTTGTTCTTTTAAACAGACTTAACGACCGTGTGCGCAAAAACGACGGATTATTTATTTATTCGACGAGACGATGCGCTCGAAAGGAACCGGGGAAAATGTAGACATAGTTATCGCGAGAGACGCGAGCAGTGCGAAATCGAGTTTAGCGTGAATCGTAATGATTAGACAGCGGATCGATATGCAAAATAAAAATGTCGTACCCGAATTGCAACAAACTCGAGTGAAATGGGAGTTTATTTTCGTTCCTAATATATTTTATAGATAGAAAATAATGTAACAGTATTTTTAAAATGCATAAAATCCGCTGTCTAGTGATGATTCACGAAATTGAACCAAGTTCAAGCAGCCGAGGGTTGATCATTTTGAAAACTTGATCAACAAATACAAGCGAAGTTAACACTTTACCTACCGGAAGCCTATTAATAGGATTTTCAATAATTGTGCTGTACCAAAAGAAAGCATAGAAATTTTCTTTTATATTGCAATCTTAAACAAAACTATTAGATGATGTTATTAAGGGTGACTTAATTAGTCCATAATGAAAATTGCTGTTGCTATTGAAGGTTCCATTAAAAAGTGTTTAGCCATGTACCATAGATTCTTCAAAATTATGCAATAATCACCGGTCGGTAATGTGTTAACAATGCAAAACATATTTCGAATAATCATACAGCAATATTTGGTGGCGTCTCAAAGTCTGCGATGCCGAGTGTGAACAAGGAAAATGAAACAAAGAAAATCTCTACTTCCCTTCAGCTTATTGCGGTTCGGTTAGAAAATGTTTCTTCCGCATAAAGATCCGCAGTGTAACGGTACCGATCGCAAGCGGAGGATCGCGCGTTGTCGGATCGGGAGCAGGAGGATCTACGGTGTCCTGCGATGATTTCACGATTGGAAATCGAGTTGTAGGTTCTCGAAGTCGCTTGTCCTCGCGAGCCCGATTTCTCGATCGGCCTTTGAGCAAACAATTTTGCGCGCTTCCGAGCCGAGAGGTGGTTATTACGCGCGCGTGCATTTTATGCCCGCGTCCGTGCGCGTATGTACACCGGCGTACGCGTACCTCGCCGTGTACATAGGCCCGTGGCACATAACAGTACGCTCGCGCGTACATACATTCGTGTATAGACGCGTCCGTACGTACATACGCGCGGAACCGTGTAGCTATCGAGGGAGTGAGAGAGACAGACACAGAGAGAGACAGAGAGAGAGAGAGAGAGAGAGAGAGAGAGAGAGAGAGAGAGAGAGAGAGAGAGAGAGAGAGAGAGAGAGAGAGAGAGAGAGAGAGAGAGAGAGAGAGAGAGAGAGAGAGAGAGGCCGCGAGCAGCCGTACGTTCACACATAGGTAGTACATACAGGGTGAAGTTAGGTGTGTACGCTGCTGGATTTTCCAGGGTTTTCCCGGGGTTGCGGTAGAGCGGTGGATGGGGTGGTGGAGGAGGGTGGAGGTGGCGGTGGTGCTGGCGTGTAGAAGGGAGGGCAGGACGAACGCGGGGATGGTGGTAGTGGTAGTGTTGGGGGTGTACGGGTACGGGAACGGGAAAACGGGGATGGGATACGAAGCGGGTTGAGTTGGACTGCGAAGAGGAGCGAAAGGGGTGTGGGAGGAGGATGGTTGCAGTGGAGGGAGGAACTATAATGAGTGGTGCGCGCGTGAGGGAGAGCAGGATAAAAAGGGGGTGAGTGAGGAAGGCGGCAGGGGGTTGGGATGGTGGATGTGGAGGAGGAGGAGGAGGAGGAGGAAGATGTGGAGGTGGTTCTGGGAGGTGGGGAGGGAACGTGGGCGGCAAAAGGAGGAAGAGGGAGGCGGAAGCAGGGTAGTACGGGGTAAAAAGGTTGGAAGCTGTGGCAACCGGCGGGGCGAGGGACGTGGCCAACGGGGTGACCAGGGGGCGACGGGAGGAGGACGGCTGGTGGTTGCCAGCTACGGTGAGAGGGAAGAGAGAGAGAGAGAGAGAGAGAGAGAGAGAGAGAGAGAGAGAGAGAGAGAGAGATACGACGAGAGAGAAACGAGAGAGCAAGAGCAACGGAGTGAGGTAGATAGTAGAGAGAGGGGCGGTTTGAGTGGGCCGTCGGAGGGAGGGGGAGGGTGGCCGGATCGAGAACGACGGGTCAATTTAAAGCACGGTGGGAGGGAGTGGCGGGCCGGGCCTAAAGGCAGTAAACGCCGAAAAATTCAGCACGGTTCAGCCGGTTCGATCGCTCGAAAGCGAACCGGCCCAGTGATCGGGCCTCCCGCGTTACCCACCGACGCGGCTCCACTCGAGTCGAAGCTGCGCGACGCAGCCCGCACCACCGCACCACCGATTCGAAACGGTAACGGGAACGGGAACGCAACGCGACGCGACGCAACGGACCCGAACGGAACCGAACCGAACGAAACGAGACGAGACGCGGCGAAAGACGTTGCGCGACTTCGTGACCCGCGATAATCGACGATCCCAGAACAGGATCGAGTAGTTTCTGTGTCGTCGCGCGAGGTGACCGCCCGGTCACCGGTGATCGCGCGACTTTTCTTCGTCACTATCTTGACCGGTAATCGTCATTCGCGCGCTTTCCCTCCGGCAACCTCGTCGTCCAAGGGAACCAGAGGGAACCAGAGGAGAGGAGCCACAGCCACCGCGCGATCGATAGAGGTCTGCGAGCTGCCCATCCGCCGGAGACACGCCGCCGACCGCCTCGATCATTGATCACCGGGGATCAAAGGGAGAAGACTACCCTGTTGTCTGTCCATCGCAAGGTGGTGCGAGTCGACGCGTGTTGCCAGGTGGGAATCGCCGAAAATCAACCGTGCGAAGTCTGTTTGTTGATCGGTAAACTTTACAGAGAACGCGACACTCTGCCGCGCGAAAACCGTTCCAAGATTCGCGTTTGTTTTCCAAGTTGCAAACTTTTACGCGAAAACAAACCGGGTCCGTTTTGATCCGAGCTTGCGAACGATAGTTTGACGATCGTGGGAGATAATGGTTAGATCGGAATTGTTTTGTACCGCTTTTAGAAGATAGAGGACTATAGGTACAGTGCTGTTTTTTAGCTAGTGTAGCTAGTAATCATCGTGATCCATGCATGGATGATGAGACTGCGAGGACGTGACAGCCGTAGGTAACCAGTCTCTATGTGTGAGTAAGGGTGGTACAATGTACTCGTGAAAACGACGACGTCCATTAAAACGATTCCCATTATTTATTCAGAAAGATAGTCTGCCTTCTAAAGAAGCAGAATCAACGAAACTAGAAAGTTACGTTCGGTATCGATTCGTTCATTGTAACATTTCGAACACGTCTAACTCGCAGTCTAACCAAATCCTCCGTCGTTACGGGATCCAAACCTAGTTACGCAGGGTTGTATCGCAGAACGTTTTGCAAGTCGGTGAAAGAAGTTCAGTAGTCCAGGGTTAATGTTTCGTGTTTGCTATTCCCGAGAACGCGCCGCGGTTTCGCGAACCAATGTTTCAGCGACTTTGTTGTAGCGCGGTGTTTATCGACGGCGACATTGACCGCGGCGATCCATTCCGCGGAGACGATTACGGTGAAAGGCCGCGTACGAAAACTCTGAATAAGCTGAAGAAGACTGTTGCGACTGAGAACGAGAACGGGGTGGAAGAGAAAGGGGATGTTGCTGTGTCCGCGGGAGGTTCGGGGGCGGAACGCGCGCGCGGCTGCCTCGCGGGGCTCGAGACGGCATTGTTCGCCGTTCGAAGGGGGCGAGGGTAAAAAAGTTTGGTGCCGCGGCGAAAGGGTGGCCGCGAGAGTGTAATCGAGAAAGCGGGCGCCGGAGAGGAGGGTCGGTCGGTGACCTAATTCAGGCGGCGGGGTTTTTCGAACGGCGCGAAAGTTGAACGTGACCGGGGAAACTTTTCGTGGCCGTGGCGAACAATCCGCGTCTCTCGCTTGCTGCTCGCTTGCTTGCTTGCTCCTCCAGCCCGCCCCTTTCGCCGCCCCGCCCCGTTTCGGCTCCTCGACTCCGCGCGACGGCTCCTCGAGGACCGGATCGGCTCGACTCGACTTTGCTCGGCTCTCTCTCTCTCTCTCTCTCTCTCTCTCTCTCACTCGCCCACGCGACGGAGCCCCGCGACCCCGACCCCGAGAACAGAACCCCAGAGCACCGATGGATACAACTCGGTCCAACGGACCGTTCGAACTTTACCGCGCCGCCGAGCCGAGCCGAGCCGAGCCTCGTTCGTTTCGCGACAGCTGCGCGACCTTATCCTTATCCTTATCCTCCTTCCTCCGCCGCTAACAACCACGGTCGACGATCCTGTCGATCTAACGCCGCTCCATTTCTCCAAAGCCACGCCTCGGCGCAGCTTCTCCGCTCGCCGAAAAACCAAAATCTCCCCCACTTCTCCAGGATTTTGGGATTGGGAAACCGAACGTCTGAATAGAATCGGGATGTAGAAAGAACAGAGGCTTTTACATATATCTCCTCTTAATAATTGCAAGCGGATTTGAAATGTTTTCTCCATTTTTCATCCAGCCACTTCTATCGCGAATGCATAAAATGGGAGTGTATCAAGCGCAACCAAGTAATCGTTTCGGGGAGAGAAGCTGAATTAAGTCTTAATTGAACTCGATTCGTAAGACACGGGCATTCCATTTCACCAGTAACAGGAAAGTTTCGCAACGGGGCAGAAGATCGAGGGAAGATCGTCGATTCACTCGACGCCATAATTGGTTTACGCGCATGACCTAGAAATTTGCTTCACCCGGAAGAAGTCCAATTGATTGCCGAGAGATAGAGAGAGGGAGGTAGTGTCGACCAGATTGCTATTGGGGTTCGTGACACCGATTCCGGAGGGCCAGGCATATAATCTGAATAATAAAAAAGTATGCCTGATCGAACGGTGAAGCACACACCTAACTATCGAATTGCCAGTTCCTGCGACGACAAAAGCCATGGCTTTCCGTGTCGTGACGGGTAAATGTCGCGGTTCACTGTCACGTGAAAACGTGCCTTAACCCTGCCCCTATCCTTGAGGCTATATGACCCGATAAAATGCTGTCTATTTTTATACGCTGCGAGCCCCACATGCAAATCCTACTGCGTCCATCCGAAAAAAATCCCCACTGTCCCTGCTAACCATGAGGGTGCAGTTTCCTGATGTTGCCAATTACGAGTTAGGGCAATTGTTCCGACAGCTCTCTCGACCGTTCTTATATTCATACGCTTCTCCGATATCTATAAGATTCGTACCAAGCCTTCGAGAACCGCGTGGTGTCCTGGATAGCTCGCAAACGTGCGGAGGATGTTCCCCGCGGCGGGAAAGGATCTCACAATAAAGTTTGACACGTGTTCAACCGGCTCGACGATGCTTTAGCTTTAGCTTTTTAACCCTTAGCGCTCGAGCAGTGACCCAGAGTCCCCACTAAAAATTGCTGTGCCATCATTTAAAATATTGTTCACATTATTGAATATCTTGATATCTAGTCAATTGTATCTATAAAAAGAAAAAAAATCATATCGAATGGAACTATTCTAGCTAGGAAGAAATGTTCTCATTATTAAGTATGTTGGTGTCTAGTCAAATACTAAATCCTTAAGTATTGCGTGAAGTATTATATCAATCTCATATCCATAAAAAGAAAAAAATCACATGGAATGGAATTATTCCAGCTGGGAGGAAATGTTTAATTTTCCAAATAAAATAACTCCGAGTGCAAAGGGTCCACCTCGATGGTGGACGTCATGTTGCATAGCAATTTTCTAGTATTTTTATCGAAGATTCTGCTTCTTCGAGATCCACGTCGATCATAATGAATGTAATATAGAAGACGAATTGTTCTTTTTAGTGATATATTTGAAGTTTCGGCGGAGCGTTCGCAATAATGGCTTGTACGTAGGGTTGCAGGAACAGGATCAGAAGGGGCGATCGCGTTTAAAGAAGCGATCTCGATCGGTCCCCTGTAAGATGACCGATTTTCGTCGGCGTCGCGGCCGTTCCGCCGCGCCGGTGTCGTAAAGTAGGAAGTAACTCTCGACTCTCCGGCGCTCGTTAACTTGAAAACTGGAGTTTTGACTTCCGCCCTCTTACTCGAGATTACATCCTACATCGTTCGTCGGCGGTTGGCAGCGTGTAGTTCAGTTCGCCGGCGCACGATCTCCCAAGTTTTGCGCCCCCGAGAAAACTTTTCCTCCCGGGACGAACGTCCCGAAAAGGATGGCGTAGCTCCTCGGTATTTCCGCGCATCGGGACACGCTGTGTTTCACCTTATCGATTTTCGATGATCTCGCGTGCGAAAGTTTACGCGAGAGTTTCAGGGACACAGCCGCGGCCGCCGAGACCATCCTTATTTTCGACGCGGAACATGCCGCGCCGCCACACCGCTCCAATAAAAACACACGCGAGAGAGAGAGAGAGAGAGAGCAACCCGCTTCAACGGAGATCCGAGCGAACGCGGAAACCGTTCGAAATAGACCAGGGGAAAAAACTTGGCAAATTATCGGGGAACGATCGACGGAAGAACCGTCAGGCAACGACGAGGCAAACGCAATGAATACATAACTGCAGGCCCAAAATTTCCAGGAAAATTCAATTATTTAACCTCGGAAAACCGGACCGAAAGAGTTCGTGCGTGACCCTTGCACCATCTTCCGGAAATACAGTGGGTGTACAAAGTGCTCATACACACCTTTTAAAAACGAGCTTTTTAGCATTTTTATCAAAAAAGAATCTTTGGATTTAGGGTTTGCGCGATCCATTTAAATCGTACATTCTTACAATTATAGCAAATTTTGGTTCGTTCAGGATTTTTTAATTTAATCAATTAAGCATCGATAAAGAAAATTTTGGTTTAAGTGTATTTAGCTGGAATCGTGAAGTAAATTGTAATTTGTTGTATGTTGCTTTTTACTAGTTTTTTATCCCGCTGCCTGTAATGGAAATTTTAAAAATACGTTTTGTAGATGCCTGGTTATACAGAAAATTTCATCGAAATCGGTTGACGTCGTTATGAGCTGCAAACAATTAAAAATGGTATTAAAAATTATAGACCGGATATCGTGAAAAATTGTAATTTTCAACGCCGTTCGTAGGAAATGTATTTTTCACATTTTCATTACAGGTTCCGGACAAAAAATGTTGTGAAAAGCCTTTACACCCTCTCGTCAATCTAAAATGTGTAATCGAAACATTTAGAACGATGTTTTATGAATTTAAAGAGGGAAACGTTGAAAATATGCATGACACATGGAAAAGTGTCAAAGGTGGTTTGCCAAATTCAGAAATAAGTTTTTACATGCTTGATAAGTTATAATATCGATTTGAAATCGTTAAAAAGTAATTCCACGTCATTTTACGGTTATAGTTTAGCGTTAGAAAATGATATAATTTATGAGAAACGAAAGACAACGACTCCCTTCCATTGTTTGCCACGTCGACAGTTGTGCAGACTTTGCTAAAACGTTTTTTACACAACCGTGAATGAGACGCGTGTTTGGACAACGACGCATCTGTGAAACAACATACCGTGCATTGCAAGAACGACACAAGTGAACTTTTCAACTCGTACAAAGTTCCGGAATAAGGGATGCATAAATATAATTTCAACATCTTGCAGGAAACTGGTGTAGACAACACAGTGTTACATCGTAGCAACGGGCAGACTTCTCGTCCCCTTATTGTCACTTCGACAATTCTGCAGACTTCGCTAGAACTTTTTTACACAATCATTAATGAAACCGCGATGTTGGACAACGAAATATCCGCGAGACAATAACATACGACACGCACAAAGTCTCAGAATGGGGATGCATAAATACAGGAGCAACGTCTTGTATCAAACAGAAGATACCACAGAATATTCTATTTCTCCTACAGGTTTTGTTACTTCGACAATTCTGCAGACCTTGGTAGACCTTTTTCACACAATCATGAATTAAAGTATCCGGGAAACAACAACATACAAAACGCACGAAGTTCCAGAATAAAGGATGCATAAATATAATTTCAACATCTTGGAGGAAACTGGTGTAGACAACATAGTGTTACATCGTAGCAAGGGGTGGACTTTATATCCCCTTATTGTCACTTCGACAATTCTGCAGGCTTTGTTAGAACTTTTTTACACAATCATTAATGAAACCGCGACGTTAGACAACGAAGTATCCGCGAGACAACAACATGCACGAAGTTCCGGAGTAAGGGATGCATAAATAAAATATATTTAAACATCTTGTGTAGAAAACTGACGTAGACAACACAGTGTTACATCGTAGCAAGGGGTGGACTTTACGTCCCCGTTTTGTCACTTCAACAATTCTGCAGACTTTGATACAGCTTTTTTACACAATCATGAGTTAGACAGCGTAGCATTTTCGAGACAACGACATACGAAACGCATGAAGCTCCAGAATGGGGGATGCGTAAATACAGCAGCAACATCTTGGATCAAACGGAAGATACCGCAGGGTATTCTATGATAGTAACGGGTCTCTGCTCTCCTTGAGTTTTTGCCACCTCGACAATCTTGCAGACTTTAATAGAACTTTTTGCGGAACGGTGGATCGAGCTTGACTTTGGGCAACCGCGAAACAAGGAAGCACAATAGAGTTGGGAGTGCGAGGAGAACGTTCGCCTCGGATGAAAAGGGAAGAAGGAACCAGATTAACGTTCTTCCTTCTGGTCGAGGGTTGCTCGAGACTATCTCTCGTTCCCGCGAGCCAGCCCATCGGAATATCTCGGCGGATTCGCGGGATGAACTCGTGCGTGCCCGAATCTGCGGAAAAATTTGACGAACTCTGCGCGATTTCTCTCGACTCTCTGCGGCTATCGAGCGGGGAAAAATATCAGGAACGAAGAAGGGAGATCGTCTTTGTAAGAGAAAGGGAGAGGTATGGAGGAAGTCGACGACGACGTAGAAGAAGAAGATGAAGTAAACTGACGTCGACGAAGAAGAAAAAGAAAAGGGAAGGAGTACACGGCGTCGAAGGGTATCGTAGCGGTGACCTGCGAAAAGATTGGCGAAGCCAGCCAAGTGCGTGAGTGGAAAAGGGATGCAAGCCTGACGGTTGTCGATGCTGGCGGAGGTGGGAAAGGAGGTGGCGGAGGTTGGGGTTGGTAGTGGTGGGAACTATAATGAGTGGCGGCTGTGTCGGGCGAAGGGAAGAGGGCGAGGACGAGGGCGGTGAGCTCGAGGGTGTGGGTGAGGATCAGGGCAGGAGGGTGAGAGGCAGAGCGAGAATGAGCGCGCGCGAAAGAGCGAAAGAGAAAGAGAGCCAGTGAGCGAAACAGAGAAACAGAGAGTCGGACGGAGATACGAGAGAAAGACAAGCGGCGGGGGTCGATGGGTTGGAGAGGGTTGGTGGTAGTGGAGCAGCAGAGCAGAGCAGAGCACAGCAGAGCAGAGCGGAGCAGAGCTGAGCTGAGCAGAGCGGAGCTGAGCAGAGCGGAGCAGAGCAGAGCGGAGCGGAGCGGAGCAGAGCAGAGCAACGGCAGCAGCACGAGGAGGTGGAGGAGGAGACGGTTGTACAGGGGTGGGTAGGGTAAAACGAGATGGACGAAGGGTATAGGTGGCGAAGGAGGGTTGGTCGGTGAGTGTGGGAAAGCGTGTAGCCTCTGCCTCCTCCCTTTTCCCCCCGCCGGCCGCCCTTCTGCCAGCCTGCTGCTCGGTCCAAAGGGGAGGCAGGTGGGGCCAACGGGGCCAGAGGGGCAGGAAAAAGGGAACTAGAGCTGGCCGAGGGGGACGGCAGAGAGCCGGGAAAGGGGTTGTCGCACGCCTATCCGCTCGATAGCAGCTTACAGTCCGTGCACGTTCGCTGCCCCCTAGAATTTTCGTGCCCCATCTTTTCGAGATTCCGTGGACAAGATTTTTTACCCTGGCCACACGTGAAGACCCGGCCACCCAAATACCCAGCGAAAACGGTCTGCCGTTCCGGACCACGGCCAATGAATGCTCTCTCTTTACTCCCGGACCGCTCGAACTGGCCCTTTGGAGCAACGCCGCGCCGTGGGGTGAATGACTCGGAGCTGTACAGAAGATCAGGATGGTCTTGAATCTTTTTCTTCTCACGATTAGGTCTGGGCTAGGTCGATCTTTGCTCCGAGAGCGATTGAACTGGCCCTCGGGGGCAATGTCGGCGGGTCAATGACTCGCAGCTGTACGAAAGAAAATCAAGATGGTCTTGAATCTTGTTCTTCTTGGATTAGGTCTAGGTTAGCTACCCTTTGCAGATTGAACTCGCTCTTAGCAGCAATTGCCGTGGAGTCCAAATACAAATCCAAAAACAGGAGGGCGAGGATCACTCTATGCGTTTCAAGGCCATGGAGGGAGCTCTTCGCAAGAAAAGTTTTGCAAGAAAGGAATCTTTCCGTGGTGATCGAGACTCTGGGAATCGTCAATTTTATTGCTCGTACACGAGTTCGGCCGCATACAGTGTGGGCTTCAAGAAAAAGGGAAAGCATCCTAAGAAAGGACATCTTTACTAACAGAACCACGCCATAGATGTTCGAGTAATTAATCAAATTGATAATCAAGTATACAGTATGGAGACAAGGAAGTTATTAAACTCAACATTTCGGGTGAAACTAGAAGAATTCACTTTTTAGTATGGAGCAGAGCTGTGCCCCACAGGGCAATTCGTCGATCTCAAAGGTTTATCGTTGTCTCTTAATGTCTTTTCCCGCAGAAAAGAGAAAATCGAGAACCGATGTAAATTTTCTTCGACCCAGTGCGCAAGCTGTGGAGATGAGAAATTTGCGGGGAGAACGCTGTCGCACGATTCTTCGCACTCGGCTCCGGGCGCCGGGCATTTTAACGAGACTGTAGAAAAAGTTCCGCGGCTAGAATTCTTAGGAGAGTGTCGTTAAACGCGTCTACTAGGCGTTAATACGTGCTCGCTCGCAAATTGTGGCAGTTGGCTGCAACGAAGACGATGACGTCGACGTTGAACAGGGTGCGATAGAAAAGAGAGCTCCGCGGAGCGCTCGTCTGTTTCCTAGGTCTCCGTGAACGGGTCTTCGTCCTGGAAAACCCTGAAAATTGATTTTCCAGGCGCGGTCTCCCGCGGTACCCACGCACAGGTTTCCCTCTCTCTCTAACTCTCATTCTCCCTCTCTCCCTCGGTTGCATCGATTTTCACCTGGCTCTCCTCTCGCATCCCCTGCAGCTCGAACATGAACCAGCGAGGTTCATTCAGACACGAGCGCGTACGAAAAGAAGGAAAAATCTGGGTCAACGAAATTTCGGGAATTTTCGCAAAAGGGAGAGAGAAAATGGGGGGCTTGAGAGGGAGAGCAAGAGAGAGAGAACATCAGCCGAACTCACGCCCTTTTTCCACGGAAATTTTCGGATCGGTCGATCGACGTTTTCGCCCACACTCCCGGGTCCGGGTCCGAAACGAACGACGTCGCCGGGACGACGAAAAGCCATCCGCCCCCGCAACCGCCTCCCCACGCCACCGAACGGCCACGAACGCCTCGAATTACGAGGCGTGGAAAAAATATCGCAACCGATAAATTCCCCGACGCGCCGCGCCGCGTCGGCCAGTTTCTCTTTTCTGCTCCGCTCCCCGGAGCCAGGAGCCCGGAACACAGAGCCCGAGAGCAACGATGATATCTATCGAGGGGGTGGCGACCCAGCCACGAGGAAAAATGTAACGCGGGGTAGGTCCTGTTGCGCGTTGCAACGCGCCGCGCCATGCCATACCACGCCGGAACCTCGGAAACTCGGTAAAACGAGCTAAGTCGGTCGGACAGAGGGGAAACCGAAACTCTTTCGACTTTGAAACTTCCGAGCGCCGCGACGACGACGCAACGGGACACGAATCTACCAACGTCTCCCGGCATCGAGTTTGCTCGCGATCCCTGCGATCCTATCGCATTCCGCGAGCGTTTCGCACGAGTCTACCATGCATTCAAAACGCTCAATTAACAACGGATAAACTGATAAGCTTACAAGGAAACATATTCAGATGCGAAATTCGGATTTTGATAAAACTTTGGGAGTTTATAGTTCTTTGAAAAATATTTGACACGTATTTTTTTTATCGGCAACCATCCACTTTGAAGGGGTGAAAACAGCCCTCAAAGTTGGGGGTCAAAACCATACTTTTTGAGATATCTCGGAAACCAGAGGTCGAAAAAATTTGAATTTTTTTTTAAATTGTGTGTTTTTCAATGGGAAATGTAGTCGCGCAAGAAAATTTTAACAAAAGTTTTTTGTTTAAACAATATATTAAAAATTTGATTTCTTTTTGTAGTTTCTCTTATTTATTGTTAGTTAATTTTAATGTAAACTTGGGTGCGTGATCTTTGATCCAAAATAGGGGATACATGTTTCAGGATTTTCTTTTTTTTGCCATTTAACAATAATTATGCATAATGGAATATAGTCTTGCACCTGGCGTGTGGAGGAATTCTGGCTTGTTTTATCGAAATATAAGCATTTAGTCTAAACGTATATAGTATTTTAAACAATACCACTGGATTACATGTCGTTTATTGTTTTATCAGCAGCTAAAGAAGGTGGCGCAGGTACCAGCGTGACGCGGTGCTAATTACCGCGGCGGAGTAAGGGTACCGACTGGTATGTATAGCCAATTCTCCTGCAAATTTCTCCGGTTGTTGGGTGTTTCCTTGTTATTATTGCTGTGATATGTTTCCATCAAAATGTTTATAATGTTCATCAGATTGACCTTCATGTTTGTAAAAACGAATCTAAAAATAAACAATCAGTAAAAGTAAATTATTTGAAGGATCCACAGTGTATTTGAAAAGGCTCCAGGTATATTTTGACCGAAAGCCCAACCACCGCAGAAATTCGCAGACGAATTGGCTATACATACATGTCGGTACCCTTACTCCGCCGCGGTAATTAGCACCGCGTCACGCTGGTACCTGCGCCACCTTCTTTAGCTGCTGATAAAACAATAAACGACATGTAATCTAGTGGTATTGTTTAAAATACTATATACGTTTATACTAAATGCTTATATTTCGATAAAACAAGCCAGAATTCCTCCACACGCCAGGTGCAAGACTATATTCCATTATGCATAATTATTGTTAAATGGCAAAAAAAAGAAAATCCTGAAACATGTATCCCCTATTTTGGATCAAAGATCACGCACCCAAGTTTACATTAAAATTAACTAACAATAAATAAGAGAAACTACAAAAAGAAATCAAATTTTTAATATATTGTTTAAATAAAAAACTTTTGTTAAAATTTTCTTGCGCGACTACATTTCCCATTGAAAAACACACAATTTAAAAAAAAATTCAAATTTTTTCGACCTCTGGTTTCCGAGATATCTCAAAAAGTATGGTTTTGACCCCCAACTTTGAGGGCTGTTTTCACCCCTTCAAAGTGGATGGTTGCCGATAAAAAAAAATACGTGTCAAATATTTTTCAAAGAACTCTAAACTCCCAAAGTTTTATCAAAATCCGAATTTCGCATCTGAATATGTTCCCTTGTTAGTAATAGAAACGTTAGTTTGAAAATCTAGCATTAGGTCGTTCGGAAAGTCATTTCGTTTTCTCAAGAGAAAATGAAAGCCAATTTTGTACCATTTAGAGTAAGTTTTATGACATTTTCTTGTTTGCGACCTTTCAGGCAACTTGAAGATCCCAGGCTCGTTGAATTTCTATTTTGTTATTGGCCAAAAAGTGAGTTGTATGACTTTTCACGACGTTATTTGAAATAACTATCGATCGATATCGTTCAACCAATCATTGAACGGGTCGTCCTATAGGACATATTCTTTCTTGCGTTTGTGCTAACACATGTTTCAGTTACACATCTGCCACCATGGGATAAAGTCCGGTTATTTGTAACTCTTTAATATTCGTTTAAATGTTGTCTCTGTTGTCACAGCAAGTATGTGTTTTTATATTTTTATTTTTTCCGTTGGATTTACACGGCTGTGTTACAATATTTGATCAAATTATATTATACATATATTATTGTTCAGACGCAAAAAATGTCTCTTTGAGAATGATCCACATAAGGATCGAAACGTCGAGAAGCATGTTTAATTAATTACACATTTGCTGGTTTTCTATAAATGATTGAACCCTGCGCCGAGAAATCATAAAATTTATTATATTTATTATATATGTTATTTGAAATGTTGCACCGCATAAAAAATGTTGAAAAAACCGAACAAAATGGTAATCCGATGGTACATCCTCTCCGTGAACAGCACGCAATTTTTTCTTCGGTGCACTGCATTTTTACCCTTGCAGTAATATAAACGATTTTGCGATTTATAATTAGGTTAAGTAATAACTAGACTGCGGATCTTTATGCAAAATTAAAATTGTCTGCATCGATTTCAAGAAATAGAAACTGAATTGAATTTCATTTCTTCTCTTAATGATTTTAATAGAAAAATCATATATTAAGATCATCAGTCTTTAAAATTTTTCATCAATTTTGAATTTCATTCACTCAATTTTGCTACAAATGCATAAAGATCCGCTGTCTAGTAATAAGAAACGGAGGCATTGCCATCTCTACACGAAAAACGAAGTTACTTTCCGACCTAGTATATCTGCAGTTCAAGTAGAGGTAGGTCATGAACAGAATGTTCACTCGATTAACTTGAAAACAAGATGTCGAACAAAAACAATGATCATTCTCTTTATTATTCTTGGATCAATCAGCGAATAAGGTGTGAAACATTTCCTTGCTTCCCTATTTGCAACATTTCTTCTCGAAGCGTAAAGCTCTGTAATTGGTTTTCCGGTGTCACTGTAACAGCGTTTGGTGTTACTAGGAATGCTGCAAAACATTTAAACGTTAGTGCAAACATTTCTTTGCACTCTGCAAATTTACAAACGCCACGAACGCATGAAACGGAAATACAGTGGATAGAAACATCGATTCGATACGCGAGCTGTCCTGTAAACGTACAATTACTAGACCCGACAACTTTGTGAATCTATGGTCTATAAAAATATTTGACTAATTATAAAATAAAAACGAGAATTTATTGTGGAACCGCGTTGCGCCAGCACACGACAGGTTTACGTCGCTTTGTGAAAGTAACAATGGTTGCATTCGTTCGGATGTCTGGCGAAGCTTTAATTATAATTTGTGCTCGAGTGAGTTCATTCAATGAAGTGCCACGAAGAACAATCCTTACGGTCTCGAGAATTTTTATGATTTGGATACGATGTATCCAGTAGTTTTAACTGTGGAAAGATTTCTCCGAAGGAAGTAGAATTTCATTTACAATCAGGTTCCACGAATTAGCGTTTTATTTGCGAGCAGCAAGAGATCAAGGAATAGCATCCGTGTCAAAGTTCGCACCTGTATGGAGGCATTACCGTACTATTCGGAAAGGTACAAATAAGTGATCGTACAAGTCGCATTGGGTTAGATTAGCGATGTGTCCGATGGTTTTAGCTGTGGAAGGGTTTCTTCAGAGGCAGTAGAGTTTCATTTACAATCAGGTTCCACGGATTAGCGTTTTCTTTTGGGAGGAGCAAGAGATACAGGAATAGCATCGGTGACAAAGTTCGCATCTGTATGTAGGCATTACCGTACTATTCGGAAAGGTACAAATAAGTGATCGTACGGGGGTGACGAGGTAACGCGGACAGGTCGAGGGAAGTCGCGTTGGGTTAGGTTAGCGTCGTGAACGACGGGGAAGGGTCGGTTCGCCTCGATAAAGTTTGTTCGATCGGTCGTTAGTCTGGTTCGGAGGGGCCAGCGGCGTTCCTTATGCGTGTAACGCTTGCCGGGTCATCCGACGAACGACCCGCAGTTTTTCTAAAGCGGGGAGGAAAAAGAGTTTCCCTCTCGCATCCTCTCTTCTCCCGCTGTCCTCTCGCTCTCGATTCCCCTCGATATCGCAGTCGACTTTAACGGCGAACGAGAATCGGCTCCCGGATCGGATCGAACGGGAGAACAAGCGTGCAACGACCACCACCGGCAGACGCGGGAGCGTTTAACTTTGTTCCGAAGTTCTCCAAGGTCGTGTGGTGCGGCTGTAGGTCGGTGGCGCAAGAGGAGGCGAGACCGGGAGGTGAATAAGAGGGAGAGAATTTCCGAGACCGCGTCATAAATCTCTATCTGCCGCTGCCGGGGGTAAACGCTCGCGGGATATACTTCGGCGACGTCTGTAATTTCGCGCCATCACAGACCGGAGATCTCTCTCTTACTCTATCTTTCTATCTGCCTCTTCTTCTACCTCTCGATTCCCTGTTTTCGCTCTTACCTCTTCTTTCTCTCTCATACATGCGCTGCCCCGTTCTTTATCCATCCGTGTTCGTTCCTTTGCCAGTCTCCGGCACGAACCCGCGATTTATTTTGCTCGCACAATTTTCCCTGTCGACCAAAGAGTTTAGGGTAGTCCGAGAATGCTACCGTGCACAGGGTTGCTCGGGTCCCGGAGAAAGGTAGCAAAAGGTGCTCCACCTAGCTCTCGTACAAGTTGCCCCGGATCTGGCCTAGTTTTTAGGGCTGATGATCACGGTTTTCTCGCACCGTACCGCCTCCCATATCCATATTTAGGAAAACAAAGTCTTCTCCGTGCCTCACAAATTGGCTCCTGGCAGGAATTCGAAAGGAATGCGGCAGCAAGCCGTCCGATTGGGTCGTTCCACTCGCACTTTCGGTTCCAGCCGAATTATTGGCTAGAGTGTGTGACGTGACTGCCTAACCATTGGTTGCGAGGGATCGAATGAAGAGGGACAACTTGTGAGCCACGGAGAGTAGGTTGGATGAGGAACACTCATTCTTTGTATTCAATTGTGTATGCATACTTTGTATTAATACATTGACTGCCACGTTAGTGTACATAAGAACCACTTTCTTCATTTACCGACTTGTGTGCGACGCGTTCCCGCCAAGCAGCCATTGCAGGCTTATCTCGACACCCAGTGCCGTAACAATGCGTAGTGTAGTCGATAACACGGACCAATCGGAGCACGGCTACAGCGGATGGACTCCGGCTCGGCCAACGGCAACGCCACGCTTAGTGCGACCTGTTGCCGAGCCGGAATACACCTGGCTATAGCCGCGCTCTGATTGGCCGGCGTTTCTCGTTAATAACTCCTCAGCAAAACCGCGAAGAACAGTTTGCTGAAGAAAAAAGTTACTTCGCGTGACCTCAGGAATCGTCCTTTTCCAGGACGTACAACATTTTTGGGACACTCTGTAGCATAGATTATGTTATGTAATAGTTAGACAGTGGATTTTATGCATTCACTGTTTTATTATATTCAACCTATTGGACATATTAAGAAAGGAAATCAATTTCTATTCCACTCCAGGTTCTAGTAGAACATTTTTATTTTGCATAAAGTTCCGCTGTCTAGTAATAATTTATAATACAATGTGGCTGTTGCCAAGACATTCAAGACAAGGCATGTTCACAAACGGAGGACAGAACCTTGTTGATTGTAAATCGAGCAACACGCACATATAATAAAGAACTATTGTAAAAAGCCCTACAGCTATTACGAGGCAAACCAAGCAGTTGCTCCATCTACCAAGCACCTATCGACTAGCTACGGCACTGGCGAGTCGAGATAAGCCTGCAACGAATCCGCGCCGCGTGGCGGGAACCCGTCGCACACAAGTCGTCGATGAATATTTTCTTGACCTGCTTGTATACCGAACCAAATACTTTTCTAAATGGCTCCTTTGCCAGAAACATTAGTGGAATTTAATACTGTACGTGTATGGTAAATTCTTGCCAGATAAAAAGGATTTTTCACATGAATACAAAAATAATGCGAAACGTCCACGTATTTTCCGAGAATCGATGATACTTTCATCTTCGGGCCCACCACTCGTTTCGTCGGGTATTTGCGTAATCCTATTAAAATTAATTATGCGCATTTTCGATCAGCTAAGTAATCGTTCGCCGATTGTCGGTCGCACGCCCGTCTGGGCTTATCGTCCCTAATTTATAAATGAAACTCGATAATATATGTATACGCGCGGGATGCACTATGTGTAGTGTGTATGTATAGTGTGTTCTCCACTATCCGCGGTTTCAAGTATCCATGGGGGGGTTTGGTGTGCCTACCCCCTCCCCCCGTGGACATCGAAGTCCCCCATTGTGCTCTGCGCTCTCAGTCGACAATTATTACGTTCAATATTATTTACACGAGATTGCACTTCAATTAAACGCTGCATCGTTAACCCGGCAGCACACGTGTGACCTTCCGAAACGAAAGTATCCACTTTCGGCGCCCATGGGCCCCAGTCAAAAGTAACGTTTGTTCTTGATGTTGTACAAAAAAAACTAGTATAACTAAGATACATAAATACGTGCTCGAAATTAAATGCCCTTTGTTTCACACACAATTCGTTTGCAAATAAAGCTACATAAAAGTGACACATACATAGGTATCAGTTTTTAAGAAGCTAGAAAGAGTTGCAAAACGGTAGCGAAAGAAATACGACGATCAGATATTATATTTCAGCGGTGAGGGTCCACTAGACCCTCACGTGTGCACCGCCGGATTGAAGAATAGTCCGATGACCGTGCACGAGCTACAATCAGTGGAAGTAGGTGGTTTTGTAAAGTACCCCTAGTGGAAGGATACTTCGTTGCTTCTAACGAGCTCAATTTTCGATTTTTTTTTTGCACAAAAATTTCTGGACATTGTTGAAACATCAGTGAAAGAGTACGCGGAATTTTGGTTGTCAAAGGTTCGGTAGTTTCGGGGTAAAAAATCTCAAAGTGGAAGAAGAATCCCTGTTTGCGACGGGTGAGCACTTTACGTTTTCTCATTGTATCAACATTTACCCGAATAACGTTTCACCTGAGAGCGTGACGGATCAGACTGATTCACTGCCCAGCAATTGTGTACGCGGTGCAGAAAACGAAGTTTTCACTTGAAGAAAAAAGCTGACGAAGTTGAAGCAGTTCAAAATGTCTGTATTTCGTGAAGAGACAAACGGAACGACCGAGGAAAGTTCGACGATAAAACGTTTAGCAGTCTGACGGTGAAAAAGGCGGCAAGTTGGCCGAAAGTATCGCGATCTCTTTGTAGAATGGCCGGTTATAAGCCGCGCGGGAAGAAAGTGAGGCACGTCCGAGGGAATTTCCCCGCGTCGGACAATAATTTTCAGCGAGGCGCGGAGGAGAACGATTTATGAGTGAACTTCCGAGGGGGCGAAGTAAAAAGAATCGACCAAGCTTGACCCAGACCTATTTAAGCCGTTTGAACGGCCGCGTTTTGTAACACCTGCTGCACCATCGCGCGACCCCTGACAAATAGTTTCCCGGAATTGCCGTGACGATACAAAGCGCGGCGCGCGATATCGTAAACATGCCTAAAATCAAATTTCTCCGAACGATGGATTCGCGTAACACCGTGAATTATGGCAATTTCGGCACCTTCGCACTTCACCCGACCGCGCGCAAGGTGTACACGGTTTTTAAACCGCGACACTTGTCGTCGCGCCGTCCCGCGTCGAATGCCTTTTAACTTGTTCGATTGAAAACCGAGCCTCGTTTCGAGGAGACACTCGAGTCACTGAATACGATACACGTTGCTCGACAAAACAAGCGGCCACTTTGTCCCCCTCCTCTCCGAATCATTTTCTTTACCAAAAGTCTACCCACGGCTGTTCAAACCCTTTGCTCTCCGGCTGCCGCTTCAACGCTTTGTCTGCCGGAAACTTGTTCACGGATTTTCGAACGCCTGTGCTTTGCCGCGAAGAGAACGGCATTAGTTTTCTTTCACTAATTAACTGCGAGTAGACGGCGGACTTTTATGCAAAATAAAATTGGAGCAAAATAGAAATTTACCATTTTTCTAAAATGTGTTTCGCGTAGAAAATTATATGATAGTTTTTCCGGATTTTTCGGTCTAGTGAAATTTTTCTCGAGTAATTTTCGATATTTTTCATCAACTTCGCAGGCAACCTTACTATTTTTCATCAACGGCAGAATTACCGGAAAATCCTGCCGACCGATTTATATTGCTTCGCGAAAACAAGCGGGAGTACATTTATTTCGCATCGAATTTTATTATAAAGACTGACTTGTTAATTGATAATTCGCAAATCAGGCAAGAGGGGGGGGGGGTGTACGAAATCAATTTGCCAGAATCTCTGAAATGATTTCACTGAAAAATGCACCGTGCAGAGACTCGCCTAAACAGTAATAAATAGCGGTTTTCCGACAGAAACATTGCGGCATTTCAATCGGAATTAGTGAAGACAGTTGCCGATGCAACTAATCAATATATAACCGATTAATAATCCCGGTAACTAAAATATTGCTTTTGTCAATCCGCGTGCAACAGGATTGAATAAACGCGGGCACGAATAATAAATCGAGTTAAACGAAAGCGATTGAATAGGCAAACGTTAAGAATAAACGATCGTTTCCCAGTGGCATTGTTTTCCACGCCTGTCTCCTATCAAAACATGTTGCAACGTCCCTTTTGTCTACCGTATTTATACTAAACCGGCGATTTTTAACGCTTTAACCACCCGCGGAATGCTGTCTATCAACACGGAGCTTAATCTGTTTCTCCTAAACAACAATCTCAAAAGAAATTATTGACTCTACGAATTAAATTAAGGCAGAATTTTATTTCAGCTTAAATTATGCTTGACTGATAGAGCGTTAGTCACGAGCAATGACGTACACTCCCGTCCATAAGTCACGGACACTTATTGGACCGATATTATGGAATAAAAATGGTACCGACTAATTTTTTCTAGTGTAGAGAACATGTAAATAAAATCTGGCCAGAATATCCTATATTTTCTAAATTTTAATTATTATTCTTATACAGGGTGTCCCACGCAACTGGAACAGACTGTACCTACTAAACGGTCGGGAATAGAGGAAAATGTTATAAGAAAAAGTTGAATCGCATCAGACGGTGCATACTACGCAACTAATTTTATGCTCTTTTGTGCATCGGTGCATCAGAAAAATGCAACTGCACTTTTTTTTAAAATGGAAACCTGCATTTTAGACTGCACCAATCGATGAAGTTTGTTGTGCTCTACATAGAAGTACTACATACTTATGCCCTAAACTAATTCGTTAGGAAGTTATCGAAGCTAAAATTTCTCTGATTTATAATGGAACATAACGTAGGTATGTACTCCGGAACACTTGCCGAGACCGAAATAATTCAATGAACTTTTAGCTTCGATAACTTCTTAACGAATAAGTTTAGGGCATAAGTATGTCAGTACTTTTATGTAGAGCACAACAAACTGCATCGATTGGTGCAGTCAAAAATGTAGGTTTCCATTTTTTTAAAAAGTGCAGTTGCATTTTTTTTATGCACACCGATGCACAAAAGTGCATAAAATTAGTTGCGTAGTATGCACCGTCTGATGCCATTCAACTTTTTCTTATAACATTTTCCTCTATTCCCGACCGTTTTAGGAGGTACAGCCTGTTCCAGTTGCGTGGGAGAGACACCCTGTATATTTAATTTTCCATTCTAGAATCTAATCCAAATAGAACAATAAAATCAAGCTGGGAGCTTGTACTCTTTAGTTACCATTTTGTCGAAGATAAGTAAGTGTTCAGTGATTTATGGACGGGAGTGTAGGATGCGATTAGAGCAGAATGAAACTGGAGCGATTTGTGTCGCGATTAGGCGAAGGGACGTACATATAACAATTGTCCTTGGAATAAACGAGTGGAAAAAAAGATAATGGGACAAGAAGGGACAGTTGAATGGTGGCGACGAGTTAACTCGTCTTTCCCGAGTTACGTAACAGGATAATAGGGGGCGCTAGGGGCTTGGCCGTGGGAGCACACTTTCCATTTTGTTCGGCTGATGACGCGGCCGATTTATCGTCACGAGTTTACGGAACGAAGTCAGAAGTTCCAGACAGTTTGTCGACAATGTTTGACCCAGACCCATTGAAATTCCTCTCCCGTGGATATCGGTCGAACTTAAACGGCAAAGATTCTTGGCGCGGTTCCCGCGAACCTTGGAAAAACCGGGCGCTCGTGCGACATCGCCGCGCCGAGTACGCGCGCCGAGCACCAACCCGGTTCTTTCGACATCTCTAACGTCCAATTAAACCGGCTTTCTTTTTTTTGTTCTCTCCCACAGGGAAGTGTTTACACCTGAGCGGACTGACACCCGAACCACTCACGGCGGATGACGATTACAAGCTGTTGCGCTTCGGTATCGGTTTCACAAATATGGTGGCTCGCGCCACTAAAGGCAGCGCCGATCTCACCAGAAAAGAAATCAAAGAAGGTCAGTACAACATCAACAATACACCCGCTAATTAGGAACTTTTTAACCCCTCGCACTCGGAGCCATTTTAATTACGAATTATTCGACAAATTTATTGCTTCGAGCGTACCAAAAATTTTGGCAAATATGCAAAAACTCCGATTTTTCGAAAATGAACAACTTTTTCAAAATTGGTACCAACAGCTTGAGCTTTTTTGAGATGTTAGAAGGATTAGTTTACTAGCTAATGTGTAAATAATTCTTTTTTAAATTGTTGTATGTGTCGTATTCAAAAGTTAAGTGCTCGAGTGCTAAGAGTTAAATTCCCTATTTAACATTAGACATACCGAGCGCTAAATGTGGCTGGTCTATGTGACCTTATGAAAATGGAACGACTGAATTTATTTAATGTTTGTACGATTTTTTTATAAGCATCTTTATAATTTGGGAAATTATACAGTAAAACATTTCAGACCGGACATTTGAAACGGAGAAATATGTAGTTCTTGCATCTTGCAATTAATGCAGACAATTTCTAGTTTCCTGTAAAGGTCTACAGTCCGGTAGAAACGTTATCCACATACATAGCTTAGTTATCTAGGATTAAAGCATAGACCGCGGAACTTTTTTAAAAAAATATTCCTACATTATAAATTCCGATGAGAACTGCTAAAGAAGTGTTCTGAAAGTTAAAATTATAGTAGGATTTTTATGCAAATACGGAGGACCGTATGCAAAGCACCCAGGAAATTAACCGTGGCCGATTTTTCTTAGACTTTGCACATTGACACAGTAAAAATCTTGATTATAAAAAATCAAATGATAAAACTAACTCTATTTCTGGAGCTCCATTATCAATAATATCGCAAGAGCAGTGTCCGGGTTAGGTTTGTCGCCCCAGGAAATGCTAATAAACATCGACGATACAATTCGTTCGGAAGTGGCTAGTAATGTCGAGTGAAAAATCGAAATTCGACGTAATATTACGTCACCGATGGTCAGATACAGTTTTGATTAGAGTATGCCGTGTACTCGAAAAAGAAACGTCGATCAGCATTTGTTTTTAAAAGGGAAGCTTTTTTCGTCGCTCAGGAGGTTCAACTTTTGATAGAGATCGATACGATATTCTACTGATTTGCCATTACGGGTTCAAATCGAATGCTAGTGTTTCGAAAACCATCGGAAAAAAATTCAATCCTCCCCGGCGAAGAATACATTAATACAGAAATCGTTTAGCGTTAATTTCCGAGAATAGTTTCCATTAACTGGCGCACTGTGTTCGCCACCACCAACCAAACACCACCACCAAAGTTGCGACTCATTGTTATGTCTTTTTCTTTCCTTAAATCGCAAATTATCCCAATGCAAGAGTGAGTTAATCATCTCTACTCCCGAGAATACATTTTCAAAGAATATCGATGAAAGTACAAAAAAAATTTATATTACAATCTTTAAAAAAACAATCAGTTCAAAACGAGATTAAATTGAAAATTAATATAAACAATATGATAATTATTAATAACATTAATGTTGAAAACGGATTGGTTAATGGAGCACACAGGCGGAATATTAAAATTTATTACTTTTCAAGAAAATACTAAAATTCCGTCTATATTGTGGTTGGATTTTCAATTGGCCAAAGTAGGAGTGAAAGTAAGAACTCGTTATCGTGATTATATGAAAAATGCAAATTTTCATCAAAATTTAACACCAATAATAAAGATATCGAATCAAGTAAATATGTCGAGTGAGGAAAAATATCAAATCACACGTAGTCAATTTCCAGTGGTTCCTGCTGAAGCGATTACGATTAATAAAAGTCAGGGACAAACATACGAGAAAGTATGTTTGAATTTTAAAACATCAGAAAAACGAACTTTACAAATGTTGTATGTAGCACTGAGCAGAGTTTCAAAATTGAGCGCGGTTTATATATTTTGGGACAATTTAAATTAACAGTATTGAAGAAAACCAAGATCAATACTGCAAACCCGGATAATGAGGAGTTGTATCGTTTGCGAAAAACTAATTAAGACAATTTATTTTGCAACATTAGTATGCTACAACAAGGAACCAAGCGAGCAACGAGCCTACGATGTTGGTTTAATGCGACGCCATATAGCAAACATTTTGATAAGTAGAAAACTATTGAATTTCCCTGAAAACGTATAATCTTCTTAAAACGTACTAAAAATAATGATAATAATATACTGCAACTAACGAATCGGGAAGTTCTTTGTGTGGCTCTTGGAGAGTCGCACACCAAATAAAAAACATTAATAGCTGCAGGCCCTACTAGCCATGCGTACCACTAACCCTCTCGCAAGAGCAGTCCTACCCGCGAACGAGCGAAGCGAGCGAGCAGAAACAACCCTACTCGCGAGCGAGCAACAATAACCCTCTAGTTTTTTTTGCAATTCTGCGATTAGAACATCCCATATCCCTATAAGCATCAATGGATGCATTTTCTCACTTGTCAACAATTGTCCTCGTGGCATTTTACTAATGAGAAATTAAAATATATAACATATTACGGATATCCTTACTTTTCAATTGCAGTTACACTTCTTTTATTGTACCTAGCTGGACTTATTCAATCAGAGTCTAATAATAAGCACAAACTAAGTGGCTTTATAGAAATTTCGCACTTATATTTCGCGTCGTGCAGCAAAGAATGTAAACACACTCAAGAGGTGAACATTTCCGAGCAGATACTCGTAGATTTATGATTAGTTTCAACTAAATATAATTGCAGATGAGAAAAAGTAGTAAAATTGACAATATTTTTAGAAGAATACGTCAAAATATAGGTGGCTTTATGAAAATTTCGGGGACTGTACATATTCCAATTTTACTAATTCTCGTTTGAGTTTTGTGACGCAGTTTCGTGGGTTTTCTCTGCATGATTTTCATACCCCTATAATCCTCTCTGAATTCGCAGATACGCGAAACAATGCACAATTAATCTAATTTGAATCGTGTCAACCCTTTGAGGACTAAAATCGCCATATTCGCCAAATCAAATTAGACTTACTCATTTTTGTCATAAAATCCGCTGGCATTTACGACAAAAATGAGCAGCCGTAATTTAAAACAGCAAAAGCATTGGAACAACTTCAAAATACTGTTACATTATTTTCAACCTATTAACCATATTAAGGAAGAAAATAAATCTCTACTACAGCTTGCCGCAATTGAGGTAGACAATTTTTATTTTGCATAAAGATCCGCTGTCTACTTATAGCTACACTGCGGATTTTTATGTAAAATAAATATGTTTTGCAACGATTGTGGGCAGCAGAAGTTAAATAAGAATTTATTTCATTGCTTAATAGATTTTCTACATTGAAAACATTGTAACAATATTCTTACAATTAGACATATCTAATCTTTTACTGTTTTATATTTCACCCAGCTAATTTCTTGATAAGTGTATAAAATCCGCTGTCTACTTACAACTATCGAAATTCATCTGAGATCTAAACGCACGAAATTCAAATGGCCAGATTCGCGTGAATCTCCGAGAGCAAAAAGTTTCTGAATTACTTTGCAATGGACACGCAAATCGAGAGTACTCTCGAGAGCAACTATCGACAGAAACTCTCCGATGGACACCTTTTGACGCATAATTTAATCAAGCGAGTACATATAATGCTTCGAAAAAAGTGTTGGTCCGCGACAGACGCGTCGGAGTCGAGGTTAAGACTGCGAGCTAAGCTCGTAAGAATTTTTCAACATATCGTGCACACATGGAGGGCAGGAACCAACTCATTTCCAGCGCAGACGATTACGTTACGTTCCCTGTGGAATGATCCAGAAAAATCTCCTCCGAAACACGCGTGAACGGAGGCTCCACGGCTCGTACCAACCAACGAAACGCAAAGCTTCGTCGAAATTCGACATCGAGAATCGAAAACGCGACTGTCAATTACCTATCAATATCAATTCGCGTATCTCGATCGTCGACTCGCCTTGTACTTTATGCAAATGTTCGTTCTTTTACTCGTTTTTCTCGGTTCCTCTCGATAACTCTGTTTTCTGGAGATAAATACCGGTTCCGTGGACCCGCCCGTTGTAAATAAAAAGCTGTCTCTTGTTGATATAATCGCGACGGAGAGCAAAAAGTCGGACTATCTTCTTCGATTCTGCGGTACGCAATTTGCATGAGAATGTACCAGCGCTATAGTCTGTTGTTCAAAGGAAGACGCTGCTCTTTGTCAGCAACGTTCAAATTCTACTAACTATTCGGAGCAACTAAAAAATATTACAATTGTTATCATTAAACTGCGGATTTGATGCATTTATGTAACAAATGGTCGCGTACGATTTAAAGCAGCGGACATGTTAAAAGTATTTAAGGACATTAATGTATTAGTTTCAGCTTAATAGAATAATTAAAAGAAGAATACAATTTTTATTCGGCTACTGTGTCCTGCAATCAATACGAACATTTTTTATCTTGTATAATGGGGGCATTATTGATATGTAGATGTAAAATAAATAACCATTGGTACAAAAATTTCGACATAGCAACACGAAGGATCGTGATAAGGTTGTTATCATAATAGCTGTCCACCCCACTCCTGTCGCTTCAGGCTTGTAACATAGGAGTAGAATGGACAGTTATTATGACCGTCCGTCTCGGTTTCCTTTTTCAACAAAATGGAGCGCAAAAACTGTTTCATTGAATTCGAAGCTACTTCCGGAGCAGGTTGCGAACAATCGAATAAAAAGATCGGTTTTGTAATTCGTGTTTTTCGCATCCTCGAGAAATAACAGTTTGCAGTTCGTTCGCGGTTTCGTCGCCGTGAGCGTCTTCGCCTAACAAAAGACGGTGGCCGCCGCGCCGGGTCTTGTTAAAACGTTCAAGGCCGCCTGATTTATTCCCTCGCGACAGAAACGATACACTGTTACGAACTTCTCGCGTTCGTTGATCGATACTTTGTTTTTTCGTAGTCGGAGCCGCGCCATCGCGCGCCCGATAAACGCTTTTACAATGTTTTCCCATAACATTTTCCACGATAAACGGCACGCCGAACAGAGACCAACGGCGCGTTCGATTCCGGTCGAGAAGAACTCCGGCGACCGATTCAACGTTACAAACAATCGCCGTTTACCGCCGAAGAGTTTACAAATAGAAACTGCAACAATGTTGCGGTTCAACTACGGCTCGATTGTCCGAAAACGATCTTTCGAAGACGACGAAAACTAAGGATGGCGTGATCAATCCAAATTCGCGACTTTCGTGATCGCTTCCGATTGACAGAGTTAAAACAATTGCGAGTTACATCGCATTTTTTGTCTGATTTATTAGATTTGTAACAAGTTTCCGCACTTTGCAAAACTTTATACATAGCATATACATACGTAAACATAAAATAAATTGTCTGCTCTTTTATACTATTTAGATAAATATTACGATTTTGATAATCGAGAAGAGGAATTAATGTTTACCTCTTTTAAATGGATCCTATGGAAATCACCAACACGGTTTTCACCGACATTTCATTAATTTTTAATTAATTAATTAATTAATTAGGATTGAATGAAAATCAGTGGGAAAACGAAATATGAAACCGAGTGTTCTTGAATTAATTAATTAATAAATAAAAAATTCATGAAATGTCGGAGAAATCTGTGTCCATGATTTCCATGGGACCCTTTTTAAATATTGAAATAAGCTACGGAAAAGAACATTGAATATTTCTTATTGTCGCCATTAGACATCGGATATTTATGCAAAACAAAAGTTTCGTACCTGAACTGCAACAAACCGGAGAGAAGCGAAAGTTTATTTTCTTCCTCAATATGTTTAACAGATTGTACATTATGTAACAGTGTGTTTTTAAATTTTGCTAATGGTTTTACTTTCCTAAATCACTAATCTAATCGATGTATTTAAAAAGAGAACTAATTCAATCGAGATGGAGAATTACGACGACACTGAACAAATTCACTCGATTAAAACAAAAAAAAGAACAGATTAAAAAAACACGATCGCGTCGTGAATGATTCTGCGATCACGGTTGGCGCTTTTACACTCTATCGCTAACGAAAACAGGCTCCGGCTCCGGCATTTTCGCGGGAAAACTATAAACGACCTTAGAACCAACGGTACAAGTTCTCGGTAGAATTCTCGGCGTCTAGTTTGGGGATTAACGAATTACCAAGCGACGGAACGACAAGAGCTGTTGACCGATTTTTTGTTTTTATGAATTGGGGTTTGAGTACAACGGAGCTGCGAGACACCAGTGAAGGCAGCGGTGCTTTTGACGATCGACTGCTAACAAGTGTAGCTGTACACGCCGTTTCAAAGCGGACGGTTCCACTTGTATAAAAGTATACATTCTATCTGGACGGTTTTCTTCGTTAGTATCGCAGCATCAATGTACTCCACTCCGTTGTACCTTTAGGAGTACAATGGGGCTGCGAAACTACCTGCAGCACTAGCGGATAGAGCGGCGCGTTTGATAATCGACGGCTAAACGGAGCCTGTATTTCGTCGCTCCTATGCGAACGGTTCCACCTGTATAAAAGCACTATACTTCGAGCAAGTGTTCGTGTTGTACCCTTAGAATCATAGCATATCTAAGTGATCCGAGACTTCCGGTGGTTCGGATGCGAGGACGAAACGCGGCGAGACGAACATACACGAGCTTGCCCGAATCCGAGCCGAGCGACGCGGAGCGCGGGACACGTGGTCGATAATGCGGTCGACGATCCTGGTTTATTGATAAAAGTCCGAGTACTTACCGCGTATAGGTGTTCGTCAGCGGCGACAAGTTACACGACGAAAACTCGGTGGCCTCGATTCACGATCTATCCGTTCGCCGGGATCGACGGATCCGCGTTCCACCCGTGGCCGAACGAAATCCGATCGTCGTACTTCCGATCAACGGAAGATATTCGCGGGAATGATCTAGAGAAAGACCATCCGAGAATCTATTCCCGATCGGCGTCGACGTTCAAGCCGGTTCGTCGTGCGATCAACACTGCGAGAAGACTAGCGGGCACGCGGCATTCCACTGTTGCCAACCTCGACGCCTGAAATTCTCTCCCGCGCGAGCCAATCGCGATCCACGCGTCGCCTCCTAACAGTGCGTGCACCGCTAGCGCGCACAGATCACGGAACGAGAAGCGTTCGAAACTTGTTCGCCGGCTAAATCACTAGAATTACAATGACCGATGCACGACGACCCTTTTCTGACCGGTACAGTTGCTACCTTGGCTTGGCCGGCTATGCGGGTGTTAGCGACACGAACTCGTCGCGGTTCTTTTTTCTTTTATTGAAGGTCTCATAAGTAGACTGTGGATCTACATATAGTGGTCCAGTCAACAAAAAGTTGTAGAGGGAAATGGAAGGAACACAATTTTTAACTTTTGGTCTTTGTTTGGACTAGCGAGGAGGTAAACATACTAAAAGTCCCCACTCCTAGAAGGTGAGCGATGTCCAGGGGGGCACGTAGAAGGTCCCCTTTTTCGGTTTTCCGCTTATATCTCGGAATCTATGCGTCCTAGCGATAAGACCATTCCATATAAAATTAAAGCTGACAAAATGTGCCACAAGATTGATTCAATTCAGTTTTTCGCTATCTCGCATAGTTACTGAGATATCCGCGCTCAAAGTTCACTAATTGTGCTGAAAAGTTAGCTAGTCAAGTAAGACAAAAAATGTGAGGCAAAAATTTCTTTTTCACAATTAGTGAAGTTTGAGCTCGGATATCTCGGAAACTATGCGAGTTAGCGAAAAACTGAATGGAATTAATCTGATAGCACATTTTGTCAGCTTTAATTTCGTATAGAATGATCTTATCGCTAGGACACATAGTTTCCGAGATATAAGCGGAAAACCGAAAAAGGTGACTTCTACGTGTCCCCCTGTAGCCCGCCCACCTCCTAGGAGTGGGGACTTTTAGTATGTTTACCTCCTAACTAGTCCAAACAAAGTCCCAAAGTTAAAAATTGTGTTCCTTCCATTTTCCTCTACGCCCCCCTCATGAGCATTCATTGACTGGACTATAGAAACTAACAACAGAAACTAAATCGATTGTTATTTGTTTTCTTAACGATTTGAACAGAGGAGAAATCATATATCGACATCTTCAATGTTTGAAATTGTTCAACAACTCCGAATTTGTGGTTTACTCATAAGAGATTTATTCAGGGCTTCGGAGTCGGTAGACAAAATTCTTAACTCCAACTCCGACTCCTACTCCTCTTTTTTTCTACCTCCGACTCCGAATCCGACTCCGACTCCGACTCTCCAAATTGAAAAAATATGTACTCAAAATAATTAAGAGTTGTAATAAAACTGAATAAATAGTTGAAATATTGTATTAAAGTCTAAGAATATGGAACAGATAACTCTGATACAACACAACACGACTGTTACTTTCTCACTTTCAGGAAATAGTTAGAAAATACTACTACCATAACTTTAACTGTTTCTCCTCTACATAGTGCCGAGGTGTCCCAAAATTCGTGAAAATCCCGAAAGGAGGTGGTTCCTGAGACCATATCAAGCGACATTTTCCTTTGCAAAAATGTTATCCGCGGCTTTGTTTGGGAGTTATTAACGAAAAACACGGACCAATCAGAGCGCGACCTAGACGCGAGTTGCGACAGTCGGCCCGGCGCGCCAACTGTCTATTGGCCGGCTGTCGCAACTCGCGTCTAGGTCGCGCTCTGATTGGTCCGTGTTTTTCGTTAATAACTCCCAAACAAAGCCGCGGATATCATTTTTGCAAAGGAAAATGTCGCTTGATATGGTCTCAGGAACCACCCCCTTTCGGGACTTTCACGAATTTTGGGACACCCTGTATACATATACAATACGTCTACAGGGTGTCCCAAAATTCGTGAAAATCCCGAAAGAGGGTGGTTCCTGAGACCATTCTAAGAGACATTTTCCTTTGCACCAAAGTCAACTGCGGCTTTGTTTAGGAGTTATTAACGAAAAACACGGACCAATCAGAGCGCGCCCTGGGCCGCAGCGCCGTCACGATGCGATGTCACGGCGTACCGCGACACTCGCTTGCCGGCGCGGCTTGGCGCGCCGGACCAGGGCGCGCTCTAATTGGTCCGTGTTTTTCGTTAATAACTCCTAAACAAAGCCGCAGTTGACATTGGTGCAAAGGAAAATGTCTCTTAGAATGGTCTCAGGAACCACCCCCTTTCGGGATTTTCACGAATTTTGGGACACCCTGTATACTGTAGATCGAATATTAGCAAGTTATTTATGTATACATAAATCTATTAATGATTTATAAACAAAAGAGCCAGAGTTGGAGTCGGAGTCGATATATTTTTTACCGACTCTGACTCCGACTCCGGGTGTCGATATACATATAGCTTCTTTTACTCCGGCTCCGACTCCAGTGATCAGCAATTACTTCCAAAACTCCGACTCCGACTCCGAAGCCCTGGATTTATTTCAACGTAATACAGCATGGAGGGTTCCAACTTGTAGCTCGCGAGTCATAAGCGGCAACTTCACCGCTGAGGTTCTTCCCCCACTCTTAGACTTTATCGTTATATGCACTTACAATAAAACACGCATGCATTGTAACAGTTGAACTTCGTCGGTGTTCCTGAAGACTCAAAAGGTTCGAATGGTGGGCACCTTGAGGTTGTCGGAGGGTGAATAAGTTGGAACCCCTGTAATATATAGAATTCTCAATATCGGAATGAATGACAATCAAGAAAAATATTTAAAGAATAAGAAGATACAGATACATAAAGATTAATATGAATGATTCTAGGATCTGGGACAAATGAGTGCTCTTTTTTTGAATGAAACGGCAATATTTCTTCTCTGCAACCACAGATATACAAATTACTAAAATATAATGAAACATCTTTTGTTTGAAATTGCTCTTTTTAGATTTCAAGATTGTTCTTCATTCTTCCTTGCGATGCAAATGGGTTAATGGCCATTGAAACCGATTTAGGGTCGAGTTACGCTGAACCGTGTAGGTACTGGCCGCTCCGGGGCCAGACTTTCGTTTGTTTTTGTATCTACCGTTTAGACATGGCCATCCGTGCGGTCGACTGAATTCGTTCCGATGTTTCTCCACGACCTACCGTTTCGTGAACGTCTGATCATTTCCAGATGTGCTTTCCAGAGAGAAAAACAGTAGATGCGCGGCAGAAAAAATGTGTTTAGGGTCTCCACAGGCTCCTTAGATAAGGACAATCGATATCTCTCCTCTGCAACGTCATTCAGATAACAGAAAAGCACCACACATCCTACATGTACATACAGGGTGTTCATTTGAGAACTGTCCAGCCGAATATCTCGAAAAGTATGAAAGATATTAAAAAAGTGTAACACACGTGTCCAAGGACTTCGAGGGGGAAAGAGGGGGTCGGTATCAGTTTTTTATTTGGGTGGCGTTTTCAAGGTCATTTGAAGGTCAACTTTGTTTTTTCAAATGGAAACCTATATTTTTTATCACGGGATCTTCACGGGATTTCAGAATTGATTTACAAAATCTAGGTCAAGGTCATGATTTGTGTAGGGTCGTAAACGTTTGGTCTACTCGATCATCTGTTGGGGCCTTGAAAGGCCTCTCTGTGAGGTGGTTCTGGTAGGGTCGTGCATAGGCATCCCCTGCGGTGTGTAGAAGGGTGTAAAAAAGGTTCTGGGGTGTAGGTAGCAAACAACACGATGGTCGACACTTCGTCTTTTGTGCGAGCATCACGAGGGCCCCTCAAGTAGCTTGCCAAAACCCACGGACCTGTATAGGCACGGAAAACGGGCCCATGCCGTGATTTACACGCGGAGACAGGTGCGTAATTTCCTGGAAAGCTTCCCCTTCTACCACTAAGAGCCGGTTCAGACACGGCGGAAACCGTGCGATTTCTGTTTTCGAATTTTCTTCATATTCGCACATATTCGAGACATTTAAAGGAAAAGGATATTAACACTAAATGAATTCCATAGATAGAATGTTGAAATAACAAGCACTATGTTTAATGGTTCTTTCCTTGACAATGTCGTAAAAATCATATTAAATTAATATATAATAGTTTAAAATTCACATGATAAACTAATTTTTTTTTAATATTCACTTAGACCACTTTCATAATTATGGGCACATATGTATGATCCAAATTGTGCCGCGTTTAGATTCATTTTAATAAGAGAAACTTCACAAATATGTTGGAAAAAGTTTTGTAGAAAGAGAAGAAAAAAGAGGAAAGTTCCCCATGTGGATTCACATTGTAATCGATACGCAGCCTTTTAAACTGGGCCGGCCGCCTCGATCCTTCGGTCCGTCCCTTTTCGTTCCCTGTCCTTCTCTATGTTCGGCATACTTGAAATAACGATTAGTGATACTTCAGAGCACCGTGGTATAATCTCGAGGCGGCGGGAACACTGTATCTCCTTGAGCCACTGATATGTGTCTCGCGCAGAGAATCGCAAGAGGGGAATCTGATGGTGGAGAGGGGAACAGGCAAATTAGAGAAATCGAGTCTTCAACTAAATCACGATTACGTATGGATTTCTCCAAAAGCAAATTAATAACATCCAATAGAGCAGTTTGTAGCAGAAAAGATTTTGATACGTACAAATTGTTTTTGCCAAGAAATAAAAATTGTCTAGATCAATTGCAAGGATCTGGTACCAACCAGAAATTTCTTTCCTTTTCGAGTAACTTCTGATACTTTTGTCAACGTTTTTAAATGATTGCACGAGCGAGTATGCTCTGATGTATGCTAAAATTTGGTCTCGTTTTAATTAGAGCATATCAGGTTTAATCGAAGCAATGATTAACATACAAAGCGAGCGTTTCGAAGCTTCGATTGTGAGACTTCGAGTAGACTGTCAACGAACCCAGTATGTGAAATCGATTCTGTTTTGCAGGTAGTCACATTCTGCTAGAGAAATTACGGAAATACAAGCCGAAGATCGCCGTGTTCAACGGTAAGCTGATATACGAGGTGTTCTCTGGAAAGAAGGAGTTCGGATTCGGTAGACAGCCCAACCTGGTGGAAGGAACCAACACGGTGAGCCTAAATAAAAAGAAATTAATCAATTGCAATTCGTTCATAGCGAAACATTATTGTATATAATAATTTCAATTGCAGTACATGTGGGTGATGCCATCGAGCAGCGCGAGATGCGCGCAACTGCCGCGAGCGGCGGACAAGGTGCCGTACTACGCGGCGCTGAAGAAGTTCCGGGATTACTTGAACGGTGCGATCTCGCACCTGGACGAGTCGGATATCGTGTTTGCGGACTCGAAGCTGAAGAAGAAGGATCACGATGCGATCGAGGATAAAAAGCCCGGGTTCTGCGACGATCTGACGAGCGAGGGGGACAGCAGGATCACCGAGGTGAACGGTACGGTGATCAAGCAGGAGCCAAACTCGCAGATACCAGGCAAGAAGAAGCGAGGCAGGCCGAAGAAGATCAAGAACCCGGAGGATCAGCCTCCCCCGGATCCGGAGAAGCTGGATGCGAACGGGGAGGTGATCAAGAAGCGTCGAGGACGCCCGAAGAAGATTCACCAGCAGCAGAAACAACAGGAGAGGGAGATGAGAGAGCGGGAACAACAGCAGCAACAGCAACAGCACCAGATGGGACACTTATCGGACGGTTACGGCGTGGTGCCGAACTGTTTCTCGCCGCCGAAGACGTTCGCGCACATGGCTCCGTACCCGCAGCCGATGAACGACTCCGGGTTCTACGGGCAGGGGATGAACGATAGTCCGTACAACATGAACGCGAAGCAGAGCCCGGTGCATCTGCAGCACTACAGCCAGAGCCCGAAGTCGATGTCGCTCTCGTTCACGCACTCGGACCTCTCGTCGGAGATCAACACCGCGATCTCCTCGGAGAACAACCTGGAGCCTTCGCCGTTGACCTCGCCGAGCGTCGAGCACCCGGACTTCGAGCCTCCGACCAGCATCTCCCAGCAGAACATGAGCAACGACCATCGCCAGTACAACCCGGCCGGGAACGGCGAGAATCCGGGCCACCACGGGAGCCCGGGCACACCGTCTCACCCGAGCTACACCAGCTATATGGGTTACCACGAGCAAGCCTCGGAGCCGCACAATCCGCATCCACATCAGACCACCCCGACGCCGTTGAGCCAAACCACCGACGAGCACTCGCACCATTCCCACCCGACTCCGCCGCACACGCATCCCCACACGCCCACGCACTCCTCGATGTCGCCGCATCATCCCCACGAGCAGTACGGCATCAAGAGGAACACGGGCCAGGACGTGGCTTCGAAGAGTCTCAGCGATCTGGAGTCCTTGGTCGACCAGATCCCGAGTATAGCCGATGGAGGCAGCCAGCGGCTCCAGCACGGTCACCCGGGCATGAACGACGACGGCAGCCTAGCGGAGAAGATGGACGCGCATCACCAGTCCTATCTGTCAGGTTTCGCCGGCATGGCCAACGCGGGAATGTCCAATTATAGTCCGCCCCTGGCACCCGGTGGCTCGATTTACCCGAGCTCGTTGCACAACTCGCCGAACGACGGCTACGGGTCCCTGTACGCGATGAACGGTCGCCAACATCAAGACTCGCAGCAGCAGCAGCAGCAACAGCAACAGCAACAACAACAGCAACACCAACAGCAGCAGCAGCAACAACAGCAGCAGCAACAACAACACAGCAAATCCTACACGGTGGAGAACCTGGCGTCGAGCAACTACACGCCCAGCATGAACCACGGACACCCCGGCAACTCGTACCCGAACATTATACCCGGACCGCACTATCCGGTGCCGATGGGTTCGACGAACGGGTACCTTTTCGGCGGCCTCGAGCCCAGCCTGATGCAGCGCACCTACGGGATGGGCGGTATGAGCGGCATGGGAGGAATGCACCCGTCCCTCGGTCACATGGCCAATCCTTATCCTTACAACGGATCGTATTCTAGTTCCTTCGACGCGTATCCGGCACCACCGGCGGGTATACACGCGCCAAGCGCAAACTATCCCGGCGGGTACACGAGCGTCGGCGGCACAACGCCGGGCACATCCACGCCGCCATCTTACCTCCCGTCTCACCATAGGCCGCCGGTCGACCTTGCTTACGACGGTGTATGATAATCGATGTAAAGCTATTCAACGAGCGATAGCGTCTCGAGGCGCTGCGTTTATCTTTTCTACGTATTTTTACACGTTTAGGATCCGCCGCCGCCGACGACAACGTCGCCGTCGTCCGAACGGAACGAAAGCTTCCCTTTCACGTTCAGGACGATCTCTGACGCGACTTTGCTGCCGCGATCACGAGCTCGCGAACCGCGCGCGTTTTCTTCCTTCGTCATTCTCTCCTGTTTCTATTCTCTCCTCTCTTCCGCTTGCATCTATCCTACTCCGACCAACGCGACTCCTCCAAAAAGCTTCATCCTGTTTCTTTAAAGCGATCCCCCTCTCCTCTTTGTCGCTCGCGATCCAAGATCACGCGACAAACGAAGAAAACGCCGAAGAACGAGTCGGATCGGTCGCGTTCGAGCCAATCCGTTTCAAATCGCATGGAATTTGGTCCCACACTAACCGGTTGCAAACTTGCAAGATTCGTTAGACACCTTTAGAGATTAAGATGTCAGTCGTCTAGGTGAAATGATTCCGAAGATACCGCTCGTGGTCCAAAAGTCAGGCGAGAAATAGGAAAACCTTCTCCGCAACCATTTTTAAGATGAATTCGAAAACTTTGATAGTCGGTAGAGTATTCTTGCGAACCGTTTCGACTAGCTGGCTGAAAGGCGAAATATTTGTGTCTGAGATCGAACAAACGAATTTCGCGAGATTGTGTGAAATTCGCGAGTATGCGACGAATTCTGCGTGTTGAACGGTGTCTCGATATTGGGCGTGCTTGCGATGCTATCGATCTCTCCGTCGAATTGATGTCGCGATCGTCTGTGGCGAGGAAAACGGTCCCCGTTTCCCTCGTTCCTCTGTCGATTCTGTTGATTCTCTTGTAAGCGCGTCCCCGCGCGCACCGTTAACTGTTATATCGTTTCGTTGTTGTTGAGAATATTGTTTCGCCGGATCGACACACCTGGCAAAAGTGCAATCCGTTGTCTCGGACGGGGTCACGGTCTCGTGGACGTTTCTCGCGACACGGTCCCGTTCGAATTTCAAAAGTCTCTCGCGCATTCGTTGTTACTTTCTTCTCTCTCTCATTATCTTCTATCCTTCCTCATTTTCCTTTTATGTTTGTTTAGTCTGTTGTAGAAGAGGGAAAAAGCTCTTTCGTTGGTTCGTCTTCGATTCCGCGTCTCTGTACCGTTTCACGAAAATCGTCCGCGAACGAAACGAATCTGCGAATTAACGGGACGCTCGTGCATGTACATACACACCACGCATACACAGACAGACACGCGGACACACGGACACAGATCGCCGTGCTGTAATTTCAGAGCTTGCACCGGAAACCGTAATCGCACGTGCTCATTACGTGGAACATAATTACGCGGCGTTAGTGGGCGAATTCCGCTCGTCTCTCGCAAGACCGTCCCGCAAAAATTTGGAGATACTTTCGGTTCGCGGTGTGATGAATGTGGCGTCGCGGTCGCAACCGATATATATGTATATGTTACAGAATACATTATTATTATTATTATTAATATTATTACATGGTTATTATTATTATTATATTATTATTATTGAATGAGAGCAATAACGCGGACGCGCGTGTACACACACGATTAATTGCGAGCTGTACATGCTTAATGCGAATCTAGTCAATTCGATTCGTTGAATCGTAGCACCGTTCCAACGCGATAAGCCGAGTCCCTTTGCGCGCCGATTTAATCCGGCGATTCTTCAACCAAATCGGTTCATTATTCACGAAGAAATCCCACGAACTTCGTGAACCTTGATCTACGTCCTGATGAGGATCCAACATTCTAAAGAGAACCGCGGTGGTCGTCGGTGACTTAAAAATCATTGTCATAATACCAGTAGCTCTGAAGATCAATTGGTTTGTCCCGAAATCAACTAAAATTATAGTCTAAGGTACAAACTTCATTGTCAAGTAACTAATAATAATTGTTCGTCGCTCTCTGATCGTTTACACGAATGAAATAAGCAAGACTTGTACGAAACATTCTGAGCTTGTTGATCCACTGACTAACACCAGAGAGAGAGAGAGAGAGAGAGAGAGAGAGAGAGAGAGAGAGAGAGAGAGAGAGAGATGATGCTCTTCGGAAAAAAGTCTTTCTCGTTGCTCTCGAGGGCGTAGATCAAGATGGTTGAATTCGTTGGGAACAACGCCTTTGTGAATAATTAGCTGAAAATCGTATCGTCGGGATCCAGAGGTCCGCCTGTAGAAGACGCTGGCGGCTGCGACGTAATTGGAGGTAGCCGACCGTGAACGACCGACCATGCGGCGTTCCTAATTAGTATCTCGTGCGAAAGCTCCATGAGCGCGCGCGATTCGTCGAGGAAACTGAAAAACGCACAGGCAGGATCCACGGCCAACGAGGAACGATCGTAAACGTGCCTCGCCGCACAGCGGGCCAAACTGACGAATTCTCTGTCGAAATCAAAGAACTTCCGACAGAAATCAGATAGAGCGACGATTTCTTTTCTAAATTAAAGCTAAAATATTGCGGGACAAAAAAAATTAATAATTATTTCAACGAAAGAATTGTGATTTCATTAGTTCTTTTCACACAATTCGATTCTTTGATAATTAAAAATCGTTTCCATCCTAATTTGTATTGGATAAATCACAATTTTCTTGTAATTCCGGTGGTTCAACACAGATTTTCAAAGTTAAAAAACGCCCGTACCGTAATCCCTTTATTTTTCCAGATTCTGCAATATTTCAACTGTAATTTAAGAAAGTAATCGGCACTCTATCCCATTTCTATCGAAAGTTCTTTGATTTTGACAGAGAATTCATCAGTTTGGCCCACTGTGCGTTGCCTCTCTGCTCGCTGTTCGCGTCGACGAACCTCGGCTATCACAGAACATCGAGAGTTTTTTCCATGTACAGACTGAGCCACGCGCCGTTAACCTGTTAAACGAGCGACGACATCGCTCATCCCGTTCTCGTTAATCATATTTCCGTTTCTTCGTTTATTCCGCGTACTTTCCCCGTCGTTGTCATCCTGATGGCCGATCGGAGAGGAGCGCCATTGGAACGCGACGCTAACGCGGGAGAATCCTGATGCAGTAGCGCTCGGTTTCGCAGGATATCTTTCTTTGCGTTGTATTCATTCATTGAAGTGTTTTTTGCTTCCAGCAGGCCTGTCTGTCAGTCCCAGACGTTTATGCGAACACGCTATGAGAACGTAAACATATTGAATTTGCCCTGGCAACTTTTTCAAACCAGTTTCGGACAGCAGATTTAACTCCTTCGCTTCCGTGGAAGAGATATCTCGTTACCATGATGTTTCTCTTTGTAAATTTGGCACGAGTGATCAATTTTTAAAATACGTCATCGTCGGTAAAAGATGATAAATATAAAATACTCCATATTTGACACAGTCAAAGTTTCTATTGTTTATTTTGTATGGAATGCTTGAAAGCATGGTGAAATGCATAATGTGACAGAACAATTTTTACTGAAATATCTGGTTTCTAACTACACATTCTATTATATAGTTGTATTGCTGTATATTATAGATCTTCTACATAGATTACAATTATCCCTCTGCTGATTGTGTAAAGTATGAAGTATTTTCTATTCATTCCAATGTGACATTCCTTAAAATTCGATTACTTGTGTGAAATTTTCCAATGAGAAACTTCGTATGAATAATAAAGATACACGAGATATCTCATCGTTCATTGTACGACGAAATCATGGTGACGAAATACCTCCGAAAGGGTTGAATTATCCACATCGAACCGAGTGCTACCGAGACCAAATTTGTATCGAATCGCGACGAGTCGTTTTCATGAAGGGATCGAGCGAAGTTCGAGACGATCGGTCGTTTAACGGGTTAAGCTTCTCTCGCTTATGAAGTTTGTAAAGCTTTTTTCTAACGGAGTGCATATTGAATAGTTCTATTGTATCGTAACCGCGTCGTCGAAGGACACTGCACGGGATAAATAATTTAAGTGATCCGACAGCCGGGACGCGTTCCCGATCGATTCCCAGATCAATCGGGTAGGCATCCTCGCTCTCGCAACCTCGCACCCGCTACAGCCATATATTATAGCCGTTCTCTCGTTGCAGATTCCGTTTTATCGTCAGTCGTCCGCGAGTGATTACACACACACACACACACACACACAACACATACCGGCGTTGAAAACACGCGCGACTTCTCCGCGAACTCGCGCGACACCACCGCTGTGAGAATATTTCGTATGTTACCGTGATTTTTACATAGTTATCGCGTTATTATGTTGTCTCGTTGATTATATTTGATTGCCGCGTTTCGAACAATCGAGGATCCACGGGTGCCGGGCGCCGATCGACGCGCGAACCAGTTGATTTTAGATGCATGCCTGATGATATCGGCGCATCCTTTTTTGTCGCTGATCGACGCTGTACAATTATGCATCTGGCATGATTATATATATAAATAAAAAAAACAACTGAAACGTGAGAGCGCTCGCGCACGCCCGCTCCAACGAATCACAGCAAACAACAACAACAACCAAGAGAAACGAATCCGTAGAGATACCGCTCGACACATATATACATAGTTTGTTGGATCGCGGGCGCGCGCGAGCGCTCACGGTTCACAAAAATTATACATAAAGTATAAATATATTATATATTGACTATCTACGATAAGCGAGAAACATTTATCTCGAGTAATCACATAGAATGTGTTGAAAACATTTAAAATGATGCACAGGGTATAGATGAGAGAATCGTTGATATAATAACTGATGTCTATATAATGAATGTTTCTTTTGTTCTCTATCGGCCTCAAGGACACAATGCCGCGTACGATCGACAATTACTATAGTAGATGTTTTTTCAGAATCCATTCCGATTCCGAGGTGGAACAGTTATAGCATAAGTGTCTGTCGGTGTTAAACGTTTTCATCGATGATTAAATGAAATGAACCGAACAAAAGGGAAACATATGTGACAGGAGAATTTCAAAATGAGGGAGTGAGAGAGACACAGTGTACGTGTGATACAGAGAGAAAGAAAACGAGAGAGAGAGATAGAGAAAAAAAGCGTGTGTATGCATGTGTGTTTGAGAAAAAGAGCGAGAGAGAGAGAGAGAGAGAGAGAGAGAGAGAGAGAGAGATGCAGTCGTGAAGGAAGCGGAAACGAACGCGTTGCCGTGCCGAACGGAACCAGCCATCGCTATCAACTAATTGAACATTTCGTCGATTAATCGAATTAACTTGATTGTAAATTGATCGCTAAGGATTAACTATTAAGTATAAATATATTATACAGATTTAAGTGGTTTCGCTGTTGATCGTATCGAAATAAACAAACAAACAATGAAAAAAAAGGAAATAATAATAATAATACAAGCAAACACGAACGAAAGAAATGACGAAAGAACGATGACAACGGGAGAGTAAGAGAGCAAGAAAGAAACAGAAAGAGAGGAGAGAGAATCGAGAGAGAAATTGCACGAGCGAGTTTGAAAACAGCTCGGGCCTGCAAATCGGCCTGCCAACGTATTTTTTAATCGCTTCGCTATTCTACCTAATCGAACTTAGTATGCCAAACATACAGACAAACACGTGTTATGAAAAACTTGTGCGTCCAGACGATCAGATATCGATGTAACCACCGTCGTCGTCGTGACAGATCCGAAACGTGGTAAAAACGATCGCTCGCTCAAATCAAACGGCCGCTTCTACCTTTCGCGAAAACGTCTGTCACGATTCCGATTCGATGGAGAGATCAATCTCCACAATTCGACCAACTCGATGTAGCTTTAACGAGTGTTAGAAAGGAGGGCTGGTCGATCACACGTTCGATGATTCCTCGCAGATCTTCTTTCTCTTCTTTCGTTGCGCCCACACCTACCTAGATTCTCCTCCCAACATACAGTGACTCACACTAGTATTCGGACACTGTTAAAAAGACCATAGGTTTCTTAATACTGGACCATGCGATTTAAACTTTTTCAAGAAGTTAGAATAATTGGTTTTACATAGGTGGTTCTACACTACACAACGTGAAATTTTTAAAGAAATTGCAAGTTGTCGGAACTGCAGAGAAAGCACTGAAAGTTGTATTTTGTAACTTTTTCCAACAAAACACGTTTCGTAGATTTGTATCAATTGGATATATTCTACAAATTTCATGAAAATCGGGCGACGTTGCAATGATCTGCAAACATTTAAAGATAGCAAAAATTTCAATTTTTCACAATTTTCGGCCTCCAACTGTAATAAATCAGCCGATTTCAATGAAACTTTCACAATGCACATAATTGACACAGATCAACAAAACGTATTTTTTAAATTTTCAATATAGGCTCACACAACAAAGTTGTAACTCTCAGTATTTTCTCTGCAATTCTACCAGTTGCAATTTTTGAAACAATTTCTTTTCACATCGTGTAGTAAACTCAATTGGTCTAACTTCGCAAAAAAGTTCAAATCGTATAGTGCAATATTAAAAAAGTTATCGTTTCTTGAGAGCATCCGAATATTAATGGGAGTCGCTGCACATAGTCATAGTCACTGGTATTGGTATCGCTAGACTGCGGATTTTATGCGTTCATAAGAAAAATTGTGGCAGATCCAATTTAAGGACCATGGTCATTCTATTTATTGATGCAGAGAGGTTTGATTTTGCATTTAGATCTGTAGTCTAAAAATCACTGTGCAACACCAAAAATAGTTTGCCATGTCCACTGGGCGATTCTTATAGAGTTTGTCATTCCAAAATCAAATCCGGATCAGAATTGAAAAAATGAAAAAGTTGCGGGTTTGAGTCGAAAGATAGAAGGAGAGACTTTCCAGGAGAATTAGAACAATTCCGCTTCCGGATGTGGTTTTCGAATGAGAATGATCGTTCGCTCGAAAATGGACTCGCGATGATACAAAACCGGTGGGTGGATCACCACGCTTTTCGTTGCCTGTTCCTGCCACGAGCATCATAACGGAGTAGGACTAGGGCTGGAGATCCAACCTTTCGATCGATAGAGTTTCGCGGATCGTTTAGAGTTGAACAGAGCCACTGGATCGCGCGCGAAATTGATTCGGGAATAATAGAGAGAACAACGAGTACCGGGAATATTTCGAGGAGGGACATTTCATCCGATCTCGGAGAGTCTATCATCGTTTTCAAGGGTTCGCTGCAGCCGCTAACGAAGCCCCGTTGCAACGAGCATCGAGATTCCCATTCGCGAAGGGTTGATTGCTGATCCGCGGCCAAAGAGTGCGCCAGCTACCCCGAATGTCCACTTTTTTACCAGCTGCGTTCTCTATTCCGAATGCGCGAGTTTCTCGCTCTGGTGCCAGTGAACGGCACGTTGCAATCGTTCTCGGTCTCACCGAGATCATCGACGAGATACTATTACATCGGTGCCGAGATACACGAAGAAGAAAACTTCGACCTCCGATAACTGCTCCAAGTCCTTCGTGATCGTGTAGATCATCGAGAGGCAAAGCTGTGCTCGAAATCGAGCGAAAAATGTTGTTCGCGTATTTGTAATCTCGCGGTGTCCTGACTCGAATCCGATCGTGAGATAGAAGCCGTGTACAACTTGTATTTCTTTCGTGGAATCGCAATTAGCCGTACCCGTTCCCCTCCCCCCGGAATGATCTTCTCGACAATGATCGTATTGTAATCTTCTTTCGCTGTAAACTGTCCAAAGATAAGCGCAACGACTTTATCGAGGGGAGGAAGTGTGTGATTGTATTGTAGAGCGTCGCGCGAAACCTTAGCTAGAAAAAAAAGGAACACCGAGGCCATCAGTGTATGCGTTTCAATTGTACGGTATACATGGATGAACGACATCGCGACGCGCGATACCTCTTGTACATTTTAAACCGAACGGAAACTGTGGAGACAAACTTTTCTCTTTCCCGACTCGCATTAACGGAGTCATTGGCAGTTTGTGTCAACAAATAAACTGATTCGTTAAAACGAAACGACCCAGACCCTATTATTTCCACTCCTTCTAACTGAACATTTTGCGTGACGCGTCCTTGATTATTAAATAACAGGCGGAGTCTGTGCGGACGGCTGGAGATGACAATTTTCATCTCTACGCTACTTTTCAATCAAGTTCCCTTCGGAATATGCAACCTGTGCTACTTCAACGAGTCGGTAACTGCATTTTTAATTTGCATTACATTTTCGGCGCGTGGTCCTTAGATGGCGCCGAAATTTGAGCTGTAGCGAATGTCGATAATGTGAATTCATATTTTATCGATGTAATTAGCTTTCTGTTTTACCGACAACATTGATATTGAATTGTATACTTCGCTTTTATATAGACCGCTATCCACCATTTTGAATTATCTTGTGGCGTCATTTGTGTTCACTATGTAGATACTTCGTTATCTTGTCTACTATGTATATACGTAGGCCTGTGGATTAAAAAATAGAAATTGGGAAAATAAGAAAGAAAAAGAAAGAAATCAAAGTCCACAATGAAGTCCACCAAGATCACACAATTTGCTAACTCAAATTACTCAAATGCGAACGCACAGAGCCATTTGCAAAAATTCCTGAAACATGTAAACGAGTCTTAAGAATACTCCACAACATCGCGTCTTGCTCTCTGCATTCTGATAGTCTGTGCTTCAGGACAGGATAAAGTGTCGGTTCATTGTGTCCATCGATAATTGTAATTACAATTTTAGTTTATAATGCCGCTAGAAAATCTTGAAGAAGAGGGTTTGGAGAAAAACCCAAATTTGGAATTGGCGCAAACGAAGTTTTTGTTAAGTTTGCCCGAACACAAAGATGATCCTACCTTAAAGAACAAACTTTTAGATGCCATCAAAGCAGAAAGTGAGATTGCATCTTTTTCATTGTTTTGAATACTGCGATATGTTGACATATTTGGTTAGCTTCGGTTACAATGCGCTATCATTGAATATTGTTCATTTAATTATTACCTTTATTAACGCATCCTCGTTTATATAGAAATATGTTCGATACACTGTTGAGACATTTACCCTAACCTCTTTTGTCTTCTATCTTCTGTACAGTTACCGTGATACTGGCTGTTTTTATTACTTCATTAATACCTGAATGTTATGAGTGATAATTTTATATATTTGTTTGTTTAATATATAATATCTATATTTGCGATTTTTGTAGACATGGCTCCATTTTACGAAGACGTATGTAAAGATTTGGATTGGCCAGTAGACGAAACCCTTCTGGCTGAAATGAAAGCACGCAATGCAGAGAAATTGAAAGAGCTCGATGACGCGATTGAGGACGCCGAGAAGAATTTAGGAGAAATGGAGGTTCGCGAAGCGAATCTGAAAAAGTCTGAGCACCTTTGCAGAATAGGGGATAAAGCGGGTGCTATCTCTGCGTTTCGAAAAACCTATTATAAAACTGTGTCTTTGGGACATAGATTAGACATCGTATTTCATAACATTAGGATCGGATTATTCTATTTGGATCACGACCATATTACAGCAAGTATAGAGAAAGCCAAGAGGTACGAAAACATTAAAATTAAGTTCTCGTATAACGATACTATATAAGATACCAAGAAACATTCTTGTAATGTTATTAATGTAGTTTAATAGAAGAAGGCGGTGATTGGGACAGAAGAAACAGACTGAAGGTTTACCAGGGAACATACTGTATAGCAGTGCGAGATTTCAAAGAAGCTGCAAATTTCTTCTTGGACACGATTAGCACGTTTACGAGTTACGAGCTGATGGATTACAATACGTTTGTTAGATACACAGTATACTTAAGTATGATCAGTTTACCACGAAACGAACTTCGTGATAAAATTATCAAAGGCTCTGAAATTTTGGAAGTACTTCATAGTAACCAGGATGTAAAAGTTTACTTGTTCTCTCTGTACAATTGTCAATATGCTGATTTCTTCAAGAATCTCGGTACTGTAACATTCTTTCGAATAGATAAAAACCTGCTTATTGTACAAGCGAGAACATGTAACTGCATGATGATTCTTTTTCAGCACACGTCGAAGGTTTGCTGCGCAGGGACTATTTAGTATTTCCTCATTATCGGTATTATGTTAGAGAAATGCGCATTCTTGCGTATACACAACTTTTGGAATCATACAGATCTCTGACGCTACAGTATATGGCGGAAGCTTTTGGCGTCACAGTGGAATACATCGATCAGTAAGCTTTGCAAGCTAATTAATTGCAATCAGATTTGGACGTTAAACGTAGAATTAATTGATTTTAATAAGCTAGAAATATTACATTGATGTTCCTTAATCCTTTTAATCTGTCTAGTTTTGTCATAAATGCATAAAATCCGCAGTCTAATCATTAGTTATGTTAAATATTGTCCAACTCTGATTGAAAGATATAATCAGTCTTTGTAATATAATTTGTTTTCTTGCAGGGAAATATCACGTTTCATTGCAGCTGGAAGACTGCATTGTAAAGTTGATCGTGTTGGCGGAGTAGTCGAAACCAATAGACCGGATAGCAAAAATTGGCAATATCAAGCTATGGTCAAACAAGGGGACTTGCTGCTTAATAGGGTGCAAAAGTTGTCACGTGTTATTAATATTTAATTATATACAAAGAATAAATCGTGATGATTCAATATCAAACCACAAAACCTACTCATTTTTGCGTGCTTAAAATTCTTCTAGATTAACTTGTAACATACTTAATATTAATTTTGTATCAAAGACCTTCATTATAATTATTCAATTTTATGGTAAAAATACACATTAAATATGCCTATTCATACACAACGTCTTTCTGTGTGTCCCTACCTACAAATAAAGCAATATTATATTTCGTAAAACAACTAATTCAAAACTATATTATGTAGAATAACATATATATGTAATAGCAAAATAATCGCAACGATTTGCGGTTTATCAGATTACGGTCACTTGATATCTTTTTCAATATGGCTTTAACCGTCGTTCGACTTCCATCCATATATGTGAGTTCTTGAATAAATATTTATGTATTTCTACAGAAAGTTTATTCTTAAAATAAATGTTTATTTCGGCTGTGTAATATTTAATGCGATTAACGATTATAATTAAAATATTTTATTATGAATCACAGCTGATGATTCAATTTTCGATTGAAGATAGATTTATACTGTTTCGTTCTCAGCATAATATTTTAATAATTGTCTGTGCTAATACGGTCAGATTGGCGGAGAGTTTGTTTAATTGGTGCTGAACGGAACTGTTCCGTGTCCTTGCTAATAGCGGCGATAGTATAGTTTCACAAAAAATGAAACGGTTATTTTTCAATGTTTTTTTTTTGTTCAAATTCATCTTAGATCGGAAGTTTCGGCAAAATTTCCCCTACAAAATAGCAAAACAGTGGCCATTTTACTTATCTCGGGAAAATTTCTCCTACAAATAGTAGAACAGCGGCCATTTTACTTATTTCGGGAAAACTGTATCAAGTTCACACCATGAAGTAAGTACTTCATGGTTCACACCTGTTCACACGAAGGGCGGACGAAAAATATTCGAAAAATTTCAAAATATTGTTGTATTATTTTCAACCTATTAAACATATTTATATTAAGAAAGAAAATATAAATTTATATTTCATTCGAGTTTCTTGCAATGCCCAGGTAGAAAACTTTTATTTCCCATAAAGACCCGCTGCCTAGCGATCCTGGATCCACCATTGATGTTTTCCGATCAGCAAATGGAAGATTTTAATCAATCGATGCCAAAACTACAAGGTTAGCGTTACTGTGAACGAAATTGTGCGTACAAGAGTTTTTTGAGAAACCTACGCAACCAATTTCGGTGTAACGGTTTATTCTACTGGGGCCTGATACAGTCTAAAACGTAAACATCGAAAATGGGCCGAAGAAAGAGTAAACGACAGGCTCCTCAGAAGAGAAAAGCCATCGAGCCGATGGATATACAATTCACGTGTCCATTTTGCAACCATGAGAAATCCTGCGAAGTTAAAATGTAAGTTCTGTGTTTCGAAAGAAATCCAACATCTGCTGCATTATTTGGCGTTATTATTATTGTATATATGGCGTTATTTGTGATTTCAGGGACAAAGGTCGAAACACAGCGAAGATTTCCTGTCGCGTCTGTTTAGAAGATTATCAAACCACAGTCAACGTGTTGTCAGAACCGATCGACGTATACAACGACTGGATTGACGCGTGCGATGCCATCAATTAAACGTTATTTGCGTGATCTCAAAACAAACGGACTTGTGCCTTTTTTATACGCTTGAAACTATTGTAAGATCGTATCGATGTTTACGATTAACCTTATTCTTCGAAAACTATACTAAATATTTTATACTTCTGACTACGATGAATTCTCGACGATGTTGATCAGTATTTTGTACATTATTGTTATATATGAAACACATCTTGTTTTTTAAAAATAAAAATAAAGAAATGCTGTGATAATTATTTACAAAATACGTATTTATATTCATTCCCAGAGCAACTTTACGAATAAATTTAGAAATAGGAATCAAAATGATAGAGGAAAAAATTATATGTAATAATACGACTTAATTTTTTATGTGAATGCACCGATGCACTCACCAGGTGCAATTGCACTTTATTCTTTAATGCAACCCAATTTTTTTGTTTAACTCCTTTCCCAAGAGATCCTTTTTATTTTCCGACGTATAAAAGTTGTATACTAACCCAAGGACTTTATTACAAGAAGTGTCCAAACTTTCTCGATATCTCGTATTGCAATTGCACCTGGTGGGTGCATCGGTCCATCCACATAAAAAATAAGGTCATAGGAAGTTAGAACGTATTCTGACATGATTTTTGCCTGTATCATTATCTTGTCCCAAATATGCTTGCCAATGTATGTATTCGGAAATCAAATATCAATTCGATCTTAATTACAAATTAGCAATTAATAAATGTCCCTTACCAATTATTTTTACGTAGAAGCCATTAATAACATAGGCGACGATCAATTTTATCGATAGATCGAATCATTAGCTATTCTCCGGAAAATTTTAATCAACCCGCGAATAAAATCTCATATGATTAACGTTGGTCTGTTAACGACAATCGCTTTTAAAATACGCGCTCCATTTGAATTTCCTGATATAGCTAAGTAAATGACGCGAATCCTGTATTGTTCTCCGATACTTCGTACTCATTCGTAACTTGAGAGTATATAGATAAGGAAACGCGCTAAGGAATTCCATCTGTTTTTTTGGACAAAGTTCGGAGACGTTACACTTGGTGGTGCGCATGGGTGCGCAATCTTTATGCGAATCGAGATATGGAAAGCTTTCGATCGACGTTCGTATAAATGGTATAAACCATTCAGATTGTCACATAAATCCATCTATAGTTTAACACCGATCCCGTAAACATTACACGACACTCGCCTTATGGTCGTCATTGTCTAAAAATAACCGAGGAGGCGAAATAGGTTGACTATTACGCGAGTGTAAGAACCAGACTTGTAACACGATGGATGAAGCCAGAGCACTGCACGGTGTTTGTAAATTACCACCTCTTCGAGGTTTGAAAGATTTCTTATTGGAACCGTCGGGTTTCCAATTACCCAATTTCAATGATTTCGAGAAATGGGGTAATAGAGTGGTAAATAATCTGATATACTATCAAACCAACTACGTCTACATGTTACTCTGTATTCTGCTTGTCATCGGGTAAGTATTTGTAATAGTATCTGAAAGATTTGATTGTGACACTCCCTCTGTCTCGCATTATACACTATAGATTTATATTATATTATATTAAGGGGGTAGACTCTCTCGTTTCTAGGACTGCAAGGGTGCGGGATGCGCCTTCTCATTTCTAGATAAAAGATTCTCAAAGGCGAGTACTGTTTTCCTCTTTGTATTAGTTCCTTCAAGGATATAAAAACAATGTAATACCTATGCAATGTAAGCTACATGTAACAATACTGTACTTGCTAAATGATCCAATCGGTTTAAAGCAATAATAAATACATAAATAAAAGAATAATCTAGGCCAGATCGCTCTCAAAAGTCCTATTTTTATGTTTATAAATAATACTGCCGAATAATGCAAATTATGTCTCGTAAACGTAAAAATAGGACATTTGAGGGAGACAACGGTCTAGATTAATCTTTTATCTAGCGCTTCTGACTACTGAAAAACCCCATCTTTGCATTATTGAGAAATGAGAAGACACATCCCGCACCCTTGCAATCCTAGAACGGTTACTCACACTCTACTTTCTACATCAGGCCTGGCCAATGCTGGCTCGTGGAACAGATGTGGCTGCTTCTCCTCTTCGCCTGCTCGGCGAATCAGTCTCCACTATGTCCACTCTAACTCTTCTGTCAGTACGAGTCCCACAACGCTGCACCGGCAAGTTACTCACCATTATTACTAGACAGTGGATCTTTATGCAAAATAAAAATGTTCTACTTGAATTGTAACAAACTGGAGCAAAGCAGGAGTTTATTTTCTTTCTTAATATGTTTAATTAGTTGAAAGTTATTGAAAGTTTGGGACTGACTCGCCAAGCAGGCGAAGAGGAGAAGCAGGCACATCTGTTCATAACTGGTTACATGCAATTTTATACTTTATACTACTCCGACATAAATCAATTTATATTCAACGACTAAATAACTACTTTAAAACAAAATAGATATTTGCTAGTGTAGTCGACACTAATTAAAAGTTAAACATTTTTGATTGCTTAGATGTCTACATCCGAGAGAGTTGCTTCTAGGAGTGTTATGGGGGCTACTCGTGTATCTTGTTGTAGTTTTTGAAAACGAGGAAATGTGTAAACTAAGGAGAGAATATCCAGGGTTTCACACGACATGTGTTGTTATTTGTATTTTACTTGCTTTGTACATTGGATCGTCAATATTGTTTGTACTGCTGTTTACCGTTTTATTACTAGTTAGCGGTAAGTTTTACAGTTGATTTGGTAAATATGGCACGTTCGACCCACTTGTATTAATTACTTTATTAATTTCAGTGACTTTTATACACGCGTCGTTGAGATTAAGGAACATGAAGAATAAGCTGGTGAATAAAATCGAGGGTATCGGACTTGAACGTACTCCCATGGGCATGTTATTAAAATATTTTGGTATGAAAGAACAATTTCTTACCTAAATTTCTACTATTCTTGTTTGTCAGAAAATGAAAAGTACATCTGTATGTATTTTAGATGTCACTTTCAAGCTTAATTTATTAATTATTAAAGCCAGAAATTCGTTTGTTTATTCTAATATTATGCTTTTTCAATGGAAAAGAACGATTCATTCGAGAAGCATAGTAATTCTAGGCTTGCATCATTTTTGTAGCATATTTATTTATGGATGTAAATTTATATGAAACGTTATTTATAACAAACTTAATGTGTACTACTTAAATTATTAATGAATTAGTATTTCAATGTTAAAAGAGATTCATTAATGATATTGATATTTAACAGTTTTTGAGACAATTGCCTCCCTTCCCTAAGAGTGGACTAAAGAAAATGTTGGTCAATAAATAATAAACAGTGTGGACTTGTGTGAAATCTTGATATAAATATAATTACTATTTTTTTAAAGAAGTAATTCCAAGGAGATAATATATTTAATTTGTTGTATATTTCATTTTATTTACCGTAGTGGCCAGCTACTTAAGACTGCTCCGAAATTCTCATGTAAGTAGCTGACCACCACGATATGTATTCAATGTATTTGTTGAATAGACTTATTAAATTGTATATACATACATATTTCTTTCATGCGTCATGTAACGAAAGAGAAATATTGTTTTACAAATGCTCTCTGTGTAAGTGTAACATATTAATTCAATTAATACCTTCATGCAATACTAATTGTTCTCTTACATTCGACGATTGTAATTTTGTATCAGCACATCGCTAATTATTAGCCTAATTTTTTCTTATATTTTTCTTATTTCATAGAAGTGAGAAACGTGCGTTCTAACAACCAGTGAATGTACAGTATTAATTAGTGGGTGTCGCCTTAATTTGATGGAGAAGTGTCTCTGGAGATAAACATGGCGAAGACTGTCATACCTGTTCAGAAAATTTTTAATAAAATTCTTTTACGTCTAACAAACAATATCTGTGTGCATATAAACCGTGCATTCAAAGCTTTGATATTAACGATATGTTCATAAGCATAAAACGATTGTACTTATAACGTATTAGAAAGCTAGTTCCGTAAATACAGTTGATCTTTGTTTAACGCGTTGACTACCGAGTCAATGAAATTACCACAAAATTTATGTAAATTTATAGTCATTACAGTTTTTATCTTTCCCGATTTATTTTTGTAAATCTTGGCAGATAGTTGTGCGACGCGTACACGAGCCACGCGGTAGTCCACGTGTTAAGTATATGTATTAACATTCCCATGACTTGATGTAAATAAAAATAGCAACATATATGTATTTTGTTATTCAGCATTTATTGTTGTAAAATTTAAAGTTCCTTTAAGAAAGAGGTGTCTATACTTAAGAATTAATATATTTGCTTACTTATCTTGAGCATGTATTTAAAGAACCGAACTTAAATAAATTCTTAACAAGTAATCTACGTTTGTAAAAAGAAAATATGTAATGTCTTGGCAGTTTACACTAATCATTTAGTGATGTTTTTAATCATAGTGTCCATTAAAATATTCGCAATCTTTTCGCCGCTTTCTCGTAAATAAATCTTAATTATTTCGTTTGTTACATAATAGATTGTAGTCATTAAATATATTTTAAACAGATTACATACAAAACAGAAAGTTGATCAATTATGAAATATATAATGGTACATACAGAACCTATAGGTAACACGACTAAAACGATAGAACTTATTTTATAAAGAGAAACAAAATCTCTCTCTGGAAGTCATTTGAAACTTATATTCTATCCTCGTTATTGGAAGTACAATTTTCCGAACAATTACTCTTGAAACAATCGATTTTCTGTAATCTTGTCTTGATTAATTCCTAATTTTTTACTTACAAGAGTTTCAGACACATTCGAATATCTTGAAATTTAACAATGAATATGGAAACGACAATTACGTTCGAATGTTAATTAAAAACATACGGCGTGAACAATTTTAAATGTACCACTTGTTCTTTGATTGCATAAGATGCGCCCCAGTTTGTAGTTGAAAGAAAAATAAATACAGTACGTTCTCTTAATCTGTAATAGTAAACGAAGAGAGGTCTATTAATTAACAAATAATATCTTTTTATGTAAAAGCAGTACACATACCATATCACTATAACTTTGTTATAAATACTGTGTTTGCTGGAGATAGTATTGTGTCTGATAAATGTGTTTCGGGAGAAAGCTCTCCTATATTTGTTTTTGGAAATGGTACTAAATAACTATGATCAGACGGTGGGTAACCCAGGCTTTCCATTTGATCTATAAAATCCTGAAATGTAATAATATAGATTTCATAGATACTTTGCAAGATTAAAAAATAATACGATCGTAAAACTTACTTCTATTGTGTTCGCTGCATACATGGACATCGTTTCCTTTTTACCATTCGGCAGTCTTAGGCAGAGTCTTATAGTTTCGCTATCTGTGTACAGAAATATATAAATTTATATAAATTTGCAAACAATTTATCATTTTATTACAGCACAATGAGATCTTACTTGTTTTATCCTTGTTCAGATCGAATTTCGGCTTGCATGATTCATCCTAAACAAATTATCATTAATTTAGTTACACCACATTCAATAGAAACAACAATGTACGAGAGATTTGATACCTTCGAACGTTTTTGGATCTTTTCTTTCAAGTCTGGCTCGTCGATCCTTTTCTTTTTATTTGTATTTTGAGATTCACTGACTGGCATTCTTGAACTCGAGCTCTGTACATCGTCTATGCTATTGGAACCGTCTATGTCTTTTAAACTATCGATCAAATGTTTGGAAGTTCTGGTGTTATTATCGTGATTCTAAAAGTACAACGAGTCGCATGAGAAACAAGTTGTTCATTTCATAGTTTACAGGATATGTGAACACGCGAAAGAGCTTACACTTGTTAAATTAGTTGCAGAATCCTCGTTTGTTGTTGTCGCTGTTGCGGTGTTATTGCTCAATTTTTTAGGGCTGACTGATTCGCTCGATACACACTCCGGAGATGGGTGAGTACTTAACATATCGTTCAATGCGAATATTAAAATATCGACGGTAATATGATGGTATGTCTTCATACATTCCCCTGTTCTGGGATCTATTACTGCCACATAGGGATACTTAGACACATTGTAAAAATCTATATAACGCTTTCCATTGTTAGTGTTTGACAAAGCCTATTAGCAAACGTAATATATATCATGCCGTTTACTTTTCATTTTCAAAATCAACAATAAAGAACAACTGACTATTGATTACTACTTACTTGCCAGAAGATAAAATGATCTTTCACAATCTCTTTAATCTGTCGATTCGACCATACGTCTCTATTCAGAACCAGACAAGCGAATTCCTGAGGATTTTGAATATTTACAAGCAGCCAACGATTCAATGAGTTGGCACGTTCGCGGGCTACGAAAAACGATCCTAAGCAGAGAATACTGTACGGTCGTAGAAACAAGTCTTCGAATCTGTTAGATTTGTGTTTGGAACTCGATTTAAGCCCTGCTACTCTGCGAGCCATTTCTTCTTCTTGTCGTTCTACACAGAATACTACTTGTTATTCTACGCATTTTATATGCAGGCCTGGGCACGATTGTCTCAACCGAGATAAAACCAATCGCACTGTAGTTACAAGTGCAGCATAAACAAAAAGGCAAGCAAAATAAGCTTGATGCGAACGTGTTTATTAAATATGTCTTACGTGTTTCTATCTTGAAATCTCTAAATCTGTCCTCCGACATTCTGGAGAAAGAGCAAGCTGGATCGGATGGCACCAATATCTCTTGCGTTGGTAAGATAGGGGGCCTTGTTTCCGGTTCGGTATCGTTTAGATCTGGTTCAGGATCAGGATAGGTGAGTTCTGGTTCCGGATCAGGATTGGCGTGTTGCTGTTCAGGCGCTTGCCCTCCCTCGAACATCACCGTTATTGCAGCTTCTACATTGCCATCAGTAAGAGTTAAATATTGACGAGCAACATCTTCAGTTTCTCCTAATAACAAATAAAGTATATTTAGTTGTACATAACGTGGATACGTTACATCGCATGATAAAATGTTTCACAGAAACGTTAAAGCATCGATTGGGATTGAGATTTAAAGAATACTAACCAGTCACTTCTATGAATTTTTCAATAAGTTCTGGATCCATCGTGTCTCCAGATCACAATAGTGTTTCGAAGAAAATTTACGGATGTTGGTTGCAAAGTCTAAAGCAACGTCAACCGGCTGACATCTCCGAATATTCAGGAAATTCTTCGTTCCATTGTGGAAATTTCGAAATTTACTGTTACAGCATGCACACTGTGAAAAAACTGCAGAACCAATAACTCTCTTTAAATTACAACAATGCGACGCAAGTGTACTTGTCGACGAGTACACAGTACACTGTAAACAGTTGTCCAGGTCCAGACTGCAGTTCAATGTTTCGCCGAGCATTAGAATTTTGTTATGTGCAGTAGGTGCATCAGGCGTCGTGCGCTTGCGCGAATAAAACGCAGTTCTGAATATGCGACGGAGTTTTACGATTCGCAAGTTGCAGACTCGCGAATAGTTGCGCAATATTTTTCTGTTCGGTAGCCAATCGGTGCTGATGAGATATTGGAGAAGTTTTCTAGCGCATGCGCGGCGATTTTGGCATCAGTAAAGTAATAGATTCTCGATGAAATAGGGTGCCTTGGTCGCATTGTAAAAGTTCTAAAAATTGTTTTAAAAAATAAATGTGATGTAACATGTATGTGTACATGTATATGTATATCTATAGCATAACTTTTTAAAAATTGGTTCGAAGGACTTGAATTTTTTTAAGATTTTAGACTGACTAGTTTGCTAGAGAATGAGTGAACAAAAATTTGTTTAGATTGCAATTGGTAGGAATCATACAAAATTTTAAAAATTATATTTTCTCAACTTTTTCATCGTTATAGGCTCAGATAAAAAAGTTGAAAAATATCATTTTTTTAATTTTGTATAATTCCTATATACTTTCCCGCCAATATGACTACCCCACCAGCTTTTCATCATAATATAGATATGCTACTGTAGCCAATGACAGACAAGATATATGTATAATAATATTGACGGGAGTTTCAATATTATTGTCTACAATAGTCTACATTTTGACAATATTATTGAACGTCTATATAGGGGCCAATAGGGACCGCTTTATGAGTGGTCAATGAGTGGTTGATGAGTGGTGATGAGTGGTCATTGGTGCCCAGCTAACCAGGCGTGCCTTGGGCAAGCCGTGCCTAGGGCACAGATCGGCAAATCATTGTCCAATCTACGCTCGGAGGTGCTCAAGTCCCGATTGGCTTAAGGGGCTAGTCTACCCTCGATTTGTAACTAGAAAATACCTAGAATCTTACTAGATTTTGGGTCGAAAATATGGGTTTCGTACTAAACGTTGTTTGACCTTATTAGAACAAATTGTGGGCTGTGTGAGGGCTCATTCGAAAGAGGAAGAATAGACGCAGCGCGCTTTTCTCACGAGGTTAACGAGATTATGTTAATAACTAATAATATGATGGCCCAAAGTCGAGAAAAAATCTAGGAAAAAATCCCGCAGATTTCAATGCATTTTCTGTCTCTAATAGACTCTTTTGACTTATGAGATGAGAAAAGCGCGCTGCGTTGAACCTTCCTCTTTCGAATGAGCCCTCACACAGCTCAAAATATGCTCGTATAAGGTCAAACAACGTTTAGTTCCGAACCCATTTTTTCGACCCAAAATCTAGTAAGATTCTAGTAAATAGCAAATATCTAGCAAATAACTAGAATCTTACTAGAAAGAATGGGTTCGGAACTAAACGTTGTTTGACCTTATACGAGCATATTTTGAGCTGGGTGAGGGCTCATTCTAAAGAGGAAGGTTCAACGCAGCGCGCTTTTCTCATCTCATAAGTCAAAAAAGTCTATTAGAGACAGAAAATGCATTGAAATCTGCGGGATTTTTTCCTAGATTTTTTCTCGACTTTGGGCCATCATATTATTAGTTATTAACATAATCTCGTTAACCTCGTGAGAAAAGCGCGCTGCGTCTATTCTTCCTCTTTCGAATGAGCCCTCACACTGCCCTCAATTTGTTCTAATAAGGTCAAACAACGTTTAGTACGAAACCCATATTTTCGACCCAAAATCTAGTAAGATTCTAGTAATTTTCTAGTTACAAATCGAGGGTAGACTACCCCCTTAAGGGGGTAGTCTACCCTCGATTTGTAACTAGAAAATACCTAGGATATTACTAGATTTTGGGTCGAAAATATGGGTTTCGTACTAAACGTTGTTTGACCTTATTAGAACAAATTGTGGGCTGTGTGAGGGCTCATTCGAAAGAGGAAGGTTAGACGCAGCGCGCTTTTCTCACGAGGTTAACGAGATTATGTTAATAACTAATAATATGAGGGCCCAAAGTAGAGAAAAAATCTAGGAAAAAAACCCGCAGATTTCAATGCATTTTCTGTCTCTAAAAGACTTTTTTGACTTATGAGATGAGAAAAGCGCGCTGCGTTGAACCTTCCTCTTTAGAATGAGCCCTCACCCAGCTCAAAATATGCTCGTATAAGGTCAAACAACGTTTAGTTCCGAACCCATTCTTTCTAGTAAGATTCTAGTTATTTGCTAGATATTTGCTATTTACTAGAATCTTACTAGATTTTGGGTCGAAAAAATGGGTTCGGAACTAAACGTTGTTTGACCCTATTAGAACAAATTGTGGGCTGTGTGAGGGCTCATTCGAAAGAGGAAGGTTCAACGCAGCGCGCTTTTCTCATCTCATAAGTCAAAAAAGTCTATTAGAGACAGAAAATGCATTGAAATCTGCGGGATTTTTTCCTAGATTTTTTCTCTACTTTGGGCCATCATATTATTAGTTATTAACATAATCTCGTTAACCTCGTGAGAAAAGCGCGCTGCGTCTAACCTTCCTCTTTCGAATGAGCCCTCACACAGCCCACAATTTGTTCTAATAAGGTCAAACAACGTTTAGTACGAAACCCATATTTTCGACCCAAAATCTAGTAATATCCTAGGTATTTTCTAGTTACAAATCGAGGGTAGACTAGCCCCTTAAGGGGGTAGTCTACCCTGGATTTGTAACTAGAAAATACCTAGAATATTACTAGAAAAATGGCTCGAAACATGGGTTTGCTGGTTTTCAGTTAGTGTCCTTATTTGAGCAAATTTTGGGCTGGGTGAGGGCTCATTCGAAAGAGGAAGGTTCACCGCAGGGGGCTCTGGTCATGAGGTTAACGAGAATATGTTTATATCTAATAATATTAGTGTCCAAAGTAGAGTAAACATCTAGGAAAAAAAACCAGCAGATTTCAATGCATTTTTCTGTCTCCAAAAGTCTTTTTGGCTGATGGGATGACCAGAGCCCCCTGCGGTGAACCTTCCTCTTTCGAATGAGCCCTCACCCAGCCCAAAATTTGCTCAAATGAGGACACTAACTGAAAACCAGCAAACCCATGTTTCGAGCCATTTTTCTAGTAAGATTCTAGTTATTTGCTAGATATTTGCTATTTACTAGGATCTTACTAGATTTTAGGTCGAAAACATGGGTTTCCTGGTTTTCAGTTAGTGTCCTCATTTGAGCAAATTTTGGGCTGGGTGAGGGCTCATTCGAAAGAGGAAGGTTCACCGCAGGGGGCTCTGGTCATCCCATCAGCCAAAAAGACTTTTGGAGACAGAAAAATGCATTGAAATCTGCTGGTTTTTTTTCCTAGATGTTTACTCTACTTTGGACACTAATATTATTAGATATAAACATATTCTCGTTAACCTCATGACCAGAGCCCCCTGCGGTGAACCTTCCTCTTTCGAATGAGCCCTCACCCAGCCCAAAATTTGCTCAAATGAGGACACTAACTGAAAACCAGGAAACCCATGTTTTCGACCCAAAATCTAGTAAGATCCTAGTAAATAGCAAATATCTAGCAAATTACTAGAATCTTACTAGATTTTGGGTCGAAAATATGGGTTTGCGGCCAGACGTTGATTGACCTTATTAGAACAAATTGTGGGCTGTGTCAGGGCTCATTCGAAAGAGGAAGGTTCAACGCAGCGCGCTTTTCTCACGAGGTTAACGAGATTATGTTTATATCTAATAATATGATGGCCCAAAGTCGAGAAAAAATCTAGGAAAAAATCCCGCAGATTTCAATGCATTTTCTGTCTCTAATAGACTTTTTTGACTTATGAGATGAGAAAAGCGCGCTGCATTGAACCTTCCTCTTTCGAATGAGCCCTCACACAGCCCACAATTTGTTCTAATAGGGTCAATCAACGTCTGGGCGCAGATCCATGTTTCGACCCATTTTTCTAGTAGGATTCTAGTTATTTGCTAGATATTTGCTATTTACTAGAATCTTACTAGAAAAATGGGTCGAAACATGGATCTGCGCCCAGACGTTGATTGACCCTATTAGAACAAATTGTGGGCTGTGTGAGGGCTCATTCGAAAGAGGAAGGTTCAACGCAGCGCGCCTTTCTCATCTCATAAGCCAAAAAAGTCTATTAGAGACAGAAAATGCATTGAAATCTGCGGGATTTTTTCCTAGATTTTTTCTCGACTTTGGGCCATCATATTATTAGATATAAACATAATCTCGTTAACCTCGTGAGAAAAGCGCGCTGCGTCTAACCTTCCTCTTTCGAATGAGCCCTCACACAGCCCACAATTTGTTCTAATAAGGTCAATCAACGTCTGGCCGCAAACCCATATTTTCGACCCAAAATCTAGTAAGATTCTAGTAATTTTCTAGTTACAAATCGAGGGTAGACTACCCCCTTAAGGGGCTAGTCTACCCTCGATTTGTAACTAGAAAATTACTAGAATCTTACTAGATTTTGGGTCGAAAATATGGGTTTCGTACTAAACGTTGTTTGACCTTATTAGAACAAATTGTGGGCTGTGTGAGGGCTCATTCGAAAGAGGAAGAATAGACGCAGCGCGCTTTTCTCACGAGGTTAACGAGATTATGTTAATAACTAATAATATGATAGCCCAAAGTCGAGAAAAAATCTAGGAAAAAATCCCGCAGATTTCAATGCATTTTCTGTCTCTAATAGACTTTTTTGACTTATGAGATGAGAAAAGCGCGCTGCGTTGAACCTTCCTCTTTCGAATGAGCCCTCACACAGCTCAAAATATGCTCGTATAAGGTCAAACAACGTTTAGTTCCGAACCCATTCTTTCTAGTAAGATTCTAGTTATTTGCTAGATATTTGCTATTTACTAGAATCTTACTAGATTTTGGGTCGAAAAAATGGGTTCGGAACTAAACGTTGTTTGACCTTATACGAGCATATTTTGAGCTGTGTGAGGGCTCATTCGAAAGAGGAAGGTTCAACGCAGCGCGCTTTTCTCATCTCATAAGTCAAAAAAGTCTATTAGAGACAGAAAATGCATTGAAATCTACGGGATTTTTTCCTAGATTTTTTCTCGACTTTGGGCCATCATATTATTAGTTATTAACATAATCTCGTTAACCTCGTGAGAAAAGCGCGCTGCGTCTATTCTTCCTCTTTCGAATGAGCCCTCACACAGCCCACAATTTGTTCTAATAAGGTCAAACAACGTTTAGTACGAAACCCATATTTTCGACCCAAAATCTAGTAAGATTCTAGTAATTTTCTAGTTACAAATCGAGGGTAGACTAGCCCCTTAAGGGGGTAGTCCACCCTGGATTTGTAACTAGAAAATACCTAGAATATTACTAGAAAAATGGCTCGAAACATGGGTTTGCTGGTTTTCAGTTAGTGTCCTTATTTGAGCAAATTTTGGGCTGGGTGAGGGCTCATTCGAAAGAGGAAGGTTCACCGCAGGGGGCTCTGGTCATGAGGTTAACGAGAATATGTTTATATCTAATAATATTAGTGTCCAAAGTAGAGTAAACATCTAGGAAAAAAAACCAGCAGATTTCAATGCATTTTTCTGTCTCCAAAAGTCTTTTTGGCTGATGGGATGACCAGAGCCCCCTGCGGTGAACCTTCCTCTTTCGAATGAGCCCTCACCCAGCCCAAAATTTGCTCAAATGAGGACACTAACTGAAAACCAGGAAACCCATGTTTTCGACCCAAAATCTAGTAAGATCCTAGTAAATAGCAAATATCTAGCAAATAACTAGAATCTTACTAGAAAAATGGCTCGAAACATGGGTTTGCTGGTTTTCAGTTAGTGTCCTCATTTGAGCAAATTTTGGGCTGGGTGAGGGCTCATTCGAAAGAGGAAGGTTCACCGCAGGGGGCTCTGGTCATCCCATCAGCCAAAAAGACTTTTGGAGACAGAAAAATGCATTGAAATCTGCTGGTTTTTTTTCCTAGATGTTTACTCTACTTTGGACACTAATATTATTAGATATAAACATATTCTCGTTAACCTCATGACCAGAGCCCCCTGCGGTGAACCTTCCTCTTTCGAATGAGCCCTCACCCAGCCCAAAATTTGCTCAAATAAGGACACTAACTGAAAACCAGCAAACCCATGTTTCGAGCCATTTTTCTAGTAATATTCTAGGTATTTTCTAGTTACAAATCCAGGGTGGACTACCCCCTTAAGGGGCTAGTCTACCCTCGATTTGTAACTAGAAAATACCTAGGATATTACTAGATTTTGGGTCGAAAATATGGGTTTCGTACTAAACGTTGTTTGACCTTATTAGAACAAATTGTGGGCTGTGTGAGGGCTCATTCGAAAGAGGAAGGTTAGACGCAGCGCGCTTTTCTCACGAGGTTAACGAGATTATGTTAATAACTAATAATATGATGGCCCAAAGTAGAGAAAAAATCTAGGAAAAAATCCCGCAGATTTCAATGCATTTTCTGTCTCTAATAGACTTTTTTGACTTATGAGATGAGAAAAGCGCGCTGCGTTGAACCTTCCTCTTTCGAATGAGCCCTCACACAGCCCACAATTTGTTCTAATAGGGTCAAACAACGTTTAGTTCCGAACCCATTTTTTCGACCCAAAATCTAGTAAGATTCTAGTAAATAGCAAATATCTAGCAAATAACTAGAATCTTACTAGAAAGAATGGGTTCGGAACTAAACGTTGTTTGACCTTATACGAGCATATTTTGAGCTGGGTGAGGGCTCATTCTAAAGAGGAAGGTTCAACGCAGCGCGCTTTTCTCATCTCATAAGTCAAAAAAGTCTTTTAGAGACAGAAAATGCATTGAAATCTGCGGGTTTTTTTCCTAGATTTTTTCTCTACTTTGGGCCCTCATATTATTAGTTATTAACATAATCTCGTTAACCTCGTGAGAAAAGCGCGCTGCGTCTAACCTTCCTCTTTCGAATGAGCCCTCACACAGCCCACAATTTGTTCTAATAAGGTCAAACAACGTTTAGTACGAAACCCATATTTTCGACCCAAAATCTAGTAATATCCTAGGTATTTTCTAGTTACAAATCGAGGGTAGACTACCCCCTTAAGGGGCTAGTCTACCCTCGATTTGTAACTAGAAAATTACTAGAATCTTACTAGATTTTGGGTCGAAAATATGGGTTTCGTACTAAACGTTGTTTGACCTTATTAGAACAAATTGTGGGCTGTGTGAGGGCTCATTCGAAAGAGGAAGAATAGACGCAGCGCGCTTTTCTCACGAGGTTAACGAGATTATGTTAATAACTAATAATATGAGGGCCCAAAGTAGAGAAAAAATCTAGGAAAAAAATCCGCAGATTTCAATGCATTTTCTGTCTCTAAAAGACTTTTTTGACTTATGAGATGAGAAAAGCGCGCTGCGTTGAACCTTCCTCTTTAGAATGAGCCCTCACCCAGCTCAAAATATGCTCGTATAAGGTCAAACAACGTTTAGTTCCGAACCCATTTTTTCGACCCAAAATCTAGTAAGATTCTAGTAAATAGCAAATATCTAGCAAATAACTAGAATCTTACTAGAAAGAATGGGTTCGGAACTAAACGTTGTTTGACCTTATACGAGCATATTTTGAGCTGGGTGAGGGCTCATTCTAAAGAGGAAGGTTCAACGCAGCGCGCTTATCTCATCTCATAAGTCAAAAAAGTCTTTTAGAGACAGAAAATGCATTGAAATCTGCGGATTTTTTTCCTAGATTTTTTCTCTACTTTGGGCCCTCATATTATTAATTATTAACATAATCTCGTTAACCTCGTGAGAAAAGCGCGCTGCGTCTAACCTTCCTCTTTCGAATGAGCCCTCACACAGCCCACAATTTGTTCTAATAAGGTCAAACAACGTTTAGTACGAAACCCATATTTTCGACCCAAAATCTAGTAAGATTCTAGTAATTTTCTAGTTACAAATCGAGGGTAGACTACCCCCTTAAGGGGCTAGTCTACCCTCGATTTGTAACTAGAAAGGAACTAGAATCTTACTAGATTTTGGGTCGAAAATATGGGTTTGCGGCCAGACGTTGATTGACCTTATTAGAACAAATTGTGGGCTGTGTGAGGGCTCATTCGAAAGAGGAAGGTTAGACGCAGCGCGCTTTTCTCACGAGGTTAACGAGATTATGTTTATATCTAATAATATGATGGCCCAAAGTCGAGAAAAAATCTAGGAAAAAATCCCGCAGATTTCAATGCATTTTCTGTCTCTAATAGACTTTTTTGGCTTATGAGATGAGAAAGGCGCGCTGCGTTGAACCTTCCTCTTTCGAATGAGCCCTCACACAGCCCACAATTTGTTCTAATAGGGTCAATCAACGTCTGGGCGCAGATCCATGTTTCGACCCATTTTTCTAGTAGGATTCTAGTTATTTGCTAGATATTTGCTATTTACTAGAATCTTACTAGAAAAATGGGTCGAAACATGGATCTGCGCCCAGACGTTGATTGACCCTATTAGAACAAATTGTGGGCTGTGTGAGGGCTCATTCGAAAGAGGAAGGTTCAACGCAGCGCGCCTTTCTCATCTCATAAGCCAAAAAAGTCTATTAGAGACAGAAAATGCATTGAAATCTGCGGGATTTTTTCCTAGATTTTTTCTCTACTTTGGGCCATCATATTATTAGATATAAACATAATCTCGTTAACCTCGTGAGAAAAGCGCGCTGCGTCTAACCTTCCTCTTTCGAATGAGCCCTCACACAGCCCACAATTTGTTCTAATAAGGTCAATCAACGTCTGGCCGCAAACCCATATTTTCGACCCAAAATCTAGTAAGATTCTAGGTATTTTCTAGTTACAAATCGAGGGTAGACTAGCCCCTTAAGGGGGTAGTCTACCCTCGATTTGTAACTAGAAAATTACTAGAATCTTACTAGATTTTGGGTCGAAAATATGGGTTTCGTACTAAACGTTGTTTGACCTTATTAGAACAAATTGAGGGCAGTGTGAGGGCTCATTCGAAAGAGGAAGAATAGACGCAGCGCGCTTTTCTCACGAGGTTAACGAGATTATGTTAATAACTAATAATATGATGGCCCAAAGTCGAGAAAAAATCTAGGAAAAAATCCCGCAGATTTCAATGCATTTTCTGTCTCTAATAGACTTTTTTGACTTATGAGATGAGAAAAGCGCGCTGCGTTGAACCTTCCTCTTTAGAATGAGCCCTCACCCAGCTCAAAATATGCTCGTATAAGGTCAAACAACGTTTAGTTCCGAACCCATTCTTTCTAGTAAGATTCTAGTTATTTGCTAGATATTTGCTATTTACTAGAATCTTACTAGATTTTGGGTCGAAAAAATGGGTTCGGAACTAAACGTTGTTTGACCTTATACGAGCATATTTTGAGCTGTGTGAGGGCTCATTCGAAAGAGGAAGGTTCAACGCAGCGCGCTTTTCTCATCTCATAAGTCAAAAGAGTCTATTAGAGACAGAAAATGCATTGAAATCTGCGGGATTTTTTCCTAGATTTTTTCTCGACTTTGGGCCATCATATTATTAGTTATTAACATAATCTCGTTAACCTCGTGAGAAAAGCGCGCTGCGTCTATTCTTCCTCTTTCGAATGAGCCCTCACACAGCCCACAATTTGTTCTAATAAGGTCAAACAACGTTTAGTACGAAACCCATATTTTCGACCCAAAATCTAGTAAGATTCTAGGTATTTTCTAGTTACAAATCGAGGGTAGACTAGCCCCTTAAGGGGGTAGTCCACCCTCGATTTGTAACTAGAAAGGAACTAGAATCTTACTAGAAAAATGGCTCGAAACATGGGTTTGCGCGCTGTCGGTTTTCGTCCTTATTTGAGCAAAGTTTGGGCTGAGTGAGGGCTTATTCTAAAGAGGAAGGTTAAACACACTGCGCTCTGGTTACGAGGTTAACGAGATTATGTTTATAACTAATAATATGAGGGCCGAAAGTAGAGAAAAAGTCTAGGAAAATAACCAGCAGATTTCAATGCATTTTTCTGTCTCCAAAAGACTTTATGACTTATGAGATAACCAGAGCGCAGCGCGTTGAACCTTCCTCTTTAGAATGAGCCCTCACCCAGCCCAAACTTTGCTCAAATAAGGACAAAAACCTACAGCGCGCAGACCCAGGTTTCGGACCCAAAATCTAGTAAGATCCTAGTAAATAGCAAATATCTAGCAAATAACTAGAATCTTACCAGATTTTCGATCGAAAAAGTGGGTCTGCGCGCTGTCGGTTTTTGTCCTTATTTGAGCAAAGTTTGGGCTGGGTGAGGGCTCATTCTAAAGAGGAAGGTTCAACGCGCTGCGCTCTGGTTATCTCATAAGTCATAAAGTCTTTTGGAGACAGAAAAATGCATTGAAATCTGCTGGTTATTTTCCTAGACTTTTTCTCTACTTTCGGCCCTCATATTATTAGTTATAAACATAATCTCGTTAACCTCGTAACCAGAGCGCAGTGTGTTTAACCTTCCTCTTTAGAATAAGCCCTCACTCAGCCCAAACTTTGCTCAAATAAGGACGAAAACCGACAGCGCGCAAACCCATGTTTCGAGCCATTTTTCTAGTAAGATTCTAGTTCCTTTCTAGTTACAAATCGAGGGTAGCGACCGAGTTTCGCCAATTTCTCTTATATACCGGCCCGGTAGTAATGTACGGGATATTAGCTCCGAATGTGTATACTCATTTTTTGTTGCTCCATATCGCGATTAGGATATTAGTTTCACCCTCGCTTATAGAAAAACATGTGAATTTTGCAAAAGCGGCATTGGAATTGTTTGTTTCACCTGTAAAACGATATTCGGCATGCGGTACATCAGTGCGACAGTGCTGCCACAAAGGCACAATCGGCCGATTCGTGCCGACCTGATGCCGACCTCATGCCCATGTCCAAACTCTGGTCCTACGGTCGACACTAGCTCGGCATATGCGCGCACAGGAGGTCGACCAAATTTAGATTTTTGGTTGGCTGGGTGGTCATGAGTGGCAATGAGTGGTTGATGATGGTTGATGAGTGGTGAACACTAGTGGATTTTCTTAAAGCAACTTCAAATTTATATGTTTGGCTGCCCTGGAAAGTTTGGTCAAAGAACTTGACGAAGTATCGAAATACATATATATATATAATACACGTATATACATACTTACTTAGGTGTCAATACGATGAACTGTCAAAATTTATCAAATGACAGTGTCTTGAAAAGAATGTTCATATAAATAAGAATATTTATCACTGAAAGATACATTTGATAAGATTTATATTTTATGAAAGAGGAGAATTGTATCCAACATTATCTGTTATTGTTTACGTAAATTACGTCTCTATATAGATAACCTGGAAGCACATTATAATTCTAAATATTATTTAATCATTTCTATGTTATCGTGTATTATTTTTTAATGATATTACTTGCACAATATTATGAAGGTATACAATGGAGGTCTTGGAGACAAGAAACCTTCTTAGAGACTTGGATTTAACTTTACAACCTCGTATTGTACCACGATATAAAACCTGGCTTCCTCTTGCTACACAGCAGGTAAATTCGAAATAAATGTTGTGTACGTTAAGTAGATAATATTTACAAAACATATTTTGTTAGATTTTACTCATGTACTAATTCATTTTATGGGCGATATAATTTTCAGTTGAGACTTAGAAATCTTGTACAAATAATAGGATGTAATTTAAAACCAAACATGCATGACGGGCCTTGTTCGTTTTATTATACGCTACATAGAACAAGCATGTCATCTCCTTTGTACACAAGCGAAGCGATTGACAATGCCAATCCAAGATGGTCAAGTCTCGACGTATCGAATATACATGCCACCGATTATTCTACTGCCAGTGGTGAGCTTTATAATCTGTTAGTACCTTAAATGTGAATATGTGTTTATCAATGTAACTAATATTATAATTAACAACATTATAAAACTGATATCTGTAACACTATATTTCATAAAGCATATAAAAAGAATATTTATAAATTCTTTAACAGAGATAATTGTAAGACTATGGAAAAGAACGATTGTGGTTAACGCATCAACTGATGTAACTGTATTTACATGGGGCATATCTTTCACTGGTTTGGCATACATTGGTCCGAAATTACCAAATAATTTAGAAACTGTTCTGAAGGCAAATTCTCTAGTTTTTCAATTTCATGGTGGTTACTTTACACCATTGTATTGCTTCGTCGAAACACCTGAATTGAAAAGATATATACATATAAAAGTCAACAATTCTGAAATAAGAGATAGTTATACTGTGAGTAAACTTAGTAGTTTGAAAAATAAAATGCAGGCACTAAAACAACAGACGGAGTCAGTGCAAACGCTAAGAATGCGTATTGCTTCGGGAGATAACTTCCATACTCCAAAGTACTCGCAATCTTCGTTAAACAGATTACTTCAACCTCGTAAAGTGAATAGAGAGAAGAAAGCTGAGATATTGAAAATACGCAAAGAATTAGAAATGGCCAGATTTAGAACAAAATTATTAGAACAGGAAAGAACAAGGAAAATGAGTGAACTAAGAGTGTTGACTCAGTTACATTCTACTATTATGGAGGAAAATCAAGGCTATGGTAAAAAACGATATTTGTACATTTTTAACTGTACATATTGAAATCTAATTTTATTTGACATATTTTTACATGTATTATAGGTTCAGATTTGATGGAAAAATATAGAGTATTAAATAAAGATATACAAAGATTACACGAGTGGCGACAGAATCAAGTAGATACAAGGGATACATATGTTCAATTATGTAGCCAACTTGCATGTAGAAGAAGGCAATTAATTTCAGAACTGAGTTTAATATATCCTATAATCCAGGTATGAATTATTCATTAAAAAATTTCATGCTCTATATACTAGTATGGGTACTGTAATTGTGACTAATTAATTTTATCGTGCAGGATGGAAAAGGAACATTTAGAATACACAATGCACATTTACCAGATAGCGAAGATTTAGAATTGTCAGATGATACCGAAGTAGCTGTAGCATTGGGATTTGTTGCACACGCCACACAAATGATTGCTAATTTTCTTAACATACCTACTAGATATCCTATTATCCATTATGGATCACGTAGTAAAGTTATAGATCATATTACAGATCACTTACCTGACAATAAAAGACAGTAAGTATTCTGTTTCTATAAATTTTATAGTTTCATTGAAATGATATGATCGATAAAATTAATTGTTTTTCTAGATTTCCATTGTTTGCTCGTAGTAAAGATAAATTACAATTTCGTTATGCAGTTTATTTATTAAACAAAAACATAGCTCAGTTGAGGTGGTACTGTGGCCTTCCAACAACAGACTTACGAGCAACGCTTCCAAACTTAGTTACCTTGATAAACATTAGGCCAAATCAATCCCAGTATGTTATACTATTATTATTAACACGTTATAGAGGGTATATCAATATCGGCTTCGTCTCAGACGTGTTAAAATATTAAAATTTGACTATAAATATAATATAAATGACTATAAAACTTTGTGTTATAGTTTGGATAATTCAAAACGAACATATTCTACATCATCTCTGGATATCGATATCGGCAATGGAAAACAAAACGTACCGCTGACACCACCTATTCAGAAGTTAATTTTCGAAAAATGCCATCGATCCTCGAGGTCTATGAGTCAATTGAAGAGTATAAAATCTTCTCTTGGATCTTCTTTGGATCAAGGTCTAGATAAGCCTGTACAGTCTCTCGTTTTAAGCAGTCAATCAAAACGAATTTGCAAGTCGGAAGAGAGTGCCATAGACAATAAAACATTGGTACTAGCGAAATATAGGTCAAGTAATAGTAGCAATGAAACTTTAAACGATGCTATTTTAAGTAATATAAGTGGTACAAATGTCGAAGACAGTAGTCAAGCAAATAATTCAATTGCAATAGAAAGTAATATAGAAATAATGATACCCACATCAGTTTCCAAATCAATTAATACTACAGACAGTTTGGAGGGTTCGATAAGCGTCAGAGACAGAAGCTCGAACTCTATAAGTAGTTGTGAAATGGCACTTACTAGTAGTCAAAATGGGGACGATAGTTCAAATGATAATAATATAGTCAAGAAAACTGCATCTGAAGAATTTAGTGAAGTATTAAAGAATGTTAATGATGTTGTAGATAGTGCTCTAAAAAATAGTAAACAGAATATAGAATATAATATAGGAAACGTTTCACAAGTTTGCGATGATCCGGGAATGGCATCGGGCGAAGCAAGTTACAATATTCATGAAAGTTCTGCGATTGCTATCGAAACCTCGACGCATAACAAAGAACAGTTCACTAAGTCATGTTTATCTTTAGACGATATAATATCATGTACTTATGAAGGAAATGAACAGAAACAAAGAACAAGTTCTATTTGTAGTTATCCAGAAGAATATCTTACATCCAAAGATGCTATATTGCAAAAACAATACAATTCGAAATCGAAGTAAGTATACGCAGAAATGGAATACTGTAGTATATACTGTAGCATAAAAATTACAAAGTAATTATGACTTCTTTATAAGTTACAGGGAAGATAGTGTAGACTCGTTACGTTCTAAAAATTGGTGTCATAACGATGCAAATAAGGAATTAACAGTAAGTATATATAAATCCCATTGATTTAATTGCCATTCTTCTTAATATTTATGCAATATTGTTTACTATGATTTTAGTTGGAAACAGAATTAACACAATCAGCACAGAAATGTGATTTTCAAGCATCAAGCGAATATATAGACATTATTAAACGTAGTTCGGAAAATGTATATGCACGTACTGAAGCTTTAGCTAACAAGCAAACCAGTTTTAAAGTTATGAAACCTCGACTGTAATATTTATATTCTAGAATATACTGCGACGCTGTTATTGCTGTAGTAGTTGATGTCTAACTGCACCAGATCCCAAAACATTCAATACATGGCCCACATAGAATATTAAAGTATTTATTGCGTTATTAAACAGGAGTCTAGTACTTTTACCTTACTTGTTAAAATTCAAATCTAATACGCAAACTAATATGTAAATTTTACTATAGTAAAGGAACATATATATATAGACAAAAAATGAAGTGCGAAGTATAATAATGTTGTTGATTATGTTTAAAGTTGTATTTTTTTTCTTAATTTTCAAATTCTTTGAAAATTGAAAAGAATAATTTAACGTGATATCTCTGTGAAGGCTAGTTGCATGCGTGCGCGCGGGCGCGTATGCGATTGTATAGTGATTTATGCAAGTATCATTAACATAGTATTTTCGGTAATCGAACAGTTCGTAGGTCTACTAATGGTACTGGTTATTATAGAATAAAATTTCATGATACTGATTATTGATTACATGTATGATTACTATAATTTTGTCAAAATCATTATATGCTATGTGATTTTGTCGATACTTTTTAGATATGCGCTGTCACGTAATTATTAAAAAAAAAAACACTAAAATCAGTGCGAAGTATAGATGGAAGGACCAACGAAAATGTTAGATCATATTGCAATTATCATGCACATAATACTTACCTAAACCATTCTATATAACATTTGTAACAAAGTAGAACGAAAGGATGACTTTAATTAATAATTGCTGATTAGAAAGAACACATGTATCATAAAATTACTAATTAGCGTATATGCTGGTCCAATGTAATCAAGTATTTCCAATGATATGTTTTTCTTACTGTTTAATAAAAAATGCCGGACAAAAATGTTAGCACACAATCTTTGCGGTATAAACTCGTAAGTTTGTTATATAAAAAAGTAATAACAAATATGAAATGATATAGTAAATGCATGATAACAAAAATTTCCTTTGAAATAGACGCCGTAAATCAAACTGACAGATGTCAGTGATTTAATAAACAATGAAATGAAAAGCAATAACAGTGACTAACAGATTGGTGATAAAACAGTTTATTTATATTTGATATATTTCGCAATATATAGGAAGGCACTTCAAGGAAATTTCAATGTCATTTAAGCTATTCAAATTTTTTTTATTTCTGCTACCGTGGATACTTAATTATGAATTTATGGTATTTTAAATATATTCTAGCTATTGTTTTAGAAAACTATACAATATGTGATATTTTATTCGTAAGAATGGAAACAAAAATATGTCACTATATGTTTTACGAAATCTATGGCAATAATTTCTTAATTTTACTATGTATATTATAATAAACTACAATATTTATACACAGAACAAATATTCAATGATCACTAAACATAAAAAAAATTAAACTAATGTATATACAATACATACACATCAAAATATTCATCTCCATGTCTTATTGACATCAACAGCCGCATTAAATGTTAGATATAGACGAGGTATAGGATACAGCGAGTTGGATGTATTTTTAGTTGGATTTATAGTTGCAAACTTTGGATGCTAATAACGAGTATCTCACCGTATGCTAATTGTATGTTTGTTGTCTAATACAATAGTTGTTTTACCATTTTACTATTGCGTTCATTATTACAATGAACAATAACATACACGACGACTATAGATACTTTAGGCGTTGTTAATAATTAATATTTATGAATATGAATATACATAATGTCTTGGGCTTATATAATTCATTAATGAATTACAAGCTTATCTGTTGTCGTATATTGTATATTCGTAATTAATATTATTTCTATGTATTACACTGTATTGTAAATTTTGTACGATACTATTATATTAGCTCTTCATTTTTTCCGCATTCGTAAACACACCTATTCGCTTTTGTATTTTACAATTCTTTCACTTACATAAAATACAAATTTTTCGTTATTTTACATCGTTAGAGTCATTGAGATAGTAAAATAACAATAGTGTAAAAAATTTGGCTACTTGAGCCCGAGTTGATCTTAATGCTTTCGGAAAATTTACAATTCTCGTAATGTAAAAGCCGTTAAAATCACAGGCTGTTTGAATTATTGACATGTGGACGAATGTACAAATGTCGTGGAATGTGCGAAAACTTGTAATAGCTTACCCTATTCCTCGTCTGAAATTCTAATACATCAGCAATTTTACCAATTAAAGCTGTCGATACTCTTATAAATTATTTAACAAGAATATCTAATTTAGTGACAATCACAATTCGTTAATTGATTAATGAATCTATTTTTTAATTGATTAATATCAAACTGTAGTTACGAATATTCATGTATCTATAATTATCAATTCATACATCATAATACATCATACATCATAATTCATACATCCTAGCATTTAAGTTATCATCTCTCAAATTTTTAGACATGACTTTTAAGACCAGAAGTGACAAGTTCAGATTTATTTTAAGTGCCTATTTGCGGGTAAGACTAATTGTAAATTTTAAAATCTTTTAATCAAAACATGTACCCAAATAACATTTAAAGGATACAAATTAATTGATCCTAAACAATACGTTTAAGAGACCAAATTGACTGTAATATCAGAAGATATCGCTAGAAATTAAAACCTTCGGTTCTTTGCACGGGTGTGCAACAGTCTTCTTTCTTATTCTTTAACATCTTTGTGTTCAGAATTTGCATCAACAGTGGTAGAACACTGTGTATCCGATTTATCTTGTAATTCATTGTTAATACCAGCCAGTTTTTCACTAACGTTCCACAAATGCAGTGCTACATCAGAATCTAATTTCTTTGTTGAAATATAGCGTTTACAATCCCGGTAAATATTACCAGTATCCTCAGACAAAGAAGGTTCTATTGCACAATGCAATACAGTTTGGGCACCCTGAATAATAAATATATAAATTAATAATAGTATCAGTGTCCATTGTAAAAATATTTGCTATGGACTATGTACAGTGTAATTGTAAATTCAATATTCAACTGATGGCATCAATTGATTCACCAATAATTAAAGCAGTATAATATTACATACATCAAAATTGATGTACTTCAAATAGCTAAATAGAATCTTTTGACTATAGTAATTTTTTTTCACAACTACACTATATAACATCCATTGAGTATAAATGCTCAGAATACCTGATTCGCTGTACGTAAGAACATGAAAGCAATAGGTGAGAAAATAATGTAATGAAACCAACTTCTTTTCACATTTCTAAACAGTCCTGTGTAAGTAAAACCAGGACATACCATATAAATGTTAACACCATGGTTTGTAGTCCTTCTTGCAAGTTCAATACCAAAATAGGTGTTTGCTAACTTTGAATTACAGTAAGCAGGATTCATGCGTCCTTTAATTGTCAAATCTTTATCGCCATTTAAATTTGGAAAGTCTATTTTTCCATGTTCAAATAACTTTGATGTCACAATTACGATCCTATCGTGAATAAATTTTAATGAATTAAGGATAAATTTCATTCATAATACGGTATTCTCTCCTTAACTGTGAAAAAGATCTCTACTGTAACAGTTAAAATTTTATCTGTATCACAGAGGGATCTCCTTAGAACAAGCGAAGCAAAAGATTGCACAACTTCTCTAATCTTTTATTTTCTTTTATGAACGTTTTACCTTCATATTCATCTCATTTTTCTAATTAAAATGACACCAAACATGATATAGTTACGATCACAATTACTTGTGTAATAGGCGATTAAGATGGAAGAGAAAGTGAGACAGAGAGTTGAACCTTAGTCCCTCTTTCTTTTTCAATCGCTATCCTTCTGTACATTCGGAAGACTATAAAGAATGTAGTACCTCTCCTATAATTATGACTATGCCGAGCCAAAGTTTTCACAGTTACGGAGAGAATACTGTAATACTGATTCACAACAAACCTGCTTGGTGCATTTTGTTTTAACGTTTCCAAGAGCAAATTTGTAAGTAGAAAGTGTCCTAAGTGATTCACTCCGAAATGAATTTCAAAGCCTTCTTCAGTTGAAGCATGTTCTTTGAAAGGAACGTATACTCCCGCGTTGTTAATTAGCACATGAATCTGTGGAAAATTTTTTATCACCTCTGTAGCAAAGTCTCTGATCGACGAGAACGATGCCAAATTCAATTTCATGGGTATCTGCAAAAATGAATAATTGTACTTATTCATACGATAATATTAGATATTAACACATACACTACTGTGCAAAATAAAGAAGCACCCAGTATAATTATAAGATATAATGACAAACAATATCTTTATGTAGCAATTGTATTGTACAATGATTGATTTATTGTATTTAAAAAGTATTAGATAATCCGCAATAACACATATTCTCAGAACTATTCAATTAAACAGCGGAATCCTTTTTCAAAACTTACTGTGTCCTTATTTGATTTTTTACGCTTTTCTATTAAATATGGCTGGTGCTTCTTTGTTTCGCACAGCAGTGTATATCATTAAAAAATAATAAAGAATTGACTTACTAATTCTCCAGTAGGTATCTTAGAACGTATGTCAGATATGGTATCCCGAGCATTTTGTAAACTTCTACAGGCTAGAATAATTGTAGCTTTTCTTCTTGCCAATTCCTTTACGGTTTCTTTACCAATGCCAGAATTGGCACCTGTTACAATAAACACTCGACCGTGTAAACTGTCCATATTTTTGCATCTTCCCCATGTGCCTTCGCGGCATTTTCGGAATAATCCAATCAAAAATACTACCGGCAAAACATAATAGCACCATGTAGAAATCATGTTTGAATGTCAGCTATCGTTTATTCCATGCGTTGTATTACACTGCAGGTATTCAAATGAAAAAGGTATTTGCATACAATGAATCGATAAGATGAAAACCTTTTTAATGCACACTCATGTTTTTCTTACTCTTTACGCGCACAATTATCAAGTTAACCTTATTTACAACACGATTTAATTGAATATTTAAATAAATAGTTATAGTTTACAATTTATATTTTCATACGAATAAGACACGTGTGACAGAAAATCGCTACATCGCTGCAATATTTTGATATAATAAACAAATGTCACATATTCGTTATGACACAATTATTTACCAAATCCCTAATAGTGCACAGTGCACAGTGTAGTGTGGCACAGTGTCTTTATTACTTATTATATGTATGGTATATAAATAGAAACGAAACTGAGATAATCGGTACTGGCACGGATTACCTCAAATGCAAAACTCCGACGTTTTTTCCAAGAACAAATTTCCAATGCACATGCGCGAAATATAAGTTGTGTTCCATGAATACAGCTGCAATTTGTTCGGATGTAAGCTGTGTCGCTGTGTCTTTTTTTAAATTTCATCGAAAAGAAATAAAACATTTTCTAATGTAGTATTGCTATTTACTAAATAGATTAACAATAAGGGATTCGATCAACGTAAATGTTATCAAGTATGAGGCGATACTTTGCTTTATAGAGAACGCATGTTTATGTATATTCTGAGGGTATTCTTTGACGTACTACAGTTCATATCCCTGTAACCCACGTAACCTGTTGTAACCCTATGAGTGTCGGACAGTAAATGGTTGGGTGAGTTTGAACTGGCACAAACATTTTTACAAAATTATATTATTCAATTTGAAAAGAAAAAGTAAAAGGAACTTCAGATAAAAGAAGTTAAAGCGCGTAACGTAAAAAAGCAAAACGCACTTATCATTCGGAATTACGATTTATTACATATATAGTACGTTCTTTCATCATTTCACAATTTTTCAGAAAATGATATGATTACTGATCTAATACATGAACGTATATATACTTAGAAATTGTATTGGTCAGTGGTTTTAAATGGAGATATGTACTTTATAAGGGAAGATTGCCTTTCTAAACTTGTTGAAACTTGTTCAATGTCCTCGTGAATATTCACGCGTGTATTATGACATCTATATAGCCTTGGTACTGACAAACTAAGCTCCCTGGCATGTCCGGTCATTAAAAACGATCCTTTTTAAGGGTGTCAAGTGGTGTTCTCAGCGTACAGCGTGGTACAGCGTACATTGAGCCAGTATGGACTGGTATGGACGGCGATATCTGATGCGCATGATCCGCGCGCCGATGTTCGTGCCCGAGGTGCAACAGTGTTGACCCCTCCTAAGGCTGAGTCATCGGAGACCCGACGACTTTAGACGATAACGCACACAGTGAGAGAACTGTTTATGTTAGCCATCGAGTGAGGATCGTTTTTAACAACAGATCTACGACGGCGACGACGATAGTAGTAACCTACAACGCTCCGACGAAGGAAGGAAGATTCGTGTGATGCAGAAGAAAATTGATTTCGCTGAAAAGCCCATTCCTTAATATTTTTTTCGTAACGTGTCATTGCATTGACGACTATCCCACGATGTCGGAAGTATCTGCAAGTGACCTGTCAGTATTTTATCAACTTCTTCACGATGAAAATATTTGTAATTATGAGGTTTCGTCGGACGGTGCGAGTACGACGTGCAGTGATGCCGAGCTAGAAATACAAGACTCGGAACCCGACGAGTTCGATGCGGCGGAATGCGAAGAGGATATGGATGCGAAAAATTACACCGTAGCCGGACGCATTTGGAGGTATATTCCTCCCTATAACAATAACATAACAGAATTTCAAAATTCTTTACAAAACCATACACTTTTGCTGACAAGCAAGAGCGAGAACGTCCAAACGATAGACGAGTGTTTTCGATTGTTCATCGACGAACAAATTATCGATACTATCGTTTTATATACGAATAAGAAGGCGAACGAGAGTGTACCGCCCAGTAAGAAATGGAAACCAGTGGACAGTATAGAGGTGGACGCATTTTTAGGGATTCTATTGCTCGCCGGACGATTCAGAGAATCTCGCGAAAGGAAACGTGACCTATGGAGAAAGAACGAGGCATTTTCCCGACCATTTTATGCAGCTACCATGTCCCGGGATAGATTTGTAGATATATTGAAATACATCCGTTTCGATGATTCCGCAACGCGGGAGGAAAGAAAAGCGCACGATAAGTTGGCCCCGTTACGAGATGTTACCAGCACATTTACAGCTAATTGCAGGGACTCGTATGCCGCATCAAGTGTTGGTTCTGTTAACGAACAATTGGTCGGATTTCGGGGACGCTGTCCTTTTAAGGTGTACATGCCTAACAAGTCTGGGAACTGTGGAATTAAAATAAGAACTCTTTGTGATGCAAGAACGTTTTATTGTTGTAACATGGATGTATATTTAGGTAAAAGTGGAAACGTTTCGGACAATCAGCACGGGCATAATATCGTTAAACAGTTAACCGATTTCTGGAAAAACTCGAATCGGACAATAACGACGGATAATAGTTTTACGGACATTAGTTTGGCTGAGGAGTTGTTAGAAAATAAAATTTTTCTTGTAGGAACCGTGCGTAAAAGTAGATCAGATCTACCGAAAATACTCACGCAAACGCGGGACCGACAACAATTCTCTTCGCAATTTTTATTTACTCACAATTTAACCCTAGTTTCCTATGTACCAAAGCCCCGGAAGTGTGTTGTGTTGTTATCCAGTTTACACCACGAACTAAACATTTCAAAACCGGAACAGAATTACCAACCGGATATAATTAATTTTTACAATTCGACGAAAACTAGCGTGGACGTTTTTGATAAATTAGTTAAAGAATATTCTTGCAGACGATCCACGCGTCGATGGCCATTATTGCTTTTCATGCACTACGTGGATATTGCCGCGTACAACGCATTTGTGATATGGGTTACTAAATATCCAACGTGGGAATGTAATAATACGTTGAAAACGAAAAGAAAGATTTTCTTGGAGGAACTATCGAGGAAATTAGTTAGTAATAATATAGAAAGACGTGCAATACAATTCGAGAACCGCGAAATAACGTTTCACAAATATATTGTAAATGCTATAGAAGCGACCGGTAGAAAAATAGTCAAAACAATTCCAATATCGGAGCCTCGTAAGCGTTCAAGATGCTACATTTGCATCGGCAACGACAACAAGTACAGTTCTGTATGCGACAACTGTCAAGTACACATTTGCCATATACACTCTATACATAGACGTACTATTTTATGTAGCCGTTGCAGTGACTTGGAATAAATGTTATTTATTTATTTATATATATATATATATTAGTTACTGTTTTATATATATATCTTTATCTTTACGAGGAAATAATTCTAGCTGAAAATAAACTAGAATTATATACGTATTTACGAAATCTTAGCAATAATTGATCCAGTCATCAGATTATGTGTATATAATATAATTCAGTGTACCAAACAACACTTTGTGTTTACGATACCGTTGTTCCAATTCGATGTTGTTTTTGCCATCGATTAAAATCATTTCTCCTAAGAGTTTGGTATACGACGATATAGTGTCACTAATTTTCTGCACATCAATTCATGTAGGTATATTTAACCCCACAAAATTAATTCGTGTAAACAAAACTAACCAAGAGAGAACGAGAGAAAGCCGTTCAGAACTTTAAATATGCGACACTCGTAATGATTACAACATCACAATAAAAAAATATAAAACACAATTGATTGTTTGACAGTGTTACAAAAGTATGGAAGTAAATATTTTGCACGTTATACCAATTTTATAAATTACTTGAAATATTGTCTTATTACATGTTTTGAAGACGACAATATTATAAGAACTCCCTGATAAGAATTAATCTTTCTGGACACTGTTGCAAAATGGGGATCCCGAATGGTGTGCAGTATTATATAGTTCATGCCTGTTCAATCCAGGTAGTGACCTCTACAACAATGGGGCACTTTCTGACAACGTCGGTAATTCAGAATTCTTGATCGAAAATCTCATTGCATGGAACGTCTATGTGAATCTCAAGTTTCTGGTATTGATTTAAAAAACTACAACGAATTTACCTGACACTAGTTGACAATTCGTAATACGCATATCTATTTATGTTGAAGAAATTGTTACAATACAGATAGTTGACACTGTTTGCAAATATTAAAAACGTCGTATTTGCCATGGGCAACTTATGTGCATCTTGTTGTAAACAATCAGCTTCGTGTGAAAATTTAACACCGGATTTGGTAAATTCATTATTTTGAGGTTATCTATATGAACGTACAGTAACAAATATTGTTTTGCATTCGTACTGTCACAGTTGTCATTCCTATTTTATGTTTTAATATTTCTTATTTACAGTAGTAATGTTCGAAAAGTTATAATTAGACTCCGGTTGTTATGCATTTATAATAAAAATGAGCAAGTGCAATTTAAAACAGTGAAAATATTAAAAGATTTTGAGAGCATCAATAAGATTATTTTCATCACATTAAAATTATTAATGAAGAATAAACATTTATATTTAGCTCCTGTATCTTGCAATTGATGCACAGACTTTTTATTTTGCATAAACATCCGGAGTCTAGTTATAATAACATGAATGCTAGAATGATAAGAGAAGGTATAAACTAATAAGTTTGATTTTAAAAAACATATCGCTTAATTTAGGAGACTAGAAGAAGGCAGCAAAAAGAAGCAGCAGAAAGAAGAATTGCTGAACAGCAAACACGAGGTATTAAAAATATGGATGCTGTTCGACGTCAACAACGGTTAGATGAACAACGCGAGAAACGTGAGGAAGAAGCCAGCGCTTATAAGTCTCAACCACCGTTAAAGGTAAGTTGTGAAAATTTATCGTATGGTACATTACCATATTTGTATAAATACAATATATTATAACATACATGGGTATTCATAAATGGACAGCGGATCTTTATGCATTTATGGCAAAAATTACTAGGCATAATTTAAAACAGTAAACATATTGTAAAACTTTAAAGATACTGCTCAGGGCCGGATTAAGCCCCATAGCAGAAGTAGCAAATGCTACAGGCCCTGCGCTTCTGCGGGCCCGCGTCATACAAACAGGGACCCTACACGGGCTCTTCATCGAAGAGGCGCCGATGAAAAAGGTCATTCATTGTGTTTGTTGAAAAGGTGCACACGGTGGCCCTAATGCAAAGCCTAGGGCCTCGTCATAACATTTGCTACGGGCCCCGCACTGGCTTAATCCGGCACTGATACTGCTATATTATTTTCAACCTATTGAACATATTAAGAAAGAACATATTAAGAATAAATCTCTATTTCAGTCTAATTTGTTGTAAATCACATAAAAAAATTTTCTTTTGCATAAAGATCCTAGTCATAAATTATGAAGATGAAATGATTAGTTTCAATAATATTTTGATCGCATTGTAATATAGGAAAGGTTGGTTTGTTTCAGTGGCAAGTGAACTAATGACGAACTAATTGAAAACTTGAAAAATTCTACTGTCTGCAGATTCATTTTATGCGACATGTAATTACTATTGGAGCCAAAGTTGTTCATGGTATATTTAATGTTCATGTTAAATATTAGATATTATTTATTATAAAGACAGTAACATATATAACAAGTTCGCATTTTGTGAAGTTTAAATCTTTTTAAAGAATGTTTAAATTATATATATATATATACATTTTTACACAACACATTTTGTATAGTATTTAAACTTTAAACTGTTTATATTGCTTGCGTCTATATTTTATACGTATAAAAATAAGAAGAAATGAATGTTATTGTATGGCTATATGGGACATAACTGTTGAAGAAATATTATATTTATTGCATGTAAATGATTTTGCTATGAGTTATGATAGCAATTATTTTTGCACATTGTTAACTATTGAAGGGAGTTTTTAAAAATGTTAATATTTAACAATATATTAACACTTTCTTGTCGGATCACATCAACACGACTTTGTATGAAAAACTGATAGTCAACTGGTAATGCTGCTACATTGGCGGTGCTTATATTTTTGCTGACATTACATCAAATTTTGTTTCCATCAATACTACATGTAAATGAATTGCAACGTGCCTTATGGGCTTACAGAACTATTTTGATTTAAAGTTCAATTCACTTATAAAAAGAAAAAGATCTATGCGAGAAGTGCTGATGGCAGACGAAAGTATTTGCATGAAATGTGCGGACACGAAAGTGTTAAAGGTATTATTTTCTGTCATATATTATATTTATTCGAAACAATATAAAGTGTGCACCGATTGTAGCAATAAAAGTCATGATGAATTGTACATTATAAAATGTAAATTTATGTATAAATAAATTATTTGAAATTGAATCGGTGATTACATTGTTGAATAAGCAAGCATTTGCTCTTGGCTAAATAATCTATGTATTCATAAAAGATAACATAATGGAAATGAAGTATATTTAATACAAATTTTCTTCTCTTTTCGACTTACCTATATCAGTGAATGCAACACATTCAGAAATTATCTAATAAATGGCATAGAAATTTGATTTGAATGGACGGCAGAAGGATAATATTTGTTTCTCGAATTTCGTTCATAAATCGCTTTATAATTAAGAATAAATCAATTTTCTTTATCTTACAAAACATGAATATTACAATCTTTTGTTGTAGAGTAACATTAAGTACTTTATTTACTTTAACTAAATATATTTATATGTGTATATATATATATTTACATGTAAATAAAATATTTGAAACATGATATGAGTACATAAAAGTTTTAATTGTTACAATCCACTTTTTATGGAGAAAGAACGTTGAATTTGTACATTGTTGTGTTTGGTGAAATCAAAATGTATGAAAGATGCATAAAAAATATACAATTTTGAGGTATTTTAAATTTTCCCTATTCGGTGTACTGACCAAGATCGGAACAATTTTTTCGTCGACTTAGTTTTCAATTCTCTTCCATGAGCAATCTGCACCTCTAATGATGCTCCATTATTTAATGCCAACCAGGTCTGGATTTCATCGGTTGCAGCTGAGACACCTAAAAGTAATAGTATATCAAGCAAGTGGCAGATTTACTAAATTCAAATGGAAGATATAGATTAACATATACCTAATAATTCATGAAGAGTAATTCGACGACTGGCTAATAGCTCTTTGCTAGCGCTTCGAATTTCAAATATTAATAAAGATTGTCTTGGAACATTTTCCCCTTCAATGTGAAAGTCTATGCTAAATTGAGGATTGGGCATAGCAGGTAATAGTCGAGATTTCGCCAAAGTTTTCCCACTGTTTGTTGATGATGCGATTTTATCAGGACTGGTACATCTATGAAATATCAACTATTATCGTTAAAACTATAATGTGTTCAGTTATACATCAAGTTTACAATATACTCACGTTTGAAGTTTAATTCTACAATATAATTGAGCGATATGAGCAACATGAAGACCTTGAGCCTGAAGAACTTTACCTTCTATCCCAGAATATTTTTCTCTGGTACCATTGACAACTTTTAATTCTAACATAATAGAAATAATTTCAATATAATCAGTAATTCCACTAAGCTTCTCATATTCGATTGAAATGCAAATGAAAAGATTGATTAACGTAGTATACTAACCATTTGGTCTCAGTCTTAAACGTGGACTAGGCTGTCTTATTCTGCCAAGCATATCGGGTTGTGATACAGCATGAGCTAAGCCAGATTCCTGTAAAAGCTCTGTAGCATCAGCTTCTCCTCCTCCTCTCGGTTCCAAACTCAATGTTATACCTTTTGCATCATTTTTCTCTTCTATATTCACTTCTGAGCGAAATCTACGGAGCTTCAGTCCTCTCTTTACCTGAGATTATTTATATTTTTGCTGTTATTGAACATTCATAGCAGTGTTTATGGTAATTCGTTCGATTAATACGATCAGATATTTCTGATCGTGAACCCAACAATTTAATGAATACATTCCTCAAAAGAATTAAGGGATCACTTGTGTGAACCCGAAAAATTGGTCCCATTTTACGTGATCATAACTCCGTCAAAAATTGCCGTATCGATATCGTTAAACATTGATTTGAAAGCCTGAAACCTCTAGTTTCAGATGCTCTGTTTCAAATTGTTGCTATGTTGGTTTTTTACAAAGTTATTGCGAGAAGAAGACAACATTGACGGTTAACCAAAATTTTGTGCAACTTTGGAACATCACACCGGGAGCAACAAATTTTTTTGATAAATCGCGTTAATATCATTGGGAAGAGCTATCTTTCCTGTGTAAATTGTGTGGTTGTTGAATATTGTGCGATTTTTTTATTCGAGTTATTCAACATTGAAGTAAATATGGGCTTTTTAACTTTAACTGGCTCCAGAAAGCGAAAAAATTATCGTAGAATCATGCGCAAAAAAGCAATAGAAAGAGCGTTTCTTTCTCTTCAAGGCACTCCTTTTGTTTTTTTAATTTAATTAACATTTTGATATACCAGGTGTTTCTGAAAATATGCTTAAAAATTTTGCGAAAATCCTGAGGTCGTAGACAAATTTTGAGACCAGATTTGAAATCAGCGTGAAAAAATCTACGGGAAATGATATACAGCATGTTAAAAAAAAATTTTTCCGTGCGTGGTACCGGAGAAACCACATTTTCTTGAAATTCTACATGTTTAACGAATTTTCTCAACGTTAAAAAACGTTCGTACCATAATCTCCCTATTTTTCCCATATTCTGCAAAGTTTCAGCTTTAATTAAAAAAAAATTTCATCGCTCTACCTCATTTCTATCGAAAGGTCTTTGATTTTGAATCGAGTTTGGTCGAAAGTTCCCACTGTGCGCGCTAATTTCTGCGAAGCACTAACTTCAAACACAGCTGCCATAGGTAAAAAATTGTCGCAGCGAGTTCATGGGGTACTCGATCGAATCGGCAGAACCTCTGCTTCAATCTGACGTTCGGATTATGGTATTGCGATCATTTCTCGCCGAGATATAGCGAGTTAAAGGAAAAATGGGAATTGTGCATTTTTAAGCATATTTTCAGAAACACCTGGTATGTATATCGAAATGTTAATGAAATTGAAAATTAAAAGGATTGCCTTGAAGAGAGAGAGAAACGCTCTTCCTATTGCTTTTTTGCACGAGATTCTACGATAATTTTTTCGCTTTCTGGAGCCAGTTAAAGTTAAAAAGCCCATATTTACTTCAATGTTGAATAACTCGAATAAAAAAAATCGCACAATATTCAACAACCACACAATTTACACAGCAAAGATAGCTCTTCCCAATGATATTAACGCGATTTATCAAAAAAATTTGTTGCTCCCGGTGTGATGTTCCAAAGTTGCACAAAATTTTTGTTAACCGTCAATGTTGTCTTCTTCTCGCAATAACTTTGTAAAAAACCAACATAGCAACAATTTGAAACAGAGCATCTGAAACTAGAGGTTTCAGGCTTTCAAATCAATGTTTAACGATATCGATACGGCAATGTTTGACGGAGTTATGATCACGTAAAATGGGACCAATTTTTCGGGTTCACACAAGTGATCCCTTAATTCTTTTGGGGAGTGCATATTATATTTTTGAATATTTAAAATATGTTAGGGATGAGTTTCTTCAGGATTTTTCGATTACCTTTTGTTTCATAACGCGGAAGCTATTGTACTGCGGTAATTTCTTGCCAAAGTTTTGTTCCGGGCTCGGAGTCAGACTATTATAAGAGGATCGTCGTTCCCTCGACTTTGTCGAATCGCCGTTATCATTCACATCTGCCACTCTTTCCGTAATAACTCTAGGTATCCAAGAAGTCTGGTTGCCGTTCATCTCATTGGAATCTTTGCTTCCGACGCTAGCTTTGTCTAATCGAAGCAGTTCGAATGATACATAATCACAAACTAGGAAAACTTGTATTTAAACGAATAACTAAATGAGTTGTCTACAAAACAATTTACCAGACTGATTGGAAATGGTTGGTTTCAACAAAGTTACTGTACGCGGTGGCGGCGGAGGCGGTACGACGTCTAAATGCAACCTCATCTTCGATTTTTCCATCGACGGTCTTCTAATAATATTCGACACCGACTCGGAAGTCTCGATATTCATTTGCGTCGAATTTTCGCTAATGTTGCTGGCTGCATACGTGCTCTGAGTCTAGAAAAAAAGAAACGAGTACATACATATAATACGACAAAAATAGAAAATTTAAACGCAATGATCTCTGCATGATCAAGAAGAAGGTTTTTAGTACTTCGCACTCTTCAGACAAGACCTTGATCTTCAACTCTACAGATCCTGTTTTGGTTCCTCTCAACGTGAACCAATGGGACTGATCGCTGCTCGATAACTTCCGAATGTCTTCGAGAGTCAATGATACTTTTCCCAGATAATCTTTCATCCCAAAAGTATCATGATCCCATAAAACCTATGCGTAAAAAGATGATGTAGCCATGCTTCAGCGATTTGTACTAATTGAGTGTAATTACAATAGATCCCGTTTATCCGGAGCAAAGTGTAAGGATAGAACCTAATCGAAGAGTCCTAGTTTCCTTCTGAGGCTGTTACTTTCCTACGAAGGTCGAAGATTTTGAAGCTTCAAATTTCGGAACATCGATTTCAGAAACTTCGGAGGTGATGAGAATCGAATTTTCGAAGCTTCGAAATTCGAACCTGTGTAGTAAATCATTATTAGAGGATTAAAAGAAACGGTGTTTCGCAGCTTCAAACTTCGACATTTCGCTGCTAAGTTATATTCGATACAATTACACACACTCCTACATTTCGAAAAAGATACGCCACCACTGAAACTTGAAACTTCATACACTTCGAAGTTCCCTTCGTTCCTTCGAATCCTTCGAAGCTTCAGAAAAGTAACGACCCTAATCGAGACCGGGGCACGATATACTGATGTTCCAAATATCCGGAATCTACTGTTACTCCAGTCAATAAATGCTCATAAGGGGGGTGTAGAGGGAAATGAAAGAAACACAATTTTTAACTTTGGGACTTTGTTTGGACTAGTTAGGAGGTAAACATACTAAAAGTCCCTACTCCTAGGAGGTGAGCGGGGTGCAGGGGGGCACGTAGAAGGCCCCTTTTTCGGTTTTCCGCTTATATCTCGGAAACTATGTGTCCTAGCGATAAGACCATTCTATACAAAATTAAAGCTGACAATATGTGCCATAAGATTGACTGTATTCAGTTTGTCGCTATCTCGCATAGTTTCCGAGATATCCGCGCTCAAAGTTCACTAATTGTGAAAAAGAACTCTTCAGCACAATTAGTGAACTTTGAGCGCGGATATCTCTGAAACTATGCGTCCTAGCGATAAGACCATTCTATACAAAATTAAAGCTGACAATATGTGCCATAAGATTGACTGGATTCAGTTTTTCGCTATCTCGCATAGTTTCCGAGATATCCGCGCTCAAAGGTCACTAATTGTGCTGAAAACGTGAGGTAAAAATTTCTTTTTCACAATTAGTGAACTTTGAGCGCGGATATCTCGGAAACTATGCGAGATAGCGAAAAACTGGATCGAATCAATCTTATGGCACATTTTGTCAGCTTTAATTTATTTAATATATTAATTTAATAGCGATCTTATCGCTAGGACACATAGTTTCCGAGATATAAGCGGAAACACGAAAAAGGGGATCTTCTACGTGCTCCCCTGCGCTCCGCTCATCTCTTAAGAGTAGGGACTTTTAGTATGTTTACCTCCTAACTAGTCCAAATAAAGACCCAAAGTTAAAAATTGTGTTCCTTCCATTTCCCTCTACAACTTTTCATTGACTGGACTATGTATTCGTGAAACAAGATCTTACGACATCCAAGGTCTCGCCTATCCTCGGCAAACCCATGATGGAACTTTCGTCCCAGCAAGGATTCAGGGTTTTCTTTTTTATGCTGCTCTTGTATTTCGTTTCGTTGTTCAGTTTTAATTCGCAAAAGGGATCGCTGAAGCCGTTCAAGTCCTTCGCCACAAGATCCTTCGCGCGTATCAACGTTACTTCCATCAGTCCACTTCCGGTGGAGAGTAGGCTCGATACGTCCGACGAGGCCGGGTCTATATCCTTGTGACTCAATAACAGCTTCTAAAAATAATCAGATATGTATTTGAAACATGACGAGGCAGGAATAAAACCTTATTACGGCCGAGTAAATAATTGATCGCCAATATCAGCTGCACTAACTGCCTGTTGCATCCACGGCAAGCTATTCCTCTTTGTTTTTGGTTCGTCGTCTGACACAGGAAGGGCCAAGCTACTTCTTCGGCTCGTCACCACTTGCTGCACGCTTTTTACGGGATAGAACATTACTGACACCGTCATTGTCGACATATTGTTAGAGCCACTGAGAGACAGTTCTTTTCTTATTAACCATGTGCTTTCCTGTAATCAAAACGTTGTTGCTTGTTCAGTGTTCCGCGAAGAGCTTAGCAAAATTTGTCTGATCATTTGTAATTTCTACGTCAAATGCATTGCCATTTTCTTCACATTTCGTTTCGCAAAATATATATTGAATACGTGTAGAGAATCTGAACGAACTAGAATCAGATGGAAGAATAGAATTCACTCGAAAAGGTAGAAAAATGTTAAAAAGGCGGCGAAGAAAAGAAATAAGAATTCTTCAAATAAGAAGAATTGGAACAAAACCATTTCGTACATTTCGAATGAAATAATTCTACGATCCTACCTGAGACAAGGACAATATAGCAAGCCCAAGCATATCGCTGTCAGTCGATTTGGATATATTCCAGGAGTATACAACAAAGCTTAGCGAGACTTGAGTATAATCTTGAACAAGAAATTGGGCTCTGGATTCCCAACATGGCGAAGTGGTACCTCGAATGTAATGTGTCGTCTTTACCTGAAGTTTTAACGGAAAGGAGATAACAAGTTTCCGAGGGAACTACATATTAAAAGTGGGTCCTTTGAGAGACAAAAATCGTACCTTCTTTCTATTGTTGAATAACATGCAATAGGGATTGCATTGAGAACTATCGCTGTTCAGATTTTCGGCCGAGTGGATGTACACCACGAGTACACCTGAAAATGTTTATTTTTGTTGTTTAATAATCGTTCTATGCAATGCGTAACCTTTACTTAGACGAAAGTGAAATAATAAAGAGCTGTGCTTTAACAGGAAAATGAAAATATTCGACATTCATGCTAGAAAGTAACATCCGTCGACACAATATTTAGTTATTTATGCTTTACCTGCTTTTTGTGGTCGATTGGAATATTTTCGTGACACTGAAAATATCAGATACGGATAACGCCGGGGATACGTTTTCTTAACTATCTTTATTTATTCAAGAACTGAAGAATATGTACTAGGAAAAAGATGGATCTAATTTAGTGCAAGAAGTCTACTTTCTTATTACTGTTTTCAAAGGTAAAATTGCGTTGATACGTTCCATTTTTCCTAGTTATCAAATCATTTTTCGGATCAAGAATCTCGGCGTTTCGACCGAAAATAGTTCTTAACAATTTCGCGTTGAAAAGGGGTAAACAATCGAATAGAAACGTATTGTACCTGATAGATGCGTATTCTCTTCTGTAAGCTCCGGTTGCGGTAGATCCGGATCCAATTTTGGAAGAGTAGTGTACTCTAATCGAGCATTGATGTTTGGAATGTTTGAACTGTTACGGGATGGTTTCTTCTGTTGCAATACCGTCTCGATTCTGACCGAAGCAGAACAATTCAATGAATATAGTCTATTTTGCACACTATTTTTATAACTGTTTATAAACATTGAACATTGCCACTTGTTCTACCAGAAAACCTTTTCGTTCAATCAATCGTGCTTCACCTTTTCTAATTGTTACTTTCATATTTGAATTTTGAAAATTAATTTACCAACTAAGATAAGATTAAAAATATCGTATAAACGCTTTTATGTGACAATAAATGTATAAAGAATTGTTTGAATAAATGTATAAAGAATTGAAAAGATTGAAAAGATAAAGAATTGTTATTCAACAATTTCTAATCGTGTCATACGGGAGCCTACGGTTTTAATTACACGGTCCAACAAATTTCACCTTTTTTTTCGTATTTCGATTCCCACTATGCGATTCTTATAGAGTTTTTCGCGCTGATTCCAAATCTGTCCTTAATTTTTCTCCTAGACTTGCAGTTTTTGAGAAAATCGAGTTTAAAAAGAGACATTTTTTTCAACTTTGAACAAATATTGTGATGTTATTATAAAAGATATTGAATTGTTCTTTACAGAAAAATATTCTGTAGACTTTCCCGAATACAGTGATACCCCATACTAATATATTATGATTGTTTAAACATGTTTAAACAATGATTAAAGACGGAGGGACACCACTTTTGCACCAATTTTTGAGGATATTTTTCAATTTATCTCAAAAAATAAAGGTTTGGTTCGAAAAAAACGTCGACGATCCAAACTTGAAAGGGTGGTTCCTGAAGATAAAAGTCTGCTCTATCGAGTGGTACAGTTCGATTTTCCGCTGGACCTTTATTTTTTTAGATAAATTCAAAAATATTCGCAAAGATTGGTGCAAAAGTGGTGTCTCTCCGTCTTTACTGCTTGTTTAAACAATCATAATGTATTAGTACATATTGGGTATCACTGGATTCGGGAAAGTCTGCAGAATCTTTTGCTGTAAAGAACAATTCAATATCTTTTATAATAACATCACAATATTTGTTTGAAGTTGAAAAATATGTCTTTTTTTTAAACTCAATTTTCTCAAAAACTGCACGTCTAGGAGAAAAATTAAGGACAGATTTGGAATCAGCGCGAAGAACTCTATAAGAATCGCATAGTGGGAATCGAAATACTTTTTGGCTGTTGGACAGTGTTATTATATTTTAAAGATTGTTTTTGAAAGTTCAAACGAATGCACTAGAAAATTTGACTCTTTAATTGTGGCAATCGAATATTGTTATACCAAGTTTTTGTTGGTATTGTTATTCCAAGCTGTGAAAAGAATTTTTTCACTTCCGGTACTTACACCTGCGAGCTGTCCCAGTTATAGACGCCAAGCGTCAATTCGAATTGTGCCAGAGTGATCGTGCTGACAAGTCGTTTTGCTTTCAATTTGATGGAAACTTTCTCGTTATCCAAGGCACCCACCAGGAACGAGACGTCCTCGTTCCATGTGGAATTTAAGGGAGTCGTTACACGCCTTTGATCCCCTAGCGTGACCACAAGCCACCTCGATTCGTCACCGATTGGAACTATAAGGGACAAGAAATAATGCAAAATTGCTACAGACTTCACTATTTCTTCTATACGCATAAAATAAAACTAATATGACATAATATGATCATTATAAAAAACATTCAAGTAGCATTACAAAGAGTTAGGATGCTTGACACGACGAGATTGCCAAAAGAAATTTCTTTAATGAAGAATTGTTTTGTTAAAAACATTTCTTCAATTCAAGAATGTAAATATCTCCTAAAACAATGGCTTTCCGATATAAGTTTAATCATCTTTTATGGGGAACTTGTACATTGATTGCTGTATTAAGAAATACATGGTTCCATGAAAAAATTTGGAAGTGAGTAAATGATAAAATCATTTATCATAGAATTATGTTCCCTCGAAACCATACATGTAACTTCTGTTTGAAACATTTTTCGATATCACTACAGTAAATTCGCATTTACAGTAGTGGACAAAAGTTTAAGGACGCTCTAAAAAAGACGATAACTATTTTAATACTGTACTATATTATTTGAACTTTTTTGGGAAGCTAGAGCAATTAGTATACTACAGGATGTGAAAAGAAATTTTTCCAAAAATTGCAATTGATCGGAATTGTTGAAAAAATACTAAAAATTGCATTTTCAATTTTTTTATGTGGGTCTATATTGAAAATTTAAAAAATACGTTTTGTCGATCTGTGTCAATTATACGCACTGTGAAAATTTCATCGAAATCGGTTGATTCGGAAATCCTTAGATTTATTGCAATTTTTACCATTTTTAAACGTTTGTAGCTCATTGCAACGTCGACCGATTTTAACGAAATTTTCAGGATATGTTTCATTGACACAGGTCTACAAAACGTATTTTCTAAATTTTCAATATAAGTCCACATAAAAAAATTGAAAATGCAACTTTTCGTATTTTTTCAACAATTCCGATCAATTGCAATTTTTGAAAAAATTTCTTTTCACATCCTAAAGTAAACTAATTGCTCTAGCTTCCCAAAAAAGTTCAAATTGCATAGTACAATATTAAAATAGTTATCGTCTTCTTTAGAGCGCTTTTGTCCACTACTGTACTGTCAAACAGCCGAGGTCATGCACGGACAGTGACCGTTTAGGGAAATTATTGTTTTATGACTGCGTCTACCGCGCCGACCGCGCCGAGACTTCAATAGAGAGCCGAACATAGAGAAGGGCAGAATGAAATACGGATCGCGTGGCCGAAGCGTGTCGCCGTCGGGTCGCCAGCACAGTTTAAAGGCCCGCGTGTTCTCACAATGTAATGCCAATTAAAAATTCTTTATTGTTCATTACATATTTTTTGATGGGACTTTCACTAACTTATTTCTGGCATTTTCCTGATTAAAATAAGACCAAACACGATATAATTTCAACTGTATTTAGTGGTTTAATCGACGATGATAGTTTCGGTCGCAAGGAAGGACAGCGTATGGGAAAGAAAGAGACGCGGACAGTTGCCGTCGCCGGCACAGTTCAAAGGTCCGCGTTGTCGCTGTCCTTTCTCGCGCTCGAAACTTTCATCGTCGATTAAACCACTAAATACATTTGAAATTATATCGTGTTTGGTGTCATTTTAATCAGAAAAATGCCAGAAATAAGCTGGCGAAAGTCCCATAGAAAAATAATGAAAATTAAGAAGTTTGAACATTCGATTCATGGTATCAATGTTGTGGAGTTCACACCGATATACCCGAGCCGAGATCAATTATCGCCGCCAGAGTTGGGCAGTAATTAATTACATGAGTATTTACTTACATCTTCAATTACATGTGGAAAAGTGGACTATAATTACAATAAGAAAACGGTTAAATGGTCCAAAACATAAAAATTAGTGGTTTAAAAGACGAATTACATTGAAGTGATTCTTAGACTCAATTACAATTACTGTAATCGTGTTAAGTAATTGCAATTACTCCTTTCACAATTACTGTAATTGTAATTGTGGCCCGCATTTACAATTACTGGTTGAGCCAAAGTAATTGCAATTGGCAATTACCAATTACAATTACATGTAATTGTAATTTTATTTCTGTAATTTCAAGTAATTTTAGTGCAATTACAAGTAATTGTAATTGGTAGTTGCAATTACTCAACGCCAAAATGGCACTAAAAAAAGTAATTAGATACCTACTCCATGGAAATGTCTAAAAAGAACAAACAAAAAGCATGTTATATATTATCCGACTCCAACTTTGAAATGAGGGTCATTTCGAAAAGTAATGGTAATCGTTTTTGTGAAATATCAAATAATTAGCTACAAATAAATATTTAATGAATAATAAACATCTCCTAACATATGCTTTTTGTTTGTTCTTTTTAGACATTTCCATTGAGTAGGTATCTAATTATTTTTCGCTATAAAGCGAACCACAGCAGTTGAAGAAGCGACGTAAAACAATCAATCAAAAAAAGGTATCAAATTACTTTTTTAGAGCCATTTTGGCGTTAAGTAATTGCAACTACCAATTACAATTACTTGTAATGGCAGAAATAAAATTACAATTACTTGTAATAGCAGAAATAAAATTACAATTACATGTAATTGTAATTGGTAATTGAAATTACTTTGGCTCAACCAGTAATTGTAATTGCGGACCACAATTAGAATTACAGTGATTCGTCAAGTAATCGCAATTACCAATTACAATTACATGTAATTGTAATTTTATTTCTGCAATTTCAAATTACAGTAATTGGTAAGTAATTGTAATTGTAATTGGCTGGCAGTGGAGTGGGTAGGCACTTGACAGCGAACGCACAGGCGACCCCGGACAGTAAATGCGGAGTTACTGTAATCATTTCAGAGATATTCGAGTGGATCACGTCAAATGGGACACCCTGTACATACAGTACTATTTTTCGTATTTTAATTACGCTAAAATAATTCGTTGAGTAGTTGTGTTCGCGAGTTTGATCGAATATATTTCAGGGGTAGTATGCATAAATGTGGAGCATTCGAGATTTTGATAAAATAAGATGTTGTTTACCGGGGCAGCCGTTTTGGGATAAGAAAACGGTGAGCACTCCTTGGGGTATGGAATTCGCCATAAAGTCCAATCTGGGTCCGGGCCGTTCTTGCGCTCTCAGATTCATCTCCAGGTGACCTGGATCAACGATCCAGCTGGCCAGAGCGTCCGTAACCACCGCGTGGATCCAGGTCTTAATTAAAGGCATTTCCATCATTTGTACGGTCCGTAGAATTCTCACGCTGAACCAAACATCCGGTTTCTCCACGAAACTCACGCTTAAAGAGGTTGCGTGAGGAAATGGTGCCATGGAGTTAAGGGTCAGGGTGGCGAGAATCGTTCCCGAGAGAGATAGTTTCTCCACAGCTAAATCAACGTCCATGCCGACCCTTTAATCGAACATTTTTATCTTACAGTACACGTTAGATATATGCATTTTTGCTAGAAACTTAATTGGCGTTTCTTTATGCTTACTATACAGGGTGAGTCCGAAGAAACAGAACACCTAAATATCTCCGTTACTTTTCGTTGTACAAAAAAACTTCTTAGGACAAAGTTACACTGTTTGAAGGGCCACATGTAACGGTGTAAGGGAAAAAATTTTCAAGGTCATTTTTTTACAAGATTTCAAGGTCATCGATATTTTTTTAAATGTTATGAGGTATTTTTGAATACATCACAATTATTTTTTAACACATCATTTAATGCAGCTGGACATTCGTTATAAAAAAGTACTAACTTATGTATGCCGAAAAGTTAGTAGTTCACGAGATATTTCAATTTAAATAACTCTAAAACACCATTACTGTCGTACTAATTGTTCGTTATACTAAAAGTTAGTAGTTCACGAGATATTTCGATTTAAATAACTCTAAAACACCAATACTGTCGGACTAATTGTTAGTTATACTAAAAGTTAGTAGTTCACGAGATATTTCGATTTAAATAACTCTAAAACACCATTACTGTCGTACATATGAACTAACAATTAGTACGACAGTACTTTTATATTAGTACTACTAACTTTTCGACATATATAGGTTAGTACTTTTTTATAACGAATGTCCAGCTGCATCGATTGATGTATTAAAAAATACCTCATTCCATTAAAAAAAATATCGATGACCTTGAAAATTTTTTCCCTTACACCGTTACATGTGGCCCTTCAAACAGTGTAACTTTGTCCTAAGAAGTTTTTTTGTACAACGAAAAGTAACGGAGATATTTAGGTGCTCTGTTTCTTCGGACTCACCCTGTATAGCAGAGCTGGGGAAAATAGTACTTTAAATAGTAAATAGTGAACAATCTTATTTATATTAAAGTGTGTCTTTGAATTCAAATATTTTATTTGATGCAGTAATTTTTGAAAATAAAATAATTTATTTGAGGCAGTAATTGTTTTTGAAAATAGTATTTTATTATATTTGAAGAACACATTGAATATATTTGTATTCTGTCTTTACTTTTTCAATTTCAATTTTAAATATTACATATTGATGAAAGTAATGGTTCGAATTCAATACATTTATAAGCGTAAATCGTTTCGTAGCGATACGATAGACTGCATGTTCATGCGGTTTCTCAGAGTATTATGACAATGCAAAAAGTAAAATATTTCATTTCGTGTTTCAGATTGTTATAATAGAAGTAGTTTATTTTGTCGATCAAATTGCGTTGAAATGGAAATATTTTATTTTGAGGTTCACAGATTGTTCAAATAGAAATATTTTATTTTCGAAATTGTATATCTTATTTAAAATACTATTTTCTTTAAGCAACATAAAATCTGAAATATTAACCCTTTGCACTCGGTTGTCCCGTCTGAGGCACCACTAAAAATTGCTGTGCCATTATTCAAAATATTGTTTACGTTATTAAATATATCAGTATCAATCAATTACTAAACATTTAGGTATTGTACGAGGTATTATACCAATTTCATATCCATCAAATTTCAAAAATAGTAGGGAATGGAAATATTCTGGATCGGATGAATTGTTTAATTTTCCAGTTAACACATTACCGACCGGTGATTATTGCAGAATTTTGAAAAATCTATGGTACATGGCTAAACACTTTCTAATGGACCCTTGAACAGCAACAGCAATTTTCATTGTGGACTAACAAGTCACCCTTAATAACGTCATCTAATAGTTTCATTTAAGATTGCAATGTAAAAGAAAATTTCTATGCTTTCTTTTAGTACAGCACAATTATCGAAAATCCTATTAATAGGCTTCCGGTAGGCAGAGTTGGGCAAAAATTTAATCAACGATTGACGACTGAATTTCTACTTTAATCGTTAATCGCAATTAACAATTAATCTCCTCGTTTAGTCGTTAAAAAATTGTGGTTAACGATTAAATACTTATTAATCGTTAATTGCGATTAACGATTATTAATCGTCAATCGGATAATTGATTAATGATTAACTGCTGAAATTTCAAAATGAAATACGTAATCAGAACTGTATGAATACTGAAAAAATGTAAACTGAGTTTAGGTGTATTGTCATTTGGCCTATAATACAAATTCTGTTTACGTGCTTTTATGTTTTTTTTCGATGATTCCTTTTTTTAACCAACGATTGACGATTAAATCAATCGATTGAATCAGTCGCCGATTTTTCGACGATTTCTTTTTTTAATCGTATACATTAATCAATCAATCATGATTGAAATTTTAATCGATTAATGCCCAACTCTGCCGGTAGGTAAAGTGTTAAAATAGCTCCGAGTGCAAAGGGTTAAATAGTATTTGAAATATTTGTTTCGCCAAATAATGCCCACCTCTGGTACATGTAGAAGATATACATACATATACGCGTTGGAATACTAGGTGTTTCGAATTTGAATAGTTTCATTATGTACGTATATACTAACCCTTTCCCAAACAATCTTGTTGTTATCAGCATACGAAACTGTTCGCAATCGAGACGCACGTCGGCTTCGATGGACAATTTTGTTTGTCCAGTTTGACCATCGAGATTGTCATCGTCGTTGGTGTAATCTAATGTTCGTACACGTGTTACGTATGGGGTCTGTTCGCCGAGGGTAAGTTCCCTAAGCTCCAGTGGCCCTAGAATAGTTATATAAAACAAATTTGCTATTTTTTTTTAGGAAGATGGAAATTGGAATGTTGTTCTTAATTCAAATTTGATTTACCAAGTATTCCGGGTTTAGCTTCGTTCAGCAACGGCTCCAGCCTTTCCTTTGCTAAGGAAAATATTCCTGCTGCACTGAATCTCCACCTGAATTGCAAATAAAATATTATACGTGTATAGTGTATATCGATTACCAAAAGTGAAACTTGTAAAAGAATATAATGTATATAAAATGTATTGCATTTAACATTTGGCAAAGCATTCATAATCTTTCAAAGAATACGTAATTAAACTTACATTTATAACAACCTATTCTGTAGCCACTGAATGTAACATAATTCTTTAGCAACTTCATTGAAATCTTCTTTAGTACTTAACTTTATTCTTTAGCATTTCTAATGGATTTAACGAGGACTTCGTTAAAAGTTTTATCGAATGAATAAGTAATGAAATTTCACCCCCCAAGCAATCTCATTAAACTGATTGGTAGTTTCAGACATGTGACGTAGATAGCTGTAATTTTTAATGATAAAGCGGAAATTGATATTGATAGCAAGCAGTCTTCTATTTTTAGCCTGTAATGAATGATTTGCAAGCTATTAGGGAATTAATATCACAACCGAGGTAACTTAATTTACGGATTGAAAGATCGATAACGAACATAGCAGGTATGTCGCATATTTTTTAACTAATTTTTAATTGTAATTACTTTTTCAAAGAAGGACCTTTTTAATTCATTAAAGGGAAATTATTCAATAATTTCTTTGAACATACAGGATGATCCGTAACAGGTGGTACAATCGAATAGGTGGTGATTCTACATAAAAACAAAAAGGAAGTCGAAAAACGTAATATTTCGCTGATCGTGCAGTTTTGGAACATCCTGTACACGTCAGCAACCTGAGACACTGCGGCACTGAAAAGTGTGGATATAGCTGTCCGGTTTATACTCCTTTCGCCGCAGCACAGTAATGAATTCGTGTCATTATCGTTAAAACGTGGTTAGCTTGTGCAAACTGCTGCGGGTTATAACACAGCGCGCGGCGTTATATGTAATATCTTTGCGGGTGGTTTCTTCCTGCTCATGGTATCACGTTTATTTTATAGTGATCATTCAGACAGCGATCCCCATGCATGTTCTTCCAGAAAATTTTCTCTCATACGTAAATCAGGTCGTTACGAATAAACAGCAGGGGTATTACAATCGTACATTGTTTTCAATAGTTATTTATTATTCGTTCCTAGACTGCGGATTCGGTGCATTTATCACAAAAACTAGCCTACATGGACTTAGAAATTGTGAAAGTAAACTCCCTTTGAATATTGAATAACACGTGTAAAAACTACTCGCGTGGAAAACGATGGGGGTAGCTGTGAAACTTTCGAAGAAAGTTGGGGAAGAGCGTTCAAGTTCCGCAAGGATGTTTATAAATCGATCGTAATGGGATAAACGCGATCTCCTATCTCGACATTATCAAGCAGATGCACTGTATATCGAGCGTATCATAATTTTAATCGAGTTAGAAACTTTACGGCTGACGTGTATTTTCCCATTTCCGGATTGGAAAGATCCGATCGTCACGCGAATACAACATGAAATTGAAAAACAGATGTTCGGTGAGATACCGATAACATTAGCCGGGCAATTTATCAAGATTTTCTTAACCAGCCTTTTCGAAATAATTAACGCCGTCTGCAGCACGAATTACACCACGGAAATTGTGGAACATTTATATTCCAAGTATTTCGTCGAATTCAAGTTTCCTTAAAGCGGAAACGCAAGGTTTCTCGAATTGTGACGAAGCTTTCTCTGGCACTCTACACACTCCGCAATTATATCGTTAATATATGTATACAGTAAGAAGCATAACTGATTCCACACACTTTAAATTAGAATAACTTTTATGTAGAATGGACCAAACGACTTCACTTTCTCTGTAAGGCTAGAAAAATTAGTTTACTAAATGATGTGTAAAAAATATGTTGAAAAAATGCATTTGGACGGAATTGTGAAAAACAATAGTAAAAATTGATTTTTACAACTTTTTCAGCTGGCCCAGTAACGAAAATTCAAAAGGTTTGTCTGGTCAACTGGTATAATCCGTAGATTACGGGGAAAACAGTAAACGGTAGTTCTTAGTTGGATCAAAACACTTCCTCAACCCCCGTATACACAGTCCTGACTTGTCTCCTGCCGACTTCTACTTGTTCCCAAAATTTAAAAATGTGCTAAAAGGATGCCATTTTGAAAGCGTGGAACGCGTCAAAGAGGCTGTGACGAGGGTACTACGAGAGGTTCCAAAAAACGCCTTCCAGGGAGCATACGAAGCATGGAAATCGCGCTGGAAAAAATGTGTCGACGCCCAAGGATCCTACTTTGAAGAAATTTAAAAGTTTGTGCCCATATGTTGAATAGATTTTTTTTTAAAAATGTGGTCGCATTACTTTCCGGACAGACCCTGTATACAGTGGATCCAGGTTTTAAAAATTTAATATTTTCCACGAAATTCTCATAGGTTTGAATATAGACAATTTTTTGAGAATCAGATAAATCCACTGTAAATAGCAATTACGCAGAACTCTAGTCATTCTTACTGTTTAAACCATAAGCTGTTCAGCCACGAGTGGCGAGACTCATTTCAGCGGCGCATGCATGCGCACGGAGTATCAACGAAATGTGAAAGGCGACGGTTATACGCACGAGGAATGTGGAATGTTTACAAATGCCTACATAGTAGATTCGTTCGCGAAACAACGTTCATTCACCTATGGGAACATTTCGCTGCGTTGACAATCGCGCGATAAAACAACGCCGACATGATTCGCATCACGTTCGACATTACTCTCACTAGAACGCACGAACTTGCCCTTAATAAAAGACCGAAGATGATCGCTAGACTGCGGATTTTTATGCTAAATAAAAGCTAAGGGGGTTGTAAGGAACAGAATATAAATGAAAAAGTATTTCTTAGTAGATGTACAAATTAACCCCCCTTGCCCTACGGTTTCAGTGATTAGAACTTTCTTTGTAGTTCGTAATTTCCTAAAAAGGGAGAAAATTTATATCTATTGTATGTCTACATGTTCTCCGATAACTATACATTAACGAAACCAAAATGGAATTTCATCTCGGTTTAAAGGAAATTAATAACATATATATGTATATATGTATATTTATTAGACTCTGTACAGAATCTTCATCACGAGTCTGACACGATATTGTAGGGCAAGGGGTTAATCTGAATGGCTACATTCTATTTTAAAAATTATCCCAGCAACATATAGCGAGCGTAATCACTGCCTAGTTGATGTATAAAATTATATTACTACTGGGATAAACTTTATAGCAAGTGAAGGCCATTGTAATCGTTGAATCTGGCTCTGAAAAAGCTTTATGGCCAACGACACGATCGTCAGTCATAAATGTCGTCTTGCCCAGCCAATTGGGCGACTAATTAGAGAATGGTTCAAATAGATCATCGTTTTATTGCTAATATTTCATAAACTTTTTCAATGTAATTTTACCAAAGAGATTTTTGTGATGCGAAATGAATATTTACCATTTGTTGAGGAGCAAGCTTAACCACTCGGCGGTTTCGTCTTTGTACAGAGCCCTCCTTCGACGCAGCCTCCCTAATTCCTGTTGAATCGTCGACTGAAGTAGCCTGGACACTCTTGTTTTAAATATTGTCCCTGCTAGTGCCAGGACTAACACCAGCCACGCCAATGACAGTCCTGCCGCGCCGATTATCCATGCTATCGCGAGCGTTCCGCCGAGATACAATGCGCCGCGAATTGCTTCTGCCTCCCTCTGCAGGAAAAGGTAATCGTGGTGTTCATTATAATATAAGATTCCCGACATCTTAACGTGCAATTAATCTGTAGTATGTATCATGCGTCCATTGTTATTCGCAACATGGAAATTAACTGGCGTAAAGGTCGGCGTACTCCTAGTACTGGACACAAGGTTCTTTTCTTGTTAGACATAAAGCTATACATATCTTTCCAGATCGTGTCTTGGTATCAATTTTCATCAGCAATCTTAAGCTCCAGAAATAATCAGAAGAAACACATTTACTAGCATCAAATCCAACATAATCCTAACCACTTGCTAACATAAAATCTGTACAAACAAAATTTTAGGCACAAAACTTGTTTAGTTTTTTATTACGGTTCTCATCCGGTTTGAAACGAACGAAGAGTTCCATTAAATTTTACTTCAGAGTTTATGATGCTGGGTTTTACGCTCACAGTATATGTATGGTGATGCGGGAAAGTATACATAGGTCTGCGACACCTATTGGCAAGACATTTTAATGAACATTCGTGGCTACCGTAACGTTTGTTTATAGAGAAAGAATATTTCTCTAAAAGAAACATGGAAATTAAAATATCAAGACATAACACTGACTAAAATATACACAATTAGTGTTTCTGATTTCTTAACGTTTTTCATTTCTCGAGAAATGAGAAATAAGACTATATTTCTCGAGAATTCTCTAGAATTTTTAATAAAATAAAAAAATATTGGAAAACTTATAATATTTGGAATATCGTTGATAATATTTATCGAAAGCGCAAACAACATTAATTCAATGTTTATTACTGTCCAATATGTACATTAGGGTGGACCTAAACTATATTTGGAGAAAATTTTTTATCTAGATACAATGCACGTAACTATCCAGTATTGTTCATTTAGGTAAGAAAAAATTTATGCAAAGTTTGAGATCGTTCAGATAAAAGGATGACGTGGCCCACTTAAATTGAAAATTTTGGAAATTGGGAAATTCACCTTAACTATGGAACATGGCACATCGTTGGATTTGTCTTTTTTCTGAATAGGAATACATACATATATGTAGAATAATTATATGAGCACCTTTAAATAAAAATAACGATAACCTTGAAATTTCGAAATATGATTACCAAAAGTACTTTTTGTTTTGCCATTATATTTACCTTATTGAACAGTGCAAATTTCTCCTCTGACATTTTTTCGTATAATCAAAAGTAACAGAGATATTATATTTAAATTAAAATGTAGCATGTTCTGACTGATGGTAGAACATATGTATTTGTTCATTTCCAAAAATACGCTATAAAATAAATGAGATTCATAAGAATTTTCCTAGATTTAAATTTCTCGAGAAATGAGAAATAACCAATTATAAAATGTCTCGAGAAATTCTCGAGAAATTCTCGAGAAAGAAGTCTCGAAAAGGAACACTATACACAATTAAACACTGTCCTTTTATTGTTTGAAGTTTGAGGAATATAAATGTATATTTGGAATGTATATGTTCAGCTGTTCTCTCGAAAAACGTGTTTTCACGTTTTCTCTTTGAATAAACGGTACCTTCGTCGTTCAGCCCTTCATAGTCGACTTAAAATTGTGGTCTTACCAACAAACCTGTAATTATCATCGGAATGTCGTAATATTTCACCAACAAGTACGATGGTTTTGTGGCATTTACAAGGTATGTATAAATGGCCAGTATAGTAAAATCTTATATTTTAGTTACATGCTTGGGGTTTTGTTGGTAAAGTCGAATCCCGTGTATTCGCACGGGGGCTATATTTATACCTTCGGGTAGAATGAAATAAAGGGAAAGTCGTACAAAATTAAAATCATTATTCCTTCATCTTGGTATATAGGGCATAATCCCAGCACGCTCACGCAATATCGCGTGCGCGAATATCTAATTGTAAGAAGTTTCCTCGGCGTCATGAAAAACGTCATTAACCTCAGAATGATCAGATTACGTGGCATGAGTAAGTGCAATTGATTTAAATCTGACGGTTTCACGGGTTTAGCCATTTTATGAATACTACATGTACGTTCGGCCCGCCATTTTTCTTTCGACATTCCTCGTGGAAAAGAACAATGTTGTACACCGTGTAACTGTTACACGGATTGTTATTACGGATTAACAGGTAATGCCAAAAGAAAGTAATTTAGCGTGAACTTGATAAGAAAGCTGTAATTGAATCAACGGGGAGTTAGCTTTACTCTTCTTTTGTCTTTCTGCTTCGTTTTCCTTTCTGAAACTAAATGCCTGATTAAATAACCAGACATTACAGTCCTCGACAAAATAATAAGACACCTAACATATTTTTAAATTTCTTATATTTAAAGGTAGAAAATGTAAACTCCGATGAATCCTGTATATTACATACTATTTTCAAAGTAAACATGTAAAAATCTTAAGATTGTATCGCGTACTGTAGCAAAATTAGAGAAAGATATGTAAACACGGTCTGACATTAATTCGACAAAAGTAGAAAACACTAACAGAAAAATGTTTAAAAATACAAAATTAATACTTTGTGATACCTCCTTTAAATTGAATTACGTCTAGTAATCGCTTTCGGATAGTTTTATATAACTTTTTGATTCGTTTTTGTTCTACATGTGTCCAATTGTTATTTATACTTTCTTGTAGTTCATTTACGTTATTATATTGTTTCCCATTCGCGAAGAATCGTCCTGACAAATCTCCCCACACATTTTCTATATATTCAAATCGGGAGAACGAGCGGGCCATTCCAAAATATTAAAATTTTTTGAAAATAAGGATTGTTTCACAGATTTTGCTGTATGGATTGCTGCATTATCCTGTTGAAAAATATAGTCGGAGCGCGTGATACGAGCTGCAGACTTGTTTAACTGATCTGCTATTAATTCAATATATTTATTAGTATTCATCATAGTTTATTTCTGTTTTCCATAGTAATCAATAGCGGCCCATTCCATAACACAGCCACCACCCATTTGACGGCAACATAAATGGAGTTCTTCCTTTCTGCAAACATGAAAGTAGTAGGCCCAGCCATCAGGGCCATTTAGATTGAATTTTTTCTCGACATTACAAATGACTTTCTTCCAGTTTTTCATCCAGTGTACTTGTTCACAAGCGATTTTTAGTCGTGCTGCTTTGTGTTTCTCCATTAACGGTGGCCGTTGTATTAATTTCTTCCGCTTAATGTGTTTGCTTCCTTGTAAAATGCGATGTACATTTCTTAAATTTGTTTTCACACCTGTTTCTTCGGCTATTTATCTTGTTGTGTCCTTAAAATTCGACGCAACACGCAGAATTGCACGTTTATCACGTTCGGAAGTAACGCTAGGTCTTCCACTTCCTTTCGTTTTTCCATAAGCACTTGGATTTTTTAACACATTATATATCGCGCACCTACTTGTGTATAATAATATCCCAATTTTATTGATACTGTACTTTTCCGAGCGCAACAGAACGATTCGATCGACCTCACTTATATCTGACTGCTTTCCTCGACCAATTATTTATTTTTCATTGTAATAAATGTACTTATAATGTAACGAAATCACAAGATTGAACGTCTGAATACGTTCGAAAATAAGCCAAATGTCTTATACTTTTGTCGAAGCAATGTCAGTGCGTGTCCACATATCTTTCTCTAATTTTGCTATGGTATGCGATACAATCCTAAGATTTTGCGTGTTTACTTTGGAGATAGTATGTAGTATTCAGGATATAACGGAGTGTACACTTTCCACCTTTAAATATAAGAAATTTACAAATATGCTAGGTGTCTTATTATTTTCTCGAGGACTGTAAGTGATAATGTGCTCAAGCTTCTATTTGATAGTGTTCAAATACTTTCCGCAACAGTTGCGAAGTTTGTTAGTCCTTGGTTTTCCTAAGTCAATGCAATGTCCGATTATTTCAGTCTGTTTAATACATGCAATGCACACTCGTTGCTGCGAAGAGTTGATCACTCTGTTAAAAATTAAGGCAAACTTCTATTCTTGTCCGTTTGTCTCGCGCGTCCTTCATTTCAATGCAATGCAAGGCTATAAAAGAAATGTCCCGTTGCCTCCCGTCCCATATCCTACACTTACGTAATGGTAACGTTACCTGCCCTGTCAAGATTGTAACATTTCATTAATTAGAAAGTTGTCCAATGCTAAGGGAGTGAGTTCCATCGCGAAGCCCCCGATTCTTCAAGACGGAACCTTGGACCAATGATACGTTTACCGTTCGCAAAACAACAGAAGACAGCTCGTGTTAGACAATTCCTTGCTCCACATACATATATACGTGCAGTTTCAACGAGAAAATGATTGGAAAAGATTCTTGCGAACGCTGAGAAAACTGTCGCAAAACTGTCTTCGTTCTCATGAACGACGACGAACGCCGCAGTGTATTTGCTTTCGCGAGTAGATGAAATTACAATGTACCGACTTACGAATAACGACTTTCTTCGGGGAATCTGCTTCTTAATGGGAGACCCGGTCGTTTCTTTTTTAGCGCCGCGGAGAGAAGGAATGCAACGATAAAAATCATCGGGAACGTCCCACGACTGCCACACCGGAAAGCGTTGCTCGGTGTATTTCCCACGTGGAGAATAATTTCTCCTTTGCATCTACGGGTTCGCGACTTGTACATACATGTTTATACACGTATGGAGGTGCACCATACTTCAGTTTTTTTTCGTTTTAAATAGGCTTCCATATTCGTCAGTAGCCGGCCTCCATTAGCACGGCTTAGAAAACGTCTCGCATGTTTGCTCACTTTCTTCCTAATTAATTTTTTGTACAACCGAATGAAATTGTTTGTAAAGGGAAGCCGTGAACCGGGAGAGAAATCATACTTCAACGATTCGGGTTACCTTTCATTGCTTGTGGTTACTCCATAAAACTCTGAATAACGTGAAATGTAATTTGTTCATCAGAGTGATTAAAATATCGGAATAATAAGACTTTATTCGTTAGCTAAGTCGAAACAACAATACGCCACTGTTTTGTAATAATCTTTTACAGGCGTTTACGCTTAACTTTCATTCACAGATGCACGTAACAATTATATTAACGGTGACGGTATCTTCCGTTCGAACTCGCTGTTCCGTAATGTAATGTTACGCAAAATCTTTCCATTTAGTTGCTAACTGTAGTGTTTTGTGTGGTCTATAATTATTCGTTATGCACGCGATGCATTTCATCGTGGCAACCATGCAATTAAGGGGGTCTTCTGGTCTAGAGCGTCATATTGTAAAAGTTTGGAAATTTTTGTAAATTCTTAAATACTTAATACTTACTACTTTCCGAAATACTTAAAACTGTTCAAACTTGACGAGTTCCTCGAAGAGGGGCGTATTCAAAAAAGTGCCTTACCGGCTGACGTGTGTTTCAAGAAAATACAAAAAAAGAAGTGACTTTTTTCAACGTTATTTTCACCAACATTTCGAAATTTCTTTCAGGAGAACTATTACCCTTTTTGTAGTAGGATTGTGCACACATGTTTTTGGATATTTGAGCCGCGTACGTTATTTTTTCAAAGTAAAAACAATGAAAATTACACGAGTTGTTACGACTCCCTTAAAGGAACGGTGCGTCGCGGTTGAGTGGACGTAATACGGCGTCGAAAAGGTACCTGCGTGGAACACGAACACTTCCCGGAGAATATTGTTGTGGATCTTTTATGGGGTTCACGATTCGAATCACGTAAATTCCGTCGAAAAATTCCTACCGTTACCAGAACACGAACCGCTCTGCTCGGAGACTGAATCTGCGTGCGACGCATTCTACATGAAACGTAAACCGGACTGTATTTGTTTGCATTGTTATACATAAGCCAAAGTGGCTGCCAAGTTCTTCTACGGGCCGGTTCGGTTGCACTGTGACTAGAAAATCAAACGGGAATTTTACATAAACGCTCTTGAAAATACTCTCGGACTACGATAATAATGGTTTCCGATGCATCGCCGCATACCTATACATACAGTCTGTGTACAAAGTATTCGTTCACATTAAAAAACGAATTACTTTTTCAAAATTTGACCAACAGCTTGAGTTTCTTTCCAGATGGTGCACAGTGCGGCCGATCGCCGATCTACAGTGGTCCTTTAAAACAGAATAACTTTTTTATAATTGTAACAAACGACCTGATTTTTTATAATCAATTAGAAGCACTGGTTTATGAAATGATATGCAAACAAGATTTTCCAAAAAATTATAATTTACAAAGTTACATGCAAAAATAAAAAAGTCATTTTTTTAACTTTTTTATCAGGGCTCTTAAAGGATTTAAAATATATGTTTTGTAGATCTATGTTAGTTAGACACGTGCTGAAAATCTTTTTTGCATATCATTTCATAAACCAGTGCTTCTAATTGATTATAAAAAATCAGGTCGTTTGTTACAATTATAAAAAAGTTATTCTGTTTTAAAGGGCGTTCGAATACTTTCGTGAGCCACTGTATGTAGCTGGTGAAAATTCAGAAAACCAGCGCGACCAAGACACTGTTTACGCGACAGAACAAGTACGGTCTTTCATCCCTCCCCTCACCCCATAACTTTATTTAACAACAAAAATTTGATAACTTTATTATTATAAAAGAAAATATAATTATAAAAAGAGAAAAACGAGACATTACGGTCATTACATGTTCTTTAACATAGAAATTGAAAAATTCCTTATTGTCAAATTATGGACGTATATGGATATGAAACTGGTAAAATCTAATAACGAAATAATCCACAAAGGGTAAGCAACCATGTTTTTGAGGTTACGTTGAGAATGGAGAAATTAATGGGTTATGGAAAGTCGTTTCTACCTGAGCTTTCTGTGTAATGGCTAGAGCAAACTCTTCATCGGGAGCAAGATCCTCGGGGGTCATATTGCCACCCCCAGGTGCAGTACCGTCACCAGCGGTACTGTTGCTGATCCTGGGTGGACCCCCTGTTGAAGATGGACTATTACCAAAACAGTTTCCTCCACCCGCGGCTTCACGTTTTCCTGGAAACAGACAAGACAAGATCTAGATATAATACCCCCGTCGACAGGTAGACTCAGCGTTACGGCAGAAGGTCCCTCGAAAGGATCACATGACGTTGCGTGCCGAGCATTGCCCCACCCGGTACGTTACCAATAGTGGGGGTACCTATAGTCTGTCCAAAGAGACGAGGCAGTAAACGTATCTATTAGGGGTGTGCGTGATTCCGTCCCGATCCCGCGAGAAATACCCGTCCCGACGGGATCTCGCACACCCCTAGTATCTATACATATGTATAAACATAGCCACTCGAGTGCAAGAAAGTTCAAGTTACTCTGCTCAGATAGTTAGCAAAGGACGCTCGCCGATACTTCACTGTCTCGTTGGACAGATCATAATGACGTCACGATCCGCACTGTAGAATAGTGATAGGATCTCACCCCTCAGCACGAATCGCGATGTCACTACCTAGGTTACAGTCCTCGACAAAATAATAGGACACCTAGCATATTTTTAAATTTCTTATATTTAAAGGTGTAAACACGCAAAATTTTAGGATTGTATCGCATACCATAGTAAAATTAGAGAAAGATATGTGAACACGGACTGACATTGCTTCGACAAAAGTATAAGACATTTGGCTTATTTTCCAATCATGTGACTTCTACCATTAAGTGTTCTACTGCGAACGTAATCAGACGTTGAATCTTGTGATTTTCTTACATTATAAGTAGATTTATTATTAGGACCTTGAATAAGTTCTCGCTGTTTCTTCAAAGATGGCAGTAGCAGTACCCCGTTCGTGAAATTTCGAATGGTAACACACATGCAAGGCAGTAGTGTATCTAACCCATAGACATATAGAGATAGACTGCGCGGCCTGAACGAAGCGCTGAAGTCCACAATGGCGGCGTGCGAGAGAGAGAGAGCATTAGCCGGGGTCCATAGCGCTCTCTTTCTAATTGATGTGTCGACACATCATATAGAAAGAGAGCGCTATGGACCCCGGCTAATGCTCTCTCTCTCACTCTTTGTACCGCGCGCCGCCATTGTGGGCTTCAACTCGCCCATAAGACGGCGCAGTCTATCTCTATATGTCTATGATCTAACCTTAAATTTCAGTGTATGGTAGTTCACTTTAGTGTAAACAAAGTAATTTTTTCTTAGTTCTGAAAATGTGTCTACTTTTGTGCCAAATAAAGTGTATTTGCGGGGAATTTTATTGCACTACTTTATTCAAAAGAAATCTACAGCTGAAGCACATAGAATTCTTGTTGAGCCTTATGGTGACAATGCTTTGTCGGATACGACACGTAGAGACTGGTTTCGACGCTTCAAAAATAATGATTTTGAACTTGAGGATAAAGAACGTTCTGGCGCACCGAAAAAATTTGAAGACGAAAAGTTGGAGGAATTACTCGATCAAGACCGATGTCAGACGCTAGCAGAACTTGGAAAAACATTACAAGTAGATGAGTCAACTGTTTCAAAACGTTTAAAAGTTTTAGGAATGATCCAGAAGCAAGGACATTGGGTACCGTATGAATTGAAGCCGAGAGACGTCGAACGGCGTTTTCTCACGTGTGAACTACTGCTTCAACGGCAGAAAAGAAAAGGTTTTTTGCACCGCATCGTGACTGGCGATGAAAAGTGGATACACTACGATAATCCAAAGCGTAGAAATTCGTGGGGTAAGCCCGGCCATGCATCAACATCGTCTGCAAAACCAAATATCCATGGTTCGAAGCTTCTTCTCTGTATTTGGTGGGATCAGCAGGGTGTAATTTATAATGAGCTGCTCAAACCGAATGAGACTATCACGGGGGAGCGCTATCGACTTCAATTGATGCGTTTAAGTCGAGCCTTAAAAGAAAAACGGCCGCTATACGAGCAGAGACACGACAAAGTGATTTTGCTACATGACAACGCTCGGCCTCATGTTGCAAAACCAGTGAAAACCTACCTGGAAACGCTTCAATGGAAAGTTCTACCCCACCCGCCGTATTCACCTGACATAGCCCCTTCTGATTTTCACCTATTCCGTTCGATGACACATGGCCTAGCTAACCAGCGCTTTCCTTCTTATGAAGAAGCTAAAACATGGATCGATTCTTGGATAGCCTCAAAAGACATGTCGTTTTTCCGACGCGGAAATCATATACTACCAGAAAGATGGGAGAAAGTGGTCGCTAGTGATGGGCAATACTTTGAATGAAATGTTTTTGTTCCTTATAATTTAAATAAAGCTTTTATTTTATAAAAGAAACAGCGAGAACTTATTCAAGGTCCTAATACAATGAAAAATAAATAATGAGTCGAGGAAAGCAGTCAGATATAAGTAAGGTCGATCGAATCGTTCTGTTGCGCTCGGAAAAGTACAGTATCAATAAAATTGCGAAATTATTAAAATGCGTATATATGTAGGTATACGTAGGTGCGCGATATATAATGTGTTAATAAATCCAAGTGCTTATGGAAAAACGAAAGGAAGTGGAAGACCTAGCGTTACTTCCGAACGTGATAAACGTGCAATTTTGCGTGTTGCGTCGAATTTTAAGGACACAACAGGACAAATAGCCGAAGAAACAGGTGTGAAAACAAATTTAAGAAATGTACATCGCATTTTACAAGGAAGCAAACACATTAAGCGGAAGAAATTAATACAACGGCCACCGTTAATGGAGAAACACAAAGCAGCACGACTAAAAATCGCTTGTGAACAAGTACACTGGATGAAAAACTGGAAGAAAGTCATTTGTAATGTCGAGAAAAAATTCAATCTAAATGGCCCTGATGGCTGGGCCTACTACTTTCATGTTTGCAGAAAGGAAGAACTCCATTTATGTTGCCGTCAAATGGGTGGTGGCTGTGTTATGGAATGGGCCGCTATTGATTACTATGGAAAACAGAAATAAACTATGATGAATACTAATAAATATATTGAATTAATAGCAGATCAGTTAAACAAGTCTGCAGCTCGTATCACGCGCTCCGACTATATTTTTCAACAGGATAATGCAGCAATCCATACAGCAAAATCTGTGAAACAATCCTTATTTTCAAAAAATTTTAATATTTTGGAATGGCCCGCTCGTTCTCCCGATTTGAATATATAGAAAATGTGTGGGGAGATTTGTCAGGACGATTCTTCGCGAATGGGAAACAATATAATAACGTAAATGAACTAAAAGAAAGTATAAATAACAATTGGACACACGTAGAACGAAAACGAATCAAAAAGTTATATAAAACTATCCGAAAGCGATTACTAGACGTATTCAATTTAAAGGACGTATCACAAAGTATTAATTTTGTATTTTTAAACATTTTTCTGTCAGTGTTTTCTACTTTTGTCGAATTAATGTCAGACCGTGTTCACATATCTTTCTCTAATTTTGCTGTGGTACGCGATACAATCCTAAGATTTTACATGTTTACTTTGGAAATAGTATGTAATATACAGGATACAACGGAGTGTACATTTTCTACCTTTAAACATAAGAAATTTAAAAATATGCTAGGTGTCTTATTATTTTGTCGAGGACTGTAGACCACGCATTTCCCCCCTCTATTTATTCTAAAAATTTAATCAGGATCGTAGAGTAGTTGTTCCAGGAGTCAGTCCTTTAAGGCCAGTAAACGGATAACAGGTGAAATTATTTTTACAAAACATCGAGTCTAGAGAGAAAGCAGAATCTTAATATTGGGCGGATTACATTTGGTAATAACGTCAATATTTTTCACAAAGGAAGTCAGTTCAGAAGGAGCATATGTAAAAGCTTTTTTATTTGCCCAGGAACGATGTTATGTCAACGTAGTAAAAAGGGATACGAGACACACAGCAGTCGGAAACGTTTGGAAGTTTTATGTATACAACACAACGCCGTTAGTTCTGTAGCGATATCTACAGTATTGTTAGAGTTGCATATTTCTAACAACAAGTTGTATTAACTCGTAATTCGTTGACGAAGTGCTTGCTTTTTTTGAATAAGGTTTATTTCGAAGACAGTTATGTTTGTTTAAAGTTGCTGTTGAAGATCGACCATTTGATATGCGGCAATCTTTCGAATAGTAGTCCTGCGGCAAAGTTTACGAACCGATAAGTACTGCTAGAAAGAGAACCAGTAAGAACCTGCCCGTAGAGGAAGCACGATTCAGGCCACCGTTGCGACGCGACGGACGAAAGGTTCAAAAAGAGCGGAACGAATGCGTTTTTTGCGGTAATTGTTGTTTTTTTTTCGCGTGTTCCCATCGACCGTGATATCGGGCGATCTCCGTATTCTCCGGCGCGTAATGGCCTCTTAACTGGCACGCGTATCAATCACGGTGCAACTAGGATCGCAATGCAACCAGAGGGCAGAGGGTGCAAGGACGAACGTCGTACGAACGCAATTAACGATGCCGCAACGTTCCGTACGCGATAACTTTGGGACGGTCCTTGCGGAATGTCGCGTTTACTTGATCCATTTGTTAAGTCGTCCGTCCCGATTTATACCCTGTCCACGGACACGTCGCGTGAATTTCCAGCTGGGATTTTCAGATTGGCATCGATCTCGGAAGTTGAAATGTTCGTGGCTCGGGCACTATCAGGAAATTGACGTTTCTCCTTGTCGTTAACGGTTGACCGAGGGTTGCTAACAGCGCCGAGCTCGAAGAATAATATCTTTGTGGCAGAACCAGAACTTCTCTTTCGACCGATTTGTCAAAACCAGAGACGTTCGACGAAAACTCTACGAACTGGCAAATCTACACCTCGCGGAAATGGTTCTTTTCTGATTTCAACCCTCCAATGCACGGATTGCGTCTGCGAAACTCCGTCAATTGAATGTGTACTATTTTAATTTCCTACGAATTATACTATCCAACAAATTTCAACTTTTTTTATGATTTCAATATAGTGTTGGGTCCTTCATATACATAGAGTTCTTTGCGCTGATTCCGAATCTGTCCTTAATTTTTCTGCTATACGCACAGTTTTTGAGAAACATGACTTTGAAAAAAAAAAATATTTTTCAACTTTAAACAAATATTGTGATGTTATTATAAAAGATATTGAATTGTTCTTTACAGCAAAAGATTCTGTAGACTTTCCCGAATACAGTGATATCCAATACTAATACATTATAATTGTTTAAACGTGTTTAAACAATGATTAAAGACGGAGAGACACCAACTTTCACCAATTTTTGAGGATATTTTTCAATTTATCTCAAAAATACGGGTCCAGCGAAAAATCGAACTATACCACGCGATAGAGCAGACTTTTATCTTGAGAAATCACCCTTTCAAGTTTGCATGGTCGACGTTTTTTTCGAACCAGAAAGCAAAATATCTGCGCCCGACATGAGTTGCCGCCAGTGGCGCTTACCGCTAGAACAGGCGTAATAAACATGTTTAAACAATCATAATGTATTAATATTAGATATCACTGTATTCGGGAAAGTCTACAGAATCTTTTGCTGTAACGAACAATTCAATATCTTTTATAATAACACCACAATATTTCTTTAAAGTTGAAAAATGTGTTTTTTTTCTTCAAAATCATGTTTCTCAAAAACTGTGCGTCTAGGAAAAAAAATTAAGGATAGATTCGGAATCAGCGCAAAAAACTCTATAAGAACCAGCTAACACTAATTGTGGAACTGGTGTTGGACAGTGTTATTTTGGGATTTATGTATCGGGAATTGTCAGATTTTCTCATTTTTTGCATGGCTTAAAAAGCAAAATATGTTCGTGTTCACGTTAATATTTTTTCGTCATATTGTATACGAATCGTTCTAATCTTGATTAATTTGTTTGATTGAATAGTTTCTCTCCAGGTCATACAATGTGCGCATAATTGACAAGTGGATAGTTATTTCAATAATAACATAATTTAACTCCGGATGGCATGCGAAAGAACGTCCGCGACTCTTAGCAAGTGGAACGAATTTGAAGTTTTCAGTGCGGAACATATGAAATATGTTGAAAAGTCAAAGAACTGAGGAAAGAAGTTCAGAAGTTGAAATCAGAAGTGAAAGGAACCTAAATTTGCTGTCAGTGCTTTTGATGAAATTGGTCATGATGTAGTACGAGTCTTTACCGAAGCTTTGAAAACATATTGTTTAATGTTTCAAATGCAAAAGATAATATTAATATTCCTCCCACAAATTACAAATATTTTATCCGCAGTTCAGACGACATCATCGAAATGTAATTTTATAATTGAAATGTACAGACATTTTCCTACAGAGGAAGCGGCACCTTAATCTACTAAAAGGAAGAAGCAAGGAAATAATCGAGGATATGACCTTGGCATTAAGAGTGCCCTTTGAATAGGAACTGATAGTACCTGCCCAGGTGTTATCGCGTTCAGTCTTCAGATCGCAAAATTAGTTTTAAAAGTAGAACCCTAAGAATAACATAATAGAAGTCTAATTGCTGTGCTATAGGTCAAAGCAAATGTTGTGCTCAAAATTATTATAAAACATTCAAAATCAATGATTAATTAACACTCTTAATTTTCTTAAAATACCTTCATTTATACGAACGAGTAATACACATTCACGTGGAATTGTAGTCTCTGTGTGTTATAGAATCGCGTGTGTAATTGTGCCCGATTGCAATTTATGTGCACTCCGAGCACATAATAGCAGAACCATATTTCAATTAACAGTTCCACTATCTTCATTGATCATCGGAGCAAATGTCGCGTGATTATAACCAGTTCCTTCGTATGTTACGGATATTTCGTGTCATATTGATCAAATGAAATACTAAATCGTGTGTCTCCTATTTTTAGTGTTTGATTGACTGTGTTCGAAAAGATGTTGTACACTTGTACACTTGTATCAACTCCATCAATAACTCTCGCGCGTAGGAAATCAAAAATTTGTGCAATTACAATGAAATTGATATACGTATACGTGCATTACGTTATGTAAACAAATCCATTAATACATAAATATGCTTGTATTATATCTGCACATAAATATTCAATTACGAATACGTAACATTATAGGCAGAAAACTTGACATTGATTATTTATTTATCGATTATTAGAAATACAAGCTAGAACATACTATAAACACGAACGTCAAGTTTTATTACTACTTAGCAGAGTTGGGCAAAATGTAATTTCAATTACAATTACAATTACTTACCAATTACTGTAATTTGAAATTGCAGAAATACAATTACAATTAAATATACATAATTGTAATTGGTAGTTGCAATTACAACATTAATTAGATACCTACTCAATGGAAATGTCTAAAAAGAACAAACAAGAAGCATATGTTAGGAAATATTTATTATTAATGAAATATTTATTTGTAGCTAATTATTTGATATTTCACAAAAACGATTACCATTACTTTTCAAAATGTTTCTCATTTCAAAGTTTGAGTCGGATAATATATAACATATACTTTTTGTTTGTTCTTTTTAGACATTTCCATGGAGTAGATATCTAATTACTCTTATTAGTGCCATTTTGGCGTTAAGTAATTGAAACTGCCAATTACAATTACTTGTAATTGCATTAAAAATACTTGAAATTGCAGAAATAAAATTACAATTACATATAATTGTGAAAGGAGTAATTGCAATTACGTAACACGATTACAGTAATTGTAATTGAGTCTAACAATTACTTCAGTGTAATTGTTCTTTTAAATCACTAATTTTTATGTTTTGGACCATTTAACCGTTTTCTTATTGTAATTATAGTCCACTTTTGCACATGCAATTGAAGATGTAATTAAATACTCATGTAATTAATTACTGCCCAACTCTGCTACTTAGTAATTGTTTTGGCATAGATGTGAATTTCTAATTGATAATATACACATAGCAATATACACATTATTAATAACCAAATTTTATTAACGAGAAATAACATTCTAAATTACAACATGAAGTTCTACCTTACTGTATCATTTTACAATAAATTTTTAATAGAGAAAAATGTTGTCGAAAGCTGTAATCATTTTTATGAAGAGCATTATTTTCATAGGAAAAGAACAATTAATAGTATCCTAGTTTCATTATTCACTTGTTGCTTTAAGTAGTGTGACGAATGCATTTCACGGATAATTTGTATCCTCACAAGAAGAACGATTATGTTTAACGGCTCGATAACGTTGCTAGTTATCGTCTCTTTTTTCTTCTGGTATAGCTAATTACAATTACATACGAGCTAGATACCTGACGACCTAGATAAATTCTTTTGTATTTCATTTTCATCCGATACAATTATTCGCCTCGCTGCGTCCAGCTTTCCTTGGATCTTTTAATGGAATGATTAGCTGCAGTGGCTGCTAATTAATTCTCAGCTATCACGACCGCGCACTGTTTTCTGATCCAATTAACCCAAAGTAAGACAGCTAAACAAATTGACTCAACCTATCATCCGCATCGTCTAGAAACTTCATAGTCTAAGAAACTTCATAGTTGCAATTATCTTGTGTTACATCTCATTGTAAGGAGTTTCCTCGGCGTCACGAAAAACGTAATTAACCTCAGAATGATCAGATTACGTGGCATGAGCAAGAGTAATCCCACCAAAAACATCCTGTAAACAGGAGCCAAGTTCCTATGGCCGTAAAAAGTTGCGAAATCAAACAAAATACAGCCAAGTTCGTTAGCTTAGAAATACCTCTTGCAATACTGAAAAAAGCGTTTGTGAAAATTAGTTTAAAAGAACGCTATTTAATTTTTAAAGAGTTACACGCAGGGCTAAATTATTCAAACTTGGCCGTTACTTTCTAAACCAATGGCCATAAAAGGTGTTAGGTAGCGGCCAAGTTTAAATAATTTAGCCCTCCATGTAACTCTCTAAAAATTAAATAGCGTTCTTTTAAACTAATTTTCACAAACGCTATTTTCAGTATTGCAAGAGGTATTTCTAAGCTAACGATCTTGGCCGTATATTGTTTTTGACCTCACAACTTTTTACGGCCATAGGAACTTGGCTCCTGTTTACAGGATGTTTTTGTTGGGATTTCATCAATTATCAAGTAGGTATACTCTTCTCTTATCCCTGATTCATTAAATCCTAAACATTTTTTATCTTTAAGGTGGACATTAAGTAAATTAATAAATGCATGTTCGTTTTACTACCTATTTATACCTATTTCGTATCGTTTTTTTTCAATACAACCCCTTTAAGGTGTAAAATTTCAAACTTTGATAATTATTCCTTTGAGCGTTTGTTATGGTGGACCTATGTACCAAATTTCAAGCTAGTAGGTCAATGGAAAGTATGTATACCCAAAAGATTTTGATGATCTGTCAGTCATTCAGTCAGTGACAAATTTAGCAATTTTTGAGGTCCTATATATCTCGGAACCTACTAATGTTGGAAGATTAATGTTTTGTCAATATTGAGACATGATAGCATTTAACAAGTGTACGAAATTACATCTCTCCATCTGCCTCCAGTGCCGATTTATAAGCCTCTAAAAAACGGCTAAGTTGTTTCGTGTAAAAGGAGGTACATAGTGCGAGAATTTGGCTGGTGCACCACCGTGCACCTAGATTGATTTAAATCAGACGTTTTAAACTACATATTTGCAATTATCTTGTGATACATTAATGAAAAGCAGTCGGAGGTTAATATTCGGCCATATGATTCGTTCAACGATCACGTTTACGATTTCGATGATGGTATTCAGGGGTGGTATTCGACAAGGGGTTAACGAAACGCGTCAGAGATAGAGAAGAAACGCGAGTCGCTGGAAGAATTCCTTGTGGCGTTAGCGGACATAAGTGCATATCTGGTTTCCAGATAAACGGCGCGGCGGGAAAACGTAAAAAGCGGCGCTAATAGTCTCGCTCGCGGAATAATTGTTCTAGCGATAAATCAAAGAACCGTAGAGAAAGGCTGGCGTTATAAATCAAACGGTTTCAGCTATGTCGGGGAGGGGATCTACCGCGAAATGGTTCCGAGGCTGCCGACAAATCCCCCGATCGTGAGAAAATCGTTATTAATTGCCGCGTATCAGCTTGCAAAGAAATGACAGTGTCGCCGGCCAGAGTCGGCAAAAGAACGGAGCGCGCGGAGCTCGCGAACCTCGTAATTTCTGCGCGCTACAGTAATTACGATGGCATTGTTCTAAATGAGTGTTCGCCAGCAGCGGCGTACCTTTTTTCAAGGATGTTCCTCGCTTCAGATGCCTCGCCATGAAACTGGAAAGTAGCTGCATACTTTTCTTCCGTGCGATTTCTTGCCGATGCCCCCCCGGACACTCTCGTCGCGGTCACCTTTTATTCCCTCCACCCCGATCAAATTATCGATCAATGACACCGTGAAACGCACTCACACCTTGGACACTCCCAGATACTCGGAACTGCTCACCGATCTGTTAGATGTTGCCCAGATCTGAGCAACCTCGGTAAATTCCGACGCATTGCGATTGGGCGGTACGAAGTACGAGATAAGTCAAACCCGTATTCCAGTTCCTTCCGAGGCACTCGTCAAAACATTTGGCCTTTTCCGTTCTCTACTGCGTCAACCATTTTCACACTCCACATCGTACCCTACATTCTCTCTACATACATATGTATATTCAGTGGCTCACCTAAAATATTTATGTTGTTTTCAACATTCCGATGCTACGGTAATTACGATAGAAGAGATATTTTTCGAAATTTCCAGGTAATCGTTGCTCTTTTTTAATGGGGTGGCGTACTGCGTAATCCAGCACTGCTCAAATGAACAAATTGTCAGATAGAATCAGCCCTTATCCGGTCACCGGCCAATGAAGGTCACTATTATTATTACAAAATGACACGACGCCCTGTTGTATAAAGTGTTGTACTCGATCGTTCAGTTCGGAATGGCAGCCTCCTGTTTACTGTTTTCCGCGGACCGTGGCATTTTCATTCGCGAAGACCGATACGAGAACTGTTGCGAACTTTTTGCCGACGAATGGTCGCGTCGACGATTGGTGTACAAACATTATGCGAAGCACGAGGATGCTAGTAATACATGGCTTTCGATCGCGGGATTAGATCGTGAAACGTTTGCTGCCACGGCTGTGTCGAGTCTCATTTACATCTGAAGTACGATCTCGTCGTATACAGTCGGTTAACAATGATCATTCTTAAAAATTCGAACGAACGACTTGAACCTTTTTAGGATGCTAGGATTAATTTACTAGATCGTGTTCAAAGATATTTTTAAGAAACTAGGCAGAGATCTGAGATTGTCGAGAAACTCGCTCACTCCTCTCTCTCTCTCTCTCTGCTTTCATTGCAGCCTTTGACGACTGTTTATCCAACTTGCGTCAAAGTTCGAGTTTCACAGTGAAGATATTTTAAACCAATAATACCTCAACTTCAAAGGAGTCTCCTAGCATATTATTACAAAGGATATTCCTTGCATCCAATACAGAATACAGAAGATTTAATAACGTCGTATATAAAATATTCACTGCTCCAGATAACGATCTACAAACTGTTCGAGTATCAACCCTCGTACGCTGCTCAAAAATAGTTGCACAAAAGGTCCTTAATTAATATCCATCCATTTTCGTAACAGTTTCACCAATCGCATTTCACTACTATCAAATACATCCAATTAGCAATACTACAAATTTAAAAATGCTCAGAACAGAACACGAAAATGGACCTTCTCTGAGAAACGTACGAGGGTCAAATGGAGGCATGCATTTAAATATACCTCCAGCTGTGCGCGTAACAATAAACATCTAAGTTCGATTACGAGAGGATCATCGGTGATACGTTCCTTGTGTAAACAGATGATTAAGTTGTTATTAGTATAAATTAATCTACGTCTCTGGCAATTCTGACACGATTGTTGTCCCCCATTTTTCTACGGTTCACTGGATCGACGGACGAAGCTGGCAGGACCGCGACGCGTTGCCATAATTCCGATTTCCGGCAGGAATTCGCGGATGTTCCTTCGCCGACGCGCCGACACGTACTGAACGCGTGCAAATTGTTGCTCGATTCGCGAATGGCACCGACCATCTGGACGTCTCGGAACCTGCCGCCGGTTAGATTCGCGCTTGCGCCCAGCATTTCGTCGTTTGTAGGCACGGTAAACTCTGGGATTGATTAGAGATATGTATGTTCTGCCACATCAAATCAATGGATTATCTCGCTCGCTTCACTATGCAGCCTGTGCTGTACGAATTGATCGAGTGACACGTTGTTCGCGACGTTCCACTAAAAAATACGGTACCGTTCATATGTGATTGTCGACGGACATTGCACACCTTATCTGACCTTTAGCTCGCTGACTTCCGCGTCACCTTCATTAGGGTGACGGAATTGTTTGTCTAGATTTGAACGCGAATTCTCGAGTTGATCGATCGAGCGTGCCGAATTTGCTTGTCCCCCGCGAAATGCCAGAGGGTTGGAAAAGTAGTTTATGTTGGACATTAACTCTTTAATTTTCGTTTTATTCAGTGGCTTTAAAAGGGCAGACAGAGAGCTTACATATATTGAAAATTAACGCCTCAGCTCTAGTTTTATTACGTGGTTTCGATCTTATCTGATTTTTATAATTTTGAAACAGGGCAGAAAAAGAGTAATTCATATTAGAAATTAAATCTTCAGTTTTTCTTTTAGTGTGGTTTCGAAGTTGAAAAGGTCTGAAAGAATAATTTATGTATTGTAAATTAAATCCTCAGTTTTTTCATTGAAAGATTCCTTAGGAATGATATAAATACATAAAAGATCTCAGTGTTGCAGACACATGTGCTCTACGTTCTTGTTAGCAGTACAAATGAAACTCCATTGCACAATGGTTACAATTCTACGCTCTCCAACATCCCGTTTGCCGAGTTTTAACTCTGTGAAACTTTTATGGGATGAGTTAGTAAAACGAACGCTCTCTCTGCCTGCTCTTTTCAAGAAACGAGGGCGCATGGTGGAAATCACAAAAGTACAATATCAGCGGCAACGTTAAAAAGTCAGCCTGATCTTTGATTTCAAATAGCTATCAAGATTCAGAAATGAGTACAGCTTTATACAGCAGAATCGACTTAAGATTAGGCGAATTTTAAATTCGTGTTATGTAATTTGAATTTACAGTATTTTATCGATAAATGCCCTAAATGTCTGGCCGATAAGTGTCCCAGAACTATCCCCACTTCTGCGGGGTGTATCCCCTTGAGGGGCCATGAAGCTCGAGATCCCTCGGTCGCCGAGAAGTATGACATCGTACGGCTCGGGTATATCAGTGAGACCACACTAATCCAAATGACAAAACTACTTTCTTTTTCATTCATTTTTCATGGGACTTTCATCAACATATTTCTGGCATTTTTCTAATGCAAAATGATACCAAATATGATATGACGATGAAAGTTTCGAATGCAAGGAGGAACAGCGTATGGGGGAAGTTCTTTGAATTGTGCCACGGCGCGCTGCGACTCTCCGCGTCTCTTTCTTTCCCATACGTTGTCCTTCTTCGTGTCGAAAACTTTCATCGTTCATTAAACAAGTACAGTGGATAAAAAAGTAAATTAATACTCATATTTTCAATAATGAAATCACGAGAACAGCAATATTTATTCACTTATAAAAATAAACAAATTGGTTATACATATATTTAATGGTAATGTTGAAAACAAAATTTATCACGATTATCACGTGATCTGAAGATTTATCAACGTATTGATCTCTCTATACTAAATATACAAAATTTGGTGTGACAAAAGTATGTTAAACCATCGTTTAATAACACTGTCCAACACCAAATTTGTTTCACAATTACATTGTCATCGTGGTTCGTATAGAGTTTTATGCGCTGATTGATGTTTTTGAGAAACATGACTTTGAAAAAAACATATTTTTCAACTTTAAACAAATATTGTGATGTTATTATAAAAGATATTGAATTATTCTTTGTAGCAAAAGATTCTGTAGACGTTCCCGAATACAGTGATATCCAATATTAATACATTATGAATATTTGAACATGTTTAAACAATCATTAAAGACGGAGAGACACCATTTTCGCACCAACTCTTGAGGATACTTTTGAATTTATCTCAAAAAATAAGGGTTCAGCGGAAAATCGAACTATACCACGCGATAGAGCAGACTTTTATCTTGAGAAATCACCCTTTGAAGTTTGCAACGTCGACGTTTTTTCCCGAACCAGAAAGCAAAATATCTTCGCCCGGCATAAGTTGGCCAATTTATGTTGAGATCGCGCTAGTGATGAGCGCCACTGGCGGCAACTTATGCCGGGCGAAGATATTGTGCTTTCTGGTTCGGGAAAAAACGTCGACGTTGCAAACTTCAAAGGGTGATTTCTCAAGATAAAAGTCTGCTCTATCGCGTGGTATAGTTCGATTTTCCGCTGAACCCTTATTTTTTGAGATAAATTCAAAAGTATCCTCAAGAGTTGGTGCGAAAATGGTGTCTCTCCGTCTTTAATGATTGTTTAAACATGTTCAAATATTCATAATGTATTAATATTGGATATCACTGTATTCGGGAACGTCTACAGAATCTTTTGCTACAAAGAATAATTCAATATCTTTTATAATAACATCACAATATTTGTTTAAAGTTGAAATTTTTTTTTCAAAGTCATGTTTCTCAAAAACTGTTCGTCTAGGAGAAAAATTAAAAGCAGATTCGGAATCAGCGCATGAAACTCTATAAGAACCACCATCACAATGTAATTGTGAAACAAAGGTGTTGGACAGTGTTATTAAACGATAATTTAACATTCCTTTGTCACGCCAGATTTTGTATTTAGTATAGAGAGATAATATGTTGATAAATCTTCAGGTCACGTGATAATTGTGATAAATTTTGTTTTCAACATTACCATTACATATGTGACCAACTTGTTTATTTTTATAAGTGAATAAATATTACTGTTATCGTGATTTCATTATTGAAAATATCAGTATTAACTTACTTTTGTTATCCACTCTAAATATCATCGGAATTATATCACATTTGGTATCATTTTGCATCAGAAAAATGCCACGAATATGTTGGTCAAAGTCCCATTAATAAATAATGAAAACTAAAGAAGTTCTGTTTTGGATTAGTTATGTTTAAACTTCTCGGCGACCGAGGCCTCTCGAGCCCCGCTGGCTTTCTCTACGTTTGGCAAAACTCAAAGAATAGTATCCCTGGCGGATAATTGTCCCCGGACAGACCCGTGTTGGGGACAATTATCGATAAAATACTTTATTATACAGGGTGTCCCGAATTTAAATGGCAAAACCTCAGGAGCGTGTAGAGGACCGAAAAACTAAGACGAAAAGTCTTTTAGAGATTTGCTCGTTTTTGCTTCGTTTTGGAGAAAATCGCAAAAATTCAATATCTCGTTGTCAGTTGTTCTCTTGAGTTGTTGTATACACAAAAAAAAATAAAAGTACAAAAATGAAAACTTGTTCTGTTTCTTTTTTGCGATTTTCTCCGAAACGAAGCAAAAACGAGTAAATCTCTAAAAGACTTTTTGTCTTAGTTTTTCGGTCCCCTACAAGCTCCTGAAATTTTGCCATTTAAATTCGGGACCCCTGTATAATTTGAACTGTATTTAGTAGTTTGATTTTGGCCTGAGCAACTAGTGCTCCGAGAGTCGATGGTGTAGAATTGGCTACCCCCACCCGACCGGACAGCGCGAGTCGGAGAAGTCTAGGATCTCAGAAACAACAGGGACCCGAGGGTTTTTCTTAGATCACAGCTTTACTGTATGACAACAATTAATGTAAATGAAAACCTGTGTCTCCATGTAAACGATATCGTATTCAGAGCCGTTTCTTCTGAAGAATAGAGTTGTTAGATCAATATCATGCGCAATGGTGTACGGTGTTTGCAACAGCATATGAGAGAAGTTCCGCAGACCACCGACGTTAATGTTCACAGATTGTAACCGATGCACCGTTGTTTAACGGCACACCATTCGTACAGTCTTGTCAATCGAAATTTTTTAGTGCAATTAGCGCCATCTAGGCGCTCGCAAATTATTCGCACCTTTCGTTTGAACACTTTTATTTAACAACTCTGGTTTCTCAAAATTTCTACTGCGTACGTACGTTTAACACTAGGTTTACGGAGGTCTAGATATTCAGTAGTGGACAAAAGTTTAAGGACGTTCTAAAAAAGACGATAACTATTTTAATATTGTACTATACGATTTGAACTTTTTTGGGAAGCTAGAGCAATTAGTTTACTACAGGATGTGATAAGAAATTTTTCAAAAAATTGCAATTGATCGGAATTGTTGAAAAAATACTAAAACTTGCATTTTCAATTTTGTTATGTGAGCCTATATTGAAAATTTAAAAAATTCGTTTTGTCGATCTGTGTCAATTATATATATTCTGAAAGTTTCGTCAAAATCGACGTCAAACGTTTAAAGATGGTAAAAATTGCAAATTTTCACCATTTTTGGCCTCTAACTGGAATAAATCTGAGGATTCTTACATCTTTCAATGCCTGTCATTTTTTCCCGAATTAACCAATTTCGATGAAATTTTCACAGTGCATATAATTGACACAGATCGACAAAATGTATTTTTAAATTTTCAATATAGGCCCACATGAAAAAATCGAAAATGCAAGTTTTAGTATTTTTTCATCAATTCCGATCGATTTCAATTTTTTGAACAAATTTCTTTTCACATGCTGTAGTAAACTAATTATTCCAGCTTCCAAAAAAAGTTAAAATCGTATAGTACAATATTAAAATAGTTATCGTATTTTTTAGAGCGTCCTTAAACTTTTGTCCACTACTGTAACTATTTCACATTATTTTATAAACATAACAAGATTGCGTTTATCCAAATTTTTGGCCATTTTCCAATATTATATACCCCACGAAATAAATTTGGTAAATAATACTCCAGGGAAACATCTTTACAATCTTAATAATCTCAAATTAAAAATATTAGAACCCGCCATTTTGACGGGTCCCGTAAACCTAGTGTTAAACGAGAGTTACATAGGGTGCATCTTGCACAAAATTGTTAATACTTTGATTAAATCGCGATATATCTTATCAGTTGCGTTCTTCCGTAATAAAGATATTATTGCTAGAAACATTAATCCTAGATTATTCTTTTCACGGCTACAATGATTAGAACTTATTTGTCATCGACAGTTTCCGCGTAAAGGATAATCTTCGACTTTTATTTATCGCGTACGATTACGATGACAAAAATGAGTAGATCAAATACAAGGCAGTGATAGTATCTACTCAAATGCAGAAGCTGTAGCATAAAAATATGCTCTGAAATTTTTCAGTTCAACTGGCAAAATAATATTGCACAGAATATTTTGGATATTGGCGTAGGGGTTTTAGGGCATCTAAATCGTGAGAGTCGTTCGTGGACGTGTACCAAGATGACCAACGAAAGCAATATGGTGCTGCTTGGACTGTGCCGCTGCTTTTAAGCTACCAGTTCGACGTCGACCACTTTTCCTTTTTTATTTGTTTCTTGACCAACATCTGTCCGCCATACCTTACTATACCGCATTACGTTGACACAGCCCGTACATAACATGCGGATCCGACAACTCCGACGTTATGGTGCAAGGTGCACCGTCTGCCGGGGGGAAGTACAGAGAATTTCTCGGAGAAAAAGCGCCTCGAGGACGTATCATCGGATACACGTCGCCCCGATGTTGATTTAAAGGCTACAGCGAACTTTTTCAACCGCGGAATCGCAAACAATCAACGAACATGTTTGGAAGAAATAGGTACTCTGTAGCCGCGGACATTTCTTTCATGGCAGCCCACAAAAATGTGAAATTTTATTTTGTTGGTCTCCTGGTAACATTTTTATTGACGACTACAGCAAATCTTTCAGTCAATAGAATTGTCCACTACGAAAACGACCTAACACCTTTTATGGCCATTGGTTTAAAAAGTAACGGCCAAGTTTGAATAATTTAGCCCTGCATGTAACTCTTTAACAATTAAATAGCGTTCTTTTAAACTAATTTTTACAAACGCTTTTTTCAGTATTGCAAGAGGTATTTCTAAGCTAACGAACTTGGCCGTATTTTGTTTGATCTCACAAGTTTTTACGGCCATAGGAACTTGGCTCCTGTTTACAGGATGATTTTGTTGGGATTTCATCAATTTTTGTTGAAATCTGCATCTACACCCAATAAGCAAGAAGTTTCACTTCTGTCTCGCGTGGTTTTCCACGTGTATGTTTTTTTTCTTTTTTTTCTGAAAAAATCAAAACACTACATACGTCATGTGGTTGGGCATACCCCGTATGCTTTTGGGTTAAGCCTTTTAAAAATTTCGTTATTTTTGCGGTACGACGCACCGTTCCCGAGATACAGCCATTTTTTATATGTATGTTCTATCCTACGTACCTATTTCGTAATGTTTTTTTTCAATACAACCCCTTTTCAGGTGTAAAATTTCAAACTTTGATCATTATTGCTTTGAGTGTTTGTTATGGTGGACCTACTGACCAAATTTCAAGCTTGTAGGTCAATGGGAAGTACCTAAAAGGTTTTGATGATCTGCCAGTCATTCAGTCAGTGACAAATTTAGCAATTTTTGAGGTCCTATATATCTCGGAACCTACTAATGTTGGAAGATTAATGTTTTGTCAATATTGAGACATAATAGCATTTAACAAGGGTACGAAATTACATCTCTCCATTTGCCTCTAGTGCCGAGTTATAAGCCTCTAAAAAACGGCTAAGTTGTTTCGTGTAAAAGGAGGTAGTGCGAGAACTTGGCTGGTGCACTACCGTGCACCTAGATAAAAATTGAAGATCGTGGCACTTCGAGTATATTTATACTTCGAGGCATTTATATGAAAGTGTGCATTCTATGCAGTGCAAACTCTTGTGTATAACTGGAATTCATAATCTAGATAACAGCTGCTAGTATTTTCTCTCTTATTTTGTCCTTCTCTTTGCTTAAATCTAATTGAATGCTGCTGCACGGATTCTTGTATAAGTATTCATGCGAGTAATAAAATTCGAGATTTGAAGGACGTCAGAAGTTTCTAAAATATGATCTGTTCTAAGTCAGAGAGAACGGGTATCATGTTCGCCTGTGGTGGTATAGCAGTTATAAAAAAAATCGTCTTCCAAAGGAAAAGTGGGTCCCCGCTGCCAGCCCGTTTCCATATATGCAGATATCTTAGGAGACAGCACCTTTCACACAAGGTTAGTAAAGTTCCTTCTGAAACCTGTTCTTGTTTTGTCGAAGGAATCGACGCCCCCCGACTAGCTTCCTATTTTAAACTTATTTACGGATTTGTACAAACGTACATGTAAGCGAGCTGCGAGAGCTACGCGCCAGTTTACTTTTCCCAGCGAATGTTAGCAGGGTGCATATCTAAAATTATCGGCGAACCGTTTATTTATTTCCATGTGGTAACCATCGAATGATAAATATTTGATAAATATAAATCTGAATGGTAAATCATTTTAAGGTATTAATGTTTTCAATATTTTCATTTCCTTTACAATTCATCTGTCTATGTATCCCTTTGTTTCCGGCTCCATTCTAAAACAATAATAAATATTCCGTTTTGTCGATCGTAACGAATTAATAGAAATTAGTTTATGTTATCGGCGCACAGGTTCGATCCAAAATCAAGACAAAGAAATTTTGCAATTTAAAAGATTTCTCTCAACGTTTCGATCAAAGTATGGATCATCTTCAAGAGAATTTGCGTCTGAAAAATACTGAATATTTACAAGATCTTGTGAAACACTCGGTACAATATTTAGTATTTTCCAGACGCAAAATTCTCTTGAAGATGATCCATACTTGGATCGAAACGTTGAGAAAAATCTTTTAAATTGCAAAATTGCTTTGTTTTGATTTTGATTTCTACTAAAACAATAATGTCGCTACCGAACTAATATAGTGCGTCTTGAATGCAATTTTTTAAATAGTCTAGAGCAGTGGTTCCTAAACTTTTGTAGTCCGGGAACCCCCTCTTGAACAACATTTTTTTTGCGGACCCCCTCCCAACATTTGAATGACCTTTTTCTTTTTTTTCAGCAAAAATATCTGTTTTAGTTTTAGCTATACATTTACATGCTAAACATTTTCTGCTGCAGGCGCGGGGCACCCAGAATATAATAAATATTGGTGAAGATGTATCGCCGGTTATTTTATTAAATGGTCTTGCGCATTTATAGAGGTGAACCTTCTATTAGGATATCAAATGTAAAACATAATTAAAAAATCAAATTACATTGTTTTACTTATTTTTACGTATTTGCAGTTGAACAAAAAAAATTTAATTTTTTAATTTTTACTAATTATTGTTATGTTAATAATTAGTAGACTGCGGATCTTTATGCAAAATAAAAATTGTCTGCATCGATTGCAAGAAATAGAAATCAAATTGAATGCTATTTCTTCCCTTAATGATCTTAACAGAGAAGAAATGATATACATATAGACATCTTCAATTTTTAAAATTTGTCAAGAATTTTGAATTTCATCTTCTCAATTTTGCTATAAATGCATAAAGATCCGCAGTCTAATAATTAGTTAAGGAACAACAAATACAAAAGGTCTTGACCATGTATGATTTTTACTAAATAAGTTATTTGAATAGCAGCGAAAAATTGTGGGATGTAAAGTTAATGTCAAAATTGTTTCGCGGACCCCAGTTTAAGAACCACTGGTCTAGAGGAACGATATACAATTGTCTTTCCCAGTCTGTTTAATATTGATGGTAATTCAAGATGTAATAAGAGGCAAATGAATTCCTTTTTATAAAAGTAAACTGAATTTTCTAGGGTATTATACTTGTAATATTTTAATTGGTTGAATTATGTATGTTGATATGAAATGCGACCAATATTATCCCTTGCTCTAGTTCGAATAAAATTTGATTCGGAGGATGGCCAACTCAGCTGCGGGATAGTCGAAAAGCGAAAAGGTGGGGGAACGATCGCGTTCGTCCTCAAGCAATATAAAAACAAACAGTGGCAGAGTCGAGCTCCCGTTACACCAGTTTCATAAATTACCCGCAGGCGTATCGATCTCCCCTAACTTAATCGAAACACGGCAATTCATGCTGGCCCGAATTCGTGCGGCAACGGCGAGCGCACAGCACACAGCACACAGCACGTGTATCGGGAACCGCTAGGTTCCTCCCGCGTATACATATCGCGAACTTCGAGCATGCACCGACGCCGATTCCGTGGATTTAGCGCGCGTGACACACGCGACGCTTTTCACCATACGAGCCCGGGCAGGATCGTACAGTCCATTAATGGGTTGTCTCACTTTTTTTCCTTTTTCGCGGCCGATACGCTGACCTTGATACCATGTCGCACGTGAAGGAAAAGTGGAAAGGAAACAGCGACCGGCCTTTCTCCGAAAAGATATTTATTTGCCTTATCCGATCATCGGGACACTTGATTTCTTTCCTTTGATACGCACAGGCAGCGAAACGTAGATAGAGAAGGCAGGGGAGGTCGGATGTAATTAAAACAAAGCGTTACACTTACGCCGTCACGATGACTTGGGCCAGGCCAAACGGAATCCGACTTTCCACGTGCGCGCACCAGCCAGCCCCAGCCACTCTTTCACGTCGGACACTTTCACTCGGTACGATCAAGAAAAATGATACCGATCTGTCTTTACGTAGGTATACACATAATCGTCCAACGCACCCGTCCTCGGCCACGAGTACAACAGCACTGACCTGCCGTCACAGAGGGAGAAGAGAACGGACCAGGTAACAGAACCTCTCGACTGTTCCTCTCTTGTGTCCTCTTTCTTCTTCGACACACACACTCTCCTTCGTCGCCACCTTCCTTCCTTCTTCTTACCTCGAACCTCCACTGTTTCTCTCTCTCTCACCTCTCCATCCCTCTCTGTCCGTTCTTGCCACCTTGTCTATCTATCCGTTCTTCCTCCTCGTCCTCTGACCCTTCTTTCTTCTATTTCCTCTCTCCTCCCCCTTTTCTTAGATTCCTCTATCAACAGTTTTCTTTTCTCTTTTCTCTTCGTTTCTCTCGCTTTTTTCCCCGTTTATTTCGCCGTCCGTTCACCGTTTACCGATCTCCCCTCCGTTTCGTCCTATCGTTGACCTTCTCTCTATCGATTCTGTGCGACGTACGATGTTAGTTAACCGAGGCCTCCTTTTTTCCCCTTTGATTGCGATACGGTCGGCCCGATAACGAATTATACAAATCCGTCATGCTAATGGAGAGACACGGAGAAAAGATAATACTCTGTCCGTATGCTGTTGCTGTTGCTGCTGATGCTACTGCTGCTGTTGTAGTTTCGGTTTTACAAACGCTGCCCCATTATGGGAGTCGACGGCGCAGCATCCGCCTCGGTCAGACGAGGCGTTCACGCGTTGAAGTTCCTTATGAGGACATCCTGCCCAGAGGTTGGTGATATTTTATCGAAATAAAAAGTGTCGGTGACGAGCCGAATGCCCGGTACGATGTTATTTATTGTTCATCGAACCCTGTCCCGAGAAGAAATTCACGCGACGATTAAAAGACGACGATTCTTGTTGCTCATTAACCGCTAAACTACGGATTTTTATACGGAATCACAGTGTCCGATGTCAGTGGTGAGTAATAGACATGAAATAAAAATGTATGTATTGCACTGTTCATAATGTTAGTAAATCGAAAATAATGTAACTACAGTAAGGAGCAAAACTAAACCAATAACCACAAGTTTTGTATAAATCATTATTTATTGCTAGGAATATAGAAGAATAACAAAAAATCAACATTATAATTATTTTTATCATAGTTAGAAGTAGCTTGAGAAATTTTTTTCAATAATTAATGTCTCCCCGTTTAGCAATGACAACAAAAATAGATTGACTAGGTTTTGCACCGGTCCCTACAAGAAATGTTTACGTGGAATGTTCTATAAGAAATCGATTTTGCAAAATCCTGAGGTCGTAGACGAATTTTGAGACCAGATTTGAAATCAGTGTGAAAAAATCTACGGGAAATGATATATAGCATGTTAAAAAAAATTTTTTTACTCGCGTAGTACTGGAGATACCACATTTTCTTTAAATTCTACACGTTTAACGAATTTTCTCAACGCTAAAAAACGTTCTTACCAGAATGTCCCTATTTTTCCCATATTCTGCAAAGTTTCAGCTTTAAAATAAAAAAAATGTCATCGCTCTACCTCATTTCTATCGAAAGTTCTTTGATTTTGAATCGAGTTTGGTCCAAATTTTCCACTATGGACAGCCGCTGTACGTGGCGCGCTAATTTCTGCGAAGAACTAACTTCAAACGCAGCTGCCATAGGTAAAAAATTGTCGCAGCGTGTTAATGGGGTACTCAATCGAATCGGCAGAATCTCTGCTTCAATCTGACGTACGGATCATGGTATTGCGATCACTTCTCGCCGAGATATAGCGAGTTAAAGGAAAAATGGTAATTGTGCATTTTTTAAGCATATTTTCAGAAATACCTGGTATATCGAAATGTTAATGAAATTGAAAAAATAAAAGGAGTGCCTTGAGGAGAAAGAAACGCTCTTTCTATTGGTTTTTTTGAACAAGATTCTACGATAATTTTTTCGCTTTCTGGAGCCAGTTAAAGTTAAAAAGCTCACATTTACTTCAATGTTGAATAACTCGAATAAAAAAAATCGCACAATATTCAACAACCACACAATTTACACAGGAAAGATTGCCCTTCCAAATGATATTAACGCAATTTATCAAAAAAATTTGTTGCTCCCCGTGTGATGTTCCAAAGTTGCACAAAATTTTTGTTAACCGTTAATATTGTCTTCATCTCGCTATAACTTTGTAAAAAATCAACATAGCAACAATTTGAAACGGAGCATCTGAAACTAGAGGTTTCAGGCTTTCAAACCATTGTTTAACGATATCGATACGGCAATTTTTGACGGAGTTATGATCATGTAAAGTGGGACCAATTTTTCGGGTTCGCACAAGTGATCCCTTAATTCTTTTGGGGAGTGTAGTATGTAGTATGTTTACATCTATTTAGCACTTTGGTATGTTTACGAACTATTAGTCTACGTCTTAACACTCAGTTCTTCGCAATCAGTCGAACGGAAAAGCACACAAGTAAAGTAAGAATAAATATGAAGTCAAATGCTCCAAATTGTGTAAAAAAAGTCATTTCTCTTTTGAATGACGGCTTGTTAACGCGTAAGACGTCGAAAACTTGCAGTGTTGGCCAATCGACAGTGCAGAGAATAAGAAGAAAATACTGTAAAAGTATAGTATTAAATGTTGGAGGAAGACCAAAAATATTATCACATCTGGTGAAGCTTCAAGTTCCATTATGGGTGCAAAATTATTAAAAGAAGATACGAATAGATAAATAAGTCAGTGGACAGCACGAAGAACCCTCAAAGGAGCTGAGTTTAGAAGCATTAAGATTTTCTCGATAACATTAAGCATTAAGAAAGAAGCCAATGTTATCGAGAAAAATATTAAACGTCGTTTGGAATTTGCTACAAAATATCAAAACTGGACAACTACTGACTGGGAACGGGTTATTTGGTTAGACAAGACCAAAATTAAAAGAATTTGTTCAGATGGCATGTCTTGGTGCTGGATTCGTAAAAATGAAAGGCTTAAACCGCGACATGTGAAACAAACGTTAAAGCATGGAGGCGAATCCCCAATGTTCTGGGGGTGCCTAACAGCATTTGGTGTTGGATCACTGCATCGAATTAATAGCATCATGAATCGGTACATGTACAAGGATATTTGACAAGATCATCTCATAGATGCTGTTGAAAATATGCCTTTTGAAGAAAAAAATGTGATTTTCGTGCATGACCGAGACCCTAAGCACACTGCTAAAAGTGTAAAAAATTGGCTCTGTACACAAAATTTTCTGTTCTGGATTGGCTTGCACAGAGCCCCGACCTCAACCCCATAGATAATCTATGGGGTTTACTAAAAAGACGACTTCGGGGGATTCATATGTCTCCCAACAAACTTCAATCACAGATTTGTATGATAGAATTCAAGAAAGAAAATTAGTAGAAAGTATGCCAAAGCGAATTAGTGTAGTTTTACAAGCACAAGGGTTGTGGACGAAATATTAAAAATAAATAATATATTAAATATTGCCAAGTATATTGGACGTGGTGCAAAACCGAGTCGATCTATTTTTGTTGTCATTGCTAAACGAGGAGACATTAATTATTGAAAAAAATTTCTTAAATTACTTCTAACTATGATAAAAATAATTATAATGTTGATTTTTTGTTATTCTTCTATATTCCTAGCAATAAATAATGATTTATACAAAACTTGTGGTTATTGGTTCAGTTTTGCTCGTTACTGTATGTCCTTGAACTTTTCTAATGTCTTCATAGTTTTGTGCTTCACCTATTCGTTCTTGTCATCAGTGCATGAAATCCACAGTCTATTAAACACAGAATGAAAGTGTGGAAGTTGTCCATGTAAACAGGAAAATAATCTTGTCCCGTTTATTCATCAGAATTACGCAAAGAAACTGTGGACAAGTATTTCTAATTAAGTACAAACGTCTTGGTTCGCATCTAATACGATATTACCTTACATATGTATACGCTCTATTTAACACTTTCAATCCGAGCTATAGTAAAAGTTCATTTAGCTAGACGTTGTATATTTTTTAATTGCTGAAATAAGAATACATTGCATCTGTCACTCGAAAACACGAATATGTTTCTTATGCCCATCCGAAAAAACAAACCAACACGGTCTGATTATTTCAGTAAATAAATTTTCAATAATGATATAGTATTGATTAGAGGTTCTGAACATTCGCCGAGTGAAATCTGTTTTCAATGAAATTATCACTGTATACATTATGACTTCCGTATGCACCGGAAGTCGTTCCCAACACCCCAACAGGTTTCATGATACAGTGTCTTGCTTGGCATGCAAATGCGGGAAGATTACCGAACAAGCTTCAAATATGTTCCTCCATTCATTTTATCCGTGTAATAAATTCTTGGAAAATACGAAGAAACGCAGAAGAAATGACTGACCATTAAAGTTTCTTTTGTTGTCATTTACAGTAGAATGAAAGTTCGTATTTAATAATACTATTAATCGTATATGTAATTAATGACTGAACGTATCTAACGAATTGTATTTATGTAATACTACGAAATTAAACTATGCAATTTAGAACACTGGGAAGATTAAAAGAGTTTACCAGCGTCAACATGTCATTTCGAACGTATTACACGATAAATGATAAATAGAATAAATTCTATTTGGCTCTTATTTGTTACAATTGATGCAATTAATTTTTATTTTGCATAAAGATCCTCTGTCTACTTATTAAACCCAAGGCTACAGTGGATTCAGTAAGAAAATTAACTGGACGTTTCAATTGTCTGCTGTTTTTGATTTTACGAAAAAATCGTTTCAGACGAAGCTATAGTATCCCATGGGGCGCATCCGACGCCGACGACGGCCGAGAATTTTCTTTCACTGTTATTTTGTACGAGGCTTCACGATCATCGGTATTGTTTTTAAATGGAATCTTCTCACTGCACAACAAAATAGGTGTTCCGTTCTACTCACAGAGTAAGGAGACATGCAAATTGTCTTCGTTGCTTTTGATCTTATGGATAAACTATTTCAAATATTAATTTTCACGAGATTTTAAGATCATCCGTATTTTTCAAAAATAAAACATCTCTACAGTGTCCGAGAAAATAAGCGTTTCGTTCCACTGCGAACAGGATCGCGCACTTCCCTCGTTAGAGGCACCGATTGGCCTCGTTGACGCGTCAGAGTATGGTAGATCGATATCAACACGGTTGCGATTAGGCCCTTACCTGATGCCCGCGAGTCCTGCTGCCTTTACATCGCCGTAACACCGGTAATCTAGCGGCTAGTAGTGTACGCGCAACGAAGTTCACCGTCTTCTCCCATAACCCCGTGTAGAGCATATTGCTCTCGCGTACAGAGAACGCATTGTTACGATCGTCAGCTGCTGCTTCGCTTCAAACGAGTACTCTTTCTATATAGATGGGGAGATGCACTAGGGTTTCGGGGCACGAGTTACGGAGGGGAACCACTGTGCGATGGGAAGAGGGGGCATTCGTTCCCCTCTATTGTTCCCGGCGCATATGCATGGAATTTTCACCCGGCCGATTGTCTCTGCAAATTGGGCATTCGCTGTCACCTTTCGATCATCAGCACCGTTCGAAAAAAAACATATTTCTTAACACGTTACCTACCGGAAGCCTATTAATAGGATTTTCAATAATTGTGCTGTACCAAAAGATAGAATAGAAATTTTCTTTTACATTGCAATCTTAAATGAAACTATTAGATGACGTTATTGAGGGTGACTTGTTAGTTCACAATGAAAATTGCTGTTGCTATTGAAGGTTCCATTAAAAAGTGTTTAGCCATGTACCATAGATTTTTCAAAATTATGCAATCGGTAATGTGTTAACCCTTAACGCGACTGTCTCATGTAAAAGCATAGAGCCAGCATCGGCCTCATTTAAGGGTTAAGAGGGTATCCTGGTCTAAAGCGCCATCTGCCAAGCCTTGTTTCGAAATTTTTGTAAAGAAATCGGACTACTGCTTTGTACTGAGGTTTTAAACGCATGTTTTCTATTATTTGGAGTATACAATAGAATTTCTTGAAGGCAAAATACTTGAAATTGTAGGAGTTATATAGTTCCTTGAAGACAGGCATATAAACAATTGTTCGCTCACTTTCCTTCCAATTATTGGTTAGGAATATCGTTTTTGATAGGAGATCCTAAGCATTCAGTGTGCTTAGTTCAGCTCATTGTCAGTTTGCTCCAAATTGAAAAATTCTTGGCTATGTGTATATTTATAGAAGAATTAAGTTCCGTTGAAAAAAATCTAACACAGTATTGTTAAACTGTCGCCTAATCGGAGGGTGCTCTATACAAATATTACAACAAAAATGTTGTCAATGTCAGATACCTTGATAACCCCCACCCCCCGAGTTTCATTTCAGATCAATTTCCAGAAATCGTTCGACCTTCGTGGGGAAGCTGCATTTTTAAGTATAAACGCTATTTATATGGGAAACGTTTCGAAAGTAATCTGTTTGTAGTTTGTATACGTACCCGAGAGAGAGCCAATGATTGGGAGAAAGTAGCCTTTAGAATCGCGCGCGAAAAATGTTCTTTGGAAAAAATCAATTTCAATATTGCAAGACGGACTCCTCTGATTAATTCATTAATCTTAGAAAAGCTAGCAATAAGTCAAAGGATAAGGCAACAGGTATAATCCGCTACGAAAGCCTATTTGTTTCCGATCCTGTTTTTCACAGATAAAATTCTTGTTTAGCTATAACAATTTACACTACTTTACAATACAATTTCGAAAGAAAAATTTAATTCTTATTTTTACTTGAATTCCTATTAAACTTTCTGAGGTGTTCTCAGAAAGAATTCTATTGTTTCGAACTACTATTTCTTGCACATGTTTCTACGCTATCATTGATTGTATCACTTAGGGAAGACTTATGATTTCAAAAGTGACTAACGTGAAATGTACTTTCACGGAAGTGAAATGTAACCGCGCGAAGGCCATGTAATACGATAGATCCTGCAGCTGTCAAATGCACGGCGACTGCAGGGTCAATTTGGACCCATAGTGCTCATCTCATATCTACCAAGTAGAAAAAAAAATGTTGGATTTATTTATTTTGTTCATTCTTCATGTCTGTAATAGAATTGAATGAAATTTGAATAAAACAGTGAGTACATATTAATATGGTGCAGTAAAATACTATTATTATACACAATTATACACAAGTCAGATTAAAATGTTATAATTATTTTTGCTATACTTATTAGTAGATAACAAATTTTTATTAGTTATTACTATTTAATCTTGCCGATGCAATTAAAGATAAAAACCGAATGTAGCAATTGATTTAGTATTAAGTTAATAGAATAGAATACTAAATAAGAAAATAGTATATATTCCTGTTTTGTTCATTGTATAAAATGGAAAATATTAAAATATGATGGAAAAATTTTTAACACGTTGAAAATTGTCGGCAATTTACCTACCGAATTCTCAGAAATCACCGACGAGATACCGTCAGCAAGTCTGTGCTGGCACCGACGAGGTACCAGATAGGAAATGTACTAACTAAGCCACCGACGAGATACTATTAAAGACTGCCAGCCTTATGGGAGTTCGTGTCCCTCGAATATGTCGGTATTTTTTACGCCCTCTAGGATATATTTTGGCTCCATCCAGAGAAACAGGAGGCACCGACGAGGCCAGCCCCTGTGCTATTCAGCGAGCCCGGTAACCGGGCCACCGACGAGATACTATTAAAGACTGCCAGCCCCTGTGTTATTCCGCGGGACCAGTAAGTGGGCGCGAGTGGGCGCGGGGATAACGTGAAAGTTACAGTGATCTGATATACCACATCGCTAAAAGTTCTAAATAGTGCCAAAATAGTGCCAAAACATCGTCTGAAATATGGCGGAGAATGTAACATTTAATAATAATCGATATGGTTTCGTGATAATTCGCATTCTCACCGATACATCGCGACGAGAATCTCCTCAGTGGTCTTCTTTACCGACAAAATGCTGTCGTTGGCCTTCTGTTTCTCTGGATGGAGCCAGAATATATCCTAGAGGGCGTAAGAAATACCGAAAAATTCGAGTCCCGCCAACTCCCGTAAGGCTGGCAGCACCGACGAGATACTGTTAAAGACTGCCAGCCTTACGGGAGTTGGCGGGACTCGAATTTTTCGGTGTTCTCTTACGCCCTCTAGGATATATTCTGACTGGAGTGAGAAACAGGAGGCCAACGACGGCATTTCGTCGGTGCAGAAGACACTGTATTGGTATCGTGTTAGCAACGCGCCCGCGCGCTACACTCACCAGCGTACCTTTACTATATCCGTGTGCGCTGCTTGTGCGCTTGTGCCAGCCACAATCTATTTTTAGAACTTGCCATGTTGCCATGCTTTACGGCTTACGGAAACGAAACTGAAATTCGACTGTCGAGCCGTCGAGCGTATGAATCGCAATCTGGAGCTAGCCTTCTGGTCCCCGTGCAGCGAGGATTTTTTTTTTATTTTTATTTTTCATTACTTTTTTAATTACATTTTTTAACCTTCCAAAAATTTTAAAATGTTAAAACTATGTTCAAAATATGTATTCATTTTAAATAGAAACGTTTTGTTACTGTCATAATTGCATTAATAAAAATTGGTATATGAGAACACGTTGATGGTATTTATTTGGACTGATTGGAGAATACGAAAATGCAGGAAGTATTTTTTAGTTTATGAAACAATTTGTAGATTTATTAGTTGTCAAACAAATAATAAAATAAATTGTATAATATATATAAATTGATTTTATACTAGCATACACAAGTTTATTTGATCTTCTGTCTTCCTATAATAAAAAAACACAGTCATAACTATAATTATAATAGAATTTCATAAAATATTGAGGTTATTGCAAACTCATCTTTTTTCGCGATGATGCTCTAATTTTATTGCTTCTCTCGAATGTCCATTTCCTTCCGAGACAGTGCGTTTCTAAGTGTAAATAAAAAATGTTGATATAAAATGTATCATAATTAAACTACAATTATTCTAATAACGTAGAATGTAGTACATATTAAGTTTTAATTACCAGGATTTTCTTCTTCGACGTTAAGCACCCTTTACTGCTTCTCGTAATTTACGTATATGGACATTAGGGTGGACCTTATTTTTCGACCATGAAATTTTTTTGTCCCGTAAACCAGAATTGTAACAAATGTTGAGAAAATGATCTGGAAAAATTTTGGGGCCGATTGGATCATGGGAAAATGAGGCGCAGCAAATTTGAAAATTTTGAATTTTTTAAATCTTTACATAAATAGACGTTATGATATATCGTTGAATTTGTCTTTTTTCTCTTTAAGAATCCGTATGTAGCATAAACAGTTGTTGATAGAAAAAACATCCGTGACTTTGAAAACTTGAAATAATTACTTTGAAAAAAAATTTTTTCTCTGATACTATATCCACCTCCTTATATACTACAACTTTTGTTTGAAGAGTTTTTTTATATATACATAACTGACAGAGATATTAAGGGGCGTAATTTGCATTATTCGGAAGCATACAACTGCGCATATGTATAGCTATTTTCATAGCTACATGCTGCCGAATAATGCAAATTACGCCTCGTAAACGAAAAAATAGGACTTTTGAGGCAGATAGCGCCCTAGATCGATGTTTTATCTAGCGTTTTTGACTAGTGAAAAACCCCGTGTTTGTATTATCGAGAAATGAGTAAATGAATATTTTGCAATCCTGGAAGTCTCTCTACTCCCTTATAAATAAATTCATTAATACGCTCCAATCTACAAAAGAAAAACAGTTAAAATATCGGAAAAAGAAGTTATTATGAATAATAAGTAGACTGACTGAAACATAGACTGAAGGTGGTCAATGATACCGCTGAACGGGGCGTTAAACTAATGGAGGATCATATTAAAATTTTATATAGAAACAAAGTGGAGAAATAATATATACTATACAAACTGTGATGGAATATCGACAGCAGTATCCTGACGCCACAAAACAGATTTGTCAAAGGATTTTTAAATATTTTTTAATATAGAGAGAGAAACACCTGATCAATCGCTACATGCGATCAATTGCATTTTTAAGAGGCATTGAAGACAGCTTATTAACTGAGAGTTATTAAAGTTTTCATTTTCCTCAGAGTCAGTAAGTTCTTTATTTTTCTCGGAGTCATTAAGTTTTCCATTTTTCTTGGAGTTATTCAATTTTTCATTTTCCTCAGTGTCGTCAAGTTTTTTCATATAGTCCAGTCGGCAGGTCGAAAAAAGGCGTCTACCTGGAAAGTATTCCGAACTTAATGAAATTTTGACACGTCATTTAGGGGTACTCTGGGGAGTCGAATCTCAGTTTTCGACATCGAGGACCCTGTGCTAACTTGGGGAGGGGGAAAAACCACTACTTTTATTACCTTGTCTTGGTTTTTCGCATATCGGGCTCGAGTCGGGTACGCGATACATCAGACACATCGGGAAGCTTATGACTAGACTGCGGATTTTATGCATGTATGACAAAAATGTACACGTTCAATTTAAAGCAGTGGACATGTTAAAAATATTTAAGGACATCAATGTATTAGTTTCAGCTTAATAGGATAATTAAAAAAAGAATACAATTTATATTTGGCTCATGTGCCGTGCAATCAATGCAAACATTTTTTATTTTGCATAAAGATCCGCAGTGTACTCATGACTCACCTTTGTCGGGCGGCTTCTAAAACAATAGAACAAGATCGCGCGAACGAGTTATCGCGATACCCGAGAATCAACTGTGCGTTCTTATGAAATAGATAATAATAATAATGGTACGTATTTCTTTCATAACTTGTACATAATGTGATTTTTATATAAGTACATTAGGTATATTCGGCAGACATGTGCATGATCGTTATTTGTATTAAAATTTGAAATAATGCACGTTTCACGTGAAAAAATTATAAGAAAATATTTACAACGTGGTATGTAATAAGTCATGATAACTTTTCAGTGGGTGATGTTTTTATTAACTGTTAAGTAACCTACTTAACTATCATTAATCTTACACAAATTCTTAAAAGATAATATATAGTATACAATATAAAATAAAATAGAAATTAACTTAAAATAAAATCATATAAAATAAAATCTAGAGGGTTATTGTTGCTCGCTCGCTTCGATCGCTCGCGAGTAGGGTTGTTTTTGCTCGCTCGCTTTGCTCGCTCGCGGATAGGACTGCTCTTGCGAAAGGGTTAGTGGTACGCATGGCTAGTAGTACCTATAGCTATTAATGTTTTTTTTTTATTTGGTGTGTGACTCTCCACGAGCCACACAAAGAACTTCCCGATTCGTTAGTTGCAGTATATTATTATCATTATTAAGTGTACGTTTTAAGAAGATTATACGTTTTCAGGGAAATTCAATAGTTTTCTACTTATCAAAATGTTTGCTATATGGCGTCACATTAAACCAACATCGTATGCTCGTTGCTCGCTTGGTTCCTTGTTATAGCATACTAATGTTGCAAAATAAATTGTCTTAATTAGTTTTTCGCAAACGATACAACTCCTCATTATCCGGGTTTGCAGTAGTGATCTTGGTTTTCTTCGATACTGTTAATTTAAATTGTCCCAAAATATATAAACTGCGCTCAATTTTGAAACTCTGCTCAGTGCTACATACAATATTTGTAAAGTTCGCCTTTCTGATTTTTTAAAATCCAAACATACTTTCTCGTATGTTTGTCCCTGACTTTTATGAATCGTAATCGCTTCAGCAGGAACCACTGGAAATTGACTACGTGTGATTTGATATTTTTCCTCACTCGACATATTTACTTGATTCGATATTTTTATTATTGGTGTAAAATTTTGATCAATATTTGTGCATTTTTCATATAATCACGATAACGAGTTCTTACTTTCACTCCTACTCTGGCCAATTGAAAATCTAACCACAATATAGACGGAATTTTAGTATTTTCTTGAAAAGTAATAAATTTTAATATTCCGCATGTGTGCTCCATTAATAAATCCGTTTTCAACATCAATGTTATTAATAATTATCATATAGTTTATATTAATTTTCAATTTAATCTCAGTTAATAATTCGTTTTGAACTGATTGTTTTTTTAAAGATTGTAATATAAATTTTTTTTGTACTTTCATCGATATTCTTTGAAAATGTATTCTCGCGAGTAGAGATGATTAACTCACTCTTGCATTGGGATAATTTTCGATTATTGTAAGCGGAAACATCATCGTAAGGCACAAAAAAAAATTTAAAAAAAATTTTTTTTTAATTTTAAAGAAATCGAAAAAAAATTTTTTGTGTAATTACGTTTGTTTCTTCGGTGGAAACTTTCGGTTTTCTCGTATAAATTGCATTGTTGAATAAACTTCTTTCGAAAAAACTAAAAAAACTAAAAAACTACTTGACCAAAATGGACCAAAATCTAATCAGCTCTAAGTTACAGCGGGGCATATCGATTGCATCATTCATCATCCTGATCGCGTTGTTACTATTTCTGAAAACGTTAACGAAAAATTTGAGTACATAGAAACGGCCATACGCGCGCGCGCGCACGCACACACACACACGCACGCACACACACACACACACACACACACACATATACGAACATTTTGCTGAAAATAGTCTAAAATGACTGCAATGACCATGAAACGTGAAGATCTGCTAAAAAATCGATTTTCCATTTTCGGGGTCATTACAATAACTTCCCTATAAAATCGGGAAGTTAATTATATAGAGCCTATAGATAATACAGAATAAAATATAAACACGAAATATAATACGTATAATGTTTATATTTATATTTCGTTTTTAATTATTGCCATACTTTACCATATTGTAATCTTCTAGGTGTATTGTATAACTTCCGTAAAGACATTTTAATGATATTATCGATACATATCTAAGTTCATTCGGAGAAAATTCGTTAAAAAGCTAGAAATATTGTCTTTTAAGTTTTTCACATGAAACGTGCATTATTCAAGCTTTAATACAAATAAAGAGCACGCGTTTGGCGAATATACCTAATGTAGTTATAAAAAAACCAAGTATATTAAAAATCACGTTATAAGTAAAGAAAGAAAACCATTATTACCATTATCTATGTCATAAGAACGCAGAGTATTTGAATCTGGGATAACGCAATAACTCGTCCGCCCGAACTTGTTCTATTCTTTTCGTACCCGCCCGACGAATTCGAAGTCGAATCGAAGGGCCGCCGCCGGACTTTCTGCGACCCGACCCGATTCGAACCCGAACATCGAGCGGCCCGCACATCCCTAAATTATTTATAATTATAAATATATTATATTAAATGACCTATATTATAATAACCTATATTAGGTAATTATGATCACACTTTAAATAAGTAAATATGGCTCAAATTGTGCCGTATTTAGGCTCATTTTAATTAGAAGAATCTCACAAATACGTTGGTAATTCCGTAAAAAAAGATTGAAAAATAAAAAACTTTCCTATGTGCATTGATGTAATCGGTACGCAGCCTTTTGAACTGTGTCGGCTGCCTCGTACCTCAGTCCCTGTTTGTCGTTTACGAGCTGTCGTAAAAAAAGTTCTGGTACATATGTTGATAGTCTAAAAATATGGTCAATGCTATTTTTCAATTTCTCTAAAAAACCTGCATTTGTCGAATTTTTGCGTGTTTTTCACTTTGTGTAATTAACATTTTGAACCAAAAAATCGGGAAAAAATCTCAAATATCAATTTCAATTAAATGCAATTATATGATTAAATTAATGCAAGTAAATGGGGAAAATGGACCGAAAATTGAATGGCACAACGGCTGTTTAAATAATTCGAAGGACTATCTCGTCCGGCTAGGCCCTTCATTCCAAATTGTAATATTCCAATATTCCAATATCATTTTAAATATATTCAAGTACTATTTAAAACTATTAATGAGTTTTAACAACAAAATATTTTAAATAGAAAACTAAAATTTGGCATATAAGATAAGATTATAGCAAGCTTGCTATAAATGTCGAAAACTCGAGTCTGGCCAGAGACATTCAATTTTCAGGAAACACTATTCTATGATGACGAACGGAGAAAAGGGAAGTGAAGCTCGGGGGCTTCGGTCGCCGTGGAGTGGAGTGAAACATTGTAACATGATACGGGTCGGGTCGGGTATATCGGTGTGAGACTACTAATCAAACAACAAAGCTTAATTATTTATCATTATTTTTTTATAGGATTTTCCTTAACATATTTGGTGAATTTTGTTTCTTTTTATGAAAATGATACCAAAATTATATAATTCCGATGATATTTGCTTATGCAATGAGCGACGCAAGTTTCGGACACAAAGAAGGACAGCGTCGGGAAAAAAAGAGACGCGGAGAGTCCTTATTCTTTTAAGATTTCGACTTCGACTTCGTCTGCTAGCTCTTCGTCTCGTCGCACAATGTACTCATAAATGAATCATGTTTCAGGAAGTGGTTCAGTTCAGAATGAAATAAAATAATGTTACACGCACTTTTTAAATAGCGTCATATATGGTGCAAGAAATATTCGTATAGAGTCAAATAGAATTATTTTTTTAGATATCTTCGTACGAAATACTGCCTCTAAATAACATTGTATGGATAGGAGCCGTCGAAAATTAGTTTAATTAGTTAATACTTTTATCTTGTTACTACCTCTACTTTAATAATTGCAGTCAATAATGCTGTCGAGCATTACAAGTATGGGATAAATAAGTAAAAAAATTAATTTTCTGTTTCCTACTAAGGATCTTAATAAGAACGATTGAATTTTGTCATTACACAACATAACAAAATAATTTTTAAGAATCATTATTTTATATATAACGCAATAATGTTCAAATTACTTTTAAATTCCAATACATTTGTAGAATATTACGTAGTAATTACTTCCATTTTTCCTACATCTATAAACTATCGATTATATTGTAAACAATTATTACAATGGTGATAATAAGGAAAATAAGAATGCAATAAGAGAATTATATGTATATAGTATTATAAGGCAATTACAGAATAGGTAATGTCAGCATTCTACTATATCATTCTTCTTCAACTTGACGAATATCTCGTCGATTGTGGAACTTTTACCGCTGTGGTATATCAGATCACTGTACCTTTCACGTTATCCCCGCGCCACCGACGAGATACTATTAAAGACTGCCAGCCCCTGTGTTATTCCGCGGGACCAGTAAGTGGGCGCGAGTGGGCGCGGGGATAACGTGAAAGGTACAGTGATCTGATATACCACAGCGGTAAAAGTTCCACAATCGACGAGATATTCGTCAAGTTGAAGAAGAATGATATAGTAGAATGCTGACATTACCTATTCTGTAATTGCCTTATAATACTATATACATATAATTCTCTTATTGCATTCTTATTTTCCTTATTATCACCATTGTAATAATTGTTTACAATATAATCGATAGTTTATAGATGTAGGAAAAATGGAAGTAATTACTACGTAATATTCTACAAATGTATTGGAATTTAAAAGTAATTTGAACATTATTGCGTTATATATAAAATAATGATTCTTAAAAAATATTTTGTTATGTTGTGTAATGACAAAATTCAATTGTTCTTATTAAGATCCTTAGTAGGAAACAGAAAATTAATTTTTTTACTTATTTATCCCATACTTGTAATGCTCGACAGCATTATTGACTGCAATTATTAAAGTAGAGGTAGTAACAAGATAAAAGTATTAACTAATTAAACTAATTTTCGACGGCTCCTATCCATACAATGTTATTTAGAGGCAGTATTTCGTACGAAGATATCTAAAAAAATAATTCTATTTGACTCTATACGAATATTTCTTGCACCATATATGACGCTATTTAAAAAGTGCGTGTAACATTATTTTATTTCATTCTGAACTGAACCACTTCCTGAAACATGATTCATTTATGAGTACATTGTGCGACGAGACGAAGAGCTAGCAGACGAAGTCGAAGTCGAAATCTTAAAAGAATAAGGACTCTCCGCGTCTCTTTTTTTCCCGACGCTGTCCTTCTTTGTGTCCGAAACTTGCGTCGCTCATTGCATAAGCAAATATCATCGGAATTATATAATTTTGGTATCATTTTCATAAAAAGAAACAAAATTTACCAAATATGTTAAGGAAAATCCCATAAAAAAATAATGATAAATAATTAAGCTTTGTTGTTTGATTAGTAGTCTCACACCGATATACCCGACCCGACCCGTATCATGTTACAATGTTTCACTCCACTCCACGGCGACCGAAGCCCCCGAGCTTCACTTCCCTTTTCTCCGTTCGTCATCATAGAATAGTGTTTCCTGAAAATTGAATGTCTCTGGCCAGACTCGAGTTTTCGACATTTATAGCAAGCTTGCTATAATCTTATCTTATATGTCAAAATTTAGTTTTCTATTTAAAATATTTTGTTGTTAAAACTCATTAATAGTTTTAAATAGTACTTGAATATATTTAAAATGATATTGGAATATTGGAATATTACAATTTGGAATGAAGGGCCTAGCCGGACGAGATAGTCCTTCGAATTATTTAAACAGCCGTTGTGCCATTCAATTTTCGGTCCATTTTCCCCATTTACTTGCATTAATTTAATCATATAATTGCATTTAATTGAAATTGATATTTGAGATTTTTTCCCGATTTTTTGGTTCAAAATGTTAATTACACAAAGTGAAAAACACGCAAAAATTCGACAAATGCAGGTTTTTTAGAGAAATTGAAAAATAGCATTGATCATATTTTTAGACTATCAACATATGTACCAGAACTTTTCTTACGACAGCTCGTAAACGACAAAGAGTGACTGAGGTACGAGGCAGCCGACACAGTTCAAAAGGCTGCGTACCGATTACATCAATGCACATAGGAAAGTTTTTTATTTTTCAATCTTTTTTACGGAATTACCAACGTATTTGTGAGATCCTTCTAATTAAAATGAGCCTAAATACGGCATAATTTGAGCCATATTTACTTATTTAAAGTGTGATAATAATTACCTAATATAGGTTATTATAATATAGGTCATTTAATATAATATATTTATAATTATAAATAATTTAGGGATGTGCGGGCCGCTCGATGTTCGGGTTCGAGTCGGGTCGGGTCGCAGAAAGTCCGGCGGCGGCCCTTCGATTCGACTTCGAATTCGTCGGGCGGGTACGAAAAGAATCGAACAAGTTCGGGCAGACGAGTTATTGCGTTATCCGAGATTCAAATACTCTGCGTTCTTATGACATAGATAATGGTAATAATGGTTTTCTTTCTTTACTTATAACGTGATTTTTAATATACTTGGTTTTTTTATAACTACATTAGGTATATTCGCCAAACGCGTGCCTGCTCTTTATTTGTATTAAAGCTTGAATAATGCACGTTTCATGTGAAAAACTTAAAAGACATTATTTCTAGCTTTTTAACGAATTTTCTCCGAATGAACTTAGATATGTATCGATAATATCATTAAAATGTCTTTACGGAAGTTATACAATACACCTAGAAGATTACAATATGGTAAAGTATGGCAATAATTAAAAACGAAATATAAATATAAACATTATACGTATTATATTTCGTGTTTATATTTTATTCTGTATTATCTATAGGCTCTATATAATTAACTTCCCGATTTTATAGGGAAGTTATTGTAATGACCCCGAAAATCGAAAATCGATTTTTTAGCAGATTTTCACGTTTCATGGTCATTGCAGTCATTTTAGACTATTTTCAGCAAAATGTTCGTATATGTGTGTGTGTGTGTGTGTGTGCGCGCGTATGGCCGTTTCTATGTAATCAAATTTTTCGTTAACGTTTTCAGAAAAAGTAACAACGCGATCAGGATGATGAATGATGCAATCGATATGCCCCGCTGTAACTTAGAGCTGATTAGATTTTGGTCCATTTTGGTCAAGTAGTTTTTTAGTTTTTTTAGTTTTTTCGAAAGAAGTTCATTCAACAATGCAATTTATACGAGAGAACGGAAAGTTTCCACCGAAGAAACAAACGTAATTACACAAAAAAATTTTTTTCGATTTCTTTAAAATTAAAAAAAAAAAATTTTTTTTAAATTTTTTTTTGTACCTTACGATGATGTTTCCGCTTACAATAATCGAAAATTATCCCAATGCAAGAGTGAGTTAATCATCTCTACTCGCGAGAATACATTTTCAAAGAATATCGATGAAAGTACAAAAAAAAATTTATATTACAATCTTTAAAAAAACAATCAGTTCAAAACGAATTATTAACTGAGATTAAATTGAAAATTAATATAAACTATATGATAATTATTAATAACATTGATGTTGAAAACGGATTGATTGATGGAGCACACATGCGGAATATTAAAATTTATTACTTTTCAAGAAAATACTAAAATTCCGTCTATATTGTGGTTAGATTTTCAATTGGCCAGAGTAGGAGTGAAAGTAAGAACTCGTTATCGTGATTATATGAAAAATGCACAAATATTGATCAAAATTTTACACCAATAATAAAAATATCGAATCAAGTAAATATGTCGAGTGAGGAAAAATATCAAATCACACGTAGTCAATTTCCAGTGGTTCCTGCTGAAGCGATTACGATTCATAAAAATCAGGGACAAACATACGAGAAAAGTATGTTTGAATTTTAAAACATCAGAAAAACGAACTTTACAAATGTTGTATGTAGCACTGAGCAGAGTTTGAAAATTAAGCGCGGTTTATATATTTTGGGACAATTTAAATTAACAGTATCGCAGAAAACCAAGATCAATACTGCAAACCCGGATAATGAGGAATTGTATCGTTTGCGAAAAACTAATTAAGACAATTTATTTTGCAACATTAGTATGCTATAACAAGGAATCAAGCGAGCAACGAGCATACGATGTTGGTTTAATGTGACGCCATATAGCAAACATTTTGATAAGTAGAAAACTATTGGATTTCCCTGAAAACGTATAATCTTCTTAAAACGTACACTTAATAATGATAATAATATACTGCAACTAACGAATCGGGAAGTTCTTTGTGTGGCTCGTGGAGAGTCACACACCAAATAAAAAAAAAACATTAATAGCTATAGGTACTACTAGCCATGCGTACCACTAACCCTTTCGCAAGAGCAGTCCTATCCGCGAGCGAGCAAAGCGAGCGAGCAAAAACAACCCTACTCGCGAGCGAGCGAAGCGAGCGAGCAACAATAACCCTCTAGTTTTTTATTTTATATGATTTTATTTTAAGTTAATTTCTATTTTATTTTATATTGTATACTATATATTATCTTTTAAGAATTTGTGTAAGATTAATGATAGTTAAGTAGGTTACTTAACAGTTAATAAAAACATCACCCACTGAAAAGTTATCATAACTTATTACATACCACGTTGTAAATATTTTCTTATAATTTTTTCACGTGAAACGTGCATTATTTCAAATTTTAATACAAATAACGATCATGCACATGTCTGCCGAATATACCTAATGTACTTATATAAAAATCACATTATGGACAAGTTATGAAAGAAATACGTACCATTATTATTATTATCTATTTCATAAGAACGCACAGTTGATTCTCGGGTATCGCGATAACTCGTTCGCGCGATCTTGTTCTATTGTTTTAGAAGCCGCCCGACAAAGGTGAGTCATGAGTACACTGCGGATCTTTATGCAAAATAAAAAATGTTTGCATTGATTGCACGGCACATGAGCCAAATATAAATTGTATTCTTCTTTTAATTATCCTATTAAGCTGAAACTAATACGTTGATGTCCTTAAATATTTTTAACATGTCCACTGCTTTAAATTGAACGTGTACATTTTTGTCATACATGCATAAAATCCGCAGTCTAGTCATAAGCTTCCCGATGTGTCTGATGTATCGCGTACCCGACTCGAGCCCGATAGGCGAAAAACCAAAACAAGGTAATAAAAGTAGTGGGTTTTTCCCCCTCCCCAAGTTAGCACAGGGTCCTCGAGGTCGAAAACTGAGATTCGACACCCCAGAGTACCCCTAAATGACGTGTCAAAATTTCATTAAGTTCGGAATACTTTCCAGGTAGACGCCTTTTTTCGACCTGCCGACTGGACTATATGAAAAAACTTGACGACACTGAGGAAAATGAAAAATTGAATAACTCCAAGAAAAATGGAAAACTTAATGACTCCGAGAAAAATAAAGAACTTACTGACTCTGAGGAAAATGAAAACTTTAATAACTCTCAGTTAATAAGCTGTCTTCAATGCCTCTTAAAAATGCAATTGATCGCATGTAGCGATTGATCAGGTGTTTCTCTCTCTATATTAAAAAATATTTAAAAATCCTTTGACAAATCTGTTTTGTGGCGTCAGGATACTGCTGTCGATATTCCATCACAGTTTGTATAGTATATATTATTTCTCCACTTTGTTTCTATATAAAATTTTAATATGATCCTCCATTAGTTTAACGCCCCGTTCAGCGGTATCATTGACCACCTTCAGTCTATGTTTCAGTCAGTCTACTTATTATTCATAATAACTTCTTTTTCCGATATTTTAACTGTTTTTCTTTTGTAGATTGGAGCGTATTAATGAATTTATTTATAAGGGAGTAGAGAGACTTCCAGGATTGCAAAATATTCATTTACTCATTTCTCGATAATACAAACACGGGGTTTTTCACTAGTCAAAAACGCTAGATAAAACATCGATCTAGGGCGCTATCTGCCTCAAAAGTCCTATTTTTTCGTTTACGAGGCGTAATTTGCATTATTCGGCAGCATGTAGCTATGAAAATAGCTATACATATGCGCAGTTGTATGCTTCCGAATAATGCAAATTACGCCCCTTAATATCTCTGTCAGTTATGTATATATAAAAAAACTCTTCAAACAAAAGTTGTAGTATATAAGGAGGTGGATATAGTATCAGAGAAAAAATTTTTTTTCAAAGTAATTATTTCAAGTTTTCAAAGTCACGGATGTTTTTTCTATCAACAACTGTTTATGCTACATACGGATTCTTAAAGAGAAAAAAGACAAATTCAACGATATATCATAACGTCTATTTATGTAAAGATTTAAAAAATTCAAAATTTTCAAATTTGCTGCGCCTCATTTTCCCATGATCCAATCGGCCCCAAAATTTTTCCAGATCATTTTCTCAACATTTGTTACAATTCTGGTTTACGGGACAAAAAAATTTCATGGTCGAAAAATAAGGTCCACCCTAATGTCCATATACGTAAATTACGAGAAGCAGTAAAGGGTGCTTAACGTCGAAGAAGAAAATCCTGGTAATTAAAACTTAATATGTACTACATTCTACGTTATTAGAATAATTGTAGTTTAATTATGATACATTTTATATCAACATTTTTTATTTACACTTAGAAACGCACTGTCTCGGAAGGAAATGGACATTCGAGAGAAGCAATAAAATTAGAGCATCATCGCGAAAAAAGATGAGTTTGCAATAACCTCAATATTTTATGAAATTCTATTATAATTATAGTTATGACTGTGTTTTTTTATTATAGGAAGACAGAAGATCAAATAAACTTGTGTATGCTAGTATAAAATCAATTTATATATATTATACAATTTATTTTATTATTTGTTTGACAACTAATAAATCTACAAATTGTTTCATAAACTAAAAAATACTTCCTGCATTTTCGTATTCTCCAATCAGTCCAAATAAATACCATCAACGTGTTCTCATATACCAATTTTTATTAATGCAATTATGACAGTAACAAAACGTTTCTATTTAAAATGAATACATATTTTGAACATAGTTTTAACATTTTAAAATTTTTGGAAGGTTAAAAAATGTAATTAAAAAAGTAATGAAAAATAAAAATAAAAAAAAAATCCTCGCTGCACGGGGACCAGAAGGCTAGCTCCAGATTGCGATTCATACGCTCGACGGCTCGACAGTCGAATTTCAGTTTCGTTTCCGTAAGCCGTAAAGCATGGCAACATGGCAAGTTCTAAAAATAGATTGTGGCTGGCACAAGCGCACAAGCAGCGCACACGGATATAGTAAAGGTACGCTGGTGAGTGTAGCGCGCGGGCGCGTTGCTAACACGATACCAATACAGTGTCTTCTGCACCGACGAAATGCCGTCGTTGGCCTCCTGTTTCTCACTCCAGTCAGAATATATCCTAGAGGGCGTAAGAGAACACCGAAAAATTCGAGTCCCGCCAACTCCCGTAAGGCTGGCAGTCTTTAACAGTATCTCGTCGGTGCTGCCAGCCTTACGGGAGTTGGCGGGACTCGAATTTTTCGGTATTTCTTACGCCCTCTAGGATATATTCTGGCTCCATCCAGAGAAACAGAAGGCCAACGACAGCATTTTGTCGGTAAAGAAGACCACTGAGGAGATTCTCGTCGCGATGTATCGGTGAGAATGCGAATTATCACGAAACCATATCGATTATTATTAAATGTTACATTCTCCGCCATATTTCAGACGATGTTTTGGCACTATTTTGGCACTATTTAGAACTTTTAGCGATGTGGTATATCAGATCACTGTAACTTTCACGTTATCCCCGCGCCCACTCGCGCCCACTTACTGGTCCCGCGGAATAACACAGGGGCTGGCAGTCTTTAATAGTATCTCGTCGGTGCTATATCTCGTCTGTGGCAGTATCTCGCCGGTGATAATATAAATATCTGTAGATGTTCTGTTTTATCTACGACCGGTCAAGAAGTATATTATTACCGACCAGCATAGGTTGCAATGTTGCATTGGATTCGCGATAGATAGAGAACTTGATCAAGTTCAAAAATTATTCTACAGAAAAATAATTGAATAAATCTTTCTTACATTACTCAACTAGAACTTGTTATAATTTCTACTATCGCGGTATTAAATTAATTATTGGGACGCACAAATGTGAAAAAAATAATATCAAAAATAACTGTTTCCGCCCGGGATCGAACCGGGGACCTTGTGCGTGTGAAGCACACGTGATAACCACTACACTACGGAAACGCTGGTAGGGATCGAGTTTTAAATGTTTCTGAAAACGAAAATGCATGCTCTAATTATTTGTACTCGTCAACGAACAAATGTACACAATTAATTCACAAACTGTGTACACACAAATATATTCATTGATGGCAGTATTGTGAGATTACGAACATATTACATGTACATACCTTATTCTGTCTCTCATTGTCAGTATCATTCATACGTCAAGTAAACGTTCAACTCAAAAATAAAAAATCAATTTCAATTCACATTAAAAATACATTTCTACAACGTATCTTTTCACATAATTACATCTTACACGTTACAACTAATGCTATACCGATGTGAGATTACAAATTACTCGAATTGTCAGTATGATTCAAACGTACTTGCCTAAACTGACTTCCACAATGGCGTCGTTCGTCTGTTGTCAAGTTAGCGTTTAACCCCATCAGGGATACTTGCCGACTATCACAAAATTCACATTAAAAATACATTTCCACGACCATGTTTTATCACATAATTAAATCTTACGCGTAACAATGAATTCTATGTATACGAATTCAAATGAATAAATCAGGTTCGGCAGTGTGCTCTATTCGAGTAGTGGAGCCAAACAAATCGCACAACCCTTACAAGCTGAAGAAATCCAAGAAATTCGAACCTGAACCAACTCGATCATCAATAATCGCAACTCACACTTCAAGTCGTATTTACACGTCATTAACCTAGTCCAGGAGCCGTTGTCATTTGCGAGAGACGTCGGTAAGTATTGCATCAAAGGTGGAACAGCGACGGTGGAGCTTGTAAAATATTGTTTGTTTACGTTTAGCAGGCCCGCCACTTGTTGCGACGTCTCGGTCACCGGGAGGAGAAAGGTGAGAGCAGTTCAGGAACAGGGGGAGTTGTTAACCAGCAGGTCGGGCTTATGGCAAGCATTTCCGTCGTCGCGACGTCCGACAGTACACACAGCGCAGCGGGCAGATTAGGCGCGCGGCCTGCGCGACGTGATGGGCCGAGTGACGGAATCAGGCTGCAGCAGTACGAAAGGACAACGCAAAAATAATGTACGAGAGGAGCAGAGAGTGAGGGCCAAGAAGAAACGACGCAAGAAGGACCTAATTGACTTACACTGCGGACTGCGCAAGCCTGGAAAAGTATGACAACATTGTTAACATTTATTTGATAAGAATCTGCGATTTTAACGAGGTGTTGAATTCGCATTTTGTACAATAATAGCTGACAGGTTTATTACGCGTGAATGAGTGTATCGACTGTGAACGTGACGGGATGTAAACATACTTCGTTCACGCGTACTATTTCGAATTCTTGTGTAAAAATGGGATTTTTGCAGCGGAACCGGAAGTCATGCAACTGGCAGAGCAATTTTGTAAAGCTCCTGTACCGTTTCGCGGACATACGGGAGGAATATGTATACATTGAGCGATTTTTCTTCATCTGTATTCATCTTAATTCTGGATCACTCGCTTCAATACAAATAATCTCTTCCAGGGCAAAGAGACGAAAACCGATGGCAAGTTGGTCAAGCCGCGAAATTCGAAAAAAACATCGAACCGAATTCTTCCTAGAGTAAGTAATTCTTCCTCCGTGAGTACCCCATTTTGTTAATCGATATTAACGTGAATTCGAATTTATTTAAATCGAAAACGAAACGAACTGTTGGGACAACCTAATCAAAATTACAAGCAACTTCGGAATGAATGTACCATCTTAACTTTTTATTACAGCTGACTGGGATCTACAGAAATGGCGCCATAGGCAAAGAAATACGAAGAGGTAAGTTTAATAATTGTTTTTCTAATGATCATTCATTCTGTAAGAAATTTGAATATTTCATATTGTTTCTAGCACAACCTCAGGTTCTTTTGGGTGAATCAAACAATGCCAGGTTAGAAGGGAACGTTCTGAAGCTTCTCCACGGCTACGATACCAACGCCCAGTATGTAAAGTGCAAAATAATTGCAAGTTCAATTGAAATAAATTTTTTACACATTTTTAGGACCATCGTGATCAACGACGATCGAGAACAGCCTAACGATCTACTACTAGATCCCGCTGCTAAAAACATTCTCCACCCAACTCCGCCAAGTGTGCATTCTGTGAGTCCAATTTTGGGTAAAGTGGTTGGGTAAGTCTCAGGTAAATGATGTATACAGGGTGTTCCAGACCAAGTGTAAGTCCCGGATATGGGAGGTTCCTTGGGTCATTTGAAGCGACATTTTCCTTTACAAAAATGATGTCCGCGGCTTTGTTTAGGAGTTATTAATGAAAAACCACGGACCAATCAGAGCGCGCCCTGGGCCGCCGCGCGATGTCACGGTGTATCGCCAACGTTAATAATTCGTTAATAACTGCTAAACAAAGCCGCGGACGCCATTTTTGCACAGGAAAATGTCGCTTCAAATGATCCAAGGAACCTCCGATTTCCGGGACTTACACTTGGTCTGGGACACCCTGTATATTGCAACAAATTTATCGATTTTATGATATAATGTATGATGACAAATTTATAAATTTTGTGATACATTATAATCAATTTTATATTATATGATAATACATTATGGTAGATTAATAAGTTTGATAGTCTACTATAATACAAAATTTGTACTTCTTTCTAGAACAAAACGACGTATCAGGGGCGAACAAGAAGGACACGTTGGTCCGTCTAAGTGTCCTGATTTGTTTTCCTTAGTCGCGGACAAAAGGAAGGTAGTACACACTCCGTCGCCACAAGATTCTGCCATTAGGCAATACGAGGAACTGAGTGCCACCATTTGTACAGAATTCGAGGGACTGAACCTTCCAAATGAGTTAACAGCAGGTAATTTTATCAGCGTCGATTCTATTTGAAAAAATCTGAGAATCTGATAAACAATTAATTTCGCTAAACGGCTAATAGATCGACTGTCATCTGTAAAGAAGAAGTTGAGAGGCGCCTACGCAGCGTCCTACCACAGCCAGTTCCTGAAAGACATGATCAAACGTGGTCAAATTTTGAATGAATGCGTCACCCCGAGCTGCCTCGGCACAAATCCCGTTATCCCAGAAGCGGTGTACAGTACTTCCGGTTACGGTGAATCCCCTGACCTAATTGCGGCAACAGTGGTCACCAAGGACCCCCACGACGTCTACAAAAAACCGATGAAACAGGTCGATTCGCAGGCGAATCAGTACTCGATCGTGCCATCGAATGCGATCCATCGTGAGAAACGGAAAGAAGTTCCCTCGCCCAATCTCTTATTCGGCGTTTCCTTGCTGGGCCAGCGCAGAATCGACAAGGTAGAGTCCGAACACCATGCACGCAGTGGGGACTCTTATTTCTTTGGAAGGGTTCCAGACGACGCTCCTCTAGAAGGGTGTCGCGAAAAAAGTCTTGATAATGAAGTGGTTGCTAGGATAGACAAGTCCGACACGCAGAGTGACCGAAAAGCACTTTTATTCTCAAGGTCCGTGACGGAGATGCTGAGAGAGCCGACGAATAAGAAGCATTTAGTCAAACGCAAAAATCAACGCACCCAAACGACGAATTCCTTAAACAATAGGATAAAAAGACACCAGGCGAAGGGTAACGCGAAAGCCACGCATCAGATGAATGCTAAGAACCTGAAGCACGTCCCAGCCATACTCCGGAGGTGCAACAAGATCAGCTTGTTCGATTCCCCAACGGAGAAGACGATAGAAAAGCCAAACCCAAATGTTTCATTCACCCCGCTGCATTTCGAGTTGGAAAATTCGAGGGAAGCTGTGTGTAGCTCTGACACGAGTATCCTAAATGTGCAGACCTGTGTGGTGGCCTCGCCCAGTCTACGGAAGGACCTTGGGAAGAACTCTGAATGGGATCCTGAGCCATCAGGGGTCAACAACGTTTTCCAGAAGAGGATCAGGAAGATCCCTATGATCCAGAAGACACTGATATTCACCAAGAAGGACTCTCGCAACAAGTGTCCGCATCTGAACGACCTGGTGGCTGAGAGACCAGTGGATTCGAACATCTGTCTGGTGAGGCAGGAGGCTCCCCAGCAGCAGGAGAAGTGTGGAGACTTTCAGCGAGCTGCGTCCAACTGTTACCAGTCCTTCTACTGTTCGGACAACTCTGTTGATTCGAATTACTGTAGTCAAGAGCTGAAAGAGGTTAGCGTTCCTCAGGTGCGACCTCTGCAGGTGCAGCAGGAGCCTGTTGCTTGCGAGGAACTGTTCGTCGGGAAGCTACAACACCCTGGCAAAAATCATACCGTCTGTTTCGTGGCTGTGGATAGGGGGAAGGAATTGAACGGGGTTCAAGATTACGGGAAAGTCCTCCCAGAGAAGGTCTATCGTCAGGATAACGCTGCTAATGTGGGTATACTGAAAGGCGTCCAGAACCTGAACATCTTGCCCATGGAAGACCAGAGAGCGAAGTGCGCCACTCAGTACATGGCGGACACTGTGGTCCTCGAGGAACAACCGGTGAAGTACCTAGCGTTCGATGACGACTCCGAGGCTCAGAGGATCCCCATATACGTCCAGAGCAAGCAACGACCCCAGTTCACCTCTGTAGATAATCCAGACGCGAATCTGAAGGTCAATTACCGATTGGTGTCCTGCCCACCGGAACCAACGCAGAAAATTTTGCTCCTGCCTTCGCACGAGCAAAACAAGGTGGTGTACGTGAAAGAGAAGAGCATGAACCGCCCTGCTGTTACATACGAAAGGGTTGACCAACCCAGGAAAATGTTCTATTACCGACCGCGCAGTCAATCGGACTTGCAGTGCGAACAAAATTCGAATATCTGCGAGGTTCGTGTCTCGAAGCAGAATCTTGTGGAAATTGTGGAAGATGCTGAATACAAAAATATCTCCGGTCTGCAGCACGCGGAGCTTGGGACGAACATGAGGAAAAGTTACAGTAATTGGGAGGAGGTCCATCATCGACCGAGTCATGGTAAACATAGAAAAATCATTTGAGAAATTTTGAAAAAGTAGTTCTCTTATGCAAATCATGATGAAAATATGTTTTTTCGTGGTTTTGTTGCAGAGCACACGATTGTGAAGGATGCCTGCGCAAAGACTGTCTACTTCAAACAATGACTGACTCTTGCTATGTATATTGTATTACACATATTATCCTTTTTTTTTAAAGTAGTTCGGTAAGATATACACACCATTTTTTATTATATTCTTCCTACAGTATTGAGATATTTTGCAACTCTTGGTTTCCGGACGAATCGCAGCTTTCGCAGTTTGCACATTTGCCGAAAATGCAAGATTTAATTGTATCGACCGTCGTACAATGATCGATCTGCGGAAATTTTTATTTATAAAGTATACGAGGAAATGAAAATTACAGAGAAAGCGTTTTGAAAGGAATAGTATTAGTTTAATGTTTATACGTTTATACGTACTTTGATGTGATCAAGATGAACCTCCGTTTCTCGTTATGTTTGTGAACGAATCAAGTGTCTGATACTAAAGTTTCATTTGTACAATCTCCAGTATTAAAACTTAATCTTTAAGTAATTCAACGTTTTCCATTATGTATAACCATCTTCTGTAGGACAGTTCGAAAATTGAACCGAATGAAAAAATCTTTCAATGTTAAAATGCACCGCGCCGTGGCGCCAATTTCAAACCTCATCAAACGTTTCAAGTGAAATCTATCAAATTCTAATGAACCAGCAGATAAGCTCGAAGAGGGAATAGCAATACTTTAATCTCGTTTCTGACGCCGAGAAATAAAATTAATTACGATACAGAAAATAATGAGGCCATCGACGCGTGGCAAATCGGATTATCGGCACGCTAACGACACGCAAAAGCAAACGAATAATTGCTGTACCATTTTAATCAAGCCCGAACAACAATTTTACAGAACGCCGACGGAAAATTACTACGTTAATGTAGTTTACGTCTCGTTACACCGGAAACATCGATTTACTTCGCGTTGCGCGACGATAATCATGATGCGTTACGGTTATGGACGAACATTATCGCTTTCGAATGTTATTTTTTCCAATTGCGGAAATTTATTTTACCGAAAACAAATTATCCGGTCGTTTCGGTAAATCTGGCCTGCGGGAGCAATAATTTTGACCAGAAATTGAAATTTACCACACGGTATGGTATAAACTGTTCCTAAAGTCTTTGCAAATCGAAAATAATCTTTTTTAACAGAAATTGTTGGGAAACTTACTTTCTTTATCGATTCTTGAACTGAACTTGACCAAAATTTTGTGATTATTGTTAAAACAATGCAGCTCGCAGTAGGGGGGAAGTATAGGTGAGGCAATGGGAGGAAGTAAGTAAGAGATGAATCATAAATAATATTTATTTGTGTAAAAGTTGACGAATAACGAATGCAAACGCAGTGGCGTGAGATGCAGGTGAATATTTCGCAAGCGAAGGGCTGGCGCGACGGGGAGAAATTGCGGTTGTCTTTGGAAAAGCCTCGGACAATAGGAAAAATGACGTTGAGAGTGACAGTGGCGCGTGCAACCTGGAAGAAAAATTATCAGCTTTCTCTCGGACGTGGAAATATTAAATTGTATTCCTATGGGCCTGGCAGTCGATGGGGTGGAATCGCGCAGCGGGGGTGAAGCAGGGGAGGGCCACGGGATCACTAACCAATATTTAATCAACTTTCCAGGAGAATATTATTCTCCGGACAAATCAAGGACATATGTATCAGACCGCTAAGGGGGGTTGACGTTCTCTCTGTATTGATATAAAAGACGAAACTCCGTTTACACGGGTGTACATACAAGAGAGAGAGCGCGCGCACCCTTATGTTTGTGCTCATTCGCATTGGCGTATTTGCTGCCGCTCAATTTATTCTTCGCGTTTCGCTGCTAAAGCTGTCCTCGATCAATCTACGTCGTCATTCGACTCCAATGGTTTGCGGGAATATTTATTTTGGTGGACTAGTTCGAAAAAAACATTCTATTGAAATATTTATAATCATCGATGCTTTTGATTTTTTAAAAATGATATGGAACTCCATCAGGACTATCCATTCAGGACACATTTATCTAAAGCGCTAAATAAATTTAATGCGCTGAAATAAGTGCATTTCCCAAGATGATTTTGCACCGAAGGTTAAAACAATATAAAATTACAGGTAGAAAATGATTGTTGTAGTTTCAGGGTGAAGGTAAATCATAGTTTTGCACAGTGGCAGTATCGTCGAGATATTCGAGCGAGTTCGAAGCGATTCGCGTCCCCTTCGTTACAACGTCGAGGAATTATTGACGAGGCTACGCCATTGGGGAACTCGTTCCCGTGTGTTCCCAGTGTACACACACCACAGACGGTTTCGGTGTTGCACGGCACACCGCGTTCCTCGAACAGGAATTCTCCTGGGACGGGACACACGGGGAAGAGGGTCGAGAGAGCCCAGGACTGCTCTCATCGTGGCCCTTTCGTGAGAACAAGTGCGAAACAAGTGTCGCACAGGTTCCTGCCACCTATCCAAGGCCGGCCCCGTGTCAGCTTCGGACCATGTAATTTCTCTATCTGGAAAATAAATCATGCCTGCTACTTTCTACCCTCTTTTATCCGACGTTCTCCGCGCCAATTGGTGTCTTCGGAAAACAGGATGCTATTCATCAGATTTTCTGCTGGGAAAATTAACTGCGAGCCCTTGAAAACTACCCCTTGTAAGGTCGTGCTATTGTTATTGTTAGTTTTATGCAATTATACATATAAGATCGCAATCCTTAGAATTTTCTGGACCATGTTTTAATTAAGGGTGACAATTGAGTCGACCCCTAAAACGAGATATTACTTTTCTTTGCCGTTACGTTGGGAAAGATTGCATCTCTAATCGGACTAACTTTTCAAATAAAGATTAAGAAACACTATTTCCAGGCAGTTTTATTTAACGAGACTTGAATTTTGCGTATAATGAAATTCGGAGCCAGTTCAAACCCGGTTTGCTATAATTCAATTCGAAATCAGATTCATTTCGGTTGCCTTTTTGAGGACCGGGAATGTGATGGTCTAATGGCATTATGGTTTCCCTAAATACGGATTTCTATTCAAAGTAACGGGATACATGGTTTCCAGTGGTAGCTCGCTTGGAAATTCGGAAGCAGGCTGAAATTGGACTCCCGTGTACATAAATGTTTAATTTGTTTTTGTGTCCTGAATCCACTCTTAAAGTGGATCTTTCGAATTACCCATGCAAATTAATAATCCGTGGAGATCGGGAACAATTTTTCCATTTATTTTCGGGCGAATAAAAATTTCACTGCCTCTTAGCAACGTCTGTCATTTTTCCTCGTGGCTCGTGATATTTGTAGCATTCATCGACGCGAGAAACATTCGCGGTTCATCAAAATTAATGAATTATATCAAAATTCGATGTACACCTCGTTTAAAGAATCCCTTATTCGTTAGCTATGATATTGTACAATTCTTTGCATCAGAAATAAGATAATCGAGTCATAAACCAGACCAATAAAAATCTCCGACAAGAAAAAGTTTTGTCACGAATTTAGCCAGCAATATCTTAACAATCAGAACCGTGTCGATATCCTTGATCATTTGTACACGTTCGCATTACGAAACCTGAAAAAATGTCTAGGTATAAGCCAGGCGACACCGCTTATGGGTTTATCTCGAGAATTAGAAATCTAGCCAGGAATAAAAATCAGCGAAACAGCTAAAAACCAAGTTAGAGAAGCAGTGATCAACCTGTTAAACGGTGACTGGTCCGTGGAGCAGCGTGCCGCGTCGGTCTCGCTTAATAATCATATTAATGTCGTCTGACATGGTCGTGTCAGGTCGTCGAGTCGGCTCCCATTGTAGCAGAACGCCGTGATCAGCGTGCGAGCGTCGGCGTAAACACGGTCGAGGGTATAGCTGTGAACCCTCTCTCGTCGGAAGCGTGGTGTTCTGGTGTCCGGTCTTGTCGCGTAGCGTCCTGCCCCGGGATCGATCGTAAAATCGCGGCAGGTAGAGGGGCAGGCATCATCGAATGATAGCGTTCATTCGGTCTGATGGTTGTCGGGGGAGTTCGCCCGCTGGTGGTGGGGTTGACTAACACGATGGTGGGGGACAGGCTGCGTGGGCGTGGCCTGTCGCGGCGTCTTTGACCGCGTGGGTGGGGCGGCACCGAGCGAATCAGCGGTCGGCTAGCGGCGCACCCCTCCCCCGGCGCCCGAGACTTGGCCACGCCCACACTCGCTGCACCCTCTCTCTCTCGGGTTATTGAATTAAGCTTATCATTTGATTTTGAGGAGACCCACCAGTCGGTCGTCTCGGGCTCTCTTAACCGGGCCGAAAAACTTCTTTCTATCCGCGGTATAATCGCAATAATTTGATATCGCTGATCCGATTACGCTGTCATAAGCCGCTATCGAGGCGGTGGCCGCCGCCGCCCGTACACCCTGCACCATAGAATTACGCGACGCGGAGCGATCCGACGCCTTTGCCTCTTGCCTTGCCTTGCCTTGCCTCTTACTCAGCCTCCTCTTCGGTGACGATTATCGCAGACCTAACCCAGACCCAGAAAAGAAACACGCGTGTGCCGCCAGGGCCCGACGCCGCGGGCCCCGCCAGGCGGCACCTTGGCCACTTGCACCAAGCTAATAACGTCGCGACGTTGGACCAGTTATGCGATCATCGAAAACATCGGACAAGTCCGGCATCTATCTGGACTGGGCTTAGAGGAACTAGGAACTACAAGGAATAGGTGATTATCTCTGGGCAACCATCGGCGAAGAGGATCTGTAGGACCTGTTAAGGTTCTTGGTGCGTTACCTAGGTCTTAATCTGTACCGGCAAGTGGGCAAAGAGGATATCCGATGTAGAAGAGGATCTCTGGACACGGCAAACTATAGGCAAGATAACTAGAGACAAGCTACTCCTAGTGCATCAGCTGGGCCATGATCTCCATCGCAAAGAGGACCCAAGTCAGCGCCATAAGAGTTTAAGAGGAATCCCAACGTAGGGTCCTAACCACAAAAGAGGATCTGTAGAAAGTACAGACTCTGGGATCGAGAATGTCTACCCGTCGCTAGCTACCAGTAGCTATCCTATAGTGTATCACCTGATCAATCTTCAAGCTTGACCACTCTTCAAGCCCGTCAAGACCAAGAGCCTGAGGGACCAAGCTGAAGAGTTGAGGCTGAAGAATCTACTAGTGAGTGTACCACGGTCTACCTATAACCTAGTCCACACTGTGCACCGTCGGATGAACAATCTAGGAGATCAACGCCAAGTGAACTGACCAACTCACTAACTTTCTAAATCGATTTAGCGAGACCTAGCTCGAAAGTGACCGACTGCAGAGTTCTAATGAGTCGGCCGGGTGACCTTGTGTAGGAGAAATTATCGAGAATTAACAGTGTCGAAAGTGAACGATGGATTATTCGTATTTGAATCAAGCGGCAGCCGCCGCGGCTGCAGGTTTCGAAGCGTCGAGCTGCGCTCTAGCCGCCAGTGAAATGCAATGTGGGTACGGGGACCTGAGCTCCTGCTCGCAAATGAGTCAGGCAGCGTATCGCTATACAGCCGCGCGGGCTGCCGGGTATCCGGGGAACACGGGTGCCGGTAGCACAGGGGCAACGGCGCCCCTGGGAGCTCACCACACGGGCCATTCTCATGCCCACGCGCACCATGGGGCCCACGCAACGCCGTGCTCCGTGATGGCCGCCAGGTCCCAGGACGTGCACCGACACGCTATTTTCCCATCCGCCATTAATTTACAGAGTGAGTCTCTATTTTGTTTTCGGTTCGTTTGATCGCATGGGGTGCCGTTCTTTTTTAGAAATATTACGTTGGAAGAGAAATATGCCCCCGGGACCTTGAATTTTTCTTGATATGCAGAGCGTTCCTCAGTAGTGCTATATTTTGTTTTGTTTTGTTTGATAGTTTTGGGTATTGTTTTTTGGGAAAATGATTGGGAGAAAGTTTTGCAATATTGTTGATTCAAATGTCTTGTTTCACTGCTGTTTCAGACTTCTCGATTGTTTGGTAGATGTCGGTTAGCCCGAATAATGTAGATTTTAATTACACTTGTGGTTCTAGATCTGAGGCCGATATCTGTAGTTAAATTTTCGAGTCGAGATTTCTATTTACTCTTGGCAAAATTGATTCGCTCTTTTTATGGTATTTTACTGCTTGATCTGTTGCGTTTGTATAATCTTCCTGCCATAAATTCATAAGAGTTACGAGGCTTCCTCCAGTGGTACATTTCTACAAAAGCGGAGGAACGTCTTCGAAAATATTTGCGCATGAATTAAAAAAACATTCACGTTTTACCCGCGTTGAATATCACATCTACCTAAATGCTGAATTCGCTGAGTGCGGAAGTTAATTATTAAATCATTCGTTCGTATTGAAAAATTAATTTTTCTGCTGACGTATCGAGTGCTCCGAATTTGGCTGGGATATGCAGGCGGTCTGAATCATCGATCACTGTCATGAATTTTAGATTTTCCATTTTCGCTTCATAGAAACCTATCAAGTCGCAAGAACACCGTAATTTTTGATTTTCTATTTCACGCGAGTTAGTCGACAGAACAATAATTCATTTTATAGAATTCTTATAATTGGTAGCTTGGCAATCATAACCTGCCATCAGCGTTTAAAACACCGCTGCTAGTTACAGTAATCTAAAAAAGGCTAAAAGAGTCAACCCTTAGTTCTAGCAGGCAAGCAAGATCAAAAATCCTCTGATTCTGATTATTTCAACTTGATAAGACACTTTAGTTTCATGAAAGCCTCGTGACTGGTAGATCGACTGTGAACGTACCATAATCGCCCAGAGGACGGTGCCTCTAATCACCCATCTCAAAAATAATCTACACCGACAAAACCTAAACGCTGCGATCGCAAAAAGTTCCTCCTACAGTAAACTTCCGTGTAACGCGATCAAGGGACTGTTTAAAAAGACTACAAATTTATATAGAATATTTTTATGTGACAGTAAATGTACGTGTACACTTACCGACACAAGACATACACACGCATATGTTGTATACAGTACTTTTGAAACCCGAATCAATTGTTATCCCCGAAAAAGTATCTACGGGGTTGGGGCAGGGGTTGTCGCGAGCGGGCGGGGTGAAGTAGATCGTCTTCCCCATCGAAAAAGATCGAGGGTGGTTCCTTCGTTTCTCCCAGGGGAAAGTTAGCAGGGAACCGAAGTCTCGAGTCGTCTCCTTGCTGGATAGCCTAGCCGCCGCTGTTTCCTCGAGAAACGACGACAAGATGGCACTGAAAATCAATGGATGTGTCTCGTCCTCCCTCTCCGTTCCTCCTCCTGCCACCCCCTACAACCCCCGTACAAAACCCCCCTCTTTGTCACTCTTTCCGTTGCTCATTTGCCCGTTCGTTTTCCCTCCTCCCTGACTCCTCTCTTCAACGATCGTTGCTATTCTCTTTATCCGTTCTAAACCGTGCGCCACTCTTTCTCTCATGCGTCCCCCATAACCACCCCCTCGACAACCCTCCCTCTCGCAGTCACTCATTGCTATGGTTACGTTCCTCGGTATACCGTCGCGTCGCCTCACCTATATTCCATAATCTAGAAGCTCGATCGAGGTGCGACCGGTACAATCCGACAGAGATTTTCGGTTCCCGGAATTCTTGACAAAACTGTATTCAATCGTATGCAGTCACTGCTTCTAACTGGTAATTACTGGACAGCGGATCTTTATGCAAAACAAAAAACATTAATATATGTATATGAATAGGTTGAAAATAATATAAAAGCATTCTGGAATTCGTCTAATGTTCCCAATGTTTTAAATTACACCTATTACTCAATTTCGTTAGCAATGATACTTTTACGAGACTGTTCGCTAACGTATTCCTCAGGCTTTTCTGTTTCGAATCGGGAATTGATGCCAGGTTTCCTGAGATTGTTTTGATTAATGTTGCACGTTGGTTTCCAGGTGGGTTAGGGTACAAAGCGTATTCCGGTCACGACGGTTTAGCGGAGAAGAGGAAACAGCGACGGATACGAACAACGTTCACCTCGGCCCAGCTGAAAGAGCTGGAGCGTGCCTTCCAGGAAACTCACTATCCAGACATTTACACCAGGGAAGAGATCGCTATGAAGATCGACTTGACGGAAGCCAGGGTCCAGGTGAGTCCTCGATTATCAATTCTTATTTATCACATTCTTCGAATCCTGCAGTTCCACCCTTCAATTCAAAAGATATCGTTTGTACACGATATCGGCGATAGTCCGGTCTCAAAATTGTCTCATACATCAAGACAGCACAATTTTCAGATAGAAACACGCGATGCTGTTAAAGAAAAACGCGTGAAGGAAAAAATTATCAGTTTCTCGCCCTGTGATGTGATGTCGCGATTAAGAATCGTTTAGTGGAAAAATAGCAGCATCAACGTGTCCGCAAGGAACGGGAGGCAGTTTCTTCGGTTAGGTTTTGTTCGGAGGACCTCCCTCCGGCGTGTCGGACAAAATGGAGGCTCGAGAAATGGAGGGACAGAGGCGATGGCGGAACAAGCGCTCCCTGTAATTGCATTACCGGGCCCCATTTTCGTTTTCACGGTTACCTGGAAGTCACGGCAGGTGATGGATTACGCCGTCTAATGCCTCTGACGGATTAACTTGAACTTCTTGCGTAGAGGAACGCGAGAGTATGAGAGATTCCGGCTAACGTGAGAGGGACGCTCTTGTCCGATCGGACAACGGTAACTCACGATATTATCGAATCTGTGCTCCCTCGCAATCTTGCCTTCTTACGAATAGCCTGCTCATTAATATACTGGGAACAAAAATATCCTTAGCCGCCATTTTGTTCGACGCGAGCGCTGATTCAGAATCGCCACTAAAAATTTCTGTACAACCATTAGTCACAATATTGTTTACGTTACCAAATTACCTACAAATAACAGAACGGTGCAACTTGTTTCGGGGAAACTGTGTGAAATTGACACGAGAGATAGATGACGGTTAAATAATTAGCAGTTCGATGAATGAAACGGAAAAACGTCCCCACGCGAGACAAATGAATTCAAGATGAATGACTCTCTCCCCGTATGATGGCGGTACCTCGAAAGTTCATGCATGGATGATGAATCGGTAGCTTCCGGCGACACACCGGAGGCAGGTGTCGCGTCTCGTCCTAAAAATACAGCCATCTTTCGATAGACACGGAGCTGGTGTCGAGTCTCTCTCCCTTGATCCCTGTGGCAAGTCTCGTGTAATAATAATCGTAATTGCCAATCACAGCCGGTTATATTAATCCCGACTATAACGGCCGGCTAGTAGTAGACCGAGAGATTAAATTTATTGCGTCTTCGATATTCGCCGGACCGATTACACGCCGATAACCTGAATGAAAGTCGGCGAGGAGCTGCCAGAGTCGCTGGATAATTTCGGCGTCATGTATTCTGCATTACTGGAGCTCTGTTTCATTAACGCTGCTTTAATTGGCAGCTTAAGGGGGCAGACTTGTGTTTCCAGGATTGCAAAGATGGCCTTCTTCGGTAGCGATAAGCGCTAGATAAAAGATCAATCTGAAGTTCACCGAATTTCGTTTTAACTTCTCACCCACTAAATTCGAAATGGATATCCAATCAAAACAGAATTGTTCCAGAAAAAAAGCTACACGAGTCAATCCTCCTCCAACAATATTCCCGAAAGATTCTAAAATCCCCCAGACTCGAAGGTCAGCCAAAGTCGCAGCTAATCACCTACTCGTCCAATTAATCGAGATCGTTCCACTACTTTCAAATTGAATCGAGACGGCAGCCCCTCAAACCACCAAGTGTTGATCCACCACCGTGAGCAACCGCCACTCTCTGTCCGACCCCCTCTAACCTGTCTCCCCATGGAACCCCCATGGAACGCTGCGCCTTTATCCTGGACAGTGGATCCCATAGACGATGGGGCGCAGTCTGTCGCGTGGCGACACGTTTCACTTCCACTGAGTCACATGTCGTTCCGTATGAATTACAACTCCATTAACAGTCAAAGCAACCTGCGAGCATGCATAATGCCAGCGGATCGGCACCGGTGGCCAAGATGTTGATTTATGGGGGAGACAATCTTCGACGCGGAATTATTTCGACTTATCGATCAAGTTTCTCCGTCCAATTTTTTCATCTTGTATGTTTTCCATTTTACGTTGGTTTGGCTGAAGGATCGGAATTCGGAAAATTAGGGGTTGAAATGGTTCAGGGAGCTGAGAGTTCGAGAATCAGCCGGTGAAACAATCGAAATTAGGATTATTATAAAATGAGAGTCTCATCAAATGATTAATTCCGTCCAGCCATTACGTTTTAACGAAGACGGTAGAATTCGATAACGGAATGCGAGCACGTTCCGAGGCATTTCGGTAGTGGACCTGCGGATACGAGTTAGAGAAGATTCGATCTGACAAAGGACTACCCTCCTTCGTCAAGGTGAACCTCCTTGGAAATGGCGGTCGTCCCATGACGCCGCAAACTACTAGAAAATTGATAGTAACTTCGTGCTTAATTATCACGCGCGTGTGGGAATTTACATTTACGGCTTCGAGATGATCCCACGTGCGCCTCTCGTGCCGAAACTTTATCGTTCTTCTCGTAAAATTATACTCTTTCCGATTAACGATCACGATTACTGTGTCCCCGAATTCTTGTTTCGACAATTCTTGTTATTTCTTTCGTCTAAAATAATCTCTCGAAAAATCCGTCTACAACCGAAAATCATATTATTTCGGGTTCCTTTGGAGAAGGACGCTTACGGAGCGACCAATCGCGGACAGGTGTAACAAAGGTGGTGCGTCGGGGTAGGATGGAGGTTCGCTAGGGCTGCCGGGATCGAGCAATTTAGAAACAGACAACCTTGGCGGAGACCCGGAAAATCAACACGGGAGTTTCTTTCTCCCGTTGGGATACGGTCGCGAGCCGTCATGAGAAACGAGAGGTCAACTCTCGAAAGAGGAAAGGGGATGGTGGGGGGGAGGGGGAGAAGACTCGTCTGATGAAGGGTCGTCGTTCAGGGGGTTGGGGAGGGTTGAAAAGAAGAAAAACAGAGGCGAGGACGGTAGATGGAAGCGAAGCCGAGTGGAAAGAATCCGGAAATTGAAGGTGAAAATAAGCCATTGAAGCAGGAGAGGGAGGGGAGAGTGTTTTTAAAGTGCGTCTGGGGAGAAAATTTGTCGAGAGTTTATCGGCGACGTTTATTCTGGACAATTGTACGACGTGAGATGTGTTTTTGAACGAGGTGTCGTTCAAATTGTTGGTCGAATTTTCGAAATTTGTTGAAAAATTACAGAAAAATAAACTAGCTATCGTACTTGTTGCTAACGCCTCCAAAGCGCATCTTAGACGCATCTGGGAGCGATTCAGGTTGATTTTTCGCGGAGAATGCATTTTTTAGGGAGTTGAAATGAATTCCGAGGCGTTAGGTGAAAAGAATAATACTTTTCGAGGGGGTATTATCGTGTAAATGCTGGGAACAGTAGTCGAAGAAAGTTCTCTGGGGCGTGAAAGCAAGCCGGCAATTGCTTCTGCAGGGGGTTGGTTCTGGATGTTTGCAGGCCGTGGCGGCGTCGTTCGCTGTTCACGGCGGATGATACCCAGCAGGACAGTTTTTAATCACCGTAAGTGGATCTACATAGAGTTCGCAATTACCAGGGCACACTCCGAGCATGGGCCCCTTGTGTATCAGCCCCGACAGAGCGCCGAACACGAATGTTTTCCCCATTTCTACCCTTCGTGCGAGGCCACCGACGGCTCCAGCCCCTTCTTCCGACAGACTATCCTTCTCTTTCTTTCCCATTCGATCCTCCTTTCTCTTTCTAGCTCTCCTCAGGTTCCCCGGGAAGTGTTATTGCCCATTCTGCCGCCCCTGTTTCCGAACTCTTCTTTATTTATCATTTATCTTTAAGCGTCGGAAACGCTCTTCCACTACCACCACTACCACTACCAAACCACTACAGCGCACCCTGCTTCTTCCTTCGGTCTTCTCCATTCTGCTTTCAATATTTATCGGTCTTCTTTCGGCTAAGAAGATATTCAATTTTTTAAACAAAGAGTCTAGATCATCCTTTTCGAAAGAGAACAAATTTTGTCAACGATTATATCGATGGTTATTATAGACATTAAAAAATAACCATTTACATTATAATTCGATATCCTCGTTCACGGTATTGAAATATTGGAAATTATTAATAGGATACAGTCAGTTCGCTCAAAACATGAAACGATGAATAAAATACAGTTCATTGGACTAAATTATTATAGATCCAAAATGGCCGAAACGTCAATAACCTCCACGGCACAAGCATTATCAAATGAAAAACAACATTAAAATACGAATTATGTAACGTAGTTAATAAATCATGTGGCGCGCTGAATACTAGATAGCATCGTGCATTATAAATGCGTAGAAATCTCTGATCCAGATATGTAGTTATTACATACGGCAGGAGGTACATAGGTCTAATAAATAGTGTGCCGCTTTGGAACTATGAGGACAGGAGAAAAGTTTGACGAGAAGTTGCGTGGGTCGTTTATTCGATAGTAACTTTTCTTCTCTAGGTGGAAACTGTGTTCAGAGATCTCAAGGTCATGTTTAGTTTTGCACGGGGAATTTTAAGAGTAGGGAAATTCGATTTTTTTTGCTAGAAACTTTTTACCTCCAAGAGACTAAGTTTATTATAACGTAGACTCCGTTTCAATCCGTCTAACGATTAAGAATATTTCGTTCTGATCCAATTTCATTCGGATCAATCATTCAGCAAAGATAACGAACGGATCCGTTGGTGTCCGGCGAAACAGGATGGTAACTCATTGACAGTGTGCTGTCACAGTTGTGGTCAGATGCCAGAGAAAGGGAATGAGAGAGAGAGAGAGAGAGAGAGAGAGGGAGAGAGAGAGAGAGAGAGAGAGAGAGAGAGAGAGAGAGAGAGAGAGAGAGAGAGAGAGAGAGAGAGAGAGAGAGAGAGTGTGAGTGAGTGAGAGTGGATACAGAGTTAATGAGATCCTGTCCGAACGATTTATTCATCGCATCCGATGCATCTCTTAATCAAGATTTTGACTGCAGCACCACGCCGAACTTATTTGGCTAATTGAAGAAGGCGATCTTGCCAGTGATGGCCGCCACGCCACGCCGCCCCATCCCATTCCCATTCCCATCCCACGCCATACCATCCCGGGCTGTAATCCCATTACACCGCGTCTGATTTGATTGTCTTCGACGAATCCTTGATCGCCGCGAGAGCTCGTTCTTTTGCCTCGAACTGCGCCCAGCCAACAGATAATCATTCAAATTGCTCGAAACCGACGACCTCGCGAGATCCACTTGGCCGGCATCTTGTATTTTACGCGAGGTCGTTATCATTTCACTGCCAGAATTGTGTTTGTCAATACGAGGTCTGTTCAAAAAATACGTGGACTGACGTCATAAAAAAAATATACTTTATTTAGTAGTTACATGTGTGGGTCTCCTTCAAAGTACTCTCCTTCCCGACGCACACACTTATCCCTACGGTGTTTCCACTTGTTGAAACAGTCCTGGTACGCTTCTTTTGTAATATCCTTCAGCTCCTTCGACGCATTTGCCTTAATCTCGGGAATCGTCTAAAATCTTCTTCCTTTCAAGGGTTTTTTGAGTTTGAGAACAAGAAAAAGTCGCAAGGAGCAAGGTCAGGTGAGTAGGGGACGGGGAAGAACAGTGATCAAGTGTTTGGCCAAAAACTGACGAGTTCTAAGGGCTGAATGGCACAAATTTCGCAGCAACGCGGTGCATCTTCAATTATTCGGTCAAAATCCCGTGACAAGATCCAACTGATAACCCACACTCTTCAGCAAGCTCCCTGATGATCAGACGTCGATTTGCCCGCACCAGGGTTTTGATTTTGTCAAGGTTTGGGTCGTCAGTTGACGTGGAAGGGCGTCCAGGACGCTCATCGTCTTCAATCGACTGTCGACCATCTTTAAAACGTTCATGCCATTTGAAACATGCCGCACGCTTCATAGCAACATCACCGTAAGCCGTGTTGAGCATAGCAAAATTTTCAGTCGCAGATTTTCCCAGTTTTACACAAAATTTCACAGCATCTCGTTGCTCCTTTAGGTCATTCATTCTGAAATCCGCCAAACGAAAAAATTGCACTTCACTGAAAGCCCAGTAGCTATTCAACAAATGAAGATATCTGTAATCGGGAAACGGCGTTATAACCAGCTGATATGTACGAACACATCGACTCCAAGCGCATTCCCCTGGAACCAACTGAGTCCGCGCAATTCAAGCAGTCCACGCATTGAACAGACCTCGTATATGTGGGTTGTGTACGAAGTAAAAAAACTCAAGTTGTTGGGGTTCAATTTCGAGAAAGTTATTCGTTTTTAAAAGGTGTACGAACACTTTGTACGCATCCACTGATAGCATAATTGATTGAAGACGTAACGTTCCGACGGCCGCTGGACTTCATGCTCCATGAACTTTCATGTTCCTACGCCAATGTTTCAATCAAAGAATTATTAAATTTTCTAAAGAATGGACCACGTAGACAACAAAAAGATATTTTAGCAGTATTTTTGCCTGGTTACTGGAGGGTTTATTTTTGTTGCGAGATCCGCATGGCTGCCTGATTCAGAAAGCCCTAAGGGCAGGCTAACAATTGCGCGAAATCCTCTGTTAACCGGCCCAGAAGGAGGAAATCACGGCGAGTCACAATCGCGGGGGTTAATCGAACGAGTAAATACGCCGTGAACCCGATGTTCCTACCGCACCAGAATTCCTAATGTACCGTCCATAAGCTCACGGGCTCGCTTGGCGAAATGTTTACACCGACACCGAAAATATCCACCCCTTAGTTTGCCCCCTCTTCAACCTCTAAAATGTGTAAATCCCAATTCATCAACCGTTTGTCCTCGTAACATCCCCCTCAGACTTGGACAGGAATTTGAGAAATGAAATTTCAAGTATCTCTGATATGTATTATTGAAATACATATGGAATTTTCCATAATTAAATGGTCCCTATAGTTATTGTAGGAACTGTAATTATTAAGAAACTATGGTTTCCGTGTATCACTGAAATGCAAGGGTGAATGCTGTAATTCCCAGAAAAGTTATCCTGGGGAGCAATTTCCATCAGCGTTCAGCCTGAAGTTCTAATCACGAGGGAAAGTTGCTCGGATTGCTCCGGATTACTTTTGCTCTCATCTCCTCGTGTAACACTGACTTCGATGCGGTAGGTGATTATTTTCATTGTCCCTCCACCCTTTCCCCTAAATAATTATCCAATTCTCGTTTAGAGACACGAATCCATCTGTATCGAATAAACATGCAAAAACGTGTCTACACAATCATTTCACAAAAATGTGTTCGCAAAATGATTTTCTAAATCATCTAACAGAAATGAAACAATTCTACTAAAAATCAATATGTTCCGCTAAAACAGTTACGTGTTTCGGGTTCGATAAAATGGTGTGTAGGTAGGGGTACGGTAGAGTAAAAATGAAGTTATCAGAAGCAAAAAGATGGGGAATCCCGGCCGTTTAGTATAGGAGGGAGGCAAGTATAGCGGAGGCAACGCGACGGTGCGGATGAAGCTTCGGCTTAAATATTTATCCAAAACGAGGTGGACATCTGTCGGTGCGGCTCGTTGCATTTTATTTAGGCGTCGGTGTATTTATTTAACATTAACGCCGGCACGTAGCCTCCCTAATTCACGCCGCCGTCGTCGTCGTCGTCCGTTCGGCAAACAACGGCACACATGCTACGGTCTCTTCGGGGTTTGGTCCGTGGCCAAATACGAATTATTAGTGTTGTCACTGGCGCGTACCCACCGGCTTCTGCGTGTGTTACGTTAGTTTTTGCTGGGCGAGATCACGTAATTTTATTATACCGCGCCCGTAAATGGACAAAACGCAAATCCTCCGAAATACCTTCTTCTGCCTAAACTCTTGCGCTTGCAAAACCTGTTCCACCACAAATTTATGCGCTCGGCTCTAAAAAATTGCTAAGGGATGAAAAAACAGTATCAAACTTTCTAATAAACGATGCTGCAGCTTACACAATGTTGTGAAACCTCTTAATAATTTTTTAGCATTTCGTATAGGAGTCCCGAGGTCAATTTAGAAAATAGAAAAAGAAATCAACCCTTCTATAACGATGCAACAGCTTCATAGTCGTTCGCACAGCTACTCGATCCTTCGCAATCGATAATTCAAAACCTAGAACGTCCGAAGCTAAGAGATCACAACGGCGTCCATTGACGCGTGATCGATGCATCGATAAAAATTAACCCGTCCGTCGATTCGAAAGACAAAAGCGGTAGCATTCGAACGTGGGGAGTGCAACGGGTGAGAGGGGTTGGTAGAGGATGTCGGACAGTTTTCGTCGACGAAATTCCTGGGGCAGAAGGGAGACAGAGAACAGCAGGCAGCAGGCAGCAGGCAGGAGGCAGCAGGCAGGAGCCAGGAGGTAGCGCAGGAGGCCGGTTGGTTCAGCAGCCCCGGCGACTGATAAAAATCCAATAGCGGTGTTTGCCGTCCGGAAAGGGCAATCACGTTCATCATGGTGTCCCGCGCGCCCCTGACTCTCTCTCTGAATCCACCCCTTTCCCCCTCTTCGGGTCTCTGGCTGCCACTCAGAGCTCGAATGTAGCCGCCCCTGGAAAATCTGGGGGTGGGATCCACGTGCACACACGTCCACGAGAGGGAACAAGGGATAGACGAGGAGAGAGCCTGCCAACGAAGATAGACTGTCATGGAAGGGGAGAAAGAGAGACAGGAAGAGCGAGAGAGAGAGAGAGAGAGAGACTGTGTGTGCGCGTGTTTGTAGGAGAGAGGGGAATGTAACATGGGACAAGGGGAGAGGGTGGCTTTGCTGGTCAGATAAACGGTAAAGCAAATAAATCCGCTACTTTAACATGCAGGTCACCGCCGCTTTCCGTTTATTTTATTCGTTAAATATTTCATTTGGCCAACTAGAGCCAATTACGAGCGCTGCCTGACGAGCAGAGGGACCTGACGCGCGCGTCTCCTACCCCTCTCGCTCTCTGTCTTTCCCTCTGTCGTTCGCCGTACGTCCCTTTCTGTCTATGGTTTGCCCGTGAATCGATGGTGGAAATACGCGTTTCACGTGCCGGGTCTTTGACGATCATAATTATTCATTTGGTTGGGAGTCTCAAGAATTTCGCTGACTTGTTAGCCGAACGGTACCGTTGTACTTCAACTTGACTCTCGACAGTACCAGCCCAACCAGTCTCCTAACCATGATTGCTCTGTTTCAGGTATGGTTCCAGAACCGACGCGCCAAGTTCCGCAAGCAGGAGAGGCTGGCGCAGCAGAAGTCTTCGTCGCAGAGCGGAATGGGGGTTGACAGCGGTGCTTCGAGCCCCGTTGCCAGCAACGTGAAAGCGGAAGGACGCTCGCCGAGAAGTCCGGCGACGCCGCCAGGTGGTTCGAACAGCGTCCTCTCGTCGAACGAGGTGAAACCGATCGCGAACCCAAACCTGGTGAACGTGAAGCACGCGACGGACCAGTCGGTAGACAACGGATCTCCTAACACGCGGGGAAGCGGCGGCGGGGGCGGGGCTTGGGGCTCCTGCAGCCCCAGGCCCTTCTCCGCGGCGTTGCCACCTTACCTACTGGACCCGTTGCCCCTGAAGACCGCGAACCTGTACTAATCGCGCTCCATTGCAACCGCGCCATCCCAAACGAGTCCTGTAAATAGAGAGTACCCCGCGCTTCGGACCGGAAACGCCGGGCTGTTCAGAGGACTGTTGTTGTTGGCTCTGCTCGAGGTCGTTTCTCGATGTTGTTACACTGTTTTCGTACGGTTAGGGCATTTCTTCCAGAGCGAGATTCGGTTGGGCTTAACACTTTGCGATTCTATGTTGAGCGGGCCTCCATGTTTTCAGATTGCCACGTCTAGAGATAACGCAATCCTCCAAGAACACGGTTTTCGAAATTTTGATTGTTCCAAAAGAATGATAGTTTAGGGGCACGGAAGAATGTTAAAAAAATTTTGGTTAGATGTTTTAAAGTTCAAAAGTTTAAATATGAAGATGATATCCATAAAAGTAAGGTCGCAAATTGTATACGAAAGACATAGGGTCTTAGGAATATTGGTTGACAATTTTGAAACGATCTCGACGAGAAAATCGAGCCGGTTACCGCAGGAAGGAGATGAGATACTCACGTACCGTCCTACATTCCCCTAAATCGATCATCGTCGGAGAAACTAGCTGATAAGCCCGCGTCGACCGAGTCGAAGGGGTCGAACGAGTGTTTCTTGTTTTACAGGGATCGAAAGAAACAGTTGTCTTTCTTCTTACAAGCAATTCTGTTCGAATCCACAATTTCTGAAAGAAAGCATCCCCCTTAGGAACCTCTTCGAAAAGTGTTTTCGTGGAACAGGTATTTTTGAATCTGTACAATAAAAGTTCCATGGAAACAAATTATTATTAGAAACAGGAATAACCACTGAACGTAAATCACTAAATATTCAGAAAAATTGGGCTGACCTACTTACTTATTTCTTATTGTGTGTATATTGTTGCAGAACTATTAATCGAATATTTAATATTTGTTACGACGATCGAGAACTTTTTTTAGAATTGATAAACAAAATATCTGTTCCTGTTATAGGCCATCATTTTGGATCTGACGATTAGTTTTAACGTATCAAAAAAACCCTTTCGAAAAGTTCTTTCGATCCCTGCTGTTTTCGTCGCGCGAAGAGACGAGCGAAAGTATTCGATGTAAAGTAGCGTTAACTATGATCCAACGAAATAGAGAATGTATTGTAATATATTCGGTGTTTGAAGTTCAGACGTCCCTCGATCGACCACGCCATTTCTCGTTTAACGCTAAACCTACGACACATTCAGAATAATTGCAAAATTAAATTGATTTCGATTGAGAAATAATCTCGGAGCCTACGTAAAATCTACGAACTCTCATTGAAATTGACTTGAACCCTTGCATGACGGATCGTAGCGTGGTGGTGGGTTTAATGTCGAGGTGAACCCTAGGTTCCCGTCGGGTCGGTGTCGATCGAAGTGGCGCGGTCGGCGCTTGTACAGTTGTTGCTATAAATATAGGGGATTAGTGTTTTACACCGTAATCAGTATCGAAACGAGCTCGGAGATCGTGGGAACCAGAGTGTAGCTCCGTCTGTATCATTGCCGTTTCTAATATAGTGGGTGGAACAGTGTAAAAACAATTTTCCCAAGACTCAACAACGCGACACCCTAAATCAGACGCAAGCTCTCGAATCGATTTTAAGTCTACCACCTGAACAGTGTTTCAGTTCAGTTGTGAAGTGGGAGATTCTTCGGGGAAAAGTGTGGTGCTACGAGGAAGAACGCTGTTGATGGCCAGCGAAGTGAGTTTTCTGTTTGTACTTGTGCACGAGTGCTAGAGACCTCCGATTCGCACGATAGAACTATAAAAATTACCTGTTTGAAGACGGTGTGTTGCTTGCGAGGCTGTAATTAGGTGTCCGAAGTTTGCATCATTTGTTCCACCAAGTATACATTCGCAGAACTATGCGTTAGCGTGTAAGGTTTACTAAGGTCCATTCGTAAGTAGAGTATGTTAGTCGTGTCCCCTGCTGGAGGACTAGCGATGGGTCCGCGTGGTGCTCGAGTACCACCATCCAACCTAATAATGGACCAACAACGGACAAGGCCCTTGTTTGACGATGCTTGTTAAAGTTTGAAGTCGAAAATCACCTGACCCATCGCTAGCTCGGTGGACGGAGACTCAACGGCGAGAAACGAGTGGCGGCGAGTGTCGAAGGAAAACTGATCGCGGTTAGGCGACTCTATCGGTCGGGGGTCGGATCTTTAAGTAATCGCGCGTGTCATCGGGCGTCGAATCAACAGCCTGCTCGGGCTCTTAGATATCGAAATGGCATTTATTTTACAGAACAGATCAGGTCTACGATTAAAATCAATGTTTGTGCAACGTTCACATGTCGAGTCCTTTGCTCACAGCGGCTACTTAAAGATTAACAGACGCTGCGTCCACTTCCGGTTCAAGGGTCTCGCCGAGTGTCGAACGAATCGAGTTTCTCCTGTCGTCGTCTCCTATCACTATCTTTCCCTCACTCACTCATTCTATTCCCAACCTCCACCCCGTCTCTTTCTCTCACGCTTTCTCGATATTCGAACTATTTTTATAGTAAATGCTTCGGGGCCTGTAGCCGCAAGATTCCGAGGCTTCGTTCGACACGATGACTTTTCCTTCGACGCGTCCGCGCGACAAATGGAATGTCGAGTGCCGTCGAGAGAGAAAAGAAAACAAAGTAAAAATAAAAATCGGAAAAAAGTGAACAATGAAAAAACGATGTGCCGTCGGCTTCCCCTTCTCGCGAGAGAAGAAAAAAAAATGGTACCAGGTCTCTCCCCCATTTTATTTCGAAATATACATTTATTGAAAATAATCGTTCTTGCATTTCTGCTGTTTTTTTTTTACTCATATATATCTGTCGTCAATATCTCTCTCTCTCTCTCTCTCGCTTTCTCTCTCTCTTTCTCTCTCTCTCTCTCACTCGTCTCAACGGTTGTCGTGCATGGATATTACATGATCGTTGCTCCTGATTGCGGTCCAGGTAGACGCGGATTTACCCTTTGTACTATGTCGCTCGCATGCTCGTCGTTAGGGATGGGACCCGTGGTCTCGTCGTTCGTCGTTTTTCGTTCACCGGAGAACCCTCTGTTCGCGAGAAAACACCGAATTTCCCAACCGAGTTTACCATAAAAAGAAAGATTCTCGACGAAAGAAAATTTTACAAAAATACCATTAATCGTTCCGGAGGTACACGGTTTCTTCGTGTTCCTCGTCAATTTACAATCCTATAAATGCAAGAATTACCGTAGAACAATCGAGTTTCTCGGTCGGGCGTTTAAATTTCGCGTGTCCCATCGCTACTCGTGATCAGTGTTGCTAGATGGTACGGGAAAACTCGCGCATGCGCGGCGAATCCAGGAACATATCTGCGTTCTACAGTCCGTAGCTTATGGGGCAAGTTTTCTTTAGAGCGGTCTTAAACTTTTGTCCGTTACTGTATATATACAATTAGAATATATTTATATATTACATGTACATACACATCAAATTTTAATATAACATACGCATGTTAAACGTTATGTTTGAAAATCGAGAAGAAAAGATTGTGCGAAGCTATACGGGGCAACCAAGGTGCCCGATTTCGTACTTCAGTGACGCTGGAATCGTCGCGCATGCGCGAGTTTTCCCGTACCATCTAGCAACACTGCTCGTGATCAATCTCGTGACGACGCTCGGGGTTCCCCCTCCGCGCGAGGCCAGTGACGCGGCGCGGCGGCATGTTCGGTCACGTGACGCGCGCTGCTACGTCTCATTGTCAGCGCGGAGGGGAGACCACCCGAGCGTCGGTGTTTCTCGAAATTTCGCCATACAAAAGTAATAAAAGTTAGCGTGTTCGTGCATAAATCGCGTTCGTTAAGAATCGCTGAAATGAATCGGTGCGTTGGTCGTTCGTGCGCTACGTCGTCGAAGGGATCGACCTTGCAATCCCCGGTGTCCGATGCCGATCCGATCGGCGAGTACGTTTATCTCGTACTCGTTGCGATCGGATCGGCGTGTATGGTCGTCGGAAAAAATATATAGATCGAGATGATGAACATTTTGATTTCTTCATGGAGCAGCGTAGTTTCTTTTCGTCAGTTGTCGGAGTTAGTCGAGTAGTCAGGCGCCTATACATATACATACTTACGACAGGCAGATGAACGAACCAACAGGGTCGTCGACGTCCAAGACCTCGGAAGGTTTTTCACGTTGACGGTCTCGTTGAGTTCGTCCATTCGCTTGCTGGTTACTTGAATAGATTTATATTTATATTATATTTATATATATATATATATATAGATATGAGACTGTGTTCGAGCATCTCGTTATGGCTGTTGAGATATTAGGCCATCGTCAGGGTGCCCGCGCCCATGCCGAAGCCCACGCCCTTGGGACCGAAATTCCTATTGTAACAGCCGCGACAGTAGATATCGCCGTCTGGGCCGTCGTTCAAGTTCGTCGAGTCTAACGAACGATGACACTCGCCGCAGCTGAAGCAACGTTTATGCCATACGCGGTTCTTCGAGATCATCTGTTCGGCGGCGTATACTGGGTAGCCGCAACGCGCACACCCGTGACCATCGTCCCGTTTCTGGCCGACCTGTGGCTTGGAATCGATGCTAAAACAAAAGGCAAAGTTGCTTAGGTTCCGTAGAATCGACTAGGTCGGGTAGCCGAGTTAGTACTGCCCAGCTAGCTCAGAGAGCCAAGGACCTACGCAGGGACTGATCAGCTAGATTGGGTAGCCGATGGGTACTTTGGGCAGCTAACTTGTTAGCTTGACTGGAACTTACTACGAAGGAGCATGATCGCCATTCGTCGAAACGAGAGTCGGGGCGTGGCCGAATCCAAATCCTTTAGGTCCAAAGAGTTTGCTATAGCAGGATCGGCAGTGGATTTCCTTGTCGGGTCCGTCGCAGGCTAGCATGGAGTCCAAAGGTCGGTGGCACTCGGAACAGTTGAAGCATTTCTTGTGCCACATAGTGCCTTTCGCGAGTTGTTGTTCAGCGGCGAACACCATGCCACCGCAACGCGGGCAACCCTGACCGGCTGGTGCCTTGATAGAGGTCGTGTCTGGATTGTAGAATGGTCGGCTGGCCGAAATTTCCTCCTCCCTGAACGAGAAAGTACTTTGTCAAGGTACTGGTACACTTGCGACCTTGTGGGGTCTGAGGATCCTTCATATTTCAAGCTTGGGGTATCCCATCTTTGGCGTAGCAGGCTATACTTGGGATACCCCACCCAGTTTTCGCAACCTTTAAATCTATGCGCGCCAACAGAGGGGGGGGGGGGACAGAGATATAACTCACGATAGGCCATCGGTCTGTAAGAATCCAGAGCCACATGCGAATCCGTATCCGTGCGGTCCCCATTTCTTTCCGTAGCAGGTCTTGCAGTAGACATCTTTGTCGGGCCCGTCGCAGGCGATGATCGAGTCGAGAGTTTTGGTGCAGTCGTGACACTTGTAGCATTTCCTGTGCCATTCACGACCCTTTGCCAACACCTGTTCTGCGGCGAAGACTACACCACCGCAACGTGGACAACCCTTGCCAGGTGGTGCCTTGATCGCGGCGGTGTCAACGACAGTGGTACGAGGTGCAGCATCGCTGCGTGCACAAATTTCAACGATATCAACACCGTACCTTCTCTCGCCACGCGAAACACACCGTTCGCCAAAACCCTACCCAATCGACGAAGTCAAAATTCAGCCTAGAACACCTTCTTATTAATTACACTCCCGATAGAAGCACGAGCGCTCGACTCGTTCAAAATGTTCGAATACAAATTTGTTCAGGGTGTGAAACATGATTTTCATCTCCCAATTTCTACAATCTATAACTGAATCGTCCGAATGATTTTCAGACAAGCGTAATTTGAGAAATATGTATACTCTTGGCTAATGGTGTGCCGAAAATCAAGTCGCGAAAATGAGAATCTTGTTAATATCAGTTCGACCCTTCCTTCGGCTTGAACATCCTTTAACTCGTCTCATTGACGCGGCTCGCACTGGTACATACAAAAAGAAAGCATGCAAATGCAAAATCGACCGATACTGATTGGTAATTAGCATGCGGGGGTGGGGACGGATGCTTAATGAAAACCGCGGAACGTCGGAAGGAACCAGCAACGGAGGTTGATCGTTCATAAATAATGCATCCCGATTCGATAATTTCTGTTCCGCGGTGAATATTTTCAGCGTGATTAACTTCGGGGAATGCCAGAGTCGGGAAGACGGTTATTCACTGTTTATTCGCAAAACACACACACACACACGCGCGCACACTTGACCGCTCGACGATTAAACTGTCAAGCGTTGAAAAGTAATCATGAAAGTTCTGTAGAAGTTTCCATTTTTGAGGGGAACTGTACTTGACAGTCTTACCAACCGAGCGGCGCGAAAATTGAAAATGGTGAAGGTGAGTAACAGCGCAAAGCGTTAAGGCGTCGAGTCGTGTGTATTGTGGGCATGTACACACACGCATACTGCTCGTTAGAGACACATGCACACGTTCGTTCTTTCATTCTGCTGCCCGGGCGTTTTCAACGACTTGAATTTTAATTTAGAGTCTTCGAAATATTCGGAAAATATCTTTAAAAGGTCTATGTACCGAGACGTCCCAAATTGTTTCGATTGCTTAATTGTCGAGACGAAAGCAAACTCGCACACACGCAGACAGACAGACAGACAGACAGATGGACTGGCGAAAGTGGAATAGCATAAACTATAGGGGGGCGCGTACCCCTCGTCCTCAATATCGCACTGCAGCCCGATCCACATAACCCCAGCGTGGCCAATACCTCGCGGACCGAATTTCTTCGGATAGCAAGCTGTTAAGCAGACAAGCGCATCATATATAGTGAGAGTGTAGAAGCCGAGGCGGGATTTCTCTCGTGTGTTCCCGTCTCAGTCTCGGCTCTGAAAACCCACCCATTGGCGTAGCAGTCGCTTTGTAGGGCGCCACCACCCTGACCGTAGCCATAACCCTTCGGTCCGAATCTCTTTCCGTAGCATACTGCAGAGAATATCGGTTAAAGGTATCTGGTGTGGTTGGTAGACGTTGCTGCGTCATCGGGCTGTCACGTGATCTGACGTGTTCTAGGTCCAGTCGGGCCCACAATATTATTTCTGGCTCCAAAGTCTATTAATTCTATTAATTCGCTATTTTATATTCTATTAACCCTTTGCACTCGAGCGATGCCCCTACAGCGCCCAGGCGGTTTATTGCGTCCACTCGAGCGGCGCACTATGGGCCAAACCGACGAAATCTGTGTCAAAATCAAAGAACTTTCGATAGAAATGAGATAGAGTGATGATTATTTTTTAAATTGAAGCTGAAACACTGCAGAATGTCGGAAAAATAGAGAGTTTATGGTACCAACGTTTTTTAACCTTGAAAAAAAATCGTTAAACTTGCACAATTTCAAGAAAATTGTTGTTCACCCAATATCACGCGCCAAAAAAATTTCTTTCTTTCGACATGCTATCCATCATTTCCATGGAAAGCTCCATGTTGTTCTGAAAGGGGTAAATTGAGGGGTTGCAAGGTCTGCTCTGACCGAAGTATGCCTGGCGGTAGACGTGAAACCTCAAATTATTGTGATACGTGGTCTGACAAATCGAGGATGCATCTTGGCGGTTGTTTTGTAAAATATCAAACAAAAACGAATTACAGAGAGTAATATTTAACAGATTTTGTTTTGTAAAACGTAGAAATAAATAAATTATGGAAATTTTATTATTTGTATACGTTTGGACGAGTATAAAATCATTTTAAAGTATGTACCTGTAAAACACTTGCCTAATATAGGCAAAATCGTCTCGAGTTGCTAGTTCGCCCGAGCGAAAAAGTCCTCGAGTGCAAAGGGTTAATAGAATTCTGAGGAGACACGTCCCTAGACTTGAAGTTCAAAGTGCACAGTGCACACAGTTCAAGTCAAGTCGATCGAACAGGAACTGGCATCGTTGCTGCTGATTAGAGCACGCCAGTCACGTGACGGCCGCTCCTCGTGTAATTGGTGGCGTTCCCTCACCTTTGCAGTAGATGTCCTTGTCAGGACCTTCGCAGCAGTTGACGGAATCTAATCTCTTGGAGCAGTTGGCACACTTAAAGCATTCCCTGTGCCATTGCTGCGTGGGAGACAAAGGGACAGGTGTTAGTCACGAAAAGTGGGTTCTTATACGAGTCTTACGTTCTATTACACACGGTTATTCCCGATCGTGAATTAATCGTCGCAACAGTAAACATAAATAATCCACCGACATCGATTTTCTGGAAAATTTACACACCATCCGTAGTGAACAATTTCGCATAAAATAATCCGATGGTAATAGAACCGACAAAATAGACAAGACATAAGTAACTCTGGACTAAAGAAGGGACAAAGACTCTCCTCTCTCGGGGTCCTCCGTACTACAGAACTACAGAACACTTTGCGCCAGTCTGTGTGAATAAAAGTCAACCAATGGACACGGGTACACAGGGTGCAAGAGTGTGTGATATGATTAATTTTTAAAGGGCTTTCGTTATTCAGACGAACGAGAAGAATACAAAAGTAGAATGTAACGTGTTGTTTGACAATTGGGGGGTTGACACGTGGACGATTTACATTCTGTTGGATTTCGATAAGATACCTCGACAATATATCTCGCGATCAGGACCATCGCAATGAAGCGTCGAGTCCAGAGACCGTTGACAGACTTTGCACTTGTAGCATTGCTTATGGTAAGCCTAATCACAAGAAGCAGGAATAACCATGATGCGCCCGGAGACAGGCGATGTATTCTCGTGGGTAGGTTATGGTGCCGCGGACAATTTTCATCTAACATCACTCACGACCAAGATGAATATTTATTACAAACTAAATTGCATAATAAGTGTATATTTATTACGGTAATAAAAAGAAAGAAGTAATAATTTAAATAATTTTCAGGCTGTGACCAGATCACGATATTTTGGCTTGAAGGGGATTCAATAAATTTAGGTGGCCGGTACGCGGTTGGTTTTATCAGAAGATTGTTCTACGATTTGCCAATTAACGAGTTCATTGGACGATCATCAACTCTCCGTGGATCGACCGGGGGATTTATGTGTCCGTTAAATTGGGTTATTTTGCGTCTTGTTTGGTGGAACAATGTATCCGTCGGTAACTAATGGCGATCGTTAAATAATTCAGAGCGTGTTTCGAAGCTAACGAGATGGAAGACAGATTTCAGGCTAGCAGCGGAGGGACCGAGTCCATTGTTCGTAGCCGAAAATAAACGGACTCGTTGTACTCGGGAGAGGAAGTTGGCTCGTCGCGCAGACAGTGGAATAGTCCGTCGATGCACAGACGCAGAGACAGGTTCGTTCGACGATCGGTCAGTTAACCGTTAACCCACTGTATGATCGTCGAGAGACGAGCTCTCTCTCTCTCTCTCTCTCTCTCTCTCTCTCTCTCTCTCTCTCTCTCTCTCTCTCTCTCTCTCTCTCTCTCTCTCTCTCTCTCTGCAAATAAACTATCTTGGAATCTTCTGGGAACTTTATTGTACTGGAGACTGTCCATTTAGTGAAAACGCAACGGAATAGCTAAAAAATTCGCGTTGGAAACCAGGCCACGTATCCACTTGGAAACAATATCGAAGCTAGACTTTAAGCCTGCCTCCACTTGATAAAGAACTCCAAACATTCCTCCTGATTGAATAAACTTGGAATAATGTTTTCGGCGCATCGGTTCGATCAAATTCTACATTACATAGCTATGTTGTAGGAAATTTAAACATTTCGATTCGGATGTGAATCTGTTAACGTCCTAAGACCACGTTTTGCTATAGAATTGTATTCTATTAGAGGAAAAGAAAGGTGGTGTGTTTCGTCCTAGACGAAACCTCCATTCCTCCTGATTATTTCTAACAAAACAACAGCGTTTGTAAACAAGCACGAATAAAAATTACTATAACAAGGAGTAAACAGAACTGAATCTCGATAAACATCTATACTAATGTATCGTAGACATCAGCAAGACCTCGAACCAGTGTTTTAGGTAAACGGTCAGCCTTAGGGTGACAAGACACTTGATTTTCGGGTCGCGGGGCCGAAAGGACGGATTGGCAGTAGCCTAGAAAAGGCAATTAGCCTGCATCGGTTTAATCCACCGGCCACTCCGGTTCCAAGTTATTTTCCAACGCGACGAGTGGACCAGTTGGTGGTCTGCCAACCGGCGTTGGAAGACAGGAAAAGCTCTTGGGCCGGCACCAACGGCAACAAGCCGCCTCGGTACGATCCTAAATCCACGAGAGCAAGAGAGAGAGAGAGAGAGGTACTGCGAGTCATCCTCTACTCACAGATTTCTCATACTACGGGGGCCGGATTTTTTTCCCTCATTGTTATGAAATTACAGGCATTTCGTCATACGGTAAGATTACGGAGCCGCGTCACGCTGCTGGCAGAGTGTCAGCCGGTGGCAACAGTCAATTTTAGACAGCGGAGAACGCGAGGCCACCGTTTTCCAAGCCTCCACGAGATCTGATGATTCCGACGAACACAACTATACAACTACAGACAGTATAATATTGATTTTCTATGTATTGTATAATACCAGTTTGTGTACTAATAAATGATCGATTTTATAGAATACCAGAGTTTGTGCACTTTTACGTTTCTATCTTATTGTTAGTTTTATTTGTGTAGTCATTTCTAGATTAGTTTTAGCAACCAAGAAAATAAGCTTCTATTAAATATTTTTCAAACGAGCAAATAAATAATTTTGAATAAAAAGTAGCATATAGTTATTAACGCGACGGGTCTGGCCAGCTGTTTACAACCCCCTCTCCGTATCCGCGATGGCGGATCATGTTTCCCGGCAAAAATAAGATCACCATCGGCCAGGAATAGCTTGCTCGCCTCAGCTCATGATATAACGCGGAATTGTTCTCGATCCGGGATTTATTTTGGTCGTGTCCGCGGCACCAACACGCGGATAATTTACTTGGGTCCGCGTTTCCGGGGTGCTTTCAACCCCTAAATTGATAATAGATAACTCACCCTTCCACGGGCCAGCATCTGCTCCGCCGCGTAGACGTATCCTCCGCATCGCGGGCATCCCTCGCCCTCTGGGGCCTTAGCGATCGCCCGCGGCTCCAATATGGCGTTCGATCCTCGCGAGAGCTCCCTAGAAATGCCGATGTTATAACTATGATCCTTTTCATTCTATTCGATCGAGTTCGATTCTTGAGTCCAACTCCTCTTACGAATTATCGAATGATCTTCCAATCCGTGATTTCGAAAAATTAAGAATTATGACTCGGAAACCTTGTCAATGTTCTCTGGAAACTGTAATAATTCAATTTCGGAGGAAGATTTAGCAATGTGTAATTTCTAATCCCCCCAAACATCATTTTCGTAAAATTTTGCATTTTTGTAAATTATAAATAGTACTACAGAATAAGTATATGGAGATCATTCGATAAAGAGACGTTGGATACAGAGAACAAGCGAATAGTAGAAAAAAGCAACCACCGCACAAAGTAGAAGGAACGTCGAGCGGTGAACATGGTTACCACAACTTCGAATTGTTGCGTTAAAAATGAAATTCCAGTGACAATATTCGTTTCGCAATCTTCTTTAAAAAGTATTCGAAGCTGAGCATCCGAGAAACAAAGCTAGACCGACTCCACTAAACGATATTCGTAAACGGAATGGACGATACTATGTACATCGTTGCTCGAGATATATAAAAGCAAATATTATACAGTGAATTAGTTGAATGTGTAGGTTTTACGTTTTAAGATGTTAAGTATTACGTGCACCAATCAATTGTCTAGTGTGTCTTTTTCCGTCGAACTCGATGATATTCATAATTTTCATCGATTTAACAGTATTTAGTGTGCTGCGCGATTTTTGTCATAATTGGCGCAAATGTTTGGAGATTTCAAACTATTTTTCTGTGAAAATAGTGCTGTATTCATTTGTACATGTACTATACAGTACCCACGGAATATTTTTCCGGATCACCGGTAGCTAGTGGAATGTCTGTTTAAAGAAAAATACAACTTCGCTGTAACATACAAAGAAACGATCCGAAATGGTCTCGTAAGGCATGCACCCGCCATTCTCTGGCGATAGATATATCGATAATGACGCACAGTATTTCGAGAAAAAGCTGAGCAATATTCACTGTGCGAGAAATCAGAAATGTTGTTAGCAATTTAAAGATCGAGTTTTATCCAACCAAGTAGCATTTTTCGATATAATCTGTGTGATAATTATCAAAAATTCGGTTTCAATGTCGAAGACTGTACAAAAGAGTGGAGTCGATCGCTTCAGTTTTCGGGAATTATTCTCTATGGGAATCCCCATGGTTCGCGGCTCGACCGACGCAGGGGCGGGGGGAAGAACAACAATCAAAACGAATCAACAATGGAAAAAAAACATAAAAAAACCAGAGAACATCAGAAAAATCGGGTTACCAGAAAATCCGTCACAGAATGAACAACCTCGGGTTAGATAGTATGTTAGGCACGTGTGTTAGTAATTGATTAGTATCCCGTTTCCCCTTTGCAACCACGCAAGTGGCTTCCGCCGAGCCCCGAGAGGAGAGCCAAGAAGCGGATCGTGTGTAACAATAAATTAAATCAATGAATATATAAACAATTAAACAAAATAATAAATAAACAAATGGTACAAAATACAAATCGACTCAAGAGAAAAAGAAAAAGTGAGGACAGAGATATACGTATGTATATATATATAAAATAAGAGAGGAGGGACAAGGGTGCCAGGGGAGAGAAACAGGGTGAGAGAGATCGAGAAGAGACAGACAGAGAAAGAGCAAAGAAAGTCGTTTCAATTAGATGGGGTGGGAGAGAGAAAATCGCAGACACAAACTCAGGGGTGCTCAGGTAGGTTCAGTGCCTCTCGATGTCTTTTTCGTTGTTCTTCTGCCCAGAAATCATCCCTCAAGTCAAATTTTCACGCGGAACAATTTTTCAGATTGAACTTTCGATTTTTGTCAAAAGCATTGATCGAAATCTATGTACAATCAATTTTTTCTCCAGAAATATACAAAGTTCGAACCTCAAAATCTGATGTATAAATTCTCATAACAAATTTTCATTTTTTTTTTACACATATTGGAGCATCTATGTCCATCGAAAAAAAAGAACTGAAAATAATGATAAAAATTATACAAAAATCCTGCCCGTTCCCTCCGACAACACACCTAAAAAAAAAGAAAGCACCATCGAGAAACACTGTTGCCCAAATTGTAATCAAAATGGTAGTTGGGGGTGGGGGCTGCAGCATGAAGCTCGTCTACGTATTTATCTCTACTAGCGAAATAATAATCTGCTTTTCTGTGTGTAGAATGTGTGGTGTGATAAAGCGAGAGCGTGATAGAGCGCGCGCGCGCGCGCTCACAACTATAGTAAGCACCCATCGAGTTAACGTTGTTAGCAAGGTTACGGGGTTACGTGTATCCTCCAATTTTCTTTTTTTTTATTTTCTTTTTTTCGAAAAAAAAGTGGTGTACGAGAGAGGCCGTGCAGGTGTGCGGATCGATAAATTCGTAGAGATATATGTAGATAGACAGAGAGAGAGAGAGAGAGAGAGAGAGAGAGAAAGAGAGAGAGACAGAAAGATAGCAAGAAACAGATAGGCAGAGAGAAAAGACAATCTGAAAATAATAGCGAAAAAAATCACGAAATAATATCAGAAAAAAAATGATTAAAAAACAGAGTATAAAGTAGTATAAAAACCAAAATAGAAGCTCAGTTTTTGTTGTTCATCACGCGGAGTGTGTATGGCAGAAGAGAAAGGCAGAGAGATATGAAGAGAGAAGAGAGAAGAGAGAGAGTGAGAGAGAGAGAGAGAGAGAGGTGGAATCTGACTCGGTGCTCACCATTTTTCTTTTCAGTTACTCGGTATTTCCCTTTATCACGAGGGTGCGCGCAGGCTCGTGATAAAGCGACAACATATATTGTTCAATGGGCCTCCGGTTGGCTCGCACTCGGCGGGGCTGGCGGGGGTTGGTAGTGGGGTGTTTTTGACAGTTTTTTCTGTTTCATTGCGTTTTGCTCGTGTACCGTTCGTTCGGTTTCATTTCATTTCATTTTTTTTCTGGCGAAAAAAATGAGGACAAGGGGTGGAAGTATGTGAGGGGTCGGAGGATTGGTTTGAATTTCGCGGCGAGATGGACTCTCAACACCGTTTTAACACTGTTTTCATGCACCGTTAACGCGTATTAATCCTGACGAACAGTCCACTAGTTTCACTTCATGAAACCCTTTCTGGATTTTAGACTGAGTTTAGACAGACTCTCAACAATGAAAGGTGATTAAATTGTTGAAGGTATTTAAGAGGTCAACCTTAAATATTTTGAAATGTATCCTGAAGATATTGTAAGAAATAGTCAATTGTTCGACAGAGAATCAAATATTTCACACAAAGAAAACATTCTAAAGGGTGTTTTAAGACTCGAGCTCGCCAATGGAGATTCAGAAAAGGGCCTGGCGTCCATTTTGTTCGTCTCTCGTTGTCCACGAGCCGATGCTCGGTGCCCATCGTGTCTCATCGACGCCAGGCCATCGTAATATTTATCTTTTTTCACATCTACTGCTACGAAACTATACAGTGGGTCAAAAATGTTTTCGACGTAGCCTAACATCCAAATCAATCGACTCCCTAAAACTAAACGGATCATCGGAATTACACCGTTCCCTCGGTACGCGAAAAACTCGGCTCAAAATCGAAACGATCGTAAAACCAAAAACATTTTTGCCCGACCGTGTCCGACGCATCTAATCTCTCATAAACAAAACAGAACCAAATAAAAAAGAAAAGATATAAACGGTAGTCGTCAATCAAGAACACCAGATTCTTCTGTATTTTGTGTTTTTTTTTCAAATTCCCTTTTTTCGTCTTTTAATGGCACTTATTACAGATGGTACAAATGATTCTATAAACTAGAGCGTAGAGATTGTAGTAGTCGCATAAAAGAAACGAGAAACGAGTAAACAATCATTATAATACGTAAATTAATTAAATCGTATGCGTGTAATGGAGAAAATAAGGGAGGCCTGGGGTGGGGGGGGGAAGGAAAAAGTGGGGAGTGTGTGTTGCACATTTATCGAAGTATGCACGTGGTGACGATGTTGCAAAACGTTCGTGCAACGCACACACAAACACACGGGAGAACGGAAAGAAAGAAAATGGTGAATCTTGTGGGTCAAAAAAGAGAACAGAACAGAGAGAGGGTAATAGAAAACGGAAAAAATAGACAACGGGTGGGGGGGGGGGGAGTGTGGGAAAAATTATGGTTGTTTCGAATGGGGGGACACAGGTGCACGAGTTAAACGTGACAACAAAAGAGACAGTCGAGCTAGATATTAAAACACAGTTAATCATCATTATTCATAAACGGTGAGTGGTCGTCGTCGTCGTCGATTCTCGTATCTCATGGGTCGCATCACCGCCATCGCCATCGTTCACCATGATCGCTGGACGACGAGAGGATGGGGAAAACGAGATTTTCATAGAGATTCCATGGGGTGGTGGAGAAAGTACCATAATTCAGGAAAAGAAAATAATTTCAACCGAGGAGAACTCAACCGAGATTTACAAACGAAAAATTTAGGGGATCGAAAAGAAGGCCATAAAAGGAAACTAATAGAGCGCCATGGGGGACCATGGGACACAGTGATCAATGCTCTCGCTCCTCGAGTGTACTGTGGCTGCAGGCTTCATCCAGGTCTCTTCCGGTATCAACAAAGAGGACCATGCTGTTGGATCGACAGGCTTCTCTTATGGTCGATCGTTATAGTATGTCGATGGTGTCTGTGTCTCTTTGAACACCGTTAGGGGATGAAGAGATAGAGAGTGAGAGAGTGAGAGAGTGAGACAGAGAGTGAGAGAAACAGAAAAAGAAAGTGTGTGTGAGAGATAGAGAGAAAAAGAGACAGAGGTGTGCATCGGCAGACGACGACTCGGAGAGAATTTTCTTTTCCTTTTTTCTTTCTTTTGGTTTAATTCGAGGTTCGGGAGAGAAGGGGGCGGGTTTACAAGGGTTTCTTTTGGAGAGGTTGGACGACGGCAGGTGGCACTCACTCGCTACTCTTCAAGTGTTCGCCCTGATCCATGGACAGGCAACCAGCGCCTCCGCCGAAACCGTATCCCTTCGGGCCGAACTTGCGGCCGTGGCAGACTTTGCAAAATAGCTCGCCCTCGTGCTCGCTGCAGTTTGTCGAGTCGAGCAATTTGCCGCAGAGACCTGCAACATAGATAGCGTGTGCTTGTTTTGCTGGGCCTGTAACCGCGGTCTCGGGGTTTATGCTTCTTTCTTTCCGTTGTTCGGTGTTTTTTCTAGAATTCTTGCCAAGAGACAACTTGCGAGGCATGGAGAGTACACGCGGCCTCAATGGATAGTTGACCGCGTACTATCGGTGGTAAACGTGCCATGGAACGTGTTAATACCACCATAATTAGCAAGCGAGTCCCAAATATGACCGTCGTTCCGGTTCATCGAATTTCCGGAAGGAAAGGGACTCGTTTATTATTCTAAATCCATTATCTCCCTATAATAATCCTCGGTTCCCGAGTTAAATGCTCCGAATCTACGGGTTGCGAGGTTGACGTCGCCGAGAATAGCAATGGCGACCGGCCGTCGTTCTATCCCACGATAGTCGACGGATGTAACCGAATCACACAACCAGTGTGTATAATGATCGTGTTCGTATAATGTTTCCGGCCTGCTGATTATTCCCGTGGCGTCGCGAAACGCTCGATGAATATTCGATTGGGGCTTTTCTATTTCGGGGCCACGGAATTTTTCCGGGGGTCGTTGCACCCTAAACGAACCCCTCTACACTCCCCTAACTGCTCTGGGTGGCTACGATTGATTTCTGGCTGGCACACAAAACTAATTAGGGCCGAGACACACCGTCCCGGACACCGCCGCGCGCCGTGGAAAACTATTTCTGGCGATGGTTTATTTTCAAAAGGATAGAATGGTGTTTTGCGCAACGACACCCTTCGGGACGTTTCCCGCCATAATTTGAATGGTGGTTATCGTCTTGCGTTCGAAAATTAAATTTCTCGAAGAATAGTGACTCTAGCAATCGATCGAACGATTGATATCGATCGGTCTCTGTAGTGTTTTAATTTGTCGATAACTTACCACACTTGAAGCACATCTTGTGCCATTTGAGGCCTCCGGCGACTCGTTCTTCCGCGGCGTATACGGATTTGCCGCATTTGGGACACTTGGGGTGCTCTACTGGTTTGAAAGGCATTTTGTTTGTACTGGAAACAGAAACGAACCATTCGTTAATTAAACGATAAACATTTCGTCATCGTTCGAACTAATTTTCCCGCTCGCACAGAGTCTCGTAATTAATAGTACCACCGGGAAAAAATTATTCTAGCTTCGTTAAAAATGAAATGAAATAATAACTGTTTAAGAGACACTGAAATCGGAAGTTCAATTCAAATCTTTGTACTATGTATTACGCTCGAGACAGCCTGTGCATTTCTGTACACTTTCGGGAGGACTTTCTTTCTCGTAAATTCTTTTTTTTTCCAAACTGAAACAAAATTCCACTTATTTGGGAAGGAGCGGAGTCGGAGTCGCAACTGGCAATCTGTCAGAAATAAGCGAGCTGGAATGGTTCGAACGCTTACTTAACCAGTGCTTGACTAAAACATGAAGAATTCGTGGGTTCCCTCTGGCCGTCGACAACCGCGACTATTTTTGCAGTCGGCCATTGCGGGTCGCGAGATTCGGGAAGATTTACGAGCCTGAGAGAACTCGGAAGCAACGCGCTTCCTTCACGCCTAAATTTTCGCGGGGATTTTCCTCGAGACTACTCCATTTTGCAACGAAATTCATTCCACCCTCTGTGACTATAAAAAGGTCTCCACGCGGTCAATTATTTCTTCTAAACAATTTTACCCCGAGAAATTATAATGAAATCTACATTTTCTTAGTGCCTCGCTATTATTTCACGACCCTCAATGAATTAAAAAGAAGTTTTCAAAATTCAATGAAACAGTTTTGTAATAATGGAATCGCGTTAGGACCTCCGAAAAATTGTATAAAATTTTTAATACTACACATAGTACAACCCCTATAAGACCAAACAAATTTTTTCCTCGCTCCCAATTTTGAAGACGGAGTGATACAACTGTCGGGAGCCGTGTATAGCGACGAGAGTGTTCATTTTCGACGATAGAGGTACAACCAGGAGAGAGCAGCAAGAGAGACGGAGGATTCTATATCCGTGCGAACGTGAGCCGGATGCGAGGCCGTATTAGGGAAGGTGCTAGATTCTCCACAATGCGGTCGCCATTACCCCTGCCGAACCACTATTTCCTTCCAAAATCCAAATACTTGAATCGAAAATTTATCATCGAGATCCAAAATCCAAATTCTTCAACCAGATCAAATTTGATCGACAGTAAACATTTTTCAAATGAAAATTTTGCGGAGAACCCTCGAAGATGTACACCGAGTAGGCTAATGAAGCCACTTCCACGATGCATCCTTGAACAATTTTCATCTTATCCCTTTGGATCATTATACCCAAGTAATAAATAGTACACTCATTAGAATCTACCGAAGTATAATTATAAGACGCCTTGCTGTTCAGTGACTCGATGTAAATCATCAGTCAGACGTTCGTAGTAAACTGGTTATAGTTATTCAATAACTGAATGTTCCCAATCTTTCACGGCAGGAAGTTGTCTATATATATTTGATTAGCTTTTACGGTTAACCAGTTTACGTGTATTTGATAAACGTTAGTAGTCTGTTTTATTAATACCACGATCGCGCGACTAACATCCGAAAAGGTGAAATTTAAAGTGTCTAGCGAGTCTACGTTAAAAGTAGTCATCCATATTGAATCTCACCTGTATCCTTCGCGTCAATTTCATTTTAATTATGACATCTTGTAGAATTGAATGACAGTTTCGACATTAATCTTTGCATTGGCTGCATTAATAAATGGTACAATATTTTTATTATGAATTTACCAAATGGTAAATAGTTTAAGTTACTATAAAATGTTAATTTCGAAGAATTTTTAATTGACCAAGAATAAAAATTGTTCTATCAATTAATTTCGAGGAAGATGGCTAATCCAAGCACCGAAAAACGAACATGAAGAAAGTACTCTCCGCTTAACGCCGGTATTTTTAGCACCTTTGTTTGTACATATCCCGCCATGTATTACATCATAACACTCGGAGAATGCGTTCCTGTGTACACTATAGCCGGTTCGTCTCAAATTTCATCGCGTTTCCTCGAAACGTCATTAACCTTCCATTAACCCGACATTTTATTCTTGCAATTTTCACTTCGCCAAAAGGTAAGTCGAAAATGTAACGTTCGAGAAAATCAAGTTTGAAAACTCTTGAGTCCCGCCTGTTACCGATTGGCTATAGTTTAACGCAACGCTTACTGTATCTAGTGTCACGTGATCGATGAATCACTCAATTTTCAATTTTTCTACTACTATAAAGTCTTCGATCTGAATAAATATCACACGTGCTTCGCGATTTATCATTTTTCCTTGAAGACTATTCCTAATAGAGCCTCATACGAAAAAATCTGATTCTACATTTTCTGCTGAATTTTTCGCGTAGAATCGCACACCCTGTACCTTCCAAATTCTACTTCCAAAAAGCATTACTACTTTGCGAATTCTGAAACCGTTTTTTCTCTAAGACAAAAAGAGTCGACGCGTCTACTAAAAGATGTTATTCTACATGATACCCCGAATTTTTCGCATAGAATCGCACACCCTGTACCTTCCAAATTCTACTTCCAAAAAGCATTACTACTTTGCGAATTCTGAAACCGTTTTTTCTCTAAGACAAAAAGAATCGACGCGTCTACTAAAAGATATTATTCTACATAATACCCCGAATTTTTCTCGTAGAATCGTACACCCTGTTCCTTCCAAATTCTACTTCCAAAAAGTATTACTACTTTGCGAATTCTGAAACCGTTCTTTCTCAAATTGTAAGACAAAAAGAATTGACGCGTCTACTAAAAAATGTTATTCTACATGATTATGTAGAATTTCTCGCGTGGAATCCGTCTCGACCACTGTCGACGGTACACCATGGACCTGATCGATGATTATTCATCAAGATTACAATACATATTCCCATCGGTTCTAGTTCCATCCTAGTCGCCGGCATTCATCCACCGTGGTTGGTGTCGCGCGTAAAAATGAAAGTCCCCGTCGACGTGTGTACACTGACGATGTATCAACTCTTTCTCTGTTTCTGGAGCTGGACGTGCGGTAGGTACTCACCACCGGTAATCGGTCTCGTAGTCACAGGTTTCTTAAACGGGTAACTTTCTCTCTCGCTCGCTCGCAAGTCGGGGAGGAGGATCGGATGAGTTGCGTGTCAGATTAAAAAGCACCGAGCGAAACCACTCTACACCGCACTAATACTGGATTCGAATGGCTGTTCTCGGTGCGTGCACGTCCTAGTCATAGCCCGGGGGTTTGCACACGGCACGTGTGGCAGGCGGAGGAACGTCAGTGCTGTTGACGACAACGTCGGCGGTGGCAGAGGGAGTGCCCAACCGCCTTCCGCCAGCGGGGGTGTTACAGCTATACTCCTTTGGTACCAGCGGAGAACCGAACCGGTGCACAGTGGGACAAAGTGATGAATTTTCCGATGATATTTTCCTTTTAAATTGAAACGGAGATATTTCAGAATATGGGGAAGATAGAGAGATTATGGTACGAACGTTTCTCCACTTCTCAACTTTGGAAATCCGTGTTAAACTTGCACAGTTACAAGAAAGTTCTTTCATTCTCAGAGAAAATTCATCGGTTTACCCCCACTGTGCGGCGTACCTGTCTCTTTTCGAACCTTCTCCCTTTTTCTCTTTCTTGCTTCTTTTCCTTTCACTTTTCTCCGGGATACGGACGCACGAGACGGACGCACGTGATGGTCATCGGTAACCGGCGCTACAGGTTACCGTGAGTCGTCGATCAGAACGATCCACACGGATGCACTAATTGGTGACTGACTAGTAAGTTTGCGATTTTATCGTTGATTTACCTTTTGAGAATCAGTACTGTACCGAGTGTGTTCATTCATTCTGGATTTATTATGTCGACACTTGGCTAGTTTTTCAACGAATTTCCTTTACGAGTCTGGTGAATGTAGCGGGTGTTCATTTACGAAGTGTGAACATTTTTATTCGAGTATCTCTAGTAATTCTTACAGACTTTTGTGTTTTATTCATTCATCGTTGTCTTCTAAACATTTAGTAAACAGTACAAAATATACCACTGAACGATGCCACACGAGATTTATTTATTCGCGGCTTCGTGCTGCCGTTAACCTAACCTAACCATTCACGTAGAACTCATCTTGGCAGAATATCGAAACTCGCTTAAGCGTTTTTAGATCAATTTCATTCTGATTTTATCTGGCCGAGTCCCATAACTTTCGTTTCACCGAGTCGTCAGAAGTGCCGAGACTGTAAGAGAGTAAAGCATCAACAATTCGATAAATTGTCATTAATATTTCTATTGTTAATATCATAGTATAACAATTTCAGTATCTGAACAAGCATCTGACAGACGAACTGTGAAGTTACGTGGCGAAAGTCAAAGATAAATTTCATTCAGTTTATTTTCTTTAAAAAAGCTTGAAAGTTCGACGATTAGAATTTAGAATAGAAATGGCTCCGCACAGTTCAGATTTATTAATACCGAATATCAATTTTTTCATCCCCCTCGGCGTGGGCAGAGGAGACTAGGCTGGATTAATATTGACCAGCTGCCAATCCGAAAGGTGTTAATCTGAGAATTATTATAGTATCGCGTTGCCGTTGCTCGCGGATGCCATTAAGCCGCGGGAGTTAGTCCAAAACGTATGAGTAATAAATTTATTTCGGTGTTGTCTCCGCTGGTTCATCGCTCAGAAAATACATTCCCGCCTGTTAGTACAATGTAAACGAATACCAGTGTGTGCCTGCGGTTATAAGCATGATTCATAAACAGTATTGACGAATCCCGACCGCGGATCGCTTCCATCTTTCATTATTATGGTCTCATTATTATACTTTAGGATTAAAAGTTCTCTCGAAGCTACAAATTTGAAGCCACGTCCTCTGATTGGATAGAACCGGCTAAACAATATTAATTGCTGCTGCTGGTACTTCTTGTGCCTCGAATATTAATTAACTATCCGGGCATTACGTGGCGTTCGAGAAGACCGAAAGAAACGACAGCAGCCAAAATTGCGAGCGTGTCGTCGTGGTCCAAGTCGGAACGCCGCACACTAGCACAAACCGATGAATTCTGTGTCAAAATCGAAGAACTTTCGATAGAAATGAGATAGAGCGATGATTTTCTTTTTAATTTCCATTTTCTTAAAATTCTGCAAGTTTAACGAATTTTTTCAAGGTTAAAAAACGTCCCTAATATAATCTCTCTATTTTTCCCATATTTTGCAATGTTTCAGCTTTAATTTAAAAAAAAATCATCGCTCTATCTCATTTCTATCGGAAGTTCCTTGATTTTGACACAGAATTCATCGGTTTGTCCCACTGTGCGCCTCGCCGCGCCGTCGTCTCCAGTTTATTTCGATCCGAAAATTCGGGGTGGAGAGATCGGACAAGGATCGAATTCCATTTTCTTTTCGGATGGCGCGGTTGTGGGAGGCCGAGAGCAGGGCCGACTTCCGAAAAGCAGACTCGTAACGAGCCGAGGCATTACCGAGGAGTGAGAGCCGTTTTCGCTGTGGGAACACACTCATCCGCTAATTATAGAGTCTTGCTCAAATTTCTATTTTTAACGGGGCTTAGACGCGCGCACGTGGCTTTATGTAAAAACCACCGCTACCCGGGTCTGTGTTGGTATGGTTTATGTGCGTGATCGTGCACGCCCACGCGGATGTTGCACGGGACCAAGACGAACCAGAAGTCCATCACACCCATTGTAGCGTGGACTTCCTCCTTCGAGAGCTTTGTCCCTCGAGCCGGCCATCTTGAGGACGCTCCAACTCGAAATTTAGCCACCCATTCTCACAACAATGCGAATTTTATCATGCTTGTCCTAACAATAAGTAGCAATGTTTACAAGACGTTTCGTACTTATTGTTAGTTAGCCATTCAGCGAAATCGTAACCATAAACATAAAGTTCATCCCGGAAATTAGAACCGCTTCGTTTTGATACTTTTCGAGAATCGAGACCAATTTGTTTAAAAACATTCTCAGTATTCGTAATCTTTCGTGATAATGGAACAGCAGGATTTCCGGGTGGATTGGGAGAGCCACGTCGCGTCGCCACGTGGGTGCGGCGAACGATCGGTGTGATTGACACCGTAATCGGATTATGTTTCTGAAAACGGGTGTCCCTTCGATCGCGAGCAGAAATATACTCGTCTGAAGTCGCGGAACACCGAGCGCGGAGAGGAAGTGCTTAAAAATTTATTTTCAACGGGGAAATGCAGCCGGTTTATTTATATTTAACCCGTTGGTGCAACGATCCCGATGCGGTTCCGCTATGCAACGCTGGTTCCTCTCGTTTCAATTCGCTCTCGCGAATCTCCGTCCTCGGAACGGGAAACTGTTCTCTCGCAAACTAGATTTCGCAGTTCTACATGGAAAAACTATTTCCGAAACATCTAAGCCCCACATTCTCTTTTCCGTCTTTCACATAAATCAATTTCTGCAAATTTTACAGTAACGCATGGAGAATTCGAACATTAAAGAGAGAGAGAGAGAGAGAGAGAGGGGGGGGGGCTATTAGTAGCCATTAGATTATGTTTGTGACAGTGCATAATGCAGAAATTCTTGACTTGTTCCACTTGACCGTCTCTCCTTCACCCCTCTTCATGGCCTGAAATTATTTCCGTCTCGTCGCGGGTGTTACATGATCGCGGAAGAAACGATCTACCTTCTTCGGGTGATCCTTTTAGCGATCACTAGATATGATATCCTCCATCTTTAAATATTCCTTTTTAAATTCCTGAACCACTTCATCCTCCGTTCATCGACCACTGTTCAACCCTGTAAACCACAATCTGTATCCGCCATTCTATTCTTCGGTATTTTTCGATATTTCAACAACCGAGTTTTATCGCCATCATTAATGCCAGCTGCAGCAGATTGTTCATTGTTAACTCAACCGAATGTTGTTTCGAGCGCGCTATCAATGGAGACTTCTTCAAGTCCTGTCACCGAATGAAAACAAAAACTAGATCGGGGATTATTTATCGCGTTGCTACCCAGTTCTCTCTCCGGCAGGGATCGCGCCAATAACGAATCCGCTGAATCTACAAACAATTTGTCAACGCGTGAAGTATAACGCGTAAAAATAATACGGCGGCCGGTCTGTTTACAAACACGATCGATATAAATAAAAGATTAATCGAGTTTGTTATGCAGGTCGAGCCCGGAAATAGCGTCTCGCGGAGTATATCTCGAGTTTTTACTTCATTTTATACGTTCTAACTTCACGCGACTAATTGTACTTTCTTCTTATACGGTTCTTTGTTTCATATGCTGGTAGAGCGCAAAATGTTGTAAGAGACTGTACTTGGCTTGATCGTGTAATATCTGGATTGGTTCAATCAACAATCCGGTTCCTTGATCCAGGATTATTTTCCTAAACGCAAGCTTGTGCGCTAGTTGAGTTACATAATGTGATTCCAGGGGATTCCGCTGTTTCCAATATGGCGTCCAGGTTAGCCACACTTGCGGTATTTGTTATTTACAACCACGCGTGATTTCTTAACAGTACGTTTGCAAAAATGATTTTTCCTATATTCTTCGCTTCGAATTCGTGAAGTGAAAAGACAGGATGTTTTGACAAAAATTTCGAAGTGTACGAAGGAGAAGAAACTATGTAGTAATAGCGATCTGCGTATACGTAAGATTAGGTTCGAGTTGAGTAACAGAGGTGGCCCAGGGGATCGTGGCGGTTTGCGTGAAGATTCTTTCGGCTTTTATTTTAGGAATGGGGTGGAATTCAGTCGGCTCGATGCTGATATACTTCCTTCCTCTTTATCGCGGCTGCGGCGATGCGGCGTTCGCCGGCTCGGGGAAGTCGATGCGATGTAAGTATAGCAAGAGGACGGCCTAGTTGCCATCGCGGCCACCCGAAATATTAGAATAAGCCCACGCGCGTAATACAATCCCGATGGTAAGGTAACCAAATTTAGCATGTGACTTAGCAGACGCCCTCGAGACACTTGCACGCGCGATGACTCAACCCGAACGGAGAGCAGATCGGTGTACAAAAAGATTAGGAGGGTGAGTTGCCCAAGTCCACCAAGTTATTCTTTTTTTCTATCAAAAAGATAAGGAACAAAAGTACAGGCTTCTAACCTACCTGGAACTCTCCATAAGCCAAGTTAAGTTCGCCATATCTGATTTTATCAATATTTTAATGTCTGCATGTGTTTTGAGTTTAGATTGCTGGATATTGACGCGCAGTGAATGTACAATAAGTTGAGTTTTTTCGAGTTGGAATTCAGTTCGGGCAAGTTACTTTTGAATTGTGAACTTAACGATGGATCAATTCTGATTCGACTGAGAATCGAACATATCCTAAACTAAACTTGAACTTCGTTGGTGTCTGAACAACTCGAAATCCACCTAAATATAGACGCGAGACCAAGGACTATCATAAAAACGCTGCCAGCGCACGGGACGGAACTTAAACGAAAGCTGAACTCAAGTGATACTCATCGCGGAATTTATTTATATCAAATACCGATCTAACCCTGACCTAACCAAGACCGAACCAAGGACTGTTGCAACACTTAGACCGGTTTAAATGCAGCCGTGACCGGTGACTTAGAAGACAGTAGCGGAGAAGAAACTTCTCACTAAATAAGGATTAAGTTCGAGGCTGCTTATATTCTTAAAATACTAAATGATCTTCTCTTCTAACATATTATTAAATTTAACAAAATAAACTCTCTAAAGGACCGCCCTACTTAAAAAGATCCATATGTAGAAGAATTTAGGTATTTTATGGGGATGATCGTGACACTATAAGGTGTCTAATCGCACAGGCTCGCTAAGTGAACGACCTACTTAGAAAACGCGGCGGTTTGGCATCGGCGCAACGGCTCTATCGAGTTTGCTCAATTGAGCCGAGATTAATTAAGAGGATTTCAAAGCGGTGCTAAAGATTTACCACTCTGGGAAGCCTTGCGCCCGCGATTATTCGGTTCCCCGCGTTTATTTTCGTAGCCAAGCAAAAATTCGTGAAACCCTCGGAGATCGTTCTCTTCAGTCATCGTTTATTATTAGCCCTGGGGCCGGCGTATTTATCGAAAACTTGTAAAATCGTCTATTCGGTGATTCAACGGTTGCCAGAGAACACCTGGACCCCTTTCCCAACTCGATTTTTTTTTTCGATTCGGCTGTTTCTCGGTAATCGATCCTCACAATCCTTCTGGATCCATGAAGATCCACAGACTCGTCGTTATGTAAACGAATATTTATAATCTGAGAAATAAAATGGCGTTGAAGAAGTAAAGGGACGGAAATGATCAAAGAGCCTGGACGATTATGCTTTCTTGGGGACGAATATAGGCTGCGAGGAATAGCAGCGAGTATGAATCACGGGCACGTACAGTGAGGTTGAATTACTTGGACATCGATGCCGGGTGATTATTTAATCGAAGTTAATGGAAGAAGAGGCACCCGAGAGTCTGACAAAGAGGACCGGCCCGTTAAAAGTGGGAGCGAGAGACAATGAATGCTGACGAATGACCAGTTTCGCAAACCGTTCATGATTCATCAGCTGCGCCTCGGGATAGAACGATGTAGCAGTTGGCGACAGCGCTTGTCTTCCCCGCGTTTCGCGAATCTCGCGAATCTCGCTCGCGGACAATTCGCGCGGGCCCAGAAGAGCTCTTCTGCTTCCTACCTGTCCTCCCACCTGCCGTTCTGCCTTCTCGTCGGGTTGTTTCTGGGAGAGCGTGTTCTCCACTCGGTAATCACCCGGACTGATGTCACGCGCTTGTCTTTAAGAGCTGTGGGGGTGAATAGTTCTAGTTTTGTACTTCTACTTTTTAGTACTTCTACCGAATCAACTGTAGACATTCTAGATTAGCAACTACATCATTATTTGATACTGTAAACAATTCTGAAACTGTTTAAACAATTGCAGCTCCGCGACAGGAATTCATTCGAACGAATTCAAATTCTAGATCGCAACGCATTCGAAAGTGTCGACGGGAACGCGACAAAATGGCGACTGGCGCGGTGTCGCGAACGCCTCACTCATTTCATTGACACGATCGCATTAACAATTTACATGTCGGATCGTTTCAATTAATTCCAGGAGCGTGTGTCGGCTGGTAACGCGACGAAATCATCGTTACATCGTAAAATCAGCCGAACACACGCGACTGTGTCTAATTAACTTCCCGGCAACAATGTGCGCGAAATTGTAGCAAAATTAGGATGCCGAGTGTACCGGCTGGTAAAGGGAATTGAAGACTGTCCAAGTAATATTGGCAGAGCGGTTCGCGGTGAATAATGAAACCCCTATATTTAACCGGACTCTCGGGCAACGCAGATATGCTCGAACAGGACTTTCTTTGATGACGGATCGTTATCGAATTTTTCGAACATCTCCGGCGAACATTTTCTGGAACGATAAATCCGTTCGAGAAAGCCTTGGCAATTTAATCGAGATCGATCGCGGACTTCGTGTCAGAGTGAGTCGTAAATCTGCGGATAATCGTATTCAGCAATTTCGATGGAAGGATACTTGCTGGGAGTTTTCGCAGAATTCTGCAAATTTCGAAGTGTGCATATTGATTCCTGATTATTGATATATTTATATTTTATGATTCCCAGTCTATTTAGAAATGTTATTTACCCGAGATTTCGGAGCGAATTAGGTTGAAAAGCAAAATAGATTAAATTGGCGCGATCTTCCTGGAAGACTGTGAGGGAAGTGCTCGGGTTTCGCAGAATCTTGAAAAATCACCGGGAAATTTCAGGGGACGAGTGTGTTTGGCCTGCCATCGGATCCCGCGAAAGATAAATATGACATGCGGGGAATTCGAGCGTCGTATGCGATTGCTGAACGAACTGCGAATGCCAGCAGGCGTATCCGCGAGGTGTAACACGAGTCTAGAAATACGAGAAACGAGCGGAACAATCGGGCTCGTTAATTAACATCCTCGACCGGCTGAAATTTTATCCGTCGAACCGCTGAACCCCTGATTTCACAAAACGGTCACTGCGCGGAACCGGGACTCTCCAATCTTTCAGCTGAACGATTTTCCGGACTCGGGGCAACTTGAACTAAAATTTCCAAACAGATGGAGAAATGCAAATGGCCCTTCTGAGCTTTAAGAACAAATGAAACATTAGCTAAAAGGTGAAATCAAAGTTCTAAAGCATGAGGAGCAGGTGGATGAACCAAAATGGCCGGAATCCTCCTCCCACGCGCACGCGCCCTTTTCCCAACGCGCGCGCTAGCCGAACCAATTAAAATCGAATCGTGGCTGTTGTTGCGCAAAAAGTCCGCGAATCCTCGATCCCCCGGATTCACGTGCCGTTCCGATCATTATGTCACGGTAATGTAACAAGTTAGCGGACGTAGAATCGCGCTGCGCTGCTCGAATTGGCAGCGTATCGTGGAGAATATTAAATCGGCTATGCAGGAGAAGCGAACCGGGATATTTCAGCCGGTCACCTTGAAAAGCTATTCGTCAGCCTGCGAATTGCGAATTCGCGAGAGAACCGGGATCTTCTATTCGGTAGGTTAGCCATCGCCGCTCGGCTTTCTATTATCGGATCGCTATCAGATATCATCATTATCGGAGGGGGAAGAGAAGAGACTTTATTGCCACCGAAATATCTCTCTGGGAATAAATTGTCGCACGATGCGACAGGTACGGCCGTCTCCCGACCGTGGCTCTACGCTTTATCACGTTTAACGAATGCGTTAATGAGCGATTAATGGCGGCGCAAAACGGCCGCACCAGCTTCTCGGAACAGGTCAATTCGGTTAGGTCAATCTCAGCGTTCGTCCTTCGGAACGCAAGAATGCGCTGAGAGCCCTCTTGCTCCTGGAACCGCGTATCTTTCCGTTTGATGTTCGTATAGCTAGAGGAAAGTAGCCTAATTTCACCGGATATTATTATTGCAGTAATTAGTACCTGCGCACGATGTCAACTGAATCGTATAGGAAACATTCGGCAGCCAAGCAGCGGTGCGTTTCAAAGTTTCTCATTGTGCGGCTTCTTTCAGCAACGCGTCACTCTCTGCCAAGCTCGTCGAGTGATATTTCTTTGTGGTTTTCAGAGGATTTTCCGCGAAGAGATCTCTGGCTTTGTTTTTTGCACGGGCGGTTCTTTAAACGCAACATATCGGGCCTCCGAGCGTTAAAAAACGATTTCCACTGACTGAAACAGTCCGAGTTGATTCAAAATTAGTAGAAAGTTGAATTTGTCATATGTGAAAGACGTATTTGTGCGACAGTCGTTTCAGCAGATTTTTCAGATTTTAACAGATACAAATATTCGAAGTATACATAGAAGTATTTATATTTGAGCTCTCCGAGAATGTTGGACTGAAAAGGATATCGGATTTAGAAATACGAACTTGTACACAAATTTTCAAAAAGGAAAGTTGTTCGAATTTGCGAAATACTAATGCTCGTGTTGAACGAATAAAAAAGTAACGTTCCCACCGTTGTTTACTCACTCGCCAGCTCGTACAATATGTATTTAAATCATCTCTCGGATCCAACTGCCAAGATCATATAGCAGATCGCGGGCGGCTTTCTACCCAGTAATTTGTTGGATACGAAATCGACCGGATTAACTCGCTGCATCCTCGAGGGACCGGCTTGGAAAACAAATCCGCGAGGCTCCTCCCTGCTCTAGCGATCACGGAACGAACCTTAAACAGATTTTTAAACGAGGCCGCAAATTATTAACGACCAGGGCAATGTGTAATTTTTAAGAATTATTTGTCAATGTCCGAGGAGCGTGCAGGCAATTTTTCAAAAATGACGACTCCGACCACAGTTATAACCGTTTTGGCAAAGCGCCGCGAAAAATTTTCCACTGGAAACTTCGGATTCTAACCTAGCGTAGGAAACATTCCTTTATCCACTTTTGCGGGCATATCGATGTTTCATTGTCGGATCACGAGGATCCATTAAACCGCAAGAATAAACCGGTAATATAGGTTTTGCACTCCCATGCAAATTCACCCTTTTGCAAGTCAAATTCAACCTTAACAATCAATTTACATTTGATTTGATTTTTTTTACAAAAACTTACTTAAAGATACCCTATTAATAAAAGGTTGAAATTGATTTGCGAAAAGATGAATGTGTGGAGTGCAAATCCTGTATATTTTTAGTCGGAACTAAAAATCGTGTTTCACCTCGTCCTCGTGTTATGGTAAAGATGACTTTGGTCCGTGAAGTGGCGTAAAATAAAATAAAGTCAGCCGGCTAGGAAATGCGGACTCAGGAATAGACACGATCGAGGCAGTCGTTCTCATTTCGTACATACTTGGCGTGAGAAGCAACTGTGCCTTTTGATATGGCGCCAGCCATAGTCGTAGCACCCACTGGACTTCGATTTTCCAACCAGAAATCGAAAAGCTACACAATTTTTAACAATGTTAACAGTATAACGTCTGAGATTTCTGCAGAATCTTAATCAAGCACAATACAATTCGGCGCGTATTTACTTCTATCCAAACCGAACTACAGCTCCGACTAGTTCGGATGATAGAGGCTCTGCTGTATTCATTGCAATTTAGAGCCATCTAACGCCATCTGCTGAAAGTGATAAGTATTTCCTATCATTTTAGTGTCATTTTCTACATTGTCGACATAACATTTTCTATCTTGTTGGTAAGTTTTCATCAAGGTTTAAGAGATATAGGAATAGGAATAGACCTGACACCTTATGGGACTTGGCACCGACGAGATACTGGCTAGTCTACCCTCGATTTGTAACTAGAAAATTACTAGAATCTTACTAGATTTTGGGTCGAAAATATGGGTTTCGTACTAAACGTTATTTGACCTTATTAGAACAAATTGTGGGCTGTGTGAGGGCTCATTCGAAAGAGGAAGAATAGACGCAGCGCGCTTTTCTCACGAGGTTAACGAGATTATGTTAATAATTAATAATATGATGGCCCAAAGTCGAGAAAAAATCTAGGAAAAAATCCCGCAGATTTCAATGCATTTTCTGTCTCTAATAGACTTTTTTGACTTATGAGATGAGAAAAGCGCGCTGCGTTGAACCTTCCTCTTTCGAATGAGCCCTCACACAGCTCAAAATATGCTCGTATAAGGTCAAACAACGTTTAGTTCCGAACCCATTTTTTCGACCCAAAATCTAGTAAGATTCTAGTAAATAGCAAATATCTAGCAAATAACTAGAATCTTACTAGAAAGAATGGGTTCGGAACTAAACGTTGTTTGACCTTATACGAGCATATTTTGAGCTGTGTGAGGGCTCATTCGAAAGAGGAAGGTTCAACGCAGCGCGCTTTTCTCATCTCATAAGTAAAAAAAGTCTATTAGAGACAGAAAATGCATTGAAATCTGCGGGATTTTTTCCTAGATTTTTTCTCGACTTTGGGCCATCATATTATTAGTTATGAACATAATCTCGTTAACCTCGTGAGAAAAGCGCGCTGCGTCTATTCTTCCTCTTTCGAATGAGCCCTCACACAGCCCACAATTTGTTCTAATAAGGTCAAACAACGTTTAGTACGAAACCCATATTTTCGACCCAAAATCTAGTAAGATTCTAGTAATTTTCTAGTTACAAATCAGCCCCTGTGTTATTCCGCGGGACCAGTAAGTGGGCGCGAGTGGGCGCGGGGATAACGTGAAAGGTACAGTGATCTGATATACCACATCGCTAAAAGTTCTAAATAGTGTTAAAATAGTGCCAAAACATCGTCTGAAATATGGCGGAGAATGTAACATTTAATAATAATCGATATGGTTTCGTAATAATTCGCATTCACACCGATGCATCGCGACGAGAATCTCCTCAGTGGTCTTCTTTACCGACAAAATGCCGTCGTTGGCCTTCTGTTTCTCTGGATGGAGCTAAAATATATCCTAGAGGGCGTAAGAAATACCGAAAAATTCGAGTCCCGCCAACTCCCATAAGCACCGACGAGATACTGTTAAAGACTGCCAGCCTTACGGGAGTTGGCGGGACTCGAATTTTTCGGTGTTCTCTTACGCCCTCTAGGATATATTCTGACTGGAGTGAGAAACAGGAGGCCACCGACGGCATTTCGTCGGTGCAGAAGACACTGTATTGGTATCGTGTTAGCAACGCGCCCGCGCGCTACACTCGCCAGCGTACCTTTACTATATCCGTGTGCGCTGCTTGTGCGCTTGTGCCAGCCACAATCTATTTTTAGCACTTGCCATGTTGCCATGCTTTACGGCTTACGGAAACGAAACTGAAATTCGACTGTCGAGCCGTCGAGCGTATGAATCGCAATCTGGAGCTAGCCTTCGAGTCCCCGTGCAGCGAGGATTTTTTTTTATTTTTATTTTTCATTACTTTTTTAATTACATTTTTTAACCTTCCAAAAAATTAAAAATGTTAAAACTATGTTCAAAATATGTATTCATTTTAAATAGAAACGTTTCGTTACTGTCATAATTGCATTAATAAAAATTGGTATATGATAACACGTTGATGGTATTTATTTGGACTGATTGGAGAATACGAAAATGCAGGAAGTACTTTTTAGTTTATGAAACAATTTGTAGATTTATTAGTTGTCAAACAAATAATAAAATAAATTGTATAATATATATAAATTGATTTTATACTAGCATACACACAATTTGATCTTCTGTCTTCCTATAATATAAAAATACAGTCATAACTATAATTATAATAGAATTTCATAAAATATTGAGGTTATTGCAAACTCATCTTTTTTCGCGATAATGCTCTAATTTTATTGCTTCTCTCGAATGTCCATTTCCTTCCGAGACAGTGGCGTTTCTAGGTGTAAATAAAAAATGTTGATATAAAATGTATCATAATTAGACTACAATTATTCTAATAACGTGGAATGTAGTACATATTAAGTTTTAATTACCAGGATTTTCTTCTTCGACGTTAAGCACCCTTTACTGTTTCTCGTAATTTACGTATATGTACATTAGGGTGGACCTTATTTTTCGACCATGAAATTTTTTGGCCCCGTAAACCAGAATTGTAACAAATGTTGAGAAAATTATCTGAAAAAATTTTGGGGGCGATTAGATCATGGGAAAATGAGGCGCAGCAAATTTGAAAATTTGGAATTTTTTAAATCTTGACATAAATAGACGTTATGATATATCGTTGAATTTGTCTTTTTTCTCGCTAAGAATCCATATATAGCATAAACAGTTGTTGATAGAAAAAACATCCGTGACCTTGAAAACTTGAAATAATGGCTTTGAAAAAATTTTTTTCTCTGATACTATATCCACCTCCTTATATACTACAACTTTTGTTTGAAGAGTTTTTTCATATATACATGACTGACAGAGATACGGAAGCATACAACTGCGCATATAGCTATTTTCATATCTACACATGCTGCCGAATAATGCAAATTACGCTTCGTAAACGAAAAAATAGGACTTTTGAGGCAGATAGCGCCTTAGATCGATGTTTTATCTGGCGTTTTTTTTTTACTAGTGAAAAACCCCGTGTTTGTATTATCGAGAAATGAGTAAATGAATATCTTGCAATCCTGGAAGTCTCTCTACTCCCTTATATATATATATATATATATATATATATATATGTATATATAAATAAATTCATTAATACGCTCCAATCTACAAAAGAAAAACAGTTATAATATCGGAAAAAGAAGTTATTATGAATAATAAGTAGTCTGACTGAAACATAGACTGAAGGTGGTCAATGATACCGCTGAACGGGGCGTTAAACTAATGGAGGATCATAATAAAATTTTATATAGAATCAAAGAGGAGAAATAATATATACTATACAAACTGTGATGGAATATCGACAGCAGTATCCTGACGCCACAAAACAGATTTGTCAAAGGATTTTTAAATATTTTTTAATATAGAGAGAAACACCTGATCAATCCCTGCATGATTAATTGCTTTTTTAAGAGGCATTGAAGACTGCTTATTGACTGAGAGTTATTAAATTTTTCATTTTTCTCAGAGTCAGTAAGTTCTTTATTTTTCTCGGAGTCATTAAGTTTTCCATTTTTCTCGGAGTTATTCAATTTTTCATTTTCCTCAGTGTCGTCAAGTTTTTTCATATAGTCCAGTCGGCAGGTCGAAAAAAAGGCGTCTACCTGGCAAGTATTCCGAACTTAATGAAATTTTCACACGTCATTTAGGGGTACTCTGGGGTGTCGAATCTCAGTTTTCGACCTCGAGGACCCCGTGCTAACTTGGGGAGGGGGAAAAACCACGATTTTTATTACCTTGTTTTGGTTTTTCGCCTATTACTCAAAAACTGTGGGTCCTCAGAACTTTTGTTTTTCATTTTTGGAAAGGGCATTAAATTTCCTTCAAATTTCACTGGTCAATCTTTTTTTTTGACCCAACAGGCACCGATAGACAGGCGTTCAAAATTAGGAAATGTTTCTCAAAATGACATTTTGAGCCACGCATTGTGACATTTAGCAGGCAATTGCAAGTTTTTGGCTCATAACTTTAGTTTTTCAACATATCTATATATAATCTTCATACTACGGATACCCCTTACATTTTCACTATTAACTGGGGAGGATAGCACAATTTATTTACTTCAACCGAGTGGATTCAAGCCTTTTTATATTTTTGTTGGTGTTATGTTTAATAGCAATATAGATATTAATAATAAAAAAAAACATCCCCGATCGGACCCCGCCGTCGTTTTTTTCAGTTTTTGAGTAATAGGCGAAAAATCAAAACAAGGTAATAAGAATCGTGGTTTTTTCTCCCAAGTTAGCACAGGGTTCTCGAGGTTGAAAACTCAGATTCGACACCCCAGAGTACCCCTAAATGACGTGTCAAAATTTCATTAAGTTGGGAATACTTTCCAGGTAAAAGTACCTGGCGACTAGACTATACGCGCTGTCGTAAAAAAAGTTCTGGTATGTTGATAGTCTAAAAATATGATCACAATGCTATTTTTCAATTTCTCTAAAAAACCTGCATTTGTCGAATTTTTGCGTGTTTTTCACTTTGTGTAATTAACATTTTGAACCAAAAAATCGGGAAAAAATCTCAAATATCAATTTCAATTAAATGCAATTATATGATTAAATTAATGCAAGTAAATGGGGAAAATTGACCGAAAATTGAATGGCACAACGGCTGTTTAAATAATTCGAAGGACTACCTCGTCCGGCTGGGCCCTTCATTCCAAATTGTAATATTCCAATATTCCAATATCATTTTAAATATATTCAAGTACTATTTAAAACTATTAATGAGTTTTAACAACAAAATATTTTAAATAGAAAACTAAATTTTGACATATAAGATAAGATTATAGCAAGCTTGCTATAAATGTCGAAAACTCGAGTCTGGCCAGAGACATTCAATTTTCAGGAAACACTATTCTATGATGACGAACGGAGAAAAGGGAAGTGAAGCTCGGGGGCTTCGGTCGCCGTGGACTGGAGTGAAACATTGTAACATGATACGGGTCGGGTCGGGTATATCGGTGTGAGACTACTAATCAAACAACAAAGCTTAATTATTTATCATTACTTTTTTATAGGATTTTCCTTAACATATTTGGTGAATTTTGTTTCTTTTTATGAAAATGGTACCAAAATTATATAATTCCGATGATATTTGCTTATGCAATGAGCGACGGTACGCAAGTTTCCGACACAAAGAAGGACAGCGTCGGGAAAAAAAGAGACGCGGAGAGTCCTCATTCTTTTAAGATTTCGACTTCGACTTCGTCTGCTAGCTCTTCGCCTCGTCGCACAATGTACTCATAAATGAATCATGTTTCAGGAAGTGCTTCAGTTCAGAATGAAATAAAATAATGTTACACGCACTTTTTAAATAGCGTCATATATGGTGCAAGAAATATTCGTATAGAGTCAAATAGAATTATTTTTTTAGATATCTTCGTACGAAATATTGCCTCTAAATAACATTGTATGGATAGGAGCCGTCGAAAATTAGTTAATACTTTTATCTTGTTACTACCTCTGCTTTAATAATTGCAGTCAATAATGCTATCGAGCATTACAAGTATGGGATAAATAAGTAAAAAAATTAATTTTCTGTTTCCTACTAAGGATCTTAATAAGAACGATTGAATTTTGTCATTACATAACATAACAGAATATTTTTTAAGAATCATTATTTTATATATAACGCAATAATGTTCAAATTACTATTTAAATTGCAATATACATTTGTAGAATATTACGTAGTAATTACTTTCATTTTTCCTTCATCTATAAACTATCGATTATATTGTAAACAATTATTACAATGGTGATAATAAGGAAAATAAGAATGCAATAATAGAATTATATATAGTATTATAAGGCAATTACAGAATAGGTAATGTCAGCATTCTACTATATCATTCTTCTTCAACTTGACGAATATCTCGTCGATTGTGGAACTTTTACCGCTGTGGTATATCAGATCACTGTACCTTTCACGTTATCCCCGCGCCACCGACGAGATACTATTAAAGACTGCCAGCCCCTGTGTTATTCCGCGGGACCAGTAAGTGGGCGCGAGTGGGCGCGGGGATAACGTGAAAGGTACAGTGATCTGATATACCACATCGCTAAAAGTTCTAAATAGTGTTAAAATAGTGCCAAAACATCGTCTGAAATATGGCGGAGAATGTAACATTTAATAATAATCGATATGGTTTCGTAATAATTCGCATTCACACCGATGCATCGCGACGAGAATCTCCTCAGTGGTCTTCTTTACCGACAAAATGCCGTCATTGGCCTTCTGTTTCTCTGGATGGAGCTAAAATATATCCTAGAGGGCGTAAGAAATACCGAAAAATTCGAGTCCCGCCAACTCCCATAAGGCTGGCAGTCTTTAACAGTATCTCGTCGGTGCCCGCGCCCGTTGCGCCCGGTTACCGGGCCACTGACGATCTCGTCGGTGACCGTGCTCGCTGAATAGCACAGGGGCTGGCAGCACCGACGAGATACTATCACAGACGAGATATAGGAAATAGGAATAGACCTGACACCTTATGGGACTTGGTGTCCATAGGAATCTGAAGTACCGACACCTTAAAATGCCACTGATTTTAGCGTCCTCTACGCTTTAAGAACGGTGAATTCGAAAACTAGAACCAATACGAATCGGGTTCGACTGGTAAAACTTCTACAACCAGTGCCGGATTAGAGACTGCCAGTAGAGTGTGCATGCATCTGTCACTTGATACATATGTCGTGACTGTCGCGCGCGCCTGTGTGACGTACGCAACGTACACTTTTGCTAGAAGTGTTGCAGCATTTTAGGCGGATTTTTAATTGTTAATAACTAAATAACGAAGTCGAAACCGCAACTTTTTTATTCATCATTTTCGTCTTATATTATCGTCGAGAACCACCCCTTAAATTTTCTCCCACCTGTATTAAATAATTAATTACTTTACTACATAAAAATTAATAAATGCATTAAAATAAAAATTGCGGACAGTAATTCGCAAATACAGATCCTTTATTTATAATATATGATACCACTCAGAATGATATTATTTTATAATCAATATTTCGAAAAATAGAGAAGAATTTACAATACCTAAACTATGTTGTAATTTTATGTTTAAAGATCGGTGCAATTTGCAAATTTTTCAAACATTCACTGGGTAGTTTATATTCGAAATTTTATTGCTGCTGAGCAATTTCTATTTCCAGCCTGAAATTTATCAAACTGTTCGAACACGTTTCCGTTTTCACATTTCAAGTCGACGGCCGTCTGTTTCCAGTTGAACTAATATTAGATAAAACTTGCTTTCGTGCACATTAAAATCAACGGTTAAGGAAGTTTATACAAAAGCTCAAACTATTAATAACTTTCGATTACGTGGGAAATTGGGAGAATTATTTTCGATTAAGTTCCAATATCAATTTTATTTATTTCTTATTGTTAGAAGAAAAGAAATTGAAAGGTGAAAGAAGAAATTGAAGGGTTTAATATTTTTAACTGGTTTTCCGGTGTGAATTTGGTAATTCCGAGATATTTAGATGGCTCCAGATGCGTTCCATCGACGTCTTCATTGTCGAAGATTGCATTTCGACTACGCAGATTCTCCCAGCATCGTTCTGGAAGGATCAAATATAAATTTAGACCGACCTGTTGCGACGAAGGACGCGCCAAGAGAAATCTCACGGCAGATGTGCACACCTGCGATACACAATGCGAATTACAATATCACGATTTTCGCGAGCGGGCCAACATTTGTCGCCGCGTTTATCATCCACCTGTTATTCGATGCAGCTCGTCCGAATATCATTCAATCCCGACATTCCTCGAATTCTCCAATGCCACAGAAATATTTCAACATTACTCTTACCACGTCCATCTTTCCTCAAAATTGAGAAAAAGTTGAATCCATGGAAAAATTTAATGTTTTGTAAGATCGTCTTTAAGATATCGAATAAACCGACTGGTACAATGTAATCTCACAATTAAATTTATGAAATTTTTCGGCCGTTGCATCATCGCGGTGGGATCGGATTTCATTTTATCCTCTGTCTCTTTAAATGAACTTGTTGGAAGAGACACTCCACCGGAGATGAGGCCAATATTATCACAATAATAGACGGCCGGTCGAATAAACAATTATTTATAGACCACAGAGACATACGAACTTTTGTGTTTCACGCTGTTATTCGGAAATATTAACAGACGTTTCGTTTTAACGAGAATTTTATCAGACCGTGACCAAGGGATTTCGGTTGAACTTGGCTTGAAAGCAAACAAAGAAAGCGATACAGTCAAAGAAGCACAGAGGAAATGTGTTGCAACATTATTTATCTGCTGCATAATTTAATATACAACTTCTTTTTGTCGAAAGTAGTATTATTTTGTTCGAAACTATAGAATAATTTATAAATCTAATTCTAACATAAATAATTGATAGGAAAGAAACATTTACTATAAATTCTAAAATCAACGATCAACCCGGAACGGCCGAAACAACTCGAAATTAAATGATCGAGTAGAAAACCAGTGAAACAGCAATGTCAAGCAGAAACCACGAGCCAATTAGCTACTAAACGACTCGTGTAAATCGGAAAATCGAGTCAGTGGGTGAACAAACGTTGGCCAGTCACCGATCCGATATTTTTGGACGTGTATCAGGACCGGCGTCATTTCACGGTGTATTTCGTTCGATAAATCACACCAGTGCAGAGTGAATCGAGGACTGAAAACGACAGAAATCGCGGCATTCATGTTTCTATTAACGCTACGCCGCGCCGCGCCGGCAGCTGTTGTCAAAATTTTGTTGCTTACGTTCCAGCCCCGGGACGCATATTTTTAGAGAATGCGAGATCGTACACATAAACACACACACATTCTCTTCAACTATACAGAGAAAGGGAAAAGGAGGAACGCTATATGGAAACGGTGAATAATAAATAGTAAATAATAAATAGACATAGTGTATTCTTATCGTTCAATTAGAAAATACAAAATAAATACATAATATACATTGTTCGATGGGCGGACGGGAGAGAAATTTTGGAGTCTAAGGGGCCTTATCCTGCTTACATCCTGGTCTATTTGCCGAGGAGGATCTTGCGAGTGGCGCCAAGGCTTTGTCCCGCCTGGGTGGCACCTTTGTTCGATCCTGCCTGCAGACCAATCATACCTTCGCCAGCTCGCAGCTGTTCCTCGGTGAAATCACGTTTGCATTCCTCTGATGGTTTCGGTCCCAGGTAGGGCCCCTTCCATTCTGGATGCTTGTAGGTCTGGAAAATGGCGAGCGAAAAGGGTGCGTTGAAACAGCTGATTTCGACAATTTCTTTTCGGGGAAACTTACTCCTAATGCTAGATTTCTATCGAGCTAGGAATAGAAGTACGTTTGTTTCTTTTTATGGATGAACGTTTTATGACCCGTTTTAACGGCGACGACAGTCATTCATGGATGCAAAGTCATCCGCGCACGCGGAGTTGAATAACAGAGGCTCGTTACGTCGAATCATTGAGACGCATACGTAGCGTTCGTCAATGCAGCTGATAGAGCGAAGTGAATGAGCCAAGAGGTGATAGTCATTTCTTGGCGTGGTTACTTCAAGTTTTACATCGAAGTTCAATGCTTTTAAACGTTCGCCGAAATCTAAATAGCATTGAAATCAGAGTTGGGCAGGAATTAATTACATGAGTAATTAATTACATCTTCAATTACAATTACATGTAATTGTAATTGTATTTCTGCAATTCCAATTCCAATTACATGTAATTGTAACTGTAACTGTTAGTAGCAGTTACAAGTAATTGCAGCTACCAGCTACAATTACTTGTAAGTCTTGTAACTGCTACTAACAATTACAGTTACAGTTACATGTAATTGGAATTGGAATTGCAATTACTTTCGCTCAACCAGTAATTGTAATTGCGGACCACAATTACAATTACAGTGATTCGTCAAGTAATTGCAATTACCAATTACAATTACATGTAATTGTAATTGTATTTCTGCAATTCCAAATTACAGTAATTGGCAAGTAATTGTAATTGTAATTGAAATTACATTTTGCCCAACTCTGATTGAAATTCTCTATTTAGAGATACCTATATTCGTCGAAATATGTTAATCGTTGAATAGGAGCTTGGGCTAAGATTAATTAACTTTTAATCGGACTTACCGTGCGACCAAGGGCAAACAGAGTGGTGATCACTTGTGCTATGTCCTTTTTCTCCCATAAGTCAACCGTTTGGAACACGTCGACGTCGTCCACCCCATACTCCTTTATAGCCTTTTGAAACCTGAGGCAAAATTACCCTAATTAAATAACAGTCCTACCCAGTTAGCCAACTTAAAGACTTAGGGAGTGCTTCGTGGAATGTTATAAATGGAGTGGGTGAATTTTGACAATTTCTCTTGTATCTTGTATCTCTTGCGTCTTGTCTAATTAATCATTATTCCAGTTAATAAATATTACTAACGCGTTGATGTTCTCCATCATTTTGAACTGTCCACCGGAGGAGTTGATCTTCGAGACGGATCCAGGGGCGATTTTGTTCATCAGGTGGCACAATACTTGTCCATCCTTGAGCACGTCGTCGAACATCTCACCCTGAGGGAATTTCTGGCCGAGGATCGACTCGATCCATTCCTGGGCCTCCCTTTCCTGTTCTGGGTTACGCTTTGCAGCGATCTGTAGCAGAAAAAGAACTGTGACAAATTGTACCAACGAATGAATGATCTTTCGATCAAACTTTAAACGTGAATTATCGCGGATTGTGCTGGATACGGTTTCGATCCCAGCTAAGACTCAGATCAGAAAAGTATCAGAGACCAATCTGCAGGTCGCAAAATCTACAAGAATTCCTGGCCTGAGCTCAGGGTGACAACCAAAGAGTTAGAGCCAAATCAAGTGCAGACTGGACAAGAGCTTCTCCGGATGGGATACTAGAAAGTAATCACTAGACTGCGGATCTTTATGCAAAATAAAAAATCTTTCCATACATTGCAGGACACAGGAGCCAAATAAAAATTGTATTCTTCTTTTAATTATCCTATTAAGCTGAAACTAATACACTGATGTCCTTAAATATTTTTAACATGTCCACTACTTTAAATTATATGTACCCATCTTTGTCATAAATGCATAAAATCCGCAGTCTAGTAATCACAAATCACTGGTCCAAAATGGAGACAGGGTTCCAACGTGTCCGGTCACTTTCACGATCCTCCAGCACAATCGACACACGGTTTCGATCACGATTTGGGGTCGTACCTTGGCGCGCACTTGACGTTCGAGAGCCATCGTAGCACGGTGGTGGTTTCTTTTAGTGGACTGAAGTGCATGGGCCGAGTACCGACCCCTCTTATACCGGCGGGAAACACGGCCCACGCGTGTGTGTTTCACCACCCGTGTGCCTTCACACGTCGAAAAAAGACCAGCGGTCGCGGCGTGTGTAGGTGGGGCCGCGTGCATGTGCGTGGATCCACGGTTATCGAGGATCTAATATTAGCGATCTGTCTCACTTGGACAGGACGGCCGCACGTAGATTTTCCAAAATCGAGGCTGCCAAGCCGCGATGGACATGGGACAGGCCTCGAGGTAGCCTAACCATGGACGAAACGCTTCAACCAAACTCGCGAGACTCGTGCCTTCGAAATCATCTTCCACAGCTTGGGTAAAATCTTGACTGCTGCCACAAACACTCTGGAAGGGTTTCATTTGTTCAATCCACTTTGAACTACTCAATTTTAGGATTAACTTTAGGACTCGATAGTTATTCTTACTTAGAAATCATCTTTCAGAGGATGGAGTCGGTGGACTCTTTGCTGCGGTCATAGACGGTGTAGAAAGGATTAGGATTAAGTACTTCTAAGTGAATTTGAACTGCTCAACTTTAGGATTCGGAATATAAAAAGTTTTTCAATAAGGACATAACAACTTTAAGTTTAAATAAAACACAGAAAAATTGAAATATCGGGCTGAAATTTATTAGAGTTGTAGTACACATGTTACAATTATGTGTGGAATTCGATGTCGTTCATATGACCTCCACGGGCACGACGGCAGCAATCGATTCTTCGAATCCAATTTTCAACTACTCTCCCACACATATCAGCCGGAATGTTGGTAATTTCGTGTTCAATATTGTTCCTGAGATCGTCTAACGTCGTTGGATGGTTGGTGTAAACTTCCGACTTAAGGTAACCACGCAAGAAAAAATCCAACGGCGTTAGACGATCTCAGGAACAATATTGAACACGAAATTACCAACATTCCGGCTGATATGTGTGGGAGAGTAGTTGAAAATTGGATTCAAAGAATCGATTGCTGGCGTCGTGCCCGTGGAGGTCATATGAACGACATCGAATTCCACACATAATTGTAACATGTGTACTACAACTCTAATAAATTTCAGCCCGATATTTCAATTTTTCTGTGTTTTATTTAAACTTAAAGTTGTTATGTCCTTATTGAAAAACCTTTTAGTAGAAGCATCGTTTTCAGAATAGTCGGTTTAGATTTGTTAGACGCGCAGGCTGCTGGCTGGCTGTCTGGCTATTGACGGATGTTTCTACTGTATGTAAATATTGACGCCTTCGTTCGTCATCCTGACTGTTCTTGGTTCTCTATAAAATCGCGCACCAGAAACAGAAAGAGAAATGGAAAACGAAATTTCGATTGCGTGAAGTGCCGTGTGTTTTTTTCCTGTAAATAACCGTCCGCTATATAGGTCGGACTATTATTACATCTGCCGCTTTCTAGATGCTTGCTTTCTGGAACCGAGGACAGCGAGGGATCGAAGGAGACAGGGCCAAGGCTGTGTCTTCAAGCTTGAAGAAGTTAGGCGTTCCTCCGTAACAAGGAGATTTTATTTAACTATTGCGGCATCGCGTAAAAACAAAATTTATCATAAATTTTCGTTTGTATCAGTAGTTGTTGGATGAAAGATTTAGGAAGATCGACTCGGTCTTTTTTTTAAGGATGTCGAAGCAGGAAACATCTTTAGCTTAGGGGATCTTTTCAAGCATTCTTTCTCCAGGAAATGATAAGAAAGAATTACGCAATCGACGGATCTATTAACCCGAATGATACGAAAGTCTGTTCCGCAGCGGAATTGCTAGCTACTTAGTCAAGTTTAAATATAATTCGCGGCGTGCCGCGTTTTGCTCATCCTCGTCATCGTATCGCGCACTTTTCGCCGAGTTCCGAAACGATTTAACTACGAACTGTCCAAAATTAAATCGCTGCGGTTCATGATTAATTATTTTCATAAGAACTACGCTCTGGCGCATCTGGTATCCAAGGTATTCTATTATTACCAGCTCTTAATCATTGCTTCAATGTTGGAGAGGATGTCGCGAGGCAACTGACTAGAAAATTCGATGAAAGTTGCCGATTTCGTGTCTCGTCCGTTCTAAGGTTTCATTCTTCGTCATTTTCTCGAATAACGCCTCGAACAACGTTCCCGCAAATAACAAAATAGCAAAAATTTCAATATTCTTAAATATATGTATAAAAAGAAGAAGAAATTCTTATAAAACTAGGAGGAACTTAATTGCTATTCGTTAATTATAGTAACAACATTCTTGATATACAAAAGAGAAGAGTATTGTATTAAAATTATTTACACGATTTTCTATTTGAATTCGAAAAACTCGATTTAAAATTCGCGCCGGAAACGACATAGTTTCGCTATCTGGCGTCCTGTTTCTGTGTTAACGGTTTCCAGGCTTCGCAGTTAGATGGCACTTTTCCAAGGCGCATAAGTGTCTGTCTACAATCCACCGTTTAGACGAAAGCATACTAACCCCAGCAGCGAGTGGATAGGAGCCTCGAAAACGTAGGTTGTTTTCAGTTAATCGCCGGGTCTATTTAATTTCCTCTTTGTTCTCTCTCTTTACGTTTGACCCTGCGCCGAGAAAGAATCTAATTTTCTCATCTTCGAGCCCCGTCGAAATGTGTTGTGACGCATACTCGCACCCGAACCCGACAGGCGAGCCGCAGTGACTCCAATTTCCGCAGTGTTTTGAAATCCGTTCTCCTAGTATCTTCCCATATCTCACCGCCTCGTAAGTCCTTATTCATTAAACAATTAAATAAAGCCAATCGAATTAAGCTCGATCTAGCTAAACCGCTAGACGCTCCTTCTCTTATAGATTATGTTTTTGTTTCTCTACCACCATTGCCTGCTTCTATCGTAAAACAGAACATTTTCTATGAAATATAAACAATCTTTCATGTCGAATTACATATTTCACTGTTCGGTGGTTGTTGTACAACAATGGCCCGACAAACTGGTTTGCAATGAATTCGCTTGTTTTTTGTTTATTGTGATGAATAATTGTTGCATCTCGATTGTTAGGGGAGTCACCAGACATGGCACAAAGATTTCCTGTACCAAATACAGGGAATAATGGCCCACCTCAACAGAGGTACACAGCGTCGTCTGTGCCTCCAAACCTGCGACAGTATTCCGGCCCGAATTTTTCTGTGAGTACATTCTTTCGTTTAATATTATCATCATTACCATCTAATCATACCTCTTAACGCAGATGCAACAGAGATCCGGATTCACTCCACCTCCACAGATGGGTAACGCCGGACCTGGTCCAGCCAGCATAATAAGAGCCAATCAACCGTATTCGAACATGCGTCCAGGCCCGATGCCTAACCCTCCCGTAGGGAAGAGAAGCGCCGATCAACGTATACCTATGTCGCAACAAAAACCGTAAGCTCATCTGCCAAATGTTTTCTGTTGATTTTACATTACTCATGTTTCTATCAGCGCCCATTGATTCATTAAACAATCGATCTATTTATTTTACACTTTAAAAGAAACATTTTTATTTTGTACTTCAAAAGAAACATTTTAGTTTTTTGTATGTACTCGCGAAATTGTGTCGTCTTTAATCGTTGGTGTCGTGGTGTTGTGTCAATGTTGAAAATCATTTACCAATTTGCCAGGAACTTCACTGCATTTCATAAGCTTCGAAATTGGTTTATTGATTTTTGAATCTGTGATTTTTACATAAACTCATTTAGGTATTTTTGGAACAGTGATTTTTCACATTCCACTTCCAAGAAGAAGAAAAAGCTGGCGGACAAAATACTGCCGCAGAAAGTGCGCGATTTAGTGCCAGAGTCGCAGGCCTACATGGACCTGTTAGCGTTCGAGAGGAAGCTGGACGCGACCATAATGCGAAAACGATTAGACATACAAGAGGCGCTGAAACGTCCCATGAAACAGAAGAGGAAGCTACGAATATTTATTTCGAATACATTTTATCCCGCGAAGGAAGCTGGCGAGGGAGAGGACGGTTCGGTGGCATCGTGGGAACTTAGAGTAGAAGGTCGATTACTGGATGACACGAAGAACGATCCTAACAAAGTAAGAAACGTTTTCAGATATATGGTGCAACGTAAGGATAAATTTATTAATCTCTCTCTAAACTCTAGGTGAAACGGAAGTTCTCCTCGTTCTTTAAAAGCTTAGTTATAGAATTGGATAAAGATCTGTACGGCCCTGATAACCACTTAGTCGAATGGCATCGTACGTTAACAACCCAAGAGACTGATGGTTTCCAAGTGAAGAGACCCGGAGACAAGAACGTTCGGTGCACTATACTTTTGCTCCTTGATTATCAACCCCTACAAGTACTGCATTTTATATCTTTTCTCGATTAACACATTATAGTTGTCTACGATACATAGTAGATATAAATCTATTGGTTGTTCGTAGTTTAAACTGGACCCCAGATTAGCGCGATTGCTAGGTGTTCATACACAGACGAGACCTGTTATCATTTCCGCCCTCTGGCAGTACATAAAGACGCACAAGCTCCAGGACAGCCACGAGAGAGAGTTCATAAACTGTGATAAATACCTGGAACAAATATTCGCTTGTTCGCGGATGAAGTTCGCGGAGATACCTCAACGGCTGAACCCGCTGCTTCATCCTCCAGATCCGATTGTAATTAATCACGTCATCAGTGTAGAAGGTACGCAGAAATGTCTCTCACGCTCAGTGTTTTTCGTTGATAACTCCTTAACAAAAACCCACGGAGAATATTTTCGAGTAAACTCTACCGACATTTACATCGATTCTTTCGAACACAGGTACTGAAACGAAACAGACCGCGTGTTACGACATCGACGTCGAGGTAGACGACACGTTGAAGACACAAATGAACAACTTCCTGCTGTCGACCGCGAGTCAACAGGAGATCCAGAGTTTGGACAACAAGATCCACGAGACTGTGGAGACGATCAACCAGTTGAAGACGAACAGAGAGTTTTTCCTGAGTTTCGCCAAGGATCCGCAGCAGTTCATCAACAAGTGGATCATCTCGCAGACCAGGGATTTGAAGACCATGATCGACGTCGTTGGAAACCCTGAAGAAGAACGCAGAGCGGAGTTCTACTATCAACCGTGGGCTCAGGAAGCGGTCTGTCGGTACTTCTACACGAAAGTGCAACAGAAACGCGCGGAATTGGAGCAGGCGCTCGGCATCAGGAACTCATAAGCATAACGATCGCAGTACAGTACACAATTTTTCGAAGCATTACTATGTAAAGTATTTATACGAATCGTTTTCCCATTGGTTTCAACGGGCGTCGATTAACGTGTCCCACATATTTACTCGACACCCCTGTGGTTTCTATATTAAGTCTAGACGACAACTAGGGCGACGTATTTTCATGAAATTGTCAGGAAGAGAATCTGTATAGTCTTACAAAGCGCAGAAACTGTCCCGAAGTAACAACGAGATTCTCCTCCAGCAAAAAACACAGCTTTATTTACACGAAACATATATCATGTATCTTTATTCGAATCCATTTTTTTCATAAATCTTTTCTATGAAAAAAAAGAGGGAAAATATATATACATATGTATGTATGTATGTATGTATGTATATATATATATTGCCACAACTACACGCTTCGTCATCGATGCGACGAAATTCTGTACAATATAATGAATAAATCTTTGATATAACTCGCTGAAAATATAGTCTCGCGCTGCATCCCACGAGAAGCAAATATTTGTTCGCTCGTAAGAGGAACAACAACGGATCGTCCTTTACTTTTTGCTTGGTTCGAGAATGTGTCGAACATTCTGTAATGTAATTTTTATTTATTACCGGACATTGTGACAAACAGGATGTAGGAAATGAAAGAAAAACGAGAGTTCCGTTATCCAATTCTTATTTTGTTTGTGCAAGTAAATACAATTTCTTACATAATCAGTACATGATGCAAAATATTGTTTTTGGCAATACCGCCACAATTTCAAACGGTAACCATTTCCGGTTGATCTAATCTTTGTTTTTTTGTTCTCGCTAGCTTCTTTCTCGAAATCGGGAATTTCAATTTTTTCTTTTTAGTCGGTGTAAAAGTGCTTTTGTTCCTTCTCGTCTCCGTCTTACTTAAGAATATTATGGATTAATCTGATGCAGTATTACAACGTTAACATTCCATGCATTCACACACGGGATCGGGAAACTCATCCGTTGTGGTACACGCTATTATATTATATTCTTTCACTTTGCTCTTTCCTCGTGCATAACACAGTTCAAACATTTCCCGTCTCTTGCGAATGCCGCACCGTGGAAAATAAACTTGAAACGCACCGTTCGATAAACCTCCTACGCTTTTCTATTTATTTTTTCTTTTTTCTTCTCTAAGCCATAATGATATTACGAAACACGCATCCTCTTCACATGCCGACGAGCATTACACGTAAAGCATCGATCACACACGTATTTCCCTTTAATGTCGGTATATGTGAAATGTCATTCTTAATTAAAAGTTTATCGGATCTGGCACGTGGTGAAATTTGTACCGATACTCTACGGTTCAAGTTCTCGATCCTGAACCTGGCCGATTATTATTAGTAGACAGCGGATTTTATGCGTTTACGACGAAAACGAATAAGTGTTGTTAAAAACAGTAAAAATGTTCTATCAAATAATATTACTATTTTGGACCTGTTCACATTATTAAAAGAAAAAAATTCATTTCCATTCAATTTCTAGATATGTACTTCTCCGAATCGTATCACTTGGAAAATTTTGATCTCGGATAAATATCCGCGGTCTAACTATTTTAAAAACGGGGTGACACTTTATATGCACCAACTTATTAACGCGCACCGCATTAAAAAAGAAACGATCCAATATAGCGACATTGATATTCTGGCGATAAAATTTCAAAACCTCATAAAGTCTCGATTCGATGAACATAACTTCTATCGACGGTCGCGGAATCCTTTACGATGCTAAATCACAAGTGCACAAATTGATTGTATCGTTTCTAATACAATAAACTCTGATTATATTCTGGCGTAATCTCGTCCAAGAGTCGTTCTCCACAATGTATATTATTATATTATTGTTATTATTGACCTGTTCGATTGGAGCGAGTACGCCGCAGATTTGCATGCACGAGATCAAGGTTTATTGTATACATTTATTCCCTAATCTTAATTACACATTCACATATATTTCATTGTATAAAGTTTTAAATATACATGCGGGTGACGAGACAAATTCTTGAATGGTTTCATATTTTTCTTGTTTTTTTTTCTCTTTTGTTGGTTTAATTAGACATTATTCGCTTAAATCATAGATGGAAGTCGAAGGACAGAAAGGGTAGCCTAAACACATTTTTCCTATGCTCCTGACAAATTCACAAAGACCACTGCTTTTTTTTTGTTGCCAAGCCAAACTGATATTCGACGAACGGCTCAATGAATCTCTGTACACCCTATTATAATATCTTGTAAATAATCATGGTTCGTACATGTTTCACTAGTAGTCCTTGCTTGGATAAAACTGTTTACCATGTTTCTTCCGTCTTCTTTAACACGCTGACTGCCATATCTTGTATATAAAACCATAGAACCCTCCACTGGAATCTTCTTAACCCAGGATTTGTCATGGTTTCGACTTGACAGAGTAGTTTGTTTCGATAAAATTTGTCATTTCTGGCCTGAACCTTTGGTTTTGCAGTTTGGTCGTGCAGTGGTACGTAATAAAATAGTTTTCTCATACTTTCTTGACTCCCACGATGCCTGTGTGCGACAGACACACACACATACATACTTTCAATATGAAAATACTTGACTATGATCCCAAAAATTGTTTGAATACACAACTATGCAGCGAGTAGCTCTTGTGCCATTCGTGCGCTGGTGGTTTAAGGATATAGCAGCCAACGTGTTAACTGGGGATTTAATAACACTACGGAGAGAGAGAGATCGCACACTTATTTTGCAGAACGAGGTAGCGCATAGCCTTTGAACGGTTTTCCTTGTGTTGTTATGAAGACATGTCGTTGAAGTGATCACATTTCGGGTATTGCTTTGTATACTATCGAACATAAAAGACAAATATCTTTTGTGTTGCGTGTCATGCTATGCTGTTAGCTGAGTTCTCTTAGCTTTCGTTCAACATATCCGACACTACGTGTACCGTTGTTGCGTTCAGTTTACAATATACACCCATGCTGTAATCATGTTTTCCATTCGTGTGATTTCTGTACGCATCTAGGTTCAAGAGGAAGGTAAATTCCATTCGTGCAGTCTTGTTTTTTTTCGGTACAAATGTTAAGTAATAATGCGGGACACACATCAGTGCAAGAGATCCGTACCAAGGAAGTTTACGTTAAAATTGCCATTTCCTTCCTCTTTTACATGACTATGGATACATTTAAAATAATAGTTCGTGTATTAAAACGACTGACTGTAAATAAACCGTATAAATGTCACCTATGATTGCATGCAACAAAAATGCCCAGCGTTGCCATCACACGTCTCACACGAACAACGATTTCGTTTTTTTTTCATTTTTTAACATTTTATCCAAACGAGGCCATAAAAACAGAAGACCCACGAATTGTTCTCGAGATATTCTGATCGATGTTTCATTCGAAATATGATCGATTCTATAATTTAAAAAAGTATAACACGCGTATAAATAGAAATCTAAAATCTTGAAATTAACAACATGATTATATATTAAGTAACAAAGTAATTGAAAATGTTTTCAATAGATCGTTTAGAAGTTCTTTACCATTTCTCAATATTCTTCTAAATTTAGGAATGTTCCTACTACGTTTTACATCTTCGTTTCGTTTTCAACGACTTAACAAGAGAGTTTTTCTGAAAAATTCAAACGGTATTAAAAATTACTAACTAACCATTAAAAAACTTACTGGAGAGTATCTATATTATTTTGCGAGATAATTTTCAATACTGATTCGGTACTGGAGCAACGATAGGTGTCATTTCCACGTTTTAATTATACGACTAATGCCGGTGGTAAAATTATCTGAAACACACACGCTTCGATCGCACTATCAAAACCGATTTTTTCTTCGTTTCAAGCATTCGATGCGAAATTTTGCATAGTTACGTTCTTTTTGTTTACTTCCTTAAAATATTTTCTAAAATAAATAAACACGTGTTATTTCGTGATGCTACAACATAAAAAAAAACAGGAAGAAAAGAGAGAAAAGGTGAAAACATTAACTGCGTTTAAACCCAATCCAGATTCTCGGTTGGGATATATAAAATTCGATAAACGTAGGATATGCATAGAAAATCATTTGGTATAGTTACAACGTTTGGAAGTATTATTAGTTAATAAATTCTTAATAACATAAATATTACTACGAATGATGGGAGTATAGGAGCCATACAAAACTAGAGTGTAGAAGAACAAACTTTTCTACTATACATCACATTGGATGGATCGTACAGCAAGGCAGTTTGTGTACTGTGAGGTTTATTACTTGATATGCGATGCGCACACAAATAACTAACAAAGTTAGCCGTTGTACTGAGATAAGTCAGACACTAATGCTTACGATTTCAATATGAAATAATACACGCTAGAATAAAAATGTGCAGAGTCATTTGATGTTTTCCCCATTAAAGTTCTATCCAAGTAATGATAAATTGGCATTCGAGTTGCATATGCTCGCGCAACTCGTTAAGGCTTGAATATGTCTTTGACTCGTTCCAAATCTGAGCAAATTTGTTAATGCTTCAAAAAAGTCCTTGCAAACACCGGAGTGTTAAGAAGAACGCGAAAGTTCTTCAAAGTGTTTTAGCTTTTTCAAGTAAATCATTAATGAATTTCTGAAACATATAAACGTCTCGTGTTAGTAACAGTTACTCGAGTACTGTGGATCGAACAATTGCTTCTAAGACACTGTAAAGAGAGGAGGACCACGATTAAAAACTCGTTGCGCCCGAAAATTAGTCACACGATATTAAATTCTACAGCATAGAATATTACAACAGCGAATCACCAAATAGTTGTTACGCTAAGAAAGAGAACACAGTTGCGTGGTACTTACGTTTATATCGTGTGGTGGCTTTTTTGTGTCGACCAGTAGTTCCTATAAAATATACAAACAAAATATAGTTAATATTATTTTCAAACATAGTGTAGTATTGCTGAGATTGGATGATTTACTTACTTGCAAAAATCTCCGTCTGTGATCATCGCTATCCATATCGAGAAGCTCATCTATATCTATTTCAACTTCTCGATTTTTACCACTATCATTCTGTAAATTAGAAATGTATTTTATATGGATACAATCGAATCCAGAGGGGAAGGAAATTGGAACGATTAAGCTTGAACTTACAACTGCCTCGTATAATTTTTCTAGCTCGTCGAACAACCACATTTCCACCGCTAGTCTTTTACGAATGAGGGACATCTGATGAGACCCATATTTGGCGGTCAAGAATTTTTCCCGACGCTCTTTCACCTCTCCTTTTTCAGTGAACGCCACATGCAGATTCGCACGAGCCGGGCTACGTTCTGCGGTAAGTACCCCACCTCCTTCCATTATAAAACTACCTAACGGTTCAAAGAAATCAATAGTAAAAAATGTAGAAAATATAAACATTGTACGATGAAGTATTCATAAAGAATACTATAGTAAATATTAGTAATGTTTTTAGTAAATATATACAATCACCAGTGAGAAATGTTATGGGTCAAACGATTAATGAATTAATTTAAAAATAGGAAAAACAGGGGGGATAAGGAGATCACATAATATTGTACAAAAAACTATACTATATGTATATCTACACATCTTTATTATCCCACAGATTAACATGCGTATATTACAAAACGAAATAATAGCACAAATTGAAATTAAAACCGGGCATGTTCAAGAGTCGCGTGCATTTCGGAAAATAGAAATTGCAATGCCGCGAAACGAAAGAAGATATATTTTCTTCATTGTGTAGCGGAATTAAATACAAAAGCGATCGTGTACAAATAAGGAATTACGTAAACGGCATTCCTTTGTAGTCTCTGTGCGCGATTGCGAGCGTTACAAAAGAATTAATTAAGACGAGATTATATAGTTCGAAAGGGGAGAAGCAATAAATTCCACAAATAACCATTGACTAATCGAGGAGGGAATGAGATCCGGGTTGCTACAAGCGCGGAATTCGCCGCTTTTACCGATTCCTCGATTTAGCGATTCTTAGCGGTCCCGATTTATTTCCGCTAATCCGAGCCTGACGTAAAATTAAAGCGAATTCAAATACAATAAATCATATTTTTTTACAAGCGGTAGAAAAAATGATTGTTAAAAGAGGATATAATATAAAGTTTCGTGATTGGAAATTGTGGGGTTCGAATATTGTAAAATTTCAAAAAATTGAAATCGTGGTTTTTTTAATGTGGCATTCTTTTAAAAGCGAAAGAGTCGAAGTTTTTCGTAAGTTTACAGTACTCTAACCCCTGAAATCAAGCACAGCGGTTCTCAACGATAATAATAATCGAAATTCTTCGATCCCGATTTGCTGTTTATACTTCTGACAGTTCTCTGATAATGTTATCGTGCCGCTAACGAAGTAGAGCAACGCGTGCCAATTCTATCGAACGATACGTCGTTCGCATTGCGTTCCGATTAATATTGTTCACATTTCTGTTTATTTATAGTCGTATTTACCGTATATAGATATGCATATAGGTTGCAGTTCAAGGTCCAACCAGGTTATTGTTACAATTGAGAATCGCTTTAATTACACGCCAGATTACAATACCTCTCTCGAAAGTCCGTAATTCGAAAAACTTACTTAACAACGACGGCGAAACGTTCGTATTTAGGTAACAACGTCAGATTTGTTTCTGCTCATTACTCGGCTCGTTTTGCACTGAATTTCGACGTGGAAAAGAAAAAAGGAAGAAAAAACGCACTCGTTCCGATCGGTGTATAGTCTCCTCTCCTTTGTTACAGTGTAATTGACGAGAAAAGCAGCGTTCGGATGGCAGCGGTATCGCGAATACTCTCTCACGAGGAACCGAATAATTAACGCACGTGCGAACCACTATTTCTGCATGCTACGATAAACAATGAGCCCTGACGAGTTTCGTTCCCTTCGTTAGGCGCTATTCAATGCAAATTGTAACCTCGACGAACACAGACGCGACGACGCTACTCTTTTATACAAACCCGCGAACGAAATAAAACTTCGACGAGCCGAGTCCCGATAAAGACGAATCCAACAACGTGCGAATTAAAAAGAGGAAACGGGACAGATAGCGTGCAAAGGCCAAACGAGGAATAAATAAATGTACGTCTTCTCTCGTTTTAATAAAAGATCAGCGACTCCTCGTCGCCGTTTCACCGTTCGTATAAACAAAGACAAGTCCGTGATCCCGACACGTAATTCCCCGTCCACGCGATAAACAGTATTATCAACGACCGTTCTACCGATCGTTTATTCTTACTTACTCTTGCAGCCTCTATTTCCAAATCTATTCGAGCCGTAACGCACTAACGCAATGCCGAGATCCATACGAATAATAAACTTTGTAGTCGAGTATGATAGCATTTTTTACTAGCCACCGCTGCCACACATTACCTGCGAACTATCTAGTTTCTGGCGAATCACAGCTTGGATAAGCTAGGAACATTCGTACGTGAGAAATGTTTACGTTGATTGCAAACTTCACGTGCGATCGATACGCGGCAACTTCAAGTCGAACATCTTTGCATTTAAATTGATACGAACCGACGTCATACAGAAACAGAACACACGTTGATAGTTTTACTCAAATGTTAATATACAACGTAGAGGTTTTGAATAATGTATGCACAGGAATTGGCGGAAACTATTTATTATTTAATTCAATCTTGACTGGCGTCAACATTCTCTGTTTGGAGACCTTTGAAACTAGCAACTGGTATGTACGTGACGAGGGTATACAATTTGTTGGGGGAGTCTTCGTCGTCGTTCCTCCTTCTGCTTAATCGTACACGTACTCTGAATGGTACGTTCCTGGAAAATAAACACGATCTCATTAGAACGGGAAAGAATCGCTTCGGTTCTGATCTAACTTTCTATATTTCATTGCAATAGTCACCTAATTCCTTTGGACCAGAGTTGCTTGTTCAGACGTGTATCGATCCTCACATCTGGTGTTCCCATTTGTTTCTCAGCGAACTTACGGACCTCTTTGATCGCTCGTGGAGCACGCTTTTTAAATCCAACACCGTGGAGGCGTTTGTGAAGGTTCACCGTGTATTCACGAGTCACTACCTCGTTGATAGCGCTCATTCCCTTGTTCTCTGTTGTCTTCGTCATTTTGCACTGGAAAAAGAGAGTTATTTACAATCCTGATGCTAAACAATGAAGAGCACAGTCTGAATTTTAACCGTTCGTAGTCGGAGCAATTTAACTCGAAAATTAAACATTTCTTCCGACCTATATAGTTATATATACTAATAATTCCATTGTAATGAAATTGATACAATACCTCGTACAATATTTAAATGTGTAGTCATTGGTTAGATACTGATATATTCGATAATGTAAACAATATTGTGAATAATAATCGAGTCGCCACTCGAGTGCTAAGGGTTAAAACTATTTTGCGCAGTGTAAAAATATCGTTTCGGTACAATATCGGATAACGTTTATTTGACGTCTGTTATGTTAACAAGTGAAACAGTAACGAAAACAACGATCAACTCGTGGTTAATCAACCCGGAAAAAATGATGACCCTGGATAAAAATATTCAAGTGGTACGATAATACAACAAATAATTAAAGTAATTGTACCGAAACTTGTTGATTAAGGACAATTTGCAGCCAGATGTTCCACGATTCTATTTCCGTGATTTTGACATACCTCTCGGAAGAATGGCTCGCCGTAAAAGAACCAAAGTCTCTAGCGTTCCTAAACTCATCGCTTCCGTATGCGCCATTGACTAAATACATATATATGATTATCGCATAAAAATACCGAGTACGGTATATTTACAATATAAAATGTTGCAAGATGATGCTATTTGATTGCTTATTATAAATCGTTATTCTATATATAATTGAATACTTTTGTAGAATACATAAAAATAGCCTTGCTAGTCATCGAACACAGAGTGTATCTATAGAGATGAAACTCGTGTCGAAATATTTGACTTGACGTTCGAACAACAAAATGCAAATATTGTTATTAAAAAATGAATTTGCGTGCTCACACATACCGGAATTTAGAATTTAGAAAATTTATAATAAAAATTCTAAACTTTCCGTCCGTTGCTTAGTAGAAAAACCTACCCTAATCCAAATCTCTAGCGGCTGGAATTTTGCCTCTGAAAATATACTCTATGGTTAAGTGCATTGTGGGTCCGTCGTTACGTATAGATTTCACCATTGAGATTGCCATACTAGATGTATCGCATGCCATAAGGAAGATCGCGCCACGATAGCTTCGAGGACGCTTGCAATGGCGGAAAATGGAGTCTATTAACCTGTGATGTTGATACGATTGTTTTTAATCATTAAAAAGCTTTTCATGGAATTAAAATGGCTGGTAAAGTGTGGAATTCAGAAATATGGAAAGCATGGGATAAACATGGGAAAAATGATTTGTAAGTGGTTAACGCGTTAACGTCAGAAAGTGCGTTCGATTAATATTGAATTGATACTCTGCATACTCTGTGCAATTGATGGTCGCAACTTATCTCTCCTGTTTCTCGCTCTTCTGAAGAGTTAATTGTCAATTAACGACTGTTTGCAGCCTCAAGTTAATCAAGCACAAATTTAAGGAAGGCAACACTACAGGTGAATCTATACTCTACGATATTTCCCTAGCCAGCTTAGCTGCATGCTCCAACATTGTCGATCTGTTTATGCACGTTAAAGCTTGTCTATTTTGTGTTTTCAGAGTTATTAATCATCTCTTTCCCATCCCATCCCCCAAAGTCAATAATCATTTCGCTCGATATATCCATTATTTATGTAGAAAAGAAAGAATCAACAAATTTCATATAGACGCACGTATCTATTGGTTTTGAGAATTAGCACAATGTAAATTGTACATATTTTGTACTTTCGAAAATTTGTACAAAAGTATGGACGTAAAACGAACATGGAGCTTGTAACGCGTCGTATATTTTTATGCGCTATTTTTGTTTGGTTCTAGAATGGCGAAGAGGATTGTACGAATTAATATCAAATGGAATCCATGGGAACATAAAAAGGGACAGTGTAGTTCAGACATTAGGTGAACTCATGGTAAGACGCGACGATAATTAAAATATCTGTAAAGGCATTGATTACACGAATGAGATATATACTTTATTGTACGATTATGTATCTACTTGCAGAATATCGATGGAGCGATACCATCGGCGATAGTAGATATATTTACGCTAATAGATGCAGAAGCGCATAACGAAGAAAGAAATAATTTTTATTATATTGTGAAAGAATCTGAAAAGGTATCATTTTATAGGATAACAATAAACGTGATTGAAGTATTTACGATCGATTAAGAACTGAACACAATGTCCTAATGGCATAATTTATGTCATTTGCTTTTTGCACAGTTTCTAACAGATAGGATATTAAAGGAACGTTTAGAAATTGATACGTTGCAAGATGTAGGAACATTAAAGAATAAGAGTTTCCAAACCAAATTCATTAAAGTGAAGACAAAATTGTAGTACGTATCTATTTTCTATCTCTCGCTTGATCCGCTGAATTCAATTTGAAACAAGGAGTGACCTATTTAATTTTATCCTCCTTTTCGCAGCTATAAGCAACGGAAATTTAACTTATTTAGGGAAGAAAGCGAAGGGTATTCTAAACTGATAGTGGAATTAAATCAGGAACGTCCAGAAAGCGAAGTACCAACGATATTGGAAATTGTTAAATCCCTTATTGGTATGTTCCTCAAATCTTAATTCCTTCTTAATAATGTAAACGGCGGGTGTAACAAAATTTTCTATCGTTCTTCCAGGCTATTTCAATTTAGACCCCAACAGAGTACTTGACATTTTATTAGAAACTTTTGAGAATCGACCACAGGATGATGCACTTTTTATCCCTTTGATTCGTTCGTACATGAGTGACCAGCAGGTACTCTGCGAAGTTTTAGGATTTAAATACTGTTCTACTGTCAACACCACTCCGTTTTCATTGCAAAAAGTCACCGCACTCATGTTGCAACATGGTGTGATTAAGCTGGATGATATATTGCCATGGTTAGTGCCAGACGATAGAACGATTATCAAGGAGCACGAACAGGCAATGAAACAAGCGAAAGAGTACGTTCGCAAGCTGAGCGTAATTTCTACTAAAGACAAGGAAGAGGTACCAGAGGAAAAGGAGAATCCACAGGTAGAAGTTCGTGTCCATACGACGAATCGATTAATAGAGGATCATAATTACACGACTGTTTTTCGATAGGATAAGTACGCGAGCAATCAAAAGTACGGATTATGCGAGGCGCTGTTGGAAATAGGGGCATGGGAGGTTGCGCAAAACTTGTTCAACAGATTGCCGGAACACAGTCTCACGGATCAGCGTCCCATCGCGTTGGCACTCTGCAAGATGATCCAATCTCTTATGGAACCTGTTTACCGCAAGTATGTATTGCAGAGATATCATTAAGGGCTATGTACACCTTGAAGCGTGAAAAAGAATTTGTATTATAAAATGTGTACATATACCTTGAAGTATGTACTTTATAGCAATCACATTTGGACGTTCCGAATGAAATTAGGATAGTACACTATTGCACCGTGTTCCAGGCATTGTATCATATCACCGAAATTGCAAGGCAGAAGAGTTCCTCCCTTGAAAAGTTCTCTCGCTCCGAAGCCAGTCGAAGACCTCGAAGAGATCCACGATCAGTTGCTGCCAATGCTCATAGTCCTTGGTCCGAATTTGCACCACGATCCTGTGTTGATGTACAAGATCATGAGGTTGTGTCATGCTGCCATAAGACAGTGTCCATTAGACTCAAACAAACAGCCCGTCGAAAAGAACAACAACCTCTACTATGATGTATTAACCATACTAGACGTGGCGTTGTTGCCCTCGTTGTCCTTCATGGACTGCAACTGCTGCGTTGCGGAGGAGCTCTGGAACATTTTGAAGTATTATCCATATCAGAACCGATACTGCTTGTACGCTCGCTGGAAGAATGACACGCCTCTGCAGCACGCTGCTCTTCTAAAGAAAAGAGCAGACGCGCAGAAAAAGATCAAGTCCATCATGAAGAGAGTGAGCAAAGAGACCATCAAGCCCGTGGGAAGGTCAATAGGCAAGCTAACACACTCCTCGCCCGGTGTACTCTTCGATTACGTACTCATACAGATCCAGCTGTACGATAATCTTATAGGTACGTTAGCAATAGTACAATAATTCAAAAGAACTTGAGTGCATTCGATCTGCTCGATCTGTTACAGGACCTGTTGTAGATTCTTTGAAATATTTGACAAACATTTCCTACGATGTACTCGGCTACTGTTTGGTCGAAGCACTGGCTGGTGCTGATCGGGACAGGTTCAAGCATGACGGCACCAGCATATCGCTCTGGCTACAATCCTTGGCTTCCTTCTGCGGAGCTATATTCAAAAAGTATAATATCGAACTCACTGGTCTGCTGCAGTATGTGGCGAACCAACTCAAAGCACAAAAAAGGTACACTGTACACGTCTGCATGGTTATCGCTTATCGCTTTAACCCTTATTCGTCCCTCATTTTTGCAACTTAACGCGTTCCTCGTCAGTCACTATAGTTTATTACTGTCGATTTGCTTGTTTCTACTTTCAGCTTAGACTTATTAATACTGAAAGAAATAGTACAAAAGATGGCAGGCATCGAGGCTGCCGAAGAGATGACTTCCGATCAGCTGGATGCTATGGCGGGTGGAGACTTACTAAAGAACGAGGTAATTTGTGGATCTTTATCATAAACACATAAAGATCCGCAGACTACTAATGTACATATGTATATACCATATATGTATGACAATACATTTTTATATATTATCGCCAGGCTGGTTACTTCAGTCAAGTACGTAATACAAAGAAATCCTCGCAACGGTTGAAAGAAGCTCTAGCCGAGCACGACCTAGCTGTAGCGTTGTGCCTACTGATGGCACAGCAGAAACATTGCGTTGTGTATAGGGAAACAGATAAATCTCATCTGAAGCTTGTTGGTAAATATCTTGCTCGACGAGCAACTCGTCTTCCTGTAATTTTTCTACAAGGATTAATGGAATTTGATGATCACAGGAAAGTTGTACGATCAGTGCCAAGACACGTTAGTTCAGTTCGGAACATTCTTGGGCTCTACGATGACTGTAGACGAATATGTGGAGAGACTCCCTTCCATACATTCTATGCTTCAAGACAATCACATACATTCTGATGTTGCATTTTTCCTCGCGAGGCCAATGTTTGCACACGCCATTAACGTAAATTATTTTTCATCTAAATTAACATTTAATTTTAATGATCTAGATTAAATTTGGGTTAGAGTTAATTCATTACACTCTAATTTATTTTAACAAATAAACGAAATGCTTGTAGATTAAATATGACGCCCTACGTAAAGCCGACCCTAATTACAAGAAAATGTCGACCGCGATGAAGCAAACAAAGTATGCAGAGGCCGCGCAAGCTGTGATGGCGCCTGTTGCTCAATCCGTTAGACCTCTGCATCCACTGAAGGTCTGGGAGGACATTTCACCACAATTTCTAGTGACGTTTTGGTCCCTCTCGATGTACGATTTGTATGTTCCCGTGGAAAGCTATCAACGAGAAATTAATAAGCTGAAGCAACTCGCGGCACAGAGCGCCGATTCCAAAGACGTGGTATGTAATCGCATCGTAATACTAACTTTTATATTTGAACAATTTCTAACGAGTATATATTACGCTTGCAGAACGTTAGTAAAGGCAAAAAGGAGCAAGAGAGGTGCACCACTTTGATCGAGAAATTACAGGACGAGAAGAGAAAGCAGGAGGAGCATGTCGAGAAAGTGTTTGCATATTTGAGGTGAATTTTAGAATCGATGAGGAGAAGGTTTAAATCGATTATAAATTCAAAATTCTTGATTCTGTTTGGTTTTCTAGACAAGAAAAGGATACGTGGTTCTTATCACGAAGCGCCAAATCGGCGAAAAACGAAACGATAACGCAATTCTTGCAATTGTGTCTGTTTCCACGATGTACATTTACCACTGTGGATGCGATGTACTGTGCAAAGTTCGTGCACACCATACATTCTCTGAAGACTGCAAATTTCTCGACGCTTCTATGCTACGACAGGGTGAGTAGAATTATTAGACTGCGGATTTTGTTAGACTGTGAACTGCAATTCAATCTTTTCAGCTTTTCTGTGATATAACATATTCAGTTACCTCATGCACCGAGAACGAGGCGAATCGTTATGGGAGATTCTTGTGCGCCATGCTCGAGACCGTAATGAGATGGCATTCCGAGAAAGCAATTTTCGACAAGGTACACCTTCATTCCCGATGTTTCGAACTGCTGGATGTATTTATTACAGTTTTATTACATTTTAGGAGTGTAGCAATTATCCGGGGTTTGTAACAAAGTTCCGAGTTAGCAATCAATTTTCCGAGGCGAACGACATGGTAGGATTTGAAAATTACAGACACGTGTGTCACAAGTGGCATTACAAGATTACGAAGGTACCCCTTCCTCTACGGCTTGCGGATCGTCCTCGGGGGAAAAACGATGAGATTTCAGGACTAACACGCTCTATTGTTGTAGGCTATTGTAGTTTGTCTCGATTCCAAGGACTATGTACAAATAAGAAATTCTCTAATAATATTGATTAAAATATTGCCGCATTTCCCCGTGCTGGCCAAGTTGTCTCAAATCCTTGAACGTAAAGTGGAGAAGGTGAGGGAAGAGGAGCGTGGGCAACGGCAGGACCTCCATGTTCTAGCTACGTCGTACAGTGGCCAATTGAAAGCTAAGACACCCAACATGATTCGGGAAGCAGACTTTCACCATGTCGGAGACAAAGTAGTTAACAATTGAAACGTTCGTAAAGTCTAGTAGAATCGAAACAGAATCTAACGAGTTTCTTTTACAGGCTGGAAAAGCACAGGATAGTCAGAACAGCGATACATCGGAGAAAGTAGGTGATGGAATATCGAATAAAGAGATCACCAATGGTGACACGCGGATAGAGAAGGAAAACAAAGACCAACGTGAGAAAAGGAGCGCGTCGAATCAATTGTACCAGTAGGTTTTTAGCTTTTTCGTTGAACTGTGTTTCCTGGTAATGTTTTTTATCGTTCTTTTTTGATACAGCGAGGGGTCTGAAAAGATCCGAAAAAAGGAGGAAGGTAAAGAGAGCATGGAGGGAAAGGACAAACACGTGAAGAAAGAGGAAGTCAAGGAGGAAGATCCTATGGATAAAAAAGATCGAAAATATTACAAAGTAATTATATGTTTATGCGTGTTGTAAAATAAGTTTTATGGAGATTATTGTTCGGTGTACGATGAAACGTAAATTGTGATGTTGATTACAGGAAGAACACTATTACAGTAGCGGAGTAGACAATTTAGACAGGGATCTTTCCAGTGTATCGAATAGCAGTGCCAGTTCCGGACCCACGCAAGATGGATCCGACAGAGGTTTGCTTTAGATTAGATTAGATTAAATTAGATCAGATCAGAGTATGATTTAGATCGCGTTGTTGTCCCCTGTGATACTGACGATGTTTGATTTCAGATGCCAAAAGAAGAAAAATTGAAACTATGCAAAAGGTGAGAATCTTTGCACGACCGTGCGAGTGTTAAACTCATTTCTTTCTATATCCTTCAGGGTTTCAAATCCATTTACCACGCTCCCCCTCTTCCACTCTCACTATCGCCTAATTTCAGCGGGACCTACTTTTTATTACGGGTGGGTTCCGAACCACCTTTGCCAACAACACGCGGCCCAACGCTGTTTAACTTCGGTGATCGTACGAGAACCGGTTTTTGCAGCGAGGCAATGGTCGTTGACTGTAACTTTCTAATTTTTGTTTCGTTAACAGGAAGGGAGACGAGCGGAGGGAAATTTGGACAAAAAGGAGCGTTCGAGCAAAAGTAAAATAAGAGACGAACAGAAGGAATTGCGCAGAGAGAAGAAAGTGGGCCGAAAAAGGGTACGCATTCTATGACTGTGTTTAACCCCTTGCTCTACGATTTATTTGATGATTCTTAAATGTTTGTAACTCATTAGGAAAAAAAAAGAAAATTTATATTTTAATATATACCTACGTGTTCTTCCAATCATTCCCATTCAATAGACTACAGTTAAATAGAATTTCGTTCGAAGTTTTCATTACGAGTTTGACTGGATATTATAATACAAGAGGTGTTGATGACACTTTATTTACACCATAATGTCTTTCTAAATTAGGATAGGGCGGACGAGTCGGCAGTCACTACCGAGCAAAAGAGAAGAAAAGATGACGAAAGAGGTAACTACATTTTATTCGACGGGTCTATCGGGGAGAATCTTTTGATAAACAATGAGATTGTTTGCAGCGAAAGGAGCACATCAGAACGGCGATATGCCCGAACACAGAGAAAAGCATCATTACAATAAGGTCGGTAATTCCGGTTTAAATATTCCATTGTATTCCAAAACCACAGAAAAAGAAATGAAACTAGTTGAGTCTTGAGAGTAATCAATCTCTTCGTTAATTCGAGTATCTGAGGAAAGTAAAACCTTTTTTTCAAAACTATTTCTTCTGTAGTCGAATAGCTGTTTTTCGTCATCGTTAATAAACGATTGCAAGTAGGTGATTTAGTTGTACTCCCTAGAGTTTTCATGCGTAACGAAAGCGTAGCGTAGGATTAGAGAGAGAAAAAAAAAGTCATACGACCCTGATCAATTAGAGAGTATACACGCGTTTCGATTCACGTAATCGCATCGCATTTGTTTATATATAATCCTTATCGCATCACGGTTTTTATACATTTATCCCGACATTCTATCATCAATTAACTGAATCACAATTTCTAACACTATTCCTTGACCCCTTAGTTGATAAAGACGTCCGCTTCAAGTACATTGAAAAGACGAAATGGGAGACAATAGCAAAGACCAGAAAAAATAGGTGATACTATCAAGTACCCAAACGCCATTTCCAGGGTCTCGTGATACTCAGAAGATTCATATAACAATGTATTTTCAGGAAAAGTCTCCCTACACAAAGGAACGTGCTCATGAACGGGAGGGCCGCGAAGGCAGAGACAAACAATATCCTTTTTCTATTGAATAAGTAATTAATTTAATTACGTCACTTCGAATTACTTGACACGATTTACAATCACTTAAAATGCGATACGTTCCTTAATTCCTGAGCACTAGAAGAAGTTCGGATCCCAAACGAAGATGATGTACAACAATGGAAAAAAATTTGACTTAACATTTTATATACTACGTTTGGTGTTGCATGTAATTAAGGTAGAATTCAAATAATAAAGAAAGATAGTGAATAATTTGTATATTATATTGACGTCCAATTTTATATAAAATAAAGTAGGTAACAAGAAAAAAAGCTTTCTTTGGTACACGTTCAATTCAGTCTGAGATTTGTACATATACAACTACAATACTCTGTGTTATTTATAATAAATAGAAATCAGCGATGCCAATAAATTAAAAATCCATTTTCACAAATACTTTGTTATTTATCTCGCCTTACCTCTAAATACTTTGTAAATAAATTAATAGAAAACACGCTACGATGCAAATACTATGTACATATTTGCTTAGTATTTATTGTTAACGACTTACTGTACGTTACGGCGAACTATGTATAAAATTGTAATAATATTGATCTGCTTTCAGACTTTCCTCCTCCAAGCGTTTCAATCTCATTTTTGCATCCTGAAGGATGTCCTCTGTCGAACTGCTTTCGCTGACGATTGTGTTCGCAGTTGTTTGAGTTGGTACTTCATTAGCAGGTCTTAGAGCTCGTATTTCTTCTATTTGTCGAGATAGTTGGACAGCACGCTGGGTTATCTGCTCTATTCTCAATTGTTGGTCTTGTATCAGAGCATTTAATTCCTCTTTTTCTTTAGTGAGAACCTCGATCTTCTGCTCTTGCGTAGCATCGACTGCAAAATCGGTTTGCACCTCTATGTTTTGCAGATTTTGAATCGCAGCCGTCTCTGCTGCTTTCTTCTCCCCTTGTAGATGTTTTAAATCCTCCTCCCGTTTCGTGTGGTCATTTTGTTCCCTCTGCAGCCTGCAAATATAATTATTATTAATAAAAGACAGAAGGATTTATATTATTTTCGACTTTTTAAGAACAAGAGACTTGGACAATTTTTATTTTGCATGAAAATAAATCTATCAATAATGCACACCTATTTTCTTCTTGTAACAACAATCTTTCCTTCAATGCCAACTCCATTTCCTTTTGCAGAATTTTTTGTTCGTTACTCTGCCGCTTTTCCTCCAATTCTTTCTCCTTCAGACTCATTGAACGCATAACATTCTGAAAAAAGATTATACCAAAGGGTTGAGAAACAAGCCTGAAAGCTCATTTAATAGCAACGGTAAAGTTTCAACTACCTGCACCTGCTGCAGCTTAGTGTTCAATGTCTCGACATGCTCTTCGACGAGCAACGCTTGTTCTTTCAGCATCGTCTCCCTCTTATGCACTTTATTATTGACTATCTGTTTGTGCAGAGATATTTTCCTCTTCAGCATAACCAGTTTATCTACACGAGCGTTGTAAGAAAGCCAAGAAAATTTGGTTTGCGTGGACTCGTTGCAGAGTGTCACATGCTCTTTTATCGGTACACCGTTGTACATATTATAAGAGAACAGGGTGATGCATTTCAGTATGCACAGGAGAAGCGGCATATCGCTTTCTATGTATTGCGATATAACATATTGGCCTTTTGCGTCGTGAGGATTGATACCTAGTGTCTCCAATGCATGGAGTACGTAATCGTTCTGTAATTTTTCAGTTGTACCTTCTTCGTTCTTGTCGGACCGCTGAGCCGTCTTGTCAGAAAAGTTAATTAGCAGGGGTGCTTCGCTGGCAAATACCGATAGAGTGTAAGCATAATTGTGATTGAACAAATACTCCGCTATCAGTAGATCATAGATGTATTGTTTCGCAGATTTTGGATGATCGGTTTTCAAACCGACGTCCTTGTTCCTCAATGCGTTAATTAAATTTTGACGAAGGTGAGTTCTTATGTTCGAGATCATCCCAGATTTCTCAAACCTATGGGTTTCAAATTTTAAATTAAACTCTCTGTTAAACCTAACCTCTCGTCGCGTCTTTATTTCGTTTTTAAACATAACGTGAATTTGCACTTACCAATTGTATATAGATGGATGACATTCCTGGTCCATATCGAAACGAATAATTTAGAAGGATTATCGAATAAAGGTACGGTTAATTAAATAGAATTTAATCGACAACAAACTGTTGTGTGTACACAAAATTTAAATCTCGCGTAGATTATGGACGCGCGCGCGCTCTGTGGTTCTGTATCGATGTTGCGTATCGAAGTTGTTGAATTCAAAACTATGCACATAACGGTTTTGCAAGTATGTATATTACTTTATTTCTATAATTGTACAAAAATCGTTGTTTATATACAATGTTCGAGCATCTAATTGAAATATTTATAAGTATGAACAAAATATCGCACTTCTTTGGATGCGATAATGAAATAATATCAATCGTGTTTTTCATTTTTAGAAGTAAATAATACTGATAGTAAATTGAAGAAAATTTCTTACACAATCATACATTTTCAAATAATTTAACAATCCGCACACAATCTTTGTATGTTGTACACACTCGATCGAATAGAACAAATGTTAGCACAATTTTATATAATTTCGTATACATTACAAGTAGCCCTGCAACCAGTAATAATCATCCTAACACATTGCCTATATGCTCAGTATGTTCTCAGAAATACTTTTTTTACATTTACTTGATACTTAGGACACTTTAGCCTTTTTCGTATCAGCCTTTTTGTGTTTCGCCCGTTTGTTAGGTGTCGTTGATTCCACTTCTTGCGAGAAATCGTATTTAGCTGCCAGTCGTTCCCTAATGAGCAAACCTCGGATCAGTTTCCTCCAATTACCGTAAACCCTCTTGTCGCGTTTCTCTTTAGCCCGTTTGCGGGCTTCAACCTGTTCCGACTCCCACGCTTCTCTCAAAGTGTCCTCATACTCTTCGCAAACGACAAATCCTTCAAGCGCAGGCACTGCACCCATGCATCCAAAGTTGAAACCAACGACAGCCGATGCACAGTCGATATTCAACTTCCTGGCGATCCGGTTCAGTCCTGGAACTGTTAACAAAGATTCTTTTAGCCCAAGTTTCAACTCCACGCCTGCTAGGATGATTGCAGAGAAAAATCAAGAACTTACGATTAATATGAACAGTGCCTTTCGGAAGCATACACTGTTTGAACAGATCCACATTTCCATATTCATTCCTTGGCACGATGCCGTTCTTGGCTTCCGGAGGTTCGTAGTCCATAGTCTGCCACTCCCCAAACAACTCCAGAGCTGAATCTTTGATCTTCATTCCAGACAACTATTCAAACAAAAAAACTTTATATATTATTTACTTCATACGTTTCGTTTAACCCTTCAGACCCGGCATTCATCATATAACGTCAGTCGTATAACGCCAACTACCTTGTCATACTTTGGACGTGCTTTGACTATCTTGTACGGATCCTGTTTGGGTTTTACAACTCGAGCTTTCTTCAGCCAAGTTTCCCTTGAGCAAAGGGTGTGCACACAGTGGCGAGAGTAGATGGCTTCGCTGGTAGAAGTATGTCCCAATGGTACACAGTCTGGAGGGTACAATGCCTCGAATTTCAGTAGATGCCTTGCAATAACGTACAGTGGATGTCCTTTGCATTCACCGATGGTTTTAGGCAATGGCTGCTCTAGTTCTCTGTAACGCAAAGTTCATTTTACAATAGAACAAAGTACTCCAGAGAGAAGTTATGGGAAACATACTTGTCTAGAAGCATCTGGTCTTCGGCTCTACATATGGCAGAGTCCTTTTCCTTCCAAGGAGTCAATGCTTCAGTCCACCACTTCTCGTCGATTCTTTGCTTGCGTGTGACTGTTAGCCAATGGGGACAGTAGCGCCTGGTCACATCCTTTATCGAACCAATGGAGTTCCATGCTACTACATACAGGACAGGTTTCTTCGCTTTTTTCTGTAATAGAAAACAAGGATTGTTAGCATACAGAAACTTCAGAAACAAGGTAAATTATTCCTCAAATCCCTCACGTATATTTCTGTTACGCAATGGATCTTCTCTTCCATCACGCTCGCAGAAATCCAGCTCTCTTCCGATTCTAGGTACACTTCGGCCCAGAGATAGTGCGAGTTCTTTTTCTTATTTGGATCCTCGCTCTCGCTATCACTGGATAACAACTTTTTATTGCTTTTCTTGCTACTCTTAGAACTTTGTTCCTTTTTACTGTCATCGGTTGATTTCCTTTTTACTACAGCTTCCGGTTTTGGTTGAAATTCTGCCTCGGAGTCCATGGAGTCTTCTTCTATGTAATATTTCGACTTTGTACTGTTGCTCTTTGAGCTCAAGTCTGCAGGCTTCTTGGATTTATCGTCGTCGGGCGAAACATTGAGTTTTCTGGATCTTAGCTGCCTCAGATTGGCCATGTTTTTCTCTTCCTTTGTTGTTTTAGTCTCGCTTTTCGTAGCTGTCGACTCTTCCTCTTTCGCAGTTTTAGACTCTTTTGTAGCATCCGATTTCCCTTTCTTCCTTTTGCTTTGCAATTTCGACTGCAGAACCTCTGCTGCCCTTTTCTTTGCTTCCATATTTGCAGTCTTCTGTGCCTCTGGACTGTTCAGAATTACTTTTGTCACCTCAGGTGTCTTCTTCTTGCGTGACTTTGAGCTATTTTTCTCCTTAGCTTTACTCGGCTTACTCTTAGGCTTTTCCTGTCGTTCCTTTGAATCAATTTTGAATATCGGATCGTCGCTGAACACCCTATGCGGCGGACAAAGAGATATAACTAATCGACAGTGCAAGCCTAATGCTCTTAATATAGCGACATAGAGCACTACCAACTCCCTGTAATCGGAGATCTTCTTCTCCCGCAGTACCTTCAACAGACTCTCTTTGTTGATACATTTATTATCACTGCTCGCAACTTCTTCAAATACGAATAAACGTTTAAACCATTTCGTGAATCTCTCCAGATACGTAAGGTCGATTCTATTCTTCGGGTACTTGTCGGACGACATTAAAGACAGTACAGCTGACATCAGCTCGGGCTCGTTCGCCTGTTTGTTCATATAGAATCCGTAAGCTAGCCAGCAGAGTAAGCCTACTTTCTCTATGTATACCTGGGTAGTTCGCAATCGTCTTCGTAGAATTGTTTTCAAATCCTCGCCACCTTTATTCTTTCTCTTTAGCATGATACTAGTGCCAGGCAGAGTGATCTTAACCCCGTCCTTCGGGATAGTGTATTCCGGAGTGTCTTCCGCATCTTCTGCATCGTTCTCTTCCGTTACGGACTCTTGTTTCAGCTTCTTTCTAGCAGGAGAATCCACGGCAGTCTCTCCCCGCAACAAAAGTTCAGAGATCTCATTGGGCGATGCAGTGTTTAGCTCGTTCGTTACCTGTACTTTCCCTTTTTTCTTTTGTTGCAAAGAGTCGGAGACTGTTTGTTCCTTTTTAATATCGTCATCGTTGAATTCGAGCTTCCGAGTACTTTCTAGATTTTTCAGAACTTCGGTGAACAGTTCGATGTTGGATCGATTGACGTCCTCGAGATCCTCGTCCTCTGAGGTCTCGTCGTCTGTATCGTTTTCCGGCGCGCCAGAATTTTTGTTCGGTTGTCCATTCCGAAAAAAGCTAGAATTCAGATTAATCTCCTCCGGATCCACCAGAAACTCGTTGCTACTATCAGAACTGTCATCTTCCGACAGGCCACTCATTTCAAAAACTCTTCGAACTTTGGAAATTCTTTTATCCGCTCTGCTCAGTTAGCATTTTACCGCCTTGCATCCACTTGCATCATATTACATCAACACGTTCCTCTGTTTGTATTGGTTTGTATCATAGACATATAGAGATAGACTGCGCCGTCTTATGGGCGAGTTGAAGCCCACAATGGCGGCGCGCGGTACAAAGAGTGAGAGAGAGAGCATTAGCCGGGGTCCATAGCGCTCTCTTTCTATATCATGTGTCGACACATCAATTAGAAAGAGAGCGCTATGGACCCCGGCTAATGCTCTCTCTCTCTCGCACGCCGCCATTGTGGGCTTCAGCGCTTCGTTCAGGCCGCGCAGTCTATCTCTATATGTCTATGGTTTGTATACTGTCATTGACTGTCATGTGCTATTGAATTGAACCATGAAGTAAGAGTAAGGAGATCTATCTGTACAGTTTGGAAGTGGCGACAAAACTTGTTCCCGTATTGGGGAGGTACGCCAAATGGAATGGCATGAACAGAGAATGTCAGTGTCAAAAACGTGTCAAACGATGAAACGGAAAGGTTAGAAATATATGGTTATGTTGTGACAGGACGTGCAAATACGCAAAATTTGAAGAAAAAGAATGTTATAAATTTTTTAAAAAGATTTTCAAAATCTTATTATTTTTGTAAAATAAAGAGATGGTATCTTATAATATAATTAAAAGTAGTTGTAATAAAGTAGTTTTCTTATGATGTAATTAAAAGTACAATAAGTTTTTACACATAATAGGATTTGTTTCTTTTACAACTATTTATATTATGTATAAATATTACATGTATAGCATCCTTTAATATTGTTGCTTCTTTTTCCCTACAGCAATATACATACATGTATTCATATTGATTTCAAATTTGTTGAATACAAAATTATATCTATATGTCCGTATAGATATGTAAATTATTCTCTGGTACAGTGTGTGTGTTCTTCTCTCTGTAATATATTTAATTATATTAACTTTAATTAATGTAAAAGTAATTTGTTTATAGAATATAATTTATTTCTTTTGAATGGAATTTTGTAATTTATATATATAACGCTTCACAACATCATGGGTTTGTCGATACAGGACAAATCACTACAACCTCGCCTCATCGCTCAATAGATTAGGTATTACTTATAGAAAAAAATGTTAGTGAGGACATGAAGAGCAAGATCTTAACCATATCCTATAGGATTGCCCAAAGTACACAGAAGAAAGATAATCCTTTCACAGGAAATTAGAAATATAAGGATGGAGAGGTCCATATCACATTGATTCATTTGTGAAAGATCTAGACACAAGTGCACTTAAATCAATTAGCTACTTCCTAACCAAAATAAATGTCAATTTTATTTAAGTCAGAGCTTGCCATTAGAATCCTATACATAGAAGCACATAATTTTAACGTATCATTCATTAGTACTAGACGACGCATTAATTAACGTGCAATAACTTTGCCAAAGAAACTTTAGCTGTAAGATTTTAACCTCTATTAATACTATTGTATATAATGTTATTGTTATCACTGTGTATTTTCTATTAACCCAATACTACCATTAATATTGTATTTTATATCTTTATTTTTGTACTGTTAACCTAGTTCGTAAGGATAGAATGTATTTAATAAGTTTTGTATCATAATTACCAGCTTATGGACCTAACCTGGTCTAAAGCCTTAGTTCTTCACCGGTCATTACATAACCATGTATTTCTAACCTTTCCGTTTCATCGTTTGACACGTTTTTGACACTGACATTCTCTGTTCATACCATTCCATTTGGTGTACCTCCCCAATACGGGAACAAGTTTTGTCGCCACTTTTTTCTTCTATACGCTATCGAGATAGGTCTCCTTACTCTTACTTCATGAATTGAACTCTCATTTCGCAGAATTTCAGATCAATTCAAGGAGCTAAACACAGCTACAAAAAGCATAAACATGCAACCACAATTGACCACCAGAGAGTATATGAGAGTGCTCACGCCCGGGTTTTGGCCGTGCCGCTTTTGTCTCCACATCATGTTTAGCCTGGAACAGCTCCTACATCATCTTTAGCATGGAACAGAACCTACATCATCTTTAGCAACAAACAGAACCCACTTTACTGTTAGCACATCTGACGACATCTGTGACAATCTGTGTCGCTCGAATATTTCTCTTACGCCCTCTAGGATATATTCTGACTGGAGTGAGAAACAGGAGGCCACCAGAGGCCACCGACGGCATTTCGTCGGTGCAGAAAACACTGTATCGTGTTAGCAACGCGCCCGCGCGCTACACTCGCCAGCGTACCTTTACTATATCCGTGTGCGCTGCTTGTGCGCTTATGCCAGCCACAATCTATTTTTAGCACTTGCCATGTTGCCATGTTGTATTGCTTTACAGCTTACGGAAACGAAACTGAAATTCGACTGTCGAGCCGTCGAGCGTATGAATCGCAATCTGGAGCTAGCCTTCGGGTCCCCGTGCAGCGAGGATTTTTTTTTTATTTTTATTTTTCATTACTTTTTTAATTACATTTTTTAACCTTCCAAAAAATTAAAAATGTTAAAACTATGTTCAAAATATGTATTCATTTTAAATAGAAACGTTTTGTTACTGTCATAATTGCATTAATAAAAATTGGTATATGATCGAGAACAGGTTGATGGTATTTATTTGGACTGATTGGAGAATACGAAAATGCAGGAAGTATTTTTTAGTTTATGAAACAATTTGTAGATTTATTAGTTGTCAAACAAATAATAAAATAAATTGTATAATATATATAAATTGATTTTATACTAGCATACACAAGTTTATTTATTAAAAAATACAGTCATAACTATAATTATAATAGAATTTCATAAAATGTATATTGAGGTTATTGCAAACTCATCTTTTTTCGCAATGATGCTCTAATTTCATTGCTTCTCTCGAATGTCCATTTCCTTCCGAGACAGTGGCGTTTCTAGCAGGTGTAAATAAAAAATGTTGATATAAAATGTATCATAATTAAACTACAATTATTCTAATAACGTGGAATGTAGTACATATTAAGTTTTAGTTACCCGGATTTTCTTCTTCGACGTTAAGCACTCTTTACTGCTTCTCGTAATTTACGTATATGCAACATTAGGGTGGACCTTATTTTTCGACCATGAAATTTTTTTGGTCCCGTAAACCAGAATTGTGACAAATGTTGAGAAAATGGTCTGGAAAAATTTTGGGGCCGTTTGAATAATGGGAAAATGAGTTTTTAATGGAAAATGGGAATTTTTTAAATCTTGACATAAATAGACGTTATGATATATCGTTGAATTTGTCTTTTTTCTCTTTAAGAATCCATATATAGCATAAACAGTTGTTGATAGAAAAAACATCCGTGACCTTGAAAACTTTAAATAATGACTTTGAAAAAATTTTTTTCCTTTGATACTATATCCACCTCCTTATATACTACAACTTTTGTTTGAAGAGTTTTTTCATATATACATAACTGCCAGAGATATTACATATAAATAAATTCATTAATACGCTCCAATCTACAAAAGAACAAGAAAGCGAGCTAATAAAAACGTGGTAAGAATAGTTCTAATATCGGAAAAAGAAGTTATTATGAATAATAAGTAGTCTGACTGAAACATGGACTGAAGGTGGTCAATGATACCGCTGAACGGGGCGTTAAACTAATGGAGGATCATAATAAAATTTTATCTAGAAACAAAGAGGAGAAATAATATATGTATACTATACAAACTGTGATGGAAAGCAGTATCCTGACGCCACAAAGCAGAATTTGTCAAAGGATTTGTAAATATTTTTTAATATAGCGAGAAACACCTGATCAATCCCTACATGATTAATTGCATTTTTAAGAGGCATTGAAGACTGCTTGTTAACTGGGAGTTATTAAATTTTTCATTTTCCTCAGAGTCAGTAAGTTCTTTATTTTTTTCGAAGTCATTAAGTTTTCCATTTTTCTTGGAGTTATTAAATTTTTCATTTTCTTCAGTGTCGTCAAGTTTTTTCATAGAGTCATTGAAGTTTCCATTTTTCTTGGAGTCATTCAATTTTTCATTTTCTTCAGAGTCATTAAGTTCTTTATTTTTCTCGGAGTCATTAAGTTTTTCATTTTTCTTGGAGTCATTGAAAAGTCCCTCTTTGTCGTTTACGCGCTGTCGTTAAAAAAGTTCTGGTATGTTGCTAGTCTAAAAATATGATCAATGCTATTTTTCAGTTTCTCTAAAAAATCTGCATTTGTCTAATTTTTGCGTGTTTTTCAGTTTGTGTAATTAACATTTTGAACCAAAAAATCGGGAAAAAATCTCAAATATCAATTTCAATTAAATGCAGTTATATGATTAAATTAATGCAAGTAAATAGGAAAAATTGACCGAAAATTGAATGGCGCAACGGCTGTTTTAATAATTCGAAGGACTACCTCGTCCGGCTAGAACCTTCATTCCAAATTGTAATATTCCAATATTTCAGTATCATTTTAAATATTTCAAGTACTATTTAAAACTATTAATGAGTTTTAACAACAAAATATTTTAAATGAAAAACTAAATTTTGACAAATAAAATACGATTATAGCAAGCTTGCTATAAATGTCGAAAACTCGAGTCTGGCCAGAGACATTATTTTCAGGAAACACTATTCTATGATGACGAACGGAAAAAAGGGAAGTGAAGCTCGAGGGCTTCGGTTGCCGCGGAGTGGAGTGAAACATTGTAACATGATACGGGTCGGGTCGGGTATATCGATGTAAAATAACACAATATTTTTTAAGAATTATTATTTTATATTAAAACGTTTGTAGCTTATTGCAACGTTGACCGATTTTGACGAAATTTTCAGAATATGTTTAATTGACACATATCTATAAAACGTATTTTTTAAATTTTCAATGTAGGCCCATATAAAGATGTTGTAAAATGCAACTTTTAGTAAGTAAGTAAATACGTATTTATTTATTTATTTCAGCCTCGTGGCCCAGAAATTGGACTTGGATTATAATTCTCGAAGCCATTCATCCCTCTATTTATCCATTCATCCGTTCCTCCACCCATCCATCCATATCGCATGCCACATCAAATACCTTATTGTCTATGTTGATCTATCCCAATCCCAATGTCTCCCCGCTAATCCCGCCTCTCTCTTGATTATCTCTTGTGATTAATTCTTTCCTTTTTTCTCTATACTCCTAACCCATTCTACAATTTCTCCCACTCTTTTCTCCTGTACTATCTTTTCTATACTTATGTTAATTTTTTCTACCCCTTCACAGTCTTCTGCCAGGTGTTTTAGTTTCCCCAAGTGTCTCTCATTTTTTCTACAATTCCGATCAGTTGCTATTTTTGAAAAAATTATTTTCACATCCTGTACTAAACTAATTGTTCTAGCTTCCCAAAAAGTTCAAATCGTATAGTACAATATTAAAGAAGTTATCATTTTTAGAGCGTCCGAAAATTTTTGCGAGTCACAGTATGTACATATATCGCACAGAACACAATTCTTCTTTCTATTAAATCGCATTTCTTAGGTCAAACAATTGCGTTTTGTAATGTATAATAACATGTAATAATAATGTAAAATGTAATAACGTTAAAAATTACTTAATATACACCCGCGGTAAAATCAGTAAGTATAACTTTCGTCCTCACAGCAGAAACGTCGAAAAAATTTTGACAATGATGTCCCACAATAAAAAAAATCTGAAAAAACTTGTCGACACTGCCTGCTGTAGTACTTTATCAAGGAACCAAACAGTAGAATAGCATGTTTTCATATTTTCTAGAAATCTGCATTTTTCCGATTTTTGGGGGTTTTTCATTGTTTACGACTACAGTTTGCAACCAAAAAATCTGAAAAAATTCTATAAAATGCGTCTTAGGATCCAAAATATGTAACATTTTTTTTAGAATTTTAGAACGTATTTGAGACCGGAAAATTGCGCTCGACTGTGCAACAGGCCTAACGGTTCTGGAGAACCGATTACACTGTCCAACACCAAATTTGTTTTCAATATACTGTTGGGTCCTTCTTATAGAGTTTTTTGCGCTGATTCCGAATCTGTCCTTAATTTTTCTCCTATACGCACAGTTTTTGAAAAACATGGCTTTGAAAAAAAACATATTTTTCAACTTTAAACAAATATTGTGGTTATTATAAAAGATATTGAATTGTTCTTTACAGCAAAAGATTCTGTAGACTTTCCCGAATACAGTGATATCCATATTAATACATTATGATTGTTTAAACATGTTTAAACAATGATTAAAGACGGAGAGACACTACTTTTGCACCAATTTTTGAGGATATTTTTCAATTTATCTTAAAAAATTAGGGTCCAGCGGAAAATCGAACTATACCACGCGATAGAGCAGACTTTTATCTTGAGAAACCACCCTTTCAAGTTTGTAACGTCGACGTTTTTTTCGAACCAGAAAACAAAATAACTAATATAGAATATTAGAATGTAATGGAGAAGCGTTTGAGCATCTTCTTCAATAAAGACATTTTTTGAAAATATCTCGAGATCTAATAATTTTTTGCCATGTGTACCCCAATCATTTTTTACGTAGAATGAACAGAAGAATCGATCTGTGTAAAAAACAATATGCATTTCTATATAAAGAAATGATGCAATTGTTAATTGCACATGCACTGCTGCATCTAAAAAAAGTTAAAGACCTACAGATGTAGTTTTCTTCGAACCATTTATCTTTCTCCTTTTGCATTTTTTTGTAAATGCAATAATAACCGAGTTATGACTTGTAACAATTGCGTGAATCACCCTGTATACTTAAAATTTAAAAAATACGTTTTATAGATTTGTGTCAATTAAACATATTCTGAAAATTTCAGGGTAACCCTAAAGTTATTCTTCTAAATTTTCGTAGAAAAAATTGGTTTTCAATTTGGTTTAATTAATAATAACTGTGCCTAAAAATATGAAAAAAATTGGAGACAGTATTGATGACAGTAAGTATTTCATCATTAAATTAATTTCCAAGATGGTGGCTTTTAAACTTCGATATAAAATCTGTGTTTCTTCGAAATCTTCCGGCTTTTCTATTTTTTAAAACTAGAGTTTGCAACAAAGGCTCGGGAAAAATTAAAATACTTCTATGAATATAATTTATATTATTAGAGATTTGTATATTAGTTACATATTTGATATAAAACAATATAAACTGTATGTCCTAATCCTGGCCAATGATGATGTACGATCTGATCCAGTCTAAAGATGATGTAGGATCTGATCCAGGCTAAAGATGATGTAGGATCTGTTCTAGGCTAAAGATGATGTAGGATCTGATCCAGGCTAAAGATGATGTAGGATCTGATCCAGGCTAAAGATGATGTAGGATCTGTTCTAGGCTAAAGATGATGTAGGATCTTGTCCATGCTAAAGATGATGTAGGATCTTGTCCATGCTAAAGATGATGTAGGAGCTGATCCAGGCTAAGTACTAGACTAGGGGGCAGCACTATATGGGCACGGCCAAAACCCGGGCGTGAGCACTCTCATATACTCTCTGTGACCACAATTCAGTGATGCCAGACCATGCCAGACCGTGGTACTGTGGTACTAAACTGTACTAAACCATACCCCCACCATAGCCTACTATTGCCCCTACGTTCCTTGAAATTGTTATTCGAGGGCTAAAAAAATTGGTGCGTGTATACTGGAGAATCCTCTGTGTCTGCATTGTACAATAAAGATAATTTATTCATGCAAAATGAAAAATATTGGATATTCATTACAGCCCCGACGAGATCCTGCCTGGGGCTCCAAAACTGAGTTGGTAACACAGGAAATGACAAGAAAAAGAGGCCATGTGGCCTCAGCAAAGATGGCCACAAAAATACATTTGGTGATAGGTCTATCCTTATATCTCGTCGATGATAATAGCGAATAACAATTTCATTGAATATTTAACGTGAGTGTAACCGCCGTCGATAACGTAGTTTTCTGTCTCACCGACAACATTGTAATTAACTGTAAATTTTGTTAAATAATTTTGGACACATTGTAAATATTCACTCGTACGTTCATCGTTTCTAATCGACGAATTTCTTTTTTTTATAAATCATATCTTAATAAAGCTTCATTACTCGCGCAAAATTCTTAACTGTCCCTGGCTACTATAGTGGCCACCCCGGTCCTTTAAAAGTTTAAATGTAGGTATCATATTTTTAGGTGACATCTGACTACTAATTAAGATACTGATGCGGTTTGATAATTATTTATTAATGCGATAATTGCGGACGGGACATATCGGTAGTAAGTGACGCTGTATCTACGGGAATAGTACTTGTTGCTATTCGCAGCAAAGAACATAACGATTCGTTCGTTAACGCATTACGACATGTGGATTTGACGTGTTTCATGATGGAAAAGCTACTTCCGCATTTATATGTCGATCCGAGCATAGAGTAGAGTCTCAAACTGAAATCTGTAAGTTTTGGATATTTTTCCTTTGATAATAATTTAAAAAATTCAAGTCCACATTCGTGTCGACCAAGTAAGAACAAATCCGATTGTAAATCACAAAGTTCTAGTTGATATGCTGTTCCTTGGTTTATTATTTCGCATCCTTTTGGATTATTAAAAATTTCCAGGTCATTACTCAGTAAGTCAAAATCATGGAAATGTCTTTGAAATTGTTCTTGAATCACTATCAGTGATGTTCGAAATACCGAAAAATTTGCAGTTGAATATTGTCGAGCAATTTCTTCGCAAGACGGAAAACTATGTAACCGATTTGTTTCCATTTCGTTGATAAATAATCGGAGATGATTTTGAAATTCTTTCACATAGCCGACCAAATCGGAAATAGTTTGATTCTGTTTTTGTAAACTTGAATTCAATTTATTAAGATGACACGTAATATCGGTTAAAAATGCCAGTTCGCTTAAAAATTCAATATCTTCAAATTTCTCTTGTACATCCGTAACATCCGCTTTCACTTCGCTTTGTAAAAATTCTGCTATATCGTCTCTCAAATGAAAAAATCGTTTCAAAATATCTCCGTCGCTTAGCCAACGTACTTCATCGTCTAAACATGAATCTCCATACATAGAGTTCACATCTTCTAGAAATGTTTTAAATTTCTTGTGTAAGTCAGTCGTGTTGCCGCCTCTAATTAAATTTAAAATTCTGTTTACAATGTTCATTGTAAAGCTCAGCGCTAACACTGTACCTGAAATTAAAGATTGAGGTTGAAAACAGCGAATTCTTTAGAAGAAACTCGATCATTTGTAAAATAAAATTAATCAGAACATTTTATAGAAAATTAACAATGTAAAACAAATGACATTGAAAGATTATAAATGACTGAGGTAACGTTTACCACATACTGCCTCCTGGTGAATGATACACTGAAAAGTTAGGCAGTTTATTCCATGCTTTAATAAAAGTTCCCGAAATCCAGTTTCTTGACTGGCCATTTCTTTCGTTCTGTTAATTATCGCAGAACACTTGGAGAAACCTCCGTATTTTTCTACTTGCTGATAGACACCATTGAAAACATCTATTCCCTTTGTGGTCGAATACAAAGGAACCAACGCTAATAGCTCTTCGTGGATGGAAAAATCATCGCTTATCATTCTTACAAAAATTGATAACTGTCTTACATCCGTTACACCTGTAGTTTCGTGGAGATACAGCGAGAAATAACGACATTCGTCTAATAATATTTTTAATTTGTTTTCTAAATGCCCATTAATTTCACTAACTCGTCTTGAAATGGTTTGCCGTGACAATGAAACCTTTTTAAAACTTTCCATTGCCGTTTTATTGCCGAAAGCTTTCGCCATTTCGATTGCACATCTTTTAATAAGTTCTCCGTCGGAGAAACTTTTTTTCGCACGTGCAATTTCTAATGCTACAGCATACGAAGCCGCGACGCTTTGTTGTTGAATCGTATCCGTGGCACATACACTATCAACTTCTATATCATTGTTATCGCCTTCGTCGTTGCGGAGCTGTTTTAAACTGTTCAGTATTTCTATTCGATATTCTGGAGATAATGCATTATACATTCCATTATGACACCTATTATAGTGGCGAGATATATTACTTTTTTTCATCCCTGAAATCTTTTTCTTACAAATTAAACATTGTGCTTTTCCGCCACAATTAACGAAAAAGTAATCCGATTCCCAATTTTTTTTAAACAGTCGATTTTCTGTGTCAAGTTTTCGTTTTGGCATGGCGTGAAGCAGAGTGGAGCAGTAACAGTAGAAGAATAACAGAATAACAAGCACGATAATCAATATAATGACAATAAAACAAAATAACTCAAACAACGATAAATTCCAACATATTTGTGCGAGGTTAGAAAATCTAACATACTCTCTGATCTAACAGCAGAGGGGAGATAATGGATAAGAGTGTTCACGCCCGGGATTCCAGTGTACCTGGATTGTGCTACCCCCTAGCAATGCAGTGGTGAGATATTCTGCAAGATTTTTCGCGCATGCGCGTCCAAAATAGTAACGTATATATCTATATGGGTGCATGCATTCCGATTCACGCATGATGCGCATACACTGTATAGTGTATGCATAGGGACTCCTATACTACACTATACAGTGTATGCGCATCATGCGTGAATCGGAATGGACCAGAGTGGCCAGACGAGTCCGACCTTGGGACTCGCGAGGGGAATACAGTACCCCTTCTCTGATGACCAGCAATATGCGCAAGCGCGACGGGGATCGAGTAAGGCCACAGCCTACTCTAGTACTAGCCGTGCTGAAGGTAAAAATGGCAACAACGCGGGAGTCCGATTGATATATATATACCAATATACCTAACCCAACCCACTGAATCAGACTCTCAATCTCCCCTACCGGCCTCTCAGTTTCCCGCGTAGTTTTCAAATGTTCTCATCAGTGTGTAGTACACATTGTGTAGTACACATCGTGCAATAATGGAGCTAAGTATTCTTTATTAACTTTTTAGGTCTTTATCTTTGTGTGTAGCACATTTAATTAATACAATCTATTGTTCTTTCAATGCATTTCAATAACATTTTAATAGTATAGCATCTAGATTTTTACAAAATCATATACATACAGAGTTCTCTGAAAATTTGTTTTACATAGTTCTTTTCAAAAGTTTTATACCTTTTTTATTAGTTAATAATGCCACGGCGTTGTTGTGTCCCCAATTGTAAGGGAAATTATGATACTACTCTTAAAGAAAATAATTATATTTCTATATTTAAATTCCCCAAAGATGAGCAATTGCGGAAAAAGTGGATGGCTGCTATTCCCCGTAAAAATTGGACACCAACAAAATATTCTGCAGTTTGTAGTCTGCATTTTGCAGAAACTGATATCCAAAGCTACTCAGAATATTCCATCTCCTAACGGTGTACTGGAGAATGTTTTGTTCAGATGTCCAAGACTTATGGAAAATGCAATACCTTCCATTTTTTCCAATTCGCCATCAAAACGTGTGCTACCACAAAGAAAAGATCCTATAGAGCGCAGGGAAAGAATAATTGAAAACCATGAAAATTTAGTTAGAGAGTTTATTGATTCTGATCTAATTAGTGGTTTCTTAAATTTGATAAACAATTATAAAGAAAAGCTTGTAATTTCGAACCATTGGAGTATCAAAATAATGGTACGTATCATATGATGAAGCAATTCATGCCGAAAAAAAGATTAGATTAAAACGTATGTTTTCAAAATCGGCAAGTTCGTTTTCTTTTGCTGATATAAAAAATAAATTCCAAATTTGCAACGACGACAACGATGGTAACGATCTTCGTGATGCTCCTGTTGATGTCAGCGGTTTTTCAGAAATTTTTGACACTGATTACACTGTCCAACACCAAATTTGATTTCAATATACTGTTGGGTCCTTCTTATAGAGTTTTTTGCGCTGATTCCGAATCTGGTTTTAATTTTTTTCCTATACGTCCAGTTTTTGAGAAAATGGAGTTTTAAAAAAAGACATATTTTTCAACTTTAAACAAATATTGCGATGTTATTATAAAAGATATTGAATTGTTGTTTACAGAAAAAGATTCTGTAGACTTTCCCGAATACAGTGATATCCAATATTAATACATTATGATTGTTTAAACATGTTTAAACAATGATTAAAGACGTAGATGCACCACTTTTGCACCAATTTTTGCGGATATTTTCGAATTTATCTCAAAAAATAAGGGTCCAGCGAAAAATTGAACTATACCACGCGAAAGAGCAGACTTTTATCTTGAGAAACCCCCCTGTGAAGTTTGCATGGTCGACGTTTTTACCGAACCAGAAAGCAAAATATCTTCGCCCGACATGCGTTGACGCCAGTGGTGCTCTTCCACTAGCGCGGTCGTTCGTCGGGATACGGCGCGGCGCGCTGCGGTGAAACGGCGCGTGGCTATAAGCGCGCAATTATGTCAGCTTACTTAAATGTAATATTTTATTAAATGTGTTATACTATTGTTATTTATTATTTATTAGTATATTTATTCTGTATAAATTATTTTATGTATTTTTTAATGTTAGTCTCTCGTTTATAGTATATTTAATACAAAAAATACCTTTTGTAACAAAAAAATAATTTATTCACACACTACACTATTACACTATTTACAATGCTAATATATATGTGTACACTATTCAGATATAATACACTATATCGATTTAATATGGAGCAAACTATTTTAATTATGTATTTAAGTCAATAAAAATAGTCCCGTTTATATTGTGTTTGGACTTATTTTACTCGGAAGAATCTCGAGTGTTCATTGGCACTATAATTACAATACATAGATAAGACGACAATTACTGAAAATAAAATTTTTCAGTCAGCGCATTGCAGACTTTCCTTACATTGTATGTATTCCGTTGTCCGTAGACCGTCATTTATTTCAAAATATCGTGTTGGTTCTTAAGAAAACTGATGCCAGAGTTCAGTTTCGGCTTTGTGTTTGTTGAAATCAGTCGTGTCAAGCATTTCAAATCTGCATTGCTACGTATAAAACTTCATAAAAAACATTTATAGTTATTTATAGTATTTTAGTTGTTGTGTATATAATATATGTATTTTAGTAGTGTATTATATCTGAATAGTGTACACATATATATTAGCATTGTAAATAGTGTAATAGTGTAGTGTGTGAATAAATTATTTTTTTGTTACAAAAGGTATTTTTTGTATTAAATATACTATAAACGAGAGACTAACATTAAAAAATACATAAAATAATTTATACAGAATAAATATACTAATAAATAATAAATAACAATAGTATAACACATTTAATAAAATATTACATTTAAGTAAGCTGACATAATTGCGCGCTTATAGCCACGCGCCGTTTCACCACAGCGCGCCGCGCCGTATCCCGACGAACGACCGCGCTAGTGGAAGAGCACCACTGGCGTCAACGCATGTCGGGCGAAGATATTTTGCTTTCTGGTTCGGTAAAAACGTCGACCATGCAAACTTCACAGGGGGGTTTCTCAAGATAAAAGTCTGCTCTTTCGCGTGGTATAGTTCAATTTTTCGCTGGACCCTTATTTTTTGAGATAAATTCGAAAATATCCGCAAAAATTGGTGCAAAAGTGGTGCATCTCCGTCTTTAATCATTGTTTAAACATGTTTAAACAATCATAATGTATTAATATTGGATATCACTGTATTCGGGAAAGTCTACAGAATCGTTTGCTGTAAACAACAATTCAATATCTTTTATAATAACATCACAATATTTGTTTAAAGTTGAAAAATATGTTTTTTTTTCAAAGCCATGATTTTCAAAAACTGGACGTATAGGAAAAAAATTAAAACCAGATTCGGAATCAGCGCAAAAAACTCTATAAGAAGGACCCAACAGTATATTGAAATCACAAAAAAAGTTGAAATTTGTTGGACAGTGTTATTTATCCACTTGTATTGTTGATGATTCCATTAAGATTCATATATCCGGTTATGGGTCCCATTCTGTTGCAAAAAAATTAAATTGTGATATATGCAAATTATTAATTGTGGAGGATAAAGGAACAACTGTAAATAATGTATATTTTGATCATTTACAAAGGGGTGGCCTTTCGACTCCTACAGAAGATGTAATAAATGTTTTTACTCACATGTGTGCAATAATGGAGGCCATAATAAATGTTCATAATTTGGAATCAGATTTTCTAATATCTGAAAATCATAAACATATTTTATGTAAATTAACATATATTAGTATACAATCAGATATATACCATTTAGCATTTTTAGGTAGATGCATTTGTGGTAAAGATTATCACAGTATTTTGTTTAGATTATTATCAATTTTTTCAAATATTTTACTAAATGATTACGTTAAAACTATAAATAATAGTCAATTAGAAATGAATGCACATACCATTTCTAAACATCGTAAAATAAAAACTTTCACACACAATAGAACATAAATTTTCAATTATTTTTTTTTTAATTCAACTTTTTTTAAAGCATTAATTTTGATATATTTAACTTATTCTTTCTAATATGTGTTAGTTAATGCATCAACAGAGTTTTTTATTTGTCTTAGTTTATTTATTTTCTTTTTATATTTTTTTATTATTAATAAGAATTTTTATTAATGTTAGTGTATACACACAGTAATACCCCTAGGGTGGTGAGGAAATTTACAACAATTATAAAATTATCCTTTATAAGACGATATTATAATAAATATAATATATTACCTGCACAACTTTTCTCTTCAGTAACGGTTTACCCAACCTTTTTGACGTATACACGCAGTCACTTAACCTCTTCGACTTCGTCACAATAATTTCGTCTATTTCAGGCTTCTATTGACTTATATATTCCTTCATTCATTTTCAAATGTTGCATTTTAGTTCAAAGATGATTTCCCATTGCTTCATGCTTCTATTTTCTTAAAACCACTGGAAATATTTCACATATTATGTATCACAACACCAAACTATTCCGAGAGTCCACAAAATGTATACCGCATTTATAAATACTAATATGCTTTAATATCACTTCTACTTACCATAGTTAGAATATTTACACATTGTTTAAACATAATCAACAACGAACTATGTATTTTAACATAATTTTCTATGAAAAAAGCGTTAATTATAATCCCAAGCACAAGACTCCCAGTATTGAAAATGGGACTCCCGATCTGTAAACAAAGCGGTGTTGCCACGTTGTTCAGCACGGCTAGTACTAGAGTAGGCTGTGGTAAGGCGCATGGGAGACACGTTGCGCTTGCGCGATGGGGACGCAACAATGACAGATGACATATTAGAAGTTTTAGGTTATTGCCGCATATCGAACCTATTACCTAATGAAATGAATCATATGAATCGTTCTAGATATTATCAACATTCTTTATTATAAATAAAATGAATTGTAACATGTGGGAGTTTCAGTTGTGAAATGAAGTATGCTTATTATGTATAATATGTATGTTGAAAAAAATGTTGAAATCTGTACTACTGAGTTACATTCCAGTAAAATCCTAAATGTCCTAAAAATAAATCATAATCTATTTTAACACTTTTAAGGAATGGACATAGCAAGTTTTGAAACTACCTTTATCAATGCATATCTTAAAAAGTTTAGTATTGGGAAGATGACACAAATTGTAGAACTAAAAATATTGTGTGAATATAATAAATATATTATACATAATACAGTGATATACAATACAATTGTAGGACAATATAGCCTATCAGCTAGATATATACGCTACGGGAAAGGATGACTGGCGTGGGCGTTCAAATAAGAACTATTCAGTTATTGCCAGTGAAGCTGTCCGCCAAGAGTGAGATTTATTAATGAACTCTACGAACTGAACACTCAGAGCGTCACATAACACAATCAAATACAATATGATACAATAAAATATAATAAACAAATACACACACACACCAAAATAAGCAAACAAATACTCAATGTATATCACTGTCCTTGCCGCTATTCTCAGTTTCACCAGCGAGCAAGGTTCCAGGTGATTTTTTTGGTATTTCTTCTCTATTGTACATTTGGGCATTAAATAATTCTAACATCTGATCTGTTATTTGGAAGCTGGAAGCATCAATTTGTTTTGATTGCAAATATAATTTAATACGTGTAAGATCGCGAAGCGTGTGTGTCCAGAAATAGCTTTATATTTCGCTAAACAGTCAGAAGTTAAAATAGACATTCTTTTAAATAAATTTCCATCCAAAGTGATAGCTAAAAAAGTGTTACACCAGTGGTTCTTATTAGGCATAAAACCTACTGCACGAGAAAGAAATAAGTTGAAACGATTAGATGTTGTTGAATTTTGGAGCACTGTTAGGAATTTAAAGGATGAATCTGATAATTTGTTGTACGATGAAATTGCAAAACTTGCGTTAATATGGTTGTCATTGCCGCATTCAAATGAACATGTGGAAAGATATTTTTCCATGATAACAGACATAAAAGATAAAAAAAAGAAACATGTTAGATATACACACGATTCGCGATCTTACACGTATTAAATTATATTTGCAATCAAAACAAATTGATGCTTCCAGTTTCCAAATAACAGATCAGATGTTAGAATTATTTAATGCCCAAATGTACAATAGAGAAGAAATACCAAAAAAATCACCTGGAACCTTGCTTGCTGGTGAAACTGAGAATAGCGGCAATGACAGTGATATATATTGAGTATTTGTTTGCTTATTTTGGTGTGTGTGTGTATTTGTTTATTATATTTTATTGTATCGTATTGTATTTGATTGTGTTATGTGATGCTCTGAGTGTTCAGTTCGTGGAGTTCATTAATAAATCTCACTACAACTTTTTAAGATATGCATTGATAAAGGTAGTTTCAAAACTTGCTATGTCCATTCCTTAAAAGTGTTAAAATAGATTATGATTTATTTTTAGGACATTTAGGATTTTACTGGAATGTAACTCAGTAGTACAGATTTCAACATTTTTTTCAACATACATATTATACATAATAAGCATACTTCATTTCACAACTGAAACTCCCACATGTTACAATTCATTTTATTTATAATAAAGAATGTTGATAATATCTAGAACGATTCATATGATTCATTTCATTAGGTAATAGGTTCGATATGCGGCAATAACCTAAAACTTCTAATATGTCATCTGTCATTGTTGCGTCCCCATCGCGCAAGCGCAACGTGTCTCCCATGCGCCTTACTCGATCCCCGTCGCGCTTGCGCATATTGATGGTCATCAGAGAAGGGGTACTGTATTCCCCTCGCGAGTCCCAAGGTCGGACTCGTCTGGCCACTCTGGAATGGACCCCTGGTTACGATCAAAGAGGATTAGGTAGCGGATGGTAGCGGAGCCCTGAGGCAGGCGGACAGAATTTAGTCAAATTTTGTGTATTTCAGATCTACAAAGGCTACTGCCACTGAAAATAGTATTTTATTTGGTTCCCCATTCTTGAAAATTGTTTCGAAAAATTGCAAAATGCATAAACATCCGCAGTTTATGTATTCAGTTTATTCATTAGATAAACTTTAGATGGTCTAAGAGACAAACTGTCCATCATTGGTCTACTCCAGTCTACTCAGAGAGTAATATACCGAAGTCTATTCGTTTATCTTGTCTATGGTGCGTTCTACTTTATCCTCCGAGCATTGTATTCACGCGACTATTGTTGACAGTTCTTCTCGAAGAAAGGTTGCTGCAGCTGTTGGGAGAAACAAACGCTAGCTCTTGTCAGAGCATCGCGACTTTTTCTATTGACAAGTTAGAATTCGTGTGGGTATTCGTAGGAACAGGAACCGATTAGGAAATCGAGTTACGAAGCTGTGTTCCCAACGACGTGTCGCTGCGAAAGAAGGTCATTGCAAATCGGAGAAAATGAGGTATTTATCTATGAATATTGAAAGAAGATATTTTCTTCGTTCCCGCGCGTCACTTTACGTTCTCCCTATCGTTTGAATCGTTCTCGTGCGTGAAAATGTTTACGACATCGACTGACTGACGCTTATTTTTGGCAAAGTGCCAATCGTTCAATTTCCCTGAGAATTGAAGAAGCAACAGTATCGAATAGGTAGAGGGAGAAAGAGGCGGGAATCAAGGTAGCATTCCATTAACTGTCATGCACGAACCGCCATCTTTTCTACTGACAATTTCTTTTTAAAGCGGCCTTCTATATTATTCATTGTACTGCATTCGCTGGATATGAAAAGCTTTCAGCGTCTGTTTATCAAATTTTCACATTTCCTCTAATTATTTAGGCGTTCTACTTTTTTGGTAATGTCAACAGAAGCTGTTTCTATATAGGACTAGGAGGATATGTTAGTCGGAAATTATATATATATATGTATTATATATATATATACACACACATATATGTACAGATAAATACGTGGCTTCTGACAAGACAGACTCTGTCTGTTTGACAGAGTGACAGAGACCTTTCCGCAGTGCGATCAGATGAAATGATGCTAACCTATTTAATTATAAGACCTTTTTCTCGTAACTCTGTCTCAAGTGCTTGTTGATTTGAAAATGCACATATGGTATATAATACTAATAAATATAATATTATTGTTCGAAATTAGAGGTTATGTTTTCGGACGTGTTTCGATAAAATGGCTATGGACTTTATAAATAAATACGCATTATGTTAATGAACTCTAATGAATATGTTAGTTTTCATTCGCGTCTCAATTCTCTACGTGTTTTGTAACTTCTCGCAGTTATCAAATTTTAGCTGAACACCGACACGATCATCTTCGAATAACGCGAAGATAAGTTTATTTTAACTTTTATAAGATCGTCAAATCTTAAAATAGATTCGATGAACTATATTGCTCGAACGTAGTTATAACCCGGCATTCTTACAGCGACGAATGAATTTTCCGCATTTGAATTTCGGTGTATTTTGAATTTTTGAATTTTTGTGATTCAAGTGGAATATTTTTTTTATTAATAGCGGAAGATCACAGATGACAGCGATGAACGGGAAGAGACCATCTTCGATCCCATCGCGACATCAATCTGAAACTATAGCTCAACATTTTGATCTAATTAAATACATCTATGATTGTAAGTATAGTGTATTGGAGGATATTGTTGTAGACTAAATGTTTGGGATAATGAAGGTTTTACATTGAAATTTGATTGTTACAGCCTGGAATTCGGTGTCTAGAGAGCTAGACATGTGCCATAATCAACCACACAGTAATTCTTCTAATTATAGAAATGGGGCATCCGTTACATATTATCAGGAACGAGAACCTAATCCACAATTGAAAGGTATATAATAATTAAGCTTTATATTATTTTCTAGTATGTTTCGAGGTTTTTAAATAATCGATAAATGTGTTTATATTAAAAGATTTTGAACCGTTCAACCTCGAGGCCTGGTGGGGACAGCGAGTTGTTCAAAGTATCACTAGGAATGCTAATTCCTAGTGCCAGGCCCATCATGTCGACTACAATCGAACATTCTCAAACAGACATAAGAAACAGAAGAGATAAATGAGAGCTGCCGAACAAAACTTGTTTTCTTTTCTAGAAACAGTTTATTGTATACTCAGAAAAAAACAATCGACAGAAGGATGATAACGTAGGTATAAATAAGTATCTAGCAATGAATTTTAAATCTTTTTGATAACAAAAAAAGTAGAATAAATATTAGGAAAGAAACGAAGATAATGCGAGAGAAAGAGAGTGAGAGAAAAAGAGCGCGTGCGCGCGCAAGAGAGAGAGAGAGCGAGAGAGAGGGTGAGAAAGGGAAAGAGCAGGGTTAAGAATGCATACAGATTAGTATGTATATTACATTCCTCCAATCTTTTATTGTAACTTAACGCAATAGTGCGTTTTCCTGGATCCTTTTAAATATCGTGTTTTTAAAAGTATTTTACTCCATGATCGAATGTAAGCCTTCGCCTGTTTCTGATATTGTCTTTCTAAGATTTGAGAATCAACACGTTATAAATAATTAAGATTTATAGAGAGCATGCTGAAAATATTTATTTTATTTGCCGAGACGTAAGTAAATGTAATTATAAGACGTAGTTTATTGCGAATCAGGATTTCATTGTTATTTAAAGAGGAGATGAATTAATTATTAATCTTTTTACCTTTTTCTAACGAAGACATGTATACAGAATGATGTACCGAATGTTAATCAACTGTACATGCGAACGAACTGTACCGAGAAGGTTTTACCTTTTAAAGTTTGCACATGTATGTATTTTTCCACGGATTGCATTTTGCATTTTTTAATCGATTTTGCACATACGTATCTCTGTAACGTTGTCACACTTCAATTTTAACGAGATAAGTGTCTTTTTGATATTGTTTAAAAGAAAAATGGAAAGGTGCATTGTTGCATATGAAGATAGTAGAGGCTGCACTTCTATCTTTGATAAAACTAAAATAAATCATATTCAAAATAGTATGGTTATTAGTACAATTTTAAATACGGTTAAACATACAACTATGTACACTTACATCGTACGTTGCGTAAACAATGTACATGACGCGAGTATAGCGATCTTGTAAAATTTATCCGACTAACATTTTTAAACAATCGTCAAACCAGTTTTTACCAGTTGCTCGTAGTGGTATTTTTTTACGTACAATTAAATAGCAAAAGTCTTATTACGGTTACCCAAAAACCTAGCTGGATACTGTTACATGTTACGAACATCATTATAATGTTAGGCATTTCTGCACCTCCGAGAATGATAGGTAGCGCTATGCTATGCATATAGAGTTATCGATTCAACGCTTCGATCCAATTGAACAATTCGCTGTTACCACGGTACTGTGAATCCTTATCGATCATGGTTCGAGCTTGATCCAAAGCGTTGAATTTTAAGGTCTTGACGGTTCGTTCCAAATTGCAGAGACTTCTTTCTATCGCACGTTTCTCGCTATTGAGCATCTGTTTATTCGAAAAATTTCTACATTTTGTACCAATCATTCTAGAAAAATTGATGTACGTTTTTAAGAGTATTATATGAAATCATGAAATATAAGTATCTAAACGATTATCTATCTGTTTAACAATATTTTTATCACTAATTCCACACCGATTCATTGAAAATATGACTAAAAGTAGTGATATTTGGTCCTCTCAGGGTTTCAAATCCATTTACCACTTTCCCTCTCTTCCACTCTCACTATCGCCTAATTTCAGCAGGACCTACAGTTTATACGGTCCCATGGAAATCACCGACACAGATTTCTCCGACATTTTTTATTTATTAATTAATTAATTCAAGAACACTCGGTTTCATATTTCGTTTTTCCACTGATTTTCATTCAATCCACATTAATTAATTAATTAATTAATAAAAGATTAATGAAATGTTGTCGGTGAAAACCGTGTCGGAGAAATCTGTGTCGGTGATTTCCATGGGTTTATAAAGGTGGGTTCCGAACCACCTTGAAAATATGACTAATCAGATCGTTTTGTAATCTGTCGCCTTAAAGTTATCAAGATTTATTTTTTAAGGCGTTCAGCTAATAATTCATATGAGTCTTTTAGCAAAAGTTCCATTGTTGAACGTTTGAACAACAGGTTTAGAATTTGAACAATAAATATATATATACATATATATTTGTTTACTCACTGTGGTTCCAGCATTCAGACGTAGAAACGATTTTATTCCGACCACTGCTGTTTGGGTAGACCTGTTTACAGTTCTTAATCTCGTTGTTTGCGTACCACAGGGTATGCCGGTTTGTTTAACATTCACGGATGCGTATATGTGGTTAAAGAATATTATAATTCGGTCCAGAGGCGCTCTCTCGTATTCGGCTTCGTTATCGACGAATTCCATTCGAACGATTGCCTCGCTGTTATTTAATACAACCGGACATTTTAATTTCATTTCCCTATTGATTGATAATTTGAAAATGTATTCTTCGTACGATCGACCATTCGAATGCGATTCTATGCACAATACACGATCGCACGCGTTCATTGATTTATTTTCATCGGTGAATTCATGATTTTTATTTTCCTGCATTACTGACTTTCCGAAATCTTCATTTTCAGGAGACGCAAACCTGCTCGGTAAGTTTTCATTAGAATTTCTTGAACTTGTATTTGCTTCCCGAGAGGTAGAACAGTTTTGGTACTTGGTCTCTTTCTCTGGGACTTGATCGCACGATTGTTGCTGCGCCTGCAACTTTTTCGACAGATCTACTAGTAGCAGCGCATTCTAATTTATAAAGCGGTCCTCTTTAAGTTGCTGTTTATAAATGTATAAAAGTATGCCAACCTTTTTCTTAAGACTCTTCACCACCTCTTTCAAAACGGCATTCTGCTGTTCCAACAACACCGGTTTTGTTTGATCTTCTCGATCTCGCGTGGTCCAAGCGACGTGTCTCAGGCTCTTCATACTTCCTTCGAATAAGTTTCCTGGTTCGGTCAAGTTCTTCAGAGCTGTTTCAACAGGATACATTTGCCTTACATGAAGGAATCTGAAAGTGGGGGATAATACTTACCTTCTGCCGCAAGTTGACAGACAGAACCAACATTCACGTCGAAACGGTTTAAAGTTTCAAGTAGGTTAGCCAGCTCGAAAGTACGGTTCTCGTACTCGCGTCGACAGCTTTGATACATCCCTATCTCTTCCTCTAGTTGATTCACCTTATTGGGAAGATGAAACTTTAATCTTTCTGACCAAAATTCTATTACAAGATACAGTAATGAAATACATGTTGCTGGATAGAAAATAAATTCAGTTACATTTATTCGAACCATACAGTGGGTGTACAAAGTATTCGTACACCTTTCCGAAACGAATAACTTTTTCAAAATTAGAATCAGCGCTCGAGTGCTAAGGGTTGAAAGATATGTGAGAAGAAAGCTGAGCCTGACGAGAGAGAAGGGCGGGTTGCGCGAAGTGCTCGATTTAACGGCACATATTGCAGACAAACGGGCAACGTCTCGAAACTTGACCGCAAGCCCCTCAAAGGCTGATGAATTTCAGCGACAGGCCATTAACGTTTTAACAGCCTCCATCCTGACACCTTTGCTAGCCTCAATCTAAGGTTTGCATCAGACCAAGGATGATGGCACGTAGTATCGCGTGCAGAAGACGAGGTCGAGCTAGATCTGGATCCCGTTAATGCCCGACGGTCATAAAACTTTCGCGTTAACTTCGTTTTACGCGGATGGCGTTCTGTTAGAAAATTGCCGTAAGCACCGACGGACATCGTTGGCTCGAGCAGAAAGAAAGAAAGAAAGAAAGAAAGAAAGAAGAAAACGAAAAGAAAGATAAGATCGATACGAAGAAACGTGGACGGAGTATCAGAAAAGTTCAGGGATTAGCGAGACACCCTCTCTATTAATCAACCGGGACACAGTGGAGTCTTCTGTTCGCCAGGCTGCTAGTTTGCAAATCAAACACTTGATCTGCATCAAACGCAAAACGAACTTAATCGAACTTGGAAGAACTTGGATGGGCCAACCACGGCTGTGTATGCAAATGTCAATTTAAAGAAACTGTCAATTACGTAGCATGGCAAACGAGGACGCGTTTATTTCTTCTGCTTCTTGAAAACTTTTATTAGAAGTTCTTTTACTTGATTCCTTCTTTCTTAAACACGTACTATGCGATATTTGTTAAACTCTTATTATTAGCGTAACTGACCCATATTTGGGATACGTGAAAAAACTTTTATAGCGGAGTTGTTCGGAACAAAATTAAAATAAACAATTCATTTAGCAAACGCACACGATCACATATTAGACGGGGGTTCCATGGTTACCGAAGCAATGGACAAATAAAGGGGAAAGGGTGGCAAGCGCGACAATGAAAACCGTGGCGCGGACACGCGAAAGTGTGCATTCGAGTTCGCCTGGAATTTCGCCTGGACACTGAATATTCAAGAGGCAGCGAAAAGGTGACAAGTTCGATTCCGCCTATCAGAAAAGCGACATTTTCAAAGGGCCCACTTTTTACGATGCATTGTCTGTAAAAAGAGCTGGCTACAACGTCAGAGTGAATGCATATCAATTTAAAAAACCGCTTTGATGTTGGTTTACGATGCATGTAGCCACCGGGTATTGCGTTTGAAACTTTTTTCGCTACCGGCATGATACTGCCGAAGAAAGTTCAAATATCTTTTGTATTTACGAGCTTGAATATCTTTAAAACAGCAAAAGCTGTATATCTACGAGTAGGCCGGAAACCAAAACTTTCAGATAGTATTACAATCGAAATAATCAAATTAATTAAAATGACGTAGCTTCTAATAATTTCGTTCATACACGAAACAACTATGACAACGCGATGGCTCCAATGTTGTAGCTTAACCGGCCATGATATTTTTCCTGCGTTCAGGACAGTTAAGACGTGGGATTTAATAAAGCTTTTAATGTAAGTACCTTCTCTCTAGTTCCATGGTACAGCTCGATTAGTTCATGAAATTGTTTCTCTGCAGTTTCTCGCGATACCTTCAAAATATCTTCGCATTCCTGTTTCACCGACGCTATCGCGTCTTTGTACTCTATTTCGTTCCTAGAAACGAGTGAAATCAGAATTTTTACATTTTTATTGAACGAGACGTTTCTATACTAATTAAGTTAAATAATGTACGCCTGTGCGTGTTCACGGTAAACCATTCACTGTCCACACGGTTGTGCTAATTTACACATCAATTTACCTTCCATTTTCAATTCTGTTTGACGTATCTAATCTGTTCGATTTGCCGCTTTGCATTCTCGCGTTTAATACATTTCCGGTATTCGCGTGCAATTGATGGAAAGATCATTTGATACCAGCCAGCAACACGTATCGATTGTTTGCTCCATTATTAGACATTTTGACAGCCGATTTCGCTGCAATTGCAGCCATTCTATTATTTTACCGTGCAAAGAAGAATGCGCGAATCAATTTCTCCAATTTATTCGTCCGGTACTTCTGGTATTATGGACGTACAGGGAAATAGGGTTTGAAAATAGCCCATCTCCATTCAAAGGTTGTTTCCACGGTGAAGAACCGAAAAAGGGCCAAAACACGAAATTACCCTGTACTTACTTGGAGGTCCCTACAAACTTGCCGAGTTTCACAAAAATTGTAACTTTTTCGGGTTACCGAAGTTCCCTTGTTAACATTTTAGCTTCTTTGGGAACGGAGACAGAAGAGGGCGACGCGGTATCGTGGTGTTCGCGTGGCTCTTAGGCACATTTGTATTCGACCCGTCTTCCCTCATCTCTTTCCCCTTGATATCCCTGTAGTTAGATGGCCTGATTACAAAGCAATTTTCGAAATTTTTCACAAGAACGGTATTACGTATTGTAATCCCAATTTCGATGTAGGCAAAATATGACTTTGGAAAGATCGGAAGAATTTAGAATCTGAAACTTTTCATTTGTGAAATTGTTTCTTATTCGCGAGGAAGGCTCGGCCGAGCAACGTGCTTAACGAACCTGTAATTCCTGCATCGTCCATCGTCCGTCGCGTCGCGTCGGCCGCGCCCGCGCCCGTGTACATACTACGCTACACAGGAAATTTGCATCTTGCACTTCCCTGAGGCAGATCATGTTTGCAACAACATTGGGGAGGCCTGCGACGGGTTTGTTTGACGGAATAGAGGCTGCCAACTCCGAAGGAGTACAAACAAATGGCCCGATTCAAATTTAGTTGATAGTTCACAGTTGACGGGGATCCGTGGCATGGAATTGTGACATTGCGTCACATATATGCAGTGTCAACTGTCAGATGATCTTGACACATACGTGACACGCGTCTGGTCTGTTTAAGGTTTACCCGTGAGATTACCATGCTACTGTCACGCAGGAAACTAGAACCAGCTCTCTGTCTTCTCGCTACTACTGATTTGGCTAGCACTTCGCGGTCTTAATTTTAGAACACTGATTATAATAATGTGAACGGCAATACGGTAAATTCGCGCAACAAAATACACAGTCCGCGAAGGTCGTTAACATCGAAGCGTGATTCTCTTGTCAAGTTCCTTCCTTCCTTCCTTCCTTCGCTTCTAAAGGAACTTGGAAAAGCGTGAACTGAAGTGGAGACATGGTTCTGACATTTTCCACAGATAGAGAACTGCGGATAGAAGTACGAGCGTTATGAGGAAACCGTAAATATAATTCAATCAAAATTCTACTAAAATTCGCAAGCAAGTAAACCCTCAGAATATACGCGGTACTATGAACGATATTATCATATATTTATCAAATTATGTTCGCACGAGTTTACACCAAGCTTATTATTGCAAACGAAATCGTATGTCAGTACCTATTATATGTATACATGTATGTATGTATATAAAAAGGCACGTAATCCCTTCAGTAATTTCGTCCGGTTCACTACGTGTGGCGGTAAAATTTGTTCAAATGGTGAAACTTCGAGCAGGCTGTTAAATAACAGTAAAACGCGTGAATGTAAACTCGAGTCGTTTACTTCCGCAAGTTCGTGATCCATTAGAGGCACAAAATTTCACGTTTCGAATTCCCCATTCTCGAGGTTTTGCTATTTTTTTCCCCCCGACGGAGCTGTTTACCAAACAGCAAAGCAATCGAGAAAGTTCGCGGCAAAGTCAATATTATTTCTACGGAAATAACCTCCTTTTAATTCGAATTTAGCTTCCCGCGAGGCGCAACCAATCGCGTCTGACACGATTTACTTGCGAACCAACGCGAAACTTGTACCTACTATTGCTGTGTATCGCTTTTCGAACGGAAGCGAGATTATCTAATTAAACCCCCGGCTATTAACAGTCGAAATAGACGTGCTTTTTTTTGCGGCGTCGAAGACGGGAACGAACGATACGTTTTCGTTTTCCATCGTCGCAAATGGAATAGACTAGGTTTTCAATCTGCGATGATTGAAAGTGTAGTTTTTTTTCCTCTGTTGTTGGTCATTTCGGAGGTGAAAAATTCGCGCAGAATTTTTAACGATACTACATTCGAAATAACGGGTGAATGCACTCATCAGGGAGGCGATTCGATTACGTTCGCTCTTTGTAGATCAATACGAAAGCTACGTTCATCAGCGCGATTGTTGTCTCGACGAGCGGTAAAACAAGCATCCGCACGCACATGTAAGCTGTAGTATTGCATAAATCTGAAAACATTGTATGCACAAGCGTAAAGACTCGAAGTAAGATGTTCGTAATGGTGTTAAACCCACCATTATTTGTCGGCAAAATGATGGGAAAGTTGTGCAAAAAGTCGATAAAGGAAGAACGCGTAGTTATTGATTCGCAGAAAATGTGTGAAATGTAAAAATCAAACTGTAGCTTTCAGCCGAAAGTCGATATTTATACGTACATATATGGAAACAATCTGATAAAGCTATAATTAGGCGTGGGGGAATAGCGTCGTAGAAGGGGAGACAAGCCTTAATCTGGCAATTCTGACCGGACTTAGCAGGGTGATTGTATGTGTACAGTGTACACGACAATAAATAAAATTCCGAAGCAATCTTCGGCGAAATTAGTACGCATGTGCAGTTAAGCGTGAAACATCCTCCTCGACTTCCCCAAAGCTGTGGTAATCCTTTTACAGGCTCAGTGACTTCGCTACGAAAATTCCGGTAATTTTGAACGGCGCGGCGCGTTTCCATAAATGCCAAATGCGATGTACATGGGTATCTTTCTTTCATTAGCGAGAAAATTTGGTACGAGCCTGTTTTGTTTTCGTCGAATGCAGATCAGCTTGTATATATGCAGAATTTAATCGTGAAACATGCTCCCAGTCGAATCGGTGCTTATCGGGTGTCCCCGCAGTATCGTGGACGAACGACACGTTCGATGATTTGAAATTCCGCGAGTGAATTCGCGCTTTGTCCCAGCAACAGAGGTCTCGTCGTTTCGATATCGTATTTTCGAACTACCGAGCAAGCTGAGAAGACATCTTAAGGGAAATTCCATTGTCGACGGCGCGCCGCGCCGGCAATCGCTTGGTCTTGGAACGACGCGAACGAGACTTGCGAGGATCGACCTGTGTGTCCTCTGACTCGAAAAAGAATTATCGGAATTAACTTGACCAATAATACACCGTTAGCGTAATACTATGCTAATGTCACTTTGATTTGATGGGAGATTCAAGTTGATCCGTATTACGACTTTGCATTTCAAATTCGATCAAAGGACGACTTTAATAATCACGGTTTTAATTGCGCGTTCGCGTCACGGGTGGTCTGGCCAGGAGCAATTAATACCGTAACAGTGTCGCCGGGAAAGGCGCTCGTCATTATATTAGAATCCCAGGATTCACCAGTCAGGAGTATAAATTCATTTATCTCTGGCACGTATTAGCATAGGGAGTAACGGTGCTGCGTAAACGGCGAAATTCGGTGGGTACTTGTCAGATTTATGGCACTGTCGGAACTTTTAAAAGCAACTTTTCCAGCCTCTCCCATTGTTGCCTTCCACCTTCGACTTTTCTCGAGAGTCAAATTTCGAAAAGTTTCTCCGTGCAGTTTTCCCAGCCACTTTTCGCTGCTTCCCCGTCTTCGCGGTCATTTTTCGTTATACATATGCAACGTTATAACTTTGCTCGCACGAATAATGCTGTTAGAGACTAGTTCGCCGATTCCTATAACTCGGCACGTTCAAATGACTATTAAGTTTCGTAGAAACTGAATAATATACTCGATAACATAATTACGAAAGCGGTCCAATTTCTTGTTTCACGATATTTCAAGGCAAATGATATTAAATGAGCAGTAATAAGCTAATCCCTCTAACACCTGATAAAGTCTCAGGTTGTTCCGTCCAATTTAAAAAAAAAGCATCCTTCCATTTGCTGGGGCAACGAAAGTGTTCGGCTCGCGGTGACAAATCGAGTGCCGAGCGTGCGGCACACATCGTATCACTCATCTGCAAAAACAACAATTGAAACATCCGTAAAATTGAATAGTGTTACAACAGGAGATTGAACGCATCCTGACATAACACGCGCGTTGTGGAAACGAGGTTTGCCGCCTCTCCCGTGCAGAAACACAGCATCCGCGTGCATGAATATGCTATCAGTGAAACTCACATATAGCTGGAGAGATAACGGCATGTTCCATCGTTCATCTCAGTCACGATAAATTAATTTGATTCGCATTGCAGCGCGATGCGAGAACGCCCGCTCGGAATGCTTCCGAACAAAGAAGATTAAAATGTTTGATTTTGTTAGAGTGAAATAGTAGGTTTCCATTTTCATCGATTTCGATACTACTGGCACGTTCAGCTGAACTTGTTGGGTCGTGAGTAGTCATTGGATAAACCTCCGAACCATTGTTTCGTTGAATCGTTTAATAAATACGATCACGGTGGGTTTTATAATATGTAATTCGTATAGTCGAATGTTAGGTCCACATTCATTTTTACAATACTCACAGTCTACGTCACATACGGTTCGACGTGGATAGCTTGTCCCAATTAGCAATGTATGTACGTTGGCTGTCGGAACAGCTTGTACAACGAAAACTGAAACAGATTAAACTGTCTTCGTGTTCACTCCCCACCTGCGATTCCGTTTCCGCACTGTAAGCAGACCTCGTGAAACGGTACGAATGAACAGAATTCCACAAATTGATTGTCAGCGATATGTCAACACGTCGCTTCGAGACTTGTTAAATCTTGCCTGTTGCAAGTATATCACTAGACTCCGAAAAACTATAAAAATCGATATCGAAGAGTGGAGGGTGCTTGGACTGGTACTGCACGCGCGACGCAAAAACTTTCCAATCTCAATGTGTCTCTCCTGTACTGTGTTTACCTTATGGAACATCAAAAGTTAGCTTAGATAGCGCTATCTCATAGTACTACCCTCCTCCAACTGGCTAACGCATTCTATGCGCTATGCAAAGAGACTTTAAGGATAAGATCGAATCGCAGCGAAATGGTTCCCGACCGCATTCCACTTTCTATAATCTCTCTTGACTTATGAGGCACGTAAATTTTGCGATTTAGATCCAGACTAGCTCTCCCACATTGTTATAACATTTTGCTACTTGTCTCACTCTGCTTCTTGGACATTTTCAAGCGAAGAGTTGCAGGCGTTGCCTTTGGGGCAGCTTAGCCCTACGACTTCGTTAGGCTCTCCGGATACTCTGATTCAACCACCCTCCGTTTTCAACGATCCCTCGTTTGCCTTGCCGACACCTAGGCTCGATAGTCCACTTTAGTACCTACGCTACCGGAAGATAGTCAAGCCGATTCAAGTATGTTCGAACATACTACAGACTCGAAATGGTTAAACTAATTCCGATTTCTACGAGCGGCTTAAAACTCGACTCTGCTTGAGCTGAAACAACCGAGAGGTACTTCGAACAGCTTGAAACTTGAATCGGCTCGGATAGTTGAATCGCCTTGGACCGCTGTCTTTGGTTCTCTTTGATATCTGTTTTTCTTGTATTAATCGATATCGAGAAGTCGGAACGTTTCCAACAGAAACACAACAGTTGTTCGAGTGTAAATTGTAATCAGTTGGTGTGGAATGACCTGTATCTTCTAATGAAATGTTCCAGTTTTGGTGTGGTTGATCATTTAGCGCTTCTCTTTAAGCCTCTACGTACGCGTATGCTTAACACGTCTCGCTGCCTAAGTTTTTCTCAGATATGGCAAGCTAGATCGAAATCGTACCGCGTCCACCGTGTTCGCCGAATTACAAGTGAAATTTACACGCGTGCAAAGGGGACAAAAGGGGCAAAGAGCAAAGGGTACGGCGGTCATTGGCATTACGTCACGTTACGTGGATCGTGAAACGATAAATTCACTGTCACCGGAACCGACGTTTACGCGGTTCGGGCATCGCCGTTGCAACCGTGTTCGCAGGTTGTCATTGATCGCTGGTAAATCATCCGGTTTTTCTGCTGATCGTGTGACAATTGAACCAATATATCTCTACACACCGGTACACCCCGCGACGAAATTTGATGCTTATCGATAATAAAAACGATGGCCAGCTTGATTTGCGGCTCGTGAACGCTGGAATAAAATCTGCTGTAGTATCACAGGTTCGGTATTACGGATTTGATGTGCGCTGTGTTCTACAGGTGCCAGTTCTCACTATTTTCAGCGCTGAGATGGTAACGAATTTTCGGACACGGTCTAGAGAATTGATAGTACACGCTAGACTGTGGTCTTGCTAACTACGCGAATCCGAGAATGTGTTTAGCGAAGTTGTAGGAAACGTTGCGATATCAGGTTATTAATAATGTTGTGGTACTCGAAGTATGTCGTTATCAGAGATTATAGCATAAATTGGTAGTTTCCTTTAGCTCAGCTGTGCGTTCCGGTACATGCAAGTGGTTGTATACTCAGCGATGTACAGAGATTACTTAGTTTATTAGCTTATGCGTAAATAATTTCTTTTTTTTTCAAAAAGTAAAGTTCACGGTTTTTGAGTTTTTCATCTGTGCCTGTAATGGATTCTTCTCGCCTGTGATCAATCATAGAGATTTATCGATCATTCCGATAAATAATCGACGACAATTTGGAGAATGGAAGCGCGCGGGGTTTGATCCCATACGTTTCGTTGCAGGCTCCGCGAAGGAGCGTAAATCGACGTGGAAGAAGTGGGGTTCGGGAAAATAGACGACGAAGCTCCAAGTACGGTTTATCGATAGCATCTGGTTCTCTTTACGTTTTCCCGGCAAACAACGTTGTAAATCCGTGATACGGGTCCGTGGACCCGGATGCAAATTGGACAACGGCTGCCTTTACCGAAGAGACCGCGCGGAAATTGAATGCGTCCAAGTACAAGACCTCTTTAAATTAGTCTGGTCGTTGATGAAGAAATTTCGAATAGATTCCTCTAGGTGCGAGGAAACGGCGTTTTCTTCGCCAAATTTTAGCAATTTTCATTATATCATTCTTTACTTTACGTATTCGTCTCGGAATTTGTTGCTACCGCCTCGAAACACTATAAATCAGTGGATAGTCCATAGCAGAAGTAGCTCGCAGAGTTAAGAGAAGACGGAGTTAATTATACGCGTGTTGTAACGAAGAAATTTCGCGAGGTAATTGCGAGACTTGAAAGTGAGATGGAGAAGCGCGAATAAATTATTCTCGAGTTGCAGGACCGAAAATAAGAAACAGGACAGCTTCATAATTAGCGGAAAGACGATCCATAATCCACAGGATGGACGATGTCTATAAATTATGGTAACTCATGAATAAATTATGGATTCTATGCATCCACGGGACACGCAATTCTATACAATACTATGAACATTCTGTAAAATTATGAACATTCTGCGACAGATAGGGTATTCTAAAGACTATCAATAGGGAGCGACAGAGCAGCAAAATTTAATAGTAATTATGTTCAACGTACCTCATGACGAATTCTCTTTGTTGCAGGAAAGTGTTTTTCCAATGATCCCTTTCAATGATCGTATTCATTAGTCTCGAGCTCAATTCTGTTCTCGTTTGTAGGGCATCGCCATTTAATGTTCGCAGCTCTGAAAGAATCAGCCTGGTATCAGTTTCACTTCATTTCTCATTTTTCTCCATCATTATCTCAATGTAAATTGCGATGGAAATTTCTTTTCCTTTTTGAAATCGAACTTCCGGAAAAAATCATCTTTTCGCGCATAAAGTCGAAAAAGTTGGTAGAACTTCGTGACTATCGGGCTCGTCGCGGCCTCGAGCAACTCCGACGTTTCTCATTCTACAGCTCCGAGATTTCAAACTTGGAAACTCAAGCAGAATTGTTCCCGATGAGGTGAAGAATTATGTTTAATCGTGCATAGCCGGGGTCGTCGAGGTAAATCCGAAAAAGTCACCGAAACCAGAATCGACGAAAATTTTCAATTTTTTCGTAACGGTATTCGACTTTTTACTGTTTCGTTCAACCGCATTAAAAATTCATGAGATGCGGGGGTTTATGGAGCTTCTGCACGCAACGGGAACGCAGATCTCCTGTTAATATCACAAGTAATTCGATCGAGGTAATTCGAAGACGTATCGTGTAAGCGCGCACCTGTTTAGCGTTAACAAGTTGAGCGAAACTTCCGTATGGCTTTCTCATGTTCGAGCAATGCGACTCGATGGAAATTCTCTGAAGTGGTCTATTATTCACCGTCGTCTAACGAGGGGAAAAAGACGTATGTTGAATTTCGCGTACTTCTCTCTTCGTATTCCATACCGACTCGATATGCAAAACTAATTTGTTGCCTTAATGCGTCCCGTTCTTCCGTACAATTATCCGTATAAGTACCCACTTACGTGATCAGATATTTACATGTACTCGTATCGCATTATCGATAAATGTGCGATTGGCATTTTTACCTTCGAACAAGTACATTTCGTATGCACGTTTAATGCTCGCATGTTCAAACGGTATTATAAACAAAAAAAGAAATGGTTGGTTTTCTACGTTAACGCATTGTTCGATTGTGAGAATTTACCTTGACCTTCGCGCTTCAAACGATCCAACCGAGCCTCCCGCCTAACCTGTAGCCGCAAGTTAGTTTTAAAAGCCTGTTCGAGTTGAACGAATTTAGCTCCGACTTCGCGGAGAGTCGTACGCAGTTCGGAGACTTCCGATTCCCTTCTTTGCAACTGCTCCTCGAGATACCGGAGCCGCGTCTCCATCCTTCCTGTAATTGCATTAATTAAATCACTGATATCAAGCCGAGGAACGTAGTCCCCGAACTACTAACCGGAAGAAGCAATCCCGGCGGTTTGAAAAAGGAAACTTTCCCCATTTCTTTCAGTGGAAACTGAATGATATCGACGCGGTATACCAAGCCATTTGGGACTTTCCAACTCGCTCGCGTAAACTGGGCTACGCTTTGCGGGTTTTACCACTCCTTTGCAAGCTACCGAACTTTCCTCTATTTAACTATAATCTTCAAGGAATGAAGTTTCCTCGGGACCGATCACGCGGAAGTTATCGTCTAGATCCGTATCATTGATACACAACGCGTTAAGTTAAGACCTCTGCAACAGCGTCTGCGTCTCGACGAAAATTCATTTCCGTAGAAAATAACGATATAAACACACGTTCTCGAGAAAATCACGTTTAAGATTTCTATTACGGTTCGTAATTAGACAGAATTACTCTCCCTTAGTTATCAAGTTTTAACTTTTAACATCCGATCAACTGGAAAACAGCACCTTTCTTTCGAGAGCGTCCGAGGTACCAGAGAGGCTCTTGTTGCTTCACGAAAATCAATGACTCTTGATTTTCCGATTGACATCACACCACGATCTTAGATACGGTTATAAACACCGATAGAGGCTCGATTCCATCTCGAATTTAGGTGCAGACGGTCGACCAAGCTAATCGACGGGGGTAATCGATTAGAAAGAAGCAAACACGAGTTCAATGGCCGACACTCAACCGGAAGAAAGCCCTTCCGATCGAATGATCGTATAGTTTCGCAAGTGTGGAAATTAATATACGAGAACGTGTGTCTGTTTCCCAGTCTTTCTCAAGTCCTCATTAAATTTTTATTGGACCATTATTTGAAATGTTTCGGTTCTCCTGCAGATTGGGACGCAGAGTCAATGGGTAGCCGTTCCAAAAGAAAGTCTGTCTTCTATACCTGCCGCAACAAACTTTCTAAGCGAGGGACAGACTTTTTTCCCGAATAGTTGCGTAAACGAGAATGAATTGGCAACGAGCGTATTAAAAATTATATTTACTAGATCAGCCGCAAGCATTACGGACGTGAATACTGATTATCGGAATATTCTTCGCGAGCGAGACGGAGCACAACCGGAAATGATCTCCCCTGTTTCATGCTAACGACTTCTGCATTCCCATTTTTCTGCGTCACGGCGCGGTCGCCGTCGACGTTCTCGGGCTTGTTTTCTTTATGAAATATGCGACTGCGTTGTGCACAGTCTGTCAACGCAATAAAAAAAAAAAAAAGAAGAGGAGGAACAAAAATCCGATACATTGTCGTTACACGTGAGATGTTAATTCTTCCCGCGGACGTTTCGTTACGTGTCCACCGCTGGATATTCTTTTTCTGAAGTGTGTCGTCTGAAGTTTCTGAAGTATCCTTTGTTTCTGCTTGAAAACAACGTGAACCGAAAAATCTTCATTTGGACCTGTACATGTGTGCACAGCATAGGGCATAGGGTACATCCGAAAGAGCTGGCGAATTGAAAACCAGCAGTTACCTTGTCCATACTGAAATCGGTAGGTTTGTGCTGCTTATCCGGCGTCAGCAAAAGTTTACGCGCGTTGTATGAATTTATCGAAGGTAATAATCTCGACACGATACCGGTATTTTCATTCGATATTCCGGTACGATCTTACTATCAATCTTTTTAATGCGACGTCAGCTGTACCGTTTGTATCACAAATTCGTATGAATTGTCGCGCCTGCAGGTGTGAGAATCGATAACGATAATTGGACAAATATATCACTGCGTCTCGATTGCTGGTATTACGCGGAGGACCAAGTTGTTGCTACCTTCTCGAGGCTCGGCGGTGTATCGATAAATACTATGCTGCGACAAAACGCAGCAACTTTTTTCGATAAAGCTGGATCAATTCTTCCCTCAATTAGTAGAAAGAACTACTAGCACTTAGTACTTTTATACGTAGGGGAATATGTAAAAGGGATCGACTGGTTGTACATCCACATAAAAAATAAGGTCGTAGGAAGTTAGGACGTATTATATTACATACAAGAAAGAGCAGTGACTTGTCCCGGTTTCCAGAATCGCCCTTTACAGGGCTCTTACACTATTGAATATGATATAATAAAAATATTTGGGTATTTCACTTACGTAGGTTGTTGGTGGGTCGTAAGACGAGGATCGCGCAACGCATTTGAATAATGCCTTAGAGCCGGCGCCGGTGGAACGCGGTTCAAAGGCAGAACTATTTCGTTACGGTATTGCTAACGGATTCTTTGCCCCGCCTCAATTTGATAGTTCATCTTTGACGTCGTGGAAAGCGCCTGGTTTGAACAGGTACAACGTCGCGCGGACGTTATAACACCGCCCTTCCTTTAAAACACTTGCCCTAGTTTTCGGTCTCACGGCGCCGCGCGGCCCAGAGACTGCGCCAATTTAGCCGTTCTAACTTTTATTAATCTAGCCCTCCCTCTCGGAATTTATATTTGTTCCGTGCTCCCCGAATCTTGTAATTCGTTTCAACTAAATTGATTTAGGGGTTCCTTTAACAGAACCAGTGTAGTCTCTAGGAGTGAATTTCTGAACTTTGAACTTCTCCCGCAAGGGAGTGCTATCTGTCTCGCGATTACCGCCGAAAATCTGGAGTTTCTGGTATACGAAGGTTGTTCGAAAAATGCTCCATTTCCTCGAAGGGGCTGATTTCCGAGGTGATTTCAGGAATTCCTCCAATTGCGTCTGAAAACGGATTCAATATTTTTCGGTCGTTTCCCTTCGTGACTTGATATGCCACTCGCGGGAAATCCGCTTGTCCCCCACCCCAGTTCGAGTTATCGCTAGCGCTTTTATTGGTGCGGATCCATCAAGGTTAGTTGATCAAAAATTGAACACCTCCCTGCACCCTCGCTAACCGTCCGTCCCTTAACGCGCGGTCGTTGAACACGAGGAAGAGCCCGTGATCTATGAAGATTGTTACCGTATTTCGAGCCATTGTGTCGTTTAATCGACGGGAAATAACCGCAGATACCCACAATTCTATTTCTGGCCAGGCAAAAAGAGGCAAAAAGCGGAACCCCGGCATTCCGGTCGGTTTTAGCCATTCGTTTCTCGTCGAATTTCCTGTCCCGTTCTCTTGAAAATCGGGCGTTCGAACTCGGTCGTGCCCCGACGCTCTCAACAGCGATTAATTAGCGGCAAGTAAGTAACTGTTTCCGTTTTTAGTTATTCTTTTGTTGTGTTCTACGCACGACCACCACCCTCTTATCCGGGCGTCGATCGATAGAATGTTTCTAGCAATCGTGACCCACGGCAATTACTGTCGTACGTTTAATGAAAATTACCGACAGGGACCAATTATTGTGGATGAGATACCGGATCGTTTCCATGGCGAGTGCGTTCGTGGCTTGCGATCGAAAGCTCGGCCGTTCGTATACATATTTTGACCGTGTCGTCATGTAATATTCTCATCGCCCGATTATTCCATTGGTGTTTCATAATAAGAGAGAATGTTTCATTATTTCTTCATTTTTTTTTTAATTAAAATGAGACTGCGTACGGCGTACGGTTCCCGTTCGTCGTACTAGAGTTAATCATTTCCTGTCGCTCTCTAATGACGTTCAGTAAGTACCTTAACATCTAGTCACGCATAATTTCCAGCTTTCTTGATGAGAGCACTTCACTCGGGATGTTAATTTCGCCTTTGACCAATCACCTGGAATTTACATCGTAGAGGGTAATTGTTTTAGGTTTGATAAGCCTGCGACACTCGGAAAATTACGACTGATACCTCGAGGGCCAGCTGGAACTACTATGTGCTTATTCAAATTTACCAAATCGACTCGGATCGCCTACCAAATTTCAGCGACAGCTAAGATGTAAAGATTTTTACGTCGTCGAAAGTGTATCTCTTTTTACTCATGTTTAACTACAATATATATTTTGGATTATATTTCACAAGCAATCATTGTAGGCATCGTGTAAATTTAACACGTCCCCGGTAGAACTACCTCGAGTATTTTGATCGGTTTTCGGCAGAGTCCAACTAGTCCAACGGCGCCAACCACCGATAAAGACGGATCACAACGGATTATTAACTCGGTAGACGGTGATTCATCCCTTCTACTAGAGTGTTCTTAACGAGATCACAACTTGTAATCTCCTTCGGCTGCGCGAAGCTTCGACGTTTGGAGATGTTTGTGGACTTTATTGGCTTATAAAGCGAGGAAGTCCAATTATATTAGTCCCCGAGGAACTTTCGGATAAAGGCACGGAACTCGAGAGACTTTGTAGAGACGGAAAAGAATCGATCGCTTGGTTTAGTCGACCAGAACTCTAACCTGGAATTGTCTCCTTGCTCGACACCTGCTCTAATCCTACCGAATTCGAAAGTTCAACAAAGTCCCAACGAGTTTCCTTGATTTCTATTGATACCAAATCGATTACTGCACCAGAATATATCGATACAGGTTTCGCACTCCAAATTCAACCTCTTACAAGTCAAGTATTTGTAATTTAACTTCATTTAATTACCAATTCATTAACTTTGTAATGTATGAGAACCGTGTGCAGATATGTATCTTCATTGTAGCCATGTTCTGATTAGTTGAATTTGATTTGCAAAAGGGTGAAATTGATTCGCCTGAGCAGAATTTCAATATTATCGGCGTTTACCGATCATTTCGTGGATAGTCACGCCTCGGACCTTACAATCGGTAATCGGCGATCAGTGGGTATCGCTAATACGCTGATGACTCTTGATACCGCTGTAAACATTGTAGTCGGTATGTTTAGTTTGCAGCCGCGCGCGCGCCCGTCTCGTTGCTGAACAAGCGTATTATCCGGTATGGAAACGGGTGCGCGCGTTGTCTTCGTCCGGTTTAGAGAATCTATGAACAGGTAGTGTCACTCGGAAGATCAAAAGCGTCAATTAGAGTGAGAGTACTGGCGCACCGCTGCGTTGGGTTGGGCGATGTTGACAATCGCCGTCGATAATCGCATCACGCATGACGAACGTTTCCATCTTTGCCGCTCGCGCGTTGACACGCTGGCTTCGGTTATTATTGGTCGTTTGACTGAAATTGACCGACGAGATTGATCATCCCACTCTGTTTTCTATAGAAATTGCGCGACGAGAGAGAGAGAGAGATACCTTGGATACAGAGCTTCGTAAATTGCTTGACGTAATTAGAAATTTGCTATATTCACATATACTACATACATACACATAATTACTATATTATAATATATGCTATAATAGAATGTGCAGCAGAAGCATTCATATGTTATTTCATATATGTATGTATGTATGTATAATACGATTCATTGGCTATTAAACCGAATGAAAGGAATCTTGTCCGATATTAGCGAGCCTGTATTTCATCAAGAAATATCCATCGAGCAGTTCGTATCAATTAGTTTTAATGATGTGCATAGAGTACATAGTGTGTAGCTACACTTTTACAAAATATTGGAAACGAGAAAGCTGGGGGATAGAAAACGAATTGAACATAGTTCATCCAAACTATTAATTCCCGTTTAAATAAGCACACAGATGATGATTTCTTGCCACCCTGTTTTGAATAAATCGTCAATATTTAATTACCTACACGTTTCATCGATCGTGAGAGGCTGTGCTGGTTTCGCGACGTGTTCGTGATAAGTAGCTGTCTTTATAGAAAATCGATAAGCGGAATTATGCTAACCGAATTTGAAAATTGTACAAAATTATCATCGTCTGTTCGGCTTGAGTGTGCCATCATTTAATAAATCTGCCGCTACGAAATGTGAGTAACTTCATAATCGACATGACAAGGTGCAGGCGTTCTTGAAAGCATTTCAGCTGTGTTGAAATTTTCTGGAAACGTGGGAAGCTCGGAGGTATTCTCCCTTTATAAAAAGCCCTTCAACACTTGCGCGGGACTGTGATAGTCGGGATTCAAAATCCTATTAGAATTAACCCAGAGTGCGGTTTTTTAAATGCATATAAAATGTAAACGTTCAACAACGCACTTTGAGTCTGAACGAAACAACAGTTCGATTTGTCACGTATTTAATGGAATCAAAGATTCGAGTCGTTCAGAAGCACGATTACATTAAATACACGTTCTCTGTAAAATTGAAAGAATTTGATCAAGAGCGCTACCATCTCGCGTTACGTTGCCGTGTTAATTTAGTTTACAGCTTATTCCATAATCATTATTTCATTTAATAATCCGTGCTGACGCGCTGCCCTCGCACAATGTTAATTATGCAATACTAGCATTTAATGCGTTGGAACTTCATTAAAATGCAGGTTTTCATTTCAGAATGAAAAAACGTGTTTAATCGAACGCCTCGGAGATCGTTCGGTGTAGGAGAATATGTTTAAAAAAGAAGCCATTTTTATTCAACTGGAAATTGAAATACATTATTGAAACGAATGACAGTTATTTTAGATTATAGCGGATTATTTCCTTTCAATATTGAAGCCACACACTTTTTTCAGAAAGCATAACAAACGGTGCGGCTCTGTCGAGTTTCACATTGGAAAAGAATGTACGAGAGATGGGAACGTTTGACGAATTATGCAACGGTGTAGCGGCGTGTTTGACTCGGGGAGGAGAAACTTACATGAAAAGGAGCAAATGAGAGAGACTTTGACGAATGCAACAGGTACACGCTGTAGCTTGAACTACGGACTTCTGGATAGTCAGCGAAGTCGAAAGTTCGCGAGCCGTTTGTTTGTCGATCTCGATTCGATAATCTAATTGTACATCAACCATTCAACAATCGTCGCGTTTATCTTCTGTTCTATACGAAACACTATCGTGATACTTCGATTGCTTCGAAAACGCTCCAAATTATGTTCTGTGCGTTCGATTAAAAAACACATCATTATTCTCTGATTTTGAATTTTTCTCTTGCATTCTATTCTTTTGAACATTTACAGCGTTGTTACACTCTGGATAGGGATGCATCGTACGAGTATCCATCTCCGTGCGGGGAGAAGTTTTCACGCGCTTCTTCTTTTTTCCTTCTTGTATTCTCAGCGACCATATGTGCACACTACTGCACACGCTGACGTCAATGCTATCTGGGTCAATTTTACACGTACATCGGGGTCCGAAACCCGGGAAACACATAATTACAACGACGCTTCAGGTGTCGACTCGTCTCTGCGGAATTCGTTTCATAGCGGTTTAAGCGCCTGACTAGGATTGGTGAGCTGAGGTACGAGGGGGACATTCGATAAATCAGAGGATATTGTATCTACCGTTTGGTGAAGCGAGGCCAGCGGATCGGCGCTAAAGGAATTTCGTTAATATATTACCCTGTTGAATATTGAAATACGGTGTTAATTGCAGCGACCCTGCCGTTGCGGCCGGAAGTCGATGAAAGTTTTCTCGATGCGGCACGCGGAACTATGCATCGTAGCGAAATTGCACCTGACCGCGCGCGATGCAACTCCGTTAATTTATAATTAATCAGCCGGGATTTTTACATTTCTCTGTGTAATTTCATTCTCTCGTCCGAGTACGATTCTTCGAAGAGTTCGTACGCGTCAAGTTTATCGAGTCCGGTCCCGTATTTTCTTGTTCCACCCTGTATATGCGCGAAGTTGTCCCTATTATATTCCGTGCACCGTCGGTGAAGCTTCAATCAAATGTAAAATAGCGAAGGAAATATCACGGGGTAAGAAAAGCAAGGAAACTGTACAACATTTAATGAACTTGCCATTCTTTTGCGATGCAATGCAAATCACCTTTTCTCACTCTTTCTTTTTATATTGCCACGAGAAATCTACACTTTTTTCCGAGACTTTCGAGAGCGTTGTTTGCGTATCGTTGATACAATTCTTCGTGACAATATTTCGAAACTTTTGTTTGACTCGTGCACAAGCTCGGGCAAAGAGTAGATCAGCGTTGGCTTCTATTCGGTGGTATCTGATCCGGGTCAACTGATCTCTGTTGGTTGACGCTTCGACATCAATTGGTCTGTTTCAACGGCGGGGACTCGCCAGACCTTGCTCGAACACAATTACGTTATCTGCCGGTGGGAACTAGATGTTTATCGAGCTTCTTACGACGCCGTTCAATTCCTGTCCTCGTGCACGCGTTCGAAACGAATCGAAGAAAAAAGAAGCGTAACGTTGGAGACATCGTCTGCCACCTGACTGACTGAGACCATTTAGCCGAAGGAGCGTTCTAGAAGTGGAAAACGAGCTACTTCTGCGTGACAAATGTCCACGCCGAAGAACAAGAGCCGCGATGATTCTCGTTTCGAAACTAGGTCGATATCGACATGATTATCAGAAGGACACTCGGTGCGTTCTTTGGACGGACGTGTCACCGGGAATGCGTACTTCTTGTCGATTCTTCAGGAATTTTTGGGAAACATTCCTTTTATTCTTATTTAACGCAATTGAGTATTTCAAAACTGTCGCATTTCCTTGAAAGGACCTGCCGTCGAGGGTTTTTGTCCTGGAGTGTATATACACGGAGAAGAATATAAGGGAACTAGGTGTCTATTAAAAGATGCGTGAGGCGTCATCCCTCCCGAGGTTTGGTACTACACGGCGCGAAGAAAGATACGAAAGTCTGTGAGTAAAATGAAATATTCCCAGAAAATGCAAACGGTCCGGAGGGAAATTAATGCCTATCTCAGGACAAGGTGTACTTGTCAGATGAACAGCGACTAAATAAAAGATGCGGTGTATCGGCCTGTTCACCCTGAACAAAATTAGTCCTCGCAGATACACATTAAACATAAGAATTGTTTCAGCCGAACCGATTCATTTTTAATGGTGAAAATCCATACGAAAGATAAGCGAAAGTTATCGTTTGAATTTTCAGTTGGAAACGTGAGAAGTTACAATGCTGCTACGCGATGCAATGTTTGCTTCCTCTAATAACGCTTCGGCTAGTTAGTTACTTATAGTATTGCATACATTATACATTACATAAGATTGAAGCTTTAGGAAAGTGAATGTTGGTTTAATACACACACACACACACAGGTCCTACAAATAATAAATACTTATTATAGAAGCCATTAGGGGCAAGCAATTAGTAATAAATATGCCAATACATATATGGTAGAATTCTACCTGTCCTGGTAGAATTTCAAGGCAGCACGACGAGTAAGGTAGATCCTGTTATCATTCTCAGGCGAGCACATTTTCCTATACAATTGCACGGTAATAAATCTCGAAACGTCAATCGCTGTAAGACAACACTCTGCTCCATCTGTAAAGCTAATGTGACATCTGCATCGGCACCGTGGCTAATTAAAATGTACCCACGGGAATTAGTTCTGGAATCTCATTAAAGGGGTTGCCGCATCTTATCGGGCAGCTAGAAGTGTTTCCTACGAAAACTTTGTCATGCGTACCGCGTACACGTTGCAGACGCGTGTGCAAGACACAATCCAACCCCAGCTGCGCGATAAATCTTGATTCCATCTCCATCGATCTCTGTCGTTTCATTCCCAGCTGACTTATCGCATTCTTCCGTTTCGTTTGGTACGGAATTTTTTCGATGGGACTTTTTAAAAATGTGAAATTACGATAAAACTAAACGTGCATAGTGTAAGAATGAGAAACACAATTTCGCACCGGAGGCTGTGCGAGAAAGAACCATCTTGTGTACCAACAGCGATGCGGCCTACAAGTGTATGTAAACTTTTTATGCTTCCCCACTACATATATTCTCTGCCGGTTTCTTTACATTTCCACTCAGACAGCTGCATTGTGTGCAGAATTCACAAAAATATTTCCGACGATGTATTTGAAGAGGATTATAAACGTAGTTTATTCTTTGAAATCGTATCGATACTCTTTCCTTTATACTTGTTCTATATTCGTGAAATTCAATATTATCGGTTTGGATCTTTATGCAAAATAGAAACTGTTTATCAAGCTTTAAATTGTACCTACCTATTTTCGCGATAAGCGCATGAAGTTCGCGGTCCCCGGCTTATTGTTTATTCGCGGAGAGTTTCTAGTGAAGTATCAACTCGCGATTTTTTTGATGCTGGAAACTTTTAATGTAATTTTTTCTCGGCGATGCGACGACACGAATTAACCGCGCACTTTGCCGGGGAAGGGTCGACGGTGTTTCGAGTTGACTCGCGGTTTGATTAATTTCTCTAACTTTTGCTCGAGAACAGTTTGCAAACAACTCATCTTCGGCTCGTTCATTTAGTGAAAGGCTTAGATCGGCCGGCCGCAAGAAGTTTCGGGTTCCCGCGGTTGTGATGAATTTTAAGAAACTTTCCCCGGTTCCGGAAACTGTGTGGATAGCATTCGGGGCGAATAAGCACGGATCATTTTAACGGTGGCTAATTTTTCTCCTGAATAAACGACGTTTACCAGACCATTAGCTGGGATTGCCGAAGCCGGGAGAATTGGAATGTCTAACACAATTCTTGCGAGTTCGAGGAACTTTAAACGAAACAGGCAGTGAACATCGATGTGAGAAATAGATAACAACGCGGCTGGATTGCAAGAGAAAGCGATAAGGGAATCTAAGGTTTCTCGGGAGATGGGAAAATTCAGGGAAGCGTCCAGGATACTGCGAACAGTTATCGTCATCATTCGGTCCTTTTCGATATTCCCACTAAAAGATAATTCAATCTTGTACTCGACATCTAGGATTAACGTACGAAATTTCTTTACTATTGGGACTCGTCACGAGCCAGACTCGTCAAAGTACGGCAAGGGGGTTAAATTCAACGTTGAGGTCATTTCTGCGGTCTATTTTTGAAACACCCTGTACAAGAACTTTTCGGATCCACTGTAGGTTCAAGTAAACACTTTTATCACGAAGCAATCATCGCGAACAACGTTACGATACCTGTATACGCGGCATGACGAACTTATTGATTTTTCCGAAACTGTGATCCGCGTACGTCAGCAAAAAAACATATTTGCTCAAGTCATGTCGGGTTCGAATTTGCGATCGTTTTATTCCACGAATAAAATATCCTTTTTTACGTTTGCTAAGTCAACTACAGAGTTCAGTTTTATAACGGGAGAGATGTGCTCGGACGGCTTCCTCCTGTTTGAAATAGTTAGCTGCATTGTTCAATTTGTTATAATTATTTGGGTAACATTTTCACCTAGTATTTGTTCAAAGTAAAATAACACGAAGGCACAAAGACTCCGAAGGAGTTCATGGAACCCGAAGAAGTTCACTTTTAAACGGGAAGTATGAAAATGGCTGTTGCATAAGCTACTCTAGAAAATTACTGCACCCAAACAGGTAACGGAAGCTGTATAACCTGTATTTACGAGTGCGAATTTCGTGTACGTTTACCGTTAAAAAGAACGTGTAAAAATACCAGTAAACTAATAATCTTTTGTTTTTAGGTCAACGTGCTTTATTCGGAAAGAAAAATACCCGAGCTACGCTAAAGTTATTTCCGAAAGTAAAAACAACTCGGCGCCACAAAAAGCTTAACAGTTCTTCTAAAAAAAATTCAATTCAATAGGAGACAACGATTTGAATTGTTTCGTATAATTCGAGACGCTATATTCGCCGAAGCTAAACGTAGCCCGCTGCTAATCTTCCACCACGATTCACGGCGCGAATGATCGAAAACCTGGAAGTTTTGCAATTCCGCGACTCTATCTCGCTGGAACAAAACTTCCTGCCGATGTTCATTTTAGTAGATGTTCGTGAATTTCTAGTTGGCTCACCGTCTAATTGGAACTCGGCATCTTGTGCGTATTTGTTTAAAGAATTTTGGTGCATAGCGTTGACATGTTAGTTTGTCAGTTCGAAATTTGACGTCTATACGATTCATATGATACGATTCACGTTTGTCCCTCCACGTTCATACGTTTTTGGGTATACCAGTCACGTTTGCGAAACATTCGAGTCGTTTTGTAAGAGAACGGTTGACTCGAGACTCATGGTTCCATCGGGAAAAACATTATCGACCTTCAAAATGAAGGTCAAGGACTTTTTTTCAGAAATCTCGACCGATCCAACGGTGTATACAACGGTTATTTTGCATACAGCCTGTACTCTGTACACATTCTTCTAATTTGCACGGAGAGATTCGCGACCGTCTCAGTTGCTCGAACTCCCTTGTCTCGTTGCAGCGTCGCGCGTCGTCGTCGTCGTCGTTGTCGTCGTCGTTGTCGTCGTCGGAAAACTTTCTTCGGTCAAGCCCCCAAAAATTCGGTATGCTAAATGGTAACCGAGGACAGTGTCTCGAAGAAGAGTGGAGCAACCCCGTAGTCGAGTTACGGAGCGAAACGCGTGCGCGGGTGGGTTTAATCGGGTGAGGAGGGAGACGGCGGGGGCGCGGTCGCGGGTACAGAAACATCGCACTTCAGTTGGGTTTGGTTCGCGTTTCGCGACTGGCCTCTCGCGCCTCGAGGTGTCTCTTTTTCGTGGTTCGTGTCCTTTTTGTTCGTGAATTTCGTCCCGCGCCTACCGTGACCGACCGAGGAGCATAATCTCTGCCAGTGCAATTCCCGTGGAATTTTCTGGCCCCCCGACGTCACCGGAACAACAACTATCCAGTCCGCTTAGTCCTGACCGCTCGAGATCTCGCATGGACTGTACGTGTCCCCGAGTTTGTGAGTGAAAACCACTTAGTGGTTTCATTGACAACAATTTCTAGCTGTACCTTTTCTGCTCGGACGATAAAATCGTCGCGCGTTTTCCCCGTTGATCTCCTTCACGGGAGACGCTGGTGGATCACTGACACCTTTATCTCGCGATTACCGAGTAGAAGAACCGTCCGGAATCGAGCGAATCGTTAAATGTCATTAGGAATTCCAGGACATCTGGACTCTGTTCTCTGATCCTTCTGGTCTCTAGCAGCTGATAAACCCTCGCACGCGCGCCTTATATTTCTCAACGTCCGAAAGTTTCCTTACAGCGTCATCCATACAGCGAGGTGAATTACGGCACGTCAGAGATAGATACCCTTTTCCAACTTCCTCGGTGAAAATCCCGTTTGGTCGAGAGTTCGCGGATTCGCAGCATGCCAGACAGCCCAATCGAACTGTTCGAGGGTATCGCGTGACAGTCGTTTTTGCGATTCCGAGCAGTGACGCAAAGCCGACACCCCAGCTGACCAACGTACGTTCGGAGGGACCAAAAGTACGCGATAGCGCTCGCAACGTTGGCTCTAACAGGTTTTCTAATTAGAGGATGTCTGCTGATTGCTGACGTCGAACCGCGGCTAGCGAATCAGTAGGAAATTCTCGATCCTGTATAGTTGATATTTGCGATTCGATGATTGTGTCGTGCGGCAGCCTAAGGCGTTTCGCGAAGTAGCAATGTTTATCCTGGCAGGAGCATGCACGGTGTGTGGCGTTGCGCAGACCTCGGAAAGCGTTCGGCGTTGTTTGGTCTATAAACGGATTGCTGAATCCGCGAATCAGCGTCGCATTGGCCCGCATTAGAGGTCAACCCGCGCCGCGGAAAAAGCGAGAGTGGCCGATCTGCTGGCCGCGAAGATCGGGTATGGGGTCTGCTGATAAAAAGCGAACCGAGAGACGATCTTGCGGTGCTCGACTTGGCTCGAACTCGAGTCCTAATGGAATTTTTGCCCCGCCAACTTCTCGTCCGAAACTTTCCCGATCTTCCGGCTGACCATTAATTTTGATCCTGAGTTTTTGCCGCTGCCACGAGGAACGGGACGGGACGGGATCCACCGATATCTCCCGTGAATCTGCTTTCCCGAACCGTTCCGAGGGAGCCGAATTCAAATGTGGCCAATTCGCGGAGAAAAGTTTGTCCCCCGTTGAACTGCCACGGCCCGACGCGACACGACGCGACGTCGTTACAAAACGCGGCGACGATTTATGGCACTTATGTACACGGGACAAGGAGCGACGTGTAATTTGTGACGCGTCCGGCACGAGGTTGCCTCTCTTCATGGTAAAGTAAATGGACCGTGGCGAATGAAATTCCTTCTTGCGCATCGTTCCCGTCGTTCCTGAGAAAATGGATTTTAAAAATTCAACGGATCCACGCCAGCTTCGGCACGACGCGATACTTACGTTGATGCGCCAGTCATTGTTCTTAATTTCGTCGCTGTTTAACGGATAGTGCTCTCGTGGATCGGATCAAACGACGCCAGACATTCTCGCGGATAATTCGTTCGACGTTATATGCTCGAAATTGAGCACGGGATCCTAAGAGTAACGATCAAGCGATGATAAAATCGACGTTCCCACCTGTACTTCCGTCTCGGTGCGCGATTTTACCGGGACCAGTTCAAGCGTACGCGTACTTCTGTTTCGTAGCTGCGTAATGCCGACGTGAAAACAAGTTTAATTACCACTGGCTCGTGTACTTTTTCGGAAATGTTGTTCGAACATCTCCAGTTTGTCGCATTGTGTAACTAGTTTCGAATTTTCCGCAGGAAAAACTAGGCCATCGGGTAAATTATTTCGGCGGGCTAATTTTTAACGCGTGCCATTTTCAACTGGAAAATTCCGAGTACCCGGGAACTTTTATTTTGGTGCGCGCGTGCAACGAGTTGTCGGGAAGCTCGCGCTGATTTTTAATTAAAGGGAGTCTATTAACTCCCTGGCACACAAACACGCACAGTATTTCCCGATTTATTTACGACGAATATTCGAAGTGTCAACGTTGACAGATCAGTGGCTTTGATCTCGCAGTTCGTCACATACTAGGAGTACAGAACTCCGTTTAAAAAGGCGTTATTTAAAAAGGCACGTGGCACGCAATTAAACCGTTGATAACACCGTATTTACGAGCTCCGAGGAATGGTGTCGCTCCGCGCTACCCTCATACTCGATTCAGCTAAAAGAAGAAAACGTTATTCAACCTGATTCCCGCTCTGCTGACATAAACTCGAATGTTATATGTGTCGTATCCAGAATGGAACATACGAGCTATAACGAGGGAACTTGCGATACAAGTTCAGGAAGTGCTTTCTGATTAGTCTACTCTCGTCATGTAGATGTGCGCGCATGAGGTCTTTGTCACAAACATCTTCGGTTACTATAGACTACGGCAACCTTACAGATAGCAATCTTGCTCTTTAAACAGATACATAGATGGTATTGACTAACAAATATTTACCATGGAGCCGCTTCCTTTGCGGAGGTAATATCGCACACTTCTTTATCTGAAAAAATATCTCCATTGATTGGCGGAAGTGCCGCTTACTTCCTGGAACTTTTCCTCGATACGTGCCGGGAATCTCGATGTCTGTCGTTCAGATTATGCTTTTTTCCCGCTGTGTGTTGTACGTGATTGGAATTGTTCTAATTGTACGAGTGATCGACGAGGCGTTGAATCTTACTGTATTGCGAAATCGTTTAAAAAGGCATGAGATATATTTAAAAATAAAATCGATTCACGTGGAATTCCGAATGAGAAAGCTCTTCGATAACAAATGAAACCGTTCTCAATTAAAACGACAACGCCATTCGGAATCAACGATTTGCATAAAATTTCAGAAGTTCTGATAAACTGTGAGCCAGAAACGATAATGGCTGGATTCTGGTTATTATCGGAACTCTCTTTAAGTTTTCGCTATATTTTCTTTTGGACATCCCGATTTCCTGGGAAATGCAAGTAATCCGGGATTTTTACACGAATTAACCGGGCCACCCTCGGCACGAAATAATTAATCCACAGTCCATTACGACTTTCATAATCACCTCGAAGTAATTCGACGCCGAGACAATTCAGTATTGATTTTTACTTCGCACGACACGTTCCCAACGAGGTTTAATCACGTTTCAGTTCAGTTAGTAATCCCTGTATGTTTCTGTACTGTCTGAAATGCAGTTAAACTAACTCAAATATACATTTTAATTAACACCCTCCCATTTTACTTTGCAATGCTAATGGTTGGGATAATATGCTTTTCATTTCTCTTTTCATAAATTTCATATTTTCATGTTTTAAACACGGCAAATAAAGAAAGAGGTATAAGTCAGAGAGTCCATTCACTATAAGTAGATAAACCCAGCCATGGTCAGACCCAGAGCGTAGGAGTCCCGACAACCAGTAAAACGTGCTCGTTAGTATGGTACTTTTGCTAGCGTTTTTACATTACAATAGCAAATATACGCGGTAATATAAATAACGTTGCATCTAGAAAATGTCCGAGTTAGCTTGGCACAAGGTTCTGTAAGATTGCAAAAGTTTCAAAGTTTCTGCTGACACCAAAGTAAAAAATTATACTTTAAGAAAGATAAAGGTACCTCTGCTCGCGAAAAAGGATCTGTCGCCGTCTAGTTTATGTTTTCAACCTTTCCTGTGCTCACTGGCAGGACTCGGTTAATTAACGTCGGAGTGTCGGAGGCAGGCACAATTCGCAACCAACATACGAAGATCCAAAATTAACATGCGTTTCATTGTGAAGGATTAATTACTTCTCGTTGGAGAAAACGTGACATCTGTGCTAAGCCAGGTATCCTGTTTCGACGTAATCAAAACTCCTCGGGCTATCAATTTAAACAATTAATGCTACAATTTAATGTGCTTTTTTTCCCTATCAAGTTTCTCGCGCTGAGTTTTCAGTTTTCGTTTTTTCGTTGACGTTATGATCTGTTTAGTTTTTTAAATGATTTTATAGCGTCGATTATCGATTATCGAGCTTTCTCTGCCTCGCAATAGTCGTTTTCATGCAAAACGAAACTAGCTTTGTGTTAATCTGTACGTATTAAATACATCCGAGATCGTAGCTTCCGGATATGAAATACTTTTTTAGATTTCATAACAAATCCGGTTCGGCTTACTGGATTCTATTTTCGTTCTGTATATACATATAAAAACCTGTAGGGGTTTCAGCGGATTAAAAAGTATGAAAGTATACCATCGAGTAATGAAAAATATGTATATGTATTCACAATAGCGTAGCCAATCGCATTCAAATGTTATACAAATGGTTTCATTTGGATAATCGAAATTGCTGTGATACTCGGTTCTGTGCAATTATCGCGTGTTCAAAGAATCGTGCTTTCATAAAAATTTAATTTTGCAAGGAGTTTGGAACACCGTTCAAACGATATTTAAATTTTCAGCTTTGTAAATTTTCCTCTCGTAGAGTAATTAGATTTTCTCTTGCACGTCGTTCCTCCTAACCTCTCCACGGATTTAAGTAAATGTCTTCCGGAAAACTAATTCTTCCATGTTAAAACGGAAACACGAATAACAAGTGAAAATCAAGACAACCTCGCATGAAACAGAAACACAACGGGGCAAATCCTTGACCCGATTCATTCAGTTCTCTCCTCATGAATTAATGGTGATTTATAACGGTCTCCTATTCAATTCTGCTCCGTCTTGTAAAACGAGAACCATGGCGAATGTTACAAGTGTTAAATTATCTCGGCAGATTGAGAATTCGCGAAGAGGCTGCCCCGTCGAGAATCAGCGTAAATTCATTAATTCTCGCGAACTCGTTGAAATCGCGAAGATAAAAGTAAACGGTACGATTTTTCAATTTTTCATCTGTGCCTGTCACGAAAATGAAAAACAGGCTTTATGGAACTCTAAGTGAGCTATACCATGTATACATACAGGTAGAAAGTTTCATTGAAATGCAGCGAAGACAACAGATTTTGATGACAGACTATATTCCAACTTCAGATGCATCTGTCTGAACATCGTCATGTTGAAATTGTGTTTCTCAAGTTAACGAGGATAGGACAAAGCCATTATTGGAGCTTCTGGCCTTTTGTCCTATACGAGTACAGTTGACTGAGCAATTAATTAAATGCGAATCGTCCACGAAAACGAAACGATTACAAAGGATCCGTGTCTAAACCAGGTTCTTTATCCCAAGATTAATTGCTTCGTCCGCATGGGAATCCCATCTTCTGGATGTCGGACGTTGTAGGTCCGGGTTAAGTCGATATATAGTCGATTCATCGTTGTTTACGTGATTCCACGAGGATTCCTGGGATCTGGTTTGTTCATTCGGTTCCTTAAACTAAGCTCGTAGATAGTAAAAGGATCCAAACGATGCGGAATCTGTACGTACACCCCCGTCCACAAATCACCGGACACTTACTTATCTTCGACAACTTGATTTTATTGTTTAGTACAGGTCCTTTAATAACAAAACAATCGTCTGCATCCAAATTTGAACAACAGATTGACGCAGTTTTTCCATAGGAGCCGCGGTGAACCATCATTGACTTTGGACGCTGTTGTTAGACAATCAGTTAAAGTTAAGTCGACGACAACGAAAACGAAGAAAAGGGCGAGATAAATTAGGGCATCGTAGCCAGGGCAATTTGCACAGCTCGCTCGGGAGGTCTCGCGTTTTTATGGCTGGCAAAATGGTTGGGCTTTTTTTAGCGTGCTATGTAACGCTCCTGTATAATTCGCGATAAATAACTTAAAGTGGTTTAAACGGATGAGCGTGGAAACGTTGCAGGGTATCGCAGCAGGATAATGTGCTTGTTGGAACATTACTTCGCTTTTGTTGCGAAAGCTTCATCAAATAATACCCTAAGAAATTAAGGCTCGTTAGCACCATTACCAGAAAGTTTTCAATTGTTGTGCAGAGTGTTTCAAAATTACATGTTACTCGCTTTCCGTGTGACTTTTCTATGAAAGGGTATAGAAAAATGGAGAAAAAACAAACAGAGAAGAAATCAGCACGTTGCCGTTATTAATGGAAAATATTTGATTCGTTCCGATTGAATGTACGAAACCGTGTTAGCGATAATTCCGTCGAGAAAATACCGTCGGCGATTCCGATTCACAAACGGGTTTGTCCGTGTTTTCCGTCGGTTTTTTATTGCGCTCGTTCGCTCAATGATTTTTTAGCGTCGATTTCAGAACAATAACGTAATTACGGAATGAAAGTCCGCGCACGGTTCGCAGGCCATTTGTATCGGCAACTGCCTGGCACGCTGCCTTTTGACTCTTCCTCGTCGTTGCCGCGTGTCGAGGAGAATGGTTAATTACAAATCCCCGTGCGTTCGCCAGAGCGTCCCTCTGTCTTACAAAGAATTGTTGCGAGCATGCTCGGTCGCGATAAAACATTCTCCTCTTTTTCCATTTTTCTGCAGTTAACGGTCCACATTAGCTACCGTGGCCAACTAACTGACGATTCGCTAATTGGAAACGAATGTAACAACGTTTCTGTTTTTAATGCGTCTCGAATATTTTAGGGGCGCTGTTTCATGGCTAAAAGTTTCGTCGCATGCATGGAAACGAGTAGAAGCGTTCTACGAATACCATGCGAATGTGAAACTTCAGTGGAATGTGTCGCACAAATTTTGGAGACCTGCGGATCAATGGAGATATTTTTCCCTCGAACATGATACCGATTGAAGCATTTGTAAAAACATAAAACAAGTCAACCAATCAATGATATGTTTCAATATTGAAGCCTCTCCTTTGCAACAGCGTAGAAATACTTCGTGTACGATTTTTCGGGGCTGTTTTATGAAACCTTCAATGAATAGCGTACCGCCAGACTAGTCATATGTATTGTATGCAGCTTTACGCGACCGAACTCGTCCCTCATTTTTGTTCTATGAAACAGAGTTCTATAGTTATTGCAAAAATTCAATTTCGAACTGTAAATGTTCTATATAACTTGTTCTATTTCGAAGTTCTTAATGGAAATTTTCGTGAACTATGTGTTGGTTTAACGGCTGCTAAAGGATATATTGATCATTATAGCCAGGACGCTGAATCGAATATCTGCCGAGAGATAGGATATCGACTTTTGCGAGGTGCGAGCAGAACATGGCTGTTTGTATGCGCAAAACAATATCGCCGTGATTGCATAGAGATGATAAGATACTACGATATGTATTGGCAACGATACCTGATCAAGATTTAAGACACATCTTTGTAGAGACGCGAGGCAGTGTTAATCTAACAAACTTCCTATGTCCGTGATTCTTGTAAAACAGAAAATTTAGTCCCGATACGAAAATCGATTTCTCGACAAATTTTCGGCCGTCTGACGTATCGTCGAGTTGTGCTACTGAATTTTTGGGTTACCCTCGGTTGATCGACAACTCATTTCGCCGACACAGCTTTCATCGACGATTTGACCGTGTTAGTGTCAGCCAAATCGTGTCGATGAAGACATTTGTCGACGATTTGACCGTGTAGATAAGAATATAGTGTCGACGAAAGTTTCTGTCGGTCAAATCGTCGATGAAAACAGTGTCGGCGAAATGAGTTGTCGACCAACCGAGGGTAACCAGAATTTTCAATGAATAACGAGTTCGTTTCATGAAAGAAATTACAAATTATTACAGTCGACAATGCTATACTTAAATCACCTTTTACTTTATACCCGTCTCCGTACAATATCAATTTAACCCACCGACTAACGAGCGGCGGAGTACCTTTAATCCATCCCTTTAATCCCCCTTCGTGGCCTCAACTCCTTACAATAAGTAACAAAAAAATCCAATTTATTTAATAAGTGCCAGTCCATTAAGGGCCGCTTCGCAATCTGACCGCCGCGCCGCGCCGCGCCGTGCCGCGCCGTCTTCTTCTTTCATTCGCCAACGTCAAGCTCCAGCCTCTTGGACGGAGCGTTTTCGCGACACAGTTCACCGAACCGCGACGATCAGGATCTTTTTGGTCCATTAATCTGCCCCTCGGTCAAGCAGGATCAATTAATTATCGTCGATAACGTGTGCACGATAATCTCGAGGCACCGACGATCTACTCACGATCCCGGAACTTGCCTCGTGTTTGTTTCCTTTTTATCCGACTGTTTTCAATCGCTGTCCGTCTCTACGTTCGACACGCTACAAAGAACGTAGCACCTCTCCCGGAACTGTCGCTCGGCAGACCCGATGAACGACCGTTACGGAGAGTGTACTGTATAACGGAACAGAAGGCACTCCGTGGGGAGCCGGGCTCTCTTCTCTTTTTTCTCGATTGCTCAGTCCCCTTTCCACTGTTGCGTTTTTCTTTCGATACGAAAGTGGGGAAATCGATGTCCAAGTCCCTTCAAGCGCAAAAATCCCCTTTCATTTTTCGCTTCCTCGATGAACCTGTTAGGGAAACTATAGATAAGGGCCATTATTCCCTTATCAGCTTCGGAACTGATCGAGTAGGTAAGTTTTGCTTTTGTTACGGAGGAAGAATTGTTCTTGTACAGGGTTAGGAAGCATCTGTCGCTGTCCAGGATATATTGTATTCGAGGGACAGCAAATTTGAATAACAGAATCCATAAATACGTAATCAATAATGCCACAGGGAATTCGAGAACTGTCAGCATGTTCAAATTTAATTATTTTGAAATAATTGTGTTGATTAACCCGTTCGTACCGAGCGTGAAAATTTTTATGATTACCGAAACGTTGCTTATTCTGTTAATTAAATTTGTGAGAGCATAATATGTAGTATAATTTCTGATAGATATTTTAAAAGGTTTATCAACCAAACGATTAGCTATTTAAAAAATGTCCCGAGCTTTCATACATTCCGTGGAATTTCATGACGACTGGAAACTTCCGTGCAAACCAGGTGTTGATTGCTTTCGCGTTTTTGTTCACTGGAAAAGTAGGTCCATATATTCGGAAACACTCTGTATATGTATAGAGACGTAAATTCGGTTACGTGATGTTGTATTTCAGTTGTTCAGTAGTTTCAGTAGTGCCGAATGGTTCATATTACACGAAACCACTCATAGTTTTACACAGTTTCAATCGGTTAACAAATCATGGAGTAATTTGACACTTCTTTAAAAAGTAAAAGAAGTAGCCTTAATTTTTAAAATTTATTTACTGCTTCGATTTTTCTAAGCATTCGTGTTATTATCCGTTTATCGGAATTAACAGTACAGTGTACTACGCGTATATTCTCTTGTATCAACTGTCGAATTAGCAAATTAACGATGCCAACCAAATTCAGCCCAATATTGTTGTGTCACAAAATTAGTTTTTCAGGATTAACCTGTTTCGACGAATCGCATCGGCAATCAATCGTGTTAAATTTAACTATGGTGCACGGGCCATTACTTCGTAATTTCGGTACTGCAGAGAGGAAGCTCAAGCGTCCTGCTATATTGAATATTTGATTTTGTATAATGTGTATTTCGAATCACGATTTCGGAACTTACAACCGGACCAGTCTCCGCAATTTCATTAAATTGTAATTCCGCATACAGGACTCTAGATTTCATATCACAGACTTCCGAAGCAGACTGGATTAAAATGTTTCATTTATGCACAATCGCAGATTTTATTGTATTATTCGAAAAGTTCATTACATACTAGACTTTCAGACAATTTAAATTTGCAAACATATAGTGCGTAATTTAACGATCATTTCTGAAATTTATCAATCGAATTTTGTTGCGAGCGACTCGTTCGAAAAGAGCAATATCTCGATACGTGTGTTTAGAAAAGCGGAATCAGAATCTCGGCAAACAGCTGAGTAGCTTTGAAAGCAGCACGTTTTCCCGCGGGAATCTGGTACCAATATCAATTTGTATCGGTGCGATTTCAGGCGTAAGCTCCGAAAGGGTTATAAAACGATCACGGCACTGATTCTAGGGCAGGAGAGAAATACTTCGGACAGAATGGAACGAGAATTCATTTCGCAAGTAGACATTGGTTAACAAGGGCTCATCGGATCAGTGGGAAATAACAGAGAAAGAAGATCGGGCACGAACGGTCAGACGGGAATCGGATGGAACGAGCACCGAACGCAAACTAATATCATTTCATAATAAATTTTCGGGAAAATTCTTTTTGCTTCTATGCAAATCTAACTACGTAGATCGAGAAACTTCGTGCAAATTCATATTTTTCTGGGTAAGCTCTCGAACTGGTTAATCTTGCAAAAATCAAATACGGCGGACTTCCATGTAATGCGATTAAAAAATGGTTCAAAAAGACTGTGCATATATTTTCTGTTGCAGTATAAATACGCAGACTTTTTTAAAAAAATATTCCGTATATTTTTCCTGTACATTCACTGCCATATTCACGATTATTTTACACAGTTTTTTTGATCGCGGAATACGGGAGACTTGTTACGATTAATCTGAATATTCATAACTGTTATTAAACAAGTAAATATAATACATACTCGAATTTGTATCGTGGTTGGTGTCGTTCCAATCGGGTAGGAGTCGTGATTGTGTTGATGAAAGACTCTGTATCTAGATTATAAAAATTATAATATACATATAAAGATTATAAAAACTCCTCTGGGTAAAGAATACGTTGATTAACGCGTACACTGTCTCCTATTTAAAAAAACTGTCGGCGTGTTGACGTTCGATGAAATAGATAGGTAATAAGCTCGTTTGAGATAGAAGCTGCTCGCGCGCGTATATGTACATCGTAACAAGTTCAGTGGCACCGGCAGGGAGACAAGCGGGTCGATATTTTTCATTAAACCTCGACAAGCTCCGATAACTATCGCTTCCGCGAAAAGTTCCTCGAATGCTTGACGTAGGGCCGTCCACCGACCCGTCACGTCGCGGTTTCCCACGAAAATTTCGATAACGTATTGAGAACATAAATTTTCAGCACTGGCGCGGCAGTTGTATCATTTCCACGGGATTCCGCGATGCGGATATATTCCTTGACGACGGTGCTCGATATATGTATATGTCGGCGTCGACGCCACGCAAAGAAAATCCACCAGCGAGTTCTTAAAATCCTTGCATTCACCGTCGGAGTGAGTACGCTTCTTTTACGTCACTGGAATCGCGTCGTTAGTTTTGACTTGCCACTCCGCGATGCACACCTCTGACATGCAAAGATCTCGAGGAGAAAGAGAGACGAAGCTTTTTGCAGTGTTCCATTCCGTTCGGCTGGCTTGTTACCAGACCACGGATCTTTGTGTACTCGTGGCTTAACAAAATCCTCGAATTGCAACCAGATTACTCTGTTATTTTCAATCTAATTTCACTCTTACGTGTTTCGTAAAAAAGGAAAGAAGTATAGGTAAATTAGTTAATTTTCTACAGCGTCTAAAATCGAAACTATGAATTTTCCGGCCCGCTGAAGTTTTAGAAATTTCAAGTTACGCTGGCAGACACAAATACGCCGTGGGTTACTGGACCACGTTTATTTCTAAACTTTCCTTGATGTTTTAGAGAACGCGCAAAAGTTTGCTGTCGCCGTTAGGGACGTTGCACCCCTACGAACATGACGTTCTGTTTAACTTTGTTCCACGCTTGCTATTGATTCCGTTTTGAAAGAAACTTGTCTATTGGTCGCGTTTAAAGATGAGATTCAAGCTTATATAAAATTGACCTGGAAGATGGACTTTCTAGACGCTATTCTCTGTATATTCTCAAAGTTCGTCAACATTGTTTCAGCCAAGTTTTCCATGTAAGTTCAAATTCATTTGCGGATTCGCGTTAACTAGAACAAGATTAACCAACACACCCAGCTGCCGGTTGAAAGGTCAGTTCGTGCCTGGGCTTCCTGTTTAATTTCCTGAATCAGGAACCCGATCCTGTAGCATCGGAGTATCTCGTCGCTCCCTCACCCTAGCAATTTATTGCTTTCTTACGATTTACGTAAAAAAAATAACGTTTTTACTCCACCTCGAGCTTCGGAAATTGATCTCCTGTTCGAAACTCCAAAAACACTTAAAAATATGATTTTTTAAAGTTAGTATCCAACTTCGAATTAATCCTGTTACCACTGTCAGACGAAAAATTGAGTTACCGTTCGAATTAGTTTGTTTTGGCATGGCCAAAGGCAGACAGTATTTTCACACGAATCTAGAACTTTCGAGTTGGCGTTGGACCTGACCATTGCGCTACATTTACCCCGAGCGAAGTATTAAATACGATTCACGTTGTCCTCCTTTCCCGTGAATAGATGCTATTGATTATTGGCGGTTTTATATCATGAATATGTTAATGCGTCTGGAAGCTTAAAGCTGTTACACAGCCAAGTGTGCAGTGGTAAGAAATCTGCTTAAGTCAACATCCGTGAGAAAAATCTACGTACACCTGCATAATACGTAATCCGATTAACTCCGCCGCCGCTTGTTTAATAAAACAATTCTGGTATAAGTTCGTCACCAAGGAAGCTTGAATGTTAAGTATTTTCACGTATGTAACAAAATTGTCATTGCCAACAGCCAGGTAAAGTGTACTACTTGAAGTAGTGAATTCCTCTGATTCGGCGACACTCTCTGCGTCTAAGAAAATCAACGTATAACCTTTGAAAGCTTTATGGATATTTCAAAGTTTCCGCTCGATAATAACGAGGGGCGTCGCCGCGGCTGGAGTAAGGAATACAAATTTCGCGCGTTCAAAATAGCGCGGAAGTCACGTTCGTCTCATAAACTAGAGCCCACGTCGCCTTTGGCAAAACCGTCAATAATGATTCATCGTTAGCCAGTTACGATATCGACAATTATTTATCGGTAGCGGGGTTTGCCGAGGTCGACTGCTCTGGGCTACGGTTCAGGTTCGCCGAGCCATAAATGCGATCCGCGCAAGGATAAAATTTTAGTTATGTGGTTCTGCGGTGACCCTTTTAGAGTATTGTCATCGATACTATGTATATATTCGATGCGACACGATTTCTCGGGCGTAACACGGGTCAAATAATTCATGTACGTTGCGTCAAACATCCCGTTAAATATCATTTAGCGTGGCTTCGCGTAAATAGAATTCCTGCTGGAATTTCGGATAGTATCGGATCGCATAATTATGAAACTGATCCGAGTCATATATTTCTTGTTTAACGAATAACAAGCACCATCTAACCGTTCATTTTTCACAATATCGTAAAAATTATATTGTACTCTGAAGATAATTTTGACGAGCGAACATATTTCTTCGACGCGTTTGAAACTTTATTTCAGCAGTTCCAGCCGCGAATAATTCCCAGCTCTATGTGAATGGCCGACACTTCATCGGCCAGACGTGTTTCGCCCCTTCTTTCTTCTTATTTCTTAAACGATCCCGTTAATTAGCTGAATCTGCAGCGTCGAGTGCCACGGTGTGAAGTAGGCGGAAGTATTAAGTAAGAAGAAACAGCGTCGTGCTGTTTTCAAAGAGCCAGTCGACCGCGACGGCTAGCGGCTGTACCGGGATTTTACGTCGAATACGTTCATCGAGACTTCTGCCATTCGTTCATCGAGGCATGTCGAATTATAAAATGGAAAAACGTGACTGGCGTCCCGACGCCGGAATCTAATTACCGCGTGGCGGGGAACAGAGAGAATCGAGCCCCTCACCTTTGCCCGCGTTCCCTTAAACATTATTCAAATTTAATTATCGTATGATTTTCCGATCTGTCGTGGGTCTCGCTCGCAAACGAATGGACAATTAGACAACACCTTCACCGCTACTGCCTGTACTTCTTCGAAAAGAACAAGTTTTTCTTTGCCAAAATCTTCTCGAAAACGACTTGGTGGAAGATGGCTCGCGAAAGAATGTCGCTAGAAATTATTTGCAAATGTTTCAAAAGAAAACTACTTCAACATTATATGATTGTTGTTCGACGGAAATAAAATCACTTTTTCCGCATTATGCACCGTTATTTTATCTCGCCGGAGTCATATCTTTGTTTGTCATTCATTAAAAGTTGGCAAATATACATTGGCGCTGTGCTTTTGGTGGTTCACGTTATTTTCTTCCACGCTAAACGAGGTTGTGACGAGAATAATTACCAACGAACTATGTAACAGCGCGCGTCAAGGGGCTGTTCAAGATTCCGTGGAAAATACAAAAATTATTTGTTCGACAGAACGTAATTGTGGAAAGGAAAATACAACGTCAAGAACAATCTAAATGACGTTTGTTCGTTGACCCACTTTAGCAAGGAGTAATTTATTTTGGTAACGAGATAAAAATGCTAAATGGTTTGTAATCAAGAAACCTATAATACTACTGGAAATATATGCAGTCGCTAATGGCCAAAAAATAGTGAACGCGACTTTAAAAGTTCGAAGAAAGAAACGAACAATTTCTGGAATACCGATCTAAAACAGAGATTCTACTACGTGCAAATTTCTAGATGAAATGTGTTTCGCTCCGGCTATATTCGAAAATCCGCGAACATCGCGGATTACGGGTGGCTGCGAATCGATTTTCAATATAAATGCTATTAGATCGCGCGTACGCGGCCGTTTCGCGTGTCTTTGGAATAATTAACCAGGCAACAATGAGATTATACAGAATCTCGCTAACTCTTGCAGTTGCGTTGTTATTTGTCAGGGATCGCTTACGCCACGCTAATCCCTGACTACTGCATGTCTACGGGTTATACGTACCTATTTACGGTTTGATCCTCTTTACGTTCGTGTATGTACGTGTGAAACTGTACATTTTTGCACGGCGTGGGTGCATTCGCTTGATACTTTATGCTATCTGGTAGGTGTACAAATGAATTCGAGGCGTTCACAATTCGTCCTTATCTTCGAAGAAAGTTAATCGCTATTTCTGCACGATGCACTGTGACAAAACTATGTTTCAACTGAATTCTGTTTACATATTACTAGACTGCGGATCTTTATGCAAAATAAAAAATGTTTGCATTGATTGCAAGACACATGAGACAAATAACAAATTCATTCTTCTTTTAATTATCTTATTATGGTGAAACTAATACAGTGGTGGCCTTAAATCTTTTTAATACCTTCACTGTTTTAAATTGTACGTACCCATTTTTGTTATAAATTCATAAAATCCGCAGTCTACATATTACTGTAGTAATACTTTGCAAGACTGAACTGAAACGGACATGATCAGCTGCAGCATTGATGGCGAATTCGATAATTAAAGGAACAAGAATCTTCGTTCGAACCCGACGCGACACGCGTGTGCATTCATCTCGACCAATGGCCAGTTTATTGCAATTAATCTCGTATCTCATGCTCGCTGTATCGAGTTCACGATGTGCATATATGGCGGGCGAAGCGTGGCGTAAAATATCGAACAAATTGAGGGGTGCGGGAAAAAATATAAAAACCGATTAATTAACAAGACCGGGGCAACACGCGTGCGTCATTAGCGGCGGTCAAATAGATTATGAATACATCCCGAGAATCGGAGGTTTGATTCGGTCGTTGAAGCAGGATCGAATCGCAGGTAGCGCGGCGGTAGCTACCGGCGCGGCGCAATTAACTCGCTGGAAACGAGATTACTCGGAATTTAGCGCCCCTATCAGCCGGAATATCGCTTGTCAGTAGAGCATCGCCTGCCTAATTGTACGCGGCTGGCTTAAAATTTGTTAGAATCCGAGGCGACGAGGCTTTTATGAGCAAAATTGGACACGCACCGCAAAATGAATGGCAGGAAATTAAAACAGCTTTCCTATTTACCGCGGGCTTCATCTTTCATTACGCGACTCGGTGTCCGCCTCGAAACAGGCGCTCGCGATCCTCACAAAGCGGAGGTTTCGAAAAGCGCTGCTGGTTAACGCGTGTTATCACTTTCCGGTAGATTCAGGCAAATTATATTTCGTTCCGTCGCGTCGGAAGCGGAATACATGAATGAAACTGGAGAGCTATTAGGTCGTTCGGAAAGTAATTTCGTTTTTAAGTAGTAATAATAAAGAATAGAGAAAGTGGACATTCTTGTGATCATCTTGAAAGAAATTCGATCTGCAAGCAATATGGCCGTACGGTCGCTCGCAGCGAATCAGCGGTCGGAATAGCGCACACCATCGCGCCGCGCCATGCCGCGCCGGCCGGGCTACCATCAAAAGAATGTTAACATCCTGCGAATTTTCATCTCCTAATGAGGCTCTCTGTACGCCGTAAAAGGTAAAACAGACGTTCCACACAGATGCGTCAGCCAGATACGCTGGCGGGTGATTTTAAACTATTTTTACACGGAGCTTAAAGCAGTTTCCATTGGCTCGGTCGTGGCCGCGGCCGTTGCGTTTACACCGATTACATCGTCGTCCAATTTCCGTCTGGTCCTGAAATGGAAATCTTGTTCTCGAACCTTTGATACCGAGCGCGCGACAGCTGCGCTACCCTGCAGAAGGACATCTGTCGTGTACAGATGCAATTTCGGAAACTGGGTGGTCGAAGTACACGTCGTGGTCGTCGTCATCGCGTCGTCGCCTCGTCGGCCACTCAGGAAAAGTAACTTCACATTGCAATGCAGTTCCTCTCTCTCACTGTTCTCCGGTCTTTACCATTTACCATTCTTCCCCTGATTGTTCGATTGTTCTCCCGGCTATTATACTCCCGCGTCTCCTGATACGATACATTCGCGATTGTCGCATCGCGGCGAACATTATTTCGTCAATATCTGTCGATCGTTATAAATCTTTTAACCGTGGCCCGCCCTCGATCTTGGCGGTCTTGCAATCGGAAACAATCATTTTCAAATTCGATCTTCTTCGAAGTGAAATTTCACGCAGCACCGAGGTAGAATGCTACCTCGCCGCTCCCTTCTTGCGTTCACGATTATTTCTTTCAATTGCACAATCATCTTCCCAGCTCCCAGCTGTGTTATCTAGGTCACTATGTGTTTCCGTTCGAGGAATTTTAAAATCTGATTGCGACGGAATGGAATGAACAGCTTCCAGTTGATGTATAATGAATATTAGTACATTTTTCTTCGTGAAAATTAAGAGTCCGATGATACTAGTTACATCGATAACAGAGCAGACGCATCTCCATGGTATGGGAACCATCAACGAAAGTTACAACACAGATTTCATTTCGGATTGACAAAATCATATAGTTCGAACGAGACACGAGGGACCGTCAGTGATCTTCAATCTCGTACCCCGTATTCGGTGGAACAATTTTATTTTCTCAATCGGGAGCAAAATCTGTATTGCAGCTTCCCTATCAAGATGGTCCAGTTTATCCTCGATTTTCAAAAGAAATTGAAGAATATCCGAAAAATTCCACACGAAAGAACAGAGTTTCCCGCTTGCTTCGCGTATTGTCTAAATGTAATGAAACGTTTAGAATTTTCAAAAGGTCTACACTATTTTATCGAAGACCTGTTGAAAAATAGTAGCATTGTCTTTCCCTTTCCATCCCGGTGTCTCTGGCTCGTAACTCTTCCTTCAGTTTCTTTTCTTTAAATCGCGGTATCGATGGGAGCGTAAAAAATTTCAAAAGGAAGAGCCGGCGCAAAGCGCTGTCATAAATAACGGAGCGGGTGAAGTACAGCTTAAATGACAACGCATTAATCACAGGCCGCGGCGAAAAGGAAAAACGTTCAGAGAACGGAGAAGCGCGCGAACGAAGAAATCGGTATCCGCATTTTTGTTAGCCCCTTCATGCATACACACACGTGTTCCTCTATTTAGGTTACGCGTGGAAAGAAAAGCCTTTGGGGCTCGGTAATTCTGGAACCATGCCTACCGAAGGCATGGTTCTCTTTCCTCTTTCCCGGCGAAAAAATCGGTACACAATTGCGCGGGAGAAGAAGGTACACGATTTTCGTATTTTCCTGGCTATCTTTTGTTCAAATATTTTCTGAGAAGATTTTCACCTAAAATAGTATCCCTGTGAAAATGAACAAATCGCAGCAGACTTTCTCGACATCGAAGAACAGTTCCTTGAACTTTGGCAAGAATAAACGCGCTCCCACGCATTTCTGAAACTCGTGCATTAGCGAATCACTTTTTAAAGTTAAATTTTCATATTTGAAGCTACAACGAATAGGTACTTCGTAAAAAACAGAAAGATAAAAAGTTTCAAAGAATTGAACAGTTGCAATCATCTTCGACCTACCGAAAGAAAGAAGGCAATTCATATGCGGGCCGTGTTTCTGTTCGAGAGATGCGGAAAATGTTCGTTGTGCATTTTAATCTGCAGTCCAGTGATCGCGTTGTCGAATCACTTTTCAGCCATTGGGGACAAATAAAAACTGGGAGAAATCTCGTTTGGAAAGTAACACTCGCGATTAACTGTAGAACGCTTTTGCAGATTCTGCGGAGGTGTTCGCCTCGCGGGATCGCTGATCAAAAAGGAAATTGATGAATGCGACTGATCGATATTCTCCGAGAAGTAGAAAGCGATAATACCTCCAGGTCGAGCCACCCTCGATCTAATTAAGAGGCCGACTCCGAGAATCGGTCGCTCTGACCGTCAAGGGTGTCTAGCAGGGGTCGCGGTTTATGGCGGCATTGTTCAGCGTTCCGAGCGGTGCTTAATGGTACATACACCGAAATGTACGATCGCGCTAATTAATTTTCGCTCGAACGTTTCACCGCAGCAACAATATCGCCCCTGGCCAAAACGTAAATAAAGACTCACGCTGACACCGGTACACAATGAAAAGGTTTTTTCATATCTCCCAAGATCATTTTTACTGGACCACCCACCCGTACGTAGAAATAAAATATGTTCGCATCGATTGCAGGACACAGGATGGATCGATGTTCTTAAATATAACTGTGCGTGCCAATTTTTGTTACAAATGCATCAAATCCGCAGTCTAGTAATAACATAACAAATGTTTTTAATGGAGTTTTCAAGGCCATCTGCCTTTTTTGTAGTCTTTCGTTGAGCCAATCAACGTTCCCGATCTGGTTACTGTTCTCGTGAACGTGGATTGTTATACCCGTTGCTCACTGAAACTCATGCGACTCTCCTCTCTCTCTCTCTCTCTCTCTCTCTCTCTCTCTCTCTCTCTCTCTCTCTCTCTCTCTCTCTCTCTCTCTCTCTCGAAGAAAAAATAAATGTCGAATTCCCGCGCGACATTTAATTGCAACGAAGTGATTGGAAAAGCGGGACGCTACTATCCCGAAATTGAACTTCAATTACCCGGGCTGTCGAGAACGTATGGCCGGATTGTGTTTGTGACGAGAGATTGTTCTCCTGTTGCGGAGACGTTCATATCGTTCGATGAAAAAGTGGTTCCCGACGAAGCGAAGTATTACACGCCCATCAATGAAACGAAACCTACGTTCGCAAAAAAAAAACGCGTAAATAAATTCTTCAAAATAATGTAAGAAAGTTAGTAGAAATAATATAAGTAGAATGTATCCTTGCTGGCAAGTAAACCACCGGTGATTAACGACTTCATAATCGCTCTTCTAATTTACTTTAAGATTGACAGGTTTAATTAAATCCTGTTCATGCTGTAGCATTAATTTTGTTGTTTCTTGTGCATCTCTTCCAATTTTAACTGGAAATTAAACTCTGAGACGCCGGTCCTTTAATAGATCGCACGGAATGAAAATGCTTGTTTTAGTCATTTTGTCAGCGCATTAAATATTAAATATCATATTTCCGTGACGAGTATACTCGGTATTGAAAGTGTCTAGCGAACATGGAGAAGTTCGTGCAAGTAATTCTGAGGAGCGTGCGAGGGTTAATAATTCAGTGCGTGCGTTATGAACAGTCGCAACAGGATGCAACCAATATGGGCGAGGGATGCTGCAGTAGATTTCCAACAGGGGAAGGAAAAGTTCTACTTTTCATTTACAACTACAGGCTAAACCACATTTTGTCAGTGCACACGCTTCCTCGACAATTCGTGTAGAACTAGGAAACGGTAAAACGATTAACAGAAGTTCTGGAAAGCGACGCAACAAAGGTTCTCGTGGAAATTGAGACGGAACTCGAACGGTAACCCTTTGTTACTGCGAGTTATGGCATTCGGAGGGTATCGACCAACAGCGGTAGTCTTGTGTGCTAAGTTTTGAATATATGTATAGGATTGTCACAGTTTCCATAACCAAATAAATTCCCCTAAGCAACACTGTCTCGATATAATGTGAAATGTATCGGATGTAAACACAATATCGAAATAAGCGATCCATGTGTTCCGATATTAATGTGCAGGTTCTAAATTGTTTTTTGTACTTGATTTAACAACGACTTGCAATGCTCGTTCTACGAATCTACTTTGACACTTCAGAGTCTTGAGAACGAGCGTTGCCTCGCTGCAAAACTCGGTTCTCGTCCGATCGCCGAAGTCAAACAGTGTTGGGCGCGGCCGCCGGTACTTGGATGGGTGACCAGCCTGGGTATACACCGGAGGTGAATCCCTGGGTACACGCCGCGTGTTGTTTGCAAAGGTGGTTCGGAACGGAACCCACCGTAATAAACAGTAGGTTCCGCTGAAATTAGGCGATAGTGAGAGTGGTAGAGGGGCAGAGTGGGGTAAATGGGTTTGTGAAACCCTGAGGGGACCAAATATATCATTACTTTACACTTCAGAGTCTTGACGTAGTTTCATATGATTTATAGATTCCTGGAAGACATATCCTCAATCTGACATTTTCTGTATTTCCTGAATAACGACTGTTTGATGACTAAACTGCGGATCTTTATGCAAAATAAAAAATGTTTGCATTGATTGCAAGACACAGGAGCCAAATAGAAATTAATTTCTTCCTTATAATTGTCTTATTAAGCTGAAATTAGTACACCGATGTCCTTAAATCTTCTTAATTCGTCCACTGCTTTAAATGGTACGTGTCCATTTTCGTCATAAATGCATAAAATCCGTAGTCTATTAATGGCGCACTCGAATTCGTCTCGAGCTCAACTTTTTCAGCTGAAAGCGCGTTTTTACGAATCAAATGTTACCGCAGTTCGTGAAATTACGATAGAATGACAAATCGACATGATAGCTACACCAATATCTAATATGTTGCATTAAGGGATAGGTGTCCCACAAGGGATTAGTACAACCATAATCCTATGAATTGCTGCGTTTGAAACTTCGAGAATCCGACAGAAATTGCCGTTCGGACAGGTTATAGAAAGTAACATTCCTGATATGTATTGCGGTGCCACTGCTCACTGCGCCTTGGAACGAACTATTACAGCGGTCGAGTGTTCGATAATCTTATGGCCGATAAAGAAGAACAGAAGAACTTCGTTTCATTATTTTTCAAATATAAATCGAGCTATAAAATCTGATTTCGTATCTTTGAACAACGTTTCTACACGCTCTACATGGTACATTGTCCTGTGCTTCCTCCGCTTATCTATCGATTTTATGATTCGCTCTTTACGAAGGTTGTTTCGCAGTTCAGCTAATATTCTAGATCTTCCTTATTCATGCCGTGCTTAAGTGCCTGAAGGAGTTTCGTGGCTTCTTTCGGACGTACCGTACCTAATTCCGTAATCTAACTTCTAGTACTTTGAATCCCATAATCTGCAGGGTCGCTAATCCATCTTATCGTGAAATTTCGTTAGATTGCGTTCACACGTTATAACTTGACAAACAAAGTTACCTGTGTACTTTGTAGTTTTGTTAGGAGTGCAACTTATCCGTTACAGGGATTACTATCGCTCGAAAGCCGTAGATTGTCTTTTAGAATTACGTCATTGGTGCTGCATTTTAGCGAATGTCTATACATATTTAGCATGTCTCGAATAGCGTGGTCATTTAAAAGTTGAAAATATAACAAATTATTCGTTCTGGGCGCAGTTTCTAATTTATGCCGGAAATGCAAAGCGTTCCGCGACCAGAGTCCGACAAGTTCCCCCTTATCAGATTCCACCGAGCCCCCATTTCGAGATTGCAATTAAGTTAAACGCAGTCATTAGGGATATTACTTAGTTAGTTAGTGTTCCGTGTTCCTCCGTTCAATTCAACGATATAATTGCTATTACTTTCGTTACAGATTGATAACATTCGCAGCGTGTATCGGTTAAACGATCTTTCAACCACACCATCATCGGCGTGGCCGTCAGTGTCCGATTCCATACAGTTGGCGAGTTTTCAAAGTAAAACTTTGAAGTGTATTGCACTCCTTTACGTTACATGCTCAATTGAACACGCGTTGGATTCCTCTAAAAGCTAACTCTTGTTATTCACGGCAGATTGAATCGAAACTAATATTTGGACAACTTAAACTCCGATAACACGAAACTTTCTCGATACGCGTTTGCGACTCTTTTATTCCCGTCGACGATACAGCGAAAATCAAGTTGCTCTTCGTTATATTTTACACGGTTTTCATTTCATCGTTTTCCTCTTGTTTTTCTTGCTCTTCTCCGTTCGGTTAGAATAATCGCACGACGTCGAACGACATCATTCTCGAGCAGAATCGCGCAAAATGTAATTTCATTGCATAGTTCCTCCAATTACCAGCTATTTTCTGCGACCGTTCGTTGCCATTAATTCGCCATTCCGAGTTAGATAATTACAGTGAGCTGCGATTAACAATTATAGAGTGCTGCCGAATTGATGGTTACATCTACGGTCATTATTAGCCCTTGATTGAATTAATCAAGTAGTTTAACACGGAATCGCGTACACGAAGTACAGCCTTTCAAAGAAGTCTAACATTTTTGGAGAAAATATAGGCATACAAATTTTCTCTACAGAATTTCGTTACGACGTTACTCTTCGTGATCTTGAAGGAACAGGGAATTCGTATGATCGATACGCGACGCAGTTGGAAATGTTGAAAGTGTAAAAATTTCTTGTCGCCGCACTGCTCTTTCATCCCTCTAATAGAAGTTGCAGAAACTTTCTTCGGTCGTTTCTTACACTTTCCTCCATTCGAGTTACCGAAGTGGCCATAAGTACACATACAGTGTACGCGAGAAGTGTTGGACGGCCTTTTAAACGCGGTATTTACTCTTGTCCCAGAGAATAAAAGACAATGGATAGCGGCGACGGTATTTAACAAGCTTTTTCCTTCACGGAACTGTTGATACTCCTATTACTCTCTATGTATACGGGGCGCAGAGGGTGCTAGAATTATGGTGTACTCTGTTGCCAATCAATTTGTGCGAGATACCATTGTATTCCGCCTGAAAATGATTAGAAAATAGATTTCTAACAAACACGTTGGTATATCGAATAGAAGATGCAACAAACTAGTAATTCAAAAAGTAATGGACCTGTGAAGCACTTGGTGCCACCAAGTTGGTGGTTTAAAATAATATACATATATGAAATTCTTTTATGACGGAATCGAAAATGATTGTAGAAGTATGCTCGGAAGGATTTGCCGGATCAGCGTCGACGTAAGCAAGACGAATTGCAATGCACTCGCGGTAGAATCGAGTATTAAATGTATCGAGTTCGGTGTTTCGTTACGACTACTCTCGAGCCGTTCGTGCTGGTCGTAAATTCTTCGAAAATTGACCGTAGTCGTTGAATACCTTCGAAGACACTTTGAACGGGCAACATTTTGGCCGTACATTTCGGAACAACGTTACCAGTTCGCGTAAAATACCGGCCCGCGGCCTCTGAAAGGTCACACGGAAACTTGCGCTGTTACGGTGTACGTCTTGGGTCGAATTTATTCGAGGTAGCATAGATCGCTTTCAGGAACCAGCGCGGCAGGATGCGTTGCGATCCCCGACGTGCATCGGTTCTTGTGTTTATTTCCTGGCTGCGGTTGTAAGACTGGAATACGGTTTGCTCGAGCGATGAAGCGAAGGGTATGAGCGGGTCGTCGCGTCGCGTCGGGACGAGTCGAAGTACGTTCGGAAAAGGATTAGAGAGGGCCACGTTACAGTGAAATGTTTCTGAAAGCCTTCCCGATCCCAATGGATCTCTGATCCGTTCGATGCCAGGACTAATGGATTCTCGTAAAAAAGACGCATCCTTCGATGAATAGTTTTATCAATATTCCTGGAAATGTCCGTTTGCCTCCTTCTATTTAGCAGTCTCAGCAGCTCGGCTGCAAGTCGAACTAGCTTCGAATCTGGATGTGTTTCTTCGAATATGTTAACACATTAGCGACCGGTGATTATTGCATAATTTTGAAAAATCTATGATACATGGCTAAACATTTTTTAATGGAACCTTCAGTAGCAACAGCAATTTTCATTATGAACTGACAAGTCACCCCCAATAACGTCATCTAATAGTTTCATTTACGATTGCAATGTAAAAGAAAATTTCTATGCTTTCTTTTGGCGCGGCAAAATTGTTGAAAATCCTATTAATAGGTTTCCGGTAGGTAAAGTGTTAACTAGGGGCGGGCGGGTACCCGAAAATTTCGGGAATCCGGGTATATAACACTTTTAAGCAAAACTGAACCAGCTAGAGTACGAGTACGTTTATCTTAATATTTTTCTATTGTCGCAGACGACGTTCCGACTAGGACACCAATTTATTTAATGGCGCGTGGTGCCTCAGAACTGTTTTGTGTTAGACAATAGCTTAATTACAGGAATTATTTTCAGGCTGCCATTAAGCAGGGAGGCGATTATCGCGCGACAGTAGCGCCAGCAAGGCGCTCCAGATTTTAATTGGGCTGTTCGCGCTGCGTTGTATTTTCGTTGGCCTTAATCGATTGAAATTGTTTGTTAGTAGAACGTAGAACAAAGCAGTATGTATTTGTAGGAGCTTATTTTCTGAGATAATCATAATATTCATAATTTTCTACGTTTCTAACACATCTATTCATGCGGAATTCTGTTCTAACCGGTCCTGGAGGTCAAGGGGAAATTCGAAGCACAGAGCTCCCCGTCAAAATGTTTAACCTCCCGAACCATTCAATGTGTTATCTGGTTTTATCTTACAACCTTTTTAGTATCATCGCCGTCTTCATATTTCTAAGTGCTTGCCGCTTATCTTTTCTTTCTCGAATGTCACGTTCAGCGGGGTGACTATTGCGGAAAACGCAATGCATGCACCTTTTTACCGCTCCGTTCATGCTCTATAAAAAAAAAAGAAACGTCTTAGCCGAGCGATAAAAATGTCCGCGACTAGCGAGGAAACGTGGAAGTCAACCGAGTGATTTTATTCAAAGGAAATTGGATCGGTGAACTCGGTAGACACGTACAGGGTGTCTCCAAAACATGTTCCAACTAGTCTACACGATCGAAATTATTTATTATTTACATACGAAGTAGCGAGAAGGAATATGCTCCAACTATTTATATTTGGAGACACAGAGTACATCGCTGGAAGAAGTTCCCAGTCAGATACTAATAAAATTTTTATCGTGGTCCCCGTTGACGTTCTCTCGAGCGATTCGCGCGCGTCATTTTCTTTCTTCCTGCTTCTCGCGAGAGTAGTCTCGCGAGACACTGGCGCGAAAGTTAAGAGTATCGTTTTCTGCTGCAACAGGAGAACTTTTCGCTGAAATCGCGTTCTCGCGAAATCGATTGCGTTTCTCGCGGAGCCTAGTTTTTTCTAACACGTAGGTATACATACGTATATGTATGTATAGGTACGCTACCAGTGCACACGCCATTTTTAAAACATTGCGAGCTCTCGCTCCGGACACTCTTATCCCATTTGCGGACTCGTTGAATATTTTCGGTATCGGTCACGATATTCCCTTAACAGTTTGTTCATGTAATCAAGATTGATACCACTCAGCAGCCTGTGTAATACCCAGTCGGTGTTGTTTCAATGAAACAGCAGGATCCGCGCACATCTCTTACACGAGTATATGCGTAGAGGCTCGAGTCGCGACTCTAGCTCATTGAATCGTGTACATGAGAAGTTCGTAACTAGCATTCCCCTCATCAACCGGCCGGGTTCATCGTTTAAAGCACCGTCCGCATTAATCTGAACGAGGCTACGAGTAATTAACCCCAGATATACTTCTCTCGGTTTCCGTTATTAGAAACGTGTTGAATCAGGATTGGAAAGGCCGATGAACTTTCGTCTGGCTGATTTGACAGTGACCCGGTGTGGGTCGGGAATAATACGATGGTACCTTTAGACGCTCGAAATTCTTACTGGTTTTAAACGTAAATGGTCGAAAACTATGAAAAACCGAGTTTCGCAGAAAAATTGTGAAAACGAAAAGGTAATTATTTAGAAAGAGCTACACATTTGCACACATTTGAACTACACATTATGCAGCTACATATTTTGAACAACTTTTTCCTTTTTACGTATAGGGGGGTCGCTCTTAGTTTTCGAGATATTCGCGAAAAACTATTGCTGATACTGTATTGAGAGAATTTTCCGCGTTCTTGCACATAGCAGTGTTACCAGACAGGGGTAATCGAAAAGGAATCGGGGGGAATACAAGTACCCCCTCTCTGATGACCAGAGTAATATGTGACACATTGCGCGACCAAAATAGAGTGAGGCAGAGTGAGGCGAATGGAAGACACGTTGCGCGTGCGCGATAGGGACTGAACGGTGGAATAGGATAGTGGAAGGGGATAAGGTGGAGAGCCTGGAGGGGGAAATGAAGTTGAAACCAACTTCATTCTGGCCACACTGCTCCGTAGCAACGTAAGCCTATTCCGGCGCGGCGTCTATGTATTTACTTTTTTTCGTAAATACGCTGTGGAGATGAGAGAGAAAACAGGGTCTCACTCTGGTCATACATATCTTATAAGGCAAGCTTTCAATTTTGAAAAACTACTCCTGGATTGTCGTATGCGCGGTCGTATGTTGGCCGGCACTCTCCATCCCTCCACGATCTAACCACAACTCATTCTATTCGCAGGATTTTTCCATTACTAGTTGAAATTCTGGTTGACAGCTACAATGCAGTTAGCAATAGTTTTTTGCGAAAAGGAAAAAATTGTTCAAAATGTCGAAATCAGTAACATATTTAAATTTCATGAAAATCGGTGAGGAGGGGGGCCTCTTCCTAAATAATTAATAAAGAAAATTCCCCGATACTTTCCTCGCAATGCTTTTCTAATCAAATTGTATTCGCAACGAGAATTACGACGTTCGAACTGCGACAGATGTTTTATTCACTCAATGAAACTATGCCCTCGGAGGAATATCGTGTTTTTAATTTGAACAATTTCACCGGACAGAGGAGCTATCGAGAATGGGAGCGATAAAACGGTGATACAAAATGTCGGTGTGTACCGTATTGGAAGACGTAGTTACGCCCGAATAAGTGGGATCGATGCACTCTCGTCCGAGAGAAGGGTCCTCGATTGCGTGCAATTAATCAAAAACTTCCGAGCGTCAGCCGGCTCTCGGCCTGGCCGGCGCGGCGCGGCAGCGTAGGTCAACGAATTTCTGTTTACCGTTGGAGCAGCGACGAGTACAAATTCGATAATTTCTTTTCAACTTGAGAATCGAAGGACGGGACCAAGCACACGTAGCCCGAGGAGCATCGAAGCCTCTTCATCTCCTATTGTTCGCTTCGGGGTGCATTAACGTTCAAAATGAAATTCGTACGTGAGCTTGGCGTATCCGCGGAAATTCAACTTCCGTGGACGATTTTCCGTCGCGCGTTACGGAATACACCTTTAAGCAAATAACTCGTGAAATTGAAATCGAGGTGGTGAATGTGCGATCGAGAGACTTCGTGTTTACACGGGGCTGAACGTTGCTCGGCTGAGGAATACCGGAGTCGTTTTAATCGGGGTCGGTTGATTGGAGACCGGTCACCGACACGAATCTCGTGTACCCAATATTACACTGCGAAGCTTGTAGTCCCGATTAAAAGTTCTACCCTATATTTATGTAAAAAATAACGAACCATTTCGAAGCCTGAGAACAAGAGCTCCTCAAATTAGAGATGAAGAGTGCGTAGTTCATAATTGCAGTTGGAAAACCACACACTGCATTCATCATCGCGAGGGAACTTTCGCTACCCTCTTCATTCTGAAACTTTTCCCCTTTTGTTTTGCTCTTGCTAAAAGATGCACGCAGCCTGTGGAGTCAATAAGTTTCCGAGTCTCCGTTGAAGAACCAAAAGTTCTCAGACTTCGAGTTTCTGCGTAATATCTCAATAATAGAAGTTTCGTCTTTTCGGGAGTAGTTGCGCGTCTGAATGCCCTTTTCTTTTCTTCCCCCTCGGTTTTATTCGGGCAACCTCCGTCGCGCGGCTTCGTCCCGCTTCTTTCGCCGTTATTTTCTCGCTATCGAGTTCCATCGTGGATGTCCGGGCATTAAAAGAACTCGTCGTTTGCCTAACGCCGCGCCGCCTGGCTGTTTTCTTCTTGCACAGCTTTTTTCGCTCCTCGATCTCCGACGCTCTTCCGGGAGATCGCCGAGTCGTGTCCTACCCGCGCCCGTTATCTGTCGTATACATTCAAACGATCGCTTTTACTCCTATTCCCACGCGCCGACGACTTTTTCTCTGTTTCGCCGTAATCTCGTTCCTTTCTGTTTCAAATCTCTCTTGTTTGCGCCCCAGCTATCTTTTCCTGTTACGTCTCCCACATAAACAAGGAAGTTGCGTTCGGCGTCCGAGTAAATTCAATTTTTGTCCGAATCGAACGTATTCGCCAGTTCAACTAAAGATCAACGAATCTAATTAAAATTCGGAATCAGCGGGCGAGCCCGCGTCAAATCGAAATTCAGATTACAAATGATCGTCGTCACGTTCGGCGATTACGAGACTGTACACAAAAAGGCAAGCTAGTGGATCGTGAAATCGAGTGGAATGAAAAAATGTTCATTCACCGGGTCCGGTTCGCGAAAATTGATTATGCGAGAGGAAGATAACCGTCTGCAAATTGAAGCATGAAATCGAACGGGGCAGCCCATCTCGCCCGTGGAATTTATTTCAAACAGAATCACGGCTCGTGATCGAACCAACCGGATCGCTTTGATTTCATTCTAGAGGCGAGAATTTTAATTAACCGATCGGCCCGTGCGGGGTCGTGACATTGGGTAAACAGAATCTAGGAACGACTAGATTCGCGCGAGACCTCGTTTCTGAAATTTAATTCGATTACCCGCGGCGCGCCGGAAAGCAAGCAGAAATCGAATATCACGGCGGCCCAGTCCTGAATGGTTCTGCTCGTAGCGGCTCATATTTATTCGTCCTACTTCCGACGTCCGTGCTGCTTATGAAATTCAATTATTCCTTGTGGGGGCGGACTCTTCATAAAGTCGTCGAGATTCTTTCGAAACCAGCAAATGTTCCCGCACAGTTCACGTATATTACGCTCAAACAGCATTCATAAGATTGAACTTTTCCCGCTTTATCGTGGGAAACCGACGCGACTCGACGCGCAACGCGTGGCTATAAACTATATCTATCTTATGCGTCGCGTTTAAAAAGAAATAATTGATGAAGAAGGGACTTAATATCCTGATAAGAAACACTGCACTGTACATGATACCATTATAATGACGTAATTTTATTTGTTTTTCAATATTTAACTATGTTCCACCAATCCGATCATCTTGAAACTTTTTTATATGATAGGTAAGCAACAGAACACTGTTCTTGAATTTTTTGGAAGTGGTCACTCGAAGGGTTGCTTGCAATGCCCACCCCTAAAAAATTAAATGATTTTTTTCTACCCTTAACAATTTGATCACGATGGTGAAAAAAATGTATGATATGAAGGAGGTAAGTTCGAGTATTTTCGTTTTTTTAAAAATCTGAATATCTTAATTAACAACCGAGAAAAAAAATGATACAGTTAAGGGTATTTACCCTCATATCATCCTTATACGAAGGGTTAGCAACTTAAAATTTTACGGGGTTATCTTTCAACCTAAAACTAACCTAAAACCATTGTTTTCCACATAATATCAATAAAAATTGTGGGTGGGGCCGCTGGACCAATCTTAGTCTGCTAGGTTCGGAGATCGAAACAATCTTTTCCTGGCATTCATTTAGTGTTAATATCTTTTTCTTTTAAATATCTCGAAACAAGAAATACACGAATACGATACAAATATTCCATAGGAACAAATATTTTGTTGGGCGAAATACAGAAGCCAGGTTTGTACAGAATTTTTTTGAAAAACAAGTTTATTGCGAATCCCAGTATATTTGCGTGCAAGGAGCAGATTCATTTCCACGGCGAAACAATTGTGACAGTATCTCTCTCAGCGGGTACAGCGGAGGCTGTGGTGCTTCGACGGAATATCAGTACATTTATGAGGTCGTAAATTGAGACAGGAAGCAAAAGTTTCGGATCACGGTGGCGCACGGCTTCGTGCGCGGCGCCTAGCAGAACATTGCGTTTAGGGGCACGTCACGCACGGAAAGTTCGTTTTATCGACGGCTCTGCGAACGGGTAAGACAAAAGGCGGCGTGACAAAAAACGGGAGGCGTCTTAGAAATGCAAACGAGCAGCTGGAAGTCTGGCCGCGACGGCAGAAATAAAACTGAATCCCAGGATTACATGTTGAGCCCTTGAGTCAATGTGGCTGCAACGATTGCCGTAGGGAGCCGTTCGACGGAGGGAACGGAACGGATGAAAGCGTTTCTCGTTACGTTGAAATGAAGAGAACGCGAGAGAGGAAAGAAACAGTTAGTTTTTTCGAAAAGTCTACACTGCTGGAAATACACAAATATTTAGTTAGTTATTCGCGAGAATCACGAACCGAACAGAACGCGGCTGTGAGATGTTTCGCGAGCGAACACGATGCGAAATCGGAGAATTACTAGGATGTAGGCGTGCAGACGAATCTGACGCGAAGTCGGATAGCTACCGAGAGATTGGTTGAAAATCGCAGACACGAACTCGACAAGAAATCGAGGTGGTGCTGGGATGTTGGATAACGTGCAGATAAATCTGATGCGAAATCAGAGAGCTGTACAGGGAGGACTTGCTCCCGATGTTTGTAATTGCGTATCTCGTGAAAGAATCTTTCGGGAGATTTTCATGCAACAGTTCGCATTCTGAGGGAACAGTTCAGATAATAGCAGCGTTGATAAATTAGCGTTAAAGCCCGATGGTAAATCGCTGAGCTACTTTAGCTGAGTTATGGCTGAAATGGTCGATGCGTTAACAAAAACCGTGCTCGGATAGTTCATTAGTCACTGTGCGCTGCTGGGAACGGTAAAATCTGCTTGATAGACGAACGTTACCGCGATGAATGGGGGGAAACTGCGAGGTCACGACGCATATTAAAAATCAGCAATTTAGACTGACGACGCTCGAATGAATTTCGACGAGGGAAACCCGACGACACGACGAGGAAGGAGAGAACCGCTGGAAATACGTGATTCGGTGTTGATTCTGCGGGATTCCGGATGCACTTTGTCCGTGGTAAAAACGAGAGCCGGAAACGAACAGCCGCCGCCGAGAGGGAACATCTGCAAGGGAAAGGAGACGGAATTCCCCGTTGCTGTTGGACGACCCTCTTGATTGTCGGACGTGTTTGCACGGCTGACCAACCGAATAAATGCCCAGAGGGCACCAACAGGATTCGCGTGTCCGAGGTCCTTCCGGATGCAACGGAACTTTCCTTGTCAATCAAACTTTCACGACACTATCCATCGGAGATCTTCTACCCGCCGGAAAGGATTTTTGCATGTTCGGACAGGCACCACCCGTTTCGCCGCCCAGTTCTCGCAGAGATATGCGGTGATTCTGCCTACAGAAAAAACGCCACAAAAAAGGAATAACAGTTTTTTCGTTTGACGTTTCGTTTTCGAGGAGAGCGTGTTTGAAAATTCAGCGAGTGCGCGCGCTGTTAATACACCGAGGGGCAAAATTGAATCGATAGAAAACATTTTTCCAGAACGTCGTTATTGATCATTTATACGTTTATTAAAACGGGACGCATACAACGAATTTCTCGAAAACCACTGATTGCTACCTTATTTATTTTGCTGGAAGAAATTCCAGGAAATGATCATTCTTTAAATTCCTAGATGGGAACCTCCCCTTAAACGTTCAGACGATTAGCAGCGATCGCGAGCATTTCTCAGCACGAGAAGAAAGATAGCAGCCACGGCGAAGAGGGTAAACTTGTTTAGGATTGCCGATTTTCTCAGATTCTCGCGAAATAACTCGTTTCTCGGTGGAGAGGATGTCGAGGGCAGGCTACATTACGAGTGACAATTCCGACTCTCAATCGTGCTAAGAGTGTCTCTGGATTTCTTCCTTTCTTCTGCACAGGAGGATTCAACGAACTGGAACCTCGCATCCTCGAGGTCAACGACCTGTGCGCGTTCAAGCATTTCTGATCCTGAAAAGAAGTCAGGAAAATCGAACGGTTGCAGCTGAACTATAGATCACACGATACATGTATTTAGCAGCTCGCGAAGGATAACGCAAGACATTCTCGTGGAAATGTATTACCATCGACCATTTTCAGCTTCAAATATTACCTTTGTAGACTAAGGAATTTCCTCTTGAAATCACTCACTCGCTAAGTGTGGCACGGTAAGCAGAGGAAGAAAATCTTGAAGGTAATTAGCTGAATTTTGCATGCTCCAGACTTCCGTTCTCAAGTTTCGGCGAGATTTGATTAGCTTTGAAGTTCCGGGGCGAGTATGTTTTTGGAGTTTCCGCATTGTTTTCGAAAGCAAACTTCGAGGTCCTCGATTGATTTGTTTTGTTCGATTGCAGCCTTGTTTGCTAATGACTAGGAGCTTCGGGCTGCTGCCGCGAACCTCTGACACGTTCTTTACGTTTATTTATTTTTAAATGTTTATCATGCCCGTAAGTTAACGCGGACTGTTTTTCTTATTTTGACCAGCATTGAACGGTAACGCTGTTTTAGTGAAAGTCGATGTTAAACAATTCTCCACGCTCTAAGCAGACCCGAAAAACGACCAACATAAACCGAAGAGCACGTTTACCGTACTTCGCTCACTTTCTCTTGAACAAATTCTATTCAAGTCCTCTAACTGACTCAGGGCCACCTTCGCCATTAACGGTAATGTCGCATTTACGATTGTCGACGAGACGAGGGGGGAGGGGGTGGGGGGGAATAGAAAGCCTGATGGCAAGAAAGCTTGGATTTCCTAGCCCGAATAGCATTGTGCCCGACTCGAAAGCCAACGTCAGCAAGAAACCTATTGTGTTACTTCAACGATTTTCGGAAGAAACTTCCGATGATTGAAATTTCCCTGTCACCTCAAAGAAACGGCACAAATATCGTTTAATCGTCGATAATCGGATTTTCATTCTAATAACGGGAAATTACGTTTCATTATGAACTAGTTCGGACTAATACGAACATTTAAAAAAAAGAATTAGCCAAATCGGTCCAGCCGTTCTCAAGTGATGCCCTTACCAACGAACGGCATTTGATTTTTATTTATATAGATTCTTTACTTTCTTACTCTGTTTCACCTGTTGTTAAACACTAGCGAACAACATTATAAGACACGTTAGCAACATTGTACACTTTTCAAGCAGACCTATCTACTAACATCACCCTAGAAATCATACAAATATTATTCGCCACTCCCTTTCGTGTTATGGAGAACAACGAAAATATTTGTGGTGGTCAGAATAAATGTACCCTATACGTATATATAAAAAGAAACGTTTTCTCGGAGAAAAAGCCGTTTCACTCAGATTCGCGTGACAAAATCTAAATTGTCTTTGTCAGGAGAAAGCTTTCCGTTTCGTTTACCTTGGGATTTTCCTGGATATTTCTCGCCCACGTGATTTTCTCTTTGGGGAGGTCTCGAAGGAAAACAAGGTTGATTGGTATTAGGATTCGGGATCACGGATGGCATTCAGTTTTTTTACGGAATAATAAGTATACTCTCCTCGGGTCCAATCGAGTCGATACTAATTTCGTCGATTCCGTAATTGTTACATTTACCTAGCTACAGCGGAACATGGCATATGGTATTTACAATCTGAAAACGTTCAATTGAATGTTTCAAGCGTAAACAAGCGTAAACTAGTTATTCCATTGAATAAAAATTTATCCATGTTGGAGCGATGTAAAGCTCCACACATGTACCCGGTTATGTAGAAAGTGGAATGCGAGTAAGTGAAGATTAACTAATACGTGTAATGTATAACAGTCGGAATGCTGTGCAATTATTCACTAAAATGCGCTGGATTATATCAGACAGCGCACAGTGCGCTGAGTGATATTGAGAGATATCGAGCAAAATAATATTCTGTTTCGTTTGAATTTGTTCATGCTCGGTAACACGGTAAATTTTTTAACTAAAGAATTGATTGCGTAAAGATAGCACTGTAAAGTAGCTTCGACGGATTTCGCATTGACCTGCTTCGATGAAGAATCACGTGGTTCCATGTGTTCCGCGGAATGAATATTTCGTAAAAAGTCACCTCAAAGTGCTCCACTTTGGAGCAAGCTTGGAAAAACTTCAGAGAACTGCACTTCAAGTTGAATTCATGTGGAATACCGTAGCTGAGGTCGGCTATACATTCACATTTCCGGTTCCATTTGATTTTCTATTCCCTGACATATTTCCGTACAGAAATATGTACATATTGTTTGCATTTTCTTGTAATATCCTTGTTCCCTCTATCATCATTCACTTTTGATCTTAACGTTCCTTTTAATGATTAAACAGTATCGGTATGAATTGCTCGGAGAACTAGCAGCTGTTCCGGTACGCCTCAATTTGCACGTTCGAATCCGACTACGCGTCAAACGAATTTCCCAAATGACGCGAAACAGTGGAACTGCGGAACACCCTATGAAATTCAAAATCCTCGGAATAAGACATCCGATCCAATATCGAACGCGAGACCACTAAGGGCGTTTCAATTGGTATTCGACGAAACGCTATCGCTAGACAGTCTATTATTCTTGAGGAATGGGCACAGCGGATCTCCTCTCGGCTGTACTTTATCTGCGGCATTCTTTCACCGACGCGGCGCGGCGCGGCGATTTATTTCATTTCATTCGATCTCCCTTTACGATCACAGGAGTGGCCTCTTTTTGCTTTTTTCCCCATTGACAGAACGTCTCTCGATTCCTGTCTGCGTTCGTGGCGCTCTAACGTTCCCAAACGAACGTAGAAACGTGTCGCTTACGACGAAAAAAAAGGCCAACCAGGAGTTATTGGAATCCGAGGGAATTATTGATTTCGGGGTGGTGTGGAATCCTGTACGGTGTTCCGGAGAGGACGGCAAACAGATTTCAAGAGGGAAAGAAATTCCTGAAATCCTTTCTACGTTGATTGTTTCTAGAGAAATTCGTTTCTTGTTGTAATCTCTTTTCGCACGACTGCCCGGCATTGCGATACTACCGGTACGACCAATATTGCTTTCCGATAGTCGCAAATAAACGATTAAACCTGAGTGAAGTTCCATCGTAATTGTGTATTACGCTGATCCTCCTTGAATCACTTCGTTGTTACTTTATGCAAATGTCGCCACAGTGTTTACAGATGGAAAAAAACAAGAAACGTACAGTTACCGTGTGAAAATCAGCGAACGCTTTCCGGAAAGTCGAACGTCAAACAAGTTTATTTCCATGCGAGGAAGAATACACAGACCGCGAAAGAAGTTTCTCGTCTAAATTCAAAAGCTGACAAACATCGAAATTTTTGCTTTTCCCGGCACGCGTTGTCTCCATCGAAATCTCGGCGGTCAAAGAGATATTTCCGCGAGCAAATTCGCTCTCTGAAACGTTACGTTTGATCTTCGCGCAGCGTACGGAGAATATTCGGCGAATTCAAATTCTCCCGCGCGTCTCGAGGCAACGCGATTTTTCCACGAAAGCAACGGTCGAAGCAACGTTACCCGCTGGTTGAAAAATGCTCGAAGAATCTGGCCCGTCAGATTAAATACGAGCAGCAGAATAATTCGACGAACAAGCTGAACTCGTCGGAAGACAATGGAGATGTTACAGGAAGCTCTCTGCTGTACGATTGTAATTATGCGAAACTCCTGACTCCTATGGGGAGTTGGGGAATGAGGCCACCGAGCGAATGAAGTTTAGTCTCTGAATGGCAAACGAGAAGAAACGGGAGAGGAGCGAGAAAAGAAACGCTAGGAAACAACAGAAACACAACTTTTCTTACATTTAGAAACTCTGTTCCTCTTTCTTGCGTCCCATTATCTGTTAGCTCTCTTACTTATCCTCCATTAATATGAATCAATTGATTTACACCTGTATACTTGACAAATACTCTTCACAACTGTGTTTGAACGGACAAGTAATTTTTATGCGATTCAAGCGTGTAAGTCTTGGAAATGGAAATTCTGAAGAAAATAGCGTCTGGTTACACAGTCGATGTAAATAGACAATTGAAAGCGGGTTCTTGCAGTTTCTCGTATCGCAAACAGTCTAGATACGTATAATACATACGTAGCAGCGCAGCACAGCGGCGAACACAGTTTTCTTCTCGACCCATTGGCCAATCATTCGCGCACAATGATACGTGAACAAATAGAAGCTCACCGCAAATAGTCGACTTCTATATTCACCTGTCGTCGACTGGTCGATCTGCCAGTATTTTCCTGTCGTTGATCCTCCTGGCCGTTGCATTTTTCATGGGATAACATACCGCGCGGAAATCCAGTCGAATCACGGCTGAAGTTCTCTGGTTGACCGGACACGTAGCAGAAATATCCCGTCACCGTCGTCCAACCGCACCTGTCCACGAAATCGACGTTTCTGTGTGTTGCGATTATTTTTTTCGACAGAGCCAGAGCCTCTCCGTTAGGGAAACCTGTCATAAATGTGCCTTTTCCAACACTTTCCTCAAACTATCCCAGCAGTTGCTGGATAGTTCAGCAATCTAAACATTTCTATAGCGTTCACCACAGGCAATCGATATCGTTCCACATAACTCGAGCAGCACGATGTTGTCAAATGAAACGATGTCGGAGAAAAACACAACAGCTCGAAGCTAAACGATCTGATTGTTGGGCGTTCTACGTTTCTCGCACTGTTGAAATAATATTCACTAATGAATTATCAATTAAACTGATAACTGCTTTTGCCAGAGTTGCCTCGCGTTGCAGGAAGCGAGAGCCCTACTTCGAGTTTTTGCAACTCGATTATTCAACGTCGATTAGCCCGCACATAAATTCGCACCTGCTAGCTTAGCGGACGCTGTTAAAGAGGATATCGTGCACGCTGCGCAGATTGTACGTGCTCTAACTTTACCGCCGTATGACATGTGTGATTTAGAGTCTTGAAATTGCAGAAAATTAGGTAATTTACAACACACGATCAACAGCGTGTCCCGACAAGAATTGTTAACAGTTGCCCCATTAGCAGAACGGTCGTTAATACCGAAAAGAGCTTTTCAAATCCGTAAATCTACAGTTGCCGCGAACATTGCTAAAGCTACTCGAAGAAAGAAACTAGCCGAGTGAACTCGACGCAACAGGGACGCGTTACAGGAACGGTGAAGCCATTTTACAATCCGGCGGACGAGTGACACACGAAATCTTTCGGTGTTCACGAACCGCAACGTCCAACTTTCCCCGTCGTTTGTTCCCGAGTGACAAATCGTTGGATTACAGCCTCTCTCCGCCAATTTTCCCTCTCGTTGGGGAACATAGGTAACCGAGGCTTCCCCTCGAAGATCGCGGGCTTTTCGCGCGAAACTCCCTCAAATATTCGTGCATGCAAATTTTCACCGCTCACACGGGCGTCTAGCATCTCTAACCGACGACCGGTGAACGCGCATTAAGCATCGCTCCGGTAAAACGTTGCACACGCAAGGATATGTATATGTATTTGCTGAAGCGTCAGCGTTTCTAATGGGTCCACCTAACGCGCACGTAATTGTACAAAGCACGTCTTTTTTTCGGGTGTGTTTCAAGATAAATGTATTACTGAAAATGTGGAAAAATCTTTCTGAAAGGTTGTTGCATATGGAATGGTCCTGTCGGAGTAAATTTAGTCGTCGAACATTTTCATTATGAATTTATTAATCAACGTTACGATGTCGTTGCTCGCACAGGATTTCCAAAATGTTTAGTTATTTGATTTCCAACGCTAACCCGTAGTATGCTTCAGACTTGGAATGGCTGTAGTAAAGCACAACGCGTCCTAAGCTTTAGAATATCAGACCCAGCACGTGTGCACAGCCGGCGCATACAAGAAATGACCGTCAAAGCAATAATCACAACTCTACTGGCAAAATTTAATGAGGTGAATTAAGAAATACAAATTTTTTCAACGTCCTTTGCCTGCCACGTTATCATAAAAAATACTATTACTGTATTCCCTCGAGTGAATACACATTAAGTTAATATTTTGCGGTTTTCAAGAATTATGTTGTACTCTGCCCTTTATATTACTACATTCTGTATTCCGTTAAACATGCTAATATCCTCTGTAGCATATATTTCAAGCAGCTCTGGACATGGGCTCTCGACAAGAAACTTGGCATACATGAAGATAATGCAATTAAACGAACCGTTAAACATTTCTGTACGATCCTTTGCCATTTTAATTAATTACGACTTCATACATACAGATTTCGACCTCACTAGAACGAATGTTTTTCGTTTTCCATTGTAGCACCTAACGAACAAATGTACAAAATCTAATTAACTCGTTGTGTTGACAGTATTAATTCGCTTTAAAAATTACGGTTCTCGACAGTCGGTTAATTTCGAATGTGTAAAGTGACTGAAGGGAACTCATATAATCGAGTTCCGTCTCCGAAAGTTCCCAATTTCATAACCCATTTTCTCTTGAAACACGGAGGCAGTTTTAATCAAATTTTGATCAGCATCGCGCGTCTCACGATGCTACTTCGCAAATTGAACGAATTGTTCTTTTGCAAACTGTCTAAATGAAAATCTCTTTTTGTTCGCGAGTTTCTTTCTTCGGAAGTGAACACTATTATTTAATTGCTTCACTGACAATGAGAGCCCGTTCAGCAACTGGTTCGGAGCAGCTGTAAAAAAGAAAAGTTTCATTCGGGTCGCGCTTTTAGATGTCGAGGGAAATGGGTTAGAATGGACGAATAAAATCGATTTTGTGGAAGAGCCATTTTTTTACTGCATCGATTTTTGTATTTCTATTTTCAGCTATGGAAGTAAGGTGGCGTTTTAACATTAATCGATAAAGTTACTTAATTTAAAAATTACTAAACTATTAGGTTGTCCCGAAAGCTTCTTTCGCAATGTGTACATTTAATATTGTTACATCACACGAGTATTTGGTTAGGTTAACCCAGACCTAACGCAGTCCGTTTTATTACCCAGTAATGTGTGAAAAGTTAATAAACAGATGATTACGTTGTTTGTGTATACTTGCGTGATGTAACGATATTAAATGTACGCATTACGAAAGAAACTTTTGGGACAGGGTCATTCCATGCCGAATCGATCACTTTTTGCAGGCACAAGTCGATTTTTGAGGTTGAAAAAATTATTTTGTAATAGCCCAATCCTTCCCGAATAAAACAAAAAAAAAATGTAGCTCAATCGGACAAACAGTTCCCGAGATAAAAATTCGTAAGTGAGGCCCGTTTTCGCCGAAATGGGCATAAATTGAAAACCTTGAAGGCCTGCCATTTCTAAAAAAATTCGAAACCGGCAAAATGATGTGACTTAAACCCCCCCTAATTTTTCATGGACTACAACATATTTCATTTAGAACAAAATCGACGATGGCGCCTGCAAAAAGTGATCGATTCGGCATGGAATGACCCGACAACCTAACACTTGTATTATAATCGAAATGACCGATCGATCGTCGAAGGAAGCGAAGTAAGAGATCGTAAGGGAGGGGGTGATAGGACACGGTGCGAATTTTCGGGGCGCACTTCCAGCGTCACGGACAGCGTTTGATGTTCTTTGCAACTACACTTGCAAAGAATACATTTCACACAGAGGATAGTTAAGCGTGTCCTGAGCTCCGCAAAGCCACCCGGCTTAAGTCGATATTTCTAGGTGAAATACAGTGAAGAGGCGGAGGGTTCGACGGCATCGAGACTTTAAGAGCCTTGGCTTCCGCTGTTTTATACCCCCAAGTATTTTTCGTGTTATCTATTACCGGCATCCTGGCTGTTTGCTCAACGATAATGATTGGTATCGTGATCCCGCGAATAATTTCGCCCGTGTGTTCGCGCAGTTGTACGAGCTTTTCTCTTTCTTTTCATTTCTCTCGGATTGAAAAGCAAGAGGGCCGCGCCGCGGGGCTAACCGTATTTCACGTAGACGGAATGTAATCTCGACATTTGGCATGCAAAATATGAGAAGCATCCGATAAAAAGAAAGAGAACGACAGAGTAATAAAAGTGGCACGCACGTAACCCAGCCGATTCCGAACGAAAACGTGCGAAAGCCGAGAAAAATGTTCCACCGTCATTTTTTATTCCCACACGCGCTGAAATGATAAACCGATTTTCACGGCGCGGCGCGGCGCGGCGTAACGAAAAATCCGATACACGCAAGAAAACCGTTAAAGAATTTCAGGAGCTTCCGGATTTTCATACGATTCATCGCGTCTCGCGGAAACAAATATAATATTATGTTTCTGAAGAATGCAATGCGAAGTTTCGGGAGATCCGAGCAAACATAATTATGAAAGTGCTCTAAGCGAAAATGAAAAAAAAGAAGAGTTTATCAGTTATTTCACATCACACAGAAGTAAATGAATAAAGAAAAGGAATAAGGAAATCGTATCGAGTGTTTGCTGTAAGACTCCGCCGTTAATAAAAGGATTCGAATTGCTCGGATGAGGAAGATCACAGTGTAGGCGACAAAGCAGATGGGTCGCCCTTTGAAGCGCGAGAGGCAAAGCCAGTATTGCGCTTATCATTCTAGTCAACAAAGAAAGGAGAGAAGGGAAAGGTGAAGCGGAACAGAGAGGCAGTTGGCGGAAATCGGAAATCGCAACGAATCGGAAAACACTGACACGCCTCGCCACCTTTCCGCCGAGGACACGGCCTGTCCAATGAACAACGTTACTCTGTGTGTATGAGAACAAAACAGAAAAAAAGGCGCGGCGATCACTGGCAGCTGACAGTCCGACGATAACATGCAAACGACAAAAACCTCTCGGTACGGAAGGAAACTGCGACGAATACATAATTCTTGACAGAAACTGACAGAAAACGCAGATGCTTGGACGCTCGAAATACGATATAGTCAGAGATTCCTTTCTCATTTCTTATCGAAATCCGACTAACGGATTCGCAAGCCCGAAACTTTACACTTTCGTACCTAAAATTGTTCGCGTTACCCTCCGTGGACTGGCGCGTGTACACTGGAAACTTTTAATTTGGAAACTTGTAGTCTAATAAAGAACAGTGAACTCCGACTGAAGTTTCCTCCGTAGCAGATTTCATACGTCAAGAAAAATGGAATAAGGAAAAGTGACCTACTAAAATCGTTCTTGTTTGTGCCTTACGTGTGTACGTACGGCGATGTAATATTAAACTTTTATTTTTTCGAGACGACTCCTAGAAAGCCGAAGTAACTGCCAGCGAAAGGGTGAAGCCGATCTAGAATTAATCGAACGATTATGAAAAACGAGGCGATGACTTTCCTCGGATCGGTTCGAGTCCGTGGAAACTGTTCTACTAAATATCGAATTTCCTGGCCAGGAAGGTCCATAGATTCCCTGCGGCCTTCATTAGAGAAGTTTGGCCGTTGTTCGTCGTTATTTAATTTGTCTTAAATCAGAAGGGGCCACGAAGTTAGCGACGTCGCCTTGGAGTCTGTTCGGCCGGAGCCAGATCCCCCAAGCAGCTCCATGGTTCTTGCAGTCGCGAGAAAAAGGCCGGCTAAACCCGACGAACGTCGTCAAGGTGGGTGAAAATTGCCGTGTAACCTGGCAGCTCGATGCCGATTCGCATTATTGGCGAATCGCCAAATTTCTTCTCGGCTACAGAAAATCATCCAATCCACAATCCCGTTTGCTCGGGGAACCTGGTTTATCTCTTCTTTTGTGCGACATTATTTCGTTACGCGAGTCGCTCGGCTTTGCACCCGGGAAAAGTTTCGTTGAATATTATTAGAAGAGAGCTTTACCGAGCTTTACGAAGCTTTTTATTACTCACTGTTCGGACAGAACTTCCCACCGTGCCCTTTGTCCGATGCTTAATTAAACCGCTAACAAAAAGATTCGAATGATTCAAACAGACGCTCGTCTATTGCGATTTAATAGGAAAATTCGATATTTCAATTTTATAATAGAAATCAATTTTTCTACGAAACATCTGTAATTCCAATAAACAATGCACTTGACTGTACAGAAGCTTCCGCATTATGCTCGAGACCAGAGAAAACGAATCGACGATGAGACGGAAATTGTCACGTCGAGGATCTTCTCGAGCGGTTTCGCGTTCTGGAGTTGGGAAATTCAGCTGATCAAAAGTAAAACAGATGGTTCTGAAGGATTATTCGAAGAAAAATGATGTAGAGAAGCGCAAGAAGAGGAGAATCTTAATCGGAGCGGCAAGACAAGGCACTTATCAGAAAAAAAGCAGCAGCGACATCATCTCGACCGGCTTCTTACCTGTCAACGATACCAAACTTCTCGATGTCGTCCAGGGAACTTCCACCAGGAATTATCCGAACGGTATCGAGAACTTTTTCCCGGCCTCCATTTTCTGCTTTAAGGACTCCAGCAACATCATTACTTCCGTCAACGCTGCAACTTCAGCCAGTCGGCCCCAATTCTTTCCTGCACTTGTTAAAACATTTCTGCAGGGAAATTGAGCCAGTGAACTTCGATCGTAACACAGGCATCTCGGCGTGAAATTAGAGTGCATGGTTGTTCGCCGTTTTCTTCGATTGATTGTGTGTGATTAAAAAGAGTACTCTTGAATTGAAAACAGTGCTCTCCCGTTTGTATTACTTGTATCGCAACAGCATGCTCTACCAGTCACCTAAATAGAACTCGGTTGATCGACGAGCAAACTAATTAACACGGTGATTAATCTAGTGTGGTCGCATTGTTCGAAACGTTAAATCACCGATAACATTGTCAATCAGCGGCGCGCGGCGGTGTCGTTTTAATCTGTCTTTTATAGGGCCGCGGGACCGTAAACCGATGAAATCGCATCGATCGATGCTTGAAGAACCTAGGAATTCATGTCGCACCGATCTCAATGCTGTTACTGGTCCGCGCTGTACATTTCGATGCACGTATATCGACAGATGCGACAGGGGGCGGAGTAGCGCGACGCTTATCTCATCGGCGAATCGAGCCAAGAGGCCAAGGTTAGCTTTATTTCGAACACGGCCGCCAGCTTCTGGTATCGTGCCCGCGCCAATGGTCCGGTCCCGTTTCCGCCAACACACCGGAAAAAATGCAAACCGAGACGATCCTCCGCGACTATTAACCCCCTAACCGCAAATCACCGATCGAGCTTCACATTTTTCCGAGTCTTTACCTGGCCAATCTAAACGCAAATCCACGATAGTAATCCAGCGGACTTCAAACTTCACGATGTCATGCATTTCGAAGAAATATCCGACGGTAACCGGACTGGCTATGCACAGGGTGTCAAGAATTCATATGTCCCGGCCAACTAAAACACTTGAAACATGTTATGAATGATTAAATAAGTGTCGTCCCATGTAGGACGCGACGGTTCCGAGTTTGCTCTTCAACCAACTATTAACTGTCCCCCGACGGACGGTAAAGTTAAACGTGTTGAATCGAATTCGAGGTGAAACAGACAATTACAGCTGGTAAACCGATGAGTTTCCTTTATACAGACCCGTTACTACGTGCCTACATTCCGAAACATTATGGGTTAACGGTTTAGTTAAACTCCGTTAATTGGTCGAGCTGTTACGTCTCGCATTTAACGGGACGTTCAAACTTGAAATAGAAACTGAAGAACTGAAGATATGTAGTCGAGGTTCTGCTGTATTAATTGTAGGTTGAAGCCACGGTTCAGTTTGAAAATTATAAGTTTTATTATCTGGCTGGGGACAGCTACCGTCCTCTGAGATGCTTTTATTCTACTTGTCAGAGACTATAAAGAAATCATGCTTTTTACCTATTCGACTGTAAATTCGCTTTATATGTCCCACCGGAGATAGTCTGTCTTGGCAGTTCTCTTGGCCGACTAGAAGCGACTCGTGTTCTTTTCGTCCAAGTTCTACGTGACCTCGGTGTTCCATTGGCTCGCCTACAGAGATCCGGAGCCCTATCAATCACGTCGTGCTTGACCGATGAAGCGACACCTCTACCGCGTTTGTTACCAGTGTATCGCCGGTTCTAGTTATTACAGTTTCGGATTTAATGGAAGAAAAGCGATCGAAATATTTGGAGATCGTTCGAGGATTAGAAATGCAGTAATTACACCAGGCATTCCGGCGAAATCACATCGAGCACTATGTCTCAAAGCGCGCGCGAACCACAAACACACCGCATTTATGTACACTTACGCTTACGCGTTCTGCGATTTAGCTTCGCCACCTTTGACGAACATCTCCATAATTCATGCGGTTGTGCAACATTCCCAATGATCTTCTGGATCTGTGGTTCCGCGCGCGCAGTAAACATTGAACCCCTGGCCGAAACGCGACGCTGCCAGTGAACGGCCAAAAAACATTGAAACATGCTGCAAGCGTCACGAATTCGCTCGAAAGTTAATGTCACCGAATCACCGTTGATCACAAGTGGAAACAATTCGCGGAATACAAACGCATTATCGATCGGTGCGCAAACGAACATGTTTTCCCGAGAAAATACGAGTTTTTTCATTCGCATTTGCATTCGATATCGGTTCTCAATCAATTCTCTCGCCACACCTCCGCCGCGCAGCTGCGCGCGGCTTTACTTTCTCGATTTAATAAAGACCACAGCGAAGGAAGAGAGGCTCGTTGTCGCCATTGTTGCCAGCGGGTGTACTTCGGGTTTTCAGTCATCGTTTCTCAACCCTCGTCCTACACATCCCTCGGCTCCGTTCACGCTTCTTTCGCACGATTCTCCTAAAAGCGTCTTCTAACTCGGGACAAAAGTGAGATCGCTATTTTTCAAGTAATAAAGCACACACTGTACTGCCTCCGCTGTACATTCCACGCGTCCACTCTTGGCGATGATACATCGCCAAGGGGAGCCGTTACTCGCATCATATATTTACACCGTCCACGCGCTGACACTGTAATCTACTCAGTTGTACAATGCCTCCGCAAAATTAGAAGCTCCCGTTTCTATTCACGTTTCCATTATTATATTGTTGCGAATTTCCACGCTGCTTCGCGGCGCGCATTTCAACGAAACATTCCATTTACGAAAACAAGCCGACCTCTTGGAAAAACTGCCCCTGCGGTTTTTCCTCGAGAAAGATCTCGGTATCGCCGGAAATCGGGCACGAATGTTTGCAATCGTTCAATATACGTGATGCAACCGATAAGATCGTGTACGTAAAAGCCGATTCCTCGTGCAGCTATACACGGAAAGTGTTAAATAACATTTGTTCAGCCGTGTAGCTTCGTTTTTGAGAAAATCGCGCGTTTAAAAGTTCAACGGGCACACGTGACTCTGAACAGAAATTGGCTGACGTGTCCATGCATAATTTCCCGTTCCTCCTTCTCGCAAATATTAGGCTCTGTAATAAATTCATTCTCGTCGGCGACGACAGTGGGTTATTCGGATTTCAAAAACCGTGTGAAAGACGTTTCCAGTCGGAACGTGACCACGAAATGAAAAATTTGTAAATGTAGAATGATTTTGAACACAGGAATTACTATTAGGAGCTCCTATTATTCCAGTAATTGCTGGTTCGATTAAGCAATGGCACTACACCGATACAATTGCAAACTGTACACAATGTGGAATGCGGCTAGATATGACAAGCATGAAATTTGCGCATTATCTACGCGTAATGCGATGCTGGAATATCTGCACGATTCTAACCTTCTTCATATACACAGTTTTCATATTATACGAAGATATACATATCTGTACCACATAGTCAGACATGCATTAGTGTATTTTGTAACTGCTGTGCATGATTAATTTTACCTTAACGTGTAACGAAGAGGTTGTAACTTTAGGAACAGCTTATTTCTTTGGAAATTATAATATGTTGCAAAGTTTTGAGCAACGATGTACGTCCATTATACATTTGGTGCATTTGTATCTCATTATACCAATTTACGCTGGGCTTAACTTGGGAAATTAATAATCTGGATTATTTCAACTTTGTACATTAATTATATTGATTTTTCCTTGATTGATGTGCACGTATAAAATAAAGTGGCTTCAATTGCCTCATTTCGCAGCATTAATATTAACGAATTCCTCGTGAATTAGCCAAATTGATTATGTCAGTTATATAACTGACACAGTGATATAACTTTTAATTATAACATTGTTCAAAAATGAAATATTAATTGAATGTAATTTCTATCGTAATTCTTATTTTTAATGTCGGCCGGGTTCGAACGAGAATCTGGATTGTTCGATGTAAATTAATTAGCGACAAGTAACGTTGCAATATATCTTTTTTTTAAACTGCACACGTTCAACTTCTTTCATAAAAGACTGCCTCCGAAGTGTACTTCTTGTGAAATCTTTTGTGAAAAGAGAACTTTTTTACGATGCCCGTAGCCCTGGAGGGTTTTGTATTAATATAGAGATATGTATATATTTACCGCTTTTTCGATCCCTCCGCCTCTTTGAATGAAAGACTGCACAACATCAGTTAAGTTAATAGCGTTCTTGTTTGGCTTGGAGAGGAAATACGAAACCTCGTAACCGTGAAGTGAAAGATTGCGAATATGCTCGTATTGCGCGTATTTGAACAGCGTTTTTAATATTTACGAAATCCTCTCGGACCTGCGTACACTGTCTGGATGCAAATAACGAAATTGCGATATACACGATGCGTTCAGATGTCTTTATTACATGTTAATTCAGTCAGCTTATATGTGCCCATAATTATGAAAGTGGTCTAACAATAAGTGAAGATTCACAAATAATGAGTTCATCAAACGTGCTGTTTTTTTATCATGAATGCATGAAATCTGCAATCTAATCGCGCCAATGATTTTTATAGCATCCTCACACCTTGCAGATCCCAATAAAATTTGCTCCACTTAATAGATCGTAGTGAAAATTGATTTTCAAGATTGGCAAATAATTGTGTCGGTCATATATGTACATATAACCGACCTATCATTCGAAGTGTCAATCGATTTGGCCAACGAACAGGTTAAGTGATAAAATGATGGAGTAGGTGTATTTAGGTCGTAGATAGTCGCAAAGTTTCACGGTAAACGATTTTTCATGAAGGAGAAATTAGCACCGGCGCCGTTTGCTCTAATATATCAGCGAGGAAAGTTTTACGCTGCCCGCGTCGCGTCGGCAGTGAAATAAGAATCGGTCGGGAAGCTGCAGACGATTTTTCTCATGGAAATTCGCCGCGCGTATTACTTACGGAAAGTATCCGTTAAATTGATCAACGAGGGGGGCCACGATAATTTTACGGCCTCCTCGGTAACTCGGCGCATTGCTCGCGAGTGATTCGCCAACTTGCGTCATTCGTCATGGCTACTAAATCAGGCGACGCGATCGTTCGGAAACCGGTTCCAACATAAAAGCAGCGGCTCCGGCTACCGTATCTTGACACCGGATATCTTGCAAATGATTTATTCGAATCACGCTTTAATTTAGGTCGCCGCGAGCTTTCTGTGCTCTCAACTTTCACAGGTATAAAAACGATGGAGAAGCTTTTAGTAAAAGAGCGAGAAGAATGGGGAGAAAGCTACAGGGGAAATTGAAGCGACAATAATACAGAGACATTATTCCGTTTTTACAGAAAACTCCCGCGATCATTCTCCGCAATATCCTTGCTTTTAAGCCCTGCCGTTATTGTACATTCCAAAAAATACAGGTATTCAATTTTTGTCAGTTTCTGATCAACGATGAAGTAGTATAGAACTAGCCCTTGGCAGGCGAGTAGTATAGGTCCACCGCTTTGTAGGCAAGTAGTATAGGTCCGCCGCTTTGCAGGAAAGTAGTATAAGACTACTATTTTGCAGGCAAGTAGCATAGAACTAGCGCTTGGCAGGCGAGTAGTATAATATCATAGTAGGTCCGCCACTTTGTAGGCATGTAGCGTAGGCGAGCCATTGTTTAGAATAGCAGTAATGGAACGTCTAATGCACAGGTAAACGGGGAATAAGGGTGCTAAGAGAAGCAATACTGGTTAACCAAATAGACGTTCTGAGGTTTCAGACAAACTGATGGTTAAGCGCCGGTATAATTGTCTAGTGCTTCTTCCGAGGAAATAACACGTACGATTACATTGAAAGAGTTTTTGTGACTTTTTTTTTATCAAGACTTTACGATGTCGCGCATTCTGCTGTTCAATGTAATCTTCAGCATTGCCTACGTTTAAATAAATGAATACGGAATATGGGAATAAAAAGCAATAGTACTTATTCTCAGATTTACGAGACGCGGCACTACCCACGTTAATTATATCTAGTGCGATTTCCATACTCCGGAGTGTATCTTATAAATGTGAGAAAATCGCTCACGAGCGTTTAACGGGTTTGCTACACGGACACTTTAGACGTTTCCATTGGTATTATTAAAATTCTATGCGTATATCATTCTACCCGACGCAATTTCTACCTCCCTCGTATTATGCGACGAATCGCTGGTAACGATATGCAAAGTAGACGGCGCTTATTTTGTCGGACTGGCATCCCGTTATCGCGGGACCCTCATCAAATTTATGGAAGCCGCGTCCGAATACAAGACCAATCGTTACAATATTCCTTTGAAAACATTCATTCCTGTCGATATATACATTATCGCTGGCACAGAAAGTAATAACAATTTGAACGCGACGATACGTATATTAGCGTAGATTCCTCGCGTTCGCATACCATGCTACGCTCAATCCGAATTATCCAGGCAATAATAATGTCGCCAGCGACGATTCATTATTCCAGTATTCATCGTACTCCAATAACAACTTCCGTATTTGAAACATAAAAATCTATAAGAGCCGTTCACCGGTTACCGAAACGCGAAATTCCTGTCGCACCGCATAATTACAGCTTCTTTTTCGCCTTGAATACGGTGGCCAGTAATGAATCGTTCTGGGGCGCTACTTTTTTCACGCTTACAAAAACTGCACTGCAAATACGAATGGAAATTTGTGTCACGTACTGCAATCGAGCCCTGAGCGAACCGCATTTATGAAAAGTGATTTTCCTCGTTTAGTTTCCACTCTGTAATAATACTTTGAGAAACTGGTTGACACTAAATTTCGTTTACAAAAGATTGTTGGAAAGAGCGACGACGATATTCTCGAGGAAAGTTTCAACTTGTCGAAAAGAAAATGCGCGCGTTACTTTCTCAGAAAAATCCTGTGCAAAAGTTGCGAGTGGAGCTAACGGATGGCGTTCGAATGCTTTCGCGAGAGCGGCTGTAATTCCGAACGATTTGAACCGTCAAAGGAAATCGAACATTCCTCTCGCGTGCATCGAAAGTTGTCGAAAAAGTTGATTCCACGTGTCGCAACGACAACGTCGAGTTCGGCGCCGTAATTGTATGCCAAACTCGCCGGAGCGCGAGCGGTCAGAAAGGCGGAACTTTCGTTGCAACTTTCCACTATATAGTTACTTTACCGCGTCACTAGTGCTTTGAGAATATAATCGATACACCGAACCCTATAGATCCTCTTACACTGTCTTTTGTTTACGGGAGGTGCGGTATACATCTACCGAGATACGGTGACGAGCAAAAGTCTATACAGAAAACACGTAAAAATTCAGATAACATATTCAGAGTACATATATGATATTAAACTTCGCGAAGAACACGATAAGCTGTCTGGAAATATGAACATTGACAAACTTTTATGGCTGACAACTAAATTCCTAGCCGAGTTGGACGATTTCCTTTTTCCATCTCATATTGCGCGTGCTCGAGAGCGCTAGCCATGAATTATAGCTCCATCAAAAACACAGAAATATAAATCATTATTTTTTGGAATTTCTGCACCGATCGGCACGATCCTATTCTTATCTCGTTCGCTTTCTGCTTACGAGACTGATTTTCTATACACGGTGAACCACGAATCGTGATCAGTGAAGCTTACTCGAATCTGTTGAAAAGTGAAACGTGATTTTGGATTTTCTGTGAAATATCGATGAAAGCCAAACATAAAATATTTCCGAAGCGAGAAAGATCTTCCGCGCGGCGCGGTGGCGTGGCTTCTCGAGCACACTCGTGTGAATGCAGTTCTCATGCTCGGCTCTGTAGGGATACTTGATCTTTTTTCTCGCCGTCTCGTTTCGAGAGCGATAATATGAGAAACGACGCGTTATGTAATAGGCGCGCAGATCCTCCGAAAAACTCGTATAGATACTTAATACATTCTTTTCGTCTATGTAGAAATGTTGCGTTACAATATTCGTGAACTGGTTATTGATAATTTGGCAGCACGGTCAATGTTGTTCCGCTAGGTATGACAAAGTTCAGAGGAGGTCAACTTTCATCGGTGCCTGGAGGCGTTCGTTAACGACAAGGATAATCAGTTCACCGCAGGGCTTATTCTTTAAATTCTCCTCCTCTCTGGCTCGGTGGTTATCGAACTATTTATTCATGGTACGTTGAAACACGCAACAGTTTAAACTCATTCTCTAATGATTGTGTAATGATCGTACCTAATAACCTAATAAACTAAGAAATAAGATAGATATACTTCGATATTTTACACGATCACTTCGAATAAGGGGTTCAAACACATTTAAAGTTTTGGACGCACTGTGAACACGTGACAGCACCGAGAAATTTGAAAAAAAGTTCCCGAGATGATCTGCTGTGTACGAAAACGAAGAAACTGGATTCAGGAAGAAACGTGGAGAGAATAGGGGAACGGATGGATGAACTGGCAACGGGTGAATAAACGAAGCCTTGTACCAGTAGAAGAGACTTTCGATCGAGCGAATAGAGCAAGCCTTTCATGATTTCCCAACTGGATGGAGATCAGGAAGTGCTGGCAGAGTTTCTAGCTGCCTTTGACGAAAAGCTAAGTAACAAATCGTTTGAGCGGCGTAGAAATCACAGATTGGGAAAACCAGTTTTTCCCTCGGAATTGTGCTCTCGAAAACGCTTAATGTAAAACCTTGATTTTTGAAGTTCGGCTGATCTCCAGCAATCCGCGGAACATGTTCTTCCATCGAGTCCGAGGATGATAATGAAAGAAGCGAGAGACAGACAGATTTTATAAACGCTCATGTAAAGAAAAACATTTTCTCTGCGTTCCGTTATAAAATGCCTGTATTTCTTACGTTGATTTATGACGATCACGATAACACACTCTGTCTGTACCTTTTGTTTTTCTTTTCCTGATAATATTAGTCTTTCGCTTGAGCTTTCTGGAGAATGGTTTAACCTTTCGTGGCATATACATATGCTGTACTGGAAACATCAAACGAACGTAAACGATCCGTTAATCTTTCTCAATCAGCAAAGAACATGAAATCAATTATTTCATACGTTGAAACGCATTAATATGTACCTGGAGAGAGAATTTACTTAAACCATGAAATTCCACGCTGAAACCTACGCGCAAAAGAAAAACTGTAGGTGAGAATGACTGTACATGTATATAATAGCTGTCGTGTCCGTGCTTATCATCTTCCGAGCGTTATTGTTTAGGAAAACAATGTATGGATATATGCATTTACCTCTGATGTCGGTAATAAATCATATTTTTCTACTCAGTGTATCTCGTTAAGGAATTCTTTTGTCGTCAACGTTAGCCGGCAATTCTTGAATGTATCACTGAACGTACAATGGATGTATGAGTGAACGTAAGAAAAAATAGCGTTCGAAAATTGTTCGTGAATGTTTTATGCACTTTTTGAACTAATCAAAAGACCCAGCTTCAAAGAACCGCAGCTCGTAGTTTCCAGTAATATCGTTTAATCAAGACATCGAGTGAATGAACAGCGATGATCCCAGCTACGCTTACAATGGCCACATGGCAATTATCTCGGGTTCGAGGTTCAACCTCTTTCGGTGGGAAACGCGCACTCTTCGGCGGCGTAGACAACTTCGCCGTGGCGTCGCAGCGCACACGCGTAACCGCCAACGATCGGACTTCCACTTTCCGCTTCGACCCGTACTTCCGTGTCGGATAATCGAATTCCGTGCATAACTCGAGCCAATTGCGACGAGATTTCACTTCTCGACGACAAGCCGTATGAAATTCACCGCTGTGTGTGTGTGTGTGCGGAGAATACGACCCCGACCCCGACCCCGACGGGAAACGGGAAAGAGCCAGTGACACCATAAAAGCGGATACGTCCGCGAACTGTTCGCGAGACCTGAAAAAGGAATTTCCATTTAAGGCGGTCGCGCGTGTTTCACGAGCTACGCAGATCTATTAATGCTGTTTGATTGCGTTCCATCGGGCCGTATCGTTCCCGTTACCCGATCGTCATCAAATTCTCTTAACCCTTAACACTCGAGTGGCGATGAAATTGTATTGCTGCGTTCAATATAAATAAAAACTGTGACAAAGGAGGGATTCTTATCGATCGTAAATTGTTTGAATAAACTTGGAATAATGTTTTCGGCGCAACGCAACGGTTCGATCAAATTCTGCATTATATGTATAGCTATGTTGTAGGAATAAACGTTTCGATTCGGATGTGAATCAGTTAACGTCCTAAGACCACGTTTTGCTATAGAATACAATCAGTTAACGTCCGAATCGAAACGTTTAAATTTCCTACAACATAGCTATATAATGTAGAATTTGATCGAACTGTTGCGCCGAAAACATTATTCCAAGTTTATAAAAACTGTGACACTGTGAAAATCACGTGTCTGTATCATCTCGTGTAATGACGAGTGTCCAGAAGCGAGTGGTTGATATTGGTCAAGTGGATAGTTGGCAAATGGTACGGCGGATGATTGCGTAACGAAAAGTTCGTTCGCAATGCGACACCTCTCAAAAAATCAATGCTCGTGACAGAATCATTCGGCCCGTGGTTCAAAGATTTCGGAAACTGGATCAGTGAGTGACGGACCAAGAACTGGGCGTCCTTGAAAACGTGTGATTTCTCAGCATTCTCTACATCCCCTTCTCGATTCCGTCTACCGAATTGTGATTTCGACTAGTATTTTCCCATCTTAGCAATCAACTAAACGGTAAAATTAATAAATCGAGCACCTCGACCGCAACGTTTGCGGTGCTATTGCGGAAATAGTGTTGCAAAGGTGCGAGAGCTGTGCGAAGATGTGAATTCGCATAAACCTCTGTAATCTGGCAGCAAGGGTATTAGCAGTTAAATTACATTACCGTTTAATCCTCGACGATATTGTCGCGTCCGCGAAATAATACACGAGTTATCTTACTCGTGATTCTTGGCGAATCGTTACGACTAAATCCTCTTTCGTTGCAGCATTATCTCGCGTGGGAAACCGTAGCAACAGAATAGTCTCACGGTCACGATATCGCCGTGGAGGATCGTTTGAAACGTAAAACTGGAATAGAAAATGAGTGGGAACAGCAGTCCTCGAAAGCTCTGCGAGCTGTCGCTGTAGTTTACACTGTAGAATCGAAATGGACGACGCGACGCGACTCGACGCGAACGTGGAATAAACGCAAGAACAGAAATGGAGTCACATTATTATTAAATGCGACGGAGTCGTTTCAGTCGCGGGACGAATAAACGTGGTACCGGAAATGCCACCGCGTCATTATGCGCGGGTAACTGTCGTTTATACTGAAGAACCACTGTCACGGTCCAGTAAAAATAGAAGTGTCGCTGGATTTCGCGAGCGTTACAATTTCATCTAGAAATACAGAGAAAAAAAGAAGGCAAGATGAATATAACCACGGTACCTGGAACGGGCCTTCTTCAAGGGATGCTTTTACGCGAGAACTTCTCGAAATGTTGGTTTTGATTGAATTACAGCTAAATGAGGAATTGAAAAAGTTTCAACGCCTCCGGCGCGTCGGCGACCAGATGTTGCGATGACATTTTGCTCTGTGGTGTGTCGCGTCGTCGTCGTCCTCAATATCGGTCAATGCTCTACATGTAAACCTTCGGTATTGCACGTACAACTAATCAATTTAACGAGTTTGCAATATTCTAGACAAATTTACCTGGCGGGGATCTTGCACGGCGTCGACCAATCAACTCGTTCAACCACCTCTTAGCATGTAGCACTTTGATTATCTTTTATTTCGATACGTGTGAAACTACAGTGGGTCCAATTAGATCGTTCCACTGTTTCTACTGTTTCATTGTGACAAGACCGTGGTTACAATGCGCAGAATCATCGTAACTCCTGTATACACTTTATTTACGCTATGCAACAGGATTACACTTGGAAAAACCCGGCGGAACGTTACAGATATGTATAATCAGCAAGTCACAGGCTAGAAGAACCGCGAGTATGTTAGCATAGAGTCCGTTGTTCTAGTTTCGTGCAATACTGCCAGCCTGTTCAGACGATTTAGATGGTTGAACGACTGTCTCGTTGAATACGTTGCATTCGGTGGTACGCTGGGAATACCAGCATGTATGGGGCACTTGATGAATACCTGGCACGTTACAAATCGTTGTATAGGGGCAGGTTATTTCCCTCGGAATTGTAACACCGAATAACGCCTTATCCGCTCGCTGCAGAAAGTAATATGTCGAATACGGAACGTCTTTTCTAATGAAATCAGTCGGACGTAAAAATTTCGCTCGAGCCACATATTTTCGGCTGCTCGCCGCAGAAAATATTCGGTTAAATTGCGAATTTGTCAGAGGAGAAGTATTTCCGACTCTTTTATATTAGACGAACAACGATACGCAGAGTAACATTATCTTATCTGTGAAATGTTTTGTTCTGTATGCTGGGGGGTATGCACGAGGAACTTGAGCGGTTATTTCTGGAGATAGGGGGATGATCGTCGCCAGCTAGATGACATATACGAACGCTGAATACGAAGGATCTGCGTTCGAGTCGAGACAAAAGAGTTTCGTGACTGTTCAAGCTGGATTTCGGATGACTGGGATTCGGGAATGTTACGTGCCACGCGAAAGCGAGAGATGCGATGCTCGAGTGTGTATTGTGGATGTAAAAGCGTCTAAGGATGAGATTGCACGGTGACGATCCTGCATAGTTCTCCAGCTATCGTCACTCGTAATCACTGAACCCGTGGCGCGCTAGATTTCGTAAAGTATTCTTCTACGCTGTTATTATAGCGCCATTGAAATATTTACAGGAAAATGTGAAACAGCGAACAGTAATATGCATACGCACGACAGAGTATGGATCATTTTCTGTACATCGGGGGGAAGGGAAATGACGTTCCCTGCGGTCACGAAGTTTCCGAAACTGGCGTAGGATTTCGAGATGTAATCCACACTTGTCACTATTCTAATCCCACAATCATTCAGATTGACAGTGACCCGACGCTCGATAAATGTAAAGTGTAGTGGCGCAGAAAATTAGAATTCCTGCACGTATACACCGACGACGGCGCGACGCGGCGCGGCGCGACGGCAGCAAAATGAATGGATTCTGAACATCCGTTTTGTTTCGAACTACTGACGAGTAAACGTGGATCCGTACCAACATTCTTTCGCGAAACAGAATTTAAAAATCTGTCGAAAAAAGCATTTTTGTTAATAGTGTCGCTATTAATTCTTTTGCACGTCCAAGATCAGCTAATACATCGTGTTTGAGCATATTTCAGGCAATAAGATCGAACGTACGAAATCTAGCATGAGCTCAAACACGCCTAACCGACTGGACTATCAATCATGGGATATCGGGTTGATCGCGATTATGGATCCCAAGTGTTCAATAAGACAAAAGGAGCACCGTTGGCCCGGTGCCTCTGGGAGGGTAGGCTCACGGTCTCGACGCGACAAAGCTGATAGCGCGCTGGTTAGTGGACAAGTGGTAGTTCTGGTGCTGCGGGATCGGTATAAACTATGAAACCCACGTCCCGAGTAAATCAGAAGGATGATCGTTCAAGTTAGAGTACACCCGGAACCTAGAACTCCAGCCTAGCACCAATTGCGTCCTAGATTCAAGGACTTTCAGAGATAAGCTCTCGCTAAGACGGCGGTATCTGGACGGAAGTGTGGATACACCACTTTTAGTGTTCTGAATAAAAGTTTTATTCGACACTGCGCGTAACGCCGCGCCGCCGGGCACAATTTTACGGAGAGCCGTTCATTCGCGATTGCTCGTTAAACTGAATGATTTAACACATCGCCGACTAGCCTCGTTATTGCTTGTCCTTACAATTACCAAATACATCGCAGTATGAATATTCGGCATCTAATGACAATTGATATACCGATTGTAATAAATTCGTTTGTATCGATCACGCTACGGTACCAATGCTCATTTCCGTCTCGCAATCTCTCTTGTCATTCAAATGAAAAGGGACGTCAAACTCGAATCCCAGAAACGCTTCGAATCCTACGAAATCATCGACATCGCGGTAATGGGAAACGCTCCGCATACATAAATCCTTTGTAATTAGTGTGTAAGGTCAGAATTAAAATTTCAATTCCGGATTGAAACTCGAAGTCGTAACTTTTCGTTGACGCGGGCCGTCCAAAAGGCCCCCCGAAACTTCACTGCCGGAATACTGTTACTCGTTGCCAATAAAATGTAAATGAAATGACTTTTTTCCTTTTCATGGACAGAGAGAGAGAGAGAGAGAGAGAGAGAGAGAGAGAGAGAGAGAGAGAGAGAGAGAGAGAGAGAGAGAGAGAGAGAGAGAGAGAGAGAGAGAGAGAGAGAGAGAGGGGGAGAATTCCCGTGGCACTCTTAGCGAGCCACGTAAATCGAGTCGCAGCCATGATTACATACAGTTGGGGCAAAATGTATGCGAACAATGGTCGATTTCTAGCGAAACGTTTTATAATAACTGTGTGCGAGAAACTTTCTACAGAATGCGAGAGAATGGAATGTCTTTTTTACGAAAATTGTTTGGTGAACATATTATGCAGCAGTCGTTGTTCGAATACTTTCTACACCCGTTGTATAAAGTTTCTAGGTACTCGCGCGTCTGGCATGGACCAGATAATGGAATGGAATTACGAGAGTGCGAATGAAAACAATGCACGATGTACCTTTGGACGCGATACCGCAGATGCGTCCGCAGAATCCTTCGAACAGGCTCCGCTCCTATTAGCCGTAAACAACGGTGAAACGGTAATGAAATTCATCGACCGGTTGGAAAACACCGAACTCGTTTAATCCAATAATATGTTTTATTGGCTCTTCGTGAGGGATGGCGATCCACTTCGAAAGCGTATCCGGCCGGCCGGCCGGCCCGTTCAGTATGCAAATGGTACCTTATATCGGTAAATGTGGCTCTTCGATAGAATAAATCGAGTATCCTCGAGGAGTGTGTAGTTCGTGAAGTATGCGCAAGTGCAGCGGAGATATGCGGCCCAGCTCTTTCGTTCATTACTTGCATCGTAATCGTTATATTGCGATTCGATGTATGTACCTTGGCTTAAGCAAACATCTGAGACGTGTTACGTCAGTGTCGCCGTTACACAAGACCAATAACTTCGTGCAATCATCGAATATTCGAGTGACTTTTTCATCGGACCACGTTAGCCTACGACTTCCCATTTCGTTCCGTTTCGTTCCATTTCGTTCCGTTTCGTTCCATTTCGTCGAACGACGACACATGAAATTTTTCTATTAATAAAATTCACGTGATACGACACAAGACTGTTCCGTATTCAGGTTAATGTATCAATTTTTGTACTAGACGCTCCATCTAGGAGAGATCTAATTACCTGTATCTGTTACTAGTTCGGCCGTCACGATTATGGCGCTCGATCATTCGTAAACGGTCGCCACGCCGAAAGTTTCAGTTTCGCCTAATGCGTCAAACCAATCACTCACGTTACGTTTCGCCTAATGCGTCAAACCAAACACACGCGTTCAGTATCGCCTAATACAAAGAGAGCACCACGTGTAATACACCGTCTGTGCAAACTTGATGTTTGCAAAGTATAATAGTAAAGAAACTTACAACTTCTTTACGAAAATAAACGAACTGTTAAAAGCCGAGAGTCTTACAAATTCTTCGCGCAAACAAAGACCGATAAACATTTAGTATTTCTATGCGTAACGGTGAATAGAAATACATAATTCTATTAAAAAGAATTTCTTGACGGTAAAGATATAAATGATCTATGATAAATTGTGGGATGCGCTCGGTTAAAGTAGCTTCGAGCGCCTAAGGTTCAGCTAACAGGCTCTCCCAAAACACGACTGTATCGGTGACGTTGATCGAAACACCGGAATGAAATGTAACATGGAGAGTACAAGAGGAAACAGTTTTCCCAACATTTCCGTGACACAATAGGGTGACCCATTTTTTCGCTGACTGATGACACTGGCGAGTGACAGCCTACTTTATGGACGATTTTTGCAAATCGCGGGTAACAGTAAGCCGCGCTGTTCCGCAATAGATCTTGGCCACGCGTTTATGAAAACGGCGCGCGGCGGGCACGGGCACGGGAGGTATTTTTCTTATCCCGGAAATGCCATCCTCGAGCCATTGTCACGAGGAAAATTGTTGCAGCGTGCGTGTGGATTCGAATATTTTTTTTCTTGAACGAATATGGGGCGCCTAGTCATTTACGCTGTGGTCTGTTTCTGACATGGAGCATATTATCTCCATGATACAACCACGAGAAAGGCAATTCCTCTTGTACGCTATAGCCGGGTTTGATGGTGAAGTTCGCCCCCGGCGGGATTTTAATCGAGCTTGGACCATTCGATAGCCTGCCCAAGAAAACCCCTCTCTGCCAAGTTTCAGGCCCCAATCTCATCTGTAAGGGTTGTTATCGAGAAAAATCGAAAAACCAGTTTTTGGCCCATTTTCCCTATTTATTGACAATTAAAAATTCTGAAAAAAATCTGACACATTTCGGATACCAAGCCACATAGTAGGTATCATTTCCAGATTTTTCCGCTGCAAGTTCTGCTTGTAAAAAATGAAAAACACGAAAAAAATCGAAAAAATGCAGATTTCATATAGAAATCTAGAAGGTGCTACTCCAGATTTAATTTAGCGATGAGATATTATCAAAAGTATTATGCTCAATTTTTTTCAGATTTTTGTGAGTGGTGCGTCATAGTTAAAAAAAATAAAAACCGCTTTTTTCGGCGTTTTTCCCCAAGTTATACTTATATTTTTTGAATCATAAAAATATATTATAGAATACGCTTGTTCAGTTGATAAACATAAATGACTACGAATAGTTGCATTAAACTTTTGACTAGCACGTCGGTCGTGTACGGTTACCTGTGTACGGTCCAGTGAATTTTCAATATAAAAATGAAAAGATATCGCGTTACGTGTAGGAATTACGGGAGACTCACCCTGTATATTCGAAACGGTGACACCCTAAAATAGTGGAAGAATCGACTCAAGTTCGAGGCGTAGTTGTCAGTGGTGGAAAGGGGAAAACTTCCGAGTCCGAGTTGGAGAGAAATCAGCGGGTTGGAAATGCGGGGACTTCGAAATCAAATCCCGTTCGCAGAGGGATCACGTACGTGAAGTTATTCGCCGCGTGCCCCAGACAGGGGGGGGGGGGACTGTGTTCGCGGAAGAAATGCGCGTCGTGCGAAATGCGTCATATCACCCTGTTAAATAATAGCACGAGTCGCGTCGCGTCGCGTCATTGTGGGCCAGGGAACGGTGTCCTGGAGTTATCGAGCGTTGATTGAAAGAGAAGAATGGTCCCGATATCCTGAATTCGTCGTGCGAAAGATTGAACGGGACCTCCTTGGATCATTTGTATGCGGCTAAATCGCTGCGTTGCGCGTTATTCAAGCGACTCGTGCTTTATTGGCCGCTGCGGGGTTGTTAGGTGGTCTGGAAAATTTCTGTTAAAAAATGGAGGGAGAGTTGTTGGTTTATGATTACGGTTTCCGTTGAGGAATTTACCACTACATCCTTCGCGAACAAAACTGTGTTGATACATACTTTGATCCCGTTCGATACTTTGTTTCAAGAGCCGAACTGTGCGGCCAAAACTAATCAGTCTGGAGATACGGAGGGGACCCGGATAAAGTGAAGAGCTTCCTCCCGCGCCGTGAAATAAAGAATAGTTTTATTTGAGAAGCACCAGTCTGCAATTATTAACATCCGTCTCAAATAAAAACAATGACGCAAGGAGTCGAAGAAATTCATTGCTGCCGAAATAAGCGAAAGATAGGAAAAGTTGATCGAGTTTTAGTGTCACGAAAATTTCAGTATACTCGGACGATACGATATCCATCTATCACGGTTCTATCAAGAGACACGGAATACGATAGAATATTTCAAGCACGACCGGTTCCAGCGATCGTAGTCTCGCATACACACGGGAACTTTTTCTCGTAAACAAACTAGGCGCTCCCGCGAAATCCATACTGTTATTTCTATCATCGTTCCAACCGTGCGAGTACGAAAACGCTATATAGGAGCATAGAATTGCGAAAGCTCTCTTTCCCGCAGTGTCTGGCGTTATCGCCGCGACGGTATCGAGCACACACATTCCTGGACCCGAGAAAATGTTCTTTCGCGAGAAGAAATTTCCGCGATCTCCTAGATTGAAGCGGCGCGGCGCGGAGGATGCGCTCGTCCGGATTATACGAAGCGAGTTTGTAAATCGATCGCCACATGCTTCAACAGATTTTAACGGTGACACTTTTCGAACGGAAGTTCGTTGAAGTTTAGCGAAGAATTGATTGCTGCGGAACGAACATACCCCCGTCGTTACACACACCTATTTTTTCGATACAGATAACAAAGAAATCCAAGTTAATGCACGTTTCCACCGATTGCTGTGACAAGCGTGTTTTCTGATAACATATTTCAGGGAGCATCAAGTTTCTACCCGGTCTAGCGCGCACTTCAAAACAATACGTCAGTCTTCATAAACTGGAAAGTCAAGTGGAACTTTTGCAAACTTCAAATAGGCTTTCAGTCAATGTCTCCTCGTCGAGCTAATGTTCTTCAAAAATAAGTTTGACCATTAAGGCAAAGTTTGGAGTGACGCTAAAGATTCAGCTGTAATTGTATCGAAAATATTTTTCACAGTCATTCACAACGACCAACACAGTATAATTTTAATGCAATGTCTTTAAACATTGACTCGATTCATTTTCCATCAATGATTTTGTTCTTCTTTTACGATATACCTCGATGCAAGAGTTTTAAGATTATGCGGTTCCCTCCGAATTTTTTTCTTTTATACTCTCGTTAAAAAGAACATCTTGATAAGGCTTAAGGAGTTCTTTTACTTAGCCCGAGTGGATTGAAAAGGTCACCCGTTACCTCGCGGCCCCCGAAAACACGTACACCGTATGCCGTATGGTATGCGCATAGTTAGTTATTCGAGAAAAAAGTGTAGGAAGGTAACACACTTTTCCAAATAATTTTTAGTAGAGAGCATTACCCCCTCTTGGAAGTGTTTAATGCTTCGTATCGCACAGTATACTCTTGCCTTTACAACTGCCTTTATCGCGGAAATTTTAAGACCGTCTGGATAACACGTGTGTGCTACATATAAATATGCTTTACGATCATCGGAGTATAAATGCATCTTGTTTTAGTATATCGAATCGAATTGGAAATTAAAATGTAAGCATGTCCGCTTGCCAATTTCCATGATTGCAAAACCAATTTTTGGTAAATGATATAATTAGTTGTTACGATCCATCCGGAATATTCGTTTGAATCTTGACGAAGATCGAATCTTTGCAACAGCTGCTTCAAACTTGATCCACGATTTATTCCGATATAATTATAAAGAACAAGTTTGATCGTGTAAAATGATTATTCCATTTGATATGAGTCTCGAGTTTGTTTATGCGGAAGATTACTCTCCAGGGTCCTACAGTAATAATCGCACTCCATCAAAACCGAGCGAATGAAATATAAGAATTTCAGATAAAATGTGTAATTTACCTATCTTAGTCGAGAGTTTCCGATAAAGCAGGAAATGAAATTCCCTCGTGCGGTGAATTAATGCCATTGCCAGAGCTGAGTGTATTGTTTTTGTCGTGGAAAATGGTGCCAGAATGAATTATTTCGTTAATCTGGCAATGTACCTCACGCGAAAGGGAAGTAAAAATATGACGAAATAAATTCGTAATTTTCTGTGGAACCTGTGCCGCGTACACGAAAGGTGTAACAATTTGCGAATGGCCATGGAATTAATTATTATTCAATGAAGGAATGAGTTCTTCGCGGAACTAACTATACATAGAAATAAAGTTTCCCAAGAAAATTATACATTCTCTGTAGCAATTGCAACGACTAATTTTGTAATAATTGTTACATACTTTTAATCGCTTACTGTTTTACATTCTGTATCACTATTCTGACAGGTACTGTCCCCCACTCGCTACACCCTCGATCCTGATCCCCTCCATTACCCTGAAATCTCTCATTAACGATCAATAGCAATGAACAAGCAATGGTCTCCTATTGAAATCCCTCAACATAATGTTACAAATGAATGGTACGGCAGCCAGTAAAGCGTGTCATTCCGATGGTTTCTGTTACCTTTAATGGATGAACTGTAGCTTACAGATTACGCGTTCGATATTGGAAATGCAATTATGAATTTATTTAGTTTAAAGTCTTTCCATCCGTCTTGCCGTTCTCAAAGCCTGTACGGGGACATTTTGGTCGGCGACTTTGGATTTATGCACAGACCTGCCCGTGCATTATAGACGCGCATGGTCGTTCTGGAAAACTGTGTTTGCCACTTTTGTCCACGTTGGAGAATTACCCAGTTTGTCTTGCTTACCGGCCGACAGAACAAGATGCTTTGCGAAAGACATGCTCGCAAACTTTACGTAACGGAGAGGGTACGTTTGCCCTTTGCAGCTCGTTCCATCGGGGAGGAGAGGGGGTCCTTTTGTCTGATTGAATTTATCGCCTCGGTGGATCTAACTTTGTCATGGCTGCCATGATAAACGGCAAGATCCCCTCATCTATGCTACGAGTTTCTAGCTATGAAACGGATCTAGTGGGATTTTGTTTGGACATTAACCGTACCACCTTTCGAAATAGCTTTCATTTCATTTGACGAACGACCACAGTTATTCGCCTGGTCAGAAAGCTTCAAAGCGACGCTGCTAATGGATCAGTGTACGACTGTTACTGTGCGCAGAATAAACAGCTACCTGCTGCTGTTTTTCAGACAATTCTCCTCGAGAACTTGTCCATTCCGTTCAACGAAACATATTTGTTGTTGAAATGTTCTCGAGCTATTTTATATTTACCGCTAGAAATATACAGACAGATCGATCGGGTATTCACAGTGTAGGTTTCGCTCTGATGGCTTCGGATTAATCACTCTAACCAAGAAATGCCCAGGAGAAGAATTCTTGCGATCAAACGAGTCGAGGTCGCTTTCATCCTTACTCGGATGAATTGATTAAAAGACGACAGAGTAATTTGTCCGACTCGTCCACCTTTGACAGTGGTTTTGCCCTCTCATTTTTCCGCTCGAGATACACGCTAATCGCCGAGCCGCCGCTCCACTCTATTTATCGTTTACCATTTGAAACTCTGCTGTCTAGCTCCTTACTTTACCAAAGTAATCGATAAAAAAAGCTCCTTATTCATAGATCTTGTAAAAATAGGCACGTTTTCATAAATGGCAATCAATATTTCATATTCCTCGAAACGCAGACTGGACAGTGAACGCGGTTCATCGTTTACTGTACACCCTGCGCGTGACAAGTTTCGAACAGAAATGTAGGGCAGTATTTTCTAAAATGTCAAAACGCCGAACAGGGTGAAAAGTGAGCGGCACCATCGAAAACATATTCCGAAGTCTTCGGTATACCTAAGACTGATTTCAGCGCATACATTAACTTCCGCCTGCGACGTCGCGCGTCGTCGGCAGCAGCGTAATGCGAAAGTTAAATGGAGATGTCAAGAGCTCTTGAAAATTCCATCGTTACTGCCATCTCCCATACATAAATAAATCGTGATAAACACGTTCGATTTTCTAGAACAAAATGGTCCAGCCTGAACAAGCGTCGACACTTTTTTTTTGCAAATGAATACTATCCCTGGCAAAAATCATTCGACGCATCAAGGACATTAGATGAACTGAGGAATATATGCATACATTAAATGTACATTATAACTATAATTTAATTTGTAATACGCAATTCATTTAAATTAAATGGATAAATAATGATGAGATCAAATATTTAAAAAAACAAAACAGAATTTCTCATTACAAATTCATTACCTCTATTATTGAATGCATTTTATTGTTCCTGGTATTGTCGTGTGGTATGCGGATGCAACATTTTCTGTTGAAATTGCGGCCGGTAAACAAAAGTCCGGGACTATCAGTTAAGTGGCCACAATCCGACTGGCGGAATGTGATTGCAAAATCATCACCGGCATTTGCTGTTTATAAATGAGACATGTACATAATATTTGCAGCAAACGCGAGATCAATTAATTAATCTAGTTCGAATAGAGCGATGCGAATAAAGAACGTGTAATGGTTAGTTTGACTACGTCAATGTTTAGCAATGTCTGTTTGCGTTTGAGATTGTAATGCGTTCCGATTGATAAATACGGAAAATTAAACGTCACTCATGTGATTAAACGCAGCATAAATGTATTCTTTTAATTAACGTGCACCGATTGAAGAGATCGGGAACGTGTAACTGAAAATAATTCTACCATGTGGGGCTAAGTAATTGCAAACGGTAACAGGAAACAGGGGAAACTTCAAAAAATTTGCAAATTATAGAAGTTCTCAGAAATATTTCTGTTTACTTTATGTTTTTCTCGTTTAGAAAATGGCATAGCTAATATCGTATAAATAATGCTGGTAGAGGACCTACAATTTTATCACATATAAATTAGTCATGTTTAAGCATACATCGTATTAACTACATGCGGTAAAATATATTATGTTAACAGGATTTATGACTTGGCGAAAAGTTAACAACGTTTACGCATTGCGCGAAATATTACATACTCGCGTTATTCTACCTCGAAGTAATTTTGCCAGCAACGTGATTACCCACGAACGTTCTTTATACGGTGGAACACGGTTGACGTTCAACATTATTTTTCTGCGTAGAATTAAATGTTACGTGTAACTAGAATTTTGAAAATAGCGAAAAAATTCTTTTTTCTCTGTTCGAACATAGCGGTTTGAAGAATACATTGACGCAACGCAAATGATGTTTATATGTTTCCTACACTTTGCACACTTTTATCTCTTATTATTGCATTGCATTGCTACTTGCTACTAATTGATCGATTGAAAAAATCTCAGTTTACGTTATTTATTATACGAGCCCCGTTTAGAATATAAGAACAGAAAGTGTGGGGAATGTGGTACATACACGATGGTAAGAGACGATTATGAAGGGAAACGTACGTGCATCCGCATCGCATTACCATACATTGGAGATTACATAAGCATACGTTTCTGGAAAGCAAATCGTATGCATGACTGTGTCACAGTGACGCAGTTCCTGCAGATTTCGAGACACCATGATAACAGCGTTATCCGTAAACGTTTGAACTGCACTGTGACGAGCCTACACATGTAGGTACATATATCTATGTATAATTGTATACGATACATATACACGATGTGGCCGGACGGGTGGCGCAACCGAGCAGGGGGTGATACTACATGTAAAAATAAGTCGAAAAGAAGGAATAACATTTTTTTGTTTGACGCTTCGTTTACGAGCAAATCGAGTTTGAAAATGCAGCGAATACACGTGCTATTGTATAGGGCAGGCCTGGCCAACACGCGGCCCGCCGGGCGATTTTATATTTCTATTAAAACTTTTGTTTCTCGTATGTATACGAAAATATTAAGTAAATGAAAATTTGCATGTGTCATTGTTATAAATAACGTTTTATTCATTTTTTAAAAGCATGTTTACCTAAAGTGCGGCTTGCTGTAACGTTACGCGTCATCAAAGTGGCCCGTGAAGCCATTTCGGTTGGCCAGGCTTGGCATAGGGCATAGGAATCGTTTGACGCGTCTGACCATGATCAACCAATTCTACTTTCTGCATATACTAAGGCTGGCGGAACTGTACACTTGATTTTCTCGAAAACGAAGCGTCAAACGAAAAAATGTTATGCCTTTCTTTTCGACTTATTTTTACATGTGGTATCACCCCCTACTCGGTTGTAGCACCCGTCCAACCACACCCTGTATATCTAGTCCCATCAATCCATATGAATCCATTTGTGTTTCATCATGAGAAATATTACCAAACTCGGAAATCGATCTCCCATTTTTTCACCTTTATATAGAATAGGTTTGATATTAGTTGACAAAATCTTTTATTGACAACGTTCAATACATTCATTCTCAAATATAGTATACCTTACATTCTACTACACAATGTTATTTGTAAGATACTAAAAAGCCTTTTTTACAACGACGGTCTTATACTAAATTACGCAGGTACGTCGAGTAATAATTGCGGAGCAAAAGGTGGGAATCGGAGAAGAAGTCTCCGATCCACGGGAGATCAAAGGCGAATCAGGCAGAAGGCCCTGGTTCGAGGGTAACGCGGCGCGTTCTTACATCTCTCTTTACCGGATTGTTTCTCGCACATTGTAACGAGAGTAACGGACAACCGCGCACCAATTTGTTTTTCAACAATATCTGTAATCAACCTCTTGAGAAAAATAAATCTAGCATGCATTGATCCCGACCCCTCCGAACAGGTAATTCGGCAATCTCAAGTAATTCCGTTTGATACACGCGTCAGCCTTTTCTCTCCGATCGGGTATCGAATCGTGGATTGATGAAAAAGAGATTGAAATGAACGCCGATTGGCAGACTCCGAACAGAACGGTGAAAATAGCAGGTCGATCCACTTTTAACGAACACAGAAATCCTTTGACCGCGAGGAGAACCCGAAGCACCAGCTGACAACGCCGCGATGAAACAATTTTACAATCGTTCCGATTGCGGTTTCGAATCAGATCTGGATTCAATACATACGGAATTTAATTCTCGTTCTGGCATGATCCGCAATTGATAACTCGGGATCCCTCGGACGTTTCAATGTGATGAACCGATTAAGCGAATTCGCGATCAGTCTGCGCTCTCTTCATTTAATGAATCTTTACATTCGATAAGATCGTAGATCGTAATCGCCATGGTTTTTCTTTGTTGTAATTGTCAAATATTCCTCGATTACATTACACAATTAATTACCAAGTTTAATTTCAACATTAACACTGTATTCTGTTATACCTATCGTCTTTCAACTCACGCTTTTCTATTCCTCTTTTCATAGTCACTATAGTACGCCATGGTACCTCCTGCTCTTATTCTTCCTTTCATTTCTCTCGTCTTGCTTCTTTTTCATCCTTTATATATATCGAATACTATCCATGCACTCTGACCTACATTTTACCAGCTTTCTTCCCCGGTTTCGCAACATCTGTCGCTGTTTTCTTTCTGCATACAATAGAACACAGATTTTCGTAAGAAACGTTAGAAATGTTCAAAACCGACTTTAAGCAACGCTAGATTATTCTCGGAGGTTTCTTTGCCGATTATATTGATTTTCTGCGCGCTTAATAACTCGACAGCCCATTGGTTCGGAAACTAAGTCCCCGTTTTAACGTTTGTCCCATAAGACCTCGAACGTGACTGATTTTACGAACAACAGTGTACACTGGAAAAGGTGAGTAAGCTCGTGGAGTTTGTTGTTCGAACAAACCGATTTAGCGAATACAAATAGCCATCTACTTACCATTTAATCCCGTTCCCAGTTATTAAATAGGGGAGATGGACTGCCGGGAATATTTATATTTAAGACACAAGAAAGTGAAATAATCGAAGGACAATTCCGAATCTGATTGGTAGCATTTAGATCATTTATTTCAATGTAATGATACAGTTTTTGATAGAATTTTTCGAAAAGCTTCGAATCGTATGGTCGAATAAAGAGATGATCTTGTTGCGAGGGTCCGAATATAGATTAAAGGTAGTCGCTCGCGTGTAGATCGAAAGGGACCATAATTCGATCGCACGCAGAGTGCCTCTCGTCGAAACTAAACGCACTTGTTCACGAGCGAGTTCGTGCCCTTTATGTACCACCACAATCGGTCTACAAAGATAGCGTGTGCACTGGTGCGTTCTCGATTTCTGCTGAATTTCCTGGAAATTATCTTGCCCGTTGTACCATCGTAAGAGCGCTGCGCCGCGCCGCGCTGGTTCAATTCGGTTTTCGAACAGCTGGCCCTTTGTATTAGCGCATGGCCAGACCGGGAAAGGGTCAAAGCTCGACTGAGGAATAATCTCCGTAATGTGGTTAGCCTAGGCGGATCTTTATGCATTTACGACACGTGCAAATTTCGGAGATGCGAGGAACCATTTATACACTCCTGTCCATAAATCATAATAGATACATACACATGATGTACACTAACAGTTTCAGTCTCTTAAGTAAAGTCCACAGAAAACTCTTAAACAAATATTTTGTTTGTTTCTATGATTACCATTTCGATTGCAAGTTATATAAGTACTCCATTCATTTTGAAAACTCGTACTCCGTACTTTGAGGTAAGGAGTCACTTAACAGTTTTCTGAAAGGTATTACAAGGTGAAACTTTTTTAATTACGACAGAAACGTTTCTTTATAGCGCGACAAGACTTTTTCAATTTTTGTTGCTACAAAGTTTCACGCCTTTGTTATTATAATTACGAAGACATTGTAAACTTTCATTGAAAATGCTATACGATTATGTGTAGACCGGATGAATTCCTTGCGGCTATCAACTATTCATTTTAGTTCGTGTTCTTCAGCATTGGTGCGACCTAATGTTATTGGACAAGAGGCACATTTGCAAGCGTACTATTCGGGAGTGGATATCGGGTTCCATTGCTCCTTGTGTTCCGAGTTCCAGAGTACACCCTGTAATGTAACAAACGTCTGTTTGACGATTAACATAGAATTAGTGTCGTTCGAACTTTAGGAATTCCCGGTAAATGTAATTACTTGCACTTTAGTGTCTCGGAAACTTAATATCGAACAGTGTCGTGATAGCGATAGCACGTTCCTCTTAAATTTCCGTTAAACCTCGTTAGTATACTTTATTAATGTTACGTTAGTAATTACGTTTTCGTGAAAACTCGTAGCCTCCTCATTATGAATGAAAGACAAAGATCTAAGTAAAGAATGGACGGCTGAGAAAGGAGTCTAGAAAATGTCGACCTTTCCAAAAGAAAAAACTGTGTACGAATCGATAATTCTGCACTGCACAGCTACACAGGAATGTAAGACAATATATGTACTACGATACGTATCTACCAAGCGCTGCTTCGTCGAAACTTCGCACAAGCTACAATTGAGCTGACATTCCTATGTCGTATTATGCATAGATAATACGCGAATGTCATTCTCCTCGTGTCTACACGAATTCCATATCGTATTAATTACGGTGCCGTTGCCTAATCGAAGTAGCGATTACCGGAATGGTATCTGTTCGAAATGCCACTTGTTCTGTACGACAAATGCGCAACCATAAACTCCGATCAGTCGAATCGATACGCGAATACTCCCACGAGAACTGCTTCGCTGCTTTACGCTGGAAAGCGTTAAACGGGATAACCTTGCAGCGTTAGAATCGGAAAACGAGTGATGTATTTATGAAAAATCTGCTGGTTGCGCGAAGCCAATTACAGTAGGACCTCGATTGACCGACACTTGGTCGGGAGACAAACAGCCCGGATAAATGAAGGCCCGAGGAAATAATCAAAATGTACATTATATTCCAAAATAAATGTTTCACTTTTGAAAATTTATAATCATATCGAAACGCATATCTGTTTATAATCCGGATCCGGTTAATCGAGGTCCTACTGTATTCATGATACATATAGCGCGGTCCGGCTGTAAACAAAATTTGATAACTGATTAAAGTCAAACAGGATGCAACGAAAAACTATTTCGACGCTGAAAGGAGGGTCAAAGTGAATTTTGCAGGACAGTGTAGAATAACTGAACCGTAGGACGTTGAACAAAAGGAAAAGTCGTCCGGGCATTGCGAACAATAAACTAAAAATTTAATTGGCGGTCGGCTCGAACAGGAAAAACAATACATAGTCAGCCATTGAATGGAAACGCGCACACGTAAATAGACTGAGCGCTTCCTCCGCTTCCTCTTGGTTCGTACACGCTCGACATCGCTCCTTTACGGGCAGGTATTCCAGGTATTTCATTCTCGAAATACCAGTTCATCCTCCATCCCGTATCCATTGCTTCCTTATCGGTCTAAGCAGCTTGGGTAAACAACCCACATCAATTTTATGATTCTTGGTACGCGAACGAACGCGCTGCGAGAACAGTTCTCTTTCATTTGGTTTGCCACCGGATACAATTAAATGAACGCTGAACGCTGACACTAATGCGGAGGTACAAGAGTTTACAAATTCGCTTGGATAAAATGCTACATGATTTCGCTCTAATTTATCATCGATCAGTCTAGTAATCGAGCGTTGACGATTCTAGGTAATTAAGCAAAAAAAAGTATTTCGAGCCGTGACAGAAGAGGAGGGTTTTCGGGCTGTACGGAAGCTTTTTATTTCTCGGGCTCCGTAGAAACGTGGACAGAAGAGAATAAATGGGAAGAAATTAAAGACAGACTGCGAAAAGGATCTGTATGGAAATGCCGACCGGCGAGAGCCAGAAGAAAATAAGAAAGGACAATGGAGATGATAACAACGTGAGTAAAAGAGAATTGAAAAAATCTGTGGCAGAAGACAGAAAGAAAGAGGAGGCTGGGTGGGAAGAGAAATAAATGTGAATGGAGAGATCGGAATATATGTACATATACAATGTATATGGAGACAGTATCGCGGGATAAAGATGTCGGGGGGTGAAACGAAAAAGTCGAAAGAAAAATAATAGCAAAGGAGGAAAATCAGGTGGTGATTTAAACTCGAGAATATGATTAAGAGGAAACAATATTACCGAATGCATAGAAGGAAAAATCAAAGAGTAAGAGCAATAATTTATTTTTAAATAATACATATTTAACAAAATAAAGGGAAGGAAAATATATCAGAGAACGAATACATATTGGAGAAATAACATTTTCATTTACAGTATCGCGTATCGAAACGCTTCAAACAATTGAACAATGGAAAATATTTAACCGCTTGCAACATACGTATGTAGCTGCAGAGGAGAATAAAATAAAACAATAGGATTTGAAGCAAGCGATATCGTATCGTATTGTGAAAATTACGATGATACCTCGCCTCGTTAAGATAACGAGACTGTTGCGCAACAGAAATCGTAGGTCTTACCTCCTAGTTAAGGAGACATGAATTATTATAGAATAGAATTGAGATTTATCGAGTATATTTACAACCGAAAGAAACTAGTGGCTCTGGTCGTTAATCGTGGTCGGCAGTAACAAGGTTAATTAACGTCTTTGGTCCGTGAGCGTTTTAATCAAGGCAGGAGCTGTAATCGGATAACGTGTCCGCTTCTAATCGAAGAACCCTTATGTATACTCCCGTATAACAAGCCTACGCGGTTCACCATTCTGTTCGCATAATTTTTACTACGCCAGGGTGCAGCCTACTGCAGCTATTGTTACCTCGTTTATTAACCGTGCTAACGAACCTCATTTTTTATAACGAAAAGTGAATCGCGAACGAAAGCTATACACGCGAATAGAATTTTTTTATTTCAACTCATCTCGTTACCATTATTGCAATAACGAAGTTTGTTTTATCTTCACTACATCCATAGTAGCAACTACAAAATTTCCGCGTGGTCGTGTTTTCAATTTAATTTTTTTCCTTTCGTAAACAAGCGGAAAAGTATGCACACCCAACTAATTGTTCAAATTCCAATGTATGGCCAATGGCCAAACAATGTGCGAATTTCGAATGTACGAAACGGGTGAGTTTCTAAAATATTTGTGCATATAACTTTTCCACTGACTGTGTAGATAACACAGGGGAGGGGAGCATTCAATTTGATTGCAAAACGTTAATTGCATTTTCACCAATTTCAACCATGCTTTTTGATATTCCTACAAAATAGTTGTAGGATATTTATAACATTTTTCAGTAATACCAAAACAGAAAATACTTTAGCTGTACGTATTACAACGATGGCATGGAAATGAATGTTCTCTCGTCGACTGCACAATTTATAATCAAAGGGAGAGAATGGAATTTGATGGAACGGTGAAAGAAGGAATTGAGTTACCAGTAAATACCAGTTTCGGTAGTTCCTATAAGGAAAAGTAAGGGGCCGCGAGAGATGCGAGCATTCCTGTCCTTTGTACGGGTTCGATCGATATCATCCGTGGAAAATTGTGAGCGTGAATGTTTGCAATGCGTACGCAATAGTCTATGTTTCGTCGATAAGTCGTTCAAACGAAATCTTACCTGAGAAATTACGCATTCTAATAACCCACTTTAATTTGCACCTATCATTACCTGGATCAATTGAAATTGAATATCTTTCACCTCGGCGAATCGAATTAATCGTCGCGCCGCGCCGCACCGCACCCCACTTACTCGATATCGAATATTGTCAATCGATGTCGCACTTAATTATCGGTGAATTTCCTTCGGAGATGTGGTAAATACGGCAACAAGTCAGTTACATCCAGAAGGTAGCTAGGTGCCTATTCCACCTGTTCGCAATTGTTAATTGATGTTGTAGTGACGTGTGTCAGTCACGAAATCGGTTTAATTTCGGTAATTCTAATATGTAGTTCACCTTGCGAAATGATCGTACATTTGATCAACAAACACGCGTTTTCACATGCGTTCACAATCGCACTACACATAAGGGAGTTTCGTAATTAAGTTCCATTGCGCTCTTCGGATTGGACGAGGGTTCTATGGCTGGAAGAAAGTTTATTAATCGCGTTTGATAAGACACGAAATTAGATCGGAAACTTTGGAAAAGCGGCCGGATTAGCGGGATCGTCTTCCGATACTCCAGGTTGACAACAACGGCTTCGGAGGTGTTTCTGCGTTGGATGCCAACGACAATGACAATGATTCCGTACAGGGAAACTTTCCAGTAAACTTTTCCAGAGAGTGATCAAATTATTATGAACACTTCGAAACTGCTACTTATTTCAAGTTTCGCGATAAACAGGCAGCACCGTTTTCGGCTAATTCGAGTAAACCAATAAAACGCAATGAAAAATAAAATACTGTTCGAAACGCGCTATGAATTTCTGGCGAATTGATATTGGTGTTACTGCTCCGATGAAACTGTTCCCACATTATGCTGATTTTTCGAAATATCCTCTATTCTCTTCGCCGAAATGTTCCTTGGCCAAGAGGATAAAATTGTTGGCACTGTTCGACACGCGTAACGAAAAAATTCCAAGTATTTACGGGAAATGACGGGGAATTTCATTCACCTTCGATAACTCGATAGAGTATGTGCTCTGCATTAAACGCTGCTAATACACGTAAATGAACGCAAACGCTTGGCAGGCGAGGAAGCTACTACCCCGCTTTTAACTCGGGAACTTGAACGTTCGAGAACAATGAAAATTCCATGTGTCTGGTTCCCGTGCCCGGAATATCAACGACAAGACTTCGACATGCATCGACTGCAGCAACTGCAGCAACCGAGGACATTCTCTAAATATGATGCGCGAGCGCGAACCTCATTCTATTCTATCTTACTTACAGTTAGTCTTCTTTCTTTTGCATGTCGGTGAAGCTCGCAACGAAATTTTTTGCAGGTAATTTGATCTGGGTTAGCATCGTTGCAACTGTTACGTGAGCTGGAAGATTAAAACCGCTGTAACTCACTATTTTATGCAAAAGGTTGTCCGGCATATTTACGTATCTTGCTACACTCAACCCGCAAATAAGTAGACCGCGGAGTTCCTGCGTTTATGATAGAAACATACATATATATTTAAACGATTTCAAATCTTCCAAAACGTTGTACAATTGTTTACATATAATTGATTGGTTTCAGGTTTAAATTAAATTAAAAACACGATATCAAAGCCATACGAACGATATTCAAATTGTAGCCCGACTGACAAATTTGTTCAATTGAAATTTCGATTTTCATTTTCACTAAAAGTTCCGCGTAAAGGTTTCACGATAAAAATTTCCGAACGATTTTCACGGTGACCAAATAACATCGAGAATTCATCTGCATTATCGATCGCTCAGATATTACGGACGCATGAAAGATTCATTTTATTTTATTCCGTTTTCCATTAGAGATCCATAATGACTTTTTTCTCGACATGTTTATTAGTCTTTCGTGACTAGAATATTACTCGTGAAAGCGGCGTTTGTCATTTGATCAACTCGTTTCATTGTCGATCTTGTTTGAAATTGATTGCTTTGAACGTTATAAGGTTTATACAAGTATATAAAAAATTTCGACATTTTTCGAGCCCCGTGGCTCTCGGTTCATTTTTTCGTCGTTTAAAGCTGCGGGGCCAGAGGATATACAATATGACGAACAGAGAATATTCTAATTGTAGGATAATAGAATTTTTTGACATGGTACCCGAGGTAGTGTAGTGACATGGTAGCTGAAAAAAATGATCTGTCATCTCTGACTGCAGCATTTTCTATTTCAGGGGTGGCGGTGACGGTACGCGATGGCGGCTCGTCAGAGCGCAAAGTATGCGCACTCTGACGCGAAATCGGCGACGCGACGCGACTGAGCTCTCAATCTTCCTGAATGGGAGCTCGCGGATCGGAGCGACGACGACGACGACGACGACGACGGTGAAAGCGGACGACAGGGGTGTGAAAGAGCTGGTCGGAGCTCTTAATAAACGTTCCAGAAAGCAGCTTGAAGAAAGCGGCTGAAAAATGAACGGCTCGTGGTCGCTGTTCGCGATGGTGTCACTTCTGATGGTGTCGCGTACACTTGCCACCCAGCAAACTGGCGGCGGCGTGCTGGGCACGAGGGGAAGCAGCGGCATTCAAATCGGCAACAGCGACAGAAGGGCACAGCAAGGCAAGGAATCGGTGTACGGTCGAGGGGGTGGCGTGAGGCTCGGCGAAGGCAGATTTCCGAATTCAACCAGGCAAAGGCCCTACACCACCACCACCACTACAACCACGACCACTCCATTGCCGGAGAGAATCACCCATGCGTCGAATGCTCCCGCAGGAAGCAGTAACAATATCACTTATCTGGAGGTTCGTACGATTTTCCGATGTACGATACAATGCATCGATATTCTAATAACTGCGCCGTTCGCTATTCGAATACGCTCAGGTGTATCGGACCATACGTCTATTCCTATTAGTCTCGTAAACGAGACATTTTTCATTTCCAGACTCTAGACTACATAGACTAGGTCATTTCGTTAAAAAAGAGAGCAATATATTTTTCCATCCACCTTGCAGTTTTGCACTGCTAGAACACTAGTTTTATTCTTTCGACTCTTTGACCTGCCGCATGCGGCAAATCATGCTATGACGACAAGACGGAGTCATATTCTAATTTATTCATTGACATACACATTTTCGCATCTCTGCTATTTGTTACCATAGGGGCTATGTGCTTGGCGTGTACCATATGACTATGCAATATGCAAATCCTATACATGTACCTATAGATATACCTACTAGACATTTGTTGGTTCGCTCTACACGATTAAGCCATCGTCGAAAAGGCATGCCGACTGTAACCACCGACATTCAATTTCCTTCAAATTATCTGTCTCTCGGCCATTCACTTTAAAGCTACTTTGGCTATAAAACGCCAGGAGTTTCTTTTTTTTCGTTATTATTTGCGTGCTCTTAAATACATTTATTGAATTCGCGAGGTAATAGCATTGTGGGAAGCTTATTTGGAAAAGTTTCACTCGCGAATTCCCTGTTAGCGAGCAATCTCGAAATTCTCTTAGGACTGAAGGTGGATCCAGTTTTTCCACGTTTTCCCGTGTCGCCGAAAGACGTTGCTCTTTCCCCGCAGAAGAAACGTTAAAAAATTCAACAAACTCGGCTCCGAAGGAACAGTCTTATGGAATGCTTGGAAAAGAATCTGCCTTCCACTTTATAAAGGATCAGCTACTTCACTGGGATATCGAACAGAGTATCTCTAGAATCATACGTATACGTACAATAATATATTAGATTTATGGGACATCTCCTGAAATTTCAGAAGCATTTCGATCTGTCTGGAATTCACATCGAAATTCGACGAAATAACGGAGAAATGTTGAACGCGTTTCTTGTGAAATCGTGCTATTCAATTTTTCAACGGTTCAAGCAGGTTCCGACATTTTTTAATTGCTCCAGTGTCTCGAAGGACAAAGTTGCACGGGAGATTGTCCAACAAAGTTGATCACAGATCGCCGCGAAATACACGGCGCATTTGACTGTGTAATTCCCGCGACGTTTTTTTTTTTTAATTCATCTCCCGACGACGGTTAGTTGTCCGTCGTTGAAACACGATCCCTCGGCTAATTACGAACTTCTGCCGCGAGGTGTAATTTGCTAGAATAATCGGTTTAAACGTGTCACGGAAAAGTGTGTCCACCTCCAGAGAGTCATTATTCCCTTGCTGGTCACGGTCGTCATTGTTCTCAATTTTCTCGACGCGAACCGTCGGCGCTTAATGAGATGTCTACTTGCTGTTTGATCTTCCGAACGTATGGCTGCGAAGTGCTCTCTCACGATTAAACCATTCCAAACCTTAACGTCGTTGGACCCGTAACTTGATTGACGTGCCGCTATTAGTCCTCAATCCTCAATCCTTTATATTTTCACATAAAAGCAGTTTATGTGCTCTCAGAGCACAGACTCTTCTCACAATTTCATTCAATTTACACCATCGTTTCATACATTTACGGCATTTTAAAGATGGGATGAAACACCTCAAGGAGAATGCACTTGTGTGACAAAAACATATATTATATTATTTCCAACCTGTGTTCAATCCACGTACCAAGGTTGGAAATAAATTTCCATTTCACTCGAGTTTGTTGTGGTCGAGGTGGAACATTTTTATTTCGCCTGGAGGTAATCTAACAAAGATTAATTAGCGGAGGCATGAAAAAAAGCTCGGGAGTAAGACGTGAAACAGAGCAACATGAGAAACGGCGCAAACGAGAGCGGAAGGGACGTGTAGAATGCAGTAGTAAGAAAATTAAAATGCAAATGCAAATGGAAGGAAGACTGTCTGACGCGCGAGGAAAAGTGCGAAATCTATTCTTAGCAAGGCTGTGAACGGTAAACAAAAGAAAAAAACATTGAGATCAAATTGCCGCGCGGGACTGTAAATTCTTTGGAAATTAGCTACGGCCGAAGGAGAGGACGCGAGATAAGGTGCAGCAAGAAGGTGAGATAATGGACCGATGCGACGGCAAGATAAGAAACACGGAGGAAGAAGAGCAGCCAATTTTTAAAACGTTAAATTATACCGGCGCGAAAACGGCAGCAATTATGGCGGCGCGGCGCGGAGACTGGAACGGAGTTCCTAATTGTAAAGTCGAGGATAATTTACATTTCTAATTAACGATATATTCTAGGAAAGTGAGCGGAACATTTCTTTGCGAGGAACCGCGAGCTTGCGCGGCGTTTTCGTTATTTATGGTTGCGGTTGTGCGCTCGACCACGGTTGCCATCGCGAAGACACTCCTGTCGCGCAGCTGCACTGACGAAACACGAGACAAGCTCGGGAGAAAGTTTGCTGGCTGCTAGTCAGAACTGTAACTTACTGTCCATTTTCTGCCTACGTTCCATTCATTCATCCCGATCGATTTCGAGCAACAGGTGCGACCGGATCCATCCTCGTGGTAATAAAGCGAACGCTCTCGTTGCACTTTTCTCTAGCTTTGAATATTTAATGCTTACCAATCAATGTGTCTGTCTTGATAAACACAGCTGCTCCCTGCAAGCGCGACCCAGGCATCCGTTCAGAAATATTTGATAGACTTCGTACCCCGTTCGGCTCCGGTCGATTCGAAATGAATTTTTAAATTTTCATCTTATTGAGACTAACTTTGGAGAACTACTGAACGTTTAAATACGACATCGGGGAACGTTTGTTCCGACCAGAGCTCGATACTTATTCATCATACTTTAATGAATGCATAAAATCCGCAGTGAACGCATCAGCTCTAATTAATATATTAATGTTTCTTTATACGCAGGGTGATTCTCTCGTTAGAGGTCTCATAAGCAGTAATCACCGATCGAGCTTACCGCGACGTCAAGGACAGATACAGCCTGTGTCATCGGCGTTACAGTCAATGCAAATGTTAGAGGTATGAAAAGTTTGTAACATTTCACGGCGCGCCTGATTCAAAGACGGTACTCACTCCCTTGACAGCCGAATAATGTCGATCAGCGGCAACTGCTTTCGAAACCTCTAGCGAGACCATCTGCTTCTTGTACGATTAGTTCTGCTATCTGCGACTACCCTGATTGTTTACAAGGATATTTTTCTCCCTCGCTGTAGATCTCGAAAGCAGTAGAAGCCAGTCGACATTGCTGGTTACATCGAGAGAGCCGATACCGCCTCTGTGTCCGTGAAATTGCACAAGCGTTTCTTACCTTTGAAACGAGTGTTGAAAGGATCGTGAATTACACAGGTGGTATCAGCCCTTCTGATGTTGAAACAATGTCGAATCGGTCTACCGGTTTCGAGACCTTCAGGGAGAGAGCCGCATACAGAGTGTTCACGCTTTACTAGCCAATGTTTTTCTTGCAAATAGTACATATTAGAAAAAAGTTGAAAGGAAGAAAAGTTATACAGGGTGGTCCACGCAATTGTGTCAAGTCATAACTCCGTTATTATTGCATTTACGAAAAAATGCCAAAGGAGAAAGATAAATGGTTCGAAGAGCACTACATCTGTAGGCCTTTAAATGTTTTTTAGATGCAGCAGTGCATGTGCAATTAACAATTGCATCGTTTCTTTAAATGGAAATGATTCTTCGGTTCATTCTACGTAAAAAATTATTAGGGCACCATGGCAAAAAATTATTAGATCTCGAGATATTTTCAAAAAATGTCTTTATCGAAGAAGATGCTCAAACGCTTCTCCATTACATTCTAAACATTTCTTGTAACGTTTTTGTATTGTTTGCACAACTGCGTTTAAATTATCTGCAGTTATTGCTGCACATTCCAGTATGATTCTTTCTCTCAGATTCTCTACAGAATCTATGGGATTTGAATAAATTCTATCTTTCAGATAACCCCACAGAAAAAAGTCAAGGGGACTTAAATCAGGTGAACGGGCTGGCCAACGTATAGATATACAAACGCAGTTATGCAAACAATAAAAAAACGTTACAAGAAATATTTAGAATGAATGGAGAAGCGTTTGAGCATCTTCTTCAATAAAGACATTTTTTGAAAATATCTCGAGATCTAATAATTTTTTGCCATGGTACCCTAATCACTTTTTTATGTAGAATGAACAGAAGAATCGATCTGTGTAAGAAAGAATATGCATTTCTATTTAAAGAAATGATGCAATTGTTAATTGCACATGCACTGCTGCATCTAAAAAACATTTAAAGGCCTACAGATGTAGTGCTCTTCGAACTATTTATCTTTCTCCTTTGGCATTTCTTCGTACATGCAATAATAACGGAGTTATGAGTTGAAACAATTGCGTGGACCACCCTGTATATTGTTTTTTGCAATGCTACGTATTCTTTTTTTTTTAATATGACGACGCTTCTACGAAGACGGTCGCAGCAGATAACGTTTCTTACATGAATGAATGGTCTGTTGAAACCAGGTGGGTATGGTGGTGCCCCACAAGTCGTTTGGCGTGAGAGAATACACAAAAGCGGTTACGTTCGCCGTCAACACGCTGCACAAGACCACGAAGAGGGGTCGAAAATTGAAACTTTTCGAGCGGTACGACATTCACGTGAAGGTGGCCATGCAGGAGCTGACGCCGAGTCCCACGGGTAAGTTTATGTTCATCTCGAGCAAATGTTCTCTCCACAGGAAGCGAAATTCAAGTTGCAGCATCGTCGCGAATGCAAGAAAAATTACTGTTTCCCCATTACATCAAATTGGTAAAAGTTGCTTTAAACGTAACGCCGTGAAGCGGACTCTACACAGCTCTATCGAGTTAATATTTACGTGTAGAAACCGTACGTCAATTCAGTCTCTCGAGTGAAATCATACCGGAAGTAAAAAGGTGATAACGTAGCCACAGGGAAACATACCAGTCTTGTTTACGAGTCAACCTTAAGGGCCACCGTAAACACTTTTTCGCTTAAGTTCCTAGAACACCTGCAAACTATTGCGTTTCGCCTCCGGGGCCAAATAAAAAGAACTTTCCAGCGAAAGATTCGTGTGCCAGTGGAATTTAGGCGGTGCCGCGGTGTGTCCTATGCGTTTGTTCATGGCTGCGCAATAAACTTCCGCCGCCACCTACACATTATGTTTCTGAAAATCTATCGTCGTCGTGGAAAAATATTCGCGTTGGTTTATGGAGCTCACTGGATGCTAAAGCCGAAAAGACGAAAACAACCAACCTCAAATATTTTCATGAAAAAATTTCGCACGCGTTCTAAAAACACTGTCCGCGTATGCTATCTTTTGACACGGAATGTTTGTGAAAGTAATTAAGTACTCCCCGAATTTATTCCCTATTGGAATTTCGAAGTTATCGGAAAAATGTACGAACTCCCGAGTCAAAAATTTCAAGTATGTCCTCGATTGCCGAGCGCTATTATTGGTGTACGAGTATCCCGGTGAATTTCTGTTGCAAGCAGGTGTGTATTTTAATCGGGCTTCACTCCTAATGCGACTTGAAGAACAATCGCAGAATACTATGGAAACTTCTCTCCCAGTTGGTCCAGGCGAAGTATCTTGTGGCTGAATTTATCTCAGTTTAAATCCGACGGCGTCGCGTCGGCGTGGTTCGCGTAACGAGAACATTGAACTGTGCAGTTTTCAAGAAATCTTACACTTTTTTCAAAAGTTCTCAACATTTCCGTGGGCTCCTTTCCTCATCTGAAATGAAATCTCAATGCTCCTGGCGGCTTGCGAATTTATTATCCGTACTTTCGACAAGAATTCAGAAAAAGGCGAGGCTATCATTAAAAAAAAACTAGGACGTATCACGACACACGATATATTCCCCCATCATTTTTTTCCATTTCTACTTGAAAAACGAACAATAACTTGTCCCGGTTACCAGAATCACCGTGCATCACCCTACAAATTTCGGAAAATGGACTGCTGTATTTGGGGACGCAACAGTTACTATAATAAACACCGTTGAATAGTCTGTTGATAACATTGAGAGCGACACTGCTGTGGTAATGGGCCACTGTGCTCCAGAAAACCGGGCCACGAAAATACATTGAATATTAGATCTATTCTTATGTCTGCACGTTGATGATACTATACAATATTGTATACTCTATAGGCTAGGTCTTTGCTAAGCGTGGTAATGCCATGGTAAAGAAGGGAAAAGGCTCCATAGATCAGTTTCAGGCTATTTCGCGGTACATTGATCTCCTTGACAAGGATGCCAGATTTCATCTTCATCGTCGAAACGGCTTGTAATCCTATCTGCATCCATTGCTTGCTAGCAACGTACAAAATCCTCCATACAATGGCTATAAATATTTTATACTTGGAATTATTTAGAAATTTCAATTGCTCGCTGAATCCACTAGAATATTATACTTTGATTCGTAGTTTATCTTTGGTACCTACAATAATATCTCGTGGAAAGAAATGTTCTTTAATTTGATTATATTTCTCCAGATTTATGCTCGAAACCCTCCACACTTACGTTCCCCCATTCCTACCTGAAGGAAAACTGAACCAAGATAAGCTCCACCTACGCTTTGACGTGGAGATTTCAGGGATGAAATAGGATATCACGAATAAGGGGTCAATACACCGTTTTCCTTCTATTCGCGGTCCTTTAGACTTCAGGGCAACCAGTCCGTTAGATCCAAGAAAACTCTGATGAATAGTACTTTCCTGTAAACCGGCACGCATGTACGCAGAATCCTAAATTGATGAAACGTTCCGGTGATTATGAAAAGTAGTCCGGATTCCAAATAAATTGGTGATTATCAATTAAATATAATAGTAACAAGAATGCTCAGTTGCCAGAGGGATAATCAGTCGCATTAGCGGTTAATTGTTAATAAAATGGATTGAGTTAGAACAATATGCGCAAGTGGTTCCCAAAAGAATAGAGAGAGAGAGAGAGAGGGAGAGGGAGAGAGAAGGGCTTTGATCCATTAATTTACACGTGCCGCTGATTTAGCTTTGGCTAAAATGTTTCGCGCCTGTTTATCTGCTCTTCGAAACGGCGTTGTGGAATGTGTGGCTCGTTCAGCTCTCACTTGCAATGTAATTGCCACTAACGAAGCCTCCCCAGTGAATGCAGGCTCGTGTAGACGACTAGATAATTTTCGGTGCATGTAAAAGGTGATAACGTAAATTACCAACTGAAAAGAGTCGATAGTTGAACCGCGACAACGGCTTATCGTGGCTTAGCAATGGTCTCGGTTCATTGGCCAACCTTTTGATGAAAATAATATGAAACTATTATAATATACTTTTGAATAATATACATATGTAGTATCGACATATATATGTAGTTCGAGATAGAAACAAAATAAACGTTATAATAATTTAAAAGCTTTCACGAGCAAAACGTCTAGGTAAACGAGGTTTTGTTTGCAAAACTGGTACACCGGAATTACGTACTACGCAGGGAGTTTGCACAAAAAATATCGACGTTGGATTACTTTTCGCCGTAAAATTGTTAGCCAGTAAATGCGTGCCGCGCGCGAGACTGTAGAAACAGAATAACATTTTTCATTCATCTCTCGTTTTTACGCTGTTTTATTTGTTCGCGGACGATCATATTTCATTCTACGCTCTCTACGAATTATTTGATACCCACGTTCAATAATTTAAGCGTGCTGTGAGAGTCATAAATCATCACTTCCACCACGGCCAATTATATCTGAAGCGTATTTATTTATCAATTTGTGCTCACAGGGGATTAACCTGAAGTGGAAATTACCGTCTTTGATGAAAAATGTCGCTGTTGCAGAAATCTCTGTCGAAACGTTGAGCGCGTTCGTTTTATCGCGAACCGGTTTGCATACGTCGAAACTGCTGCTGCACACCCTCCTCGATTCAACGTTTCCAAAACATATTTTTATGTACAAAAGCGAAACACGAAACAATAATACTAACCTATTCTCAATATGTATACACTGAAACCATGTAATTTTATATCTCGTACGGCTTCCATCTGGGATGAAATATTATCCTTTGTATTTATTTCACTTTTGTTTTATAATTCATCATTATTTCGGTGACAAGACTTTTCCTCGCATTACCGTGGCGTATCTTCGTGACATTCAATTAATATAATGCATCTGCGTACTCGTATATTTCTCATTGTCAGCATAAATGTATTAAAATCTGTTGTATAGGTGGAATACTTCTTTCCGTTGCAATAGTAGCGGCAACATATTTTCGTTCAGGCACGTATTTTCTATCTATGGCGTACAGGGGATAACATTTTGATTGAAATATACTTACCACGCGTTACATATGAAGCACGGAACGACGACGCGACGGTGGCGGGTTAACGCGGCGCAAGTCATATTATACTTATAACGGTGGGCGGCAGCCGCCGGGCGCCATTGTAACAGCGACACGCATACGCGCTTTTCCGTGTATCGTACATGGTGTTGAAAAAGAATGGAGGTTCATAAATTTTGAGGTTCGTGTCGGTCACCAGAACGGGTAAAAATTGTTTAAAAGCAGTTTCTTGTTTCGGTACCATCGTAACTTCAAGTTTCAACGTTATTGAAAATTTATGGGTTAAGTAACGATCGCTGGTCCACGGTTACCTTCCGTAGAAAAATTAAATTTGAAGTACGTAAAAGAAGACCGAAGTTGAACCGGTGGCCGAGATATACTGTATATATATACCGGCAGGAACCTTTAGAATCTAATCAAAGTTTATTGTAAGACCCCGGTAAACTCGATTTCTACTTGTCTACAATAATTAAGCCCCTACCATGCGATTTTCTTCACGATAATTTAAACTTCGTCGTTTTAATCACTTCCCCGAGCGAATAAAATTTCTGCATCGAGTTTATAAATTCTGATCGACATCTTAAGAGGTAACGAAAGCTACCATATGTACGTATTAATGAACAAGTCTCGGAAAGATTTTCGAAGCTACCAGAAGAAGTTCAAATACTTTATATAATAATTCTATAATAATTTAGTAAGAGTATTCTTGGAACACGTTGCACGCGCGTATGCAGCCAGCTTCTAAAGTGGCTACGCTGATATCCACTGGTTCAAGCGATGCGTCTTACTTGCGTCGCCATTCCGTCGTCTTTCGGTCCATTAAGCCGTGGTGCTTTATGAAAATCGCAGGCGTCAGTCTACGCCTCGACTTAATACGATAAGGGGGAAAGTGGTCGTCAACTTTTTTACGTGTTAATTTCTCTACACTTTTATGCGAAAACTCTCCCGGACAAAATTGCATTTAGCAATGAACGGAAACGCGTGCATCGTGCTGATGTAACTAGCGATCAAAAGGGAAAAAAGTTTTTCAAAGAAGTCAGCAAGAATTTGGAACGACGCCAAACTTGTACGCAGAATGCGTTCATAAGCTATAACGCGTAGTCGTATAAAATTCATTTAAAGATTCGCGTGAGCTGCAATAAAGAAGAAAACGTAAAAGTGTCTCTGTTTTACTAACAGATTATGTACGTACCAACGGACCAAGCTTTGTTTCTTGTGTTTTATCTCTGATGTAGAAGCTTCGCCGCGGATTTATTATTTATGGAATCGCAGCCAATTATTCTTTGAAGCTTCCACGCGGAACGTTAATGGAATCCTCATCGATCCTCGTCGCTAAGGAGAAGATATATTTTAATTTTAATATATGCAAGTGAGATTCAGCTCTGAATCATTCTTTTACGCTGTCACTAATCACTTGCATTATTCAAGCGACGTAGAGCTTTTTGCTACCACTTGTTAGATCAACGACCGCGCCCCCGAATTCCTTTATCTTCTAATTTGTCGTGCTGCGGTTGACGCGCCCTCAACTTCCTGAATTACTCGGGGGAAAAAAACTGCTGCCAGGAATTCCTTCTTCTCTGCATTTATCCCCGAAAACCGACTCGCGGGGTGTAAATAGCGCGCGGGAGTTTACGCTGGACTTGTAAAAGGCAAGGAAATATTTTCAAACAATTCGTGAGAAGCTATCAAGCTTCTCGGGCTCGCTTGCATCTCGTTTCATAAACTGATAAAATATGGCAGGTATTGCGCCGGAAAGTAAGTTGAACCATCACTTTTAGTGTTAAAACAAGTTTGAATGTTTCTCTATGAAAATTCAGATATCGTAAAAGTAAATCTGATTAAAGAATTAAAGTAAACAATTATACTTCGTTGTTGAAGAAATTTTGTTTAAACTTGTACGTTCCATTTGAGAACGTGTATGCTTGCTGTGGAATTTCTATGGTGAGAAAAGTTCCTCGTGGAAACTTCATTAAGAAGCGTCCTCGCGGAACAGACATTTTAGAACTTGTATAATAAAAGTTCCATGGAAACAAGTCGTGTAGACACGTTTATTAAAAAAAGTTCTACGAAAGATATGAATTATCCTACTACGGACATTTGAGGTCACGCAAGGGAGAAGAAACGACGACATCTTAATTGTTATTGACCGATTGTTAAGAACATGGAACGCTAAATGTCTGCGGAGGAACAAAAGTTGGAGATTCTACGTCGCGTTCCTCTGACAATGAGATTGCGCTAGTTTCTCGTAAATGTGCTCCACGAAGTGCGAAAATCAGTTCAAGAAGTGTTAATGAAGATCATAGAAATTCCAGATTGCACTCCAAGGTAATATCAGCAGAGAGTCCAGAGGGACCCATATCACTCGATTCATGCCTAGACCACTTAATTAACAGCTCCACTAAATTTAAGACTGATAATCGCTGAAACACCACTATTCAACTGCCTACTAATCAAGTTTAACGACCAATTCGATAGGATTCTTATCGAATGAGAGTAGTTTCGTCGGGAAAGAAATGAAGGATCAATAGTTCGGTGCCACGCGAGCTAAATGCTCGATGCCTACAACTAGACTGCGGACTTTTATGCATTTATGAAGAAATTGGCTGAGTGGAATTGTCTAAAATAGTAAAGAATTAGAAAACTTTAAAAACATGGCAATGTTGTTGTTTAATGCGATCAAGTCATTATTCCTGCTTCCCACGATCAATGAAGAACATTTTTATTTTGCATAAAGATCCGCATTCTAGTAATAACAATTTCAGATCAAAATAACAGTGTCTTTAAGTTTTTCTAAATTATTGCTCTGCTCGTGCCTGTCATAAATTCATAAGATCCGTAGTCTGGTCATTACTTGGCAAGTCCGAAGCGCGAATCCTTTCGCACGACATTGATCGAATGTAACAGGGCCAACGTAGAGTATAAAACCGATTGGTATTCATGAGTACACGTTGAACTTGGTCCTACCGCCAGTTAGCTATATCGAGGTCAGATTTAGGTCAAGTCATCGACTCCGGTACCAGAGCCGCTACTCTACATTAACGTTTCACGATTAGATCAAGGTCCGCCGATTCTGTATTACCCAGTCAATGAAACGCCACAGTACCTAGTATGTACAGCTAAACTGTTCTTCGTCAGAAATTCAATTCTCGCAACGTTTCTTTGCAGCCTGATCTCAATCATTCGCTTAATCTAACCGCGAGAAAGGTAGAAAACAAATGAATATGTAAATACAATACCAAATTTCCAGGGCTTGCGCGTTCACCACGTTCAGCGCAATACGATCCACATGCTTGCAGCGAAATTTTCCACGGCGTTTCACTGCGAACCAATGGTCCGCACGGCATAATTTCTTTCTGACCTTCTGCACAATCTGGCGGGTGACTTTCTTATGAATTTTATTATTGAACGAGACCGTTGATGCGAAGAAAATAATTTGGTCCAGCGAGCAAGAGATATTTTGGCTGGCACCGAATGCGTAAAGTGTAAAAAGTGAAAGAGAAATTCAGCATTCGACAAACGGTTGCTCCGTTGCATTGTCCGAAAAATTCTTTTATCAAATTTCCTTTCGACACTCCATTAGATGAGCAGAGAATTCGTGGGACTCGCGAACAAGGTTGCTGTCTATTTGTTTCAGTTGAGCACTCTAGACATTTCTTTCCAACTTCTATACGAAAAGAAATAAATTGTATTACAGTTTCGATAATTCCAGAACAAATACATGGACATAGACAGAAGCTGATTGGGGAGGTCGGATGCTAGGTGCCCGCTAATGGCCATTCTCGTTACCTGAGCAGAGAGGCAAGGGTTAAAGCAAACCAGATTATCGTGCAAGCAAAGAGCAAGGAAGTAGAGCAACTGCGGGATATCCGATTGTTAATCAAAACGCGGAAACGCGGGCGACAGATTGTCGGTGTCTGCGAGGCCCATACAGCCGGAAATAGCGTGGCCACAAAGCAAATTGAACGTCGCGGTTAAACACGGACCCCGCAGCAACTGACGCGTGCAAAGTGAATCGGTCCGGTCCGGTCGCGCGTCGCTCCGGCGTTGCGCGTCGTTACGCTTGTCCCCCGGGGATCGATGAAGGCTGCCAATTTTCGAATGGCGACGATAAACATCGGCCTGCTCGATATTCAACCGATCAAGATCTCTCTCGAAATGATCCACGTCCGGAACAGGAACTCGTTTCAGGGGAAAGAACCAACGCCGACGCCGACGCGTTGTTCCACTGGCTGCCGAATCCAAGCTGTCCGTTTCAGCCCTCCTCGATTCGTAATTCCTCTGGTCACGTAAAAATAGTCGACCCGCCCGTGCCACGCGTCTAAGAATAATGCCATCGTACCCTAATTTCCACCTCGTCTTTTCGGGGTAAACGAAACCGATGGCCAATCGATAAAGTCCATTTATCTTGGAGCGGCTCGCATTCAGGATTTTTCGGGCACTTCTCGCGACGGACGTCCATTCATGGAGAAGGTATGAATCGCTAATTGGAGAAAATGCGAAGGATTCGGAACCTGATATCGATCTTTAGTCGGAGTGTTATAACGACTCCATTGTTTCTGCCTCAGATGTTAACCCTTTGCACTCGAAGCAATTTGAATTCCAAAATCGAGACATTTGTTTCAATCCAGATCATTTTTGTTCTGTGTAATCTTTTTTACATTGTGCACATCGAATTGAACCTGTTTTCTTGTATATAACAGTTGAGCTTTTTACAATTTATAGAATACAGACAAATTTAATAATGTTAAAACTGTTTTGAATAAATGGTATGGCAATTTTTAGTGGCGCCTCAGACTCGCCATCCGAGTGCAAAGGTTTAACCTATTGATTGAGACCAAATGATTGATTGATTGATATGATTGAGAAATATCAAAGTTCAAGATCTCTCGAAAAACATGTTAAATAGATTTGCTTGTTAGGGTTGAGAAAGAACGGATCGCTATTTCAGGGCGTAGCTGTAGTTGAAAATTAGGCAACGCCTACTGACCCCGTAGCTTCGTTTTCTCACATCGACCACGCAGGACGCTGCACAATGATCCCCCTTTCAAGGATCTTTGTCCGGGAACCTAGTATTGTCTTCCACTTCTCGTGTTTAGTAGAAATTTTAGCTCTACGTTAATTACCACTAAGCAGACTACTATTCGCTGCTCCGCTTTTATTCCGCAAACAAACATTTCGGAAATAGCAACAGAAACCAACAGTATTAACAATTCTGTAATTATCTTTTCATATTTTGTAAAGTAGTTTCGGGACCAACGATTGTAAACTAGGATTGTTTGGAGATCTCTATTCGAAACGATACAATGGTTCCAAACAGTGGGATGTATCATGAAATCGTGGTTGCGGTATAACGCACCGCGCGCGTGGAACAGTCCATCGGGAAGCCCGAGCATTAATTCGATTGAAAATTTATGGGCTGAAATCGGAAGACGGCTAAATAAATGAATTACGCCAACATGTTACAAATTACTCGACATATGTTCGAAGGAATAATGACCGATTAATGAAATCCCATTGATAACGACATTACAAAAACGTAACTGCAGATCGTCGACTAAAGGAGATCTTTAGAAAACACTGTGCACACACAGTGTTGAATCGTTTAATTGTATTTACCAATTTTACCGATACAGTCCTGAAACGATCTTTTTAGAAAGACCAAAACTATTGAACGAAATAGGCAGATGCGTTTCACCATTTGCCGACTCGTAACGATGAACTGTTCAACCCTTTGGCGATACACGATACATACTTGTAGCGTTTTGAATGGATAGGCTTGAAAGTTAGAAGAAGGGATCTGATTTCTCGGTGGACAGTTTCCCATAGTGGTTCCAAACGAAATCTGCAAATTCGTTCCTCGACCACATTACCCGCAACGCTAGCAGAGCGAGTGGCACTTCAGTTTTCCGCCATTGTGCGCGCTGTGTACCACCCTCTCTGTTCTCTTACCGGAAGAGGTAAAAAGGCTCGTGGCCGCGCAATCGACCCAACCGTAATCGAGTAAAACGGTTTACACAATTACCCTTAACCGGATAATACAAGTGAGTGTCGTCGCGTCGCGTCGTGTCGCCAGGGTTCATTGATTATCTAAAATCTGGTTAATCATCGTACGGGATCGGGGGGTAAGTACAGTTATCCCCGAGATGCAGGGTTCTCGCGAGCTGCCGCCACCTAGCGCAAAACCGTGGAACCTTTTTCGCCGCGCGTACAGAACCGCGGGACTTTCGAATGCACCGGTCGGGGTTCTTTCTCATCCCTTATTCTCATCCCTTTACGCTTCTATTAAATGGATTGCATAATTTCACAGCATTTTTATTATGATTTTATTATGCTTTCCCTGGAATTACACGGGTCCAGTTTGTACGTGTATAAACATTTCAAGGATATGACATACTTGGTCTAAATGTAAGTTATAGTACAACAACATTTGCTCAATATTTTTGTGTTCTTTTCTATTTGCAAAAATTCTACCATTCAATTTTTGTTTACTTTGAGAGGATGGGGCAATCTATGTGTCCATCTTTTTTATAGGGTAAACTGTACAATGATTGGCACTCTAAGCCAAAGTCGTAGTGAACGAGCTTAACACATTACCGACCGGTGATTATTGCATAATTTTGAAGAATCTATGGTACATGGCGAAACACTTTTTAATGGAACCTTCAATAGCAACAGCAATATTCATTATGAACTAACAAGTCACCCTTAATACCATCATTTAATAGTTTCATTTAAGATTGCAATATAAAAGAAAATTTCTTTGCTTCCTTTTGGTACAGCACAATTATTAAAAATCCTATTAATAAGATTCCGATAGTAAACGAGCTTAACTTGCTATTATTATAAGTTAATAGATATTTTTCAGCAAAATCAAACGGTTTTACGAGTCATAAATCTTTTATCATAAAATATACTCGGGGCGAATAACAATGGTAAGACAAATAGTACAGTCATTCGCACAGTAAGAAGTAAACGTTAAACAGGCAATTTGTTTTATAATTAAACGTTCACACACTTGGATGTACCAGAGTTGCTAACTCTGTTATGAAAATTGACAATGTTGCTTTGAAATATAAATATGAAGCAATATACATAAAATGATTTTCTATACCAGGAATTCTTAATTATTTGCCGTTTAAATCAAAAGTGCCAATAACTACTGTAACCTGTATACATATAGATTTATTTGAATTTTGACGACAACCGCGCCAATACGCTTAGGCGACATTGAACGAGCGAATTAAACGGAATACCGGGATGTATTAATAAAAGTGAGGCATCAAGATGTAAAAGAAATAATACGGGTTCTCCACACCGACTTTCCTCCAAGAATTTCGTCCGAGGCGAAGTTTCCAAGACGCGTGCCATGCAAATTCCACGACACGCAAAGCAAGCACTCGCGGAATCTTGACTTCCCGTGGAAACCGCGAAAGGCAACAACGAGTGCAACGCGGGGTTATTTTAGTTGCGGTTAAGTGTGGATGTTCACCGCGAAATTCCCTGTAAAATTCTCACGGATGCGATGTCGGGTAGTCTGGCCGAGACAGACCACCACAATGAGTGAAAACAGAAATTCTTAAGTACTAGTATTCGTGTTTCTTACAACCGATATAGGAAGTTCCTTGCGTATCTAACGATCATAGTGATTTTTGAAAAATATATCTCTGAAAGTGCTTTAAGCAGTTTAGATATGTTCGAACAAATCATAACCAGAAATACATGACTTTTGTCCTTAAATCCCATTGGCTCGACGTACGGTGTACCTCGTAGATTTATCTGTCTCCTGCGACCCTTCCGTCGTGTCTCGAATTAATTTTGATTTAAACTCCGCATTGCCCGGAACCACTTCCTTTACTCGGTGTCATCGACAAACTACCAATTACGCTACAAATGAAACGTATTGTACTGTTATTTTTCAACATCCTTTCTATCTTGTCTTACCCGAATTCATTCCGTCAAGTCGTAAGCGCTGCTCAATGGGAAAGAATCATAAAGAATTTGTTATTTTAGAGTAGGGTATCAAGATTAAAGGCAGGAGACTCATCAAAATTCCCTTCACGGATCTAAGGGAATCGGCTAAATCAGTAGCAATACAAAATACATATAATACCATAGAGAAAGAAGGTTTATTCAAAGGTGTAAACTACTTCACACACTTCCACAACCGAAAGTCAAAACCGTGGTTCAGTCACACAAATCTCCAACGTGAGATTATTACAACGGTAAACAGATGTAGATCAGGACACTACAATCTTGCCAGTTCTCTCTTTCGTATAGGTTTCATAAATGATCCAAAATGTCATTGCGGTTATGAAACTCAGGATATTGACCATGTGTTATGGCAATGTCCCACGTTTGATGAGCAGAGGTTAGAATTTATCAAACAATTACAGAAACTGCATTTTTTTCTTCCGCTTTCATGCAATGTTCTTTTCTCCAGACCTACGGTGGAATTATGCAAAATAAGTTAGTCGTTTTTGAAGGCCTGTGATCTAAAAGTTTAAGTTAACGGTACATCTTTAAAACTACTTGAGTATTGACCGACGTTTATTTATATTTATATATTTATATATATACTTATATTTTGTATTGTATTATAAAAAGTATCACAATGTATTGAAAAATTATGTATTGCAAAATAATCTCTACCTAGAGATTCAAATTGCATTGAATAAAAAAAAAAAAAAGGCAGGAGACTTGTAAATTTCTATCGTTTTGTTACAACGAAGTTGTAACGTTATTCTGCATGCTACACGTTCATTAATTCATACGATCAAAATTGTATCGCGTATAGAAATCCTAAAGGGTACTACGTGTTTGGAAACATTTGGCCGGCGCGGCATGGCAGTGTAACTTCTGGGAGACATCGGTGACACGTGTGCAGTATTTGCATAGTTAACTCGTGCGACACATATAATTGTCGCACAGTTACCCAACTTGTGGTCACGGTCGAACGCGATGCTCAAAATTCCCCTGCGATCAATCCAAGTCCGATCTAATTTCCAGGATGTCACTGCTCTCTGTCGGGGGGGGGGGGGGGGGAAGGGGGGTTCCTTGATCGTGAACGAAGACGAAGTACGTCGAGCAAATACGTGTTAGAGGAACCGTGAACGGTCTGTGACGTTGAAAGTTGCTGGCATCCTGGATTCCTCCTGCCATCGTGAGCTCGAACTTTAAAATCAAAATTAAAGTTTTCTAATTAAAGTCGGATAAATCTACGTAACCGGACGAGTGAAATAACGGTGTAGATCAAATATTACATTCTTTAGTGTTTGTTAAACTCTAACTAAATCCTCGAACAATGAACATCATCGATTGCGTTTCATAAAAATATGCCAGAAGTTGTATTTAAAATTCGGACATACTCCGGAAGCCGATTCGCCGCGCCGAATCGTTGTCAAGAAATTTGTAAACCGGTTCGATAGACGACTGTTCACCTTGTAACCTCTTGTGAAGCCTCGATCGTGGGCATTAGGCGCGGTCCATCGGGCAACCACTATTGGGAAACGGGGATATTCTGATTGAGGAACGCTGTTTCAACAAGCTTCCCCTTATGGAGGAATGTTCGTTCTATCTGGTGAACGACTCGCGGTCAATAGCCTTGATCCCTATATCAGTGCTTGGCTGCGGTACCTCCATCAGCTTTAGAAAAGTTTATCGATTCGAGCAGGGTCCGCCCTTATCGCCCTATCATTCGGGAATCCCTTCGAAAAAGAAAGAAGAAAACTCCTATCCACCCCTACACTTCTCGGTCACTTTCCGCGTCCTGAAATTTCCCTTTGCCGGCCGAGGGAACAATAACGGAACGGACAGGAAAAAGATCGCACGCAAATGGGGCGGTAGCCGCAGAAAAACAAAGACAATGGAATATAAAGCAGAGTCGCGCAGAAAAAGAGCGAGAGAGAGGGAGAGAGGGAGAAAAAGTGGGCGAATAAAAAGGCACTGCAAGAATGAGGCGGTGCGGTAGGAGAAGAATAGAAAAACGGAGCGTGAAACGTACGGGGTGGAGGAGAATCCACACAGTAGACAAAGCATCGCAGTGCATCGCTGTAGGGTGGCGACGACTGATCTTTAAATCCCGGACAACAGGGGTGGGTACAGGGTCAAGTCCGTTGTATTCTTCCCATGGCATTGGTGGTAGGTTCACCCAGAATTCACGAAGAAGACAAAGACGATTGAAATTTCTTCTAAAAGTCCGCTTCCTTCAAAGTCTTATCCCTGGAAGAATTGACAAGGGAGAGTCATCGATTCTGTCAGCGTAGAAATGTTCGAAATGTTCTTTCTCTAGGCTACAGTGCTCGAAAATAACGCGTGTCGTCGTTTATGTCTTGTAGGTTGATATTAAATTGTCTGTAATTAAAATTTTGTCTATTAGAATTTCAGAATGGGTTATAGTTAATAAGTTAGCCCAGCCCGGCTCGGTCGATTAATCTTCCGAGCTGAGTCATTTATTTACTTGGCTGTTTGTGCTCAAACATCTGCATTCATCTTCATCCATCCTCGATCCATTTTGCTCTCGCTTAATCAGTGTCTACCGACTTAAAAAATTAATCCTTCGACAGTAAGACGCAATTAAGAAGGCTTTGCTCGAATCGGTTCATTTCAATTCTAAATTAGCGAATCTCGCGGCATCAATTTTCATCACCGAACTGGCAATTGAATCGAACGTATTCGTATTCGTTCGATTCCAACTTTCCTAACCGAAATCGGACTGTACGCGAGAAAGAAGTTAAAAAAGACGAAGCGCGCAAGTATGAACGATCTCCCGTATACCGATTTTCAATAAAGCCGATACATCCGACACGAAACTGTTTGGCAAAGGCCGTAATTCTCGTTAAAAAAAGGGGTAGGTTTGAGTGATTTCTCGCTCGATCTACCGGGTGGCACCGAAATCCCATCATCCCAGGGTGATCCGACGAGGAATTCTTCGGTTTGATGACAATGGTAATGGTCAAGGACGAATCCACCTCGGTGTATCGAGGTTTATCGATGACGCTGTGACTGATCGAACCGGGGGTTACGCTCGGCCGGTTCTCTCCATCAATCTCCTCGAGCACGGTCGTCCGAAATCGTATAAACCTGAACTGAATTCAAATTTCCAACCTCTTTCGAAATGTATGAAGTTTTTTTTCAAGTCGGGATAAATCTTTTAGAACGGTCAGATTTTTCTGAAATTGACGTCAGTGGTGGATCACTGGGTATATGCGGCCCCGACGGTCGTTCGTTGTCGTCCAATAAAAGAGAGGAAAATCAGGTAGTGACGTTAATGGCGCTTTTCAACCCCCCTGGCCCCTTTTGCCAAGCCGCCGCTAACCCTAGGCCGCGCGGCCGTACCGCTATCGCTATCCTTCGGCGTTACGATTTCTGATAATCGATTTCCGACCCAGGCTCTGGCTAGAGATCAGCCACGTTCTCGAGCTGCCATTTTTTCCCCCTCTCAGACGCCCCGGCATAAAGTGCACCGATCCCGATGTTTTTATCCCGATAGGATCGCTCGATCGCGGCGTTATTTCGTTTAACAACGTCCCCATACGCCGCGCCGTAAAAGCGACGATATGCTCCCCGTCAACGGGGTAAATCAACTCGAAATTGTTTGGCGGTACGTGAAAAATGCCGCGGTAAACGCCTTTGCCTCTGCTTATCGATTTTCGTGCATGTCGTTCGTTCTTACAGGGAGGCGACCTCCGTACTTCGATCATTCTCTCCTTACGTAACTGTGTCGCGACGGACTCCGCCGTAATCGTTAACATTTGATTTTGGGAAAAATTCAATAACCAACTTCGTTTTTACAAGGCTGTTCGAGTGGTCCGTTTCCAAAGTGCCGCGTCAACACCTGAAACGCATAAATACGGGGAAGTTATAGTGACGATTAGGGTGAATTAACGGGACGTAGAAATGCGTTCGCGCGTATGCACACGGTTCACGGTAGATGGATATAACGGTGTCCCGACGAGGCTTTAACGATGCACATAAATCCTTTTTTTACTCAACCATAAGTTTTCGGCGTATCGACATAACGCCAGTTACGATCGATAGCTGTAACGCGATAAATTGGTGCCGAGTATGCGCGTCCGCGTTGACGCGTACCACAAATTCGGCATTATCTTTTTTATCGGAGCACCGCCGACGATGCGATAAAGCATTAATTAATTCCACGGTATTGGCCGCTCAGCCGAGAATGGTAATCCTCTCTACTTATAATGAGCATGGCGGGATAAAGTATTACGATAGTAACTTACCGTTCGTTATCATGACGTGCTCTAATTAGAATTGATTGTGACGTTATTACCGGCGAAGGATTAGCCGATTTGATTTATTAACGACGACATGCTGTACCGTACTTGTTTCCTCATTTTTCATACTCGTTTCCTCCGAACGGCACCTCCTCGGTACGCGTTAACGAATAAATAGAAATTAGAGGTTCCGCTAGGTTACGATCAGAAAGGGAATCGTATTTAACTTCTCGAGCTTCTGCTCTACAGAATTTTCGAGAGTTGTGCATGCTGGAAACGCGTAAATATTCGCGGACTAATTATTACGAAACTAGGCTTCACTCCCATAGCGCTCGCGATGTTCCGACGCACTGTAAAGTGAGCTTCTGCAGATGGCGTGTCAACTAATACTACATGTCGAAATGGGGTGCAACATGCATATTCCCTGCTGTCGTTTTTAGTTCTAAAACTCGTACAAGTCTAACCGTACGTGTTCTCGCATGCGTCCGAATTGCCCTCGAGAGCAATTAATAGTCCTATAACCTTAAAGCGATCCCTGCAACTACAAAATTGACACGTGGCCCCACGCCCCACACCTTCGCACTTATTCAACTGTTTTCATCTTGCATAGAAATGTCATAGTCCGATAATAACTGTCACGTAGAAAAGTACAAACTGACACCAGAGATCGAAAATTAGATTGCACGAAACATCTGTACCTACTTGCGCATCTTTCAAATTAGGTTTCACGTAAGACATTTCTAATTTAAGTAATGGAGTCGCATGCGTCGACCCGCGGTCTCCTACTCTCGTTGAATATATGTTAATTACGGTGGAAGTTCGCATCTGGATTCTGGACCAGGAAAAGACGGTGTAAAAAGTCTTCAGCTCTAATTACTTTTTTCATTGAACATTCCTGGTGGGATTTGCATAGAATCGGGGAACTCGCGACCGTTGATCATTAACAGTATAAAGACAATTAAAAAAACTACTGGTGAGTAAAGTGTTAGGAAAGTTTCCTTAAAGCCGCAGAATTGGCCGAGAAAAGTTCAGTTTCGAGCAACAGAATGGGTAATCTCGATGTGCCGTAAGGGCCGTTTTATGTCTCGATACTTACTCATAAAGTTAGCCTAAATTGTTTCCGTAAGCATAAGTTTCGCCGTAAATGGTCCTCCAAGTAAATAAAAACTGAACGCGCAATTTCCTCCGCGGAACAGTGAATCAAGTTAAGAGCGTGTCACGGGCATCGCGAGAGGCTTATCCTGACCAAGGATACAGCGGGAGAACCATATAAAAGCCATCCGCCGATTACTTTCGTTTAAAGAAACGATAGAATTGCTTCTAACCGGGGCCGCGGGGCTCCGATCGCTCCATTATCCCCGGAACTCGGTAAAACGGCCGGAACCCCGCGTTCCGTTTCCCTTAATTCTCATTCCGAACAATATCAGTTTTAAACAACGTCTCCGATCCGGTCAGGCATCTCCTCGATGATGGTTAATTGTGCAAACGTTCTGGTATGCTGGCGCAATCAAACGAGGCCATCGGAGACAGATTGGTTTCTCCGCTAGGAGGATTTCAACGATTCAACCTATGCATAAACGGACGGGGAGGGGGCGGGGTCCCATCCAAAACAAAACAGTCCGATAATTACGTGGGAATATCAATCTTATCCTCCTTTACGGTATAGCTTACCTTTCTATAGAGGTAAATAATTAAGTGGCCCAATTGCAAGATTCTTTCGTTTCGGGTACTTAGATTCAAAAACAAATTTTCCCAACCCAGAAAGTCAAACGCCATCGAGATAAGAGATACCAAGGAGACCCTAGAGTCCCTAGTAAATTTCAATTCGAACCAAGGGATTAGAACCTAAAATTTGTCGAATCCCCTACTTTGATCGTGTCGGATTAGGTTGCACTAATTAGTGCTCTCAATCCTTCGTCGCGTCTGATCGCTTGTAGTCCCGGAACCGAGCTTGTTTTGAATTGACTTTGTTGGGTTACTTCGCTCCAACTCCGTCACAATAATGGATTTGAAAATTACATTATCGAGTAACCATAGCGACTCGCATACTAAGGAGTTGCAAATATAATATCATTTCTACTTAATGTCTACTGAATTCATTAAACAAGTTTTTTTTTCATACAAGCGACTTCGGTTCAGATTCTTACTGACTCACCCTACACAAATTACGGAACATTAAGTACTTTTTAAACAACCGGCTTTTGAAACAATTTTCGCCAAGTTATTAATTACCCAACAATCTCTCCCCCTCCCCCCTCTCTCTCTGGGAATATTAAAGAAGTTCTGAAACAGGAGGACAACGCGCATTGAGCACTTTCAATAGGCACGAAAAGTGCAGGAAATGAATCCTCCGGGCAAATTGTCTTTCGACTGGGAGAGACCGAGTCTCAGGGTAGAAAAGTCTGTATAAACGAGTATTCGTCGATATTCTTTCGTCTGGTTTCTTTCTTCCTTTTTTTTTTCTTTTTGTAAAGGCATTGATACCGGCTGAAAGTACCACCCCTATTTTCTTAGGGTAGCATGAAAGTCCCTTGCGAGCTGTTCCAGGCCATCGTAGCCTGAGGGGCGAGATTCGAAACGTGAGACTACAAACAACTCCCCGGAGAGATCTCCGAGTACTTACAAGGTAAATTTTGTCGTTAAAACTTCTGGCAATCTACAATTGTCTGCTTTGAACATTCCGCTCGTCGAATTCTGTCAATGTCTCACCTCTGACCCCCTCTCTCTCTCTCTCTCTCTCTCTCTCTCTCTCTCTTTGTGGAAATAAATATCGATCGATTTTTCCACGTGAATTTCTCCGACATTTAATATTCTGCGACTTCCGCCTGCTTTCTTGCAAGAGAAGAATTTGGAATTTCAACTCGGACGTCGATATGGCGGATGGAATATTGATCCGTTTCCTTATTTTGTTTGATCCTGTTCTAGCAAAGTCTGGCGAACTCGGTCAGAGAGCTTTGTAGAAAGCTTTTACCCATACAGTGGCTGATCGAATTACTATGAACACAAAGATAGCTTCTATCTTTATGCAATTGAAATAAATTATGCCGAAATCTTCAGCGACCCCAAATTGATTTTTATAGAAAAATTATTCTAACCTTCAACTACTGTATTAGGCACAAGTAAAGTATACCCTCATAGAGATATGATGTTCTATTCATTTTTTCATAAAGGACTGCACATGGAGAACATTGTTCGACCGTCGAATTGTTCGCATTCGCGAAACTCTCAAAAATATTGTTGCGATGAAACCGAAGGTTTTACTGAAATTTAACAGAGTTTCATTGTATTGTTGATTTATTGAAAGCAGCGTTGCATGCAAATAGTTTCGTTCTGTTTCACATTTTTGAAATTGGTTGACAAAGGTATGTATAGTCTTTCATGGAATTTGACAGCTATCGCCGCGTGACAGCCCTTTGTTTACCATCATATAACTCGACATTTTCTTTCTGTAACTTCTACGTTTCGGAAAACGGTCGAGGTGAACATTTTGATCGAGCTACCCTGTAGAATGAAGAATGTACATATTACGTATTCATTTTACCAATCGCGACAGGAATCGATCAATATTGGCCGTGTCAAGTGAATCAGCTTCTCAGCTTTCTAGGCGATAGTAGCTGAAACAGCAACTGGCGCCTCGCAGTCGAGACGAACGCTTATTACATTAACATAAGGATGGTTCTTGCACAGGAATGCGACAAAAGGTCAGGATGAGCTCTTTCCTCAGCATTGTCGAAGCTTCCCTGTTCAGCTCTCCTGTATCTGTAATTTAGCGTATCTGTAATGCTGTTTTATATTGATTTTCATGCAACTATAACACGTAACAGTAGCACATGGAATTATTTCCTTTCGCATTGTCCACTCGCTGTTCGTGAAACTTCTCTTCAAAATGATCCACGCAACGAAAACACCTGCTTAAAGTTTACAAGCACTATCAGTTCCGTAATCTGTTAGTAAGCGGTAGAAACTTATTCGAGTAGCTAATATTTCGAGCAGGTTTGACGGGTCTGTTTTTGTTTCCCTGCGTTCAAACAGCGAGTTGTAACCTTTTTAATCCTTCGACGCTGCTTTAACGCAGTCGCAGCGGGTCGAATGTCAGTTGGGTTAACAAACTCCGTGCAATTTTTCCCCGAATTCACTCCGCAGCCGCCGCCGCCGCGCCCCACAGGTTCGCTTCAATTTGTTTTTATATGGGATCAGTGAGTTAATCCGCAACGTTGACCAACTAATTTTCATTGTAAAACTTTTTCGCGAGTTTATATTACGGCCTCGCCGACAGTTTTAAATAACGTTCAAAATAATATTCGATGCAATTGAAAGTTTATAATGGACCCACCACCTACCACGGTTTGTTCGAGTTTATTGAAAAATTTGCAACTGTCGAAGCACCCACTTTACCCTTACAACATTGGCCATAAAAGAAGCAAGACTCGATGCTACTCGTTGAAAATTCCCACAGAGGAATTTCAACTGTGAAAAGCAAACCTTTCTTCGATGGGAGATCAAACACTTGTCACAGTTTGCCTGAGAAAGTCGGTGGACCTTTTATATCTGACTGTGGAATACAGAGCGCCCTCAATTATGCTAGAAATAACATTCGCGGTGAATAGTTACCGGACCTTCTTTCGCCTTTGGAAAGTATAGTTTAATAAAACGGAATGATCCACAGACCCGAAATACAATATTGAAATCGGGCGTTCCACGTTGGGCGAGGGTCACCCTACGTTAAATCAGCTTTTTCCTTTTTGCCTTTCTTATCGAAGAAAGGAGAATTATAGTTGACAAGCTGGCGACCGCGGCGTTCGCTTTCAACGAGCGAAATCAGCCGGAACCCTCGCACAATAAAGACTGTACGGGCAGACCGTAGCTCTTGATCCTTACCCACCGCCGAGATCAACCGCGCGCTGCATCAACGCGAAAACGTTTCTGCACTTATGCGGTGAAACAGGGTGAACAGAGTGAACCACAACGGCACGGGCTGCTGTCACCCGCATGGGTCACCCTCGTTACGGCAAGCGATGGAAACGACGCAAGGCATAAGTAATTTCCGGGACATTTTGCCATTTCTGCTATCCGCTTAAGCAACCTCGAATACTGGATACCGCGCAATTACCGACCCCGCTTAGAGTGTCGTTCGGCCCGGCCGTGATTCAATCTTCCAAATGAGCTCTTAATTGTTGAGCTATCGACCGGCGGATCCTCCATCCAGGTAATCCATGATAAAAGTAAAAGCACGTCCCCAACGGGTCCATCACGAACTTGATCAACAGCTGATCGACGCCGCGTGACGTTGCCGGTCCCATCGGAACAACCTGTAGTTGTTCCCAGATATAGCGGAGCGTGAAGATCGAGGATAGCGGCGAGGTGGAGATCGTGGCAAAATCAAGCCAACAAAATTAAATGCGACTGTTTATAGCGGAGCGGTGCGCATAGAAACAAAAATCACCGCACCGCTCTCCTCATCCGAACCCGTGATCTAAACTGGGGATTCGGCAACAGGTGGGTGAAAATTTAAGAGGCGGTTTCTCAGGATTATATCAAATATAAATCTGCAGTAAAAAATTATGAACATTCCGTCTGTCGTTAGTATACATGTAATTATATCGCGTAAGAGTAGAATCTGTATATGTACAACAAAACTGCGATCGCCTCCACCAGTATAAGTATACATATACGAGTAGGTATAATCGTATAGTTCATAGCGCATGTTTATTTCAGGAGAAATTACATTTGCATTTGATAACTGTGAGATGAGTATTGCGGATTTGATTAAACCCAGTATTTGCCGAACGGCACAATCAACGATCGGGGGATTAAAATCCGTGGTGTAATCATTACATCGGAAACCATAGTTGGTACCGCGATCAGAAGCAATTAGCCAAATTTATTTGTAACCGCTAAGGTTCGCAGCTCGTATGCAGATCACTGTGTTCACTGCGCACCGACTGATGTTATCATAAAGCCACGCTGAAGCGAGAGCAATGGTCTTACTATGAATGCGCGAGTGGTACACTCAAGCTATGGCCATCCTGTACAGTGTACGCCCTTAATCATGTTCGTACACACGATCATTATTTTCATAGTTGATCGTGTTGAAACCATCGAACTGTGTTGAGAAGAAATAGTTCCGCGTAGGAAACTCTATGGAAAGAAAAGATAATACATAATTACGAGGTCGTTAAGCGACGAGCCGGAAATAGATAATCGCGCATCGTTGAATTTTCTCATATTGTTCGTGCCGTGACTGCAGTGGAACGATGTAATGAGATTCCAGTGTACATCTGTTGTCTTGCACAAGTATAATAATTTAACTGGGAATTTACATTTGCATCTGCAGATTCCAATAATTTAGATAATCGGCGTAAAACGGACTTAATCATCGGAATCGGCGGAATTTATTTTAATCTCGGAAGATACTTCGTATGCGTAAAATCAATCGACGAGCTCTCGTGCGTTCGTTGAAAGTTATTCTATTGTACGTTATCGAAATCCGTTTAAAGGATCATTTATATTCCATCAACTTAACATTAGATATAAATGTCTCGAAATAAATCATAGGATTTGCTGGCCGGTTAACTCGAGAAACCAGCGCCGCAGTTTCTATCTACAGTTCGCTGAAGCAAAGCTCAACAGGACGAGGATTCTCATAATCTCTTCAAGACTAACTTCTTTCGATTTAACTTTCGAGAAAGAAAAGCAGCTCGTCGCGGAGTCACGTGCACCGGACTGCTCGTAATCGTGGTGCGCACCCTCTCAGGGTCCAGTGGTTCTCTCCGCTATCCGTTAATTTTGTATTTCCGACTGATCGGACGGCGAAGACCTTTCTCGCACACGTCCCACCCAAGAAAATAACCCGGCAGAGTAGCCCCATAGGAACGGCACGCGAGGGTAACCGTGTCGTCATCCATGGGAAAAGCATCCCACGCGACGCACACGAACGCAAAACCGAGAGAGAGAGAGAGAGAGAGAGAGAGAGAGAGAGAGAGAGAAAGAGACCATGTTTATAACGGTGGTAGTATCGTCGGGCACCGCTAGAGCATCAGTCGGCGCGCTAGGGCGCGGTAACCAAGGTTACCGTGCGCATGGGCAATGCCAGAATTCGGGACACCCGTTGTGGTGCACACCACGGGGGTGGTTTTTCGCGTTGGCACACCCGGGCGACTAGCTGGGGCGGTGTCTGCAGCCTTCACTTTCCTCCTGAAAATCGAAGGCTACAGGGGTGGTGGCCGTCTTTTTTTTCTCTCTGTCGCTGTCCCTTTCTCCCACCGCTCTGTCGTTTCTTCCGTTTCACGCGTCTCCGCTCCTTTAATCTCTATCCGCGCTCGATCCTTATCCTCGTCCTCTTTCTCCCCGCCTCCATCCTCCACTCTACATTCGCCACCCTCTACTTCTCTCCGCGTCCCCCTTTTTTCTCCGGCAGGATCCCAGTGACACGTGTCACGCTGTTGGGGAACGCGGCGGGTACCCAACGGACACCCCCCGTCGTCGCTGCACGTGCAGGCAGGCTCTCTCCTAGTACACGCGGCAAAACAAGAAAAAAGTGAAAGTGCTAGAACCGGGCACCAGGCGAGGATCGCGTGTTCGCGAGCTCCACACACACATACAGCGCACAGCATCGTGCTCTATCCGGAAACAGCTGTTCGCGAGCCGATCCCGCGTTCTCTGATCCGCTGACTCTCGCGAGATCGTCTAGCCAACGGAATCTTCCAGAGATCAGCTAGCTAACCGGAACACCATCGGGTCGCCGGAGAAAATCCTTCGGTTTCTCTCTGCGCCAGTGAAACTTCCCGGTCACGTGACCAAAGAGGGGTTGCGGAAGAAGGGGCGAGGGAGCGAGAGAGCGAGAGAGAGCAAAGTGTTCCATAGTCAGCGATATTCCGAGGCGACGAGGGGTGTCCCGTGTTCCTCGTGCAACTGCCTGGCCGATACGAGTCCCGGTTTCTCGCGGACGTGGACGGTTCGAGAGTCAGTGCGTGCGCTAAGGTGATCGACGACGGTGAACGATTGGGACACGAGACATTCGGAAAGTGCGATATGTTCAGAATGTTCGTCGGTCGTGGCTAACTCTCGCTGTAGATCAGTGGCCAAAGATGATCGTCGGTTGTCGGATAAGATCGTCCGGGCACGAAGGGGGATCACCGTCGATAAGACTCGCTGGATCGAGGGAGCCTTTCGATCGTCGCCTCGGGTCAACGGTGTGCTGAATTCTTCTTCTTCTTCTTCTTCTTCTTCTTCTTCTTCTTCTTCCTCCTCTTCCCAAAGTCATCAGCCTGTGGTTGCCAGTGTTTACATAGACTCGACCAACGCTCCGGAGAACGTGGACGGTTTCGTGTTTCGATCGCGAATGACCTGATTTCCCACCGAGAAGAACGGCTTTCCCGGAATCGTCTCCTAACCTTGGCACGCACCACCTAAACGCTTCGGGGGAGAAGGATCTTTTGTCGGGTGGCTGGCGATATAATAGCGCTCTGTCCCCCGATACCACTGCCAAGACAGTTTTCCTCGGGTACGTCGCCAAGGTTTCATGGCCGCCGCTCTGTTCGCCGGACGTACGAACGAGAATCGAGTATTTCTTGTTGATCCAACGGAATGGATCCAACAGAGTCCATCGGTTCTCGCAACAAGTCCTCTCTCGACCGGTGATCGTGCATCGATCACGCGACGCACAGGTGTGGCATAATTTCCTGTTTACACGCTCGCGTTTGTCGACGGTTGAAGCCTCGGGTAGCAAAATACCCTATTCCGGCGTTGCCCGCTGGGTAACGTGCGCGAAATTTCTTCCAATTTCACGGTAATCCCCTTACAGCTTCGTGCAGCATTAATATAGCGTGCATAATGGAACAGTATTAAATCGCGAATGATTTTCAATCATTGTGCTGGGCGGAAAGCTGGCTTCTCGGATTACACATTTTAAACGAGACGGGTGAAATTATTATTATTATCAGTCGCGATTGTTTAACGAGACGATCCAGTCGATTAAGCGTAGGATGAGCTGAAATTCTGTTACGTTCGAACCGTAGGTTCTAGTCATTTTACTTTATACTTCTCGTTTGCAAAGTTGTCAGCGAATTCAGATACGATTCGATATGATCCTATGTTAAAAAAGTGATCGAAAGATTTCGTTGCGTTTAGCTGTATAAAAATGACGAGAGTACAATTGTTAAGGTTTTTAGCGATTTTTCATCTTCAATTCCTTGGTAATTTGAACGTTTTTGGGTGTGCGAATACTTTTGTCCACCGTTGTATGTACACGAGGGACGACAAGGCAGTCAAAGTATTAATTAATACCGAGAAGCTTGTGTGTGCGCGCACAGCGAACGGTCGGAGAACTCGGTCATTTTTTACATATTCTTCGTTTCGGTTATGCAACGAGATCGGATAGAGGCAGCAAAATTTGTCGAGGAGAAAAAACAACGGGGTCGCTTGAAGCTTTTTCGTAAACGCGAGAGAAAACAGCTCGTGCGAAACGGTACGCGGAATCCATACATACATGCATATATGAAACAAACGGGGAAAAGTCGAAAAGGACGCGTTACGTCGGTGGAAACGCGTAACGAAGAATAATAACGGAACGATCCTCTGGTACATAGCTTTCAGTCCGAGTCCTCTTAATCGCAAATGGTATGGGCGTGAGTCGCGAGTGAACTCGTTAAATCGTCGAATTATGGTACATCGCTTCTGTGCATCACGCTCGAATGAGCGGAAGTAGCTGCACACACCCAGTTAAAAGCACTTGACCCTTAACCGTGCCGCGTATATTCCGGCTATAAATCACTCTGGAGAGCCGTTAAGCGTCTCGGTCACGCTCCGAAAAACGATGCCAAATTTGCATAAAAATAGTGTTTGACGCGGCCGCGCCGGCACCATAATTAAAAATCGCCACGTACGTATCAGGTTATCGCGTACGAAATTTCCGAATTTAAAAGGCAAACGTTATCAAGCGTTTTAAGCGAAAAATGCTATTGCAGCGTGCAAGTTTATCGGATACCATTTAGCAAGGTATACATAGCTGATTCATTCTAAATTAATCGTTTAAACAGGGGGCTGACACTATCTGTCAATGTTGGAGATAAAATTGTACACAGAAAAATGTCCTGCGGTTTGATAGGTCCATGTTTTCCGTTAGTAATTCCAGAGCCCAGAAATCGCCTCTTTCAAGGAAGTAGAACATTTTTGGGACACCCTGTAGATGCTTGGGCGGTTTATACAGGTGTTGCCCAAGTGGAGATAGAAAATATTGCTGGGCAGAAAGGTTGCTTAATGGAAACTATAGTTCAAGTTGAACGTATTTTTTTATTCGGCCTGTAATGCATCTGAGAATTGCACTTTCTGCTCGGTGGACACGTTCTGTTGTCTATTCGTCCAAGCTTCCATTAGCGTCTTCGCGAGAGATAGATCGTTGTTAGTTTAAATGAAAAATACACGTTTCATAGATGTGATTAATATGCAGCGAAAGTTCGATGGTATTTTTCCAACTGGAGGAACGTGCGGCATCTCGCCGATGTTTTAATATTCCTCCAGGGTTTCCCCGCATTTTTGCGGAAATCTTTTTAAAGGCGGTATATTAAAACGATGATAAAATATTTAGCACGACTCGAAAGAAAGAGAGACTCGCAACGAAATGCGCTGCCAAAGAACCCGTCCGTATTTCCTTGGTTTCGCTCGAATAACCCGTCCTACATTCGTGAGATATCTTCTGTTTACTCGGCGTTCATTTATTCTTGAAGAACATAACCGTGTACGCGCGGCGAGTCTGATAACGCAAACGGACAGGAACTGCTCCTATATCTAACAACGCATCGGAAATGTACGATCAGATTGCTTTATTCCGGTCTTCCTCTTCGCTAAACTCTTTTATTCTACAACCGAACGATGTGTCTGACCAATACTTACTATTTCTACTTGGAAGTAGCGCGGATACAGTTTCGAACGTGCTCCTTCTCGATATTAGTACTAGACTTATTTTATTAAGTTCTTCAATTGTTTTAATGTTCGATTTTTCTCATGAATGCATAACGTTTAATCAAGTCCGTGTTCATTTATTAACATCATGCTTTACTCGATAGATATTCATTAATTACGGAATAACGATAGTTCGAGTGAATTATCACGCGAGCAAATAATTAATCGAACAACATTCCAGGCCACGAAATTCCACCGACTTCGTGGAGATTTCTAGGAGGAACGTCTGATGCCATTCCCTCGAGCCTACATATACATAATTCGACTATGTACTACCATTACTTCATGCTTAACATTGTCAACCGGAACGGCTTCGCGTCACCCTCCTGGCATTTCTATTATTCGGAATCGTTATATAAAACGGCTCTAAAAACGCTCGAAATTATTACCCCCATTGTTCTCGACGATTCAACGTCGTCACGTCACGTTCAGAGCATCATATTGTTTGAGCAGCAATTTACGGCTCATTGTCGAGCTCGATTTTACATTCAGACGCGAGGGAGGCTATCTTTAAAAAAATAGCTTCCTCGCTGAAGCGAAGGGTCGTGGACTCGCGGTGTCTTCGGAAAAACGGTACAACATTCTTTTCATTAGAAATATACTTACATGTATACATATGTATATTTTCTAGACGCCAGCAGAATTCATTTTTAATTAATTGACACAACATGTATCAATTTAGTCCCATTTAGCGTGCAACAAATTTCTCTAAATCATCTGCTACAGGCACAAAGAAAGCTCTCTTCTATCCTTTCCAAATAGAATTACGTATTTACCCGTTCTTTATTCAAACAGGTCTTATCAAGCTTAATTACCGTGAGACTGGGAACATTTTCGCTGTTTACAATCTTCCAGCAGTCTCGACTGGTCGAAATAGGATGAAAAAGAGAAGTATCTTTCCAAGCTCTTCATTAAGAAGATAAGTTCTTGTCGGATATTCATTAATGGAAAATGAACGTTCTATAAGCATCCGAAGTTATCCTGCTATCAGGAGGACTCTACATGTACTTAAAAAAGAGATAAGTCGAACATGCAGAATGAAATTTTCGAGGCCGATTACCGATTACCCTGTATAAAGTATTGACACTCCCGTTGAATGCATTTAAATGGTGTGCGACAATTAAAACTCTAACTTTCCACCGACATCGGAACCGTAGCTAACGAGGGGTCTAATTAAAGGGTGCATTGACTAAGCACGGGTCTCGATGTAGAGGCAGGTAAACATCCTTAATGGATGGTTCCCTGCTCTTGATTCATTTTCATCCACTCCCGCAGCGTCGTACACTGTCATTACATATTTCGCTTTTGTTCTCCGCGTGGCGCGGCGGTCGGGCGGGTGTCAGCATTCTTTGTTCACCGAAAACTCGGTCACGTGACGAGCTACTTTAAACTCCTTGTCCAGTTTCGTGTCCGCGGAGGCGGTTCATTAAACGAATTCTCCTTCTTATCCGAAGCGGCGAATTCCTGCTGCCACCACCCTATCTAGCATGATCCGACGATGTCAGCAGATATTCCAGAATCGAAGTCTCTCCGAATATTCTGTTCCTGCGAACTTTCCACTTACGCGGGAATCGATAGTCCGACCTGTACTTTTTTTCTTCATCTATATTCAATTAGACCGTCGCGCGTCGTCAGCTTCGACTATCCGGAGGAAACTAGATAGAATTAGCATGCAGATGAACAATTTCCTAATTCGTGTTCAAGCGACTCATTGAAACTTTTTCCGGTGATTCTCCACAGTCCCATGGCGTCTCTGGACCGAAACAACTGCACCGCCGCCGCGCCGCGCCGGCTCGCCTCGCCTCGCCTCGAAGCGACAATTACGGAGCACTGTACCGGGTGACCTATTTTAATCTGGGAATGGCGTTCCGACGCCGAATTGTTTACTATTCGTGGAACGTTTCAGACGGAATTTGTTTCGTGGACGAAATAATTGCATGTACATCGGGCGATCTAATTATTCGAGCTGCATTCGAAAATTGCAGGCTCATGCGTGACAGCATAAACGTACCTCCGTGACGCGTGGTATTTTTGTTTACAAAGTGTAGAAGACGGTAAGACGAATTCAACAACCTCGTGTGTATCTTACGGTATACATATATCCCAACAAAATCATCCTGTAAACAGGAGCCAAGTTCTTATGGCCGTAATTTGGTTGTGAGATCAAAGAAAATACGGCCAAGTTCGTTAGCTTAGAAATACCTCGTGTAATACTGAAAAAAGCGTTTGTAAAAATTAGTTTAAAAGAACGCTATTTAATTTTTATAGAGTTACATGGAGGGCTCAATTATTCAAACTTGGCCGTTACTTTTTAAACGAATGGCCATAAAAGGTGTTAGGTAGCGGCCAAGTTTGAATTATTTAGCCCTTCATGCATCTCTTTAAAAATTAAATGGCGTTCTTTTAAACTCGAAAATATTTCTGTCCCATGATGTAACAGGCTTTGTTCGCGTGAACTCTGTGCGGTTACGAGAAGCAATGCGGTGTTTTGTTCCACCGATAAGAGGAGATAAATAACGGGGTCTATTAGATAGTCTTTGAGTAGCGAAAATGAAAATTCTCTGGCGGGAATGAAAGCGATGCGCGCGGCATCGTTTCCTCGTACGCCATCGATCAATTCCGCGATACGTGCTGCGAGAGAACTGTCCCGCACGCGCGCGCGCCCCTTTGTTCCTTGCTCTTTGATCCTCTTCAGTTCCTTTACCGGTGTCGAGTATTCGTCGCAATTTCCCGGGCCTTTGTTTGCTCGGAAAAAGGGCTCTCGTGGTCACGGGTGAAAAGCTAATCCCGTTCGGGCGCCGCGCCACGCCGCGCCACGCCGCGCCACGCCGCGCGCTGTTCTCCTATGATTTACGAATTAATTTCCTCCCTTCTAAACCTCTAACCCCTCGTTATCGGGAAAACGTTCTCGACGATGTATCTTAGAGTTGCAGACACAATGTCGAGAAATGATTTTAGCTAATAAAATTTCTCAGCCGGTACAGTATCAGTTACGTGATGCATTACATAATTTCTTCAGTTGTTTGGACATTAATGGCTGAGACAGTGCCAGTCGAATATTCAATCTGGCGGAGAGCCGAGATGAGTGGCGAGGCTTTTGGCAAATATTTCAACAGCTCGTTAATGGAACGGACAGTTATTAAACGAACGCTAGGGACTAAGAGAGGTGTGAAAGGAGGTAATTTGATGCGCGAGCGCGCTCTATTCAAGTCCCACACTAACGAGCGTTCCATTCACGCTTAAACTGTGCCAAAAAACGGATCACGCGGCTACTCTTTTACCCTTGTTATGTATATCGAATTCTGTTAACCGAATACGCAACAAATTTTTTGTCGGCCGCGATGGAAACATTAAGCAGGAAGAATAGCTACGCGTAGAATTCAGGTCAATCGATTTTGCGGGATCATCTCGGGACAGTAATTATGATCGTAATAAAAATCGTTCGTACGCGACGGGAACGCAACACGACTGACAAACAACTGACTGATACTTGAGTTATTCAATTTTGCAAATTTCCCGGAAAAAGCAGCGCTTATGAAACCGTTCAAGCATCCTTCTCTCGTTTCAACCGATCTTCCTTTTTACACTCGCAGCGAAACACTTTTTACGACAAAATGCGCCGCATAAATTGTCAAATCTCCTTTTTTATTGCACAAACTTCCTGACCCGCCGTAAATTCGAGTATTCGTTGCAACGTAAACGGCGAAACAAGATATGAAATAAAAATGTACAGCAAGTCGTTAGAGAAACCAGACCCGAGGGATTAAATGTTTCGGTGCTTAAACGTTGGATCTACAGGGACCCTTGATTGTTTATATTTCACCGCAATTCGCTCCTGGGGAGGTAATAAAATTTTTAATTACAGCCGGTCCGGTCCGGGTTCTGATGAACACGCTCGGTGTATTTTCCCTTCGGCTGAGCGACACACGTGCTGTGCGGTCTCCGAGAATTGGAACGTTCGTTCTGGAAACGACTCGTCGTGTCGTGTAACCCGTTGTATCGCGCGTGTAGAGCAAAGTAGCCAGATTTTCGTGGTCCGAGATTCAGGCTGAAAAAAGAGAGAACGGAAAAAAGGAAAGATAGGAATGAAAAATGAGGTGGATGGCCAGCAGACGAAGAAGCGGTGAGAACACGAGGAAACCGAGAGCAAGTGGTAAAGCCATAAATCTAGATGTAGGCGAGGGGAGGCCCTTGAGAATTTGATCGCGAAATGTGCGCAAAGGTTACCGAAAGCCGAGCAAAAGTTTGCTGCAAAAACGAGAGGAGCGCGTCGAGAACGTAATAGAAAATTCTTTGTACCATTTCATTGTAATAATATTCGTCGTGGCTCTCTCCGTGTTCGTTGGAAATGTTTAATTCAACGCGAAAGGCAAGATTCTCTCAATTAAGAGAATTTTCCGTTTGAACGAAGAAGTACGCGCGTCAATAGGAGAAGAGAAAGATTTCGTTGAAAATGTTTCGTCGAAGGCTGAAAGGGCCAAATTAAAAATGATGAGACGGTGAAATAAAGAGGGGAAGCAGTTACTTCGGACACGGACAGATTTAATGAAAGCGAAACGGAACAAGGCCAGGAGATGAAATTACCGCAAAGGAAAACGGCCGACCGCGATGATGAATGATAATTGTCTGTTACATTGCGCACTTAAAAGTGAATGCATTACTAACTCAATCCCAACGAGGCCATTTTCTTAATTCGCGCGACATCGTAAATCTCGTTTCCAACCTTCGCGTGTAAACTACCCTTACTTCACCTTACCATTGGGTCATGAATAATTTTCGGAACGACGAGAAACAAATCGGACTCGTCCGTGCTAATAAATCCGGTTCATCTTCATGCATATGCTTAGATTGTCGTGGGTCGAAACTGCATTAGGTAGCATTTCCCCCCATGGACGTGTAAAGATCAGTAATCTAACGTGAACTGCCGGCTGTTGTGTCATTAATCAAGTGATACATTCATGCAACTATACATAGATGCATAGCTTAGATTGGATGCATCGCGTATCGCGTCGCGTCGCTATTGCTCGCAACACGCGCTAGCTTGTTTGTTGTAATCGCTTCGCGTTCACGTGGAATTGCTCGAAAAGCTTTTGCCGCGAAAATTTCGTATCGCCCGTAACCATCCTTCAGAGCTCCCGGAAACTTTAGCTCGGCGCCGCGCCGCGCCGGCAGAGCTACGCAAACAACTTAAAGTGGAACTACCCTTATCGGAACATCAGCTAACCGCACTCCGCCAAATTGATTTCTCCAGTTAAACAGCATTACTGCGACTCGTCGACGAGCTGGTGCAGGCGTTTCCGGTTCAACTGTCCGCTATCGCTGGCTGTTATCAAACTCACCTCGGACAGCCCTTCGAACTATTAACACAATCGGTCGAAAGCTACCAACAAAAACTGTCGGAGCGAATCACTTGCATTGTATGTACTTCGAGGCACAATAGCTAGCTCGACAGAACTATACTTTTCTGTTTTTCAACTCTAAATCGGAATGACGGACTCTCTTTTGAAACATGGTCAGTGTTGTAGGGTACAGCGAGTTCTACATGTATAAAATTGTGTGAAGCTTCGTTATCGTATCCGCTCCCGAAACCGCTAGGCCAAATGAACCGGTGAAAGGATGATGGTGATACACAGTCTTGTTCCCAATCGAAAAACATTAGTCATCTGTCAACGTCCGAGCAAATTTCTCCCCGCTAAAAAAACTGTTGGCGAACACAACACTGCTCAATCTTCGTCATCGAAAGAGCCGAGCCCGCGCGCGCGCGCGCGATCGTGCACCGTAGCGTGGACAGCCGGGGAGCACAAACAGCCCCTCGATTCCGGGATAGGGATAGGTAACGGGAAAAGTGGCCAGTCAGGTCGGTGAATCGGCATAAACCTCGATAACCCAACCGTGATTTATCCCTTTTACACGGCCGCTATACCTCTGTCGGCGGCTAATCTCAACACTATCGAAGAATTCCTCGGACTCGGCCGAGATGGAGGAGCAGCTGGAGGAGCTGGAGGAACGTTCGAACGGTATTTTGCGAGGGGTCAAACGAGAAACGGAGGAAACCGGGCGCTGCGGTGTAGAGGAAGAGGGTAGGTTATCCCGACTGACTCGACGTTTCTATTCCCGACAGAAATCGAGGGCGAAAAGCAGGAAGGGAAAGTATGGTCCCTGGATAATTGAACCCTTCGAATTGACCCGCGATCGTTATCCTTTGCGAACGTAATCCGGCTCGGCCGCGGTTAGGATAACCAGGGGGATGCTCCTACCGTTCTTCGTCTTTCGGTTCTCTTCCCGCCGATCCTAGACGAGCCGACCACGAGCCACGAGCCACGAGCCACGGCCGCCGAATCAGGGGAATTGACGCGAATCGAGGGGACTGCGAGGGGTTAGGGGGAAGTGGAAGGGTAGAGTGGGAGACGAGTCTTAATCTGACGACTCTGGAGCCAACGCATGGGTAGAAAAAGAGAAACGGTCGCGTCGCTTCGGGAGGAGAGAAAGTCGAGCACTGGGACAAAGGTATGTTAAAGGGGATTATTCTGGATCACGAAGTCGGCTCGCGTACGTGGACACGCAGAGATGATGCGATATGTCGCGAATAGTCTTCTTTATGCGGGTCGGATTCAATTCGGATCCGTTTTGGCTGATAAACCACGCGAAACTATCCTTCCCTTCCCTTCCCTTCCCTTCCCTTCCCTTCCTGTGTGCGCGTGTTCTCTACGAAAAGAGATTCTGACCAGGACAGATAATTGTGGACCGCAAATCCTCTTCCACGATTTAGCGCCATAAGTAGGATTCTCTTAGAGATCCCTGTTGCTGCGAGGAACAATCGTCCGATGGAACGGTCAAGCGGTTTCAGGTGAATTTATTGCATCCGCGATTGTTCGAAGCCTGCGCGGATATAATTTTCAAATATTTTGAAGATACTTCGCGGGGCACAATGTCGCAGTCAGCGAACCGTGTACAGAATAATCGTGGTTTATGAAACGAGAACTCTAATTCGTAAAATATGGGGGCGGTGATAACTGTCGAAACAGCGCGCCAGAAAAGTTCGCGGAGATCATTTCTCTGCTGCCGGCTCGGAGGCCGAGGATCAGAAGGTTTCCGGCGCGGCGATTCATGCTGCGGAAACGGCCATACGTCCTAAAGTATCGGAACGGATGTCTGTCCGTGAACTATCGATTCGCGATGTTTAATTTCTTACGTTCGTGACGCATCGGCAATCCCATTTCCAATTACCGGAGCAAACTTGTCGCATTTCGGACGAACAAGTTCTGCTTGTATTGGGAAATCCTGCTGGCCAAGAAATTGATTTCACCCGATACTAAATCTGTCACGTTTCTCGCGTACGTCCACCGTTAAAACCATTTCGCCGTTCTTGGAATAATATGTCGTTCTTTGAAAACATAAAAGTTCCTTGCTTGGATGGGAAAATAGAAAGTACTTAATCCAAAGTATTTTCACGTAACAAGTGGATTTCGCGATGGTAGAAACTCGATTCGTGTGGAGTAATTCGGTTAGCGAGCCATTAGTTTCGAAACTTTGTGGATTATGAGAACAACGGTGGCAAACAATGTAATTAATATTTCGAAACCCGTTATTTCCATTTCGACCATTAATAATTCTATGCGAGCAGCGATGCATTTCAATTGTAACGGCGCGGCGACGCCCTGATCAACGGCAATTAGCGACCATGTCCGAAATTAAGTCTCCTCGCGTTTGCTGTTCAAAGGTGGATACGTCAAAACGCTTTTACGTCGAAGGCTTGCGCGTACAGAGTGTCCCTAAAATATGAGATTAGCCGGCCGAAATTCCCTGTAGCGGAATCTATCGAGCTACTTAGAAAGTATCTTCCAGTGAGCAGAAATGTCCCTCCGTTGAACCGCGTCCTATCCGATAATTCGGACGGGAAGCCGAAGCGACGAGCAACGGCGAGAACCAGCCAGGTGTCATCTACACCGGGATATTTCCACGAATCGTGTTACCAGCATTTTTCCCAGACGCGGATAGATTCGATCTGATCTATCCTAGGGAAATTGCATTCGAAGAGGCGGAACGAGAGGCTGCGCGCCGCGCCGTTTAACCCATATCCCTCGATGCTAAACAACTTGTTCGCGAAAAATTATTTTAGGCAATACATAAATCATTTTTTTTATGGAAATCGATTTTTTGCCGCCTCGGCACCGCTGCTGCCCACTGCTACAGCGCGCAGCGGCCCGTGAAAAATGCGCATCGCCACGATAGACGGGAAAATTGATCATTACGTGGTAACGTTATACCATCAGCCGATATATGTATCCGTTAATATTCTCCGATCGTAGGACGTGACGCTATTCGCTTGGAACGACAGGTCGATCGTTCCGGGCACATTTCCGTGATACTCGCGAAAGATACCGCGCACCGTACCGCTCGAACTTTCGTCTGGAACAGCCATACTTTCACTTCCGAATTGCCTGTTGCTGACGTGAATCGATTTCGTACCGATGAATTCCCGCCTACCGTGATTTATGACAGTCTGTGTTCGGCTCGGCACAATTTCCGGTGATCGATGCGCTGATTGAATAATTGATTCCGGCGAGCTAGAAAGTTTATTATTTTAAGCGCTGCTGAGTGATTTTTGGGTACCTCTTCCACGACCCTTGGATGAATCTGTGACATAGCTCCACGATTCAATCGAGTCCCGAATAAAGAACGAAACACCGGTCGTAGTGTGATAAAAGACAAAACGTGTTTCTCCGTTTTAAAATAACTTCCTCTAAATCGCCTCAATTCATCCGGCTTAGCGGAAACTACTCGGATAAAGCCAGCACCTGCCTCCGTAAACTGAAATCCACAGTTAATTCTACTGACCATATCGAACGCGAGTTTCTACGACGACAGTGCTCGCCCGAGTCCCCCAGCTTCTTAACAAACTCGCTATCTTTCCCCGGCCAACCACAGCCTCGCTTCTCCATTGGCAATTCCGCCGCGCCGCGCCGTTCGTATGGGACAGGGAAACTTGACTGAGAGTCCCGAGTAAACAGACTCTGGTATATTCTTGATATCGCGTGCCCCCCATCCTGTTAACGCCAGTTCCCCACTTGTAAACAAGGATCAACATTATACCGGGTCGTCGCAAAGTCTGACGTCCCGTAGCGGCAGACGAAAGTGAAAAACGTGAAAATTCGTAGGTCGCGGTATTATTAATAAGCCAGGTGTATTTACATGCTTCGGTGCGTGTCATTTGAAGTGCAACGGGTACACGTATACTCTGCTTCGCATAGAATTTCCACTGAATTTTCCAATATGTTGGCAAGTTGGAAAAAATATATGGTGCACGCAGATCACGTCGGCATAAAGTTCGGAATACTTGCAACCAAATACCGAGCAGCGATGTCTCCCTCGTTCAATCGGAACCGTTAAAGCGCGGGTAATTCGAAAGTAAATAGGAGCAACGCACGAGATCCTTCCTCTACAAGAATTTCGCAAATAAATTTCGCCTTACTCGTAAACAAGTGAGAGACATCTAATAGGGGTAGCCGGGCTTCCAAGCACACGTCGACGGCATATGTAAATTCTCCGCGTGACTGGCATTTTCAATGTATTTGCAGTTTCCGTTGGTCTCGAGAGAAATAGCTTCCCTGCGGGGCGCACCGAAACGCCGCCGTCGCCGATAACGAAAGATTTTCACTGACAATTGAACGGGAACTTATCTATCTCGGGGGGGGGGGGGTGAACCGCGGCCTCGTGAAAAATAGCAACAGTAAAACCGTTTCGTCGACGTTGCCCAAAGTATTCTACGGAATTCTCGCACAGAAATCGCAGGACTTTCCTTAAAAGTCTCGAATATAAACGGTACGCGATAGCCTCCAAAAACGTATCACTCGATAGGATTATTAAACTACTTTTTCGTAAAGAAGAATACAAATGGATGTAGCTTGCGGTTTTTTAATATGCAAAACACCGTATAGGAAGTCGATATACATATACATTTCAGATAGACGATCGATCGCAAAATGATAACATCGATGAGCGAAAAAAAACGGGGGGTTTCGAGAGAGTAAGGAAAAATAATAAAAAAAGCGCAAGAAACGAGAACAGCTGTCTAAAAGTGGCGCCTGCCTGATAGGTTTCCGTAATTACCAATTAATGTGGAATTACACGGGACAGCGAGTCCTGTCAACCAGCCTGACGAAAATCTCAATAATTAGCTTCGTTGTGATTCTGACGCTCCAGATCCTCGCACGAAATTATCGGGCGTCGGCTTAATTGAGGGCCCCGTAATTACTTCCAGCCAATCTTATCGGGGTTCCGCGAGGGGCATGGTGGGATTGTACCAACGAAACTTTCGACCGGCCGGGCCGCTCGTAATGAGTTTCCCCCGATTTGAAACCGAATCGAGGTAGAACGTACCCGCAAAAATCTAATCTAAATTCGATTCGATCAACTACCCGAGGCTTCACCGACAACACCGAACAACCACAAAAATTATACTCCGACGTAAACAATGAAATTCTTTTTTCAGTGTCTTCCGAATCATTGATTGCTTCGTGCGATCTAACCAAGTATCCAGAGAACAACGCTCATCGCCGTGTAACCGAGAAATCAAATGTCGTCTTCCCCCGTCGAAGCGTAGAAATTAATTGTTTAAAAGTAGTCAGCTGAATTAGTAGAGCTGCGTGTGTGTTCGAGAAGCTGTGTTCGATTAAGCAGCGCCGCCGCGCCGTCGTTGCAATAGAATCTTGCATAGGATAATACCCGATGTGAAAAGTGCAGATCAACCGAGTAATTCGAACGAGAATCATTTATCAACAAGCAACATCCAAAATGTCCAAGATGTTGGAAGTGTCTGCGAACTCGCGAGACAACAACTATCCCGCTACTGCCATCAGTTACTTCAATTAAATGTTCGTTCTATCGGTGACGAGAGAAGAGGACCTCCAAAGAGTTCTCGATTGTGCGTGATCTATCGGGATACGTTCGCCCATGCAAAGAGACAAATCGTCGAGAACACGTCCGAGGATGTTCGAGGATTCCTGGCTACCTTTCAAGCCCGGGAATACACGGTGTCTACCTTTTCGCGAATCTGGACCGAGATAATTGCGAAATCAGACGAATGATACGAAATTGAGGAACGCGGAAGAGGAGGAAAGATGAGAGTCGAGCTGTTTTTGGTGGTTGGCACGCTCGTGGTCTCCACCAGTTGCGAGTGGAGGTCAACGGTCGGCGATGCTACAGCTTCCAAGACCTCCTCTAGAAGTCGCAACAATTCTTTGCCGACATTGTACATCGGGCTTGTAGTGCCGCACACGAACTTCGGCGTGCGCGAGTACACGAAAGCAGCGAACCAAGCGATCGGCAACCTCAAGAAGCCCCGCAAGACGAAATTCGACTTTCTCGACAAGTATATTTTCACGAAAGACAGCGTCAGATGGACCATGATGTCGCTCACGCCCAGTCCAACAGGTACTTACAATGAGGAAAGGTGTACGGTAGGCATGTGCGGGACGCAGTGTTGCTAGATGGTACGGGAAAACTCGCGCATGCGCGGCGAATCCAGGAACGTATCTGCGTTTTACAGTCCGTAGCTTGTGGGGCAAGTTTTCTTTAGAGCGGTCTTAAACTTTTGTCCGCTACTGTATATATACAATTAGAATATATATATATATATATATACATATATATATTACATGTACATACACATCAAATTTTAATATAACGTACGCATATTAAACGTTATGTTTGAAAATCGAGAAGAAAAGATTCTGCGAAGCTATGCGGGGCAACCAAGGTGCCCGATTTCGTACTTCAATGACGCTGGAATCGTCGCGCATGCGCGAGTTTTCCCGTACCATCTAGCAACACTGGCGGGACGTGCAATGTCGCCCCCCCCCCCCAGTCTTCTCGATTTTTCTCGACCTCACCCGAAATAGTCGGGCTACCCGAGCCTGAAATTTCGGATACCAGCACATCCCTAATGTACAGTATTGCTCGGTTAAATTTCACTAAAATCGCAACGCTTAAATTTCCACGACCCATCCCTATTCGTCCCCTACCATTTAGTACCTCCAGCTCAGACAGGGAAAGAGAATGGAACAACTAGAGGAAACGCGACAGCACCACTCCCAACGAATATTCTCCTTTCCCCAGAACTAGAGTCGCCAGATTAACACTCGTCTCCCACTCTACCGTTCCCTTCCTACTTCCTACGCTACGGTGCTGTTCCCCCATGCTTCCGTCGCGCCGCCATGGCCCGGTCACGTGACGCCTCGTTTCGTCTCTGTCGTGCGTGTGTCACAACGTCACAGTGACTACATAATCCGGTATCCGGCAGCGGCAGAGAGAAAGATAAAGAGAGAAAGAGAGAGGGGGTAACCCCCGGCCCCGAGGTATTCCCCTCGATTCGAGTGAACACTGCTCGGAACGTTGAAAACAACGTCCTGGGCCATGTTCCCCACCAAAAGTCTCTCACGACTGGTCAATACCTGCGGCTTAACGTTTAGCAACGCGGAGACGACGATGACCTTGCCAGATATATCTCTGTGTATGTGCCGGCTTAGCCAGGGTAAACGTGACTTGGAAACCGGAGCCATGGCGGGTGACGAATATCCGTCTTTAATTCTGTTTACTTTGCCGAGTTCACTTTATTTTCGTTCGGGAGCGTTGCGCCGGAATATTTTCCACTGGATTCTCCGGTTGGTTGATTTTCGTCGATAGTTCGCTCTGCGGAAAATTTCACCAACTGCGTTTAATCGATGAATTTTAGCGAAACATTTTTAATTGATTCGTAGCGTGCTCATCACCGAGAGGGATAACGCGAGGCGCGTCAGGCCGGCCGGGGCCGCGGCATGGCATAATGCGCAACAGATCAGCTTCGGATGGCTAGAACAAAGGGGACTCGTTAAAGCGACAAAGTTACAGCTACAGGTGGAAAAATGGAGGCCAAATCACGCTGGATTCCCGCGAAGATAACATTCAACTATTTTCAATGCACTTCTCGTTTCTAGAATACTTAACCGCTCTCGCGACGATCGCTTTATATCATATGTATTACATATTTTCAACGGCATCCGTCCTAACTATACCAAAGCCGGGTTTCCATTTTCCTAAACGGTTGCCGCAAACATGAAACGGCAGCGAATATGCTTGGCGAACTGAAAAAATATTTCTGCGTTTGAATGGACTCTCGTATTTCGCCGTTTTTTACCTCAGTGAAACGTTTTCGTTTCGGAACGTTAATAAATAACTATTTGAAATAGTAGTTCGAGTCATCCTATACAAGTAAATATATCACCCGCTGTCCATTCGTTAGAAATATAACTGAAGTGGTGAGAGGTTTGGCAACACGCAAGTAAACATGGAATTTATGCTCGAATCACCTTGAGCCGATAACTAACTTGCCATCTCGTAATTAATTACGTGCGCTATAATCCAGATTACGCATAGGTCACGAGAGATCTAATGTGGTGCTTGTCTCCGCACGAATTTCGCCAGCCGATTATTATAATCAGCTACCACTGCGTCGAACAGCTAAGGAAATTATTCAGCGTATTGAATCGCATCGAGAATAGCAAACGAGTTTTCTTAAAAATATAAATTATTTTTCATTCGCCAATCGGAGAGTTTCAGCGGCGCGATCAGGAGACCATTATTCTTTCTACCTCGGTAACGTCCATTGCGTTTTCAAGTTATAATCGACTACCTGCCAGTTAGGCATGCCAACTTCGCGCGTGTTAATTGGTCGAGAGTTTAATATCCGCTGCAGTTACGTTCCGCGACCAAACCTCTCTGATATTTACTCGGAGCTCGTGTATGTACCTATATTCACCACGCAGACAGCTCTCGTGATGGTCACCCGGCGCGGCGCGGCGCTGTGTGTGGATCAAATCAACTCCGGTCTCTGCCAAGTCTGCCTACCTAAAATGATAGCATCGACCTCTTTCGCGTAGGCCTGCTTTAATGTTCATTAAACTCCGCATCTCCTTCCAGTTTAAAAATACTATTTTGATTGTTCGACAATGTCGCGTTCACTTTCGAGTTCACTTTCCCTCGTTACGGGGTCACGGTTTTCGTGTCTCGTTCTAATTATTGGCAAACAGGCCAGCTGCTTAGTAGTTCGTAAGGAACGACGACGCGGCGCGGCGCGACGAAGGTGAACGCCGTTGATCAAAGACTGCGTTATCCCTTGTACACGGTCGACTACCTCTCCGATCATGTGTTCTTAATTCAAAGACGCGGAACGCGCATTGCTTACGGCCTACGATACTGTATCGGAATCGTGGACCTAAGTAAGCAGAATTCGTGAGCAGCAGCCTACGGTGGTGAACAATTACTGTTGGCACAGTACGAAATTACGTAACGAGATTACGAAATTGATTT